>NC_046287.1:87099610-89599610 GCF_004115265.2 Rhinolophus ferrumequinum
TTCCCACATGGGCCAGTGAGCTGCGCCCTCCACAACTAAAGCGAAAACAACGGTTTGGCATGAAGCTGATGGGTCCTGGGAAAACACACTGTTCCCCAATATTCCCCAATTAAAAAAAAAACAAAAGAGTGTTTTAAGCTGCAGGGCCAGAGTGCTTAGGTTGAAATTTCAGCTCTATTGCTTAACCGCTGTCTAACCTTGGGCAAGTCACTTATTCTCTCCGTGCCTCAGCTTCTCATCTGGAGACTGGGGATAAGAATAGTACTTGTTGCAGAAGTCAGCTGTGAGGAGCAAATGCGTGAATATGTGTAAAGTACTAGAATAGTGTCTGGCACGTAGTAAACTTTCTGTAAGTGTTAGTTACTGTTATTTCATTGATTTGTACCCCAGTACCTTCATGACCACACTCTTGTTGTTTTTTCACAATTGACTGATCTAAACAAAAATAAAAGTTTACCCTCTAAAAAGAATTTGTCCACTAATGTGAAAGAAAAATTTCTGCTTCCTATAGGGTTAGCCACACACTTTTAGGAAGTACTAAGTGGTAGAGGAGGACACTTCTGGCAGAACTTCCATGAATAATCATGCTGGGCTACCAGGCCCTTCTGACGCTGCCATTCATTCCTTCATTCATTCACTGCTGGACAGACATTTATTGTGCACTCTATTAGTTTGCTAGGACTGCTGTAACAAAGTCCCACAGCCTGGGTGGCTAAGAACAACAGAAATGTATTCTCTCACAGTTCTAGAGGCTAGAAGTCTGAAATCAAGATGTCAGCAAGGCCGTGTCCTCTCTGAAGGATCCTTCCCCCATTAGGGAAGGATGTGTTCCAGGCCTCTCTCCTGGCTGCCGACCGCCTCAGGCGTTCCTTGGCTTGCAGATAGCTGTCTTCTACCAGTGTCACTTCCCATCATCTTCCGCTTTTTACACAGACACAGCCATGTTGGATTAGAGCCCAGCCTAATGATCTCATCAGAACGTGATAATTTGAAAAGCCCATACCTCCAGATTAGGCCACATTAACAGGCCCTAAGGGGTTAGGACTTCAACATCTATTGGGGGGTGGGGGAGGGGCAGCATTCAAGCTAAAACAGGCATCTAGTACGTTCCAGAACTTCTAGGTACTGAGGATATAACAGTAAAAAAGCAAAGTCCCTGCTCTCATGGAGTCTACATTCTGGTTGGAGGAGACAAATAACAAAGAAGTATATAAAGTGTCACGTGACGAATAGTTCCATGACGAAGAATAAAGAATGCTAAGGAGGGGAGCATAATGGAGGGTGTGGTGTTGCTGTTTTATATCAGGTGATCAGGAAAGACCCTTTGTTAAGTTGATTTTCAACAAGAAACCTGAAAAGTGAGGCAACGAGACATGGGAACACATCAGAAAGAGAGTTCCAGTCAGAAGGGCAATAGGTGTAACGTTCCTGAAATAACCGTGCTTGGCTTTTCAAGATACAGCCAAGAGGCTAGTAAGGCGGGAGGGAAAGGAATGAGAAGAATGATGGGAGGAGATAGAGGGTCAGAACGGGAGGGGGCTAGGAGCACGCACATAGGGTCTGATAACGAACAATGCTAAATTTCCCTTGGATTTTGAGCTCAGTGGTATCGCCATCCATTTGGGTTACTATAACAAAATGCCAGAGACTGGGTAGCACATAAACATCAGAAACTTATTTCTCACAGTTCTGCCTGCTGGAAGTCCAAGACCAGGATGCTGTATGGTCAAGGGAAAGCCCACATCCGGGTTGCAGTCTTCTCATTGTAACCTCACGTAGCAGAAAGGGTAAGGGAGCTCTCTAGAGCCTCTTTTATAAGGGTACTAATGCCATTTATAACGGCTCCACCCCATGACTTAATCATCTCCCAAAGACCCCACCTCCTAATACCTTGGGGGTTAGGATTTCAACATACGAATTTGGGGGGAATACATTCAGAACATAGCAGATGGGAAACCTATGGAGTACGTTCAGCAGAGGAGTCACAATCTGACCTCTGTTTTAGGAGCATCGCCTCAGCTTCTCACTGAAAATAGACTGGTAGCAGGTCAGGAGTGGCGGGGGCAGGATAGCAATCAAAAGTTCTCCACCTTTCCATGGAGAACTGAGTGCTCTTTAACCCCTCAGGCTCATGCAAGAAAGAAAGGACAATTCAGCATCCCTTGTCCCTCTTCTAAACAGAACCCACATTTCTTGTGGGGAACCTACTCCATGTGGGTCAGGTGTTGCTGAGCCTCCCAACCCCCAGCCACGTGGGTCGCCATGGAGCTAGGCCTGGCCAATTAAAGTACTGCCTGGTGTTCATAGATGAGGCTGGACCATGTGGAGGCAATTAGAGCCCTTCCTGACTGGTTGTATCAGATGTGTGGACTTGCTGAGCCCATAGACAGGGAGCCTGTGCTTGCTGGTAGGTACCATCATAGTCACCACCCAGACAGAGCCTGTCCAAAAGATGGGGAAGCAAATGAGCCCTTCTCTTGAGTCCTCACTGTGTTCCAGGCATGCTTCTAAGAGCTACAGGTGGATCCACTCACATAATCCTCACAACCACGGTATGTGGTGTGTGATATTATTCCATTTTGCAGATGAGGACATGAGGCATGGAAAAGTTATAAGAAAACTCCCTGAGGTCCTAACTCGAGGAAGTGGGACAGCCTAGATTCAAACCAATGGCCTTTGCTTCTAAGAGCCCAAGTTCTTAATCTCCACTCTAGAGTAAGGAGAATCTCAGGATTTCACGGTTAGAATGGGCCTTAGGTTATTCAGCCCAATGGTCCTTAGCACTATCAAACCCAATGCTCCTCTTTACAACAAAAATTTCCTAACATCTCATTTAACATTCTAAAATGAACCCTATAGGAAATAAATTTACCTCCATTCATAATTTTTAAATTATTAATATCTTTCTCTAATTATAATATAAAGTAAAAACTAAAAGGAAAATAATACCGTGTTTCCCTGAAAATACGACAAAATAAGCCCCCAAAATAAGCCCCAGTTAAGATCGTCAGCCCGGACGGACACATTTAGTACGTTATGGCGATGTTCCAGAAGAAAATGACATGAATGTATTTGAATAAATGTAGATTGTTGTACATGAAAAAATAAGACATCCCCTGAAAACACACCCTAATGTACCTTTTGGAGCAAAAATTAATATAAAACCCAGTCTTATTTTCAGGGAAATACGGTATAAGACCCTGCTTTATTTTCGGGGAAACGCAGTATCTAAATTAAAAAGGCAGTTTACTGTATGAATGTTCAAACATGACTTCTCTAGAAGACATAAAGTCAGATCACTATATCAGAAAAAAAATTGAGGCCTCGAAATGAGCAAAACAAAACAAAAGTGTAGATTACTAGTGCCCTGTTTGGCACACTTTTCTGAGTTATCTCTACCTTTATTCATTGCCTTTGAACTAAACACTGTGTACATTGTAAAAAAAAAAAAAAAAAGGCAGGACCTTAAATGATTCTTGTCTATAAAAGGCAAAATGTGCCAAGTAGAATGCAATCGATTGTTTCCCTATGGATATTGATCAGTTTATGTCTATTTGTAACTTTAGCTCAGCATCCTATTAACTCATGAGTTAAATAAGAATCTTTGACAGAGGCTGTGTTAGACAGGCTCTCCAGAGAAACAGAACCAGAAGGATACATACAGATATACGAGAGGAGATTTGTTATAGGAGTTGGCTCCTACAGTTATGGAGCGTGAGAAGTCCCACGACCTATTGTCTGCAAGCTGCGAACCCAAGAAATCTAGGGGCATAATTCAGTTCAAGTCCAAAGGTCTGAGAATCGGACGAATGGTGTAAGGCCTAGTCTGTGTCCAAAAGCCTCAGAACTGGGAGTGCCAGTGTCCAAGGGCAGGAGAAGCAGGATGTCTCAGCTCAAGCACAGAGAGAATTAGCCCTTTTTCTAACTTTTTGTTCTATTGAGGCCCTCAGGAAATTGAATAATGTTCACCCACATTGGTGAAGGCCATGTTCTTTACTCAGTTCACCAATTCAAACACCAGTCTCTTCCAGAAACACCCTCACAGATACACCCAGAAATAATGTTTTACCAGCTATCTGGGCATCCCTTAGCCCAGTAAAGTTGACAAATAAAATTAAGAATAACACAGACTTATTTTAAAGCTGAATGAGAGTCACAATTACAAGCACTTTCAAAAATTATCCTTCAACATACCTATATGTAAAATTATTTCAGATATGGCAGTTACAAAATCAGACTGATGAAAAGTCAACCACCAGGTTCAGAATTGCCATTGGAGATGCCACTTTCCAAATAGTGAACAATTCTTGGTAAAGTGCTGGATAAAACAAAGCACTATCTCCCTCAGTATGCACAGTAAGACCATTCTTAGAAAGTCTTATATTTGTTAAAATTATGAAGAAGTATTTACGTGTGTGTCTGTGTGTGCATGTGTGTACATATATCTGAGTTAAGTTCTAAGTTTAGATAATTATATATATTTGAGTTACATTCTAGGCTCGGATAATTATAAACAGGGTTTCCACCCACACGAATGTCCAAGCCATTAGGAAGCTGTGTGGGTATGAGATCATTCTTCATTGTGTAGGACTGTCCTGGGAATAGCAGGTCATATAACTTCCCTGGCCTCCACCAGGAGCTACTAGTTCACCCCAGTTGTCAAAATAACTAAAAATACCGCCCAAATTTCTAATTCCCCCTACAGAGAGTACTATCCCTGTTGAGAACCACTGAACTAGTCCAAACACTTCTGGTTCTTGAATCTCCTGTATAGCATCTTAAGTACATGCTTAACCAATATTTGTTGATTAAACAAAAATCTGAACAAAGGAAGGTGTGGACATGAATTATTGAATTTAAAGACTGCAGAATAATTAACCATCAGTATACAGATACTTTCAATAGGTGTAGAAAGTTTCCTGAGGCAACTATGCACTCAGAACAACTTTTCATGGATTCTTAGAACACTCGATCCTGTTTTGAATTAACAGAAACTCTAAGTTAGGTAGAGAACTACTTATGAGTCATAACTGCATACCTAAACCTCCAGAGAACCTTATTTATTCCTATCTACTGCCTCTTCAACTGTATTGGCAAAGCCCAACCCAGGTCATACCTTACGCTGTAACAACTTCCCTGTTTTCAGTATTCATTCCTGCAACAGCAATGAAAATCACCTATCCCTCTTCTAATGTCCTACAAGAGCCCCCAGTTGCCTTCTGCATATTAAAACTCTAGTTAAAGCCTTCCAGGCCATCCACGAATGAATTCTTCTCACCATAAGCCTAGCTTGTCCCCTCTGTCCTGTTCTAGCAATGTCAGCCCCTCCTCTGTCCCTCTGCCCTCAGAGCAAAGTCTTGCTCTCGCTCATTTTCAAATCACTGCTTTGAGAATCACCATCTCTGAATTCTTTCTAATAAGACACTACACCTGTAACTCACTGAGCTTGAACTCTGTCCATTGCACCTGTGAATGGTTTTCTGGCGTGGACTTAATCTCTCCCTCCTCAGTAATGGACAAAGCTCTGAATACATCTCAACCTTGAATGTGCATTGGAATCACTTGGGGATCTTGTTCAAATGCAAATTCTGATTCAAGATGTCTGGCGTGGGGGCCTGATATTCTGCATTTCCAACAAGCAACCAAGTGTCAAAAACATGCTTTCAAAATATGATTACATCTGTGTAATACCCCTATCTATGTTATCTAACAGAAATTACTCTCAAGCTAAGAATTTCAAGGCATGAAGGAGGTGAAATCTGTTCCTTGATTGGTTCTCCAAGATGTTTTGAACTGTTCCTAAGGTAAGTGGAACCTTGCGCAAATGTTATTTACTGGACCCATGTCTAAATAAATGATTTGATAAAAACATTTCACACCCATGAAGATGGCTATAAAAAATAATGGAAAATAACAAGTGTTGGTGACGATGTAAGGAAACCAGAATGCTTATACACTGCTGGTGTCAATATAAAATGGTGCAGATACTTTGGAAAACTTTCCTTAAATGACTCAACTGAGAGATACCATATGAACCAGCAATTCCATTCCTAGGTATATACTCAAAAGAATACTTGTTTGAAAACAAGTATTCAAATAAAACTTGTACACTAATGTTCATAGCAGCTCTATTCACAATAGCCAAAAAGTGGAAACAACCAAATGTCCATCAAATGATTAATGGATTAACAAAATGTGCTCTAGCTATATAATAAAATATTATTTAGCTATAAAATCCGTGAAGTGCTGATACAAACTACGACATAGATAAACCTCAAAAACATGCCAAGTGAAAGGAGCCAGACACAAAAGACTACACATGGTATGATTCCATTTATATGAAATACTGAAGAATAGGGAAATCAAGAGTTAGAGAGCAGATTAATGGTTTCCAGAAGTTGGGGAAAGAGAGAAATGGGGAGAGACTGCTTAGCGAATACAGGGTTTCCTTTTGGTGTGATAAATATATTTTGGAATTAGATAGGCATAATGGTTACACACACTGTGAAAGGAGTAGAAGCCCAGCTTCTCCTCTCTGACGGTTACCACTGAATTGTGCACTTTAAATTGCTTCATTTCATGTTATAGGAATTTAACTTCAATTTGAAAAAAAATAAAGAATCATAGGTCCATGTGAGCTACAGTGATTTATCAATAAAAATTTGGAGTAGTGGAAAGAGAAGAGTTTATGTACTTCATCATCCAGTCAACACATACGGTATCCAGGCACCACCTTTTCAACTCCCAGAATTCTCTCTTTAGGTTCTTTATTGTCAATTGCCCTGGATGACTAGTCATGCCCTCGATGACTAATTTCATGTCTTTCACCATGAGACAAAAAGTAGCCACATTGTTATTACTCACATGACAATGGCTCTTCAGAGACTGTGTTTATTGAAATATCATAGATCGTGTCCCTGCATGTATTTGATGCTGATTATGTCATAACCATGCTGGCTTCCAATGAGTCTCCTTGGGTCCAATGAGTCTCTCCAAGGTTGTGACTGCACCCGGTTCATGGATTATGACCACAAATACAAGTCCTCTCCAGAGTGTGTAAGCAAATGTGACAATAATTTGTGCTCTGGTCACATTATATGTACTGTTCAGAATTTTGTAGAATAAACAGAGAACAGCACATCTTCCAACCATGTCTTCACATGCATTCTTTAGACTGAATCTTTGCATTCCTGCAAGATGAGCTCTTTCAATGTTGACTGCACCCCTGCTTTCTACACACTGCCACCAAGAGGGAGGATAAGAAGAGTCTGTGGGCAGAATAGTAAAAGTCATCTTATTCACATAAGAAATGTCATTCCCTCACCCTAGGCAGCGTAAGGCTGACCTGGGAAAGTCACTATTTCAAGTGGAAACTACAAGAGAGGACATTTATTGGTAGGGCCACTGGTCATCGGGGACTGATAGGTTTGAAAGCCATTGGAAGAGAAAGACACAAGTGCTTGCTGGTTTGGGAGCAAGAATGGCCCTCTCTCTGCTCTCTGCGAAGCAGCCCTCTCTGCTTGCTGTATGGAAGGAAAGGATCTGTACACACCACCTCTGCAAGCTAAACAGCTGTCATTCTCTTCATTTAAATTGTAAGTTCACCAAGTAAAATCAAGTCTGAGTCTTTAGAAACACAGTCTTGAGGCTCAACCAAATTTGAGTTTTGGTTTACAAGTGAATGCAAATTGTTGCAAATAACAAAGTAAATATTTCCAAAGTGAGAGGCACTGGTTGCTACAGATCTGCCCCTCCCCCACGTCATCAATATAATATTTATGATTGCTTATTGTATTCAAACTTTAAAAAGAAAACATAGTTTTCTGGACACCCCAAGTGAGAGGTGTCCTAAGGACGAAATGAACTGTAAAACATTCTAAAATTATTTGTTGTTTTCATAATAGTAGTAGTACATTTGATACTGTAACTTAAAAACTGTTGTGTGCAAAGGAGTAAATTTTTAAAAGTCTAACAGAAAAGACAGGCTAAGAAAAAAACAACAGGTTGGATATTGGGAAATGTGCTCAAATGGTGAAGTGTCTAGAATTATCAAAATTTCTTAAAAGTGTTTCAATTGTCTAAGTAGTATAAAGTAGTACTATTTAGGACGTAGTAATACAGACTGTAAAGGCAAATATAAGCAAATTGCTCCAAATATATTTTTCCTTCTTTGTATTTCTTGTCAAAGTACAGTAAGAGTACAGAGTGAGACAAAAATATATGAAGGCTCTGATGACACAGCTAAAATTCCCAGACCTTGGGATGGGTGATCTCATGTTTTTAGCCACATTTTGTAAGAACCTGATCACCTACTCACCTAACTGTCACGAGCTCACATAACGCAAGGCTTCTACAGATCAAACTAGATGATCTGTTCAAGTCACCCGTTTTCCCAGGTAAGTAAATTAAAGCTTAAAAAAAAATTGTACACAAAAACTCAGGGAATAGGAAATCTAAGACGAACTAGTGTCAAAACCAGAATTAGGACCCGGGATTAGTCCCTGCATCAGTCCACTGTATCCTACCTCACGTCATCATACTAACAACGAAGCGTTCCATTGCTTGTGGAAGGGACCTACGAGTATCTGCACACTTCCACCGCCGCAGAATGAACAGCCTCCTGTCTGAAACACTGGTATTTCAAAGTCGATCAGATACAAACAAAAGTGAAAAATATCCACTTGTTTTCACAGTAACATTCTGCTGTCATCGCAAGTGTGGAAAAACACTTCACTAGAGTCTACATGGGATGAATGTTGCCCTCCACTGTGGCACAGTGTGAGGCTACGCCAGGCAGATGCTTCCAACAGGCACTTTGTGCGGCCCGAAGCATTTTCCTCTCGCCCCTCTTGGTTCCGTGGAGTTCGAAATGCTTTTTGAGAAAACACAGACTTAGGCTCAGACCAGATAGGAGAGGTCAAGGTTTGCACCCTCACCTGCTTTTAACAACTTGCCTTCAAAACCTTGTTTTCAGTATCCTGAAAGACAGCAGGGAGGGAGATCACATTTTTCTTTTTTATCAATTTTACGATTTTCTTCTTTGTTGACTTATAGCTCTTTGACATTTATTCTGGAAATGTTTCCCTGAAATGAGCAGGAAAAAAGTAGTCTGAGAGATTCCAAGAAAACGTCTTACTGTAGAGATCTGGAACCCACGTTAGAACCAACGTCCTTGCTTATAAGAAATCAGGGCCAGGGAAATGGCCTAAACATGAACAGGGAAGGCTCTTCAGTCATGGCCCATAAGACAGACTCGACGCACATCAGTCCTTGTTTTCCAGGACTCTGATAATCCTCTCCCATAGTATTTTCATAAATCTTGATTAAGAGGAAATACAGAGTCTTGTTGACAAGTGAGAGAAGAGGAATCTCATTTTGAGCTGGTAATTCCCCTCCATAAATGTTAACCCAAATAACTGACATGCATGCTATAAAACAGCTGTAAATAGGCATTATTGTCTGGAAACCAGAATTCATTTTGAAAAAAAAAAAAATGTATCCTTATTTTCAGCTGCTCATCTAGAGAAATTTCTAGCCTTGAAAAGGCATTGAATTGATCAGACCAACATATTGTTTGAACACTTCAAACAATCTTAATGTGTCAAGAATGAGGTTACAACAACAAAATCTAGTAACAATTGTGAAGGAACATTCATTCCTTCATTCTATATGTATTATTAGATTCCTACTATGTATTAGACATAGTGATAGGAGCTGGAAATACACAGGTGAAGACAACAGACATGGTCTCTGTATTCAGTCTCGAGGGAGATATTAAACAAATAATTACACAAGTGACTACAGAATTAGCATTGTGATTAATATTGCAAAGAAAAGTCCAGGGAGCTATGAAATTATAACAGCAGGGACTAACATTTTAAACAGGTTAAGGAAGGCTTCCTGGCAGAGAGAATGGTTATTTAAGCTGAACCCCAGAAAGATGAGAAGGAGGTAGTTGTTATCCCTTTAAATATCTGGGTTTTATATTTATTTTAAATATTTTCAGCATGTATTTTAATGCTATTTTCCCTTATCCCCATCAAATATTCACACAATTTAAAAAAAGGTCTAAGTTGGCAGATAGCTTAAGAAGGGGGCACAACTCTTATTTAGGGCTGCATTATCATGATTAGAAATTATCCAGACCCTACTTTAACTTCCTAAATCTAGGCCCCATTCCTTGCTCATTAGCATTAAGGAAAAGAAATTGAACTCAGAGGTCCCGCCTCCCCGTTGACTCCCACTGCTCATTAATCACACAAAGTCACTGAACTGTTTAGACACCTTTCCAGGCTACTCAGAGTAACACGTCCCTCATGTCTGTCAGTAATTTTTCAGCTCCACAGTAATTGCAGTGTTCTCTGTGAGACAGTGTGAGAAATAATTTACTCAAGCGCGTTATTTTATTTGGGTAGAGATCAACAGGGGCTAGAAAAAGAGACTATTTTAAAAGTCAACGATGCAGGTCTCATGCTCTAGCAATGGCTCTCCTTTGGGATATTTTTAGCAGAAATGGATTTCCATATGCCCATCAAGATTGTCTCACCTTCTTTGTGTCTTGCTTATTACTTCTTTGAAGACACATGGCACTTTATTATTTCACCAACCATCTTGAATCTGCAAATGCCTCATCAATCAGACAAAGAAAACTAATTTTCTATATTCAAAGAATATTTACCATATCAAAGACATTTTTCTAGGTTAGTTTTGGGATCTCCTGTGAGTTTTCATATGTGCACAGGTTAGATCTTTATACAGACTAATGAACAAATACTATGATGCTCACACTGTAGCTTTAAGTTTGAGAAATTCACACAGTGTCCCCAACTTCCTCCATGTAATGGCTGTTGGGGCCCATCGGGAACACTCTTCTGGTCCTCGTGTCTCCAGCATCAATGCAGCAGCATTCACAATCACACAATAACTTCCTCTCTTCTGCACCTTTCTCAGGTTCACGACATATCAGTCATGGCCGTCTGAGATCCACATCAGAGCCTGGGAAGGGACCCACAGCATAAGCTCCCCAAAGCCGCTATCCCAGTCCTTGAGGTGATAATAGGAAACAGCTCTGCTAATGGACCAGCTCCAAAGGCCTCCAAGAGTAGAAAAGAGAGTTTCCTACATCTGTGCCCAGCATCGTGTGTCTTTATTACCCTCCCAGGTGTGAGGTTCTAAAGTAAGCTTCTTCCATTTTGGCTGCATTTAGTTTATTTTGTCCAGCATTTCAGAGGTGTCTCCTGCCTCTGTCCTCAGCCTGGAGAAGAGAAACTCAGCAGAAATAGCAGGATTTGTTTGTCCTCAGTTGACCTCCAATGAAACTAGGACAGCGAGACGCTACGAAGGCAAGCTCTCAATAGCGCACCAGTGGTCGAAGCTGGCTTTCAGTGGCGCCTCTCCAAACAGCCAAAATCAGTGTCAAACCACCAGCCCATGCAGCCTTTCCAAGATGCTCTGAGTGTTTATTCAGCCACTAAGTGTTCTGCCCAAAGTGGACTCCACCCAATGGTGAGCTAAGGCAAATCAAACATTCATTCACACAGTTGGGAGTGACATGCCCACCCAGCCCAGCCTCTGATGCTGGCAAAGTCTCACTGCAGTTGGCTCCAAGCTCACAGGTGCCAGGCACCTGGCCAAGCATGGCAGTGAGCTCTGAGGCTGTGGGGGAGGAGGTGTTTGCACAGGGCACCATTCCATCCTCCCCCACCAAGAGCAATAGTGAAGGACACTGTGTGTTGTGGACAGAAGATCGGTTCAAGCCCCACTGACCAAGGCTTGACTCCAAGCTCAGCCTCTTTCTACCTGTGCAAACTGGTACTCAGTTTACCCATCTGTAAAGTGAACATAATGATAACACTAGTTTGTAAGGTTGTTGTGAAGATCACAGAAGTAAAGAACCTGATACAGCGTCTGGTCATAGTAAGGGGTCAAATAAATGATAGCTCTGAGCAAAAAAGGCTTCCCCAAAGGAGTGACCGGGTTCTATTCGTACTATAGCTGATTGGTGGAGCATTTCCTTTGTCCCAAGGCTGCTCTTGAGACCGTAGTAGGCTGTATGTATAGCCAGAGGTATGGTGTGGTAGAAAGACTAGCCTGGGAAATAGAGGCCTGGCCTATCTCTGGTTTTAATCTATTCTGTGGCCTTGGATGACTCACCTCATTTCTATGTGTCTCAGTTTACTCATTTATAATACGAAATTATTTTCAGTTGTTAATTTTCAAGGCTTTGGGTTTGAATCATTCCTTTGTCTCTTATTAATTATGTAACTTTTTCAAATAACATCCCTGAGAATCTTCTTAAAATGCTTGCGGCTGAGGGTCTGCAGTACAGGTATACAGCTACCCAAATCTTAATTATTATGTCTCAAAAAGGCAATACACAAGACTTTATTAGAGATTTGGTCCAAAATCCAACAGCAATGGAATGTCCTATGCTATACATTCAGACCACAGTTAGGATCTATGCATAGAAGTGAGGGGAATTTACAAAGTCAACTGGTACAAGATTCTCAACCTTGAAAAAAGACTCCATTATAGTTTTTAACATTATTTACTAATAAGGGGAGCAGACTTCTTGGAAATATTTTCAACTCCAAGTATGGAAACAAGTAAGAGGGCTTTGTTTTTTTACTTTTTCCTTTTTTTAATTATTTCCTTTTTTTAATTAATTTTTAAAATTTTTTCAATTATAGTTGGCATTCAGTATTTTTTATATAAATTTCAGTGTATAGCTTAGTGGTTAGACATTTATGTAATTTATGAAGTGATCCCCCCAATAAAACTAGTACCCATCCGGCACTATACACAGTTAGTACAATGTTATTGACTATATTCCCTATGCTGTACTTTACATCCCTGTGACTATTTTGTAACTACAAATTTGTACTTCTTAATCCTTTCACCTTTTTCATCCAGGCCCCAAGCCGCGTCCCATTTGGTAACCATCAGTTTGTTCTCTGTATCTATGACTCTGTTTCTGTTTTGTTGTTTTATTTTGTTCTTTAGATACAACATATAAATGAGATCATATGGTATTTGTCTCTCTCTGTCTTATTTCACTCTCTGGCTTATTTCACTTAGCATAATAACCCCTAAGTCCATCCATGTTGTTGCAAATGATAAGATTTCACTTTTCTTTTACAACTCAGTAATATTCTATTGTATATATGTACTACATCGTCTTTACCCAATCATCTATTGATAGACACTTAGGTTGCTTCTATATCTTAGCTATTGTAAATAACACTGCACTGAAAAGGGGTGCATATATCTTTTCAAATTAGTGTTTTGAATTTCTTCAGATAAATACCCAGAAGTGGAATTGCTGGGTCATAAAGTAGTTCTATTTTTAATTTTTTGAGAAACCTCCAAACTGGTTTCCATAGTGGTGGCATCAATTTGCAATCCAACCAATAGCGCATGAGGGTTCCCTTTTCTCCACATCCTCACCAATACTTTTTGTTTTTTGATTTATTGATGATAGCCATTCTGACAGTTGTGAGGTGACATCTCATTGTGGTCTTGATTTGCATTTCTCTAATGATTAATGATGTTGAGCATCTTTTCATATGTCTATTGGCCACCTGTATGTCCTCTTTGGAGAAATGTCTATTCAGGTCGTCTGCCCATTTTTTGATTAGATTATTTGGTTTTCTGGTGTTGAGGTGTATGAGTTCTTTATAAATTTTGGATCTTAACCCCTTATCAGTGAATATATTCGCCCATTCAGTAGGCCATCTTTTTGTTTTGTTGCTGGTTTCCTTTGCTGCGGACAAAAATTTTAGTTTGATGTAGTCCTATTTGTTTATTTTTTTGTTGTTGTTTCTCTTGCCTGAAGAAATATATCCCCAAAATATTACTAGGAGCAACGTCAGATAGTTTCTTCAAAGAGTTCTATGGTTTTGGGTCTTACATTTAAGTCTTTAATCCATATTGAGTTTATTCTTATATAAGGATTAAGAAGGTGGCCCAGTTTCATTTTTTTTGCATGTATCTGTCCAGTTTTCCCAATACCATTTATTGAATAGAATATACCCCATTGTATATTCTTGCCACCTGTCATAGATTAAATGATCACGTAAGTGTGGCTTTATTTCTGGGCTCTCTTTTCTGTTCCATTGATCTCTGTGTCTGTTTTAATGTCAGCACCATGCTGTTTTGATTACTATGGCCTTGTAGTATAACTTGACATCAGATATCGTAATACCTCCAGCTTTTTTCTTCTTTCTCAGAATTGCTGTGGCTATTCGGGTTCTTTTATAGTTCCATATAAATTTTAGGATTATTTGTTTTAATTCTGTGAAAAATGTCATTAGTATTTCAATAGGGATTGGATTGAATCTATAGATTGCTTTGGGTAGTGTGGACATTTTAACAATGTTAATTCTTCCTATCCATGAGTACGGTATATGCTTCCATTCATTTGTACCTTCTTCAGTCTTTTTCTTCATGTCTTATAATTTCTGTGTACAGGTAATTTACCTCCTTGGTTAAATTTATTCCCAGTTATTTGATTTTTAATGCAATTTTAAATGCTATTGTTTTCTTAATTTCTCTTTCTGATGGTTTGCTAAGGTATATAAAAATGCAACCAATTTTTGAATATTAATTTTGTATCCTGCTACTTTACTGAAATCATTTATCACTTCTAATAGTTTTTTAGTGTAAACTTTGGGGTTCTCTCTATATAGTATCATGTCATCTGCAAATAATGACAGCTTTACTTCTTCCTTTCCAATTTGGATGACTTTTATATAATTCTCTGATTGTTGTGGCTAGGACTTCCCAATACTATGTTAAATTAAAATGGTGAAAGTGGACATTCTGGTTATGTTCCTGATCTTTTAGCTTTTCCCCATTGAGTGTGATGTTAGCTGTGATTTTGTCATATATCACCTTTATTATATTGAGATATATTCCCTCCATTCCCACTTGGCTGGCAGTTTTTATCATAAATCGATGCTGGTTTTGTTAAATGATCTTTTTGCATCTACTGATATGATTAAATAATTTTTATCTTTCACTGTGTTTATGTGTTGTGTCATGTTAATTGATTTGTGGAAATGAACCAAACTTGCATCCAAGGAATAAATTCCACTTGATTATGGTGTATTTGGTTTGCTAATATTTTTTGAGGATTTTTTCATCTATGTTCATTAGGAATAGCAGCCTATAGTTTTCCTTTTTTTGTAAAGTCTTTGGTTTTGGAATCAGGGTAGTAATGGCCCTGTAGAACAAGCTTGGGAGCCTTCCAATCTGTTGGATTTTTTGCAATAGTTTGAGAAGAGTAGGTGTTAATTCTTCTTTGGATGTTTGGTAAAATTCACCTGTAAAGCCATCCAGTCCAGGACTTTTGTTTGCTGGGAGTTTTTTGATTACTGATTCGATTTCATTAGTAGTAATTGGTTGGTTCAGATGTTCTGTTTCTTTTTGATTCAGTCTTGGAAGATTGTATGTTTCTAAGAATTTATCCATCTTTTCCCCATCATCTCATTTGTCAGTGTATAATTGCTCATGGTATATATTTTTTTTATAACCTTTTGTATTTCTGTGGTGTTGGCTGTCACTTCTCTTTCATTTCTGATTTATTTATATGGGTCCTATCAGTTTTTTTTCCTGATGAGCCTGGTTAAATGTTTATCAATTTTGTTTATCTTTTCAAAGAACCAGCTCTTGGTTTCACTAATCTTCGGCATTGTTTTATCAGACTCTATTTCACTTATTTCTGCTCTAATCTTTATTTTTTTCTTTCCACTCACTTTAGGCTTTGTTTGCTGTTCTTTATCTACTTTCTTTAAGTGTAAGATTAGATTGTTTATTTGAGATATTTCTTGTTTCTTGAGGCAGGCCTGTATTGCTATGAATTTCCCTCTTAGAACTGCTGTGTCCCATAGACTTCAGGTCTTTGTGTTTTCATTTTTCTTTGTCTCAAGGTATCTTTTGATTTCTTCCTTGGTCTCACTGTAGACCCATTCATTATTTAATAGCATTTTATTTAGCCTCCATGCATTTGTATGTTTGCAGTTTTTTCTTGTAATTGAATTCTAGTTCCATACCATTGTGGTCAGAGAAAATGTTTGGTATGATTTCAATCTTCTCAAATTATCTGAGACTTGTTTTGTGGCCTAACATGTGATCTATCTTGGAAAATGTTCCATGTACACTTGAAAAGAATGTATATTCTGCTGCTTTGGGGTGAAATTCCTCAGATGGCTGTTTGCTGCAAAGAGAGCCTCCTGTGGTACATGGGCTAGGAGTTGGGCAAGGCAGGGTCCCAGGGAGTCTCTAGGGTGGGGTGAGCTGAGTTCATCAGGCCTATAAAGTTTTAGATTTGGCCATGTAGAGGGAGGGCTCAACACAAGAAAGATAGCATCCACCGCTAGGCTACACAGTAGTAGCGTTTAACACAGGGATAATGTAGGCTGTCCCTCTAGCCCTTGTCCTGTAGCCACACAACTCAGTCTTTCCCTGTATGTTTCTGGCACCTCTCAAGGTGTCATCCCTCTGCCCAGGGTGAGTGCCTGTGAGCAAGTAAGTCTCCGTGCAGGCCTTTTAAGAGGACATCTGGGTTTCCAGTAGCCTTCTGTCTCACCTGGATGGGTGGAATCCTTGCCGATTTTAACAGCCAGATGTTGTGAATCCTCTTCCCGGCACTGGAACCCTGGACTACGGAACCCAGTGTGGGGTGAGGGCCCCTCGTTCCTCAGGGTAGACCTCTGCACTGAAATATCCCTCATGATTCTCAGCCACCACATACAGGTATAGGGCCAGCCTGTTTTGTATCTCTGCCCCTCCTGCCAGTCTCAACATGGCCTCTATATAAAGAATATCCTTAGTTATAGGACTTCTGTTCAGCTAGTCTTCAGATGATTCTGGAGTTTGACTTTTCTATAATTTAGTTGTAATTTTAATGTGGTCATGGGAGGTGGCAAACACAGTTTTAACCTACCTCTCCATCTTGCCTGAGAATTTTATTAATGGAGTTAATAAGAACTCTCTTTTCCCCAACCTTCCCAGTTACCCAGGGCCTTAATTGAGCAGGAAGCAAGGGCTACAAAACCTCTGCACTCCCAGGAACTTTTCTGACCCACCAAATGGGTAGCAGCACATTCTATAACTTCCACATTCACAACTCTCTTGCAATACACCAACAGGGCCCACTTACGGAGCCAATGGTGTAACAAAGAAATCTCTTCCAGAAAAACAAGTATCCTTGCTACTGGAACTGCTGCTCCAATCTTAGTTTCAAAGAATATGGGAAATATTGAACAACATTAACATTCCTACAGTAATGTGGCTTCTTCCTACCCACTTTCTGCCATAGAATTCAGCTAAAAACAATACATGATGTCATCTCAATAATATGATGATTAAAACAATTCTAAAAAAAAAATACACCCTTCATATCCAGGGGGCCACCTACTCAGCTGCTGTCCAAAATAGTGTTTATATTTCTATCTAGGCATCAAGAGAAGCTGAGAATGTTCTATACATTGTTGGTATAACCTTTTCTCTATCTCTGGGTTAGACATCTCAGCCTGAATAAGAAAGGCTAATAGAATACATAAGCATGTTTCTGTGTGCTGTTTATGCATATGTCATGAAACATCTGGTCCTGGCCTCTTCTGAGACATTCTTCTCGGGTGTTAGAATTTGTAGTTATTTTGATAGAGAACCATTGGCATACATACCTCCCTACACATCTTACAGTAAAATTTTCCACAGAACACCAGGATTAAGTGTCTCTCTTTTGCAGGAAAGGAACATCATTTGTTTACTTTTTCTCAACATATTTCTGTGATGGATTTTTCAACCAATATCTGTAAATATTCTCCATGGAGTTTACTCAGATCACAGAAAGTGTTCAAAAACTTTATCTGTTGTTCCACTGTGTATCCCCAGTGCCTAGAATTAGTAGGCACTCAATAAACATTTTGTGAATCAATGAGAATGCTTTACAATTAATTATAAAACAGAGAAAAAAGCATAGTTTGGGGAGCCATTAGGTCATAGATGGGGAAGAAATCATAGACAGTGAGTTTATGCTTTTTCTTTGAGTTGTAAGAAAAAAAGAAAGATGAGTAGGTGTTAATAAATGGGAATGAGACAGATCTGCCAAGGAACAAAATGAAATACCTCTTAATTGTTTGGAGGTTACACACACACACACACACACACACACACACACACACACACACCACGTAGGTCAGGTTGGTGAAAAGCCAAGTTCACTGTCAGGGTTTTCTAATGACACTCTCTCCCTTCAATGTTTGCTCCTGACAGTATGAGACTCATTGAATTACACAAATCTTTCCATGTTTGTGTCATTTGCTGAGGACAAGGGGATTCTGGGAGCTTATTTTCACATTGTAATAAAACTTATCTGGACTGAAAATATTCCCTCCCCCATTTCCTTCTCATCTATTCTGTCAAAAGTTTCTTCAATTCTTTTCCCCAATACTCCTGACAAATTTTTACTTCCAATGCAGAGCTCTGCAGGAAGTATGAGAATTTAGAAACAAAAAGTCAGGAGATATGTTATTTTCTACCTCTCCTTCCCCACCCCCACACTTCCATAACTTTGTGGTTTCAATATGTCCTGAAATAAAACTGCATAATAAACTGGTAGGAGAGTCATATTGTCAGGTGTTATGGAGTAACCACAAAATGCTCAGAATTTCAGCTTGATCCAAATTGAATTGTATGTCCCAAATCAAGCGCATGCCACAGCCTCTTGAATTTATAGTACTTAGGGTCAAATAGGGTGCTTTATTCACTATGTGGGTAATCAGACCCTAAGAACAGCTTCTCCTGCCATTATCATATGCAATATGGATTTTTTAATTTTCATATATATTTTAGGTATAATGTACAATATATACAATATGTATACAATGTACAATAATATACAATATTATTGTAATACTGCATTATGTAATGTACAATATATACAAATATGTATACAATGTTTCAGATAAAATTTGAATGATCCAAATTATTTTACAGTTTGGTTTTGGGTTTAGGAGTCACAGCATACCTGAACCTCACCCTTAGAGTGCTCAGAAACTGAGCAAAACTATAAGAACAACATTCATTCAGTACATATTTATTGACTGCTGTTCTGTGCTAGGCACTGTAGTAGGTGGTAGGAAAACCGTGATAAACAAAACAGACAAAGCCCCTGCTCTCAGGAAGCATATGTTCCATCAAAGTGGTGCATTTAATAAATAAGTAAATACTTAAAAATACATAAAATGCTATGTGGCCGTAAGTGCCTCAAAGAACAGTAAACTAGAATAGGGGATTGTGATGAGATGAGTGTGTCATTTTAAGGAGGGAGATCAGGGAAAATCTCTATAATTCAGGCCTTTAACCAGAGGCCTGAATGAATTGAGGGACTGATCCAATAGGTACACGGGGGAAGAAGGTTCCAGACTAGAGATTCAAAGGCCCTGCGGTGGCAGCCAGACCGGATGTTTCAGAAAAGTCAAGCGGAAGGATGTGTGAGGTAGCACAGCTACTGTGTTTCCCTGAAAATAAGACCTAGCTGAACAATCAGCTTAATGCGTCTTTTGGAGCAAAAATTAATATAAGACCTGGTCTTATTTTACTATAATGTAAGACTGGGTCTTATATAATATAATATAATATAATATAATATAATATAATATAATATAATATAATATAATATATGATATATGATATATGATATATGATATATTATATATTATATAATATGTAATATGTAATATAATATATAATATAATTTATATATAATATAATATAATATAATATAATATAATATAATACCAGGTCTTAGAGCTGATTGTCTGGCTAGGTCTTATTTTCTGGGAAGCAGGGTAGCGGTGAACTTGAGAGTACTTTACTTATTTAAGACAAGCATGTTCTACTCATCTCTAGGTCACTGTCATCATGTACAAAAGCAGGACTAATGTTGGCAAAATATTAAAAATTTTCAAGAGAAAATGGAAAATTTAGACTTCAGTATGAAATCTCCTAATGTTTTCATGTTGGCTCAAATTTTTTAAATATCCTGTGAGCCAAAACAAACACATATGCAAGCCAAATGTAGCCTACAGCCACTGATTTGTGAACTCTGCTCTAGATAAATAAGAATTACTTGATATGTTTAAATGGCAGATCTTTTCACCCTACCTTTGGCCATCAATTAAAAAAAAAAAAGTACATTGGTGTGCAGTCCAAGCTAGAGCACTCTACTCTGTTTATATCACTACTATTAGTTTTTATTAGAGTTCATTGTACGGGTCTCCTTTTTCCTGACTTGAATGTGAATTGCCTGAAGATTCTATTGACTTAGTATTCTCAGTATCCAGTAGTTATCTGTGCCTTAAGTGCTACATCAATGTTTCCATAATGAGATTAGTAGGATAGTTAATCTGAATGAATCTTCTGAATGATAACAATTTGACTGAAATAATTGATATGCTTATTGAAAATAATCACAAATAAAAAATAAAATCAGAAGTGAAGAAATACTTTAAATGCTTCAAAAATAAGCATAAATTACATTGTATTTGCAACCATCACAATGAAAATATCAGAAAGTGCACTAGCATTTTAAAGAGTGTCAGAATCATGAGGAAGCATTTGACAATTCCTAATATCACTCCATGGAAACAAGCGTGGAAACAGAGGAAGTGAACATGATGTAGCCATGATGATGCTATCCTTCACAGCATAAAAATAGGGTGTGCCTGAACCAATCCAAACTAAACATCAGATAAAAGAACTTTTTTTGAGGAACTGGGCCCTTCTTTCATATATTGCTCTATTCTCACTTCCCTGATGGCATGGTGGAGGTTTGTTTGCACTTAGGCCTGAAGTGCAGATGCATGTGATACTCAAAGCTATCACAGCCACCACAGTGCATTGCACTTGGCAGTTCCCAAAGCATCCTCCTTATATGGTACCTCATTTGTTTGTCTCAACTGCTCCTTAAGGTCAGGCAAATATTATTATTCTTATAAATAAATGGGGGGGGGAATGCTCAGAGAAACAAAGTATCCAACCCAATGTTTCACAACTACCTCATGCTAGAGCCCATGCTAGAGCTAGAACCTTCCAAATCCAAAGACAGTGATCTTTCTGTGCTTTTTTACATAGATAAACTTAAGAAATAAATATATCTTCTAATAAAATTTTTAAAATGATTATAAGCCATTTATCAAGATTAAAGTTCAGCCTCATATTCAGCCTTTTATGTTATTAGGGATTTTATAAGTTTGTGACACTCCAAATATCAATTTTCTGAGCCATATAAAATGAAATGCATTCTGATATTTCTCAGAGAAAGAAGAGAGTCCCATATGATCAGGATTTGTATGATAAAATAGAAACTATTTTCAAGACCTAATTTACTCTTTACTATTTTGAGTTTGATTAGGATCCATTAAATTAAAAAACTAAATAATTCTGGTCGTGATGTTAAGCTAAAACATGAGCTTTGAATCATGAATCTTTGTAATTAAAGACGTACTTTTCTGCCAACTGCAAAACACAGTTTCTCAAGCTACTGGAAATTCCAACTATAGTAGACCCTTGAACAAATTGAGTTTGAACTATACAGGTCCACGTACATGTTTTTTTGTTGATTTTTTTTTAATTGACTTTCACAGTTCAGATGACCTGTGTTGTTCAAGATCATCAACTGACAGTCGGGAATCCGCTTGTGTAGAGGGACGATTTAAGTTACACACGTGTTTTCCACTGTGCGGGAGATGGATAACCATAACCCCCATGTCATTCAAAGGTCAATCATACTATATAGGACAATGTATGTATCTAAGTGTAGGAAATTAAATTAAGGCCTACGGAATAGAGTTGAAGCATCTATTCCTTAATGAAAATTGCCCTATCTTTATAATATCAAAACGTTTTAAAAAGCAAGCATGTATCTTTAAAGTTTCGATTTAGAAAAAAAATTCTAAATGGTAAAAAATCTAGGGAGTTATAATTTTAAAGAACAAATACTGTACTGTTACCAAATTATGAGGTTAGAGAAAGCACTATTTAAGCAAATATGAATGCAGCCTTTATAAATTGGTTAAAAAGATAAGATTTTAAACCATTAAGCCTAGAAAGTAGAGAATAACACAAAAGAAAAGCTATAAACCATGTGACAGCATTTTCAAACATGGTATTGAAAAGAATATCGTATTATTTACTCATATCAACATAACCAAAATTATGAGATTAAGGCTATATATAATTTACACCTAGAAAAAGTAATCATATAGTGAAAATGATAGGGGCTTTTTTCATAGCAATTCAAGATAGGGTAATCGGTCCCAAAAATTATGACAATTTCAAAATGAGAAAATCTTGTTGGAGTACAGGTGAAGAAGACAAATGGCGTTCAGTTAAATTTAAAGTTGGAGAGTATGCTGTTTTGGCTAGCCTTAGAAGTAGTTCCCCAAATCACTAAATGTAGAACATTAAGAACTTATTTCATTTCTGTGAGTCTCAGTTTCTATATCTGCAGCATAAGAACAATAATATAATCCTAATTATGTCATACATATTGTATGAGGAAAAATGAAATTTAAAACTAAGTTAATAAGTAAATATAAGATTATTTTATTACTAACTTCTGTATCATGAGTAGTGCTTGTTAAGAGAATGTAGCATTCGTTATGACATTCTTAAAAAAACTAAGGAAGGAAAATGGGTGTCTACTCCAGTGAATATATTGAGTTGCCATCCAGAATCCATTTCTCTCTTTCCCAATAAGTAGCTCTCTAGATAGTCTTTGGGGAACCACCTGTGACCCATTATCTGTCATACGTGCTATGTCAGGCCAGGTTGTCTTATTTTTCATCTCTCTGACTATAATAATTAGCACAGAGATGAGTATATAACTTGATACATAAGTGAGCACAAATTTAATCAGAACCAATGATATATGATGAGATATTTGCTGAGACTTCCAGAAAGAAAAACAAAAACTGTTTTAAAACCTTTGTAATTAGTAGTTACAAAGCCCTCCCATTTCCTCCTTAACAGTCAAACTATCTATACAAATAATTTAAAAAATAATTTAAAAAATCAAAACTTCTGAGGTCTAGATAAAACTGAAATATAAGGCAAATTAATCATTTCAATATTTTTATTATTAAATAAAATAGAATAAAAGTGAATAAACAAAATATTAAGAAAAAACTTAAAACTATCGGGATAAATGGAAAACAGAAAATTAATAAATTAACAACTGTAGAAGTTGGTTATTAAGATTTAAGCAGCAGACTTTTGCTTATGAGGTTGGAGTAAGATATACGAGTGTTTAGGTCCAAAAGACAGGGAAGTCCCTCAGGAGTCTAGTTATATCCTAGGAGAAGAGGCAATCTCACTTACCCAGAAGATGACCTACTGGAATATGCTGCCCAGCTGAAAAATTTATGTCTTATTTACAATAACTGAAAGTAACTGCAATACATACAACAGCATCCATATAAATATAAGAAGGGACTCTGAAAGAAGTATAAACCAAGAATCAACAAACATCCTGATAAAAGTACCAAACTCAACAAATAGAAGAGCCAACACTTGAGGATATACAATTAATGGGATAAACAAAGAAAAATCTTTTACAAAAAGATAATTTATATTCTCAAATAAATGAGAGAAGATATTATATCTATGAAATAAGAAAAGCCTATTATGTAAAAGAACCAGTCAGAAATTTTAAAAATGAAAAACTGTAATATTTGAAGCAAACTCAAAAGATTGACTGAATAGTAGAATAAATATTGATAAAGAAAAAATTAACAATCTCAATGATTAAGCTAAGGAATTCACCCAGAACACAATGCAAACAGAAGTGTGATAGAAAGTATGAAATAAAAGTTTAGAGCATGGAGGGAAGATGCAAAATTTGAACATTTGTCTAATAAGAATTGAAGAAAGAGACTAGGGAAATGGGAGAAGTGGTGGAAAATTAAAATTAACTTAAAATTAATAAAAGACAATTTCATAGCGCTAAAGTGAAGCATATCTGTATAGTTATAGGGCCCACAGTGCAATAGTAACTCATATTTTCATATAAACAAAGCCCAAGGGCATTTAATAGAAGTACCTGGGGGACTATGCCTTAATAATAAAGTTGAACTATCCCTAAAGTTAAGTCTTGTGTATACCTACCTAAGTGGAGATTAAAAACAGGTTTCAATAAGGTCACATTGATATTCAAAAAACTTAACTGCTTGTTAAAACAAAGCCCAACACTCTTTAGAGGAAGACAACAGAACTCAGACACTCAATAAGATAGCATTACAATGTAAAATAGTCAGTAAAAAATTACTAGACATGCCTAGGAGAAGGAAATGTTACAAATAATTGTGGCGGGGGAGGGGAGGAATCTGTGAATTTACAACAATCCAGAAATAACAGAGATGATGGAACCAGTAGACAAAGATGCTAAAGCAACTACTATGATTATGTATGAATATTTATAAGAAAACATAAACTTGAGGTGAGAAATGGAAGCTATTTAAATGAACCCAATGGAATGTCTACAGATAAAAAATACAGTATTTGAAATGAAAATTTTACTGAATAGGATGAACACCTGATTAGATATTGTAAAAGAAAAGGTCAGTAAACTTGAAAGCATAACAACAAAATTTATTCAAAACAAAACACTAAGAGATATGAGACCGAAAATAAAATTAGCAGAGTCTTAGTGACCTCTGCGATAATATCAGTCTAACATCTAGGTAATTATAGACTCAGAAGGAATGAGAATAATAACAGCTGAAATTTTCCAAATTTGACTAAAACTCTAAACCCACTGACTCTAGAAACACTGTAAATACTAAGCAGAATGAACACACACACACACACACACACACACACACACACACACACAATAATTAAATTGCTAAAAATCAGCGATAAAGAGAACATCTTAAATTCAGCCAAAAAAAAGAGACCTATGTACAGAGGAACAAAGATATATACAAATTCTCATCAAATACTATGCAAGCCAGAAGATAATGGAATTATACTTTTGGAAAAATTCATAATTCCTATCATTCTACATGCAGTAAAAATAGCCTTTAAAATGAAGGTGAAATAAAAAATTTTTGAGACAAACAAAGGTTACAAAATTCATCAACAGAACCATATTACAAAAAATGTAAAAGAAAATTGTTCAGGTAAAAGTCGAATAATAACAAATGACAAAAGGGTCACTTCACTATAAAGACATTGCAAACCTAAATCTATATGCACTGTAAAACAGAATTTCAATATACATGAAGAAAAACTTATATAACTGAAAGGAAATATTAGAAAATCCACAATTATAGTTAAAGATTTCAACATTTCCCTCTTAGTATTGATAGAAAAACAGTAAACTAAAAATCAGTAAGACTACAGAAAAGTTGAGCAACACTATTAAAACTTTGACATCATTAACATTTTTTAAGACTCCTCTAAACCTCAGCAGAATATACATCTGTTTGTTCAGGAACATGAAACATTCACTAAGATAAAATACGCTGGGCCATAAAACAAATTTCAGTAAAGTTTAAAAGATTAAATAATACAGAATATGTTCTCTGAACATGAAAGCATTTAATAGATATCGATAACAGAAAGATATCTGGAAAATTTCTACATTTAACAAGTTGAACAACACACTTTTAAATAACATAGTGTTCAAATGAAAATAAAAATAAAAATTAGAAATTTTTTTGAATTGAATAAAAATGAAAACAACATAATAAAATGTGTGGCATGCAGCTAAACAGTACATAAAGTAACATTTATAGTTTTAAATGCATATATTAAGAAAGAAAATCTAAAAATCAATTAACCAGCTTCCACATTATGAAGTTAGAGAAAGAAAAGACAATTAAATGCAAACTAAGAGAAAGAAGTGAAATAATAAATATGAGAACAAAAACCAACAAAATAGAAAAACCAAAACACAACCAAAAAATTAATAAAGCCAAAAGTTGGTTCCTTGAATTTTTGTATTTGACACCAATGCAAAGGCAACAAAAGCAGAAATAAACAAGTCAGACTACATCGAACTGAAAAACCTCTGTACAGCAAAGACAAAGACAACCATCAACAAAATGAAAAAGTGACCTGCTGAATAGGAGGAAATATTTGTAAATCATATATCTGATAAAGGGTTAATGTCCAAAATATATGTCTATGTATATAAAGAATTCATACAACTCCATAGCAAAAAAAAAAAAAAAAAAAAAAAATCCCAAACAATCCAAGTAAAAATGGGTATAGAATTTGAATAGACATTTTTGCATAAAAGACATACAGACAGCCAACAGGTGCCTGAAAAGGTGCCCAATGTCATTAATCACAAGGGAAGTGCAAATCACAACCACAATGATATATCACCTCACAACTGTTAGAATGGCTATTATCAAAAAGACGAAAAATACTAAGTGTCAGAGAGGACATAGAGAAAAAGGAACTTTTGCACATTGAGGGTGGGAATGTAAATTGGTGCAGCCACTGTGGTAAACAGTATGGAGGTTCCTTAAAAAATTAAAAGTAGAACTACCATATGATCCAACAATTCCTCTTCTGGATATTTATCTGAAGAAAACAAAAACAATACCTTGAAAAGATATTCACAGCCCCATGTTCACTGCAGCATTATTTACAATAGTTAAGATGTGGAAACAACTTAAGTGTCCATCAATGGATGAATGGATACAGAAAATGTGATATATGGGAATGTAAAGGACAGCATAGAGAATATAGTCAATAACGTTGCAACAACTATGTATAATGCCAGGTGGGTACTAGACTAACTGGGGGAAATCACTGCATAAATTATATAAATATCTAACCACTATGCTGTACACCTAAAACTAATATAAAATAATATTGAATGTCAATCAACTAAAAAATAAATAATAGTTTTTAAAAATCATATATATGTATATATATATCACATTATCTTTATCCATTAATAATACTTCAGTGTACACTAGAATATTACTTAGCCATAAAAAGTAGGACATCTTGCCATTTGAGACAACATGGCATTAGGTGTTGACAACATGGCCTTGAAGGCATTACACTAAGATTTTTAAATAAGTCAGACAAAGACAAATATCATATGATCTCACTTACATGTGGAATCTAAAAACAAAATAAAGAAAACAGATTGGTGGTTGCCAGAGGCAGAGATTGGGAGGTGGGTGGAATGGGTGAAAGTGGCCAAAAGGTACAAACTTTAGTTATGAAATAAGTAAGTCATGGGGATGTAATGTATAGCATAGTGACTATAGTTAATACTGTATTGTATATTTGAAAATCACTAAGAGAGCAAATCTTAAACTTCGCATCACTAGAAAAAAACTTGTAACTCTGTGTATGTATGGTGATGGATGTTAACTAGACTTATCATGGTGGTCATTTTCCAATGTACATACAAGTATTGAATCATGTAATACATCTGTAACTAATATAATGTTAAATGTTAATTATATGTCAATCATAAAAAAGTTGGTTCCTTGAAAACACAAAATAAATTTGTTAAGACCATAAATAAATTATCATCAACAATTATATCCATATCACATCACAAAATACCAACATCAGGAATGAGAGTGAAGGCACTACCACAGACCATATAGGCATTAAAAGGGAAGTAAGCAAATATTATAAATAACATTAGAACAATAAATTGGACAACTCTGATGAAGTGAACAAATTCCTTGCAAATTCCAAATTGCCAAAACTGCCTTAAGTAGAAATAGAAAACCATAATAAGATACCCAATACACATCCCTAACTAGCTGAAGTTAAAAGGACTGACAATACTAAATGCTGGAAGAATTTGGAGCAAGTGAAATTCTTATATACTTCTGGTCTAAAAATCATAGTGAGTTGAGAGTTATATAGACGTCATTTCTCCCAGCAACTCCATTTCTAAATTATTTATTCGATAGAAATAAAACAGAGGTTCACACAAAGATTCACACACATACATATTCATAACACCTAAATTACCAATAGTCCCAAACTTCAAAGAATATAAATTGTCCACCATCAGGTGAATGAATGGATAAACAAAATTATGGTATATACAGACAAAAGAATATTACCAAGAAACAGAAGGAATGAACTATGATACACTCATAAACACGGATGAATCTAACAAAAATTCCTACTGAGTGAAAAAATCCAGACACAAAAGAGTACATACTGTATGATTGCACTTCTATGATATTCTATAAAAGGCAAATGTAATCTATAGTGACAGAAAACATATTAGTGGTTGCCTGGGCCTATAATGGAGGAATTGACTGGAAGGTGCACAAGGGAAATTTGGAGGATGATATAAATGTTCTCTATCTCAGTTCTGATGTGGTTTCATGGGCATATGAGTTTGTCAAAACTCATCAAAATGAACATTCAAAATGAGAACATTTTATTGTATACAAATTATACCTCAGTAGAGTTGATTTTTGTAAAGGGTTTTAAGATACCCTCTCTAGACTCCATTTCCCCTTTCAGCTATTGCTCTATTGCTTTAGCTACACTTTTTGAAAGAATTATTCATACTTTTCTCAAGATTTCCTCCTTTCATTCTCTCTTACGCCTGTTCCAATCAGGCTTTCACCTAAACACTCTAAAAAAAAAAAAAAATTAGTCTCATCAAAGTCACTAATGACTTTCTCTTTGCTAAGTCCTTTTGCAAAACCAATTCTTACCTTAAATAACCCATCAGCTGCATCTGCATTCATTGGTCATTCCATCTTCTTAGACACTTTCTTCGTCTTCAAATATATCATATTCCATGGTTTTCCTCATATCACAGTTGCTTCTTCACAACTACTCAATCTTTAAATGTTGGAGGAGACCAGGGTTCAGTCCTTGGACCTCTAATCTACCTATACTCATTTTTTTTTTCATACTATCATCCATTCCCATGGTTTACCACATGTTGAAAACACCCATATTGATATCTTTAGTGTGCCGCTTTCCCCTGAACTCTAGATTCAAATCAAATTTCCTGCTCAATATCCCTATTTGGATGTCTATTAACTATCTCAAGGCTAATACTCCCCATCTTTCCCCATAAAATTTTCCTCTCACAATATCATATTCATAATGGCAATTCTACTTATTCCGTTTTTCAAACCAAAAACCCTTGGAGTTGTTGATTCTGTTCTTTGTCTTAGGACACACACACAATTTGACCCTATCTTCAACACATATTCAGAATTTGTCCACTTCACACTTACCTCTTCTGCTGTCATCCTCGTCCATGTCATTAACATTTCTTGTTTGTGTAATTGCAATAGCCTCTTATATAGTCTTCCTGCTTCCGGTTCCATCTTTATAATCAGTTATCAACACAGCAGCGAGAGTAAGCCTGTTCAAATACAACAGATCATATCACTTCTCTGCTCAAAATGTTTCCGTGGTTCCTCATTTCACTTAGAATAAAATTCTACAAGATCTTATACAATCTAGTCCCTTATTGTATCTTAACTCATCTCCTACTACTCTCTCTATCTCAACAGCAACACTTTGTGTCTAGCAAACTTATCAGGTGTGTTTCTGCCTTATGGCCTTTGTACTTGTTGCTCCCTCAGCGTTTGACACATATTCACTGGTTATCTAGTCTCTGATTCACACAAGGTCACCTTAGCCTCACTAATCATTCACTGAAATTTCAACCCATTTCAGCACTTTTTTTTTTAATTTTATTTTTTAATTTATTGGGGTGACAATTGTTAGTAAAATTACATAGATTTCAGGTGTGCAATTCTGTATCACATCATCCATAAATCACACTGTGTGTTCACCACCCAGAGTCAGCTCCCCTTCCATCACCATACATTTGATCCCCCTCACCTTCATCCCCCACCCCCCAACCCCCTTACCCTCTGGTAACCAACAAATTACGTTCCCCAGATTAATTTTCAAACCCGTGGCCATCCTGCAGCACTTTTTATTTCCATTCCCTGCTTTCTCATCTCTACGCACTCACTTACAACCTACTAGTATACTAATGTGTTTCTTAGCAATGCGTTTACTGTCTATCTCTTCCAACTGAAATGTAAGCTCTGTGCAGGCAGGAATTTTTGTCTATTTTGTTCATCTCCATATTCTCAGCACCTAGAACTATGCCTGAAACATAATAAGAGTTCAATTAATATTTGTTAAATTGATATTAATGGGGGAAATACTAACATTGACAGCATTTTTTAAATAATATTTTTCTCCTTGACTATTATTTATTATTGTGCTGAAAGTTCTGGCCCATACAAATAGATAATAAAAATAAGAGTTTTAATAACTTAAAGTGAACTTTTCCATTGTTTACAGATGCTATGATTTTATACCCAGAAAACCCAAAAGGAAAAACATAGAATCATTTTAGAACTAGTAAGAGTTTAATAAAGTAGCCAATACTCCTTTCATGTACAAAAATAAATAAGTTTTCTATCAGCAAGTAGTAAAGGCTGAATTGTATCCCCCCAAATTCACATGTTAAAGCCCTAACCCAGTACCTCACAACGTGACTGTATTTGGAAATTGGGCCTTTAAAGGAGTAATTAAGTTAAAACAAGGCTGTTAGGGTGGGCCTTAAACCAGTCCGATTAGTGTCCATATTAGAAGAGGAGATTTTTGACACAAGGAGAGACACCAGACATATATGTACACAGAGGAAAGACCATGTGAGGACATAGCATGAAGAAAATCATCTGTAAGCCAAGGAGAGAGGTCTCTGAGGAAACCAAACGTGCCGACACTCTGATCTTGAACTTCCAACCTTCAGAACTGTAAGAAAATAAGTTTCTATTGTTTAAGCCACCCAGTCTATGGCATTTTGTAATGGCAGCCTTAGCAAACTAATATAACTAGCAACAACCGCTTGAAATATAAAATAGGGGAAATAATTTCATTCACCTAAGCCACCCAGCAATAAAATACCTAGGAATAACCCTAACCAGGAAAAATCAGTATCTTGTCCAATTATTCTTAGCGTCTATCATCCCCATGAGACTCTTGACAAGGACAGGGATCAAGTTTATCTCTACTTTGTAGCCCTGTGCCTGGCACATGCAATGGTAAGGTTACCTGCTCATGGCCACTAGAGAGGTCTGTGTCCAGCACCACCAGTCACTGGTGCTGGGGGTGTTAAGAGATTAGATTGTGGTCTCAGTTTTGATTCATTCTCCTCCCTCCAGATCCAATGGGTTTGCTTTCCTTCATAACAGTTTACCAAAAACTAATACTTTCAAACAGGTTCTTTCAAAAAGACTTAAGGCAAAGATAGTTGTTATGATGTAAATACGATAGTAAGTTACGACGAGTCTTAGCCTAGGAGGGCCATAGCGATGTGTCAGCGACCCTCCAAACCCCCTTTCTGTGCCACTGCTACCAGTTTAGAAGAACACAAGACTTAGGTCTACCAGAGCACCCTGACCCCACTGCTTCTCTGCCTTCTCCCCTGGCACACAAACTCCAGCCATCATCTACATTCTTAAGATAATTCAAGGTCATTCCTGCCTTGGGGGCTCTGTTGCTGCCTCCTTCAGAAGCCCTCTCCTTCCAGGTCATTACATGGCTGATTCTCTCTCCCCATTATTCGAGCCTCAGTGCAATATCACCTCCTCATCCAGATTCAAGTTCTACCCCACCTCCCCATCTGATCCCACCATCCTATTTTATTTTTCATGGTTTATCACCATCTAACACTTCGCTTTTTGTCTATGGTCTGCATTTACTCCTCTAGACTGCAGGGAAAGCAGGGACTTTCAGTCTAGTCTTCAGTCTTCAGGACTGATCCCCCATGCTTAGAACTAAACTATGCCCAGTGCAGGGAGGGCAAAAAAATACTCACTGGGAAAAATAAGTAATTGAACCAATAAAGGGAAGTCAAGCTTATTTCTTAGTGTGAGATTACACACAGAGCTATACCTGAACTTGATGTTTGACAAGGATTGCCTCTTTTCCCTTCTGGTTTTCACAAGGAAGGAATTTTTTTCACTAAACACTGCTTTATTCCTCCCACCAAAGAAGAAGAAATTTACTGGGGTGGGGAGTGACAGCCATTCTCCTACTTTTCTGGGTTGATATATCTATAAGAAGTCCCAAGAAAAACCCATTTCCTTCCCCCCCTTTTTTTTGGAGCTGACCCAATGGGAGACTATGGCTGAGGGGCTCACTTTGGTTCTCAGACTGAGCTCTATTCTCAAGTTAGCCTTTCTCAATGATAAAGTGCTCCACCGGCTGACCCATGTTTATTTATCAGTTGGTCTGTAAATCAGGCAGGGAACAAGGGTGGTATTTTTAAAACCCCCCTCAAAAATCCCAAGGATGATTGTTTATTAATTGTGTCAGCCAATTATTGTTCCTGCAGAATTAGAAGGTTGCCATACATAAAATGGACACCTAACAATTTATTCCTTTGTTGAAAGGGAGTGAAGTCAGCTATTAGGAAAGTTTGGGGTTCACTGTAGGCATTGCCATTTTGACTTCATTGCAAGTGATCAAGGATGCTGAAATTAAAATATAATCTACAAAGAGATATTCCATGCCATGTCAGGCCATATATATAGACAAAGCACATGCAGGACAATAGCAAAATACCAACGGTGTTTCTTCGCTGACTTACGGACATGTGGGTAGCTTGTATTAACTTTGTTGGGCAAGTTGGAGGCAGGTCTCCATGCTGGTGTCTATACTCTTTCAGATAAGAGTATTCTATGGTGAATCCAGGACCACATGCTAAGCTAAAAAATCCCAGGCCCAGGTTAGAGGGATATTCTCCTTGAACAGAGGAGAGCCATTTATGTGGTTATAAAGGCCAAATCTTAAAAAGAAGAGTAGTTTTTATCAGATGCCAAGCTCCGTGGTGTGTGTGTGTGTGTGTGTGTGTGTGTGTGCACGCGCGTGTGTGTGTTCACACATGAACAAAGCTAAAATAGCCTTGCAGACTCTTATAATGGACACTTGTGAAATACTGTGGACTGACTGATTAATTTCAAAATGTGCATGACCCATACAAAGAAAATTATAATACTGTGTAACAAGAATAGAAAAGATCATGTCTATATATGGGAGACTGAATATTTCTAAGTTATTTCTTTTCTCCAGTAGAAATTTCCTTAGAAAGAAAATGATCTAAAGTTCATTTGGATATATAAACAAGCATAAACAGGTAAGATGATTTTCGAAAGGTAAAATAATCCACAAGACTTATATGACTTAGTATTAAAATATATTGTAGTACTTCTTTGATTAAACAATGTTTTATTGGTAAGAATCATGAAGCTAAAAATAGGCTACATTATATATACATTATATATAAGAATTATTATACATTATATATAAGAATTTAATGTCTAATAAACAAACACACATTAATGGAGAAAATGAATTATTAAACAGTGTTAAGAAAATTGGCTGAATCTTCAGATTAAAAAATTAGAACTTCATATACTGTAAAAAATAACATCTAAATGAATTACAAAGATAAATGTAAAAATGATACTGTAAAGTTGGCTTACAAGGGTCTGTATTGGGATAAGGAAAACTCTCTAAGCAAAAGCAATTATATAAATCAAAAAGAAAGACTTGATTCACTTGACTATACAAAGAATAAAAAATGCCTTTTTGTCAAAAATATCATTAGCAAATTACTAAATGGAGAACTGACTCTGGATGGTGACCACACAATGTGATATATAGATAACATATTACAGAATTGTACACTTGAAACCTATGTAACCTTACTAACCACTGTCATCCCAATAAACTTTAATCAAAAATAAAATAAAATAAATGTAGAAGTAAAAAAAAAAAAGCAACAACAACAAATTACTAAGTGGTATAGAAGCCTAAATAGATAGTTTGTACTCTCTTGGAAGACAACATACCAGTATTCTGAATATACAAATAATTCTGACAAGTCAACTAGAAAGACGTCAAAACCTAACACATACACACATTCTATAATATTATAGGCAATTTTAAAGAGCAGGAGACAGGCCCAGAAAAGCTCACTAACTTGCACGATGTCACACAATTAATAAGTGGCAGAGCCCAGGCACACTGGTTCCAGAACCCATGCCATGTCAGGCCATGTATATAGACAAAGCACATGCAGGACAATAGCAAAATACCAACGGTGTTTCTTCGCTGACTTATGGACATGTGGGTAGCTTGTATTAACTTTGTTGGGCAAGTTGGAGGCAGGTCTCCATGCTGGTGTCTATACTCTTTCAGACAAGAGCATTCTATGGTGAATCCAGGACCACATGCTAAGCTAAAAATCCCAGGCCCAGGTCAGCACAGCACTAGACTGGACACTAGCCCCACACACAGACCCTACGGACATCACAAAAGTCCTGTTGCTGCCCTGAGTATGGTTTTGTAAACCTGTCTGTCTTGAAATTATGCCCTGAAATGCTGTCTTTCCTAGAGCAATCCAATCACCTGGGCTATTCCGCTAAGCAACAGATCTCTTAACCTATTAATTCTTCCGGGGTGGAGGGACTCAGAATGTCACATTTTTCTTGGGAGATGAAACTGTTCTGGAACTGTTTTGGTGGTACATTTAACTTAATTTTGTTCCCTGTTCCTCCCCCCACGCCCCCAATCACTGGAAAGTTCCTCATCCCTCAAGCAAGGAGTGCTATGTCCTGGCATATGAAACAAACAGGCATCCACCTTTTATCATCTTTTTCTCCACCATTCTCCTAGAGCTTAAAGAAAACTCAAAGTTTTGTTTTACTTCCTACAAACTTTCAGATAAGTCACATCCTAAAATTAGTACCCCAGCCCCTACATAGATGCTCTGTTTTTCCTATACTTGGGCTTCACACACCACACACCAATTACCAAAATTCCTCCCATAATAGGCTGCAAATGTCACTGTTTCCTTCTTCTGACCTTGTTCCCTGTTGAGTCTACAACATCCAAGACCACAGAAAGCAAATAGCAGGAGTATTTTGGGGAAATATAGCCAAATGACTTCATGATTACTCAGACCACTCCAAGCTGTCCCGAAGTCATGGCCTGATCAAGTTTTGCCAGTGTATTTGTTCCATATTCTATCCTTGACCTCTCTTTCAATGTCTTTCTGCACGTATGTTGCACAAAGCACCATATACTTCCCAGAAGAAGTGTCCTCTAGCTGAGACCAAGTCTCTTCAATGCAGGTTGCTTTCAAAAAATAGGTCTTGAACATTTACCTGTTGAATCCCCCAGAGGCCAGCCACCGTCCACCTTGATACTGGATTGTCTCAAAAGTTCTCACAACTCCACCTCACTGCTTCTCTGACTTCTGTTCCCAGGCCCTGGGAAATCCCACTTAGTTTTACGTGTGGGACGGGATCTTAAAGCAGTCATACAGCAACACCAAAGTTCCCATTTAGAACCTTTTAATAGCCACCTTCCTTCAATCCACATTCAACACCTTCTCATTTCCCTTCCCAGCTTTCCTTTGCTTATTGGTTTACTGTGTGTGCAAATGTTTGTTGCTGCCCTGATCCTTAGAATGGAAGCCTTATGAAAGCAGGGATGATTTCATTCATTTTTAATCTCCGTTAGGCTCTCTTCACCAGTATCTGACACACGATCTACTTCATAGCAGGTGTTCTGCCCACACTTTATTTATTTACTTTGTTTGCTTTAAAGAGTACCTAGACTGCATACTTGTGAGGTTGTTAACAGAGGTTTCATCTATGCTAATATATTTGAAATGTTTTGAGTCATTTGAGGGAAAAGTACTTAATAAACACAAATAACTACTTATGTTAAAAAAAAAAAAAGAGTACCTAGATATTTCAGGCCACAGGATAGTGTTTAGGGCCCTCTTAAAGTTTTTCCAATATTTTGATACTAAAGACAATTCACTTGAAAAACATGGGGAGGTAGCACCTGGCAAGTCTGAGATTCTTTATTTTGGTCTTTTGTAAGTACCTTCCCCTGGGAATGTGGCACTTTCCTTCCCAAGGCTGCACTGGGCCTGCATTTTCACCACTTTAATGCACAGTATTCTTCCCTCAACCTCGAATTTCATCTCTGTTGTCACCTTGTCCTCTTGACAATCTGCCATTCCTTCTCCAGGGTTCATTCAAGGATTTCTTTCTCTGGGGAGAATTTCTGTCTCCCTGCCTACAATGAGGTCCCTCTGCTTTGGACTCCAATATTACTTTACAGAAATTCCCAATATAGTCTGTATCTGTTAGATTTAGCGTGGCTCCACAAATAGGAAACTCTAGAAGAATAGTGGCTTACACTAGGTAGAAATTTATTTCTCATATTAAAAACAAAATAAAACAAATTAGGAGTAAACATTTCAGGTTGGTAAAGCTGCTCTATCATATCATCAAAGACATAGTCTCCTAGCTCTCCTCTACTCCAGTACTTGACTACAATATTCACTTTTACTTCATGTTTCAAGATGGCTGCTGGGGTTTCAGGCCAGAAGAAGAAAGAAAGGCAACTGAAAAAGCAGCCCCTCCTGCTTATTTAGCTTCCTGTAAGCACCTGTCTTGGAAGTCCACATAATACATTTCCATTTACATCCTTCTAGACCATACCTAGCAGCAAAGCAAGCTGGGGGATAGAATTGGTTATTCATGGAGAGCATGCACTAAGATATAAATTAGGATCAATATCTAAAAATAAATGGGAAAGCAGATGTTGGGGTAGGAAACCATAGCTTCTGACACATAACCCATATCGTGAAGTACAATTACTTGTGTTTACATGTATCTTCCCTCTGCAACCTAAGCTTCTTGAGGTCTAGGATTGATTTTATCATCTCTAAGTCCACAGTCCTTACACGTCGCCTGGCAGAAGGACAGGAACTTGTCTGTAGCATTCATCACGTTCATCAGAACAGGTACTCAAAAAATAACGATACGATAATGAATGGGGTACATCATTCCAATGGTCTATAAAATCAACTCAATCCAACAAGCATTTATTAAATAACATCTATTTTCTTTTTAAGAATTTTATTAAAAATATAGCTAACATACATTATATTAGTTTCTGGTGTACACTACAGTTATTCAACATTTACATAACTAAAGATGTGATCACCATAAGTCCAGCAACCATCTGACACCGTACCACATTATTATAATATTATTGACTATATTCCCCATGCTGTACATTACATTCCCAAGACTTACTTGTCCTATACCTGGAAATTTGAACCTCTTATTCCCTTTCACCTTTTCCCACCTTTGTAATTTTTCAGTTACAGTTGACATTCAATATTATTTTATATTAATTTCAGGTGTACAGCATAGTGGTTAGACATTTATATAGTTTAAGATGTGATGCCCTGACTAGTCTGGTACCCACCTGGCACTATACATAGTTATTAGCACAGCATTGACTATACTCCCTACGCTTTACTTTATATCCCCATGACTATTTTGTAACAAGTAATTTCTACTTCTTAATCCTTTCCCCTTTTGCACCCATCCCCAACCTCCCTCTTATCTGGCAACCATCAAATTGTTCTCTGTACATTTTGGGAAGCTCTTAGGAACTTGCAAGCCTAAGGCAAGCAGAGGCTGGCCACGTTGTTCTCAGGGCATTTTGCAAAGTGGTCACAGGCCCAGCTCAGGTGCAAGAACCAAAACTTCATTAACTTTGTAAAAACTGCCGTTCACACCCCATAGCTCCCTGGAACCCCACTCTGCCCTCCTAGAGCTACACTGCTGGAAGTGCACTCTCCTCAACACCTGGGCAGAAGGTCCCATCCCAGAAGCCACAGAAGCCTTTTACAGCAAAGCGGATGGCCTGTGTCTGATGGGGAAACATTGGATGGGGGGCAGTGAGCCAAAACTTGCATTTCAGCCTCTCTTGGGCCGCTCTCAGGGATCTGCGAGTCTTAGGTAAGTGGGAGCTAGCTGCGGTATCTAAGAGCATTTTGCAAAGTGGTCACAGACCAGGCACTGTCCCAAGGCGAGCAGTGACTGGCTGCAGTGGCTGGCTGCAGTGTTCTCAGGGAGTTTTGCAAAGTGGTCATAGGTAAGGCACTAGTGCAAGTACTGAATCAGCATAAACCTTGTAAAAACCATCAGCAATGCCTCATGACTCCCTGGACCCCACCCTGCCCACATAGTGCTACATTTCCAAAGGCACTCCCAACACCAGGCAATTAGCCTGGCCCGCACACCTAAGGAGACTCTTTCAACCACTGAGCCTTACAGGCAGCTGGCAGCTGACAGAAGGCCTAGGGGCCCTCGGCCTTTTGCTAAGCTATCCCAGGCCCAATACTGGTGGCAGGCAGCCTTGGTTCACTGTGACACCAGCACCACATGTCTCCAGATCCAACACAGGCATGAATCAACCACATACAGCTTAGCAACTCCTACTGGATAGCTATGGGTGGGTCACAGGCAAGGCTGAAATTGGCCTGCACTGGAGCCCCTCCCAAAGACACCAGAAACAACATACCCAGAGGCCAGCTACAGACCACATCAAAGCACTACCTGGTTAGCCTCACAAGCAGCACACCCAAAAGGTGGGCCCAATAGGCACAAGAGACTGCTGGGGCAAACCACCCTCTGACGGGTCAGCCCCACACAGCAGCTCATATACAGCGGGCATAGCCAATCCTCAAGTCAGTCAGCCTGGAAGTCAATCCGACCCACTGACCAAAAGCAATCAAGGCTCAACTACAACAGAATACACAACACACACTCAAGGGACACTCCTGGAACACACACACAGGAAATCAGGGAGACTGTGCCATTGGACCACATAGGACACATCCTACATAAGGCCACCCAGCAGAGTGAAAGACATAGGAGATCTACCTAATACATAGAAGCAAACACAGAGAGGCAGCCAGAATTAGAAATCAAAGAAACATATCCTAAATAAAATTATAGGAGATACCTCCAGGAATAAAACTAAATGAAATGGAGGCAACCAACCTTCCAGAAACACAGTTTAAAACACTGATTATAAGAATGCTTAAGGAACTTAGAATTTCAACAAAAAGAGAGTAAACATAAAGAAGGACATAGAGAGCATAAAAAAGAGCCAGTCAGAAATAAAGAATATAACAACTGAAATGAAGAATACACTAGAAGGAATTAAAAGCAAATTAGATGAAGCAGAGGATCAAGTCAGCAATTTAGAAGACAAGGTAGCAGAAAACGTCCAATTGAAACAACAAGAATTTTAAAAACAAGATAGTTTACGGGACATTTGGGACAACATAAAGCATAATAACATTTGCATCACAGGAGTATCAGAAGGAGAAGAGAGGGAGCAAGGGATTAAGAACCTATTTGAAGAAATAATGACTGAAAAGTTCCCTAACCTGGCAAAGGAAATAGACATACAAGCCCAGGGAGCACAGAGAGTCCCAAACAAGATGAATCCAAACGGGCCCAAACCAAGATACACAATTAAAATGATAAAGGTTAAAGACAACAAAAGTATCATAAAAGCAGCAAGAGAAAGACAACTAGTTATTTACAAGAGAGTTCCCATAAGATCGCCAGCATATTTCTCAATAGAAAGTTTGCAGGCCATAAGGAGTGCAGGAATATTAAAAGTGATGAAAAACAAAGGCCCACAACCAAGATTACTCTACACAGCAAAGTTATCACTTAAAATTAAAGGAGAGATAAAGAGCTTCCCAGACAAGGAAAACCTAAAGGAATTCATTATCACCAAGCCAGTATTACAAGAAATGTTAAAAGGACTTCTTTAAGCAGAAAAAGGAAAGAAAAGAAAACAAAGATAAAAAATATGAATAATAAAATGGCCATAACTATACACCTATCAATAATCACTTTAAATGTAAATGAATTAAATGCTGCAATCAAAAGACATAGGGTATCTAAATGGATAAGAAAACAAGACCCATACATATGCTGTCTAAAGAGACACACCTGAGATCAAAAGACACTCATAGACTGAAAGTAAAGAGATGGGAAAAGATATTTCACACAAATGGGAATAAGGAAAAAGGTGGGGATAGCAATACTTATATCAGACAAAACAGACTTTAAAACTAAGATTTATAAGAAAAGACAAAGAAGGACATTATATAATAATAAGGGATCAATCCAACAAGAGGACATTACCCTACTAAACATTTATACACTCAACATAGGAGCACATAAGTATATAAAACAAATATTAACTGACATAAAGGCAGAGGTCAACAGTAGCACAAACATAGTAGGAGATTTTAACACCCCATTGACACCAACAGACATATTTTCCAGAAATAAAATTAACACAGAAACAATGGCTTTAAATGACACACTAGATCAAATGGATTTAATTGATATTTTTAGAGCATTTCACCCTAAAGCAACAGAATACACATTCTTTTTAAATGTACATGGAACATTTTCCAAGATAGACCACATGTTAGTCCACAAAACAAGTCTCAATTAATTTAAGAAGATTGAAATCATATCAAGCGTCTTCTCTGACCACAATGTTATAAAACTAGAAATCAATTACAAGAAAAAACTGAAAAAGTCACAAACACTTGAAGGCTAAATAACATGCTACTAAATAATAAATGGGTCAACGATGAGATCAAGGAAGAAATCAAAAGATACCTTGAGACAAAGAAAAATGAAAACACATTGACCCCCAAATCTGTGGGACACAGCAAAAGTAGTCCTAAGAGGGAAATTTATAGTAATGCAGGCCATTTCCTGTTCAATAAAACAAGAAAAATCTCAAATAAACAGTTTAACTTTACAGTTAAGGGAACTGGAAAAAGAACAATAAACAAAGCCCAAAGTGAGTACAAGGAAGGAAATAATAAAGATCAGAGCAGAAATAAATGAAATAGAGACTAAAAATATAATACAAAAGATCAACAAAATGAAGAGCTTGTTTTTTTAAAAGATAAACAAAATTGACCTTTAACCAGAATCATCAAGAAAAAAAGAGAGAGAACCCAAATAAATAAAATTAGAAATGAAGAGAAGTGACAATGTACACCACAGAAATATAAAAAACTTTAAGAAAATACTATGAGCAATTCCATGTCAACAAATGAGAAAATATGGAAGAAATGGATAAATTCCTAGAAGCATAAAATCTTCCAAGACTGAATCAAGAAAAAACAGAAAGTCAGAACAGATCAATTACTACCAATGACAGAATCAATAATCAACAACGTCCCCACAAACAAATGACCTGTCCCAGATGGCTTCACAGGTGAATTTTACAAAACATTCAGAGAATTAACACCTATTCTTCTCAAACTATCACAAAAAATCCAAGAGGAGGGAAGATTCCCAAGCTCATTTCAGTAGGCCACCATTACCCTGATTCCAAAACCAGAAAAAGACATTAAAAAAAAAAAAGAAAAACTATAGTCCATTCATGTCCCTAATGAACATAGATGCAAAAATTCTCAACAAAATCTTAGCAAGCCAAATTCAGCAAGACATTGAAAAGATCATAAACCACAATCAAGAGCGGTTCATTCCCAGATACAAGGTTCGTTCAATATCCGCAAATCAATTAATGTAACACACCACATAAACAAAGTGAAAAATAAAAATCATATGGTCATATCAATAGATGCAAAAAAAAAAAAAGAATTTGACAAAATCCAGCATCCATTTATGACAAAAACTCTCAGTAAATTCAGAATAACAGGAACATATCTCAACATAATAAAGGCCATATATGAAAAACCCTCAGCTAAGATCATACTCAATGGGGGAAAGCTGAAAGCACTCCCCTTATGATCAGGAACAAGACAAAAATGTCCACTTTCACCACTTTTATTTAACATAGTATTGGAAGTCCTGGCAACAGCACTCAGACAAGAAAAAGAAATAAAAGGCACCCAAATTGGAAAATAAGAAGTAAAACTGTCATTATTTGCAGATGACCTGATATTATATAGACCACCAATATTCCACCAAAAAAACTATTAGCACTAATATATGAATTTATCAAAGTAGTGGGATACAAAATTAACATTCAGAAGTTGGTTGCATTTTTGTACACCAATAACATCCTATCAGAAAGAGAAATGAAGGAAACAATCCTATTTACAATTGCATCAATATAAATGAATGAATGAATAAATAAATAATAAATGAATGAATGAATGAATGAATGAATGAATGAATGAATGAATAAATAAAATACTTAGGAATCAATTTAACCAAGGAAGTAAAAGACCTGTACTCAAAAAATTATAAGACATTGAAGAGAGAAATTAAAGAACATAAAAATAAATGGAAACATATAATGCTCATGGACAGGGAGAATAAATAGAGTTAAAATGTCTGTACTACCCAAAGCAATCGATAGATTCAATGCAATCCGTGTCAAAATACCAATGGCATTTTTCATAGAACTAGAACAAATAATCCTAAAATTTATGTGGAAGTATAAAAGACATCAAATAGCCACCACAATCCTGAGAAAGAAGAACAATGCTGGAGGTATCATGCTACCTGATATTAAATTATACTACAAAGCCATAATCAAACAGTGTGGTATTGGCATAAGAACAGGTACTTAGATCAATGGAACAGAATAGAGAGCCCAGAAATAAATCCGTGACTGTATGGTCATTTAATCTATGACAAAGGAGTAAGAATTTACATCAGGGTAAACAGAGTCTATTCAATAAATGGTGATGGGAAAACTAGACAGATACATGGAAAAAAATGAAACGGGGCCACCTTCTTACGCCATATACAGCAATAAACTCAAAATGGATTAAAGACTTCAATGTAAGACCTGAAACTCTAAAACTCCCAGAAGAAAACATAGGTAGCAAACTCTCTGACATTACCCTTAGTAACATTTTTACTGATATATCGCCTCAGGAAATGGTAACAAAAGACAAAATAAACAAATGGGACTACATCAAACCAAAAAGTTTATTCACAGCAAAGGAAACCATCAGTAAAACAAAAAGACATCCTAATATTTGCCAATGACACATCTGATAAGGGGTAAGAATCCAAACTTTATTTAAAAAAACTCATACAACTCAACACCAAAAAAACAAACAATCCAATTTTTAAAAATGTGCCGAGGACCTTAATAGACATTTCTCCAAAGAGGACATATAGATGGCCAATAGACATATGAAAAGATACCCAATGTCACTAATCATCAGAAAAATGCAAATTAAAACCACAATGAGATACCCTCTCATACCTGTCAGAAAGGCTATCATCAATAAATCAACAAACAACAAGTGTTGGCCAGGCTGTAGAGAAAAGGGAACCATTGTGCACTGTTGGTGGGATTGCAAATTAGTGCAGCCACTAAAGAAAACAGAATGAAAGTTCCTCAAAAAATTAAAAATAGAACTACCTTATTTACACTCCTGGGTATTTTCCAAAGAAATCCAAAACACTAATTCAAAAGAATATATGCACCCCTATGTTTACCTCAGTGCAATTCACAATAGTCCAGTTACCCTAAATGCCCATCGGTAGACAACTAGATTAAGAAACTGTGGTACATTTATACAATGGAGTACTACTCTGACATAAAAAAGAGTGAAATCTTACTGTTTTGCAAAAACATGAGTGGACCTAGAGGATATTACGCTAAGTGAAATAAATCAGACTGAGAAAGACAAATGCCATATGATCTTATTTATATGTGGAATCTAAAGAACAAAATAAACAAACAAAACAAATAGACTCAGATACAGAGAACAAAAACATGGCTCCTAGATGGGAGGGGGTTGGAGTGATGGGTGAGAAAGAAGAGGGATTAGGAAGTACAAATTTGTAGTCACAAAACAATCACAATGATGTGAAATACAGTATGGGGGATATAATCAATAATATTGAAAAACTATGTATGGTATCAGATGGGTACTAGGCTTATTGGGGGATCACTTCCACTGTGCTATGTATCTGAAACTAATATAAAATTATATTTTATATCAACTATAATTAATATAGATAGATGATAGATAGATAGATAGATAGATAGGAATCGATAGTCACAGGATGTAAGGTACAGCATAGGGAATATGGTCAATGGTATTCCAATAGCTATGTATGGTGTCAAATGGGTAGTAGACTTGGGGTTATCACATGGTGAGGTGTGAATGTCTAATTATTATGTTGCTTCATACACCTGAACCAATAATAAAAATAACTCATAGAAAAACAAAAATGTATCTATGAGTATGTTTCTATTTTATTTTGTTCTTTAGATTCCACATATAAGCAAAACACATTGCATCGGTTTTTCTTTGTCTGACATACTTCACCCAGCAGGTCCATCCAGGCTGCGACAGACGGCAGGAACCCATTCCCTTCCATGGCCGAACAATATTCCATTGTGTATATGCACCATCACCTCTTTATCCATTCTTCCATCGTTAGACACCCACCCAGTCTGCAGCCACATCTTGGCTATTGGAAACAATGCTGCGAATCAACATATGGATAAGCAAGTCCCTTTGATGTAGTGTTTTGGTTTTTTTTTTTTTCAGATAAATACCCAGAAGTGGGATTACTGGGTCTTTCTTTGTCTCTTATTATAGCCTTTGTTTTAAAGTCTATTTTGTCTGGTATAAGTATTACTACCTTAGGTTTTGTTTGTTTGTTTGTTTTTTCATGAAATATTTTTTTCCATTCCTTTACTTTTCAGTCTATGAGTATCTTCAGTCTGAAGTAAGTCTCCTGTAGGCAGCATATGGATGGGTTTGTTTTCTTATTCATTCAGTCCTCCTTTTTCTTGGAGGATTTAATACATTTACCTACTTTGAAAGTAATTTTTGATAAATATGAGCTATTACCATTTTATTATTCATATTTTTATCTTTTTTCCATCTTAAAGAAATCCCTATAACATTCTTTGTAATAATGGTTTGATGGTGGTGAACGACTTTAGTTTTTCCTTGTCTGGGAAGCTCTTGATCTGTCCTTCAATTTTAAATAATAGTCTTGCTGGGTAGAGTACTCTTGGTTGTAGCTTTTCATCTCTTTGAACATTTCTTGCCAATCCCTTCTGGCCTGTAAATTTTCTGTTGAGAAATCAGCTGACGATCTTATAGATGCACCCTTATAAATTACTAGTCACCTTTCCCTTTTAGGATTCTCTCTTTGTCTTTAACCTTTGGCGTTTTAATTATAATGTGTCTTGACTTGGGCCTATTTGGGTTCATCTTGTTTGGGACTCTGTGCACTTCCTGGTCTTTATGTCTATTTCCTTTGCCAGATGAAGAAAGCTTTCTGTCATTGTTTCTTCAAATAGGTTCTCAATCCCTTGCTTTCTCTCTTATTCTTCTGGTACCCCTATGATGTGAATGTTGTTATGCTTGATGTTGTCCCAGAGATCTCTTAAACTAATAATTATTATTACTTTGGATTCTTTTTTCTTTTTGCTGTTTTGATTAGATGTATTCTGCTACCTTGTCTTCCAAATAGCTAATTTGATGCTCTGCTCCATCTAGTGTGCTGGTAATTCCTTCTACTGCATTCTTCTTTCAAGTTATTGTATTCTTCACTTCTGACTTTTTTTTTTTTTATGGTTTCTATGTCCTGTAGTCACACGACAGCCTAGCCGTTTGTCCCCCCGCACCTTTCCCTAAGGAAAGAAGAGTCTGTGAGACTGTGCTTCTCTGGGGCTGAGTTTGTTACATCTTGTGTCTCTCTGTCTGGTCTCCAAAAGAGGGTTTGCAGCCAATGACGAGTAAGATTCCCCATAGGGGGAACAACTCAAGCCAGGTGGAACGCCACAGAGACACCCGATGAGCTGCCTTGGAAGATCTGGGAGAGAGCCTTGCCTCCCCTTCCCCCATGCTTGAGAAAAGCCGCTGTTAACTCTGGCTACTCCCTCTCACATAATTGTGAGAGAGGTCTTTGGAGCGAAAGATCAAGCTCTCTCTGCTCAGCTCTATAGAACTGTTTCAACATGAGAGACTTTGCCCCCCAGAGGTGCATACCGCACCTTAGTCAGCATGGGACTCTCTGCTTCGGCTGTTTTGGGACAAATCATTTCGGTTTGAGGTAGTTTTCTGACATAGTGGATGAGTTTCACAGACCGTGTCTAAAACAATGCCACTTCCTCGTAGGCTGATCAATAAAAGCCATCAGTTGGTCTGATTCGGGGCTCCAGTCTTTTGAGGCTGTGAGACCCTTGGCCCTCTGAGATTTAACTGCATTCAGTCTCTGTTTCTTTCTTTCTTAAAAACTTAGCCCAAAGCCACCTCTTCTCGCCTCCTCACAGCCCATGTTGCGCTGGACACGACAATATCCTTTTTTTATGCTTAATATCTCTTTGGTAAAGTACTCACTAAGTTCCTTGAGCATCCTTATAACCATTGTTTTAAACTCTGTCACCGGTAGGTCACTTGCCTCCATTTTGTTTAGTTCTTTTTCTGGAGTTTTCTCCTGTTCTTTTATTTGGGATGTATTTCTTTGTTTCCTCATTCTGGCTACCTCTCGGTGTTTATTTTTATGTATTAGATAGTTCTGCTCCCAGTCTTGGCTGGGTGGCCTTATGTAGTAGGTGCCTTGTGAGGCCCTGGCAGTCTCCCTGGTCACCTATGCTGGGTGCTCCAGGAGTGTCTCTTGTGCAGGTTGTGTGTTATACTTGAGTTTTGATTGCCACTGGCATGTCAGTGGGTGGGATTGACCCTCAGGCTGACTGGCTGTGGAGTTTGGCCATGTCTACAGCTTATGGAGTGCTTTGCGGGGAGCTGATCCCACTAAGTGGGATTCGCCCCAGTGGGCCCCAGTGGGTGCCTATTGAGACCACCCTTTGTGTGTGTCACTTGTGGGGCTAAATAGGTGGTGCTCTGCTGTGGTCTGAAGACAACCTCCACTTTTGTTGGTTCTGGAGCTTCTTGGGAGGGGCTCTGGTGCAGGATCAGGTCACTCACCACCTGTGACCAGCCAGGGACTCCCTGGTAGGAGCTACAAAGCAATCTGTGGTTGTTCACTGTGTTAAACTTGGAGGCACATGGGAGAGGCCACACTGCTACCAGTACCAGCCTGGAGTAGCACCCTCAAAAGCCAGGACACCCTGAGGCCTACTGCTACCTGACAGCTCCCTTAAGGTTCAACTGCTAATAAAGCTTCATGCAGTATGCAAGTTGGGAGTCAGTAGAGTGAGAAGAATTGTGGTCACCAGGTTAATGAAGATTCTGGTTTAGTGCCAGTGCTGAGCCTGAAACTACTCAGCAAAAGTCTCAGAGCACACTGAGGCCAGTTGCCGCCTGCCTGAAGTCTGAGGACTGCAATAGTTTTCTAAGAAAGAGTGCAATGCGAGAGAGGCTGGCTGCTCCAGAGAAAGTGCCTCCAGCACTGGGGGAGTTGGGTTGGGTGAGGTCTGAGCAGAGCTCACCAGACCAATTCAGATTCAGATTTGACCATGTGGAGGAGGGCTCAACATAGGAATGGTGGCACCTGCCTGCCAGCTGCACGAGATAAGGACACCTCACATGGAAAATGGCTACTGTCCCTCCAGTCCTCACTCCAAAGACACGCAACTCAGTCCTTCCCTGTATGTCTCCAAGGCCCTCTGAATCACCCACCATTCCTCCACTGGAGACTAGGGTGAGTGAGGCTGTGCGTGGGCCCTTTAAGAGGACATCTGGTGTTCCCACAGCCTTCTTTCTCACCTGGATCATCAGAATCCCCACTGTTTTTCACAGCCAGATGTGGGGGGCTCCTCTTCCCAGCATCAGTAGTCCAGGATGGGGAGCCCGGTATGGAGCTGGGGTGCCTTGCTCCTCTGGGGAATCTCTTAGGTTGAGATATCCCTCCCAATTCTCAGTCACCACATGGAGGTTTGGGGCTGGCCTGCTCCCCATCTCCACCTCTCCTACCAGTCTCGATGTGGCTTCTGATTTATATCCTTAGTTATAAAACTGCCATTCAGCTAGACTTCAGATGGTTCTCTGGGTTGATTGTTCTATAATTTAGTTGTAATTTTAACTTGTTCATGGAAGGAGATAGACAGAGTTTATCTATTCCACCATCTTGAATCTTTCAAATAATGTCTGTTTTCAGGACTTTGAGAGCCTAATCTCATTAGATCAGGCTTCAAGCAAAAGTCTCCGCACATACCTTATAAATATTTCATAGAAGTGGCAGAAACTTAATGAAGCCAAGGTGCCGTTCGAGAACACAAACCAACAGGAGAACCCAATGACAAGTTCCCTCTTTCTCTCTCTGTTCTCCAGAACCAGACAGGGTATCCACAAATCAGGAAAAAGAGGCTAAAAGATTGTTTTGTCACTGTCATATTTAGAAAGAAAACCAAAATCTTGTAGTTTTTAGTCCATTAAGTTACTCACCATTAGATTATAAACCACATCGCCAGGTCATAGCAAGTTTCAATTAACAGATTCTTATTGATCAGTGATTGTCTTTCAATGGACATCTCCTGATTTTGGTTTCTATCTAAACTTCACCACCAGTCAGTCAGAATCCCAACTCCCTCTGGTGACTGGATATCTAACTGTCAACTGGAAAACCTACATTGGTTAAATAGGAGCTTTCTAAGAAAATGCAAGGGAAGCATAAATTGATTAATAAGCACTAATCAACCCAATTTGGCATAAACCTCCCATAAATATAACCAAATCTAAGTTGTACAACTTATCTTGATGACTCATTTTACAAGGAAATGTGTTGCAGTCCCAGAGCTCTCTGAGAATCTAAATACTCTTAGACTTCTCGTGAAACAATTTTTCCTTTGTACAAGATAGACTCAGTTAAAAGTAACTAAAATATGTTATTAAATTGTTTGACGAGTTATTCTACTGTGACACCATGAAAAGTCTAGTTCATAAGATGTTTTTGTTATTCGAATAATTTTTTAAAAGAGTGTTAATGTTTGAAAATTTACCATGTAAAAAATAAGGACAGGCCTTTTCAACTCTTGATTGCCACATTTGAGACCCCGTTGAGATGGAACCTAATATGACCCCTGTTTAAAATGTCCGTACTTGTGTATTTTATCCTGGGAACAAGGCCTAATCCAGAGACATTTTGAGCTCATCAAATACGTAAATTGTTTTTCAAACACTTTGGTGTTACCACAAAACCTAAATTGTTTTCAGCCAACCAAGCACTTTCTCCCTTTAGATTCAAAAGCCAATTTTGTTTTTTTCAAGAAAATATAATTCAGATGTTACTGATTCACTTGCACTTAAATAATTAAAATGCTATTTTGCAAGAACTGATTGGTGTGCAAGAAAGCTCTTGAGTGTCTTGTGTAAGCATCTTTAAATTTGTTTTCTGAAAAAACGGAAGTCTTGCTTTGACCAGAGTAAACCAACTGCAGTGGCACATTCTCGTTGAAAGTCTGATTTCAGTGCAAATCCAAAACCATCAACTCAGAGAGGGATGAATTGTGCTGAGGCATCTCCTTCTGTCCTTTCCATCTCCAGAGGCTTTGCTGAAAATCTACTTCTGGGCCCAAGTAATTCTCAGCTCAAGATGCTGAGAGGAGAGACGCAAAGACACAGAGACCTTTATTGTGAGCACAACTAGGAGCGTCTGAGGCTTGTAATATTTATTTTTAAAGACAATTTTACTCTAGTTGATTTCTAAGAATTAGTAAGATCGTTTTTCAAGCTCAGATCTATTGAACCATGGAAGTCCATATTCCCCCAACCATGTACATATTCCCCAGAATCTACAGTCCTCTACCAGGATTTACTTTTATTTATTTATTTATTTATTTATTTATTTATTTATTTATTTATTTATTTATTTATTTTTATTTTTTTTGAGGGGGGTGGTGTGTGAAATTACTTCTACCAAAATCTTCTGAAAATTAAAATACGAATATTCTGGATAATCTAGATGACAATCTTGGAACAAATAATGGTTGTATGCAGATATTTTTGTTTAAGATCAGTCTGATTACACCGATTAGGTCTATTTCAGCCACACTCTACAAATGAGTAAGGCACCAACTGCCTCCTCCTCTGCACCCCACCTCCCAACCCTACACTGTCACTGTGAATGGAATAACACATGTGATGAGAACCTGGCATATTGGAAGCATTCCATAAATAGCAGATAAAATTACTTCGGAGACATTCATACAACACATGAACACTCAACAGAATGTAGTTGTTGCCACTTCTTAAAGTGAACCCATTAAAATACTTTGTATCAAGTTATTGCATCTAAGTGCAACATAATAAGTCCAGATCATATCTGTTTCCTGAGCTGTGCTGGCAGGTAGTAAGAATGTCTCCCCCTGACCTTTTGGCTGTGGAATTCAGAAGGTATCCTATAGCCCTTAGCAAATTCTCACCTCCAGACTTATAGCTGGTTTAAGGGAAATCCAAGCCTTAGCTGCTGGCGTATTCCTAGTGTTCGTGTGTGTGTGTGTGTGTGTGTGTGTGTGTAGTGGGGAGGGAGACAACACCTGTGCCCTAACCCAGAATGCTTCATGTTAGTAAAACCTCTTCTTAAAATTCTGAGGTTGATAGTGTGAGTTTCTATCTTCAAGGGAAAAACAATCCTCCGTTTCTGTGCAAGTTTTCTTTCTGGTTTCCTACTGAACACCCCAGCCTCAAAGGATTCCTGGGGTTTTGTCATTTGTATACTAAGGGAACACCACTGACAGAGGGCAATTGGACACAGATAATAAAAAGCCATTAATTAGGATTCCACCAGCTGATGCAACTGAACAGGTATGTATTGAGGACCTACTGTGTCAGTCACTGCTCCGTGCCACTGGCGACAGAAAACAAAAAGACCCAATTTGGCACCTGTCTTCAAGTTTAAGAGCTTGAGGAAAGAGCAAATAAGATAGAAACACAAATAATTAATAATTCGAGGCAGAATGTGAAAAAGACCACGAGAAACATATAAAAAGGTCTAAGGTGGCATAAAAGAAAATGGAGGCCTATGGAGGAGATGACATTTAAAATATGTCTGGAAATAGTGGTAAGATTTAATAGGTAACTATGAAGGGTAATACTATACGTGACAAATTTGTCTGTTTCCCTGTAGGAAACAGTTTCCTCATTAAGGGTTCAGCCAATATCTTTGTCTCCCCATCTCTCAGTGCCTGGAGCATAATTCAACTGATTAATGTTGAATTAAGTAATTCAATAATTAATAGAGTGTTTAAACTTAATTTATACTTGGAAAATGACAATAAAGGTTAACTACTACACGAGTCAATGAGTATAATACTCCAAATTAACTAATTTTGGGGGGGAAGGTCATGTCATCTACCCATCTCATTTACCAGGTAAGAAAATTGAAGTCCAGAGAGCTGATGGGACTGGCCCAATTTATGGGGTAGGTAGTGGCAGAGCCAGGACAGGAACCCACGTCTTCTGTCAGTGATCTTTCCATTCATTCCAGGAACTGTCACTTTTTATTATTTGAATTAGAATTCATTTCTGCTAAACAATCCCTAATTCAAATGTTTATGGTTCTCTCTGGCAAAATGGAACTTCACCGTGTCAATCCCTTTATGCCCACAGCTGAAGCCAGTTTGGTTTTTCCACATCACCGTGGTGATAGCAACTGCTCCTTACAGAAATCCAAATCCAGACAAACAGACTTCATTACCACTTGTAGGTTCTGCGGGATCAGGCCTCGCTGGGAGAGGCTGGCATTCAGGTCCAGAACACCCCTACCTGCCCCCAGCCCACAGCAGCAAGAGTGCAGAGACGGGGTAGTGGAGTGGCAGAGACAAAGTTCAAGGTCACTGAAAGGATTGTTTTTGTTTTATCATGGTTTGCTTCATTTTTTTTTTTTTTTTTTTTACAAGTAATATCCACATTTTAAAACAAAAGAATAAGACTTCTGGTAGATTTCCTCAAAGGCAACTACGGAGAGATTTGCCAAAGCCATTGCCCCAGGGGTTGGTTTAGATAAACAAGGGCACTGGGAAGCCATGTAATTGAAACTTTTCCCGCTGGCCCATGACAGAGTTTTAGCTGCCAATAAGTAGACATGCCTTCTGCTTCCAAAAATAAAGTGATTATACTCTTGCTACCCAAGTCTATCCTTGGTCATTCCATGGACCATCACAAAGAGGCGGTGAGGGTCTCACTTCGTGGTGTTGTTTTTGGAAAGCTCTTGTTCCAAAAACTCTTGAGGGTGTGCTCTCACAGAGGGGCTGGCTGCTGTGGGCAAGAAGTAGCCACCTAACGGAGCCCCTGAAAGTGACTCTCCAGCCAGGGGCACATAGGTTCCATTAGTCAACAGCTCAAGTCTCTCTGCGCGGAGTTCTCTCTCACTGTTGTACATATCTGAGGTAATCTAGGCTGCACATGAATGTAAGAAAGGAAAACATGGGAAATTGGATAACTGTTAAACAAGAAGAACATCCTAGGTTACTGTCAACATCCTAGGACTTAGAAATGTTATTTTTCTTTGAAATTATAGTGAAATTAGGAAGATATGGAATCCAATTTCAGAGCATTCTTCTTCATTCCTTACAGAAGTCCACAACTTCCCTTCTACTCCAGGTGACTAGCTTGTCCCAGTTTTCATGGGACTTCCCTGGTTTTGGTACTGGAAGTCCCTCAAAGACCCCCATAACTAGTAATGTCCCCACAGTAGTAACGAACATAGAAGGACAGAATGAGAGAAAGAGGAATATCAGGCTAACCTCTACTCCTATAGACATCATTCAAAATTCTCCACAGATGGAAGAATCTCTTCTTCGAGACTGTGGGAGCTACAGAATGAGCTTAATATCAGGGGTCCTAATTAATAGTCTACTATAAAAGATCTTGAGAATCTTGCACTTGATATGACTTGTGCAATAAATCTTAAACACTTGATTTTTTCTGATCTCTTTTCATCATTACTTTTATATTTCCAAAATTACTTTTCTTCTAGACAAGCAATAACAGTGAAATGCTACCTAGTCCAGCATTCATTATCTTGTGAAAAATCAATTTTGCTCCTGGAATGAATGGATTATGTTCTTTGCAGGATCTTTCTATTGGCTTATAAGTCTATCCCCCATGGAGCCTAGTGCAAGAAACAAGAAACATTCTAAAATGTCTGTTGGAGAAATTAGTTAATTAATACACTAGCAAAATACTACATTAGACACAATACATATAGTCTTTTTTATATCAAAACACATTTTAAAAGGATCTATTGTAAATGCTGGGAGTATGTTATGGTCCCCGAACCATAAAGCAGGGTTCCAAATACAAACTAAATTTGTCTTTTTATCATTTTAAAAACAATACAGGATGCATTATAATTAAATAAAAATTGTCTTTCTAAAACATCAGGACTACCTTTATTGTTTTGATTCCCATAAAAGGAAAATCCTACTCACTGTGAAAATTCAAAAAACACTGTAAGTTAAAAAGTAGAAAATAAAAGTACTTCCTTAATCCCAGCCATTTGTGGTAACAATTGTTAACAGCTCTCATGTATACATTGATTTTTCTGGGCACATATGAACATATATACATAAATATATGCATTTGTTTAATATGAATGTAATATACTATGAAGTACATCTTTCCATGTCAAAACATAGATCTAACATATTCTTATTAATGGTTGCATGATATCCCATTGTTACAAAATGATTTTAATAAGAATGAAAATTCTCAGAATTTGAACCTCTAGAGAAAAATAATTGGAATTGGTTAAGACCCCATCATAGATTCATTAAATAAACACAGTTGGAGAAGACTACATAGCACATGAGAATTGTCCAAGACATACCAAGTAAAAAAAAAAAAAAAAGTAATTTTTACAAAACTGCATTTTAGAATGCTATCATTAGGAGGAAGAGTATACAGAGAAAAACAAAAAAAAACAACAATATGAAAGCATTATTTAGAGAATATAGAATGGAAATGCATTAAAATAATATTAACACAAAATGTTTAATACCACTTATCTTCCAGAATTGTTGATTTTTAAAATTTTCTTACTTGTGCTTAACTTTATTTTTAAAGGGAATACGCATTAGTTTTGCTATAAAAAAAACTTTTAAAAAAGAAAATAATTCAAGACAGAACAATAATTATACTCAGCATGGTTTATCAAGATGCAGAATATAGTCCCCGTCTTCAAAGGAGTCAGATGCCGACTGATAGTCACAATTCTCTAAAACAGATCGGCGAGAGGGCAGGTAGGTGGGAGAGACCAGTACATTAACAGACTGACAAGCATATGATAGGATTCTGACACCAGGAATCTGTATTATGATTTTCCAATGAGGAAACAGAAGTGAGAGGGATTATGAGACTTGCCCAACATCACAGCAAGGAGCCTGGATTCAATCCAGTTCTACCTGATTCCAAGTTCACCCTCTTTCCACTTATGCGTACATAATACAATGGTTTGAGAACAGAGCTTCTGGGGCCAGCCTGTCTGGATTCAAACTCAGCGCTGCCACTTACTAGCTGCATAACCTCAGGCAGGTTATTTTTAACCTCCCACACCTCAGGATTTTGCGTAAAGTTGTTGCGAGGGTGAAAGGAGTTAACGTGTGTGGAGAGCTTAGAATAATGCCAAACACAGAGCAAATACTGCATAAGTGTTAGCTAATTTTACTACTGTATAGCTGACCTGTGCCTTAGTCCGTGCTGACTGGTCTAGATGGTGGCACCTGAGCTTTAAGGGGGCCAGTGAGTATCTTTCCTGGATTCAGGAACCAAGAAGGTTGGGCCAATCAGGATATTGTCACACGTGTATCTTCTTCAGATCTTAGTCACACATTTTAAAAGAGTTTGCACAGTCCATGATCAGGCAAATCATTGCCTGGCAAATCCACTGAATCTGTGGACTTAAGGACCCCTGTCACTGAAGATCTATGAAATATGAGTCAGATACATCCATGTTAGTTTCAAACACATTTCCCAAGAAGTCAAGTGGGAAACTGCCGTAGACACTTAGAGCCTGTGCAATCAATTGATTTTATTGCACCCTTCATCTAATCCAGGGGAAGTCTGCAGATGATGAAAGCTGGTTGATGAAAACTTGCTTTCCTTTTATATCCAGAGGCCAAAGGGACATTTGCTTCAGGGCACAGAAGAATAGTGGGCATCGTAAAGACCTTACGTATAACCAGAACAGCTCTTTCCCAAGCCAATTCTCTACCACACCATTTGTAGGCTATGTTCATATCTGTCATATGGAGAGAAAAAAAGGTTTGACGGCCAAAGAAATTTGGAACATATTGCATTAAACAACAGTGTAAAATTTCTTGGGATCATTAACAAGATCATTTATATAGGAGTCTCTCAGAAGTGGATACGACAGGCAAGGTTTTTTCACTATATACCCTTTGTTCACATATTCAAGGGCCTGTATGTCACAGAATACATTTTGGGGAATGTTACTCTGGCTCTGTAGGCACTCGTCCTCACTGAAGGGCGAAGTGGTAAATTCCTTAGCTGTGCAAGAATCTAGGCATGGAGGAAGGTTAATAAGAGGAGGAGTAGGCAAATCTTTGGCCAAAAGGACTGAGAACAGGGATAACAATCTCAAGCAAAGGGAAGAATGAAGATGGAAGCAAAGACAGAGATTCTGAGTAGAAAGTGAGAGAAGAATGGGAAGGTGCATTAATTTTCCATTGCTGCTGTAACAAATTATCACGAACTTTAGTGGCTTAAAACAACACAGAAGTATTCTCTTACAATTCTGAAGGTCACAAGTCCAAAAGCAGTTCTGAGGGCTACAATGAGTGTCATCAGGGTTGGTTCCTTCTGAAGGCTCTAGGGAAGAATCTGTTCCTTGCCTCTTCCAGCTTCCAGAAATTGCCTTGGTTTATGGCCCTGTGTCATGCTGGGACTCTGGTTCCGCTCCCCGCATAAGAACGCATGACATGGTGAGGCCAAAAAGGAACACCCACGGAGCCATAGATAGGGGAGTCATATCACTATAGTCTCACTGGCAGCTGGGTTAGGGACACAGGAAGCAGGAGCCACACGATCCGCAATCTGCCCACTGCTTCTCTGTCAACCAAGCAACCCCACTTGCTAGCTGCAATCCACCGTCCGCCTCTCTGCCAACCAAAAACCAACCCTCCAACGTAGCCACTGCAGTTATATCAGTGGCTAATCACTAACTGGTAACAGCTGATGGCCAACTAGTCACAGCTGATGGCCATCTACTACCCGAGCCAGCACCTTTCCACATGAGGCTGAGAGCGTGGAAACTGCTCTCTGGGACTCTGTCCCCACACCTTGTCACTCCAATCTGTGCTTCTGTAGTCACATTGCCTTCTCCCCCATCTTATGTTCCTGCATTCCGCTTATAAGGACCTTTGTTATTTATATCGGACGACCTGACTAATCTAAGAAATTATTCCTATCCCAAGATCCTTACTCACATCTGAGAAGTGCTTTTTGCCAGGTAAGGTTACATACTCTCAGGTTCTGGGCATTAGGACATAGATATCTTTGGGAGACCCTTATTCAGCCTACCACAGGAGGGCAGAGGTTAGAGTGGGAAGGCGGATGGGAATGGGTTGGTAACTCAGGATGGCTTGGTCTCCTCATGAATAACAGCCAAGATTTCTCCCTGCCAGTTCTACCAGCTGTCCATTCTCCCTTTATAACAGGATGGATTAATGCTCCTTACAGGAACATTTAAATGCAGAATGTAAGACAATCCCTCCATGTCTTACATGTGGGGCCAAAAGCTTCACCCAAACTGCAGCAGACAGCTAAATTTCCTTTCTAATTTGGGTATTAGAAACAAAATTACAAAATAGACCTGTGTGTAGGGAGGAAGAGAATTAAATTTGGGGCTTTAAAATCTGAGTGGGTTCCTGTTTCTCTTTATACCCGTTGTTATACCTATGTTTATGCATAGAATTTTAGAGCAACTATTTTATTCCGTTAGGGATAAACACTGAAGAACACATACATGTACACACAAATTATAGACTCTAATTTGAACCACTAGCGTGTTGAATGGTATGGATAAAATTATCCAGAGTTATTTTATATCATACACAATATTTTAAGGCACAGGCTACCCAAAGTTTGCTGATGTGAAGGCTTTTGCTGATGTGATGTCTTGCCAGAAGCTCAAAGATGTACTTAACTGGCCAGCCACGTGGCAGTCTGAGGCTTTCTTACCCTCCAGTACCCCCGATGTTCTAAGCAAAAATAGGCAATGTCTTGATTCAAGGAACACTGTTGTTGGTGAGGAAGAGGCTTCCATTCTCACAAAGCTACATCCTTGCCCAGAAAGAAAGGGATGCTCCCAGCCTGGTTATAAAGATCTCCACAGAGGCCATTTGGTGTGGAAATAAACGTAAGCCACACTTATATGAAGTAGTATCTTTTTCCCTAAAATTACGTTTAAAATCCTTCTTAAAGTCTTTTAAAAATCCAATTCCTGCAGTTCATATAAGTGCCAACGTGAGAAAAGCTAAGCTGGCGATTTTCGCTTTGCCAATTTCCCAAGGAGAAACAAAGATTTTTTTTCATGTGTGCAATAATTCCCAAATTTAGTCAAGACTGGAATTTCACTGTTTTTATTTTTATAGCAGCAGTGTTTTGCCCATAGGGGAAAAAATAAAGAATCTGGGAAAAGGACAATTTGCCATTGACTAGGAGACAGGACTGGGAGTGAGGGGTGGAAATCACAACAAATTTTCAATTTTCATCCTGAGGGATTTGGTCAGTTATTTGGTCAAACTCATATGAGAATGTCAAATAATGCTGATACAGGGACCTTGAAAAATCACCTTTTGTTTTTGTGGAAAAAAGGAGAGAGGAAATTGAGGTGAAACTGAAAAATGTTTCTTTTTTTTTTTCATGAAACCAGCAAAAAAGAAGGTCCTCTTTAGCCGCCAGTGCAAATGTTTTTGCAAAGTTCAACTGCCAAATGTCCTTTGATGCCTGCCAATTTTCATAATTGAAAGATACCTTTTTAAATGAACTTGCTGGTTTTCGACTGGGCGAGAGGAGCCTTTCTACATCTGGATGGTTCTCTTCTTCCAGCAAGACTCAGTTCCTTCAAAGCTTCATTGAAGATCTGCAGTGTCAGAAGGCATCACCATGAGCACGTAATACTGGGGGACACTTTTTTTGACCAGCTGGATGGTTTAAGACCATTTATTCTACAAAAATTATATGATGAAATGCACATTAATAATCTCTGAGCAGTGTCAGATAATCAGCTCACATGTGAGAATCTTACTGGTCTGCTACGAACAAAACAAAATCTCATTTTCTTACTGAAAAATTTTGCAGAAAACCTGAACTGGGAGACTAACCAAATAAGTAGAGTGAAGGCAAGCACTAACGTCTATCAGAAAACTATTATTTTTGTAGCGGGAAAGGCTGCATAAAGACACCAAAAGTGTGTTTTCGTTGCACTCCATCAAGACATTTAATAAAACTGCCATTCCTAACACACTACTGGCTACTTCAGAATTGTTTGCACAGTTACTCAGCAGGAATCTAACATTTGAACCTACCAATCTTTTGAGTTGCAAATTCAATTTTATACTTTTTATTTAAAATGACTCAAGAATATCTATCACTCCAGGCAGAGGGATGATAATAACATTAAGCTTTATGAATTATTACTTTCCAATCAAGGGTGACAGACTTGCTTATATGAACACGGTGAGACTTTTCATAAGCAGTAGAGTTCCATCCAAGTTCTCCTGGTTCTATTTGCCAAAGAAAGGAAAAGGATATTACATTTTAAAATAAAATTCCTCCAAATAAAATCCTACCAAAGCTTAATGTCTGAGAGGTCTTGTGGTGCCTTTATGTTGTAAATGCTGAGGTTTTATATTACTTATATAAGCTTTAGTCTCCAATAGAGCTGGCAAACAAAACCCAAGAATGCTGAAACAGCTGTAGTACTGTATCTGAGTCATTTGGACCAAAGCAGGCATGGGGACATGAAACAGAAGTGTTCTCTCAGACCACTGCAACACTTTGCTTTTCAATTTCCAGACAAAGACCGAGTAATGGCTGCTAATCTCATGAAAACTCAGTGAGGCATACAAGTTGGATATTAAGGCTGATACTTGCTAATATTTTTAAAGGGTTACTTCAAAGGAAGACTCTAGGTTCTTAGAACTAAATGTAATTCCTTAGAGGCTTTAATTGTATTATCATTGCAAAGAGTGAATCTCACAGATATCCAAACAGCCAGTCCCAGTCAAGAAGACGTGTATTTTAAAGAAGAAAGCCAAACAAGGATGACTACAAATCTTGGACATTAAACTGCATTAGTCCACACTCCCATTAATTCAGAGTGACTTATAATACAAGACTGGCCTGAAGTTTGCTAAGCAAATCAAGGATGTAAAGAATTCTAAATTAAATAGCATAAGACAAACTGTTTCTTAAAATCCTTTTAAAATAATCTAGTATTTCTTCAACTATACATAACTGACATGTTAATTATAAATAACGTTTTAAGAGTGACATGTTCATTATAAATAATGCTTATCTGTAGGTTTTCCAAGACCCCCTAGGAAGCAACTGCTCAGTTTCTGAGAAGACGGTAAACTCTTTAGCTTTATATATAATTCATTAAAGCATGTGTTTCCTAAATTCCGGTTGCCTCACCTGTATTAGTCTAAAATAGTAAATTTTAATTGCAAAGTACACACTTGTTCCTGGATCATTAGCTCACTGAAGGACCATAAGCAAGTTACTTAACATCTCCAAGCCTCAGTTTATTCCTTCAGGGAAATAATAGTACCTATTTGATAAATGGGTTAGTGTATATCAAGTGCTTAGTAGAGTATATGGAACCAAGTGTTTACTCAGTAAATAACAGTTATTTATATTAGTTATATTCATAGAGATAGACTATGGAGGGGAGTTCAGTTGCCATTTTAAGATATCAATTTATAATTTCTCATATTTGGGGGCCATAAATGTATAATGACTAAAGAGACTTTGATAAGCCCCCAAGAGGGAGTGTCTACATAGTCCAAGGGAGGAAGAGAAGGTAAGGATCAACAAGCATCATATCCAAATAATCCATCACTGTAGCTAGTAAGGCAGGTCCTTTAAGGCCAAAGAAACTTCGCAAACAAAGGCTGAATATCAGTGAGGAAAGCCACATGAATGAGGAAATGCACACCCATAGACTCAGATGAATCACTGAAATTAAATAATATTCTACTGTGTCTCAATCCACCTTCTCTTCCTCCATAAACTAAGTCTCCTGAAAATGAAAAAACTCAGCATATTGATTCTAATATGATAGCTCTGAAAGGCTTGTGCCCCCTCATCTTAATTTGCTGGAAACCTAATTTTCCTAATCTCCCGAGGCAGCTTTGCAGCCAAGGAAACTGGGAACTAGTCAGAACCCTAACCCACAAGAATGCCAGGTGACGGTGGCTAAAAGGGAGTCTGTAGCCATTCTCATACCAATGCTCTCTTTCATATGGGAAAAGAAGGCTTTGAAACAGCACTATGAGTGTGTGGCTCTGACTCAAAGAATCAGTGAGAATAAGTGACTCCTCCCATACACACCCATAAACACTTGCTTTCATTCCCATTCAACTCAACAAATCTTTATTGGACTCTTTCTACGTGTGAGGTACTGTGCTGTGTTCTGTGGAGGAAAGAGGAATAATAAGTTATGGCTTCTGTCTTCCATTTGCAAATGCAGGTACCATTTGCAGGACCTGTTGCTATTTGTAGCTCCAGGTCTTAGACCTGTGGTTCTGCCTCTAACTTTCACACAGAAAGAGACACCTCAACCCAATATAGATCTCTTTGTTATGTCTTTCCTTATCCAGGAGTAGATTTATTATATGCACTTTTACAATGAAGATATTTATCTGCATCTTAAAGGTTTTATATCGTATAAATTACTTCGTTCACGCCCAGACATTGAATATACTAGATCTAGACTTTAAATCAGCTATTTTAAATATAGGTAAAGAACTAAGGAAATCATATCTAATGAATTAAAGGTAAGTATAAGAATGGTATTTAACAAATAGAGAATATCATTAAAAAGATAATAATTATAAAAATCAACAAAACAGAAATTCTGGAATTGAAAACTACAATATAAAAATGAAAAATTCACTAAGGGGGCTCAATAGCAGATTTGAGCAAGAGAAATAAAGAATCAGTGAATTTTAAAATAAGTCACTTGAGATTATCCAGTCTCTGAAACAATAATAAAAAAGAATTAAGAAAAATAAACAAAGACTCAGAAACCATGAAGCATACCAACATATGCATAAAGTCCAAGAAGCAGAGAAGAGAGAGAAAGGGACAAACAGAATATTTGAGAAATAATGACTAAAAACTCCCCAAATTTGATGAAAAACATTTGTCTGTATATTCAGGAAGCTCAACAAAATCCAAGTAGGATAAAATCAAAGAGAATCACACCTAGTCACTTAATAATAAAACTGTTGAACCACAAATAGAGAGTCTTGAAAGCAGTAAGACAGAAGCAACTCCTCAGGTACAATGGATCCTCTATTGGAGGATATTTTAATCTTATTAGATTAATAGTTGATTTCTCATCAGAAACCATGGAGGCCAGAAACAGTGGAATTACATATTCAAAGTGTTGGGAGGAAAAAGATTATCAACCAAGAATTGTATGCCAAGCAGAACTCTCCTACAAAAAAATAAATAAGATAAGAGAGTCTTAAAAAACAACTGAGATGATTTGTCACTAGCAGACCACCATATAAGAAATACTAAAGAGAGTCCTTTAGGCTAAAATTAAAGGATGATGGACAATAATTCAAATTCACATGGAGAAAATAAAGAGCATTAGTAAAGGTATCTATATATACAAACCAGTATAAATGAATTTTTTGCTTATAACTCTCTTTTTTCCCCCTAAATTATTTTTTAAAGTTTATAAAGTAATAATTACAAATTTCTATTGATGAGCATGCAATGTATAAATATGTAATTTGTTAATAGTAGTGAAACAGAGGAGGCAAAAGGAAATGGAGCTATATAGGGTCAAAGTTTTTATATACAATTAAAATTAACTTCGTATTAATCTGAACAAGACTGTTATAAATTAAGATTTTAATTTTTATCCCCTGGATAACCACTAAGAAAGTAGCTTAACAAAATATTGTAAAAGTAATTATCAGTACACTAGAAAATGTCTTTTCAAAACACACAGAAAGGCAGCAATGGAAGAACAGAAGAACAAAAAAAGACATAAAACATATAGAAGGCAAACAGAAAAATGACAGATGTAAATCCTACCTTATCAGTAATTATATTAAATGCAAATAAGTAAACATTTAAATTAAATGGTGATACTGGCAGAATAGACAAAAAATGTGATCCAATTATAGACTACCTACAAAAGGCTCACTTTAGATTCAAAGACACAAAAGATTGAAAGTAAAAAGATGGAAAAGATATACCATACAAATAAACAAAATAGAGCTGGGATGTCTATACCAACAATAGGCAAAATAGACTTTGAGACAAAATTCTTACTAGAGACAAGGAAAGACATTTTTAAAGTTGATCCACAAAGCAAATATAGCACTTATAACATATAGACACCTAACATCAAAGCCCAAAAATATATGAACAAAAATAGAACTGAAAGAAGAAATAGACATTTCAACAATAATAATTGGAGGAGTCAATACCCACTTTCAATAATGTATAGAACAACTAGACAAAAGAAATAAAAATTTGAACAGAAATATAAACCAGCTAAAGCTAACAGACATCTATTGAACACTTCACACAACAATAGAAAATACATTCTTCTCATATGAAAATGGAAGCTTTTCCAGGATACACCATATGTTAGGCCATAAAACAAGTCTCAATACATTTACAAAGATTTAAATCATATCAAGTATGTTCTCAACCACAATGGAATGAAATTAGAAATCAATTACAGAAAGAAATTTGGTAAATTCACAAATACATAGAAATTAAACAACATGTTCTTAAGTAATAAATGAATCAAAGAAGAAATTACTGGGGAAATGAGAAAATACTTTGATATGATTGAAAATAAAAAGATAACATATCAAAACATGTGATGCAGCTCAAGCAGCAGCAAGAAGACACTTATAGTGACAAATATTTATTAAAAAAAAGAAGAAAGATCTCAAATCAATAAACTAATATTATACTTTAAGAAAGTGTAAAAATAAGAGCAAAATAACCCTCCCAAAAGAAGAAAATAAATAAAATAGAAAAACAATAGAGAAAATCAATAAAACTAAAAGTTGGTCCTTTGAAAAGACCAACAAAATTGACATAACTTTAGCTGGAATTGTCACAGAAAAAAAAAAGAGAAGAGTTCAAAAACTAAAACCAGAAAGGGAGAGAAAAAAAGGACATTGCTACTGACCTTACAGAAATAAAATAAAAGATTTTTATTTATCTAAAAATTAAAAGGATTGAAGGGATTATTTTGTGTGCAACAAATTATATAACTCAGATGAAACAGATAACCTCTTTGGAAGATATACTACTAGAACATACTCATGAAGAAATAGAAAACATAAATAAACCTATACAAGTAAACACATTGAATTAGCAAAAAAAAATAAAAACTCTCCACAGAAGAAAAACCCAGGACCAGATGACTTCAGTGGTAAATTCTAGCAAATGTTTAAAGAACAATTAGCACCAATCTTTCACAAACTCTTCCAACAAACAGAAGAAGAGGTAATATTTCCTGATTCTTTCTATGAGATCAGCATTGTTCTGATACCAAAACCAAACAAAAATATTCACGAGAAAACTACAGACCAATATCCCTTATGAATACATATGCAAAAATTCTCAACAAAATACAAACACGGTAAATTCAGCAACATAAAAAGAAAAGGAGGAGGGAGATTATACAAAGTTATCAACTGGAATTTATCCATGAAATGCAAGATTGGTTCAACATACCAAAATTAACCAATGTCATACACCTATTAATAGAAAAAAAAGGAACAAAAATCATAAGATTATCTTAATAAACACAGGAAAAGCATTTGATCAAATCCATGATAAAAATGCTGTCATGTTAAAGCACTCAATAAACTGGATAAACAGCATCTAATAAAACCCACAGCTAACATCATACTTAATGCTGAAAGCCTGAATGCTTTCCCACTAAGACCAGGAAAAAGATGTTCTTTTTAGCTACTCTACTCATCATTGTGCTGGAGGTTCTACTTAGGCAAATTAGTGAAGAAAAGAAATAAAAGGCATCCAACTAGGAATGGAAGAAATAAATCTATCTCTATTGGCTGATGACATGATCATATAAACAGAAAATTCTAAGGAATCCACAAATATCAATTAAAGCTAATAAGCAAGTTCAGCAAGTTTGCAGGATATAAAATCAATACAGAAAAATCAATTATATTTCTATAGACTAGCAATGAACAATTAGAAAATAACACTACGAAAATTTCATTTACAGTAATAAAAAGAATAAAATACTTAGAAATAAATTTAACAAAATAAATGTAAGACTTGTACACTGTATTTTTATACAAAATATAGCTGAAAGAAAATAAAGACTATAATAGCTGGAAAGACATCCAGTGTTCATGAATTGGAAAACTTAAAATTATTAAGATAGCAATACTCCTTGAACTAATCTATAGATTCCACACTATCTCTATCAAAATCCCAGCTGTATTTTTTTTTTTTTTTGCAAAAATTGGCAAGCTAATCCTAAAGTTCACAGGGAAATTCAAGAGTCTCACAACCAAAACAACCTGAACAAGAACAAAGTTGGAAGACTCACAATTCCTAATTTTGAATGCTACAGCAATCAAAACGGTGTGCTAGTGGCATTAGGATAGTCATATATATATCAATGGAATGGGACTGAGAGTCTAAAAATAAACCCAGACATTTATGGTCAATTTGATTTTTGACAAGGATATCAGTATCAAGGCAATTCGATGAGGGGAACAATAATCTTTAAATGGAACTGAAATAACTAGATATCCAAATGCAAAAGAATAAATTTGGATCCCTAACTCACACTATATACAAAAATTAACATAACATGTATCAAAGATCTAAATGTAAAAGCTAGAACTATAGAAAAAGAAATCATAGCTGTAAAATCCATGACCTAGGATTAGGCAATGTTTTCTTAAACATAATACAAGCAACAGAAGATAAAATAGATAGATTGGACTTCATCAAAATAAGAAACTTTGGTGTTTCAAAGGACACCATCAAAAGTGAAAAGTCAACCGACGGAATGGGAGAAAATATTATATATCTGATAAGGGTCCAGTATCCAAAATATATAAAAACTATAACAACCCGACAATAAAAAGGCAAATTTAACAATTAAAAACTAGGCAGAGAATATGAATAGACATTTCTCCAAAGAAGATACACAAATAGCCAGAAAGCACATAATAAGATGCTCAACATCATTAGTCACTAGACAAATGCAAATAAAAATCGCAATGAGATAACACTTCATAGTCACTAGCCTGGCTTTTATCAGAAAGACAGTATGTGCATATTGGTTAAGATAAGGAGAGATTGGAAACTTCATACAGTGCTAGTGGGAATATAAAAGACGAGGGTCATTTAGAAAAAGAATTCAGCAGTTTTTCAAAAAGGTAAATAGAGAGTTATAATGTGATTCAGCAATTCCACTTCTAAGTATATACCCAGGAGAATTGAAAACATATCTTCACAAAAACTTATATGTAAATATTTATAGCAGTATTCATTATAATAGCCAAAAAGTGGGAGGGGAAAAAAACAAATGTCCATTAACTAATGAATAAACAAAATGTGGAATATTCAAACAATGGAATATTATTTAATAGTAAAAGGAATAAAGTTCTCATATATGCTAAAACCTGGATGAATCTTGCAAACATTATGCTAGTAAAAGAAGTCAGACTCAAAAGACCACATATGATAATATTCTATTTATATAAAATGTCCAAAATAGGCAAATTCATAGACCCAGAAAACAGCTAGTGGTTCCTAGGGACTGGGGAAGAGGCGATGGAGAGTAACTGCTAATGGGTATGAGGTGTCTTTTTGCAGTGATGAAAATGTTCTGAAATTGGTGTCAGCTGCACCATTTTGTGAATACACTAAAAACTACTGCATCATACATACATTTCAAATGAATGACTAGTATAGGTGAATTACATCTCAATTTATAAAAAAGTCTATAACTTTAAATTAGAAAAGTTTGCTCCTAAGGTGAATAAGAAGTAGAGAACGGTCATCAAGCTCAAGAATGGAGCTTTTCAGATGAGGAAAATCAGAAATAAGAAGTAGGAGGCCACCCTCCATAATTTTTTGGGTGAGCAGCAGGGGGAGCCCTTGATAGCAAAGACCATCACAAAAATAATATTTATGCTTCTGATCATAAAGTTAGTACGTTCTTTTTGCAGATAATCTGGAGAAATATCAAAATAAAGATAATTTTAAAACATTCCATTTTCCTGAGAACTACTATTAACATTTCATTTGTGCAAATCCTTCCAGTCTTTTTTCTGTGTATACTCTGTGTATATGTTTATACGTATGTAACCAACCCACCTTTTTTTAAAAACTAGAAGCTTGTATATGCAACTTTGAATCCTATTTTTTTATATCACATATTTTTTCCTTTTTCCAAAGTTTAAATATTTTTTAGAATGTAATTTTTAGTGCCTATAGGCGTACTGTAATTACTTAAACCTCTTGAGAATTTTTCCTTGTTATAAATAAAACTGTGATAAACATCCTTGTACCTAAATCTTTACATTTCTTAAAAATATTTTCTCAAGATAGATTTTTAGAAGAGGAATTATTAGGTTAAATATTATCCACAGTCTTTGGATATATATTGTCACATTTCCAATCAGAAAATTTGAAAAATCTTTATAGTCCTCTAGCAGTGTATGATACTTTTTCCTGAACTTTTATTTCTTTTGTTTGTTTAAAACATTTGCCAGTTTGATAGACAGAAATTAGTGTATTGCTTTAATTACATTTAAATAAATAGTAAGCTTGAAATTATTTCAGTATCTAATTATTTTCTGCTTGTATAAACTACCTTTTTGTGAACAGTGACAGTTTTTCTGCTTAGGATTTACCTTTTAATTATTGATTTCTAGAAGCTCTTCATATAAAATTCATGTTAACCTTAGTTTTACCCTTTGCCATTTTTTCAGGTTATTCTTTGTTTCCTGGTTGTTGCTTTTTTTATCATGAGTTTTGAGGTATACAGCTTTAATTTTTTTATATAAAAAATGTCTCTTCTCTTTTTATTGATTTTCCTTCTACCTTTTTGCTTAAAAAGTGCTTCCACACAGTGGGAGTTGATGAATATTTACCATAATATTTTTTATTCCTTTGTGTTTTTATTTTTTAAATGTATTTAATTCATCTAGAACTTATTAGGGATATGGGTTGGATCCCCCTTCCTCTTCACCTCAAAAAATGAACCATGGAGTAATCTTTCATTTCCTCCACTGATTTGAAATGATTGAAGAGTTTGTATTCTCTTCTCTCTGTCTCTAAATGTTGGGCCTAACAATTAATTTGAGAAAAAGTGACATCATGCAACAATATGGAATATGTCTCTATTTATTCAAGTCTGCTTTTGTACTATTAACTGAAGTTTGATACCTAATTGCGTAGAGGCTGAAGATATTTTTCAATCTTATTTCTATGTTCTGCTGTTATTGTTGTTTGGCTTGGTTTGCTCTGTTTTCTTCCTGTTGTAAAAAGCTTTTTTCCCTCATTACAATTATTATCTAGCTATGGGTATTTTGTACATTTTGAGTCCAGGTATCATAATGAACTATTAGGTCTAATAGCTTATTTCTTAGGTCGTCTAAATAGATTGTCCTTTAGAAATTCTAATTTATCTCCACATCCATGACTTTGGGATCTCAAAACCAAATTTTGGAATCACAGAGGTCTTTTGCTTCATAAGCCCAACTTCTTTTTTAAAAAAATTAAAAATTAAGTATATTAAATGACCAAAAAAAAAATGGTACAAACAACTCTGAAACACACAGATTTATTCCTCCACATGGGTCTTAAAGAGTAAACATTTGCCATGAAAGATTATTTTTTTAATTTAATAGAAAATTAAATCCAAAATAATTTTAAAGAGGCATTAGTGACTCAAATGCTCTTTGGTTTTAAATGGCCTCCAAAACAATAGTTGTTTTAAAATCAGGTTTATTGAGTTATAATTGATATATGGTAGAATTCCTCCTTTGTAGGACACAGTTCTGTGAATCTTGACAAACATACAGTCAAGTAACACCACCACCATCAAGACAATATTTCCAACACCCTGAGAAGTTCTCTGTGTCCCTTTGTAGTCAGTCTGCTTCCTCTCACCCTCGACCCCTGGCAACCCCTGAAGCGTTTTCTTTCCCTATACACCCGGCATACTATTTTTATTTCTCAAGCTTCCGATTGGAATCAAAGCTACTCAGTAGCAACCAGCACAATGTCCTCTGCTGCTCACTTAAAAACCACCTTTCTTTGCTGACAACCAACAGATCAGTCTCCATGTCAGCAAACCTGAACTCTAGCTCCAGACACAGGCAAATTCTTCCCCTGAAACTCAGCCTGGTTTTAGTTGGGCTGACATGCCCAGACAAGCCGAACAGGGCAGAGGAGCCAGCAGGAGGGAGGGGTGGTCCTCCTGGCATGGAGTACCGGTTTCGTGTGTGTGTGTGTGTGTGTGTGTGTGTGTGTGTGTGCGCAGTGAGTCCTAATATATTTTTACAGGTTTTATACATCTACAGTGTGAGTGACATACTGGAGGGTAGATGAGCCAGCAAGTTCTGAGAAATAATTCTCTTTGAACCTTTCCTCTGTCATCTGATTGCTGAATGGCATGAACGTGTGGTCTGCTGGTGAGAGCTGGAAGCTCTGGGAAGTGATGGTTCCTACTGAGTCAAAACACAACATAAACACCTTGGGGAGATCTGAGGACTGGGAACCAATTTCAGAAAATTATAAGTTGCCAAGGAAACGCTCCTTTAAACATAATGTCTGGAGCAGTTAGGAAGGTTTTTCATTTTTGTCATTTCTTTTAAGGTCCATTTTCTCCTGTGATACTTCTTTCCCCAGTTCTACACACATGGCAGGGGCTGTTTTCCTAGGTCACTTAAATACCACTGTAAAGAAACCCATCTGTGGTTTTATGTTACCCCATTGGAGTGTTGTCTGTGAATAACACGGCATAAAAGGGGATAAATTGCCTAACTCAATCCACCCTTGAGGCCTGCCACATTAAAAAGATATGCCACAGAACTTCGGTCTGCCCCGGAACATTGGGAAACTGAGAGACTGCAGTGTTTAAGGAAAACTGAATCTCACTTGAAATAGATAACTCTCTGATTTACTATTGTGTCTATACATAACATTTTATATTTATCAAGTCCTCTCAATATTCATTGTTAATAACTGGCCTGGAAGGATATTTATAGCTTATATTAATTCTTACCCTGGAGAAAACTGAGGTACAAAAAAGGTAGCAGACAGGACATTTGGTAGCAGACATACAGACTTCATAATCTACCCAAGATTGGAGTTAACCACTGAGGGTTACTTTACCTCAAGCACAAAGTATCTGAAATGTATGCCATTCAAAGAAGTTGCCTTATTTATTTCATCAGCTTTTGTCTCTTCATCTACCCTAGTTAATAGTTTCTATACTTGGCATTTGCTTAGCAGTATATACAGAAAGGGTCACTACATGTTTTTGTTTGTTTGTTTGTTTGTTTTTTAATATGTGAGAAGTTAAAATGGAAAACCTTGTATTCTCCAACTTGGTCCTTTCTAGAGAAAGGCTCCTGCTACTTCACTTAGTTCAGCTCACCCGAGGTTGGTGCCAGGAGGACTCCTGGTTTGAAAGTCACTGATTTAAATGGTGTTTCACCGCATCCATCCCCAGCTCTGCCTCTTGGCTCTGTGCATCTGCTGGGTCTACCAACATCTCCATGGGCTCATGCAAATCTGTTGCATGACCCTTGGGAAGGAACTGTAGCCTTCGAAGGCAGAGTTGAACATTTTCATCACCAGCCTTCCTTCAACTGAGCCCTGGACTTTAAATTTTCACCAGTAGGAGAGGGAGGCAGAGGGAGGCCATGGGATTCCAGTGATGCCTTTGGCACTACATGCCACTCCCTGACCATCTCCAGTGTACAAAGTGCCAACCTGGTGATGCAAAGTTAACATTGTGATGAACAAACAAGTCCCCTCCCATGAGAGTTCTGCAGTCTCCCAGGACTCTCCTTTCTCCCGCGTTCCAGTTTAGGATGGGCCCATGTGGAAGAGTCAAGCCAAGTGGATCGGTGGCTGCTGGCGGCTGCAGAGTGAGGAATGGTGATAACAGAGTGATCTGTGGTATTAGCTTCATCATGGCTACCCTCTCCCTGTCCCCCAAACTGTCAGACCTCCCCATCTAAACAGATGTGTATGAGGATCAGGAACATTTTGGAGAAAACAAGGAGATGATAATAAATAGCAAAACTGTTATTAAAGTAATATTTCTCCCTGTATCAGGCACTGTGCTAAGTACTGCACATTCATTATCTCATTTTATTCTCACAAGGACCCTGTTCAAACAGATGTCCTTTGCTGCCCCATTACATAGATTGGAAAACTGAGACATAGAGGTTACAAAAAACTTACACATAGGGGCACCTACTCAATAAGCGACTGCATCAGAGTTCAAGCCGAGTTCTGACCCCAAAGGATGTGCACTAGAGTCCTGAGCACATTTCACATCGAGGGGCACCATTAGGCATTTTGAAAACTAAAATAATTGCAGTTCTGACTGAGAGGAAAGTCAAAGCCCAGCTCTGCAGGGACAGAGAACTTGGGTGTATCAACATGGCCCTCTGAGACCTCATCTAAATCCATTTGTTTTTATAAGTACAGGTACTGCACAGTCATTTAAAAATATGAGCTGGCCAGAGTGGCACATCTTCTGATGGCAGCAACCTGCCTGGTGGAAACAGATTGGGTGGCTGTGGGTCAGCCTTTCCAGCGCAACAAGGAAGGGAAGGTTGATTTTTAGTGGGAATGATGAAGGAAGCGGTTCTGCAATGGTTTTCACAGAAATAGAAACCAGTGAAATAGAAGCCGCCACTCTGCTGCTTTAGAGAAAGAAAGCACAGGGCAATCGACAGGCAAGCAATTGGCAGCTATTGTCACATTCAGAAACTTGTCCTACGTAGGTCCCTGCCGACCAAGACCATCCCAGCTGCAAGCAATAACCAGGCAAGCGGCTTCTGGCCTGGCCTCCAGCACGCAGTAGAGATAACGCCTGATTTGACGGGGAAGCCTTCCTCACTCTCCAGGGATCTGTCCCAGAGGGAGGAGAATGCTTTATGAGACCTGGAGCCTGTTTCTTCGGCCCTGTGTCTACAGTAATTGCTGTATCTGATGGTTGGTGCTACACAGGCTTCCTCACCAGCTGAAACTTTCTATTTGCCTGACCCTGTTATTACTGGCTCCTGCTGGATTTTAGGGACATTAACCTGCCCATATGTGTCTGCTAGTGCTTTGCCGGTCGACTCCAGTTAAAAGGCTTCTTAGAAAAGGGGCTTTGTGAGTTTTCCTTTTACATGGCTTTTTGCCTTTTCTCTCCAGGGTCCTCTCTTTTCCTCTCCTCACTCCTTCCCTCCACCTGCTTGGAGCAGAGAAGTTTAGCTTTTCTTAGGAACACTTTATGAGCCATCCAGTCATATTATCTGAAAACATCTTGTAAGAGCCTGCTTCCAGGTCACGGATTCAGATCTGTGGAAACTGCCCAGGCTATTCCAAAATTCTGAGCTGGGATTCCAGTATCCAGCCTCCAGTTAAGTTAGATCCGTGTAGGCTGCAAATTGCAATGCATGTTAAGCAGGCTAGCCATTTAATCCCCCTGTGCTTGCCTCCCACCAGGGCTGAAGGGAGAGGAAGAGGGAGGCGGTATGTTGGACTTGCCCCCAGTTGTTTCTTTTCTTCAAGAAAAAGCAACATTTCCCTACAATCGTGAGGGTGGAAGCCCAAGCCTAGCATATTTCCAGCACACTTTCCTCCTCTGCATGGTTGGTGTCCTCGCTGCCCTGTCTGCGGGCTCTGGCTCCAACCTGTGTTCATAACGTACTCGTCAGTAGGGTTTCCAGGCAGGAATTTTTTTCGCTTTCCTGTTCCCGACTCCCGAGATACAAACTGTTTTCTGTTCTCCACGATGAATCGTTTCCACAAAGTGACGGCCGATACTACCAACCGCCTGGGTTCAAAGAGCTGATTTTCCCGATTTCCTGACCAACTTTTCTTGGGATTCGGGAAGGTAAAAGTGAAAAAAATTCCCAAGCATGGACAGGAAACCCTAGCGAAAAATAGGAAAAATGTCTAAGAGATACATTGTGAGTAGTACGTTTATTTCCCATTGTGGGTATTACTGGGTTCAAGGAGCTGATTTTCCGGATTTCCCGACCAACTTTTTTCGGGATTCGGGAACGGGAAAGCGAAAAAAATTCCTGAGAACAGGCGGGAATTCCCGCCTGGAAACCCTACTGGTAAGTAGTTCTAATATCTTCATCGACTGAGGTAAGATGCCTATCGTGGCAAGTGGGTTCAAGTGTGAGCAGCATATGGAGGGTCTTCAGCCAGTTCCGGCTCCTGGTTGGACCACTTCACAGGGACCTGGTATAAGGAACAAGGGGAGAGCTTTGTGAAATGCTGTGAGATCTGCTATTGAAAATGCCACATGACAGTGAAACTTGCTCTTAAGAGGTTACTTCTACCGCAAAAAGAATTTGGGAATACGGTTTAAACACATTTTGGCTTAAAATCAGAAAGCCAGGTTTTATGTCTAGCCCTTTTTGACCAGTTTGGTGGCCTGGGGGTCTCTGAGCTACAGCTTCCTAATGATCCTGCTTCATAATCACACTTTATAGAACCAAGGTGAGGCTCACATCACATGAGGAAATGTGTAAGACATTGCTTTGTAAACTGGAAAAAAACACAAATAAAAGAGGCTTTGTTGTTGGGTCTCTATTCTTAGGCAGGGCAATCAAGGCACAGAGAAGAAAGTATCAGTTAGAAACCCTCACGCAGCGTGAGATGTTAGGAGAATAAGTCAGGCCTCTGTAGCTCCGCCCTGAGTCTTTCATCTAGAATGAACTGCTATATCAGTGGTAGGAACACATGCGTGACATGGCCAGTTCTATAATCAGCTGTGATACAACTCAGCCTAAATTATTTGCCTGAAGTCATTTCATGCTAGACCTCAAATGGCCTGGCTAGTCCTCAACTCCCTGGAGAGAGATGGTCGTGTTAAGACCATGGACCAGAGGACCACACTGCCTGGGTGTAAGTCCATCTCTGCATCCCCCACTAGGTAACTTTAAGCAAGTGACATGACCTATCTCTGTTTCAGTTTACCCATCTGTAAAATAGAACTAAAATTGCTATCTATCTCATAGTGTTGTGTGAATAAAATGAAAAAATATGTATAAATGTAAAGTACTTTGAATAATTTTTGACATGTAGTAAGCTAAAAATAATTAATATTCTTTTCCAATAAAATATTCCACTCTTAAACAATAAAATGTGTGTTCTAAATTGTGAGAAGAAAGAGATTTTTTTTTAGGCATATTGGAGAGTGGAGTTCAATTTGGCTTCAAGATCCCATCCCTCTTCTCCCACTCCAGTGGGAAGTGTGTGACATACCAAGATGAGTTAGATGACAGAAGGCAGTGGAACCAAAAATGGTTGATCATATGCCTGGGAACGAATGCAGAGTGAAGGTGTCTCCTCTCACTGATGGAGCCCAAGACTGGATGCAGGTGGGGCTGAATCCGGGTTCCTCCATAAACTGTTGGATGAGCTTGAACCCTTGGCTTATCTCTTTGTGCCTCTTCCTAAACTTTGCAGTGGGGGACAATAGTACCTGCCTCACAGGGTTGCTGCTTAGAGCAATGCACATAGTAGATACACAATAAATTTCAGCTATCATTGTTATTATAATACGATTCACCATTCCCCATTCCCCAATTTTGTGATTCTGAGTTTTGAGAAAGTACAAAATTTCATTTTTCAGGTTAAAGTAGAAGAGCAAAAGAATCAGACAAATGCCACCTAACATCGTATTTTCTGTGAAAGACAAGGAATGGAAATGCCACATCTCCATCAAGCTGTTTGTTCATACAGTGTAACAATATCTACAATCGTTGATTCCTGACAAACTTTTTTATGAATTACAGTGAGTTGTTTGAACTTCAAAATATCTCTGTGCATGAAGGCCCAATCCCCTTTAGATATTCCTCAGTTTTCTTTAATAAACGGACTGAGTAGTCATGGGTGATTCTAGTCTTTGTTTTTGACATCGGGTATGGAGAATAAGAGGCATCAAACCAATGTCTACTAATTCCAGTGCCACTTTCAGTTTTGCTATGATTTGGCACACCTTCATATTTGGAGGCCACATATGTTTAGAATTGCTCATCAGAATATTTGAGCAAACTCCTAAATGACAAGAACTGAAAATGTCAAGTGATTTTCAATGTTTTAAGAAAGTTCCATGACAGGGCTGTCCCCTATCACCTCTGCTTTTCAACATAGTATTGGAAGTCCTCGCCAGAGCAATCAGGCAAGAGAAAGAAATAAAAGACATCCAAATTGGGAATGAAGAAGTTAAATTATCACTCTTTGCAGATGACATGATGCTATATATAGAAAACCCTAAAGACTCCACCAAAAAGCTATTAGAAACAATCAACGAATACAGTAAAGTTGCTGGCTACAAAATCAATGTACAAAAGTCCATTGCATTCCTGTATACTAACAATGAAATCTCAGAAAAATAAATACAAAAAACAATTCCTTTTGCAATTGCAGCAAAAAGAATAAAATACCTAGGAATAAACTTAACCAAGGATGTGAAGGATCTATATGCTGAAAACTGTAAGACATTTTTGAAAGAAATTGAAGAAGACACAAAGAAATGGAAAGACATTCCGTGCTCATGGATTGGAAGAATCAACATAGTTAAAATGGCCATATTACCAAAGCAATATACAGATTTAATGCAATCCCCATCAAAATCCCAATGGCATTTTTTAAAGAAATAGAACAAAAAAATCATCAGATTTGTTTGGAACCACAAAAGACCCCGAATAGCCAAAGCAATCTTAAGAGAAAAGAACAATACTGGAGGTATCACACTCCCTGACTTTAGCTTGTACTACAGGGCTACAATAATCAAAACAGCATGGTATTGGCAGAAAAACACACACACACAGACCAATGGAATAGAATTGAGAACCCAGAAATAAAACCACATAAATATGGATAGATAATTTTTGACAAAGAAGCTAAAAACATAAAATGGAGGAAAGACAGCCTCTTCAATAAATGGTGTTGAGAGACTTGGATAGCCACGTGCAAAAGATTGAAACTGGACTGCTATCTGTCACCATGTACCAAAATTAATTCAAAATGGATCAAAGACTTAAGCATAAGACCTGACACAATAAACTGCATAGAAGAAAACATAGGTACTAAACTTATGGACCTTGGGTTCAAAGAGCATTTTATGAATTTGACTCCAAAGGCAATGGAAGTAAAAGCTAAAATAAATGAATGTGACTATATGAAACTTAAAAGCTTCTGCACAGCAAAAGAAACCATCGACAAAATAAGGAGGCAACCAACTGAATGGGAGAAGGTTTTTGCAAACAGTGCCTCCAATAAGGGGATAATATCCAAAATATACAAGGAACTCATGAAACTCAACAACAAAAAAACAAACAACCCAATTGAAAAATGGGCAGAAGACCTGAAGAAACATTTCTCCAAAGAGGACATACAGATGGCAAATAGACATATGAAAAAATTCTCAACATCACTAATCATCAGAGAAATGCAAATGAAAACCACAATGAGATATCACCTCACCCCAGTCAGAATGGCTATCATCAACAAGACAAATAGTAACAAGTGTTGGAGAGGCTGTGGAGAAAAAGGAACCCTCATACACTGTTGGTGGGAATGCAGACTGGTGCAGCCGCTATGGAAGGCAGTGTGGAGGTTCCTCCAAAAATTACAAATAGAATTACCGTATGACCCAGCAATCCCTCTCCTGGGTATCTACCCAAAAAATTGAAAACATTTATCCATAAAGACACGTGTGCTCCAATGTTCATTGCAGCTTTGTTTACATTTGGCCAAGACACGGAAATAACCAAAACGTTCTTCAATAGATGAATGGATAAAGAAGTTGTGGTATATATACACAATGGAATACTATTTGGCGGTAAGAAAAGATGATATAGGAACATTTGTGACAACATGGATGGATCTTGAGAGTATGATGCTAAGCGAAATAAGTCAGACAGAAAATGCAGCGAACCATATGATTTCACTGATATGTGGTATATAAACCAAAAACAACAAAAGAACAAGACAAACAAATGAGAAACAAAAACTCATAGACACAGACAATAGTTTAGTGGTTACCAGAGGGTAAGGGGGGTGGGGGGTGGGAGATGAGGGTAAAGGGGGATCAAATATATGGTGATGGAAGGAGAACTGACTCTGGGTGGTGAACACACAATGGGATTTATAGATGATGTAATACAGAATTGTACACCTAAAATCTATGTAATTTTACTAACAATTGTCACCCCAATAAATTTTTTAAAAAAAGAGTTCCATGCAGCTGGTGACATTAGTCAGGTCGGCCATCAAGTTTTGGATCTAGCAATAAAAGTCATATAGTGAGTCAACTGACAGGCAGAAAGGATGAGACAGCATGATTTTTCTCTTCTAGCTTCTCCCACAAAGCACAAGTTCTGGCATCATGGCTGTCCCTGCAGACAGGATGTTTGGTTTCTGACATGCTGGGAGGGTCCCGAGAGAACACTGGAAAGCAGAATCAGCTGCCTGAGTCAAAGGGCCCGGTATCAGTTAAGTTAGCACAAGATTTAACAGCCCTGGAAAATACCCACCCACTCCATTTCTCCAGCCTGATAATCCAGGGCAATTAAGGGAAAGAGCAGAAATTTTGGTGGCTTTTAGCATTTTTAAAATTTCAGGTGGGCAAACACAGAAATGTGTATCAATGTTATCCACACTTTACCACTGTTTGTTTTCAAGAGTCCAAGATTAAACTAAAGCCTGGTCTAGCTTAGAAGATATTTTTGCCTTTGCCTGAGAGAAGACAGAAACTTGAGAAGAATAAAGGGTCTTTGGAGGGACTGAATTTCTTTGAGTATCCTCTAAGAGTCACCAAGCACCAGAGAGACAAGATCCAATTCTTGACACACTAAACAGTGCTATTCCCTTCATAATGACCTGCTAATGTAAAGAGGACAAATTTGCAAAAGTTTTTGCCTTATTAAGAAAATTATTTAAGCCCATGAAATATGAGGGTTAAATGCCTTGTTTTCATAAACATACTGTGATGGGGGAGAAAGAAGATTTCAGATATTATATGGAAAAATGCAGTAAGAAGTGCTAAATTAGCCCATTTCATTCCATTGAATTGTTCAGCAATTATGGTTATGGTCATCCCCAAAGCCCTAAAAAATCAAAGCACATTATAAAACCCCAATCTAAGGATATCGACTGCTATGGTACCGAATGAGTGACACATCTCATTTTAAAAGCATTTAAAACTGTATCAAAAGAAATTGAGCCGAGGGACTACAAGTCTAAAATCATTTGTTGTATGATTGTACACTTAAATTTTAACTTGAAGCTAAATGTTGCAAAGTTAAATCAATTTTATTGGATCACAAGGGGAATTTACACTCTTTCGTTTGAGATAGATAGAACCCTTGGCACAATCTAGAATTTAGTAAGACTCCTGTCCCATATTAACTCTTTGATCCTAGCACACTCTCTCCTCCTAGAAGAGTTATTTAAAAGTTGCATGTCCCTATTTTTCCCCCCACTCCCAGCAGGCAAAGACACACAATCTCTCTCTCTCTCTCTCTTTCTCTCTCTCTCTCTCTCTCTCTCTCTCTCTCGCTCTCTCTCTCGCTCTCTCTCTCTCTCTGAGTCTCTCCTTCCCTGAAGTTTCTAAAGTAGTTCCTTCAGCTCTAGTTTTCTTTTTCTAAATTTAAAAACGTGGCTCCTGGCTATAAAAACGTCACCCCCACCTTCAGCAGCCCCCATCCCCTGGGGCTGTTATTGGCATGATCTGTAAATTAACTGGAGTCACTTAGAGCCCTCAGTTAGCTTTTAGTCAAACATTGGCAGCAGTGTTTACTCTTGTGTAATCTTCAGTTGTTACTTAATTTAATGCCCGTCAGCAATTTTTTTTTTTTTAAACGTGTTCAGCAAATCCTTGGCATATGCTGTTTGGTTTCTTTCCTGTTCCCCTCCCCCACCTTGACCCAAATCAAGCTCAATTTATCTGAGTAAAGGCTTTTAGATATTTTTAATTTGCTAGTGCCGTTTGCTCTCTTCTCGAAGAAGTAAGAGTTTGCTTTCTGGGGCAATCCAACTACATTCTACTCAGAGGCCCTTGCTTTATGTCCCCCATCCCACCTTACATCAAAGAGGGTGAACTGTAAATTGTATAGTTTTTGTTTCTTGTTGCTCTGGCAGTTATTTTTGAGTGATGTAAGATGGGAAGCATCCTCAAACTCACATTTGGAAGATGATGGTGTGGCCCCCTGAGAAAAATCCAATGAAATCTAACTTTGAAGGTCTGCCCAGTGGTGAGCTAAAAGCTGAACATATCACATCATAATTCATACACAACTTTGTGTCTTTTGAACCTTCGTCCTCAGCTGCCACCACCTCTAAAATAAATAAATAGAGCCCTGGACATTCTACGGTATTCTGGAGTGCCTTTCCTTGCTCCTTTCATAATGTAAAATCCATTCTTGTCCAGCAGGAGAACTTCTCTAAGGATATCATAAAGGCAGAAGGAAATACTGACTGCAAGTGGAACAGGGAAGCTCAGATTCAAAGAGCAAAGCACATTATTAAGGGAATAAGAATGTAGGGGGGAAATTATGAGATTACCTTTAAAAGAGGCAATGAGCAGTCCCTCCTATCTTACTTTTCACCACTCTTCTCCATTTCTATACAAGAGGACACCTTCTTCAGCCCAGGGGCTACATGTTCAATATTCTTGGTTTTGGTGCCAAGAAGACAAATATCACCTTGAAAGTCTCATGCTTTCTTAGGAGATGTGGTCAAAAGAACATGTACACCTCAACCATCAACAAAATGAAAAGACAACCTACTGAATGGGAGAAGATATTCACAAATGATAATTCTGATAAGATGTTAATATCCAAAATATTTAAAGAACTCATACAGCTTAACAGCAAAATAACAAACACCTCAATTAAAAAATGGGCAGAGGATCTGAATAGACATTTCTCCAAAAAGGACATGCAAATGGCCAACAGACATATGAAAAGATGCTCCACATCACTAATCATCAAGGAAATGCAAATCAACACCACAATGAAAAATCACCTCACAGCTGTCAGAATGGCTATCATCAATAAATCAAACAAGTGTTGCGAGGATATGGAGAAAAGGGAACCCTTGTGCACTGTTGGTAGGGTGGCAAATTGGTGCAGCCACTATGGAAAACAGTATGGAGGTTCCTCCAAAAATTAAAAATAGAGCTGCTGTGTGATCCAGAAATTATACTTCTGGGTATTTATCCAAAGAAAGCAGAAACACTAATTCAGTGCCCATGTTCACTGCAACATTATTTACAATAGACAAGATATGGAAGCAACATACGTGTCCATCAACAGATGAATGGATAAAGAATATAATATATATCATATAATGGAATATTACTCAGCCATTAAAATGAATGTAATCTTGCCATTTGTGACAACGTGGATGGACCTAGAGGTATTATGCTAAGTGAAATCAGTTAAACAGAGAAAGACGAATACTGTATGATTCCACTTATGTGTGGAATCTAAAAAACAAAACAAACGAATAAAACAAAACAGAAACAGATGCACAGATACAAAGAACAAGCTGATGGTTGCTAAAAATTAGGGGGTAGGGAGATGGGTGACATTTAACAATATATATATATGTACACTTGAAGAGGAGAAAGTCTCAGTCAGACAGGTCTCGACTCACTCTTCCATCTTCTCCCCCCAAAACCTTGACCTTTAAGTTTCGTTGTATTTCAACCGTACCTCTGTTTCCTAGTGACAAAAACTGAGGATTCTCTCCCATACACTACAAGGGAAAACCCTACTGCTAAGAATCCTAAATGTTTGAGAATACCCCGACTATGTCTCACAAATAGCACTCTAAGAAAAGCAGTGGGATACATGGGACAGGAAGAAGAAGGAAAGTAGAGACACTGGTGACTGAGGCTTCAGCTAATTGCTGCAAATGATCAAATGCCAAAAGACGCAATTTTGCTCTCTCAGATAGGAAGCGAGATCCTGGACTCAATCCACATAGAGTCCATGGTTGGATTTCTAGGAAAACCTCAGTGAGGGGCTTAATTATATGCTATTAACTCAAGCTGTAGCTGTCCTGGGGGTCAACAGATCTCTCTGAGCTCATGTTGCAAGTGCACACTGGTGGCCCGATGTTGGGGGCTAGTGTCACTGTGGGCCAGTCTGAGATCTCCAATGGAACCCGGCAGACACATGGGTCCCTGTCACAGACCACCAGCTCACTATTCTCCCTGTGCTCACCTCTGCGATGTGACCCCCTGGGCTCCAAAATGCAGCTGTTTTGCTACACTAATTATGAGCAAATTCTACAACTACCTTGAACCGTCTTGAACGTGCTCAAAGCACAGGGCTGTGCTGACAAGGGCTTTGAGAACTCACTTCCAGACAATAGCTCTTCTCAGCACGGGTATCTGCCCAGGTCCCTCACGTACCCACACAGCACTGTTAATATAGGGAGCGCTGCTGTAGCCTTGACTTCTCCTTTGGTTATTTCCACTGCTCAGTGACCCGCCATTGGCACACAACATTTGTTCTTCCATTTTCTTTTCATAACACTTTCAACTTCCTCTTCAAATTCCCTTTCTTGCTCATCCTCAACCCAACTTGCTCATTTAATAGTGCCAATGGATCAGTTCTTATTGAGCTGTGTGTGCCTTTAAAGCTCCTCAGAGGAAAGCACTTAAATATAAAATGGAAAATATTTTAAACAGATGTGCCATTTAATTTGAGGTGTCAGCCATAATAATCAACAACAATAAACCCATGACTTTTCCATTAGGTAACCTTGTGTGCGCATGCACACGCGCAGGCACTGAGCTATGTCCCACTTTCTTCCTCTTTTCACAGCACGTTTGTGCGTTTCTGTTCACTGAGCTATGTCCAGCTTTCTCCACACCCCCAGTGGCAGCCTCAGTCTGCTGGGGCCTGCCTAGCACCCTGCTCTAGTCAATGAGAAATCAAACAAATTGGCTGCATGGTGTCGGGCAGCCATTTCCACCAGTTCACACGGGAAAGCTTTGGGCGCAGTCTCAAAAGGCCAGGCATGTGAATTAAGGCTGTAAAAGAAGGTTGACGTGCAAACCTTCCCCCGCACTCAGGCTTTACTCTGTTTATTCTGTCAACCTCGTTTATCCTTCCAAATCTAGTTTATCAGCAGAACAACTCATCACACTACACCCAGGTTGTGGGGATACATAGAAAACATCCAAAAAGAACTGTAGAGTGCACAATCCTGCTGATTCATTCTCTAAGCCATTTGTTAACAAGCTAGTTTGGGGTTTCTCTTTTTCACAATATTCCACAGTATTTCAACACTTAGAGAATTAAAACTGCCAGATGTTCTCATCTTTAAACAAAATATCCTGGATAATTGGGAATTTAAAATAAGTTTCACTATTAAAGTTCCCTTCAGAAACATGTCTGACCAAAATAATCAGTTGATGAAATAATTTGGAAATCCAAACCATGCAGAAGAGACATGTAAAATGTTAAGTACAGAATCAGTCAGCACTTGGTGATGCAGACCTGGCTTCCTAACGCTTAAATATATAACCAAATGACGCATGACTTCTGAAATATCATGGCACTGAATGAGAATTTACAAAAGGCTATCAAAAAACAAACTGGACATGGTGTAGCAGAGGAGTCTATAGAATCAGACACACGTGGACTCAAATTGGATTCCACGCTTGTTGTGCAACCTGGAACAAATGACATGTTCTCATTAAGGCTCAGTGTTCTCATCTCTAAATTTGGGGATGATAAGAATAATTCTCCAGCTCAATAGATTGGTGTGGGGATTAAAAGTAGGAAATGCAGGTAAAACACCTGCCTCACTGCAGTTTCTAGCTCATAGTAAACACTTAAATGAAAACTACTGAAGGCTCCTGTCTTACAGGTGGTGTCTTTAAAAACTGGGAACTTAATTTTAAAACTTAGGAAACAGTGAAGACCTCTTTCAGGAAATATCTGACTCCCTCCCAAACCACGTAATGGCACATCTCATAAATCCAGACCACTTGGAGCAGACTCATTGAAGTGCTAGGAACAGGGCTCATACCCAGCTGACATTCAATAAACATTTATTGATACAGTAGTCCCCTTTTACCCACAGGGAATGTGGTCCAAGATCCCCAGTTGATGCCTGAAGCTGCAGATAGTACCAAACCCCGTATAGATGAGGTGTGATCAGAAAAACATGGTGAATGTTTAAATTTAAAAAAAAAAATTATGACAGTCAAAGACACATTGCCATTAATCCCCCTCAAAATACTCCCCCTTGCTTTGGACACAATAATCCCATCGTTCTTGCCACTTTCTGAAGCAGTCCTGGAAATCTTCTTTTGTGAGTGTCTTTAGGTGCGCTGTTGTAGCTGCCGGGATGTCCTGAATCGATTTAAAACATTTACCTTTCCTGGTCATTTTGACTTTGGGGAAGAGTCAGAAGCCATGTGAATAAGATGGATGAGGACACACCATAATGTTTATATTTGACAAAAAATTGCCATACCAGAAGTGATGTGTGACATGGAGCATTGTCATGATGGAGGATGAAACCGTTTGCCCATTTCTCAGGCCATTTTCTATGCATATCATTCCTTAAATGCTCTAATAAGCCCTTACAATATTCACCGTAGTGTTTTTGGGTACAAACTCAGCTCACACAATTCCATCAAGGTCATAAAACACAATTAACCTTTTCATTGGATGGCACTCAGCAGCAGCATTCACTGTATTTTTTAATGACAGCTTGTACTATATATTTTTTCTATACATACATACCATTTCACTTAAAGGAAGCACTTTATGGCTTCTCTTTGGCACATCCGAATTGCCAGCATCACTGCTCTTGCACTTTGGGGCCCCTATTAAGAAGAATAAGGGTTAACTTGACCACAAGCACTGCGACAGTCAGTCTGATAACCCAGACAGCTAAATGACCAATGGGCATGGAGCCTACACAGCGTGCAAACACTAGGCAAAGGGATGATTCACATCCTGGGTGAAACGGAGCAAGACAGTGCAAACTTTCATCGCACTACTCTGAATGGTACACAATTTAAAACTTATAACTTGTTTATTTCTGGAATTTTCTACTTAATATTTTCAGACCATTGTTGATCACAGTTAACTGAAACCTCAGAAAGCAAAACCATGAATAAAAGGGGACTACCGTATTCATCATGGTTTCTTCAGTTTCTTAAAATAAAACATCTGGAAGAATTACAGAATCACTGTGGTTATTCCTGAAATATTACAACATCATAGAATTCAAAAGACCACTAAAAAAGAACTTGGGAACTGATTTTGCTTAAAAGACTGGAATAACCCTAAACACAAGTATTGCATGTAAAGCAGAGAGGTTCATAAAGTTATATAACCAGAATTGAGAAAGATTTCCTAGAAATGGAGAGAGCCTCATCAACTTCAGCAGAGAAATTTCTTCATCTGTCACTGTTGACTCCACAGGGTCAAGTCACAATGCCAGGGAGGTATCTGTGTATTCCCAGACCACCAACCCTTTCCATTTAGCCAAAGGGCTACTGAATGAGAATGAAACATCGGCTAATTGAATCATTTAGAGTCAAATTCAAACAGATGATCTCTCAGAGAAGAACTCCCACACATAGATGAAGAAAATTGAGGAAGGCCATAGTTTAAAGTTTTTCTTTTTATCAAGGTAGAGTTTGCAATGTGACAATGATTAAGCCGTAGGGGAGGCTTTTAACAGAGTTCGCTATGGTCTTGTACTAACTAATTGAAATGCATCATTTGCTTTTCTAATCTTCGTTTAACTTTTATCTAGAAATTACCACTTATCTTAGTGTTCTCTCTTACACGGGGTGAAAAAAGAGGCAAGATTTAAAGAATTTAACAAGCCATTGATTAATTCATGCCGGTCTCCCTTCCAGACACTGGATATCAAAAAAGGAAGGTAACCAAGACATTATTACCTCCGTCCTTGAGAATAAGTACCTGATCTTTAGGGAAAACACTTTTAAAATGAGCCACTTGCTTTTCACTAAATGTCAAATAAATTGATCTCTGGAACACTGAAAATTCCATGCTGTGTGGCTGTGTGGTACAGTACACACATACACACACACACACACACACACACACACACACACTCACATACATACACATATACCTAGGAAGAAAGAAAAAGGAATCGGCAGGGGCTGACCATGTCTGTGGATTGTTTTCCACAGTTATTTGCACTTTGTCAGTACAGAGCAGAACCATACTAGTAAACCCTTTGTAAGAAAGGTAGCACATCTCCAAACCAGGGAGGTTTGGCTGCAGGTGGGTATGAAAATGCTGAGTTTATGGAAACTTAATCTCTTATTTATTTTTTAGTATCTCTCTTGAAACCTGTGAGCTTAGCCAGTCTTCCTGCTCTGACTTTTGGGAAACACACCTTGAGGCCTCTTCAGCCTTCTGGCTCATGTGTAGCTGAGTCGTGATGGACAGAGCCTGGTAGTTCTCAGCACAAGTGTCAACATCTAAGTTTACTTTGCCTTGTACCAGATTATATGCTTGGACACACTTACAGGCTAAATTTGTTATTGTGTTGTTGTTCAATTTTTTTTAAAAAATGGTCATTCTGTTATTCTATATTATATTTAGCAGAAAGCCATTTTCTACTTTATCTTAGTATAGGTCTCCTACTCACTTTTCAGGCACAATCAAGCCCCTCTATAGTTTGGTAACAAAAATGTCACTGAATAAAGAAAAGTGGTCATTTACACTGGCTGCTGTAGCAGGAAAGAAATTCAAAGTGTAATTTTTTTAAGTTATAAATATGGTTTACATGTAAACACAACTTGATCATGTGGCCAAGATTTATTCAATTTATTAACAAGAGAGCAAGCAAATGGTAAAGCTGCTGTTGCAAAGAGCATTTGAGGGAAGATAGATAGATAGATAGATAGATAGATAGATAGATAGATAGATAGATAGATAGATAGACAGCCAAAAAAATGTATACAGATTTTAAGAAAGGAAAACTATATTAAAATTGTAATACTTAATAGATATCAATAACAGAAGATGAATACAAGTCATGTTTGACTTCTGTAATTACAAGAGGTGCTCAAAGTGGTTACCATCAGCGTCCAGACACTTCTAATTATGGCAAACTACTGCTTAACCAAAGTGTCCACTTGTATACATTTTTTTGGCACTTCCAATATATATATACTGGAGAATGAATGTTCCACTAAGATTGCTAGATAAGATAGAACAGTGATTAATGTCACAGCAGATAAAGTACTACAGCCTTTAGGGTCATCTTTCCTACTGGATTGAAATCACTTTCATCATTGCTGAACAAAAAATCTAGAAATCAGCATTTCATAGAGTGTGAGCCTTAATTAATAGCAAATAGTATATCCAATAAGGTGCATTCCCTTAGAGAATCAGATAATTTTTTAGCTGGGTATGTTCAAAAATGATCCAATAAACAATGAAAAAACACACAACCATCCTTTTGCCTTTTTTCAAGTTGATACTTTGTCTTAACATCAGCAAAGTGCTTTTGGGGGGAAAAGATGTCTCATGTAAGTACGAAAATTAAGGCCTTTGGACACATTGTTGTAGAAATATGAATAGAACAGCATTGCCACTCAAACTATGTTGAATCCTAAGAAATACAGAGTTGGAAGTGGAAGAAACTCAAGTGACCATCAAAGAATGAATGGAGAAACAAGATGTGGCATATACACACAACAGAATATTATTCAACCTTAAAAATGAAGTTAAACTGGGACACATACTACAACATGGAGCAAACTTGAAGACATTATGCTGATTGTAATAAGTCAGTTACAAGAAGATAAATATTGTCTGATTCCTCTTAGATGAGGTATACAGAGTAATCAAATTCATAGACACAGAAAGTAGAATATTCATTGCCAGGGGCTGGGAGAAGGGGGAGTGGGGAGTTGTTTAGTGGGTATAGAGTTTCAGTTTGCAAGATGGAAAAGTTCTGGAGATTGATGTGAATGGACTTAACACTACTGAACAGTATACTTAGAAATGGTTAAGATGGTAGATTTTATGTTATTCATTTTTTACCACAATGAAAAACAATTTGAAAACATTCCTGAGCTGGTATCACCAATCCAGATGGGTGTTATAAAGCAAGGGAATGACCACCAAGGTGAGACCAAAATATGGAGACTAGGGCACCACCTGAAGTGCTAGACTGTGATTTAACCTACAACATGACACAAATAAAATGACGGCAAAAATGCCAGCCTAGGTCTGGTGGACTTGAGCCCACCTCATGGAAACAATCAGACAGTGGAGCAGAGTTGGTTGCCTGAGCAGCCCGGCGTCCTGCCGAGCGAGCCTGGTAAAGCCAGCAGGAGCTCGGATGAGGTGCGCTGGCCACCGCCCAGTGTAAAGCCCCACATCTGAAATAGACTAGCTGCCCTTTTTCTTTTTTAAGGATTTGTCCTTTATTTAAAACCTCACATCTTTTATTTTCATCTGTTATAAAACTTTATTCAAAGTGGATCATCGGCCTTAATGTAAAATGCAGTAGTATGAAACATCTAGAAGATGACATAGAAGAAAATCTTGGGTTTGGCAACGAGTTTTTTGTGATTATTTTTCATACTTCGTATTTTCATATCCCTCTTGTTTTCAGCATTACTGAGCCATAACAGATACAAATAAAAATTATATGTATTTAAGGTGTACAACTTCATGTGATACACCTTATGAATATGAATATATAAATACACTGTTAAATCGCCACCACAATTCAGCTAATTAACATATCCACCACCTCACATTGCTACTATTTTCTTTTCTTTTTTTGGGGGGGGGGTGAGAACACTAAAGTTCTACCCTTTTAGCAAATTTCAAGTAACAAAACAATATTGTTAAATATAGTTATTATGCTGTACATTAGATCCCCAGAAATTATTCATATTGCATAACCGAGACTTTTCAATAAATACTCAGAGAACTCCCACTATCACCATCACCATTTTTAAGTTTCCTAGCCCCATTTAAGAGTTAAATGAGTAAAGTTCAACATAATAGTCACTAAACATTGGGAACTAGCTTTCTGATGATCATACTTGTTTGTGTCTTTGCTCGATTGCCCCCAGACTTTTGTGTCAGTACCTAGAAAAACTAGAGAGGGCAAAGAAAATGATTATGGCCCAAAGACAACGCTCACTCTCGTCTGATGTGACTTCATCATAACTGGTCTGCACACGCCAGCAGACTGTGAGAGCCCTCACATAAGAAGATTTGCCACATACGTACAAAATATTTTAATTCCCTCATAAACTTGATAAACTTCTCAATAGAGCAATTATGTTTCTACTTTCTTTCTTTCATTTTTTTATTCCTGGCCAATAGAAACTTTCTCTAATTTTTATGGTGGATTGACATGATGCCATGGAATGCTGATTAAGATGGAACATTAAGCCCAATTGCATTTTAAAATCCAAATCCTTTATGGAGTCAGAGGAAAACTGCGCCTGTCTCCATTAGGCAGTGTCCTTCGGTGTCTTACAAAATGCCCACAGTCAGAGTATTTTACCATCTGGTCATTAATTTCTTGGCATTATAAAAATTGAGAAAGTTCATTCATTTGCAAAAACATTTAACTAACCCTAACACTCAACCCTACACTAAAAACAAAAATCAACAAAGTCTAGAAACATGCTTTGTTCCATTGTACCTTCCATTGTTAAAATGAGTATTTATTTGGAACAAACTGCTGTCAAAATTCACATGCTCCTTAGAGCCAAAAGAAATCATTCTCTTTGACTTAGGAGCCCTCTCTTCATATGATTTATTTCACTATAAACTAATTCCATGAGGATTATGGAGGTGTCCTTTCCAAAACCCAAATAAATCCCATGCACAAAAATGATGATGACAAATAGAGAAAGAGGCAGGTAGCTTACTAAGGCTGGCTGTTTACCATCTTTTATTCTGTTTTGTTTTGCTTGTTTTTGTTTTTGTTTCATAAAGCCTGGCTTTTAGCAGCAGCTGTAACTCAACTCAACCCACCCTAAAGTTCTGGTCTTTCCAGTTCAGACTGTCTCCTAACATGGAATGATGCCAGGATACTCAGCCAAGAAAATAATGATGACAACCTCAGAGAAATCTATAAAATGTTTAAATAGCTAACTGACGCGTTAACTATTGGAGGAAGCAGGTAGAATTCAATAGGAAAAATAATTTTGAGAGGGAGAGAGAGAGAAAAAAAAAAAAAAAGAAAGATAGAAAGAAAGAAAGAAAGCCAAAAGGAAAGGGAAAGGAGAGGAGAAGAGAGCCAGGAGAGAGAAGGGAGGTTATGCTGTAAGGCAGTTACAGTCTGAAAATGTAGGCGCTGTAAAATATTTACTTATCCTAAGTGCTGTCTCCTCCCCTGTCAGAGTGTGCCAACTCACAGCACAGTCTTGTAAACTCTTACATTGTTTATGGTGTTTTAGGTGCAGATGCTCATCCGCTCAAAGGTGAACTGCAACTATTTTACAGAAAATAAACTCAGAGCATTTTCAGGTGATTATTGCTCTAAGATAGCGAGGGAAGAAAAAAGACACTGACCATTTTAAAGTTTTGATCCCAGCCAAACCTCAAACCAGATCTGAGCCTTGGACTGGTCACCTCAGCCCCCTTTCACTTTCCTCCCCACCAGAACATAATCATTTGACACCTCTATGAGTCCCGCGTCTGGAAGTCACTGTTGGCACAGCCTGGCTGGTTGTCCAGCAGTCTTGACACTGCCCTGTGTCCCATGCAGGAAACACAGTGTAAGGATTTTACTTCAAAATTATGTTTTATCTTTGGGCGTTGCAACTATGAAGAAAGGTTTCAAAACCACACAATACACGGGGATATAAAAATGGTCTATATCCCTATGGGATACCTGAAAATAACTCCCAATTTAGCTTTTTGGAATAAAGCAAATGTTTAAAGTAGCCCAAAGTGAAACTTAAATGTTTAATCTGCCCAGCTGCCTGTGAGGCTGGCGATGGGGCTGGAGGAGGAAGTGGTGGTTTCTCTTTGAAGCCTGGCTGCTACAAGGCCAGAGGCAGCCAAGTTCAGGGGGAAAGCTGACTCCCCCAGCCCAGCGCGGCCTCCTCTAAAGCAGCAGTCAGGCATGATTGTGCTCTTGCTTCTTTCCTGAAGGCAGAAAAGAAATGAGAAAACAAGAAACACAAAAGGATGAGCTGTAAATTTTAGGGTTCTGGATTCAAACATTTTCGTGGCAATTAAATTGTAAAGGAGCCAAGCTGCCTGCAGCAGGAGGAACTACGCATGTGTTGAACACTGAGCAAACCAAGGGGGTTAAAGGTGGATCTTTTATTATTTGCTTTGATAAAAAGAAATAGAAGTTCAAGAAATGAAAGAGAAAAGATGCCCAAGTGGGATGAGTTTCTAACGGGTTATTTTATTATATGTCTTTGGTTATGAGCTACCAGTGAACACAGAAAGTACCCTAATAGTGTCCCTTCCTTCTCTTCTAAGCATCCTACAGCCAAGCAGTTCTTGTGGAGCTCTGTGGTCTGTAATGTATATCAGAACAGAACCTCCTTCCCCATCCTCTTTCTCAGTTTGAAGATTGGCTTCATGTCACTAAGAATACAGAAGAGGAACTGCGGTAAATACCCACCTCTCTGCTTCCAGACCTTACTTGCCTCCTGTTACATTGCATGAATAATTCACACCCCCATGGTGGAGCCTTCTTAACTCCATTTCACCACCAGCTACCACCCCATTTACCTGCTTCCCTTTACAATAAATGACTTCAAAGCATTATTTATACTCGTGCTGTCCAGTATAAATATAACGAGCTGCACATGTAATTTTGATTTTTCTAGTAGCCATATTAAAAAAAGTAAAAAGAAACCAGTGACACTAAATTTCATGTTTTAGTTAACCCAACATATCCAAAATAGTATCATTTCAAAACATGTAATTGTTATAAAAAATTATTGAGATACGTTACTTTCCTTTTTAAATTCTAATTTAAGATATATGTTATCCTTACAGTGCATTTCAATTCAGAGTGGTCACATTCCAAGTGCTCAATAGCCACCTGTGTCAAGTATCCCATATTGGACACTGCAGTTCGGTATTGTTCCGATGTTTCTTCCCATCCTCTCTTGAATCCACTCCTGAACCACTCCACTGAAACTGGTCATGTCAAATCTCCAATAATCTCAATTTTACTCTGTCTAGAGGTCAGTTCTTAGCCTCTGTCTTGCCTGACTTACCAGCAACATGTAACCCAGTAGACCACGCTTTCCTGTTTGCCAAACTTCCTTCCCTTGGCTTGCAAGATACCACTCTTGGCTTTCCTTTCACCTCACTGATTGTTGCCCTTCAGTCTCTTTTGCTGCTTTATTCTCATCTCTATGTCCTCTAAATAATGTTCCAATGGAAGTTCCAAGGGCTTAGTCTTTCATCCTGTAACCAAGTTTGCCAGTATTCTTTGCCCAGAAAGACCAGACTGTTCAGAAAAATAAAAATATTCATGGGGAATTATCTCCCAATATTAACCTGGAACTTACCATCTCCCAAAACCATTAAATCACCAAAATCATTAAATTAGGTTCCTACTAACTGCTTCCATCCGGCTGGCTAGATAACCCCTCAGATTACAAATTTTCTTCAACCTCCTTAGGACATCCATTCCGTTTATCCTCTACTTCCTTCCCATGTATCAGCCTTCTTTTTCAAATTCCTCCCATCCAAACTTAAATACCATGGTACATCATTTCAAAAACATATTTGCCAGTACCTTACTTTCCTTTCTTTTTTATATTTATGTCGCTTTGTGACTGAACCCAAATAGACAAATGCTGCTGGAGAAAGTAACATATACAGCAAAATGGTATCATTGTGAAGTCATGAACATGAAAATCCATGTGTGCTCAACACATTTCAGCAAGATTCCAACATGCATCTATTAGTCTTCCTTCCCACCTTTCTAGTGAATATTTCAAACATTCTCCACTCTCCTCAGATCTCCAGTTTACCCTTTTATCCCCCACCTTCCCTCTCACTCTTAACAAATGACCTCACTTCCTACTTCACAAGGAAAATAAAAGCCATAAGACAAGAGCTACCACAATGACCTCCTTACATCTACACCCATCGTCCCTGCCTCCTCTTCTGTTAGATAGAATTAGTCCTTCTCCTTTCTAAGACCAATTGCTCCAATGATTACACTGGACTTCACAGGAACCTTTCATTATCTCCTTTCTCTTTATAGTCAGAATTTTCTCTCACTTGACTCTTTCCCTTTGACATTTATACTTACATTTCTCTCATCTACAGAGGAAAAGGAAACCCTCCTCATACCTCTTAAACAGTCTTCCCACATTTACTTTTGCTGTCCTCTTATTCAACTTTCCACCTTTCAGCCTTTGGGATGTTTTTCAAATTAGGCTTTTCAAATGTCACCCCCTTCCTCCCCTGCCCCACTTAAAACTCTTCAACAGTTTCCCTAGCCCTTAAAAATGACATCCCAAACCCTATATATTTTTTTCAAAACCTGGCTGCCCTGACCTCTGTCCACCTTTCCAGCTTTATTTTGCACCATTCTCCTCTCTTACTCTCTACAGTCCAAGTTCACTGCTCTTCTTTCAGTCAATCAAATGTGCCATGCCTCTCTGTTCTCAGAACACTTGCACATGCTCCTCCAGTTATCTGCTGTATGGGGATTCCCTGACAGGTTCTAGAATTATTTTAATTGGAGAAGACTTCCCCAAATCCCCAAATCAGATAATTTTCCTTCAGAATAACAATCTCTCAAATACATTTATCGTTGGGATTATTTGATTCACAGTTATATTCCTCCACCAAGTTATAAAATTCATAAGAGAAGGAAAAAATCCAGCATTATTCCCTGAAAGCCCAGCCAATCAATCATAGGCAAAGCACCGAATACATTTCTGATGAATGAATAAATGAATGAATGTAGACTGGCACAGAATTACCTCTCATCCACCCAGCTCCCAAAATCTTAACTAGAGTCTATTTGTGAAGAAAACAAATATTGGTTTCCTGAGGGAGAAATTGCCATGGTCACATCACTGGTGTTCAGTTCCTAAAACAAACTAGATTATATGCAAAGGAAGAAGCAGAGATAAGAGAACTAGTGCTGCCTGCTGCTCATCCTCTGATCATCTTGCTAATCCCCCAAAGGAGGGTACTCACCACAAGGCAAGGTAGTCATCTTCATTTCTATGATTCTTGGCATGATCCTTGAGTGACATTTCAATTACAGCCCTTGTGCCCCTGATTGCAGGGGTCACTTGAGCCTAAGAGAACTCACTTTTAATCCCGTCCAAGAAATACAATACCATATTCTAGTTTGGTGGTTGAATGTACCAGATGGCTCTACATGGCTAAGACATTGCGGGGTTATGAACTCTAAGGGGTCTATATTCTCTTAGAAGAGATGACCACAGGAGTTGAGTTTTTAGATATACTTTTATGGGATCTTCTTTACAAACTGCTCCTTTACCATCAACATAGAATCAGCCACTCTGGGAAGAATTTCTTTCTACAGGAAGGACAGACGCTTCTTATTTTCAAGTTGACTCCTCAGAGGACCTTAGGGTAAGCTAATCATTAGGTACCTAAACAATTTTAAAACATTAAATTTGGTGGCTGCAAATAACACAGCAACACCAAAAATGTAGTAATAATAGCTACTCATTATGGATCTCCTTCCAGAAGCCTGATGTTTCACATAATGTTCACAGCAATCCTATGAGATAGGAAACCCTTTTACCATTTTATATATGAGAAAATTGAACCTTGGGAAGGTAAGTGACCAAGCATCCTCAGTTTGTAGGTCAGAAAGCCTGACAGAAAACCCAGAGCAGTCTGAATCAAAAGCTCTTTTAAAATTTTCTTTTGTCAATTACAGGTAACATACAATATTATATTAGTTTCAGGTGTACAACATAGTTGAATCAAAAACTTTTAATTTTTGTAGAGATGACACCATGAAGATATCTGGAGCAATGCAGAGACTATGACTTCCAGAAGGTGTTATATTTCTCCATAGTTTCCTTATCTACCTTCTGCTTTCTTACTTCACATCCTCAGGTATTTCCATCTCTCATCCCAAATCCATTGTCACTTGTCTGAAGGAACACAAAGTAAGATGTCCTAGAGAGATGGTCATTTTCCTGGGTTTCCTCCAGAAGTAGTCCTTGAACTTCACTCTCATCCATACTGAGCTAAAAGGCCCTACCTGTGTTGGGTTTCAAAGCACCCAGAATCTACTCATATCATCACACACACTAGGTTGTAATGTTTACCAGTTGGTATTTCTCTGCTACAGAGCTTCTGAATGGGGTGAGCCAAGTTGTAGTCACATTGGCATCTCCAGCATTTAGCACTCTGGCAAATAGTTGGTGCTCACATACGTGTTTTGGATTCAACTGTATCAAGACACCTAATTACTTTTCCCCAGATCTTTAAGAATAGACACTATACTTTTAAGTAAAACAATTTAAAAATTTAAAACATGTATATAAAGGTCTGCAGGGACACAGTGTCTGCCTAAGATGAGCGTAATTAGAACAAGAGAGAATGTACTCCTGACTCCATCCACATCACCAGGCTAACAAGCATCAAGTAACAAGCAACAATACAGGAGTGCTGAAGAATTATGTGAGTGTAATTCTTTTAAGGAAAGACTATGCCTCTCTTCGAGGCATAGTCTTTCCTTAAAAGACCTAAAGCTGAAAAACTGAAAAAAAAAAAAAGCCTTCTGACAAATCAGCCTCCACCTTAAACACGAAGTATCACTGGAGGTATTTGATGTGGATTGTGGATTGTGGGTAACCATAGCAACAACAATCCCCAATCCTAGCTCAACTTCTGACCAGATTGACTCAATAACCATTTTAAGGCCTAGCAGAAAGAGATGTGCTTATCGCCAGGCATTACACCACTTATTTTATCTACTGTCCTACAGAAGGTGTCCAGCCTTTAACAAAAAATTACAAAGTATTCAAAAATAAGGCAAGAAAAAAACAACACATTGTCAAGAGTAAATCAATAGAACCAGACTCAGATATGACACAAACGTTGAAACTGTAAGACAGGAAAGTTAAAATAACTCTAATATGTTAAAGTTTCTAATGGAAAAGGGAGAAAACGCACAGGATTAGGCAAGTAATTTCAGCAGACAGATAGAAACTACAGGGGACATTCAAATGGTAAAGATAGGGAAAAAAAAACACAGTAACAGAAATGGAGGATGTCATTGAGTGGTTCATAAGTAGATTCACACAGTCAAGGAAAGAATCAGTAAATCTAAAAATAGGTCAATATAAATTATCCAAATTGAAAGACAAAGTGAAAAAAGTGAAAAAAGCAGAATGGAATATCCAAGGAATACAGGACAATGGTATATATCTCAGCTATATTTAATTGAAATCCTACAAGAAGAGATGGGGAATGGGGCAGAAGAAACATTTGAAAATATAATGGCCAAAAATGTTCCAAAAATTAATGATAGACATCAAATTACAGATCCAAGAAACAGAAAGAACATCAAAGAAGTTACACACAACACAAAACAAATAAATACTAGACATGTCTTATTCAAACTGCTAAGAAGAAAATGTTGAAGGCAGACAACAATAAAAGATGCATTAACTTAATATAAATAAGTGACTAATTAAATAAATAACTGGGAGAGAAGAGACAAATCTATTTGGAATTGTGGAAGAATTTCAAATAATTTATGCACATACTCCACCCTCAAGGAAGGGAAACATGACTCCCACTCCTTAAGCATAGACTGTGCACACCGACTTCCTTCCAAAGAGTACAGATGGAGAAAAGTAACTTTACAGTGGAGAAACCTGACAAACACTACCTCAGTTAGATGATTCAGGTCAACATCAACAGTGATAAGTCATATTGATGATATGTATTCTTGATTTGATATGATGAGAATGGCGCTTTATCTTTGCGGTCTTCCTCCCCAAAAGCCATAATTCCAGTCTAATCATGAGGAAAAACATAAGAGAAATCCAAATTGAGGGAAATTCTAAAAATACCAATACTCTTCAAAACTATCAAGGTCACTAACAAAAAGGAAATTATAAAAACTGTCATAGCTAAGAAGAGTCTAAGGATAAATGATGATTAAATGTAACATAGTATTCAAAACAGGAACCTAGAACACAGAAAGGACATTAGGTAAAAATTTAAAAGATATGAATCAAGTATAAACTTTAGTTAATAATAATTGATCAATATTGGCTTATTAATTGTAACAGATGTACCATACTAATGTAAAATATTAACAACAGAGGAAACTAAGTATAATGTATATTGGAACTCTCTGTACTATCGTCACAATTTTTCTGTAATCTAGTACTACTATAGAAATAGAGTTTATTAACCATAAGACAAAACTAAAGATACATTACATACAGAGGAACAAAGATAAGAACAAACTTTTCATCAGAAACCATGAAAGCCAGAAGAAAATGTGGTGACATTTTTAAAGTGAAGATTAAAAGAAATGTCAACCGAGAATTCTGTACCCAGAAAAAATACATCAATAAAAAATGGAGAAATAAAGATTTTATTTAAAAAAAATTGAGAGAATTCATTGTTAGTAGATCTGAACTATAAGAAATACTCAAAAAAATTATCCAGGGAGAAGGGCTATACTGTCAGACAGAAGGTTGAATCTACCTAAATAAATGAAGAGTGCTAGCAAGAGAATAAATACAGGTTTTAGTAAAAATACATTTTCTTACTGGTAAGTGTTCTAAAAGATAACTGATTATGAAAAGCAAAAATGGTAGCAGTTTACTGAGTGCTTATAGCATAGTCAAATTAAGATTTATAGCACATAGTATGGGATGAAGGAATCCGGTGTCTTTATACTACATGTGAAGCAATATAATATTATTTGAAGGTAAACTCAAATTAATTAAAGCTGCATGTTGTGACTCTAGGGCAATCAGAAAAAGTAATAATAAGAATGAGGTATAAATAATAAGCCAATATTGAAGATAAAATGAAATGATAAAAAAAAATTAAAATTATCCTCCAAAAGGTGAAAAGGGCAAAAATAAACAGAGAACAGATAGAATAAATAGAAAACAGCAAGCAAGTGGACAGATTTTAATCTAACCATATCAATAAGAACATTAAATATAAACAATCTCAACACACTAATTAAGAGACAGAGGTTGTCATGTTGGATATAAAAGCGAGACTCAAATATATCCTCTCTACCAGAAACTCACTTTCCATATAATGACACAGACAAATTTAAAGAATTAGGATAGAAAAATATATACCATCCAAACAAGAATCAGGAAAAAAGCTGGCATACTCATATTAAAACAAAATAAGGTATACTTCAAAGGGAATATTAACGGGGAAAAAGAGAAAAATAATCCTTTACAAAAGAATAAATTCTCCAAGAAGACAGAGAATCCTAAATGTGTATTCACTTAACAACAGAGCTTCAAAATTCTTGAAGCAAAAATTGATGCAACATAAATGAAAAATAGAGAAATCCACAATTATAGTAGAGAAACTGTTTCCCCGAAAATAAGACCTAGCTGGACAATCAGCTGTAATGCATCTTTTGGAGTAAAAATTAATATAAGACCAGTCTTATTTTACCATAATGTAAGACTGGGTCTTATATAATATAATATAATATCAGACCGGGTCTTATATTCATTTTTACTGCAAAAGACGCATTAGAGCTGATGGTCCGGCTAGGTCTTATTTTCAGGGAAACACGGGATTTCAACGTTTCTCTTTCTGTAATTGATAGAACGAGTAGACTAACTTTCTGATCATTACTATAAATCAATTTGACACGTGACATCTGTAGAATATCACACCCAATAACAACAGAATATATATTCTTTTCAAGTGCATTTGTGATATTCACTAAGATAGATCATATTCTATTCCATAATACAAACTTTACCAAATTTAAAAGAAAATAAATCACACTAAATGTGTTCTCTGACCATATTGAAGTTAAATTAGACATTGGTAACAGAAAGGTATCTGTAAATCCCCAAATATTTGGAAATGAAACAAATCATTTCTATATAATGCATGGGTCAAAAAGAAAGTCTCAAGGTCAATTTTAAAATATTTTGAACTGAATAAAAATAAAAAAGCAGCATATAAAAATTTGTGGGATGCATACAAAGCAGTGCTTGAGAAAAATGTTAGCATTAAATTCTTATATGAAGATAGTCACAAAAATCCTGAGCAAATATTAGCAAATTCAAGATAGCAATATATAAAGATATATTTTAAAAGATAGTACATCCCAACCAAGTATGATTTATCCCAGAAATGCAAGGCTGTTTCGATATTCAAATATCAATCAATATAATCCACCATATTACAAAGTAGAGAAAAAAATAACACAATCATCTTAACAAAGGCACAAAATGTATTTACACATTTCAACAACCATTTATAATAGAAACTCTCAGCAAAATGGAAACAAAAGGAAACTTCCTTAACCTGATAGAGGCCATCTATGAAAATCCGCTAGTAACATACTCAATAGTAAAGACTAAATGCTTTTCTCAAAAGTTCAGGCAGGATACAAGGATGTCCTCTTTCACTATGCATATTCAACATTACGCTGTAAATCCTAAATGAGGCGATCAGGAAAGAAAAAGAAATTTGAAAAAGACATCCACATTGGAAAGAAAGAAATGAAAGTGTCTCTATTTACAGATCAAATGTTCATCTAAGGAGAAACATGGAATCTACACACACACATACAAAAAATGTTCCTGGGACTAATGAGTATAATTTAGCAAGGTTGTAGGATAAAAAGTCAATGTACAAACTCAATTGTATTTCTATATAATATGCCAGCAATGAACAACTGGAATTTGAACTATATAAACAATACCATATATAGCACCAAAAAAAGTAAATACTTAGGCATAAACCTAACAAAATACATGCAGAATATATATGCTAAAAACACTGATAAATAAAAAACAAAGTATTAGATAAATAGTAATGCTCCATGTTCATAATTGGAAGATGTTTAATACTGTTAAGATGTCAATTCTCCCCAAATTGATCTGTAGAGTCCATGTAAACTCAATCAATAGCTTAACAGGATTTTCTTTTTTTTTTTTTTTTTGTAAATATCAAATAGAATAGCCAAAACTGTTTTGGAAAAACAAAAGAATAAAGTTGGAGGACGCATGCTATCTGTTCTCAAGGTTTATTAAAAGCTACTGGAAAAAGAACATGTTCTATGTGTGGCTAGGCACATGAGTCAGTGAAACAGAATAGAGTCCAGAAAAAGACATATGCAAATATAATCAACTGATTTTTGACAAAGTTGCAAAGGCAATCCCATGATAAAGAATGGTCTTTTCAACAAACTGCATTAGAGAATATATATACATAAAAAAAGAACGTCAACCCAAAGCTTGCACTCTATGCAAAAAAATAACTCAAAATTGATCATAGACCTAATGCAAAACATACAACTAGAACATCCCTAGAAGAAAACACAGGATAAATTTATGTGACCTTGCTTTAATGAACAAATTCTTAGATATAACATCAAAAATACAATCCATAAAATAAAATATTGATTATATTATACTTTATCAAAATTAAGAACTTTTGCTCTATAAAAGATAATATAAGGGAATCAAAAGACAAGTCAAATATTGAAAGAAAATATTTATAAATAGCATATCTGACAAAGGCCTTGTATCTAGAATATGTAAACTCTCAAAATAACAATAAGAACACACAATGTGATTTATAGATGATGTAATACAGAATTGTATACCTAAAATTTATGTAACTTTACTAACAATTGTCACCCCAATAAACTTTAATAAAGTAAAAAAAGAAAGAAAACAATTCAATTTAAAAATGGATAAAAGATTTGAACAGACATGTCACAAAAAATATACACACATGGCAAATAAACACATGAAAAGATGCTCAACATCATTAGTCACTATGGAATGCAAATTAGAACCACAATGAACTACTGCTACTTACCTACCAAAATTATTTCAATTTAAAAAAAAAAAAAAAAACCCTGACAATGCCAAGAGTTGGTGAGGATACAGAAAATCTGGAACTCTCATACTTTGTTGGTAGGAACACACAATATTGTGGCCCCTTTGGAAAACAACTTAGTTCTTTCTTATACAGTTGAACCATATGATCTAGCATATGATCTAGCAATCTCACTCCCAGAATTCCACTCAAGAGAAGTAAAAACCTATGTTTACACAAAAGCCTATATGCAAATGTTTATAGTGGCTTAATTCATAATCACCCAAAACTTGAAATAGTACAACTGTCCCACAGTGAATGGATAAACAAACTGTGGTACATCCATACAATGGTATACTACTCAGCAATCAAAGGGAATAATCTAGTGATACACAAAATAGCAATCTTGAAGGCGTTTTGCTAAGTGAAAGAAGTGAGGTCCAAAAGACTACACACTATAGATTCCCTTTATATGATATTCAGGAAAGGCAAAGCTCTAGGATGGAGAACAGATCAGAGGTTGCCAGGGACTGGAGGGCAGGAGGAGAATTTAACACACAGCATGAATAGCATGAATACAGTTTTTGAAATGATGGAACTCTCTGTGTGTTGATTGTGGTGGCAGATGCACAACTCTGTGCATTTGTCAAAACTGTACACCATGAAGAGTGAATTTCATAATATGCAAACTTAAAAGTGAAACAAAAATAAAAGGTCTTTCATTCAAAGAAGATAGGATTGAAGAAAAACTGTCCAACCTCTATATACCTGGTCACCCTACAGAAGGGGTCCTGCCCCCACAAAAACCATTGCCCTACCAAGCCATCCCAGGACACCAATGCCTCAGGCAAGCATTTAGCTCTGCACTTTACAAAAACATGTCTGCAGGGAGAAAAATGCACTTTAAGATAGAGCAATCAAATAAGATCTATCCTAACACCCCCATTCTGTGTTCTTAGACCCCAATAAGAGACAGCACTGCAGAATGTTTGAGCAAATGTAATTCTTTTCCTCTTCCACAAACCAAGGACTGGAAAGCCTATAAATGTGCTATTTCAGCTGTTTTAAGCAGCTTATCGTGATTTTCTGAAAGTCTGGCCTCAAGACTCTGGATCCCTTCTTAATAACATTTAATGCTACCATTATGTAATTGAATCCATTTTGTCAGTGTAATGGGAATATCATTAAACCGTAATTCATTTCACTGTCTTCTAGCTTTCAGACCCTCAAGTCCCAGAACCAGAACACTAGGAACTTGAAGCAGGGAGTGGTCCTAATCCTTCCCCCTAGCACCCCCCTTCTGGGCCAGGCTCAGTGTTTCCACACTGCAGTGTTGTCCGTTTCATTATCACCGAGACTCTGGATGCTTCAAGTTCACAGAGAAATCTGCAGGGCTCCTCCTCTCTCAGCCTTAAACTCCCTGATGCTGAGGGACACCCCCTGATTTCCTGAGTCTCAATCTGGTCCCAAAGCATTTTTGGAAATGCAATCATATCAGGAGATGGTACTTTTTACATCGGTTGCCCCCTCGACATTAAGTACCTGGCACCTTGCCACCTAACGTGCAAGTAGCCACATTATTATTGAAACCACATGTTCATTAGCAAGGTTGGCACCAACTCAATCTCCACTGTCCGAAGTTAATGTTATATTCCATTATAGTCCAGACAAGGGGACAGTGTAGGATACAGTTTGGGCATGAGAACAAACAGTCTTGTTTGATGAAATCTGAGTCTTCAACTGTTAGAAATATGATCCAGTTTCTATCTCGACATATGTCTGCACTGATGTTTCAGAGAGGGACATGTTTTGAAAGAAAATACCATTCTTTCAGTGTTATCTTTGCAAAATTGTATTTAATTCTTTCCACCACTTGCAGGGACAACTGGAGTCTGCCGGCTTCTTGCTGTGCTAATCACTTCATCCCTGGAGATTCATGCAAGAGTGTTTCACTTAATATAAAGGAGTGACTCAGAATCATTGCTTTCAATTAAGAAAGCCTGAGAGAGTTCTGAGAACAGTGTTCTCTTCTTTTAGGAGTAGAGAGGAGGAGGGGTGCTAAGACGGGAGGGAGGGGAGGAAAGAAGAGAGGAGCAAAAGAATCTGAGCAGAAAAGTGACTTGTGCACTCCAAATGAAATTGTGGATTCCATGCACTGTTATCATAAAATTTAATTCAGATTGCACAAGTTCTCAGCCTTTCGGACATCATTTATGTAAGATGAGGATTTAATTTTTTTGCTTCACCCTGACAGAAAGACATGCTGGATTTTTAAAGACGTATTACTACTACTACTACTACTACTACTACTACTACTACTACTACTACTACTACTATTATTTTTCATGTGTGCATCTCACACATAGATCAGAGGGCTTAGATTTTCCCGTGTCCCTTACTGGAGAAGCAAGCCCACTTTCTGTATATGTGCTGAACAAAGCTGCCCAAAGCATTTATTTAAACCCATTATTTATATTGCTTTACAGAAGAGTTTCTTACAGTATAGCATGTGTTCAGTCCCTTCTTGTTTATACATGGCAACCATAAAGGAGAGTTTTACAAATTTAGAAACCTACATTGTAGAAAATTAAAGTATTTTTATGTTTGCTGCTCAAAACAGTGTCATTGAAGACCAGGGTTTCTTTCCCCCAGATGATCCATGAGGTATTATAATCCCCCTATGTACAGCTAGGTCTGTAATAAACGATTTTCAGAAATCTGAGGAGGACATAACCTCACCAGTTTCTCCCCTAAGCAACCATATTCCAACCAAAAGTAAACAGTACTCTTAGATCAGCGCAAAAATATCAATAAACTATGTTGTCAATAAACTATATTGGTGAGCAGATCATCCTACCGGGGTTCCTGACAAGTCATTATTTGGGCTTCCTGAGAAGGTGGATGTGAGCCAGTGCTATACTGCCTGAGCAAGAAAACTAAGTCATGAGGGGGAAAAAAAAACTTTGAAAAAAATTTTCCATTTTTTACAAAAATTATTAAAGTAATCACATGGAAAAAATATCAGATTAAAAGTCAGAATATTTCATTTATGTCTTCTATTTGTTTATACTGTATTGTTATTTTTCTTTTGACTCTGTTGGAGGCATAATCTTTATAGGGTTGAAGGTCTCTAAAGGTTATCCTGCAGCTTGTTGTCCAAACTGAGACCTGGGAGGAAAGACCCTGACCTATTCAGTAAGCAGCGTCCTCCCTCTTCCTGGACTCTGGCACCACCTGCATGTTGGGTCTTCCCAGAGCTCCCAGCACTAACAGAGCAAAACAAAATTTCAATGATTCACTTCTGTTTTGTACTTCACACATCAATTTAAAACCATCGGATAGGAAAACAGTCTCCTTGTTTTCTGTGGATCAAAGGGTTAACCCTGACAATGTTCTAAATGTGTTCATTTATGCATGTGCTTGCATGTCTATTTGGAACCACTCTGCCCATGCTCATTTTCCATATGACCTTTTACAAGTAGCTAAGAAAGACATCCATTGTTTCCTTGCGTTTAGTGGGTTTGAAAACACAGTCCCCACAACTGAAAACGCACTCAGAGAAGGAATGCTTAAAGCAATAATAAAACATCCCTCCCCCCAAAAGCCATTTATCAAGTCAGTCACGAGATAGTGGTTGATTTAGAAATTGTACCAATACCTGTGAGATACGTAAAGGATTGGATAATTCTAAAATATAATTCATATGCTTTCTTAGCCCCAATCAGGGCTTAGACATACTTCCCATACCATGTAATTTCCTTTCAAGCAAAAATGGGGCTATGTGTTCTTCATGTGGACCCACCTGGCTGTGCTAGCACCAAAGCATACTTCACTTGTCGTGTGTGTGTGTGTGTGTGTGTGTAATATATATAATATATTATATTTATATTTTGTATTATATATGTGTGTGTATATATATATATATATATATATATATATAGAGAGAGAGAGAGAGAGAGAGAGAGAGAGAAAGAGAGAGAGAGATGTTAGACGATGATAGGTGGATGGATGGATGGATGGATGGATGGATGGATGGATGGATAGATAGATAGATAGATAGATAGATAGATAGATAGATAGATAGATAGATAGATAGATAGATAGATGATAGATAATCTGAGCTGACTGGAGGTAGGTTCTGATAAGTAGGCATGTTCTGATTTTGCACATAAACTAATTGTGGCAGCTAGTCTCCAAAGATCGCCCCAAACAATCCCACTCTTCATTGTATGAACATGCTACTCCTCGCATCAAGAGATGGAATATATTTCCCCTACCACTGAATCTTGGCTGGTTCTGTGACTGCTTTGACCAAAATAGAACAGGGAAGAATGGTCTGGGATTTCCAAGCCCAGGCATTAATTAAGTCTGGCACCTCCTGCTTCCTTCTAGAAGCCTTGAGTTGCCATGCTAGAAGTCCATGACGCCCTGCTAGAAAGAGTGATCAGGGGACAGTTTCTGAAAGCTGAGACACCACGTGGAGAGAGGCAACATGGAGGACTCCTAGCCTGAGACGCGCAGCGCAAGTCAGAGCTGCAGCTCCCACCATCTTGCGAAACTGCATGAAAAACACCGAGCAAGAATAAAACTACCCAGGAGAGAAACCACAAAATATAATGAAATGATTGTTTTTAGACATGTAATTTTGGGGTGGTTTCTTGTGCAGTAATTAATAAACGAAACGGTATTCTTTCAAGTGGCATTTCTTTCTTGTCTATTTTGGCAAAATATCAGCTTCAAATTTTAAATAGAATATGACTTAAAAGATAAGAATTTGTTGTTTGTTTTTTTGGTTTTTATTTTTGTTGTTTTGGGTGGGGAATGAGTGGAAGTTGAACATCAAATAGTTCTCATACAATAATATTTGAATGAGCTAAGAAGAAACATCTAAATTAAATTACTTTAAAAATACAAATGATCTGTCAAATAAGGGGGAAAGTATTTGGTATAGGGTGTTTAGGACTTTAGCAATTACAGAAAGTGTTTTGAAATTCTCAAATACTTGGTCAACAGCTTCAACACCTAAAGTCTGGCCAGTGTTTTAAAGAGACATTCCCTAATTTTTCTAAAACTACCACAGAAAATTTCAAACACATTCAAACTTAGAAAAGCATAATAAATCCCATGCTCCAATACTCAGTTTCAACAACTATCAACTCACTGCTACTTTTTTTTCATCTACACCCAAAGTCACCCACCCCTCCTCTGCTTATTTGAAACACATCCAAGAAAGCATATCATTTTACCCATAAAAATTTTTTTAAAATCTTAGATAAATGATAAAGATTATTTTAAAAAACAAAACCACAATACCATTATCCTATGTAAAACAAAACAAAACAAAACAAAAACCATTTAACGGTGATTTTTTTTAATAGTCTCAAATATCCTACCAGTGTTTAAAGGAGTTTTGTTTCATGTTTTGTTTTGTTTTTTAATTGAGATTCAAATAAGGTCCATACATTGCTATTGGTTGACATATTTCTTTAATTTATAAGACCCCCCTGCTCTCCTTTTTTTCCCTTGCCACATTGCTGTTGTTATTCTCATCATCGTCGTTGCTGTCATCATCGTGGAAAATGCTGGATTGTTCATCCTACAGAGTTCTCCTCAACCCACGTTTCACTGACTACATCCCCATGGCCTCATTTAACATGTTTTGCTGATCTTTGGGATCCTGTAAGATGGTATTTAGAAACAACTCGATTCAGGTTCCATGTTCCGGAGAGAATACTCAGCGGTAATGAGAAGTGCAATCTACAGGAACATACAATGTCTGGTTGTCTCTCTTTTGGTCATGTTAGCAGCTATTGATGATTATGCCGAACTTCACTATTTCATTAAGGGTCACAAAATAATGATACTTTAATTCTCTTCTTTTTTTTTCCATGTATTACCTAGAATCCATTTCTCAGAGGAATTTCTCTTCATCAATTGATGATTTACCCTGAAATACTTTTAGCATAGGAAAGGTAGTTTAGATGCTTGATATTTCTTTTCTATTTAGCATTCCTCAAAATAATGTATTGGTTCCCTAAGTTTTCCAAAGTGCGATGTAACCAGTGTGATGTTCTCAGTATCATTGGAACTCATGGATTTAAATGTACTTGATGTGTCATGATTCATTGACATTTCTGTCCTTATTAATGCTCAAAATTTAGCCACTGGGAACAACTTTAGAATGGTTACTTTGAACAGAACCTAATAGTCTTACATCTTCCTTTAGCTTCCTTGCTTACTGGTATGACAAGATGCTCCAGGCTAACCTTCTACATTTCCTGTTCCACATTCAGTCCTTTCTTCAGGGTCCCAGTTCCTTTTATTGGAAAATGAGATTTAAAGAGCACAATTCTGAATTTCACACATACTCATTATCACAGGATTGATGATTGTTTTTATTTCTTTGCATTTAAGTGATGGTGGCATTTTTTGTTTGTTTGTTTAGTGTGTTGGGTATTTTTGGAGATAAAGTAAATTTCAATTTAATACTACTGCATTTTTACTTAACCTCCTTCATCTTACATTAGTATTTCCTTTTCCCACGCCAAAAAGCTCAGCTCTTACTGATACTCAGAATATGTTATTAAACTTGGGTTTATATCAACCTGATAGTTAAGTACTATCTCAATGTAATTTTTATTTGTGTTTCTCTTACTGTGCATGAGATTGGATATCTTTTCATTTGGCCAGGTGTATTTTATTTTATTTCTCTGTGAATTGTCTCTATCTGATTTTTTTTATAGGATTATCTTTTACTTTTCTGCTTTTAGAAGCTCATTTTATGTAAGGGATGTAACCCTTTGTCCATGATATGAATTGCAAATACTTCTTCCCTTTTTGTCTTCTGTCCTTTTGTCTTTCTTATGCTACCTTTCTTTCTGCTACTCAAAATTTTTTGTATTTATGTTATCAAATGTGTCAGTCTTTTCTGTTACTGTTTCTGAATTTCAAGTCATAGGAAATTTTTCTCTACTGTATTTTCTTCTTGCACTTGTAGGGTGTAATTGTTTTTCACATTTAAATCTCTGATACACTTTTATTTTGATGTGCAGTGTGAGGAATAGATCCAATTTTATCTTTTTGCATAAAACCATCCAGTTTTCCCACAACACTTTTTAAAAGTCCATCTCATTCCCTTCTTAATTAAATGTATTTCTGAATTTTCTATTCTGATTCATGGTTCTGACTGTTTATTCATGTACACAAACCACTCTTTTCATTATACGAGTATAAGCATTATGTGTTCTACTATCACCATGCACTAGCTCTATTCTGTATTGTTTTTTTCCTTTTCCTGGCAATTCTTGCTTATTTATTATTCCAAAAAAACTTTTTAATCAACTTGTAGAATTGATTATAAAAGCTAATTTAAAAAACTTGATATCATTAACTGTATAAACTAACTTAAGGAGGACTGAGAATTTTATAATGTTGAATCATTCTATCCAAGAACATAGAATGTCCTTCTATTATTCACGTTTACTCATAATTTCGTGGGGTTTATGGTTTTCTTCGTATATTTTTAAATACACACCTAGGCAGTTTCTTTTACTTCATTTCATTTCCTTTCATTTCATTCCATTTTACTTTATTATTTAATTTTATTATTTAAGTTTATTGGCTATTTTAAGTGGCGTCTTTTTTCTATTATATTTATTAAACAGTTTTTGCTTCAATGTTTAAAGGCCGCTTATTTTTGCATACTGATTTTTATAATATGACTCTCTATGAAATTATTTTATTATTTATAATAGTTTTTAAATAGATACCTTTGAGATTTCCAGACATTCAATCAAATATACTATATAAATAAAGATAATTTTGCCTTTTCCGTTCCAGTTCTCTCCTGCTAATGGCCTTCTTTCTTCTAGTTGCATTGGCTGATACCTTCAACCTAATGTTAAATTGTAGTGGAGACAGTGAGGATCCTTGTCTTGTTCCTGATTCTGATTTTAGGAGGAAACACACTAGTATTTCTCCACTAAGTAAGATGATTTAACACTAAAGTATACTACCATGTTTTAAAAGGATCCATCAATCCCTGTTCTGTTGAGTCTTTCATAACATAAAAGAATGTTGAATTTTGTCAAATGCCTTTTCTGCACCTATAGAGATAATCATAATTTTTTTCATCATTGGATTTCCTAATAGTGAATGAACTTTATATTCCTGCAGTAAACCCCACAAAGTTAAGGTATAATGGTATTTTTAATATGCTGTTTGCTAATGTTTTATTTAAGAATGTTTATCATTAGTAATATGTAAGATTATTCTGTAATGTTCTTTTTTGGTGCAGTCTTTGGCCAGGTTTGGGGGTCAATATTGCTTAATTTTATTTAAAAAATTTGAAAATCATCCTGCTTTTCTTATGTTCTGATTTAGTATTATTAGAATTGAAATTATCTTATCTTTGAAGTTTATTGTAGAATTCTCCTATGAACCTTTAAAACTGTGGAGCTTTTTGTAAGCGATTTCTTTATAATTAGCTTGTTTTGTCTCTATTGTATCAATTCTGCTGTGTTATATTTTTCTTAAAAATTATACAGTTTTCAACTAGATTTTCTTTTTTAATTTATTTAACTGCTATACATTTCTTTTCTGGCTTCTATCTAATTGATTTGTGCCTGCATCTTTATTCATTTTATCCTTCTGCTTGTTGTTGTTAAGTTGAATTTTTCATTTATTTATTTTCTCCTTTTCATTTTTCATAATTGTAAGTATTTTTAATGCTATAAAATTTCCTTTGATAACTGCTATGACTGTATTCCATAGATGCTACCTCATGATTTCATTATCTTTATTTTTAAAGATTTCTCCAATTTAGTTTTTTATTCCCCTAATTGAAAGTTAGTTGATAGCATTTTTATGGTTGTCTTGATCATTTTTGTTTTATTGCACGATGGTCAGAGAACACTTTTTATAATTTTTCTATTCTTTGAAATTGATTGATGTTCTCTTTGTTGCTTAGACATGGTAAAGTTTTGTAAATGTTTCACATGCACTTATAAACAAAGTGTATTCTCTATTATCTGAGTTCAAAATTGAATATTTATCTATAAGATATATCTTAATGATTATGTCATTTAGATCTTCAGGATCCTTATTAATATTTTTATCCACTTGAAATTGAGATTGGCATATTTTTGTCTATATTTCCTTGTTGCTGTGTTTTATGAATTTCAATGCTGTATTCCAGCAAATATAAACATCAATAACTTATATTTTTATTGTGGAATGTAGCCTTTAGTATTATAAATTTTTTCTCTTTCAATGTTTTTTGGTCTGAACTCTACCTTTTCAAATACCAAGATAACAAGCCCTATTTTCTTTTTATATCTTTGTACACCTTCTGAATATCTTTTTTTAAGGCATATCACTTGTATACAACATAGTATTAGATTTTGTTTTGTTAGACAATCTCAACTTTTTATTTTAATAAGTGAGTAAAGCCCATTGACAATTACTGATATATTCAATATATTTGGCTTCAATTTATCAGTGTGTGTGTATGTGTGTGTGTGTGTGTGTGTGTGTGTGTGTATGCACACACGCGTTATATATTCAGTCTTTCAGTATGTGGTCTATTTCATTTGCTTCTACTCTTTTTAAGCAGGTATATCTTTTGATATTTAGGAAGCTTTACATTTTTGTTCTAATGGATTACCTTTATACTTGTACTCAGTTTTCTCTTTCAACTCTTTTTTTTGCTGTTTATTGGTTCCCTATTATGAACAGAATTGAAATTAGACAATAAATACTTTGCCTGTTCTTTTTATTTCTTCGGAAATAAAAACTTGAAATAATGTCCTTTTATTCCCAAATTTTATCTATAGGCACTAAGTGAACTTATTTTTCTTACACTAATAATTTCCTGATTATCCCCAAAATTCTCTATAATTGCGTATATCTGCATTGTCAGAGCATATAGCCATTAATGTATCATAAAATGCCTCCCTTTTAGTTATGTAATCTTGATTCATCAGATAAATATATAAATATATATGTAAGCTCTTAATCCAGTCATTTTAGTTGACTGAAGCTTATTTTTCTTTGTAGTCTTCATGAAGTCTCAAAGGAACATTCTAAGAGTTTTTTTGCATATTCATAACAGTTTGTCTATGACCTTTATAATTAAATATCAGTTTGACAAGGTGCATGACCTTTGTCTCATATTTCAATTCTTGACTTGACTTTCTTAAATGTGCTAATTATGGTCTGCTGGAATAAAGTTTTGCTGTTAAAAGGTCTTTTTTTTTTCTTCTCATAGATATAAATTGTTGAGGACTTCTAAGATATATATGTTGAGGACTTCTAAGATCTTACACAATCTGATGTCCTTTCTCTTATCAGTGACTTCCTCTTTTTGCCTGGATGATTAAAGCATGTTTTCCTTTTCTTTAAAGTCCATAGTTTCAGTGGAATGTATCTTCAGTCAGTTTTCTCAGGTTTCCAGTATTACCTTTTAATAAGTATTTGCAGTAAATAAATTTTTCTTGAATCATAATTTTGAATACTTGTTCTATTCCATTGCTCTAAGTCTCTCCTTGGGGGTTCCTATTATATGTGTGTTGGATTTCCTTTGCCTATATTTTATTGATGTTATCTTTTATTCATCTTTTTAATCTCTTCATTCTTTTTATATTTTAGACTTTTTTCTTCTATTTTTCTTAAGGTGTTTATTTGTTCTTTCATTTCTTCTAGTGTAGGTTTCATCACTGAACTTGATATTATTAAATTTTATTACCGATTCTTTCCTAAGTCCTATAATCCCTCTTTCCAAATTTTATTTTTTTCCAATCACCTCATATTAGTTTTTCCTCATTCAGATTTGTGTTGATCTTTCGTATCTATTAGTGTCTTTCAATTTCTTTTAACTCCTTTTAAAACATTAGATTACAGTTTTTATCTTCCACTTGAGCCTATCTGTCTAGAATGCCTTCATTGTCTGTAGAAACATTATTCTATCCCATTTCTCTTTTTTTTTATAACTTTATGTTGGATTTGACTGAAGTCTTTTTCTATAACTCACGTTGAAGTGAAATGAGTGTACTTATACATTTAGTGCAGCAGTTAGGGCCTAACTTTACACTCTAGAACAACCTCTTCTGTGTTTTTTTTGGATTTTTTTCCATAAAGGATTCAAAACTATGGCTTCATCCTCTCTGAGATTTGTCTTCTCTTCTCCTCTACCTCACTCTTGGTGGAACCTTTTCTTTGGTGCTCCTATTGTCGCCATTCTGGGCAGTTTGAGTTCTACTCCCAGCATTCTCTTCTCAGTGCAGGGCTTAGTTCTGAAAGTGAGCTTCCGTTGGTTAGTTGTAAGAGTTCACAGAGTCTAACAACCACAGCATCATCAGACCTTACCATGGCTTCCTTACAGTCACCCATGAATTGGATCCTGTAAAGCCCCCTCCCAGAATCAGTTGCTCCTCCCATACTGGAAGACTATTGCACTTTTCAGTGAGTAGCACTGGTGATTGGGGGTGGTGGGTGGGGGTGTCTGTCCTCAACACTCGTGTCTTTTGTTGTCAGGGTTTTGTCTCCACATGTACCTGTATTAGGATGTGTATTTTGTTGTTTTGTTATAGATGTCATTTCATCTTTGCAGTTTTGGATTTCCTACTACACCAGTGTTTATTCAAGGAGTAAGGGATAGTCATCAAATATATTGCCAGGGCTGCCATCTTCCCAGAATTTTTAGTTCCCTAATGTCTTATGAAACACAGTCTAAAAATAATCCAGTAACTTTTCTTCCATACAGATCATATCTATACATCTATAAGACAGCTAAGAAATAATAAAAGCTTAGAAGATAATAAAAACTGAAATAAAACATGCTTTGCACCAGTACCAGCAAGGACTGTGAGTTAATTTTTTTGTTTTGTTTTGTTTTTTTGTTAATAGTCTAGGTATAGAGACATGCACTCTGTGGAAACTCAGTGAATGCTTATGGTATTAAATTCTTTAGTTTTCTTTACATTCATTCTTTTCAATTGCTTTAGATTTTCTCTAACTCTTCCATCTCACCATTTTGTCATAGAACAGCAACTTTCTCCAGTATATAAAGTGAGATACTCAACCCAGCCATTGGTAATAGTTTCCCATAAATAGAATGGTCTAGATTTGTTGGAGAATTAAACGAGTTAATGTATATAATGTACTTAGAATAGTTAATAGAAATTATACATGAAACATAGTAAGTACTACATAAATGTTAGTTACTATAATTATGAAAATGTTTCTTATTTGTCTTGTTTTTACCAAGGGAACACATGTTCCAGCCCCTCTTTATTTGACCTTCTATTATAGATAAGGGAGTGGACTATGTGTAACATAAAATATCACTTCTGTGAAATATTAAGAAACACTGTTCAAAACTAGTTTTATTGTCAAAAACATTCTAGATTAAAGGAAGATAAGATTCCCTTAGCCCACTGCAGTTGCGACAGTTAATCCAAAGCACTTGTCTGTCACTGTGTTCACCCCACTCTTCCATTCTCCTCCACCCCACCTCAGTGTTCCAAGAAGTAAACACTTGGAGTTTACTCTCAGAGACACCATACCCAAACATCATACTCGCCTCAGATGTAAACTTAAGCATGCTCCTTGGTGCCTCAAAGGAAAGAATGGACAGAAGGGACACAGAAGCAAATCGTTGGGTTGAGTTGTTTTTAAAAAGGGAATTACCTTATATTGATGTCCGTAATTTATTTCAAAACAGTTCGTATAATCAATGTAATATAATTTTGATCAGTTAAAGCTTTAATTCTAAGGATGGTTAGCTACTATGATATCCAGAATGCATAGTTCATGGTAGTCACCTTCATTCCATCAGAAAAGGCCATGCCCAGAGGATCTACTATAAGCCCTTCAGCTACTAGCAATCTTAATGAACAAGCTACTTTACTAATTAACATCTTGATGTCAAAAATAGGTTTTATTTGTTCAACTAGTGACTGGCTATTGAATATGTTGAATATTAGAAATGGGCTCTCAGTGAAATTAGAAGTACCAAGATATATGAATTGGCCAAAACAGTTTAGAAATAGTTTTGCATGAACGGAATTTGAAAATCCAATGACTCCTGCAACCTGAATGATTAAGAATGATGCCTGAATTACTTTGTCTTGTGCACCTGAAACTAATTTAAAAAAAAAAAAAATGATGCCTGATTCCAATCATTGGTTTAAGAGGATTTCTGATTTTATAGTGCTTACTGGAGGGCACAAAATCCTGACTCTGGAACAACACGCTTGGAGTAAATGTTTCATACAAGGTGTGACCAAAGTGCTAAAAACGAAAGAAATCTTAGACTTCATCAAGCTTACAGAACAGACTATATGAATTGTTTTATGCTTGCTTGCAAATAAGCCATGGTACAATAAATGTATGGAGGAAGAATCTCTTCCGAGACTTGTTTTTATTATAGCCATGTAGGAAGTTTGTGAGGGAGTAACTAATTCTAGCCACCTCAAATTTCGGTAGCTGCTACTATCTACCAAAAGACAAATAAACAAACAAGACAAAACACTTAAGAGTGGGGCATTAATCAAAGTACTACTTTTGGAAGTGGTGAGTTGCCTTTCATTCAGGAATTTGAAAAGACAGCCACATCTTGACAGAGTTTTGGTCACTAGAAGTATATCAACTGAATAGTTTTCAAAGTGCTTTTAAAAAAAAAAAAGACCTTTTTTTTGGAGTAATTTTAGATTTACAGAATAATTGAAAGATAGTGTAGAGTTCCCATATACTCCAGAGGTCCCCTATTATTAAGATCTTACAAGTCTGATAAAACCTTATTAGTCCCATACATTTGTTTTAATTAATGAACCAATACTAATATATTGTTAATAACTAAAGCTCATGGTCTATTTAGATTTCCTTAGTTTTTACCCAATGCCTTCTTTCTATTCCAGGATCCCACGTTGCATTTAGTTGTCTTATCTCTTTAAGTTCCTCTTTGTTGTGATACTTTCTCTGACATTCCTTATTTCTGTTGACCTTGACAGTTTTGGTGTATACTGGTCAGGTACATTGTAAGATGCCCCGCTGTTGGAATTTGTATGTGGCTTTTCTAAGATAAGACTGAGGCTATGGGATTTTAGGAGGAAAACCACAGAGGTAATGTGCCATCTTCATGACATCATATCATGAGTACATACTATCAACATGATTTATGACTGTCAACATTGGCCTTGATCACCTGGCTGAGGTAGCATTTGTCAGGTTTCTCCACTATAAAGTTCCTCTCCCTTCCACTTCCCATCTCGATTTCCAGACTATATACTCTTCAAGGAAGTCACTCTCTGCAGCTCATCCCTAGAATGGGAGTTATGCTCCCCCTCCTTGATGGGGGGAATATCTACATAAATTATTTGAAATTCTTCTCCATGGGTCCAAAGTGCCTTTTAACTTGAGCTTTTATGATACTGTGAATTCACTTTAGGAATCCCATCACCTTCACAGATGTTTTTCCTGGCTTTAAGTAATTTGAAATATTTGCTAAGTCTCCTAGGTAATTATCAGCATACATATAGATTTCATATTTCACCAGTTACCTTGATTGACAGACCAAATATTAAAAACTCAAAAAAATGGTTAATAATTTAACATGATGTAAACACCACTGTTTCTCTTAGTGATTTCCTGGGTGTGAGGACAGCATCATTACTAAAAGATATACATGGAGCACACCCAAAAAGCAATCACATTCTGGGGAAAACAATTCTGTAACAGTCTTGCTTGCTACTGCAAAGCAATATAAGCCATCCAAAGACATAAAAATAGAAAGAAATCAGCAAGTGGTATTTTCTTATGTTTTTGTTTTAGGAACAAGAATTCAACTATGATCACTCCATAAATTTCCAGCACTTAAGTAAACATAGTAAACTACTAATTTGGAGGCAGAAACCAGTATTTAACCATAAAAACACAAACCCGTACAATAACCTGAAGCTCTATAAATATCTCTGCCTTCTTGCACCAGGCCTGCCAGATGAGGGCTCTCCATGAGAGCAGGATGGGAGATGTCAAAGGTCAAGAGTCCAATCATGAATCCCCAAGGGAGAAGACAAGATCCTGCAAGGTTTGGAGTTTCCAGCTGTCTGTTTCATGCCAAAAAGACACCAGCAGCAAGAGGAGGGAGTCTGAACAAGCAGAAGAATGTTTTTTTCAGAGAAATGATGATTTTAGACCTGAACATTAAATATTCCTATTCCCCTGGAGAAATGGCTAAAGTAAAGTTAAAATAAATCTTTATGGTCTCAAAGGTACATTCATACAAAGCTCATTCACTATCAGGTATGGGTAGCTGGATAAACAGGATAAAGAATATAGTTATTATGCTTTCCTTCTCCTAATTTTTAAAATATTTCTTGTCCTCCTGTCTCCTAAAGTGAGGAGAGAAAGAACATTTGTAAAAATGATTGACTACTTTTCCCAAAAATGGAAAAATTATGATATATTTAACAATACTCATGTGTGTGTGTTTACATGTTTCATGGTAAGTGGGCCTTTGGTGTCTACTTTAAGATAAATTCAGGTAAACAGTAATGGTAATATAATCATAATACTACCGTGTTTCCCCGAAAATAAGACCCAGCTGGACAATAAGCTCTAATGCATCTTTTGGAGCAAAAATTAATATAAGACCCAATCTTATAGTAAAATAAGACTGGGTCAATATAATATAATACAATATAATATATAATACCAGGTCTAATATAATATAATATATAATACCAGGTCTAATATAATATAATATAATACCAGTTCTTATACTAATTTTTGCTCCAAAAGATGCATTAGAGCTGATTGTCTACATAGGTCTTATTTTCGGGAAAACATGGTATATTCATGCATTAGCACTTCACAATTAGAAAAGTAGCTTGCCATGTATTTTATGTATATTTCACCTACGCATCATAAAAGGATGTTCCTATCCCCATTTTACAAATGAGGAGAGACAGGCTCTACTTATATGAGGTTAAGTGAATTGCTCCAGGTTTCAGAGTTGGAACCCCACTCAACAGGCGCCAGGTTCCTTAAATTTCTGACTCTGGAACTTTTCCACTGCACCATCCTGCTTTTCCTTCTATGTATGTAAACTGAGATTGTCCCAGTCAAAAAGTTTGGTCTTCCTTCAGCAGGGATTCTGAACATGGTTCATTAAAGATGGATGGATAGATAGATAGATAGATAGATAGATAGATAGATAGACAGATTTTGACAATCTTTGACAAAATTTTGACAATCTTTACCTTAAGTAGCTTATTTTAAGAAAATGAAAGTTTTTATTTCTTTTCAAGAATAAATAATAAAATATTGAAAATGCTTTTGTAAAGACTCACTATGCCCCAACCCCCGTATACTGTTATGACTTCGGAGGGGATGCTAAACTTCCCCTCCATTACTTCTACCAGTGAATTAAGTTTTTTCTGCCTGACTAAGGAAAAACAAAATTGAAAGTAGAGGCCATTTATCTGAATATGTACCTTGCACTTCTGTTTAGTCTAACACGTTAAAACTGATGACAAGAAATATCAAAACAGAGCAAACATTCTTTATTAAAATGCATTCTCTCTGCCTTAATGCTACAAGCTCCCATCTGTAGCCCAGCCGCCCATCCACCCAGTGGTACTTAGTCTAGACGTGGGTGGTCACCACACAGCACTGGGAATTTCAGGGCTTTTTTCAGCCAGGAGCTTTAGCCTTTGCCGCTTATGAGCTGTAGTCCTCTGATAATTATTTTGTGACACTGGCACTTTCATTATGACCCAAGTTAAGTGAAATATGTCAGACTGAAGAAGACAGGGACCATGTGATTTCACTCCCTTATGGGATTAGGACAGAAAGCAAGAAACAAAGAGGCAAAATGAACAAAACACAACTTCACAGCTACAAACAACAGAATAGTGGTGACCAAAGGGAACGTGGTGGGAGAAGAACAAAATGTGTAGAGGGGTTAACTATAGGGTGAAGGACGGAAACTAGACGCAGAGCACAGGATGGAGTATACAGATGCTGGATTGTAAGGTTGTACACCTGAAATTTATATAAGGTTATTAACCAAAGATTCCCCAATATATTTCATTTAACAAAAACACAGCAAGATTTTTTTTTTTCTAGACTTGGTTCACGAATTTTGCTTACTACAATTCAATGACAAATTAGGAAGTTCTCTTGACTTTGTTTTTTTAAAATCAATTCAGAGATTTCTATTAAAGGACATTTAAGTAACCTGAAAGTAATTCTAAAATTACATCTGCATCACTATTTCATGAGACCATGTCCAACACCACAAAACTCTGACTTGAAAGTGAGAAAAACTAAGAAGTATGTATTCACCTATTGTTGATAAGTTATTTCCTTTAACACTGGGAAAGTTAAAGGGTAATAAATTCTCTTTTGGGTATAAAAAATATTGAAATTAAAATAATGATGTGATATTGAATCCATTCTCCATTTCTCAATATTATTCAATTACTAACAATTTGTAGAAAAATTAACTATCCCAATGAGTAATATTAATAGTTGTTTGGGGGTGCAATCTATTTCCTTGGCCTCGGCCTAGGATATCTCTCCACAAGAAGCAGGCTGTTTCCAACATTTTGATAATAATTTCTCCCCTGTGTATGTGTTTCCCTCTGTCTGGAATTCCATTGTGATGTCTCTCCAGAAACAACCTGGAATCCATAAGAAGTAATACTAGATGCTGTGAATTCAATGATTAAAACCCTCATCAATGGATCAGTGTGTAATTTCTTTCAAAATATTACTTAAGAAGGCGGCTGGTGGAAGGGCAAAAAGGGTGCATGAGATCAATTGTATGGTAATGGGTGCTATCTAGACTTACTGCCTAGTGCTTACAAATATCGAATCCTAATGCTGTCCACTTGAAACATGCAATCTCAGACACCCATCTGCCCACAATCACAACAAAATCATAACACATTATCCAAGACAGAAAAGAATAAAACACGATGGAACTTTCTAAGAAATGAAAGTTTCTTTACTAACTTTTTAGAAAAATATCTCAGAGCAGCGAATGCAAAAGCCCTGCTCAGCCATCAGGGCCCTGCTCCAAGCTTTTCCCACAGGCGGACTGGGCCTCTATTTGTCCCAAAGTCTGGCTAAGTCTTCCTCCACCTGAAGACGGGAAGCTCTTGTCCTCCTGTGGATTCTCCTTGATCTGCACAAGCCACCAACATAAGCTCAGGTAGTCCACAAATGCCCGGCTGTGCGCCCCCTGATGGCCGTGGCGATACAGCACATGAAGCTCAACCCTAGGGTCTTTGGGGAGAGGGTACTTTCTGGCTGGTTTCATTTATTTCATTTTGTTTACATTTTTAAATTCATATGCTTCATTTCGGTATAGTCGGTATACATTACATTAGTTTCAGGTGCACACAAGAGTAATCCATCCAACATTTAGAAACGTTAGAAAGTGATCATCACCCTAAGTCTAGTAATCGTCGGTTACCAGGCCAACGATCGCAATATTATTGACTATATTCATCTCACCTTTTCCACCCAGCCCCCACACCCATGCCCAACAAAATATTTACAGATCGCTGTGCAGAAAAAATATATGAAACACTCATACAGTCGTGCAGACATTGATACACACAGTGGACACTTGATACACACAAACTGATTTACACTCACACATAAACAGACACACACAACACCCCCACTTCATCAAACACATATTCAAATACACCCACACGTGGAAATTTTCATACAGACGCACATGTGCAGACAGACACACATACACTTACTCCTGCTTGACTGTTTACACGCACACATCTCAAACATACACACACAAACACACACAACAAACAAATTCTGGCAGGTGCTCACATGAACTCAGAATTTACACACTTAGAGACATGGTGCGTCAACACAGCACCCGCAGCAGGACAGTCCATGTTTGGATGGCCATGGTGTCCAGGTCAGAAGTAGACACAAACAGACCCTCAATGTCAAATCTCAGTCAGGCCCTTGAGCCACCATGCCTTTCCTTCAGCGCCCTTCCTGCTGGGCCTTGGTCAGTCTTCTCAGCCATCTGGCTGGCCTTGGCTCAGGAAGGGAAAGTATGAATGGCAGCAGGGCTGAGGGAGGGTGGTCTGCACTACCTGAGCCACAGGCCAGGCTTTAAAAAGCCACCAATCACACTCTCCCAGAACCCAGTCCCCTGCTGCCCCAGCCCGTGTGGGCTGTGGGCTTCATAGGAGCCAGGGACCCAGGAGCTCGGGCGCCCTGCTGGGTTCACAGACCTGCTGTGGATGTGGGGAACATCTAGAGTGAGGAAAGGGTAAGGACGAATATGCTGGAAGTGTGTGAAAAGGGTGGGCTGCGATGGATGGGTGGAGATGGGGCAGTGGTACAGAAGGTGGGAGAGTGGGAGATGGGAGGGAGCAAGAAGTGGGAGATGGGTGGGTTTAAGGGGACATAAAGCAAGAGCGGAATTGAACTTTCAGCGTAGGGGGTCATTTGAAGGTACAAAATGTTGGAAGTGGAGGATTAGAAGAGGAAATTAATGAAATGGGGGTGGGGTTTGGTCACCCCTTGATCAACAGACTTGGAGCTACAGGGTGAACAGGGATGAGCCGGACAGTGATGGCAGGGATGAGATTGGAACCCCACATGGCCAGCTGCCCCATGGGACCCCTGGTGCCTGGCCACGGGCTGATTCTCCAGGAGGGGGCAGGACAGTAACTCCCAGACCTCCCAATTCCATTCAATTTCCAGGGTTGGCCCCAAGGAAGCTGGGCAGCACCTGGTGTGTTCTTGTCTTGGCTCTCCTCTGACTCTTGGTTTCTTCATCTCTGGTGGCAATGGTGGGTAAGGGTTCTAATAACAGCCTTTACCACCCCACTGGCACAGGGGTTTATTCAACAGCAAGCATTTGATTTCATTGTCCTGAACTTGGAATGAATTGTCAGCACTCTTGCATACAGCAGGTACTGCATAAACAGCAAACTCCTCCTGCACCCCCCTCTAGTTTGCAGCCCCACCTCCTCCCCATTACCCCAGGCCAGACCAGTGGGGCAGGGTGTTTACTCTCCTCTACCCCCCGTGCTTCTGAAACCCCCATGAGCAGCAAGGCTTGGTAAGCCCGCTCTGGCAGGCGCTCACAGGAACTCTTACACACTTAGGGACATGGCAAAGAGGGCAGTGCATGGCAGGTCAGGGTGGGCTCCCAGGAGGCCGCTGCATAATCGCAGGCCCTCTGGCAGAGGTCATGGTTCTCTTTGTCTCTCATCCCAAGTTTTCCACATTAATAACAATAATAACAGCATCAACTCAAACTTAGAATATTCCAGGCACTCTTCCAACTGCTTTACAGGAATTATAAACTCTACAACCCTATGAGATAGGCATAATTATTATTATTATAGACATTTTATACATATGAAAACTGAGGCCTAGAGGGTTAAACTACTTGCCAAAAGTCACACAGCTAGTAATAGGCAGACCACTATCTTCTATATTAATCCTTGGGGCTGCACCAGCATACTTCTTACTAAGTCTTTATTTCCCGTGGCAGGGATGGTGTACTCACCCAATGTTCCGTGTGCTCGTCTACACTTCCCAAATGCCTTGTAGTTAGGCAGGGCCAGGTGACTAGCTATAATCAATAGAATATGAAAGAAAAGAACATGTGAAAATAAGTGCCGTTGTTCGTACGCATCAATGTATTCAGATGATGGCATCATATGATGGAGGGAGCCTGGCGAACTGCTCGCAAAGTTTGCCTGACCTACATTGGTCTTTATGTGGCAAAAAAATGAGCCTCTATTGTATTAAATCATGGGATGTAGACTTTTATCTTATTGGTGCAATATAACATAGTAACATAATATTACTCTAGCACATTGGTCCTCTTCTTCCTGTTTTTCTGCTGGCTATAATCTTATATCTGGAGTTTTGGTTTCAGAATGTAATTTCATTGGGAAGGAAGAGATTTTGAAATTATCTAGTTTTACCAGTAATCCGTAGGACCACTGATTTAACGAAAATAGGAGGAATCTTTTAAAATGATGGTTTTATATATGAATAGTAATACTTCTAGGAATAACTAACCCCTAACTCCTATTACTGCTACTTATTAACCAATTCATAAAGGGCTCCAAAAATTAACATTTCATGTTCAAAACTCCAATATCCTTATTCAACAAGTCATGTTTTAAGCACTGACCGTAGGCAGTAAGTTCAAAGTAGAGAGAACAGTCAAAGAAGAAAGAAAACATGGAGTAAAGTTTTGCTTGACCGAATTAGAGTATGAAAAGTTCTACAGAGCCAAAATAGAGAGGTTCTTGCATGCAGGCTGAGGATTTGGACCTTTTTCTATAATCAGTGAGGATTGCTGAAGGTTTTTGAGCAGGAATGTGTTAGAGATGTGCTTCAAAAAAACCTAACCTGACAGCCAAGCATAAAATAAATTAGGCAGGGAGACTGGAGGTTGAGAGCCCAGTAGAAAAGTTATAGCTGGTCTGAGATCAGGGATAAGGGAGTAGTGAGAGGAGGGAGGGCTTGCAGAGATATTACAAAATAAAAAAAATCAACAGGATTTTGATGTACATTCAGATGTGAGCAACAAAGTAGAAGGAAATGAGTAGAAGGAAATCCCTATGAGATTCAGAAGCTGGAAAACAGACAGGATGTTGATTCCATGAATACACAGGGGGAATTCAAGAAAAGAAGCAAGTTTCAAAGGAAAACGACTATGTATTTAGCTTTATCATCCTACCAAGTCACTCGACGTATATTTTACCACGGCATTTCACTAGAAAGCTCTCTTTAGAGATGTTTGCATTGTGTCCTCAAAAAAATTATTGTATGTTGTTTTTCTCTCTTCCTGGAATTCACTCTACTGCTCTAATAAGCTCCCTTATCAGTCAGGGCCTAACTGACTGGTAAGTCCTCCCAGTGCCAACACTAACCAGCCCACATCCCTTCCCTTCAATGCACTTCCTAGCAATGACCTTCTACTAGCACTTAACTATACACATGCTTTGTACCTGGACTGCAAGTCTCTGAAACACAGAAAAACGTATGCTTCTTGGATGCCTTGATTTCATCATGATTGTATCATGATTATGTGCATCTATAAAGACTGTTGCTATGAAACTGCTGCTATGATGTGGGGTGGGGTTAATTATTATTCATATGTCTGTGCTATGGCATTCTTATGCCTGTTAAAATGTGTACCAAATATTTGACAAACATTAAAAATTAAGCACTGTTAATATGTCTCTATCATATGTAATTTGCTCCAATTATTGAAAAATGCCATGTGAAATAATATAAAAGATTGATGCAAAATAGATGGTCTCTCCCTTCTTGACCAAAATGCCACCATTAATCTCGGGTGAGGATGAGGAATGGCCATCAAAGAATTGCTTTACCAGATGGTAAAAGGGACCAACAGAAAGACCTTTCCTTGCGGCCTCAGCAGTACTGGGAAGGAAGCTTCTGCGTCCCATACCCAGCTCTTTGGACCCTTCCTGCTAAACTCTCTAAAATGCTTGCATCGCCCAAGAGATCATATGAAGCATATTTCATGCAATCTGAAACTTTGGGTAGATAAATTTATCTTCTTGGCTATAAAAATCAAATGCAAAAGTGAAATAAGCAATCCAAATAACTATTAAAAGCAAAGTTGCTTTGGAATCCCATGCCAATTTTCCTCTGAGACAGGACTCAGATTCACCACTTCTTCCCCAAACCATCTAAAATCAGGCTCAGAGCCCACTTCTAAATTCACTCTGAAGAGCCAAAGGGTTAAGAGATGATCCATAAAGTATAACACAGCATTTCAAATTACTCTATTTCCAATTGAAATGCAGTGTTTATTATTTAGATTTCTTTTTTCCCTTCCTGCCCTCCTTCCCCCAATCCAAAGCAATTCTTTTTTTTTTTTTTAATAAGGAGAAATAAATTCTTACCTTAATTTAATCACACAACTAGCATGAAAATGAACTCAATAAATAAAATTGCCAAAAGGGGTAAAATGATAGGATTCCCTCTTAGCCAAGTTTTCTGTCTAAAATCAGACTGCCGTTCAGGATTTACTGCCGTTATTAAGTGGATGTCCTTTTGACGATAAAGCGGTGCCTCTTGGATATGGAGTGCTACGGAGCGTGGGCTAAAGTGCTCAGTGATGTACGACTTTGATGGACTCCAGGGACCTCACTGTTTCAATGCTATAGTCTGTTCTTTGTTCACCAGACGAAGACGCTGCAGTGGGATACACAGTTCAAGACCAGCACTTGGAGAAGGATATGTGTAAGGACGTAGAGTACCTAGTTTCTGCCATGCAAACATGATGAATTACAGTGTATTAAGAAAGTGTTGACACATGTGGGAATAAGCTCTTGACAGGCTTGCCAGTAATTAAGGCACATTGTATGTAAAGTCACTACAAAACATTGCAGTCTGGTTCTTTGTTCAGGGTCTTCTGCCAAGTGGTGTTATTCATAAGCTTGATGGAAAATACTTGTATCTACAAAATCTTTGTGGTTCACTGGATGATGAGGGCAAGTATGAAGCGAGTTTGGGTTTTATGAAAGCTTTAAATGTTTCTGCAGCTAGACAGGTACAGGAATGGTTTTCCTACTGCTCCCCAGGGCTGTAGATTTTCAAGATAAGTCACCTAAAACAGACAGAGACACGACAGGATTTAGAGGATGTTTGGGAAAGACAGGCGAGTTTCTGCTGTCCATTCTTTTCCCGGTCATTTATCCTTATTGCCCCCACCTTTAAAGTTCAATGGAAAAACCAAGAACTGCCTAACAGAGCAGTGTTTTGTGTCACATTCCTTAAGCCCACCTGGCTCTTCATCCTTTGCTACTGCCAAGAAACTAGGCTTCCTATTTGTGATAATAACTGAGTGAATCAACAGCTGACAAGCCCAAAGCGTGCAGCCAGGCTTCAGACGCGCGCCAGCAGCCTGCGCTGAGGCCCTTCGCACTTGGCTCCCAAACACCTACACAGTGTCATTCCCCAGCCCAGCACAGACCTCAGCACCCAGCTCCCAGCCAGGAGCCAGGAGCCAGAAGCCAGAAGCAAAGACATAGCTTAGTCCCTTTCTTGCTGTCCAACAAGATTTAGGGCCTTTATGATTTGTATGAGCTGTATTGTATGTATTCTGGCGCTTTTAAACCTTATTTTCCTAATAAATTGTTTTATTGAGTGATAAGAAATAGAATTGACATCCAGGCCAGGTGAAATGGAAATTCTTAAAACTGCACATCACTAGGAACCAATCTAAACCTCTCATTCCCTAAGAAGGGTTGAACTAAATAGTTCATGTAAACAATACCCTCATGCTGAGTAATTTTCATGAGAGAGCTCTTATCTTAAATTGCATCTCAGTGAAGGACAGCTGTGCAGACTGGACACCTGGCAAACACAGTGGTGAAGTGCAGGCTCTGCCCTCTACTCAAAGAGCCAGAAAATAGACTGAAGGTGGAGCCGGCTTTCACTTGCCTCAGCTTATCCTGCCAGAGGGACCCCTGGCTTCTACTTCCTTGGCTGTTGAAACGAACCAGTGTTAGCATTATCTAACACACACGCAGTGAGCCTCTGACAATGATCTGAATCTGGCTGCATGTTAGAATCTCCTGGGGAGCTTTCAAAGTATATACCGTACCAGTGTCTGGGAGATACTTTTTAATGCTTCCTGGATGATCCTAAAATGCAGCCAGGACAGAGAGCCACTAGCCTAAAGGAATTGCTCAAGTCCTATTAACAACAGTGACAACAGTTACTCCATAAAGGGACCTCTTCAACACAAGATGGACATTTGTCACCAACTTTGCTCACTGTGTTCAGGTGGCCTGTCACTCACTGTATCCACATCTGCTTTCTTCCTTCAAGAAAAAATGATTCATTGATTTTAAATTATGAAATTATAAAGACAAAATTATAAAAATATTCCATGCTCAGTGTAAAAAATTTGGAAAATAAAGTATGAAGAAAAATATAAAACCCCAAATCCCACCAACCAGATATAAATGCCTTTAATATTTTGAGGTCTTTGTTTCCAATGTTTTTGTTTCTACAAATAACTTCATGTATAAACATTTTGTTTAAAAAAATATTGGGATCATACATGGTTAGACAGAAAAAAACTTATTTATATCATTGGAATTATTTATTACTTGAAAGTTTGAAAGTTTGAAAGAATTTACCATAGACCTCTACGATTATAAAATCTTTTTTGTATATAAGTGTCTTGACATTAAAATTTTTTCATGATATTTGTCTATAAAATATTTTTTTCCTTGTAGAGTCACTCTTGATAATTCATAATTTTCCAAGAAAGCAGTACATTTATTTGGACATTTCCATTTTATTGGCATGAAGTTTAATGTAGTATTTCCTTGTTTTCCTTGTTATGTCACTCTCAACAGGAGTGAGGCAGGTGGCACTGGTGGGAATAGTGGATCATAATCTCCTGGGGGGCATTTTTAGAGCACACGCCACCACATTCCACTAACGTTCCCAGTAAGCTTGCCCTATCCCCATCCTCCCTTTTGCCCTGGCCATTGTTGAGAACCACTGACGTGAAATGACAACAACTCCTGAAAGGTGTGCTCTACACACGCGAATGGCATGAAGTCATAAAAAAGTGCTGCGAGCCACCCTGGAGCACTCTTACTCCAGGTCTCCTTCTAGTGCAAGAGCCTGAAACATCACTAGGACAGTATTACTGTCATCTGCTTTGCCCAGTAAGGAACAGGACTTGAAGTAATACACTGTATTTATGTGGTTACTTGGGGCTAACACTACTTACTTTCAGTGTGGAACAGATCATCCAAACTCATGAATTCTACACATGTTCATGCTATAAACAATTGGGCTTCACAATTAGATCCAATTACTTTTCAGTTCCAAGAACTCAGTCACCTCTGTCATAGATGTTCATTACATCTGAATTTTTATTTTAGCTTTCTTGGTAATTTATAATCCTTTTTAACACTGGCCCTGAGGACATGGAGAGAGTCCAGGCCTATAAAAAGATTTAGGCATCTTTCTGGACAGCTGGATGAAGATACGCACTCAATACACAGTGGTAATCCAAAAGAAAAGGAAAAAAAAAGGCTTGGAGGCGGGCAGCAGAAGTAGGGGGATTTGGAAAATGATGGGCTACATTAGTATTCTATAATATTTCATAAGTCATCCATGACTTAGCTTTCTCATTTAGAGTCATCTTCTCCCAAAAGGGGAAAAAAAGAGGAATAAAAAGGAAGCAAGGCAGGGTGAGGATTTTCACATACAGTGGGACTGCAAAGCCTTGGACTTTGTTTTTTGGAAAAGAAGGAAAATATTCCAGAGTAATTAGAGAAATGTTAAATAATGTAAATGTATATAGGTGTAACAAAATGAATTGAATGAATGAATGATTAGCATGCTATGCAAATTTACCAATTCATTTTCATCAAAACCTACATAGCCACAATCATAACAATAATTCAGAATGTTTAACTCAATTATTACTTACTGACCTGGATTACTAGAGCATTTGGTTAAATGGAATAATGCAATGATTTGGGGGTATAAAATCATATAAAATTCCAGGTTCTAAAGAACTTAGAAAACAAATTGGTTTCTGACTTTTTCTGTGCTAGAAAACCCATCAATCCCTAACTTAAATGTTATCAGCTATACTTTAATAGATTACACAAATATATAAACGAAAGTAGTTTCCAGTGAAATACAGTCCTACATGAACACAAGACCACCATGAAAACGCCATTTGTTTGGAGGACTCAACTCAGCAATGAAATCTGAAAATCGTACAACTGAAAAAGAAGCTTTGTTCAAACAACACTCTCTGGGAAACACCTAATAAATATGATTAACTTCCTATTTGCAACGGCTAAAGGATGAAGGCTTTGGCACATTTATGAAAGTAACAATGAGCGTCCTCACATAAATGGAATATCCACAGCACAGTGTATAATACACCCTCCCTTACTCTTGCATTCCACTTGGCCTGTAAATGAGTGGAGAACAAAACTACATGTGTTATAGATATAATGATTAAAAAGTTAGGACTAAGTCTTGCATAGAAATACACCAGCAGCAGACAACCACCTTTACTTCCATGCTTTCAAAGCAAGCTGAAAACTTCTTGGGAAAAAGTGTTGTGAGAACTTATGTTTACCATTTAGTGCTGCATAACTATAAAGAGCCAGAGACCAAGGAAAAGCTCAATTGCAGTCAATAATGCTTCTTGAAGGGTCATCTATGTCCCATGACCTAGGTCTTCTAAAGTCCCAGTGCTATTCACACAAATTATTTTTCCTGTCTTCATTCTCTTAATCCCTAGACTGCATGCCTAGCAACTAGTAGGTAGTCTGATAAATAAGAGCATGAGACAATACAGTGGTTAGCACACTGGCTTAGGCATTAAATAAACCTAGTATGAGTCTCACTATGCCACTTGCAGGCATGGACCTTTGGATGGGTTTCTTAACCTCTGTGAGGGTCAGTTTCCTCATCTGTAAAGTGAAGGTAACAACAGGCCTACCCCATGTGCCTGCTGGGAATTGAAATGAAAGGCAAAGTGCTCAGTACAGTGTCCCATGAACGACCAGATTTCTATAACATCGGCTATTATTAGAGAAAAACTCTAGCGACTATCTACATATCTGAAAATAGAGGCTCATCCAAACTATACAAACCTTCCTGAAAAGCAATTTGACAATATGCTTCAAAAACCTTAAAAATGTTAATATAACTTGTGAAAGAAATTTCACCTCTAGGAACACAGCCCTGGCAAATAAAATGGAGACTCACACGCACAGGAACAAATCATTGCACTGGTGTTTTTAATTTGAACTTTTAATTTTCAGATAATTATAGGTTTACATGCAGTTGTATGAAGTAATACAGAGACTCCGTGTACCCTTTACCCAATTTTCCCTAATGATAACATCTTACAAAACTGTGATATAATATCACAACCAGGATATTGACATTGACACAGTTAAGACGCTGAACCATTCCCTCAGCACAAGGCCCCAGCATGTTGCCCTCGTATAGCCACACCCCCTTCCTTCTTATTCTCTCCCACCCCCTCCTAAATCCCTGGCAATCACTAATATGTTCTCCATGCCTATAATTCTGCCATTTCAATAATGTGACATAAATGGAATCAGACATTATGAAATGTTTGAGATTGGGTTTTTACACTCGACATAGTTCACTGGAAGTTACAAGTCTCTGAAATATCTTATTTCTTGTTATTGCTGAGTAGTAGTCCCTGATATACTGCTGTACCATGGTTGCTTAACCATATACCCCATGAAGGATAGATATCAAGGTTGTTTCCAGTGTGGGACTCTTACGAATAAAGCTGCTTTGAACATTTGTATACAGGTTTTTTATGAACATAATTTTTTATTTCTCTGGGAGGAATACCCAAAAGTTCAGTTGCTGGGTCATATGCTGGTTGCTTAGTTTTCTTTTTGAGGAAGCTGCCAAAATGTTTTCCGGAGTGCCTATACCATTTTACCTTACCACCAGAAGTCTATGAGTAATCCACTGCACTATTTTAAATACAGAAAACAGTAAACCACCTCAATTTCTAGTGGTAAAAACAAATAATGCTACAGCCTCAGGATACATTTAAAATAGTATTTTAATATTTTTTATGGGAAAAAATACCATTTACTGCTAAGTTTAAAAATTCAACTATAAATAGGAATACCATATAAATATATATTGTGTATATATGTAACATGTGCATGTGTGCGCACACACACACACACACACACAACTGGAAAACAGACCAAAAAAAAAAAACTCTGAGAAACATAAATTTAAAATTTACAATTTTAATACTTATTTTCTATATTGACTATGTGCTACTTTTATATTTTAAAAATGTTTCCTTTTAGAGGTAAGATGTATGTATCCATGTATGGGGAAGAAGAATAAGTATGCCTATTTGAAAAATGTAGATGGGGCAATAGCTACTGAAAAAATTATCTCAAAGAACAAACAAAAACGTCAAAAAATCCTTGATCATCCATATGTGAATTAAAACTAAAGGCTAAGAAAAATTTTCTTTTTAATCAATTAAAATGTGATCTTCTGACCAAATTAATATCTCTTTTTTTAAATAATGATTCATAAGAAAATACTGTTACTTATTCAACATATGTCTTTGATGATTTTTCCAGCTTTTGCCACTTTAAACAATACTGCAACACGAATCCTTGACTATGTAGTTTTACACTATGATGACTTCATCTCTGTAGGAGAGATTCTTAAAGGCAGAACTTTTGAGTCAAAGAATATGATTAATTTTTACTGTAATTTGCCAAATCACTTTCTCAAAAGAGAACATTTCACAAAAGCAATTTATGAGAACTATTTCCCTACACTCTTTTTAATTCTAGATGTTATAAATCTTTTACATTTTTGCCAATATAATACGTAAAACTGACATTTCGTTATTGCCTTGATTTGCATTTCCCTCTCAATATGTGATGTTTGCATCTTTTCATTTGCTTATTGCCCATCTGATCCCCACTTCTGTAAGCGGTTGCTATTCTTTGACCAGTTTAAAACTGGGTTACTTAACTTTTCCAGGCTTTTTTTAATAAGGACATTAACCCCTTGACTGTTACATATATTACAAATATTTTCTCCCTATATAATTTGTTTTCAACTGTGTCTATTGTGTCTTTTTCCAAGCAAAAGTATTTTTTATATAGTCAAATTTGTCAACCTTTTTTACTTCTGTTCTTATGTTGTTTAGAAGTCCACCTCAATACATACACAGACCAGGGTTATACAAAGAGGTTCCTAAGTTGCCTTCAAATATTTTTAATATTTTATATTTAATTTTTTTAAATGTACTTGGCTTTTATATAAAGGTCTTTGTGGTACACAGTAAACTTCTAAATAGATGGGAGGGGAAGAAATCATTTCCTTATCAACTTAAAAGGTCATACTTTCCTATAGATTTGGAATTATTCCTGGACTCTCCATTATGATTTATTTACCTATTTTTGTGCTGATAGCACACAATTTAATTAAATAGCATTATAATAAATTTTAATATCTGATAAAGCAATTTTCAAAACTGTATTAGTGCTTCAAGCACACTTATTCTTCTATATGAACTTTGAAATCAGTAATATCCATGATATATTAAATGAAAAAAATGTTGAGCTACTGAACAGCATATATATTAATACTATGATCTTGTGATCTAAAAAATAAAAAACACTGAGGGTGGGAGAAAAGGAGTGGTGTGCATGTGTGTGTTTGCATAAGTTTGTATGAGTATAAACAAAGGTCCAGAAAAAAGAACACAAACTGTGCTGTCAACATTGGTTACCCCAGAAGGATGGGATTAGGAGGTGTGGAGTTTGGCTTTCTCATCCCCACCCCACCCCACTGTTGGGTGGCCTTGCGGTTTGGCTTGTTACAAGAATGTTAGTTTGAAAGAAAAATCCAATTAAATATTTAAAATAAATAAAATACAATTACATTATTATACCTGGAAGAGACCTTAGAATTTATTTCTTCCAACTCCTATCCAAACAAGAATCTCCTTGGCACTTTCTCTGCCAGATGGTCTTCCAGACTGTTTGAAAATATCCAGACAAGGATTTCTCTTATTTTTGTTCAGCTGCCTGCTCTATCATTGGAGAGCTCTGATTATTGGAAGGCTTTTTCTTATTCAAAATTTGTCAGCCTGTAATATCCACTCAGGTCCTAGGTCTGTCTTTTGGAGCAACACAGTATAAAAAGGACTTTTCTTCAATCCCCTCAGCATTTAATAGTGTGTCCCACTATTATGAACTAGGTCAGCCCTTCAACTGTATTATTATTACTATTATTGTTATACACATTTTTAGAGCAAGTCACGTACTCAGCACTGTGTAATTAATTATTTTACATGGATTTCCTTATTTACTTCATATAATAATCCAATCATTGTGGCTATTGTTACTATCCCCATTTTACAGACGAATAAAGTAAATAAGAGAAGTTAACTAATCTGCCTGAAATAATTTAGCTAGGAAGTGATAGCATCAAAACTTAAATCTAAGTCTTTAAAACTTTAAATCTAAGTCTTCCTGACTACAAAGGCTATATTCTAACTTATACTGCACTTCACTGCACTGCCCCACTATTGTAAAATACTATGGATAAAGAAGCCACATCTAGATTAGTAGGAGGGGCAGAGACTTGAAATGGGCTGGTCCTACACCCACAGTTGGCAGTTAAGAATCAGGAGGGATATCTCAGCTGCAGAGGCATCACCCCATGAGGAGTGAGGGGTCCCAGCCCCACACTGGGATCCCCAGCCCAGAGCACCAGGTCCAGAAAGAGGAGCTCTCACTACATCTGTCTGTGAAAATCAACAGGGATTCCATCTGGGTCAGACAGAGGGCTGCTGTAAACTCAGACATCCTCTTAAAGGAACTGAGCATAGACTCATTAGCTCACGCTCACCCTAAGTTCCAGCAAGAGACAGCAACTCCAAAAGTGCCAGGGACATACAAGGAGAAACTGAATTGTCTGGCTTCAGGGTCAGGTTTGAAAGGGCAGCTCTTCCCAGGATAGAAGTGCTGACAGGCCACACTGTTCCTTTGTTGAGTCTTCCACCCACCCAACCTGCAGGCATGGGTAGGCACCAATCTGAATCTCCATCAATGTCACTAATACAGTTTACCCCACCCTGGTGATTCCCTGAGACCCTGCCCCACCCAACTCGCACACTTGCCCAAAATTCTTTCAGTGGCTTTTCCTCATGTGTGGCCAGCCTGGACCTGTGCTGCAGACATTGGTCTATACCCCAAACATGCAGCAGTTGGCTATATTTTGCCCTGTAACACTTGCTAAGTGGCCCCAAGACCAGCATGAGTGGCACTCTACCTAAGTTCATAGTACAGCTTTTTCCAGGGGCCTCAAAACCCAACACAGGCAGTCACCAACTGCAGATCACTTTATAGTTCTTATCAGGTAGCCTCTGGCCAGGTACAGGCAATGGCTGCCCTAGGCCTTCACTGGAGCCCTTCACAAGAGGCCCCAGAACAAACACACCAAGTTAGTGGCTTCACACCATACCAGAGTACCACCCAATTAGCTCCATAAACAACACACCCAACAAGTGGACTTGGCAGGCACCAGACCTCTGCTAAAGCAAATACCACTCCATGAAGTCAGCCCCTGCACAACAGTTCATCTGCTGTAGTCATAGCCAGTCCTCACAGCCAGTCACCTTTTTTTTTTTTTTTAAATTTATTTTTAATTTATTGGGGTGACAATTGTTAGTAGAATTACATAGATTTCAGTTGTGCAATTCTGTATCACATCATCCATAAATCACACTGTGTGTTCACCACCCAGAGTCAGCTCCCCTTCCATCACCATACATTTGATCCCCCTCACCCTCATCCCCCACCCCCAACCCCCTTACGCTCTGGTAACCACCAAATTACGTTCCCCAGATTAATTTTCAAACCCGTGGCCATCCTGTGGTCACCGACTGCCCTCCAATCCCCTCACCTTCCCCCCCACTCCCCACCCCTCCCGCCCATCTAGCAACCCTCAGTTTTTCCTCATTGTCTCCCAAACTGTTTCTGATTAGTTCATTCACTTATTCTTTTCTTTAGAATCCGCAAATAAGTGAGATCATATGGTACTTATCTTTCTCTGTCTGACTTATTTCACTTAACATAATGTTCTCTAGATCCATCCATGTTGTTGCAAATGGTAAGATTTCTTTCTTCTTTATGGCTGCATAATACTCCATTGTATAAATGTACCACAGTTTCTTAATCCAGTCATCTACCGATGGGCATTTTGGTTGTTTCCATGTCTTAGCTATTATGTATAGTGCTGCAATAAACATAGGAGTGCATAAAGATTTTTGAATTGAAGTTCTGGATTTCTCCGGATAGATACCTAGGAGTGGAATTACTGGATCATAAGGTAGTTCCATTTTCAGAATTTTGAGATACCTCCATACTGTTTTCCATAGCTGCTGCACCAGTCTGCAATCCCACCAACAGTGCACAAGCGTTCCCTTTTCTCCACATCCGCGCCAGCACTTGTTGTTTGTTGATTTATTGATGATAGCCATTCTGACTGGGGTGAGGTGGTATCTCATTGTGGTTTTTATTTGCATTTCTCTGATGGTTAGTGAGGTTGAGCATTTCTTCATATGTCTGTTTGCCATCTGTATGTCCTTTTCAGAAAAATGTCTCTTCAAGTCCTCTGCCCATTTTTTAATTGGATCGTTTGTTTTTTTGGAGTTGGGTTGAGTAAGTTTTCCATAGATTTGTGATATTAATCCCTTATCAGATATATCATTGGCAAATATCTTTTCCCATTCAGTAGGATCCCTTCTTGTTTTATTGATGGTTTCCTTTGCTGTGAAAAAACTTTTTAGTTTGATATAATCCCACATGTTTATTTTTTCTCTTAGTTCCCTCGCGCGAGGGTGTATATCAGTAAAAATCTTACTCCGGGTAATGTCTGAGAAGTTTCTTCCTATATTTTCTTCTAGGTATTTTATGGTTTCAGACCTTACATTTAAGTCTTTAAGCCATTTTGAATTTATTTTTGTATATGGTGTAAGGAGGTGGTCCAACTTCATTTTTTTGCATGTGTCTGTCCAGGTTTCCCAGCACCATTTATTGAATAGACTGTCATTACTCCATCGTACATTCTTGCTTCCATTGTCGTAGATTAAATGGCCATATAGGCGTGGATTTATTTCTGGACTCTCTATTCTGTTCCATTGATCTATGTGTCTGTTTTTATGCCAGTACCATGCTGTTTTGATTACTGTAGCCTTGTAGTATAATTTGAAGTCAGGTATTGTTGTACCTCCCACTTTGTTCTTATTTCTCAAGATTGCCTTTGCTATTCGGGGTCTTTTATGGTCCCATATAAATTTTAGGATTATATGTTCTATTTCTGTGAAAAACGACGTTGGCAGTTTGATAGGAATTGCATTGAATATGTATATTGCCTTAGGCAGTATGGACATTTTAACTATATTAATTCTTCCTATCCATGAACATGATATGTGTTTCCATCTATTTATATCTTCCTTCATTCCTTTCATCAGTGTCTTATAATTTTCTGAGTATAGATCTTTTACTTCTTTGGTTAAATTTATTCCCAGGTATTTTATAGTCTTTGGAGCGATTGTAAATGGGATTGTTTTTTTAATTTCTCCTTCTGATGTTTTATTATTGGTATATACAAATGCAACTGATTTCTGAATATTAATTTTGTATCCTGCCACTTTACTAAATTCATCTATCAGCTCTAATAGCTTCTTGGTGGAGTCTTTAGGGTTCTCTATATATAGTATCATATCATCTGCATACAATGATAACTTTACTTCCTCCTTACCAATCTGGATGCCTTTTATTTCTTTTTCTTGTCTGATTGCTGTGGCAAGAACTTCCAGAACTATGTTGAATAGAAGCGGAGATAGTGGGCATCCTTGCCTTGTTCCTGATCTTAGGGGGAATGGTTTTAGCTTTTCCCCATTGAGTATGATGTTAGCTGTGGGTTTGTCATATATGGCCTTTATTATGTTGAGATAAGATCCCTCTATTCCCACTTTCTTAAGGGTTTTTATCATAAATGGCTGTTGGATTTTATCAAATGCTTTTTCTGCATCTATTGATATGATCATGTGATTTTTATTTTTCATTTTGTTAATGTGGTGTATCACATTAATAGATTTGCGGATGTTGAACCACCCCTGCATACCAGGGATGAATCCCACTTGATCATGGTGAATGATCTTTTTAATGTATTGCTGAATTCTGTTTGCTAATATTTTGTTGAGGATTTTTGCATCTATGTTCATTAAAGATATCGGCCTGTAGTTTTCTTTTTTTGTGGTGTCTTTGTCTGATTTTGGGATCAGGGTGATAGTGGCTTCGTAAAAAGTGTTTGGGAGTCTTCCCTCCTTCTGGATTTTTTGGAAGAGCTTGAGGAGAATTGGTGATAATTCTTTTTTGAACGCTTTGTAAAATTCACCTGTAAAGCCATCTGGTCCAGGGCTTTTGTTTGTTGGGAGACTGTTGATTACTGATTCAATTTCCGTGGTGGTAATCAGTCTATTCAGGTTTTCTGTTTCTTCTTGAGTTAGCCTTGGAAGGTTGTACGCCTCTAGAAAATTGTCCATTTCTTCCAAATTGTCAAATTTGTTGGCATATAGTTGCTCATAGTAACTTCTTAAAACTCTTTGTATTTCTGCAGTGTCCGTTGTCACTTCTCCTCTTTCGTTTCTGATTTTATTAATTTGGGTCCTCTCTCTCTTTTTTTTAATGAGTCTGGCTAAAGGTTTGTCGATTTTGTTTATCTTCTCTAAGAACCAACTCTTGGATTCATTGATCTTTTGTATTGTTTTTCTGGTTTCTATTTCATTTATTTCTGCTCTGATCTTTATTATCTCCTTCCTTGTGTTCCCTTTGGGCTTATTTTGCTGTTCTTTTTCCAAATCCCTTAAATGTGAAGATAAACTGTTGATTAGTGATGTTTCTTGTTTCTTTAGGTAGGCCTGCAAAGCTATGAATTTCCCTCTTAGGACTGCTTTCGCGGCATCCCATAGATTTTGGGTCGTCGTGTTTTCATTTTCATTTATCTCGAGATATCTTTTGATTTCTTCCTTGATCTCCTGCTTGACCCATTCATTATTTAGTAATAAGTTATTCAGCCTCCATGAATTGGTGTGTCTTCCAGTTTTTTTTTCCTGTAGTTCATTTCTAATTTCATAGCATTGTGATCAGAGAAGACAATTGGTATGATTTCAATTTTCTTAAATTTATCAAGACTTGTTTTGTGGCCTAACATATGATCTATCTTGGAAAATGTTCCATGTGCGCTTGAGAAGAAGGTGTATTTTGCAGCATTGGGGTGAAATGTTCTGAAAATATCGATTAAATCCAAGTGGTCCAATGTATCATTTAAGGCTGTTGTTTCCATATTGATTTTCTGTCTGGAAGACCTGTCCCTTGTGGTCAGAGGTGTGTTGAAGTCCCCGACTATAATAGTGTTACTGTTGATCTCTGCCTTTATGTCAGTCAGTACCTGTTTTATATATTTAGGTGCTCCTATGTTGGGTGCATAGATGTTTACTAGGGTTATGTCCTCTTGTCGGATCGATCCCTTTATTATTATATAGTGCCCATCTTTATCTTTTAGTATGTTCTTCATTTTAAAGTCTATTTTGTCAGAAATAAGTATTGCAACTCCAGCTTTTTTCTCGTTTCCATTTGCATGAAATATCTTACTCCAACCCTTCACTTTCAGCCTGTGTGTGTCTTTTGTTCTGAGGTGAGTCTCTTGTATACAGCATATACAAGGGTCTTGCTGTCTTATCCAGTCAGCCACCCTATGTCTTTTGATTGGAGCATTTAATCCATTTACATTTAAAGTGATTATTGATAGGTACATAGATATTGCCATTTTTAAATTTGTAGTTAGGTTGTTTTGATCTTTCTTCTATTTACAGAAGTCCTTTTAGTATTTCTTGCAATGCTGGCTTGGTGGTGATAAATTCCTTTAGCTTATTTTTTTCTGGAAAGCTCTTTATCTCTCCATCAACTTTAAATGATAGCCTTGCTGGATAAAGCAATCTAGGTTGTAGGCCTTTGTTTTCCATTACTTTAAGTATCTCCTGCCACTCCCTCCTGGCCTTCAATGTTTCTGTAGAAAAATCATTTGATAGTCTTATGGGAGTTCCCTTGTATGTAACCCTCCGTCTTTCTCTTGCTGCTTTTAGGATTCTCTCTTTGTCTTTAAGCTTTGCCATTTTAACTATAATGTGTCTTGGTGTGGACCTGTTTCGGTTAATCCTGGTTGGAACTCTCTGCACTTCCTGGACTTGTATGTTGGTTTCCTTCATCAGGTTGGGGAAGTTTTCAGACATTATTACTTCAAATATGTTCTCAATCCCTTGCTTGCTCTCTTCACCTTCTGGTATTCCTATGATGCGCATGTTGTTGCGCTTGATGTTATCCCAGAGGTCTCTTAGGCCATCCTCATTGTTTTTTATTCTTTTTTCTTTCTGTTGTTCCGTTTGGGTGATCTCTGCTACCTTGTCTTCTAAGTCGCTGATTCGATCCTCTGCTTCATCTAGCCTGCTGGTAATTCCTTCAAGTGAGTTCTTAATTTCGGTAATTGTGTTCTTTAGTTCCAACTGGTTTTTCGTTATGATTTCTACATCCTTCTTTATGTTTTCTCTAAGCTCGTTTGTTATGATTTCTACATCCTTCTTTATGTCTTCTCTAAGCTCCTTAAACATTCTTATCACCAGTGTTCTGAACTCTGTCTCTGAGAGGTTGGTTACGTCTGCTTCATTTGGTTCCAGTTGTGGAGGCTTCTTCTGTTCTTTTATTTGGGACGTGTATCTTTGTTTCCCCATTCTGGCTGACTGTGTTTATTTTGATATATTAGGTAGATCCCCTAGAGTTCTTAGTTCTTGCTAGGTTATCTTATGTAGTATGTGTCCTTTATATTTGACTCGCACCACGTCGTCCTCCTCTGCGTGTGCTCCAAAGGTGAGTCTTGTGTTGTGTACACTGTCCCATTCAAGAAGATCTTTAATTGCTTCCCGCTAGTGAGCAGGTGGGGTCAACTCCTGGGCTGACCCGCCGTGAGACTTGGCTCTGCCCCCCGCAGGGCACTCTGCTGCGTGAGGGTTGACCACCCCAATGTGATTTGGCCTCTATGGGCTCCAGAGCCTGCAGAGAACCCCCTCTAGGTGTGTGACCTGCAGGTCAAACCCGGCTGCACTCCAATTTGGTCTGGAGTTGGCCCCCGGATATGCCGAGTCCTGTGCCACCCAAGCTGGGCCCCGGCAGGGAAGTCCCAGAACAAGGCAAATCACCAAGCACAGCAGCAACGACAACAGCAAAGAAAAAAAAAAATCAAGTACATTCACATGCAAAAAAAAAAAAAAAAAACAGCCGATAACCCCCGCTCGACACAGGCAAAGATATCAAAAATACAAGACAAAGCAAAACAAAACCAAGCAAAGCAAAACAAAGCAAAACAAAAAGCAGCGACCGTCTCGGCCTGAGCCCACCAAGCAATGACCAGGTTGTCCTCTGCTGTACCAAAGAGCCCCCTGCTTATTGCGCAGGCAGAGCCGGTCACCTGGTGCTCAGAGAGACTTTGGGACTGCAGACTTAAAAGCGTGGGCCTGAGGGGTCTGGATGATAGTCTCCACAAAGTCAGTGCAGCTTCTGCCCTTATCCGCACGTATGCACACCGAGAGGAGCACCACCAGTCCTTTGTCCAGAGCTCCAGAGTCCTAGGGCACTCCTTCAGTGTGTGTGTATGGGTGCGGGCGGGAGATTTCTGATCTGCTGACCGTGCCTCACAAGCTGGGCCCCGGCAGGGCAGTTTCAGAACAAAGCAAATCACCAAGCACAACAGCAACAACAACAACAAAGAAAAATATCAAATACGTTCACATGCAAAACCACCTGATAACCCCACTCGACAGAGGCAAAGATATCAAAGATATAAAGACAAAGCAAAACAAGACAAAACAAAGCAATACAAAAAGCAGCGACAGTCTCGGCCTAAGCCCACCAAGCAATGTCCAGGTTGTTCTCTGCTGTACCAAGGAGCCCCCTGCTTATTGCGCAGGCAGAGCCGGTCACCTGGTGCCCAGGGAGACTTTGGGACTGCAGACTTAAAAGCGTGGACCTGAGGGGTCTGGATGATAGTTTTTACAATGTCAGTGCAGTTTCTGCCCTTGCCTGCACAAATGCACACTGAGAGTGGCACCACCAGATACGTGACCAAAACTCTTGAGTCTTAAGGCACCTCTTCAGTGTGTGTGTGTGAGTGCGGGCGGGAGATTTCTGATCTGCTGAAAGCCCAGAGCTGCGCCTGCCTCACTGCTGATCTCCGGGTGTGTCTCGGCAGCTGCACCCACCCCACCCTAGGCAAGCCAGGAAGGGTGGGGGCTGGAGATGGAGGGGTCTTCACTCTCCCAGCCCAGCCGTGCATCGCCCTCTTCCCGCAGGCCAGAAAAGGTGGTGGCTGGGGGTGGAGGCGTCTCTTCTCTCCTAGCGCAGCCAAAATCACGCACACTACCCAGTCTGCCTGGGTCAGGGCTGCCCGTCAGGCATCCCAAAGCCTGAGCCTCAGATACCAGTCCTCGGTTCAGGAGCGGGTTTAAGTCTCTGGAAGGGCGGGGTAGGATTGGAAGAGCGGGGCGGGGGGGGGGGCCCAGGTATGGAGACTGCGCCCCCCGACCGCCGCAGGGCGCGCCGCCTTCCCGGCGGGAGAAATCAGCCGTGGGACGCAGGGAAAGAGCCCACCCCCGGTCTCTGCGCTCTCCGCTCCCGTGCGTGCCTGGCACAGCGGGGCTCCACCGCGGTTTCCAGTCCCAGTCTCTGGAAGGGCGGGGTAGGATTGGAGGAGCAGGGCAGGGGGGGGGGCCCAGGTATGGAGACTGCGCCCCCCGTCCGCCGCAGGGCGCGCCGCCTTCCTGGCGGGAGAAATCAGCCGTGGGAGCAGGGAAAGAGCCTACCCCCGGTCTCTGCGCTCTCCGCTCCGCCTGGGATCCCGTGCGTGCCCGGCTCAGTGGTTTTCGGTTTTCGCCCCCGCCAGCTGAGGCTCCGTTGGGGGCTGGGCTCTCCCGCCGCTGCCGGCCGGGCGCTCTCACGCCGCTCCTCTTTTTCCTTTCCTTGCTCCGTCCAGTTAGCGTACCTTCAAGAATTTCTTAGCTTCAAGTAATCCACGAATCTCCCCACTATATTGTGTGGTGAGCGAAAATTTCTTTGATGGGTTATAGTTCCCGTTTGCAACAAGATCCGGAGGAGAACTCAGAAAGTGCGCCCTGCTGCCGCCATTCCTATCCACAGCCAGTCATCTTAACGGTCAATCCAACCCACTGATGTGCCAACAGCAATCAAAGATCAACTACAACAGGAGAGCACACACAATCCACAGAAGGGACACCCTGAGAGCATTTGTCTCAGGTGGCAAAGGAGACTGTGCCACTTGGCCTCCAAGGACAGCTACCACATAAGGCCGCTCTTCCAAGACAGGGAGATATAGTAGATCTATATAATATGTAGAAATAAACAATGAGGCAGCCAAAATGAGAACATAAAGAAACATGTCCCAAACAGGAAAAAAAAAAGAAAAGAAAAGGACAAAACTAAAGAAACTAAACAAATGGAAGCAAGCAATTTACCAGATACAGAGTTCAAAACACTGGCTATAAAGATGCTCAATGAACTTAGGGAGAGAATAAATTAACTCAGTGAGAACTTACACAAAGAAATAGAAACAATAAAAATAAGAACCCATCAGGAATGAAGAATACAATAACTGAAATGAAGAATACATTAGATAGAATCAACATCAGATTAGATGAAGCAGAGGATCAATACAGCAATTTGGAAGACAAGGTAGTAGAAAACAGCCAACTGGAACAGCAAAAAGAAGAAAGAATAAAAAAAAAAAATGAGGATAGTTTAAGGAACCTCTGGGAAAACTTCAAGCATAGCAACATTTACATCACAGAAGTTCCAGAAGGAAAAGAGAGAGAGCAAGGGATTGAAAACCTATGTAAAAAATTATTGATTGAAAACTTTCCTAAACTGGTGAAGGGTATAGACATATAAATCCAAGAAGTGCAGAGAGTCCCCCAAAAAAATGAACACAAAGAGGCCCATACCAAGATACATCATAATTCAAATGCCAAAGGTTGAAGACAAAGAGAGAATATTAAAAGCAGCAAGAGAAAAACAGTTAGTTATCTATAAGGGAGCTCCCATAAGACTGTCAGCTGATTGCTCAACAGAAACTGTGCAGGCCAGAAGGGGTTGGCATGAAATATTCAGAGTAATATAAAGCAAAGACATACAAGTAAGACTACTCTATCCAGCAAGTCTGTCACATAGAACCAAAGCAGAGATAAGGAGCTTCCCTGACAAGAAAAAGCTAAAGGAGTTCATAACCAACAAACCAATATTGCAAGTAATGTTTAAGGGACTCCTTGAAGCAGAAGAAGGAGAAGAGGAAGAAGGAGGAGAGGAGGAGGAGAAGAAGAAGGAAGAAGGAAGGAGGAGGAGGAGGAGGAGGAAGGAGGGGAAGGAGGAGAAGGAGAAAGAGGAAAGGAGAAGAGGAGGAGGAAGAAAAAGAAGAAAATAAGAAAAAATATGAACAATTAAATGGAAATAACTATATAATCATAAATAATTACTTTAAATGTAAATGGATTAAATGCTCCAATCAAAAGACAAAGAGTGGCTCAGTGAACGAGAAAACAACACTCATACATATGCGGCATACAAGAGACCCACTTCAGATTGAAAAACAAGCACAGATGGAAAGCAAAGGGATGGATTAAATATTTCATGTAAATGGAAACAAAAAAAATGGGAGGTTAGCAATACTTATATCAGACAAAAGAGACTTTTATAAAACAGGCTACAACAAGAGACAAAGAAGGACATTTTATAATGATAAAAGGATCAATCCATCAAGAGGATATAACCCTTGTAAACACTTATGCACCTAAAGTAAGAGCACCTAACTATATAGAGCAAATATTGACAGATATAAAGGGAAAGATAGACAGACTAGTACAGAACATTAACATCCCATTGATATCAATGGATAGATCATCCAGACAAAAATCAAGAAGGAAACAGGAGACTTAAATAACACATTAGACCACATGGATTTAACTGACATTTTTAGAGCATTTTGCACCAAAGTAGCAGAATATGCATTCTTTAGAAGTTCACATGGAACATTTTCCAGGGCGGTATACACGTTAGTACACAATGCACGTCTCAATAAATTTAAGAAGACTGAAATCATATCAAGAATCTTCTCTGATCACAGTGGTATGAAATAAAAAATCAATTACAAGAAGAAAACTGAGAAACACACAATCACATGAAGGTTAAATAACATGCTACTAAACAATGAATGGGTTAACTATGAGGTCAAGGAAGAAATCAGAAGATACCTTGAGAAAAATTAAAATAAAAACACAAGCACCCAAAATCTGTAGGATAGAGACAAAACAGTTCTAAGAGGAAAATCCATAGCAATACAGGTGTACCTCTAAAAACAAGAAAAATCTCTAATAAACAATCTACCCTTTCACATAAAAGAACTAGAGAAAGAACAGAAAACAATGCCCAAAGTGACTAGAGGAAGGAAATTATAAAGGTCAGAGTGGAAATAAATGAAATAGAGTCTAAAAAAAGAATACACAAGATCAATGAAACCAAGAGCTGGTCCTTTGAAAAGAAAAACAAAATTGATAAACTTTTAACCAGACTCATTCAGGGAAAAAGAGAGAGGACTCAAATAAATAAAATCAGAAATGAAAAGAAGTGACAACTAACCCCACAGATATATTAAAAATTATAAGAAAATATACTGAACATAAATAGGCCATCAAATTAGGCAATCTGGAAGAAATAGATAAATTACTAGAAACATACAATCTTCCAAAATTGAATCAAAAAGAAACAAAAAATGAACAGAACTATAAATATTAACGAATTTGAATCAGTAATCAAAAAACACTCAATAAACAAAAGTCCCACACCAGATGGTTTCACAGGTGAATTTAACAAAATATTCAAAAAAGAATTAACACCTACCCTTCTCAAAATATTCCAAAAATTTAAGAGGATTAAAGGTCCCCAACTCGTTTCATAAGTCCAGCATCACACTGACTCCAAAACCAGAAAAAGATATTATAAAAAAAGAAAAGTATAGGCCAATATCTCTGTTGAATATAGCTGCAAAAAATCCTCATCAAAACATTAGCAAACCAAAATCAGCAATATATTTTAAAGATCATACCACCAAACCAATATTGCAAGTAATGTTTAAGGGATTTCTTGAAGCAGAAGAAGGAAAAGGAGGAGAAAAAAAAGAAGGCAAAGGAGAAGGAGGAGAGGAAAAGGAGGAGAAGAAGGAAGAAAGAGAAGGAGGAGGAAGAGGAGGAAGAGGAAGGGGAAGAAGAAGAAGAAAGAGGAGAAGGAAGAGGAAGAAGAAGAAAAACAAGAACAACAACACAGTAGTGAATATAATCACTAATATTGTAATAACTATGTATGGTGCCAGGAAGGTATTAGATTTATCAGGGGATCACTTCATAAATTATACAAATGTCTAATCACTATGCTGTATACCTGAAACTAACATAATATTGAATAGCAACTGTATTTGAAAATTAAAAAATAATACTATGTTGTTGTTTTTTTCCCTATTATTAACAATGCTGCAATGAACGTCTTTGGCCATGTGTCCTTTGCAAATGTGCCAGAAGTGAAAACCCAGTTCACAGTTTATATATATCTTTCAGTGTTATAAGACACCACAAAATTGGCCTCTATAAAGTAGCTAGCCAATTTATATTCTTCGCCTTAACCTTCTATGGATAGCTGAATAATGGCCCCAAAGACACCCAGGTCCTAATCCCTAGAACCTGTGAATGTTACCTTACATGGCAAAAGGGACTTTACAGATATAATTAAGGTACAGAGAAGTAGAGGGTAATTTTACTACAGATTTTGTTTTTTAAAAGCAATGTGGTGATGGAAGTAGGGGGAGAAACAATGATGTGATATGAGGACATAGTCACAAGCCAAGGAATGCAGGCAACTTCCAGGTGCTAAAAATGGCAATGATAGATTCTCCTCTAGTGTCTCCAGAAGGAACCAGGCTTGACAACACCTTCATTTTAACCCTTTAAAACTATTTTTGGATTTCTGACCTCCAGAACTGAATGAGAACAAATATGTGTTGCTTTAGGCTAAATTTGTGATAATCTGTTAGCAGCTATAGGAAACTGATATAATTCCTAAGACCATGTTTTAAAAATCATTAATGCACTGAATTTTATTTATTGCTTTTTCTAGATCCAATGAGATATATTTTATCTTTTTTATTTCGTTAATATTTTAATTATACTTATGGCATTGATGTTCTTTTTACATCAAATAATCCTTACTTTCATCGGAAAAATTATACTTAGTCATGATGTATTTTTAAAATATTTTGTTGAATTCAATTTGTTAACATTTTGCTTATAATTTTTGTATCCATGTAAGAGTATCCTCTCATTTTCTTCTTTTTACTAACACTGTGTGGTTCCACTGAGATTATTGGCCCAGTAAGCCTTTCTAGCATCTTCTCATCCCATTTCCAACCTTTACTCCCAGAGCCTTTTCCTTATAAACCGCTGTTATTTCACTTTCCCTCATCTTGTATTGAGGTAATTAATTTTTTAACGGAAATGTATCCTTCCTTGCATTCAGTAAAATTTAATTAAACACATTTTAAATGCCAGGTTCAAGAGATTTAAAAATTAAAGACATAATCCACTCTCTCAAATAACTTGCAGTCTGATGGGGAGAAAGACATAATAACAGAATGAATAATGGAATAAAACTATTTCTTTAACAGAATGTAGAAGGAACATCAAGAACAGAGGAACAAAAATAACCAGGCAGGGCACATCTTACCTATCTGGCCACAATTGCTGGCCCTTCTGTGGTTCCTCCTGTGTGGAAACAATCCTTGGTCCTCTTTAAGATTGATTCTATCAGCCACATTTCGTCTAGCTAATCTCCCAGGTATAGGCAGAGTTTTCTGTCTTCTTTCATGACTTGAATCACATTATGCAAAAGGGACTTCCCTATCTACCACCCAAGAACCTTTATCTTCAGCTCTCTTTCCTTTCCAGTTCCTGGAACTGAGCGCCCTCCCTTCATCATTCCCATCAAATAAAGGTGCCTTCTGCTCGTCATCTTCCCAGATAGAAATGACCTCGATTCATCATTCTCCCAAATAAAGCTGTCCTCTACTCACTGCCCTCCAAATAAAGGTTGTAAAACCGTAGGAATGAAAGCTATGTACACATATATGTTATAAGTTTGTAGGACTGTGTGTGTGTGTGTGTGTGTGTGTGTGTGCACACTAAGCAAGGGCTTAGTAGTTGTTAATTGTTCAAGTTGTGTTTTTTTGTTGCTATTCTTGTTATTGTTATTACCACCTCTTCCTGACTCACATTCCACCCTCCACAGAGATGACTCCAAACCTGTACTTTCTCCAAATCTACCCCTACTCAGGTTACTCAGAAAATCAACACGCTTGATGGTTTTACTCACGTGTGCACTACCTTTTCTTTTCCCCATGGCCACAGCTTTTTTTCTCTTCACCTCGTCATCAACCAAAATGTCCTATCTCCGCTAGCACTAGAGTTTTCAAACTTATACTATAACTAGAGCATGTAAGAAACATAGTCTTTCTGGAGGCATTTTAGCACTATCTATGAAAAATTTAAATATATTTAACCTACCCAAACTATTTCTAAGACTTTATCCCAAGGAAATAATTGGAAAAATTTAGACACACAAGATGTTCATGCAGCACTATTTGTAAATTTAAAAATAAAAAACAGCCTACATCAATAAAGAAATGACTGAATATATAATGGAATACTATACAGTCATTAAAACTGATAAAACAGATGAATATTTGTTGACATGGAGAAATGTCCATGACAAATCACTGATTGATAAGGAAGATTGCAGAGAAGCATGTATAGTATGATGTAATTTATGTAGAAATTGTGTGCATGTGGTTATACATATACATACATACAGAGAAATAACTTTAAACTCATTCAGCAAAATCTTAATTTAGTTGGCTATCTCTGTGTGTCGTTAGATTCAAAGTGATTTTTACTTTCTCCTTCATTTTATTTATGTATTTATTTATTTATTTTGTGTGTGTGTACACACAGGTCTCAGCTGACCTATGGGCAGTGTTTAGTAAAAATATTTGACAACCAAATGCTTTATCTAAAACACTGTAGTGTTTGAATTTTTAATATTAACTATGTTTATTTTTATAACCAGAATAAACACTAAAGCTATTTCACTTTGAAGAAATGTAAGTCAGTGTATTGCTTATCTCTTACCATAGTGATATTATATGATAAACAACCACAAAATACAATGGCATAAAATAATAAGAATTTATATATCTCACAGGTCAGCTGGGAAGCTCTCCTGGCCTAGGCTGACCTCAGTTGATCTTGGCAAGTCTTACTCATGTGCCTGCAGTCAGGCTGGGAGCTGGCTGGTTTCAGTTGGCCTCAGCTGAGACGACTTGTCTGTGTTTTGTGTGGCCTCATCCAGCAGGCTAGCTTAGGCTTATTCTCATGGTGGAAGCAGAGTTCCAAAAGATGAGGTGGAAGTCCCCAAGATCTTTTGAGGCCTGGGCTTGGAACTGGCCCACCATCACTTCCATTGCATTCTGGTGGCCAGCCAGCTCCAAGAAGCGGGGAAACACACTCTTTATTGGAGGGGCAGAAAAGTCACATTGCAACGTGTATAAATATGGAGAGTTCTTTCATTGGGGCCACTGATGCAGTCAATCCACCAGAATCAAACTTACCCATAGCCGATGTGTATGCCCCAGGGAGACAAAGGCAGGAAACCATGAAAAGCATTCAACCTCCTAGGTTCCTGGGAGGAAGAAGGACTCCATAACTTCCTGAGTCAATGTGAAACAATGACACCAACTCTATACCCTAACAGATGGATGCATCATCAGCTGTCACTTGGTAAACGACTATGCTACTTTTTTTTTTTAATTCTGGCATTTCTTACGGATTTTTCTTTTGTGTGTATGTATACACAAGGTCTCAGGTGACCCATGGGAAGACTAGTAAAAATATTTTGGCAACCAAATACTTTATATAACATCCTTATCTCTAAAGTATAGGATTGGCCACAAGAGGGGAAAACTGGCCTAGTTGACATGGATAAAGCCCCTAAGACTTTCTAGACAGATCCACTTCTCTATGTGATATTGCTATTAAACAACAAAATTCAACAGTAAATTTGAAGATCTAATTGGCTTTATTAATTCATGAATCGGTCAGCATCCTATATAGCAACCAGAAGGGTGCTGCAAGGGTTGTACAAAATGGAAGGATTTTATAGGATGAAGGGTGAGACAAGGGAGCTACCAGCAAAGGAAAAGAAAGGGTTATTTTTAGGCCAGGACATCTCTTAGGGGCAAGGGAATGGCACGGGGGTTTCGTCAGGCAGATTACCCCCATAGTATTGATCAGGAAATGCCAGAGTGATTGTTTTAAAATTCCACTCTTGGGGGAGGCTAAAACTGCAATTAGGTTAGTTACTAAGTTTTGGTTTGGTGAGGTGGTTTAGCAAAAGTGACTCCATTTTGGCCTGTTGTTTCTTTTTTTTAACATGTCTATGTAAAATTTGTATGTTTTTCCAAGGTTTAGCTGAACGTGACTTTCACATGATCACTCCAGAAATAAACAGACAAGGATTTAGTGATTGTGTCAAAGCATGTCATCTGTTCACTTATAAATGTTAACACTAACAGCTGACAGGTAGATAGGAACTGTTTATAAGAATTGTAGGCATTTCTGAATGTATATTTACTCAACCTTTTAGAAATTAAACTGAGAATTTCTACAACATGTAATGTTAAACACAGGTCTATTTTGGACTTAATATGCTACATAAACATGTTTATAAAAATTGTATTTATTCCTGAAAGGTTTCTTTTAAACCCAGTCAAAGAATTTTTTGTGTATTTGTTATTTTGGAGCATGTATTTATTTAACCAGAGGCTTAAATGTTTTAAGAAGTATAAAAATGGCTGAACCATATGAAGGAATCTTGAGAAGCTATGGATGAAATGCTAATGAAACACTGGAGAAGAGGTCAAACAAATCCCAGGACTAAATTCTGGGATAATAAAGACAGAGAAAGAACACTTATGAAATAGAAGAACACTGAAAAAGTAGAGGGAAAAAAATATATAGAAATAATCTAAGAGAAGTATCACATGCAAATAATTAAGTTGGAGAAGTACTTCAAAGAAAATATATGAGTTGAAATAGCACAAGACAATACAGATATTGTCAACAAGAGCTAAACACAGAATAAATGCAATCTTATTTTCTTAAAAACTATTAAGCGCTGATAGATTACAAACATTATGTCAGATATGGATAGTGTACAACAATGTGAGGTGATCACATGCTACTACTACTTATTTATCTGAGGGTTATACATTGCCTCACATATGTTAGTCAATTCTTATACTCATTCAGCTAACATTGCGATATCTTCCACAGAACTTGGAAAATAAGACTGAGGCACAGACCCAATCACATAGCATACTAATAGCAAGCTTGGAAGAAGACCAAAATCTTAACCCATGAACTTCATTCCTGCTTTGGGATCCACCAAACCATTCCCTTGAGATGTCAGATTGATTGCCTCTGAAGTAAGTTGCCAACTTTTAAATGTTATTTTTATTCATGCAACCCTGCTGCGTTGTAGAATCTCAAGTTTGAAATGGGTTCTGGCTTTGCCTATTAGCCCAGCCACAGAAGAAATTAAGTGCTGGAAACCAACACCTTCATGTATTTCTTCATTTGCTTTATTCATGCACAGTGGGAAAGTCATCTGCCTATCTCTATGCCTGGAAAGCTAGCTGGATGACCAGAGCGGTGTGAGGCAGAAGCTTTGATGAAGGGAGCTTCTGGATATTCCCGGTGAAAGCCCACTTCATCATGTCACAAAGAGACTTGAGTTGACTCTGTCAAAAGAAAATGCTTCAACAGGAAATTAGTGCCTGAAAATATTCTTTACAAAACTTTGATACTTTTTGAAAAAATAAAGTTATTAGTTATTCAAGAGCTAGCAAAATAGCCACAATGTGTACCAATTAACTAGGTCTAATCTTCAGGCCTGGAGGTACTATGTCATCTGTGTGTACAGGATAGTGGAATCTCACTCTGTATAAGAAAGTTGAGAAAAGGCAAAGGTGCCCATAGATACTGATTTAGAAGAGAAGGTGGTGCCTCCCTTTCTCTTCTGAATCATATATATATATGTGTGTGTGTATATATATATATATATATATATATAATTTCATCATATATAATTTCATCATATATAATTTCATCATATATAATTCCATTATATATACACATATATATGTGTGTGTATATATATATATATATATATATATATATATATATACACACACGCACATAGAGAGAGAGAGAGATTAAAAAAAGGAAGGCACCTTCTCTTCTGTATCAGGTATCTATCTATGTATGTGTGTGTGTGTGGGTGTGTGTGGGTGTGGAGAGAGAGAGAGAAATATGAAGAGATAGGAAAATGTATATGAATAGACTTCAGCAAAGTTGAGAAAGGATTGAGTCAATGAAAAAAGATGGTCATGGGAATAGGACCCCCGCCCATAATAAAAGTTATTATCAATACAAGGGAAATAATTACAGTTAGTAGGAACTTTGTGTATGAATATAGGAGGAAGACTGTAAGAATAATGAGAGCACAAAGACAGAAACTGTGGAATACACAAATCATAAGTATTTATGTGTGAGAGAGATTTAGAGACAGAGCTCCTGGTCTTGATTTGAACTGTGTGATTTTCAATCCATAGTCCCTCACTCTTAAAGTTGAAAATATTTGTACATACACTATACATATAATATATATATTATATATATGTAATATATAATTCTACAGATGACTGGATAAAGAAGATGTGGTACATATATACAATGGAATATTACTCTGCCACAAGAAAAGATGAAATACTGCCATTTGTGACAACATGGATGGATCTTGAGATTATTATGCTAAGTGAAATAAATCAGACAGAAAAAGTCAAGGACCATAGGATTTCATTTATACTTAGGATATAAAACTGAAAGCAACAAATGAACAAAACAAACAAAAACTCATAGACACAGACAAGAATTTAGTGGTTATCAGAGGGTCAGGAGGGAGGGAGTTAGTAGAAGAAGGTAAAAGGGGTTAAATATATGGTGATGGGAGGAGAACTGACTCTGGGTGGTGAATACACAATGCAATATATAGATGATGTATTATAGAAATGTACACTTGAAACCTATATAATTTTACTAACAAATATCACCCCAATAAATTTAGTAAAAATTATAAATTATATATATAGAATTTCAAACAATGATCTGTTATATACGCCAAGTCTTTTTTTTACACTTCATTTATCTTTTTTAAAAATAAGCCTAATATATATGAAAAGTACTGTTTGTCCTACTGATGATGCGTGAGAATATTTTGTAAGATTTTCTCAGCCACTTTATAAGCTCTTTCAGAAAGAGCTTTGTCACTTTGTAAGACTCAAATAAATTTTCCAGTCTTTCATGAAGGTAAGCAACAACTCTAACACCAGGCAATGACCTCTAGAATTCAAATTCCTGCAATAATATCATGCCTCTTCAGATAGGCTTCCTACTGAGAATGTTTCAGCTGCTGAAAAAGGCTCTTTAAGCCAAAGCAATTTAGCACAATCTACTTTTTTCAAACAACGTAATGAAGGCGGGGGGTGAAATTCCTGATCAACTAAGTGAAGAATATTCCTCAATGTCACAGATAATAAACTAGAATTATGTTTCAGTAAATTGTGTATTACAAGACTTTTTTTGAAACAATAAAGGTTTATTATTTCAAATAATATAAGCTTGTAGTAGAAAATTGGAAGAAGGAAAGTTCCCATTATCTACAATATAACTGATTTGTTCATTTCATTAACCTTCACAATTTAGAATTGATCACTGACAAATATTATGTGTTTAAACCAGATGACTCACAAAAGCTCACAGTAAGTGTTCAGTTAGAGTCGGGGCCTTCGATTTGCTCCTACCTCCCTAATAAGAGTACTGATAATAACATTCATAAGAATCATTGTCAGTTTAGCTAAAATTTCTTGAGTACTTATCATATTAAGCCCTTAATTTAACACTGTGCAGAGATTATCCATTTTAATGTTCATGAACACTTTATGGGGGAGGTACAATTATTCTTCCCCTGTTGCAGATGAGAAACTAAAGTAGGAAACTAAAGTAACAGCCTCAAGTTCCTATAGCTCTAAGGGCTGGGAGAACTTGTTCAGATGCTAGATTGTCCAGCTCCAGTTCTTGAAACTCTGATTCTGGAGGGCTGAGTTGGGGCCTAAGAATCTGCATTTTAGAAGCAGCCCAGGAGAGTCTAATGGAAGTGGTATACTAGCCACATCCGCTATTCTGCCTGCATGAATGCAGAAACCAGGAAATGCCTTCCAGTAGTTGTCTAGTCTAGGAGGTCTTTAACCAAAGTGGTTCATAAGCTTTTGTGGGAGATCCCAGAGCCCTCAGAGAATCTGATTAAAGCTACAGATCTTCTTGCAATTAAAATGCACCAAAATTTTTTTGCATTCATTTTCAGGGAGTTAAAGCTCATAAACTCCAGAATAAGGACTCCTGTTCTAGGCTCTCTCTACCTATTTTTCCCTAGTGTCTCTTTACTTCATTATTCTCGTCTCTGAAATAAGGACACTAACCCTTCTGGATTCCTGCTTTGCAAGGCTATTATGAGGATTTTTTTAAATATAGGGGTATTGAAATACAAAAATAGAAATACTACATGTAAACCTCATGCTCATAATAAATAGAAAAACAGGGAAGAACAGATTTGAGTAAAAGGGGCTCCTAAAGAGAAATTTAGATGACACTGGTTATGGAAATGACCAGCAAATAACCAGAAGCATAATGACAGTGGTCATTTGCCATTTGTTGAGTACCTACTATGTGCCAGGGTGATCAGCAGTTTGTACCTTAAAAGCATTCTAAAAGCATTTTTTCCTAGCACTCACAACAGTTCTTCCTTATTTTACAAATGAGGAAACGCAGGCTGATCAACTAAGTGAAGAATTTTCCTCAATGGCACAGGTAATAAACTAGAATTATTTTTCAGTAAATTGTGTATTAAAAGACTCCTTTTTGAAACAATAAAGGTTTATTGTTTCAAATAATATGAACTTGTAGTAGAAAATTGGAAACTAAAGAGAAAGAAGGAAATATCAAACAACTAGTGAAGTTAACTCAAACGCTGATCTGTCTGCATGCAAAATCCATCCAGTTTGAATGATATAAAGGTACAGCCAGAGCTTCCCTTCTAGCTGGGATTCCATACACGGACCAGGCAGGGTTCCTAAGGCAAGTCCTGGAACTGTAGCCTGCACTGCACCCTCCTCCCAACCATCAATTAACCTACTATGATGAGAGTTTGCCACACTCCAGGCTTTAGTTACTATTACCAATCAGTTGCTTTACCCTCCCAATGGAACCAAAACAACAGAAGGCACTGGAAGTACTCAGGCTCCTAGTGACAGAGTCACCAAAGACAGGTCTGTGGCATTCGTTATGAAAGTTAACGTCTTTGCTCTGTGGCAAGTTTCTACTATCAGAGCTCCTGGGAAGTGTGAGCTGCATGACTCACACTTCTAGATGCTCTTCCAACTAGTAGGAAACAGCCTTTCCTTTAAATAAATTTCACTTTCAGAAAAGGATTTAAGCGCATTACAGATAGGGCCATGAAACATTTGGCTACGCGTAAATCCTTCCACAGCAAAAGGAAACCTCCTCATGTCTCAGTAAAGCTAAAACGAAGTCCTGGAAAGTCTTAGCCAGAAGGGCTATAGAGATATCTGGTGGAGAAGAATGTTTCTTTCCCATTCTATTTCAAACCCACAACATTCTTTTGAGGGCTCTTTAACAATAAGAATTAATAGCAAGAACAAAAAAAAAAAAAAAAAAAAGTGTTAACTGAGATACTAAACCCAGCAGGTAGTCTGCTCTCTTCCACAAGTCACCCTGACTCCTCTCTGCTGCCTGAGCCCATCTTAATGCCTTTTCCTTAAGGCTGCTTTTCACGTCCTTGTTTTATAGAGTAAAACTGTAACCCCAGCTTGCCTCAGCACTAACAGATGTTGCAAGGAATAACTTCAGCTTAAATCCTGCCTCTCTTCCTTCACCCCACAACTCCTGTCAATGCCACAAGTCTTTGCACTAGAAACTGAGAACTCCAACGGCACTAGCCACTTTTTGTACCATCCAATGAAACTTTTTGCAGTTGAATATTTTTTAAAAGGGAGCTATTAGATATCTCAGGCTCTTTTTGGCGGGTTATTGGAGGAAACCTGTTACATCAGGCAGTTGCTTTTCTTGCTGTCAATAATAAGCTTTTCTGACCTAGTACACCCCTAAATCTGCTATTTATTAACAAACCTTGTGACTCAACACATGATCATTTCATCAACAAATTACAATTTTCTTTTCTGCAGTACCTTATCTTAACTTCGACATTAGGGTTCACGCTTTCAAAAACCATAAAAAAAGAATACAAACATAATTCTTTGTTGTAGCGGTTATTGGTGTTACTTTTATATTATATGTCATCTGGAGGTTTCTGGGACACCCAGAAGCAAAGGCTCATTAATAACAGGCAGGGCAATTCTAAGCCCAGGCCGTGGGCCCGTAAGTTAGTAAGCTCAACATTTTCCTGAACATATCAGAATTGAATATGTAACCAATTTAATATTTTATTAAACATAAAAAAAATAACCCTGGATTTCTAATTGCTTACCACTTACTAGAATACAGTGGACAAATACATAATAGCTTAGAATTCAGGAACCAAAAATAATACATCAGTGGTTTTGCAAATAATTGTCTCAAACCAAGGCAATAGCAACCAGGAAGGACAACCTTCAATAATACATAACACAGAAAGCTTTATTCAGTCCATTCCTGAGTCATAGTGGTCAGGGTTCCACTGCAGAGAAAAGAATGCAATCTAGCTAGTGTAAGCAAAAAGGAGGTTATTACAGTGTACTAAATGGCTTGCAGATCACTGGGAGGGCTAACAAAACAAACTGTAAGTCCTTCTAGAAACAACGCCCCAGCACACAGCAGAACCAGGCCACCAAGGTTGCTGCCTGCTGACTGGGAAGCTGGTCTACAAACACACCCCCGTTGCCAAGAGGAAGAGACCTTCGTGAGCCCCAGTGGTGCTGGGGTTCCAGATCTCTAAGAGGCCTGTACAGGCAAGACGTGTGCCCTGCCTCTCAACACCCAAGACACTAGTGGCCAGGCCCTGGGGCCTCTGCTAATACTGCTCCAGAAAAACCACATGACCCCCAGTGCTCCCAGCAAGCAGGAGCAATGCCTCTTTTGCCACATTTCTGCCTTCCAAATAAAACAGCATATAAATTTCACCCACAATTCTGGCTGCAAAGGCATCTGGGAAATGTAGTTTTCAGCTTTTCAACCCATGTAGTACAGGTAGGCACAGAAGGAGGTTGAAATGGGTGTTGAGTGACAACCCCTCATACCCAGCATATGAGTCAATGCTAAAAGACTCATCTTCTTCACAATCCTTCCTCCTCCCCACCCACCCACCAAAAACACTGAGAGGGATATGGGAAATTAGGTGATAAATAGAGCGAGGATTTGGTTGTACAAATAGATGGCTCAGTCAGCACAACTGTTTAGGCTGCCTTGGGAGAGGTTACAACCAAGATGAAGAAAGTGTCTCTCCATCAGTCAGCAAAATTTAAGAAAAAGCATTGTTCTTCTGCTTAGAACCTCAGGGACACAGGATTGTTTTCCTCCCACAGGTGGTCTGTGCTCATCATGCCACTCTATTATATGCCCTGCCCACATGTCAATGTAAGGTAACTTGGTATATTCTAGGTCTTATCTTCTGAATGAAGAAATCAGATTATTTATCCTGAGAGCCACTAATCCTATTGGGCAGAACTTGTAGGTTCACCAAGAGCCCTACTAAGAGAGGACTTAAAATTGTCTATTTGTTTGTCTTTCTCTGTCTGACTTATTTCACTTAACACAATGTTCTTTAGGTCCATCCATATTGTTGCAAATGGTAAGATGTCCTTCTTCTATTGTTTAGTTCACCTGATACTAATAAAAAAATAAAATAAAATAAAAAATTTGCAGTATAAAAAAAAATTGTCTATTTGTTAACAAACAAATACCTAGTCAAAGTAGCCTTTTCTCTGCCAGGAGAGTTGCTGTCATGTTGTTGATGTTCACATTTTACAATAGGGTCTTTGCATTCGGTCTCACCAAAATAAAGCTGTGTCTGCTGGATTTTAGCACCTTCTATCCACTTCTATCTGAAGTCTAAGTTCCCATTATGCACTGAGCAAAATTCTGGAAAGTGCTATTATATGTCAGGAAAAAGAGACACAGAAATAAAGAGGACACACATGGTCCCTGCTTTTATAGAGCTTACAGTCTAGTGACAGATTCTAAAAAGATGCTTAGCACAATAAGCAATATCATTATAGCTCTGAGATCTGTGTAGAATTTCTGAGAATGAATTGCTCCAGAATTAATCATCTTTGGACTTGGTTCCCACACATGAAAAATTTTAGCTACAAAATAAAATTGCTTTGGGGTTTGAATTAAGAGAGTCTTTTGGAAGAACACACCAATTGAGGGCAATATCTAAACCAAGTGTCGTATTCCAGGTCCCAATGCTAATAACGCTTGACAGGTATTTCTGTTCTGAAGGAGGGAGCCCGGAGCTGCCCCGACCCTTAATTGAGACGTGAGCCTTCTGGCCGAGGTTCTGGTGTAGACACATCAGTGGAGAAGCCTCACAGGGATCCCATCTCAATGACAATTAATGAGAAACAGGTCACATTGCAGTTACCTTTTTGGGAAACGAATAACAAGCACGCCAAATGAACTTAGCCATGGTTTTCTCTACTGTCTGAATAGCACCTGCTTCGATTTAGCTAGGGGGAAAAATCTTTTGAATTAAATATCCCTCAAAATCACATGCATTTAGTTTAGGGGAAGGCGTTAAACCAAAAAAAAAGGGGGGGGGGGTAAAGTTTTGCCGAAAATGATTTAAAAATAGTTCTCTAGAAATTTTATGAAATCCCTCAGGCTGCAGGCCCCATCCCCAGGTCAATTCCAGTTTGGTTTACATTTACGCTGGAATTTGCGGTGACATTCAATTAAAAGAAGTCAGATTCATCACATTGGGCTTTCCCGTTTCCATACTGGAAAACAAAAGGTCTAGTCCTTGCGAGTGAGACCTCTTTCCCTCTCTTTTCAACAGTTTCTATTATGAGCCAGGCAGTGCTAGAAACTAGGACTATCGAGATGAGTAAGTTATGATCCCCACCTTCCAGAAAAATAGCCTGTACCTCACAGAGATCAAGTAAACTTCCATCAAAGACAAGGGCCCTATCTGACAATGGTCACACAGGGGCAACCTCACTTGGGCATCAAACAAATGTGGAAATAAACAAAGACCAAGCAAATGAGAAAACAAGGGTTATTTATTCAGGGTTGGCTATCACAAGGGTTGTCAGCCACCCTCACTTGCATTTTGGCAGAGACTCAAAGGCAAGCAGAGGAGTGGGAAAGCTTTGTGGTGGAATAAAGGGAGGGCTTCAGGTGTGCCCTGACTGCAGGCTGTTGGCAGGCAGAAACTGGAGTCAGACTAGAAGCGGGTCACTATGTGATTGGTTAGAGTTACATATTTGGCTTTCTCTGGTTGGTTCCAAGTTGGAAGTGGGGACAAAAGTTAGGGCAGCTGTCATTTGGTCATTTGGTGCCAATTATTACAGAAGTTATTTAGCTTCCGGGATTGTCACTAGAGATAGCAATCTGACTTCCTGCAAGCCTGATTTCTAGTAGGCTGGTTTCTCGGGCTGTTTACTATAGATAAGGGCGTCGGTTTCCTGGTCTGGTTGCTGCAGGCAGTCGGTCAGAGTTCTATTTGTATATATCGTCCAGTGATTATCCATTTGTAGAGTCAGTCTCTCACAAGTCTAGGGTTCAATTCTGTCCTGGCCCTAGGACACCATTCGATATCAGCTCCTTTTTCAGTGCAAGCATCCCCAGAGCCCCCCACCTAGACATCCTAATGTCTCCTAACATACTCAACTTCTGGCCTTGACGGCTGTGCCAGGAGAATATCTCTGACAGACTTCCTCCATGCAAGCCTCTTGCTGCCTCATTGTCCTAACTCTACTCTGTGTAAGACAGAGAGAAAAAGCCTGTCCCCCAAAAAACAAGGAAATTATCTTACATAAAACAGCAAGTCCTTGAATCATACATGACCCTGTGGCAAGGGCCTGGTTTATCTTTAATGATAGTAAACATCTCTGGGTATAAGCAGCCATTTGCAAACATAACAGCAAGACCATAGCAAAATGGAAAATATAAACATTACTGAATGAAAAGGCATTATATATCATTGCATTCTAAGTAACGCATATGTGTATAGATACAAAAAATACAGAGGATAGGAAAAAATTCAATTCTCTCAGTTGCAGGATTAAAAGTGATTTTTTTTTTCTTTTTCGCTTGCTTGATTTCCTGATATTTTTTACCATAAATTTTACAATTTTTTTACATGCAGTTCTTGTGAAATAATAAATTACAAAAAAATTTTTAACTCATGAAAAATCTATAGTGTATTTATTTTTTTTTAATTTTTTAATTTTTAATTTTCTTTCCAGTTTTACTGAGGTTACGATTGACAAATAATTGAATGTATTTCAGGTATCCAACATGATATTTTGATATATGTATACCTTGTGCAATAACTATACAATCAAGTTAATCAATACATTCATCAGTTCACGTAGTGTATGATAAGAACCTCTGGAGATCATTCTTAGCAAATTTCAAGTGTACACTACATTATTATTAACTATAATCTCCGTGCTGCACATAGGTCTCCAGAACTTACTCATCTCTTTTTTTTTTTTTTAATTTATTGGGGTGACAATTGTTAGTAAAATTACATAGATTTCAGGTGTACAATTCTGTATCACATCATCTATAAATTACATTGTGTGTTCACCACCCAGAGTCAGTTCTCCTTCCATCACCATATATTTGATCCCCCTTACCCTCATCTATAGTGTATTTAAAAAACAACAGCCTCGGGCCAGCCTGGTGGCTCACGCGGTTAGAGCTCCATGCTCCTAACTCCGAAGGCTGCCGGTTCAATTCCCACATGGGCCAGTGGGCTCTCAACCATAAGGTTGCCAATTCAATTCCTTGAGTCCCACAAGGGATGGTGGGCAACGCCCCCTGCAACTAAAATTGAACACGGCACCTTGAGCTGAGCTGCTGCTGAGCTCCCGGATGGCTCAGCTGGTTGGAGCACGTCCTCTCAACCACAAGGTTGCCGGTTCGACTCCCGCAAGGGATGGTGGGCTGCGCCTCCTGCAACTAGCAACGTCAACTGGACCTGGAGCTGAGCTGCACCCTCCACAACTAAGACTTAAAGGACAACAACTTGACTTGGAAAAAAATCCTGGAAGTACACACTGTTCTCCAATAAATTCCTGTTCCCCTTCCCCAATAAAATCTAAAAAAATAAAAAATAAAAAAATAACAGCCTCTCATAGCAATATATCTGATTCATTAATAGCTGCCACCTATGAGCACCTGTCATTTCTATGGTTATTATCCTCATAATAACGGCAACAAATCTACAAAGTGAGAGTTTCTTTCCCATTTTACAGATGAAGAAACCAAAGTGCAGAAAAGTTGACAATTTGCCAGGCTATCTGACCCCAACGTCAGAGCTTTCAGCCACTATTCTGCCCTGCCTCCCTTCTAAAATGCATGCCCCGAAACTGTGCCTCATACCAGGTGTATGACCATGTAAACTCACTTCCCACCTGTAAAATGGAGGTGATAATTGTGCCTACCTCATATGGAGTGTCGAAAAGACAAGGAGATAATGCACATATAGAGCTAACACAGTGCCCAATGCCTAGGAAGCGTTCAGTACATGGTCATTGATGAAAGGGCGATTGTTTTCAGGGTTTTGTGAATGCTCCAGGAAGGTCTTTTATATTTCAGTTAAAAGACACAGCGATAGGTAACAAGAACCACTGAAATGGATATTAGTGAAGAGATGAGGATTTGGAATAAGTTAACATTGGAATAAGTTAAGAATGACTATGAAGGATTTTTCAACATTTACCTATTCTAGTAATGAGTTATGGTTTATTTTGATAGAATAATAAAATAGAAAAAAGTCGAATATTCCTCAGCTTCCTGTGGCTGGCTGAAGTCACACTACTCAGCCTGAAGTCATGTTGCTCAGTGCCTCATCACAAGGCACTGGGCAGCCCCTCTCGGCTCTGATTCTGGCAGCCTGGAAGACATTTTGAGGCTCAGGCTCACCCCAAATGTTTCGATCGAATTGGTCAGGGTGGAGCTGAGGCAAAAGTAGGACTTAAAAGTGCCCCAGGTGACTCAATGTGCAGCCAGCTAAGAACCACCTGAACCTAAAGCCACAAGGACATAAACAATTTCTTTGGGACTGATTTTGCAAATATAAATATGGATGACAATAGTCACAATCCCCACAGGCAAGTGATCTACTTGGTATTGAACACATTTTTATTAATTTTATTTTTAAACTCCCCACTGCTTAGAATAGTATCTGATATTTTTTGAGCACTTATTTTGAGCCAGCACTTATACCTTATTTCTAGGCACCTCTAAAGTTATGCAGATGACATAGGATTTGAATCCAGGTAGTCTGGCAATCAATCTGCACCATCAATCCCTATTTTATGCTTTCCATAGTGCAAATTTCCTTAAACTTTAAAAATGGTTTGGGTGTTGAAAAATGATGAACTTAAAATTTGTAAAGATGAAATAAACAATATTTTTCTACTTGACCCAGCGTTTTTACAAATAGGCAGTTTCTACTTGCAGGCTATCCTATTTCATTTGTCTGCTGAGCCAATTGTCATAAAACCTCCCACGCTGGAACAAGCAGATACATTTAACAATAATGAGAGAGGCCAATCATTCTGACACAAAAACTCTCACGGTTTTCACCTAGAGGTTGATTTACCATGAAGCTGGGGTCAGGGCCCCTCATTTACATGGCCCAGGAAGAACCACAGCAATTTTTTAATTGTCAGTTTGTTTGATTTTTCCTAAAGAGGACTCCACCAAATTGTGTAACCTTTATGCCCCACCAAACCTGGATCTGTCTCTTACCCAGAGATAGGTAGAGATGTGACTGAGTCCTAGAGCAAGTTTCTAACACCCAGACTAATGTAAGTGCTTTTGAACTGGTCTCCTTCCTTGCAGGCTGCTGGTTGTCATCCTTACCGCTGCCACCAGGAAAGCATTCTGTGAATACCACCATCACCATATTACTGCCCTGCCCAAATTCATTGACTCCCATTGCCTACAAAGCCCAGTCTCCTCATAATCTGACTTCACTTACATCTTTCATCTTTTCTATCATTCTTCCATTTTTATGCAACCTGATATCACCTTTATACCCTCGGTGCCATTTTATATCCCTTTCTACCCAACATAACTGGATTTCCTTGTCTTTGAGTGTGACTCATTCTTTCCTACTTCCTTGGTCTTGTTCATGCAGTTTGTTGTACCTGTCAATCAGGTTCCATTTAAAGAAGTCCTAGTACCTCTGAAATATGTCTGTCAATTGATAATTCCTATCCATCTCTAAAGCCCAATACAAATGCAGCTTTCTCCATAAGCCCTCTCTGGGCCAGGAAAGATCACTTTTGTAATTACTGAGTGCCTGCATTGTGCATAGGCTCCTTGTTCCATACTGCCTGGAATTATAGGTACTATTGTATATGGTCATCTAGTCTACAATTTGTAAATTACGGAGTCACACACGTTGTTGAGCAAAGTGCCATGCAAACTATAGGTTTTCAACATCAATTTTTTGAATATTTATGTCTTTAGAACAAAAAGAAAATTTTTTTTATCTGTGTTTTCATACAAATTTCTTGCTTTCAGCTTCACAGGTTGTTGGGAAAGGAAGTATGGCACAGATTATCTTTTGTGACTATAATGGACAAGGACTTTCTTTTAACTGGGCAACCTCTAGTCAGGTAAAGATGTCTACTATCTGTATATGGCACCCTCTGGGCCCTTTTACCATCTGTCTAACAGACAGGGGTAGAGAAAGCAGCATGGCTTTTGCCTAGTGAGTGTACACAGACTAGCTAAGGGGTTAAGAAGGTCCATACTCTACCAACATAAGCAGGGTTACTAGACCACCTTCAGCTGGGAAGGAGAAAAGTTGCTTGGCAACAAGGGGGAAAAAAAGTGATACGAAGGGAATTTTAACAGTAAGTTGGCCTGAAGCCCCAGCATTTTGGATCTACCCTGAAAGAGATCTGAGTTTAAAATGAATTCTCAGCATTTTGCAAAGAGACTTTTAATCAAAGTCTGGAGGCTGCAGTTGGGTTAGATTATTCTGGAACTGGTATAATTAAGCATTAGTCCCCAAGTGAATGCTGTTTAATTGGACTCTTGTTCTTTCCTCCCCTGAAAATTTAACTCTCAGATTATCTATTGTTTAATTTAACTATTTTGATTCTATATTTTCAAATTTGGAAAAGCCGTGGATATTCATGGAAGGGATCTGGTGCCAGACCTACCATGTAGAATTTGTAACATTATAATCTAATGGCATGAAAATGACCAAAGAGGAAAATGCTCAGACTCAACTGCAGAATTTGTAAAGCTTGTCATAAGGTTTTTGGAGGCTGAAAATGTCACATCATCTCAGATACCAGGTCTGTACTAGGAAACCAAAATTTAAAACTGTGCAACTTGTAGAGTATTTGGCACACCCTGTCCACCCCCCATGAGCTCCTTTCATTTGCATAACTTAAATAAAGGAGATAAAAGTTTTTATGGAGTTAAGAAAGGGCAGAATCTTGAATCATCTGGGTAACTGTCTGTTTTACTAAGATAAATCTCATCATAAATTCTGCTTGTTTTCTTCACCCAAAATTAAGAGACCTGAAAGTAATAAAAGAATAACAGAAGAGGGGTTGCATTTTTCTTTATGTTTATGAGAGAGCTGCATCTTTCACTACAGAAAAAGTCACTGTCAGGGTTAAAGAATAATTTTCATCCTAAATTCCCTTTTGTTGATTGCTTATGACTATAAGTACTTAAACAAACAAACAAACAAATAAACTAGTTTTCTTTTAGTCTTGAATGTCTCAGACTTGGTCTCTGCTCCCCAAGGTAAATTGCTTTGGAGCAATTGAACAAAATAACCTTCAGCAAAATGCAATTTTCACATTCGGTGAAAAGTACCTTTACCCCTAGTGTTCCTCCAAGAAAGTCTGAGTCCAGGACCTCAGACTTGGCAAATGGAATTAGAAGCACGATGAAGAGAAAACAGAGCCAAACATGACCCCACTAGCTGAGTGTTTTATTTAAGATGCAAAGGTTTTCATCTACAGATAAACTAAGTGCTGTAATAGGAGTATTCTGCTCAGTGATGAAGTCTACCCAGAAACAAAAATCTCAGAGGGAAAGGCTACCAGGTAAACTGAACTCACTAAAATTTCCTCCAGACAATAACAGCCAGTTAAGTAAGACAATTGGAATAATTCCTCCTCCTGGAGCACAAAACACAAAAGGTAATATGAAATGTGATATTAAGATTTTAAAAAGAAACATACAAAAGTCAGGACTATCCTAACAAAATAAAAGTGTGGGTGGGAATTAGATGTTAGAAGTTGTTCTAGTGTTTCAGTCAACAAAAACAGTTCCTTCCTCCCAGGACCCAGGGTCAGGTAGCAATTTTCCATTCTAGCCACTTTCTAACAAATACACAGGTATGGTAGGAGTTAAAAACAGTTGGTTGTGAGTTACATCCAGCTGACTTCATCTTGGATCCCCATCTTATGCTTTCATTCCTCATCTAGCACACAGCCCCTGCTATGAGTCTGTTTCCCATGGATTTCACAGACATAACCTGGTACTTCCTTTGTGTCAACCCTTGGCTTAGAGTTTGAGAAAAAGCTTTTCTTCTCCAGCTCTCAGAGGTTTTATCTCTGGTATTTGACATCTGCTAAATCCTTATACTCTACTTCTATATTCATCCCTGTAGACACAATACTGGCTAAAATCATTTAGCAATATAACTTCAAAATATATAAATCATAAATTGACTAATTATAAAGAGAATCTGGCAAATCACAACCATATTGAAAGATTTGACCATTCCTAAAACAGATTAGAAAAAAATAAGTAACGATATGGAAGATTCAAACAACAGCATAAATAAGATCAATCTATTGAATGTGTATCACAATTCCAAAATAATTCCAAAAACATCCTGAATCAAATTAAGGATGTCTCAACAAACACCAAAGAAATGATATCATATAGACCACAATTTCCAACCATAATGCAATAAAATAAGGAATTGATAAAAAAATTTAATTCATGCCTTTTAAAAATAAAAATATAGTTCTAAATAATTCAAGAGTCAAAGAAGAACTGTAATGGAAATTATGATATATTTATAATTAAATAATAATAGAATTAAACAATGCATTTGCACTATGCAGCTCACATGGTATCTAAAGGAAAATGTGTGGACTTAAATTCAGATTAGGAAAAGATTAAAAATTAATAATTAATACATTCAACTCAAAGCATTATTTAAAAAGCTATAAAGTAAAAGCCAAGTGGGGTGGGGGGAGGGAAAGGAAGAGAATACAAGAGAAGAAATTAATTAAATAGAAAAAAAATAGTATCAGCAAAATCAAATGCTCTTTCTTTGAATATATAAATCTTTGGCAAGAGAGAGTAGAAGAACGGGAGAGTGTATGTGCAGGATAAACAATATTAGAAATGAAAAAAAGACAAAACAGAGATAAAGATTTGTAAAATTATAAGAGAATACCATGAACAAATCAGTCAGTAAATTTTAAAAACTTCAATATAATGAAAAGTTTCCTGAAAAAACATTGTAATTTCCCAGGCCGACTCAAGAAGAAGAAAACTAAAGAGACATATATCTATTAAAGAAGTGAATTATTAGTTAAATATAAAAAACTATCTCATAAAGAAGCACCAAAAACCAGAGCCAGATAGGCTTACAGGCATATTTTACCAGACCTTTCAGAAATACGTGTATATACATACAAACATATATGTATAATAGTACATATATGTATAATTTATAAGATAATATAATTTCTAAATAAGATATATAATAATATAGCTATAATAACCTTATCTTACCATATCCCTTAAATTATTAGGTTGGTGCAAAAGTAATTGCAGTTTAAAAGGTTAAAAAATTGCAAAAACCACAATTACTTTTGCACCAACCTAACACAAGTTAATAAACTGAAAAATAATTGAGTGTTTATTATATGCAAGGCACTATGTAATTGCATAAGATACATTACTTATTTTAAACCTTCACAACAGCTCTATAAGTATTATTATCCCTATTTTACATATGAGTAAGTTAAGCCTCAGAGAGGTTAAGTAACCTGGCCAGCTAGAGCGGTGACAGTAGAATCTGTACCCAAATAGAACCCCAGAGCTCAAGCTTTCAACATTGCTTTTACCTCTGAAATAACAAGTGGATTTGCAGCCCTAGCACCAGTCCACAAATCCGACAACTGTTTACACTTTAAAGTACCAACAATTGGAGCCATCCAGTTCATGTTGAGAGCCTGGTTATGTGGAAAGGCACTTGCTTCCTTTCACCTAAAATTAACCATTCATCCCACAGAGAGTAAAAGAAAACCACAAGAAACAAATTGAAGACATCAACTAAAGATCCAGGTACTATTTTTCTCCTTGATCTCCCCAAACCATAAAACAACGATTCCTAGGCAATACATTCATTTCCTCCCTCAGATCCACTGGCAACAACTGAGCACAGTTGTTGCCCCATCTTCTTTCTTCCTCTCCCTTCTCAAAGTACTTCATGAAAGGCTGTATTTTTGACAAAGCCTTTAAATAAAAGTATTGCAAAGCAAGTGCTAGATTGCACACCATCTTATTTTTTTTAAATAAAGGTTTAGGAGAGCTTGTCCTGTGCTAACAAAAGAAAGAAAGAAAGAAAGAAAGAAAAAGAAGGAAGGAAGGAGGAAGGAAGGAAGGAGGAAGGAAGGAAGGAAGGACGGAAGGAAGGATGAAGGAAGGAAGGAAAGGAAAAAGAAAGAAAGAAGAAAGAAAGAAAGAAAAGAAGAAAGAAGAAAGAAGAAAGAAGAAAGAAAGAAAGAAGAAAGAAAGAAAGAAAGAAGAAAGAAAGAAGGAAAGAAAGAAAGAAAGAAAGAAAGAAAATAACTAAACTGAATTTTGGGGGGAATCTCTTAGCATCCTTTTCGTTAGTAAGCTGCTATGGAAGCTTTTGTTGAGGAAATCTTTACATTGAAGGAGGTGGAAGTGAAGACCATTGTTTCTTAGTAGTCCAGAAAGTGTGCTGATGAAAAAGAAATGAAGTAGCAAGAAGGTATGAGACGAGATTGGCCCCATCAGAAAGCTAGTAAAATTTTAAAAACACAGAGATTGGGAAAACTGAGACAAGTTCCTCTTTAAAAGGGAGCAGAAAAGTGTCAACTGTCTTTTTAAAGTTGATGACATATTCATTTTTCAGACTTTTATAGTGTTACTTAACTTTTAAAAAAGGAAAAAGTGAAGACATTAAAATAGTGAATGGACAGAGCACAGCTTCCCATTAAAATAAATACACTTTTATTGTTTGGAAAACCCTAACAAGCTCCAGACTATTAACTGAATTCTGTCATTTTTTTGAAAGAAGAAACTTTTAGCACACTTCCAAACATTAGATTAAATTGGTATCTACTTAATTAATTTTAAATTATAAAATAAAAAGAATATACGTTAAAAATACTTAGAAAAACTACGCATCTTAAACCTCCTGTGCAGTGTCATTCTGTCAAAATCTGCTTCCTCTTTGTCTGAAATTAGCAACGGTAGCCTAAATGGAGCTCTTGCCTCAGTCTACGTGGAGATCATTTTGCTACTTGGCTGAGGATATCAGCATCGTTGGTGTTGATCTTGTATGTGTTTTGGGGGCTGGGAAACTTGATACATAATTGGCACTAGCATCCATGCATTGCTCACGATTAAATCTTAAATTCATCCTTAATAATTTTTTCTCACACTCAACTTTTAATTGATAAATCCTGTCAACCCTACCTTCAAAATATAACTCAAACCCAACCCTTTCTCTATATCTTCACCATTTCCACTCTAGTTCAAGCCACTAGCATCTTTCACTTAGATTATTAAATGAGCCTTCTTCCTGCTTCTGCAGGATATTCTGCAGAGTGGTCCAAGAGATCCTTTCAAACTTTAAGTCAGCGTTACTCCACTGCTCAAACCTTCCGATGGCTTCCCATCTTTGGAACAAAATCCAAAGTTATTACTATAGTCTGCAAGGCTCTAGTAGGTCTGTCACCCACTTATCTCTCAGATCCCAATCTTATCTCTCTTTAATTCCTTTGTATCTATGATCACCAAAATGCTACCCAGCAATCAAGTACCATTCCTTGTTCCATTTATTCTCTTTCTCTCATAGACATTACATCACAACTTTTCCTCTCCCCTAGGAAATCCAAAAGTCCTCTCCCATTCCCACATGCAGCTGATAACCTCGCTCTCTATTGTACTGAGAAACAGTAGAAATTAGAAGAGAGTTCAACATGCTCCCACCACCATATTTACCCACCTAACCAGCACACATGCTCACTTATTCCGCCCTCCCCATGGATGCACCAGCCATGCTTCTATTTAAGACCAACTTCTCTACTCCTGCACTAGATCCCCTTCCTCTCACCTATATCAATCCCCTCCTCTCACTCTTATATCATCAATTTTTCCTTCTCTCTTGGATTACTATTCTCATCTGCGTACAAACATACTACAAGTTCTCCCTTCTTAAATATAAAAAATCTCTCTCAACTCTGCTTCCTACGTATATCTAACACGCAATTGCAGCAAAATTCCTCTAAAGAGATGTCTATACTCCCTTTCCTCCTACCCACTCTTGATCCCACTGCAACAACTCCATGCGAATCAAAATCCAGTGATCCATTCTCAAACTTATTTTACGTGAACCATCCGTATCTTTTGGCACAGTTCATCACTCTGCTTGATAAACTTTCTTCACTTGGCCTTCAGGTTTTGTGCCTGGCCAGCACCTGTTCTCCTCTGCTCTCTCATCCCTAACCCCACGCCTGAGCTCAGCTTCTCTAACCTCATCATGTATCATGCTCTCCTCATTCACTCTCACTAGCCATATAAGTTGACTTCTTTGCCATTCCTCAAATATATCCGTTTAGAAGGCCTTCTCCTTGCTCCTCTACCTGGAATCCTCTTCCCTCGACTCCTTCAAGTTTTTCTTCAAATATCACATAAACAATGATACCTCTCCTGATCACCCTATTTAATATTGCAATATCCACCACCCTCAAACTTCCTGTATCCATTTACTTTTTTCCATTACATTTACGAATTTCTAACATGCTACATAATTTACTTATTTAGTTTAAGTCTTCCCTCTGGCCTGAAAATGGTCACCTTGTCATTTTAAAGTCATTTGACAGTTTTGATTCCAGATACCTGGCACACAGCAAGCATTTAGCAAATTGTTGTCAAACTAATGGAGCCATAGGCCTTGGCTCTGAGCATATCAGTTAGACAGCTACCACTATTGAAGACCATATGTTAAAAAATTGAGGATCCCAAATAATAAGCAAAATACTCAAAAATAATATAAGGATACCGTGTTTCCCCAAAAATAAGACCTAGATGGACCATCAGCTCCAATGTGTCTTTTGGAGCAAAAATTAATATAAGACCCAGTCTTACTTTAATATAAGATCCGGTCTTACATAATATAATATAAGACCAGGTATAATACAATACCAGGCATAATACAATTAATATAATATAATACTGGGAATAATATAATATAATACCAGTCTTATATTAACTTTTGCTCCAAAAGACGTATTAGAGTTGATGGTCCGGCTAGGTCTTATTTTCAGGGAAACACAGTAGTAAGATTGCTCAGAGCTGGTTTGGTAAACATACAGAACAATTTCCATAGCCATGTTGGGAAATACTTATCATTGTTGGAAAGGGATGCTGCTTAAATTATAAATTAAGTTAGAACCCTAGGTAACTGAATGGGCAGAGAAACTTATCCCTTGATGATTAAGATCATATAGTTACTAGCCCTCAAATGCTGTCATCCCCACAAGAAGTTTCTCTTAAATTCTTCAGGCCTTTAAATAGACATGGTCATTTTACAGAAGCCCAATTCAGAAATAATTATAAAACAACACAAGCAGCAGGACTACTTCACGACAAACTAATGACTTCAGGACATGCAAGGCAAGACTCCTCTGTATAAATTCACTTCATAGCAGGGGTCAAAACCATTAAATTAATGTCAAACTGGAGTTCCTGGGCCCTGAGTACTCCATGACTCCAGAGGATTGGGATTTGTAAGAAAAATACTAAACACAGAGACATGTATAAACACTCTAAAAGATACTTTATACAAATGTCTTTTTGTCTGAAATCAAAACTCCAGAAAACAGAACTTTAAGTTCCCACTTTTCAATGAAAATATCTTTGGAAAGACATTCAAGAGTTAATTTTGAAAAAGGAAAAAAAAAAAACCTCTCGTGATAAAGTATGAAGACATCACTGCTTGACTTTAATAAGTGTTCTGTTTAAAATCTTCAATATAAAAGCCTGGTCCCTTTAAGACATTTTCTTAAAAACCCAAATTGAGCAATTTCTGAGAGCTTTGGTGTTAGTGTGATGAGTAATCCCAAGAAATACCCTTGTTGGGGTTGAGTTAGAGGTGAGTGTCTTGGCCGTATGATGGCAACACAACTGCCACAGCTGAGAGGGATGAAAGCCATGTTCACTGAGTTTTAATTTGAAATTTAAACGTATGGAATACTTATAACAAAGAAACTTACCCTCCACAGAAACAAGATAGCTCTTCATCAAACCTTTTCTGTTCATGCTTTGTACACAACCATACTACATTTCTCAAGCACCTTTGAAGGTAAGTGTAACTGAACCCTCACCAATGAAATGTGAGCAGAAGAAATATATGACACCGCCAGGCTTTAACCTATAAAAATATCTCCTCAAGCAATGCCAACTTGATATAGAAGGGTGTGGCAACCTTAGAAGCCATATGTCAAAAGTGGTAGAGCCACAGATGGAAGAAGCCCAGGAAGGAGACTGAATCATTACTTAAAAGACAATCGTCTTTTGAAAGGGAACCAATTTTAGACATTACATAGATGATAAAATAAACCGTATTAAGTTTTCTGTTTTGTTACAGTAGTTCATGTTACCTTAATAAACATCCTTAATTCAGAATGGTAAGACTTACTGAATAATTAAATTACTAATGAGTAATCCATTTAAGGTGAGCAGCTGTACACTAAGCTTTAACATTCATTGTATCTAACATTCAAATCTAACAGGCTTACAACAATTTTAAATAGACTAATACCAGAGTTTGCTTTTCAACATTTAAAGTTTTCAAGATAAAAACAAAGATTTGGGTTGCTGTTGCTACTATTGACTAAAAAGACTTATGGTCCTTTTACCTCTAATCTAGCTCTGCACGCATGCGTACACACACACACACACACACACACACACACACACACACACACACACCTCTCAACCCTGCAGAAGCCAAAAGCATCAGAAGGAGTAGCAGAAGAGAAGTAAAAGATCTAGGAGGAACAGGAAAGTTTCCTTGAGCCCTGGGACAGACCCAGGAAGGGTGAGAGGAAAAGTTTTGCATTGAACATAAAATTGAAGTTCTGATTTTTGCCCAGACAGGACTTTTAAAGCCTGAAAGTATTTTAATAATCAAAATAAGGAAAAAGGGAACAACAACAACAACAAAATACAGTTGGGACAAACAAAACAAACAGCAACTGATAGTTATAAATCCAACCATATCAATAATCACATTAAAACTAAATGCTCTAGGTCTCTCCACCATGTGAAGATACAATGAGGAGATGGCTGTGTGTAAACCAGGAAGAGGGTCTTCACCAAACCCCACCAAGCTGGCGCCTTGATCTTAGACGTCCAGCCTTCAGAACTGTGAGAAATAAATGTTTGTTGTTTAAGTCAAAACAAAAAACAAACAAAAAACCCAACTAAATGGACTAAATACCCTAATTAAAAATCAGAATGCCAGCTATAATTATATATATATATATGTATATATATGTATGTATATACTTACAAGAAGCGGAGTACAGCATTAGGAATAGAGACAGTGGAAATGTAATGGTTGTGTGCGATGTCAGAGGGATAGTGGATGGGGGTAGGGGGGTTCACACAGTGTGAGGGATATAAATGATAAACGTCTAAGTATTACTTTGTCTTGTGCACCTGAAACTAATAAAAAAATAAAAAATAAATAAAAAAAAGCAAAGATTGTCAGACTGGATTTAAAAACACAACCAAACTGCATGACACAAGAATTACATTTCAGTGAATTAGCAATTTCAGGAATGAGGAAAGTGACATTACTAGAGATTTCACAAGCATTAAAATGATAATAAGGCAATATTATAAGCAAGTTTATGCCAAAAAATTCAATAACATAGGTAAATTGCACAAATTCTATGAAACACAAAATTACCAAGGCTCACTCAAGATAAAAGATAACCCGAATAGTCCTATATCTGTATCAAATGTTAGATTTATAATTTAAAACCTTCCCACAAAATAAATTACTGGCCCAGACATTTTTACTCAGAAGTTCCACAAATATTCAAGAATAATAATATTAATTCTACACAAACTCCTCCAAAAAAGGCATTCAGATTGGAAAGAAAGAACTAAATATGTTATTTGCATATGACATGATCAATTTTGTAGAAAATACAATGAGATCTACAAAAAATAATCATTGGAACTAATAAGTAAATTCAGCAAGTTTGTAGGACACAACATCAATGCACAAAAAAATTCATTTCTATGTACTAACAACAAACACTTAGAAATAAAAAAAATAAATATCATTTATAAGGCATAAAAAAATATTAAATACTCAGAAAAAAACTGACAAAAGGTGTACAAGATGTATACACAGAAAACTACAAAACATTACTGAGAAAAATTAAAGAATACCTACATAATTGGAGAGCTATACTATGTCCATGGGCTGGATGCCTCAATATTATCTAGATATTGATTCCCCCCAAATCAATCTGTAGAAGCAATGTAATTCCAATTGATTTCCCAGCAGGCTTTTTTTTGTAGAAATTGACAAGCTGATTTTAAAAGTCTTATGGCAATGCAGCTTTAAAATAGAACAAAATTGAAGTAACAACATACCAAGTTTCAAGACTTATAAACTTACAGTGATCAAAACAGTGTGGTATTAGCACAAAGATAGACATATAGGTCAAGAAAATGAAATAGAGAATCCAGAAAAAGGATCACACATATATGGAGAACTGATTTTCAACAAAGATATAAAAGCAATTATGAAGAAAGAATAGACTTTTCAATAGTGTTGAAAGAATTGCAAAAAAAAAAAAAAAAAAAAAATCTTTGATCCGTACCTCAAACCACAGATAAAAATTAACTCTAAATGGATCACAGTCTTAAAAGTAAAGCCTAAAATAAAAACATCTAGAAGAAATATTATATGATCTTACAATAGGTAGAGATTTCTCAGATAAAAAAAGTGTTTCATGAAACAAAAATTAAATAGAAATTGGACTTCATCAAAATTTAAAACTTCTTGCTTTTGAAAGACACTCTAAGAGAATGAAAGGCAAGCATAAAGAAATTTCAGAACACTAAACATAACAAAAAAAATGCTAAATATTAAAGAAGCACTAGACGATCAGCTGACTTCTCAAGAGTTGAAAAGACCCAACGGAAACCAGAGACCAGTGAAAGGATGCCTTCAATGAGCTAAAGGAAATTAACTGCCCTAAATCCTAGTAAAAACATCCTTCATAAGTGATCATAAAATAGACATTGTTAGGCAAAACAAAAGCTAAAAAAGTTTGGTGCTATCTAACTTTTACTATAGAAAATTCTAAAAGATGCATTTCAAACAGAAAGAAAGTAGTGTGAGATGCAACAAAGAATGAAGAACAAAAAAATTAATTAGTGGCTAATTCTAAACAAACATTTACATAGTTGTCATCATCACAGTAGTAGTAGTAGTACATGGATGGATCTAGACGGTACTATGCTAAGTGAAATAAGTTAGACAAAGAGTCAAATGCCATGTTATTTCATTTCTATGTGAAATCAAAAAATAAATCAATAAACAAACAAATAAATAGAAACAAACTCATAGATACAGAGAACAAACTGATGTTTGTCAGACGGGAGGGGGATTGAGGGAATGGGTGAAAAAGTGATGGAATTAAAATGTATAAATTGCAAATTATAAAAATAGTCAAGTACAGAATAGGGAATAGAGTCAATAATATTGTAATAACTATGTATGGTGTCATATAAGAACTAGACTTATCAGGTCAATCACTTCACAAAGTATATAAATGTCTAATCACTATGTTGTACACCTAATATGATATTGTGTGTCAACTAATATGAAACTAATATCATATTGTATGTCAAATGTAACTAAAATTTTTTAATTGAAAATATATTCAAAATGCAGAAAAGACTTGATAAACATTCAGTTATACTAGAAGATAACCCTCAGAAATGGAGAGATTTAGAGGACAAAAAATAAGAATAGTAAGAAATCAAGAAACACCTTCAATTAACCTTAATGTAGTAAACATTTCACAATATACAGAGGGTGCCAAAAAAATGTTTACACATTTTAAGAAAGGAAAACTGTACTAAAATCGTAATACTTAATATATACTGATAACAAAAGATGAATACAAGTCACGTTTGACTTCTGCAATTACAAGAGGTGCTCAAAGTGGTTACCATCAGTGTACAGACACTTCTGATTATGGCAAACTACTGTTTGAGCAACACTGACCAAAGTGTCACTTGTATACATTTTTTGGCACTTGTATATATAATACATATAACATATATTACATGTATATCTTTGAGATAAATATATATCTTTGGGATATATATAATCTTTGATATATATATATATATATATCAATATATATCAATCTTTGATATATATATATATATATAATTTTAAAAATCTATTATATGCTTGATCATAAATCAAACTTTAAAAAAATTAAAGGGAGAATTTATACGCTACCTTCTCTAATCATAAGACCATATAATTAATAATAAATAATATAAAGGTATACCAAAATGTTTACTAAGAAATGAAGAAGTATATACTACTAGAAAATTACTGGAGAGGTAATAAAAAGGAGAACACTTTGTACCAAAACCTAGAGGACACAAATAAAGCTATGCTCCAGGCAAAATATACTGCTTTAAATGCCTTACTTTGCTTAAAAGGCAGATAACAAAGAAAATTCATATTAATAAATAACAACAACAACAAAAATTAACAAAAATAAGCTGGGAAGATAGCATTTATAAAGATAAAATATAAAATTCATAAAATGAGAAACAACTTAGTAGAAAGGATAATTAAACCCAAAAACTGATCTGTAGGCCTTGGTGTGTGGCTTGGCTTCTCAAGGCAACTCCAAGCACAGTGCAAGTTGCAGCCATCTCTGAACTGCTTTGTGACTCTTGCCAGGTGGCCCCAGGCAGGGCACAGACTGCAACAAACTTTGAGTTGCAGTAGGTCCCTTCCCCTTCCAGAGGCCCTGGGCCTGGCAGGCCCAGTAACCAGCTTCAGACTGGGCTGCAGCATTACCCGTCCACTTCCAAGGATGAGACACTCAAAGGACAGACTGGGCTGGCACTGGAGCCCTGCTAAAGTGAACCCTGCTCTGTAGGATCAGCCTTGCACCACAGCTCCTCCACTGTAGTCAAGCCAGTCCTCACAACCAATCAGCCCGAGGCTCAATCCCTCCCATTGATATATTATGCAAAGAGCAAACAAGACTCAACTACAACAGGAGGACATACAAAACCCACACAAGGAACACACCTGAAGCACTTGGCTCTGGTGACCGGAAGACTGCGTGACTGGGCCCCACAGCACACCTACGACATAAGGCCACTGTACTAAGACTGGGAGACATAGCAGCCCTACTTAATACATAGAAACAAACACAGGGAGGCATCCAAAATGGGGAGACAAAGAAATATGTTCCAAATAAAAGAACAGAACAAAGCGTCAGGGAAAGAACCATTATAATAAACAAAATGGAGATAAGCAATCTACCAGATGCAAAATTCAAAACACAGGTTATAAGGATGCTCAGTGATCTCAGGGAGAACTTCAACAAGGAGATAGGAAACAAAAAAATGGAGATAGAAAACATAAAACAGAACCAGTCAGAAATAAAGACTACAATATTGGAAAAGAAGAATACATTAGAGGGAATCAACAGTAAATTAGATGAAGCAGAGGACTAAGTCAACAATTTAGAAAATAAAGTAGCAGAAAACACCCAATAAGAACAACCAAAAGAGAAAAGAAAATCCGAAAACATGAAGAGAATTTAAGGGGCCTCTGGGACAACACCAAGTGTACCAACATTCACATCATAGGGGTACCAGAAGGAGAAGAGAGAGAGCAAGGAATTGAAAAATAATGAAGAAGAAATTTGAAGAGAAATTTCTATTTGAAGAAATAATGAAGAAGAAATCCAAGATGGCTGAGTAGATAAACACTGTGCCTGCTTCCTTCCAAGAACACATTAAAATTACAACTAAATTATACATCGTCAACCTGGAGAACCATCTGAAGTCTAGCCAAAAAGAAGTTTTATGACTAAGGCTATAAAGAAGCCACGTTGAAGCTGGTAGGAGGGGCAGAGATGCAAAACAGTTCCCACACCTGCATGTGGAAGTTGAGAATCAGGAAGGATATTTCAGCTGTAGAGTTTCCCCCTGGAGCAAGGGACCCCAGCCCCACACTGGACTCCCCAGTGGTGCTGGGAAGAGGAGCCCCTACAACATCTGGCTGTGAAAAACAGTGGGGATTACGACCATCGAGTTGGGACAAAAGGCTGCGGGAATCCAAGGCGTCCTCTTAAGAGACCTGCGCACAGACTCACTCACTCGCAAGCACTGACTCACCTTGGGCTCCAGCGAAGGGATGGTGACTTGGGGGGGCCTCAGAGGCATACAAGTGGCGATCTGAGGTGTGTGGCTTCCAGGTGAAGGCTGAAGGACTGTTGCCATTTTCCTTTGTGTGGGGTGCTCCTTCTGTGCAGCCAGCAAGCGGGAGCCATCTTTGATGTGTTGAGCCCGCCCCCCACAGGCCAAATCGGATTCTGATTGGTTTGGTGAGTTGCACTCTTCCACTCTGCTGACTCTTTGGGACCTCACCACATCCAACTCCCCCAACACCAGAGGCACTTTGTGAGCAGCCAGCCCAGCCTGCATTGCACTCTTTCTTGGAAAACTATTGGAGTCCAAGGGCCCCAGGCAGGTGGCAACCAGCCCTGGTGTATTCTGACACTTTTGCTGAGTAGCTACATGCTCAACACTGGTACCAAACCAGAATCTACATTTACCTGGTGAACACAACTCTTCCAACTCTCGTGACTCTCTGAGACTCTGCCTCACCCAACTTTCATACCCCAGGAGACTTTATCAGTGACTAAATCTTAAGGGAACCAGCAGGTGGTGGCAGGCCTCCGGGTGTCCCAGCTTTTTATGGAGCTACCCCAGGCCAGGTACTTATGGCAAACATCCTCGGTTTGCAGTGTGGCCTCTCCCACATGCCTCCAGTTTAGCACAGGCAGTGACTAAATGCAGATCGCTTTGCAGCTTCTACCAGGTAGTCCTCAGCCGATTACAGTTAGTGGATGAGCAGGGCCTGCACCAAGAGGCCCCAGACCATAGCAGAGCACTGCCCAATTAGCCCCACAAGCGGCACACACAAAGGGTGGTCTCAACAGGCACCAGAGCTCCCTGGGGCGAATGCCACTCAGTGAGGAAGCCACCACACACACACACAGCAGCCTGTAACCTGTGGATGTGGCCACACCCCCACAGCCAATCAATCTGAGAGCCAATACCACCCACTGACATGCCAATAGCAATCCAGGCTCAGCTATAACAGGAGGGCACACACAACCCAGACAAGAAGCACTCCTGGACCACCTGGAACATGTGACCAGGGACACTGTGCCAGGGCCAAACAGAGCACCTACTACATAAAGCCACCGGGCCAAGACTGGGAGACATAGCAGATCTACCAAACACATAGAAACAAACACAGAGAGGCAGCCAAAATGAGGAAACAAAGAAATGCATCCCATATGAAAGACCAGCAGAAAACTCCAGAAAAAGAGCTAAAAGAAGTGGAGGCAAGCAACCTATGAGATACAGAGTTCAAAACAGTGGTTATAAGGATACTCAAAGAACTTAGTGAGAACTTCAACAAAGAGATAGCAAGCACACACACACACACACACACACAAAGCCCATATAAAACATAAAAAAGAACCAGTCAGAAGTGAAGAATACAATGACTGAAATGAAACGCACTAGAAGAAATCACCAGCACTAGTTGAAGCAGAGGATTGAATCAGCGATTTGGAAGACAAAGTAGCAGAAAACATCTAATCAGAAGAGCAAAAAGAAAAAAGAATCCAAAAAAGTGAGGATAGTTTAAGAGACCTCTGGGACAACACCAGGAGTACTAACATTCGCATCATAGGGTGCCAGGAGGAGAAGAGAGGAAGCAAGGAATTGAGAATGTATTTGAAGAACTAATGCTGGAAACTTTTCTAACCTGGTGAAGGAAATAGTCATAGAAGTCCAGAAAGTGCAGAGAGTTCCAAACAAGATGGTTGCCAGATGGGAGGGGGTTTAGGGGTGTGGGTAAAAAAGGGGGAAGGGATTAAGATGTACAAATTCATTGTTACAAAGTAGTTATGGGGATGAAGGGTATAGCATAAGGAATATAGTCAATAATATTGTAAAACTATGTATGTTACAGATGAGTACTAGATTTATTGGGGTGATCGAACAGAGGGAGTTGGGGGGCAGGTTGAAAAAGGTGAAGGGATTGAGAGGTACAAATTGGTAGTTACAACGTAGTCATGGGAACGTAAAGTAAAGCATAGGGAATATAGTCAATAATATGGTAATAACTATGTATAATGCCAGGTGGGTACTAGACTAGTCAGGGGCATCACTTTTTAAATTATGTAAATGTCTAACCACTATGCTGTACACCTGAAATTAATATAAAATGATACTGAATATCAGGTGTAAGTGAAAAAATAAAAAAGGGGGGAAAGGTGAATAAGAGGTTCAAATTTCCGGGTAAAAAATAATTCATAGGGATATAATGCACAGCATAGAGAATATAGTCAACAATATTGTGACAGCATTGTACAGTGTCAGATGGTTGTTGGATTTATCGTGGTGATCACTTCTTTAGGTACATAAATGTTGAATAACTATTGTGCGTACCTGAAACTAATATAATATTGTATGTTAGCTATATTTTAATAAAAATCTTTTTAAAAAGACAAGAATGACCTATTTCACATTATTTTTAACATTGATATAGATGTTATAATAAACACTACTATGTTTCCCTGAAAATAAGACTGGGTCTTATATTAATTTTTGCTCCAAAAGACGCATTAGAGCTTATGTTCAGGGAATGTCATCCTGAAAAATCATGCTAGGGCTTATTTTCCGGTTAGGTCTTATTTTCGGGGAAACATGGTAAGAGAAAACGAAATAACTGGCAAAAAAAAGCATTGGAAAAGAAAAAAACTTTTGGTGATTACATGACTGTATACTTGTATACATAGAAAACTCAAGAAATTCTAGAACAAGAAAAATTATAAAATTAATAAAATAATTTGTTCTAATTTCTGGATTAAAAATATGTTTTTAAATTAACAGCCTTCTCTGGCAATGAGCATCAAGAAATGAAAAGTCAAATCTTTTCTCGTTACAAAAACTATAAAATACTTTCAAAGTAATTTAATAAAAAAGACACAGGATGTACAGAATACTACTAAAATATATAACGCATGATCTGAAAAATATGAAAATGCATTCCATGTTCTTGGGAGGGAAGAATAAATACAAAAAATCGAAATCTCCAAGAATTAATGCACAAGTTAAGTGCAATTTCAACTAATATCCTAATAATTTTTAATTAGGTAAATTATTTTAAAACTGTATGTGAAAGAAAACATATCCAAAAAAAGTATGAAAAAAAATGGTATGGGAAGAGTCACCTTACCGAATACCAGAATATATCATAAAGCCATTATAATCAAATAGGAAAAAGTTAATGTAGCAATGAAATAGAATAGATACAGAAATAAATCCCAGTGTAGATGAGAATTTAATATATTATAAAGGTGGTGTATTTTCTATAGAAAAAAATTATGGATTATTTAATAATTGGTACCAATAACCTAGATATCTATCTGGAAGAAAATAAAAATGGACCATTTCTTAAAACAAATACAGAAATCAGTTCCAGATGGATTAAAATTCTAAATAACAAAATTAAGAATGTGTAAGAAAAATCTGACACTTCACAATCTAAGAGTTTCTAGAATCCATGACTTCCTAACTATGACTAGAATCCCAGAAGTTAAGGCTAGATGCATTTGACTAAATAAAAATTATGAGCTTTTATATGGCAACAGATCTCATAAACAAAGATAATGGACAAATAACGGATGTGGGAAACTATTTGTAATACAGATGATAAAAGTTTAAATTAATAATATGCAAAAATCTCTTACAAACAGACAAGAGATAAGTAACCAACAAAATATTTCACAGATGACTGAATCCAGTGGTAAATAAATGAAAAGATGTACAAATTCACATGTAGTAACGACAAATATGCAAATTATAGTAACAGCATGATTATCAATTTACATGCATCAGACTGACAAAAGTTTAAAAAGAGCCCCAACATCTATTGCTGTCTGGGATGTCATAAAAAGGGTACTCTCATATATTGCTAGTGGAAATGTGAAGTGTTACATACAGCCTTTGGGGAAAGCAATCTGGCATCATTTATTCTAATTAAAACACATACTCACACTTAGACCCACCCAGCAATAACATTCCTGGGTATTCCATAAAAATAAAAGTATTTATTTATAAAGACGTATGTAAAAAGATATTGATTGCAGCATTGTTAGTGGTGGTAGAAGAAAAAGAAGTACTAGAAACAAAAGCAATGCCTGTCAATAGGAGAATGGCTTTTTTAAAATTGCAGTCATTAAAAATAATGAATTGGAGTTCTACCAGATGACTTGGAGAATTTTCAAATGAGAAATTGTTGAGTGAGAAAAGCAAGATGCAGAAAAGCATGTAATACATGATCCTACTTTCATAAAAAAACACATAAAACAAAACTTGCCTGTGTATGCATGTATATTACACATTATATGAGGATTATATGAGGACAGATAAAAAAATATGGAAAAGATACATTTGATCCTGTTTTGAAGGCTACTTGGGAGGCAGAGAGGCTGGTGTAAAAAGAAGGAGGAGGAGGGTGAAGCAAACAAAAAAGAAAAAGAAAAATTAGCAGTAAAAAGAGTCCTGCATGATTTAAAATTAGGCATTTGACAAAATTATGTATATGTGGGCACATATAAATAAAATATGAATTATTTTAATACATATTCAATTAAAATATTTTAAGGAAAAAGATTAATACGCCAATAGAAAGATATTTTGCTTCTCTAGTGATCAAAGAAATCCAAGGTGAAATAATGAGATGTCATTTTCCCTACAAGATTAGAAAAGATATTGCCCACTGGTTGTGCGGATATGAAGAATTAAACTCACCTAATGCTTTGTGAGTGTAAATTGTTAGAAAGGTCTGAAGGATACTTAGGCAATATTTAAGAAAAGCCTTCAAATAAACACTGCACAATCATGAAATGCATATAAAGAATGCATACAGAAATGTATATGAAGAGTAATCATTGCCAGTAATATCAAGAAATTGTAAGCAACTTAAAAAATGAAATAACATGTGAAGTACTTAGCATAAGCTTGGGATGTCATTAGCACACAATACATGTTCTAAAACAAGGGGATTAGTTAATCAAGTGGTCATCAAGCTCAGAAGAGGAAAAGAATGATGAAGCATTTAATAAATAGCACTAGCATTATGGAATGGAAAACATGCAAGTTTTAAAAATGGTAATGCAGATATCTATTCATGACATAAAAAGATATTAACAAAACACAAAATGTTATTAAAGGGAAAATGAAGTTTTAAAGCAATATCCATTTTGAAAACACATTTGTAATTATATTTGTGTAGAAAAATATCAGGAAAAAATAAAGCAAAATGTTAACACTGGTTATGTCTGAATGGTAGGATTTTTTTTTTTAGGATTTTTTTTTTTTTTAGGGTTTTTTTAAGCCATCTGTATTTTCTAATTTTTCCACATTTTTGCGTAATTTTTAAATTGTCAAAGGATGGCAGGGTGGATTAGTATTTGGAATATAGAATCAGAATTCCAGCTCCTTAACTTAATAACAATATGACATTAGGCATTTTATTATACTTTTAAAATACCTATATTCTCATCTACGGATTAATTACCCAGAACCAAAATAACCCGTTCCCCGGTTCTTCCACATCAATAGGCATTTGCTGTACTTGAACCCATTGGCAGGGGTGGGAAAGAGAGAGCATGCTGACATTTCCTCACACTAGCAAAATTTTCATGTTGCCTTAGTAGTTATTCCAAAGACTGGATGAGAGACACAGGAACTTGTGTGGTTATTTTCAAACATCTCATGACTTGAGAGATCAGGTGTTGAAGGAAACTGTGCCTACATGTTTGCTAGGAAAGCATTCTCAGGTTTCTTTTCTAATTATGGAAAAGATGATACATTAATGTGACTATTACCCCCACTTTCTGAAAACAGCCAAGCAACCAGATGCATGAAACCCACATTCAGGAGAAATGAAGTCATGGATAGGAGTCCCAAGCATTCTAGCAATGAAGCTACTAGAGTTACATAACCTACAAGTTCCAACATGTTTTCCCAGGTCCATCACGTACCTAATAAAACTTTTCCAAGGACTACTAAAAGACAATTTCAAATTCATATATCATGACCTTTGGACCAACTCCATCGAAATACAGAATGTCCTTGATGGGACTGTTTATAGATGTAACCGGTGCACGTTCAAAATTACTTTGAAAGACTAATGGAAATTTTTGATTCACAGATAGAAAGTGAAAAGGAGGAAAGGACATTCAGTTCTGGCACCAAAAGACTATGAGAAATGAAGAGCGAGAAGAGGGATACCTCACTCTCCTTGGGGAAGGCTAAGGAGGGAGGACAGTAAAACAGTAAGGGAGCATCTGCATACATCCACCAGCCCAACATCTCCGTTGGAATGGAGATGATGAGAATCCGTGATCCCACTGATTTTCCTCAATAATAAGAGCAAACGATTCTGCTTCAGGAACGAACGAGAGGTGAACACTCAGAATGAGTTCAGTTTTGAGTCAAATAAAAATGATGTAAGCCAACCTTATTTAAAGATGAGCCGTCATCTCCCATCTGGACTTTTGCAATGGCCCCCTAACTGGTCTCCCTCCCTGCTTCCACTCCTGCCTTCCATGGCCTACCTTCCATATGGTAGCCAGAGTGATCTTTTTAAAATAAAACTCAAATTGTGTCTCTCCCTGATGGCTTCTCTTTACACTTGAAATAAGATCCCAAGTCCTCACCAGGGCCTGTAGGATAAACACAGTTCGTAGTTTTCCTGGGACAATCCTGTGTTGTGGTTAATGAGATACTCCTTCCCCTCAGTATCCCTGTAGCTCATTCCCTCACTTGATCCATGTCTCCCAGGAAACATCATCTCTTCAGAGAGGGCTTCCTTAATCTATTAGAAAACAACTCTATCCCCTTTCCCTGCTTTACTTTTTTATCAAATACCTTGTCACTACTTAACATTATGTCACATTTGTATCTCTTAATTGTTTGTCTGTATGACTAGAATAATGCTCTGTGAAGGCAGAACTTTGTTGTTTCCACCAACACATCCCCAGAACTGAGAGCTGTGCCTGCCATGACATCTGGCAGTGGCTCAGCAAATGTCGAATGAATGAATGAATGAATGAATGAGTGAATGGATGAATGAATGAATCTTTGTTTCTGCATGGCAAGTATTCACACACTCCAAGTGTGTATAGAACATTGCTCGAGCTAGTGATTTGTGGAACTGACGGTCACGAGAACTTCTTTTACGCTGTCAAACCAAATTTACATTTTATCTTTGATTACTAGTTTCTAGGTGTTATGAGCATTATCTGTGGACCATATCTCAAAGCAATCCCTGAGTGTGGATTCCCAATAGTCAAGTTTCTCTAGGGTGGTAGCCTCCCCCAACCCCCTGACACAGGCTCGACGGTCTTTGTCTACCTACTGCAAACTCCTACTACACTTGAAAATGAAAATCACCTCTCTCATGTGCAGAGATGAGCAAGAGATGAACAGAAACTTGATTTTGTGCTTTTTATAAAAAGATCCTGAAAAGTGTGCACACACACACACACACACACACACACACACACCCCAAAATCCCAATACATCTGATTTCCATCAGAGCAAGCCAAGCAGTCCCACCTTAAGGGTAAGATCATTGAGATTCCCAAGAGTTTAAGGGATATGTCCACGTTTACGTAGCTACGTGTAGGTAGTGGCAATACCCAAACATAGATTCACATCTGTCTAGCACCAAAACCGTCTTTGAAAAAGTAGGATGCCAGTCTTTAAGGAGAAATGGACTTTCCCATAAACCTTTAAAGTAGCCCATGCCCCCAGAAAGACCCAACAGAGATGAACAAATGACCTGAAAACATATTCTTGACTGGATAGTAAATAGTTGTCAACAATGACTCCTCAATGACCTAAACTCCTACTGAGCCTGTCAACCAGCTCAGCTTTCCCAAGCTTTGAAAATAGGCCGTAGACTGCATAGGGAATATAGTCAATAATATTGTAATAACTATAACTCTGTATAGTGCCAGGTGAGTACTAGACTTATCAGGGGATCACTTCATAAATTACATAAATGGCTAACCACTATGCTGTACACCTGAAACTAATATAAAATAATATTGAATGTCAACCATAATTGAAAATTTTTAAAAATAAATTAATTTAAAAAAAAGAAAATAGACTGTAAACTGAGGTGCTCCAATCACACTGCAGCCCTGGGCTTCTCTCTCTGCCAGGAATAAGAGTCCAGATCTGCCCTTTATACTTCTGCCGACAAATGGTTGCTCTTGAATAATTACACTAGAGGGAAAAGTTGGCCTTCGGCGTAGCTCTCAGTGAACTTACAGTTACCACTTAAATTACTCACAAACAAGAATTTCTGTTTGCAGGCCTGAGAATCCAACAGCAAAGCTTCTATGGGAGAAACTCCATCCCCCATGGGAGGGTCAGTGAACAGCTCCCTGAAGTTCCTGTTTCTTCGCTCTGTCAAAGCAGGCACTTGGGATCCTAGCCAGAAGCCCCAGCACCCAAAATTGTAAGCCCTGTACTATATCTGGCGTTGCTAGCGTAGAGGGGGGGGCGGGGGTGTGCTTCTCTGTATTGTGTCTTTCTCTGGAAAAGTATTAACACGGTCATTATTAATCCTTGCATGAGGATGGCTATGCAAAAGCTCTGGCTCAGAGCTCTCCCCACCTCCACCCTTTCTTTTGTCTCATGGCTTCATTCTACCTCCAGTTTTACCCATGAGACTATTCATGGGTCTGAAAAAACTATCTCAGGAGGTGGTTAGGGGGTGCTCTCCACGATATCCATCAGACTCCAAGGGGATAGAGGAGGCCCGTTCCTGAGAGAATGAAACATGGGATGGCTGGGAGCCAAGGAGCCAACTTCTGCAGAAAGCCCCATCCCCCATCTGCCTCAAGGATCTCCAAGGCTTAAGGATGAGAGGGCACATGCTGAGACGCAGGCAGATGTAAAACAACTATTCCTTCAGGCTGAGGAGGGTGTGCCTGATATCCTGGCACTGAGCAAGCTCCTGCTGGAACAACAGACATGAAGGAAGAGGCCTAAGTCCTCGCCAAGGGGTGGCGGGGCTGAGACCAGCACTTCGTCCAGGCAACTCTTACAGTACCATAACGACAGGTTTACACGGAATTTACAGTCTACAAAACACTTTGTTGTGCATTAATGCATTGAATCATCCAGTGTGACCCAGAAATGACCACACAGAGGAGTCACTGAATGAATATTTGTTGAATAAACTGCAGGATAGGAGAAAGGAAAGTGAGAGTCAGGCCCATCAGGGAATTGGGAACGGAATTGGGGGCCTCAGCTTTAAGCAGTGTGGGGAGGGATCGCAATCCCAACAATTCACCTCTTGACAACCTTATGCCTTGTCGAAGACCCTGCAAAGCTATTAAACCTGAACTCCCCAATTATTACAACAAGTTTACAATATAAAAGGTAGCTGAAACTACAGCTGCTTGTCACTGCTCTGATTTTCAGATTCCTCTTTGTTTTGTATCCCTTACTTTCTTGAGAGCTCAAATATGTATTTAAAAGGATATTTGCTATATTTTATTCAGCATTTCCAAGTGTTTTTAGCAGGAGCATTTCCTATTATCTCGTTTGTCAGTATTACTGAAAATGGAACTACATTTCTTTTTAATGTGTTTTCCAGGGATAAATGAACTCTATGCCAAGTACTCTCCCTAATTTTACTCACCTAGAGTCATCCTTATTCAATCCATGCTTGAAAAAAACATACCCAGAGAATGCACATTCTGTCCAGTCTCCAGGCTCACTGAAAATGCCCATTTTCCAAATTGCCACACTTCTTGTGAATAACCTCTTCCCTTCCCATACTGGCACTCACTCAGGTCCATCCCTCTGTCCTTCTCCTTCCATATTTCAGAAATCCTTCATTCCTTGTTCTGAAATTTAGGGAATTAAAAAATTGCCAAGCCCAGGTTGAATAACAGTCTTCTCCCAATATTATACAATGACAAGTGAGTGCACAGACTAATTCAGATTATAACCTAATACTTGATAGTATGATTTCACATAACATTATCTCACTTTAATCTTCTCAACATCCCAGGAAGATGGGAGGTGTTGTCCTCATCCCAGAGGAAGAGGAAAGGCTTGGAAAGTTTAAATGGCTTGATTAAAGCTGGAAAGTAAGAGAATGAGCTTCAATTCCAAGTCTCCTTATTCTACACCCTGGAACCATAGCTGTCAGCCTCGGCTAGCACCCCCCACCCAGGCTATGTAAGGGAGCAAGTAGTTCCTAAGCACATTGTATCCTTGGTTCTCAAAGTGTGGTCCAGGGCATCACCCGGGAACTTGCTGGAAGCACAGATTCTCAGGCCCCAACCCAGACCTACAAAATCAGAATTTTTTTAACAAGACCCCTGGTGATTTGTGTGCGCGTTAAACTTTGACAAAAACTGCCCAAATCACTTAAAATCCATAATGAACTTACTCTTCTTAAAAGCCTTACTTCTTAATTTCAGTCAAACAGGATGGATTTTTCTCTTTGCTCTCTATGCAAATTCAGTACGATTAAAATGAAAGTCACCTCATATGCTCTATCAGTTATCAAAAACAGGTTTTCCACATCAGACACTCCAAGGTTATTTTCAACTTTTATTAGTTCATAAAGTTGGGTGTTTGCTCTGTGCTTTCTTCCCTCCTCTTTTTTTTTTTTTTTCTGGGACACCAGTGAACTTTTCATGGTTATCGTCCCAGGGCAGAGTTGGCAGTGTCACCAGAAAACGCCTCTCTAGCTAGTAAAACATCCGCAAAACGAAAAGGTTTGTTTGTGCCAGTTCAAATCCTGACTCTACCACATTCTGGCTGTGTGAAACTTCAGGAAAGCTACTTCTCTTCTCAGTCTCACTGCTTTTATCTATAATAATATCTACCTTTCAGAGTTTTGTGGGAATTCAAGGTAATATAACAGAGTACCTAGCACAGTGATTGAGTCTTTGCAGACGTAAACGTTTTATGAACTGAATAAAGAAATGAATGAACAAATAAGCAGAAACTAAGGGGACGAAGGGCTTGAGTGGGAAGAGGCCAGAGGCAGGAAAGGGATAATTACTTGAGTGTGTTTACTAAATGTTGTTTCCTGTAATTATAGAAGAGGGGAAGATGATGAAGGAAGTCTATGACATTATGTTTAATAACCAAATAGGCACTTGAGCAGTGAGTGGCCCATGGATGCTGAAAGAGGGAAGTATTCAAATAATGCAAAAGCATCATGCACATTATAAAGTGCTTTCCAAACATGACTATTAGTATTACTAAGTGGTGAATTGCAACACTGCTTTTTCAGTTTTATATTATTGTACTATTCTTTTATTGATTGCCCTAGAGATTGCAACATTTGCATTTTTAACAAGCTCTGCAACTGATTCTGATACTGATTCTGATCATTTAAGAACTACTTCCACGTTTGAAAAAAGAGCCCAAAAATAAGAGTGCCAATAAATGTGGGCAAGAGAGTTTGCTTTCAGGAGGGTGCCCAAAAGACCTAAATAAGGAGTAACATGAACAATGGGGATTCTAGGGGTAGGGTCTGGGAAGGGGGCCCCCAATCACAGTAATCTCTTCTGGATGTATTGCTTGGTGCCATGAGTTGTGAAGAAGCATTTTCTTCCAGAATGTATTTGAAAATCATGAGGCAAATTGACTATTCTGAAGCACAGCCACTTTCTAAACTCTACCCAGTAACTGGACATCCCTTACTTTCAATGAGTTAGGTATTAGGTGCCGTGTTATCTTAACCATAGGAGAGAGAGAGATGCTAGAGGAGGTTTCCTCTAATAGAACCATCTGGTCATTCTTCACCATCAGTATAAACACTGTCTTTGGGGCATAATTCTCAATATTTTCAAAGGACAAAAAGAAAAATGTTTCAAAACACTTCACGAAATTAGTTTCTAGTGCATCACAATTTTTCTTCCCACCTACTCCCAAGGTTCTGTAAATCAAACTTGGCACCAGATGATTAGCCCTCAGATTTCACGGAGCTGGGGATGGTCAAGAGAAGCTGGACACTGTGCAAACCCTCGGAGCACTAAACTGGATTCAGGCTACTGCATTCTCTACTGATGGACATGAGAGCTCAACAGATATGTAGGTATAAACAATTCTCTCTATACCTACAATCTTTTTACATATTTCAAGCGAAGAATTGCATGATTGTTTTAGAAATTTTTTTTAAAGCTCTTGAGAACTACAGTGGTCTGAAAATGGAAAAGAGAAGCATAGCACATTTTTTGACATGTACAATATTCCCCCCAAGGAATTCCTATATCATTTCACCCTTTTGTAATCTGTAGAAACAAGCCTGATTTATATCTATCTATTTGGCATTAACCTTCAAGATGGAATCTACTTACATGTTTGCCATCAAACACCTGTTGTTTTTGTTGTGTTTTGCTTTGTTTTGGGGGCTCTTTTTAGTTTTCTCTACAACAACTTTGACAAATGGGGTGGGAGGTGGGTTCTGAATCTCAAGGAATCATAGGCAGAGCCTGAAACCTAGTGGATGAGCTAAAAATAGTGAACTTATAGGCATTCAAACACCTAGGTTAGCCAACAAGTGTAGATACATTATCTGGAAAATGTTTCTTCAGAGACATACTTCTGTTCTTCAGAAGAGCATAACACAGGACTATTCAAACTACATTTTCTAGAACACTGTTTCCTCAACCAAAGTGTCCTTCGATAGATGATTGGATAAAGAAGATGAGGTATACGTACACAATGGAATACTATTCTGCCATAAGAAAAGATGAAATAGTGCCATTTGCGACAACATGGATAGATTTTGAGATTATTATGCTAAGCGAAATAAGTCAGAAAAAGGCAAGAACCATATGATTTCACTGATACATGGGATATAAAACTGTAAGCAACAAAGGAACAAGACAAACAAACAAAGAAACAAAAACTTATAGACATAGAAAATAGTTTAGTGGTTACCAGAGGGTAAAGGGGGAGGAGGGTGGTAGATAAAGGTAAAGGGGATCAAATATATGGTGATGGAAGGAGAACTGACTCTGGGTGGTGAACACACAATGTGATATATAGATGATGTATTACAGAATGGTACACTTGAAACCTATGTGACTTTACTAACCATTGTCACCCAATAAACTTTAATTTAAAAATCAATCAATAAATAAAACACTGTTGCCCAAAATGTGTTCTGAAAACACCAGACCCAAGAGACGCTTTGTGAAGAAAAAGCTGCTTGTGAGCAAATCAGTTTGCAGAGCTGTGTTTTCTGACAATGAGGATAAAAATAGTAATTATAGCATTTAACAGGGACTCGGGCCCTAGCAACATTATTATTCACAACTAAAATAAAAACAGCAATAGTGATCACTTTGCTCAGTCCAACTGCACAGCCCAAGAAGAAAGACCAAGCCGGTATCGACACCTAAGGAGGAATCGTTCCATAGTCTTTACCAAGAGGAAGAAACTAGAACGTTATCTCCGTCCTTACCAGCTGCAGAAGGCATAATCTTCCTCTCAATAGGGGAAGTCAAAGCTCTCCCACAAATGCTTTCTAGCACATGCTTTTCCCTTCCTTGTTAGTATCTGCAACCATTTTCTTTCTTCTTTTACTTGTGTACTATCTTTGCAACTTAGAATATAAGCTCCAAGACTGGACAATCATGACATGCATGTTCACAGCTGTCCTAGCCACATGCGTGACACATCACAGCCATAAATATTGGTTAAGTAAGGGTATGGGTGAAGTTCTCTGATAAAGGCCTGGCTTCCAGAGTCTAGAGTTTACTGAGAGCCATCAAAGGGATAGATTTTCAAGAGTACCTAGAATAATTTATGCAAATACCCAAAATTCTATCTAAAAGGTACCAGCTTTTCTCCATAACTTCTCTGCAAGCCCACCTATTCACACCCACATGGGTCTCACCTGTGTCTCATGGAATGATACAAAGGTAGGTTACTGATAGGGGGTCACGGGGATTCAGCTGATTTCCAATTTTACCAGCAAAGACTGGATCTCTCTACGCTTTATTTGTTATTTTCCCCAGCTTTATTGGTGCACGTTATGATGAATTAACATATTTATACACTGTGAAACGATTACCACAATTATGTTCATTGATACACCCATCACCCCACATAGTTACCGTTTTGTGTGGGTGAGAACACTTAAGATCAACCCTCTTAAGCAAATTTCAAGTACACATACAGTATTGTTAACTATAGTCACTAGGCTGTACATTAGATCCCCAGAACTTATTCATCTTATTGCTGAAAGATTGTACCTTTTAACCAACATCTCCCCATGTCCCCCACCCCCAGAACCTGGCAACCACTGTTCGACTCTCTGGTTCTACGAGCTCGACATTTTCAGATTTCTTATATTTGTATATTATAGATACCGATCTAGATTCAACCACAGCTGGGGCGTGAAGAACAGGTTCTCCACCTGAGCATTGCCCTTAGTCCTGGGAGCCCGTCCACCCAAGCCTGGGCTCAAGAGGACAAAAGTCCCATGGCTGTCAGACATGAGAGAGTTGAGCTTCATGGAGCCCTAAGGGGGCGGGGCTAGTATTCCTCACAGACTGACAGATCCATACTTGCTCCAATTGATTTCTTGCCTTCTAAAGTGGACATTTCACTTGTCACTCAGAGCTTAAATTAGTTTTGAACAATTCCTTTGGGAACAAAGGAATTCAATCCAAAGGCCAGAGTGCTGATCGAATGAATAATGAAGGTAGAAAGTAGTTACAATAGCCCACATTTATTTGGTGTTTACTAAGAACCTGCACTTCACTAAAGCACTATGCCCATCATGATTGCATTTAATCCCCTCAAACACCTTATGATGCAGATTCTGCTTTGTTCCCAGTTTACAGATGAGGAGAGAGATGCGTGATAGCTACGAGATGAAACAATGGCAACCCAGGCAACAATCATAAAGCACTACGGGCCCTCTCTGCCTTCTTGCAAATCCAAAACACAACTTGAAGTGACAGAGGAGATGGAAAGTCTGAGACCCAAGCAATGCTCCTGCCTCTCCTGGCCCTCCAGTAGCCACCTCAGAAAGACTTTATTGTATTGATTCAGCTCATCTCAGATGCACAGACCATAGGGCCAAGTAGACTCCTATAACTGCATTAGTCATTCTAAACACTTAAGTCCATTACTTAATGCATTACTCAGATCCCAGTACCAGCAGGGAATGGCAGGAAGTCAAGGCTGGTTATACATGGACGAAACAATAATAATCTTCACACCTGCACCTGTGAAGAAACAGCCAGAGTTTGGAAACATCTGACTATCTAAAAGTTTTAAATTTTGTCATTTAAAATGCTTGCCATGGATCTTATTTTTAAGCACATAGTATCTTTGTGTTCATGATCAACTTTTAAATAAGCATCCTCTAATTAGAGTCACCCCCAATCAAAAATGAGTCACTGACCTTTTCCTCAGTGTTTTATTTCAGTAAGCCAGAATAAACACATGAAATTGTTACTATGGAGACCAAAGGTACTGAAGGGACCCAGCCTCTCATTAAAAAATTGACACACCAGCAGGAAAAAAAAAATGATGGATGTTGTGGTTATTTTAGGGAAAATCATGTCCCAAATGTTGAGGTTAAGTCAGCCACCCCTTTTCCTCCAGGAAAAAAAAAAAAGTTTCCGATGCAAATGGTTTGAATTAATGCCATGGATATTTATAACAACAGTCTGGTTAGGGAACTTATTTGCTATTCATCAAGTAAATGTCCCCTAGGATTAAAGGAGCCCAAAGAAAATATTTTCAAAATAATAAATAAAGTGTCTTTTGGGATGGGAAGCAGCTATATTCATATTCAATAGCATGACTGCTGGGTTGAGTCCTCAGAGCCCAAGGCCAGTGGGATGGGACAATTCCGCAGTGTCTTCGGGAGAGATCAGCAGAACACATGTGTCCCAGCTGACGTGCCAGCAAGAGAGCCAGTGTTTTCTTAAGTTGACACCCCAAGTAGTAAATAAGAAAAGAGAAACCAAGAGTGGCCCAAGACACAGATCTAAAATTGGAAACGCATTGACTGTGTCTTTTTTTAAACAACTCCCTCAGTTGAGTTTTGGAGAGAAAAGGTGGAAAGGGAAGAGGCTTAACTTTTTTTTAGCATATCATTGGAAAATGCCATCCTCCCTCTTAAAAATAGCACTGAATGAAGAAATACTGTTTTGGTGATGCCTGCAGAAGCACCACTGTAGAGGCTCCTGGCTATAGGCTCCTGGGCAACGGATGACTATAGTGGTGATTGTGAGGGAGGCCTGAGTGTACAGTGGCACAGAGAGTCAGACAGAGAAGCAAATGTTACGAAGGCCCAGAAGGCCCTGTGGAGGTGAGGACAGCAGGGTGGCCATGAGTGGAGGGCCGGACCCACCCTCCTGCCGGGTCTCCATCCAGGGGCTGGGCACCAGGTGACCATGCTCATCCTGCCTTTATTTTAAATATTAATATTTTGTTCAGATGTGGGTTGTTAGAAATATTTTTTATTTTAAATATTTAATATTTACATAGTTTAAACATGGCTTTAAAATATCATCTTGATTATTGCATTGTTGGTATCCCCTTAAATTTTGTGCCTGAGGCCAGTGCCTCCCTTGCCTTACTCCCTACTGTGGAGGGAGGGCAGGATCTATCAGGACCCCTCAGAGGAAGAGCACCTGCTTTCCAGGCTAGGCAGTAGGAGAAAGCTGGTCAAGGAGTGCCAGCGGTCAGGGAGAGTGCTGCCTGGAGGAAAAGGCTATTGCTGAGAAAACTCCCCCTCTCAACAAATCAGCCCAAGCAAAACCTACAGGACACCACTTCTACACCCAAACTGAAAGATAAGATTGCAGTTGTGGCTTCGGACCCCTGGTCTCAGGCCCTTGTCTGTCATTTGATTAGGCAGGCCTCCAAGTTCAGCTTCTTCCTTGGCCTACCTCCCCTGAGAAACCAGTGGGGAAAGCATGTCAAGAGCTGAGTAACTGGCAACATTTTATCAGTATCAGTCATTGTTCCTGTTCTTCACATCTTGGTTCCTCCACTAGTTACTTCACCTCTCAGAGTCTGTTTCCCCTTCTGTAAAATGGAGAAATAATAGTGCTGTCTCCCAAGGTTACTGTAAAAATTACATGAGGTACTCTATAGGAAGTGCCTAGAACAGTGTCTGCACAGTGTTAACTTTTATTATTATAATGACCACTACTACAACTACTCCTATTGTTATTACCACATTATCTTTTTCTTCCTCCTCTTCCTCCTTCTCCAGTTCTTCCTTCCGAAACCATTACTGATTTGTGGCCACCGCTGCTGCTATCCTCCTGGAGTTTCGGCCATTAATACATTTGCAATGAGATCTAGAAACAACTACCTCCCCTGTGTGAGGGATCTTTAGGCTGTGTTTAAACTTTCAAATCAATTTACTATATGCTGTGCTTTTTAAAATGCTTTAAGCTACTCAAACATTTTTTGCATACGATGTCAAATAACGTGAATTGATTTTTTCTCTCTTTTTTTTTTTTTTTTTTTTAGCTTAGTTGTTTGGGTATGCTCTAGATAGAACTCGAGACAACAGAAGAGTTAATGTACTTCGATTGTTTATAAAGGAGCGGCATAAAAATAATCTTTAAAGCTAAGGGAATGTTAATATTTAGATCCATCTAAGGGAAAATAATAACAGTTTGTGATTTCCTCCCTCCTTACTCCCAGGACAAACATTTTTAAGGGAGGATTTTATTTTGTAACATAAATTGTTTTCTATATAACCCCAAAGACATGAGTGATTAATAGTGAGCTATAGAAAGAGATGCCCATAACTAGCAGTTTGGGTACATTCAAATATAAACATATATTTTGTTTATGAAACATGTAGCTTGAAAAAACTCACATCTTGCTAGATGTCACAATAAGGTCAAGACGATAAGGGAAAGCCATTAAGACAAAGATTTTTAAATAAAATCAAAATCTGATATATTAATAGTACAAACATACCTACACCACACAAGCCTGAGGAGAAATTTTATCCAGGTTTATTTCTTCATCATCAACATCAACATCATTGTAATTGTCACTAATTATTTACTATATCGATTTTGGTAAAACATTGTGATTGTGATTTTGACCACATACATTTTAACCAAACACAACAGTAATTACCTTGAATTCAGATAAATAAATGCTTTTCGTATAATGGGTCAACATTTTATGACTGCATAGTTTATATGGTTTATCATCAATTACAATAGAACTGAGGACATCTGGCACTTATTGGCACTTATAAAGCACTGGACACTGGCATAAGTTCCTTAAATACATTGACTCCTTTTATCCTTGAAAGATCCTGTAGGATAGAAATTATCATCCTGGCTTGATTCATGAAGACACTGAAACTTAGAGAAATCAAATAACCTGACCAACGTCCCAGTTTATATGCAGAGTTAAAATTTAAACACAGGTCTGTTGAACATCAACACTTGTCCTCTAAACCTCTGTACTAACAAGGGAACCACCCAAGTTGACAAGGTAACGTCCTTCTAATCATCACGAACATCCACAATTGCCAAGGTCAGCCTTCCTCATCTTGCTCCATGCATCCATACGGCCACTCCGTGTACCTTCAGAAGATTACCATGCAAGTTAAACAGCAACAACCAAAAGTTCCACCATTGTATTCCATTTGTGAAACAGAAGAAGAGCAAGGCTGTTGGCCAGGACCACTGCATCTGGGTGGCCATGTGGGTTGTGCACTGCACAAATGCAGCGGGTGTCATTCATAGAGTACAATTTGACAAGTGCCCCCTGCAGTTGTGTCGTATGGCATCCCTACACGCTACTGCTCTAACTATAGCTTGTGACTCTTCACCAAGAGCCAGCCAGTGGTTAGACCAGGAGTAGATACCTGACCAAAGGGAGCCAATCAGGTTCTTGCTGTGTGGACAGTGAACTGAGAGACACAAAGGAACTGTCTCAGTGGAGTGACAGGCATGAGACCTGGGGCTGGGACATCACAGACTGCTCAGGCTGGGATGGCAGAGTAAGGGAGGAATGAAGAGGGAGGGCAAGGGCAGACAGGGTGAGATGAAAGAGCTCATGTAGCCCTTTACAGACAGTGAAAAAAAGCCTAATTTCCCACTTTCCAAGAATCCCCTCGGACTAAACTATAATTTTCTGCCCTGTGTTTCTACGACATTTTTGCGTGTCTTTTGAACAAACCCCTCTTTGTATTGGTCTGAGTTTAAGGGCATCCTGATCTTTGCAAGCCAGAGAAATGCCCATTCTAGATCAGACCCATCAAGTGGAATTTTTCTTTATTGTTCCAAAAGCAGGTTTGACTCTCACACTCAGATACCTGTGTGTAAGAAATGTGACTTTATTTTTCTATACCACAACTGAATTTCTATTTTGAGAGCCCATGCTGAAGGGATGGCAGAAGCTTAGTCCAGACATTTCAGGATTCGATGGAGGTTAAGTAGTACCGGGGAGGCAGGGATGGAGACGGTGGACGTAGAACTCTTAGCCATCATCATTAGCTATCCAAGGTTGCATCTGCTGAGATGTCTCCTGGCCCACTGGCCCTGGTCATCGTCCAACAAGTTCACAGCTGCCTGGCCAATGCTCCCATCTATGCCTCTGCGTTTGCTTCCCTTTTGCTTCGCTCGGGTGTCCAGGAATTCATTGACTGCTCTATGCCATGCTGAGCTGAGAGAAATTGTGGGGCCATTTAAGAACCCATCCACTTGGCTCAGAGAATTATTCTTCCCTCCACACCAGGTCACAGGAAACTGATGCTGTCCAAGTCCCCTCCTCCACATACAGCCATTTGTTCCTCTGAGCACCACCAGTAAGATGTAAGTCCTCTTTGCATCCGGTTCCCACAAATCTATCTGGGGGCTCTGGAGTCACATCTCTCCAGGGCTTGATCTGGATAAGGACTGGGCACAATTTCTCTTTCTCGGGGATTATCCACCCAAAAGCTTCCAAATATGCCCGCACAATTACCTGATGCTTCCTGCTCCGTGGAATCTTGTCCCCCTCTGGGTGAGCAGCTGGCCCTTGGTCCTGTAGTATTCTAACTCATCTATTTACTGTTTATGCCCTGAGGTTCTCTTCTTTCCTGAGGTAGGTAGGATTTTCAAACCCTAAAGCCAAGATTTGGCTTCTTTTCCTGTGCTTGCTCTATGACTTATGTTCCCTACGTCGACAAACCCAGACTGGTCTAGTTTACTGAATGGAAGCCAGAACCAAGTGACCCAAGGAAAGATAGATGCTCCTCAGCTGTATAGGGTTACATCCCAATAAACCTCATAAGTTGAAAATATTGGACGTTGAAAATGCATTTATTACATCTAACCTACTGAATATCACAGGTTAGCCTGACCTACCTTAATCACTTACATTAGCCTACAGCTTAGATCCCTTACATTAGCCGACAGCAATTGGGCAAAGTCATCTTGCTGCTGATGCCCAGCTTCAAGAGAGGTTATCATGCAGCACCTCACTAGCCCATGAAAAGTTGAAACTTCAAAATTCGAAGTATGGTTTCCGCTAAAATGCATGTCAGTTTGCACCACTATAAAGTAAAAAAATTGTAAGTCAAACCATTGTAAGTCAGGGACCATCTGCACTAGAAAAATCCTCGGTTGCTATTTGAAAATATTGCCCCACTATAATGCATTAGGACCCTACAGACTCATAAAGCTTTGTTCTAGCCATAACTCTTGATTTCACTGTCCATTTTTTCTAAGTGATGATGGCCAAGTTGCAGTGGGTACCTCCAACCTTCAGCTAAGATGATGACTCTATGATGCTGCCACTTCAAATGTGAAGATAGTGATGATGTATGATGAACCATTGATCGAGTTTTCTTTAAGAGTCACCTTTCCCGTAAGTCTCACATTGTGAAATCTGGGAGAAAGTAAATTGGAAAGGGACATTTGTCTTCCTTCCCTGTTTCAGCTTTTCTAGGCAAGTTGTGATAAACATTAAGAAGATTTTTCATTACACATTTTTCTCAAGTGCACATGGAACATTTTCCAGGATAGATCACATACTAGGCCACAAAACAAGCCTCAATAAATTCAAGAAGATTGAAATCATATCAAGCATATTTTCTGACCACAATGGCATGAAACTAGAAATCAGCTACAGAAGGAAAAAATGGAAAAAAAACACAAATATATAGACATTAAATAGCATGCTTCTAAACAACCAATGGATCAAAAAGGAAATCAAAAACTACCTTGAGACAAATAAAAAAGAAAACACAAGCTTACAAAATTTATGTGATGAAGCAAAAGAAGTTAGTTATAAGAGAAAAGTTTATAGCTATACAGGCTTATCTCAAGAAGCAGGAAATTCCCAAATAAACAATCTAAGTTTATACCTAAAGAAACTAGAAGAGGAACAAACAAAACCCAAAGTAAGTAGAAGGAAGGGAATAATAAAGATCAGAGTGAAAGTAAATGAAATAGAAAACAGAAAACAATAGAAATGATCAATGAAACTAAGAGCTGATTCTTTGAAAGGATAAATAAAATTGATAAGCTTCTAGTAAGACTCAAGGAGAAGAGAGAGAACACAAATAAATAAAATCAGAAATGAAAGGGGAGAGATTACAACCAACTCTACAGAAATACAAGGTATTATTAAAGAATATTTTGAACAATTATATGCTGAAGACAATCTAAACGAAATTGATAAATTTTAGAAACATACAACCTTCCACAATGAAACCAGGAAGAAGTAGAGAATCTGAATAGTCCAATTAATAGCAATGAAATTGAAGCAATAATCAAAAAACTCCCCCAAAAACAAAAGCCCAGGAGCAAACAGCTGCAAAGGTGAACTCTAGCAAGCATTTAAAGAAGAATTAGTACCTGTTCTTCTCAAACTGTTCCAAAAAATTGAAGAGGAAGGAACACATCCAAACTTAATCTACAAGACCAGAATTACCCAGGTACCAAAACCAGACAAAGACATTACAAAACAGAGAGAGAGAGAGAGAGAGAGAGAGAGAGAGAGAGAGAGAGAGACAGAGAGAGAGAGAAGGGGGTCAGGGGGAGAGAGAATAAATAACAGGGCAATATCCCTGATGAACATAGATGCTAAAATTCTCAACAAAATATCAGCAAAGCAAATTCAACAGTACATTCAAAGGATTATACACCATACCAAGTGGAATTTATACCAGGGATTCAAGGGTGGTTCAACACCCGCAAAACAATTAATGTGATTCATCACATCACCAAAACCAAGGATAATAACCATATGATTGTTGCAATAGATGCAGAAGAAGCATTTGACAAAATTCAACATCCATTTATTATAAAACTCTCAACAAAGTGGGTATACAAGGAACTTACCTCAACTTGATAAAGGCTAGATATAACAAGCTCACAGGTAACATCATACTCAATGGTAAAAAGCTGAAAGTTTTTCCTCTAAGATCAGTAACAACACAAGGATGCCCACTTTCACCATTGTTATTTAATATAGTACTGGAAGTCTTAGCCACAGCAATCAGACAAGAAAAAGAAATACAAGGCATCCAAATTGGAAAGCAAGAAGTAAAACTGTCACTATTTGCAGGTGACATGATACTATATATAGAAAACCCTAAAGAATTCACCAAAAAATTAATAAAAGAATTCAGTAAAGTAGCAGGATACAAAAATTAATATGCAGAAATCTGTCACATTCCTATACACTAATAACAAACAATCAAAAGGAGAAATGAAGAAAACAATCCCATTTACAATTGCATCAAAAAGAATAAAACACTCAGGATTAAACTTAACCGAAGAGGTGAAAAATTTGTACTCTGAAAACTATAAGAACTATAAAAACTTAAAGAAACAGAAGTGGACACAAATAAATGGAAGGATATACCATGCTCATGGATTGGAAGAATTAATATTGTTAAAATGATCACACTACCCGAAGCCTTTTACAAATTCAATGCAATTTCTATAAAAAAAAAAAAATGTCATTCTTCACAGAACTCAAAAAAATAATCCTAAAATTTATATGGAACTAAAAATGACCCCAAATAGCCAAAGCAATCTTGAGAAAGAACAAAGTTGGAAGTATCATGCTTCCTGATCTGAAGCTATACTACAAAGCTATAATATTCAAAACAGTATGGTACTGGCATAAAAACAGACACACAAAAATCAATGGAACAGAATATAGAGCCCAAATATAAACTCCTGGTTTATATGATCAATATGACCATATGACAAAGAAGGTAAAAATATGACAGTTCTCTTCAACAAGTGGTGTTGGGTAAAACGGACAGATACATTCAGAAAGAGAGAGAGAGAGACAGAGAGAGACAGAGACAGAGACAGAGACAGAGACAGAGAGAGACAGAGAGAGACAGAGAGAGAGACAGAGAGAGACAGAGAGAGAAAAGAAACTGGACCACTCTCTTATACCATATACAAAAATAAACTCAAAATAGGTCCTTAACTTAAATGTACAGCCTGAAACCATAAAACTTCTAGAAGAAAACATGGGAAGTAAACTGTTTGACATCAGTCTGAGCAATATCTTGTTGTGTATGTCCCCTAAAGCAAGGGGAAAAAAAGCGAAAATAAACAATGGGACTTCATCAAACTAAATGCTTCTGCACAGAGAAGAAAACCTTCAACAGAACACAAAGACAACTGAATGGGAGAATGTATTTGCAAATGATATACCCAATAAGGGGTTGATATCCAAAATATGTAAGAAACTCAAAACTCAATAACAAAAACTAAACAATCTGACAGAGAAATGGGCAGAAGACATGAAAAGACATTTCTGCAAAGAAAACATACAGATGGCCAACAGACATATGAAAAAATGCTCAACATCACTAACCTTCAGAGAAATGCAAATCGAAACCATAAGATACCACCTCACACTAGTCAGAATGGCTATTATGGAAAAGTCAGGGGCCGCCTGGTGACTTGGGTGGCTGGAGTGCCATGCTCGGAACACCAAAGGCCACCAGTTGGATTCCCACATGGGCCAGTGAGCTGCACCCTCTACAGCTAAGACTGTGAACAATGGCTCTCCCTGGAGCTGGACTACCGTGAACCAGCTGGAGATCGGTGTGACTGCTGTGGGCTGCCATGGGCTGCCGTGAGCTGCCATGTGCTACCGTGAGTGGCCAGTGGCCAGTGTGTGGCAGGCAGTCATCGTGAGCTACCGACTGCCTCAACCGGGTGGAGCGCAAGGCTCATAATACCAGCATGGGCCAGGGAGCTGCGTCCTACAACTAGACTGAGAAACAATGGCTTAAAAACTGGGGTGGGGGGGCAAAAAAAAAAGTCAACAAATAACATGTGTTGGTGAGGATGTAGAGGAATGAGAACCCTTGTGCACTGTTGGTGGGACTGAAAACTCATGCAGTCCCTATAGAAAACAGTATGGAGAGTCCTCAAAAAACTAAAAATAGATATATCATATGATCCAGCAATTCCACTTCTGGGTATTTATCCAAAGAAAAGAAAAACACTAATTCAAAAAGATATATGCACTGCTATGTTTACTGCAGTGTTATTTATAATAAGCAAGATATGGAAGCAACATAGGGTCCATTGCAGATGAATAAAGAAAGAAAATGGAACATATACATATATATACGTATATATATGTATATATACATATATGTATACATATACATACACATATACATATGTGTATACATATGTACATATATGTATATACATTATGCATATATACATATACCTATACGTATATACATATGAACATATATGTGCATATCTGTACATATGTATATACATATATGTATATATACGTATATATGTATGGGTATTATATATATACATATATATAATGTGTGTGTGTGTGTGTGTGTGTGTACACAATGGAATATTGTGAGGAAATAAAAAGAATGAAATCTTCCCATTTGCAACAGCATGAATAGCTCTAGAGGTATTATTCTATGTGAAATAAGTCAAACAGAGAAAATATTATAAGGTTTCACTTATATGTAGAATCTAAAACAAACAAACCAAAAACAGACTCATAGATACAGAGACCAAAGGGATGGTTACCAGAAGAGAGGAGGTGGGGGGATAGGTGAAAAAGGGAAGGGGAATATAGTCAATAACATTGTGATAAGTTGACATGATGATAGATGAGTACTAGAATTAGTGGACTGATCACATTGTAAGGTATGAAAATGTTGAATCAAATTTCTTGGGGCAGCCGATGGCTCAGTTGGTTAGAGTGTGTGCTCTCAACAACAAGGTTGCTGGTTCAATTCCCACATGGGAATTAAGATTGAAAACAGTGACTGGACTTGAAGCTGGGCTGTCCCCTCCACAAGTAGATTGAAGGACAACGACTTGGAGCTGATGGGCCCTGGAGAAACACACTGTTCCCCAATATTCAGCAATAAAAATTTTTCAAAAATATTGAACCACTATATTGTACACCTGAAACTAGTATAACCAACATAAGATTGTTTATCAACTATACTCAAATAAAAAATAAATTTCAAAAGATATTTTATTATAAAAAAAAGAAAACGTTTTCTTTACCTACAAAAATAACTGCTAGTCCACACCAAAAGGCTCAGAATTTATCTTCCCTAACACTTTTCTCCATCTTGATAAATATATTAAATAACAGATTCCCTCTTATATTTTATTTTCTAATAACAGTAAGAAAACCATTTCAACATGAACAAAAGAACTTATTGGCGTTTTACAGAAGATACATCCGCATGAAACACCACGTTTAATAAAAATATAAAAATGAGTCGTACGCCCTCTCAGAGTCAATAACAAAAGTAAGAGCTGTGTCTAAACCTGTTAGGCATTTGCTTTTACTTATTGGCTAGCCCCAAAGAATCTTCCCTTTTCTAAGCTTCCCTAAGAGGTTCATATCTTCATCAAGATCTCTTAATCAAACAACTGCGGGAGCTCATTCATTTTATGTTGATTCATTCAACATAGATTTATTCAGAATCTGCTTTGTATTAGGCATGGAACACAAAAGAACCAAGACAGGGAATTCACAGGCCAGTGGAGGAAATGGAAGTTACAACACAAAGTACATTGTATTACAGGGAACTCACCAGCATTAGGTGCAGTTCTCTGTGTTCTGTACCAGCGCTGGGTCTACCACCCTTCCAGCCTCCACACTGGCACCAGTTCCCTTCCTTCGATGCATTCCAGATTAAATTCCCCTCCTGCTGAAAAACTCAGTGGTTCCCAGTGATATTTCCCAATCTCAGTTAGGGAAACACTAGTTTCAGGGAATCTGAGGCAGCATTACATGAAAAGGGGAAGTTGCAGTAACGTAAATGTGGGAAGCAATGGGTAAAACAAAGTTAAATCATTTGGTTGTGGTGTTGATGTTTTTCAGAAATTCTCGGGGCTTTTACAATGCCAACTGCATTAGTGTAGTGAAAATATTGTGCATATCCAAGAGGAAGAATGCGTATTTATAGCATTTCTTCCAAACTTATGACCATAGAACCCTTTTCTTCTGGGGCATCTTGCAGGACTAATATTTCAAAAAAGAAGAAAAGAGAAACACACACACACAAAATAAACGAAACAAAATCTTGAGAAACATTAGTCTAAGGAATAATGTTCAAACTTCTTAGCAAGGTATTTAAATTTGTTGCCATCTGTCTCTAATCTATCCTCACAACTCCATTTCTTATTCTTCTTTCTTTCCCATGTGTTACATACCACCCCTGTTGGCCTATTAGTTCTCTAAGTAGGTGGTACACTTTAATATGCTTGAGTTTTTATTTTGTATATTTCTGTTTATGATGCCCTTTACCATTCTCCTTTATTCACCTCTCTCTTCTCCACATGAACTCCTATCAATACTGCAAAACCCACTCAATTGTCACCATCTCCATAGCGCCTTCTGTAATCTACCCAGTACGTGAGAGTCATTCCTCTTCTATAGTCCCACCACTTTTTGCATATTGTAGCACCATTCACTTTGTATACACATTTCTCTGCCTCCCTCAATAGATTGTAAGCTCCCTGGAGTTTCTCTTTGTATCCCCAGCATCCAGCATCCAGCCATCCAGGCAATCTTCTGCCACATAAATGATTATGTTGTACACACTGAAAATTTCATATCAATTTCTCAAACGCTTGACAAAATCCCATACTTCCTTTCAAACCACCAGAAAAATGCAGGTGTGAATTTAGTGTGCACCTTTTCCTTGCATTTAGATTCCATGTTTGAAACCAAGTTCTTATCAATAGACAGGCATCAATAACACACAAAAAACGAAGGATTCTTACATCACCCCTTACATCTTAGATTCTTTTCTTCTGCCCAATCATAAAATTACATCATATCACATGTCATAATCACTTTTAAAATTGTATAAAATATTGCTCTGTATCTCCTTACAAACGAAAAGGAGAAAAGAGGGGAAATTTTACTTTATGCCTTCATGCTTTATGCTGCAGTGCCTGGCACACACAATACTCGCTGGAAACATTTAGAAAGTTATACTCTCTGGGAGAGAAGATACACCCCTCCCAAACGCCAGGTCTTACTCCAGCTCCAAAGAGCTGAGCTGCCTGTTCCCTGGGCTCATCAGGCTTTCCCTCTGGATTTTCTTTTCTTTATATTTTTATCGGCCTCTTAGTTTCCAGGCATCTCCAGAAAATCAGAGAAACTGCCGGACTGACTGTGGTGGTCTGTGCTCCAGTCCTGCGCCCTCCCCCACGGCCCCTCCCCCATTTCCTCCTTCTCTCACCCCGACTCAAAGGGAATCTGTTCATTTTGCCAACAATTCTCAGACACTTTCAGCTCAGCAGAGATTGACTTATTTTATTCCCTGATGGGAAAAAGAAACGTGACATTCTCCTCATTATTAAAACACCACTTTTTCTTGGTGTAAAGGGAAAATTCAACATTGTATAGCCCCCAAATGTTGAAACTTTTAATTACATGGCACTTTTCCACCACATTCAATAACCTTTTCTGGCAAGCACGTATACACACACACACACACACACACACACACACCACGGTGTCTCACAAGGCTCTAAACGCCACAATTAGGCATCCAGGATCCTCCATCATCCGCCCCCACCCTACTTTCCCCTGCTTTCCCACTGCACGCCGGCCGGCTCCACAGTCTGTGCCTGGCCATCTGAGGGGCCTGTCCATGCTGCAAGTTCATCTCCTCGGTGTCTCTGCCCCTTTGATTTCTGCCCTCCTTCCCAGCTGCCAAACACAGCTCAGCTGCTCCTCCAGGAAGCGCTCGCTGACTCGGGTGCGCAGTGAGTCTTCCCTACCTGCGTGGGATTTTAATGCTATAGAACCTGTGTTAGCCTTTATTCAAATTTTCTGTCGCCTTGTGTTCACTGTCATGCTTTGACTCTCCATGCAGCCAGACAGGAGGCTGGAGGGAGGGCGCAGGCCCTGGAGTTAAGCAGCTTCTTGGCTCTGGAGCCTAATGTCTGAGCTACGTGAGGGAGGGAGTGAGGCCATTTCATTGTTTGTGAAATGTAGACGTCAACATCCCCAGCCCCTCTTCCCCCCTGCCACTTTGTGGTTGACCGTGACTGTTAAATGAGGTCTCGTCTGTGAAGCGCCCGGCCTTCTCGCACTTCATGAACTGTCTTACTGCTTTCCCAAGGGCAAGACCATACCCTCCACCGGTTCCCAGGTCCATGGCATGCCTAGCACACTAATGCGGGAAGTGATCAGTAGCAATTGTTGAAGTGCCCAGAATTAACAAAAAATGGGAAACGTAATCTCAGTTGGCAAGGAAATGAGTCGGATCTCTAACCATTCAAGACCATGTGCTGCTAGAATTGAAATGGAAAATGAGATAGCATTAAAAAAAAAAAAGGCTAGTCATGACACACGGACCATTTCTATGCTTAGAACAATATTTTATTGAACACATAGAAAAACAAATGTCCTGTTTCTCACACCTTCAGCAAAGACTAAGCTGAATCATGCAAGAATATGCAATAAAAAGATGTCTCCTTCAGCCTTTTTAACTAACAGAGTTCTGGTCAGGTCCTATCACACATTAAATCACAGGCAGGGACTTAAATACTATGATCAGATAAGAAGTGCATTTCTCTAGTTTCTATATGAGCACAAAAGTGCTGCACAGTTAAGCTGTGGGCGTTTGCTGGGTAAGTCTCACTCTTAACCTCAGGAGTCAGAACAAAACAACAGGCCCTTAGTTTGAGTCCTATCAGCTGCATAGTGGGTGTGAGGAGAGTGAATATCTCCAATTTGCATGATTCCTATAATTTCCTATCACTAAGTGGGAAAAAATGCCAACCATTCACATAAGGGGTTTCATTGAAAAGCAGAGTATTTCTTTCTATTTATTTAAGCACTAAGCTAGAATATGGAGAAGCACAATAAATTCTAAACATGGTGCACATCTGGTCCAAAAACCACAATCAATTTATTGCTGCATCTGAGACATTTTCAGCGACTGTCATATAATATATTTTCACACATTTCTAACAAGACATTTTCTTGGAACCAAAATAGACAGGTATATCTGTCAGTTCAATTTCTTGCAAACGAAACAGAAAAATATTTGGCTCAGATGTCTGTACTGTCTTTGGAACAGTGTAGCTATCATATGAGAAGGGTATTAGTCAAAGATGCCAAAAGCCTAGCAATTACTTCCAAAGAGTGAAATTACTGACTACACAGAAAAATAAAAAGATATATGCATGCATGTATGCACCTTCCCTTTTTTCCCATTCCAACAGAACGATTTATTGCATTTACTTGAAAGAGATGTACCAGAGTCTTGTTAAACCCATCTATCTCCCAGTACTGTAATATATTGGACTCCCTATTAAAAGGAATCTTTTGATCCCTGTGTCTCTTAAAGCAGAACTTTATTAAAAGTTTTATTAAAAATTAAAATGCAATTGAAATCACATTAAAATGCTTAAAAGCTCTATATTTTCACCCTAACCCCTCATGGGCATTCGTAAGGAGAGTCACAAAGATATTGGATAGCTAGAGAGCCCCAAGCCCAATAAAGAGGGCTGCCAAAATGTCCCAGTATTGGCCCCAATGCAACCATTTACTGGCTCACCGCTGGCTGCATAATGTGCTTTTAAGCACTTTCTCCTCCACAAAAAAACCCCAGGGCTCCTTTAAGAGTCTTCTCTCAGCACACAAAACTTTCAAATGACTCACCCTTCCCTACCCCAGACCTCCAGCCCCTCACACCAGCCATACAGGCTTGACCTTTGCTGATAACCCACTCAAAGCATGTTCTGCTTGTAAAGCTGGCAAGTAATACATAAAGGCAAGATGATCTGATCTGACAAGGTTCATAAACAGATGGGACATAGTCAACCATCTCTCAGACTTATGAGCCTTAGCCTGTTGCTCCCTCCACTGCAAAAGCCCTGGTTGACTTTACCTGGTGAACACCTTTTCATGCTTCAGAACTCAGTTCAACTCAGACATTTTGGTGACATTTTTCCTGACACTCCTTCCCTTGCGGAATTAGGTGGTCCATTCTCTGGGGTGGGATGAGCATCCCATACAATCCTCCTCCAAATCTACCCCATCAAACTAATATTGAACAGAGTATAGGATGTGTCACATCTGTGTTCGGCACCAGCCTGCAAGCCCCTTCTGGACAGGATCTGTGTCTTATTCTTCTATCCCCAGCACCTAGGATACTGTCTTGCATGAAGAAGGAAGTCTGCAAATATTTACTGAATGAAAAAACAATAGCAGCAAGCCAGAAAATGCCTGTGTCCAGATGGTTACGCGCTTCAATTGGTTCTCTACGAGCCAAAAAGAGAATCTTGGGAAAGGGCAAACTCAGTTTTCAGGTCTTTCAACCAAAAGTGCTGATAGTAAGAAAAATCCACCTGACCATATGGAGATAAAGAAGGGAAGTGTATGCTTTTACAACCTGGGCCTGCAATTTTGCTGTTAGAATTAGAGAAATACAAAAGCTACAAAAGAGTACCCAAGAGAGAGAATTGAAGGGATGGCAATGAATGGCAGACAAAACGGAGGGTGCTTTCCACTCGAAAAAGACAAAAGCTGAAAGGACAAGATCAAACCAAGGAAACCAGGAAGGGGTTAAGTGGGATGATGGAGGGTGGGGAGGGACATGTGATTTATTAGCCAAATTATAGCACCCTAGAAAGATACGGTGTCTTTTGAGTATAAAAAGAGGTACATCCAGGAAAAATTTAGAAAGTCTCTCCTAATGATAGCAGATACGAAAGGCAATCGAGCGGGAGGCCGGATGGTTCAGTCAGCTAGAGCACGGGCTCTCAACAACAAGGTTGCCAGTTCAATTCCCACATGGGATGGTGGGCTTTGCCCCCTGCAACTAAAGATTGAAAACGGCAAGTGGACTTAGAGCTGAGCTGCGCCCTCCACAACTAAATTGAAGGACAACTACTTGGAGCTGATGGGCCCTGGAGAAACACACTGTTCCCCAATCTTCCCCAATAAACATTTTAAAATAAGAAAGAAGGAAAGGCAATAGAAGATGGCGACAGGAGGTCAGAGTGGCCGCATTTGCGCTGAGTTGAGTTGAACAAAGAGAATTGCACTGATGAATAAATATGAGGCTGATCCTGTGCTTACGTGCGCAGTCCAGAGGAGAATTCACACAAACCCCAGAAAGTTGCAGGAGAGCTCTGTGTGTTCTGACAGAGGCACCCAGGGGGCTGCGGGAGCCCACAGCCCACAGGAACACTACACGTTCTGCCTGCTGTGGCAGTGTCCTTAAAACAGTCCAGGTGTGTTTGAAGGAGAATGCCTAACTGCAGCTGAAATAACCAAAAACAAGGTGGTAAATGGCTGCCCTGGGCCAATATGGGGACAAATTGGCAGAGGAGTGTTCCTCTGCAGAGCTCTCCAACTGTTTGAGAATTCTACCACCTCTCCTGAGGTGCCCTTGAAAAGGCTATGTGGAAAGGTAGAGCCTTTTAAAATTTTATGTGGTTTCTAAGGCATCTTAATTTAAAAAAAAAAAAAGTTCTTAATGTTCTGGTTAAAAGACGATGGTACTTATGAGATCCTTTTTATAATGCCAACTTTTTGTGCAATATACATATATTTTTTAAAAAGACCATGGTTTGGCAAATGCTGACGGCCTTTAACACATATGATTATTCTCCTTCCGTTTACACCACTGCTTGATGCTGTGGCCAAGGGCAAATCCATCCAATTCTCTGCCGTGACTTTGCTCCGTTGCAAGGTGAGGAGTTTAAAGTGAAATGTAACATAGTGGTAATTTCCAACAGCCTTAGCCACTGAAATGTGTTTGTCCAGCTGATACTGTTTAATGCTGGCTTCTGACACATGTTCCCTAAGGCTCAAAGCATGTCAAGGGACATGTGTCTCAGGCACTTTTCTGGGGATGATGGCTAACTAGGAGACGTCGATCACAACTAAATAAGACACCCACCCATAGGTGTAGAATAGAGTCCTGACACTCTCCTATCATTTAATTGATTCTTTACAATTTACGAAAGTGCCTTCTTTGAGCCTCAGAGAAGTTGTATGATTGACCAAGATTCTGTGGCATGCTGCCAGAGCCAGAAGCTTCCCAGACTTTCATTCTGCAGGTCCAGGCTCTGAGGGCATTCTGAGAGAAACACCTGTGGCCAGAATTGATTCAGCAATAAAGTTAAGGGACGAACAGCTGGCCCATAAGCTGGATGTGAGGAGGACACAAGGGGAAACTGCTGGAGCTAAGGCATCGAATGAGGACGGACTGAACACCATGTTCACAGAATAGCCCAGAAACCTTCTCAACACAGGAGACAGGTGGTACCACAGTATCATCAGAAATGAGTCACGAGAAGCCAAATTGGAGAAGGCCAAACATTTTCAGAAAATTATATTTCATGTGTGCTACACATTAGGGAATTGCTGAAAGTTTAGAAGAGCAGGTAAATGTATCAATTACTTAGGATGAGTCTGTTGGTTGGATCTTGTTACCTTTTATCTCAGAAAGAAATGTAAGAGATTGGAGACAAAGACAACGTCCCCCCAAGAACAAGCTCTAGGAAAGCAATGGATTTTTCCAAGCTGTTAGTATCCTATTTGTGAAGCGAGATTTTCTTTTAGCTTCTTGAAGTCATGTTGTGGGTTTCAAAACTTTCTTCTGAATTCAAATTTTGACTTTTCTTCAAAAGTCTAAGTAGCTACCAATATCCATTGAACACAGATAAAACACACTAAACTTGAGAAAAAAAACCAAAGGATGAGGAAGTAGGAGTGTTCACTTTTATGCACACATATGGACCTTGAATGACACATTGATCCTATTCTGAAATTTAGTCTTTTTGTGCCTCAATGTTCTCACCTGTAAAGTAGGGAAAATGATAGTACTTGCTCATTGGTTCTTTTTAGGATTAAATGAGTCCATGTACATAAAGTACTTGGCATAGTGGCCAGCATAATAAATGACAAATAAATGTTAGCTATTATTTGTATTCCAATGAGTACTTTGGTTTCTATAAATCAGAAAAAGTGGTCCTTGAACACACATGTGCAAGAAGTTTCCAGTGGTTTCTTAGGTCTATGAAATTTGATCATCCTTGCCTTTCCTTGGCAGGAATCTTAACTAGCTAAAGTTATTGATCCAGGTAGCAAGATCCACACCTCTACATGACTGTTTCCACTCACTGAAAATTTCCAGAAAGTAATCATTTCAGGCTGAAATTGTCTATGCTTTGTCTCAACCCAATAGAAACTCTCTTGCATTGGCAGATGGGAGCAGAAGCCACCCCCTGCTTTGGGGTGACTGGAGTTAAGGAACAAATAGATTGTTTTTTTCTATCCCAAAATAATGTCTTTTAGCTGAACTTTTAAAAATTACTAAAGATAAATTGAAGCTTCCTTTAGCCCTGTGTACAATAAGTGACCACCTGCATTGAGGCTCCTGTTATTTTCAAGATTTTTTTTAACTTCCTTTGAGACAAAGGAGTTCCAAGTTGAAAATTTGGGGTCTTTTTTATGTCAAAGTCTTTCAGCTAAAATATTCTACATTTTAATAGTTGCTTCTCTGATTTTTCTCTTTTAACTTTATAACATATTTTACAGCTCTGAGATGCTGGTAAAATGATTTTGGAAAGTATTTTTAACAAAATTAAATGCCAAGAGCCCTCTCCTCTACCCACCAGACATATGCAGCTACAGGTCCTTTTCTTTAGGAAGCCAAGACATTTAGATGCAGTGTTTCGAAACGTTGGTTTCTCTTTGCCAGCCTGAGCAGGGCCCAGAACTTGTGTATGAAGTTCTGACAATTAAGTTCGCGAACTCATCCTAGAAAAAGTGCTACATGTCTCATTGCTGAATATCATTATGGTCACCTTCGAAGTACTCCCCTTGGGAAGCTATGCACCAATGCTAGTGCCTAGTCCACCCTTCAAAGCAATTTTGGAACTCTTTTTCTAGAATGGCCATCAGAGTTCTTGTCATTTTACCCTTGATGTTCTGAATGTCATCAAAATGTCTTCCTTTCAATATTTCCTTTATCTTCAGGTAAAGAAAGAAGTCATCGGGGCCAGATCAGGTAAGTGGGGAGGATGTTCCAATACAGTTATTTGTTTACTGACTAAAAACTCCCTCACAGACAGTGCCGTGTGAGCTGGTGCATTGTCGTAACGCAAGAGCCATGAATTGGTGAAAAGTGCAGGTCATCTAACTTTTTCATGCAGCCTTTTCAGCACTTCCAAATAGTAAACTTGGTTAATTGTTTGTACAGTTGGTACAAATGCATAATGAATAATCCCTCTGATATCAAAAAAGGTTAGCAACATCGTTGCAACATGTTCGCAAAGTTAGTTGTCAGACCTCCTACATCCAACTCCTAACCTAGCGCCCACCACAATGCCTGAGTGTGTCAATGAATGAATGAATGAATGAATGAACGAATGAATGAATTAACAAATGGCTATTGTGTGGACCAAACTAGCAGATGGTTTACTGAATATTTCACTTATCTGGATATTTCTTAAAAGAGTTATAAGGTTTCTTTCATTATAAATACTTCATTTTTCTAACCTGAAGCTTTTTTCTTGCTGTCCTTATCACCACCAGCTATAGAAACAGTGGCTACACCTTCTCAAACCCATAAGCACTCAGAGTTGTAGTTGTTTTGACTGTATACCAGTCATGGTACAATCTTCCCAAAGAAAAGTGACTCTGAAATGAGAACTTTCTGAGCTCCCTCCCCTCTGCCACACTCCCCTTAACCAAGAATCAGTTCTGATCTAAATCAGACAATGCTTGGCTAGATGGCAGGCCTAGAGTGGGAAGGGCATTTGCTACAAGAGCACAGCACTCCTCTCCCTTGGCTCTGCATCCCAACAATATGCAGTCTTTGTAAACACCCCGGGGTTAAGGATGCAGAAATGATGGCCCAGAAAATTTGTGCTCCATCCACAGTTCCACTGTGACAAATATGAGCTCTCGTGAGCCTTTAGCTCCAAAAAAGCAAAGCGATGTGATCTGCTTCTTTGTATTCTCAGGGACCCAGTGCAATGGCTGGAATATGGGGAGGAGGAACTTAAAAAGTGTGGGAGGAAGGAAAGAAGAAATTAAAGGAAGGGAAAGAAAGAAAGAAGGAAGGAGAGAGGGGAGGAAGAAAGGAAAGAAGGAAGAAGGAAGGAAGGAAGGAAGGAAGGAAGGAAGGAAGGAAGGAAGGAAGGAAGGAAGGAAGGAAAGAAGGCAGAAAACAGATGTTCAGTCTCCTTGGAGCCCCTATTTTGCTAAAACATAACTACCACCTCCTTTGTGGGGAGCATGGCCCTGCCAGCTCACTGTAGCTACTACGACTTCCTGCTGTCTCACATCCATCTCTTTCACTAATTTGTGCCTGGACCATTTTCAGTTTTCTGGACAACATGGATTAGGAGGAGGACCTGGAACTGACATAAATTATAAAGTTTTGAATATGAGGATGGTGAGTTATCGCGTGTCTCCTCTGCACGTATGGTTTCCTTTAAATGTAGTGTACAGCTCCAGGCGGGGGCAGGCATGGAATTCTATAAAACGTATTGCATTATTAAAAATCATCAGAGACCTTCACTGGAGCTCTCGAGGATTGTAAGCATGGGAACTTAAACCCCTGGAACATGTGACGCTATCTCCGAACAAGAAGACCAAATTTTTGTTACTAAGCTTCAGGCTCCTGAAATCTGATTGTTCATCTCATGCTAATGATCTGGGAGAAATACAAGAAGGCAAGTTAATGATACTCACTGCTGACTCTGAATTGGGAGGGAGCCACCTGAAATATCAGTAATCGGCCCAAGTAAAGAAATAATTACAGGCTGACTAGATTAGAAATTTAATCTCCACAGTACTTTCCCACAAGTAAATGAGATTCAACTTATAAAATATCATGAAGGAAAAAAGCTATCACACACACACATCACTGTGTACCTTTAAAAAACTGGTTACATCTGGATTCTCAACTATGCCCTCTCTTCAGAGCAACATGCCAGAGGGTGGCCCCCAAAACAGAATGTGTAGCCTCCAAACAAGAGATATGTCAAAATGTCAGCCCTCAGTCCAAACCCACCAGGACTGACCACTAAATGCCCCCCACCCTTCATGACCCCATGGACACTGAGTACTCACCACGAGCCAGCCACCTGTGAAGATGTGAAGAACAAAGAGACAAAGAAAATTGCGTCTCCAGGTTCCGAGTGCGGTTGTAAGTAGTAGTCCTTCCCCTGGAGTAAAACAATAGGGAACTACATGTCTAAGGAAAACATCTGGACCAACTTTGGCTACCCAGGCTGAGAAGCCTTGCCTTAATGTAAGTTCCTCTAGCAGAGCTTGTGGAGATTTCCCCTGTCGTAGTTAGAGGACACCAGCCAGGTCTAGAGGGGCTGTGAGCCCCTGGAGGGCAGCTGGCCTTGCCCCAGACTGTCAGAGGGGAATCTGCCATCTATACCTATTGTCCGCTTTCTTGTTTTCCCCTCTAGTGTTTCCCATCAAGCAGTACACCAGAATCCCTAAGGATACTTTTTAAAAATACAGATTCCTGACCCTACCTCAGTCTTGGTGAATTCGAATCCCTGGGTTATGTGGAATCTGCTTTTTAAAAAACTTTGTCAGGAAATTTTTGTCAAGTTCAAGAACCACCGTGTAGTAGAAAGAGCTCCGGCATTGGAGCCAGATATACCAAGATCTGAAATCCAGCACTGATACTTAATTAACACAATTAACCATAGGGACCTGGGTTAATTATTTAACTTCTTTAGGACCCAGTTTCCTGGCAGAAAAAATGGAACAATACCCAGTGTTGTTATAAACTTAAAATAAAGTATGCAAAATACCCAACACTGAGACACAACTATAATCTCTCCCCATCTTCACTACATGCCTGGTCCCAGGAAAATACCTTATACCAATATTTTGTTATTTGGTTCAAATTTAAGTAAAATGTCTCCAAAATTGTTGTCTTATTGGTATATCTCTAGTTGTGGGGGTAGGGGGCGGAAAAAGAGGTTTGTTCACAAATTTTAAAGCTCTAAGAAGCACATTGTAAATAGGAAAGATTCAGGAGATTGAGATGGTTTTAGCCACCTGGATGAGCTTTCAGTACCCTTCCCTGGAGAGACAAAGTCAATTACATCCTAAGCAAGATACAAATCTGGTGAGAATTGTGGGAAAGGAGAGAGGCCACCATTCTTTGCACCTACATGTCTGTAATGAACTACCCTCTATTGCAGGATGAAGACGCAGTATACAAAGAGCACAGGACTAGGAACCAGAAGACCTGGGTTCAAACCCCAGCTATGTATGTAACTTTGGACAACTCAGTTGTCTCTGAACCTCAGTCTCTTCCTCAATAAAATGAGGGACTAAGGGTGCTAAAATCCTACTACATTGACTTATGAGTTTTCTATCTTTTCAAAGTACATAATATTCAACTAACAGTCACATAAATGAAGCAGGAATTTCCTGGCAGGCAACAGAGCCTTGAAGATCAAGGAAGCCCTTCCAGGGAGGTAAGCACCCAAGTAGCACAGATCTCGAATGTCTCATAGGAATCTGATTTTAGACAGTGTTTATCCTGAATTTGCCAACCCTTGACCATTTTAGTGCTCACGAGAGTTGTCCTCAGCCCAAAGTTAAAAGAGAAGTGACCTGAGTGTCCACATGCCACCTGTCCCAGGATGCTCCACTGGCAGGAAGCAGAGAGAAAATACTTGAACTCAAACTTGGGTAGAAATTAGCTCTATCTAAGACAATGGACAAAAGGTCAAATACCCAGTTGGTTTTCCAAGAAAGTTTGGAGATGATAATCAGGGAGTGAAAACCCACCCACTGGGGCCACGTGAGAGCTGGCAGTGGTTTAACCACAGTGTCTGTCACCAGTGGCCTAGAGGTGACTTAGGTGCACCTCTCCCTATCAAGCAGTCACATTGTTGACGGGGTCTGCAGTTGGGTTATCCTTGTGGGGAGGTGCTCCTGCTTGAGCACCGTGTGAGAGGAACTGTTAATGGGATACTTTGGGAGGGAAGGAATTGAGCCAGAAAACTCCAAAGAACATCCTACTTCCTTAAAAATATATAGACCCTGACACGACCTTCCTTAACTGACTTCTCTCCCCTTTTTAATGTATCTGCCTTTCTTGCTCTTTTTCCTTCCTTTTATCCTCTCTTAGACGCCAAGATGTCACCTAACCTGAGAGCTTTCTGTTATCGCACCCTGCATGACCACATACCACCCAGTCCTGGATGACTTCACTCTCGGCTGTGACTCTTGACCTTGACATATTTTCTTGTCCTTCCTATTAGCTGGTCTTCCTCTATACCCCCCTTAAATGTTGATTTCAAGGAATGCAGCCTGAGCCACTTAATCTCTGTGTTGTACCTTTTTTCTTTGGACAATCTTATCCACGTCTATGGCCTCAATCGGCACCTTCAAGCCGCAGACTCCCAAATCAATATCAGAGTTGCCAAATTCAGTCTTAAGGTCCTGACTCTCAGATCTCCATTGCCCCATTGGTCTGAGTTATAGAGGACCCTTCAGCAGGTAATCCTCAGAATGCCTTTTCCCTAGGAAGCCAGTCGGAGCATGTTTCCTGTTTTCTCATTCAAACCACACTCCTTTCTCAATCCTGTAGCGACAGAAGCAGTATAGGAAGTAGTTAGTGCAAAGGTTTCAGCACCTAGACTTGAATCCCATCTCCACAGTTTGGCAACTTTACCTAACTTCTCCAAGACTCAGTTTCATCATCTGCCTTGGGGATTCCACATCACAGAATCCTTATGGACATAAAATGAAATGATGCCTGTGAAGTGCTTGGCACAGTACCCAGTACTTAGGAAGAGCCCAGTCAGCTGTATTACATGTATGTGGTTATTATGCAAAAATGGGGGTTCACATTCAAGCTTCTGCTTTCTCCGTAGGGAAAATATTCCATTTTGATGCTTTCTAAATCCTTTAACCCTTTCTTGCCCAATGGGTACATACAATCCAAACTGTGGGTGCCAAATCCAGAGGCTACTGGTAGAAAGGGCTCATTGAGGGAAAACAGCTTTATTTCTTTTGCGTCCCTTCGTCTAAGTGTAAAATGCTCATATCAGCCCGGCTGAGCTCATTCATGCCAAGCATTCCTGCAGTCCAGCGTGAAGCTGAAAGGACAGACGCGTGTCTGAATTCAAACTGCGAGCAACAAAATAGATGGACATCAGGCAGTCAGGAAAACACGGTGCCAAGTACAGGAAGCATGTTTTTTGTGTAAGAATTTACTTTTGCCAATTTTCTTCTGCTCCCAAATTCTATCTTTTGCCCTGTAATTAAAATGTTGTTGGTCCCACTCCCAATCAAAATGGGTAGGAAGGAGCAAACTTGAAATCTCTTGAGGGACAAGTGATAGGAGAGCCTAATTCTTGATCTATTAAAATAATTCTGCCACTTCTACCCCTTTCGTCTGAAAAAAAAAAGATTATAACAATCTTCCCGCAGCTTTATGCTGTGTGGCCTCCCTGGTGTTTTGTGTTTGTTTGCACTCATCGCTGTTGGGCATACACCTTCCTCAGTGCTGAAGTTCCAGCTTTCATTTTTCTTTAGAAAGCAACCCTTAGTTCACGGAAGCCTGCTGATTGCGGGGGCACAAGCCCAGAGGAGTCACAGAAGAAGGCAGTTTGCACAGATACAAATAATCTGCGTTTTGTCTTTGACCCACACTAACCTTCTCATATGGCCCCTCCTTCCACCATCCTTTTCCTTGATTTCCTCATCTACCCCCAAAGTACAACTAGAGCATTCGGGTACTAGAGACAGCCAACAATGCAAGGGAGATTGTAGCAAACAACCTCCCGATTCCTAGAAGCTAAACACAACACAAAAGCAAAAAATAAAAACAGTAATAATATCTGTAGCAAGTGCTATGGAGTGCCCTCTGGTTCTCCCCATTAGTTACTTCCCCTGATGCAAGGAGTGTTATGTCCTTGAGTTAAAGAAGCCACCTCTCCCAAGGTTATACCTCCTTTTCAAAGACAGATAGAATCCAATACCTGGTCAATGTGGGGGTTCAAAACCTGACCTCTCCGCCTAAATTCAGAGCAACTCTTAATGGCCATCCCACATCCAGCACTCCCCGTAGGGTTGATGAGGGCCTTGTTTGGACTGCAGTGCCCTTCAACCTCTCCTCCTGCCCAATCGTGTTCCCCTCACTTCTGATAAACCTCCTGTGTGCAAGTCTTTATCTCAGTATCTGCTTACCTGCTTGCCATTGACCATGACATAAAACGGTAGCTCAGACAGGCTCACACTTCAAGGCTTGGTGAGATTGGTAGTCCAAGAACTTCCACCAAGATTTGCAGCACTCCTTGAGATCCATGAAATAGTCAGGGTGTAGTCTATGGTATTACAGAGTCAGCCACCAACTTGGCTCCACAATAATACAGATACTCAAGTTGGGCTCTGGGAAACGAAAAAAGCTGAAATTGGAGCCCACATGTCTTGGGCTTGATCCCAGTGCTTCTTCCATGTGCCCTTAAGCAGGTTTTTTAGAGCCGTGCTTCTCAAATGATCAGTGGTGAAGGACCTTTTCATTTTCAATCTATCACAAACCAACTATATTTTTATATCCAAACTATATATAGTTAATATATATCACAAACTATATTTTCATGAAGTACAATAAAGTAAATTACAACTCCCAACTCCTTAAGTGTGGGTGGCACATAGTGACTTCCTTCAAAAGAGAATACTGTGGAAGGAGAATGTGAGAAGATAACTTTACAGTACAAAAAACTGATAAACAGTACCTCAGCCAGATTATCAAGGTCAACATCATCAGTAATAAGTCATGTTGACAGTATGTAGCCTTGATACGATGTAAGGAAAATGGCCTTTTACTCCTCTGGTCTCCCTCCCAAAAACAATATACCCAGTTTAATCATGAGAAAACATCAGACAAATCCCAATTTAAGTACATCCTACAAACCTGACCGGTACTCCTCAGAACTGCCAGTCATCAAAACCAACAAGAGTCTGAGAAATTGCCACAACTAAGAGGAGCCTAAGGAGACATGACAACTAAAGGTAACATGGTATCCTAGAAGGGATCCTGGAATAAAAAAAGGACATTAAGCTAAAAACTAAGGAAATATGAATAAAGTATGAACTTTAGTTTATGATAATGTATCAGTATGCATTCATTAATTATAACAAATGCACCATACTAGTTTAATATATAAATAACAGGAGAAACTGGGTGCAGTGTATATGAGAACTCTCTATTATCTTTTCAATGTCTCTGTAAATCTAAAATCGTTATAAAAAATGAAGCTTATTTTAAAAAAATAGAATAAACCAAATATAAATGAATTTATAGGCATACATAATATATGAGGTCTGACAAAGTTCGTGAACTTGTTGCAACGATGTTGCTAACCATTTTTGATATCAGAGGGATTATTCATTATGAATTTGTACCAATTGGACAAATAGTTAACCAAGTTTACTATTTGGAAGTGCTGAAAAGGCTGCGTGTAAAAGTTAGACGACTTGAACTTTTCACCAACAATTCATGGCTCTTACATCACGACAATGTACCAGTTCACACGGCACTGTCTGTGAGGGAGTTTTTAGCCAGTAACAAATAACTGTATTGGAACACCCTCCCTACTCACCTGATCTGGCCCCCAATGACTTCTTTCTTTACCCGAAGATAAAGGAAATATTGAAAGGATGACATTTTGATGACATTCAGGACATCAAGGGCAATACAATGAGAGCTCTGATGGCCATTCCAGAAAAAGAGCTCCAAAATGGCTTTAAAGGGTGGACGAGGCACGGGCATCAGTGCATAGCTTCCGAAGGGGAGTGCTTCGAAGGTGACCGTCGTGATATTCAGCAATGAGGTATGTAGCACTTTTTCTAGGATGAGTTCGCGAACTTAAGTGTCTGACCTTCATAAACAGGTTTTTTTATTAGTGTCAATCAACTTAAAATTTCTCTGTCCAATTGCTATTAAAGTTGCTAAACGCTTCTTCTTGCCGTGTGCCCCTATGTTACCAGCAATCAGTAGTGAGTGCTTCTCAGACAGGTACCTGTCTGAGCACCACACTCTGAGGAGCTCTCCATTAGGCTCTAGGGCTCCGTTTCCTCATCAGTGAAATGAGAGTATGAGACCAAAGGATCAGATCGCCCGTGTTCCTTCATAGACAGCTTTTGGAATGCTATGAGAAGCGGTCACCTTTGGCCAAAAACAGTACGTATTCAGAACCAGATGCCCAAAACCAAGCCCCTTCACCATGACAGTGGCACAAGGAATTCACTGTCCAGCTTTGTGAAAAGCTGTCCTCTGCCAAAACTTTCTGAACTCAAGCAGCACAAAGCATACTGTCTCTGGTTATTTTATTTTTCAATCCTAAACGAGAAAAGGGAGAAATGAAATATAAAAGTAATGCTACGTGTTCAAGCTGTCACAGAGGATCCTCAAACCAGGATAATGAGTGTCCCTTTTCTCTCTCTCTTATTCAGAAGCCCCAGGAAACTGAGAGAAGCTTCTTGCGCCAGGAGATTGATGGATTCATATCCCAGCTGTAATTGGCCAGAAACCAGAGAACTGTCAGCAGACCATGAATTGTCATCGTAGAGACAGGTATGGTATGAAAGAAGACATACCACAGATAGGGGAAGTTGATAAAATGAGTGGAAGGCAAATCTTCCAATGAGCAAGGAGAAAAAAAAATGACAATTGAAAAACAGATGGTAGCAACCTCTCCCAACAAATAGGTTTTAGAGATGTGAATGAACAGTTTCCAAACAACCCACAGAGACTATTATACATCTGAGAGGGCCAGAGATGATTCATTTTCTTGTGGGTCTTAGAAAACCAGAGTTGATTCCTGCAGCTGAAGTCCCAAGAAACAGGAAGCACACACAGCAAAAACCAATAGAGAACTTGAAGGAAGAACACATACCACCATGAAACCACCATGAATAAGACGAAAAACATTTAGATATGGAAATTTTGAAAGCAACTTAAATACTGAAACACTTAGGTTCCATGTGCTATTCATGTATTATCTCTTATTCATTATATAAAATTTCTTATTAATTAAAGTTCTCTAACTTCTCTGTGATCCATCTCCTAGCAATACAGTTGGTCTAGGTATTGGACCTATCTTTCAGAAATTTCTAGAGATGAGATATGTCAGCAAAGGTAGTAGTCCACAAGCATAATGCATGAGGCAGAGCATGCTAATTGCTATTATAAACAACTTTCTGAAAATTTCAAGTGGCTTAACACATCAAAGGTGGTTGGTTCAGTGCAGGTCAGCAGTGGGAGCTCTGCTCCAGGTGGTCATTGAGAAACCAGGCTCTTCTCAATGTTGTGGTTCCTTCATCTTAAACACAAACCAGCAGATAGGGAAGGGGGAAGTGGAGTATGGAGCCCACCCATTCTTACCTGCCTTGGTCTAAAAGTGACACAACTACTTTTGCTCACATTCCATTGGCAAGGAGTCACATAACCTCACTAGCTACAGGAGGACTGGGGAAAACAGTTGGACAATGTGCCCAGGAAGAAGAAACAGGTTTGATGAGCATTGAGCCAGTTTCCAGGAATAATTACAAGAGGAACGCACAGAAAGCTGTCCAAACACGTTAGTCTTCAATAGTTTCACGTATCTCAGACAGCAACAGCCTAGTGAGCATTGTCTGGACAATTTTCTCATTAGCACTTGAGTCAGTGCCCCATCTGTTAACACTTACTCATAACATTCAAAGTGTGTAGTTTGATTGCCTTTATTCAAATCTGTATTCTGCTATGTACCTCTTTTATAACCAACCTGGGATAGGTGAAACATCTTCTTGGCCCCTCAGTTCACTCATTTGTAAAATAAGAATATTGGTACTTGTTTCATAAGACTATGAATTTTAAATGAGATAATTCTTATAAAGCACTTAGTCTAGTGCCCAGCACATGGTTTCTTAACATTTGTGAAATACTTCCTACATGCCAGGGAATACCATAAGGGCTTTAGACAAATAAACTAACTTAATACTCACAAAAACCCACTGAAGTAGGAACTGGTTCCTTCATTTTTCATACAGAAAAACCGATCCAGGGAAGTTAAGTCCAAAGTCACACAACTAGAAAGTGAAAAGAAAAGCAAGAATTGTTACCCCAGGCACTCTGGCTTCAGAGCTCAATTTCTACATTATCATCTGCTTCCTCTCAATAAATATCCTCTATTATTTTTGCTATTTTAGCACTTTTACTGAAGTATCAGTGACATGCAATAAACTGTACATATTTAAGATGTACAATCTGATAAGTTTTGATTTATTATACATCTGTGAAACTGTCACCACAATCAAAATTATGAACATATCCACCACCTCCAAGAGTTCCTTCCAGCCCCTTTGTAATCCTTCCTTCCCACCTCTCCCGACTCCTTTCATCCCCAGGCAAATACATATCTGCCTTCTGTGACTATGAAATAGCCTGAACTTTCTAGATTTTCATATAAATAGAATCATAAGTATGTACTCATTTTTATCTGCTTTTTTCTATCAGCATACTTATTTTGAATTTTATTCCTGCTTTTGCATGTATCAACAGTTCATTCGTTTCTATTGTTAAATATACCATTGTATAGATATACCATAATTTATCCATTCATCTATTGATGGACATTTGAGTTGTTTCTTTTTTTTGCCTGTTACAATAAAGCTGCTACGAATAATCATGTACAAGTGTTTGAACAGACATATACTTTCATTTCTTTTCAGTGAACATCTGGGAGTGAAATGGCTGGATCATGTGGTAGGTATATATTTAGCTTTTTAAGAAACTACCAAACTGCTTACCAAAGTGGTTACACAATCGACACATCCACCAGCAGTGTATGAGGGTTCCAGTTACTCCACATCCTCAACTTGCCTTGGTAAGTCTTTATTCTAAAAGGTGTGGAACAGTATCTCATTCTGGTTTTCATCTGCTCATAACGAATAATGATATTGAGCATTTTTAACACACTTATTTGCCATCTATATGTCTTCTTTGGTAAAGGGCCCGTTCAAATTTTTGCCGGTTTTTAATTGGATTGTTTGTTCTCTTATTACTGAGTTTTGAGCATTCTTTATATGTTTTGCAAGTCTCTTATTAGATATGTGATTTGCAAATTTTTTCTTCCAATATGCAGCTAGTCTTTCCACTATCCTTTCCATTACCTTAATAGTGTCTTACAAAAAGTAGAGGTCCTTAATTTTGGTAAAGTCTAATTTACATAATTTTTCTGGTTCATGATTTTGATATGTAATTTAAGAAATTTTTGCCTAATGCCAGATCACAAGATTTTCTTTTATGTTTCCCTCTAGAACTTTTATATTTTTAGATTATACTTTTAAGTCTATGATCCTTTTTGAGTTTGCATACGTTGCAAGTTTCAGATCAAAGTCTTGTTTTCTGTTTTTGCATATGGATGTCAATTGTTCCAGCACTAACTGTTGAAAAGACTACCATTTCTCCATTGAATTGCTTTTGCAACTTTATCAAAAATCAATTGACCATACATATGTGGATTCATTTTTCCATTATATCCATTGACATTTTTGCCCATCTTGACACTATCATCGCTCTATCTTAATTATTGTGCTTTTATAATGAGTTCTGAAATTAGGTAATGTGAGTTCCCCAAATACATTCTTTTTCAAAGTTATTTGGCTATTCTAAGTCCTTTGCATTTCTATACGAATTTGAGAATCAGCTTCTTAATTTCCATACCATAAAAAGTCTGCTATGAATCTGCAGATCAATGTAGAGAAAATTAACACCTTTACAATATTGATCCTCCCAATCTAAGAATTTAGTATATCTCTCCATTTATTTAGGTCTTCTTTGATTTCTCTTAGCAAGGTTTAGTTGTTTACAGTATACAAATATTGCTATTATTTTTAATAACTTCTCTCATATCTATGTTATTTATCTACCTATGTTGTACCTAAGAGAATCACATCACCAACCTTTCTCTTATTTCTTCACTGAGCTTCCATTTTCTCATCTATGAAGAGGGAATAAGAACACCTACCTCACAGAGTTGGACACAAAACTGCACATGCAAATCACCAAACATTTGTGCCTGTTGCACAAATAAAAACACCCGTGCATGTATTCACCCTGTACTAGTCTGATTATAGGGTAAATTAAATTTTATTTAATAAAAGTGTAAAGAGGAAAATAGAGAAGTTGTATGGATGAAGCAACAAAATGTGGATTCAAAGCAAAAGACATCTGAACTGATAAAATAGAGACTAAAGAAGGAACCAACAACCACAGCGGCAGGAACTGTTCATAAGTTACCCCAAGACTCAGATAACCAAATGAGGTACTGCTGTGGCAGCAGCATGAATACTCCTCGCTAGATAGTAAGAATCTGTTGGGCGAACATATATTAAGAGATTAACTGGTGACGTTCCAGAATGGGACTTAGAAAGGATCAAAAAGTAGCCAGAGAAGGAGTCTGAATATATAGCACTCTATGTCTTCTGTATATCTGGGAAGTCTGCAACCTTCTCCATGTACTAGTAAGATCTGAATAAAGTTGACCTGGCATGCTTTTAAAATATCTTAACCTCTACTTATCTGGTAATGCAAGAAAGGCCACAACCACTAGAAAAGAAGATTCCACTTAGCCAGAGTGGGCAGTCAATAGCAAAACACCCCGCATAATGCTAAGTACGTATAACCCACAATAAAGTCTTAATTGACCAATCTTTTTCCAAGTGTAAATACATTTATAATTAGTGTCCTAAAATGTGTTTCATTGATTGGTGAGTGTGGAAAGAATAGATTTATTAATCAAGATAGTTAGCATTTGCTACCATAAAAAATATACCAGAAATCTTAGAAGCTTAGCAGAATCAAGGTTAGTTTGACACTCCGTGAAGTTGATGTGTGTTGGTAGCCCTCCGTCATCTCATAGCAACACTATTTCTAACACAAGGCCTCCAAGGTTTCCAGGGAAACCATGAAAAGAGCATCACTGGAGGAGACACACTGGCTTTTAACTGCTTCAGCTGCTAAACTATAATTTATGACAATTGACAGGGCATGTTGGCCTCCTACTACCCAGGAATCACAGGTAGAAAGAGTAGTCAGCATATAGTCTTACTATATATCTGTGGAATCTGTAGTTATGTCCTCTTTTTCATTCTTGATATTAGTCATTTGTGTTCTTTTTTGTCTTGATTAGTCTACCTATGGGTCTACCAGTTTTCTTAATCTTTTCCAAAGTCAGCTTTACATAATCTCTGTCTTTATAATTAAAGTGTATCTCTTGGAACCACTGTACTTTCTCTAATGTTTATTTTCTTTTTCATTGATTTCAGTTCTTATCTTAATTAGTTCCATCCTTTTACTGAATTGGGATTTAATATAGTCTAATCTTCCTTGATGTCTAAGGTAGTGCCTTAGAGCATCAATTTAGAATTTTCTTCTTTTCTAATGTAAGCCCTTGCAGATATCAATTTTCCCTTAATTACTATTATGATATTTGCTTTAAAATCCATGTCTGCTAATAATTCCAGTCTCTGAAACACGTCAGGGTTGATCTGCACTGATTATATTTTCTCTTGAGAATAAGTCAAGAACCCCATCCTTGCTCTTTGTTTGTCAAGTAACTTTAGATAGCATCCTGGACATTGTAGATGTTACACCATGAGGCCTTTGGATTCTATTATGTTTTTCACAAAAAGTGTGACGTTTTTGTTTTGACAAAACTGCAAAAAATATAAAATTACTCTTTCTTTCGGCAATAACTCATGACTCAGGTCAATTCATTTACCCTTTATTGAGTTGCTTGTAGTCTGCCACATGCATCCATGGTTCAGGGGTCAGCCAGAATTTGGGCAGTTTACACAAAGACTTTGGGGCTCTCTCTTTTCAGAGACTTCCCCCTGACTTGTCAACGGCTGTGGGTGCTCTTAACTCTTTCTTCTGGTTCTTCAGGCCAGAAAGACTATGTGCATTGCCCACAGACTATTGTAAGCTAAAAACCATGATATGAAGGAAGGAATTCGTTGTCTTGTCCTTTTATCCAAGTACCAACTACCCTCCATGATCTACTTGCATTTATTCACCTTGCAATGTCTTCAGGGAGCTGTTCTTTGTATTTTTTATCTGCAGTCAGTCTGGTAGCAACTTAGCCATCCCAGGAGTGAAAATAGGTATGCATTTTTTTAAAAAAAAAGCAATTAGGCATAAAACATTTAAGTGTGTGAATTAACTTCTTGTATTAATTTTTTTTAACAGCAAGAACAATTAGAGGAGCAAAAGAACACAAGATACTTTGAAAGTGAAGAGTGACCATTTCTAGAAATGGAGAAAATACACAGGAGAGACAGAGCTCCCGAAAACAATGTAATTTTGCATTCGGGTTGACTCTGGGCCAGATCTGACAAAAGCGATAAAGATTATTGGTTAACATATTTGGAAGGCTGCATGTCTGTGCTCAATACCTTCTGCCTGCTCAGCTCTACTCTCTTCTCATCTCCATCTGCTCTCTGGCCTGGGGGCCGACCTGTGTGGATTGCATCACAGAGCTCCCTTCCCCTCTGGTTTCCACTTGGGTTCAGCCAATGGTGAGTACCTACAGGAGATCAAAGGGAGGGAACAAAGTGAGGTCAGACATTTTTTTTCCCCAAGATCTCTTCCTGGTAGTTTTCTATGGGTTGATTGCATCCCTCCACCCAAAGCCATAGTTCTTGTCCGGCGGCCCTCTCCAAAAACCCTAGGTTCTGGTAAACACCCCCTCCCCCTTCAACTTAATGTTGGTAATGGCTCCCCACTAGAGCACTGCATCATCCCTTGTTCCTTTTACTAAATCCTGCACACACCTTTGTAAACAGTCCCTTTATGAAACTCTTCCCAGCATGAGTGCACCATCTGTTTCCTGCCAGGATCCTGACGGATAGAGCGCTTCCTGAAAATGACTTTAACAGGTCCTCAGAAACAGAGGATGGTAAAGTACCAGCCCACATGTTGTGAAGCAGTAGAGGAGACCTTCAATGCCTCCAGAAACAGTAACTCATAAATTTCACTCACAATATTGTCTAATTTAATGCTAACTCTCCAACTGAGTAGGTATTGATATAATTTCCATTAAAGGTGAGAAAACTGAGACCACAGCAGAGGGGGGCCTCTGGGAATTCTCTGACCTTCTTTAGAATACAAATCCTATAATCCTCACACTACATCCTGACCCTTTCCATTCAGCCATCGCAAACCACAATACTGAAATTCAGAGCTCTCCAACTTTGGGGGCAGGCAGGACATTTTTAAAGTCCTGGAAGCCCAGGGAAGGGAGTGGTCATTCCAGCTTTGCTGTCTGTTAAAACCCAAATGCTGGATAAATAGCACATGCAAATTCAGCCAGTTTGGACACCTGAGTTTATTGGTCAGAGATCCCTCTTGTATTTATTTCAAACAGACTTTACTTCAAAGAAACTACAATATAATTTGGGAGTTGTAGTGTGTACAACTTACTTAAATATTCCTTAAACATCACCCGATGACTCCCCAGGAGTTCCCAAGCTTCAGACTGTGAAACTCAGGATACAGAATGAAAATCGGTAGAACAGCCTCTGGAGACAGGCAGAGTTCATGATACAACACCTGCGAGTAGCTATGTCCTAGGCAAACTGCATAACTTTTCTGATCCTCAGTTTCCTCATCTATAAAATGGGAATAATTATAATACCTACACCATAATTTTAAATAAGCTAATGCATTTTAGTTTTTAATACAGTACCTAGCGCACTGTAATCACTCAATAAAATGTGGCCAATAAGAATACCCATGTTCAAATTCACAGCAAAGTTTCATTTTACCATAAGATGGCATATAAATATTAAAAGATGGGGGGAAAAAAACCTTACAGACACATATTAAAGCTCCCCAATTAGAAATGTATAAAGAAATAAAAATTAAAAAAAAAACTAAGCCTTAAGTGTATCCAACATTGCTCTCACTTCCATTTCAATAAAAAAAAGAGAAAGACTCCAGAAGTTGCTGGCCCTCTAAATAAGCCTGTCATTTCCTAAAGTAAGCCCTATGTATATCACTGGACATAAACTGTAACAGAAAGCTGTGTGCTCAGTTGATTTTATAGTTTCTTACTTATTGTTTTTCATTTCCTGTTTTAAAACTATAAACTTCCCTTAAGCCCCAGCTAAAATTATTATTGTCACTGAATTACCTAATTTCTTAGTATAGACTCTGGATGGGAGGACACTCGTCCCACAGCGAGCTACAAACAGGTGTCTTGCTAAGCTGGGGCCATGCAGTTTACCTTTGGACACAGTTATGACCTTGCCATTTGATGTAGGTGACTTATTTCTGCAGAAGAGATTGCTCTGATAAGCAATTTTGGATTCATATTTTGACCATGGAAGACTTGCTATAAATATTGGGCAACTGATTGATTTACCAGAAATGGGAATAGTTTAACAGTATTTGGTCATCTTATACAGGGAGACCAGAAATTTCCTCCTTTTAAAAGCTTTTTAACCTTTTAAATATTTTATCCCCACAATTGGATTAAGTGTTTAGGGAAGCATTCTATCTTCTTCCTTTTGAAAAGGGCATGAGCAAGGCCAGGCTCTAAGACCTGCCCATGGAAAGCTTCAGGAAAACCTACTCGTCAGGCATTGTTGCGAAGGCACAAGCAAGGCTTTCTAAGGGACATCACCCTACAGAGCCGGGTTCAAAGCCAGAGTCTGTCTGTTCCAGAAGCAGAACACAGTTCATTTCTCTCACACACACCCATAGAAATAATCACAAAATTAATGGTGTAATCAAATATCTAGTTGGGAGTTTTTTGTCTGTTGGGGGTTTTTGTTGTTGTTGTTTTTGTTGTTTTTTCTTTGGCCTCCTTCATAGTCAACCTCTGTTTTTTGGGGGGGGGGGGAAATAAGAAGAAGAAGGAAAAGGGGAAGGGGAAAGAGAAGGAGAAAAAGAAGAAGAAGAGGAAAAGGAAGAGGAAGAAGAAGAAGGTTGCAGCAGTTGGAATTTTGTTTATTGGGGTAGAGTGAGTATGTGATTTGAACCCTGCAATTCTCCATCCTTTTATGAACCCCCACCTTCCTTCCTTTGGTCACTCCAGACAAGCACAGATTTCTGTTGTGTGTAATGATTTGTGCAGATGGTCTCTCAAGTGAACTGCAAGTCCCCACAACTCAAAAGTCTATATACTTGTGACAATTTGTGTTAATCATAAACTTACATCATCTAAACCACAATGGCTTTAGGCAACCCAAAACTTGGATCAAATAAGTTTGGATGTTTCTAGAGAAGAAAGTATTAGATTTTAATTTAAAATGTTCTAAGAACTTCAGTGACTCTGAAGACTTATATTCAATATTTCCTTAATAGTACAACTGGCTGGTAAGACAGACAGGACCTCTAGTATAACTGATATGAAAGTTACTACACTGATAAAACGTCTTCAGCGAAAAAAAAAACAAATTTCGGTTTTCAGTAGCCCAAAATAGCACATCACTGTGGCCACTATTATCTAAGGTATTTCAACCACTGGTTAGGGAATCATTAAAAAATGGAAGCAAGTAAGCTCAGTGGTGCTGCCTCAGGCTCTGTGAACCGCCAAGCCTTACTGCCAGGAAGTCTGGATATCATGCAAAGTAGCTGGAAAGCAGGCTACCTGTTGCATGGTGGTGAATTGATGGCATCATCAGGCATGCTGCCCTACCCACCACAATCTAAATATCAGCAGATGGAATCAACATGGCGCCAGCAACCACTGCTGAAGTGGCTCCAATTGTCTCCATCATCAGACACACCCCCTGGCCCTGGCCACTGGAGGTGGCCAGCAGAGGCCAGGTGGGGCTGCTTCCATCCTGAGGACAGCTCCTCCTGCTCTCTAAATATGGGAGGCTCTTTCAGCTTCTGCTCTAATTCACCTTGAAAACCACCAACGGAGATTGGAAAAATCAAAACTTTGCAGCAATGATAAGAGCACTGAGAGGCAACACACTTCCGAAGTCTCAAGAGGAAAGGTCACTGGGAAGATGTTTTTCTCACTGCTGCCTGTTTTCTTAGGCCCAGCTAACTTCAAGCCTGTCTCTCCCAGTTTTAGGTACTCAGGCTCTCTGGTGAACAGAGGGTAGGCAGCTGCCGAAAACGTGTGGCTGTGAGTCCAAGAAAAGGATATGAAACCCTCAGGAAGAAGGTGTGTAATATTTTTGTTGAATCAAATCGTGATTTTGTAAGGGGAAAAAAAGACACACATAAAAGTCCATTTAATGTTTGGCAAAGAGGAAGCAAAAAAGAGCTTTCTGCGCTCAGTGCAAACTCACTTCCAGGGAACTGTAGATCAAATTACCAGCCTGTGACATGTGCAGATTGGCTGAGCAAGCTAACGGTAACTCAAATTCCACCACTTCTGGACTGCTCCCGAGCTCATAAACTACACAGAAAATGATCCTGTTTGCTGAATTATTTTCAGTTACAACAGCTGCTATAACAACTCTGAGAATTTTGATATGTATACACAGGCCTGGTTAGTAACCACTTCAAATATTCTGTGATGGGGGCCTATCTTTCTTTTCCATCCTTTTAGCTGGAGGTAACAGAGCTGACTTTGAGGGGCCCAGAAGAACAAGGGAGCATGTTCAAGGGGATCACACAGGAGTAGGATTAGAACTGGAACTCCAAGCAGAGGAGTCATAGGAGGGGAAAATAACGTGGTTTTTTTTTTTTTTTACAATAAACAAAACTCATGTATTACTTTTATAATTTAAAAAGTAAATGTGTCCTTTATTAAAAATCTAGAAGAGTTTACACCACCGCGTAGCGCAGCTCCTGGTTGTGCGAGCTCCTGGTGGCCGCCTAGCGCTTCCACCACCAAACCACCATGATAAGCGCCAGCCGGGCCGCGGCAGCCCGTCTCATGGGAGAGGCAGCCTCTCGGGGCCCCACGGTCACCCGCCACCAGGATGGCTGGAATGGCCTTACTCATGAGACTTTTAGAATTGTTTCAAGGCGGGACTACGCATCAGAAGCAATCAAGGGAGTAGTTGTTGGTATTGATCTGGGTACTACCAACTCCTGTGTGGCAGTTATGAAAGATAAACAAGCAAAGGTGCTAGAGAATGCCGAAGGTGCCAGAACCACCCCTTCAGTTGTGGCCTTTACAACAGATGGTGAGTGACTTTTTGGCATGCCAACCAAGCGACTGGCTGTCACCAACCCCAACAACACATTCTATGCCACCAAGCATCTCATGGGCCGGCGATATGATAACCATGAAGTCCAGAAAGACCTCAAAAATGTTCCCTTTAAAATTGTCCGTGCCTCCAATGGCGATGCCTGGGTTGAAGCTCATGAAAAATTCTATTCTCCAAGTCAGATTGGCACGTTTGTGTTCATGAAGATGAAAGAGACTGCAGAAAATTACTTGGGGCATACAGCAAAAATTGCTGTGATCACAGTCCCAGCTTATTTCAATGACTCTCAAAGACAGGCCACAAAGGATGCTGGCCAGATAGCTGGGTGAAATGTGCTTCAAGTGATTAATGAACCCACAGCTGCTGCTCTGGCCTATGGTCTAGACAAATCTGAAGACAGAGTCATTGCTGTATATGATTTAGGTGGTGGAACTTTCAATATTTCTATCTTGGAAATTCAGAAAGGAGTATTTGAGGTGAAGTCCACCAATGGAGACACTTTCTTAGGTGGGGAAGACTTTGATCAGACCTTGCTACAACATATTGTGAAGGAGTTCAAAAGAGAGACAGGGGTTGATTTGATCAAAGACAACATGGCACTTCAGAGGGTTCAGGAAGTTGCTGAGAAGGCTAAGTATGAACTCTCCTCATCTGTGCAGACTGACATCAACTTGCCATATCTTACGATGGATGCTTCTGGACCCAAGCATTTGCATATGAAGCTGATCTGGGCTCAGTTTGAGGGGATTGTCATTGAGCTAATGAAGAGGACCATTGCCCCATGCCAGAAAGCCATGCAAGATGCAGAAGTCAGCAAGAGTGACATAGGAGAAGTAATTTTTGTTGGTGGCATGACTAGAATGACCAAGGTTCAGCAGACTGTGCAGGATCTCTTTGGCCGATCCCCAAGTAAAGCTGTCAATCCCGATGAGGCTGTGGCCATTGGAGGGGCCATTCAAGGAGGTGTGTTGGCTGGTGACATCACCGATGTGCTGCTCCTGGATGTCACTCCCCTTTCTCTGGGTATTGAGACTCTGGCAGGTGTGTTTACCAAACTTATTAACAGGAACACCACTATTCCAACAAAGAAAAACCAGGTGTTTTCTACAGCCGCTGATGGTCGGACTCAAGTGGAGATTAAAGTGTGTCAGGGTGAGAGAGAGATGGCTGGAGACAACAAACTTCTTGGACAATTTACTTTGGTTGGAATTCCCCCAGCCCCTCGTGGCGTCCCACAGATCGAAGTTACATTTGACATTGATGCCAATGAGATAGTACATGTTTCTGCCAAAGATAAGGGTACAGGACGTGAACAGCAGATTGTGATCCAGTCTGCTGGTGGGTTAAGCAAAGATGATATTGAAAAATGCAGAGACGTATGCGGAGGAAGACAGGCGAAGGAAGGAACGAGTTGAAGCAGTTAATATGGCTGAAGGAATCATTCATGACACAGAAAGCAAGATGGAAGAGTTCAAGAACCAGTTGCCTGCTGATGAGTGCAACAAGATAAAAGAAGAGATTTCCAAAATGAGGGAGCTCCTGGCTCGGAAAGATAGTGAAACTGGAGAAAACATAAGGTAGGCAGCATCTTCCCTTCAGCAAGCATCACTGAAGCTCTTTGAAATGGCATACAAAAAGATGGCATCTGAGCGAGAAGGCTCTGGAAGCTCTGGTGCTGGGGAACAAAAGGAAGATCAAAAGGAGGAGAAACAGTAATAGCAGTCAACTTTGGAGCCAAAAGGACAACATTATGATGCTTGGGAATGAAAGGACTTCCTGAGCAGAAATGGGCAAACTTCAGACTTTTACTGTGTTTTTGCAGTATTCTATATATAATTTCCTTAATATGTAAATTTAGTGACTGTTAGCTAATGATCATTTAATGAGTGTTAATTCCAACAGTGCAAAGTTCACAATGTTCTGTCCCTAGCCTATCATTTTCCAGCTGCATGTAAAAGGGGGGAAGATGATTTCTTGATCATTCTAAAAACATTGTTTTGTGCTGAAGCAGCCATCTTTTCAAGGGGTGAAACCATCTCATATCAAGGAAGGTAATCAGGAACCAGGAAGGAGACCATATTGGGGATGGAGCTACTTCCAATTAGCTGAGGACTGCGGTACCAGCCTGTGTGTGTAAATGGAATCTTTCAACTGAGGCCTTGCAAGGCAAGCCAGCTGTGCCATGTTCAGAGGTAGAGCAGGGGAAGCTACATCAGTGGAAAACTAAGCTAGCTATTTATGTTAGGGACAGCTTTTAAAACAAGGTCATAAGACTTCCTAATTTTCCTCAGGCATACTTTTCTAGCTACCTTCTGGCCTATGTCTGGCACCTGTATCCTTGATTGTTCTTTTTGATCCATCCTTGATTTTTTTTTAATAAATATGAAAAGCATCTTGAAAAAATAAAAAGTAAAATAAATAAAAATCTGTATACACCCCCACATAGCATCATGATGGAGAAACTATGTGATAAGTAAGGCTCCTCTTAAGTGAATTGTGAATTTACCAAATGAGTTTACAAGTTCATAGGAAGTAAATATACAAGTGGTATTATGAAGTCTGCAGACAAGGCTTGGGTGGCACGTTGATTTGTGGACCTCTTGTAATAAATCAAGGGAATATGGTTTAAGGTGCATGTTGTCCCTGGAGCAGAGATTGCAACTACTAGATGGTCCGGACAAGGATGGCACAGAGTTTTAAAACATCTGATTCTGAGTACCTTTACGTGGGGAATGCACCCTTCTGTTGTCACAGTAACCACCACACCCTGTTATCTTACACCCCAGATTCACATATTCACAGGCACCTGCCTGGACCCTAAGACATTTCTTTCCAACACCTGCTGTCTAACCCTATCCCTTCAACTTCTCATCAGGAAGTCAAAAGTCAAAATAATATTGGTTAAGTAAGGATGGAGAAAACAATAATGGAAAATAACTGAAAACAAATTAATAAAGTAACACAATGGACAAGTAGCATTCCAGCAGTGTGTGAGTTTGCTAGGGCTGCCGTAACAAAGTTACTGCAGATCAGGTGGCTTACGCAACAGAAATTTATTTCCTCACAGTTCTGGAGGCCAGAAGTCCATGTTTAAGGCGTCAGCAGGGTTAATTTCTTTTGAGGCCTCTCTCTTTGGCTTGCAGGAGACCATCTTCTCCCATTCCTTCACATGGCCATCCCTCTGTGTACGTATGTCTGTGTCCTCATCTCCTCTTCTTATAAGGACACCAGTGATATTGGATTAGGGCCCACCCACTGGGCTTCATTTTACCTTAATTAATCCTTTAAAACCCCTATTTCCAAATACATGATGAATTACTGGGGATGAGTACTTTAATATATAAATTTGGGGGATACCCAATACAATCTATAACAAGTGGTCGTCAGATGACTATCAAAAGAAAAAAGAGATAACGTATACATATAGTACAGTAGTAGTTTTGGTCAAAGAAGAGCTTATAGGGAGAAAGATTTTGTGGGCTAATATTAAATATACATATTCAATATTACATGGGCTAATTCACATATTATATATATTTATTGTATATGTCAATATACAATAAATATATTGTAAATATATTTTATTTAATATTAGCCCACAAAATCTCTTTTCCTATAAGACCTTTTTTAACCAAACCTACCTATAATAAATCATAATACGGAGCTTCACAAACCCTTCCACTTATACTCTTGGGAATCTTACAGGACATCTTAACACAATCCTCGATAAACATGAAATTCCTTTGGAATCTCCGTTTTGCAAGCTATTCCATAATATACCCATGTTTACTTTAATATAAAAGTAACTTTCCTTTAATCTTAAAGTGAAATCCACACTTTAGGAAACAGCACTACGTTCTGTCTGTGGCTTTGTGTTCCCTTTGACAAACCACATGGACACCTAAGGGCAAGCTTTGAACCTGGCTGCCCTCTCTGCAGCAGGAATGGTGGGAAGGATTCTGCTGCTGGCTTCCTGCCCCACCTGGGCCGTCAGAAATGGCTCCTGCAGTTTTCGTTCCGTTGCAGTTTGCATTTTGTTACTATTGTTGTTTTCATGAGTATTTCAATGGGAAGATGAGGAACAGCCAATCTCTCTATTTTAGGCTATTGGGTAATTTAGGAGAGAGAGGTAACTTGTGTTTCCCTAGTTATGTGTGAGTTTTCTGGAGAACCAACAGTGAAGAGGGGGTGAACATGTAAAATAAGATAAGAACTAAAAATGTTAAAATGAAAATGCAGAAAAACAGATAACAAAAATAATAATATTCAAGTTATCAACAAAAATTAAAAGACAGATAAGAAAGAATTTTTTTTATTGTGTGTTTGCTTTTGTTTGTATTTTCTAACTTTCATCATGAAAATTTTCAAACCCACAGAAAAGTTGAAGAATAGTAAAATCGACACCACCAATCTGCATAGCTTTCATTTAGATTCAAAAATTGGTAACATTTTGCCATATTTACTTTATCCATCTCTTCCAGGCAGTGGGTAAGGATATTCTCTTACATAACCCTCATACCATTATTACACCTAAGCAAATGAACAATTATTCCTGTCCATATTCAAATTTCCACAATGATCCTATAAATGTCTTTGCTAGCTATGCTTCTTTTTGTTTTCGAACCAATATCGAAACAAGGTTCACAGTTACATGTGGCTAATTCTCTTTGATCTCTTTGATTTAGTCTGGGACTGTCTTGATTCCATCTTTTTTCCCCATATAACGCTGGCTCTTTGGATTGGTCTAAATATGTTCTGCTCTTGTTTAACTTTTTCTCTACCTCCTATACGGAAAGAAGGATTTTTTAAAAGATTGATTAAAATATACAAAATACATTAAACCTAAGGCAGCAAAAAAGAGAATATTTATTAAAAGACATTAAGCAAGTCAAATATAAAATAAGATATTTAAAATAGAACTTAAAATAGATACTTAAAATAGGACTTAAAACAGAAAGAATTTTAGCAATAAAAGTTTAAGAATGATAAATTTGAAAGGAAATAAAACTTAGGTTGCAAAACTAGATAAAAATTAGGATTAAAATCTATTTTAATCAAAAGAAAAGGTTTGACTACATGTACATTTATGAAACGGAGATAACGCTAGGTCACCATGTGTTATATATACATATAAATACTTAGAACAGTACTTAGTACATAGTGACTGCTATTTAACCATTTTTGTTATCATTATCATATATCATCATCTTCTCCACCACATGAAATGGATAATGAAAAGTAAAAGTTAAAACAGGAAACCTGAAAGATAAATGAGAGAAAAAAAAAAGATAATACTATACTGGCCAAGAATCGGAAAGAAAAAAATGAAGAGGAATTTAAATCATTATAACAAAATAGTCTTAATGAAAAAACAGACTATAAAAATCTTTAACTCTATAGAAAGTTAGATGTCATAGGGATAAGAAAAGGCAACAGAAAATAGAAGGTACATTGTCACAAGGATCGACTGGGCAGGGAACCTGGGGCAGCTCCTTCCCAAGGAGAACACCATCCTTGATGATTTGGAGCAAAGATGTCTCTGAGGCAAGATCACAAAATGGAGGCTCTGATGCAAACCTCTCAGAGTTAATGGTCCTAGATTCAAGGCAGTTTCCCAGACTATCTTGCAATGTGCCCTAACCTAGAAAGCAGGAGGTGACTGTTGGGACATCTTCATTGTATTTTCTCATCTGTATGACAGTGAGTCAGACAAAACTACCTCTAAGATATCTTTCAATTCCAGAAGTCTCTCAATGTTCTGACGTTCAAGTTTTATTATTCAACCATTTGTTTACTTCAGTTACTCACTTCCAGTGAAATTTCCTAGCGATCTTTTGGTTGTGTCTCGATCAGTCAGACTTGGCTTAAGAGATGGAACCACACACCTGACATTGTAGGAATTTGGGCACCCTGTTTAAGTTCCAAGGACTGCTTTCTACTATTCTTCTTTACCCACATACGCTTATAAAACCAAACAGCAAAAAACAACCTCCATTATCCCCATTCCCAAATAGAGAGTAAATAAATAAAAATCCCACGTCAGTAAAACCTCAGTTGAACCCCAACTTTGGTACCCAGGAGAGGGGGACGAGGCAAGTACCCTGGAAAAGTTCACCAGGAAGTGGTGATAAGTGAGGGTGTGGAACTTTGCACCTATATAGATATACCACTGCTGACAACTGATAGCAACTGTTTTACAGCAAAGGACATGTAGTCCATGGGAACATTCTGGAAATGACAGAGATCGAGTCACCCATGAAGATCTCCCACACCCACACAAACCCTGCACCACCCACCTCTAATTTCAGCCATGCCCACAGGGCAAGTTCCAGCCCCAAAGAAAATAAAGACAAATATCCTCATTCCTACACACCCAGAGGTTGCTTACCATATACCCAAATAGGCATTCTTTTGCAAGAAATGAATTTGGAGATCTAAGACATTCAACTTTCTGAGGCTTTTCCCAGTTATATCCATGCGTAGCAAAAGAAAATCTCTACGTGAAGATTTTGAGATTGCTTTCAAATATAAAAGTGTGGGAGCCCCTCCCTTCTACACTTGATCCTCTTTCTCCAACAACACCCCAACCGCCCATCCCACCTCCCCATACACACACCCCAACCTCCCAACACCCCCATGCCTCTTCCTCCCTGCAGTGTGGCCTTTCTCTCTCTTCCCCATTACTTACTTGTCAAGAAAGAGCAATCAAAGACCACAAGCTTTGAGGACCAATCCATAAACTCGCAAGGCTTGCCACTTGTTTTAAAACAATAATTTTAGATTAATTTGTCCTGGCATCAAGGTTCCCCAAACGCTTTTGCCCAGATATGATTGTTACCTAATCCCAAAACTTTCTGGAGAAAGTATTCTAATTGGAATGAACATAGATGCCCAGCTGTCGCAAGGAACAATAGAATCATGCATTGAAATGAAAGAGGCCTTCACAAAAGTTCCCCAGTGGAGAAGCACAGGCTGGAAAGAAAAGGTCAGCTTGCCAGTTTGAAACACTCTGCCGTCCTCTGCCAGTCAGAGCTCTTGGATGGTCCCATCTCTCTGAACTAAATCACAACTACTCGGTTGTACTTTCCTAATTCTCTCTTTTTTCTACCTGTAAAGTTCTGAGGGCTCTTCCAGCTCCAAAACACTAAATTCTAAATAGAACTTGATCTCTGTAATCTTGTTTGTTCATTTATTAAACTGTACTACATATTTGCAGTTTACCATCCACACTAGTTCTCTTTAACTTAAAGTTTAAGCAATCACACTAGGAATCCATTGACTAGAAACACAATTGTACCTCCGTGTCCACTGGGATTGGTTCCAGGACCCCTCCCCCGATACCAAAATCCACAGATGTTCAAGTCCCTTATATAAAATGACATAGTAATTGCATATAACCTGCGCACATCCTCCCTGTACTTTGTCTCCAGATTACTCATAATACCTAATACAATGTAAACGCTATGTAAATAGTTGTTATACTGTATTGTTTAGGAAACAATGACAAGAAAAATCTGTACATGTTCAGTACAGACGCACAACCATTGTAGGCCTAACTACATAGTAACAATGTAACTTTTTTTCTCCAAATATTTTCAGTCTGCAGTTGATTAAATTTGCAGACGCAGATCTTCGAACATGGAGGGCCAACCGTATTTAACAGAATGTGCTAGTTGAACAGGGATTTGGTAAAGCATTTTTGCTCAACATAAACAATCTCTGATTTGCACTGTTTTAGCATTGCTACTAAAACAACAAATAACCTGTTACTCTTCCTGCTAAGTTGAAAAATAAGAAGCACTTGATTTTATAACTAAAGTAAGAGGGTTGGATTATTTTAAAATATTTCTAAAGGAAAAGGGATTTACTTTGTGAGATAATAATGAGAAAAGTTCACCAATAGTATTTAAATTGAGATTTCCCTGCAATATAATCATAAAAGTAGCACGTGCATTAGGAGAAAAATTCTCATTTTAAACAAAAAAATCAATTTCAGCAAACATTGTTTTAAAAATGTTATTCACATAGTTACATTTTGCCTGTTGTTTATTTGTTTGCTCAACTTTTCCCCTATATCTCAGATGATCCTTCTGGAACAACTTACCTTCTTCCTAAAGTACAACCTTTAAAAATTTCTTTAGTAACAGACTTTTGGCAGTGAAGTCTTTCAGCTTTTATTTGTTTGAAATTGGTTTTATTTTACCTTCATTTGTGAAGATAGTTTCACTGGGTATAGAAATCTATGGTTGATGGGTACTTTTGCTTGGTATTTGCCTTCTAAAGAAGTGGCATGAATAAGAAATACATGGTTCTTTTGTTGAGGAAAACACTGTCATGGGTTTTGACTGGCTTTTAGGACAAGAAAGGGGAGGCTTCCTGGGTTCGATATGGTTGTACTAGGGCAAGTACAAGAGAGATGGATTGCTTGTCATATAGTAAAGTGGGAATTTTGCATTTGTAAGGACACCCTGAAAAAGACAGCATGTGCATCCAGAAATTAGGTAAAAGGAAGAAGTTAAGAGAGTCTGGAGAAAGAGAGAACCTCAAAAATACATAATGGAAAATGCAGTGGGGAGGACCCAGTCAGTGAGATTAAGAATAACCAATAATTTTCCAGATATTTCTCATTAATGTAATGGTGTAGTGAAGACTTAGGCTTACCCAAAGAGAGATCTCACTTCTGCCCCTCAGGTACAAGGCGGAGATCTGTAGGCCCCCTGGAATGTCTTACGTGATAGGAGTATCTTTGTGTGTGTGTGTGTGTGTGTGTGTGTGTGTGTGTATTGTTGTTGTTGTTGTTTGTTTTTTATTTGCATGGGGTCATTAGCCAGTGTGTGGTCTAACAATGTGATTTATAATGGAGGCCTTGGGCCATGTTGTATCGGTTTCCAAGCCCAGAGGAACAAGGGACTAAGGGTATTAGCCCAAACCTCCCAGAGCGTCTGAAGACTAAAGGTCAGTCATGCGGGCAGTGTGTGATCAAGTGCCAATAAAAACTCTGGACATCAAAGGCTCAGATGAGCTTCCCTGGTCAGCAATACTCAGCATATTGCCACACATCATGGTCAAGAAGATGTAACACCATCCATGACTCCACCGAGCAAGGACAATTGTAAGCTCCACATCTGGACCCCTCCTGAACTCTGCCCTATGTGTCTCTTCCTTTTGCTAATGCTAACCTTTATGCTCAACCTCACGCAAATCAAGTTCTACATTTTGCAAATCGATTTCAACCTGTCGCACATTGAGTTCACCATGTCGCAAACTGATGCCACCATCTCACAAATCGAGTTCACCCTTTCGTCACATGAGTTCATGCTTTCGCAATTCGAGTTCAACCTATTGCAAATCGAGTTCAGCCTGTCGCAAATAGAGTTCACCTTGTCGCAAACCGCGTTCACCCTGTAGTAAATTGCGTTCACCCTTTCATAAAATGAATTCACCCTTTCGCAAATCAAATTCGAATGTTCCAATGATGAGTATAACAAACAACGAGTGTAACTTTCAGTGAGTTCTGTGCCTCCTTCTAGCAAATTGTCCAACCTGAGGGTCATGTGGGAAAGCCCCTGAACTTGTAGTTGGTGTCAGAAGTAAGGGCAGTCTTGTGGGGACTGTTCCTTCAGACCTTGAAGTTTGGCAGACTTCACTGTAATTACCCTGTAGTACCCGCTAAATCACTCACAAAAATCTACTTCATGCAACAGTCTTAAATTAGTAGTGCTTTGGGAAATAAAGGAAAAGAGGTGATTACTAGCATGGGAGAAGGCATGGCCAAAACAAGAACACTGCCTCAGGAAGCAGGAGAGACCACAGCAGCCAAGTGACAGCAGAGATACAGGTTGCCAAGCAAGTCCTCCCCCACCCCCGCCACTTTCCTAATTCTCCCTACCCCCAAAAAAGCGTTCTTGGAAACGTTGGGTGAGGCTCTGACCTTTTTGTAATGTATGAGAAAGAGCACAACTCATGCCTCTTTATTTAATTAAAAATCCCTCAACTTTCACCCCACCCATAACACTGGAGAACTTGAAGGATTCCAAGGGATAGATTATTAGGTTGTAATAAAACCAAGCATAATAATGTATGCGATCTAAAACCTATGCTTTTTGATGAAGCTTAAATTCTTAAATAAAATATACACAATTTTTAAAAACATATGTAAAATGGAGCATAGTAAATATTCAATAGATATCTTTTCAACAAGGGAAGAGTGAGTAAATTAATAAATGTATGAAAAATTATAATAAATGTATGAAGATTATTCTCAATGGCATGGACTAATTTGATCAGGGAGAACACGAATAACTTAAATCGGTAATCCACAAAAGCCCAACATACAGATTTTAATGGGTAGCCTCAAACGTCTCAGCGTTTTCAGAAGTTCTTACCAGAGAGGCAAGTAGGCAGTAAAAATAACTATCTCTTCCAACCTTCCTTTGCTTGCTGCACTGGAATTGCCAACTAAGAGCAAAATTCACCAAACGCCCTTTTGACTGCCCTAAATAGGATTCTCGGGCCCTGTTCTCCTAAACACATCCGATGAATGGTTACACAATAGAAAACAGAACTGATGTTTTTATTCCCCTCTACACTATTATTATTTCACATAGCATTTGTAATAACCATCTGATTGTTGACTAGGGCCACAGATGGTTGGCCCTTGCTACTACATCAGGGATCTAATCACAGTTGTCATTCTCCTTAAACACATTTCAGCAAGGAAAGATTATATGAGTTGCTAGCAACTGTGTAATACCAAGCTGCAAGCTGTGGACGTGGGGTTTATATGCTTAATTTACTTGTCACTAATGGGCTCCTTGAACCTTGTGGGTCTTTCATTTCCCAATGGAAGAAAATCTTCCGAGGCTCGAGTTTAATTTGCTGCTACTGCTGCTTCTGCAAGGCTGGATGGGGTGCAAAAAAAAACTGGGTTCACTTTTCTCCTTCTCTACTGCTCAGTAGGCAATTCAATACAGGGAGAGCCAGTGGCAGAAAAAGACAGAGAAGATGGTAACGTGTTCTGAGACAAAGTGACCAGAGCTCTCAGGGACAAGATTAAGATGAGCAATTTTGTTGCAGAAGCAGTGAAAAGTTTAGAGAGAGAATCCACAGAAAGCTTGCCTGTCAGAGATTGCTGGATTGATATGTAAATTAGCACAGACTTTCCGGAGGTCAATTTGTCCGTAAGAATCAAAATCCTTAAAACTGTACATATATTTTGACCCAATAACTCCACTTACAGGACTTCATCCTGAGAGGTAATCACATATGTGTGCAAACATTTAGCTACAAAGTTATTTATCACAGAAGTGTTTATAGTAGCAAAAAATAAACAACCAAAATGTCCAATGCTGAGGATTAATTAAATAAACTTTGTACACACAACGGAATATGGTTTAACTATTAAATATGCTGTGGTATAAAGGAAAAGATATCTACAATAGTTAAGGCAAAAATATATAATATAAAGTATACAGTGTGCTCCCATTTTTATAAAGAGAGTGCTACACTGATATATACATATATATACATATATATGTATACATATATATGTATATATATATACACATATATATACATATATGTATATATATATATACACATATATATATATATATATATAAAACTTCAACAGTGATTGTCTGAGGGGGGAATTATAGGTAATTTTTATTGTCTGTTTTGCACTTCATTGGCCTTAAATTTTCTATGAATCAGTTTTGCAGGCAGAAAAATATTTTAATAGAAAAATAAAGTCTTCAGAACAAACCAGAAGTATTCATTGGACTTTTTTAACTTGCAAGGTGCAGAGTTGTCAAATTACTTCAGAAACATAATGGAATTTGTTATAAGAATGTATTGGATGATGACGGCGTTTATAACAAGAAGTCCCTGGAAATAAGAACAGGAATATCTTAAGGAACTCAGGAAGTTGCACGTCCCAGGCTGGTAAAAGCAATTGAAAATTCCCAAACTTGAATTAAGGATGGGGTTGCCTGCTTGCCCCTCCAGAGCAGATAGTCAAAACTCACTTCTCTTTTGGTGACTCACATGCCCTGTCCCTGTTTCCACAGCTCTTGACACAACCATCAGACACCTCATCCTCCTCTATGCTTATCTTTTTTGCCTCATTCTCAAGACTTCTGCCTATGCATGACTATGATTTTACTCAGGGAGCCTCAAGGAGCCCGTTGCCTCATGGCAGCCCCTTTACGTTTCTGCTAATTGACTGGCCCTTTCCACACTTCTCAGTTCTGGCCATTCCATGAGCTTGGCCATTCAGGGATCATGTGCCTATTTCTGCTGCAAACAGCCATGAGAAAGCAAAAGGTCAAGTTGTGGCTGCATGTGAGCAATGGCTTATTTTTTTCCTAGAAGAGCAGTTTTCCTTAGAAGAAAACTGTGTCAAGACATCACAACTGACCTGCCAGGAGGCCAGAGCCAATATTTCAAACACTGAACTACCGTCTGCAACACTGATGTCCCATGAGATATTAAGCTTGTTGGCACAATGAAAGTTTCCATGCCCAAATAGTCTGAGGAGTTCCTACAAACTCGGTCCCCTCTTGGAGTTTCATAAGGAAAGTTCGTATAGTAAAAGCTATGAGGGTTTCTACAGTAAGGGAATCTGCTTGATTTTATTCAAAGCAAAGTTTCCCAGTTATTTGAGCACAGAATCTTTTTCTTTTCCCCAAACACCTACTACACCACTTAACAACAGAATCCAGTTTAAGAATTACTGCTACAGAATAAACAATCTTCTAGAAGGAAAGAATGATATTTGTTCCATTTTCTATACCTTTATTCTCATCATAAAATATTTGGTTAAATTCCATCTTCATTAGAGGAATGACTATGAAAATATTTGACAAGCCTAGATTCATTCCTACCATAAAAATCAAGAGTTATTAAACATTTTAGTAAAAGAAAACCAGCTTTCAATTACTAAGGTCCTCTTAGAGACATAGAACTTCTTAATTAAGCAAATAATTAATCAGCCTTGGAAATGAATTTGTAAACAGAATGTAGTTCGTGAGTTTGTTGGCTTTTCTTCCCCCTGTGGATGGTTCATTACATTATTTAAGATCTATAATGATGTGAGAGAGCGGCTGACATGTCTGCAGTCAGAAAGGAGTAGAGGAAAGTGGGGCCCAGGATATGGCGTTATGAGCAGCAGGTCATTTAGGTACAATTCTGAGGTGCTTGGCAGTTGGCTGGTGGGCGTGTATACGTGCACGCGCGCACATGTGTGTGTGCGTGTGTGTGTGTGTTTGTGCATGTGTGTGTGCGCATGTGTGTGTGCATGGGGTGTGTGTGCATGGGTGTGCATGTGTGTGCACGTGTGTGCATGGGTGTGTGGGTGTGTGTGCATGGGTGTGGGTGTGTGTGAGTGTGAGTGTGTGGGCCTGGGGGGTGTGTGCATGTGTGCGTGTGAGTGTGTGTATGGGGGTGTATGTGTGTGCACGTGTGTGCATGGGTGTGTGTGTGTGCATGTGCGTGTGTTTGTGTGCATGGGTGTGTGTGTGCATGGGTGTGTGTGTGTGCGTGGGTGTGTGCGTGTGTGTACATGGGTGTGTGTGCATGTGTGTGTGTGCGAGTGTGTGTGTGCATGGGGGTATGTGTGTGCATGGGTGTGTGTGTGTGCATGGGTGTGTGTGTGCTTGTGTGCGTGTGTGAGTGTGCATGTGCATGGGGGTGTGCATGGGTGCGTGCGTGAGTGTGTGTGTGTGTGCATGTGTGTGTGTGTGTTGCACGCCAGTTCACTATGACTTTGGCCTAGACTCTGTGCTGATCCAACTCCAATCCCTCTGACTCAGGCCAGACTGCCAGCTCTGGAATTCCTGGTCATCACCATCATTGTGGTTAGAACACTTAGGTCTTGCTGAGAAAGAGGGGTATGAAAATCTAAAACAAGTAAAATGCTTGCTGCCTGTTTTACTATTTTTGTTTTGGTTAGGCTTTTTATCGTTTTCAGGCAAAGGCCTTCTACCCATATACAGGCACATGAAGCTTAAAGAGCTTGTTCAAAGAGGAGGCTCGTATCACTTTTTATATGCTAGAATTTTAAGGTGCAGTCTTCTGTGGGAGTGAGGGAGGGAGGGAAGGAGGGAGGGAGGGAGGGAGGAGGGAGGGAGGGAGGGAGGGAGGGAGGGAGGGAGGGGGGAGGGAGGGAGGGAGGGAGGGAGGGAGGGAGGGAGGGAGGGAGGAGAAGGAATAGAAAGAAAGAAAACCAATGGAATAGTAATGGAGCCAAAATATATATCAACCCAAAGAATTCCAATAGTGATAATAATATTATCATTAAAATATCTGATTATTTTTTACCTGTAAAAACAAAAATTTCATACGGCTCAACATAATAACTACCACAACAGCCACCGTAACTGCATGCTTACTATCTGCCAGCACGATACGTAGTTTATCCATTACAGCATTTTATTCTTATTACACTTCTTTGAGATAGATACAGATATACAACCCCTCATTTACAATTCACAAATCCAAAAGTTCTGAAAACTCAAGTTATTTCATAAGTCTACAGCAAACTCATTTGGCAGCAAAACCTGACTTGACCTAATGCCAGGCTACTTATAGTTTTTATTTAACCAATTTAGTGCATATTTCACTACAGAAATATTGTGTTTCATTAGGGGAGACAGGCCCAAACCCCTCTTATGGTTCTATTATAATTAATGACATGTGCACATTATTGCTTTTCTAAAATACTAAAAATCCTAAACTGTGAAACTCATCTGGCTCCAAGAGTTTTGGATAAGGGACTGTTTCTCCCTATTTAACAGGTAAGGAAACTTAGGTCTGTTTGTCGTCATTGATGTTTATTCTTCACTGATACATTTAAATTTTAGTTTGGATCTTTGCGACTTTACTTTTTTGTTGAAGGTTGAAAATGTTTTCCTTACACTATTTCAGGTCACATATGCTCTGATGAGATTTTAGCAAGTTCTCTTAACGGAAAAGTTTTAAAAGACATCTTTTTTCCCCCAAATGGAAAATGCTGACATCCTCAGAAATTTTCCTTGGACCCAACTGAACTCGTTTTTAATTCCCCACCATTCATTTTCAGATTACTCAGTGTATTTAATGCTACCCTTCCTCAATTCCACCCAAAGCTCACATGGCAATGTTCAGGGCATTGGTTAAAAGCCCGTCGAGGAGTCTGCGTGGGTCTGAGACGCTGCTGAGCTCTTTGACATCTGTGGTTGGAGTGTCTACGTGAAGATTACCCATGCTGGGCTCCAGTGTTTCAATCGCAACCCCAGAATGAGCGCCTGGTCACTCTGTGGTCTAAACTCTGAGAGAGGAGAGCATTTCATACTACACTGCATTTCATAAGCAATGATTTGATACATTGAAGAAACCAAAAGTATTATTTATCTTACCATAGGGCTCAGAATGTCCAAACACCACAGCTAATTACAGTTCAATAATAGATTCAATAAGCCAAAACCTGTATTTCTGGTTTATTGTAACAAATAAAGCAATGGTCATTACTTTCTAATTTGTAAGCATTTTGTTCGATGGCTCTGAGTGGGAATATGTAGTGTTACTTGTCCAATAAGAGGCCTTACACCATCGAAAGTCAGTGCTAAGCTACATCTGTTGCCATTTATGACACTTTTTCCATTTGTTGAAGCGCATTACTTGTTATAACCAAATGAGTATATTCAGATACAGAGGGAGCTTTTGTTAAAAGATAGAAAGCCATTATGTTCTAACCAGCAGAAAGGAGGATTTGGCTAAAAGACGCTGATTAGAATTTCTTGTTTGCTTGGTCCTTCCCCAGCTGGCTCCTGTGAAAATCTTAGCTCACTTGCTACAGTTGAAAATAAAGTTGATGCTATGAAGCACTGATAACACACACCAACACATTTCACCATTTCAGGGTAGCCCAGTGGAACCTTTTAATCAAGGCCTGGTAAACCAAGGTTTCTCAACCTCAGCACAGTTGTCGTTGGGAGGTAGATAATTCTCTGCTGTAGGGTTAACCTTGTACCTTGTAGGATGTAGCAGCATCCCTGGCCTCTACTCCTTAGATGCCACTCGCACCCTCCTCCCAGTCATGACAACTAAAACTGTCTCTAGACTTGACCAAATGTCTCCTGGGGAGGCAAAACCCCACCCCCCAACCCCAGTTGAAAACCTTGACACTCTCCCAATTCGTGCACACCTTAATATTTCCCAGGAGGTGACTTTCTAACACTCATAAACTTGTTCTGAAACAAGTTTATATATATATATATATATATATATATATATATATATATATATATATACACCCTTATTTTTTAATAAATAGAGCATTTACTTAAAACCATATTATGCTATTCATACTATTCTTGTCTTGCGTTTTTTACTGAATCATATATCTTAAAGATCATTACATACCAATGCATAAAGGGCCACCTAATTATTCATCATGGCTACCTAGTATTTCCTTGAATGGGTGTGCCATGACTACTTAAAAGTCCCCTATCAAAGAACATTTAGTTTGTTTCCAATCCTCTGCTACTAAAAACAATGCTTCATAAATAGCCTTGTATATAAATCACTGGAACATCAGACACATTCCTATCTTGGGGCCTTTGCCCTCTCTGTTCCCTCTGCCTGAAATGCTCTTCCCCCAATATCCACATGGCTAATTCCTTCACCTCCTAAATTTGTAAGGCATGGCTGAGCTACAGCTACAAACCTCTAAATCTCAGTAGTTTAAACACATAATAGTCCTATGCAGGCTGTTCATAAAGACAGTGTCTTTTCAAGCAGTGGCCAAACAGTTGGGGTTGCTTCCCTCTTAGGATTGCACCATTGTCACATGAGTTTTCTGCATTATCACAGCAGGAAAGCGATAGCTGGGGGGTGGGGGGAGGGGGAGGAGTCATTTACCAGTTCTCAAATTCTTCTGCCCAAATCTATAGTCTGTTGATCAAAACTAGTCATAGGGACCTGCCTAATTGCCAGCAGTCTGGGAAATGTGGGGAAGCACAATATTGTGTGAGCACTAAATATCTCTGCTGGATCTCCTTCAAGTTGTTCAAAAGTATCTCAATGAAGCCAACCCCAACTATCCATTTAAAACTGCAACCTAGAAGTCTCACAATTCAGTTCCCGACCTTGTTGCAACAATGTTGCTAACCTTTTTTGATATTAGAGGGATTATTCATTATGAATTTGTACCAACTGGACAAATAGTGAACCAAGTTTACTATTTGGAAGTGCTGAAAAGGCTGCACGAAAAAGTTAGACGACCTGAACTTTTCGCCAACAATTCATGGCTCTTGCATCACGACAATGCACCAGCTCACACGGCACTGTCTGTGAGAGAGTTTTTCGTCAGTAAACAAATAACTGTATTGGAACAACCTCCCTACTCACCTGATCTGGCCCCCAATGACGTCTTTCTTTACCCTAAGATAAAGGAAATATTGAAAGGAAGACCTTTTGATGACATTCAGGACATCAAGGGTAATACAACGACAGCTCTGATGGCTATTCCAGAAAAAGAGCTCCAAAATGGCTTTGAAGGGTGAACTAGATGCTGCCATCAGTGCATAGATTCCCAAGGGGAGTACATCGAAGGTGACTGCAGTGATATTCAGCAATGATGCATGTAGCACTTTTTCTAGGATGAGTTCATGGACTTAATTGTCAGACCTCACACAGATAGATATACCATACTATCATGTAATAGCAAAATAGTAATGCTTTGTCTTTTGACTTTGTTTGTGGTGTTTTTAATGAATATATATATATGTATATATATTCATTTCATTAATCTTTCCTTTATCAGATTCAGATGCTTGTGCCGGGCTTAGAAAGGCTTTCTTATGGTAAATTATTTTAAAATACTACCATGTTGTTACACAGTAGTCATGGGGATGTAGGGCATAGCATAAGGAATATAGTCAATAATATTGTAATAACTGAATGGTGTCAGATGGGTACTACATTTGTTGGGGTGATAGATGGGAGGGGGTTTGGGGACAGGGTCAAAAAGGTGGAGGGATTAGGAAGTACAAACTGATAGTTACAAAACAGTCATGGGATGTAAAGTAAAGCACCAGGAATATAGTCAATAATATGGTAATAACTATGTGTAGTGCCAGGTGGGTACTAGACTAGTCAGGGGGATCACTTATTAAATTATACAAATGTCTAACCACTATGCTATAAACATCTAAAAATTAGTATAAAATAATATTGAATGTCAAAATAAAGTGTAAAAAAGATTTTAAATTAAAAACAAATACTACCATGTTTTCTATTGTACTTTTATGATGTCAGTTATCTTATATTTAAATCTTTGATGCATTTGACGCACAAAGTGAAGTAGGGTGGTGACTGAATGTGATGTATATGTGTGTGTATATGTGGATATGGTTACAAATGGCTACCCAATTATCTCATTGCTATTTATAAACAACCTATTCCCATCAGATACAATGTGCAACCTTATCATACACTCCGTTCCTATCATATAGTAGAATGTATTTCCATACATACTCTCTACTTTGTATCATTAATTTATTTATTCATAGAACCAGCATCCCAATATCTAAATTACTACAGTTTCATGTAATGATTTAATGGCTGGTAAGTCTAGTCCCCTCCTCCTGGTCTTCTTTTTCAGAACTTTTAGAAGATTTTAGTATAAACTTTACAATATAGTTCTCCCCACCCCAAAATCTTTTTTTTTTTCAAGGAAGGGAGTAGAAGGCATATTAGCAATTTAAATTAGCACTTTATTAATTAATAATCCTTGGATGTGTTTGGGTCATGTTAAATTTAGAGGATACCTGCTCCACCACCTACCTACCAGCTTAAGCAAGTTACTTTCTCTGTTAAGAAATCTCAGTTTCTTTATCTGTAAAGATGGAGACGATGACAGTGACCAATACAAGGTTGTGGGGATAACACACACAAAATAACACACACAAAGTCCTTAGCACTGTGTGTGGCACAAAAGTGATCAATGAGCGTTGGTGGTTGTTATTCCTCCTTGTTCTCACGAGTTTTTGTATCTTCTTCCTTCAATTAAAAACCTTCTGCACAAAGCATTTGTTTGCTTACCTGTTTCTCTGGCTGTGAAGCCCGAGAAAACAGGAACCCTATTTTATTCATCTTTTATACTCGGTATCTGGTATATGGTACGTGTTTTTTCTTTGTTGGTCTCTCACTTCTACATCATGGCTCATGTCAATTTCGGCTTCTTGCCAGGGGCCCCTTACCCACCCTGACATTCAGTGCTGCCCTGTCACTGTTCAGAAACGCCCTTCCTACCTCCATCTGGCCTGATTAGACTGCCCTTTATCACTCACAACTTCAAAATCCCTCCCCTCTCCTCATCTTCTACTCCTGCCTTTTATGCCCAGTGCAGTCTATTCCCTGAGGTTACTCATGCCAGTTGACTTACATGACTACCTAGTAAATTATAATAAAATGTGATGGCTCTTAGGTTTAAGACTTTAATCCAGAAGCATATTAACTCAAAGGTATTTGGAATTGATAGAATGGATCTAACAGTGTTTGTGAAGTTATTTTAGCTAAAATTCCTAAACTCCAACTGGCCTGCCACCCTACCCACCTGCTACTTCCCTTTACCCCACATCCTCTTAACTCGTGTCTCTGAAAGCTGAAATTTTTCAGTCATCTATCTTCCTCTTCCTCTTTTCAAAGAGATCTATACAAACATTACCACTTGCCTGAAGAGTTTTAGATTAGCCCTCAGATTAGAACTGCACAAAGGAAACCCTACAACTCTTAGTGCCTCCTGAATTCCGCATCCAGCTTAACTCAGGGGAGAGCTGGAGAGTGGCTGTCATGCAGGGGATCCTGCCGACTTCGCCAAGTGTCGTGCGGGGCGTCTGGCGGGGTCTCTGGTCCCGCCCCCCACACAAGAACGCAGGACATGGTGAGGCCAAAAAGGAACACCCACAGAGCCATAAGTAGGGGAGTCACACCACTATATTCTCGCTGGTGGCTGGGTTGGAGACACAGGAAACAGGAGCCACACAATTCTCAACCCTCGCTGCTCCACTTGCAGGCTCAGCCACCATCTTCTTGCTAGCCCCTCTTTCTCTCTCTTTTCTTCTCTGCTAGCCTCTTCTTCTAGCCTAGCCACGGCAGTTATATTCATGGCTAATGGCTCACTGGTTACAGCTGACGGCCAACTAGCCACAGCTGCTGGCCATTTGATCACAGTCGATGGCCATTTACTACCTGAGCCAGCACCCTTCTATGTGAGGCCGAGAGCCTGGAAACTGCTTTTTGGGGCTCTGTCCCCACACTCCACCCCTACAGGCTCTCGCCTCACAATCTACGCGACAAGCGTCTTCCGCGAGGGGCCCTGTGCGAGGAACCTGGAGGTGAATGCTATTTCCTGGACACAGCCAAGCTCTCTGGTCACAGTCAGGGTTTCTCAGGGCACCACCAGTACTCCTGGGCACAGCCAGACTTCCTGGACTTCTTAGGGTACCACTAGTCTCCCCGGGCACAGCCAGGGTTTCTCAGGGCACCACCAGTACTCCTGGGCACAGCCAGACTTCCTGGACTTCTTAGGGTACCACTAGTCTCCCCGGGCACAGCCAGGGTTTCTCAGGGCACCACCAGTACTCCTGGGCACAGCCAGACTTCCTGGACTTCTTAGGGTACCACTAGTCTCCCCGGGCACACGAGGGCCTCTCAGGGCACCGCCACTCTCTCTGGGCACAGCCCGGCTTCCTGGACACAGCCAGGGCCTCTCAGGGCACCGCCACTCTCTCTGGGCACAGCCCGGCTTCCTGGACACAGCCAGGGCCTCTCAGGGCACCGCCACTCTCTCTGGCCACTCTCTCTGGGCACAGCCCGGCTTCCTGGACACAGCCAGGGCCTCTCAGGGCACCGCCACTCTCTCTGGGCACAGCCCGGCTTCCTGGACACAGCCAGGGCCTCTCAGGGCACCGCCACTCTCTCTGGGCACAGCCCGGCTTCCTGGACACAGCCAGGGCCTCTCAGGGCACCGCCACTCTCTCTGGCCACTCTCTCTGGGCACAGCCCGGCTTCCTGGACACAGCCAGGGCCTCTCAGGGCACCGCCACTCTCTCTGGGCACAGCCCGGCTTCCTGGACACAGCCAGGGCCTCTCAGGGCACCGCCACTCTCTCTGGGCACAGCCTGGCTTCCTGGACACAGCCAGGGCCTCTCAGGGCACCGCCACTCTCTCTGGGCCTCTCAGGGTACCGTGCTGGAACAACAGCGGCTCACAGTCAAGGTGCTTATATATTCTCAATGGTGGCCGGTCAAGACACAAGCAAACATCTGCCAGTTCCACTACATGGTAGTATGTTCCCAAACAAATAATCAAGTGGTCCATTAAATTAGGGATGGAAGGCAATTCCCCATAGTCCATAGTCATTCGCCAGGGCTGTCCTGGGGGTGAGGGATGACCTTGACCTCACCCTCAGCTCCCACGGAGGACTCAGCAAGCCATTCCTCCTGGGACTACAAGTCCTGCATCCGGGCTGCCCCAGCAAGCACTTCCCAGCCCACGGGGCCGCAACAACCTTCGCTTTCTCTGGCCTCTGCTTGTTGGGGAACCGTCCACATCTTCCCACCCCTCCACGGGGGTCCAGCTCTCAGGCAGCTGCTCCTCCTGGTTCTCCTCAGACTCACGCACAAACTGCTCCACTGCCCTTCGGAGAGCTTTGGCCGGCACCGTACCCTGCTCGCTGCGCCATGTGTCATGCAGGGGATCCTGCCGACTTCGCCAAGTGTCGTGCGGGGCGTCTGGCGGGGTCTCTGGTCCCGCCCCCCACACAAGAACGCAGGACATGGTGAGGCCAAAAAGGAACACCCACAGAGCCATAAGTAGGGGAGTCACACCACTATATTCTCGCTGGTGGCTGGGTTGGAGACACAGGAAACAGGAGCCACACAATTCTCAACCCTCGCTGCTCCACTTGCAGGCTCAGCCACCATCTTCTTGCTAGCCCCTCTTTCTCTCTCTTTTCTTCTCTGCTAGCCTCTTCTTCTAGCCTAGCCACGGCAGTTATATTCATGGCTAATGGCTCACTGGTTACAGCTGACGGCCAACTAGCCACAGCTGCTGGCCATTTGATCACAGTCGATGGCCATTTACTACCTGAGCCAGCACCCTTCTATGTGAGGCCGAGAGCCTGGAAACTGCTTTTTGGGGCTCTGTCCCCACAGTGGCATGTCCAAAATTCAGTTTTAACAAGAAGATGAGGCTGGGCTTTGCTGGAACAGTAGGTTGGGAAACTTCCCATGGTTCTGGATAACCAGATATACTAGCTCCTGAGATGAGACTTCCCCGGGAATAGAGTTTCTAGGTTTTGCGGGCTTCAAGGAATTTATAACTTTCTTCCAGACCCAAGCCAGTGCCTGAGGTTGAGATGTCCACCTCTGTGCCCTCAATACTGCAGGCCCAGAAGCAAATCCTGCTGACAAGGCTACTCCCGGGTAGGCCCAGCTCTACGCAGCCAGCCATCTTCACAAATATTATTTTTCAACTCCCTGGTTTGGTCATAAGAGAGGAATTTCAGGGAAGGGAATGGGAGCAGTGTCAGCGGCTTAAGTTCACACCTTATTATGCTTTTATTACACTTCCTGGGCACATCTGATCAATTCGGGTAAAAACGAAATGCTCTGGCCCCTGGCAATATAATACGGAGTTTCTTACTCTCCACCCCTCAGCTCTACCCCGGTCATGAGGTAGCCTTTCTCTGTCCAATATCATGTCTTCTATTCTCCTCACCTCATACCTCAGTCCCTAGAACAGCCTCCTCACCAGTTTTCTTCCTTTATTTCTCCCACTCTACTGTAGCCCACACACAGCTGTCAGAATAATCCTCCAATCACCCTACTTACATCATAAAACTAACTTCATTACTCCTGCTCTTCTCTCCCTTCCCACCAGTCCAGGCTCAATCCAAGTTCCATCTCCTCACTGAAACGTCATGAGGTGGCCCCAGTCCCCAGGGACTTTTGCTCCTCAAATCTCCCATAACCAGGACTGAATTCCTGGTCATGGTGTACATACTGTTCACTCCTAGAGTGTGTTCTGATTGGGTCACATCCATCCCAATCCCATCTGACATCTGTGGAGGACTAGTTGTTAAACATTTTGACAGCCATACTTGTCAGCAGCATTTATTGTCACTATCAATCATCTGGGTATTTGATCCTAAATTATAGGTCATTATTATTTAAGTATTCACAAGATGCATGTGTTTTGACTTTCCTACTAGGGTATGCAATACCTGATGAACTTTCTCAACCCCCAGGAACTAGCCCAGAGGCACCTGCAGAGATGGCCCTCAAAACACTAGCTGAAGGAGTCAGTGGATGGGGGAAATAAATATTGATGAAACCCTGTGCTTACTTACCAGTTTCAGCCTCTTGCCCTGCAGAGAACTACCCAAAGACTTGTTGGAAACAAGTCATTTTGTGTAGCTAGTTGTAAAATTAAAGGGAGACTATGGCAAGGTAGGAGCCCAGAGGGGGAAAGATCTCAGAGGCTTGTTAAAATGTCGCGCTTAGGCAGTCAGAGACACTAACAGGCTGTACACAGGAAGTGACATGGGGAGATATTCATTTTAGAGAGTCGATATGGTCCTCGTCTCTCCGGAAACACCTGAGTTTTCTGGAGGACCCTCCCTCCCCGCCCTCATGGTTTTATGCTATGACGGCTGGAATGGGCTCCTAGACTGATGCTAGATCTACATGTGCACTAAACCAGCAAATTTAGAGAGTCTGAATCTCTGTTCTAGCACTTTAAAAGAAAGTTTTGTCAGAGTTCTTGTCATTTGGGTTTCAGAACGGCTACTCGGGTTAGCATAGTTACATTGGATGTGGAATAATTAGCCATTGGACCCTTGGCTTTAACATTCAACATTTCAAATTCCTTTTTATCTCTGTAACTAAGCTAGTCTATACTTTTGTTGGCCAGCTGGTAATGAAGAGGGTGTCTATGAAGCTGGGGCTAGTTCGTGTTTTCTGAATGAGTGTACTCTGTGTGGGGGTGGGGAGAAGATTGAGCCATTTAGGCCAAATTACACACTATGGATGTGACGTATCCACCACTAGGGCCCACGCTGCTTAAGAACAGGGGCCTTCCTGACTGTATGGGTTTCCTAGGGCTGTTGTAACAAAGTACCACAAACCGAGTGGCTTAAAACCACGGCAATTTATTGTCTCACAGTTCTGGAGACTGGACGTCCCAAATCAAGGTGTCAACAAGGTCATATTCCCTCTGAAACCTGTAGGAAAGAATCCTTCCTTGTTTCTCTCCTAGTTTCTAGTGGTTCGTTAGCAATGTTTGCCAATCCTTGGCTTGCAACTGCACAACTGCATAACTCCATCTCTGCCTTCATAGTTACATGGCAGTCTCCCTGTGCATCTCTGTCTACACATGGCCATCTTGAGTTATATTGGATTAACGGCCCACTCCATTCCACTATGACTTCATCTTAACTAATTAAATCTGCAATGACCTTATTTCCAAATAAGATCATATTCTGAGGTACTAGGGGTTACGACTTCAACATATCTTTTGACGGGGGAAGGGGTACAATTCAACTCATAACACTCCCTCTTCTCTTGGCTGCTCACCTGCAGTATATAGTCTAGTGCTGGGGATGTGGCAGTGAATGCTATTACTGATGTGAATGAAGTCACCAGGCCATCTGCCTGCCTAAAAAGAACATGGTAGCACCACTAGTACTTTGTGCCAACACACCAAACAGCTTTCCTTTCAAGATGACTGGAGAAAACACTGAGTGGGATTTGATCAAAATTGTGGTCACCCTGACTAAAAGCTGAAATGAGAGTTGTTAAGTGTCACTTAGGACACAATGGCCACGTCGAACTTTAACAGAATATAGATTGACGGAGTGTACCGAGGTGCTCCTGTGCTGTCATGTCATTTTAGGGCTTTCAAAGCCCAGGGTATTACTTACTTTCAGTCACAGCATCACTGTAATTAGTACTGGCAATATTTTCTTCAAGTTGCCCTCAAGGGCTGTAGAATCTCAGGCTGCCACCCCTGCAATTAGACTAACAGCTGGCAAACAGCCAAATTAAGAGGTAGGGGGAGAGTTATACTACTAAATCAAATATCGGTTTGTTTTGAATTAAGTATTCAACCTTCTGGTAGGAAAATCTGCTCTGATTTCACCCGCCCATATAGACGTAAAATATGTTCAAAGAAAAATATATATTACATGCCCTTTTAGCCATTAACAGTTTTCAGAGTTCTTTCGCATTAGGCTCTTTCCAGTGAGACCCATAGGACTCAAGTTAATGATTGAAGGAGATGTCCCTATGCCAGAGAAGGGTCCCTGAGAGCAACTAGGAAGACATGGTTTCTGTGCCCCCTCATTTATTTCATTTCGTCCAAGCAAACATTTGGCAAGAGCAAGCATTTCCTATTGCCGGGGCAATGTTTTAATCACTGTTTAAATATTTGCCATCCTGTCTTTGTTTTGGTTAGAATTGCAGAGTTAATGCAATACAGATTTGTACCTTCTGCTGAGTGAAATATAGATTTCATCTTATGAACTAGAGCTATGTTCTCTAGAAATAGTTTCCCCACTTCCCACTTCCACTACTTGATTTTTATGTTATACATTGTATTAATCTTTTTATATCTTCTCAAAGCCTGCAGATTACCAACAAATTACCCCCAGGCAGTACTAACACATTAAATTTCAGCAATTGTGGTCCTATGTGTGCCCAGAAAAATATCAGGCCCAGGCAAGAGGTAATTGTTACCAAAACTCACCATCTGATGGACATTCTGGGGTCAAGGCGAAATGAGTTTCTGGCCTCAAGCTACTTTCTGAAGGACAATGGGACTGCGCCAAGGACTCCTGCCATTAATGAAGGTCTGTAACGAAGCTCTGTAAATTTCAGCTGAACCCAGGCTGATTTTGCCCCTTTGTAACCTGATTTGTCCACGCCTCACCAGCCAAGGTGTGCTTAAAGGGTCATATTAACTGTTATAACTCAAATTTCAGAGGTTCTTGCTCCCACCTGGTGATGAAGGGTCTCTAGACCCAATTTTTGGCAGAATTTTCCATAAAAGTGCCTGCTTTTTTAACATACAGTCAACTCCCTCTCTTATGTAACTCTTCATAAATCCATGCGAGAGTGACAGAAAATAAATATGAATGATTGACGTCATACTCCTCCTCCTCTCTGATAACCAAGATTCAGTTCTTGAGTCAAGCTCATCCTATCTGGCTCTGTCTCCCCTCAGGATTAGAAAAACTCTCAAGCGTCTCTTCAGTCTTCATCAGGGAAGAGAGAGCCAGTGGGCTCTTCCACCAGAGCTGTCAGATGTGCCAGACAACCAGTTCTGATTCCCACTTAGACTCTACCTGAGGACCCCACCAGACATGAAATAGCTGTTCACACCTCTACAAAAATATTTGGCTGAAATTAAGGGGTTTGGGGCTTCTTATTCTAATAATTTCCGATGGTAATTAATACCAAAACTTTTACAAAAGAATGCCAGAAAAAACTGGATAAAATATAAAAAAACGTAAGTTTTATAGCATGAGGAAATTAATGTAACAGTGAATAATTATCAACACAGAACCCAAAAGAAGACATAGGGCAGAGAAAGAATGAGAACAGCCCTACAATAGTCCCAGGCCATGGCACAGGAAGGGGGAACTCATGTACAGTCCAGCAGACTCCCATGCTGAAGAGATGCAGCTAAGAGTTTGGAAAGACCAACGTGACTAAAGTTGGCAGGATAGAAGGAGAAGAAAAAGCTGCAGGTAAAGAGAACTGAACATGTATTGAGGCTCCCCTTGTGCATTCAGCAGAGTACTGATCAGTGCATACATGTGAGGAAACTAGCAGAGGCCAAGGAAGAGATATCTAAAAGAATTACAAAGAACAGTCATTGGAGCTCTCACAAAGACAGGAAAAGTGATTATACCTACCAGTCAGATTGGAAAACCTCATAATTTATAGAAACTGAGTGGAGTACTCAGAAAGGTCTTGTCTTAGTAGTGGGAAATAATTACCTGGAGACTAAAAAATGTTCGACTCCTACCTAACAAATATTAAAAGTAAGATTTAATAGGATCAGTTTCTAAGTAACTTAACTGCGTGCTATCCCAGAACAAAATTTAAGAAATTTATAGAAATAGAAAATAACCATAACCCAGAAATGTAAAATTTACAATGTTTTCTATTGTATCAGAAACTATTGGGCATGCAAAGAAACATGCCCAATAAATCCCCTCATTAAAATATTTAATCTCCTCATTAAAATATTGAGGAGAAAAATAAACCAAGCAAAACCAACTCAAAACTGACTCAGATGTTAAAATTAATACACAAGGGCATTTAAAAAGATATTATAACTGCATTTCATATATTAAAAAAAGTTAAGTAGAGACAGAGAAGATATTAACAAAGATCCAAATCAAACTTCTAGAAAGGAAAACTACACTGGAATGAATTACCATCAAATAAGACACTGCAGAAGAAAATGTCACTGAAATGAAACACAGAGAGAGAAAAAAAACTAAAATAATAATAATAATTAACAGAGTGTTAGTGAGCTATGGTAACTTCAAACAATCTAATATACATGCAATTGGAGTCTTCAATGAAAGGTAGAGAGAGGAGGCAAGAAAAATAATGCTAAAGAAATAATGGTCAAAAATTTTCCAAACTTGATGAAAATCATAAATCTACATATCCAAGAAGCTCAACAAACCCCAAGGACAAGAACATTAAAAAAAAAAGAAAAAGAAAAAGAAAAGAAAAAAATGCTCTACACCAAAACCCACCACAATCAAATTATCCAAAACCACTGGTAGGTTAAAAATCTTAAAAGCAGCCATAGCAATAAAATACTTAGGAAAAAATTTAACCAAGGAAGTAAAAGATCTGTACCAGAGAATTATAAGACATTAAAGAAAGAAATTAAGGAAGATACAAATAAATGAAACATATACCATGCTCATGGATAAAAAGAATTAATATAGTTAAAATGCCCATATTACCCAAAGCAATAATTAGACTTAACACAATCCGGATCAAAATACCAATGGCATTTTTCACAGAACTAGGTCAAGTAACCCTAAAATTCATATGGAACCATAAAAGACCCTGAATAGCCATGAAATCCTGAGAAAAAAAAGAACAAAGCTAGAGGTATCACGCTACCTGATATCAAATTATTCTTCAAGGCCATAGTAATCAAAACAACATGTTATTGGCCTAAAAGCAGATACCTAGATCAATGGAACAGAATAGAGAACTCAGAAATAAATCCATGACGATATGGTCATTTAATCTCTGACAAAGGAAGCAAGAATTTACGATGGGGTAAAGATAGTGTATTTAATAAATGGTGCTGGGAAAACTGGACAGATATGTGCAAAAGAATGAAACTGGACCACCTTCTTATTCCATATACAAGAATAAACTCAAAATGGACTAAAGATTTAAATGTAAGAACTGAAACCATAAAACTTCTACAAGAAAATATAGGAAGTAAACTCTTAGACATTATCCTTAATAATATTTTTACTGATACACCTCCTCAGATAAGGGAAACAAAAGAAAAAAGTAAACAAATGGGCCTACATCAAACTAAAAAGCTTTTCACAGCAAAGGAAACCATTAGCAAAACAAAAAGACATCCTACTGAATGGAAGAAGATATTTGCCAAAGATACATTTGATAAGGTGTTAATATCAAAATTTATAAAGAACTCATACAACTAAACACCAAAAAAAGCAAACAATCCAATTTAAAAATGAACAAAGGACCTGAATAGATATTTCTCCAAAGAGGATATACAGATGGCAAATAGACATATGAAAAGATGCTCAACATCACTAATCACCAGAGAAATGCAAATAAAAGCCACAATAAGATACAACCTCACTCCTGTCAGAATGGCTATCGTCAACAAATCAACAAACATCAAATGTTAGTGAGGATGTGGAAAACGGGAACCCTTGTGCACTGTCAGTGGGATTGCAATTTGGTGCAAACACTATGGAAAACAGTATGAAGGTTCCTCAAAAATTTAAAAATAAAACTACCTTATGACCCAGCAATTCTACTCCTGTGCATTTATCCAAAGAAATCCAAAATATTAATTCAAAAAAGTATATGCACCCCTCTATTTACTGCAGTGCTAGTCACAATAGCCAAGATATGGAAACACCCAAAATGTCCATCAATAGATGAGTGAATAAAGAACTTGCACATTTATACAATGGATTATTACTCTGCCATAAAAAAAAATGAAATCTTACCATTTGCAACAACATGGATGGACCTAGACAATATTATGCTTAGTGAAATGTCAGATTGAGAAAGACAAATACCATATGGTCTCATATGTAGAATATAAAAAACAGACTAAATGAACAAACAAAACAGAAATAAACTCATAGATACAGAGAATAAACTGATGGTTGCTAGATGGCAAAAAGAAACCAGGAAAATAACAAACCAAGGGCTGTTGTACCTAATGACTCAAGAAAGGAAGTAAAATGGAACGATAAAAAATAATCCAAAAGCAACGAAAAAGAAATAGAAGGGGAACATAGAAGAAATGGAACAAATAGAAGACAAATAGCAAAGTAATAGATTTAAACTTACCCATATTAATAGCCATGATATAAATGGTCCAAACATTTCAATTAAAAGGCACAGATTTTCAGATTTCATAAAAAAAAAAAAAGCACGATCCAACTACACGCTGCTGACGAACACACTTTATACACCAAGTTACAAATAGATTAAAAGTAAAAGGCTAGAAAAAGTTATATCAAGCTAACACAACTTTTTAAAACCTGGAGTGGCTATGTTACTATCTGACAAAGTAAATTTTAGAGAAAAGAATATGTCTGGGAATAAAGATAGCAAAGAAGTCAATTCATCAGGAGGACATAGCAAACTTAGCATACATACACCCAATAACAGAACTTGAAAAAGTATAAAGAAAAAATTGAAAAGGGAAAAAGATTAATCAATTATTATAGTCAGAGATTTCAATACCCTCTCTCAATAATTGGCTGAATAAGTAGAGAAAATCAGTAAGAATATAGATTTGAAAAACACAATCAACTAACTTCATCTAATTGATATTTGTGGAACACTCCACCCAAGAACAGCAAATACACATTGTTTTCAAGTCTATACAGACCACGACCAAGATAGACATGGCTGTAAAAGAGGCCTCAATAAATTTAAAAAGATGCAAATCATACAAAGTATGTACTCTGACCATAATGGAATTAAATTAGAAATCAATAACAGAATTATCTCTTTTAAAAAATCTCCCAGAGATTTAGAAACCAAATAAAATTACCTGTAAATAACCCATAGATCAAAAAAGAAATCAAAGGGAAATTAGAAAGTATTTTGAACTGAATGAAAATGAACATGCAATATATCAAAATGTGTGAGATGCTGTTAAAGCAATAATTTAAAGGGAAATCTATAGCCCTAACACCTACATTAGAAAAGAAGGAATCAAATCAATGGTATAAAGTTTCCAATTTAAGAAATCACCAAAGTAAGCAAGTAAAAAATATCAGAAAAGAAATCAATGAAATAGTAAAAAGAAAAACAGAGAAAATTAATGAAACCAAAAGTTGGCTCCTTGAGAAGTTCAATAAAATTGACAAACCTCTACCCAAACTAATTAGAACAAAAAAGAGAGAAAATAAATTGTGAATATCAGCAAAGAGACAGGTAAGATCATCACAGATTCTACAGATATAAAAAGGAAAAGAAGGGAATATTGTAAAAAACCTTATGCCAATGAATCTGACAACTTAAATGATTCAGGACAAATTTCTTGAAAGACAAATTACCAAAACTCACACAAAAATAAATAGGTTACTGGAATAGTCTTTTATTTTCTTAAGCTAAATTTATAATTAAAACCCTTCATACAAAGACAGCTCCAGGACTAAATGGCCTCACTGGTAAATTCAATTAAACATTTAAGGAAGACAAAAAAACCTTTTCTAAACAAATTCTTCCAGAAAGTTAAAAAAGAGGGGACATTTCCCAATTCATTTTGCAAGACCATCATTATATTGATAACAAAACCAAAGACATCACAAGAAAACTACAGTCCAATATTCCTGATAAACACAGAGATAGTAGTCCCACACCCTTAACCACAGTTTTGCATTCTGTGGTTTCAGTTACCTGCTGTCCACAACCGTCCAAAAATATTAAATAGAAAATTCCAGAAATAAACATCCATAAGTTTTAAATTGAACTCTCTTTTGAGTAGTGTGATGAAATCTTGCTCCATCCAACTCTGTCCCACCGGAGACATGAATCATCCTTTGTCCAGCATATCCACACTGTGTATGCTCCCCACCCATTAGTCACTTAGTAGATGTCTCGATTATCAGATTGACTATCACAGTATCGCAGTGCTTGTATTCAAGTAACCCTTATTTTACTTAATAACAGCCCCAAAGTGCAAGAGTAGTTTAAACTGTATCATAGCTATGTATGTATAGGATAAAACATGGTATATGTAGGGGTTCGGTACTACCCACAGTTTCAGGCATCCACAGGGAGTCTTATCATATATCCCCCATGGATAAGGGGGGACTACTATATAAAAATTCTGAACACAATTTTAGAAAATCAATTTCAACAATATATAAAAAGGATAAAAACATCCTGATCAAGTTGGTTTTGTCCCAGAAATGGAAGTTTAACATTCTAAAATCAATCAATGTAATCACCATACTAACAAACTAAAAGAAAAGGAAAACCATATATCATTTCAATACTTGTATAAAAAGTATATGACAAAATCCAACGTTCATTCTGATAAAAACTCTCAGCAAACAAGGAATAGAAGGGAGCTTCCTCAAATGGACAAAAGATATCTACAAAAAAAAAAAACTAGAGTCAGTGAGAGCCTGGATTCCTTCCCTCGAAAATCAGGAACAAGACAAGGATGTCTTGTCTCACCATTTTTATTCTACATTATACTAAAGGTTATAACCAGTGCAATAAGGGAAGAAATATAAATTCAAGATGTAAACATTGGAAAGGGAGAAGTTGAAGGAAGAAGATGACATGATCACCTGGGTGGAAAATCTAATGAAATGTACAAAGAAGCTACTAGAACTAATAAGTGAGCTAATTAATACAGCAAGAATGCACTAGTATTACAATATCAATGTATAAAAATTATTTGTATTTCTATATACAAGCAATAAACCATCACAATATGAATTTTTTAAAGCCATGCACAATAACATCAAAACTATGAAATATTAGTGACGTCATAGGAATGGTGGCAGCGGGGCATAATTTTTGAGTTCTCCTCCGGATCTTATCACAAACAGGACATCTATAACCCATCAAAAGACTCTCCGCTCATCACGCAGAACAGCTAAGAGACTTGTGCAAGGATTACTTGAAGGTGGGCAAATTGGGCGAGCAGGGGAAGAGGGAAGGGAGTGGAGTGGAGACCCGGCCCGCATCTGTGGCTGTGGAAACACGGCCAGCATCCGCAGCTGCAGAGATGCAGGGGGATCCCAGGACGGAACAGAGAACACAAAAGCCAGGAGGTGGGCTCTTTCCCTGCGTCCCACAGCTGATCTCTCCCGCCGAGGGGGGCAGCATATCCAGCATTTGAGGCAATAACCTCAGTGAGACCTCCAGTTGGGCCCTAGGCCAGACAAAGGACACAAACTCCATACCTGGGCCCCTCCCCCCTTCCAATCCTACCTCCGCCCTTCCAGAGACTTAAACTGGCCCCTGAACTGAGGAATAGTGTCAGATTAGAGAGGAGCCTTAGTGCTCAGGCTCTTGGAAGACCAGTGTGCAGCTCTGACCCAGGGAAGAGGCTGGGAAGAGTGTGATTTTTGCTGGGCTAGGAGAGAAGAGACTCCTCCACCCCCAACCCCCCTCCTTTCTGGCCTGCCTAGGGCAGGGCAATTACAACTGCAGAGGCACTCCCAGGGATCAGCAGTAAGCGGCAGATACAGCTCTGTGCTTTCAGCAGCTCAGAAATCTCCCGCCCACCACACACACATACACACACACACACACACACACACACACACACACACACGGAAGAAATGCCCTAAGACTCAGGAGAACTGGACACAGGGCTGGTGGTGCTACTCTCAGTGTGCACATGTGCAGGCAAGAACAGAAACTGCACTGACTTTGTAGAAACTACCATCCAGACCCCTCAGCCCCACGCATCTAAATCTGCAGTTCCAACGTCACTCTGGGCACCAGGTGACTGGCTCTGCCTGCACAATACACAGAGGACTCTTTGGTACAGCAGAGGACAACCTGGAGATTACTTGGTGGGCTTAAGCCAAGACTGGCATTGCTTTTTGTTTTGTTTTGTTTTGTTTTCTCTTTATATCTTTGATATGTTTGCCTGTGATGAGTGGGGGTTATCAGTTGTTTTTACATGTGAATGTATTTGATTTTTTCTTTGTTGTTGTTGTGCTTGGTGACTTGCTTTGTTCTGAAATTACCCTACCAAGGCCCAGCTTAAGAGGCACAAGATTCAACATATCCAGAGGCCAACTCCAGACCAACCCAGAGTACTACTGTGTTTGACCTACAAGTGACACACCCAGAGGGAATTCTCTACAGGCACGAGAGCCCATAGAGGCCAAACCACATTTAAGTGGTCAACCCTCACGCAGCAGAACACCCTGCAGTGGGCAGAGCCAAGTCTCACAACTAGTCAGCTAGGAGTTAACCCCACCTACTCACAAGCGAAAAGCAATTAAAGATCTTCTTTAACAGGACAATATACACAACACAAGAGACACCTTTGGAGCACACGCAGAGGAGAAGAACGAAGGAGTGCAAGTCAAATATAAAGGACACATACTACATAAGATAACCCAGCAAGAACTAAGAACCCTAGGGGATCTACCTAATACATCAAAGCAAACACAGAGAGTCAGCCAGAATGGGGAAACAAAGAAACACATCCCAAATAAAAGAACAGAAGAAACCTCCAGAAATGTAACCAAATAAAACAGAGGTAACAAACCTATCAGAGAAGTGTTCAGAACACTGATAAGAATGTTTAAGGAGCTTAGAGACGACATAAAGAAGGATGTAGAAATCATAATGAAAAACCAGTTAGAAATAATTACTGAAATAAAGAACTCACTTGAAGGAATTAACAGCAGATTAGATGAAGCAGAGGACTGAATCAGCGACTTAAAAGACAAGTTAGCAGAGATCATCCAAACAGAACAACAGAAAGAAAAAAGAATAAAAAACAATGAAGATGGTTTAAGAGACCTCTGGGATAACATCAAGCAAAACAACATGCGCATCATAGGAATACTAGAAGGTGAAGAGAGGAAGCAAGGGATTGAGAACATATTTGAAGTAATAATGTCCGAAAACTTCCCTAACGTGATGAAGGAAACCAACATACAACCCAGGAAGTGCAGAGAGTTCCAACCAGGATAAACCCAAACAGGCCCACACCAAGACACATTACAGTTAAAATGGCAAAGGTTAAAGACAAAGAGAGAATCCTAAAAGCAGCAAGAGAAAGACAGAGGGTTACATACAAGGGAATTCCCATAAGACTATCAAATGAGTTTTCTACAGAAACATTGAAGGCCAGGAGGGAGTGGCAGAAGATACTCAAAGTGATGGAAAACAAAGGCCTACAACCTAGAATGCTTTATCCAGCAAGGCTATCATTTAAAGTTGATGGAGAGATAAAGAGCTTCCCAGAAAAGAATAAGCTAAAGGAATTTATTACCACCAAGCCAGCATTGCAAGAAATACTAAAAGGACTTCTGTAAATAGAAGAAAGATCAAAACAATCTGACCACAGATTTAAAAATGGCAATAACTATGTACCTATCAATAATCACTTTAAATGTAAACGGATTAAATGCTCCAATCAAGAGACATAGGGTGGATGAGTGGATAAGAAAGCAAGACCCTTGTATATGCTGCATACAAGAGACGCACCTCAGATCAAAAGACACACACAGGCTGAAAGTGAAGGGCTGGAGTAAGATATTTCTTGCAAATGGAAATGACAAAAAAGCTGGAGTTGCAATACTTATATCTGACAAAATAGATTTTAAAAAGAAGAACACATTAAAAGACAAAGATGGACACTATACACTAATAAAGGGATCGATCCGACAAGAGGACATAACCTTAGTAAACATCTATGCACCCAACACAGGAGCACCTAAATATATAATACAGATATTGACTGACATAAAGACAGAGAACAGTAACACTATCATAGTAGGGGACTTCAACACACCTCTGACAACAAGGGACAGGTCTTCCAGACAGAAAATCAATATGGAAACAACAGCCTTAAATGACACATTGGACCACTTGGATTTAATCGATATTTTCAGAGCATTTCACCCCAAAGCTGCAGAATACACATTCTTCTCAAGTGCACATGGAACATTTTCCAAGATAGACCATATGTTAGGCCACAAAACAAGTCTTGATAAGTTTAAGAAAATTGAAATCATACCAATTGTCTTCTCTGACCACAGTGCTATGAAATTAGAAATGAACTACAGGAAAAAAACTGGAAGACACACCAATTCATGGAGGCTGAATAACATGTTACTAAATAATGAATGGGTCAAGCAGGAGATCAAGGAAGAAATCAAAAGATATCTCCAGACAAACGAAAATGAAAACACGACGACACAAAACCTATGTGATGCCACGAAAGCAGTCCTAAGAGGGAAATTCATAGCATTGCAGGCCTACCTAAAGAAACAAGAAACATCACTAATCAACAGTTTATCTTCACACTTACGGGATCTGGAAAAAGAACAGCAAAATAAGCCCAAGGGGAGCACAAGGAAGGAGATAATAAAGATCAGAGAGGAAAAAAATGAAATAGAAACCAGAAAAACAATACAAAAGATCAATGAATCCAAGAGTTGGTTCTTAGAGAAGATAAACAAAATTGACAAAACTTTAGCCAGACTTATAAAAAAAGAGAGAGAGAGGACCCAAATTAATAAAATCAGAAATGAAAGAGGAGAAGTGACAACAGACACCACAGAAATACAAAAAATTTTAAGAAACTACTATGAGCAACCATGTGCCAACAAATTTGACAATCTGAAAGAAATGGACAATTTTCTAGAGGCGTACAACCTTCCAAGGCTAACTCAAGAAGAAACAGAAAACCTGAATAGACTGATTACCACCAGGGAAATTGAATCAGTAATCAACAATATCCCAACAAACAAAGGCCCTGGACCAGATGGCTTTACAAGTCAATTTTACAAAACGTTCAAAAAAGAATTATCACCTATTCTCCTCAAGCTATTCCAAAAAATCCAGAAGGAAGGAAGACTCCCAAACACTTTTTACGAAGCCACTATCACCCTGATTTCAAAATCAGACAAAGACACCACAAAAAAGGAAAACTACAGGCCGATATTTCTAATGAATATAGATGCAAAAATCCTCAACACAATATTAGCGAACAGAATTCAGCAATACATTAAAAAGATCATACACCATGATCAAGTGGGATTCATCCTTGGTATGCAAGGGTGGTTCAACATCTGCAAATCAATTAATGTGATACACCACATTAACAAAATGTAAAATAAAAATCACATGATCATATCGATAGATGCAGAAAAAGCATTCGATAAAATCCAGCAGCCATTTATGATAAAAACCCTTAAGAAAGTGGGAATAGAGGGATCATATCTCAACATAATAAAGGCCATATATGATAAACCCACAGCTAACATCATACTCAATGGGGAAAAGCTAAAAGCATTCCTTTTAAGATCAGGAACAAGGGAAGGTTGCCCACTTTCTCCACTTCTATTCAACATAGTGCTGGAAGTTCTAGCCACAGCAATCAGACAAGAAAAAGAAATAAAAGGCATCCAAATTGGTGAGGAAGTAAAATTGTCATTATACGCAGATGACATGATACTATATATAGAGAACCCTAAAGACTCCACCAAGAAACTATTAGAGCTGATAGATGAATTGAGTAAAGTAGCAGGATACAAAATTAATATTCAGAAATCAATTACATTTGTATATACCAATAATAAAACATCAGAAGGAGAAATTAAAAAAAACAATCCCATTTACCATTGCTCCAAAGACTATAAAATACCTGGGAATAAATTTAACCAAAGAAGTAAAAGATCTGTACTCAGAAAATTATAAGACACTGAAGAAAGAAATGAAAGAAGACACAAATAGATGGAAACACATACCATGTTCATGGATAGGAAGAATTAATATAGTTAAAATGTCCATATGGCCTAAGGCAATATACATATTCAACCTAATTCCTATCAAACTACCAACGACGTTTTTCACAGAAATAAAACATATAATCCTAAAATTTATATGGGACCATAAAAGACCCCGGATAGTCTCAGCAATTTTGAGAAATAAGAACAAAGTGGGAGGTATAACAATACCTGACATCAAATTATACTACAAGGCTACAGTAATCAAAACAGCATGGTACTGGCATAAATACAGACACATAGATCAATGGAACAGAATAGAGAGTCCAGAAATAAGTCTATGCCTATATGGCCATTTAATCCTCGACAACGGAAGCAAGAATGTACGGTGGGGTAAAAACAGTCTATTCAATAAATGGTGCTGGGAGACCTGGACAGACACATGCAAAAAAATGAAGCTGGACCACCTCCTTACACCATATACAAAAATAAATTCAAAATGGCTTAAAGACTTAAATGTAAGATCTGAAACCATAAAATTCCTAGAAGAAAATATAGGAAGAAACTTCACAGACATTACCCGGAGTAAGATTTTTACTGATATATCCCCTCGTGCAAGAGAAGTAAGAGAAAAAATAAACATGTGGGATTACATCAAACTAAAAATGTTTTTTCACAGCAAAGGAAACCATCAATAAAACAAAAAGGGATCCTACTGAATTGGAAAAGATATTTGCTAATGATATATCTGATAAGGGGTTAACATCACAAATTTATAAAAAACTCACTCAACTCAACTCCAAAAAAACAAACAACCCCATTAAAAAATGGTCAGAGAACATGAAGAGACATTTTTCTAAAAAGGACATACAGATGGCAAACAGAAAGAAATGTTCAACCTCACTAACCATCAGAGAAATGCAAATAAAAACCACAATGAGATACCACCTCACCCCAGTCAAAATGGCTATCATCAATAAATCAACAAACAACAAGTGCTGGCGTGGATGTGGAGAAAAGGGAATGCTTGTGCACTGTTGATGGGATTGCAGATTGGTGCAGCCACTATGGAAAACAGTATGGAGGTATCTCAAAAATCTGAAAATGGAACTACCTTATGATCCAGCAATTCCACTCCTAGGTATATATCCGGAGAAATCCAAAACTCTAATTCAAAAATCTTTATGCACTCCTATGTTTATTGCAGCACTATACACAATAGCCAAGATATAGAAACAACCGAAATGCCCATCTGTAGATGACTGGATTAAGAAACTGTGGTACATTTATACAATGGAGTATTACGCAGCCATAAAGAAGAAAGAAATCTTACCATTTGCAACAATATGGATGGACCTAGAGAACATTATGTTAAGTGAAATAAGTCAGACAGAGAAAGACAAATACCATATGATCTCACTTATATGTGGAATCTAAAGAGAAGAATAAGTGAATGAACTAATCAGAAACAGTTTTGGAGACATAGAGGAAAAACTGAGGGTTGCTAGATGGGCGGGGGGGTGGGGATAAGGGGGAAGGTGAGGGGATTAGAAAACAGTCGGTAACCACAAGATGGCCACGGGGTTTTGAAAATTAATTTGGGGAATGTAATCAATAATGTTGTAAAGATTTTGTAGGGTATCCGATGGACACTTGTCCCATTTGGGAGATCACCTCAGGGATAATGTAGATGCCTGGTCACTGCACTGTACACCTGAAGCTGAACAATAATGAATGCCAACTATAATTTTACATATATATATATATATATATATATATATATATATGTGTGTGTGTGTATATATATATATGTATATATATATATGTATGTATATGCTTACAAGAAGCAGAGTACAGCATTAGGAATAGAGACAGTGGAAATGTAAAAAAATATATATGAAATACTTAGGAAAATAATAAAACATTACTGAGAGAATTTAAGAAGGTCAAAATAAATGGAGAGCTGCATCTTGTTCATGGATTGGAGGGCTCAATATTTTCAAGATGTCAAATTTTGCTAAGCTGATCTATAGATGCATCATGCAATCCCAATCAAAATCTCCGTACCTTTTTTATAGAAATTGACAAACTGATTCTAAAATATGGAAATGCATAAACTGACATAGGCAAGAACAAATTAAAAAACAAAACAAAACACAGACACAAAGTTACAGGATTACACTCCACCTAGTTTCGAGATTTATAAAATTACAGTAACCAACACAGTGTGGTATAGGCATAAAGATGACAAATCACTGGAATAGAACAGAAATTGACACAAACATATATGGACAGCTGATTTTCAACAAGGGTGCAAAGTCAATTCAATGGAGAAACAATAGCCCTTTTAACAAATGGTGCAGGAACAATTAGTTATCTATGTGCAAAAAAAAGAACTTCAATATGTAACTTATACCATATACAAAAATTAATTCAGAGAACCCAAACATTATTAAAAAAAATAAATGTCTAAAGAACAAAGAAGGAACTTGTTCCTAGATATAAAGACACGATATAGTAGAGAGATAAGTTCTCTGTAAACTGACATATAAATTCTATGAAATCTCCATCAATATCTCAGCTTTGAAGATAAGGAAGAGAGATTTCATAAGTTGATTCCAATATTTATAGGTAATTACAAAGGCCTGCTAATAGTTAAGATACTGTTAAAAAATAAAAATTTTGGAAGACTCCATCTACTCAATATCAATTAACTAAAAAGCACAATAAATAAGACTGTAACATTAGCACAAAAATAGACAAATAAACTAATGAAACAGAAGAGTCCAGAAAAATAAATTTATGATAAAGACGGTGTAATAGGACATCCATATGGAAAAGAATTGAAATCCAACACTCTTTCTCACACCATATACAAAAATCAATTCCAGGTGGACTATAGATTAAATATAAAAGTTAAACCAATAACCTGTTACAATATAATATTGGCCAATATATTCTTAATCTCTGGATAAAAACTTCTTAAGCAGAATACAAAAAACATTAAAAGTAAAGGAAAACGTATATCAAATTGAGTCCATTAAAATTAAGAACGTCTGTTCACTGAAAAATATCACTATGAAGTTACAGACTAGCAAAAGATATTTGCATACATACCTAGGAAAGGGCTCATATCTAGGATACATAAACAACTCCTACAATTCAATATGAAAAAGACGAATAACCTAATAGAAAAAAATATAAGGAAGAAACTTAAAAAGGTACCTCTCAAAGTTGCCTAATGAATCCCCAAATGGCAAACCTACATATGAAAAAGTACTCCAATGCATTGGTAATTGGTAATCAAGGTATGCAAAATAAAACCACAGTGAAACACTCACCAGAATGACTAACCTTAAACTAATTGACAATATCAATACTAGCAAAGATGTGGGCCAATGGGAACTCTATAAATCTGGTGGGAGAAAAATTGAATACAACCGTGTCAAAAAACAGTTTGGTGTTATCTACTAAAATTGAGATATTCGTGTCCTATGACTCATCAATTCCACCAAGATATACATACAAAAATGTTAAGAAGAATGCTATAGAAATATTGTTTGTAATAGGGAAAAATGGAAAAAGAACAATAGTACAATAGATAAATAATTTATAGTATATTTATATTGTAATGGAATACAATACAGCAATAAAAATAAATAAATAAATGAACTATAGCTACTCACAACAACATGGATGACCCCCAAAAGGTAATGGTGTGCCAAAGGTAACGGTGTGCCAAACACACACACACACACACACACACACACACACGAAATACGTATTATATGATTCCATTTCTATAATGTCCAAATAAATAAATAACACAAACTTAATCTTAGCATCTGGAATACAAACATTTTCAAGTGGTAAGATATAAGGAAAAGCAAGGACATTGTTATAATAAAAGTTTGCGTAGTGGTTACCTTTGTTGGGAGAAAGGAGTTGGTGACTGGGAAAGGGGTAGAAGGGGGTTTCTGGGATGTTGGTGATGTTCTGTTTCTTGACTTGGGTGGTAGTTCTATAAATATTTGCTTTATGATCAATTAGTAAGATGTATGTGTTTGTCATGTGCAGTTTTATGTATGTAATACATAAAATACAAAATTTTTACAATGCTGAATTAATAATAATAATAAAAAAAAAAACAGACTTCTCTGGGCAGGCTTCTAGGGCTTAAGTGTGAGTAATGCCTACAATGAGAGGCTGTTGGCCAAACACCAATCACCCACTGCCAAAACTAGGTTCACTAGAGAATCGACATAAAAGTGTATTTTCACATGTGCTGATAGTTGTCAGGATCCAGTGCAATAAACCAAGCCAGGGCAGGAACCCCTGTGTTTTCACTAATCATCATTCATTTCTCCCAATTCATTCATTTGACACAATAATATTAAGCATATTTTATGGTCCAGGCATTGGGCAAGGTGCTGAGATTTCAGTGGTGAACAAGTCATTCATGATCACTGTCCTCGTGGAGTTCTCCCAATGAAGTACAGTGTGGCGACGGTGGGGAAGAGGGAATAAAGGGATGGGGGAGAAAATAAACAAAGTTAATATTCAAAATTGTGTGAAGTGAACAAATAAGTGCTAATGCATCTTTGTTAAGAAGAAGCGAAGAAGCTAGATGATGAGATTCCATGAAAAAGATCACCTGCGAAGCTACCTCCATGGAGGGAACCTCCTTGAATGTCTTAAAAGAAAGGGTACACAGCAGACCAGCAAGACGCTATGACTAAGATGCCCCATTTTGGAGAAAGTTGTGGATCCCCTCCTTTTAGATGTAGCCATTTTGGGAAGCCTAATCCATGACCAAAGTATGAAAACATGTCAAATGAAAGGAAAGTAAGTGGACTTGTATATGTACGTAAAGATGGGTTCTTTCAAAGAACTACATGTTTTGTATCGTTGGGATCACTGAAACAATGTTTTATCTATAGCCTTCTGTTTTCATGTTCGGGGTTTATTTCAGACAGCAAATTTTTAGTTGATTTCAACAACCCAACTCATCAAATAGCTCCTGAGCGTCTGTGTACGTCAGGCGCTGCACTAGGGCACAGGATACAAAAGTAAAGGTGTCATAGTGAGACATGAGTGCCCGAGCACTCGAGGAGCCTACAGGTTTGGTGACTCCAACAAAGAAACATGAACCAAGAAAGAGAATGGCATTGAGAATGTGTTTGTCAAGAGGCTTCTATTTTTTCCCCACGTCTTTGGAAATGCAGCAGGAGAAAGAAAGCTGGCTCACTTCATACTAGACCTTTAAAATGTCTGGTGTCTTCATACATCCTGAGCAGATGTGAATGGTAATCGCAGTGCCAGCATCCTGGACTAAGATTCCACCAGTTTACTCTGATGCAGTCAATCTCCCACCCCCATCCCCATTCTCAACTAAAATAGATCTGAAACTCAGAAAGCCTGATCAGCCCTGCACTTAAAAATATATCTGCAAGTCATCCAGGGACTTTATTCCCTTTCTCAAAGAAAAAAAAGAGAGAGAGAAAAAAAGAGAGAGACTCTAAATTTATTTTGTGAAGAGCCCGAGGGAAAAAAGAAGAGTATCTTTTCAGTACCCTTGTAGTCTGTGGGCTGACCCCAATACCGAATATACGTGGTCATGACTATTTGAAAATTGCACTATTACACTTGTAAGGGTCAATAGCTCTATTCATTTCTGTCTTGCCCTTCAATATAAAATGAAGATAAACAGTGAGAGTGGCATTGTATAGTCTTGTTTACACACAAGTGTCTCCTCTTAAAAATACCGTGTTAGTATGAGATTTTCCTGACATGATTTTGAACCCCAACGTGTACCCTGCTGGTTTTGTACACCAGAGCTGTTGTCAATTGCCAAGAGCCATTTAATCAGAAGAAGAAATGGATGCATAGCATCCTGGTGTGTTGTGTGTGGACTCTGCTCTCTGCAGAGAGGCTCCCCTCCTCTGCCCATTTTGACCTAGGTCGTAGCCGAGGACATAGGATCCCAAGCAGCGCACATTCCCTTCCTGATGACTTCACTCTACTGTCCATGGGAGGACAACAGGACTCAGGGAGGCGCGGTGGCATTCTAAATCCCTGGTGGCATAACTGAGTCTCATCATAGCCTTGTGGGTAACAGGAGAAGGGCAGTAAGGGACGTAAAATGTGCTTACACTAGCCTAAGACAAGAGAAACTCTGAGGACCCTTCCATTCCATGTCCCAGAATCCCTAGACATCTGCACCCCTTTTGGCAAGTGCTGGGCAATGCATCGTGGTCAAAGCCAACTCCTGGAACCCGCCCAATAAGCCTGGGCTGCTTTCCTGTCCACTCTTTATTCTTTGATGACAGTTCAAAGGCAAAGGAAAGGAAATGGTCTTAGAAGGTAAACAGGTTACTTTAGTTCACAGACTTGATATTTTAGAAAAAGGCTAAACGAAATTATTTCAAGGTCTTAGATTTAATTTGTGCCATCCAATTTGTGCCATCCGTAACCAAACATTTTCAAGAGTCAGTGAGTATAATGGACTGAAAACTGTCATAAAGATACTATCAACATTCAGGCCACATAATGGGCGCTAAAAGAGGACACAGCTAGAAAAATATCAAACAACATATAGTTGAGCCGTCCTTCTAAACTTCTTTTTATTTTATACCTGGGGTAGGGTGCGGGGAGAGTTGATATTAGCTTTTGGTTTTTTGCTTACAACAAGCACATTTCATCTTTGCGCCGGACTGTGCCAGTTAGTGACATAATGTCCACACGGTAATATGATACGGTAAGCACAAGTGCAATGCACAGACCAGACTGTGGCCTGGGAAAGACAAGCTCTGTCCATATATCAACGGGAATGGCCTGGAACTCAGAGAGTAGTTGGAAGCAATCGCACATGAATTCACCTTCAGGAGATTAGAGGCTGATGTCACCAGGAGAGTGAAGTCATCAGAAATGACCTAAACGGATGGGATGTTGCCAGAACAAAGCCTCACTTTGCAGACACACAGCTTAACTCTTTCTGGGCTTAAGATTTCTCCGAGGCTTTTTTGGTGAATGTGAGGGGCTTTCAACAGAGACAACAAAGCCAATATGACTCCCACTTTCCTTGGCATCAGCCCGTGTTACTTGACAGAAGAGGCTTAAAAATAAATAGGTTCCATTAACCAAATGCCTTAAAGGTAAACCCCATCTTTCCCCCCAAGAGTTCTATCCTGTCTCTATAGATCCCCAGGGGAATATTATTAGTAAGCATTTAATAAATAGCAATTGAATTGAAGAGAATGGAATTGTTAGCAATAGCAGGTCCCCAGAGTGAAATAGTTGGGCCTTCCGAAAAGTGGTAAAATAACACTACAAAAAAAACAGCCCTTTTGAAAAGCAACTGGCTGCCTGAGTCTGTCTCTGATTTTCAGTGGAGTACTCCGTGAGCCAATAAGCAATAAGATGCTGGGCTGTCCTTGTCTCCATGGAGCTGCCTAGCAGCCAGGATCTATCTTTTTCTACTTGTTACCTTCATTCTTGAGAGCCAGTGCTACTTGCTTATTTCACCGCCCTTCTAATATCAACCCTTAGCTACTTGGAGATGTCATAAGACCAGTCAGACCTTACTTGGGTCAAGTAATAGCAATATAACTTCAAAAATTAAAAGTTAATTGAACACAGGAAATACTTTCAGATAAATCTATTCCCTTTTAGGCAGTGGCTATATTAACACATAATCATCAAAACAGCCTAGAGAATATCCTGCTGGGGGCCTTCTTAGAGGCAGGGAGTTGAACCTCGCTTCTCCTCAGGGATGAACCTAGCATCTGGAATCTAGAATCCATAATCAAGTGGGATACAGTGGACAAAAGCACCTTACAAGCTGACAAGTATTATTCACTGAAGAATATTTCGATTTTATGATGTCCCTCTATAAATCATGTATAAGGGAGCAACATCAAAAGGTATGACCTCAGTGAGTAGGTCAAGTGAGGAGCTAGCTGCCTTCATAGAGTGGTGAAAGTTATGCACAGAAGGTCTCCTGCACTATATACCTGTCGTGTGCCTAAAAATCCACCCCTAAACAACTTGCCTAAGTCAGTGCTTTTCACATTTTCTCATTACAACCCATGCAAAAAAATACATTTTGCAGCACTGTTCATTGCTGTCTCATACACACACAACTGAAACAAAAGTTTTGCAAAAACAAAGCTTTCCCTGCTGCCTAAGATGTGCTCTGATAGCTTCTAGTCTGTTTCATTCAATTTCATTTTTCAGTCCTTATTTAATGCACGAATTTAACAACCACTAATGGGTCAAGGTTCATAATTTGAAAACCACTGAGATTTAAGGCCATTTAGGAATGGAACAGATAACGTATGAACTAGGGTGTTCAAGGTAGGGAAATAAGATCTGTGGAGGGGAAAACTCCACACTGCTTTAAGGCAAAGTGGAAACTAAGAAGTAAGAGGCTGGAGTGAGCAAAAATCAGCTCCCACCACTTCACGAATTACCTTGGGCTGCCAGTGGAGACCCTCATCAAAGCCTGTCAATCTTCTAACTACATAACTCCTCCTCTTTTCACCCATTCCCAAGCTCATCCACAATCACAGAAAGATACGCCCTCCTAATATGCCCTCCATTAGAACCTAATGAAAATCATTGTGCATTAACTGAGGCCACTTCAAACCAGAGAACCAAAGATCAAAGGGACAATGACCACTGAATGCACTGAAACCATTATGAAGTTTACTTGGGTCAAGTAAGGGGACTAGTTTTCTGGATATGAGTCAATCACATTGATACTAGTACACTCTTGCATTTACTCACACAGCAAATGGAAAAGTTAGCTCCACTCTCTCACATTAAAGTATCTAGGTACGTATGACAAATCATCATCAGAGCTGTTGACTTTGGAAGCTAGGATTGGCTTCCAGGGCCATTGAAACAACCAAGAGATTTAAGCTGACTCTATACTGGATAAATGAATGCGACCAAACATTTCCAGACATTGGGTCGATTTTTAAAATACAGTAAACACCTACTGAGCCCTTACTAGACTGGGCACTATAATAAAGTTGGGGAGCCTTTTAATTGGTTGAATAGTCCAATGAATTGTTAGATTGAACTAATAGAACTCAGAGTTGTGGTTATGCTTATTACCATAACCCTGAACCTGAATGGCCTTCAAGACCCTGGCATAATTTGTGGGTTTTTAAAATACTGTTCAACATTTATTGTACTGCAACAAAATGTTTTTGTTGATCCTTTGGACATACTTTACTAAAATATCAATAACTTTTCAACCTTCAAATTAACATCTAAATAAATACATTGTCTGATAAGGGAGGTAATTCATGTATCTTAAAAGAGGGAACCAAACTGGTCAGTTTCACTTTTTGTTTCTGTTGAGACTAATTTCCTGTGCACGGGCCTTTAGATCTAGAATGAGTGAGAAATTTGACCTACTTTAAAAGTTAAAACCCCTGTTCAGTTGCCTTTTTTGAAGTATTGCACCCTCCAGTAGGAGAGGTAGTATGCCAGTGCAGGCCCATGCCAGATATTTGTAAGATCCAGGCAAGAACACATGTGGAGATCAAGCCCGTTGGGCAGCCCTTTTCTTTCTCACCCAGCTCCTAGCAGCACCTGAGGAGCCCTGAGGACATGCATGTGGCCGCTCCAGCCAGCATATGCAGGCTCTGTCCTTCCTCATTCCACCTCCAACTATGGCCACTCCTCAGACCTAAATGTGTGCAGATCACGGTGTACACAGGGCCAGGGAAGTCGGGGTGCCAGTCTCAGAGCATAGTCTAGAAGTGGGTTGTTGGGGCAGGGGTGCGGGATTGGTCCCAGGCGAGCCAGAGCAGGCAAGGGGACTAGGGAAGGAGCCCCCGTTATCCAAAACCTGAGGGAAAGTAGGTGGGGTGAGTACTACGCTAGTATTAATGCATTCAAATTAATGCATTCAATCTGCTACTATCTGCACATGTGACACCCACGGCCGGCCTATGAACCCTCCTCATTACATCAACAAAACAAGCATTAATGCACGCCCAGCCCAAATTCACAACGCAGGTTCTAGCGTATTCATTCTAAGAAAACAAAACAAAACAAAAAGTAAAACCAGATTTCATTGTTTTTACTCAAGAAGCATTCTTATTTAAAAGTTTTAAAAACAGTATTTCTCATCCACTCATTTTTTTTTTTAAACATGGCATTTCAATTTGGAACTTACTTATGCGTAATAGTCTATCTGGCCCCGCTTTGAGCAAGTTCATAAAGATCTTACACCTGATGTTGTCGTTTGCTGTCGCAGTATCCTGCCCATTTGCAGGGAGTACAGAGAGGAGGAGTACTGGGAAATGAACAGAAAGCAGGTCTTTTTCAGCAAGTCTATATGTGAAAGGAACGGGGGAAGGGGAAGATAAGGGCTATGGAAGCCCATGTCTCCCGACATCCGCTGTTATATCATAATAGCTTGTCTGTTAGAGTGTCAAGGATCCCGTAGGAAAGAAAACATTTCTCAAACACCTGTAAGTCCATTCCAGGGGGCAGATATGGCATCCCCTCCCACAAGGGACCACTGCAAAGCTAAAATCAACAATTAAGAACAGCTGCAGCCTTGCAACCAGCTGCCCTTGCTAACCCGCTTGGAGGGAGGGCAGGGAGAGTCCTGAGTGGGGTAAACAACAGAGAAGGCTGAAATAACTCTTTCTTTGCATTGCTTTTTCCTCTTGTGAAATGTGTTGGAACTTCCCCTGTATGCTGAATAAGTTCCCAAGGCTGATTTTTATTTACCCAATGTCCTGCAATATTTCCAAGCCTTGTAGACTGTGGTGATGTCTAATCTTCCATTTCATAGAGCTGAGACTCATAACTTCAAATTGCTGAAGGAATAAATTCAAATATGCAAGGAAATTTTGCTGCTTTTGCAAAAGTTCCTTTAGGAAGAGATCTCCAAAATGTGTCATTAGGTCACAGGCTGCGAGACCTCTCAAGAGCTAAGTGAAAAAAGACACCAACAGCCACTGATAAAATCATATGTGTGGCAAATCTTCCCAAAGAATATAACCTGCCCACACATCAAAAAAGAAAACAAGAGCCATAGCTAGGTGATGGGAAGACTAAAATGATGACTGGTGGTTTATAGGTATCTCAGGAGAATGAACACAAGAAGGAAAACAATTCCAGGGTTGTTCCAGGAAAATTAATGCGATAAAAAAAAAATCATCTGAAAAAATGAAAATCATCTGCGCAAATGTCCTGATACTGATGATTTTTTTTGTTTTGTTTTGTTTTGTTTTGTTTTTGAGGACTGTCTCCCTGAGGGAAATGGCAGGAAAGCCATCAGCTAAATCATTTATAGTAAAGGGGGAGAAAGAATCAGAAAATAGATTACTTAGAACATCCTCCTCCTTTCCCAGGCTGTTCAGGCAGTAAAATGGTGAGTTAAGTGAGATTATCTCATGAGCTTTCCCGTCTCCTAATCTCGTTCAGAGTGAAAACCTGTTTCTGGCTGCTTCTCTTCCACCCTTTTGCCTATACCCATGCTGCTAATGGAGGTGTTCGACATATAAACCTGCGATTCACTCAATTTTCGTTGAGCTTCTCCATTTCACTTTTAAATAAATTAAGTCACTTTATCAGCACAAATTGTGAATTAGACAGAAGAATAAATCATGTTTGAAGGCCCTTTGGCTGTGGATGTTACATGCCTACATTAAATGTTACATTTGGGCAATATATTTTTATTATTATTAAAGATTTTATTGGGGAAGGGGAACAGGACTGTATTGGGGAACAGTGTGTCCTTCCCAGCCTTTTTTTTTCCAAGTCAAGTTGTCCTTTCAATCGTAGTTGTGGAAGGTGCAGCTCAGCTCCAGGTCCAGTTGTCGTTGTTAGTTGCAGGGGGCGCAGCCCACCATCCCTTGCGGGAGTTGAACTGGCAACCTTGTGGTTGAGCAGACGTGCTCTAACCAACTGAGACATCCGGGACCTCAGTGGCAGCTCAGCTCAAGGTGCCATGTTCAATCTTAGTTGCAGGGGGCGGAGCCCACCATCCCTTGCGGGACTCGAGGAATTGAACTGGCAACCTTGTGGTTGAGAGCCCACTGGCCCATGTGGGAATTGAACCGGCAGCCTTCGGAGTTAGGAGCATGGAGCTCTAATCACCTGAGCCACCAGGCCGACCCTGGGCAATATTTTGATGAACTTAGTTTTGGTACTTTCTTGCGCTTGTCCATTTTAGGACTTCATTGTGTGAAAAGTAAAAATAGAAGCAAAGAGTTCATTCTCAGATAGCTGATATCTTGCTTATATGCCTACATTCTTAAAATCAAGAACATGCTCATCTGTGAATCTGTCAACAAGTCATGAATCAGAGATCGCCCTCCAACCCTCCAGTATTTGTTTTGCTGTCATTACACACCAAATGTCAGATGCAGATGTTTTTGGACCCGAGAAGTCAACTTATTTGAAAAGTTTTTGTTTAAATTTTCAAGAAACTTATTCATAGGACCTAATCAAGAACACCTAATAGAACTTAGAAAAGAAAATAATTCATAAATCACTTGGTTCTAATATTACAGACTTCTAGGGACTTCCACTATACTTGATCCCTTCTCTTTTGAGTCATCATTATTTTACTCCCTTCCTAAAGTAAATCATGTTAACAGTTGTCAACCAACTAGGATTTCTATATTTCACAAAAATAAGGGGTATCCAGCACTCTCCTTAATTTCTAAAAAAAAAAAAAAAAAGCTGTTAAGATTTTGAGGCTGCCATGAAACTGTACCTTGCAGCTCTCCAACTACAGGAAATGTAATTGACCAAGGTCCCTAACTGATGCACTGTGATATCCACCACCACCTCTGTACTGAGGCTACACTTGCCACAGGCTGCTCTCAGCCAGTTACTAGGTGTGGCAGGCAGTCCTGTTCCTGAGAAACAGAGGACTCCTCTGATAGCTAGTGTTGGCTCAAGGACTCCCCAGTGGCCTTGCAGAATCTTTCTTAGGCTGCACAGTGGTCAAGAACACTCCCACCCCATCTTCCTTCCTTCTCTCTTCACTTGTGGTTAGCCTTGCATCATAGTCTAACAGCTCTGCCAGCTCTCTTCATTTTCTCTCACACAAGCTTTACTTTAATAAAAATCCTTACACATTTAATCCCATCCTGGTGTCTGCTTCTCAGAAAAACCAGACTAACACAGCTTGCTTTTTCATTGTTGGTCTTTTTCAATAAAGACGGGAAGGCTGGAATCTTAGTATACAAATATAGGCTTCTTACTTTGAGCTAGATTGGGTCACAGTTTAGAGAAAACAGGCAAAACCATCACGGCAGAGATCAGAGAATCTCAGATCTTCTTTCTTTCATGGTACAGATTACTCTGTACACCAGTCCTTGTTCCCAAGTTCACTCATTTCAAACAGACTTAAAAGGCAGAAGTGGGAGAGGGGGAGGATTAGGGTTGGTGACAGATACTAAAAATTGTCTTACTAAACATATAAGCAAGATAGACCAATGCCTTAAGGGTTAAGTTTTTATGAAATTAAATGTGACAATGTGAAAACGGGCTATTTCTTGAACTAATTTTACAATTTTTTGTTCCAAAACTAATATAACAATTTTTTCTTACCAGTGGATGAATTGGGCTGGGATACCATGAAATCTTTTCTGGGACTCCCAGATCCTTCAAACCACAAGTAAGGCTGTGGCATGAAATCTTCTTGGCCTATCCAGTTTCAATGGGAACCATCATGGGCCAACCCATAGGCTTACTAAAAGAGTTGCTGGGGCCTTCGTTCCAGTTTGGCCCAATCCTAGCAGACAAGGGAATAACATAAACTATCAATTCCCCTGAGTAGAACAAATGTGATTTCAGCTGTGACAGCAAAAGCCCTGGAACATTGTTCATCTAACAGCAAGGATCACCTCGTCTCTTCTTCCTTCATCCCCACTAGTTTTGGAAGAATTAGCAACTGATTCAGAACTTGCTAGTTGCCTACCCAATGTCCATTCACCACTTTTTCCTTACTAAGACAATCTCAATTTTGTTCAGGGGACAATAAATATGTCCAGCTAAAATTAGTACATTTTCTAGTCTCTCTTACAGCTAGGGATGGTCATGTTACATAGTTCTAGCCAATGAGACATAATGAGAAGTCATTGGTTGGGGCTTCTAAGAAACTTCTTTAAAAGAGTTAATAAAGGATTTTGCATATGGGAAAAGATAAACTGATTCTAAAATGTATATGGCTTAAATGACAAACATACAGTTAACATCACACTGAACAGTTAAAGATTGAAAGCTTTTCCTCTACAATCAGGAAAAAGACAATGGTGCCACTCTCACCACTTTTATTCAACATAGTATTAGAAGTCATAGCTAGAGCAATTAGGCAAGACAAAGAAATAAAAGGCATCCAAATCAGAAAGGAAGAAGTGAAATTGTTGCTACTTGCAAATGATATAATCTTATATAGAGAAAGTGCTAAAGACTCAACCAAAAAACTATTAGGACTAGTAAACAAATTCAGTCAAGTTGAAGAATATAAAATCAACACACAGAAACCAGTTGTGCTTCTATAAAATAACAATAAAACGTCTGAAAAACCTGTAAAGCTTTCCCATTCACAATAGCATCAAAATCAATTTTGTAAATTTAATCAAGGAAGTTAAAGAGCATACAATGAAAAGTACAAGAATTTGAAGAAGACACAAATGGAAAGATATTCCATTTTATGGATCTGAAGAATTAATTGTTAATATGCCCATAATATCCAAAGTAATTTATAGATTCAATGTCAAAATTCCAGTAGCATTTTTCACAGAAATGAAAAAAAACAGCGCTGAAATTTGTAGAACCACAAAAGACCCTGAATAACACACAAAAGACCCTGAATAGCCAAAGCAATCCTGGGAAACAAGAACAAAGCTGGGAGCCTCATACTTTTTCATTTCTAGCTATATTACAAAGCCAGGGTCATCAAAACAGTCTGATACCAGCATAAAAATAGATACATAGACCAATGGAACAGGATGGAGATCCCAGAAATCAACCCCCACATATATGGTCAACTAACAGTTGACAAGGGAGCCAAGAACACTCAATGGGGAAAAGATAATCTCTGCAACAAATGGTGCTGGGAAAACTGAATAACATGCAGAAAAATGAAATTGGACCCACTTACAAAAATTAACTCAAAATGGATTAAAGATTTAAACATAAGACCTGATACTATAAAATTCCTAGAAGAAAACACAGTGAAAAAGTTTTTTGACATTGGTCTTGGCAATGATTTTTCTGACATGATAGCCAAAGCACAAGCAACAAAAGCAAAAATAAGCAAGTGGGACTACATCAAACTAAAAATTTTCTGCACAGCAAAAGAAACAATCAACAAAATAAAAAGGCAACCTATAATAGAAGAAAATATTTTCAAATGATATGTATATATCACCTAAGGGTTTAATATCAAAAAATATATATATGAAAAAAATAACTCAAACAACTCAATAACAAACAAACAAATTAAAAATGGGCAAAGGAACTAAATAAACACTTTTCCAAAGAAGACATCACAATGGCCAACAGGTACATAAAAAGATACTCAACATGACTAATCACCAGGGGAATGCCAGTCAAAATCACAGTGAGGTATCACCTCATGCCTGTTAGAATGGCTATCACCAGAAAGTGTTAAGAATGTGGAGAAAACCCTTGTACACTGTTAGTGGAATGTAAATTGGTACAACCACTATGGAAAACAATATAGAGGTTCTGCAAAAAATTAAAAGTAGAACTACCACATGACCCAGCAATCCCATTTCTGGGATGTATATCCAAAGGAAATAAAAACAAGATATTGAAAAGCTATCTTCTCTCCAATGCTATTGCAGCATTATTCACAATAACCACAATACAGATACAACTTAATTGTCTGTCAACAGATGAATGGATAAAGAAGATGTCACACACACACACACACACACACACACACACACACACACACACACAAGCAAGGGAATACTATTTAGCCAAGAGAAAGAAGGACATCCTGCCATTTGAGCCAACATGGATGAACCTTGAGAGCATTATGCCAAATAAGGTGTCAGAGAAAGACAAAACTGCATGATATCATTTACACGTAGAATCTAAAAAAGCTAAACTCATAAAAACAGAGAGTAAAATGGTGGTTACCTAGAGCTCAGGGTGAGGGGATTGGGAAGATGTCATTTAAGGGTACAAGCTTGTAACTAGTAGATAAATAAACCCTAGAGAGCTAATGCACAGCACAGTAATAACAGTCAACAATACTGTACTATAAACCTTAAATTTGCTAAGAGACTAGATCTTAATTGTTCTCACCAGAAAAAAAAGAAATAATTATGTGACATGATAACTTAGCTAATCTACCTAATTAGCTAATGCTATGTTTAATTGTCTGTTAGTTAATGCTATGGTGATAATCATATTGCAATATATAAATATATTAAATCAACATGGTGTACACCTTAAACTTACATATTGTTAATATTTCAATTATATCTCAATAAAAATAAAATTAAAAATAAAATAAAGTGTATAAAGCAATGCAAAGGGTTAAGTGTAGCCAAGGCAATCTTGGAAAGGAGCAGAAAACTGCAAGCTTAAACCACTGACTATCAACACCCATTTTATTACATCAGACAGTGTGGTATTGACTCAAGGATACATAAATAACCAATGGAACAGAACAGAGTCCAAAAATAGATCCACACAAATATGGATGCCTGATTTACAACAATAACACTACAATACTATAGGGAAAGCATTTTTTTTTTAATAAACTATGTTGGATCCAGATGGAAAAAGATAAATCTTGACCGCTACCTCCCATTATATACAAAAATTAATTCCAGATACATTGTATATCCAAATGTAAAAGGTAACACAATAAAGCTTTTAGCAAAAAAAAAAAATAAATAATAATAAGAAGAAGAAGAAGAAGAGAACAACCATCTTTGTGACTTTAGAGCAGGCCAAGAGTTTTAAATATGCCCCCAAGTGTTAACCATAAGGAGAAAATTGATAAACAAGTTCAGATTGAGGACTTCTGTTCATTAAAAGCACAATTAAGAGAATAAAAAAGGCAAATAACAAAGTGGGGAAACTGTTTACAATACATATGTCCAACAAAGGACTTGTTATGGCCTGAACAAAATTTGTCTGTTGAAGCCCTTACCCTCAGTACCTTACAATGTGACTGTTTGGTGATAGGGTCTTTAAAGAAGTAATTCAGTTAAAATGATGCCAGTAGGGTGGGCCTTAATCCAACCTAACTGGTGTCCTTATAAGAAGAGGAGATTAGGACACACACAGAAAGACAGCAGGGGCACTGGTTCACGGAAGGACAACCATGTGAAGAGGCAGCAAGGGAGCGACCATCAGTAAGCCAAGGGGAGAGGCCTCAGGAGAAACTAATCCTGCTGATACCTTGATCTTACACTCCATCCTCCAGAACTATGAGAAATAAATTTCTGTTGTTTAAGCCACCCAATCTGTGATGTTTTGTTATGGCAGCACGAGCAAATTAATACAAGACTCATATCCAGAAGATATAGAGAGCTGTATAAAACACTATGAAAAAAAAACAGGCAACACAGTGAAAATAGAACAAAAAATAGGAGCCAGTACTTCACATAAAAAGAATATCCAAATAGCCAATAAATATATACATAGATAAAGCTGCTCAACTACAGTTGATTCACCAGTTATCAGAGGAATAAAAATTAAAAATGCAATAATCGACAGAGTGGCTAAAATGAAAGAGATAATATCAAGTGCTACCAAGGATGCAGAGCAACTGGAACTTTTATATACTGTTAGTGAAATAGTAAATCAGTACAAATACTCTGGGAAATTATTTGGCAGTATCATAGTTCAGCATAAGCATAATCTATAACTCAGAGATTCTTCATCAAGGAATATATCCACAGAAATATGAACATATGTTCACCAGAAGACTTGTACTGGAATAGTCATTGAAGTACTATTTATAATAGCTATGTGAAATGCCCACCAATAGTGGAATGGGTTAAAAAGTTTATATTCACACATTTGAATAATATAGCAGTGAGAATGAATGTTCTACTATTACTTGCAATAGTATGGGTGAATCCCACAAACATTATATTAAGCAAAGGAAGACAGATACAAAAGAGTACAGGCTGTACACTTCCATGCAGTTCAAAATCAAGCAAAATTAATCAATGCCGTTCCTTTGGGTGTATAGAGGGACTACTGGGGCAATAAAAAAGATTCTGAGATATTTGGAATGTGCTGGTTTTTGTTCTGAGTGCCAGTTACGTTGGTGTGTTCACTTTGTAAAAATTCATCAGGCTGTACACTTGTGATTTGTGAAATTTCTATATGTGTGTTATATATCACTATAAAATTTTTATGAAAATGAGGGAGCCAAGTCATTTGGCTTGCACTTTCCTTTCACCTTTCCCCCTTTTCTTGCCTGGAACACAGATGTGATGCCTGAAGTGGAACCATGAGATAACAAGCATGAAAACAAAACCACATGCTAAGGATTGCTGGGCAGAAAACAGGGGTAGCCTGGGGGGTCCTCGAGTGTGTTGTAAAGCTCTGTGCTGCCTAATTCCAGCCTTCTTGTTCCACAAGAAAACTTAAACCCTCGCTTATTTAAGCCACTACCTGGCCAGATGTTCTGTTATTCACTGCTGAATGCAATACTAATTATTATCAATTCCTAAAAAATGAGATAGATGAAGAAGAAAATACTTACTGCATGTGATGGCCAAGGATAAAGATGGTGGATGGGGTGATCTGGACCAAGCCTTAGCCTGCCCCACCCTTCCTAGTTGGTGTTTTTGCACGTACTGTGTTTCTCCAAAAATAAGACCTAGCCGGAAAATCAGTTCTAATGCGTCTTTTGGAGCAAAAATTAATATAAAACCCGGTCTTATTTTAATATAAGACCGGGTATAAAATAATATAATATAATATAATATAATATACGACTGGGTATAATATAATATAATATATTATAATACCAGGTATAATATAATATAATATTATACCAGATATAATAAAATATAATATAATACTGGGTCTTATATTAATTTTTTCTCCAAAAGATGCATTAGAGCTGATTGTCCAGCTAGGTCTTATTTTCGGGGAAACAGGGTAAGTATGAGTGAGCTAGGCTTCAGTGAAAGGAATTTAAATTCACAGGGATGCTCTCTCTGGAAGCCTTTACTATGGGACTGAAACAGGCAAAGAATTCAGACATCAGTATAATACTGGAAAAGTATATGAATCCTGCAAAGAAAATAAGAAATTTTTATGTTAGTCTTATTACTAACAACGGAGTATAGAGCTCAAATGCTGTACCATGAATCTATATTACTAATGGCTTATATGTGGTAGCCCCTCAGGTCAGAGACCCAAACTCTACTGTTGGTTCTCCACCATCCTACAAAGGTGCCCTCACCTGCACGGTCCAAGATGGCTCATCATTACTAGTCTGCATTCCAGGCCGCAAAGTGGAGGAAGGAGGGCAGGAAGGACATCGCACTCTTTAAATGCACAATCGGGCATTGCTTATGTCATTTCTGATCACATTCGATTGGCCAGAACTTTGCCAAGAACACTGGTAAGGAATATTAGGAAATGGAGTTGTTAACTGAATAGCCATGATCTCACTTTAAAAATCTATGACTAGGGAGAAAGAGGAAAAATGGATATGGGAGGGGTGGGGACTAGTAATCCTGCTGCTACATAGGATAACATTTCTACACCCATTTCATCTACTGAGAATCTACATACTAATAAGAACAAGAAGCAGATTTATTTCATCAAAGCAAGTTTTCTTAAAGGAAGTATGATTTCAAGAACAACTTTTTTTTTTTAATTTAAACTAATTCTTGCCTCACCATATTCTTCTATCCTCCAAGAATTCTGTTCAAAGTTCACCTTTCCTGTCAAGCGCCCCAGATGAACTACACCTGGCTCCAATTGCTCTAATCACGTTCCCAATTTCGCCCACAACACATTCTGTCTGCATGTAGCACTAAGTGATTATGCATATGTGTATACATTTTTCACTGAGCTTAAATGTATTTTTCTCTGATGAGGTGGAAATAACATGGCTTTTGAAGTCTGGCAGACATTGATTCAAATCCCAACTCGATGGCTAAGTGACTACATGACCTTGCTACATCTCCCCAGCCCCCACCCCCATGCACACACACTGATACCTTTGATCTCGAAAGAGGGGTCTGCTCTGGTCCAATCCATTTCTGGACCCCTACCCTTCCCACTTACTCTACTGGTTATCCTCCCTGTGCCTTTAATTTCTCTTTCTTCACTACTTTCTCTAAACATATAACAAGCTCATAGCTCTCTAATTTTTTCTTCAAAACTCTCTCTCGCTCATCTCTAGGTCCTATAAGAGATAGCTCTTCTCTCAGTGTCACTTCACCATATAGCTTCTTAAGTGTGCCCTCTTTCTTGCCTGCCAGTCACCTCTCTGCTGTCTGACTTCATTCCTATTCCTAAAACGAATCTGCTCTTACAGAAAGTCTTCACCGCTACTAAAAGCCAGCCCAACTGCATTCTCCAACACAGCTGGCCACTTCATTTACAGATGTTTTTGTACCTTGGCTTTCACAACCTCACCGCTCATCTACCCCTGCTTCCCTGGGTTTTCCTTCTGAGATTCCTTCATGACTTCCTCTTCCTTTGCTACCCATCAGAGTGTGTCTGTTCCGCAGCCATGTTTGGCCGCCTTCTCCCTTCACCCTGCACATTCCTTATGGATTCTCATCCATGCATTTGGCTTCCGTAAGTTCTCTTTAGCCCAGTCTCTTTAGCCCAGACTCTACTGAGTTTTAGACCATCCCAGTTTTCTTCAGACTGAAGTATTTTTGAGACTCAGGATTTTGAGTTTTAAGACTAAGAAAGTCCCAGGCAACCCAGAATGAGTCAGTCACACTAGAAACTCTAAGCACCTACCAGACATTTCTACTTGAATGTCCTGTGGACACCACCAAGTCAGCCTGCCCATCCCTGAAATCATTGTCACATCTCACCCCACACTGCTCATCTTCTTCTCTTCACTATTTTGGTTAACGATGCCTGAACACTGACAGCTCCCTCAGCCACCGTGCCCACGAGTCACCAAACCTGGACAGAATTGAAATGTCCCTTAATTGCCTCTGTCTTCCTCATCTCTTGCTTGAACTATGCTTACCAAATCCTAACCTCCCTGCCCCCAGCCTTGTCCCTCCAATCTACACAGCCATGCGAGTGAATTTTCTAGAACCCAAGTCTAACCATGTTATTCCCCTGCTCTATTGAAGGTTCCTGTTAAGTTCAAACTCCTTTCATTGGCCTCCTACCAGTCCCACAAGATCTGACCGCTGCCTGTATCTTCAAAAATCCTCTTTCTGATCCCTGCTACCACTCTTGTAACCTCCTTACACCAGGTACTGAACTCCTGGTACTTTCCTGAGAAAGGGAATGCTATTTCACATATCCCTTACTTTGCTCATGCTATCCTCCCTGCTTGGAATGTCCCTTCTTGCTACCTGACCTGCTCTTACGAATCTGTCAAGGCTTGGCTCAAGTGTCTTCCCTGAGAAGATTTTACTGTATCTAGACTATTCCTCTATCATACTTTTTAACACGTGAAAATGCAATTACAGATGCATTTGCATCTGTTTTCCTTGCCAGAATGGGTATGAAATTCTTGAGAGCAGGAACCTTGTATGTCCATTTTGGATTCAGGACAGTGTTTGGAACACACTCAGAACTGAAATATATGCTTAGTTCATTGACAGCCTCTCTGGATCTTGTTCCCCATCTGTAAGAGCACAGATATTAACACCTATCTTGAAGAATATGGTGCAGGGACAAACATATAAGAAAGTACCTATCACTCTCTATGGAATTCAGCAGAGCCTTAGGTTTCTCTTCCCCTTTTCTATTAAGACCTTTTCAACATGTTTTGTTATGTCCTCAGTAGAAGCCTGATAGATATTTCTAAATGACTGACACCATGGTGTCACTGCGCGTTACCTTTTAAAACTGAACTTGCACATACACTGTGCCTAAGTAATTCCACTCCTATGTAGATATTCCAGAGTAATTCTTGTATGTTTGTACCAGGAAATATGTGCAAGAAAGTTCTGAACAAAACAGCTTGTAGAAAAGGGGGGGAGGGTAGGAGAGGGCAGGAAAGGGCAGGAGGGGGAGGGGAAGGGAGGGGAAGGGAGGTAAGGGGAGAGAAGAGGAGAGGAGAGAAAGAGCGATGATGGAAGAGAGAAGAAGGGAGGGAGGAAAAGAAGGGAGGGAAGGGAGGGAGGGAGGAAGGAAGGAAGAAACATAATGTTCATGAATAAAAGTGTAATACTTTATGATGTGAAAATGAATCAACTACAGCTACACACTTCAACATAAATGCAAGAGTTAAAACTTGCAGGAAAAAAAAAATCAGTGGAATTTAACTTATATAAAATTCAAAATTCACACTCAAACTAAGTAATACACTGTTTAGGGATCGATATGTATGGCAAAACTACAAAGAAAAGCAAAGGAATAATTTGCACAAATTTTCAGTTCATGATAGAGGTGGGAAGGCGCAATTAGGAGGAGTATTGAAAGGTTTCAAAGGTTTGAGGGATGTTCAGTTTCTTAATCTGTGTGGTTAGCAAATAGTGGCTTGTTTTATTTTTGTGTTACTGTTACATTATTGTTCTTTAGACTGGACATGTAAGTTATACTGTTTTGTACGTAAGATATACTTTAAATTTTAAAAACTACTTTTTTAAAGAGAGGCTAAATAATTTTTTCAAGGTCATACTAGAAACTAAGCCACCAGTGGAACCCAAGTCTGTCTAACCATAAAGTTCATGATGTTTTTATCACCTTGCATACACACTGGCCCTCAAATATTGCATTCATATAAAAGCTGCATGTCCTTAGCACAAGTGTTCATTGATGGATGACTGGATAAACACAATATGGTATAAACACATAATGGAATTTTTTTTATTAGTTTCAGGTATACAAAACAATGCAATACTTAGACATTTCACCCCTCACAAAGTGGTAACCCCCCACCCCCAATCTATTGCCCCTCTGACATTGTATATATCTATTACAATTCCATTGACTTTATTCCCTATGCTGTACTCCATATCCCATGACAATACATATATTAAATTATAGCTGACATACAATATTTTTCAGCTTCAGGTGTACATTGCAGTGGTCAAGCATCTACACCGTCCATGAAGTGGTCTCCCTAATAAGACATGTGCCCATCTGACCCCCTACAAAATCTTTACAACGTCATTGATTATATTCCCCAAACTGTCTTTCATATCCCCATGGCAATATTGTATAGTTACCAATTTATGCTGTCTAATCCACATAATGGAATATTATTCAGCCTTAGAAAGAAGGAAATTCTGGTATGCTACAACATAGATGAAACTTGAGGACATTATGCTCAGTGAAATAGGTCAGTCAAATAAAGACCATTTCACTGTATGATTTTACTTATATGAGGCACCCAGTGTAGTTAAGTCCAAAGAGACAGAAAATAGGCTGCCAGGGGAAGAGGGAAATGGGTGTTTTAAAATATCATTATTGTTCAATGGTATAGAGTTTCAGTTTTGTCAGATGAAAAGAGTTCTGGAGATGGGTGGGGGTGATAATTGTACAACTATTGTGAATGTACTTAATGTCACCAAACTGCATATTTAAATATGATTAAAATGGTAAGTTTGTGTTATGTGTATTTTGCCACAATTTTTTAAAAAGTTACACATCTTTATCTGGAAAATAATCAAGGTGAGTGAAATTTAGTGACGGGGCACAGAGAAAAGCTACTTTCTGCATTTCCAAACATGGCCCAGTAATTCACAGCCAACCTGCTCTCCTGGTGGCACCATCGCCTGCATTTCTGGGCCATAGCCTCCTGGAAGTTGGTCTGTCAACCAAGGCAACTGCCATTCCTCGTTTGCCCTTGGCCTTATCCCCGTGGTGATGGAATGGAATGTAGGGTGGCTGCCAGATGGCAGATGAGTAAAAGGGCAAGATCTGAGGTTGAGAGATACAAGAAATAAAGGGGTAGCAGGTGCCGCTGAAGCTAGCCTGGTGCTCAGGGGTCTGGAGGCCTAATCACTTCAGACCCTCCGTCTCCAGCCACATGGTGAGAGTCTCAAGAGCAGAAGGGGATGAGGAATCAAGGAGGAAATGAGAAACAGAAATCAGCACCTGGAACACTCGAGCAAAGAAGCCAGAATTTGCCACAGAGCTGAGCGCTGAGCCTGAACACATCTCCACGAAGAACGATTTCGCTCATGTCTAATTTAGTAACTCACACTTTACAGAAACACCACACAATGCACAGACATGCATACACACATTCCAAAACATGATGTTGAGACACAATTTAATCAACTGTATAATTTGTATAAAAAGCCAGAATCTGGATGACTGACTTAGTTCTTTGTGTCTGAATGTTTGTCATTATGCTGACCTGGCCTCAGAAGTCCAAATGCAGGCTGACACTCTTTTTCCATTGCATTAAACCTACCACACAGGTATCTGAAGGATTATATATGGCCAGTAAAGACCATATGTATTAAATGAATATTTAAAGGTGAAACGTCACTGAGATGACAGTTCTTACGCACTCATGAAGCATTTTATGTGTGGAAATGCTTAGGATTCTATTTTCAGTTAATCCTCCAAGCAGCCCTAGGAAGAAGAAAGGTGACTATTAAACGATCTTGTGTACATGAGGAGAAACTGTGGCACAGAGAGACGAAGGGACTGGTCATGATCACATACAAAGGATTAATTGCAGAGCTATGATTAAACCTCTCAAATGCCCCAAACTCAGGGCTGGACTTTGTTGGTTGAGTCAAGATAGCTCTCTGAGCATGTCACAAAAGACTAGTATGATGCTGGCTCCTCACCTTCTCCAACAAGATGGAATCAGATCCAGCGCATGTTTCAGAGGGGTCTTAGGTCACTCCCATACCTGGCTTAATCTAAAGGTCCCCCAAGTGACCAGATCAGCTCAGCCTCACTCAAATGGGGACGTTAGTCTACTGTGATGTAGTCAGGACTGTGCCTGACTCCTATTTCCACTCTGGCACAGACCAAAATGTCAGACTTAGCCTCAGAAAAACATTGGCCTTACCAGGTCCCGTGATGCACATTCATCTCTTCTATGGAATTCCAGTCTCATCTCATTCCCAGCCGTCAACAAACGTACCGCATACCTTCAGACTCCAGGGTGAGTGCAGAACTGTGTACACCTGGACAGGTTGTATTCTCAAGTGACATTCCCAGAGCTGTGCTAAAAAGGAACTGGCATCTGTGTGTGCATGCTTGTGTGTGTGTGTGCATAGATGTGTGTGTATAGGGGTGCTTGTGTGTGTGTGTGTGTGTGTGTGTGTGTCTGTAGGTGGGAAAAATAAAAATTGGTAGCAGTCACTAGTCCTTCTATTTTTCCTTTTCACCACATTAGCTTCTCTTGGGATAGTTCTCAGTTTCTGAGTGTTTGGCAAAGGCCTAAAGTCAAATCTTCTTCACCATCAGGCATATCTGGTTGCAACTTCTTGATAGGCCATCTCCTCCCTGAATCTCTAATGCTTTGGAGAAAACTGAATCTCAAAACACAATAGAAACTCCTGGTGATGGAAAATTGCAGGTGATGCTAAGCATCTCTAAAATGTATTAGTTTGCAAGACTCGTATAGATCATCAGTTAATCAGTCCTTCAAATCCATGAAAAGGAGTAACAGGCATTTTCAAAGTCCAGCTTGCAATTGCTATCCTGGAAAGGTCTTTCCAAAAAGAAAAAAGGAAAAAAAAATGGCTTTAAGTATGAAATATCAAGAAAAGAAGGAATGGAATCCCACAAGACACTCCAGGTGCTCTCTACCAGGGATGCGTACCTGGGACGCTGTGTGCATGACAGCATGCCTGCAGAGCCTGCCAGATGATTTCTCCCACAGAATGCTCTTTGTTTTCCTGTACCTGTATAACCTTACTTCTTCTCCACCTGGGTATGGATTATTACCCCTCTGGCCGGCCACCACCAAAGACTCTCCCCAATCAATAAACTTATGTTTCACACTCGCCACTTGGTATATTCTTTGGGCTTGCGGCTTCTCGGGCACAAATCTGGGAACAGCTCGGACTCAGTCCGAACAGACCCATTCAGTTCCACTTGCTCTCCTGTTTACTGGTGCTATTTAGTCTCATCCTTCCTCTTTCCCTCAGCAAGTTTCCACGCCTTCCATGGAACCTAGGGAACCTCAGCTGTTCTGAGGGTAACAGAAAACCAGACAGGCTGCTTTGGACCTCTCCTCTGCCTGGCACCCAGTGATGCCCCCTCAATGCTCAGCATCATTTCCAGCAGCATGGGGAACCTATAGGAGGCAGCCTCCTCCCAGGGCTCGAGAAGAATGGGGCATATATCCTGTCTATTCTTGAACACAAACTTCTCTGCATGTTCCGTTATACAGAGTAAGAAGGAGGAGTGAGACACAGTCCCTTCTCCGAAATCCCACCATGTACTTCTCCAACTCTTTCTCACTAAGGGCTCTGTCACTTCTCTTTTTAGTTCTGCAGTTTCGGTTTCAAATATTTCTATCTTATACTTGGACAGTACCAGTTCAGGTTCTCGGTGTGAACAACTCTGGCTAACTTACGCAGAAAAAAAAACCTTATTGAACCAGTACTTGGTGGTTCACAGAATCACCAGGAAGGCTGGAGAATCAGCTGAGAACCAAAAGAGGACGGAGAGCAAAAAGTAAACACTGAAGGGTTAAGGCCCTGCCACCACTGAGCGTGCCTCCATTATCACCGTGACTAATCACTAACTATCCCTGCAGCTCTGGGTCACCACCTCACACACAGTCTTTGGCAGGAGCATAGTTTACATGTCCACAGGCTGGCAGCCAGGTAGCAGAAAGATGGAACATCCAGCCCCCAGGTATTTCCACAGTGGGACGCAGGAGACTGCCTTCCATCAAGACTCATGTGATAGAGGGATAAACAATTAGGAAGGACCTCAGAACTCTTGACAAAAAACAAACAAACAAACAAATAAACAAAAAAAGGGGGTAAATATCCAGTGCAAGACTTTTTTAACTTTTTTAAACTAAGAGTTAAGAATTTGAATTCTTCGATCGCTGGCTCAATTCCCTGATTCTCTCTTATCTAGCTGCGTAAATGAAAGGATTACAAGGTGAAAGGGAGTGTGAAAGAAAAAGAAAAAACACATAAATACCTCATGATATACAGATGTTCCTTGACTTATGATGGGGTTATGTTCTGATAAGCCCATTGTGAACTGAAAATATCATAAGTCAAAAACGCATTTAGGAGTGACGTCATAGGAATGGCGGCAGCAGGGCGCACTTTCTGAGTTCTCCTCCAGATCTTGTTGCAAACGGGAACTATAACCCATCGAGGAAATTTTCGCTCACCACACAATGTAGTGGAGAGATTCGTGGATTGCTTGAAGCTAAGAAATTCTTGGGGGTAAGCTAACTGGAGGGAGCAAGGAGAGGAGGAGGAGAAACGGCGTGGGAGCGCCCGGCCGGCAGTGGCGGGAGAGCCCAGCCCCCAGCGGAGCCTCAGCTGGCGGGGGCGAGGACCGAAAACCACGGAGCCGGGCAGGCGCGGGATCCCAGGCAGAGCGGAGAGCGCAGAGACCGGGGGTAGGCCCTTTCCCTGCGTCCCACGGCTGATTTCTCCCGCTGGGAAGGCGGCGCGCCCTGCGGTGGACGGGGGGCGCAGTCTCCATACCTGGGCCCCTCCCCCCCTGCTCTCCCAATCCTACCCCGCCCTTCCAGAGACTAGGACTGGAAACCGCGGTGCAGCCCCGCTGTGCCGGGCGCGCACAGGGGCCCAGGCAGAGCGGAGAGCGCAGAGACCGGGGGTAGGCCCTTTCCCTGCGTCCCGCGGCTGATTTCTCCCGCCGGGAAGGCGGCGCGCCCTGCGGTGGACGGGGGGCGCAGTCTCCATACCTAGGCCCCTCCCCCGCCGCGCTCTTCCAATCTTACCCCGCCCTTCCAGAGACTTAAACCGGCCCCTGAACCGAGAAGTGGTATCAAAAGCTCACGCTTTGGGAAGCCTGACGGGCAGCCCTGACCCAGGCAGTCTGGGCAGTGTGCGTGATTTTGGCTGCGCTAGGAGAGAAGAGACGCCTCCACCCCCAGCCACCACCTTTTCTGGCCTGCGGGAAGAGGGCGACGCAGGGCTGGGCTGGGAGAGTGAAGACCCCTCCATCTCCAGCCCCCACCCTTCCTGGCTTGCCTAGGGTGGGGTGGGTGCAGCGGCCGAGACACACCCGGAGATCAGCAGTGAGGCAGGCGCAGCTCTGGGCTTCCAGCAGATCAGAAATCTCCTACCCGCACTCACACACACACACTGAAGAGGTGCCTTAAGACTCAAGAGTTTTGGTCACATATCTGGTGGTGCCACTCTCAGTCTGCATTTGTGCAGGCAAGGGCAGAAACTGCACTGATATTGTAAAAACTATCATCCAGACCCCTCAGGCCCACGCTTTTAAGTCTGCAGTCCCAAAGTCTCTCTGGGCACCAGGTGACCGGCTCTGCCTGCGCAATAAGCAGGGGGCTCCTTGGTACAGCAGAGAACAACCTGGACATTGCTTGGTGGGCTTAGGCCGAGACTGTCGCTGCTTTTTGTATTGCTTTGTTTTGTCTTGTTTTGCTTTGTCTTTATATCTTTGATATCTTTGCCTCTGTCGAGTGGGGTTATCAGGTGGTTTTTGCATGTGAACGTATTTGATATTTTTCTTTGTTGTTGTTGTTGTTGTTGTGCTTGGTGATTTGCTTTGTTCTGAAACTGCCCTGCCGGGGCCCAGCTTGTGAGGCACGGTCAGCAGATCAGAAATCTCCCGCCCGCACCCATACACACACACTGAAGGAGTGCCCTAGGACTCACGAGCTCTGGACAAAGGACTGGTGGTGCTCCTCTCGGTGTGCATACGTGCGGACAAGGGCAGAAGCTGCACTGACTTTGTGGAGACTATCATCCAGACCCCTCAGGCCCACGCTTTTAAGTCTGCAGTCCCAAAGTCTCTCTGAGCACCAGGTGACCGGCTCTGCCTGCGCAATAAGCAGGGGGCTCTTTGGTACAGCAGAGGACAACCTGGTCATTGCTTGATGGGCTCAGGCCGAGACGGTCGCTGCTTTTTGTTTTGCTTTGTTTTGCTTTGCTTGGTTTTGTTTTGCTTTATCTTGTATCTTTGATATCTTTGCCTGTGTCGAGCGGGGGTTATCGGCTGTTTTTTTTTTTTTTTTTTTTTTTTTTTTTTTTTTTTTTTTTTTTTTTTTTTTTTCTTTTCTTCTTTGCTGTTGTCATTGCTGCTGTGCTTGGTGATTTGCCTTGTTCTGGGACTTCCCTGCCGGGGCCCAGCTTGGGTGGCACGGGACTCGGCATATCTGGGGGCCAACTCCAGACCAAATCTGAGTGCAGCCGGGGTTGACCTGCAGGTCACATACCTAGAGGGGGTTCTCGGCAGGCTCTGGAGCCCATAGAGGCCAAACCACATTGGGGTGGTCAACCCTCACGCAGCAGAGTGCCCTGCGGGGGGCAGAGCCAAGTCTCACGGCAGGTCAGCCCAGGAGTTGACCCCACCTGCTCATTAGCGGGAAGCAATTAAAGATCTTCTTGAACGGGACAGTGTACACAACACAAGACTCACCTTTGGAGCACACGCAGAGGAGGACGACGTGGTGCGAGTCAAATATAAAGGACACATACTACACAAGATAACCTAGCAAGAACTAAGAACTCTAGGGGATCTACCTAATATATCAAAATAAACACAGTCAGCCAGAATGGGGAAACAAAGATACACGTCCCAAATAAAAGAACAGAAGAAGCTTCCACAACTGGAACCAAATGAAGCAGACGTAACCAACCTCTCAGAGACAGAGTTCAGAACACTGGTGATAAGAATGTTTAAGGAGCTTAGAGAAGACATAAAGAAGGATGTAGAAATCATAACAAACGAGCTTAGAGAAAACATAAAGAAGGATGTAGAAATCATAACGAAAAACCAGTTGGAACTAAAGAACACAATTACCGAAATTAAGAACTCACTTGAAGGAATTACCAGCAGGCTAGATGAAGCAGAGGATCGAATCAGCGACTTAGAAGACAAGGTAGCAGAGATCACCCAAACGGAACAACAAAAAGAAAAAAGAATAAAAAACAATGAAGATGGCCTAAGAGACCTCTGGGATAACATCAAGCGCAACAACATGCGCATCATAGGAATACCAGAAGGTGAAGAGAGCAAGCAAGGGATTGAGAACATATTTGAAGTAATAATGTCTGAAAACTTCCCCAACCTGATGAAGGAAACCAACATACAAGTCCAGGAAGTGCAGAGAGTTCCAACCAGGATTAACCCAAACAGGTCCACACCAAGACACATTATAGTTAAAATGGCAAAGCTTAAAGACAAAGAGAGAATCCTAAAAGCAGCAAGAGAAAGACGGAGGGTTACATACAAGGGAACTCCCATAAGACTATCAAATGATTTTTCTACAGAAACATTGAAGGCCAGGAGGGAGTGGCAGGAGATACTTAAAGTGATGGAAAACAAAGGCCTACAACCTAGATTGCTTTATCCAGCAAGGCTATCATTTAAAGTTGATGGAGAGATAAAGAGCTTTCCAGAAAAAAATAAGCTAAAGGAATTTATTACCACCAAGCCAGCATTGCAAGAAATACTAAAAGGTCTTCTGTAAATAGAAGAAAGATCAAAACAACCTAACTACAAATTTAAAAATGGCAATATCTATGTACCTATCAATAATCACTTTAAATGTAAATGGATTAAATGCTCCAATCAAAAGACATAGGGTGGCTGACTGGATAAGACAGCAAGACCCTTGTATATGCTGTATACAAGAGACTCACCTCAGAACAAAAGACACACACAGGCTGAAAGTGAAGGGTTGGAGTAAGATATTTCATGCAAATGGAAACGAGAAAAAAGCTGGAGTTGCAATACTTATTTCTGACAAAATAGACTTTAAAATGAAGAACATACTAAAAGATAAAGATGGGCACTATATAATAATAAAGGGATCGATCCGACAAGAGGACATAACCCTAGTAAACATCTATGCACCCAACATAGGAGCACCTAAATATATAAAACAGGTACTGACTGACATAAAGGCAGAGATCAACAGTAACACTATTATAGTCGGGGACTTCAACACACCTCTGACCACAAGGGACAGGTCTTCCAGACAGAAAATCAATATGGAAACAACAGCCTTAAATGATACATTGGACCACTTGGATTTAATCGATATTTTCAGAACATTTCACCCCAATGCTGCAAAATACACTTTCTTCTCAAGCGCACATGGAACATTTTCCAAGATAGATCATATGTTAGGCCACAAAACAAGTCTTGATAAATTTAAGAAAATTGAAATCATACCAATTGTCTTCTCTGACCACAATGCTATGAAATTAGAAATGAACTACAGGAAAAAAACGGGAAGACACACCAACTCATGGAGGCTGAATAACTTATTACTAAATAATGAATGGGTCAAGCAGGAGATCAAGGAAGAAATCAAAAGATATTTCGAGATAAATGAAAATGAAAACACGACGACCCAAAATCTTTGGGATGCCGCGAAAGCAGTCCTAAGAGGGAAATTCATAGCTTTGCAGGCCTACCTAAAGAAACAAGAAACATCACTAATCAACAGTTTATCTTCACATTTAAGGGATCTGGAAAAAGAACAGCAAAATAAGCCCAAAGGGAACACAAGGAAGGAGATAATAAAGATCAGAGCAGAATTAAATGAAATAGAAACCAGAAAAACAATACAAAAGATCAATGAATCCAAGAGTTGGTTCTTAGAGAAGATAAACAAAATCGACAAACCATTAGCCAGACTCATTAAAAAAAAGAGAGAGAGGACCCAAATTAATAAAATCAGAAACGAAAGAGGAGAAGTGACAACGGACACTGCAGAAATACAAAGAGTTTTAAGAAGTTACTATGAGCAACTATATGCCAACAAATTTGACAATTTGGAAGAAATGGACAATTTTCTAGAGGCGTACAACCTTCCAAGGCTAACTCAAGAAGAAACAGAAAACCTGAATAGACTGATTACCACCACGGAAATTGAATCAGTAATCAACAGTCTCCCAACAAACAAAAGCCCTGGACCAGATGGCTTTACAGGTGAATTTTACAAAGCGTTCAAAAAAGAATTATCACCAATTCTCCTCAAGCTCTTCCAAAAAATCCAGAAGGAGGGAAGACTCCCAAACACTTTTTACGAAGCCACTATCACCCTGATCCCAAAATTAGACAAAGACACCACAAAAAAAGAAAACTACAGGCCGATATCTTTAATGAACATAGATGCAAAAATCCTCAACAAAATATTAGCAAACAGAATTCAGCAATACATTAAAAAGATCATTCACCACGATCAAGTGGGATTCATTCCTGGTATGCAGGGGTGGTTCAACATCCGCAAATCTATTAATGTGATACACCACATTAACAAAATGAAAAATAAAAATCACATGATCATATCAATAGATGCAGAAAAAGCATTTGATAAAATCCAACAGCCATTTATGATAAAAACCCTTAAGAAAGTGGGAATAGAGGGATCTTATCTCAACATAATAAAGGCCATATATGACAAACCCACAGCTAACATCATACTCAATGGGGAAAAGCTAAAACCATTCCCCCTAAGATCAGGAACAAGGCAAGGATGCCCATTATCTCCGCTTCTATTCAACATAGTTCTGGAAGTTCTTGCCACAGCAATCAGACAAGAAAAAGAAATAAAAGGCATCCAGATTGGTAAGGAGGAAGTAAAGTTATCATTGTATGCAGATGATATGATACTATATATAGAGAACCCTAAAGACTCCACCAAGAAGCTATTAGAGCTGATAGATGAATTTAGTAAAGTGGCAGGATACAAAATTAATATTGAGAAATCAGTTGCATTTGTATATACCAATAATAAAACATCAGAAGGAGAAATTAAAAAAACAATCCCATTTACAATCGCTCCAAAGACTATAAAATACCTGGGAATAAATTTAACCAAAGAAGTAAAAGATCTATACTCAGAAAATTATAAGACACTGATGAAAGGAATGAAGGAAGATATAAATAGATGGAAACACATATCATGTTCATGGATAGGAAGAATTAATATAGTTAAAATGTCCATACTGCCTAAGGCAATATACATATTCAATGCAATTCCTATCAAACTGCCAACGTCGTTTTTCACAGAAATAGAACATATAATCCTAAAATTTATATGGGACCATAAAAGACCCCGAATAGCAAAGGCAATCTTGAGAAATAAGAACAAAGTGGGAGGTATAACAATACCTGACTTCAGATTATACTACAAGGCTACAGTAATCAAAACAGCATGGTACTGGCATAAAAACAGACACATAGATCAATGGAACAGAATAGAGAGTCCAGAAATAAATCCACGCCTATATGGCCATTTAATCTACGACAATGGAAGCAAGAATGTACGATGGAGTAATGACAGTCTATTCAATAAATGGTGCTGGGAAACCTGGACAGACACATGCAAAAAAATGAAGTTGGACCACCTCCTTACACCATATACAAAAATAAATTCAAAATGGCTTAAAGACTTAAATGTAAGGTCTGAAACCATAAAATACCTAGAAGAAAACATAGGAAGAAACTTCTCAGACATTACCCGGAGTAAGATTTTTACTGATATACACCCTCGCGCGAGGGAACTAAGAGAAAGAATAAACATGTGGGATTATATCAAACTAAAAAGTTTTTTCACAGCAAAGGAAACCATCAATAAAACAAGAAGGGATCCTACTGAATGGGAAAAGATATTTGCCAGTGATATATCTGATAAGGGATTAATATCACAAATCTATGGAAAACTTACTCAACCCAACTCCAAAAAAACAAACGATCCAATTAAAAAATGGGCAGAGGACTTGAAGAGACATTTTTCTGAAAAGGACATACAGATGGCAAACAGACATATGAAGAAATGCTCAACCTCGCTAACCATCAGAGAAATGCAAATAAAAACCACAATGAGATACCACCTCACCCCAGTCAGAATGGCTATCATCAATAAATCAACAAACAACAAGTGCTGGCGCGGATGTGGAGAAAAGGGAACGCTTGTGCACTGTTGGTGGGATTGCAGACTGGTGCAGCCGCTATGGAAAACAGTATGGAGGTATCTCAAAATTCTGAAAATGGAACTACCTTATGATCCAGTAATTCCACTCCTAGGTATCTATCCGGAGAAATCCAGAACTTCAATTCAAAAATCTCTATGCACTCCTATGTTTATTGCAGCACTATACACAATAGCTAAGACATGGAAACAACCAAAATGCCCATCGGTAGATGACTGGATTAAGAAACTGTGGTACATTTATACAATGGAGTATTATGCAGCCATAAGGAAGAAAGAAATCTTACCATTTGCAACAACATGGATGGATCTAGAGAACATTATGTTAAGTGAAATAAGTCAGACAGAGAAAGATAAGTTCCATATGATCTCACTTATTTGCGGATTCTAAAGAAAAGAATAAGTAAATGAACTAATCAGAAACTGTTTGGGAGACAATGAGGAAAAACTGAGGGTTGCTAGATGGGCGGGGGGAGTGGGGGGTGGGGGGGAAGGTGAGGGGATTGGAGGGCAGTCGGTGACCACAGGATGGCCACGGGGTTTGAAAATTAATCTGGGGAACGTAATTTGGTGGTTACCAGAGCGTAAGGGGGTTGGGGGGTGGGGGATGAGGGTGAGGGGGATCAAATGTACGGTGATGGAAGGGGAGCTGACTCTGGGTGGTGAACACACAGTGTGATTTATGGATGATGTGATTCAGAATTGCACAACTGAAATCTATGTAATTCTACTAACAATTGACACCCCAATAAATAAAAAAGAATAAAAAAAAAAAAAAAAAAAGAAAAAAAATAAAATTATAAAAAAAAAAAAAAAAAAAAAAAAAACGCATTTAATACACCTAACCCTCTGAACATCATAGCTTAGCCTAGCTGGTTCCTACGAAATGCATATGGTTTACACACCATCATAAAGTCGAAACATTGTAAGTGGAGTATCATCTGTACTATTTTACAAATCTAATCTCCCTAATTTCTTATCATGCCAAAGATTGATACTTTTATTCCTATTTTGTATCTTTGAATGTCTAGATTAAGAAGGGTATCATGTGATCTTGGTCAATTTATTTATCTTCTATATGCCTCAGTTCCCTCATCTGTAAATTAGAATAAACTTACCTCATAGGACTATTATAATAAGGTTAAGGCTTATAGCTTGAGGCTTATAGCTACAAGCTACTACAAACAGAGTTCCAAAGATGACAGTAGTGGAAAGAGCACTACTGAACAGGACGTCAGGCAAACTGGCTACTAATCTGTGAACGATGGACACACCAGTTTACCTCTCTGGGCTTCAATTCTGTCATCTGTAAAATAAGCATGTGGGACTAGACGATTGCTAAACTCCTTTCTATCTCTCAAATTCATCATCCCTGAGTTCATCCTACAAAGCAGCTCCTAAGCCTGCCAGATTCCACGTGATGGGGCAGTGACCAGAATACTTACCTCCCCTCACTGTGCTCGCTCCAAATGAGGCTTAGTCTCTCCCTCAGCTCTAGAATAGCACTTGATATGACATGTTAAGCCAGGAAGCATGACGTAGTGGTGTGTGCTACACCCGCAGCACCCCTAGGGTCATTTTCACCAGAAAAAAAAAAAAAAAATGATGTATAGCATGATCAGACAGCATGAGTCAAACAACAAAGCCTGCAGGGAAGAGATACACAGGCAACAGGGCAGGAGATGATTTCTAATGAAAAGGTTTTTAAAGGGAGGAGACCCTGGAGGTGCATCATGAGTGTGCACCATTTAAGATTTGATTTTAGTTTGCCAGGTGTATTTTTTGCCAACATCACCCTGTCATGTTGAAGGAGTTAAAGACATTAAAGTTCACACTGAGGTTTGGAAAGAGGAAAATGGAAAAATGAAACTCTCTTCACTTTGAGGAGCTTCCTAAGGGGAGTAACAGACCATAAATGAGTGTGGGAGAAGAAAGACAGGATGGGAGGCTAGGAGGGACAGAGAAGAAGCAAGCCCTGTCAAGTTTGGCCGGGGGCTTGGAATGGCTCTATAGGTATCCCCTAGGACTGACTACACACTCCTCACTAATCAACCTCGGGGATTTCAAAATGTGAAGTGTCAATGACACCTTCCCTGTGCTCCTACAGCACTTAGTGCATATCTTTATTGCATCACTTCAAATGCTAATTAACCACAGTCTATCTCCATACCAGGCTTCTGAGGGTCCCTAGTGCCTGCCCTGTGCCTCAGCGCCCAGCAAGTCCTGGGCAATGTTTGTTTTATCAATGAAGGCAGCAATTAATTCCAGGAGAGGGGGAGGAAAGTTAGGTAAAATGCCACGGAGACTTTAGCCTATGAACAGGAATTTTTTGTTTTTAACAAATATTTTTCAAGATGGGAAACAGAGGTAACGTGCCACAAAACAGAAAAACCAAAGAGAGAAAGAACAAGGCTGGTACAAGGAAAGATAGGTAATCTCAGGTGGAGACAGGGGCACTTAGTAACCAAGACAGAGAACATACAGTTAGGACAAGGGAAGTTTGAGGAGAAGATGCCCCAAAGGGAGGTGGCAGTTTGGGTGTGGAGCTGAAGTCAGGAATCTGGATGACCCACAGATGACATGCAGAGAAGGGAGGGATGAGGGCCAAGTATGTGGCTCTGAGGATACTACTAACACTTCAGGAGCCAGGAAGAGACAGCATCGAGGAGACTAAGAAAGAACATAGAGAGAGAGGAGGTGAAATAGTTGGGGCTGTGCTGGGTAAACCATGAGGGAAGAGATTTCCGCGAGTCAAAGAGTGCAGACAGCCGAGCAATCCTTTCAGAGTTAGCCCATGCAGCACTGGGAGTGGCTGTCACACGGCACTGGGAGTGGCTGTCGTTTCAAATCCCAGAGCCAGCTGTGCTTCAGTGGTTCGCCTTGGGTCATCAGAGTCCCACCTAGCCTTTGGCAGTTTTCAAGGAGACTGTGCAAATCCACTTTGATACCAGTTAATGGACTTGTGTCCCATGCTTATTGCAAAAGACTTGAGGTTCTCAGAACTGGTGGTGTCTTTTGGGGAAAGGAAAAAGAGAAAGAAAAAGAGCAGCCTTTTCTAATTCGTGATAAAGGAAATGCACGAGAATGTTCCCAGTGTTGGCCTGAGGTGATAGGTAGTTATTTTCCAATCAGTAAACCGCTATAAAACAATCTGGGACTGTCCTTCCTTGAGGAGCCGAGGCTGCTGGCAGTAGTTGCCATCTGGGAGAGCAGGTGTGGTTGAAAAGCGATGCTGACAGGACTTGCCCCCCACCCCTCCACCCGGGTCCCAACACATACACACACACACACACACACACACACACACACACACACATGCGCGCTGCGCAGAGAAAAGCTGGGCGTTTATTTAAATGCTGCAGCTGCTGCTTGCAGATCTTAAAGCTGTTTGTGCTCAGCTATTAGAATCCTGGGGTTTTTTTTAATGGCTCAGTCCTGCAAGACCTATCGCAATTCTGTTTGCTACATAATGTGTATTTGTGTTTCACTAAAATGCTTGAATTCTGCAAATGTTTTGCTCTGCTGCAGAGATGAAGTTGGTCTGCCCAGTCATTTCTCAGAAACTTGCCCAGAGGTCTCACCTAAAGCTGTGCTTCAAAATGGCTGCTTAGATCCATCCTGAGTTCAGACTGGAGAGTTGACAGATTCCCCTGTCTGCCAACTGGTGCCTGAAATTCCTAAACATAAATCCTTTGAGTAGGAGCACTGTTCCCTGGTACAGTGAAATGCTTTTGGGCTTGTGGCTAAAAATGAGAGATGAGTCTAAAAAACTTCCCACCAAAATCACCTACATGAACAAAGAAAATATGAAGTAAGAAAAACTATGTACTAACATAAAACCTAAGAAATTACAGCACTCTGGATTCTGATACAAAATTAAATAATCCTCCTTAATCCACAGCAGGGGGCCAGCATCTGTGCTTACTCATTCTACCTCAGTGCTCAGGCCGTGCACTACCCTGCACTACCCTGAGATCATTTCATTTCTACATCGCTGCAGGAAACCACATTTATATTGACTTCCTTCTGCCTATGCATTTGTCTCTGCCTGCTCCCAGTTGGTCTAGTTTGCTTGTGGGTCCAGGAAACTCTTATTTGTTGACTGAGGGCATAATAGTGAGCCTTTTCTCCCAGAAGCCATTGGAATCTGGGCCAGGGAACTCAGAAGCATTGTCTACGAAATGAAGTCCCACAGCAGCAGCCACTTCTTCCAGCACCGCTACCACTTGGGTGCTAACTCAGCATCTGCCATGTGTCTTTTTTAATCTAGCCTCAAAGAAGGCCCTTTGTGTCCTACCTAGGTGAAACTGTGTGCTACTGGGCAACTCCCATGTCTTATCTGTACTTGACAACTGAGCCTTCACAGATCTCATTTCAGATGGATAAGTAAAGAGAAATAAATCTGGGCATATGAAGATACTCTAAAGCACAGAGATGAGAAGAAAGGCCAAGTTACTCTGGGAGATTCACTGCTTTGTAAAGCATATCGATTGTAAGAACAGAAGAAAAAAATATCATAACATGCTTTATGTAACTAATAATATACAAGAGTGTACAATCTCTGTGAATAAAAATATAAACCATGGTAAAAGAGCAAAATAAAGCCTATTTAAGAGCTGCTTTTGAGGTAAAAGCTAGCAGACAAAACTTAATTAATGAAGTAAAGGGAAAACTTGAACGATACTCCCTGAATACGAAGGAAGAAAGGCTAAGATAGCAGATGTGGATGACAGAATAAGGACTTAACCAGAAAATAATAAGCACTTCCGAAATAGAAAATAAAGCAGTACATACTAGAAGAAACTATCCTGGTTTTATTTTTTTTTTTTAACTCTCTGAATGTAGAGAGTTCACACAATGGCCCAGGCAATAGTTTTGAAAAGAAGTGTATACCTATCATGTTTTAATGAATTTTTTAAATTCCAAAAACAAAGAAAGGATTCTAGAAGTATTCAAGCAATAACTGCAAGTCACCTATTGTTTGGGCCTGGGTTTCCCTAAAGACAGAACCTGAGGGTTGTTTGTGTGCTACTATTTGACTGAGGAGTATAATCCCAAGGAAGAAGAAATGGAAGGAAAAGAAGAGATGAAGAAAGAGCAAATATTCAAGGTCCCCTTGGTATCAAGTAAGTACAACTGATTTCTCAAAATCTCACAGGACCGTCTTCCAAGAGGCACTTTGAGCTATTACAATTCAAGACAGTCTGTCCAGAGGACAAGGGACAGACTGCCTCCCAACTCCCACTGGCCAACGATTTGCCCCCAGGGGTGTTAACTTCCACACACTTCTTCTGGGTTGCCCATACATAATGCCCAGCAAGTCCCCTGATGTGTGTGCATCAGCAGGGAAGCCCCGGGGCAGAAGGTGAGAGATGTGAGGCTTGACATGCAGTGAGGCACCGTTGGCTACGTCCACATGAATCAATGGAAGCCCACACAAAGCTGGTCATCATGGCAGCACCTGGAGAACAAATGCCAGGGCCCCAAAGACCAGCCCAAGAGACTCTTGTGTGCTTGTTTCACCGACAAAGAATCAGAAGTTAACTTCAGACTTATCCTTAGCAACACTAATTTTAATTAAGTTTGGCAAACCATGCCAACTTCATATCACACACTAAATGCCACAGGCAATGGAGCAGCATCTTCAGAGGTAGAGAGAAAAAAGTCTGACCCAAGAATTTACACAGTCATCATCCTTCATGTACAAAGACAACAGAAAGATGTCCTCAGAAATGGGCTCAGAAAATGTCCTGCTCTCTTTCCAAATAAGGTACCTGAAGCAGGTCCCCAGAACACAGAAATGCAATGCAATTAAGAACCCCAAAAGAAAGAAGCTGTACCAAAAAGGAATATCAGGAAGCATGGAAAAACAGTTAAATTATGGATATAGGTCTAAATAATCCCTGTCAATCTAATTGCAAACCATAGTAGAAAAGAAGAAAAATACTTTATAAGGAGATACATACTGACAAATTTTAAAATTGAACTGTGGTGTTTATAACTACATATTAAACTTTTAACCTCCCAAATAATTTACTGCTCATAATTTGGGGTCATAAATGATTATCTTGTTCTTGATTTTGATGTTTCAATAAAAGATAGCCTTTATGAGGTTGGATTTCTTTCTTTAAGGTTTATATTAGTAGAATGTAAATAAGATGTTTACATTCAAGGAGGAAAACACAAAACAAATAGTATGTATAGCATAATTTTAGAATAAAAGGGAAATATAGGAAACAGAAAGTATAAATCAACATGCCCAAAAGAAAAATGTAGTTAAAAGTTAAATACATTTAAAAGTAGTTAAAAGAAAAATGTAGTTAAAAGTTATGGGAGTAAATGTAAATGGATCAAATGCTTGTACAAAAAAACTTTTACACTAGATCTGTAATAATGAGCTACCTATAGGAGATTTCACATATTATTTTTTAAGATTAACAATTATATATCCAGCAAATGTAATATGCAATTCAAAGTAAATTATATTAATTTGAAGCAAATTTTTAAAAATGTATAAACGATACTATCCATAATAATTATTTTACAATAGAAATCTGTTAATACATCTAAGAAGAAAGCACCAATATATAAAGCTGATTCCGAGCTCAGAGACACCAGTACCAGCCAGTACCAGACACCAGCACACCTCACAATAACCCTGGGTTGTTGACATTATTGATGATCTTATTTTATAAATAAGGAAACTGAGACTTAGGAATGTTCAGTGATTTGTCCAAATAATAAGTGGAAGAGTCCAGAATCTGCCATCAGGTCTTCTGACCAGAAATCCCATGGACTACACCGCTAATTTCATCTCATCTACTGATATCTTATGTTTTTGTTCGTCTGTTCAGGTGCAGTGGTCATTATGGCCATTCATAAATATGGCAGTTCTCTCCTTGCAGGTACATGGCTGGCTTTACACACCCACCCCTGTGGGATTAGGTGTGGCCGTGCATCCCACAGGCTTCCCTAGTCTCTTTACTCACTGTCTTAGAAGCCAGCAATGTTCCAAATAATGAGTATGACGATGGCACAGGTCAAGAACCCCATCCCCATCACCTCAGGGTGGACGTGCAGTGTGAGAGAGAAAGCAGCCTTTATTATTTTAAGCCACTAAATTTGGGTGGTGGTTCATTACTGCAACACGACCTAAAATCCATCTGGACTGATTCATCATTAATAAAATGCTTTCTCTGAGATGGGCCAAGGACAAAGCCTGGCAGCAGGAAGCAATTTTAAAGGCCAAAAGCTATTCATCAATAATTTTTGCCTTTAGCCATTTAACCAGTTACTAATCCACCAAATTGTACCATCATATGGACCACAAAGCTATCAAGGGAGACCTTATCAAAAACTTACTAAATTCCAAAGATATCACGTCTGTTGCATTTCCTCTATTCATCAGAAAAGTAACAATGCCAAAAAAGAGATGAGGTTAGTGTGTAAAGATTTTATCAAAAAACATGCAGGTTACTAGTAATCACTGCTTCCTTTCTTGAATGCTCACAGACCTCTTTATTTTTAGAAATCTGTTCTAGGAGGTAGAGGAGGGTAACATTTGATCCGAATCTTAAAAGACAAATACAATTTTTACAAGCCAAAATTGAAAGGAAAGGACATTTCAGGTTGAATGGCAGTATGAACAAAATTAAGCAGGAACGAAAGTGCATGGCTTTGCTTTAATCTTTCCTTTGTTTCTATTTTAGACCACGAAGCAAAAGCGGAGACACTGACTTCATAATATGTAAAGATCATTATTGTGTGCAAAAAGTTTTAGTAACAAAAAGTGAGAGGAGTAAGAAAATCTTATCTTTAAGCCTTCAGCAACTTGCAAGAACTAATGTAAACTTTGTCTTTAAATTTACCTAGAAGAATTTTAAGTATATAAAGAATTAGATATTAGCCTAAACCTTCCCTAAAATTGCTTCCTAAAGAAACTAATAAATTTTCAAAAACAACATTTAATTTAAAGCTCCTTCTTAAGATTATACGCAGATAAATAAAAGGCTTTCAAAAGTTTTCCACTTGAGAAATAAATTCTCTCTGCTAGGCTTTTTTCCTAAAGTGAATTCATTTCCCACGTGCTTAGTGAACTACACTCAGAGATTTCACGACAGAAATAATAGAAAGCGTCTGCAGAGTAATTACGGACTTTTCTTGGCTGAGTAAGAGAAGTCATTCCTTGCCTTCATGCTGTCATCACAGAAGTCAGAGGTCCCCTGTCAAGCACATGAAGCTGGAAATTTCTAAATAATCTAAGAAAACACTCAAACAGCTCCAAACAGTTTTTTTCCATTATGTACAATGCAGCCCCTGGTAAGGCAGAAATTTTCTGAGAATAGTGTGATAAGCTTCATGTAAGCAAGACACAGCTAATGGTTTGAGGAGTGGAATTCTGGTGCTTCCGGAAGAGGCCATTTTAGTACAATCTCCCCTTGACAGGGTTAAGCTGCTTATAGATTCTTTAGATAAGATTGCAAAGCAGACAGCAAAATGTAGACCTAATTCTAATGCCTCAAGACAAAAATGACAGAAAACAGCAAACTAAATGCCACAGAGCAAGGAACTGTGAAATGCAAGGTGTTTCTTTTTTACGTGCTTCAGTTTTTCTGCCCCCACTAAAGACTAAAAAGACAGTAAGCGAAACTGATTTCAGTAATCAGCTACAGAGCTGGGTAAGTATTTTCAATTTGAATAAACCAAACCTCAAAGTTTACCTAAATGCCAGTGAATTTGAACCACGTTTTTTTGAGTTTACAGTGGTTGTACTGGCTGTCATTTCTGAGCATATCTTCATTTTGGTTTTTGGTCACAACACAGCAGGATATCATGATGATGTCAACTAAGACACATGGGAGAGGTAAGAGGCCTGTGCATAAGTTGTGTGCTCCTGCTGTCACTTCCCCTTAAACAAATGGCCGTACTTCTGGGCATCAAGAACCTCGTCCATTCATCTTGCCAAGCAGCAGCGAGGGCTCATCCTGACACTGTTTACAGCCCTCACTAGCTCAAATTTTATAAAAACAGGAAATAAATATCCTTGAAAAAAGTACAAGGTCCTCTTTTCACAAGATTTTTCAAGCTACTTTGCAATTTCAAAACACTAAGCTGGTATGTAACACTATGAGAAGAGAGAATTTTTTAAGTCATGAGAGACTTTAGATGTCATCTAGTCCAGAAAGTACTTATAATGGTGAGGAATTAGAAGCCTTGAGAGAAGTAACTAGTGAAAATCACAGGCTGAGTGAGGGAAGAGCTAGGGTTGTGTTTCCCAGTTCCGAGTTTTCCCGCTCCGGGCTGTGCTGCCCCATTTGTCCATATTGAAGGTCAATAAAAACCGACGGCAGAGTGCACAAATTCTACAATCTAAATATTTTCAGTGTTTCTTTCTAGCCCAAGGATGTTACCTCTCACATTTCTTAAATATTGCTGATAAAAGTAACATTTTCCTTTCCTAATGGATCACCGAGACACAAATCTCATCTTCTCCAATCCTCTTCTCTGCTGTTTAGAGTAAATTAGAATAATTTACTTAAATTTCCCAGTATCAATTTGATCAATGTCCTGCTCCGGTTTAAAATTTTGTGATGATTCCCCATATTTTATAAGTTTAAATTTCTCAGCATGGCCTCCAAGGCCCTGTATGACCTGAGCAGGCCTAACTCTCCACCGTCCCCAACATGAATGCTGAGCTCCAGGTCTTCCTTGCACATCATGGTTTTTGTTTCAATTCCTAGTACCCTCACATGTGCCAGTCCCTTTATCTGGAAGATGCTTCTCCCTTTTGTTTGACTAGGTAATACTTCCTCCTCTTTCAAAACCTGGCTTTAAAGAACACTTGCCCCAGTGACCAATTTCTGTTGAGATCAAACTATTAGGCAAATAGTTTGACCACACTTCATGTTCAGAAACGCCATATTGGGCACTGCACCAGTTTGCTGAAGCATCTTATAAGCACCACAATAAAAATTCATCCAGATTAAAACACATAGATAAAATGCTATCTGATTAATAAGACAGGGAAAGTGTTTCTGAGCATAAAAGCAGTAGAAATCAAGAAGGAAAAACAAATATATCTGACTACATAAAAATTAGAAACTTTTGTTAAACAAAAAGACTTGGAAATTTTTACGTATGGCAAAAGATTGGCAAAACCTTAGTAAATAAAAAGCTCTTACCAAACAATTAGAAAAGCACTAAAAACCACAATAAAGAAATGAGCAAAGAACATAAATTGAGATTCATGAAAGAAGAACAGATAGCTAATAGGCAAAAAATAATTTAATTTCATTAGTAGACCAAAATAGCAAATTGAAAGAAGATAATGTTTTCCAACTATTTAATTAGCAATGATCATATTCAGTGATAACAAGAGCAACTAGTAAGATAATTGCTCTCATACATTGCTAATGGAAGATAGATTTATGTTACCTATATGGAAAGCAATTTTGTAGTACATATCATGAGCCTTAAAATTTTATATCTTTGACTCTGTCTTTTCCTTCTCAAAATCTAGCCTAAGAAAATTGTCATAAGTTATAGAAACTTTTATCACAATATTATTTTTGGTAGCAAAACGGAATACATCATTAATGTGTGATAAGAAATAATTAAATAAACTATGATACAAATGTAGAATATAATGCAGTAAATAAATTTTCTTTTTAAACTTTGACATGAGAAAGGCTGGAATTCAAAGAAAAATTTAAAAACAAAGTGAAATGGTTTTTGCAATATGATCCAAATTATATTTTTAAATATATGTATGCCTAGAAAAAAGATTGGAAAGATATATATCAAAATGTTAACATTTATTATTTCTGGGGAATTTTAATTTCGTTTCTTGTACTTTTCATGATATTCCAAATTCTCTATGATAACTTCACATTGCTTTCATAATCAGGGAAAGATGCTAGTTAAAAAAACAAAAAATGTTATATATATATATATATATACAAAGTTTGTACATATACATTTTTTACATCTACACATATAGGTGTATGTATTTTTTATGTGTGTGTGATTAAAAATTAGTACAATCCAGCAATCCATTTACAAACTATATGATTAATCTTTTTCTCACTAGGATATCCCTTTTAATACCTAATAAAAGTATCTAAGGCTCTTGATGGTCACAAGAAATAGGGTATAACAACCCCACCATTGTGAATTCATCACACTAAAAGAAAGTCTTCTCTAACAACACCATAAAGCTCATCTTCAGTTACAATTTTACAGTGTTTTGTGTAGTTATTTGAATAACAGCCACCTCCCCCACTAGACTAAAAATTCCAGGAGAGCAAGGGCTACCTACATGTTTGATCACTAGAGTTTGATCTGGGCACAGCATGCCTGGACACTTATGAGGTGCTCAATACATTTTTTAGTTGATTATGAAAAGAGAGAAAAAATCAAGGAAGTCAAAGGTCATTGGGGCCTATAAAAGAATGCGATATTTGCAAGTAAAGCTCTTAGTTACCTCACATCCTACTTCCCTGTCCCCCACAGCCACCACCCAAAAGAAAATCCTATAAAAGCTGGAATCCAAACTTTCTTCTCTTTCCCTCAAATTCATTCTCCTTAAAGTCCTTTTCACTAAGACTAATTACTTCTAGATATTTTACCTAATCGGAGCCACTGACCCTTTGACATTAATTAACACTTGGCTTGAGGCATCCAGGAGGTGTCTGAATTCACGGAGTCTTTTAGTCTCCAGAATGAAAACCCCAATTGGCAAAATGAGGCTCCAGGAAAGTCTTTGTGGGATATAGGCCTTCTAACAACCCTCAAGCTGTGTTTCTCACAGCCAGCAAAACCTGCTCTGATCTTCTTAAAGGAGAGAAAGACCATCAGAGACTAAAATAGAGACTCCACAGTGCTTACTAGTCAGTCTCCCACCCCCGACCCATCATCTTCCCCAGGTTTCCTCACCTCTGAGTTGGTACACGCAGGGTCTCAGACCATGCAGTCACTGATGGCTAAGACAGCGTGGCGGATTGGACCATTTACTGGAAATAAGAAAGGAGAATGTTTTCGGAGGCTCACCTGGATTTCTTGATTCAACAATTCATTCAGGTCAAGCAAACAATTAGGCCAAAAGGATAGTAAAGAAAATGATGTTGTTTTACTGTCTTTGAAACTTACGCGGGAAGAATGGATTGGTAAACGTTTTTATAAACTAGTAAAACATTTTTGCTTGTTTATAAAGACTGTATGATGAGAATAAATTCTACCGCAAAGAGAAATAAATGATTGTCCAAGGCAAATAATGACTAATTTCCGCCGGGCTTCTAAAGTGTGTTATTTATTGATACCGTCTGGAATTTACACTCAAGAGAAGTGAACTATCTAAAATTTTATGAATCCCATCTTGTTTGCAATTTGCAAAACACAAAACAACAACCTCAAAATATTTGCTGTTGCAAAATAGTCTTTGCAACTAGAGGGGGTGCTGACTTAACATCAAACAAATCTAGTTTTCAATCTGTCTCAGGCATCAGATATTGGTGTGACCCTGGCCAAGTCTCTGTCATCTCCATTGGAGAGTGGAGAATAACAAACAGCAGCCACCTCAAAGGGGTGTTGTTAGGATGAAACAAGGATGCTTCCTGCAGTTCCTGATACAGCACGCACTCCATAAGTGGTCCGTATCTGGATATGAGCAGGAATAAAGCCATAAAACCTGATATTTATCAATAGATACTCCCTTAAGTGCATATAGACCTTGAATTTAGATAGTTCCCTTTCCTTAAATGTAAATTCCAGTGGATTTTCTTGCTTGTACCAACATCTCATTTCACTTCACACCATGCTTGAGAAGTAGCAATGGCACTTATTATTACTCCCATTTTGAAGTTGAGAATTTAAGGCTCAGACACTTTAAATGAATAGTGCACCATCATCACCATGGCTAGAAAGTAGCATTCCAGAAGTTCTGCGTATTTTAAGTACCTTATTCTTTCCAAACCCCCAAATACCATGGTTTCTAGACAAATAAATTTGAGATGCCCATGAGACTGACACAACTAAACAATTGATTTTAGAAAAGATTCTTAAAACAGGTGTTCAATAGATCATCGAGAAAGAGAAACCATGCAATTTGTAGTAAAGGAAATACATGTATTGGAAATACATATATATGGAGCCAACTAGTTCAGCAAAGAGCAATTAATAGTAGGATAATGAGTTAAGACTAGAGAGTAGTATATGGAACTTCTAGATAGAGGAATTACTTTATTTATAACCAAATGGATTTTGTAAGCATATATGTGCCAAAAAAGGATAAAGGTATTTCAATGCTGTTGTGCTAGTCTATAAAATAACATTTTATGTCAACAGTTTTCTGATTAACACCATATTTGATACATCTTTTCCAGTGAAGCAAGATGAGGCCAAGTACATAATTCCTTATTAGTAATTTCAAAATCCAAAATGCTCTGAAAACCAAAGTTTTTTCCTAAGTTTCACACCAAAAATTCATTTGGTTAACTAGTATGAGGTTATGCTATGTAGCTGAATATTCAGATGTTCCACATCAGAAATATTATGCTTAATTAGAGAGTGCTGGCTCAGACACTGACTGAAATATTACAAAATACAACCACTGTATTATCTAATATCTTGCAAATTTTGAATTCTCAAATATATCTGGCCCTAAATGTTTCCAATAAGAACTTGCAGACCTGTATGTATGACCATCTCTATTTTAAAACTGGAAAGTGACTCAGTCTCAAATTAATTTTTATTTAGCTGTGTCTAATACTAACCTCAAGGGAAGGACATTCACAAATTAGTAGAGAATTCCACTAAGCAGAAAATCCATGACTGTCATTTACAAACTCGTTTTCTATGTGGAAAAAACCCAGTAAACGTCTATAAAACTAGGAGAAATTAGTTCAAAGAGGAATTAAATCATGTATAGAGTTCCCAAGGTTACATCTTAATGACTGTAACATGATTGCTAAAGAAAATGTTTTTATCTAACCGTGTTGTTAGAACCATTGAATTCTGATGTAAGAAGAAGATTTCAGCCAAGTCATCTGAGTGGTATTCCTAAAGACATCCCAGACCATTTGCCTATATTTTCATCTCTGCCTTGATGTGTGCCCAGGGACCAGCCAAGGACTCTAGACTTCTCCTCTCTTGGATAACTGCCTACAGCTCAGTCTTGAGAAGAAAAGAGAAAAGTTACATCCTGAAAACAGCAGCATGAAAAGATCAAACAAACCCACAAAATTCCTCTTTTGAGGAAGTTTTTTTTAAAGAGTTATAAGGCCACCAGGCGGGGCTTAGGTGGTTTCAAGGTTTGTGTAGCTTTGAATCATTTGGGGTTGTCACATGGAGGTGGGGAAGGGGCAGATTCTCAGTGGTTCACTGAAAGTCATCTGCTTCAGATCAAATTATTGGCTTCAAGCTTAAAAGTGAGGAACTAATCCCAAAGAATACCAGAACTGAAAGAAAGAGGTGTGGGTGCATCTTGGGGAGGGGGGGCAGGGAAGAATGGAGGGTCAAGGAAGGGACGGAGAAAGCCTTACATCCTGAACCAGAGTTTCCCTCGTTCTTTTTAAGTGAAAGATGAATCCTGCCAGGAACTCTTCCTGCCTCTCCACCTCCCAGTAACTAAGCTACCCTGAGACAACCAACAGTGATGTTTCCTCTGCCTGGAACATCTTTCCTTCTCTTCATCGCTTAACTCCACTCATTCTTCAAGTCTCAGCCTACAGTCTCTTCCTATAGGAAGCTATCTTGGGCGTACTCCCCGTATCCCCCTGCACTGTATTAGGTCTTCTCCAGTATACACCCACAGCTCCCAGCATCTCCCATGAGAGTGCTCACTTTACTTTGTTATAATTGCTTTTCTCTCTGCCATCCCTGTTAGATATAACCTCCCCAAGGGCAGAGGCTATCTTTACCTTGATCACCATTATATTCCCAGCACCTATTACAGTGCCTCGCCTACAGTATGTGTTTCATAAATACCTATTAAATAAATGAATGAACCAATTAATAAACTGGCTCCTGCCTGCTGGGGGTTCCTGGTGCATTTATGAAAGCTCAAACAGGCAAAAGTGGACCCCGTTAGAGTCTTGTAGGAACTAGTGAGACAAACGGAAGTGTGTAATAGGTCTTAAATGATGTCTAGGACTTAGAGAAGCAGCGTGTTTCTCCCACTGTAAATGAGAACAAGACAGGAGTGGCAGCAGAAATGAGTCTGGCGTGTTCCGGACCACTGAAGAACCTAGCTGGCCTTCAGCAGAGTGTGGGTGTAAGGGAGTTAAAGGAGGAAATGCTCAGAGGACAGTAAGGATCAGTCACGGAGCTCGGTAGCTGCCAAGCTAAGGTGTTTGAACTTTGCCCTGTGGTCACTGTAGAGCCAAGAATTCCATGTGACCTGGGAATAAAACATGCAGATGAGCTATACGGGAACTGATGGGAAGAATGCAGACCAGGTGGGACATGGTTTGGTCATAAGGCAATCGGGCCATGAAAGTCTGGACTAAAAAGGTGGGAATGAAAATGAAAAGAGAGAAAATATTAAGAAGTGTTCACACAATGTGATATATAGATGATGTATTACAAAATTGTACACCTGAAACCTATGTAACTTTACTACCAATTGTCACCCCAATAAACTTTAATTAAAAAGAAAAAGAAAAAGTGTTCAGGCTGAGTGATTAATTAGATACATATAAGAAAAAATAGCAAGGTCTAATTAATAAGTTAATTTGAAGAAAGATTACAAAGAATAATAATGATTACAGCTATCACTTGCTGAGTATTTACCACATGCCAAAGGCCTTATATTTAAGTTAATTTTAACAATTATTCTCTTGGGCAAGTATTATTTCCATGTTTTCCACATGAAAAAAGTTTAAAGTGTTATTTTATTTTTTTTCAATCACATGGGCTGGTGGTTTTCAAACCACAACATCTCTGGTACCATCTCATTGGGCAAGAGGGGTGCTCTCAGATCCCTAGCTCCACCTTCAACTAGAGCAGCTCCCCTTCATCTGCCTTATATAATAATTCTCTATGTAACAGTTCATCTTTTAAAAGTTCATCTCTTTCCAAAAAAAAGTTTGAGGACTACAAAACTAGGCAATAGTGGTCAGGAACATATAAATCAGGATAGTACAGAGGGACATTTCACTTGCATCAACAGAATTTGGTGTTAATGGAAGAGGAAGAAAAGAGTAGAGGATGATCTTAGATCTTGGGCTTAGATGTTTCTAGTGGAGAACTTTATTGAGGATACAGGAAGAGGAGAAGAATTAGGGAAGAGAACCACTTTGGTCTGAATCGGATTGAGTTTAAGATATCCATAGGAAAACTTCATAAAAATAATCAGTTGGAAATACAAGTCTGGACCAACATACAAATGATAGTGAACCCATGGTGTTGGATAAGATCGCCAAGGAAAAGACGGCAGGAGGAAAAGAGAAAAAGACCAATGACAGAATGCTAAGGAAAACTAATATTTCATTCATTCATCCAACAAATATCTATTTATTATCCACAAAGAAGTTGTAAATAAAAAGAAAGGACAGTAAAAGAGACAGAGAAGATAGAGAGAAGAGTGATCAGAGAAAAAGGTGAGTTAAGTCACAAAGAAAGGAAGAAGGAATTTCAAGTATAGGTTGGTTAACAGTATGAAATATGGCAAAGCTCAAATAGGATAAGATCATGGAAAGGTGAAGTCTTAAACGGGACAATTTGGAGGTCACACGTGGCCTGTGATTGGAAATGCAGCTTCTCTTCATCCAACAATTTTCTGAGCATTGCTAAAGTATCAGACGCGGGGCCAGCCTCTGGTATTAAATGGTAAGCATAACAAGACTGGCCTCTGCCTTTATGGAGATTATAGTTTAGTGAGGGAGACAGACATTAATCAAATAAATACATACACTAAATATAAAATGACATCTATAACAAGGGCTAACAAAAGGACACATGCCAGGCCATGGGAGTATAGAGAAGAACTGGACCTTGCCAGGGAGGGTTTCCTTACAGAAATGATGTTTGAACAAAGATGGCAATGATGAGTGGAACTTAAGTAAAGAGGGAAGAGCTCGTGCAAGGTCTTAGGGTAGGAGAGAGCCCAAGATGTGTTTGAGGGATTGAAAATCCCGTATGTCTAGAGAAGAGAGGGGAAGAGTGAGTAAAAGGTAAGAGGCAGGCAGAAGCCAGACTGTGCAGGGCTTTGGAGATCCCATTGAATTTTTTTCTTAGGACATCGTAAGAGTCATAGTGGCTCCTAAAACGTTTCCATGATTGGGGGTGGGGTGGGGAGGCAGGCAGGGAGATATCATCAGATTTGCATGCTGGAAAGATGGGTCCAGCTGGAGTGATTGAAGATATAAAGAAGCAGGATGTCTGAACAAAGTTCCGAGTGACACAGGAAGATCAGCAGGAATGAGAGTAGGGGATGAGGATAAATTTGGAAAGGATACCTCTTCCTGAGAGCAAGAAGAACAGAGGTTAAAATGTGAGGAAATGGACATATTTGGAAGTAAAAAGGAAGTTTAGTTTAAAAGTTGAAATTTTTATTTATCTGCTAAGAATGTAGAAAACATGGACAGAAGGTGGGGGTACAGTGCCTGCTACAGAGAAGACTACAGTCAAAATTTATTGGATGTTAATGAATGTAGAGGTTTAGAACATCTTCTGTGGCAAACCGGAAAGGGATCCAGCTAGGGATGACCTAAGACTGCCTAGCAACCCGAGGCCCTACTTTGCTAATTCTACTTAGTGTGCACCATGAGTGCCCATAGGGATTAATGTTCAGTCTCCAAAATATCATCAACTTGGAAATATTGTGGACACCTGCACTAGGAAAACCTGAATAGTGGTGTCATGTTGCTTTAAAATACTCAAAATTAGGGGGAACACATTTGATTACCACTCCACTAGGGTAACATAGGTCATCCTGTAATGAGTCATAGGAGGTTTGAATACTTTGGAAGTGTTTTTCGCTGCTGGCATTTTCTAAAGAAGCACAAATTATGACTAAATCCCTCCTGTTTATATGCATTGCCATCTCTTCCCACAGCTTTCATCAACAAATAGCAATTAGAGCAATATGGCTAAGAAGTAATTGCTGTGTCTTGTTTCTAATGCTATATATACAAAGCTACACTGCCAACTGCCATCTATTATCTCTTCTCTTCCCCAAGTCACAGAGGGTAAGAGGTAAGCATAGTGGCTGCTGCCTCGAAGACCAACTGTAATCATCCAAGAACACAGTATAATTTTGATCTTGTGATGAGCAGGGTGAAATACGTTTCATTCTTTGGTAGCACCCTAGAGACAGAAAGGTATTTTACCAGTGTTATCCTAAGCAGGGAACATCATTCCCAACATTGATCCATTGGGGTATGGGAAGAAAATATTAGAACTTGATTTTCAATTTATTTCTATTTTTTAAAAGACAAAAAAAAACATTAAGCTTAACCGTTGTCAAATTTATTGTATGAATCAGCACTGACATCTCAGTGTGAACATCAGATAACACACGTCAAACCCAGGGAAGAGTGGGAGTTCCACAACACAGAGGGTTTGGCAATGATATTTCATCATTGTGTCTAATTAAATAGATTTGTGAGCAACTTCAGAAGAGGCAATTTTGTGAAGATGTCAATTCTCTCCTCCCAGACCTATGGATAAAATGCTATTCCAATCAAAATCCAATTTTGTAACAGCTGTAGGCAAACTTTTCTGTAGAAATTGAGAATAGAATTCTAAAATTCATATGAAAAATGCAAAGGATTTGGAATAGCTAAAGCAACTTTGAAAAAGAAGAAGTATGTTGGAGGATTTAACATTCCTTGATTTCAAGATTTATCATAAAGCCACAATTATCAACACAATGTATTATTGGCATAAAGATAGACATTTAAATCACTGGAACAGAATATAGAGTCCAGAAATAGATCCACACATATATAAACAATTGATTTTTCACAAAACTACAAAGACAAGTCAGTGGAGTAGTGATAGACTTTTCCATAACTGGTGCAAGAACAATTGGCTATCCATATGCAATAATATAAACTTTGATCCATACTTTGCATCACACATAAAAATTAACTCAAAATGAAACATAGACCTAAAAGTGAAACCTAAAACTATAAAACTTCTACTAGAAAACATTAAAGAAAATTTTTGTGACATTAGGTAAAGCAAAGATTTTTTTCAGATATGACACTCAGTGCACAACACACAAAATAAAAAAAAATAATAAATTAGAGCTCATCAAAATTAAAAACTTCTGCCCTTCAAGAGACTATTATGGGAATGGAAAGACTAAGCACAAACTGGGAGAAAACATTTGAAACTCACATATCTGATAAAGAACATATAAAGAACTCAGTAATAAAAAGAAAAAAGCCTATTTAATAAATGGGCAAAAGATTTGAACAGACACTTCACCAAAGACGATATATAGCTGTGAAGTAAGTACATGTAAAGATGATCAGCATCATTAGTCTTTCGTGAAATGCAAATTAAAATTACAATGTGGTACTGCGTCACACCTCTTGGAATGGCTACATTTAAAAGACTGACCATACATAACGTTGGCAAGGAAGTGAAGCAACTAGAACTCTCATACACTGTTGGTGTAAATGTAAAATGGTACAATCACTTTAGAAAACAGTTTGGCAATTTCTGAAAAGTTAAACCTAACCCTACCATATGATCCAGCAGTTCTACTCATAGTTATCTGCCCAAGAAAAAAAAAGTATATGTCCCCACCTAGACTTGTACATAAATGTTCATAGCTACTTTTTTTTTGTAATAGCCAAAAACTGGACACTGCCCAAATGTCTATCAACAAATGGATAAACAAATTGTAGTGTAATCATACAATGGACTACTACTTAGCAATAAAAAGGAATAAACTATTTATACATCAATGAATCTCAAAATAATTATTCTGAGTAAAAGACTGAAAAATAGTACACACTCTGTGTTTCAATTTATATAAAGTGCAAATTAATATGTAGTGACACAAAGAAGATCCGTGGTTACCAAGGGAATGAAGAGAATGAAGGAGAGATTATAAAAGGGCCCAAGAAAACTTTTGAGAGTAGTGGATTTATTATCTTGATTGTGGTGCTAGTTTTAGCAGGTATATACTCATGTTAAAACTTATCAGGCCAGCCCGGTGGCTCAGGGGGTTAAGAGCTCCATGCTCCTAACTCCAAAGGCTGCCGGTTCGATTCCCACATGGACCAGTGGGCTCTCAACCATAAGGTTGCCAGTTCAATTCCTCAAGTCCCGCAAGGGATGGTGGGCAGAGCCCCCTGCAACTAAGATTGAACACGGCACGTTGAGATGAGCTGCCACTGAGCTCCCGGATGGCTCAGTTGGTTGGAGCGTGTCCTCTCAACCACAAGGTTGCCGGTTCCACTCCGCAAGGGATGGTGGGCTGTGCCCCCTGCAACTAGCAGCGGCAACTGGACCTGGAGCTGAGCTGCGCCCTCCACAACTAAGACTGAAAGGACAACTTGAAGCTGAATGGCACCCTCGACAACTAAGATAGAAAGGACAACAACTTGACTTGGGAAAAAGTCCTGGAAGTACACACTGTTCCCCAATAAGGTCCTGTACCCCTTCCCCAATAAAAATAAAAAAATCTTAAAAAAAAAATTTATCAAACTGTACACAATACATGCAGTTTATTGTATGTTAATTATACCTCACTAAAGCTGTTAAAAGAAATTATGTCCTGTTCAACAAAAAAATTTTGTAGATAAGGCAAAATATTATGCAAACTACTTCACCAACTATAGTACCCAGCTAAGTAACAGGTGCCATCTAGTAACCTTGCAGGATTCCTATTGTATATTTAAAATGAAGATGTTAACACATAACTCACTAAAGAATCAGTTCTTCCTTAAATATATGGTAGAATTCACTGGGCCTGGTGAATTCTTTTTTGGAAGGTTATTAGTTGTTGATTCAATTTCTTTAATAGCTATAGGACTATTTAGGTTATCTGTTTCTCCTTTTGTGAGTTTCGGTAGTTTGTGTGCTTCAAAGAATTGGTTTATTTCCTCTGGGGTACCAAATTTGTGGGCACAGAGTTTTTCATAGCATTCCTTTATTATCCTTTTAATGTCCATGAGGTGATCTTGTAATATACCAGGGGTGCCAAAAAAATGTATACAAGTGGACACTTTGGTCAACATTGCTGAAGCAGTAGTTCACCATAACCAGAAGTGTCTGAACGCTGATGGTAACCACTTTGAGCACCTCTTGTAATTGCAGAAGTCAGACATGACTTGTATTCATCTTTTGTTATTGGTATATACTATTACAATTTTAATAGTTTTTTCCTTTCTTAAAATGTTTATACATTTTTTTGGCACCCTCTGTATATAAATATATTTTCCATTTAAAGAATCTTGAAAGTCTCCTATATTCTTTTCATGTGTTTCCTATATCTTGGGACCATACAACTTGAATGGACATTAAAATAGTATCCCTTTGAATTCTGGATATATCTCATTTATTTGTCTATCTTGTTGCAACTTTCAAGGTCATTCCCCTAAGAGGGTTAGAAGGAGTAGGAGCATACTTGCAGTGTTTAAGCAATTTAGGCCTAAAATAGCAATAGATCAGCCTTGTAATTCCAGTTTTAAATTGCTAATTGAGTAATTAAGACTCATGATTTTTAAATATAAATCTTACTAAAATTATGTACACTCAGAATATTTAAGAGCAAGAATCAGCCTATTTATAATTTTATTTGACAGATTTTTAAACATTTAAATCTTCAGAAAAGTCTTCTTAAGTCAGACAACTGAAGTACCTTAAAAATCAAAATATTTAATTTCAAAAATAAATATAGAGGACTGTAATTAAGTTCGTAAATTAAAACATTATTCAATGGCCATCTTAAGAGTGACTGTTAAAATTTATTGGCATACATAGGGTAATAAGATCAGTAAGCTAAATTTAAAAAATTAAAGGAAAAACTAGGTTTTCAAATGCAACTTTAAAACTTTAATATTATTTTTAAAATCAAAGTAAATCCCTTGAATTGCCTTTTATGGGCAAAATGCCACCTGTGGAACCACCAAAAACTCACATTTCATGGTTTAAGCATTTGGGGGTGAGAGAACTTGCAAATAGAGAAGACAAGCAGCAAGCAGCGCAAAAGGGTGCATTTTTACAAGTGCTTGGCGGAGGTTCAATTCTTGACAAAGTGCCATCCCGGAAGATAACCAGTCAGCAAGGGTTATATAGTACCTCTATGCTTGAAAAGACAAACTAACTCCATACTGCACACTTTCAGTCCTCAAAGGCTGGAAATGAATGCAGAGGAGGAAGAGGAAGGAGTAGGGTTGTGAGGAGACTGGCCGTTTCTTAATCGTATGCTTTAAAATGTCTGTAGGGATACTCTACTTGTTAGCATCTGAAGCTGAAGGTGTGCCCTTTCAGCAAGATCAGAAATTTACTTGGGGGTTTTAAAATAGAACCGCAGACACTGGCAACTAAATAGAACATTAACCAGCGGCTCCAGGTGTGTCTAATACAGGGGCCAACCTGAATGATATGGCAGATGCCAGCAGGCACGGAAGCACAGACTCATTCTCCATCCAGCCAAAAATGGTGTCTTCCCTTTTCAGATCGTTTGTGACTGCGTATTTGTCAAGCACTTTAACCACTTGGACAAAAAGCACCACAGGCTACATTATCCTGATGCCAAACGTAGGTACAGGCTACGTTATCCTGATGCCAAACAATTCTTTATAAATAAAGTGGCTACATTTACTAGTCATAAATAAAATGCACAAGGAAGAGAACTAACATTTGTCAAGTACATATTATGTGTCCGATATTACAGGATTTGTTTCAGTTAATACTCCCAACAACCCTTTGAAGTACCTATTATTATCCCCATTTAACTGGGGATTGGAAACTGAAGCTTAGCAACTGAAGCTTAATAATTTATCCAAGGTCATGAGGCAGGAAATGGCAGTGCCAAGCCTTGAACTTTCTAAGCTCTTGGTCTTCATTCAACACTGTCCCATAGAATTATAAAGCAAGCCACAAATGTGAGCCACATATGTAATTTTAAGTTTTCTTGTAGCCACATTTTAAAAGGAAGAAGACAAAACAGATGGAATTAATTTTAATAACATTTTATTTATCCCAATATACCCAAAATATAATTTCAGCATGTGAATCAATATAAAAATTATTAATGAGATAACTTATATTCCTTTTTTCATACTAAGTCTCCAAAATCCATTGTGCTCTTTCAACACATCTCAGTTTGGACTGGCCACATGTCCAGTGCTCAACAGCCCATGTGGATAGTGGCCGCCATACTGCACAACACAGATTAACCTCTGGTCACCCTACTAGATTCTTGCACATCCTTGGAGTAGAACCAGCTCTATATACCTGCAACAAACCTGGAAAGAAAAACATTGCAAATTAAAAGCCAAATTGCTAGAAAACCACACTTTTTCTGGTCAAAAGACAAATGAAAGGAAGGAATTTATCAGCTGCATTTCCCTGCACAACAATCATAAATTCATCAACTGCGCTGGGCTGTTTACCTCAGTGGGACTGGAAACAAATGATCTAAAACTCATGCATCCGCACATTCAGAAAGTACAGACTGCCAGGGAAGGTAGTAAACCCAAATGGGCTTTACCCGATCTCTTCTATTGTCATTGACTTTAGAGGAATCCCCCACAAATTATACAGTCCTGCATGCATTTCATCCATCCCCCACTGTCCACTCTAACAAAACTCCCTCAACAAGCTTAGTTTGGGTTAAGGAATTTCCTTTATTTTCTATTTCCTTCTTGTTATAACTGTATTTTTATCTGTCCTGCTTTCCTCCCTTCTTTTTTCTCTCTTTTCTAGTTGGTTTCCCAGATTCTGCAACCTGCACTAGTTTTATTTTGTTTTAACATTAACCATATTACTTTGCTGCTGCTTTTCTTCGATTGCCTGCCATAGAGATCATGCTCTCTCCTGCCTGGAGGAAAAAGAGAAAACCTTTTCTGCACCATCACCAGGGTTGTTCCATCCCCAACCTCCACCACCCCTCATCCCAGCCTGAGAAGAGCAAGGGAGGGAGGAATGATAGCGAATTCCCCAGCACACAATTCCTGGTGGAGCAGGGTGGGGTGAGATGTATCCAGCTGCCAGTGCAGGTTTTCATGAAATAAAAGAAATCTTAACATTGTAAAATGCATTTGCTTTGATTGTTCTGGATTACGTTTACAAAATAAAAGTACTTATTTTTTTCAGACTTCAGAATAACACAAAAAAGCAAAAAGAAGAAAGGGAAAAGCACCTGAACTTCCACTAGCAGAGAGCACCACTGCTAACATTTTTATTTTTAAAAGTCTTCCTTTAGTCTTTAACCCACAGAAGGGTAGTGAGCTGTCTCCCAGCCCCATCCCAGGGTGAAAAGAGAAAAAAAGTAGTTCTGACTTAATTCTGAGCTAATGTAACGAATATTTAAGTCTGAAATGAGCACAAAAGTTAAATTACAAATGAGCTCTCCCTCATTCAAGATGCTAGGAATCTTTGTCTGAATATATGTCCTTTTGAACGTAATTACGGAATTATTACAACAATAATAACACCTATCATTTACAGAATACTAGCTCTGCGCCTAGCATTAAACTGTGTGCTTGCCATATGTTTTCCCATTTTAGTTCTCGTCACAATTCCATGAGTTATGGAGCACTTTTTCCGTTACACAGGTGGGGAAATTGGGACGCAGAGAGGTTAAGGCCAGCTACTAATTGATAGAGTTAGGATTTGAACTTAGGCCTGTCTGATTCCAAAGCCTGTGTTCCTTTTGCTATACCATGCTACCATAGCTGCAGTCATCATAAACCTGTGCCATCCAGGGTTGAATGTTATTGTTTGTAAGAAAATAGTAAGTTTCTAAATTTACCTTTACTAATTTTAGAACCTAAAAATTTGGGCCTGAGAACTTAAAGTCCAATATGAAGTAATTTACTTCTGGCAGGAAGCTACCTGGAATTTCCACCATACTACTTCTCCAGCCCCCAAGGACAGTGGAAGGGTTTCCTCACTGCAGGAACTCCACACTTTAGTAACTTTGAAAAGCAAGTGTAAGTTCACCAGCCAACTGCCATCACTTTCAAGGCCAAGAGAGTTCTGAGTTCTGATTGCAAGGCAACCACCCCAATTTTCTACAAAACCAAAAGAAGCCTCTGAAAACCAGCTAGCGAGAGAAATATTTTGTTTTTGCTCAACAACAGTCTTGTACCTGTAAGGGCTATGTGGCTTGGGCTGTTTTCCTAGGGTAGAATTGAGGTTGGAGTGGACTGTGAAATTCACAGTTGCTATCCACAATCTCTGTATCCATACACCTTAACACCTTATTTGATTTACAAGAACTTCAGAGCTTTAGAGAAAAATTTGTTCGTAATACAAAGAGACATAAAGAACTCAGGGCAATGGGTTACACTGATGAAAGCAAGGTGTTAGCCAGCTCACTGGAAACTCAGTGACAAGATAGGTAGCCAGTGATTATGCAACGCACTCTTCCTTAGATCACCGTTCCCGACCGTCATCATATCATGGCAATCAGAGAAAATGTTAACACTCATATGGCACTATGGGGTGAACTGGAAGAGAGCTGGTGGAAATCATTACGGTTTCCTTATATAATACTTATGACTGAAAAATAAAGTAAAAGTACTAGAGAAGATACTAAATATTGAAATATTTAAAACTTCCAAAAAAGATCCTTTCAGATATTTAATGAGGAATCTGAGTTGCTCTTCTGAACATAACTTTTTCATAAAAAGTTTTACACATAATTAGCTACATGTACTTTCTGACACAGGCTTTTGAAATCATGACCTCTTTAGAATTCCTGGTAACCATCAATGAGAAACTTTGCGTAAGCAAGTGATGAAAAATTTTTAAATATTTTATAATCATTCAAAAACTCACAACCGCTAAAGCTATATTGAGTCAATCTAAGTTATTCCTCTTATTTTCCAATTATTTAAAATCAAAATATCTGCTGATAATATAAATGTGTTTTAAAACCAACAAAATTTGTTCATATCAAGAATTTCAAAATAATGATGAAATTCTAATTTGCAAAATGCACACAAGTTGTTAGTGCAGTTCTGAAGATAACATGTGTGCCATTTAAAGGGCGTATGAATAGTACATGAACGGATCTTTGTGAAGGCAGATATAATAATAATTGGAGCCACCAGACCAATATTTCATACCTTTAATCCAGCCACAGCACACCCATTGGGAAGTTCTATCCTAGAAGATCACAAACTTGACCACTCCCTTCCTCTCCTCAGCTCCTTTTCTGCCCTGATGTCTGCACTCCTCACCCTAACCACAACCCTGTATTTTCCCTTGTTCAGGGTATGAAACCAATTAAATAAACTTGATTGAAGGCTGCTGCACAGAGTAAAGGAAGTGACAAATGCAAGCAGGGTGCACAGGTCGGGGAAGCCAGGGAAACCTTTATTAGCCTTGAGAAGGAGAAAAGAGAGTGCAAATCTATGCAGATTTCCATGCAGATCTATGCAGGTTTCTATGCAGATCAGCCAGAGCCTTTAAACACTTGCTGGCAGGGTCATCTCGTTCACCCTAATTTTCTCTAGAATCTATCACTCGATGGACCCACATCAGGGACAGTGCTGCACCTAAGGGATGACTATGCTGTCAGTTTCCTCTGTTGTGGCCAAAATGGGCCTGCATGCTCAGGAGGGATTAACTACTTAGCGTGGGGGAGCAGGCATTCTCCTCCTTTGGATGGACACTACAGCTGTGTGACCGTATGATTCCAGTGTAGCATTTCTTATGCATCACTAAAAACAGGGCAAAATGTCTGCAAAAAGATTGTAGCCCAAAGCTCAGTTCTCTCACCAGACATATCCGGCTTCTCAGAAAGGACATCACTGTATTTTCATCTAATTAGAGTCCATCTCTCTAAATAATTTACTGTCACTGCTTCAAATTCCTTTATAATTTTAGTGTTAGCAGCTTTCATTGACACCTTTTGCCTCTGTGATTTTTTTCTTCACAGGAATGTCCTCCTTCTGCAAAAAGAGGGGAAGAAAACACCCTGCTGGCTAGTAACTTGCCTTCCTCAGCAACAGCTCTTGCCAATTCTCTTTATGCCCCTTCATGCCCTGCAGCTCTAGTTGAACCCCCTCAAGAACTTATAAATCAAGATTACTGTCAAGGTTGTTTACACTGTATTACCATTTAAATCCTTCTCTATACAAATCAAAATGCAATTACAGCACTATTTTAATTTAACATTTCCAATGAAGGGCTGATTGTTGAAAATCATCAGGTGAAAACGCAGTGCTGTAATCCATTTATAACCAATTCATGTAACTCAATTGTTTCAAGAATTTGCCATGGTTTTTCCAATTTGGTGATGTAAGATGTTTCACACCATCATATGGGTCAGCTGCAAGTCTCAGAAATCCTTGAGCCATAAATATTAAAAATTGTAGTAACAACATGAATTATCATTTACAATTAAGATTTCGGAAGCAGTGAAACTGGTGACTATCAAAGAGTTAAAAGGTAATAATGTAATTTGATCCTATGATTCATCAGATTGTTCTATAGTAAACTACCCTTTTTATATATCTTTAATTTATTATTTTTTAATTTTAATGGGTTGTTTCCAATTTTATATTCCTCAATGTGAGAAACCCATTAACTCAAGTCAGGCAAAATTTGTTACATGTTAGCAAGTTTTTGCATAGCTCTACTTGTGTTATTTTTTCTGATTCCAAATTCAAACTCCCATAGTTCTGGAACACTGTTATATCAATTCACTCATGGTTCAGTAGAACTGAGCATAGGTGACCCCTCCTTCCTTTCTGAAGCACCTTGCTGTCTTGGCTTCCCTGACACAATCATAGTAGGGACTTTAACACCCCACTGACATCAATGGACAGATCTTCCAGACAGAAAATCAACAAGAAAACAGCAGCCTTAAATGACACACTAGACCAGATGAATTTAATTGAAATTTTTAGAGCATTTCACCCCAAAGCAGCAGAATACACATTCTGTTCAAGTGTACATGGAGCATTTTCCAAGACAGACCATATGTTAGGCCATAAAACAAGTCGCAAATAATTTAAGAAGATTGAAATTATATCAAGCGCCTTGTCTGACCACAATGGCATGAAACTAGAAATCAATTACAAGAAAAAAACTGAAAAACACACCAACCCATGGAAGCTAAATAATATGCTACTAAATAATGAGTGGGTCAGCAAGATCAAGAAAGAAATCAAAAGATACCTTGAGACAAACAAAAAGTTAAAACACAATGACCCAATTACTATGGAACACTATGTAAACAGTCCTAAGAAGGACATTCGTAGTAATAGAGGCCTACCTCAAAAAAACAAGAAAAATCTCAAATAAATAGTCTGTTTACACCTAAGGGAATGGGGACAAGAACAGCAAACAAAGCCCAAAGTGAGTACACGAAAGAAATAATAAAGATGAGAGTGGAAATAAAAGAAATAGAGGCTAAAAGAAATATAAAAGATCAAAGAAACCAAGAGCAGGTTTTTTGAAAAGATAAAGAAAAGTGACAACTAGACGCCAACATATTGGACAATCTGAAAGAAATGGATAAATTCCTAGATACATATAATCTTCCAAGTCTGAATCAAGAAGAAACAGAAAAGCTGAACAGAATAATTACTACTAATGAAATTGAATCAGTAATCAACAACATCCCAACAAACAAAAGTCCTGGACCAGATGGCTTCACAGGTGAATTTTACCAAACATTCAAAAAGAATTAATACCTATTCTCCTTAAACTATTCCAAAAAATTCAAGAGGAGGGAAGGCTCCCAAGCTCATTGCATGAGGCAACAATTACCTTGATACCAAAACCAGACAGACATTACAAAAAAAGAAAACTATAGGCCAATATCCCTAATGAAGATAGATGCAAAAATCCTCAACAAAATATTAGCAAACCAAATTCAGGAGTACATTAAAAAGATCATACACCACAATCAAGTGGGATGCATTCTCGGTATGCAAGATTGGTTCAATATCCACAAATCAATTGATGTGATACACCACATTAACAAAATGAAAAATAGTCATCATATGGTCATATCAATAGATGCAGAAAAAGCATTTGACAAAATCTCACATTCATTTATAATAAAAACTCTCAGCAAAGTGGGAATAGAGAGATCATATCTCAACATAATAAAGGCCATATATGAAAAACCCAAAGCTAATACTCAATGGGGAAAAGCTAAAAGCATTCTCCTTATGATCAGGAACATGACAAGGATGTTCATTTTCACCATTTTTATTTAATATGGTATTGGAGGTCCTACCCACAGTAATCAGACAAGAAAAAGAAATAAAAGGCATCCATACTGGAAAGGAAGAAGTAAAACTGACATTATTTGCAGATATGATACTGTATATAGAGAACCCCAAAGATTCCACCAAAAAACTATTAGAACTAATAAATGAAGTTGGTAAAGTAGCAGCATACAAATTAATATTCAGAAATTAGTTGCAATTTTATATATACCAATAATGAACTGTCAGAAAGAAAAATTAAGAAAACAATCCCATTTACAACTGCATCCAAAAACAAAAAACAAAAAAAAACACCTAGGAATAAATTTAACCAAGGAAGTAAATAACCTGTACTCAGAAAATTATAAGACATTGAAGAGAGACATTAAAGATGTAAATAAATGAAAACATAAACCATGCTCATGAATAGGAAGACTTAATATAAAATGTCCATACTACCCACAGCAATATATAGATTCAATGAAATCTCTATTAAAATACCAATGGCATTTTGCACAGAACTAGAACCAGTAATCCTAAAATATATATAGAACCATAAAAGACCATGATACCTGATATCAAACTATACTACAAGGCCATAGTAATCAAAACAGCATGGTATTGGCATAAAAACAGACACACAAATCAATGGAACAGAATAGAGAGCCCCCAAATAAATCCATGCCTATATGGTCATTTAATCTATGACAAAGGAAGCAAGAATATACATAGACAGTCTAGTCAATAAATGGTGTTGGGAAAACTGGACAGATACATGCAAAAACATGAAACTGGGCCACCTTCTTATGCCATATACAAGAATAAACTCAAAATGGATTAAAGACTTAAATGTAAGACCCGAAACCATGAAACTTCTAGAAGAAAATATAGGAAATAAGCTCTCAGACATTACCCTTAGTAATATTTTTACTGACATATCTTTCTTCTTTTTTAAAATAAGCATTTAAAGCCATGTTTTTCACTTGTTAGTACTATGTTAGCTCTATCTCACAAAATGTGTGTATTTTCATCATCACTCAGTTAAAATATTTTCTAATTTCTCTTGTCATTTTATCTTCGACTTATGACTTATTTAGAAGTATGCTCTTCAATACAAGATACTTGAGATATTTTGTTATTGACTTCTTAGGTTAATTCTGTTGTGTTCAGGGAATATGCTTTGCAGGATTTTGCTCCTTGTAGGTCTCTGAGGCCTGTTTTATGGCCTATCACTGCATGTGGGGCCATTATTGTTTCATCTTGATGAGTATTACATTCTCTTAAATGTGTATTCTGCAGTTGTTGGATGTAGTGTTTTATAAACATCAATTAAATCAAGAAGGTTGAAGTGTTGTTAAAATGATATATTTACTGATTTTTTTATGTACTTGTTCTATCAAATGTTGACAGAAAATATTAACTGTGGAATTTCTACTTCTCTCTATAATTTGGTCAATCTTTACTGGATGTATTTTGAGGTTTTCTTATTATTGCATAAGATTGAAAAGTCTTCCTGATGAAATGACCAATTTATCATTATGATATGCCCCCCACCTTTATCTCTAGAAATACTCTTTGTCTTGAAGTCTATTTTATGATATTAAAATAGCCATTACAGTCTTCTAATGCTTACTGTTTATTTGTTTGTTGTATCTTTTTCCATCTTTCAACCCTTTTGTGTCTTTACATTTAAAGTGTATTTCTTAGAGGCAGCATAGGTTTTTTTTTTTTTGCCTTTTCTTGTATTATGTGAACACTTTTTAGGATTCAATTTTAATCTACCTTTGGCTTTATATATAGTAGTTCTCTTACCTCTGCTCCTTTTATATATCCCTTCAAAAATATTATAATTTTTTCCTTGCTTTTTTATTCACTCTGTCAATCTCTGTCTGTTAATGGAGTATTAAGACCATTAACAATATTGTAATAACTATGTACGGTGTTAGGTGGGTACTAGATTTTTCGGGGTGGTCACTACATAAGTTATATAAATCTAATCACTATATTGTACACCTAAAACTAATATAATATTGTATGTCAACTGTAATTGAAAATCTAATTAAAAAAATTAATAATAACATTATTGTAGTTAGAGGCGAACATAGCCTCTTTTTGCCTTTTTCACTTGTCTTTCTCATTTTAATGCCCTTCTTGTTTCATTAATTTCTCAAGCAGTGGGGAGGAGCCTTCGTTGCTGCACACAGAGGTGAGAAGAACTGAGAGAGGGATGAGAGGTGGGTGATGCAGTCCAAGCCAGAAGGAGGGAAGACCGATAGTGACAATGGAGGGTTGTGCATTCCTCACAAAGACCACACCTGAAGACTTTCCTTGTCTATAGAAATTATGCTTCAATTACATACTTTTGCTAAGCTCTTTAACATCTTGGAAAAGATTTTTGCATACTATATTGTTTCCTCTTGGAAAAACTTTGTGATGTCAAAGATAGATTTGCTTATTCCAATTTTGCAGAAAGGGGAAGAGAAGGTGGAGGAGGAGGGGGATAAGGAGGGCGAGGAGGAGGAAGAGGAGGAGGAGCAAAAAAGAAAACAAGAAACAGGTTCATTGAGGCTAAGTGATTTGCCCAATGTTACCAAGTAACTCAGATGTAATCTCCCTTTTCTTGGAATTCTTGGAGTTGCATGCAATAATTACTTGGAAATGGATTGATTTACCACAAGGGTAGGCCCTTTAAGTTATTGAGTTTGCAATGTTTCCTGTTGAGGTTAGCCAGACATGAAACGAACTGTTCTCTCTCTGCCACACAGTGTTCTTCTCTGGAAGGGTGATGTGAGACCTGGCTAGACTAAGGTTATCCAAAGAGAATGGGCAGAGGAGTTACTTCTTGCAGCAGCAACTATCTATTTAAAGACAGCAATTTTAGTGGTACCACTGTGCAAATTAGAAAGGCACCTCACTTCCATCTTTTGAGAGCATGTCATAATACTAATTTATTTAGATCAAAAGTTTATTTCTATCTGCTATAAAATTGATGTAATAAAAATACAAATCTGTTTTTTAAAACACCATTAATACTTAATGCAATTATTGCTATGGTTGAATTTAGATCTATCATTTTTTTGTTTTCTGTTTGTCTGTTTTTGTCATTATTGTTGTAGTTCTCTTACCTCTGCTCCGTTTTTTGTTTGTTTGTTTTGTTTGTTTTTGGGGGTTTGTTTTTTTGGGTTTTTTTTTTTTTTGCCTTTTCTTGTATTATGTGAACACTTTTTAGGATTCAATTTTAATCTACCTTTGGCTTTATATATAGTAGTTCTCTTACCTCTGCTCCTTTTATATATCCCTTCAAAAATATTATAATTTTTTCCTGTGGTCATACATATATCAGGGGGAAAATATTTACCATTCCTGTGGCTCTTCCTTCATTCCTGAAGAGTCAAGCTTCCCTCTGATATCATTTTCCTCAGCTTGAAGAACTCACTTTAGTATCTCTCATATGCTCATCTCCTAGGGATGAATTCTCTTAAATTTTCTTCATCTGAAAATGTCTTTAGTTTGCTTTCATTCCTGAAAGATATTTTCACTAGATGTTGAAGTCTGGATTAATAGTTATTTTCTTTCAGCCTTTTATTCTGTCCTAGTAACTTCTGGCTGTCTGTGATTTCTGATAAGAAATTTATAGTCATTTGAGTTAGTATTTCCCTATTTGTAATGTGCTATTTTTCTCAGCTTCTTTTAAGTTTTTTAAATTATCATTGGTTTATAGAAGTTTGATTTTGATGAGTTCTATCCTGTTTGGGGTTCACTGATTCATTGAATCTGTAAATTATGTCGTCCACAAAATTTGTGGATATTTTGGCCATTAGTCCTTCAAATATTTTTTTCTGCCCCAGCCTCTTTATCCTTGCTTTCTGAAACTCCAATGATACATACTGCTGTTATCCCACATGTTCCTGAGGTTATGTCCATTTTTTTCAAACTTTTTTTCTGTTCTTCAGACTGAATAACTTCTCTTGATCTATCCTCAAGTTCACTGACTTTTTTCTCTGTCATTTCTATTTTGCTATCGAGTTCATAGTTTTTAGATACTGTATTTTTTAGTTCTAAATTTTCCATTTTATTCTTTTTCGGTTTTAAACTATCCACATGGTTCTCTTTCTATTTCTGTAAGAGCTTCTATCTATCCATACATTTCAAGTGTGTTTTCCTTACTTCATGGCACATAGTTATAATAGCTGCTTTAAAGTCTGTGTTTAATGATTCCAACATCTGGGTCATATTGAGTTTGGAATATGTTGGTTATCTTTTCTGTTGGAGTAAAGACGTGGACACATTTTCTTGTTTTTTTTTTAATATGTTATGTAACTTTTGAAATGTATTGGGGCATTGTGAATTTTATATTTTGTAGACACCGAGTCCTGAGACACATTATAATCCTCTGAAGAATGTTGATGTTCTTGTTTTCATGGCAATCAATTGTTTAGGCTCACATTGCAGGTTCTATCTTGCCAACTGTGGGCACTGGTTCAAACTTCAGTTTATTTATCAAAGCTCATGCTGTGCTGATTAAGTCTGTCACTCCCACTTGTACTGCAGGAATGAGCCTGTGTATGAGCAGATTCATACACAGAATTAGGGATCCCTTTTTCAGTTCTCTACATTCTGGTATTCTCACTGCACCTTCATTCCCCAAGTGCTCCTTTTCCTGATTCCCCTAGCCAGAATGACTGGCCGGTTTCCTATTAAGATTTGATCTGCCCATATTGCCATCACTCCCTCACTGTTCCATGCTGGGCACCCAACCACCCTTGGAGTAAAGCTGTAAGAAAAAAGGAAGAAATTGAAATCTCACCACCACGTGGTCATTTGTCCAAATTTTGCCCCTCCTCAACAAACTGTCTGCTTTGATTTAGTTTTCAGAGTCCTCAAATCGTGTTTTTGTTTTATTTGCATTTTTTTCTTATATTTGTAGTTGTAGTCAGTAGGAGAAATGGGTTGTATTGGGTTCATTTGGCCATACCAACTCCAAAATCCTCAGTTGCTTTATAGGCTGAGAATTGGGGCAATTTTACTCCTATCCCAATTATTTAAATTGAAAAATTCCAGCAGTGATGTAAGTATGTGTGTGCCTGCTTGTATGTGTATGTGTGTGCATGTGTGCTAAGTACTTGATCTATGTCCCTTATAGAGTAGTATAAATTTTATCACAGCATGTTCTTGCAAACTTAAGATAATGCAAATAAAGTGCCCAGTACAATGTTTAGTAAATTGCAGACACGGGTAAATATTAGTTCTTTCCCACTCCTGAGTATAAGGTACATTGAACTGCAATGACTAGTATTTGAAATAAAAATAATAACTATGATGGAAAATTGAAATGCTTAGACATGTTCTTGGCATCTAATTATTACAGACACTGAGTGTTTCTCTTTTTTGTCCTTAATCATATGCTACTCTTTCATTCTCTCTTGTTTACTCTTTCTCTTTGTTGTCAACAATCAACTGTGTCATTGGGATGACACTGAAGTCAGGCACACCTACAGCATTAACCGTAGAAGAATCTGTTTCCATAGTTCTGGCCCAATCTAAAGCCTTAAGGCGACTCTGCCTGCTTTGCATCATTGTCACGTACAATGGAATTGCCTGAAAGGAAACCACAAGAAAAACAATAACCTTCTAAATCCAAACTCACTTCAAAGTGAAGAAGTTCTCCATATGTAGCCAAGAATACTGAAGTGCAATGTATGAGTGGTGTACAATATTCCGTGATAATTAATAAAAGATTAGTGTAACACAGTCTCTAAAAAAGGGGGATTTGGAGAAGTGGAACACAGGTGGAATGAGGGAAAGCAAGAAGAGATTGAGTGAGAGAAAGAGAGAAACTAAAGTTTCCCTGTTCCTTAAAAGTGTAGGAAGAATTCTAGTCAAAATATAATCATTCAAATCCTTTTTAGTCATGCAGCTGTAACAATATGACCCGATCCACAGAAGTCAAAGCCATTTGCCATAAATAGAGGTGTCCCATCACCCAGGTCATGCATAGAACTGCATTCCTGAGGCCCCTGTTTGGGACACTTTGTGAGCAAAAAACTAAGGAGCATGTTTAACTGGAGAGTTGAAATGCCATCTGCACAGAATTTAAAGCTGTCTGATTAGCCCTCTAAACATAACCATATTCACCAGGGCTTCTTGTGGCTTTGACTAGGCAAGTATGGATTCCAGAACCTACCCTCCTCAGCCTATTTCATCCACTAATTCAACAAAAGCAAACCTATAGCATTAACCAGGGAAATATCTGTTTCCATATCTCTACCCCATCCTAAAGCTTGAAGCCAGATCTCTGCCTGCTTTGCATCATGGTTACACATAATGGAACTGCCTAAAAGGAAACCGCAAAAAAAGAACCTTCTAAATCCAAACTCACTTCAAAGAGAAGAAGCTCTCCATATGTAACCAAGAATATCAAGGTGTGATATATGAGTGACAATGATATTCTAAGACAATTAATAAAAAATTAATTATGGCAACGCAATCTCCAAAACATGAGACTGGGGAGGAGTGGGAGTGGTGGAAGAAGAGACGGCTCCCTGTTCTCCAGGCATTAGCCTTCTGAAAGCAAAAGCAAAAGCAACCTTGCTCTTTCAGGCGTTCTCCAATGCAACATCATCTCCAAAGAGAACAACAAGTTTGAGGCATATACATAACTGCTTCTTTATACCCCTATGGTGGTATATCATTGAACTGGGGCTGCAGCACTTGTGACCACGAGGCTGACATCTTTTCATGCAGCTCAGCTTTTCAATTGAGCCAAAAGGTTGGACCTCCCAAAGCCTGGGCCCATAGAAGCAGGCCTCTGAAAGAATCATTTTTGGGGTAACAGGATCTATTTTTGGTCTGTAACCAATCAGAAAATGAAGGAAAGCTGGCCTAAATGATTGCTGATTGCTAAGTGTCATAGAGCAGGCCCACAGCATACACATATATAACTTCATAGAGACATAATTCTCACCGTAATGCATTAAGGGGCAAAATGGCATCTAAAGACAGCATATTGAAGGGTATTGAGAGCACAATTGCAAGTAATTTTTTAAAAGCATTGAGTTATATTATTGAAGCATTTTGTCAGATCCTTTATTTTGTTTTGTTGTAAGACAGTAAAAGAAAAAGAAATTTTAAGAAAGTTAAAAAAAAAAAAAAAAAACCTTCTTGGAAATTTTGATTGTCCTGCATGGGAGAAAGGAAAGGTAACATATGTAGTGATTACTCCGACCAAGCACTCTGCCAAGCACTTTTAAAGTGACTGCTTTCAGTTTTACAAACCTTGTGAAGTTTATCTTTTTAGAGATGAGAAAACTGAGGTTCAGAGAAAATAAGTGACTTGTCCAGAGTCACAGAGCAAATGAGCAATGAAGGGAGAGTTCTAACCTGGATCTCTCTGATTGCAAATACCCTTCCAATTCTGCTTTGCAAAATGTGTCTGGAATTAACTGAGTTCTGGGCCTGGTTGTTCATTTACTAACTCACTGAGCAACCATGCACATGTCCCCCTATTTTGGGGGGACTTCTTTCCCTCATAGAGGAATGGTGGCTCCTGAGACTGCCTTCAGCACTACCTTGTATGCTCTTGCTGTTCAAGGGTTCCCAACTCTTCCACCAGTAAGGATAATTTTCTTCTTTTTCATATTTTTCCTCTTGGAAGCCATCTTTAGAATGATGCTATCTAACAAAATTTGTGTCTATCAAGTAATAACTGATTTATATTCCCATTGTAATTAATAATGAAAAAAAATTCGATGTATCATTAAGTTCCAGTGAGGAAAACAAACTACTCTAAGTATTCCAAACAGAGAGAATTCAATGTGAGGAATTTATTGCACAGATGATAGGAAAGCTGAAAGAGCACCCAGGGAACCATGAGGTAACCAGAGCATAGTGAGAGCAGGAAGTCATTGCCATTCCTGTGGCTGAAGAAATGATGAGAGGAGATGTTGCTATTAGAGTCCAAAGCTGGGTGCATCCAGCAGGAACCAGAACCACAGTGGAGGATGCCTGGTGGGGTGGGGCCATGGAGAGAAGGACTGTCCGATGGAAGTCAGAGCCACGAGGAAACACAACTAGTGAAAAAGGCACATCCCAAGGCAGAGCAGAAGGGAGGTTTCCTGGTTTCCCCCCTTCTTCCCCTTCTAGTCTTCCTCTGATGCCTACCATTAGCTGAACCTACTCAGAAGTCAGCTGGCAAGTAAACCTGGGAAATGTAGTTCCCTTTGATACAGAACAGAACAAGGGACAGTAGACAATGGCTTAGAGAGCAAGCAGGTGAATAAGCCACAGAACCCATTTAATTGGTAATCAGAGCTTCTGATCAGCATATGACAACAAAGTGACCTGAAGGACTAGATAGAACGCTGGCCAAAAGCAAAGCAACTTCACGTCTTATTTAGCCCATGAATCTTTGCGTCAGATTAAATGTACACTTTCCATTAGGCTCCCTGAAGGAGTTTTTAATACACTTTGGAGCCCTCAGGTGATCAGGCACACCAGTTTGGGAATCACAGTTTGCGTTTTACCATCTGCTTTGCATGTGATTCTGATAAAATGGACAGATCTAGACTCAAAAAACAATGAGGAGGAAAACTGCGTCCTAATTCTAACCTTGCCTGAAGTGGCACTCAGAAAATGACTTCCCTTTTTTTGTATCTCAGACTTCCTCTCTGCAAATGAGTAGTCAAAATTACGACTAAACTCCAGAATTACTAAATGAAGTTATGTAGTAGAGCTCTAAAATTACTCATACTACACCCAGAAAATATCTCGTATTTCACAGAGTCTAAATGTACTTTTATTCACATTTTAACATCTCTAAAATTGAGATTTGTCTTACTGTAGTATGCCATAGTTTAACTGATAGTTGTGGTGGTCAGTTTTACCTGTGAATTTGACTAGGATACAATACCCACTATTGAATCAAAAAGGAGCTACTATTAAGGTATTTTATAGATGTGATTAAAGTACCTGATCAGTTGACTTTAAGTAAAAGAGATTATCCTATATAATCTGAGTGAGCCTGATTCGATCTGTTGTTGAAAGGCCTTAAGAGCAAAGATAAGGCTTCCCTGGTGAAGTAGAAATTTTACCCGTGGATAGCAGCTTCAGTTCATGCCAAGAGCTGCAGCATACTCTACCTAACAACCTAACAACCTGCCCTAAGTATTTCAGACGTGCTTAGCCAACCCCCAAAATCGTGCAAGCCAATTCCTTGCAATAATCTCTTAATATATATCTCCTAGCTCTGTTTCTCTGGTTGAACCCTGACTGATATAGTAGCTTTTTACTTTCTCAGTAATTCATAAAAGAATGGTTCTTCTAAAAATCGATGGCATCTTAGCTTTGATAAAATACATTAATTTCTACTTTCTCTCCATAACACCTTTGATGATCCTCATAAGCCCCGATTCTCTAAAGCAAATATGAAAAAAAAAAAAAATGAAATGCTTTTCCAATCCAGCAAACTTGATTAGATGCAACAATTATAGTAGTCCCTGTAATTAACTGCTTGATCTATTTAGGTAAAATCTCTCCCTCTCCATCCTCCAATCAAAGATAGTGGCTGACTGGAAGGGTAGCCATGATCATATATGACAGTGTGACAGAGGAGAAAAAAGAGTTCTGAGAGCCACATGAGGTCATCTGGATCCTCACTGAGTCTCTGCCGCAGAGCAGCCAGACAGCTTCTCCCTGAACTGGTGAGCACCATTTGAGGTCATGTGCTGGCACCCATGATCCAAGCTACTTGTCTTCATCTTTAAATCCTCACCCCAAATGAACTCTGTCCTGTATCAGGGCCTCTGCTAGTTCAGCAGGACCCTCAGCATATGCACCTCCCCTCTCTTGGGCAGGAAGTAACTTAAAAGTCCTCTACTTACCATGTACAGGCCCAGGGGGTCCAGAATTGCTGACCTGGGCTCCCACCACCACCTGAATTTGCTCAGGTACTAAGCCCATAGCTGTGATTTTCCTGGGCTTCAGTCTTCACCACACTGGTCCACAGGAGTAAGGTTTCTTTGGCTCCCTCACTCCAATATGGGTGATACTTTCTAAAGCCACACCCCATTCCCTGTTATATGTTGGGTTCTAAGAAAAGAAAAAGTGTCAGATGGGTACTGGACTTATCTCTAAGGAATCACTTAGAGAGTCTATAAATGCCTAACCGTTGCACTGTATACCATTGCACTGAAACTAATTTAAAATAATACTGGATGTCAACTATAATTAAATATATATAAATATAGTCATGAGTTGCAAAGTACAGCATAGAAAATATAGTCAGTGGTATTATAATGGCTATGTCTGATGTCAGATGGGTAGTAAACTTGGTGGGATTATCACTTTGTGAGGGGTGTAAATGTCTAATCATTATGTTGTTTTGTACACCTGAAACTAATATTAATTAATTAGTTAATTAAAATAAAATAAAATGAAGAGAAACAAGTATATTGACATGAGACTTACTCCTTATTTCCATATTCCTCCCAGACTGGAAGGGCAAATGTTGCTTATTTCCCTCTGCATCATGTCTTTCTTCTATCCAAGGGGAGTAAGACCTTTGGCTCAGGCTGCAGAAGCAGAACAGAAATTTTCTGAACACCTCAGAAGAAAGTGATGAGCTGAGTTCTCCAAACCAGATTTTTGACAAGCTACTGATATATTTTTTTTTCCTTTTCAAAGTTATTTATTTTCTTATATTCAATATTATTTTATATTAATTTCAGGTGTGCAGCATAGCAGTAAGACATTTATATAATTTATGAAGTGATACCTTCGATTAGTTCTAGTACCCACCTGGCACTATACATGGCTATTACCATATGATTAACTATATTCCTTATGCTCTAGTTTACATCCCTGTGACTATTTTGTAACTACCAATTTGTACTGCTTAATCCCTTCAACTTTTTCACCCTGCCTCCCAACCATCGCATCTAATAACCATCAGTTCATTCTCTCTCTGACTCTCTTTTTTTGTTTTATTTTGTTGTTTGTTTTATTCTTTAGATTCCACATATAAGTGAGATGGTATTTGTCTCTGTGTCTGACTTATTTCACTTAGCATAATATCCTCTAGGTCAATTCTTGTTGCAAATGGTATGATTTCATTTTTTATGGCTGAGTAATATTCCATTGTATATATGTACCACTTCTTTATCCAATCATCTATTGATGGGCACTAAGGTTGCTTTCATATCTTGGCTGTAAATAGCACTGCATGAACATAGAGGTGCATACATCTTTTCGAATTAGTGTTTTGGATTTCTTTGGGCAAATACCCAGAGCGGGAATTGCTGGGTCATAATGTAGTTCTATTTTTAATATTTTGAGGAACCTTCAAACCATTTTCCAGTATAGTGGCTGCACCAATTTGCAATCCCACCAATAGTGCATGAGGGTTCCCTTCTCTTCACCTCCTTGCCAACAATTGTTTGTTGATTTATTGATGCTAATCCCTTTGACAAGTGTGAGATGATATCTCATTGTGGTTTTAATTTGCATTTCTCTGATAAGGAGTGATGCTGAGCACCTTTTATTATGTCTACTGGCCATCTGTATTTCTTCATTGGAGAAATGTCTATTCAGGTCTTCTGCCCGTTTTTTAATTGAATTTTTTGGGGTGGGGGGAGATTCGTGTTGAGTTCTATGAGTTCTATATAAATTTTGGATATTAACTCCTCACCAGATGTATCATTGGTGAATATCTTCTCCCATTCAGTAGATTCTTTTTGCTGATGGTTTACTTTGCTGTGCAAAACATTTTAGTTTGATGTAGTCCCATTTGTTTATTTTCTCTTTTGTTTCCCTTGCCCAAGGAGATAGATCAGAAAAAACATGTACTACTAATAGCAATGTCAGAGAGTTTACTGTCTATGTTTTATTCTAGGAGTGTTATGGTTTGGAGTCTTACAGTGTTATGATTTAAGTCTTTAATCTATTTTGAGTTTATTCTTATATGTGGAGTAAGAAGGTGGTCCAGTTTCATTTTTTTACATGTATCTGTCCAGTTTTCCCAACACTATGTATTGATTGGACTATCTTTACCCCATTGTATATTCCTGCCTTCTTTGTCATAGGTTAAATGACCATATAGGTGTCAGTTTATTTCTGGGATCTCTATTCTGTTCCATTGATTCCATATGTCTGGTGTTATGCCAGTACCATGCTGTTTTGATTATTATGTCCTTGTAGATAGTTTGATATCAGTAGCATGATACCTCCAACTTTGTTCTTTCTCAACATTGCCATGGCTATTTGAAGTCATTTATGGTTCCATATAAATTTAGGATTATTTATTCTAGTTCTGTGAGAAATGCCATTGGTAATTTGATAGGGGTTGCATTGAATCTATAAATTGCTTTGGGTACTATGGACATTTTAATAATGTTAATTCTTCCTATCCAAGAGCATAGCGTATTATCATTCCATTTATTTGTGTTTTCTTCCATTTCTTTCTCCAGTATTTTATAGTTTTCTGAGTGCAGGTCTTATACCTCCTTGGTTAAATTTATTCTTCACAATTTTTTTTTTGATGCAGTTATGAATGGGATTATTTTCTTAATTTCCCTTTCTGATATTTCATTATTGATGTATAAAAATGCAACCAATTTCTGACTACTCATTATGCATCCTACTAATTTACTGAATTCGTTTACTAGTTCTAAGAGTTTTTTCATGGATTTATTAGTGTTCTCTCTATATAGTATCATGTTGATCTGCAAATAATGAGTTATGTTTCTTCCTTTCCAATTTGTACGCCTTTTACTTCTTGTTCTTGTCTGGTTGCTGTACTAGGACTTCCAGTACTATGTTGAATAAAAGTGGTGAAAGTGGACATCCTTGTCTTGCTCCTGATCTTAAGGAAGATGATTTCAGCTGTTGCCCGTTGAGTATGATGTTAGTTGTGGGTCTTACAAATATGGCCTTTGTTATGTTGAGGTATGTTCCCTCTATTCCTACTTTACTGAGAGTTTTTACCATAAATGGAAACTGCATTTTGTCAAACACTTTTTCTTCATCTATTATATGATCATATGGTTTTTATCTTGCATTTTGTTGATGTGGTGCATCATGTTAACTGATTTGCAAATACTAAACCAACCTTGTATTCCAGGAATAAATCCCACTTGATCATAGAGTATGACCTTTTAAATGTATTGCTGAATTCAGTTTGCTAATGTTTTCTTGAGGATTTTTGCATCTATGTCCACCAGGGATATTAGTCTAAATTTTCTTTTTTTGTAATGTCTTTGTCTGGTTTTGCAATCAGGGTAATGTAGGTCTCATAGAATTAGCTTGGGAGCCTTCCCTCTTCTTGAATCTTTTGGAATAATTTGAAAATAATAGATGTTAGTTTGTGAGTGCGTGTGTGTTTGTTTTTGGGGGGAATTTTTTTTTTGGTTTTTTTTTTTTTTTTTGAAAGTTTGCTAAAATTCACCAGTGAGGCAATCTGGTATAGGACATTTTATTTGTTGGGAATTTTTTTATTACTGATTGAATTTCATTAGTAGTAATTGGTCGGTTCAGATATTTTGTTTCTTCTTGGATTCCTTCTTGGAAGATTTTATGTTCTATGAATTTATCCATTTCTTTCAGATTGTCCAATTTTTTGGTGTATAATTATTCATAGTATTTTCTCATAATCCATTGTGTTTCTGTGGTAAATGTTGTCACTTCTCCTCTTTCATTTCTGATTTTATTTATTTGGATCCTCTCTCTTCTTTTCTTGATGAGTCTGGTTAAATTTTATCAATGTTATTTATCTTTTCAAAGAACCAGCTCTTGGATTCATTGACCTCCTGTATTGTTTTTTTTTTTTAGACTCTATTTGATGTATTTCTGCTCTGATCTTTATTCTTTCCTTCCTTCTATTCACTTTGGGCTTGTTGTTTTTATTCTAATTCTTTTAAGTGTAAGGTTATATTGTTTGTTTGAGATTTTTCTTGTTTCTTGAGGTAGGCCTGTATTGCTATAAATTTCCCTCTTAGGACTACTTTTGCTGTGTCCCATAGGTTTGGGGTCATTGCTTTCACTTGTGTTTGTCTCTTCTGACACAAAGTTAGAGTTTGATTTCTTCTTTGATCTCATTGTTAACCGAATCATTATCTAGTAGCATGTTATTTAGCCTCCATGTGTTGGTATGAATTCAGTTTTTTTCTTGTAATTGATATCCAGTTTCATGGCATTGTGGTCAGAGAAGACACTTGATATAATTTCAATCTTCTTAAATTTATTGAGACTTGTTTTGTAGCCTAACATGTGGTCTATCTTGGAAAATGTCCCATGTGTACTTGAAAATAATATATACTCTGCTGCTTTGGATGGAATGCTCTAAAAATATCAATGAAATCCATCCAGTCTCATGTGTCATTTAAGCTTCCTATTTCCTTGTTGATTTTCTCTCTGGAAGACCTGTCCATTCATGTCAATGGGGTGTTAAAGTCCCCTACTATGACTGTATTAGAGTTGATCTCTCCCTTTATGTTGGACAATATTTGCTTTGTATATTTAAGTGCTCCTATATTGGGTACATGGATGTTTACTAGGGTTACATCCTCTTGTTGGATGATCTCTTTATTTTTATGTAATGTCGCTCTTTGTCTCTTATTATAATCTTTGTTTTAAAGTGTATTTTGTCTGACATAAGTATTACTTGCCCGGCTTTTTTTTTTAATCATTTCCATTTGCATGAAATATCAGTTTCCATTGCTTTACTGTCAGTCTTTCAATCTGTAGCGGATGTCTTGTATATAACATATGTATGGGTCCTGTTTTCTTATCCATTCAGCTACCCTATGTCTTTTTATTAGAGCATTTAATTCATTTACATTTAAAGTGATTATTCATAGGTACATAGTTATTGCCATTTTATTATTCATATGTATGTTCTTCCCCACTCTACTTTTTCTTAAAGAAGTCTCTTTAACATTTCTTATAATACTGACTTGGTGGTTATAAAATCCTTTAGCTTTTTCTTTTCTGGGAAGTTCTTTATCTGTCCTTCATGTCTAAATAATAGGTTTGCCAGGTACAGTAATCTAGTTGTAGGTCCTTGCTTTTCATCACTTTAAATATTTCATGCAAATCCCTTCTGGCAACCAACGTGTCTGTTGAAAAATCAGCTGATAGTCTTATGGGAACTCCCTTGTATATAACTACTCGCCTTTCTCTTGCTGCTTTTAGGATTCTATCTTTGTCTTTAACCTTTGCCATTTTAATTGTGATGTGTCTTGGTGTGGGCCTCCTTAGGTTCATCTTGTTTGGGGCTCTCTGAACTTCCTAGACTTGTATGTCTATTTCCCTAGCCATGTTAGGGAAGTTTTCAGTCATTTCTTCAAATAGGTTCTTGATCCCTTTCTTCTCCTTCTGGTACTCCTATGATGAGAATGTTGTTACAGATGTTGATGTTGTCCCAGAGGTCCCTTAAACTATTCTCATTTTTTTTATTATTATTCTTTTTTCTTTCTGTTGTTCCTAATGGGTGTTTCCTGCTACTTTGTGTTCCAAATCATTGATTCAGTCCTCTGCTTCATCTAATCTGCTGTTGATTCCTTCTAGTGTATTCTTCATTTTCGTTATTGTGCTTGTTATTTCTGACTGGTTCTTTTTTATGGTTTTTATGTCATTTTTTATGCTGACTATCTCTTTGTTGAAGTTCTCACTAAGTTCTTTGAGCATCTTTATAATTATTGTTTTGAACTCTATCTCTAGTAGGTTGCTTGCCTCCATTTCATTTAGTCCTTTGTCTGGAGTTTTCTCCTGTTCTTTCATTTGGGACATGTTTCTTTGTTTCCTCATTTTGGCTATCTCTCTGTGTTCATTTCTATGTATTAGGTTGATCTCCTATGACTTTCAGTCTTCACCAGGTGACCTTACGTTGTAGGTGTCCTGTATGGCCCAGAGTGTAGTCTCCGTGATCACCTGTGCCATGTCCTCCAGGAGTGTCCCTGTATGGGTTGTGTGTGCCCTCCTGTTGTAGTTGAGCCTTGATTGCTTTTGGCATGTCATTGGGTGGGATTGACTCTCAGGCTGACTTGCTGTAAGGACTGGCCATACACACAGCAAATGAGCTGCTATGTGAGGGCTGACCACACAGAGGGGGATTCACCCCAGTTCATCCCTGTGCCTGTTGAGACCATCATTTGGGTGAGCTTCTTGTGGAGCTAACTGGGTGGTGCTCTGTTGTGATATTAAGCTGGTTTCCAGGTGTGTTGATTCTGGAGCGTCTTGGGAGGGGTTCCAGTGAAGGCCAAGTTTAGCTGCTGCCTGTGACCAGCCCCAGACTAACTAGTAAGAACTACAAAGCTATCTGTGGTTGGTCACTCCCTGTGCTGGACTTGGAGGGGTGTGGATGAGGCCACACTAAGAACCAAAGCCAGCTGCCACCAGTACCAGGCTTGAGGCAGCTCAACAAAAGGCCCAGGGCACCCCAAAGCTTGATGGCTCCTGCCAACTGCCTTTAAATCTCAGTCAGTGAAAGAACGTTATTCAGTATGTGAGTTGGGTGAGGCAGGGTCCTAAGTAGTCACCAGGGTGTGGTTAAGCATTCACCAAGATAATGCAGATTTAGATTGACACCAGTGCTGAGCCTGGAGTGCCTCGCAAAAGTCTCAGAGCACATCATGGCCAACCTCTGCTCTTTTTGAGCCCACAGACCCAAGAGTTGTTCAAGAAAGATTTCAGCACTGGTTGGTGCTGGTTGCCCACCACTGAAAGTGCCTCTGGCAGTGCATGAGCCAAGGCCTGCTGTTTGCTGCTAAACAAGCCTCTTATGGTGCACAGAGTGGGGCTGGTTGCCCAGGCATTCAAGTTGGGTAGGGCAAGGTCCCAGGGAATCACCAGGGTGAAACAAGTGGAGCTCATCAGGCCACTGCAGTTTCAGATTTGGTCATGTGGAGGAAGGCTCAATACAGGAAAGATGGCACCCACCTGTAGACTACATGGGAGGAATTCTCAACACTGGGATAATGGTGGTTGTCCCAGTAGTCCTCATTCTGCAGCCACACAACTCAGTCTTCTACTGGATACCTCTGGTACTTCTCGAGTTGCTGTTCCTCTGCCAGAGCCCACAGTGAGTGCCTGCAAGCAAGTAAATCTCTACACGAGCCCTTCGAGAGGAAGTCTGGTTTTCCAGAAGCCTTCTGTTTTACCCAGACAGGAAGATACCTTGTTGATTTTCACAACCAGATGTTGTGGGGACATCTTCCTGGCACTGGAACCCTGGGCTGGGGAGCTCGGTGTGGGGCTAGGACCCCTTTTCTCAGGAGGGACCTCCACTGCCAAGATATCCCTTCTGATATTCAACCACTACATGTGGGAGTGGGGCCAAACCACTGCACATCTCTGCCCCTTTTACCAATCTTGACATGGCCTCTTCTTTACATCCTTAGTTACAGGAGTTCTGTTCAGCTAGTTTTCAGATGGTTTTCAAGGTTGATTGTTCTATAATTTAGTTGTAATTTTCATGTGGTCATGGGAGGCAGCAAGCACAGCATTTATTTATTCCACCATCTTTCCTGGAACGCTATCCAGGCTACTGATATTTTTAAAAGCCTCTTTCATCGGTCTATTGAGCCCATCATTTCAATAAGTGGGAAGGCCCTGTAATATCAAGATTTACAATAGGTAGAAATATATCTGAAAAAAATTGTATTATGTCATCCACATTACAAATATTTTTGCCACCGTTCAAGTGTCTATACAACACAAATGAACTCAATACATAAGTTCTTATAAAGCTATCAAGTCAGGAAGACTTGGATTCACTGAGTGAGTTTTACTGAATCAATAATGGGTTGCAAATTCGGATCCTGCCACTTAAGCCATCTGAGCCTTGCCTCATCCTCTGCAAAATCCTTTATTAAAATGTGAAAATGCTTTATAAATTTCACAGTGCTATGTGGATGCAAGGTATTTGTATTATTTTTTTGAAATCATTAAAATTCTTGCTTCACTAATTTTTAAAATTGTTACTCACACTAACTTTTTAATTATTGCTGTCTATGGCTCATTTTCCAAGCTAAATAAACCCATGGTTTCATTATTCTCAACAGCAGCAAATTTATTATTATTATTATTATTATTATTATTATTTACTTGATGAAATACATTTCTTGTTTTAACTAGGCAGCTTGACATTTCTTCTTCCTTTTTTTGTTTCCTAATAATCTGAGAAGGACTGAACACATTTTTAATCAAATTTTATGCAATGCCACAGGACAATGAGTTATATCTAATTTGTTCAGTCGACCATTTGAAACAAAATATACGTTGCTTCATTTTTCAAACACTGAAGATAGTCTATAGCATTCTAGAATTTCATTAAAATCTGGTAAGTACAAAGAAATTACAGAAATTCAAATTGCCCTGAGTGACGACTGAAGTTACAAGACTCCTAGTAATTTTCAGTATTAAGAGAAGTCACATACTTCCTGAACTTGATGATACTAACAAAGGCTAACATGGTTGGGTGATAAAAGCAAAGGCTACTCTTAGTCAGACAAAAGTTGTGCTCATGTCACTGCAACCCTTGAAAGCAAACAAATCCTAGGTCCAGTTAGGTAGGCCCTTAAATTGGTTTATTTGAGGTCTATGAACAACCATCACCAGCCCTACTGACTTAATGTGTGCTTTTTTAAAATGTTGCTTTTTAATATTGCATTAGACCATATCCACAGGGCTGTGAGTTGCCTTTCTGAATCTAAGACAGAGCCCTTTGCTACCATTGCTAAGGATGGTGATTATGAAATAAATGCACAGACATATCTAACACCAGCCTTCACCTGAGTCTGCATCTATTGCAACTCCTGTAATTGTTACCTTGCTGTAGTCCTGTTCAACACAGCAGGTTGGTTTAATTACTTTTCTTACCAAGTGAGTAGAGAAATACTTCATCTGGGTTCTCCATAGAGTGCTTTATTTGGTAATTTGTCTTAGAATAGAGGAGAAAACAAATTTTTTTGACAGGAGCTGGGGACTTCAGACAGAATTTCTAAGAGTCCTGTTTTTAAGTAGAGAAGGTGCAGGCAAGGCCTTGCTAAAGCTTTTTGGCCATACCAGCTGACTAGCCTGCTCCAGAAACCTGCATGGGGACATTTGCAAATCTCCTCAAGAGGGGAAATTGCCATGTTGAAGACACATTTGATTTTTGGAGATGGAAAAAGGTAATATGGAGCCAAGTCCACAGAATTAAGCTTTGGGACCAAAAGAAAAAAACTGACTGAAAATAGGATAATTTTCATGTGTGGTTATTCATTGGCTTTAAAAGCAATTCAAAGGTAGGAGTTTAACAAAGTATTTGAGCACTTAAACTCATAGTAAGCACTCAAAAAATATTTTCCTACCATGTTTCCCCAAAAATAAGACCTAGCCAGACCATCAGCTCTAATGCATCTTTTGGAGCAAAAATTAATATACAGTGTTTCCCTGAAAATAAGACCTAGTCGGACCACCAGCCCTAATGCATCTTTTGGAGGAAAATTTAATATAAAACCCGGTCTTATTTTACTATAATATAAGACCGGTATGACGTAACATAACATAACATAACATAATATATAATACAATACCAGGTCTTATATTAATTTTTGCTCCAAAAGACGCATTAGAGCTCATCAGCTCTATGTCTGGCTAGGTCTTATTTTTGGGGAAACATGGTAAGACCCAGTATTATATTATATTATATTACATTATATTATATTACATTACATTACATTATACCCGGTATTATAGTATAGTATAGTATAGTACACCCAGTCTTGTATTATATTAAAATAAGATCGGGTCCTATAATAATTTTTGCTCCAAAAGACACATTCGAGCTGATGGTCCAGTTAGGTCTTATTTTTGGGGAAGCACAGTGATAACTCAGAAAGACATCTTTGGACTAAGTATATAATCTCTCAAGGTCACTGATTTAGAAAGCAATATTGATTTGAATAAACTCTGGAAATTTTAGCTTTTAAATGGTTGATGAATTTACAATATCATTGTCTTCATGCCTGAAGAAAAATACGTAAATAAAATAAAAACTATTAGAAAGAACTAAGAACTTTCTAGAATTTCAGTCATGGGCACTACCTCATACTAGTTTTGATCTACACATATTATCAGTAGTTGGTCAATGTTTGTTGATATGAAAGTTTCTTGTGTAGTGTCATTCAGAAGACATAACCAGATCACAGAAAGTCTTGGCAACAGTATGAGGTGGACTATCCTAGAGGATTTCATTGATTGAAACTTCCATATGTGTCAGCAAAGCGTCATGGTTACCAAAAAAGCTAAAAGCTTCAGGGACCAAAGCATGGTGCTCAGTTTAATGTTTGCCAGAGTAGTCAGGATCACATTTGTACCAATAAAGGAACCTGGACTAACGTGTTCACTTCTGGACACACTGAAGCACAGCAGAGTGGAGTGATTGGCATAGTGAGGGGACCAGAACCCCCAAAATATGAAGAACAATTGCCAGACTTAAGGAAACTTCACCTGGAGAGCAGAAGTCTTGCGGAACACTGGATGGCTCACCAATATCTACACGGTTTAAGAAGAGAGACTCGATTTACAAATGTATTTTCTTCTTGAAGGAAAGGAAGGACCAGTGGATAGAAGGTGTAGGAAGGTAGACTTGGGTTAGTATAAAGAGCTTTCTGAAAATTAAAATGGACTAAAAACGGAATGAGCTGCCTAGTAAGATAAAAAGGGGCAATACAGGAGGTGTTTCAGTAGAAATTACATGACTATTTATCAAAAATATTATAAAAAGGATTCTTGCACCACAAATGATTGGCCTGCAAGACATCTAAGGGCCTTTGCCAATTCTCATAGCCTTTAATTCTAGCATTACCTGTGACCCCCAGTGCACATGCTGTATGTCCATATCTGCTTTACATGAGCAGTAGATTTATCTAAACTCATTAAAAAGACTGTGACCCTACCACTGTGAGAAAAATAATAATCTGTTACTCATTTCCTGACATAACTGTTATTTACCATTTATCATTATGAAACTTTCTTGTGGTTTTTCAGTTCAATCTTACTACTTAGGGGGAAGTAACTGAAATATTAGTTGAATTGAATGTCTAATATTCAGAAGTTGCTGGCAAAGATTTACTAAGCACGTATTATGTGTTTGACACTAAACTCAGCATATACCAAAATGAATAAGGCATAGTCTCCTCCTATAAGATGTTTATAGACTAAAATGTCAAATTACACCTGAACAAAAATTTTAATAATTCAGTAGTAAGCCAGAAGCCACAGAATCTAAAGAAGGGGCCATTAGTCCCACCTAGTTTAAGGGAAGACTTTCTGAAGAGAATGATGGTGTATCCAGTAAGAGTTTATCCAAGTGCAACACACACACACACACACACACACACACACACACACACATACATACAGGAAGGATTTTCCAGAGAAAAGGACTGTTGTGAAATGTAGAGTAGCACAGAGTGTGAAGGGATCACTAGAGTATAAAATGTCAAGTGTGAAGTGGGGAGGGACAGGAAGTGAGGCCAGGGGAGAGAGAAGGCAAAGCACAAAGGGCTCATATAACTGTTGCTTAGGAGCTTGGGGACTGGCCACAACTGGACCAGACTCAGGGAGGTAACAAGGTTAGGTCTGCATTTGAGGTAAAACAGTCCAGCTACTATGCCAAAGAGAGTAAACTTAAAATTTGTAAATAAGAAAACGCATCTAAAGGATAAAGTTTTATCCGTATGTATTACTAAAGGTTTAATTTTGAAAAGTCACAGATTAAATACCAGGTAAGCACACTTCACATCCTAGATTAAACACACTTACAAGCACAGATACATGCAACACAGAGACAGAGAAAGCAATTGCTCACATTGGTCCTTCTACAATCCACGTCTCTCTCTACTTCCCACTTAATAAACTGTCCCCAAAGTGGGAGGGTCAATCAAACACAGCTCTTTCTCAGAAGTTCATCTTTTTCTGAAATACACCTGGAAACTGCCATTCATATTCTTTGTCCTAATGAACAGAAAGACAGAAGTAGAAACCTGTCCTTGAAGAAATAAATGTGGGAGATCTTTCTTTTCTTTCTTTTTTAATTGATGAAAAACTACCACTAGGTTTTTTTTTTTTTTTTTTTTTTGTGTGTGTGTGTGTGTGTGTGTGTGTGTGTCTGTTTCAAAATGTTCATATCATCATGGGCTGGTGGGGAAAATGAAACCTAAGGTCCAGCTTACTATCTGAGATGACTGTCCTCAATGCTGATCATTCTTTCGAGACCAGAGTGAGACAGTAATGATGTCATACAACTTAAACATCATCTCTGGAAGTTTCTGAGACACATCTGGCTTTACCTGGTGAGCTTCCCCCATCTAAGAAAACATACAGAAAACTCTTATTCTACTCTATCTTATTTCTTCAGGATGAAAATCTCCTGTTGATTATACACATGACAACTCTGTTCCCGTCCTGTTTCAATCCTTGAACATGCAGCACTGGTGATAAAGGATCCATGTTCTATCACCTATTATAAAACAGGTGTATACTTCCATGTAATTCAGTAAACATTTCTAACAGTTTTGTACAAAGCATCACAGCCGTATTCTCCACATGACAATTTTCTCAAGTGTGTGTGCATATGAATAAAACTGTTCCTTTTTTGAAAAGCAAAAACTAACTTCTACTTTCTTATAATTGTGTGACAAAGCCACAAGAAAAACTAAACTGGAAAAAAAACATCCAGCAGCTTGGAAGCCTGGAGTCCACAACAACTTGCAAATGCTTCGTAAGTCTCACTAAAGCTTGTCTCACTGTCGAATCCAGGCAAACAAGAAGAAAGCTACTATGGTAACATGCCACCTAATTAAGGCAGATGTTTCCTCTTTTTTTTTATCTCTAATCCCCAAACTCTGTTATTTTCTATGCAAAGGTTTAATAACATGGAGCTATGGGAAGCCATAAAACTGTGCTACTAAATCTATCCACTATAGTGAAAGAAGCTGCCTACTCGGATACTTAAGCTAACACGCATTTTTCATCATAAACAAATCTTCCACTTAAGGTGACAAAATTTCACATGAGCTCTTCCAGGCATGGAAGGAAGCCTGCCATCTAAGGTGGGACACACAGGCAAGACTTCACAGGAGAGTTGGACCCTGCCCTTGCCCTGTCATTCACTTAGCTATGTGACCTGGACAGCTTGGTCTCCTAAGCCCTCAGTGCGCTCATCTCTACAAAGGAGGTTGGACCAAGTGATATTTAAGGCTATGCCCAGGCCTAGAATCCCATCAGGGCAATGGCAAGTGTCCTAACCTGAAAAGGTCTGGTCAAGTTATAGGAAAAATGAAGGAAAATAGAAAAGCAACAAAAAATAGTCAGAAAAAGATAATTAACCAATACAAGTGGATAATACCAGGTAGAAAATAACCAGAGAAATCAGAAGTATCATGAAACATTGTATGTGAAGTGAGTGAGGAGTAAAGAAGACAAGGCAGCAAGTGAACAATGATAATAATGAGTGAAGCTGAGAGAAAAATGAGAGAAAATGGCACAGAAGGAAGATAAAAAGCCCTCCAGGCTCAAAGTGACAAGCATGGCACGGTATTGATGAAAAGGGAAAGCAAAGCTGGGAGTTGACTGAAAGTCTGTCCCTGGTGTTCTCGTCTCTGTCTCTCTGTCTCTCTCTCTCTGTGTCTCTCTCTCTGTCTCTCTCTCTGTCTCTCTCTCTCTTTCTCTCTCTCTCTCTGTCTCTCTCTCTCTGTCTCTCTCTCCCGTCCTTCCTCCCTCCCTCCTTCTCCTTCTTCTCCTCCTCCCACTTCCTCTCCCTATCTCTCTCTCTCTCTGTCTCTCTCTCTCTGTCTCTCTCTCTCTCTTTCTATCTCTCTCTCTGTCTCTCTCTCTGTCTCTCTCTGACTCTCTCTCTGTCTCTCTCTCTCTGTCTCTCTCTCTCTCTCTCTGTCTCTCTCTCTCTCTTCCGTCCTTCCTCCCTCCCTCCTTCTCCTTCTCCTCCTCCCACTCCCTCTCCCTATCTCTCTCTCTCTACCTCACCCTCTCTCTCTCCATTTCTCTGTCTCCATCTCTCCTAGGCAAAACAACAACTAGAGGAATCCTCTCTAAAGAATTAGAGTCAACTTCCTGGAAAGTCAACTTCCTGGAAAGAATTAGGGCTTTTTGGAGGAACTAGTGACACGGAGATTAAACTCCCCTCATTCTGGAATTTTAGGGCCACTCTTTGTTTAAAGGCTGACTCCATACCAGCTCACCCTAAAGTAAAGCCTTCCAGTCAACATGTTCCACCTTCACAGGTAGAGCTCCATGGGAGCCTTGCCTCTACAGGAGGTACCTAGAGGAAAACCATCTAACATATTTAACAGAATTGATGGAAAGCAATCCTAGATATACCAGACAGGCAAGATATAGAATACTTACCTCCTATGCAATTTTTATGAGAAAGTTGCTTGAGAATTTACTCCATGAAAATGAAAGCTAAACACAAATTGTGGAATTCAAGAAAATGGATGGAACTCAACCAAGTATCTAATGAAAAAATTCTAGGATGACAGGTGTTGTGTCAAGCTAAGAAAGCAACTGGCCCAGTTGGAACAGGATGTCAGTACATTCCATGAAAACTGTTGTCAAGAAAAATTTTATAGATTCTAAGGAATAGACAGAATTACAAAGATGCATAGTATTAGTAACATAGTGATAAAAGGAGAGAGGTTTCCTCTCTCAATAATGAATTTGCATTTAGAAACTTCAAAGGGAAAAACTGTCTTTAAAAAAATCATAGTCCAAATATAAAGCAAACTAAAATACTATAAACTACTGCATAATTTTTAATAGTTTATAAATCGTAAGAAAGGAAAATCCATTTATCCTTTTGATCTGTACAGTGAGAATAGTGTCTATTGAAGGTGAAGAGTTTGTGACAGTGGCTATAAAGAGAAGGTAAACTGTGGAAATATAACCTGAGGAAATATAATTTGGAGCTGTGAAGTGGCAACATATTATTCCCACACATAATAACTAAACAGTTTTAATCAATCTGCTATACAAGATTTAAGTATTGTTATAGAACAAAATGCAATGCTAACAACCTTAATAATATAAAAATAAAGGTTCAGTCATCAGAAGATGGAAGGTGGGATGATATAGTAAAAGAGGTGAAAGGAAGGGTAACGATATGAATACCCTCATCTAACACAGTCAGGAGTCAACATCATTCGACAGAACATGATATATTTTTCTCAGGACTGATTACATAACTTGTGGTGCCTAACAGGGTCACTTGTTCAAAAAGAATTAAGAATGTAAAAAAGGCAACAGCAGAACATTAAAACAGTTGCAGGGCTCTTCTGTAATACGGGGACCTGTGCAACTGTCATATGTCACATGCTCATGAATCCAGCCCTGCTCTTTCTTCATCCACAACAGTAAAATGGGCCAAGGAGGTGGTCAGAAAGGTGGCTCTCAGAGGTTGTGTGTAACTGGGAGACCTGAGGTTCCCTGGTTGGTGTGTAGGTGTGCGAGCGTGCTTGTGTGCGAGCGTGCTTGTGTGCGAGCGTGCATGCTGGGAGAAACTAAGAAAACCAAACCAACCGCCAGCAGCAAGAAGATGTGTTACAGGTGCAGGGGAGGTTGTGCCGAACTTGAATAAAGTAATTTTGGTCTACTTTCTAATTCGCCCTAAAGCCAGTTTTGCTCTACAATCACAGCACAGAACCATACAGAGAGCTTTTCAAGGGCATACATATGTCAATTTTAAGATCCACCTCTGACCAAGCAGCGTCAGAGGTGAGGGAAGGGAGGGCAAAGAAGGGTTCCAGTAACCCTTGGGTGTTTTGGTTGCTCCTATGAGAGAACTTCACATTTAGATTTGTTGTGGAGTTTCAGGTAGTAGAAATTAAAATCATCCCAACCCAGTGAGCCCCCTGAAATTTTAGGGCCAGGCAGGAATTGGAATCTTTGTAAACATATGACTGAATGATAGTTCCATAGGATAGATTTACAGCTAGTTATAAACAAGCATAACCAGAGTGTTAATTAATCATTTGATATCAACCTGGAAGGAAGTCTCCTACAGGACTCTGCCATTAAATCTCTTCTAGTTAATATTTTAAGGTAATGATTTTTTATATGAAAACTTAACAGGTACATTTATCAGATCTACAGATGACCTGAAAATGAAGAGGATAACTAATATGTTATAATACAGAATCAATATTCAAATATATCATGACTAGTGAAATGCTAAACAAAACAAACAAGATTAAATTTAATTGGATTATGAAGACCTTTTCAAAAAGTAAATTGCAAAGTTGTACCAGAAAGAGTAGTCCAATTTGAATATCCTGGGAATGCTAATTAACTGAAAGCTTACTAGAATGCAGTAAGGGACATGCCTACTCTAAAAAGGGTGGAGGAAATCCTAGACTGCATTAATAAATAAATTCACAAAACCCAAAATCACAGGATATAATAATCCCACTTTGTCTTCCTCTACCATACCCCCAAGCAGGTTGCAATACTGATTTGGTCCAATGGTGTGATTTTAAAGAAGGCAGCACAACACTCAGAAAGGTGAAAATAATAAATATAAAAGTAATACATAACTGCCCACTGCTACAAGGTTTACAGGCAAAGCCAGAGCTCGGACGCAGTTACACCTAGACCATTAATTTTCCCCACAGTATTATGGCTCCCCCAAGCCATATTTGGCATTGTCTTATCTGGGAGTAGAATGTGTTCAGGGACATAATTTGTATTCACAAATTTTCTCCAGCAAGTTGACCAATATAGAAAAGAATAACTTTGAAGAATCCAAATAGGATTTTTAGGATGTAATAATTTCTATAATTCTCATATATTCTATTTGAAAAGTATGTATGGAGCTCATACCACATGCCTGGTACCTTGTTTGGTCTGGAGCTACTTAACAAGACAGGCTCAGTCCAATGGAGAAAATCACAGTGTCAATAATTGAATTCTTCTTAACCATCATGATATAGAACAAAACAGAAAGTACATGTTTTGGTCTGAATATTTATGTCACCCGAAAATTCATACATTTAAAACCCAATACCTAAGGTGATGGTATTAGGACGTGGGGCCTTTGGGAGAAGATAAAGTCATGGGGAGGGCAACTGAGGGGACCTCATAACTATACCTTATAAAAGAGGCCCCAGGAAACATTTCGCTATGTGGGATTCCCTCGCCTCCTCGCTATGTGAGATGTCTGTGACCTGGGCCTCTCCCCAGCATGCTGGTACCCTGATCTTGGACTTCCAGACTCTAAAACTGTGAGAATAAATTTCTGTTGCTTATGAGCCACCCAACCTGTGATATTTTGTTATAGCAGCCCAAACGGACTAAGACAGTACAGAAGTAGAAAAAAGAAGGAAGCTAATAAGTCTAAGATAGCCAAGGATGGTTTCAGAAAAGAAAAGCTATTCTACTTATAGTTATATCATTCCCCAAAGATTTCTTTTGTTATGTAGCAAACAGGTAAGCATTTAACTTTTGGGGAGAGAGCATGAACACGGAGCAAGACCTTGCTGAGGTGAACTTCCAAGGAAGCCTTATGCTAACTAAATATCACACTAAGAGGGGAGATCATATATAAGATCGAAAGAAACTTTTAAAACAAATCTCACGTACTAAATAGATGAAGTGAAGGCTAAACTTCAGTACCCACCGTGCAAAATTTTTCAAACACAAAAAAGACCTCAAAAATGAAACATGGTGTGTGCCAGGGCAAGACAAGTGTCTTTCTTAAGAGCAGCGCCCTCCTCTTTTATTTTTGTTCTTTCTCCTTGAAATGGTTATGGCCTCCAGAATAAGCTCCCACCAAACTGGTCAGCTTTATAGTTCATTATCGTTTTGTTCTTTTTCACTTACTAAAGCAATACTTTTTAATCTTTTAAATAAGAGTATAACTTGCTGAAATTTTCAGTTCTATTAAAGTGATTCCCACTATATCTCAACACGCATACTACGGGAGGTGCACTGTTTGTTCCAGGATTCTCTCTCCCTTGTGTAAGAAACTGTGAAGTACCTATCATTATTGCTGTATCACTGGGAGGTTCTTCTTGGAAGGCACCATTAACCACTGGATAGCAAAAGAGCTTTGTATTTTAGAGGCTCCTGTTTTCTTATGTAGGCTCTGGATGCAGAGGTTTGAGAGGTTGACCGTGGAGAGCGACCAGATCTCTCCCTAATATTCAGTATTTGACCAGCAAGTTCAGCCCAGTTCAGCCCTTTGGTGCCTCGTGCCTGGGCGTGACAAAGGTCGTCATACTGCGATTCCCTCCTCTCACTTCTTTGCCTTCGTCATCCTTCTTCTTCTTCTGTGAAACTTCTTTCAAACACCACTTTGAAATTAACTGTTCTTTCTATTAAGCTCCCACTGCATCTATGACAGCTCTTACTTTATCCGTGCATACCTGACAATCAAGTGGCTTACACATCTGTCTCCCCCACTTCTTGGGAGTAAGAATTGATTTATCTGTGATTTTTCTCTGTTGGCATTGAACACAGTTCTTTACAGTTAGTAAATCTTTAGTAGGTTGAATTCTATGTACCTCCATCTTTGCATGAAAGAGACAGACTGATGAATTTATTTTCAGCAACAATTTAAACAGATTGCCTAATTTTCCACTAAACGTGGCCCTTAAACTTGTAGTTTATGCCACTAGTCCTTGTAGATGGGCTGTCAGTGTAACAAGATCACAAGGTCACTAGGAGTGTAGCCCACACATTAGTCAGCTCACACTTCTGTCCTAGCTTATACTCGGCAGCTTCTCTTCTCATTCCCTATGTTCACAACTTCAGCTACCACCCACAGACCAATGACTCCCAAATTTCACACCTCTGGCCCTCACCTAATTGCTAAGTTCCAAAAGTGTACATCTAATTTTCCATCCACATATTTATCTCAATGTCTCACAGACAACTCAAATTCAACATGTCAAACATTCTCTCAAGAAAAACTCATACCAATTTCTTAGGGCCAACTATTATACATGATTTGAAGGATGCTGAAAGCTGCTCCTTTTATCCTAACTTTTTTACTGTAAGGGTTATTCCTTTGGATTAAGGTATGAAATATTCAAAAATCTCTACTGAATGCAATATAGTATATAAATTCATGCTAGTAGATTTGTTATGTCTGCACTTCTCAGTAATGTAAGGAAAGGTCTAAACACTTTATCCTACCTCCTAATGAGAGAAGGTTGATGGCAAGTTATAAACGAGAAAACAACATCTGTTTGACCCCATACCTTGTCTAAATCCAGATAGGGCCTATTTTTAACTCCTTACGAAATTTAAGCTAGAAAACAGTCAGCATCTTCTCTAAGGGGTATAGAATACAGAGAAAATCACTAAGGGTATCTTTCCCGATACAAATGCAAATATATATGTATATGCCCCTCCAAACACATACACACACGTAGGCATATAAAGGTAAATCTTATATAAATAAACATTAAGACCAATCTCTGTCAACGGAGCCAAAATGTTACCCAGAGAAAACCGCAATAAACAGAACGTTGAGATATTCCACACGGAGGGAGAACAAAAGTGAAGCACTATCAAAAATAGTAGCCTAAAGCCCCAGTAGAATTTGTAGACGAAGAGAAGGAGGAAGCTTGTTACCACCAGCCACCCTGTCTTGTGCTGCCCGACACACACACACACACACACACACACACACACACACACACACACACACCAACTCTATGAGGTTAGTGAGTGCCTTTAGCACCAGGAGACGGTACCATCTCCTTCTCTTCCCCACCACCATCCTACCCCCACCCCAGGCCTGGACTCAATATTTAGCACAATTATCTTATCTCAGAGCAGAAGAGAACAGAACCAGACTGTGACCTCCTATTAGTCCTCTCTGTCCTACCCTACTCCCAGACTGGCCTAGATAAAAACAATCCATCTCAAATCAGTTTTGGAAATAGGTGGTATACAGAAAATAGTCATACAAAGATTTTATGTATATTCCCTCCAGGGGGCCAAATCTTAATTTTCCATCGCTAAGATTCCCTTTCTTAGAGGCAGTTGCACCTCTATGGTCTTAACCATACCTTCCCTCTTTTCTTCTATCCTTAGTCATCTTGGCCAGCATTTCTTCTCTCCTCTCCCACTAAAACAAAGTGGAAAAACATTTTGGTCCTCGTTCCCCTAACCCCCCAAGAAACTTGTGATTTTTAAAAGCCAGGTATAACTCAAACAAAGCACTTTGTTTTACATGATTACACTGACTGCTTGCAGCGTTTTACAATTTGTTGAATCATTAGGCTCACTAGACTGCCATCGGCACTGTTTTTGAATTTCTGTTCTTCAAAAGAACTCCTATGAAAACATAAATTGTTTTAGTGGCCCCAATCACTTTGATAGCTCAGGCTGACCTGGAATACATCTGGAAGCTTTAGCTTGATGAAAACTGCCTGCATACTTGCCTTTTATTTTGTTCTTTCCCTATGCTCTCAGATTTGTCGACGTATATGATCTGAGAAGATTATTTTGGGTACAGTCTTATCTCCCAGCCTGTGGTTTCACTATGGTTCCATGGGAATTTGCCCTGGAGGCCAGGTATTTCAACAGGCAACACTGAGTGGACACTTAGAGTGCTGTTGGCCTACTTCCCAATGTAGCCTCATGGACAAACCATGGAAAGGTTTTCTAGGGCTGACAAAGGTGTCCTGGGCCTTTCCTGGTAGAATCCCTCCTAGAGTGAGCAGAAAGATGACCGTCATGCAAGGTATCAGCTCTGATCGTCAAGAACTCAGAAGGCCAATTTTTCTTCCGTCATTGTCCCTCCCACCCTAGTCAAGTATGAATAAAACATGTAGAAGTACAACTCAAAGTCATGAGGGAAAAGCAAATTTCTATAAATAAAATCATATTTATCCTTGATTTTCATTAAGTTACATTTCTATAAAATAAACATAAGACATATAGCTAGATTAAAGAATATGACAAACTGTTTGAAATCAGGTTTAAAGAAATGATACATTTGTGACAAACCATTAAAAAATATCAAAAAAAAGTTAACCCAATGGTTGCAAAAAAGGATTCAAATTACCTCCTCAAATTTTAAGCATCAAACCATTCTTAGGTAAAGTCCGTAGAAAGGGAGATAAATGTTGGCTAATAACCTTTTATTGTCATCTTTATCTCATCCTAATATAAACAGACCCATTTCAAGCTGAATATAGCTATCACTCTTCCTTCTGGGGAATGTTTGATTTATAATAGGTAGATTTAAATTGTGTGTTTAATAGCTCGGTAAGGGTTCTTATAACTCTCCATGTGTTTATTTAGTAGCTTTTGTGAATTTTTCATGGAGAAATTCGTATCAACGTGCACATAAATTTAAAAAGTTATTGCTTTCTTTTATTGTGGCTAAGAATGAGAGGGTGAAGCTTTCCCCAGAATGAGATTTTTTTTTTAATGCAAGATCTTTCAGCCTGTCTTTATTTTGCAGTATCTTCCAGCTGTTAAGAGATTTTTTTTTTTTAATTTTAAACCATTAGGTGGAAAATAGTAATTGCTAAAGTATTTTTAATCTTCAATTACCTGTGCTTAGAATCCTCTTTTGCAACTATTCTTCAAGACCAAGGCTCACACCTCGGTGCCCACCAGCCCCCACCAATAAATAAATTAAAATTTTTAAAAATTGATAAGGAACAAACTGCAGAAAAAACTATTAGGAAGCTTTCAGTTTTCTTTTCAAACCCCGGTTGTAACTGAAAGGTTAACCCAAACTCCCAAGCCATGGGCTGATGGGAAAATAAAAGTGATGAAAGGCATGTGTTTTATGTACTGTCATTTTGAATGTTTAAAACCTAAGAGTACTAAGTAGGGAATTCCGTACTCACCCACCAGTCAGGACTGGCCGACCAGTCTTGAAGCATTAATCAGGGAAGGCTGTGGAAGTGAACATTATTACCTCGCTCAGAAAGAAATCCCTTTGAAGGTAATGAAGACACGCAGGCAGAGGGTCTTCACAGAAGTGTAGGCTGCAAAAGCATCTGGGAACCAAACGACTGCACCACTCTCCAGATGTGCAAAATGACCGTTCTCTTTAGAGAAAGAAACTCTAATCTCATTACTTCTCTCCCACCACTATGCTCCCTTCCACGCCCACCCTAACATAAAATGCCCACCAAACTTCCTCTGTTAACACGTGAAGGCAAAAGTGGGAGTCAACCTGACTGATAAACTATCAGGCTTAAATACAGTTTCCTGAGAAAATCTTCTTATTCCTTTCCTCTAGGGGGACCCTTATCTAGACTTTTCAGGAATTTGTTTTGATTAAAATATGATAGAAGCGAGATAAATCTATGGCAGGCTGCATAGTTTTCTATCACCACAAAGTTAATGGTGAAAAAAATATCTGGCCATGTTGTAAATCCATTAGAATAAATTAATGGTTCCACTGACATACTCAAAATAAATATATGCCTGTCTTAAATGTAATTAAATAATTCAGTGGAAAAATTAAATGTTTAAACAATTACCCACATGGTTTAAAGCATTATGAAAATATTATGGAAAAGAAAAATGGGAGCTGTTATTAATAGAACATGGGGATTTTCATGTCTTTGGCTCTTTTTCCCCTCATTCCCTCATAATGAAAGGAAAGAGAAAATAATATTTAGAAGTGCCCTATACGTGCCTTTCATATCCATCATCCCGTTTGATTATCATAACAACTTTACAAGTTCATTTTTTTTTTTTTTGTACAGATGAGATAAAGGTAACTGAAGCTTGGAGATGTCAGATAACTTGCCCAAGACCACATAGCCAATCAGTGGCTAAGTCTGCATTCCAGTTAAAGTCTGTGCAACTCCAACATACCATGCTCTTTCCTCTTTCATCTTGGTCACTGAGCTTCTCACCCCAGCCCTCCATTCCAAACTGCTTCTCTGTAGAAGCCACAGACTGACCCTCACCACTCACTCCCGCACGTCCCTGGTCCCTCCCTATCCTCTAGCAGTCAAGGAACGCAGATTCCTCTTCCTGGCCCAGTGACTGGATCTTTGACTTCTAGTTAATATTTAATCTACAAGTAAAAAACAATAACTGAAAAAAAACAAGAGGCAAATAATGCAACTGGGGGCTCTCTCTCAGAGTCTACAGAAATCTGCCTATTAATATAAGTCCCTAGTGGTGAGAAGGTACTGGGACGGCAGCCAACAGTAAGTGGGAGTGGGTGTGGGAAAATGCAAAAGAAAGCTGCTAAAAAAGACTGGCCATATGTAGCAAATTATAAAATCTCTGGCTGCAAATATAATTTCTGGAAGTCCTCTTAAGGGAGCACACCTCAGACACACTGCAAGAACCGCTGGGTAGGACTCAGTGAATGCCCAGACAAAGTCACCAAAGCACAGTAAGATGTGAATCTTCAGGATTGATGCGGTCGTGAAGAGTAGATTTGGAGACTCACCATCTGGTGGTAACAGAGATAATGATATTAGTCAGGACTATCTCCCAATCCCAGCTCAGCTTCGACCTATAAAAAAGCTGACACCCTATTTCTGGAAATGTCCAAAAGATTTCATTAACTGAAAATTATGGTCATCAAAGAGCACAGCCTTAGAGACTAAAGGGAATTCCTGTGTTCTGAGTGATAAGGACCCCCTTATGCAAGAGCATGCACCATCCACACCTCTCCCCCAAGAATGCTTTCTGCAAAATAGAAGCCCAGGAATACGTTGTGTAGCTTGAAAGTCCCTCGCCCACAAACCCCATCCCCAGGAGCCAGACTGAAATTCCCATATCACCTTCCTCTTTGGAATTAAAGCCCTCAAAGACCCCTGTTAAGATGTAAACATTATTTTGGAAAATTAAACCAAGGAGCTACTGCCATCTATAAACACCACAGGTTTAAAAAAAAATGTATTCGAATGATTCACATTACTAAGCAGGGAAAGACACAGTGATTCCCAGGATTCATAGTATCAGACACCACTGCTAGTGGAGAGCATACCAGGTCTCGTGCAGCCGTATTGTCTCTATACTAGCTCGGCTCACGAGAGAAGACAGAAAACAGGTGAAGTCCAGTACAACAGCAGATACCACTTCAATACAACTCTTTATAACCCAAAGCACCAGTTCCCACCCTCTACCAGCATGTCATAGTTTTATCTAGAAACGTCCAATATGTATTTCCTCCCTTTCTTTCAGTGTCTTCCAGGTTTGCAGTGAGTCTTAATAACAGGGGAGAAGGTATGAAGATGGCTTCAATCTAGTACTGGTCTGTAAAAGAGAGAAGCTTTCTTCTTTCCACCCTACAAAACGCCCCATGCAAAGAAGGATGCCCCAGCATTCTGTGGCCCTAGGACCTATTAAAGTTTTCAAGAAATTCAACAGGACTTCTCTCAAGTCTGCAGACCTGCATCTATATTCAGTACATTTCAGGATTTGGTTTTTGACACTTCAGACAACTTTTTATTTTCCAATTTCATGTTGATATTCGATACCATTTTCCTATTAGTTTCAGGTGTATTGCACAGTGCTCAGGTATCCACACAATTTACAAAGTTCCCTTCTATCAGTTCAGACAATTTTTCAGTAATATTTCTGTTAGGTAAAGTGAGCCTTTAGTATATTTGTGTTCGTGCATGCTTTCACCGTTTTTTTGACACACATATGAAGACACACCCAAACTTTTACTTGCCTTGGATACTGGGATATCCATATGCTCCATATACCCAGATTCCATTACGGAAACCAGTTCATACCAGGCTCTTAACTCCATGTGGTTTCCCACTTCTTTATCTTTTTTTCTCTATATTTTAGGGTATGATAACTTTATAAACTGTTTGAAAAACATTTTTGAATATTTGATTGTAAACACTCATGAAGTAAATCATAATTGGGAAGTTTAAAAACTATATTTCTCTACATGCAAACATGCTATAAACTGTGTGGTATCGTGGGAAGTGTGCTGGAAGGGGAGGCAGGGGCCTGGGGGGCCGGCCACTGCTGCCGGAGCTCTGAGGCCCTCGGGCCTATGTCTTCTGTCTGCGTAGTCAGGGGCGCTAAGTGGGCAGATCTCTGAGGACCACTCCAAACACCTGGTTCTATATTTGGAAAAATCATTAAAGAGAATTTTGTCATCTTTCTACTTCCTTTCTTCAGAGATCTTTTTCATCTAAACTATGTGTCTGAAATGAGTTGCAGAGACAAGAGGTGATGACACCTCTCACATCAGGAAATACGGTGAAAATAGAGCTGAGCAGACATTGGGAGCACGATGCAATATGGAGCCACGTCCTGACTTCAAATTCTTCAGTTCACATACAGATCTAACTGACCGCAAAAAAAGGTACTAGCTCTTTGCACCCACAATTATCTCCTTTTCTCCCCTCTTTGAAATGATCAGCCCAAGTACAAGTTGACTGTGCTCTCGCTGCTGCATGTGAATAGGGTTGATTGGCCTGTCAATGGATGAGCTTTGCCCAGACCAGAGGAGATGATGAAAACTGAACAGCTAGGACAGGGTCGCAGCCAACCAGAAGGGGCACCCAATCAAAGAGCAGACTCAGGCTAGCCTCCCACATAGGTGCATCCCAGCTGAGTGTCAGCTCGCCCTGCACCGCTCATACTCCTGTTCTAACTCCTCTCAGAGGAAGGACACAGACACAGTTGGGTTGGGCAGTGCTGAGCCTGTAATTCTGGCCCTAACTTGCAAAGTGCTGTAATTGATAAGATAAACAACTTGAATAGGAAGACTGAAGACTTTTGTTGTTGTTGTTTATTAATATAGCCTGCATCTATCTATCCATCCATTTTCCTTCTCTCTATCTCTCTCATTATTTTAATAATATTATAAGTACCACAAAAGAAATAAAAGCTAGATTCTTATCAATAGCCTCTCTCTAATTATATGGCTCCCACACACACCCCATCCCCCTGGCTTCACCCACCTGAAATAACTATCATTGGAAATCCCATGTTCAGCACTCCCTTGCTTTTACTTGGTATAGTTTTATTGCAGTTATACTCATTCACACAAAAAAATTACATTTTAATTTGGTTGTTTTTGATACTATAATAAGTCCTTCACATTGTTTGTTCTCTTTTGAAACTTCTTTTTAGATAAATATTACACAGTTAATATTCACATATATTGGTGCACTGAAGGCTATTTTTAAAGTGACCTCCATTTTCTCACATTCATCGTAGAAATTTTAGGGGGAAAAAAGCAAAAAATAATAAAAGAATAACGTAAGACATCATAATCCTGTATATCTTTTGGTCTCTGTCTTTCCAATGCACGCATTATTTTTTCTCACAAAATTGGGATCAGGTTGCATAAACAATAAATAAACAAGTAAATAGGTAATCACAAATTTTGATAAGTGCAATGAAAGAAATAAACAGAGTATGGTTTATTTTCTGTGTAATAACAATGGAATAAATTGTATACTTTGTGTATATGTGAATTATATCTCAATAAAGCTATTTTTTAAAAATAATAGGGTAGACGAAGACAGGGCAAACTTAAGATAGACAGGGAAGTGTTCTAGTATACACTCTACAGAAAGAGAGATTGGAAGAGAATTTGGCAAGTCGACTAATATCTGAAATATATATTATTTGTTGGTATGCATACTCTTTGGAGACCCTGACAAATTTCACCAATAATGTATTATGTATTACCATTAATTATTCGCATTATTTTAATACACTGTTTTCTTTAAATATTTTAAGAACTGCCACACCAAAACTCTAGAATACTAGCTATCAACATTTCATTAAAAAGTCATATCTGTTACCTGAGCACACAAAAGAATTAAACTATGCAGATTTTTCTCAGATTTTACGCTGAAAAATCTAGATAATTCATTTTAGAATTAGATACGGTTTGAGAAAATTCTTACTATTGGGTTGGTGCAAAAGTAATTGCGGTTTAAAAGGTTAAAAGTAAAACCGCGATTACTTTTGCATCAACCTAATACATTCAGATCAATTGAGAGGTTAACAGGCGTGTTATAACGACAGTCAAATTACTTTTGCTGCTACAATTAAGTATATTCAGGAGCTTTAAACGACTTATGTGAAGTGCTTATCACAGTGTCTCCATGAACTGGGTAATTTCATCAACATTTTACAGGTAAGGACTCTAAGTCCCAGGAGGTAGACGATTTGCTGGAGTGAATCATCTGCAGCTCGGATATCAGTTCATTATTTCTGGTGTCCACACAGTACAAAGTAGAGTTTAGCAACTAGCAAGTTAAACACATCAATACACACAGCCCAGTTGGATAATTCAACTTGATTGCCATCTGAAATCTGACGAATGTACATAGATTGGCAGAAAAATTACAATTGGTGGAGACCAATATAACCATATGACTCAAGACTCTTTTGATGGCAGGTATAGAAATCTAATTAAACCAGCACTTTTAAAGGAGTACGGACTGAAATCCCCCAATTAGAAAGTCCAAGGACAATCCTGGTTTTAGGTGTTACTGTCATATAAATAATATCATCAGGAGCCTGCCTCTTTTTCTCCATTCCTTAGCTAGGCTTCCTCTGTGTTGATTCTTTTCTCAGACTGTCCCTCCCCAGGAGTATCAAAGAGAGCCCCTGGCAGCTTTAGACTTCTACCGTCTTTACAGCTAATGAGCCAGCAAGAAGACTGCGCTTCATCCCACACAGCTCGAGCAAGAGCTCCAAGGAGGGCTCAGGCAGGTGGGCTAAGCCAGGAGTCCCCCTCTGAGCCATCACTGAAGTCAGATGATGGAACACTTCCATGGCCCAGGCCTGGGTCATGTGCCTGCCTCTGGGTTTAGAAGTTGGAGTCAGAATGTCAAGGCCCAAGAATTGGGAAGGAATGGTGCCCACGGGCAGAGAGAAAGCTTGCCCACCACAATGACTATATCGCATATTACTACTGTGGCTATAAAGACTGCAGCCTTTGGCTTTGGAAATTCATCATGTGTCATATCTCAACTATATGGACAGTGCTATTAACCTGAGATTGTAAAATGACTAGTTTTGAATCATAGCCAGAGGGAAAGTTTAGGGAAGGCCTGCAGGGGCCACCTCAGCTCTGAGAAATGTCTGCGATGGGATGCATCTGAGTGCTAGAGTCTTAACTCCTGGTTTAACATATGTGTCAGCATGCATATCAGCACAGCTCCACTACAGCTTCCTGACTCAGGATGCAGAGCTGTGAAATTCAACGCAACAGACATCTTGAAAGCATTCATATTCTTTTGATGTACGTGTTAAAACATTAAGATGAGACATCTCTGGATATCTTTTTGGCAGCTTTATGTCATACAAAGGACAAAGATTTCTGCAGGCTATAAGTACTGGAGTTGATACCCTTAATTTTTTTAGATAGATCTCTCTAGATTTTATATTACATTTTCTTAATACTGTATGATATCACCAGCCATTCAAGGCCAAAAAAAAAAAAAATATTCACATCAACATGAATATTTTGAAAATACAATTCAGAAAGTAACTGTATTTAATGCTTTAGTATATAACTCAGTATTTAGCACGAATCTCTTGTCATAACAATGTATCTTTTGAAACAAATACTGTAGAAAATCAGAATATCTCCACCCAGGTTCCTAATAATAAACCCCAGAATATGCAATATCTGTGCAGTGCTCCATAACTAAGATTTTAATGCTCCCACAGAGAAAACATAATACTTCTATTGCGAACTAACAGTGTAACACCATGACCAATTTGAACAGCAATTCCCCTCTGACTCCTCCAGTGAGAGAGAAGGCGACGATGACGGAAAGGGGTTTCCGTTTGAGCCTAAGCTTTGTCTACGACTAGAATTCAGACTTCTGAAAATTAAGTGGAGTAATTCAACTAGAATGCATTAGTTTGAGGGATTGAAGTGAGAAATCAGATAAAAATAATTCACCCTGAAGTGCAAACATTTGTATGGGCATGACCCAACATCAATGCCCCAGTCACAGAGGGCACAGCATGTGTCAGACTAGTAAAAAAAAAGGGGGCAGGAGGACACAAATAAAATCTCTATAAAAGGTTTTCTGTTGAAGATGATGAGCTGGACTCACACTTAAGAATTTGCTCTATCCTAAAACCTTACTAAAATAACAATAAAGAGATTTTCTTAAAGGCATAAGCCCATAAAGATAAATGTGAAGGTGGGAGAGGTGATAACTGCAAAAAGATTTTGGAAGCTAGAAAGCTGATGAAAATATGGTAATTGATATCACAAAACAAGGAAAGCTGAATCTTAATCTGGCATTTGGGGAAAGCCCAGAAGCAACCCAATTTGTATCTCAGGGCCTCCAAATGGCTTGGGCATCTCTGAAAATAGAGAAGAAGAACGGGTTAAATTGGTTTGTTTAAAAGTCTTCAGATCCCACACCCTCCCCACAGATGACAAAGGCTTATTCTCTAGAGAGGGTAAAACAGATCTCTGGATTTCGAGACAACAGGCACCACTGAGGATGGTTCTACCATAATGAAAACAGGAAGATGAAGTAAAAACAGGAAGATGCTGAGACTCCCAGGATCTTTCTCAGTCAGCTCCCATAACACTAACAGTCCAACTTATACCCTTTGGCAGGAGGCTGCAAGAGCCTTCCTGGGAAATCCAAGCAGCCCAAGAGAAAAAACCTAAAGTTATTAACATCAGAAGTTCACCATACAAACAACCCTCAAGTGTAACACACACACACACACACACACACACACACACACACACACACGTTTCCAGGCTGCTTCTGATGCCCTACATTTGTGTATGAGCAGGCAATTAAGAATACCAGATTTTGAAGGAGAACTTCTATTATGAAAGATAAATATAAAATAAACAAAAAGAAAACAGCACCTTGAAGGAAACAGACCATGTAGGTAAAAGAAAGCTTCACACACACACACACACACACACACACACACACACACACACACAAATCAGTAATACCTCAGAAAGATAAGGGAAAATATTGCACTTCTGGAAAAACAAGAACCTGATTTTTTAAAGTATTCAGAGAAAAAAAGAAAGTCTTAAAAATTAAAAATGTGATAACAGAAATGAAAAACTCATTAAAAGGTCTAGAAGTTAAAATTCAGGAAACCTCCCAAACAATACAAAAAGGAATAAAAAACAAAGATGGAAAATAGGGAGAAAACATTAAAAATGTATTTATAAGTATAACAATACATAAATATATATTGAAATATATTGATATATAAAATACAATATATCAACAAACATATATAAAAATATATATGAAACACCTCCCCATTTCACACACCAAAAATACTTGGAGTATGTGTATATATACAAATATTATGTTACATATTTATGTGCCATATATGTCAATCATCTAGATATTGTAAGCAACCATAGAAAATCTTAAAATTTCTTATTTTAAACAGCTAACCAAGCATGCTGCATCAACGGACACGGTAGAGAGGGAGGAGAGAGGTACTGAAAAGGATGGAAGATGAAAAAGACTGCCACCCAAGGACAGTCAGCTGATCCTCTGGAATCATGATGATGATAGCAAAGAGTAACCTAAGAATCAATAGGAATGACTGAGGTGTCCCCTATCTGGGTGGGAGCCACCTTGGGGCACACTTTAGGAGCTATGAACTCCAGGAAGGCAAAACTCGTGCCTACTTGGATTGTATAACCAGAGCATTTCCAAAGCTTGGTTCCAGCCCCTCTGTCAGAGAAGCTGCATTTTCTATGGGCCACTCAGAACACATGAATTCCCCTCCATTCACACAGTCGTCCAATGCTACTCACCACACATAGCTTAGAGGGCCGGGAAGTGTTCTTCAGTATTATTCTCATGGCACAAGCACGATTCTATGGAATTCTGCAGGGGGACAGCCCAGAGCAGGGGAGCAAACATGGCGGTGTGGCTCCAGAGTTGTGTGGTAGTAAACACAGACCTAAAGGATCAAAATACAAGGCATGGCACACGTGAGCCCTCCACCTACACACTCCCGCCAGCACCAGAACATGCATTTACACCACACAATGTGGTGAAAATGAATATTCAGGACAGATATAGCTACCATCCTTGTGGTTGAATCCCAATTCCTACAACCAAAAATAATTTCAAAATAATGCAAACACCCTGAAGGGCATATGTAGATCCCATTTATACGTCTTAATATCACCTCCTTCCTTCTCCCTCTAACGCCTTCACATACTAAAACTTCTCCCAAATCTCTCTCCCCAGGACTCAGTCCTGAAGCTCTTCCAGCCCTCAACCCTGGTGTCCCTGAGATAGTTCACCACCCTTCCCCCAGACCCAAAAAAGCGGGACCCTGTAAGAAGGGGACAGGTTTAAAAACTGCAAGTGTTCTTATATTAAACACTTTCATTCTGCCACATTCCAAGAAGGAAACATAAAAGACATTAGCTAAAGAGCTCTTCTTAGGTGATGCGTGCACACGTGTGTGTTTGTGTGTGTGCACACCGACGTGTGTAAGACAAGAGAGGTTTAAACTTGTCTGAAGACAAGTGATGTTGTTGGGTACACCTGCGTTCTATAAACTGGATTTAGAAAGAGAAAATGGCTACCAAGAGAAACTGTAGAGAGTGAATAATGTACAACTGATAACCTGGTCAAGTCTGTTCAGACAGATAGTTCCAACACCAGAGCAAACACAATGAATAAATACATTCAACATCAATAAAGCCAAGCTGAAGTTGAAAAGGAACTTGGAAAGTCAAAAATCCTGTTATTGGGATACATTTTCTCCAGTGGATTGAAAGCCAGCCTCGGGGGCAATCCTCAGAGAGAACAGATGGCTAGATACAACCACTGGCTCATGTTGGCTATTTCAAGCTGGCTGGGGAACAACTTAAAGAGAAAAGAAAAACCATAACAAGGCTGGGTTTATTACATTTCACTTATAGTTCTTTTTTTGGTGAGATATTCTTTCCTCTAACTTGACCACACAAATAACATGTGGTTTTGTTTATCATGCTGTGAAAGGAAAGAAAACTGGAGCAGAGGTGCAAAGCAGAAAGGGCAGTGGTGTGAGATACAGCTGTCCTATATCGACATGAAGTCAAGTCCCCAAGACTACATGCAGACCGTAAAAAACATAGTCTCCATAAAGGAACATTTTTCTCTTAATATTGAATGGGCCTTTTCCAAGTCGTCTCCAATAAGCAAGTATCACTTTTATAATGGGTGGGGTAAATTTCAATATTGAATGGGCCTCCCTTCTTTGCTTCTTTAACTTCTCAACCCTGTATGTGTGCAACATTGCTTAAAATCTCTTGATAGTTCTAAACATGCAGGTCAATGACTTACTTAAAGACAACATCAGTGTTTGAAAGACTTCAAATGGCTGTGACACGCTTGGAGGCGTCGCTGCGACACAAAGTATTTCGACAGCAGTGACCTGGAATGGCTGTTACAGCTTCAGCTGACTGACAGCTTGCCTGTCACTGACTTAGCAGACTAAGGCTTCTTGCCCAGAAACTCCTGCCGTGTCTGACATTTGACCATTCATAGAGAGAATACAAAGAAGCAAGTGGTAAAAGTAAGAGTGAGAACAAGAGTGAGAGTCCATCATGCGGGTTGCTGTGGTACTTTCCTGGAAAGAATAATACTTTACTCTTGAGAGATTTCCATTCTAAAAATAAAGACTGCAAATAGGAACACAGTCCAGAATAGATGGAAATATTCAGAGACTGAAAAATAAATATGTTGGCCTTTATTCTATTAGGCATATTGTCAGTAAGTTTCCTCAAGACAAGACCTTTCTTTCTCATTAGCTTCCCAGTTGCTCCCTAAGAGTCAGAAGGGGTCCCACCCCACAGCTTTTCCAAACACTCCTTCGTTCCAAACTGAGAGAGGGCTAGCTGGGCAGAGCAGCTTCCGGTGAACCCATGTGTGAAATCAGAGATTCTGTTGGCTCATACTCTCATTCTGAACAGCAAAACCATATCCCCCTTACTTTGAATGTATTGTTTCGTATTGCTATTATATACATTCTTCACTTTTTCAGGTTAGCCATTCTTTACATCGCAGAATTATATTAGAACAGCAAATAAATGGTCACTCTTCTACTCTTCCATAAGAAAAGATGAAATAGTGCCATTTGCAACAAAACGGATGGATCTTGAGATTACGATGCTAAGCGAAATAAGTCGCGCAGAGAAAGTCGAGAACCATATGATTTCACTGATATGTGGGATATAAAACTGTAAGCAACAAAGGAACAAGACAAACAAATAAAGAAACAAAAACTCATAGACAGAGACAGTAGTTTAGTGGTTACCAGAACGTAAGAGGGGAGGAGGGTAGTAGATGAGGGTAAACGGGGTCAAATATATGGTGATGGAAGGTGACCCTGAGTGGTGAACACACAATGCAACATATAAGTGAGGTATTACAGAATTGTACACTTGAAACCTATGTAATTTTACTAACTACTGTCACCCCAATAAATTTTAAGAAAAAAAATAAAAATTAAAAATAACATTGCTCAGATGTACTTAGTGGTGAATTCCTGCATTCACAAGCTTTGTGTGACTGAGAGGAACATTCAGTGTCTGTGTAAGATTAAAACATGTTAGATCCAGCAGATACAGGCATTAAGGAGAAGGCAATAATTAGTGCCAGGTTCCCTGCTTTGAAATGTTGTTGCTAGCATATTTTCCTTCCAGTGAATATATTGCAACATATACTGAATTTTGACAATGGACGATCTCACGCGGATATAAAGTGCAAACCATTTTTTCTATAAGAGACTTCTTAATTTCTTGGGAAATGTTTCTGAAAATTTACTTAAAAGACCCTTTGCTGAACTTACATAAATTCCAATTCTTGGGGCTTTTTCTAAAAAGCACTCTGGCGGGCAGCTGCATGCTACAGGTTCAGAGAGCAGGTCCTTGGATGACACTCCTGAAGGGTAGAGGAAATACATAGAAACCATAAGGACAAGAGCAAGTAAGGAATCTGCCGGACCCAACAAGTGTGTCCTAAAGCCACTGAGCTCTCCAGACTCTTCCCCCAAACTAATTCTCACCTAGAGAACACTAGTTTCCACATGTGTTTCTATTGAAGAAGCTGAGAAACATCGTAAGCTGCAAGTGATCAGAAGATTGATATGCTTTAAAGGGCAATGAGCAAGAATGATAAGGTGTATTTTAAAAAAGGGATTTAAAGAATATTCTTCTTATGCCAATGGAGATTATAAAGTTGTGTGTGGTCTTCACCATGTTTTCCCAATTTATTAGTGCTGTTCAAATATAACAGTAGAATCAACTCAATGTGTGTGCTGGAAATTCCAGCCCCTTTTCCAAAAACACTTTCTTGTCGTCACCTCAGACACTACCATTTTAATTAATGTCATATTCGAGACAAAAAAATGGCAGAGGAAGAGGAAGAAGAAAAATTACTGCTCAGAAACCTAGTCACTCCTAGGCCCGACATCTCAAATTAGGGTTCTTGCAAAGTTACCACCTCCCTCTGAGCTGAATCACCCCAATGTGGGGTTCATCCTGCACGGCTGGGTGAGGATAGATTTCAAATGTCACATCATAAGACACATCAATTGTGTACATTTCTTCATCTCTCACTCATTCCTCAACCCATTCCACTCTAGCCTTATTACTGCACCAAAACAGCTTTTACGAAAGCCACCAAAACCTGAGATGACCATGTGTCCAAACCTCATCTTACATATTTCTCAGCAGCAGTTGACCCTGTGACCACTCCTCCCTCGAACCCTCTCTTCCTTTGGTTTCACTGACATCCCTCTCCTGGTTTTCCTCCCAGCTCTCCACTGCTTCTCTTCACTCTCCCTTAATAACTCTTTCCTCTCTGCCTGGCCTTTAAATGTTCAAGTTACTCAAAATTTGGTCCTAAAACTCACTTTTTTTCTCACTCTATATTCCTTCCCTAGGTCATCTTTCCACATCCACGGCCACCAGTCTACAGAGCTCCAAGAGACACTATTCACACCACAGTCTATGTAAATGGCTCCCCCTCGAGTTGTACAGTGCACGGCTTACGTGGTCTTAAGAGTTTTCTGGCCACTCCTGTGACTTCATTACTATCTATACACCACTGACTGCAGAATGTATATCTCAGGCGCAGACAACATTGAAACTCAAACCCACATATACAACTGACTACTTGAGATCCACTTGTTCACCTCAAAGGCACTTCAAAGAGGATTTTCAAATAGGAACCCATGCTCTTCCTGGACAAATATGCATTCCCTTTATTGGTGAATGGCGCCAGCATCCATCCAGTTGCCCAACCTAGAACATGGAAGGCTGCGTTTCACTTCCCTCCCTGGAGCCGTTAACAAATTATCTGTTTGCATGTTTATCTGTCTCCCTCCACTTTGATGTAAGCCCTTTGAATGTTGGAATCTCTCTGATTCACCATCACATCTCCAGAAATAAAGGAATAGCTGGAATATGACATTTGTCAAATAAACTATGAAAGTCCTATTGATTTCGCTTTCTATTTATCGCTTAAATCATCTCCATTTCCACCTAGCAGCCTTGCCTAGGGTTGCTCCCTTGAATTTCCTCTCATTTTTTAGTTAATGCCTATTCATCTTTCAGATCTCAACTCAATATCATTTCCTCAGGGAATATCTTCAGATGCCCCAAACTGTGCCAGGACCCCATTAGATGCTATCATAATACTTCTCACTTGACACTTCTTTCCCTATTTGTTTTCCACAACATTTTTATATTTTGTCCAACTTCTACCTAAATTATTCTTCCATCTTCCATTCCCTCAAAATTGTTCCTTAATTCATCCAAGAAAGTACGGAATCTCAGGTACTGAGTTAGATGCTGAGAGTCCTGAGAGGATAACTCTGAATGAGTAGTTCAGAGAAGCATAGGAGACAAGGACATGCAAACATATAATATAATATGCAGTCTCTGCCATATATATATATATATATATATATATATATATATATATATTCACAGAAGCAAAAGTGATTAACCTCATCCATGTGGGGGTGATCAGAGAAGTCTCACTGGGTACGTTTTGCAACATAGATCTTTCATTTTTACTTCATCACAGACTATTCCTATATTCAGAACATTTGTGAAAATTGTTTAAGTTTTCAATATTTTCTTTTAACCCAACCCTCATGGTCAGCTCTAGACAATTTGAGTCTGGAAGACCTTGCCATCCACCTCCAAGGCCTCCCCTTTCTGTGGATTCACCACACTCTTAAATGTCTTCATTCTCCTTTGACTTCTGTTCACTTCCCCCCTCCACCAAGTTTTCGTCCATCCTCTGGCTTTCTTTGAAAAGTAATCTATTGCACTCACTCCCAGTAATGTGTTACAAGTTACGTCTTCTTAGAGAAGGTAAATATTACGAGGCTCTTGAGAGAAATTGCTACCCTGAGAAATGAGTCTCCATCTGAGTGGAGGGTCTGCCCCAACCTCTCAATTCACAACAACAGACAAGACCTTGTATTCTGCCTATAAGTAAGGCCAACACTGCCAAAACAAACATGACTTTCTAAGTTTGCTGACTATGTGTGCTTCTTGAGTTATTTCTCTTTCCAACAAATATGAGCGAAACTTGAAATAATCATCACACTCGATTTCTGCAAAAGAACACTACCTATTGTGAAAGATATTAAATTTCAAGAAAAAATCTGACAGTTCTCAGCTCATCTGTGACATTTGCCTGGAGTATTCTTCATGCTTGACCAACTCGTATATTTCATTCAGCCTCAGCACAAACTTCACTTCTTTAGGGAAGCCATTTTCTCCTCCTGACTCTCACTCTCCTGGTAGCTGTACTTCCCTTTCCAAAATACTTACACACGTGTAATTACTTGTTTAATCTCCATAAGACATGGGTTTGTCCTATGTGAAGCTGTTTCCCCCAGGCTTAACAGTGCCTAGCATGTAGAAGGTCACGACAGGCAGTATTTATTGAATTGAATTGCAGTGTCTGTGTCCTCGACATGCTTCTATTGCTACAACCATCACATTATATTATAATTTATTTGTTTTCCTGCCTCTCTACTTTCCTTCACAGCAAGTCTCTTAAAATAAATCATAAATTATTCATTTTTGAATTCCCAGAGTCTAGCACATTGCCAGGGCCCTCAATAAATGTGTAAGGAAACAAGGAATGAAGGAAAGGAGAAAGGAAGGGATAGAGGGAGGAAAGGCAGGAGGGAGGGAGGATGCTCTGTCTCCATTACTTCAGCCTAGAATTCCAACTAGACCATTTCACAGCTACCGCGTTTGGGTTACCTAACAGCACTTGTGGTTAAATAACTCCTCACCAAGACCTTTTTAACTTAAACACTCTCAAGTCTGGTTTTCCCCAGCTTGGAATGGGTCAATTGATTTCAAAATCTAAACTGAATACTTTACACTTTTTGTTTTACATTGATCTCACCATCTCTCAAGCCTGTCACAAGAGATTAATTCTTGATTCTACCAGCAAACATATGTATGAGTGACAGCCTGAGACCACAAAGAGACCTTCGCCAAGACACTTAATTTCTCTGAACAGGGCTGCGATGTTGAACAACTCCAGGGGCTCCAGTCACACCACACTCTATGCAAATGGCACCTCCTAACGTTGTACCATAGCCCAAGCTCGGGATCTGTCATTGCTCATGTATAAAATCAATAGATTGGACCAAAACCTCATTCTATGATTTGGGGTCACTTACACTTTTGATAAATATTCCTTCTATGCTTTCATCCTATTTACTGATAAAATTCCTGAGTAGGAGCAAACCACAGAGAAGCATGTGAGTACCCCAGGTCTCAATTTGCATTCTTGGTGTTAACTAGGTCAACAATCATCCTTCACTTCTTTAGAGCACCATTGACCTTCAAGAGTGTGGAAGAGAGCAAATTGCTACTTCCTGGTCACACTGAGCAAAATTCTCAGGAGCTATGATATGTAACGATGTGAAACATATATTCTGAAAATCCCTTAAAGAAGAAAACTGATTGACATTCAATCAATCTTATCAACCATGGGAATAGAGTAACTGGTCTGAAAGTCACCGATATTTGGCATTGTGATCCACCATGTGCCTTCCTTGTTTGGTTTTGCCGAGGCTAACATCCATAATAGTAAAACACGATTGGCTGTTCCTAAGAAGACAGGGAAATGCCAAGCAACATGGTGCTGGTTGAAGATGAAACCAACAGTACTATATTCCTTTCGGTTACTAATGATATTTCCTGAAAATGAGTAGTAAATTAGGAAGTAACTCAATGAAAGGAAACATGATACATGTGCTTTTATCTGTAAAAGTCAAAATCGCATGCACAGTTTTGCAGCCCTGCCTGCAAAAGGAAAGACCTTACTGAGTTCAAGAAGCAGGGTGGTAGGAGAACAGTGGGAGATAAGCCAAGAGGGACCTGATCATACAGATTTGCAGGCCATCTTAAGGATCTTGGGCTTTATCTGAAGTGTGGTTGAATACCATTGTCCAACAGTAGGGCAATGGATTAATAAATTAGGTTATCAAAACACCACAGAATGATACCCATCAGTGATTTCCGAAGTGTGTTCTAACACTTATCTGTGTAACAGATATTTCATTGTCTATTTTTGTAAAAGTTTCATGTTAAAAATAATTTGAAGAAAATATGTCATATTCTCATCTTTTTTCTTAAAATATAATATTATAGGCTTTGAGAAATCCAACAGTAAAGAAAAATGTTTACATTTACAACCTCTCAAACTTACCTGAGATGTTTTACTTTCCCCAAATAATAGCAGTTAAAATCCCAAGAAACTACAATTCTGTGAAATATCTTTTGGTAAGCATTGCTATACATACTCGTACATTTTAAATGATCATATATACAGAAAGTTCATAGAAAAGTGGAAAACATACCATGATTGCAACTATGTAAAAATATGTTCCCATGAGAAGGTAGTACGTAACAATTAAAATATCTGTTGCTTAGGATGACACATTTATCATTTTCCTACTGTCTTTTTTCTATTCTCATGTTAAGTCATTTTTTCAATTAAAAATTATAAAGTAGTAAAAAGTTATAGACCATAATTTTTTATGTACTTGAAGTTTTGCCAGTTCAATCAATCTACGGGGTGCTGTACAATTTTCACTTCATTAGTGTGTCTAGAGACTATGCAAACTAAACATTTTATGATGAAGAAGAAATCGTCATCATAATACTACCATGTTTCCCCGAAAATAAGACCTAGCCCGACCATCAGCTCTAATGCGTGTTTTGGAGCAAAAATTAATATAAGACCCAGTATTATATCATATCATATCATATCATATCAGACCTGATCCTATGTTATAGTAAAATAAGACCGGGTCTTATATTAATTTTTGCTCCAAAACACGCATTAGAGCTGATGGTCCGGCTAGGTCTTATTTTCAGGGAAACACAGTGGTAGTTCTAATCCCCTTGCTGGCAGGTTGATCTAATTAACATCTCTTAATTGGATGAATTAATTTATACCAAAACACAGCTTGATTTATACCATATTCAACTACAGACTTCCTTCATAGGATTCATGGAATCTTCTGAACTTACTTTCCAATCCCATTACTACCCAGAAAGCCATTTTGAAGAGTATTGCATATGCAAATCAAAAGCTTTTTATAACTTTGGTATTGGGGCCAGAAATTAAATCCTATACTTTCATGCATTCAACAAACATTTAATGAGAGCACTAGTCTATGCTTAAGAATATAAAAATTTAAAGACAAAATTCTTATCCACAATGAATTCTCATTGTAGGTGATACAGACATGCAAAAAATATGTAATCTATAATAAATACTTTATCTTTGTTATATATTGGCATAATGTTAGTACAAAGAATAGACAAGCAGGTTCTTCCCAGAACAGGGAGAGTGGGCCAGAAAGACTTCAAAGAGGATAAGATGTTTGAGCCACATCTTCAAAACTGAGCATGAGTTTGCCGTGCAGGTGAGGCTGGGGGCATTCCCGGCAGAGGAGAGGGTGTACGAAGCATAGATGTGTGGTCCAGCATAAGCGCCAGGTGGGACCTAGTAAGAAGGCACAGGAAACCCTGCCGTAGATCCATCAAATAAGATAAAGATTAACAAGTGACCATAGGTTTGGATTTTAGACGGCAGCACCCACCATAAAGCAAGAGTATTTTCAGACAACTACAGAAGAAGGCACAAACTGCCGTCAATTGAAGAGTGAACGGTCTCAGGGAGCACATTCAGTAAACCCAGTCATTCGTGGAGTAACATTTTGGCAAGTGATATTCTTAACTCCTGCAATAAGCAGGTGCTTATGGTGGGCTTCTGTTGTGCACATAATGATACCAAATCTATTTTGTAACTCTGGCCTCCTAATGTGTAGCCCTGACAGAATCTAAAATATAGAAGATTCGTACGATTTCAAGCAGGTCATCCTTTCACTTCTTTAGAAACAGTGGTACTTAATGACAGGTTGTAGACAAATCTTGATATCCTTACATGAAAAATGCTAAATAAACATAAAGGGTAATTTATAAAATTCACTTCAAGTAGAAAGATTTCAAAGTGTCTGGCAAAGACGCACGTGTTCTGAGGTCTTCCAAGAAACAAGGACGAGAGTGGTGCATACTCATAATGACGCTACACTTTGGCTGCAGCAGCACTTCTCTGAGGGTTGCAGGATACTTTGGAAGTATGTTTACTCTCATATGAGGGGAGCGGTCTGTGCTCACATTTAAAGAGGGGTAAAGAAGTGACATTTGCAAGGACTCTTACGCATCATCCATCCAGCCTCTTCATTCTATAGTGAAGAAACAGAATCAGAGAGGTGAAGTAGGTTGCCCACATCTCACACAGTGAGTCAGCTGAAACCGAGACTGCAACCCAAGATTCCAGCTTCCAGTAGTCTGGTGGTTTTGTTTTCACTGCACCCTCCTGGCCCATCCCAAAGGCCAAACTAAATCAGAAACAGACCTAAGAAGTCAGTTAAAAGTTGAGTCGACAATACAGTGATCCTCTTATCCCTCAGCCTGTGACTGAGGATGCATTTTACAGTGAGTGTGGGGGAAGGGAGGGTCACCGTACACATCTTCCCTATGCCCGTCACTTTGCTAGGTGCTGTGCATACACTCACGACATATCATTTCACAGTCAGTAAACATATATTTTCCTAGGGGTGTATTAGGGGCTGCAGACAGTTCTAGGCCCTAGAAATCACACTGACAAGACAGAGGCTCTCCTTACATAGAATTCCATTCTACCTGGAGGAGACAGATAATTCCCAAGTCAACTAATGAATACACAAGGCAGTAGTAAATGCTAAGCAGAGAAATACAGTGAAATGATGCAATAGAGTGTGACAAGAGGGAAGGAGGGAGAGTAGGCACTGCCCCATCTTGTGTGGTCAGGGAAGGCTTTCCCCAGGTCTTCTCCTTACTAGCTGACAAGAAGGACATGCAATTGGACAGGCATGAAGCTTCACAGGCCTACAATCTGATGTGCAGGGTTAAAACCAAGTGAGAAGTCAGGGCAGGGCATGTGTGAGCCTGTGTGTGGAGGCACACGTCGTCCAAGTATCACCAACAGAAGCAGGAGGGAATGGCTGAAAGCAGTTGAGAATGCACTGTAACCGTTTGTGGCTGTTTCCTTTGGCTTTTATTAGGCTGAGCTACTTAATATGCAATGGTTTTCACCTTGTGGCCCTCATTCCTCAAGGCTCCAATAATATTCAATTGCCTCTCTTCTCCTTTCCACATGACTCCTCTCTTATTTTAAATCTATGTAAGTGTTTCATAACCGATGGATTGAAGAAAAGTGATAGAGATGACTATCAAGGCCGCCAAGCTAATAACAAGCCTTTTCTGGACCAAGACGAATGGGGCACAGGGGTGGAAATGTGGGTCTAATGGGCATTCTAATAAAGCATAAACAGATTGAACCAAAGTGAGTTCAATACCATCAGGACTTAAGGGAAAACAGCAATGAGATGTTGGAATTAATTTGGGGCCTTGACATTGACAGAGTTGGAAGCAATATGAAACTCAAAAAGTCAATCTGCTTTGGGAATGTTAAAAAGAAACACTTGTTTGGAAAGAATTTTTAAGTATGAAAAAGAAAGACTATTTTCAGTGGAATTTGTGAGAGTGAGGCTGACCACACACTGGAGGCTGAGAGAAGATGTACCACTGAGGGAACTGTGGTCCAGCTCCCAGCAGTTTTCATGCCCAGCACCCAACTGAGAAATTGTGTGCTCTGATTAATGTCTGCAATGTGCCAAATGACGCCACATGGGACTCTCAAATCCAGTGTCGGCCTTGTTTCCGTTCTTTCCTCTTGGCGCCAGCAGTCCTTGAGTTGCTTCATTCTGAGGTGATGGCGCACAGGTTAAGAGCCACACACCTTGCGTTTAACTATTGCACAAATCACGTCCTCATTCTCCATTAGCAAATACTGTGCATGTTCACACAGAAGGTCGCGTTTCTGCGAGAGGGTTCCAATTGTCTCCACAAGACCACACTTCCCTTCGCACAGCCCCAGACCAGGCTAAAAATCAATAGGCTAAAGGAGTCCACACGTGAAGCAAGTCTCTACACTGTACGTCTGGGCTAGTTGCAGCATGTTGAGATCTCCCTATTCTTCTTTGGTGTCAGGCTGGACACTCAATCCTTTATTTGCCTTTCGGTGTGGTATTCAGGAACATTCTGGATCACTGCGGGGGTGGGGGAAGATTACATGATGCTCTAGTTCATCTTCCTGGATAGGTTTCTCTACCAGTGCATCAAGGATAAGCAGATCCTTGTGATAAACATGCATTGAAAATGCTCAGTCACTGGGGGGTGGGGGAGAGGGTGAGGGGATTGGAGGGCAGTCGGTGACCACAGGATGGCCATGGGTTTGAAAATTAATCTGGGGAACGTAATTTGGTGGTTACCAGAGGGTAAGGGGGTTGGGGGGTGGGGGATGAGGGTGAGGGGGATCAAATGTATGGTGATGGAAGGGGAGCTGACTCTGGGTGGTGAACACAGTGTGATTTATGGATGATGTGATACAGAATTGCACACCTGAAATCTATGTAATTTTACTAACAATTGTCACCCCAATAAATTAAAAAATAAAATTAAAAAAAGAAAAAGAAAATGCTCAGTCACCTCATGTCCCAAACTCCATCAGTCTCCTGCAGCCAGGAAGATGAGGTGACAGTGACAGAAGCACTCTGTGACACTGAGTTCTAAGATGCTGTCTCCAAAAGCTAGAGAAGCAGCAATACATCTGAGAAACCTCCAGCTGCAGAGTGAAGAGTGCCTTCCTAGTCTGAAACCTCCATTTCCTACTCCTTGTTTTCTTAATCCAGAAAGACAAAACTCCCCTTTGCTTCTCAGTGAAAGCTCCTAATAATGTATTCCATATGATCATTGCCTTTGGAATGGTTAATTTTCCACTTAACAGCTAAGGCAACTTTGCCTTCATAATATTTTAAATGTGAAAGTTCTTTGCCCTTTGAAGAGATTAGAGACCTAAATTTGGAAATGATTTTTATGGCGTTATAATAACAATAGCTATTTCCTGCTGATCATTCTTCACCAGAGTGAAGGAGAAAATAAAAAAATATTTTAGGTTAGGTTTACAGGGTTTAGATTTTAATATATTCTTTAGGTACAAACATGACATTTCAGGTCATCACTGAAAATTATCTCAGTTCAACTTTTTCCACTACAATAAAGGAAATTTTTAGATTGGGAGCTATACAGATGATAAAATATGATATGATATAATATATACAAAAAAATATATAAATAATATAAACAATATCTATAGCCTAGAGGTTTAAAACTTAAGAGATTATGTATTTTAAATTTTTATAGCTCACCTTATAATCTAATTTTCTCATTTCAGATTTCTAGGATCAAAAATATGGAATTAAGAACCATGATTTTACAAAGCTATATATAAAGTTTAGTAACACACATGCAGTAAATTGCATGTTTTGTCTTATTAAGTTTAATCATATACTGTGTAAGCTTAATGAATATATAGTCAATCCTCATTATTCATGGATTCCAGATCTGCAAATTACCCTCTTGCTAAATTTACTTGTAACCCCAAAAGCAATATTCGTGGCACTTCTGTGGTCATTTGAAGATATGAGAAACTGTGAAAATTTTGAATCATCTGATGTACACATTCCCAGCTGGGGTCAAACAAGGCAACACTCTGCCTTCTTGTTTGGCTCTTACAGTATAAACAAGTGTCCTTTTTGGTGCCACATTTTTCACATTTTTGTGCTTTTTATTGGTAATTTCACTGTTTAAAAAGGCCCCCAAACATAGTGATGAAGTGCTGTCTAGTGTTCCTAAGTACAAGAAGACTTGATGTGCCTTACAGAGAACATACCAAGAGCCATGTGCAGCTCACAGAGGCTGCGTCCCACAAGGAGCCATGACCGAACTGAGGCATGCATTCCGTGGCCAGGTTATGGTGCCTGAATGGGGCACAACGAGAGGAAAGAGATGAGAGGAGAACCAAGAGAGTCAGAAAGTGAGCTGCGCAGAGACTCAAAGAGAAGACAGGAGGCAGGGTCAGAAAAGATGAGTGTGAGGATCCAAGAGTTTGCTGAGCAGTTAGATGTGGGGATCATGACCTCTGGCCTGGAGGTAAGGAGGGGAGCAGCTAAAGTGAGCACAGGGAGTGGACAACGCTGATGGCTACCTCGGTAACCTCTGAGGAAGGTGAAGAAAATCACCTCTATGGTTTCCTCCAGTCCTTTGGGTGTATGATGATAGGATGACGATAAGGAAGAATAGCACAGGTCAGCTGAATCAATTCAAAACCTTTACCTTTCGTGGTCATTTTGCCTTTGGGGAAGAGCCAGAAGTCGCACGGTGCCAGATCTGGTGAATAAGGGAGATGAGGGCACACTGTAATGTTTTTATTTGACAGAAATTGCTGTACCAGAAGTGATGTGTGACATGGAGCCTTTGCATTGTGATCAAAACATATGGTGAATGCTCCTGGCCGACTGCCATCCAACGGAAAGGCAGGGATCTTCAATAGGGAAAGCAGAGTGTTGAACGTTAGTAACAGTGTGTGATAAGTTTGAACTTGTTCAGTGCACTCAGCCAAGTGTGAGCTACGGTTGCGAGAAGGTGTGTTTTAAAATGTGTGGTAAATCATCCTCCATCAAGACGATGCTCCATGTCACACATCGCTTCTGGTATAGGCGATTTCTGTTAAATAAAAACATTACAGTGTGATCTCATCACCTTATTCATGGGATATGGCACCGTGTGACTTCTGGCTCTTCCCCAAAGTCAAAATTATTTGGGACATCAAGGCAGCCACGACAGCGCAACTAAAGACACTCACAAAAGAGGACTTCCAGAACTGCTTCAGAAAGTTGCAAGAATGATGGCATAAGTGTGTTCAAAGTGAGGGGGAGTATTTTGAGGGGGATTAATGGCAATGTGTCTTTTACTGTAATAAATTTTTTTTATTTAAACATTCACAGTATTGTTTGATCACACCTCATACCATATAGTAGTATTTTCAAAACAAAGCTTTTCAGCTTTGCATCATCCAACTCTACATTTCAAATTTCATTAATAACTTGAGTTAGTTCTCTAAAGAGCTCTGGGAGTATTAATATTTTGATTACTTATCCTATTTTATCATTCAAGACTGGAGTAAACTAACACCTGTGGACTTTTTACAACTAGGCCAAGCTCTCATGTTAAAGATATCTGGAGAGACAGCAAAGGGAGCCAGAACCAAGATAGAAGTCACATATTGAGAAAAACAACCTATAATGTAGATCTTATTTCAATACATAAATCACCAAATAAGGACTAGTAGAGTGATTGGCACATAGATAGTGTGTGGCAACTTTGGTTTAATTAATTGATTAGTTTTAAAGTAACAGTGAATAAATAAGACTCTCCTTTTGAAAAGTAGTCTCGAAATTTCAATAATAAGCTGTTCATGTTCTGGGAAGGTAGGACTGTTTAATATGTGTCACTGGGTCAGAGAAACCTCCATAACCTCCACTCTGGGTGAGATGGAACCTATTGGATGCTTTCACACTTCTCTGCACATTTTAGCACTCTGGACCTTAGCACTTTGTGATAATTTGCCTACAAGCCTTCCCAAGAAAACTATAAGCTCCATGCGGGTAAAAATGTTTGGATCATGTTCACTGCTGTATTTCTAGGGCTCGGCATAGTGCCAAACTTATTTGATAGATCAAATAAGTTTCATTGCAATGCGTGAATTAGTAAATAAATGAGTGAATAAATGAAAGAAAGAATAAAATAGGCATTCTAGTACTAGACAGAACAATGAGAGCTATCCAATTCATTCTGGCACCATCTCTCACTCAACCAGGCTTTCTTCAGGCAGGAGTTCTTACTGCTATTCAATCATCCTCTCTTTCTTCCTTTGTTCTTTCTAGTTTTTGTCTTGAGTTCATCTGTTTTGGTCTTAGCTTATCTGTGTTCTTATCTAAATCACCTTAACTTTTCTTTATTAAAAAATAAAAACAGAGCTAAACTAATATACTATAAATACTCTACATTAACTTATAATGAGTAACATGAATCCAAATTTGCCTACTAGAGAATTCTCTATGCATGAAGAAATGTTCCAAATCCTTATTTCTGGCCAAAGACCTGTGTACTATTTTGACTTTCCCAGAAAATTACCTTTCGTGTTATTGAATTTTTCATACATGGTTATAGGACTTCATACATGGTTATTTGACTTGCATTGTCTCATTTGATCTTCACAAAAACCCCCTTTGGTAAGTATCAGTGGCCTCATTTTAAGTATCAGTATTATTTCACCAATTACTGATCAGTTATCAGTAGCCCCATTTTACACATGAAACTGAAAATGAGTCTGAATAACGGGTCCCGCTAAAATATCCTAGGGACATCCAAACCCCGCTGTTGGGAAGAAGAAATCCCTTCAAGTCAGAATTTCACCCATTATGGCAAGTGGGTCAGAAAGAGTATTTTTGTTTGAGAATTGGGAGACTAGCTTTTCTAAAATATCCTTCAAATCTCCCTTCAAGGAGCACTTACGAAAATAACTCGGTTCTGGAGTTCTCACCCAAATCGCTCTTAGCTTAGAGGGCCCTGGGTTCTGAAACAAAAGTATCCATTGCGATTTAAAAAGAGGAAAGGCATGTGAGAACGAAGCATATCAAAGTATGCCCAAGTTTTCACTCCGCCACTTGCGTATTTACAAGTGACCACGTAAAGTGTGATTTAATGGTCCAGCATGTGGTAGAAAATGTCGGCAACAGTCACAGTTTTGAAAACTGTGCAAAAAGAGACACAGAGAAGTCTGCTCTTTACACCCACACAGTACTGTACACATGACTTGAGCGGCCCGAAAATTCCCCTAAGCATTTTTATCATTACGTATCACTTGTATCACTTCACAGTTTAGTCAGCCAAACTATATCCTTTTCCAGCTTTAAATAAATTGCTTTTTGACAAACTGCACACAGACAAAATATCACGAAGTCCCCAAATTGTAATCTCTACCCTGTTTTTCTACCAAGATGAGTAAGACTTTCCTATTTAGCTTTTTAAGTACATAAGCAGCAGATGTATATGACATAGAAGTGTCATTGTTAGTATGTTTATTCACTCTTTCTTGCAATGCATTGAGTTTTATCACTCGCTTTACCCAGATTGTGGCACTTGCAAAATGTTATAAAGAAAATTACTGTGCAAGGACATATTGGTTTAAAAAAAAAAACAGGTGGTCATTTGCCCTTTCTAATTCTCATTATGATGCATAAAGCTTTAGCTGTATTTTGAGAAAAAATATAATCAAAAAGTGCAAGATGCTTTGTCACTTTTATCAAATTTATAGTCAACATTTAAACAAATCCTTTAATATACTATAGAGAAGCCAAATTTTATAAACCTAAAAACCACTGCAAAATATTTAAGCATAATTCATTTTAGCCAAAGTCAAATATCAGGTCAGCTCAACTTTCTGCTCTGTAAAAAGGGTTTGTTAATATTGCCTTCAATATTAGGTAACTAATACTTAATTCAATGCAGCTAATATTAACCTGATGTTCAATGGCTATTCAAGAATATACCTAAGACTAGGATTAGAGATAGGAAAATATGCATAAAATTCCTGGTGACCCCATACCCGTTAGGGTTGTTAACACTTCGGAAAGGTGTTTGTTGTTTAAATAAGTGAATACAACACTTTGCCAAGCTAATGAAACTGTTATGATAGGGGACACACACACACACACACACACACACACACACACTCACCTGGAAAGACTAACAGCCACTGGCCAAATAAACCAGTAATTGCTTTAAGAATAGCAGTAGAAACATAACCCTGATACCTGGTGCCTACCATTGCCTGGCACATGGTAGGAACTCAGTATTTGTTCACAGATACTGATGGGTTTTAACCCTGATATAAATTTCTTCGGGAAAACTGTAAAAATGTTGCACTTCAGGAGTAAGTCAAAGGAAACAATGTTTAACACTGTTCACATTCCAGTTTTGGTTTTATTTTTTTACAAATTTCATACTTGAAATTAATATATTACTTCTTGAAATTAGTGTTACACAAGTTGCTGAGTTTATTTTCACATCCTAAAGTATACGAGTTTTACTTTCAGTTTTTGCCAAATGAGATGCATGTCTTGATCACTACACATCTAATTCACACAGTCCTCTACAAGGCCAAGTGCTTTCAAAATGATTGTACTCTATATTGGTAGAGCATCGTAGATTTTTCGATCATTTCCATGCCCTTTATCTCATTTCATGCAAACAACTACACTTTACAAGTGAGAAACAAGCTCAGAGAAATCAAGGTGTCTGGGCCAATGTCACGGAACGAATGGGTGACAAAACTAGGACTGGAATCCAACCTTCTGGGTTTTCCTTCAACATGCCACCACCCATAGTCAACACAACAAAACTACAACCATAAAATTAATCACACAGAAACTACTTCTACCAAGTCTTCACTCATTCAACAAGTGTCTATTCACCACCGATACGTGCTAGACACTGAACTAGAAAGATAGAGCAAAGCTTAACAACTCTGCATGCTGTTCCAGGAGTTTTGTCTGCCTTTTTCTTTCTTCTTCTTCCTGTTTCCAGGGGTAGCCTGGTCTTTCCTCCTTGAATTGTCCAAAATAAACATGGCAATGGCTTGAAGTCACAGCGTGCTATGTGGGCACTGTGGTGAAGGCGTCTCAACGTCCATTTAGGGGAAAGTTTCTGAGTTCTCCCTTAATCCTCGGTCTACTGAATACTGCGGGTAGAGTAGAAGGACCTGACTCTGTTCTGCTTAAACATGATCCCATGATGAAGGAAGATGATCTATTCAATGTCCCACTGAGTTTCCTCCCTATCATCCATATGGCTAGAACATGTAGGCGACTTGTTAATCTCCTCCCATTGCCCATTAACTTCTGTGGGTGCACATGATTCACTAAATCCCCCACTCACTCACCTAGGTATGAATATCCAGCCAGGACTGTTTATGGAGGTGTTTTCCAGAGAACTGAGAATATCAAAAGTTCTTATGCAAAATTTCTCCTTCCTGAAATAGTATAATTCGAGTTTTATTCTTTTTTATCAAATATTGTTCCTCTCATTCAGTTTGCTTTTAAAATATGAATGCTGTCAGAAAAAAATAATGTGGGAAGTTTCTATTGCCTTAACATGTATTTGATTAGTATGAGCTTTCCAGAAGGTGAGAGGAACTGGTCAACCACACTTAAATGGGATCCTGAGAAAGAGGAGGCATAAAACATTCAGAGGCAGGGGAGGAGAACAACAAGGGAAGGGCAGCCTCAGATAAAGCTCTCCAAATTCACAGGTGTGCCAAAAGGAGCTCTGAAATAAGAGGTATATTATTGGCTCCTGAAGCTATAATATCCATTGGGCAACTTTTCCACCTTAGGTCTTTTTTTTAATAAAATTAATTTTTAATGTAGTGAAAATGGAACTCTGACTTCTACGGGGTAAATGCATGAATTGTTTTGAGTATGAAAATTTTCAGTTGCCTTTAAGAAATTTCTACCCAAGTACATTACCAAACCAGCAAATGAACTATCACCCCCAAACACCTCTGCATAAATACTCAGTTTTTCCACAAATCCACAATTTAGTCTATGACCTTGGGAACTGTTTTGGTCCATTCTTTGTCTTCTTCCCTATATTTAATCTGTCACTGAACACTGACATTTCTCCCTTCAAACCATCCAATTTGTTTTATTCTCTGTGGCCCCTTTCCTCATCATTGTACTCCTGGATTACAGCCGTGATCTCTGAATTGGATTACCTGCCTTAAGTCCTGTGGTTCTCCACCTTGATTTACCTGAGGAAATTTTTCAAATATGGAGACCTGAGGTTATCCCAGAGGTTCTATTTCAATTAGTCTGTGGTACAGCCTGAGCATTAGAGTTCGCTTTATTTTCTTGTTTACTTGGGATAAAATACACATGACATAAAATTTACCATGTTAACCACTTTTAACTGTGAAGTTCAGTAGTGTTGAGTATATTTACATTGTATATAACCAATCTCCAAAATTCTTTTCACCTAGCAAAACTGAAATTCTTTGTCTATTAAATAGTAACTCCCATTCTCCCCTTACCCAGTCCCTGGAAACCACCATTCTACTTACTGTCTCTATGATTTTAACTATTCTATGTACTTTATATAAGAGGAATTATACAGTATCTGTCTTCTTGTGACTGGCTTATTTCACTGGGTATAATGTCCTCAAGGTTCATTTATGTTGTAAGCTGACTAATATTCCGTTGTATGTATAAACCACATTTTGCTTATCCATTCATCCATCAATGAACACGTGGGTTGTTTCCACCTCTTGGTTATTGTAAATAATGCTGATATGAACATGAGTGTGTAACTATCTCTTTGAGACCCTACTTTCAATTCTTTGAAGGTACATACCCAGAAGTGGAATTTCTGCCTTTGGCTTTGTGAACGCCCATAACGGTGGTGATAATTTACTCTGTCAACAAACAACAAACTGGGTGTGACTTGAACCACTCCATCCCAATAGATGCGCATTCCCCTCCCAAGTCTTGTGAGTCTGGTCACACCCGTTCTTGACAGCTAACAGTGTGCAGAGTCTCACTCTGTCTCGGTGGCCTGGAGGCTGGGCTTAAGTTTTATCCTCACCAACATGGAAAACAAGGAGAAGGTGGGAATGGACCAGAAGGGGTGTCAGGCATGACCCTGGCACTATGGATTGGAGGGATGGCTCCCACATCAATGATTTAAGGACTTAAGAGGCTGTAAGCACTGAAGAGATGATTATGCCTATTCTCAAGTTGTAATTAAAAGTGCAAACAATTTTAGGGTTTAGACTATAAAATATGTATAATGAATTCCTACCAAATTTTAGTTTTCTCTATCATATATATCAATGTCAATGTTTTTATAAACACACACACACACACACACACACACATACACACACTTACAGGCATAACTTGGAGATATTGTGGGTTGGTTCCAGACCACTGTAATAAGTAAGTATAACAATAAAGTGGCTTGTAATCTTTTTGCTGGTGGAAGGTCTTGCCTTTAATTTATAAACAATGCAATATCTACAAAGCACAATAAAGCAAAGCTCAATAAAACAAGGTATGACTTTTAATGTGTGTGCATCAATTATATATTTACATATATATGTATACATATATATATATATACACACACACACATACAGAGGGTGCCAAAAAATGTATACACGTTTTAAGAAAGGAAAAAAGTGTATTAAAATTGCAATACAATGAATGATGGTAGCATTCATTTGATTAATGCTATCTTTTGAGTTAACATCACACTGCATATTGCTACTGTAATTCAATTCAACTTCAAAAAGTAATACATAGATAACATCTCTTAAAATGTATACATATTTTGGCACCCCCAGTATATGTGTGTCTGTGTGTGTGTCTGTGTGTGTGTGTGTGTGCGTGTATGATATTAAAACTTTTTCAAGACATTGCTTTCTTATTTGAGGACCCCATTCTTGCCAATTCCCACAATCATGTTGACACCGTTGTCAGGGTCAACCAGCTCTGTCCATCACTCCAGCGAGGACTAAGATTGGAACCCAGTGGTTCAGGGTCCAGACTCAACTCAAAAAATCCTGAGTAACATTTCCTGGCCCTCCACATATTTGGCAGGGTCTGAGAGCAGGATATTATGACCTAGTCCTATTGCTCAGGGGACCCTCCCAGACATTACATTACTAGATCCTGAAGTGAGGAGGTGCTATGCTTGCACACATTTCTGACAAGAAAATCAAAACCTAGTATAAAGTCACACAGCAATTTAGTGTGTCAGCCTGCTGTTCTGCCTCAGACAACTGCTCTTGTCCACGGCAGTCCTGGCACAGATCTTCCACACTCTGGCTCTCCCATCTGCCTTTGAAGTAGTGGGGTCCAGTCTGCCCAGCTGTCAGCCAACTGTGCTCTCCGTAATCTAAGCCCTACAGGAAATAGGAGCCCAAGCCCTCTTCTCAGGACACTTGTAATCCAGAGGAGAAGAAAGGATGCACATAATGAAAAGAGACGGAACACAAATTGTTTTAAATATATAGCCATATACAAAATCAGTTGCAGCTGGTTTGGGCGGGGTGGGAGCTGCTAGAGGATGGGGTGGAGCTGATCAAGAAGAGGTAGGCTTTGACCAGAAAGGGGTGAAGGAGCACAACTCAGAGAAAGTCATGGTGCACTCTCCCCCAACAAGATAAAATGGCTGTCATGTACAAAAGTTCCAAAATTTGAAAAATAAAACATGGAGAAAAGCGGTCTGTGCATCCAGAAGGGGCCATGTTACCAGGATACATGACAGTAACCTAGGTAAATGCTGGCAATTGGCAAATGTCACAAATCCATGAGTAGAGTTATAGATTTTTTTTTTTCTAGAGGCAACCAGAAGCCATGGAGACAACAGCTCTCCCTCAAGGGTACAATGAGCCTCAGCTGCCTTATGACCCCTGACAACCAGCCCTCCCCTACCTCATTTTTCTCTTAGCGTGGCCTATAGGAAGCCATAATTTGAGCAGATGTTTCAATATAGTAAATAATAAGGTAATGATGAAAAAAATGTCTGAAAAGCACCAGAATACCTTATGTGAAAGAGACTTTTTTTAATTGATCCAAATATATATATAGGGTAATAAAGCAGATCACCTCAAAGGTATCTTTCCCTATAGATCAACTAAAAAGAAAATCAATAAGGAAATATTGCCTTAAATGACACATTAAAATCAAATGAACATAATCAATGTTTACAGAGCTTTACATCCTAAAACAACAGAATATACATTTTCTCCAGTGCACAAGGAACATTCTCAAGGACAGACCATATGTTGGGGCACAAAACTAGTCTCTACAAATTTAAGAAGATTCAAATCATACATAGCATATTCTCTGACCACAATGGCTTGAAAATGGAAATTAACTGCAAAAAGAACGCTGCCCAAATATGTGGAGATTAAATAACATGCTACTGAACACTACGGGGTCAAAGAAGAAATAAAAGAAAAGGTCAAAAGATACATAGAGACAAATGAGAATGATGATACGATATATCAAAATATTTGGGGTGTAGCAGAAGCAGTAATAAGAGGGCAGTTTATAGCATTTCAAATCTCCTTGAAGAAACAAGAAAAATCTCAAATAACCAATTCAACACTTCACCCTAAAGAACTAGAAAAAAAATGAAGCCTAAACTCAGTAGGAGAAAGGAAATACTAAAAATTAGAGATATAATTTCATGGAAAAAAGACAATATAAAAAAATGTAACGAAAAAAAGAGCTGGTTCTTTGAAAAGACCAATAGAATTGACAAACCTCTGTCTCCCCAAGAAAAAAGAAAAAAGACTCAAATAAAATCAGAAATGAAAGAGAAGTTACAGTGGACACCACAGAAATACAAAGGATTATACAAGAATATTATGAAAGGCTATATGCCACCAAATTTGATAACCTGGAAGAAATAGACAAATTCTTAGAAATATATAACCTTCCTAGACTGAACAATGAAGAACTGGAAAACCTAAACAGACTGATCAACAGTAAGATAATTGAAACAGTTATCAAAAACCTCCCAAAAAATGCAAATCTAGGACCAGATCATTTCACTGGTGAATTCTACCAAACGTTCAAAGAAGATTTAATGCCTATCCTTCTAAAATTCACTACTTTCAGATAACATGATTCTATATATAAAACACTCTAAAAATGCCCACCAAAATACTATTAGAAACAATAAACAAATATAGCAATATTAGTTGCAGAATACGAAAACAATGTGCAAAAATCTTTAGTGTTCCTATATACTAACAATAAAATATCAGAAAAAGAAATGAAAAAATATGCTATTTTCAACTGCAGGAAAAAAGGTAAAATACCTAGGAATAAACTTAGGAAGTGAGGGACCTGTACACCGAAAACTACAAGATGAAGTTGAAAGAAATCAAAGAAAACACAAAGAAATGGAAAGATACTCTATGTCATGGATTGGAGGAATCAAAATAGTTAAAATGGATATATTATCAAAAGCAATATACAGATTTCATGCAATCCCCATCAAAATCCCAATGGCATTTTTCAAAGAAATAGAAAAAAAAAATCTTCAAATTTATATGGAACCACAAAATACCCTGAATAGCCAAAGCAATCCTGAGAAAAAAGAACAAAGCTGAAACTATCATACTCCCTGACTTCAAATTACACTACAAAACTCAAACAATCAAAATAGTATCGTACTGGCAGAAAAACAGACACACAGACCAATGGAACAGAACTGAGAACCCCGAAATAAACCTACATATATATGGGCAGATAATTTTCGATAAAGGAGCTGAAAGCACACAATGGAGAAAAGAAACCCTCTTCAATAAATGGTGTTGGGAAAATTGGAAAACCACATGCAAAAGAATAAAACTAGACTGCTTCTGATACTATATACAAAAATTAACTCAAAATTGATTAATAAGACCTGAAATTAAATGTAAGACCTGAAACAATCAAATACATAGAAGAAAACATAGGCACTAAGCATATGGACCTTTGTCTCAGAGGAGTATTTATGAACTTGACTCCAAAAGCAAGAGAAGTAAAAGTAAAAATAAATGAATGGGACTACATCAAACTAAAAAGCTTCTGTACAGCAAGCAAAACCATCAACAAAACAAAAATGCAACCAACCAAATGGAAGAACACATTTGCAAACGATACCTCCAATACTGGGCTAATATCCAAAATATACAAAGAACTCATATAATTCAACAACAAAAAACAAACAATCCAATCATAAAATGGGTACAAGACCTGAACACACACTTTTCCCAAGAAGACATACAAATGGACAACAGTTCTATGAAAAGATGCTCAACCTCACTAGCTATAAGGAAAATGCAAATCAAAACCACAATGAGATATACCTGTTAGAATGGCTACTATCAATAAGACAGGATGTAACAAGTGTTGGAGAGAGAACCCTCATACACTGCTGGTGGGAATGTAAATCGATGCAGCCTCTATGGCAAAGAGTATGGAGATTCCTCAAAAAATTTAGAGCTACCATATGACCTAGCAATCCCTCTTCTGGATGTCTACCTGAAAATTTTGAAAACACTTATTCGTAAAGATATATGTACCCCTATTGTTATTGACAGTGGCCAAGACATGGAAACAACCTAAGTGTCTTTCAATGGATGATTGGATAAAGAAGACACAGTATATATATATATATATATATATATATATATATATATATATATACACACACACACACACACACACACACACACACACACACACACACAAAGGAATACTATTCAGCCATAAAAAATGATGAAATATTGCCATTTATGACAACATGGATGGATCTTGAGAATGTCATGCTAAGTGAAATAAGTCAGACAGAAAAGGACAAGAACCGTATGATTTCACTAATATGTGGAATATAAAACAGAAAGCAACAAACAAACAAAACAAATAAACAAACTCATAGACACAGACAGCAGTGTGGTGGTTACCAGAGAAAAAGAGGAGTGGTGGGAAGATGAAGAGGGTCAAGGGGGTTAAATAAGTGGTGACGGAAGGAGACTAGACTCTGGGTGGTGAGCACACAATGCAGTACATAGATGTGTATAGAATTGTACACCTGAAACTCATATAATGTTATTAACCAATGTTACCCCAATAAATTAATTAATCTTTTTGTAAAAGACTGACACTATTTTTTTTTATTTGTGTCTTTCCCTAGCTTTTAATTCTCCACTAACATTCTGTAAGACCAGGTTAAGTTCTCCAATAGGACCCTGCACTTCCCCCTCACAAAATTCCACCCATTTGTGTCTGTTTTCTCTCTTATTAAGGGACAGTAAGTTTTTCCAGGGGAAGAACCACATCTGTTTTATTCTTGGTCAAGTCCCCAGCAGATTCCATAGGGCCTGGCCTATATTAAGTGCTCAATCAATATTGAATTGTTTTCTTGACTAGTTGCGGAAACTTGGGCAAGTCATGTCCTCTCTTTGAGGCTCAGTTTCTTCATTTATCACCTCGCAGGTTTGAACTATCTCTATAGTCAGACAATCTCAACATGTGTGTAGCTGTCATTTCCCAAAAGGAAATGGGCTGAGATGAGGCATGCCCAACGTAGGGCAGAGGCACAGGCCCTGCCCATCTCCACTGTACATCCCTGGTCTCCAACACCAATCACAAGGGAAAACCTGAGGGAGGATCTAGAGGGCAGACAGAGGATGCAGGACCCAATGTGAAGAGACCCGGATGGAAATTAGGAGACTCGGTTCTATGACTGGTTCTGCTAGTCCTGTCTGTGATCCAGAGAAAAATCACTGTGGGCTTCATATTTCCTAGTCCATAACATGACTGTATGAGCACCAAGGAAAGTCCCCTCTGGATCTAAGATCTCTTTTTACTCTCTTCCGAGCCAAAGGTTGCTCAGTCGGAACTATGCTGGCCATAAAAGAGACTTGAACCCATTATTATTGCTAATATTCCCATGGTCTCCTGCCTGAGCTCCAGATCTGCACATTTTCTTAGGAGTACGGATGGGAGATTGAATCAACCAGAAGAGATTCTGTTTCCTCTAACCCAAACCATATTAGGCTACCAGAAAAAAAAAAAAAATGTAAGGGCTATCAGGGAAAATTTGGAGCATCAGTGTAATCCCTCCCCAAGCTGGAATAAATGCACTTTTCAGTTTTGCATCTGTGTTGTCCCTGGGGAGTTATTTGGCTATGTCTGTGTTTTAACATCTGTCAGCTAAATCAGAGACTTAACTGTAAAAAAATTGTAGGGCTCAGAAGCACCATGTGGTTTTGACACTCCCTGGATGACACAGGGTCAAGAAAGCAATAAATGAATTGCCATGAGACCCAATATAACATTTTCATCAGTAACACAGCCCTTGTTCCAAAAAGCCTTTGCTCCGAACAGAAATAACATGTACCCATTTTCTCCAGAACCATATTTGGAAATTTCAAAGGAGCAGTCCATAACAACTGGAAGCATCTGGGATGAACAAATGGCTATTTAAAGAGTGTCATGTCTCTAAACATAACTGAAGTGACATTGCTCATCAGAACCTATTCCAGGTATATGTGATTATCACCTTGGAACAAGATACATGTACTTTCTGTGGTGGCTAGATGGCTCAGTTGCTTAGAGCACCAGCTCTGAAAAACAGGGTTGCCGGTTTGATTCCCACATGGGCCAGTGAGCTGCACCCTCCACAACTAGATTGAAGGACAAAAATTTGGAGCTGATGGGCCCTGGAGAAACACACTGTTCCCCAATATTACCCAATAAAATTTAAAAAAAAAAAAGATACTTGTGCTTTGATATCTGCTACACTGTATCACAGGTACTCTAGGTATGTGGGTATAATTAGTATAGAAATGCTTCCTAGGGTCCTATTGCTTAACTAAAGGTTGCTCCTTCAGCTTCTTCTGTTTTGTAGATAAAGAAATTAAGCTAGGAGGTAGTAGAGTGACTGGTCAGCTCAAAGAGCCTGATTTACATTAACATCAGGATTTGAAATCACAGACTTCTCAAGATTTGTATAAAAATTGACTTACCAAATCACTCTCGCCAACACAAAGCAGAATCCATGTTTCAGAATGTCAGGTGGCCCACCAGCAAATCCACATAGCAAATCTACCACTGTAGCATGGGTATAGCATGTCCTCCCAGAAAGACCACATTTTTAATACTACCTACTCATTCCAAGAAGGATCTCTTGACTCTAAATGTGATAGCTAAAGCCCTATGGAAAGAATAGTCAATCAGTTTCTATAGGGCATTTCCACTTAGGGTTCTGTTTCCAAGGCTGAAATGAGGTTTTCTGGGTTCCTTTGCTTTTCACAAGTTTTGAACTCCACACCCAACAGACACATTCAGCAGAAGGCCTCACTTAAACACTTCCTCTGTACTAACCAGAAACATGAATGTTTTCTTCCTCTTCCCCTCTTCTTTAGCTTCTTACAGCAGCAGCTATAGCTCATTTGATGGGGAATTGTTACTACTTAGTTCTTACTATAATGCCTCCACTGTTGCAAGCTCTATACATGTATCGTCTCATTTAATCCTCAAAACAACCTTATGCCGTAAGTAAAATTATGTCATCCTGTTTTACAGACACAGAAACTAGAGGCACAGAAAGGTTAACTTATTCAAGGTTAAGTAACTAAATGAGCTAATAACTGATGTAGTCAGGATTTGAACTCAGGTTTTTCTGCACTAGTAAGTAAGCTCCATGAGAACAGAGGCTTGTTTTATTTTCTGCTGTTTTCTCATCATCCTACATGGTACTTGAGATAGACTGTGTTCCCCCGAAAATTAGAACTAGGTGGACAATCAGCTCTAATGTGTCTTTTGGAGCAAAAATTAATACAAAACCCGGTCTTATGTTATATCATATAAGACCGTGTATTATATTATATTGTATTATGTAAGTCCGGGTCTTATATTATATAAGACCCAGTATGATATGATATGATATGATATGATATGATATCTGGTCTTATAGTAAAATAAGACCAGTTCTTACATTAATTTTGCTCCAAAAGACACATTAGAGCTGATTGTCCTGCTAGGTCTTATTTTCAGGGAAACACGGTAGTATGTGTTCAGTAAATATTTAGTGAGTAAATACACTCCATCCTCAAACCCAGAGAATGACTCGGCATCACAAGCATCAACTTGAATGGAGAAGTTGATTAGAGGAGCATTTTGGGAGAGAATTCTTCATGCAATCCCCGGGCTTTGCCTAAAGAATGCAAAAGCCCATTGTGTCTGCCTGAGAAGAGCTGGGAGAAATCCTTCTGAGCTATTTCTTAGAAGCTGCTGCCTGAGCCCTCTTCTCCCAGGCCACCCTGATTAGGTCATTGCTAAAACTGGATCAGTGTTTAAACACCGCAGTCAGTTTATAATGCTTTAATCATTCAAGTTTACTCAATCAGCTGCACGTTTAAGGAAGAAACTGCTATCCAAATCACAACATCCAAAATCTCCTTTAGATCTGTCTACAGATTCCTGTTAATACACAAGCTTAGAGTTTGCCTTTAGTTTATCACAAAGTAACTCTTCCAGAACTGGACCGAAGAACACGAGGCCTCACTCTTCCACTCCCTACCCTTGATCAGAGGGCCACCTAACTCCTGTCTGCTGCCATTCTCCTAGGCTCCTTCCTAAATTAAAATTTTGGATTACCCAGACTCTAATGCCTATTTAAAATAAAACCTAAATTACTACCTTATGTTGGGGCAAGTCAACACGACGTCTGGCATCTCTCATTTCTGCATGAGATTTGAACAAACCACCCAGCACAAGGGGAAAATGGGTCTTGCATCACATACTCTGTTGGGATCACCACTTTTGGAATTCTAGGTTTATTCTCCCACAGAGTCAAATTTAGCCCAACCCTAGAGAACAGTTCTGTGCACTCTGACATTCAAAATAATATTTGCTAAAAAGCGTGGGGGTTTGCAGGCAACTTGAGCTGCAGCAAGAGGCATGTTATTACTGACTCAACTCCTACATGGGTCCCATCTTAGTCATCTGGCACATGGTCACCGCATTGGCTTGGTTTCACAACCTCCCCCTTTTTTTCAATGCAACCTCAGAGGACACAGGTAGATCTAGTGGAGTTTTTGTTTTGCTTTGTGAAAGCTTAAGAGTAAGCCATCATAGTGATAGTATTTTCTTTTAAGGAAATCTCACAAAAGGTGGGACAAAACTTATACACAGGCAAGTATGTCTTGGATAAATGGTAATAATGTTGGTTGCCTCCAAAGTAATAAGGAATAACGAAGGAAGTAGCAATCTTTAAAATTCTCCCTGATTTAAAACCAAATTGCATAGCTAAACTTGATTCCCAGTTGGATTTGTCCCTCTTGCTGCCAGTTGTAACTGTTCGTCAACCACCCAGGCAGATGTCACTGGTGAGGATAATTTCTCTCTGGTAGTAAAGATTGAGCGTCATTCAGGTTACCTCAAGAAAAAATGAGCTTTATTTTAAAGATAAGTGGGCTAGACCTGCCTCAGAAACTATGGGGTTCCTAAGTAGTCATTCTCTTCCTTCACTCTTCAATCACATCTCTCCCTCTCCACATGTTAGCTGCATCCTTTCCCTTTACCAACTAGCCTCCTGGTAACTTCAGCTTGCACCTGACCAAAATGGCTTGGCTCAAAGGCTACCACATGACGTTTTCAGCTGGTTGGCCTAGGCTTCGGTCCCCCACCTTCTGATTGTGAAGCGCCCATAATACCTTTGTGGGTAAGTGTACACAGGTGCTGGTACCTGGTCAATCTGGGCTGGCAACAGCCTGGGTGTGAAGTCAAGAGCCCACCAAGGTCCAGACAGAGAGGGCGAGACTGTGTAGCATATAACATAATTATTAAGGGACTGTGGGCAGCAAACAATGCCTGGCCTCTTCAGTACAAACGTTTTTAAATTGTCGTTCTCACTGAGGGTACATTGGCTGATAGCCACCATTTAAAATTAAGATTTCATATATTTATTTAATGCTACTATAACTTTTAAGCCTCTCTCATTCTTTTTTTTTAATTGAGCTATAATTCACATATAAACGTCCCTCATTCTTAAAAGTAAAATTGGACAAAAACTTTAAGTGGCAAATAGTTTGAAAAGCTCCAAGACTCTTTGATCCATGTGGAATATGCTATTTGTCAGTGAACATCAGATGTCCCCTCCAAAATATCCCAACATCACCACAAACCTCAAACACGCAGGATGCACGCAGTTTGAAGTAAAATCAATAAACATTGGTTAATGTCTCTCAGCATCTCTGTTTTTTACAAGCTGCACCTGCAGCTCACAAACGCTCAAAAAATAATAAGACCCCCCACTGGCAATTCTATCACAGTTTTTACATGCCAATTCTTGACCCTCTCCCCAATTCTCTTCCTGATATTAAGAATAACATTTACAATGTGATAACAGCACATTCTCAGTGTGAGTGTGGCCAGCAGTCGTAAAAGCAAACACCTAGGGCCATCTCTGCCGAATGTGCTTTACAGTACTGGTCCCCCTGGGACAAAGTGGCCCAGGCCTCGGTGAGGGAATTGTAGAATAAGTATCTATTGACCTGCAACTGAACTTACCACTTGCTGTTTTTCTCTTATAATCTAAATCTGGAAATGTGCTGTCTGGTCAGCAGTGCACTACCAAGTCATTCAGCAAAGTGCTCCAGATGCCATAAAAGTGTGCCTGTGTGTTAGAAAATGAACTTGTAAAATATAGTCTAAGGATTGTGCGAAGGCCATATTTCAGACAGCCAAACTGCTTCTGCTGAGACACCTTTGTCATGCAGCCAGGCAGCAGCTGTGTGTATTGTAGACGCTGTGGGTGTGAGTCTGTCTGCGGAGTCACAGCTGACCCTGCCCCTGGCAACCTTGTCACTGAACACCCTCCCTGGGACAGCGTCCTGAATCCTTCTCACCGGGCACTGACAACTTAGCCAGGCCTGCTTACAGAGTTCCTTTCAAATTAACACTTTCTTTAGGCTAACTTCATAAGACACATCTCTACACTCCAATCACTGGCAAAGTAAAAAACAGACACAAATCCTATGTGACAGATCTTATATAATTTGATAAAGAACAAGCCAACTTTTTAAAAAAAAGACTGTAGTGGCTATTTTTAAGGAATAAATTGTGCTTTGAAAAAAAGTGCCTGGCATTTCACAATTATATCTGAGTTTTTTGTTTTTCAGATGAGGCCTTGCTTTTAATTTATCCTTGGCTTCATTCGTTAGGTTGTTGTTTTGTCTTTTGTCTTTTGCTTTTTAACAAGTACTTTGTGTTGATTCTTTTTTTAGTAGAGCTATCTGTGTATTTATGTTATCTGTATCTATAAATCATGTTATCACTCCATGAACATTTTTGTTGACTCCACCTCCTAATTTTCTCTCAGTTCAGTTGACTGCTCTAGGGCCCCGATGGTGTCAGCCTCTTAACTGGCCTCCCCACCCACTACTACTCCCCCAATCCGTTCTATACACTGCACTTAGAGTATTGGTTTTTTAATACAGGTTTCCCCGCCTATCCAAAAGGAGAGCTCTCCTACAAAAACTTTCATAAGCCCAAATCGTGTAAAGCAAAGAAGCAATTACCATTACTTTCATTTATATGGAAAAATTTTGAGCATTCCAGACCCCAAAAAACAACCTAGCAAATCATACCAAATATGCTTAATCACATCCAGTTGTACACTAAGCATAATATCTGTACACAGACTCTCTTAGGCTGTTCTGATAACCTAGGACACATCTTGCTAATAACGCACAAAATAAATTGAGGTAAGGCACAGATGCTCACAGACACCGTTCGGGTGAGATGCTGAGATGCTGAGTGTGGTTGCCCGGGAAGGAGCTTCTTAGCGGGGCCCACTCCCTGCTCTGAGTGTGAACTGCCTCCATGACAGCTCGCTGCAAAACAAACGCTGATCACTAGTTTTGCTTTTCTCCTTTTTTCAGAAGTGTAAAGGTCCTCTTCATTTTTTATTTTTTATTTTTTTATTTGTTGTTGTTGTTGTTAGTGAAAGCAGGTATTAATGTAGGTCTTTCCTAAAAGCAAAGTGGTATAATGCGAACTTTCAAAAAGCAGGGCCTACCTGTACCTTTCTGACCAAGATACCTCCGGGGCTTAAAAGCTTTCAATGACTATCTAATGACCCCTACCTACTTCCCCACCTTAATTTCACAACCACCTTCCCTGCTACCTACCTCCCCAGCACCTGATTCTACACCTCAGGGCTACGGGAGTTTTCTTTCAGTTCCTACTGAATCCTTGCCCCCATCGAACATTCCCTCTGCCACAAACGCCTTTCCCACCACCTCTTCACCTGAAGTACTCCTTCCTCTCAGCTTAAACCACACTCCCTCTAGAACCTTCTCCAATTGCCAACCCAGGAAAGACGCTGTTATTTGCTCTCAAAGTACCCTGTTCTTCATCATGCATATTATCACAGTTGTACCGAATTACGTGTGCAATTACCTGCTGAATGTGTAGTTTGTGCCTATGTTCGCCTTGGTCTCTCCCAGACGACTAATGTCTAGATTATTAATGTCTAATAATCCAATAAGCTCTTAATTACATCCCCCCCATTATTTACTTTTCCTTAATAAGCTTTTTATTTTAGAACATTTTTAGATTATTGTGAAAATAGTACAGTGAATTCTCATATACCCCACACCTACTTTCCCCTATTATTAGCATTTTATACCAGTATGGTATTTTTTCAAATTAATGAATCAGTATTGATACATTAGTATTTTTAACTAAAGTCCATACTTCCAAATTTCCTCAGATTTTCCCTAATACCTTTTTTCTAATCCAGGATCCCATCCAGGATACTAAATTACATTAACTGGTCAGGTTTCCTTAGCCTCTTCTGGGGTGTGACGGTTTGGTAGGCTTTGCTTGTTTACATGAACTTGACACTTTTGCAGCTTACTAGTCAGGTATATTGTATACTCTCTTAATTTGCATTTTTTTCTTAAATTGAGATATAATTCACAAACCATAAGATTCACCTTTTTAAAGAATTCAGTTCAGTGGTTAGCACATTCAAAAAGTTTCACAACTGTCACTACTATCTAATTCCAGAACTCCATTTTCATCACATTAAAAAAAAAAAAAAGTTGAGTATGCATCAGTAGTCACTTCCAATTTCCCCATCCTCCCAGCACCTGCCAACCACTAATCTACATTCTATCTCTATGGATTTGCCTATTGTGGACATTTCATATAAATGGGATCACGCAATATATGGCTTTTTGTGTCTGACTTCTTTCATGTAGCATAAGTTATTCAAAGGTCATTCACATTGCAGCATATATCAGTACTTAATTTCTTTTTATAAATGCATACTATTTCATTATATGAATGGATACACATTTGTTCGTCTATTCATCAGTTGAAGGACATTTGGGTTGTTTCCACCTTTTAGCTTGTGAATAATGTTGCTAAGAACTTTCATGCACAAGTTTGTGGACATGTGCTTTCAGTTCTTTTGGATATATATTAGAAGTGCAATTGCTGCGTTGTATGTAGTAACCCTATGTTTAGATTTTTGAAAAACTACCAAACTATTTTCCAAAGCAGCTACAACATTTACACTCCCAACTTCTACACATCCCCACCAACACTTGTTGTTGTCTGCCTTTTCTATTTTAACCTTTGTATTGGGTGTTAGGTGGTATTATCCATGAACCCATGAACAAAAACTTGTACCTATTTTTTTCTGAGAGTTTTATACTTTTAGTTCTTATATTTGTTTTGTAGTTTTGATTTGCATTTTTCTAATGTTTAATGATGTTAAACACCTTGTCATGTGCTGATTGGCCAATTGTATACTTCTTTAGAGAAATGTCTATTAAAATGTATTGTCCATTTTATTGATTGGGCTGTTTGTCTTTTTATTGTTAAATTGTAACTGTTCTTTATATATTCTGGCTACACCTTTATCAGATGGATGACTTGCAAATATTTTTTCCCATTGTGTGAGTTTATTTTCACTTTCTTGATAGTATCCTAGGAAGCCTGAAGTTTCTTATTTTGATGAAATCCAACTTATCTATGTTTTCTTTGTTTGCTTGTGTTTTGGATGTCATATCTAAGAAACCACTGCCTAACCCATGAACAAAAACTTGTACCTATTTTTTTCTAAGAGTTTTATACTTTTAGTTCTTATATTTGCTTTATTTTAATATTGTGATTAGACATTAAAACTTGCAATAATGAGCAAAACTATATTTAATATGAATAACCACAGAGATGTGAATAGAAAGGTCTGTGTTACAGATCCTGCTGTACCTCTGAACAATCATGTGAATGAAGGGAACACTTCTTTTCTCTGAACTACAGTTTTTCTCATCTATAACATGGGGTAATGAAACGCTGATCTCTAAAAGAAATATCAGCGCTAATAATCTGTAAAATTATGAGGTTCAAATTTCCAGGTATAAGACAAATAAGTCAATAACATCATGATAGTATGGTACAGTGTCAGATGGGTGCTGGACTTATCATGGTGATCACTTCTTTAGGTATATAAATATTGAATAACTATGGTGAACAGCTGAAACTAATATAATATTGTATGTTAGCTATATTTTAATAAAAATCATTTTTAAAGAAAGAAAAATACTCTTTTTGCCCCTTTCTTTCTCCTTTATTCTTCTGGAGTTCCCATTATGTGTATGTTGGGGGTATTTTAATAATTTTATTAAATTTATTGGGGTGACATTAGTTAGTAAAATTATATAAGTTTCAAGTGTACAATTCTATAATATATCATCTACTTAGTGCATTATGTGTTTACCTCGCAGAGTCAGTTCTCTTTTCATCACCATATATTTGACCCCCTTTACCCTCATCTACCATCCCCCTCCCCCCTTACCCGCTGGTAACCACTAAACTGTTGTCTGTGCCTGTGAGATTTTGTTTGTTTGTCTTGTTCCTTTGTTCCTTTCAGTTTTATATCCCACATGACTGAAATCATATGGTTCTCGACTTTTCATGTCTGACTTATTTCATTTAGCATGATAATCTCAAAATCCATCCATGTTGTTACAAATGGCAGTATTTCATCTTTTCTTATGGCTGAGTAATATTCCATTGTATATATGTACTACATCTTCCTTATCCAATCATTTATCAAAGGACACCTGGGTTATTTCCATGTGTTGGCCACCGTGAATAATGCTGTAATGAACATAGGGGTGCATATATTTTTACAGAGAAATGTTTTCAGATTTTTGGGATAGATACCCAGAAGAGGGATTTGATGGTGTCCCACAAGTCTCTGAAGTTCTGTTCATTTTTCATCAATGTTTTTCCTTCTCTCCAGACTAGATAATATCAATTGATTTACCTTCAAATTCTCTGATTCTTCTTTGTTCTGTTTAGTCAAATCTACTATTGAGCCCATCTAGTGAATATTTTTTTTCACTTATTATAATTTTCAACTCAATTGTTTCTATTTGGCTCTTTTTATAATTTCTATCTCTTTTTTATATTCTCTATTTGGAGAGACATCTATTTTTATATGTTCCTTTAGTTCCTTAAGTGTATTTAAAATCAATTATTTAAGTCTTTTTCAAGGGAATCCAACATCTGGGGTTCCCCAAATAAAGTTTCAATTGACTGATTTTTTTTCCTGTGTATGAGCTATACTTCCTTGTTCCTCGGCACATCTCATAATTTTCTGTTGAAAATTGGATATTTTAAATAATATAATGTGGCAACCCCAGAATATAGATTCTTCCCCTTCCCTAGGGATTTTTGTTATTGCTGTTTCATGGTGGGGATTTAGTGACTTTTCCGAACTAATAACGGTAAGTCTGTATTTCTTTGTCACATGGCCATTGAAATCTCTGCTCAGTTAGGTATTTAACTAATACTTGAAATTTCCTTAGATGCCTGGAATCTATAAATTCCCCAGTCTTTGCTGAGGGATACTGTGTACGTGTTTGTGCATACTTTCGACAGTCAGCCAGGCAGTTTACAACTCCACCTTAGCCTTTACTTTCTGCTTGTGCAGTGCCTAAGGTTAGCCAGAAGCAAGAGCGTAGAGGTCTTTCCTGAGCACGGCCCTGGGAAAGCACAAATCCAGACATGCATGTGACCTTTCAGATTCCCAAGAATACGTCAGAGCTCTTCAAAATCTCCTATGAACATCTCATTCCCCAGATTTTTATTTTAAGCCTTTTGATCATCCAATTGTTTACCACAACTGTTATCCACTGCTTCAGGCAGTAGAGAGTTCAACATTTGCTTCTCATTTTTTTTTTTTTAACAAATATCCCCAAGGAAAAAGCTCTTCACATTAGGTGACCTCTGCATCAGGTCAAATAAAGACAGCCCTGCATGTGGGGCCTTCCAGAGAACCACCAGACAAGCCAAATAATGACAAGTCTGGGAATGGGGACTTGAAGGAACTTCAATCAAATTTTATCCTCTTCAGTAGTTACAAGGCTGCTGATTTTCACTGTGATCTGCAGGCTGTTGGTTTTCATGGCTACTGTGGAATTAAGAAGGGGGAGCAGGCCAGAATGAGACAATGTACACACCTCAGAGCTCTCGATTCTTACAAAGTTCGCCATTTTTCTTAAATAAATGCTCCATGAATTGCTGTAAGCCCTTAGATCTGAGAAGCTCAATGAACCACAAGTAGAATAAATACACACATACAAACACCTAAGTACATCATAATCAAGTTGCTGAAAACCAATGATAAACAGAACATCTTCAAAACAGATAAAAGAGATATATCACAGATAGTAGAACAGTAACTTAAAATATCACTGACTTCTCACCAGAAATAATGCAAGCCAAAAGACAATGGAGTATCACCTATAAAGTGCTGAGAAAAAAAGCTATAAGTTAAAATTCTATATCAAATAAAAATATCTTTCAAAAAAAGGTGAAATAAAGGTATGTTCAGACAAAATAAAGCTGAGAAAATCCAACAGACCTTTAGGTGGAAGATACATATGTGAATAATACTGTCAACTGATGGTCATTGGTGCCAATTCAACACCACAAGTAATCCCCAATTTCGGGAGCAGTGAAACAGGAGATTTTATTCAGTGCAAACAGCTCAATTGTGATACAGCACAACTGTGCAACAGCTCAATAGTGTTACAGCTCAAATGGGAAACAGCACGGTATGAGGCAGCCCTCCAAAAAGGCCCCTATCCAGCTAGACAGTTCTGGTCTGCTCTGCTCTGCTCTGCTCTGGAAGAGATGTCTTCAGTGTTTCAACTCCAACCAGGGAAATACAGTCTTCAGTGGAAAGGGAAAGTGCACTCTCCAAGCCAGAGGGGAACTGACTTATATAGAGAGAAGCCCCAACCCCTGGTCCCTGATTGGCCTGTCCTCAGGCAAATGAGGACTCCAAATCCTCACAGTTTGATTGGTCCAAAAGGCACTGTACTGATTGGTCAAAATGGAGCCACTCTGATTGGTGGGTGAAGATGCTAATGAGGATATAGCTGTGCAGCTCTGATTAGAGGGGGAGACTCTCAGTCTTATTAGTTGAAATAAATTCCAGGAACTCCTTTATAAGGGTTGGCTCAGCCAGGAGAACACAGTGCAGGCATGCAGTTCAGTACAGGCAGCAGGCAGTTTAGTGCAGGCTTCTCCCTGAAGTGTTGCTTGTGTGAGAAGACCCTGGTTAGCAATGGCTGCTAGGCTCTGTTTATAAATTTGAGTCCAATTAGTCACAAGGAGTCCTTCTCAACAAGTACATTCATTCTTGGGGTCAACAATATAAATGATCTTTTTCTCATTTATTAATTCATTAAAAGTTAATTGATTATTTAAAGAAAAAATAATTACAATGTAGTATGTAGTATGTGATTCATAATGTATGAGGTCTGAAAATTGAGTTCTCAAACTTGTTGCAACAATGTTGCTAACCATTTTTTGATATCAGAGGGATTATTCATTATGAATTTGTACCAACTGGACAAATAGTTAACCAAATTTGTTATTTGGAAGTGCTGAAAAGGCTGTCTGAAAAAGTTAGACGACCTGAACTTTTCACCAACTATTCATGGCTCTTGCATCACAACAATGCACCAGCTCACACAGCACTGTCTGTGAGGGAGTTTTTAGCTAGTAAACAAATAATTGTATTGGAACACCCTTTCTTCTCACCTGATCTGGCCCCCAATGACTTCTTTCTTTACCCAAAGATAAAGAAAATATCGAAAGGAAGACATTTTGATGACATTCAGGACATCAAGGGTAATACGAAGAGAGCTCTGGTGGCCATTCCAGAAAAAGAGTTCCAAAATTGCTTTGAAGGGTGGACTAAGCGCAGCAGTCAGGACATAGCTTCCCAAGGGGAGTTCTTTGAACATGACAGGAGTGATATTCAGCAATGAGGCATGTAGCACTTTTTCTAGGATGAGTTTGTGAACTTAATTGTCATACCTTCATAAGTCTTCTGGTCTCAGGGCTCCCCTCTGTCTGTGGATTTCTTTTAATACAGTATGGTATAATAAACTGATATACTTTGCCAGGTATTATAGCAGCAGAGGACAGAGATACCAGGCCTGCATTTGAGCCTTAGCAACCCGCCCAAAAAAATGTCAGAAGTAGAAGTACTCTCTTATTACTCACATATAACTTGTACTTCTCAAGTCTTTGCTCCTCTTTCCCTCTTCCTCTTTTGCTTTGAATTACTTCCCCTACCTGTCTCTATCTATCCAAAAAATCTAACTTTCTTTCAGAGTACCATTCAAATCCTTCCTTCTTTCTGAAGCTTCTCTTGACCTACCCAAGAACACCTACCTAGTTAATAGCAGTGCTAGAATTAGAACAAAATTGTACTCCCTGCATTTTGTTCAGTGTTCTCTATACCACATCAATGGTTCCCAAAGTTTTACAGGTGGTGAGTTGCATGAAAGTAATGGTATTTTTGCAAAACATTCTGAAATAGGGGGTGGTCAGATGGTTCAGTTGGTTAGAGCTTGAGCTCTGAACAACAGGGCTGCCAGTTCGATTCCCACACAGGCCAGTGAGCTGCGCCCTCCACAACTAGATTGAAGGCAACGAGCTGCCACTGAGGTGCCAGAGGGTCAGCCGGATGGCTCAGTTGGTTAGAGCGCAAGCTCTCAACAATAAGGTTGCCGGTTCAATTCCCGCATGGGATGGTGGGCTGCACTCCCTACAACTAAAGATTGAAAACGGCGACTGGACTTGGAGCTGACCTGTGCCCTCCACAACTAGATTGAAGGACAACTACTTGGAGCTAATGGGCCCTGGAGAAACATATTGTTCCCCAATGTTCCCCAATCAGAAAAAAAAAAAAAAAAAAGATAATTTTTTAAAAATTCTGAAATATTTTATACATTTAAATTTTTAAAAGTGAATGTGCTATGTTTAGTGAGATACTCTTTTACACTAGATTCTAGCACAAATAGACATCAAAGCTTAAGAAAATATTGAGATAAAAAATATATAAATTTGGGAAAATGCTTTTTCTTAAAATCAAGAAAAGGCATTCATTTTTCCAGTATTTTAGTGGCAAAACAACTTGGTCTTGCATAAAGACGAGTGTCTGCAGAACAATTAAAGTCATTGTATCATGTGCCATCCTGAAATTTTACTTTACTCTCCACGAAAGTTTCTGAGCAATACTATACTGAGGCTGAAACTTCTCTTGATTTGCAAGGAGATTTGCAGAAAAAAAGAATTTCCCCAGTCTCATATTGCTCTAAAACAAAGTGGACTCTTTGTAATTGGGCAATGTCTCATTTTAGAAGAAAGGTATCTGGATTAATAGCCTAGGACATAGTTCATTCCATTATTCTAGAGGTAGATTCTCTTAGTAACTCAAATAGACTCTGTAGTCTGAGGACACTTTCTCTACGATGTCCCTTAACACAGACACTCATGTTAAACTGAGAAAATCCCAATATGGAGTAGAGAAGCCATTTCCACTTCACATGGCACTAATTAAGGATCGGTGCTGAAAGTCTGGCTCTATCTAGAACACATGTGGCTCTCTAGGGGTGTATGCAGTACTCCATTACCTATGGTGCTCGAAACCAAGAGAGGTGCCAAAATGTTTGCTACTCACTCCTGAAATAGGTCCACCTTTTCCACCAGAGGCCTAATGAATCACATAATACCCCCCTGAAAGATACAGTATGGCTTAGGCTTCCACTAAGTCTGAGGAAAAGCAATTCCATGCTCGCCATAGAGGAGACTAGGACACAGGGGCCAGGCTGGTTCTGCAAGGTTAGGCCCCTTTGGAAGAGCTACTGCTTCAGAGTTCCGGCAGTATCCAGAGATTGGAGGACAGCTGGCCTTAGTTACTACCACTAAGGGCAGAACAAAAGGAAATGAGTTTAAACCTCATCAAGAAAAATTTAGGTTAGAAAGCACAAATTGGTAACCACAAGATGGCCTCGGGGATATGAAAGACAGTTAGGGGAATACAATCAATAATGTTGTAAAGATTTTGTAGGGTATCCGATGGGCACTTGTCCGATTAGGGACACCACTTCATGGATGGTGTAGATGCCTGACCACTGCACTGTACACCTAGAGCTAAAGCTGAATAATACTGAATGTCAACTGTAATTTAATATATATAGTCACAGGATGTGGAGTACAGCATAAGGAATAGAGTCAATGGAATTGAAACAGCTATATACAATATCAGAAGGGTAGTAGATAGGGGGAGGAGGGTTATCACTTTGTGAAGGGTAAACATTTAACTATTACATTGTTTTGTACACCTGAGACTAATAAAAAAAAAATCTAGGTATAGATAATCTTTGAAGACTGTTAGTAGAATACAATGCCCCTGTGTTTGCCCAGCATTTTTCAAATTAATCACTGTCTTCACCAGTGGCTGTGACTAATTAAAAATCATGCATCATATCCAGAAATGAAAACTGGTTATCGCCACAGCCAATTTCAAAAATATATTGCTATGCCTCAGGAACTGATAAAAAGGTCTTGTTCAATCCAGAAATGGTTCCTGGAATATCTCTATACAATGTGAAAATGCATAAATTTAGTTTTAAGTGACTACCGAAATAAACTTTGTGAGGCAAGCAAGCTACATGAATAAACCAGATGGTATTTTTTTTAAGTTTTTTTATTCAAAATTGGAGAAAAGCCACATAATTCACTATATATCTAGCCTAAACTTAGAAAGATATTTCAACATCATATGACATTATGTGACAACCAGTTTTTGCAAAACAGTCAAACTTCCATTCAGTAATAAGGAATCTTTGAATTCAAAAGTGCACATTGTTCTTTGGCTAAAAATAGTAGAAAATCTCAATCCCTTAAATACAGAGTAATCTCCTATGATCTCTTTAATTTATTGCACTTCCTGTGACCAACAAAAACTTACTGAATACCTATTATGTGCTTATTTTGTGTAAAGCTTTTTATAAAGATCAAACTGAAACTTTAAATATAAGGGGAAAAGTTAAAAAAAACTCAAAGATTTTTTAAAACTATTTGGCATGTTTTTTAAATTGTATTACACGTTTTAGACATGATAATGTAATTTAATTAGTTCGTATGTATTTTTTTCTTTCTCATACTAAGTAGGTATATTTTCTCAAACTTATGAGACCTATGAAAAATTCATTTTCAAATAGCTTTTTAAAAGAGCTTATGACCTTAAGAACACATTTTAGAACTATGACACTAGTTCACACAAATTCAGTGATGTGTGCATGCACACGAATATGACAATTATGCTTCCACCCCCTACCTCTCGTTCCCCCCACACCCCTCTTCCCCACCAGTCCCTGGGGATGTCTGATCTCCAGTCTGGGAAAGGGAAGCGCCTCCTCCACATCCTCTCCCAAGGTCTGTCCCCAGGCCTACATCCATGGGGAGAAGTGCTGACTCATACCCTTATGTATTAGCAGCTCTCACTTCCCCAACCCGACTAAGTGGGACAACAAAGTGGAGCAAGGCCGGTGGCTGTGGAGAAGTCGTTGTTAAATTCTCCAGAGGGCTGTGGGAAGAAACACCCCCAAAGCCTAGAGTGTCTGGCCGACTGTAGGAGCTACAAGCAAAGCCTCAAGCACAGGGATCAGAATGTTGGCCACCACAGGGGAATGACCAAAAAGGAAGAGAAAGAAAAGAAAGGAAATTAAAGGTCAAGAGCACAGAGAAGGCAAAGGAAGAAAAAGAGAAAACAAGAAGTGCCTAAGGTGAAGTGGTCATTGGCCTGTCCACCTTTTCTTGAGGGTGGGAAGGTGGGAAGGGTCACTGTTCTTCATCTGCCCCTTGCCCCTGCCCCTGGCCCCTGAGCTTGGGTCCTCTCTGCAGGAGGTGTCCCTGTGTCTGGGGCAGCCAGCCAATGGAGTGTCTCCCTGCTTTCAGCTGACTAATAAATAATCTTTGGCCAGACACCTGCAAACTTGTGTTTTTTGATTGTTCACTAGATTCACTTCCACAAGCTTTTCACTTTTTCATTCCACAAAGGAGAAATTTTAAGGGAAGTGACTTGCCCAAGAACATAACGTGACGCAGGGGTAAGCTACTGCTCTGACCTGGATAAGACCCCACCAATAATAATCTATGATTCTATGTACTTTAGGACCCTGAGGTCCACAGTTCATCAGGCCAGAAATTTAAATTGTGTTGACAATAAAGGAAAAACTCCATTTCATTCTCAAATGCAGTTGTATGATGCTAGTTTTAAGTTCTAGAATAGGTAAAAATACTCTTTGATAGGAAAAATATCAGAACAATTGTTGCCTTGGTGGGTACATGCATGAGAATTGACTGGGAAGGAGCATGAAGGCAACTTTCTGGAATGATAGTAATGTTTTATATTTAATAGTGGTTTGGGTTACCAAGCTGTATGCATTTATCAAAGCTTTTCCAGTGGCACATTTAAGATTTGTGCATTTCACTGTATGAAGATTTTACCTAAAAGGGAAAAAAATCATAGAAAATATTTAACTCTACTTAAAAATAATGCATACTGACCTGTCTAGAGATGAAGTATTTTGATGTCTGTAACTTACTTTGGAATGTATCCAAACAAATAAGATGTGTTGATGAATGGATAGAGGGATAGGTTCATGGAGATTTATATGTGAAGCATAGTAAAACGTTAATTATGGAATCTAAATGGTGGACATATGGTTGTTCACTATAAAATTTTTAAAACTTTTCTAGAAGTTTTAAAATTATATAATAAAATGGTTTTAAAAAGCATTTGACAAGTGTTCCCTGGTGTGAGATTTCATATTTAGGTATAACCTTATGGGGACAGGTATTATATCTGACTCTCATATTTATATGACATATACATATAATACACCTATTATATGCATACATATACCATAGATACACACAAGTAATTTGTGTTTTATATTAAATAATAGTGATTAAAAAGGCATCGTATGAATTAATAAATAGTACCAAACAGATTGTATCACATGCACAAGCTGACTTTTGTTAACATGAGACAAGAATTTTTATCTATTAATTCAGTTTTACATGTAAAAAGCATGCATAGAAGTATACTGGGTACCAACCTTATGGATAGATTTCTAAGGAACTGCTACATAACGTTGTATGTGGGGTGATAGAAAAAGATGTCCTACATCTCCCCTTGTGTTTATCCCTATATGACATTCCACATTGCTAACTCCTTTAGATTACAAGAAGCAGTGATTTTAAAGCTAACTTAAAGTAGACACGTGGAAAGGGATACAGGTAGGTGGGGGTAAGTAGAAATTAGGCATATTGAATATTAACAGCTTGGTCTTTATTTATGACTGGCCTCCTTCCCTAAATATTTTGAAGTGCTTCCAATAAAAATACATACGATAATGATAAAACTAAGTAAGAGAAAGAGCATCAGGACCAAGGAAAATATGAATAAGAATGGTGGTTTTACACCAGCACAAAGAAAAACACAAATAATCACAATATAGGAACCTAGAATAACAGCTACAGCTGAGCTCTATATCTGTCTCTGAGCCACAGAAAAAAGTAACAATCAGTTACATTTAATTTTATGATTTAATATTTAGCACAATGTTCTGAAGCAATTTTGTCATATAAAACTTTAATTATTCAGTGATGTCACTGATAGTCCATGCAACACCATTCCTACCCTCCAAAAAAACTGCACTAAATGACTTTCTATACCTATACCTATTTCTTGTTATAGTCTTCAATAAAAACATCTGCCAACCAATGGTCATTGGCACCAGTTCAATGCCAAGAGGAATCCCCAATTTGGGGAGCAGTGCAGGAAGAGTTGCTAAAAACCAATGATATAGAGAAAAAATTATATATATATATATATATATATATATATATATATATAAAATTGTAGTTGACATTCATTATTATTCAGCTTCGGGTGTACCGTGCAGTGATCAGGCATCTACATCTTCCCTGAGGTGGTCTCCCTAACAAGACAAGTGTCCATCAGATACCCTACAGAATCTTTACAACAACAAAACAAAACAAAAAAAGAAAAATCTTCAAAACAGAGAAAAGAGACATATCACACATAAGACAGCAATAATTAAAAATATCACTGACTTCTCACCAGAAATAATGCAAGCCAAAAGACAAGGGAGTATCATCTATAAAGTGCTGAGAGAAAAAAGCTATAAACTAAAATTCTATATCGAGTAAAGATATCTTTCAAAAATGAAGGTGAAATAAAGGCATGTTCAGACAAAATAAAGCTGAGAGAATCTGTTGCCAACAGACCTTCAGGTGGAAGATACATGCTGTGTTTCCCTGAAAATAAGACCTACCCTGAAAATAAGCCCCAGTTAAGATCGTCAGCCAAATGGATTCATTTAGTACGTTTTGACAATGATCCAAAAGAAGATGACGTAACTGTATTTGAATAAATGTAGGTTGTTGTACATGAGAAAATAAGACATCCCCTGAAAATGCGCCCTAATGCATCTTTTGGAGCAAAAATTAATATAAGACCTGGTCTTATTTTTAGGGAAATACAGTATAAGACCCAGTCTTATTTTCGGGGAAACACAGCATGTGAATAATATTGTCAACTGATGGTCATTGGTGTCAGTTCAACACCACAAGTAATCCCCAATTTGGGGAGCAGTGAAAGAGGAGGTTTTATTAGGTGTAAACGGATTGATTGTGATACAGCACAACTGTGGAACAGCTCAATAGTGAAAGAGCATGGTTGCAAGGTGACCCTCCACAGAGGCCCCTCTCCAGCTAGACAGCTCTGCTCTGCTCTGGCAGAGATGTCTTCAGTGTTTCATCTCCAACCAGGGAAATACAGTCTTCAGTGGAAAGGGAAAGTGCACTCTCCAAGCCAGAGGGGAGCTGACTTATATAGAGAGAAGCCCCCACCCCTGATCCCTGATTGGCCTGTCCTCATGCAAATGAGGATTCCAAATCCTCACAGTTTGATTGGTCCAAAAGGCACTGTCCTGATAGATCAGAATGGAGCTGCTCTGATTGGTGGGTGAAGATGCTAATGAGGATATAGCTGTGCAGCTCTGATTGACTGGAGAAAGTCTCAGTCCTGTTGGCTGAAATAAATTCCAGGAACTCCTTTATAAGTGTTGGCTCAGCCAGCAGAACACAGTGCAGGCATGCAGGCCAGTACAGGGAGCAGGCAGTTTAGGGCAGATTTCTCCCTGATGTGTGGCTTGAGTGAGAGGTCCCTGGTTAATAATGGCTGCTAGGCTCTGTTTTTTTTGTTTTGTTTTGTTTTTTAATTTGGGTCCAATTAACAACCAGGAACCCTTCCTGGTAGTTATTTTCTTTCTTGGGGTTGACACATCTAAGGCATAAGAATGGTTATCTCAAAAAGCAAAAATTTCCAGTAAAGGGAATTCCAGGTGATAGAAATATATACCACCTCCAAAAGCTGTTCCAGTAGATAGAAGTAGGCAAAATAGAAGTTAATAAAATAAGGTTTTTTTCATAGTCTATGTCCTGTACATAATAAAAATATGACAATTCTTTTTTTTTTAAATACTAGAATGTAATAGATGTCCTTTCCCAGAAATCTGTACCCAGTTTCCCCACCTGCTCCCCTCCCCAATCCTGGCCAATCTCCTCCACCTTGGGGATGAGGGCGTGCTCAAACAACCTTGTTTATTCTGCTCATGGACATGTGGGTTCTGGAATCGGGAGACGTTCAGAAGGCCATGTCTGCAAAGAGAGGAAGGAATGGAGCTGACACAGTAAAAAGCAGAAACTAGAGGTGCAGATAAATTCTTTTTGATCTTTTGTCTTCTTTGTGGTCTTCCCTAAGGCATGGGGGAATTCTTCCAGAGAGTTCTGTGAGACAACAGCATTTGGCTCTTTAACAAACTTCCTGTTTTTCTAAGATAATATTAAAATGCAACCAATGAATATAATTTCATGAGAAGCTTAGAACATATATTCCAAAAATGAAATTTTCTGTTGGTTTGGCTTGATTCAAGCATAGAACTTATAGCATCTAAAGGAAATGATGAATTCAAAACAATCTTCCATAAATATCATTTTTCTCAGCCAAGCTTTGATGAAGGTGATGAAGAGCAGACAATTTGAGATGGCATGCTCTTGTAGGGCCTGGAATGCTGGGGCTCTGAGCTGATCCATATGCTCCAAAAACCTCACAAGCAGATGGTGAGGTTCTTTTTTGAAAACTGGGTAGACTCTGCTCTGATGAGCTCAGTCAGACCCATGAGGTTAGTCAAGGTCAGCAATCTAGGAAAGATCAGACTTCACAAGGTAAAATGGGCTTTAAACTGTTTTGGTAGCAATAGGAAGTCCTTGAGCTTTCACAAAAGCCTCTTGATCAAAAGTATGAAGGTTCATTATATCAGAATCTAAATGGGGACAATTGTTCAAGAACTGTAGAGCTGGGAGAAGCAAAACTTCCAGATGGCACGTGAACATCCAGGCTCTCCAAAGACAACTTTCATGTTGATTCATCATTATTTTTACTATACAAATAATGCACAGTTATTGCAAAAATTTCCTAAAGTATGGAATATATTTTTAATAGAAGATAATAATTCAATCTCTTAAGATAATCATGACCAATATTTGGCTGTATATCTTTCTTGACTTTTTTCCAGGCTTATGAAAACAATTTTTCCTATAAAAAGGTTTCAATTATACATACTATTTTGGAACCTTAACAATATTTTATAAATATGTGTCAATGTCAATAGATTATTCTACACCATCATTTTAATAACTACACATAACATTCCAGTAAATGGACATACCATCATAATTTATTTAATTGGTCCCCTACTACTGGTTGTTTAAATGATTTCTGTGGGGTTTTTTGTTTTTTTGTTTTTTGGGGGTTTTTTTTTTTTTTTTTGGTTATTATAAAGAACACGGAAAAGAACATTTTTATACAATAATACATATTTACTTGTTCAATCATCTCCTTGGAATAAATTCCCAGTACAATTCTTCAGCCAAAGAAACTTAAAAATCTCTTCAAAATTTGCTGTAGTCCACTCACTAGAAGGATTTTCTTAGTGGAAAGTTTATAAGATTAAATTAGATAAATTTGCAAATGTTTCCTCCATTTGCAAATTTCCTGCAGCATGCCACCTTAAACTTATTAAGTGTGATCAAACAATACAGTGAATGCTTAAATTAAAAAAAATATTATTTCAGTAAAAGACACATTGCCATTAATATCCCTCAAAATCGCCCCCTCACTTGAAATACACTTATCCCATCATTCTTGCCACTTTCTGAAGTTCTGGAAGTCGTCTTTCATGAGCATCTTTAGCTGAGCTGTCATGGCTGCCACCATGTCCTGAATCATTTTGACTTTGGAGAAGAGCCAGAAGTCGCACAGTGTCAGATCCAGTGAATACGGTGGATGAGGACACACTGTAATGTTTTTATTGAGAGAAATTGTCATATACCAGAAGCGATGTGTGACACAGAGCATTGTCATGATGGAGGATGATTTATTGCACAGTTTAAAACACATCTTCTCCCAACTGTAGCTCACACTTGACCTACTGCACCAAACAAGTTGAATCTTTTCACACACTGTTACTAAGGTTCAATGCACTGCTTCCCATATTGAAGATCCCTGTCTTTCCATTGGATGACACTCAGCAGGAGTATTCACTGTATTTATTTTTTTTTTATCACAATGGAAAGGCTCTGTGTCAGACATCGCTTCTGATATACAGCAATTTCTGTCAAATAAAAATATTATGGTGTGTCCTCCTCTACCTTACTCACTGGATTTGGCACCTTGCAACTTCTGGCTCTTCCCCAAAGTCAAAATGACCATGAAAGGTAAACGTTTTGAATCAATTCAGGACATTGACGCTACCACAACAGCACAACTCAAGGCACTCACAAAAGAGAACTTCCAGAACTGCTTCACAAAGTAGCAAGAATGATGGGATAAGTGTGTTCAAAGCAAGGGGGAGTATTTTGAGAGGGATTAATGGCCATGTGTCTTTTACTGTAATAAATTTTTTTTATTTCAACATTTACCATATAGTTTGGTCATACTTCATACCAGCATTTTCTAGAGCTTCCGGGTTTTGTTTGGCTTCTTTTGGTTTCTCATGGCACCAACCATCCTTTTGAAATCAGAAGTCTAGTGAGCAGGCCCATATTTACTGCAATAAAATGCCTCTTCCTGAGGGCAGTCCAAATACTCTAACAACTGGAAACCACTGGTTAAACTGAAAAGCGTTTCCTTCCGTCACAGTCTGCTTAATATCCTAATTTCAAATGTACAATTATGTGTGCAAATGGGCCCAGGGATGACAAAGGCAAATGTATGAGAAATAAATGGCTGCTTTTGGAGCAATAGGGATGGTGTTAGACTCTCTCAATACAGTCTACACTTGCCTGTACAATGGAGATGCTAGTAAAGACAATCCAAAATTTATCTTATTATCTGACACAATATTAAATTATATTTGTAAATTAGTTAGGCGAGTAATTTTCTGCTTCAAATTATAAAACTACACCAAGAAGAATGAATCATGGAGAAATAATTCCTACAATCTTCATCAGACAAGGCCTTGGCATCAGAGAATTATAGCCATTGTGTATTCAAAATACATGAAGATGAAAAGATTATCAAATGGTAGCCAGATATGCAAACAGACACCTTGAAGAGAAGGAATCTTGACATGCTGATATCACCTCCAGCAAAGCAACAGAATCTGGAGAAAACTGGCCCTTGTTGAATGAGCACGATGCACAAAAACTTTTTTCAAACCTGTTATAAATTGAATGGTGTCCCCCTAAAATACATATGTTGAAGTTCTAATCACCAGTACTGCAGAATGTGACTTTATTTGGAAATAGGGTCATTGCAAATGTAATTAGTTCAGTTAGAATTAGGTCATAGTGGAGTAGGAATGGCCCTAATTCACTGTGACTGGTAGCTATATAAAAGGGGAGAAATTTGAACAGAGACAGACATACATAGAAGGAAGACAATGTGAAGAGTCACAGAGAAAACTATCAGAAGCTAAGAGAGAGGCACAGAGTTTTCCCTCACAGCCCTCAGAAGGAGCCAGCTCTGCTGACATCTTTACTTCAGAATTCTGGCCTCCAGAGCTGTGAGACAATAAAGTTCTGTTGTTCTAAACCACCCAGTTTGAGGCACTTTGTCACAGCAGCCCTAGCAACCTATTAAACCTCTCTACCCACCTTTAACACCAGGAAGAAGAAAGATGTGAAACACTAAAAGATAAAGGAAATTACTTCCCAAAATCCTACTCCTCATTTGAGATGTAAAATATCAAACTATAGAAACAAAGTCATAGACTCAGCTATTTGATTAGGGCCCAAAAGAAAAAAATCACCATCATTAGGGAATGAAATAACTTGCTCACAGAGCTATTAGGTGAAAGAGTTGAGGTTTGACCCAAGCTGTTTAAAGACAGTCAATCCACCCTGTGCTTCTTTGGCAGGCTTTTGCCTCTGTTCTGAGCCCTAACCCATCTCCCTTTACCTCTCTTTGGCCCTCAGATACAGAGGCCTACATGCTGCCTCTGGCCGTGGCTCCCACTGCAGCACCTTACCCAAACCAACCCTCCTCCAGAGAACCACATTCCAAAATGCACCTTCCTTCCTCCCCTTTGCTCCACAAACAAACTTCCTGAGTCTTCAGAATCCAATCTCTGCTAGATTTTCAGAAGAAATCAATACGAATATCTAAAGCATTTTACACAAATGTGTATATAAGATATACAAATGCCAGAACTGTTTATAAACCAAACGATCTCTATTTGGCAGAATGTGTGGGGCAAATAACTTCAGTAAGGCACATTTGGGGTGTTTCTTGATGAATCTGATCAACTTCCCTCACTTCTCTCCTACCCCCTTTCTCAAAGTCTCTGATTTCTGGTCAGGGACCTAGGAAGTCATTAACTAGTCCCCTAAATACATTTTTAATTAGATTTATCCTTTTATCCTTTGTTAAAATGCATATGTCCCCGGAAAATTTAAGCTCAGGGTAGTTGGTCTCTCCTAAGAGCCACCGAGTTCACAGGAAGAAGAGTGTCAATACTCGGGTTGGAGGATGGGGGAGACAAGCCACTGAGAAGAGGGTAGACAAAAGATAGCTGCCTATCTAAAAGAACTGGAGATCATACTTAGCCTGTCCCACCATTTTGCCTAGCACAGAAATAACAACTTTAGTAAGAGCTTTGTCTCTCAAGTGCTTTTAGATGTTGTGGTAACTGCAGCTTTATTGAGCATTTTCAATGTCTCAGTTACTACCCTCGTCAGCACTTTTTTAGATATTAACTCATTTCATGTAAAGACAACAACCCTAAAAATTAGGTGCCATTATCCCTCTTTTATAAATGGAAAAAACAGAGGCACCAAAGGGCTAAGTAGTTTGCCTAATAGGGAGTGAAACCAGTATCCAAAAAGCCAGGCAGGCTCCTGCTCTAACCACTGTACTATGCAGGGAAACCTCATATGTGAAGTGGGGTATTATTATTTCAGCAAAAACACGCAGTAGTAAATTGAAGCATCTGCTGACCCACTTGAGATACAGCAAATGTTTCCACTTAGATGCCCAAAGCAGACATTAGTAGCTCTGACAAACCAGCATTCCAGAGCCACCAGCCATGCCTGCGGGTCCCAGGTACTCAAGTCCTACTCAAATGATACTTAGGAATGACTACCACAGTTCTGCCTCTGAAACCTTGTTTGGATAACTAAGCAAATCCGAAAATATGACTTTGGTCTGAGAACTCAAGCTATTCCTTGTGAGTCAGAGTCCAACTGTGCTTCTTCACTGTATTTCACTGGAGATGGCTGAGTGGAGCTCCTGACACAGTCACACCTTAATCATGGAATCAAGAGGCTTCCTCCCTGGCCACCTCCAGAGCATTCCACAGGGGCAGTCCAAACAGCTTGTGTGAACTGTCATAGTAAGGGAATTTATTTCTAAACAGAACAGAAAAAAAAAAAATACCAAACATCTGCTCTCCTTCCAAGATTTAAAAGGCCTGATGCAAGAAATTAAAAATAACAAAATTAAATGTGTGAAATTCTAGTGAGTATAATGCCTCCAATAGTTTGTTTTACTATAAATTCTTAATCTGCCTGTGACTTTTCACTTCAGTAAGGGAAAAGTAAAGTGTATCTGTGCTTGACTATAAAAATTTTAAAAAATTTAAAAAAAATTTAAAAAGCTGTGGCTGTATCTAAGAATGACTTGCTATGATGTCAGAATGTAAATTGGAGTTTGTAATGGTTTTAAGTTTTATTCCTCAACAAACAAGGCAGCTTTAAAACTTTTGGGCACACACACTCTTCTCTCGCACAGTGATCCTACCAATAAAAAACAAAACACAGGAGATCCAAGATGGCAGAGTAGATAAACACTGTGCCCGCTTCGTTCCATGAACACATTAAAATTACAACTAAATTATAGAACAATCAACCTGGGGAACCATCTGAAGTCTGGCTAAAGAGAAGTTTTATACCTAACAATATAAAGAAGCCACATCAAGACTGGTAAGACGGGTGGAGACTCAGAACTGGCTAACCCCTAAACTTCATTGAGAACCGGGAAGGAAATCTCAGCCATGGAGGTTCACCCCAGAGGACCAAGGGACCCCAGCCCCACACCAACCTCCCCAGCCAATAATACTGGTGCTAGGAAGAGGAGCCCCCACAACATCTGGCTGTGAAAAACAGTGAAGATTCCTACCATCCAGGTGGGACAGAAGGCGGCAGGAAACCTACGTGTCCTCTTAAAGGGCCCACACACAGATTCTCTCACTCCCAGGCACTCACCTTGGGCTCCAGCAGAGGGACAGTAACTCAAGGGGCGGCGGTGGAGGGGGAGGGTCAGAGACATACAGGGTGCAGACTGAACTGTGTTGCTCTGGGTTGAGGGCTGAATGACAGTCGCTATTTCCCTATGACGAAGTAGTCCTCCCAGGCAGCCAGCAGGTGGGCGCCATCTTTCTTGTGTTGAGCCCGCCCCCACATGGCCAAATCTGAATCTGATTGGTCTGGTGAGCTCTAAAGCTCAACTGTGCTGACTCACTGGGACCCTGCCCCACCCAACTCCCCCAATACCAGAAGCACTTTCAACAAGAGCAGCCAGCCCCATCTGCATTACACACTTTCCTGGAAAACTATCAGAATCCAACAGACCCCAGGCAGGTGGCAACTAGCTTTGGTGTGCTCTGAGACTTCTGCTGAGTAGCTTCAGGCTCAGCACTGGCACCAAACCAGGATTAACATTAACCTGGTGACCACAACTCTTCCCACTCTAGAGAACCTGCCTCACCCAACTTGTATACTGCACAAGGCTTTATCAGTGGCTGAACCTTAAGGGAGCCGGCAGATGGCAGCAGGTTTCAGGGTGTCCTGGCATTTTGTGGAGCTACCCCAAGCCCGGTACCTGTGGTTCCCAGCATGGCCTTTCCCATGTGCCTCCAGGGTTAGCAGAGGCAGCAAACTACCACAGATCACTTTGTAGCTCTTACTATGTAGTCCCCCACCAGTCAAAGGCAGTGGCTGATCTGGGCCTGCACCAGAGTTCCTTACAAAAGGCCCTAGAACCAACATACTTGGAGGTTGGCTTTTCAGATCATAGCAGAACACTGCCCAATTAGCCCCACAAGAAGCACACCCAAAGGGCAGTCTCAACAGGCACCAGAGCTCTCTGGGGCAAATCCCACTCAGTGGGGTAAGCCCCTCTACAGGGTAGTCTGTAAGCTGTGGACATGTCCAAACCCCAGAGCCAATAGGCCTGAGGGTCAATCCCACCACTGACAGGCCAAGAGCAGCCAAGGCTCAACTATAACTGGAGGGCAAACACAACCCATACAAGGGACTCTCCTGGAGCACTCAGCATAGGTGATCAGGGAGACTATGCAAGGACCCCACAGGACACTTAGTACCTAAGGCCACCTGGCAAGACTGGGAGACATAGCAGATCTACCTAATACATAGACACAAACACAAAGAGGCAGGCAAAATTAGGAAACAAAGAAATGTGTCCCTAATATAAGAAAAGGAGAAAAGTCCAGAAAAAGAACTAAAAAAAATGGAGGCAAGCAACCTACCAGATGTAGAGTTCCAAAAAATGCTTGTAAGGATGCCCAAGGAACTTTGTGAAAAATTCAACAAAGAGACTGCAAGCATACAGAAGGACATAGAAACCATAACAAAGAACCAGTCAGAAGTGAAGAATACAATAACTGAAATAAAGAATGCAATAGAAGGAATCACCAGCAGACTAGATGAAGCAGAGGATCGAATCAGCGATTTGGAGACGAGGTAGCAGAAAACACCTAATTGGAACAGCAAAAAGAAAAAAAGAATCCAAATAAATGAGGATAGTTTAAGAGACCTCTGGAACAATATCAAGCATAACAATATTCTCATCATAGGGGTACAAAAAGGAGAAGAGAGAAAACAAGGGATTGAGAACATATTTAAAGAAATAATGACTGAAAACTTCCCTAACCTAGTGAAGGAAATAGACATACAAACCCAGGAAGTGCAGAGAGTCCCAAACAAGATGAACCCAAACAGGCCCACACCAAGACACATTATAATTAGAATGGCAAAAGTTAAAGACAAAGAGAATTCTAAAAGCAGCAAGAGAAAGGCAAGTAGTAACTTATAAGGGAGCTCTCATAAGATAGTCAGCTGATTTCTCAATAGAAACTTTGCAAGGCAGATGGGAATGGCACTAAATATTCAATGTGATGAAAAGCAAGGACCTAAACCAAGATTACTCTACCCAGCAAAGCTATCATTTAGAATTGAAGGACAGATACAGAGCTTCCCAGACAGGAAAAAGCTGAAGGAGTTCATCATCATCAAACCAGTGTTACAAGGAATGTTAGAGGGACTTCTTTAAGATGAAAAAAGAAGATCAAAATTATGACTAATGAAATGGCAATAGCTACATATCTATCAACAATTACTTTCAATGTAAATGGAGTAAATGTTCCATTCAAAAGACATAGGAGAGCTAAATGGATAAGAAAACAAGACTCTTACATATGCTTCCTACAAGAGACTCACTTCATATTGAAAGACACACACAGACTGAAAGTAAAAGGATAGGAAAAGATATTTCATTAAAATGGAAACAAAAAGAAAGCTGGGGTGTCAATACTTACCCCAGCAAAATAGACTTTGAAACAGAGGCCATAAAAAGAGACAAAGAAGGACCCAGTAATCCCATTTCAGGGTATTTATCTGAAAAAAACCAACTGCTACTTCGAGGGGACATGTGCATCCATATGTTTTTTGCAGCATTGTTTACAATGGCCAAGATGTGAAGGTAGCCTGGGTGTCTGTCGATGGAAGAATGGATAAAGAAGAGGTGGTACATGTATACAATGGAATATTGCTCAGCCATGGATGGGAGGGGGTTCTTGCTATCTACAGCTGCATGGATGGACCTGGAGGGTACTGTGCTGAGTGGGGTATGTCAGACAGAGAGGGACAGAAGCAGTGTGATTTCGCTTATATGTGGAATCTAAAGAATAAAATAAATAAAAATACATAAAACAGAAACAAACTCATAGATATAGAGAACATTTTGATGGTTTCCAGATGGGAGAGGTGTTGGGGGTAAGTGAAAAAGGGTAAAGGATTAAGAAGTACAAACTGGTTGTTACAAAGTAGTTATGGGGATGTAGGTTAGAGCATAAGGAATATGGTCAATAATATTGTAATAACTATATATGTTGCAGATGGGTACTCGATTTATCAGGGTGATAAATGGGAGGGGGTTAAGGGGCAGGGTGAAAAAGGTGAAGGGATTAAGAAGTACAAACTGATAGTTACAAAATAGTCATGAGGATGTAAAGTAAAGCACAGAGAATATAGTCAATAATACAGTAATAACTATATATGATGCCAGGTGGGTACTAGACTAGTCAGGAGGATCATTTCTTAAATCACATAAATGTCTAACCACTATGCTATACACCTAAAGTTAATATAAAATAATATTGAATGTCAACTGTAATTGAAAAATTAAAAACTGGGGGAAAGAGTGAAGGGGAATAAGAGGTCTAAATTTCCAGGTATAAAACAAACAAGTCATGGGGATGTAATATACAGCATAGGCAATACAGTCAGTAATATTGTGATAACGTGGTACGGTGTCAGATGGTTGCTGGATTTATGGTGATCACTTCTTAGGTATATAAATGTTGAATAACTGTAGTATACACCTGAAATTAATATAATATTGTATGTTAGCTATATTTGAATAAAAGCCTTTAAAAATGTAAATTTTAATAATAATAATAAACAACAAAGCACAGTGTGAGGTGAACACTTCTGCCAGGACAGGCCCCCCTCGGCCTTTCAGGAAGGGTGTGAGAGCTGCCCTTATGCTCCTCAAAGTTGTGCTCACCCAAGCCCACCTAGCCCCAAGGAAGAAGGAACTGCTAAGTTCTCCACTTCTAGGGCCCAGCAAGCTACCTGTATACAAGTCAGGTGTCCACCCTTTCCCCCAGGAAGGGTACTCCATCAGCTGCCAATGAGCCCGACAAGCTGAAGTGTGTAACATACAAAAAGGGATGAGGGAGCACTTTCTAAGGGAAGGTGTAAGTCACCAAGATAGTGAGTTTGAAAGAGGGGGCTGGGGAAGAAGGAAGAAGGATTCAGTGAAAGCAAGAAAGGAAGGTAGGGGTGAGGTATGCCTGCTCTAGTAAAGAGAAGTAGTGTGTCTTCTCCCAAAGAAAACATATGTGGAGAATGAGGGAATGAGTAAGTTAGATCAAGTCACAACCTTTGATCCTTCTTCTACATAAAGCAGGTAAATCAACTCCCCAAACCCATACCGGTTCTGAGTGGATTTCACCTGGGAAAGACCAGCACAAAAGGAGGGCCTAGAGAAAAGAATCAGTGGTCACCATGTCATAATTTGGGGTCCTCCATCCCTACAAAGACTGGCCTAAAGAATGGGCTACTCTGTGGATTAGAGCTGGAGACCTGGGTACCACAAACTGCAAGGGATGGGGAGACCTACAGTCCTGCAGCAGCCAAGACAGTACCCCCAAGAATGAGAGCCAGCAAGACTGCACTTTCTGATGTTCTCTCCCTACAAGAGATTGACAATAAACAACCTGGAGAGATAAGAAAGGTGGAGCTCCTGCTGCATAGGAGTTACATTGAGGACTTCTGCATTTGCTCTGTATGCTCCCTTGTAATTGAAAAGCTCTGAAGTCCTTAAAACAAAAACGGTATTTGCTGATTCATGGAGACAAGAAAGTAGAATGGTGGTTACCAAGAGCTGGGAGAAGAGGGGGGATGAGGAATTGTTTAATAGATGTGGAGTTTCAGTTTTGGAAAATAAAGAGTTCTGGAGATAGAGGGTAGTGATGGCTGTACAACAATGTGAATATTTAATGCCACCGAACTATACATTTAAACATGGTTATGACGGTAAATTTTATGTTATGTGTGTTTTACCACAATTTTTTTAATGTAAATGATATTTGCTGATCTTTAGGGTCAATAAAGGAAAGGGAAAGGTATCGATGGGAATGTGTCCTACTCCATAGCTAATTTTGCGGAGATCAGAAACCTTAGGCGGAAAAGGAGTTTTAGCAATTGCTAAAAGGAAAAACAGGCAGACTCCAACCCAGGAGTCTGCAGCAGAGAACAAGGGGGAAAAAATGGGAGACAGGGCAAGCCTCTGGATTGGTCCTGGGGTCTGGCAGTAGAAAAGCCTTTGAAGGGCTTGGAGGTAACACGTACCTCCAGGCCCATCCCACGAAAAGGCCTCTCCCTCACTCTTCACTGTCTTCTCCAAATCACTGCAGTTCTAGCTTTCCTCCAGAGCCTCTTCCTTTAAAGCATGTGCTATCGTGTAACACCATTCTTTCCATCCTCTCCCCCAGTGCACCAGAAGGCCTGGGCATCTGGCTCAGTCTTTCTCTCTCCTGGACTCCTCCCAGCATCCGGGAACTTCAGTGTTCATGTTGCTGACTCAGTCAATCTGATTGCCTAGGTACTCACCGAGCGCCAGGCACCACCCTACCACTAACTTTGCCTCGCTATCTGTAACCCTCACAACCAACCTAAAGCTCAGTGATAGCAGGGGCTGTGAGTCTAAACCACGCTGGTCAGACTCCCAACTTCGTGCTCTTTATAGCCCTGCCTCCGAACGCATCTAAAATGTAAATCCGAAAATCCTGCTCTCTGACCACTCACTCCTACATTGGTACCTCTCCCATTAAAACTCTTCCTCCCCCTCATCAAGGGTCCCAACCCTCAATTCCTGCTTTTGTTCCCAGTTTATCAACCTTTCCTGATACTTCTTTCCAAAACTATGGCCAGAAGAAATGCCAGGAAAACCCCTATTGAGACTCTTTCTTTGGCTCAGTGCCCATATAATGAACCCTCTCCCTTTGATCACCAGACTACTGATCAAATTAGTGAAATCCTCTATGCCTAGAATTATAAGCAATGTTATGACAGTGATGTAAGTGCTGGTTTGAACTTTTAATAAGTGTGTTAGATTGGTTGGAACCAAGTGAAGAGAAAACAGGCGATGGCAGGTGGCAACTGGTAAGAACCATGGCTACTCCCAGTCAGCCTCATAAAAATGAGACTCTCTGCTTCCTCCTGGGGGTCTTGATCTAACGGGAGCACACTCTCTCACCATGATGTCACTGCTGGCATCTACTGAAAGACATGCTCTCTCTCTATCCTGAAGACAGTGACTCAGCACTCTAGGAGTCCCACAGGTAGCTGGAAAAATTCTCACTCCCTTTACCTTCCAGTGACATATATCTACTATCACGGGAAAAAAACAAGTTGTTGCACAATAACAAGTTGTTCCACATTCTTTAAGTCCCATACCTCAACCCTAGCCCCTAACTTCCCAAACAAAACAAAACAAAACAAAAAAACAGTCATCCACAACTCCCATCCCATCCAACTTTCAGGTTTTATTTCCACTCATCTTTCCTACTTTTTTCTTTCCCCAAAAAAAAAGTATCCTACTCCTTTCCAGGGCCAGTCACTCCATCTATATTTTGAGCCTATCCTGGCCTTCCTCTTCTAAGATGTTTCATCAGTTCTTGAGTCTTCTCCATCCAAACAATCAATCAATAAAGCTAACATTTTCTCAATTCCACCTGCTTCTCAAACCCCGATCCATGGCTGCCCTTCTATTCGCCACCAAGCCTTTCTGAGGTACTCGTGCCCTCCACTGCCTCACCTCCCATTCCTTCCTCAGCTAGTCATAATTTAGCTCCCAATCTTAGTCCTATGTTGACATTTCTTATTTGTGAAACCCAATCTTCAGTTCTCATCCAACTCTCCTTTCTAAAGTCATGGCATGGCCGTAAGGTGATACAATGTGGGGTTAAACGCAGGAACAACTAAACTCAGTGGCATGGGTACACTTTGGTTTCCATCAATCACAAACTGTTTGACCTGGAGTTTAGTTATTCATCCGATCTGCACCCCAGTTTCCTCATCCTTAAAATGGAGAATGTGCTAGTAATAGCCCATAGCATTTAAGGGTTATTAGCTAGCTTAGTAAATGAAGAGGTGCAATCTGAGAGAATGAAAAGCCGAATTTGGAGTCAGGGGAAAGGGATTTAATCCCAGCTACAGAATCTGTGTAATAACAAGATCTCTTGGTCTCATTTGTTAAATAGACGGGGTGATCGTGAAAGTCCTTTCATGCCCTAAACATTTCTATGAGACACTAAACAGTTTGGTAACAATTTGAAGCAATGTACAAATCAGTGCTAAATGAACAACTTGTAATAAAGACTTCAAGGAAAGGGAAGACTACTATAAGCAGGAAATTTGAAGGAAGTTGAACAAGTAAAAACTCAGTGGATCCTAAAAGACCAGGAGGATTTTGATAGATGTAAAAGAGGGGGAAATGGTTTCCAAGTTTAAGAAGCAAAATAACAAAGGCATAGAGGGATTTAAGTCATACCAGGAAGACCTCCCTGGCAGATATTTTCCTCATAACCTCCCCATGTCAATAGCTTCTGAATGTCAGTTAGTGGTTTTGAAGTGATTATTAAACTATAAATAAGTTGTTATTTATAAGTGGTAAAAACAAATGTGACCTATACTTTGCAGCCATTTAAAGTAATTTGTAGAAGAACGGTTAATGAAGGATGTACACCAAGATATTAATAGTGGTTGTCTCTAGGCAGTGGTTGTAAGTGACTTTTATTATATTTATCTGTATTATCTTAAATGAACAAGAATTTCTATTTATAACTAGAAAGAATAAAAACATATTCAAGGTTTTAAGTGCAATTAAGGAGGTGGTGACATATTAAGCCATTAACAATTAATAGTGGGAGAGATTGCTTGACAGGTGGCTGGGACTCAGTTGAAGACATAGAGATGCCAGGGACACCGAGAGAACTGTTGCAAGTAGCGATAGTAAAACACTGGCAATATTCTGCCTAGTTCCTAAACTTGCCCCTGCAACAGTCTATTTTAACCTTTAAAGACCATATTCTTTTTGACTTCCACTTTTATTTCTAGCACCCCAAAAATTCAAGGATTTTATTCATTACAAATGATCTCCTTTTAAGTACTGCTATATAAAGGGTACTACAATTACTTATTCTTTTTTGGTGCTTTCGGTGACAAGTGTCTGTCAGTTATTCCTCACCTCAGTCCTTACTCTTCAATTTGTAGCACCTTGGAATAGTTAATAGAGTTCTGAGGAGTTTTTACTGGGCAAGATGACTCCTGTGGACAAACATGATGGGGATAATTTTTATATACATTAAGGTGTATTTCTAATTCATTTTATCCTATAAATCAGGTTTATTGCAGCCTTTCCACCATTATGGTCTTGGAGAAGGGAAAAAAAGCAACTCTTTCCTCGGGAACAGGGACACTACTTAGAAATACTTCCTACCAACCAGAATGGGAAATTAAAGAAAATTTACCAGTGACTTCAAAAAAGAGACATAAACAGGGAGATAAGTGTGGCATGGTTTCTTTGCCCTGGGCCTAAATCTCAAAGTGAGAGATTGTTTGGTAAAAACAGAGAGAAAAGTCAAAAGTAGAGGGGTTTCTGCCCCTACTTCCTTTTGGTACTCCAAGAAGAAACCTCATCTCAGAACATCTTCTTCATCACTATGGAGGAGTTCCACGAGAGGAAATATGGTATGATTAAAAGAAAAAAGGTCTAATGTAGCACCTCAAAGTCTCCCTCAGCTCCCATGCGGCATGGAAGGAATCCAGAGATTTCCATGTGCCCCCTGGAGGGATTCCTAGTGGATTTCCATGAAGACGTCAGGGCAGCAGTGAAAAGACCCCAAAAAGGCCAAGGACCACAGAACAAACCACCCAGTCTGGGAATAAGTGAGAACCCCAGGAGGCCTCAGGAGCATGTGTGGTGCCAGCAAAAGATGAAGCAGGTCAGGCCATCTAGGCCAGACCAACCAACCACCAGGGCCCATCTGGAAGAAGAAAGAGACTCAAGTTCACTATAACTGCTTACTAGCAGATGTGCAGTGACCTGAAGACAAGTGACACTAGTGTGGAGCACAGAGGACAGCACAAAGGCCTAAGTCTCTGCCTATCAGTGGTGCTACGTTAATTGTTGAACAACAGACTCTCCAGAGAGAAAACACCCTAATCTGTAGCATTTGGGGATTTCCATGGTGTGACTACTGCCACCAATGCAGACTTCAAGCTATCATTGAACTTGGAGTTGGGAAGACATGCGATACAGACTAGTAGCGCACCATTATGCAGTATGTCCACTTATGGATGCAATACATTTAACTTGACTACCATAGATAATAGTAAAATGTAGTCAAATAATTAGGAAGTGATGAGTTTTGAGTATTACCTTTCTTTTCACTATTATTTATTTAATTGCAAGTTTATATAATTTAATTGTTAATAAAATTGTGTTTAAAATGGACTTGCAAAATTTCCAAAAATTGAAGTCAGTTCTGGTAAACCAAATGCAAGCCAGCTAGAGCATGCCACTGCTTAAAAACCCCGACCCATTTTCTCCAAATGACATCTTGGAGCAGTATAAGGAAAATATAAGGGACAGTATAAGGGACAGTGTAAGGAAATTCAAACAACTGGATCATTTACACAATATTAATTAAATTATCATTGATTGATAAATGTAAGTGTCTACCACCATCATTTCCAAACTTGAAGGCTCAGGATGAAGATGAAACCAGTCCAGAGAGAGAGAGAGAGAGAGAGAGAGAGAGAGAGAGAGAGAGAGAGAATGGAAGGGAAGGAAAAAGAAGGGAAGGGAGAAGAAAGAAACTGTACTTTCTTTGCACATCTACGCTTTAGTGTGTGAACTAGAAATTTTGTGCCAAGTAATGAATTCTCTAATGACAATAGCTTATGTGGGTGAGGGTTTATTGTTCTCACATAATAAAGAATCCAGCTTGTACTTCATAGTCACAAAATGGCTGCCCCAGATCTAGTCAATACATTTGCATTCAAGCCAAGATGAAGGGACAAAAAGCCCAGCAATTTCTGTACCCTTTTATCAGGAGCACAAAACCTTTCCCAGGGAAGGGAAAGGTTTTGCCTTCTCTTGCCACCCCCACCCCACCCCCACTCCCTTCCTCCCAGTGGACTTCTGCTGCTTGAGTCTTATTGGTCTAGGTGACTTAGCCATCCGTAGCTACAAGGGAGACTGGGGAAAATATCTCATTGGCTTTGGTGAGTCAGGATCCACTGCCCCAAATTGGGCATGTTGCTGCCAATATATGAATGAAATAAGAGTTCTGGTAACAAGGAGGAAGGGGGTAATGGAGAATGGGCAAGCTGGAAACAAGTCTGATACGTTAAGTCAGTATTTCTAATCCCAATTCACATAGCAAAGTGGAAGGACTATTTTAAATGGAGAAGAGCCGAGATTGGCATTTGTTTGCCGGAACATAAGATGAAAATGCAGGAAGATCCTTGAAGTCTCTCTCATATCTAAGGCAGAAATTATTAGGGGTGCAAACAGAAGTGAGGCCTGGGGTGTTAGCTGCCTGAGCAGTGGTCCCCCTCAGCCTCCTAGAGGAAGGTATTTCCTTTAAGCATTTCAAGAGCAGGCAATGGGGTAAAGACAATGAAGTCCAATGTTAAAGAATTTCCCTGCCAGGTAAAATTAGGGAATTACAGACTCTTGTTGCTTAATACTTTAGGTTACTCAGAGCTTTCACCAAGCAATGCTTTTCTAGGGACCTGAGTCCCACTTGCTCCTTCCTTAGCACACACTTCAGGTGTCATTCCTAAAGCCCGGGAGAGCAGGAGCACTGAGAAGGGAAGTAAAACGAAGGTCCTTCCTTCCTTGCCTTTGGTGAATCTCCAGACTGGCAAATGTTAATTGCTTGAACTTGGGAAAGGAGCTGAATGACTAAACTTTCATGGGTGCTGAGGTGCACAGCCCATCAGCAAATGAAGCCTTCCCTGCTCTGACTGGGCTTGTGAGTATCACTTGGTCAATCAACAAATTGTGGGAGTCAAACTAGATCCAGGAAAAAGGCAAGTTACAGATGCTTGGACTGGGGCAGGGCGGCGGGGGGGACGGCTGTCAAAGATTAACTACTAAACAGGAATTAAATATTAAATTAAAAGTTCCACATTATATTTTTCTGAAATAAAATGTAGGTCCTTTAATTGAATAAGTTGAATAAGCGCAAATAATTTCAAGCAAAAAAGATCTGTGATTCATCTCTCCCTGCTGCAAAAGTTACACAGGTAATTAAGTGTATTCTGCTAGTGTAACATAGTCAATGCTTTTCCCCTCTCGTATAGTATTAACCTGTTTAAAAAAACATTCACACAATTGCATTCTGAATTTTCGTTTTCTATGTCTCTCACAGTTCTCTCCTTAAAGTCTTGATTTGTGGGGAGTTAAAAAACAGTTGCTGTGTCTTTAAACAAGTACTCAGACTTGAAAATGTTAACTAATTTCATCTTCTTGATAAAGTTTGTCTGTGATCAGAACTGAGTCATACCAAAAGTACTTCTACAAGATTTGACCTTTTACTTAAATCCCACATTGAGATAATATACTTAAAATGGTTATCAATAAGACCTTTGTTTTTAAAAGCACATTTAAAATAAATCACTTTTTAAAAGCAGAAAACTGTTTTCAATTAAGTTCTTTACAGGCAATCAGTTGAGAGTTATGTTTGCTCTTCTATTTTCTTTAAATCTAAATTATGCCCAAGAGTGCCATGATAACAGCACTATACAAACTATACTTTACCATTGTATTTAGTTCTTGTCAAAATAAAGTCTATAAATTAATTTGTTTTTAGAGTGCTTTACCACCAATCAGCTCCAGGCTGAAAACAATGCAAGCAGCAACCACTTTTTATTGTTAATAAGAAAAACCTAGTCCAATTATATGAGGCTAATTAATTCTTAATTCCTTCTGATGACGAGTTTCCTTGCGGTAGAAAAATTTCACTCAATTCCAATGGTTTTTATCTTAGAAAAGTTTTGAAGACAGACTTTTTGCTTGAGTCCCTCCGCAAAGTGACACCTAAATAGGGCTAACTACCAGGCTTGGCCTCCTGTATGTTTTAACCACATAGTGCTTTGTCAACAAACTCCTGTTTGCCCATTAAATTTCCTGTTTTTCTCGCTTTGATTTAGCTCTCTACCCCTTCCGTGTTAGAGGCTGTTTATTACCGGCATTTTTTTCATTTCTCTTAGTGATTTACTATGAACATCCTAGAGGAGCAAAATTCTGATCTGAGAAAGCACAAGTCTGGAAGGAAAATAATCTAGGAATGAAATAATTTTATATATACATATAATTATATTCATAATATAATTCATTATATTCATTATATTCATAATTATATGTATATGTAATATAAATTTAACCCACGTCACTATAAAATGAGTTTGCTACTTCTAAAATTGACTGTGGTAAGTCCAGGATTTTTAAAAATTGGATCTCATAGGGTATTTGATTGGATTCCTCCTCCTTTCCCCTCCCACCATGGCCTGGATAGGATGAGCCAGGGTGAGGTCCCAGAGTGGGGTTGGAAGAGATATTTTTTTTCAAGAACCTAGAAATGAGAAGAATTAGAGAAGTCAAGGAGTGGAAGAAGCTGAAAAATCTCATCAACCCAAAGGGGCAAGCACAGGCTGGAAAGGAAAGACAAAGGTCAAGTTTGAGATGTTGGTTGGATGGGGACAAAGAACAGTCCAGGAGAAGATCTGGAACAACTAGGGCACATTTGTACCAGCCACGAACCACACCGAGGAAAGGACTTGGATGGGAGAGGGATCAGGTGACCAAGTGGCAGGTCTGATTTGAAGGCACAAAGGACAGCAATAAGAATGACCATAGAAATTAAGTAAAGTCAATCTTTCTCTTGAGTCCTTCTTTTCGGCAAGTTACTGGTCCATAGATCTCTGAGAAGGTTGACCACAGAAAGAACACCACTACTGCATATTTTGCCTCCCAGTTAATTGGATTAAAAAAGTTAGGTGCTACATGTCCACCCCTCTGAAAGAAAGAGCTCCACACCAGAAGGCCCATCCTACCCAACAGGGATTTCCCTGTGCGATGGCCCAAATAATTCTACCAATTGAATCAAGCTGTAATCTGTTGATAGACTTCTCTCTCAGTCAAATTCTCAGATGAAGAAAACTAACAATACAAAACCCACCTTGAGCTGAGGTGAGTCAGCTCAAGGAGTCTTTTCTGTGACGACCCTAGTTAGATAAACCTAATGGAAAAAAAAGAAAACGAAAAAAAAAACAGAATTTCTTAAGCTATCATTCAGGCAGAAATTCTGGCCTAACTGTTCCTTTGGAGGTGGTAAACCACTTAGAGATTTTATAGAGTGGATATAAAGACATTCTAGTAAGAATCATTTTTTCATAGACATCATTTTTTCATAGAACAGAAAAAGAGCTATCAAATTATTTCCTGATACCAAGGACGGCAATATGAAGTCTATACCCTGTGTTGTTAAATGAAGTAGAAGAAAGGAGATCTATGGATTAATATAACTCTTTGAGAAAAACACTGGAAATAAGTAATTTTATTATAATTTTCTCAAGCCTTTCCTTTCACTCAACTCTAAAAGCATGATCATATCCATCAAGTATTACCCATATATATGAATGGAAATTGAATTGTAAATTACATGTTCCTACATTCTTCATGGATACTGCAATGGATATATTTATGTGTCAACTTGACTGGGCCAGGAGGTGCCCAGATATTTGATCAAACATTATTCTGAGTGTGTCTCTGAGGGTGTATCTGGATGAGATCAACATTTGAATTGGTAGACTAAGTAAAGCAGACTGCCCTTGCTGCTGTGGGGCGGAGGGGCATCTGATTAGTTGAAGGCCAGAATAGAATAAAAAGCCTGAGTAAGAGAGAATTCCTTCTGCCTGACTGCCTTCAAGCTGGGACATCAGTTTTTCCCTCCTTCCCAACTTGAACTAAAACATTGCCTGTTACTGGGTCTCGAGCCTGCCAGCCTTCAGACTAGAATTCCACCATCAGCTCTCCTGAGTCTCCAGTTTGCCCCCTCACCCTGCAGATCTCGGAGCTTGTCAGCACCCCAGTCGCATAAGCAAATACCATCTATATGTATGTACATGACCCAATTCCGAGCGCATGAGACACACACCCTGTTGGTTCTGTTTCTTTGCAGAACCCTAATATAGATGCTTCCATAAATTTTATACCAAAGTTGTGTGAAGGATAATGATATATCAAGTAACCTTAGTTGTGTTTCTCTCACCCAGACCCCCAGCCATATGTCCTGTTCTACAGTAACTCAAAGAATGATTCGGAATAAAAGTCACACCCAGACTAAAGAGGAAGTCGCCACAGCAACCCCCACCCCAACATTCAGAGGTGCCACACTCAGTCAGGGCTGTTCACATCTAAGTTCACTGCCTTCATATGGCCTTCTGGAAGCAGGCTGTTTTAAACAGCATCATTTCTAGGGAGAGACCCAGAGGTAAGTAAGGAGTATACTTTGGGACCACTGTCTGGTGTATTGTAACTGTAATTGTATACCTCCCCTCATAGTGGCCCCACTGATTTAATGAAAGAGTGAAGGTAGATTGGTCTGCTGTGCAGGGTCTTAGATGACTTGACTTGACTGAATACATCATATCAACATATCAGCAAGCAATATGTCTCAAGCCAAGATCAAAGAGTAAATAAGAGCCAAACTTTCATACCGATATGAAAATTTTATTCATCAGAATTCTGTGGCAAGGGTAGCTTCTGCTCCCAAAGAAAACCTCCAGATCTAGAAAGTACATGTTCCAGAGGACTGTATACACCAGAGAAAGTCAGTGTGTGATATGCAAGGCACAGGGCAGGAGAGCCACCCAGAAGTACATTCTAGCAGAGCAAGAGAGAGATTTTTCACAGTTGTCCTGAGGGGGTAGCTGATAAGAAGAAATGCAGTGTAAAGGGAATTTTTAGAAAGTGAAATCTCTTTACTACATTATTCTTCAAGGTTACTCAAGTTAGACTGTTACGGAATGTTGTACTTTAAAAAGATTGGACCTATAAGGAGGCCTGGCTTTATGTGAGTTTTGTTTCATTTATATAAAGCCCATCTTCAGATTTCAATATCTTTCCCAATCTCCAGGAAGTGCAGACCTTTCTTATTTCTATAACAACTTATAATCCACAGTAAATAGTGGAGTCACCATCAAGAATGATGGAAGTATTGAGTTTGGTGTTTTTGGTATTTACCTTCAGAAATCTTAGCTTATTTTTGTGACTCTTCATATCCTGTGGCATACAGCATCCATGAATCAACTTTAGAAAAGCAAACTGCGGTGTGTCCAACATTTTGGCTCAAGGCATGGTTTTAAGTTTCCTCCATAATGCCTCAGCTCAATAGAAAGTTTGCATAGACCTTATATAGCAAATGTAGAGAAGGCAACACATACTAACTCAAACTATATTCTCATCACCTAAAAATGCTACAAAACATTAAAAATTAGAAAAGATTAAAAAAACAAAGCAGAATGTCACCAGTCTGTGAAATATCTGCCACAAAAGTCACCATAAAGAGAAATCAGACACAACTGTGTTGTAATATCTTAAGTTACAAATTGTCACTTAAGCTGGGAATAGCAGGACTGTCACTCTCTGTTGCATTCATTCATCTATTCATTCAACAAATACTAATTGAGTGTCTAATAGGTGCACAGTGCTCTGTTGAGCATTTCTCATGTTTGACTATCTTAAAGGAGGATTGTTTCCAATGCCTTTTTTATTCAGGCTCGCTGCTTCATTGGGTGAGTGAGTAAGCATCCACTTTTCATTATGGTGGGTCACACTTCTTACACAACCTTCATGGAGTCAGAGTCTCCCAGTCCTGGAGTCAATGAAACAAAAAAAAGAAGAAGAATTCACCATAGCTGTGAGACCAAGAAAATTGCCTCAGATACGGTCAGCTTCCAAAATCAAGGCAGAGACTGGGTTCACAGAGCGTTCAGTGGTTAAACAGTGCTTCATTTTCCCTGCAGACCCCTGGAGGGAGATTTTTAGAACAGAAATTTGAGAACACTTGGATTATTCACTACAGCTAAAAAAGGAAGTCAATCAGGGCAATTTATTGTATTACAAGAGATTTTCAAGTTCAGAGATTGAGGACAGAGTCTATAAGATTTCAATGCAAGTTAACATAAAGCAATAGTTGGATGTGGTAAGGCTGCCTGAAGATCCATTTCATCATCTGATGGAAGAAAGATGCCTGAAGTCTGGTTCCCACTTCTCAAAAAATCTTATTCTGCCTGTGGTTAAGCAATTGAAGAAAACGTTGTTCCAAAAATCAGTGTTTCAAAAAACACTTGATCATTCTATAGAAAGTTTTTAACATTCTCGATGTGCTCAGGGTCTAGAATGTGAAATACAGGCAAAGTCGATATGAAACAGCAGTTGACCAATACATCTCCTGGAGAAGAACTGCAGTGACACCAGGGCAAAAATAAAAAAATTTTTAACTCCGTTTTTCAGCAAATTCATCATCTGGTCAAATGATTACTGGTGAGTTGGTCATTCACCAAATGAGTTTTGGCAATTTCATGTTGAGTAAAGTAGCCAGCTTCCACAGTGAAACAGGGGAGCATTCTGGCTTGAACAAAGGAATCGCTTAATTCTAAAGTCAGTTCCATGAGGTAAGGGACCAGGTCTGTTTGGTTTACTGCTGCCCCTGCAGCACTTATCTCAGCGCCTGATACATACCAGGCATTCAAAAATTATTTGTTTCATGAATAGATGTTGAAGATTAATAATACACAATAATATTCTATACATAGGTCAGGACCCATACAAGGAAGAGCCGTGGGTGTTAGGCTACGAATGCTTCATCTGTTCCCATCTGTAAGAAGGAACTCATTGAAGATTTCTGAGCAGTCAAGTCACATGACTAAAGTAGGCATAGGAAAATTAGTCTGTTTGCTATTAGTAGGACATGCTAAAAGAGGAGAGACTACAATCCAGATGTCCCTTGATAGATAAATGGATAAGCAAAATGTAGTATATACATATACTGGAAAGTTATTCAGCCTTAAAAAGGAAGGAAATTGTGACACATGCTACAATATGGATGAACCTTGAAGACATTATGCTAAGTGAAATAAGCCAGTCACAAAAGGTCAAATATTATATAGTTCCACGTATGTGAGGTACCTAGAGCAGTTAAATTCAGATAGAGATAGAATGGTAATAGTTAGACTGGGGGAGAGGGGGCTGGAGAGTTATTGTTTAATGGATAAAGAGTTTCAGTTTGGGAAGATTAAAAAGTTCTGAAGTGATGATGGTACACAACAATATGAATGCATTTAATGCCAGTGAACTGTACATTTTCTATCAAAATTTACCAAATTTTTTACCAAAATGTTAAATGTTATGTAATGTATATTTTACCACAATAGTAATAAAATAAAATAAAGATCTAGAAGTAAGAGAGAGAACGGCTAGACTGGGAAATTACATTTTTCCATATGACTGGAGCAAAGCATTTGAAGTGCACTAGATGTGAGTTAGAAGGGTGACCAGATAGCATGTCAGAAGGGGCCATGGAAATTCTGACAAAGAGTTTGGACTTGGTACTGATGTTTGAATAACTGACTAAAATGTTCATAGACATTCATGGCAGAAAAAAAGAGAAGAGAAACTGGTAACAGGATTATCCACGAGGCTGTTTCATTTGTGCATGATCTAACGCAGGGTCTTTGTAATGGGAATGGAAAGGAAGAAAAGAATTGAGGTCAAAAGCATCACAAAGGAAAAATAACTGATTTGTTGATCTATTGGATGGAGGAAGGGGTTAAGAAAAAGAAAACATCAAAGTTTGTAGCCTGGAATTGGAAAAATGATGGTGTCATTAAAAGAAAAGTCATGGCTAGAAGAAGGAAGTGGTTTACAGGTAAAAATGACGATTTCCCTTTTTGACATGTCAAGCTGGAGGTAACAAGAGAAAATCAAAATGGGGAATTCCAGTAAGCAGCTGAAAATTTAAGTAAGCGATGAATAAAAAGTAGCTAGCTCAATCTACCAAAGGGAGGCTGAGGACGTCAGCCTCACCATGTGGCAGCTGATGAATTAATAATCGCCTTCAAATAAAAAGAATTAGTATGAGTGTAGTAAACAAACTGTCTTCATTGAAAAAGACTAATGACTACCACAGAAACAAGTTATTGAAAAGGTTATGAAATAAAAAATAGACTCTTTGGTCTAAAATTAAGCACATTCTATTTAGATGAATTATAATGTCCTTCATATAGTATGCTTAAATAATTTTTGAGACAGATTTCCCTGAATGGACTAATGGAATCAAAAGAGAAAACTTTAGGATCTATGTTATCAACTTTTCCATCCAGTTTTCTGAATTATTCTTAGATTTCTTAGTCTAATATCAATATACATTCTAACCACATACTGTATGAAGGATTGCCAACATCCTATCCTTTGGTGATATTATCATTCATTTAATCATTCAACATACATGTACTGAGAGCTCGCTAAAGATGTAGGCACAGAATCATAGTGGCAGGAATGCAAAAAGAAATACCACATATTCTATGCCTCGGAAGAGCTCACAGTCTAGAGAGCAAATTAGAATAGATGAAGAATTGATCCTGATCTAGTACACTAATATTCTTATCTAGGCCCCTGGTGTAAGTCTCCTAGGAAACATACTCACTTGTAGTGTTTCCTTAGTTTTTAGAGAAACTTGATCATATTATCAATTGATTATAGCAAACTATTACAACCAATTGTTACATCCTTGGTTAACCAATACATATGTAATTATTGTAACTCTCTCTAGATCAGGGGTGTCCAAACTTTTTTCAACGTTTTTCACCAAGGGCCATATGCGGTAAAATAAGCAAACAGCCGGGCCACTCACTCGAGGTGAAGTATGTATTGCCTCACCTGGTTTGTTTAAGCAAACTAAATATATTTTTGGAATTTGCTGCGGGCCAATTAACAATGGATCATGGGCTGCAGTTGGCCCGCGGGCCGCAGTTTGGACACCCCTGCTCTAGATGTTTGGAGAAAGATAGGTGACAGCCAGTTAGCCAGAAGAAAAATGAACCTTCAAGTTACCAAATAATTTTGAGGCTCCTCTCTACTTAAATATGTAAAAAGTATTCTTTGATTAACCCAAAATCAACAATACTACACAGCTCCTCCAGTTAGAATTTTTGTAACTTTTGCTATCTAGCATTTCAATCTGGCATGTTAAAAAGGACTGATTCATTCTGCTAATTATTTCATGAATATCCTTTGCTCCCCAGAAATCATGCCAGCTCCTTACGGATAAGAATTATGGCTTACTTTTCTTTTGAGACTCTTATGAGCCCATAATGGGGCTTAGTAAATATTTGTATAATCTAATTAAAATAAATTAATTATGTGCCTTGAAATCCTGTGTCAGTGACATTATATTGTAGAACACTGTCAAATCAGTAATTAAACATGCCATCCTTGCTTAGCACCAAATGATTTCTTTACTTTTGTTGTTTTTTTTTAATATCCAAAGTGCTACTTCTCTTTCTCACTGCTAGATCCTACAACATTGGAATTTACAGTATTTTCATATTTCCATAATGACACCTGCTGGTAGGAGAAGAATGGGTGAACTGCAGGAATTTTATGCATCTAGCTATAGCCAGTCATAGTCCAGTCTGAAACAACTTCTGTTCCTGAATATACAAAGAGTAAATCTCAATGACTCCAGCTACCCACGTCCTACAAATTTGACAAAGTAAGTACTATTTCAATGCTACTTCCCAACCAGAATTAAACTTATCCCTATCATCTCTGTCCAAAGCAAATTTGATGTAATTAAGGGTAGTCATTATTAAGGGTCCTAAAATTATCAATTCACTTGTTAAATATTTCACTCCATTTGAGAGTTGGCATTTAAAACATGACTATTTAAGAGATTTTCATTCTTTTACACTCTGTCTGTTCTTTTATATAATTAACGGATCAAGGTTTAAGTGGCCCAGAAGACAATGAATGAGGCATTTGTCTCAGTGCCTCAGTGTTTGGCCATTTGGAAGAGCAAGTGCAGAAAAGCATCAAGCCAAATCACCTCTGGAAATTCTGCTGGAAGATTAGTATGAGCCCAAGGTCTCCTGAGATTCCCCAAATAAGAGATATGGCTGCTGTGTTCATCTGTTCTACCATGTAAGCTTTAAAGGGGACAGGATCATGCCTGGCTCACACTCAGTGCGTGGCACTTCCCCGGCACAAAGTGAGCATGGATGAATATTTTTAAACAAACGTGTGTGTGTATGTGTGTGTGTGTGTATGTAGTGGCCAAATAAACTAGCTTCCGGGTAGATTTTGTCCAGACACCAAGATGTAAACCAGATTAGATGGGTTAACTTTGGCAACCATGAGAGTTTATTTCATTCAGTAGTTTAGAAAGCAGGAATATTAACCAAGATAGCCTCAAATAGAATATGGGTAAGTTGTATGCACCCAGGTTTCTTAAGAATTAGGAGCTAAATATATAACTCATTATGACATGTATTACACAGACTCTTTCTTATTTAGCCGATAATTTCTCTTCATTAGAAATCAGTCATGTGTGCCAGCAACAAGGGACAGGTAGTCCCAGAACAAGTTTTCTTTCTAACTGCCTGCAGTTGGGAGTCCACACTGGTCTTCACTCAGCTGACTGTCTACATGGGATTGTTGTCTCTTTACAGTGTTGCTAGCTTCTCAGACTTCCCTGAACTTGTTTCAGTTTGATTTCTTTCATACAGAGAAGGAACAGCTTATAGGCAAAGTACGTGAAGCAGACTTTCTGATTCCCTTTTCAAAAAACATTCCCCTTCTTCCAAAACAACAGCACAATGGACATAATTATCATGCTTATTCATTGAAAGTTGCAGGTTTTTTTCAAAAAGGAGAACACTCTGAGCATTTTATAATTCATTCTTTATGCCTCTACTGTATGTAGACAGTGAACCAATTAGATAAATACGTGTGTTATAAACACCTACTATGCCTCATAGGCACTGAAAAAAAGCATTTTTGGATTTTGCTCTCAAAGAGAGGTTCATGGCCAAGCATCATAGGCAGCGGCCTCATCTGCTATGAGGACTAACTCACACCCTGCCAGCAAGTCAGTGTTTAGCTAACTTGGTCATTTCCCACGCCCACCTCCCAGAGGCTATCTCTGTGTGCATGTGGCTGAGGCAAACATATCGGGAAGATTATGCTGTTCCAGGTACTCATTAGGACACCCCATGAATGGCAAACCATAGTTCCCAGATTCCTACCATGTCATGGGAATCCAGTACCTGACTTGAGGCTTTGCTCATCAATATTTTTTGATGGATAGGTGAAGCTTTGTAGGAAAACTGTGGTGATTCAGAACAACCGAATCTTTAGGGTATATCAAATACATGTGAGAGTGTGTGTGTATGTGTGTGTGTGTGTGTGTGTGTGTAGCGGCAGACACACAGAATTGCAACTTTTGGCCCAATACCCTATACAGCTGATGAAAGGACTTTATTCTTTGCTTCATACCCAGAGAAAATACCATATTGATTCATTTTGTCTAGGGTTTTTTAAAGACAAGGATCAAGGGGAAACCCCAACTCTCTTTTTCATGCCCTTATATCAAAATGCATCTCAAAAAAAACAAAACAAAATATTTCCTCACCTGGGCCCCTGACCTAAGATAAACCTGTAAACCATTTGAGAAAGGTTAAGGGTAAAAGGGAAATAATATTTATTGAGTGCTCATCACATGCCAAGCACTATGCTAAGTGCTCTTTTAAGTCTCACAAAAATTCTGTGAAGTATTTTCATCCAAACGTTACAGCCAAGGAAATTAAAGTTCAGAGAGGCTAAGAAACATGCTGAAGCCACCCAGCTCATAAGTAGCAGAATCAAGGTTTCTCCTTTCATGACAGCATGCTGCTTACCCTCTACACATGTACCCAGCTGCTACTGAACATGTCCACGGGAGAGAAAAGGTGTGAAACATGGCATATCCGGGTTTGATGGAGCCTAAAGCTTATACGAACTGTGTGTCTCTCTAAGAAGGAAACTAAAATACAAAATTTGATACAAAACTGGATATTTATGGAAAATAAGTAAAGAAATTACATAAACTACAAATTTTTTAAAAGATGATAAATATCACAAATATTTTCTTTCAATTCACTCTTCTGGCTTTCAATAGGGATGCCCTTCCTATCATATCTGAATTTCGATATGAACACCAGTTCTGGGGAAAAAAAAAAACATACAAAATTAACCTGAAATTAAGCCATACACAAGAATAATTCAAAAGTTCTTACATTGCATTGAGCTACATAATTGAATAATTGGGTTTCTCTTACCCTCATACTGTGACTTATTGATGAATATATGTGAGAGTTTTGTCACCACGACACTTATTTCTCAGATCATTTCTCTTGCTTTGGTAGCATTTCTGCACATCCTATCCTCTGAAATCACCAAGCTTTATCAGGATAATATGCAACAGATACAATAAGACAAGATCCAGGATGGGATGCAGAAAACATGCAATTTCTCACACAGACATGCTTGTTGTACTGCCTACAGGCTGTGCCCTATGAACAGAATTCTGATAAACTATATTCTATGCTATTTGCATGACAAAACAATAAAAATATATATAGTGAGTTTATAATTGTATACTTGGCATTACCAAGCATATTCCAGACAGGAGAGAATATATTTGGCTAGGCATCAATCTTCTGCTCACAATTTTGTCTGCTAAAGGTAAGAATTTTCCACAGTTGAGCTTCTCAAACCTTGCTTCAAATCTTTTTTATTCTCCACTACCCCTTAGTTCCAGTGACAAGTGACTGGCTCCTATCCTTAGGTTCTCACCTTTGCTCACCATCCGTGCTGGGTGAGTCATCCAGATGGTAGTAGGAGTATTCCTAGAAGCCATTCCTCACCCAGATGGCCACAAAATGGGCTGTAAACAACATTAAAATATCTCACTAAACTACATATATTCCCAATTCCACTTCCTCTGACCCAGATCCAAAATATGTTCATCACTCAGATGCCAGTTGACTAACTGTGATAGAGAAGGAAGCAGAGTGTAAAGAAGTAGCCTTGAGTGATTGCATTTAAAACATTTTGCTTTTGCAAAACTTAGAAACACACATGATCATGTGAACACACTGGTAGTGCCCCTTGCAGAACCTTCATTAGATTGCTGAAGACTGGCTGCTGATGTGGAATAGATCGTATTATAAGAAAATAGAATTAAGAGAAGCAATCCAAGGGCCAAGAGGACATCTGATGAGCTTAATAAGGCCTCTGGGTACCCCTATCTATCAGAAAAAGCAGATACAGAATAAGGGAAGAAGAGCAAAGTTTCAGCAATCATCTATGTTTTGATGAACTACAGTCACCCAGTGAAACTGAGAGTCTCCCCAAAATGCCACCTCCACAATCCACACGAAAAAAGCCTTGGAGACCAATACAGTGTAGTTCAGTGATTAAGAGATTAGTCTTTTGACCTTTTTCATTCTCCAAGATGGTAGTTTCTTATCTTCCTCACATGCATATATATAATGGGCCACTTTGTAGTAGAACTAGAAATACCATTGTTCCATGTATTATTTTTAAGAGCCTGACATAGACTGGAAAGTTGTTATTGTCTTTTTTGTCCTCTTATCACCTCATCAAAGCTTACATGTATAGTTTCAAGGAAGGCAAATTGGTTGTCATCAAGGATTGAAAAAATAAATATAACCCCTCACAAAAAGACAGTGTGAGTTCCCTTTATTCCATTGGATATTGCCTGTAGAGCTGATCCTACAAAGGGAAACATCCATTAATTTCAGCTCCAAAGGACACAAAAAATTGACCCCGCAGGATGTGAGGCCTTCATTTATCTGTCTTATATAAACAATTCCCTCTTTCTCCTCCTGTTGCTACCTGAATTGGGTGAGATGGTTCAAGGAGCTTGAGATTGCCTCTTTTCCCAAACACAGATATTCTACAAACAAACCCCAGTCTTGCAGCCCTCTCCTATCCACTAAGCCCAAATGCATAACACAGGCTTTTATGAGAGTTATGAGGTTGACAAAAAACAGTGCCTTGCCATACTTGCTTAGGGCACTACAACAAAATCACATCACAGATTGTCTTGCCATAATGCTGGTTCACAAATAAAAGGAAACACAAAATTTAGATGCTGGCTACAGTGTTCCAAGAACTTTCATACATGCTTCATACATACCCTTTTGAGGTAAATACTATAATCCATATCTTATAGGTAAGGGAACTGAGTCTCAGAGAGATTAAGACATTTTCCCCATGATCTTGCAGCTGAAAATGGGCATAAACAGTATTCAAACAGAAGACATCTGACATCTTATGAAGTGGTACCTACAGCATAAAATGGGGAGAACATGGGCTTTGGGCTTAGTTCCTAGCTCTACATATAAGAGCAATGCAGATAGATGATAGTGCCTGAGATAGATGAGAGTGCCCATTCCTCATCATAAAACAAGGGTAAGAGTAGCACCCAACTCAGAGGTGCTACAAATATTGAATGAGTAGTGGATGTAAAAACCCAGAACTTAAAAGATACTCAGTAATTTTTGTTATTTTCCCTTCCTCTCAAGCTTCTTGGAATCAGAGGCCACATTTTTTTTCTTATCTTGTACACACTCAGCCCTTAGCAAATATCTTTGGAAATGAAACTTGCTATGTCTAGTCCTTTTGGTGACAGGTGACATGGTATTTTCTAAATCAACATTGGCATCTTTATGCCAAAAATATTAAAATTGCCATTTCAATAGATTGGTTGGATGAAACAACTCAAATGACCATGCCAACAAAGTAGGAAATGGGTGGGAAAGCATTTTGCAATTTATTAAACCATCAGTTCCAGCATCTCTTTTTTATTAAAACATATTTTAGAGTTCCATTAAGGATGGCAGAGTAGAACAATGCTCTGTTTGCATCTCTCATGACCACCTCAAAATTACAACTAAACTACAAAATCGCCTAAACTACAAAGTCTGCCTAAACCAAAGTCCTATAGCTTAGGCTATACAGCAGAAGCTACATCAAGACTGGTAGAAGGGGTGGAGACTGGGAACAGGCTGGTCCCCGTACCCATGTATGGTGGTTAAAAATCAGGAGATATATCTCAGATGCAGAGGTCTCCTCTGAAGAGCAAGGGATTGCGCCCCACATCAGTCTCCCCAGCTCAGGTTCCCAGTGCCTGGAAAAGAAGTCTCCATATCTTCTGGACATGAAAACCAGAGAAGATTGACACTGAGTGAAACAAAGTACAGCTGGAGTCCCAGGAGCTCCTCTTAAAGGGCCCACACACAGACTTACTCACTGGCAGACACTCTCACTCTGAGCTCCAGTGCTGCGGCATCAGCTTGAGAGGTGCCAGGGACATCAGGGAGGAACTGAATTATCTAGCTTCAGGGAAAGACTGGAGAGGCAGCGTTCTCCCACACAGAGTGCTAGCAGAGGCGATTGTTTCTTTATTGAGCCCTTCCCATCCCAGCATGCAGATACAGATCGCTGCCATATCTGAGTCTCCATCAACCTGGCTAATACCGTTTACCCCAATGATTCCCTGAAACCCCACCCTACCCAAATTGTGGGCCCACCCAAACCTCTTCCAGTGTCTTTTCCATACAAACCAACTCTCTTGGTTCATTCTGCAGACTTTCCTAAAATCTTTCAAAGGTAAAATCTCTACAAAATGCCAAACAAGCAGCAATTGGCCTTGATGTGCCCTTACCTCTTGCTAAGCAACCCCAAGCCCAGCACTAGCAGTAGCTGGCCTCGGATCACAGCTTAGCCTCTCCAAGTCACCTCTAAGCCTAGAGAGAGTGGAAGACATCTGCAAATCGCTTTGTGGCTCATGCCAGGTGGCCTCAAACAGGGTACAGGCAGAGACTAAACTTAGCCAGTGGCAGGGCCTCTCCCAGGAGGCCCCAGGGCCAGCATACCCAGCAACCAGCTTCAGACCATGACAGAGCACCACCAGGCCACCTCCACAGATGACACACCCAAAGGGCAGAACAGGCAGGCACCAGAACCCCATTAAAGTGAATCCTGCTCCATAGGGTCAACCCCTGCACAACAGCTCCTTCACTGTAATCATGGCCAGTCTTCACAATCAATCAGCATGAGAGTAAATCCCTCCCACTGACATGCAAACAGCAACCAAGGCTCAACTACAACAGGAGGGCACACACAACCCACACAAGGGACATACCTGTAGCACATGGCTCAGGTGACTAGGGAGGCTGCACCACTGGGCTCAACAGGACACCTACTACATAAGACCACTCTGTTAAGACTAGAAGACATTGCATCTCCACCTAATACTTAGAAACAAACACACAGAAGCAACCAAAATGGGGAGACAAAGAAAGATGTCCCAAATGAAAGAACAGAACAAAGCTCCAGAAAAAGAACTAAATAAAGGAAGACAAGCAATCTACCAGACAGAGTTCAAAACACTGGTTATAAGGATGCCCAACAATCTCAGGGAGAACTTCAACAAAGAGATATAAAACATAAAAATGGAGATAGGAAACAAAACAAAAAAAAGAACCAGTCAGAAATGAAGGAAAAAATAATTAAAATAAAGAATACATTAGAGGGAATCAGCAGATTAGATGAAGCAGAGGTTCAAATCAGCAATCTGAAAGATAAGGTAGCAGAAAACACACAATCAGAACAGCAAAAAAAAAAAAATCTAAAAACAATAAGGATAGTTTAAGGGGCCTCTGGGACAACATCAAGCATACCAACATTCACATTATAGGAGTACCAGAACAAGAAGAGACAGAGCAAGACATTGAAAACCTATTAAATGAATAATGACTGAAAACTTCCCTATCCTGGTGAAGGAAATAGCCATACAAGCCCAGGAAGCAGAGAGAGTTTCAAACAAGATAAACCCAAAGAGGCCCACACCAGGACACATCATAATTGAAATGCCAAAGGTTAAAGACAAAAAAGAATCTTAAAAGCAGTAAGAGAAAAGCTATTAGTTACCTACAAAGGAGCTCCTATAAGAGTGTCTGCTGATTTCTCAACAGAAACTTTGCAGGCCAGAAGGGATTGGTACTAAATATTCAAAGTGATGAAAAGCAAGGACCTACAACCTAGATTACTCTACCCAGCAAAGCTACCATTTAGAATCAAAGGACAGATAAAGAGCTTCCCAGACAAGAAAAAGCTAAATGAATGCATCAGTATCAAACTACTACAAGAGATCTTAGAGGGCCTTCTTTAAGACAAAAAAAAAAGAGAGGAAAAAACTCAAAATTATGAATAATAAAGTGGCAATAACTACATATCTATCAACAATTGCTTTTAATGTAAATGGATTAAATGCTCCAATCAAAAGTTAGGGTGGCTGAATGGATAAGAAAACAAGACCCTTACATATGCTGCCTACAAAAGACTCACTTCAAATTGAAAGGCACACACAGACTGAAAGTAAAGAGATGGGAAAAAGATATTTCATGAAAAAGGAAAAAAACAAACAAAAAAACTGAGTTAGCAATACTTGCATCAGACCAAACAGACTTTAAAACAAGAGACAAAGAAAGACCCAATAATCCCATTTCTGGGTATTTATCCAAAGAAACCCAAAATGCTCCTTTGAAGAGATGAATGCATCTGTATGTTCATTGCAGCATTGTTTATAATGGCCAAGATGTGACGGCAGCCTGGGTGTCTGTTGATGGATGAATGGATAAAGAGTAGGTCGTACATATATACAATGGAATATTTTTCTGCCAAGGATGGGAGGGGGTTCTTGCCACCTACAGTGGCATGGATGGACCTGGGTGTATTGTGCTGAGTGGAGTATGTCAGGCAAAGAAAGATAAATGCCATATGACTTCACTTATATGGATAATCTAAAGAACAAAATAAATGAATAAACAAAACAGACTCGTAGTTACAGAGAACATTTTGATGGTTGCCAAATGGGAGGGGCGTAGGGGGGTAGTTGAATAAAGTAAAGGGATTAAGAGGTACAAATTGGTAATTACAAAATAGTCATGGGGATATAGGGTATAGCATAAGGAATATAGTCATTAATATTGTAATAACTAGTATGGTGTCAATGGGTACTAGATTTATCAAGGTGATCATTTCCTAAGTTATATAAATGTCTAATCACTATGTGATACACCTGACTAATATAATATTGTGTGTCAACTGTAAATGAAAAAATTTTTTTACTATTTTAAGCCAGTAGAATGTAAGGTGAAACAATAATCAGTTATCAAACAAGCATTCTGAGCAGCATCAAGCCTCTACAATAGGCATGAAAGGCCAGTGGACAAAGATTATATCTGATTCCAACAGGCCTGGCTTTTAGGATTCTGAACCAGCTACTGAGACACTAACCTAAGCACCTGAGTGCTGAAGCCAGCCTGTAGTCCTAAATGAAGGCTCTATTGTATAAGAAATAGGGTTTGGTATACAAATACACATTTTGGCAAGAACTGATCCACTTCTCTCCATTTCCACTTCAAACACCCTAGTCACAGCCATCATTATCTCTAGCCTGGAATTCTTCAATAGCTTTTGTACCTGATCTGCTATTCCTGTCTCTCTCATCCCTTCTCACACTGTAACCAGAGAGAATTTTAAAAAACACAAATCAGACCATGTCAGTCCCCTGGTCTCCCACAGTTTTTAGAGTCAAAACTAAACTCTTCATTATGGCCTGGAAGGCCTAGTGGCTTCTTCTTACTTCTTTATTTAGTGAATGAGTGAATGAATGAATGAATGAATAAGAGAGATGCAGCAATGCATTGCCTATCTAGGATGAAGCCCAGAATGTCTTGCATAAGACAGGTGACTGTTACTGCTCTCACTTAACCTTTATGGATCACACTGGGATATGTACAGAACAACAAAGGTAATTCACCCCTGTACTTCAAGAGCTATATCCCAGGAGGTGGTTTTCCAACCGTGGAAGGAAGGGGAGGGTCTTGCTTGTTTCATTCTTTTTTCTTCTTCGACTTAGAGAGATAATGGTGTGTACAGAGCCATGAACAGTTGTAAGTAAGAAACTAGGAATGCTACGAAAAAGTAATACATGGCTAGGAGGAAAAGAGAGAGGGAAACCAGCAAAATGATAAGAAATGGAGCAGAGAGATCAGTGAAGGAAAGAAGCAATGAGGAAGAAAGGTGGAATCCATATATGGCTCTCTCCATTTCTCCCTTCCTGAAACAGCAATTTGACTGGGACTTATTTGAAAACCATTAATCAAGATGAGTCCCTGTGACCTTGGACAGACGTGTGACAAATCCATGAATGGACTGCAGTAGCTAGAAGAGTACATAAGTACACTTAGCTTTCTGGGTGGATGGACAGAAAGCAAGAGCCACATTTGGTTAATATTCCACCATTACTGCCTTCACCGCTGTTTCTTAAAATAATGATCCCTTCAGTCCCCAAATATCCATAGACATTGACTGTATAAAAGCAATGTTGCAGGAGCAGGGAAGTAAGAGATAAGTAAGCCTTCTACCATTCTCTCTATCCTCTTTCTCAAAGGGTTTTGGAGTCATTGACCACTAAAGTGAGAGAAGCAGATGGTAGGTATTTTAGCTCTTTAGCAGATGGTAGGTATTTTTTCTGAACTACTAGATCATTGTAAGTATATGTGTCATATACTATTTTATCTCATTATTTAAACTTGTTCAAGAAAGCCTTGTCTCTTAATAAATCATAAGTTCCTTGAAGGTAGAAACCATGTATTCCCTCTTTCATATGTATCCCCCGCAGCACAGTGTCAGAAACATTGCAAGCATTTAAGAAAAACTCATTGCCCTAAATATGATTTAATTCTTTATTATCTTAAAATAATCCTCTCTAAAGTCCATGAGAATTTATGGCCTGACATTAGAGAAGAAACTGAGAAAGAATCTCAGCTAAAATGTCAACAATAATTTCAAAAAAATCAATGCACTCAACTTCCTCATCTGTATAGCTGGTCTACCACAGCGGGGGTGGGGCAGGGGGAAGGGGATTCTGATAGCCCATGATGTGAACAATGCTAACAATAGTTCATCCCGTTGCCATGTAAACACTGAGGAGCTAGCCCATCAATAGATATGCTGGAAATGCTGATCCAATTCTAAAAATAGAATTGGATCTCTTCAAGAAGCAATTTTCCAAGTTAATACAAATACACAACAAGAATACTGAGGCCCATTAAGTCTTCCTGGAACTCTTGTAGATTCATTAGCTGATGTCCCAAGTTCTTCTTACACTTGTGAGGGCTGAACTAAGCTGTCATTGCCATTGCTGATCTACCAAATTCTCAAAAATGCAGCAGAATCTAAAGTTATGTTGACCACTTCTTCCCCTTGGACCCATGGCAGGAACCATGAAATAATGGAATTCTTTTCCCTGAGTCTGGGCTTGGCCTCAGAACTTATCTTGATCCAGCACCCCAGCCCAAGCAGCCTCAGTCAAGCAGAGTGGCGATCTGAGATGAAGCCTTTTCCCCATATCTAGGCTAAGTAAGGTCTTCTAATCTCCCACAAAGAGCTAGTATAAAGGCCAAACTCTAAGTCTCTGAAATAGGTCACATTTATCTTCAGTGATACCTAAATCCTCTTTACAGAACTTATTCCATTGTTTCTATCAACCCCATCCCAACAAAGCTATCATTCTAAGATACTAAAGCTAAGTCAAGCTGCCAAATTTCCATGCTGTGTGCCTACCCCTGGCTTGCCTTCCACAGGTATTATTATTTTTTCAAAACCTTTCTTCCTTCAACTTCCTTCTCTGTTAACACGTGATTGTCTATGTCTTACTCCTTCTGGACCCTTCTTTCTTAGTTCCCTAGATAACTCCTTAATTAGTCTGACAAACTCACCTAAACCAATACAGTGGTACCTAGGTTTTCTAACGTAATCCGTTCCAGAAGACCGTTCAAGTTCTGAAACATTCAAAAACAGCCAAGAGCTAGGCCTCAGGATCTTGCACTCAGCGGAAGCTGTGTGACATGTTCGACTACCAAGGCATGTTCGAAAACCGAAGCATTTTCTTCTGAGTTTACGGCATTTGTAAACCGAAATGTTCTTCAATGGAGATGTTCGAAAACCAAGATACTACTGTATATTAATGCTTCAAGGGGTCATATTTGAATTTCAGCAGGGCCCTTCTGGGAACAATGCCTCAGCCACACTAATGGGGAAACTTCAGAAACTTCAGACCTTAACGTTAATTGGCTAGAAGAGAGATTTGGGAGACTGAGAGAGAAACTGCTCCCTGTCATACCTCCTTGCTTTTCTCTCTGAGTGCCCACTCTTTCTCAATCTGTCACTGCCCTGGGTCTTTTCTAGATCCATTTCAGCAAGCCAACTTAACCACTCTATAAGAACATTAACCATAAAACACCTAAAAATTCCTAAGAAAAGCTAAATTAGTTGAAAAAAAAAGTACCTGATTTCTGCAGGCCTTTGGGCACACGCTAACTGGAAGAGTTTGCTAGAACCTACCCCTCCACCAAAATTTAAAATCCTGTCTCTGTAAGCATTAACCTGGTACCTTTCAGAAGCTGAATAAATTAACTATCCAATACCACTTAGGTTAAGTGGTTTCATGTTTTCACCAGGTCTGAATAGGCCTAGACAACAAGGAGTGGGTGGGGATGAGTGTGTATTTTCATTTCTTTCATGAGCCCTATTCTCTGTGGACTGCTTGTTTCTAAAACTACACACTAAAAAAGCTTTAACTGCATGAGTAATTTTTGTTTTGTGGTACATTATTATTCACTTTCAATCATGCAACTCAAAAATGACTTACAGGATTACAAGAGTGTAGTATAAAGTTTCTAATACAATTCAATGGCCCTTAAGTAAAAACATGAACACCATCAACTGCAGTTATCCTGTGCAATAGCAGAAAACTGTCAAGCCCAATTATGTGAAAATGCAGGGGAACTGTTTAGACAAGCTCCTCACCAAGCCTTTCCATTGCTCATACAATAGAGGATGCTTAAGATCAAAACTCTAATGACATTAAATCTGTTTTCTGATTATAAAACATGCTTTTCTAGTTAGTTCAACATAGCATTCTCTGTCCTAGTACATGTACTAAGATGAACATTACACTAGATATTCCTAGGAGGAAGAACACAGAAGTCACTCTCCAATCAAAATTTGTGCATTTCAGTAACATCATACAAATGGTGGTGTGAGGGGAGTCTCTTGAAATCTCCCCTAGAATTTACAACAAATTGAACAACTATAACTCCACAAAGGACTCCCTGCGCAGCAGACAGGCAAGACTAAAAGGCGCACTACTGAAATCATCTAAAGGTGGGCAAATTGGGCAAGCGAGTGAGGAGGGAAGTGGAAAGTACGGAGACACGGGCCGCACTGGTGCAGGACACAGACTGGAGCTTAGAGCTCCGAGATCCCTGCATTCTGGAGCTGCTGGAGCTGGAGGAGAGGGAAGAACTCAAACTGCTAGTGCTCCATTTATGGCCCACAGTCCTGACTGAGGGATCAGCATATTACATGGCTAACCCAACACTCACGGCAGATACCTTGGAGCAAAGACTGAGGGAAAAACGATGAAACAGCAGTTTAAGCTTTCACTGAAGAGCAGAGAATGGAAGGCTTAGGCACTGAGCCTAGCTACCCCCTCCCTACCCTCCCAGAGCTCGCCCCGCCCCCACCTGCCCAGTGCTAGAAGCAGAACAGTAGCAGTGTCAGATCAAAAGAACAGAATATTTGCAGTTCTAAGAACTGTGACCCGAAGTCATGGAGTCACAGCCCAACTAGTTCCAGCGAAGGGAAGAGAGCCTTGGGTACAGGACTGGCTGTGGTGGTGGTCATCGCCATTGCTCTGGGTCACCTCTCACAACCTACCCCACCCCTCTCCCCACCTATCTGGGTGGATCCCTGCATGAGTAAACAGACCTCCTGAAACACACAGGCTCTGAATCTGGTGCAGGAAAAGCTTTGGAACTTCAGAAGCTCTCCACATCCCCCCACAGAGATGGTGCCCTGTGACCCAGGTGAACTGTTCACAGTGGAGAAGCCTGCCTTCCAGGGAATCCCCCCATTGTGTAAGAAGCCAGAACAGTGCAGAGAAAATATAACACTACAGTGTGAGAGATAATAAAAGGCTGCAGTAGGAAAGAAAACAAAACATTCTGCCAACACCTACAGGGAAACAAAAGAAAGATCTCTCTCTATCAACCTGTCACAGAACCCATTCCTGTAGATGCCTAGGAAGGAAATAATAAGTCATTAATTGTCATGAATAACCAATGTAATGACAGCTTAGAAAGAAAATGAAAAGGCTCCAGAAAATAAATTTGAAGACATGGAAATATGTGAATTAAATGACAGAGAATTCAAGATTGCAATTCTTAAGAAACTCAATGAGATGCAAGGAAACACAGACAGGCAGTTTAATGAACTCAGAAACACAATCAAAGAACAAAATCAGACTAGAGAAAAAGAACAAGAGACAAAGATGGACATTTCATAATGATAAAAGGGACTATACAACAAGAAGACATAAAAGTCATCAATATTTATGCCCCCAATCAGGTAGCACCAAACTATACCAAGCAACTACTAACAGAACTAAAGAGAGAAATTGACCAAAACACAACTATAGTAGGGGACCTAAATACATCATTGACAGCTATGGATAGATCATCCAAACAGAAAATAAATAAAGAAATAGCAGCCCTAAATGACACATTAGATGAAATGGACATAATTGACATTTATAGAGCACCTCATCCTAGAATATCAGACTATACATTCTTTTCTAGTGTACATGGAACAATCTCAAGGATAGACCATATATTGGGACATAAAACAAGCCTCAGCAAATTTAAGAAGACTGAAATCATACCAAGCATATTCTCTGATCACAAGGCTTTGAAACTGAATATCAACTACAAAAAGAAAACAGGAAAAACCACAAATAAGTGGAGAATAAACAACATACTTTTAAAGAATGACTGAGTCAAAGAAGAAATAAGAGGACAGATCAAAAGATACATAGAAACAAATGAGAATGAAAATACAACCTACCAAAATTTTGGGGATGCAGCGAAAGCAGTTTTAAGAGGGAAATTTATATTATTACAGGCCTATCTCAAGAAACAAGAAAAATCCCAGATAAATAACCTTACATTACACCTTAAAGAACTAGAAAAAGAAGAACAAATGAAACCCAAAGTCAGCAGAAGGAAATAATAAAAATCAGAGCAGAACTAAATGAAATAGAGAACAAAAAGACAATAGAAAAAATTAATGCGACAAAGGGCTGGTTCTTTGAAAAGATTAATTAAATTGACAAACCCTTGGCTACACTCACTAAGATAAAAAGAGAAAAGACACAAATAAAATAAAAAATGGAAGAGGGGAAGTTATCACGGATGCCACAGAAATACAAAGGATCATCCAAGAATATTATGAAGGACTATATGTGACCAAATTCAATAACCTAGAAGAAATGGACAAGTTCTTGGAAACACATAGCCTTTCTAGGCTGAATCACAAAGAATTGGAAAAATCTAAATAGACTGATCACCAGTAAGGAAATTGAATCAGTCATCCGAAATCTTTCCAAAAGCCAAAATCCAGGACCAGATGGCTTCACTAGTGAATTCTAGCAAACCTTCAAAGAGGATCTAATACCTGTCCTACTCAAACTCTTCCATAAATTGAAGAAGAGACAATACTCCCTAACTCATTTTATGAGGCCAACATTACCCTGATACCAAAATCTGGTAAGGACAACACACAAAAAAAGAAAATTACAGACCAATATCTCTGATGAATACAGATGTAAAAATCCTAAACAAAATTCTAGTAAATTGAATGCAGCAATGCATTAAAAAGATTATATATCATGGCCAAGTGGGGTTCATGCAGGGATACAAGATGGTTCAACATACACAAATCCATCAATGTGACATACACATAAACAAAAGACAAAAATCATATGATTATCTCAATAGATGCAGAAAAAGCGTTTGACAAGATACAACATCCATTTATGATTAAAACACTTAATAAAATAGGTATAGAAGGAAAACATGTTAACATAATATGACAAACCCTCAGCTAATATCATAATTAATGGTGAAAAACTGAAACCTTTTGTTTTACGTTCAGGAACATGACAGGGCTCTCCCCTATCACCTCTGCTTTTCAACATAGTGTTGGAAGTCCTTGCCAGAGCAATCAGACAAGAGAAAGAAATAAAAGGCATCCAAATTGGGAATGAAGAAGTTAAATTGTCACTCTTTGCAGATGACATTATGCTACATATAGACAACGCTAAAGAATCCACCAAATAGCTATTAGAAACAATAAACGAATACAGTCAAGTTGCCAGCTACAAAATCAATGTACGAAAGTCCATTGCATTCCTATATACTAACGATGAAATCTCAGAAAATAAAAAATAAAAAAAGCAATTCCTTTCGCAATTGCAACAAAAAGAATAAAATACCTAGGAATAAACTTAACCAAGGATGTGAAAGACCTATATACTGAAAACTATAAGACATTTTTAAAAGAAATTGAAGAAGACAAAGAAGTGGAAAGACATTCCATGTTCCATGGATTGGAAAAATCAACATAGTTAAAATGGCCATATTACCCAAAGCAATATACAGATTTAATGCAATCTCCATCAAAATCCCAATGGCATTTTTTAAAGAAATAGAACAAAAAAATCATCAGATTTGTATGGATCCACAAAAGACCCCGAATAGCCAAAGAAATCCCAAGAAAAAAGAACAATGCTGGAGGTATCACACTTCTTGACTTCAGCTTGTACTACAGGGCAACCATAATAAAGACAGCATGGTATTGGCAGAAAAACAGACACACAGACCAATGGAATAGAATTGAGAACCCAGAAATAAACCCACATAAATATGGACAGAGAATTTTTGACAAAGAAGCAAAAAACATACAATGGAGAAAAGACAGCCTCTTCAATAAATGGTGCTGGGAGAACTGGAAAGTCACATGCAAAAGAATGAAACTGGACTGTTATCTGTCACTGTGTACCAAAATTAATTCAAAATGGATCAAAGACTAAACATAAGACCTGAAACAATAAACTGCATTGAAGAAAACATAGGTACTAAACTTATGGACCTTGGATTCAAAGAGCATTTCATGAATTTGACTCCAAAGGCAAGGGAAGTAAAAGCTAAAAATAAATGAATGGGACTATATGAAACTAAAAAGCTTCTGCACAGCAAAAGAAACCATCAACAAAATAAAGAGGTAACCAATACAATGGGAGAAGATGTTTGTAAACAACGTCTCCAATAAGGGGTTAATATCCAAAATATATAAGGAACTCACACAACTCAACAACAAAAATCCAATTAAAAAATGGGCAGATGACCTGAAGTGACATTTCTCCAAAGAGGTCATACAAGTGGCCAATCACATATGAAAAAATACTCAACATCACTAATCATCAGAGAAATGCAAATAAAAAGTACAATGAGATATCACCTTACCCCAGTTAGAATGGCTATCATCAATAAGACAAATAGTAACAAGTGTTGGAGAGGCTGTGGATAGAAAGGAACCCTCATACACTGTTGGTGGGAATGCAGACTGGTGCAGCCGCTATGGAAGGCAGTGTGGATGTTCCTCTAAAAATTAAGAATACAAAGATAAAAACTCGTGAGCTTCCTGTTTTAGTTTATGTCACATTCTGCTTCATAGCCAATCCAGGTTTCATAATGAACATTTCCATCAGCTGGTGCCTCACATACTTTATTTTTAAAATTCAAATAATTTGACCAATATCACTATGGTTCAGAGATGTTTTTCTCCCTGTTGGTCTCTGCCATGTAGTTCAATTAGATGCCTTCTCACTTTTTCACAAGTAACCTGTTTTTGTAAAAGTTTGAAAAACTTTGAAAAAGGACTATAAAACATTTTCACTGTCAATAGAAAAATAAATGGATTGCTTGAGCCAGACACAGCTCCCCGTAGAGCTAACCTTTTGATCCTGGAATCCTTTCATGCACTTAAGTCTTCTCTAGAGTCAATGGGAGTGCTGTATACGCAAGGGCAGCAGGATCAAGTTCAGTCTCTTCTTCAGTACTCTGTAGCCAAGTGGGATAGCCAGCTGAATCTGGTTTAGTTGTTTTACAAAAAAAAAAAAAAACTTTCCTGATGCTTTGAAGTTTTGGGGGCAATGTGATAATATCAGGATTTGTAGGAGGTTATTTTGCATAATCCTTAATAAGACATTCTTATGGCTTCAAAAAGTTAGTGGGATAAGAAAAACAAGAACCTCCAGTACTCATACAAAGTATTTTTTTAAGTTCTGTGTAGAAATAAGCCAAAATGCATTTCAGGAAGATACACAATTATAGGGCCGTCCAGGAAGGGATGCACCTACAACTATCCCTGGTAGATGGGTTTCTACCCTATTTTTAAAAGAAAGAGATATCACTCAAAAAAAGTCTCCACAGAAAATAGAATGGTGGTTGCCAGGAACTGAGGGGGAGGAAAGAATGGGGAGTTGTTGTTTAATGGGTACAGAGTTTTAGTTTTGCAAGATAAAGAATTCTGGAGATGGATGGTGGTGATGGTTGCACAGCAACATGAATATACTGAATGCCTCTGAACCATACACTTAAAAGTAGTTAAAATTGTACATTATGTACATTTTGACTCAAATTTAAAATATACAAAAAAATAAAAAAATTTAAGTATCCAAATGCTTACACTAGTCAGTATCAGCAAAATTAGAACTCTGTTAACTGGACAATTTCTGCATTGTTTGCATTCACTTGCTCATTTTTTCCTTTGAAATGAGTACAAAATACTCTGATGAACACAAAGAAGCTTACTGGAGGATTCTACTATTTGTAAATGGATTAAGTATCTCGGTGACTAATCCAACTATTTGAATTGAAAAAAGGCACTCTTTACTTTAGAATACTTACCATCTTAACCCAAGTACTCAGTGATGGGGCCAGAGGGCTGAGCAAGGTGACTCTGCACTGCCAACTAGAAAAGGGGGATAGAGGAGAGAGTACAGGAGCACATCACAGAAGTCACAGAATCTGTCCACTGGAATCCAGTTCATATTATTATTAGCAAGAAACTGAGTTTCATTTTCTGGCATTTTAACCTATATCTTAAGAATTTAAAATAATAGTACTGGACACAACTTACTGTTTTTAAAAATAAGCATTTTATTTTCACCTTATGGAAGGATAGTAAAATCCCTGTGATTTATTCATATTGGGAATTCAGCAGCAACTTGGGTCTGGAAAACAAAATGACCTCACTAAATAAGTGATGGTCCCAACACTCTAAAGGGGTGTTTTAGTGAGGTCCCAACCTCACTACATAAGTGATGGTCCCAACACTGAATGTGAGGTTAGAAATGACTTTTTCTCTGGTGAAATACACACACACACATACACACACACACACACACAATTTTGGAAGCATGATGAAGCTAAAACAAACAGAAGAAAGGTAAGCACTGCATTTAGTAGTTGGAAATGAGGTATCATATATATATATATATATATATATATATATATATATATATATACGTATATATATATACATGTTTATACAAAGAATCCCAAAATTCATATATATTATATACATACATATGCACATAATACATATATGTAATTATTCATATATGTAATGTAATTATCACATATGTAATTCATTTATGTATATGTAATTATTCATATATATACATATATGAATAATTAACTATTTTCCCCCACTTTTTTGGATCCAGATGTTGGGCAAACTAATCTTTGCTCCAAACAATGACTGCCTCTTTAACAAATCTCTTAAAACTTTAGTAGTGGTCCTCAGACAAAAACACACTGCACTAAGAGGTAAAATCTCCAAATGCTCTTTTTTGTTATCTCTGACAAATGAGATCTATGACTCCACATGTTCACTTATCATTATATCCAACTAAAGGAAGTATTTTGTTGATTTCTGCTTAAGATGGTGGAATAGGTAAATGCTGTACTCACCTCCTCTCAGGACCACATCAATTACAACTAAACTACAGAACAACCATCATTGAGAATAGCCTGAAGTCTAGCTGAAACAAAGCCCTAAAACCATGGACATACAGAAGAAGCCACCTCAAGACTGGTAGGGGGGCAGAGACATAGAACAGGCTCATCCCACATCTACATGTGACCATTAAAAATCAGGAGGGATATATTGGCTGTGGAGGCACCCCCCCAGAGGAGCCAGTGGTCCCAGTCTCATACCAGGCTCCTCAGCCCAGAGTTCCAGTGCTGGGGAGAGAAGTCTCCATAACTTCTGGTTGTGAAAACCAGTGGAGATTGTGACTGAGATGGAGAACAGCTGGAGTCCCAAGTGCTCCTCTTAAAATGATCATACACAGACTTACTCATTGATGGACTCACTCACTCTGAGCTCCAGTACTGGGGCAGCAGCTCAAAATGTGCCAGGAACTGAATTGTCTGGCTTCAGTACGAGAGCTGGAGGAGCAGCATTCTCCCAGAATGAGGAGCTGGCGGAAGCTATTGTTTGTTGAGCCCTCTCCCTCCCTGCATGCAGACGCAGACAGACACCATATCGAGTCTCTATTACACTGGCTATCACCTATTGTCTGCCCTGCCCTAGTGAATCCTGGAGACTCCGTCCCACCCAAATTTCAGGAATACCCAAGCCACTTCCAGTGGCTTTTCCATACAAACAACCTGTATTAGCTCATGCTTTGAACTTTCATAAAATCTCCCAAAGGTTCACAAAACCCAAACAAGTAGCATCTGGCTTAGGCATGTCCTGTACCTCTGGCTAAGCAGTCCTAAGCCTAGCACTAGTGATATCCAGCTTTGGTTCACAGATTGGCCTCTCTAAGCCCAGTGCAGGCAGCATCCATCTGTGGTTACTTTGTGGCTCATACCAGGTATCCCCGAGCAGAGCATAGGTTGTGGCTAAATTTGGCCTGCAGTGAGTCCCCACCCAGAAGGCCCCAGGGCTGGCACATCTGGTAGTAAACCAGAGCGTCATCTAGCTGCCTCCAAAAACAACACACCTAAAGGGCACACTGGGCAGGCACCAGAGCCCCACTAAGCCAACCCTGCTCTGTACATTCAGCCACTACCCAAGAGCTCCTGTACTGTAGTCACAGCCAGTCCTCACAACCAATCAGCCTGAGGGTCAACCCTCCCACTGATGTGCAAAGAGCAACCAAAACTCAACTACAACAGGAGAGCACACACAATCCACACAAGGGACACACCAGGAGCACCTGGCTCTGGTGACCAAGGAGACTGGGTCTGGGTCCCATAAGACACCTACTACATATGGCCACTCTACTAATACTGAGAGATACAGAAGCCCTACCTAATACATAAAAATAAACACAGGGAGGCAGCCAAAATGGGAAGACAAAGATATATGTCCCAAATAAAAGAATAGAACGAGGCTTCAGAAAAAGAACTAAACAAAATGGAGACAAGCAATCTACCAGATGCAGAGTTACAAACACGGGTTTTTAGGATGCTAAATGATCTTAGGCAAAACTTCAGTAAAGAGAAAGGAAACATAAAAATGGAGATAGAAAAAAGAAAACATAAAAAAGAACCAGTCAGAAATAAAGAATACAATAACTGAAGTGAAGAGTACATTAGAAGGAACCAACAGTAGATTAGATGAAGCAGAGGATACAATTGGTGATTTAGAAGATAAGGTAGCAGAAAACACACAGTCAGAACAGCAAAAAGAAAAAAAGGATTTAAAAATGAGGGTAGTTTAAGGGGCCTCTGGAACACCAGCATACCTACATTTGCATATAGGGGTGCCAGAAGGAGAAGAGAAAGAGCAAGGAATTGAAAACCTATTTGAAGAAATAATGATGGAAAACTTCCCTAACCTGGTGAAGGAAATAGACATACAAGCCCAGGAAGTGCAGAGAATCCCAAACAATATGAACAAAGAGGTTCACACCAAGACACAACATAATTAAAATGCCAAAAGTTAAAGACAAAAAAAGAATCTTAAAAGCAGCAAGAGAAAAGCAGTTAGGTACCTACAAGAGTGTCACCATAAGATTGTCAGCAGATTTCTCAACAAAAACTGCAGGCCAGAAGGAATTGGCACTAAATATTCCAAGTGATGAAAAGCAAGGACCTACTACCTTGATTACTCTACTCAGCAAAGCTATTATTTAGAATCAGAGGACCGATAAAGAGTTTCCCAGACAAGAAAAAGCTAAAGGAGTTCATCACACCAAACCAGTATTACAAAAAAATGTTAAAGGGACTTCTTTAAGAAGAAAACAAAGAAGATCAAAAATATGAATACCTAATAAAATGGCAATAACTACATACCTATCAACAATTACTTTAAGTGTAAATGGATTAAATGCTCCAATCAAAAGATAGGGTGGCTGAATGGATAAGAAAACAAGACCCTTACATATGCTGCCTATAAGAGACTCACTTCAGATTGAGAGACACAGACAGATGGAAAGTAAAGGGATGGAAAAAAATATTTCATGCAAATGAAAACAAAAAACAAAAACAAAAAAAAGCTAGGGTAGCAATACTTACCCCAACAAAATAGAGTTTGAAGCAGAGGCTATAACAAGAGACAAAGAAAGACCCAGTAATCCCATTTTTGGGTATTTATCCAAATAAACCCAAAATGCTGCGTTGAGGGGATGTGTGCATTCATATGTTCATTTCAGCATTGCTTACAATAGCCAAGAGGTGAACGCAGTCTGGGTGTCCATCGATGGATGAATGGATAAAGAGTAGGTGGTTGTCACCCCAATAAATTAAAAAAAAAAGAGTAGGTGGTACATATATACAGTGGAATATTGCTTGGCCATGGATGGGAGGGGGTTCTTGCCATCTGTAGCAGTGTGGATGGACCTGGCGGGTATTGTGTTGAGTGGAGTATGTCAGACAGAGAAAGACAGATGCAATGTGATTTCACTTATATGAGGAATCTAAAGAACAAAATAATAATAATAATAATAATAATAATAATAATAATAATAATAATGACAGAAACAACCTCATAGATACAGAAAACATTTTAATGGTTGCCAGGTGGGAGGGGTGTTGGGATTGAGTGAGAAAGGGGAAAGGATCAAGAAGTACAAATTCATTGTTACACAGTAGTCATGGGGATGTAGGGTATAGCATAAGGAATATAATCAATAATATTGTAATAATTTTTTGTATGGTGTCAGATGGGACTAGATTTATGGGGTGATAGATGGGAGGGGGCTTGGGAGGCAAGGTGAAAAAGGGGAAGGGATTTAGAAGCACAATTTGGTAGTTACAAAATAACATGGCGATGTAAAGTAAAACATAGAGAATATAGTCAATAATATGGTAATAACTATGCTTAATGACAGGTGAGTTCTAGACTAGTCAGGGGGATCATTTCTTAAATTATATAGATGCCTAACCACTATGCTGTACAGTTGAAATTAATATAAAATAATATTGAATGTCAAAATAAATAAAGTGTAAAAAAAAGGGAAGTATTTTGTTACCTGTCTGGACTGTATTTTAGGATTATAAAATTAAATGACTACAGCGGTATAAAACTGGTCTCTGGTGTTCAAGAGAAAACCATTGGACAAAGAACAGGCAATGCATAATAGCCAATAAACATGCAGAGAGATATTCAGCTTTGATTGTAATGTAAGCAAAGCAAATAAAACCCGTACAGCATTTTTTCTATCAGAATTGCAAATTCTAAAAGATTGACAACAATGAGAGTGTAGGGGAGAATGTGTGGAACAGATACCTTTGTTTACTGTTGATATAAGTGTAAATTGGTACAGCTTGAACATAAATTTAGCAACTCAGCAAGTTTTTCACAGCCTAATTGATAAATACTTGTACTTTTTGACCCAGCAATTCCACTTCTAAGAAGTTTCTTTAAATAGATCATTGTACATGTGAACAAAGAAAATGCAAAAGGATATTCATTGCAGTATAATTTACAATAGTAAAAAATTGGAAATAAATCATGTCCATTAATAGGAGATTAGTTAAATAAATCATTGTTCATTAATTCATCAACTGTTGGCTGAGAGCCTACTGAGTACCAGGCAGTATTTTATATCAATATACAAAATGCATTCATTAAAATAATGATGTAGATCTATAGTTAATAGTATGGGAAAAGGTTACAAGACAATCTGTATAGTATTATCTCATTTATGTAAAAATGCATGTGTATTTTCTTATATATATTTATATGTGAATATATACTAGTATATACATTGAGAGACATCTGCAATGATGATCATCACTGTGTCAGCATATTACCAGTGGTTATGTCTAGGACTTTTTTGTCGTTAATCTCTATGCTCACTATTTTTACGACAAAACTATATCACTTTTATAGTCTAAAAATATTAAGGGTATATTCATTCTGAAAGGATAAAAAGAGAACCATCGGTACAATTTAATCATATTAATATGCAGAAGAAAATACCAGACAGCCACAAAATTCCAGAAATCCAGCTGCAGTTCTAAGAAGTAAGATGCAAAAGCAGATGCTTGCCCACAAGGATGAGGTAAATAGGGATAAAGCACAAGGGTTCCATAGAACTCAAGTGTACAACGCAGCTGAATGTACTCTACTAAACTAGAAATCCAGGCCAGCAAAGTCCCCAAAGACAGCAAAGACTAAAAATTAATAACAATAAACATATTACACACAGGGCTTTTGTATAACTTGGATGTTTATTTGCATTGAAATGTTGATCTTTTAACAGTTTATAATGTTGCCTTTTAACTTTATATATCATTCCTTTTTCCTGTAAAAAGGATTTCCCATGACCCCTCCCATCCCTTTAATCCTACAAGATAGTTTTTAGTCTGAGCAGTTGAGGAATGCATGTATTGGTTAAAAAGTTAAAATGCTCTGGGCTTTATCTGATTTATGATCATCTTAGACAAAGTATCAAGTGCATAGCAATAGCACAATCATCATTCAAATTAATTCAGTTTTCTGTTCAATGAGTAGAACAACAGGGTGTAACAAAGAATGATATACCAGAACTCATGCTAGAAATTCTCCCATGAATCTACTGAATCTAAATACATTATATGAATAGCTGGCCAACATGAGTAAGAGGACAGAAACGTATAACCACATCAGATCTTTTAACTGTTAGGAACGAATGTTCACAGATTTCTCATGTTAAATGCATGGAGCAATTATTTAAAAGTCTGGTTTTCTATTGAGAGAGATATACTAGTTTTTGTCATATTGTTGTTTATTCTTACTGGGTCACTTTACATTTTAATAGCTTGTACTACACATGCATCCTAAAACATCAGCTTTTGAAATCCGTGTAAGATGGAATCAAGCCCCAGTAAGCAAATACCTTGCTTTCACAGTTTTTACAATAAAAATTGAAAATGAAACTTGAAGGCATTTGGTTCAGTCAAACAAAACGAACAAAGAAATCTGGTGTCTTTTGTTAGACCAACTTTGAGTTCTGAACAAGTTCTCTTGACTACATAGAAGTCTTAAGCACAAGCGTGTGTGTGCGCATGTGTAGCACTCTATCATGGCTGCATAAGATGCATCAAACATTCTAGCTTTGCTCCTTTCAAAAACTGTTTCAAGGAATCAAGATAATCTGCCAGTAGATTTTTAAAAGCTGAAAAAATATTCTATAATATATGACCTTTCTAATTAGAGAGAGGGCACATACAGACTACTGATCAAACCCATGCTTTCAGCAAAGCTGAAAGACTTAATGACTTAACGGTGTGTTACCTGGGCCGGAAGCATCCAGCTCTCTCTGGTTTCTCGCCCTATTTCCCCATTTGTTATACTCTTTAGATAAAAAAATCCAACTTCAAGCAGTCTGTTGGCTTCCTAAGAATAAATCAGATTTTATAGACCTGAATATATTGTAAGAACAAAGAAAATTTAGGAAGCCCTAATAATATCAGACTGACCTATTAATTTTGTTGTATGTTTACCAGGTTAATATGAATAGATCTGGTTACCCCCACTGGAAAGAAAAAGGTAAGAGTTCAGGTTTCTGGGCTTTACATTAATAGTTCAAAGCTAGTCAGCAGGGTGGGAGATTGAGCATAAGTCCCCTCCTTGCCTGCCAAAGCACGTCCTCGCTGCAGTTGCTTCTTTATGAATCTTTGTTAATGGAGCATTAAAGGAAATGACTAAAAAAGAAAGAATACACCATGTTCATTAGTTTGATGCTGCACAGTAAAATGTTACTTTCATTTTCTTTAATGACATTTTTGTAGCATGATGTCAGAAATAAATTTTAAAATACAGTTTTAACCTCAAAACTGCTTAAAATAGTTGACAGAAAAAAATCTCTAGGCTGAAAAGTGCAGTAGTATAATCTTTCATCTTAACTGTTCAGGAACAAAGGGTTAATATTTGGTTTAGTATGTGTGTGTGTGTTTTCATAATCAGCGATTAGCATTGAATCAATTCCTCCTGGTGGTACTATTGCAATAATCCCATTTGAAGTGACCAAGAATATTTTACTATCCAGTATTCAAGTATTTTGTACTAAAATGTAGTCAATATTATCAAATCTATTAGGTTGTGTCTAAATGATAAATTTAAAAAAAAAACAGAAAAGTTCAATTCAGTAGGAAATATTGTACTAACAGCTTATTTAACAAAAGTAACATACTGAGTGGTTTTTAACATGATTTTACTTAAATTCTTGTGATAATATTTACAATAATATATTTATTACTGTCATGGCAGTACAATTTTGGGATTATTAATAAGGCTAGAAAAATTCATCCATAGTGTTAAAATAAATGGTCTAAAATTCCATCCACATCTGAAATCTAAAGAATTTATTAATAAGAACTAAATGGAAACTTCTTCAGAGACATATACTTCTGTGTCACAAAAGCTTAAAAAAAGAAAAGAAGCAGTTTTCATGAACACATAAAATCTACACTATTGAGTAAAAATGTATTTGAGGCCTTAAGAAAAGAAAGGAAAACATTACGAGGCCCTTCACACTTCACAGACTTCACCCTTATTCACTCAGAATTCTTTCAAGGGGGCCTATGTATGTTATAGCCTGTGACAAGGCTGTAAGAATTACCTCCTTTCCCCCTCTGCCCCAATCACTACTTCCACCAAATAACAATTAGATACCAAAGAAAATCGAGCCTATGGCAAAGCGAGCCTACTGGCTCAGCATCTGCTAAAACAATCGAAGGCATGAACTAGCCTGGCACTTCTCCATACCTTATCGGGCTGAAGTCCAGTTGGCTTGTTGTAGACTCCAAGGCCCAGCAAAGGGCTTCCCCAGGTCACCTGGTTGATTCTCCAGTGCCCTAGGCAAGACTCCACCTACCTAAGTCATTTCTCCCACATCAGATTCTGTCTTATTGCCAAATATCTTCAGAAAAAAAATTCCACAGTAACCATTCCGATGCTTAACAAATCTCCTCCCTACATCCAACCTAGCTCCCTCCTGCTGAAGTTAAAGACATTTTCCTTTTGTTCTCCTCTCAGCAGCAAGAACAACAGCTGGTCACCAGTCTCCATACAATATCCCTTCATATTCTTGAAAAGTTTTATTAAACCACTCATCAGTTTCTCTCTTCCAAGCTGAATAATTCTAGCTCTTTTAACCTTCATAAGTCCTATTTTTCCAAACTTTTTATCTTTTTTTTTCTTTCCTATGTATTCTCTTCTTGCTCTAATGTATGTAATAGCCCTGGACTACTGAAAGTGAAATCTGAAATGTAGAGGCATTACAGTAGACTGGACAAGGGGTTTGAGTTGTTAAACAGGGTCTAGGGATGGCAAGATGGGTGACAGAAAACTGGAGAAAGACATACTAGAATTTAATTTATAAAGCCAAGATAGTCTTGGAAATGTAAGCCTTAGGCATTCCAAATTTTCCACAATTTCTTGCAGTCACTGTATTTTCAAGACTAGCACTGGATAACGTTACATTCAGCTGCAAGTTTTGTGAATGTCAGTCTTGCCCAACGACTTGGAAAACATGCTATCCAAGGCACCCTTCAGTACAACTTCAGACTGCAATAAAACAGCTAGATAACATCAGCTAACTCAGAGAAATGCAAATCTCCAGTAATTCATTAGCCAATAAATGCTGAATGCAAATGTTGAAATCACACTCCAAGACACATGGTTTGACTCTATCCCAATCTTTCATCAAGACATAGAGCATAATCAGTGCCTGAGACAAATATTCCTTGTCCTCAGATGGTCAGATGGCCTTGCAGTTTTGATCTAAATCCCAGGTGGCAGAAAGTCCTGAAAATGTCAGTGTTTCTCAGAACACCCTGGGATCCTGTGCCTCAAAGAATGTGCCACACATGACACACCAACATCTTTTTTTACTAGTGTTTTTCTTTTCAATTTTTATTAAATAAGAATTCAAGAATAAATGCATTCAGATGTATGAAGTTAAACTTTTTATTCTTGATTATGACAGGCTACTTTAAAAAAGGGGGGGAGAGGGAAGAAACCTTTCTCAAAATTAAAGGTTTTCTCTCCTACTTCGTGGCCTCAATAAGATTAAATACTGATTAGATACCCTTTGGCAAGATGCCATTTCTATTATGCCAATTTTTTTACAAAGACAAAGTCGGGTGCTTTACAAGTTCTTGTTTCTCAAATACCATATTTCTGCCTCAGAACTTTCTTAAGGCATAATTTCTTCCCCCCCCCAAAATATATGTGGTTCAGTTTGTATTTCCCAACTGTAAGTCAAATTTTATTCTTAAGGACCAAGGCAGGGTGTCTTAACAGTTGTATGCATGCTCCTGCATACATTGGTGAATTTTGTGCGTGAATATGTATTTGAAATGTGTCTTCAATTTGCCATTCTATTGTTGGTAGGTAAGTTCATCTTTCATTGATTGGAAAGGTACTTGAGCTACTTATCAAAAACAAATTGCTGCCATCTGTAAACTAAATGACTAAAAATATTACTACCATAATGAAATTCAGAAATCCAAGATCAATGAGGAGAGGGAGACTTTCAATATCCAAAATTTGCTTTTTTCTCCTCTTCCAATCTCTGCACATTGAAAGTTTCAGGCAGCAATAACTGCAAAGATAGGCCCTTACCTCCCTCGGTGAAGCCAAGGGTGAAATTCCTGACAGGCCTGAGGCATCTGCATTGCAATGCAAAATACAGGGTGCCAGATGTAGGGTGGGCTCCTTTTATGTGTGTCTTCCAACCTGACTCCTCTGACTCCTGCCACTGTAAATTCAAGTGGGTAGCACAGGACCTGGCACATAGTCATGGTCAATAAATACTAGATGAATAAACGAGTGAAGCACAAAGGGCAGAGACTCCAGATCATGTCTCATTGGTACCAACATTTTGCTATAGCTGGAGAAAGTCAGGCAAAGAGGAATAAAAGGCCGGTTGGTATGGCACAAACCACACTTGGTGGTCAAGGGTTCTTTTAATCCAGTTTTATTTTGACCACATGATTTAATGAAGATATCATGGAATGTTAGGAGCCTAACCTGAATTGCTCGATTACACCACTGTTTATTAGATGCCTATGTCGTCATGACCTACATTACCTGCCCCAAGTAATGCTGGTTATTAATTAATTCAGGGCCAGGAATCAAATGCAAGCATGCGGGCTTAGGGTTGAACCTGCTCCCCATTACACCACAATCTCAATTCCGTGGTGACTAGTTATTGCTGCATTCCACTGTCATAAACTGAACCCCCACAGTAGAGTGCTATATTAAAATGGTGTTGGCTGTATTTCAAAACATCACCTATTCATGAGCTTTTTTTCCTAGGAAAAAGGCTTAGCAATAACTGCAGTGTATCTCCAGAGTCACAAAATCTAAAGATCAGGAAAACATTCAACTAAAATGTAACACAGGACTTCTCTTTATTGATCGAATAAAACTGGGGTTTGCTCTTAATTGTCACAATGCACTAAAACCAAAGTGCTAAAGTGTGTTATTTAAGGCACATAAAATATGGTTAACTTTATTGTTATATGCTTAAGAGAAAGCTTTTAACCTTGGTCATTTTAAACTCCAGTGTATTTAAATTGGCATTCATTACACTGAATCTCCATTTGGTCCCCTTCCTCCAACAATGACTTTTCCTTCCCCTTAGATAAGGGGCCCTATCCACCAATCTTGAGCTCTCCTCTCCTTCCCCACTAACAAGGATTTTTAGAAACTCAATCAAACCAGACTCTAGTTACCGGAATATAAATAACTATTGTCTTTAATAGGTTATTATTCCCAAAGGACTTTATATCTTAATAGAAGAGGAAATCTAAGGCAACAAGTTTCAAAATTCAAAAGAAGAAATATATAAATTATTAATTTATGAGCTCATCATATTAAATAAAAATAGAAATATAGTATAGTTGAACTTAAAATTCCCAAGAATCCTTTACAAAGTCTCACCAGAGGGATCAAAGATGGTCAAGGCTCCAGATTATCCGAATTACTTTTTTTCCTATACTTTGAAAGGAATGACCTAAACTAAAATTAGGGTAAAAATTGGTGCAGCAAATGATGAAATTGTGCCTTAAATTTTGACCAGTTCAGAGTTGGAAACGGGGAGGACAGTGTCTCGTACATGGCTTGTGGGAATGTAAACCAGGATGACCTTTCTGTAGTAAAACTGGCAATACTTACTGAAAGTCACATGTATATAACATGTGACTATATATATTTTACATCCAAGAATTTATCCTATGAAAACAATCAAAGATGCTCTCAAAGATTTGGATACAAAATATTTATGCAACATTTGTAAAAGCAAAATAAAAATTTCAAATCAATTACAATGTCCAGCAAGAGGAGATTAAATAAAAATAGGCATCCATGGATGGAATTACTGTGAAGTCACAATGGGGAGGCAATTCTGGCTGAATATACTGACTAGAAGATATCCATCCCGTGATGCTCCCTGAAAAATCACAAAGTGTAAAGTGAATGACCTCATTTAAGGAAAAAAAGTTTCGCACATAGACATACATATATATTTATATACTTTTTTTTTTCCATAAGTGTAAGAATATACACCAAGCTTTAAACGGAATTACGTCCAGGGAATGTGACCAAGAGTGATACAGTAGTGTATGGAGAGAGAGAAATTTTAATTTCTGCTTTATAAAACTAGTTATTGCCTAAATCTTTATATCTAGCAGGTATCTGTTTTACAGTTTAAAAACAAAAATTAAAAAGCTTTTAAATTGTTTTAGAATAAGGACGTGGGAAGCAACTGACAATGTTTTCTCAAGTGAAAAATAAAACACAAGATATAAAATAGTACAAACAACATGATCCCAACTTTGTAAAACTAAATCATATATGGCATAGAATATAAGAGAAATATAAAGAGCCAAAAGAAATGAAAACACCAAATATTATTGGTTAGTTCTGAATGGTAAGATTAAAATCAATTAATCTTTTTTCTGAATTTCATAAATTTCCTGCTATGAACATAGATTACTAGCATAATGGAGAGAAACAAATACTTAATATACTTAAATTTTTAAACTGTTTTTCAATAAGTTAATGTTATTTGCTTTTCTAAGACTTACACCTCTGCCAACATTGACATTCACTTTAAGTGTTAAGCAGTGTTACTCTGAAGCTTGAGATGTCAAATTTCTATAATGAGTATCCTTTTAGCTAAGATATGCATGTTCTACTAAACACTTAAAATGTTAGAATGAAAGAAGGGACCTAACGTAACAGATCAACGCAGCTGATGAAACTGAAGTCCAAGAGTTAAAGTGGTTTTCCAAAAACTCAAATCTTTTCATTTAATGGAAGAACTCAGACGAGAATTGATTCTCCCAGTCCAGTGTTTTTCCATGACATGATGCTGCAATATTTTGGATGAGAATCACTGAAACCACAACAAAAATAGCACTTTAAGAAATGTATAATAAAATGGCAAATAGACAAACTTTGTATGTAGCTTCATGGAGAATTGTTAAAATACCAAGTTCCACTCTCAAAATGCCTTTCTGAGAATTCTAGCTAGAGAAATGATTAGATTGGACCTAGAAGGATACTTAAAGAAACTTGATTTTTATTTTAATAGTAACACAATTCAAAGCTTAAGTGAAAACATCTGGTTTCACTTTCTTTACTGATTATGATAGCGAGAGATTCTGAGACATCAAGTATGACTCTGTCATTTATTTGATATGCAAATACATTTCTTGGCTTGAATGTAAATCTTATACTTTCAATTGTGCCCCTTGTAGCTAATTATTTTTTATATTCCCTCCTGGGTCCAAAAAACAAAGCTTGAGGTAGAGTCAGTCATTAAGAAATGCACTCTTCCCACAAAATGCCTACAGGCACAATTCTGAAAAAAAAAAAAAACAAGGTAGGAAAAAACTACACCTCAATTAATTAGAATCCAGATCACTGGGGTAATTGCCAGTTGTTTTTTTCCACCCTTCCCCAAAGGTTATGACCCAAACCCAAGGATGAAAGGCCAATTGTGGGGAGGAAGGGACCAGAGAGGAGGAAACCACGTGTCAGAGGGATCAATTTCTATAGCAGCTATAAAGCAGATTCACTTATTGTGGGCCAGGTACTGTGCTAAGTGACAGTCAAAGATTACTAAGGTCAGATGAGAAATTTGGGAGTTGTCCCCCATGGGATCAGATCCCCCAGAACTATTCTCACACTGCCTGGCTCACCAAACACTAGCTACACTTACACACACACGGAAACAAACCAAAACATCCATAATTCTCAGCCCTCTCATTAATCAAATAAGTTTGATACAACAGAGTATTGGAGACTTTCACCCTTGCTAATGTTTTGGTTCTGTGTATCTCAAAGCCAAACAGGTAATTCTGGATCTCAACAATGAACTACTCCTGGGACTTTTTGCAACACAGCCTCATACTTAAAGGGGCTTAGGCTTATCTTTTCCTCACAGGGCATCCTCTCCCAGCAGGGATCTGTGTATATATTCACTGACACTCGCAGGTACCAGAGTATGTACTCATTCATGTCAGGCAACATGACATTTCAGAGCATGGGGAACTGCGAGGCCCCTCTCCCTCAGTTTTTATTTCACCAGACCTAGATATAAAGTTGATAATTCCATCTGAACCAGAAAGAGACACTGAGGAGAGAACCCAGGTAATGGGGTACAAATATATACCTTTCCACAATCAAGCATCACAGTTCAGCTTCACAATATTCCTATATTTGAGGTGGAGGTGGCAAAATCTAGAATATTCCTTCATGTATTTGAGCAAACAGAGATTAAACCAATGGGGAAAAAGAAGTGACCCACAAATCACAATTAATCCTTTTTTTAAATAAGTATGTGAAAATAAGTAAGTATACTAGCCAATTCATATAGCTAGAATTTTTAAAAATATGGTTTGCCACATACTTTTAATAGATGAGGGCAAATGAATCGCATTCAGACTGGCAGCAGGATATTCAAACTAGGCAACTACAAAGTTATAACACTAAATTTGTATCTAGTAAGCCCAGTCCTCACACTTTCATGTCCGATGCTGTAATATCCTAAAATGTCTACTAAATAAATCAACTAGATTAAATTCTATTTAGTATAATCAAATTAATTAACATATCACATCTTTCCTCATGTTTTAATTGATTGTAAACTGGCAAACCACATATAATAATACCATCCAATTAGTCCAAAATAGCCCAATCCTGACCATTTCAAACCACACCTACTTTACCTATTTTAAATATGATAAATAAAATAGAAAAAGAGACAGAACCACACTGACAATCCAGGAAGATATAAATGCTGTATTGTCTCATCATCTGATATTATATATTTAAATATTTAAGTATGTCCAAATTTTTACGTTGGCCCAGATCTCACATCCCTAAAATAGACACAACTATTTTCCAAGTGCAGAAATCAAGCTGGTTTCTGTCATCCTGACTTCCTAAATATTCTGACCACTGCCTTCCACCAGACATATGTACATGTTCTCCATTTGAGACATTGCAGGGTGAGGGAAAGAAAGGAGAAAGACAAGTCTCATTACTTCTGAAATTGGAAAGAGGAATTAAGTTCTGAAAAGGAGAAAGAAAATGACAGTTTTTCTTTATTCAAATATTGAGTAAATATTGTTGCTTAATTATTTTTTAAAGGATACACTAGATATTTTTAGCCATTTGCTTCTTTTTTCCATTTATAAGAAGTGAAACTATAATGTAATGAAACTTGTTCCACATGCAAAAGCACTTTGCCCCTCACACCTGACAACACTGCCCTCCCACCCCACCCCCACAAATCATAGCTTGAGTAACAGGGCCTTACCTCACGTCCTTAAATACCAAGCATCCTAAATGTTACAATGAGGAGCCTAACACAGCTGAACTGGGAAAAATACAAAGTGGAAATTTATCCCCCTTGGAAAAATAAGTAAAATATATGTTAAGGAAATGGGTAATTCAGGGAACCAGAGTATTTAAATAAATTCCCAGATGTTTGTGCTGCAGTATGAACTTTTTACAAAGGAAATAGCTTTTCATTACTTCATGAATCCTTCCTCATTATGAAGATGATTTCAAAGCCCCCAGTATTCAAAAGAGAGAGCCCATTGTCAGATTCCCACTGTGTCTCAGGTACCACGAATAATCCAGGAACCCACAGAAAAAGCTCAGGCATGAAAACATGTCTCATTTTGACCTCCCAACCCTCAAGTCTGTGTTTATATAATTCATGATGAAGATGGACTTACAAAGTCCGGATAAAATCCAATTCATATTCCGCCCCCCTCAATCAATATTTCAAAACAATTAAACCAACAGTCATTTGAACATTAAAAGCATGGATACGATGGTCACAAATCCGCACACCATCCGCTGGACATTACACACCGTCACTGGGAAGCTCTACCTCTTGGTAATGCCAGTGAACGTGGTGAAAATCAAGCAGAAAACGTCCAAATGTGCACATTCAGCTTCATGACTTTCACTGTCTAGACCCAAAAAAAATTCTTAAACAATTTTCACCCAATTTGGCTTGCTGTTCTTGCCTGCAAATTGCAATACTGCCAAGTTACAAGTTAAAGATTCTGCCAGTTTTTCAGTTTTGTAAGCAAAGAAAGAAAAGAAACTCAGCGTACTTTCCCTAAACGGTGTGTGTGTGTGTGTGTGTGTGTGTGTGTTGAGATTACACTTTGTTACAGTGGTATACTATAACAACATATGGAACTTGTTCAAAATTTCCAAAATAACACACATATACACAGACACACACACTCTTTGTATACAGATCATTTTTTAAAAATGTCAAACCCATGTTGAATTGAGAGGGTCTAGGAGAGATAGTGTTTGTAGCTATAAATGCTAATATCCACAGTCATTATTGCTGTAATTTAGGCAGAACAATTTACTACCTTTATTCTAATGTGACTCATATCACAAATGTGGTGATCACAAGTGATTAGTTATTCTATCACAAGTGACTAGTTTCAGCCTCCACACAAATAAATTTAACTTCTAGAAAAGTCCCCAAAGCAATTTATAGTCAAAGACAGACTCAGTTCAGAAGTGGTGGTGGTCATGGTGGCAGAGGTTCTTCTAAGGTAATGTCTCATTGAGGCCCAAGGATGAGGCTCTGAAGTCAAGAAGGAAACACTCAGAGTCCTGCGGGCATTAGAGCCTGTTAAACAGCCTTTTTCAGACTTTGCTACTTTTTAAGAAAAAATTTTTTTTTTTGCTTTTCACCTATTCCCCCAGCCCCTTCCCTTTGGCAATCAGCAGCTTGTTCTCTGTATTATGGATCTGTAGAAAAATGAAATATTGAGATAGATTTCATTGTAAATTCTGGAAAATATCTATACCCAGGCCTTTAATGCACTCTCTTCCTTCCTAAAGCTAGGAAAGTGGTATGCTCACTGTCAAATAACCAGTACTTAACCTAAATAGTCAGAATGTCATTGCAGATGAAAAGTTAACCTCTGTTGTGAGAAGCAAGAACTTGAATACATTGTCAGCAGGAATCTACCTCTGCACAACCAATTCTGGAAAGCAATTTGGCCATGTGTCAGAAGCCTTAGAAAATACACATACCATAAATACTGAGACACAGATACATGCGCAAAGATTAAAGGATGCTCAACCCCCTACTGTTCATAATAGTGAAAAAATGAAAAATAATCTAAATGTTCAATAATAAGAAATTTGACAAAATGTGTTACATTCTTCCACAAGTTATGATGCAGAAATTTAAAAATCATGTTATAAAACAGTATTTAATAACATAGGAAATATTCATGCACATTATTTAGTGATACAAGTTAAAAACGTAGTAAGATGTGGTCCTAATTTGGAAAAACAATCTATTACATAAAGATATGAATGGAGTGATAGACACCAATAACAGCATTACCTCAGGAAAAGTAATTTTATTTCCTTCTTTGTGCTCTACTATATTTTCCAAAATTTCTACAATGAAAATATATTATTGTTGTCATCAGGTTAAAAAATTATTTTATATTAATCATGTATAATTCTCAGACAGACATGGTTTCCTGACCCACCTCCCAAAAAGCAGTCTGAATTTTGCCAGTTTTCCTGATTTCACCTGCTTCTTTTCCTGATTAAGTCATGTGGAAATAGCCCTAGAGGAAATGGGCATACAAAAGCCAATGCTTCATAAGTTCATGTTCAAATAAGGCAAGTAAGACCATGAGTGGCCCAGAGAATTTGGGGATGAAAATGAGCCACTAAATGGATTATTTACCTTGGTCATTACTGATAAAAATATTAGCAGGGATTTTGTTCCTCAACTACATTTCGAAGAAGAAATGACGGCATTTCATTCATTTATTCATTCAGTCATTGCTTCAGTCTGTTTGGGCTGTGTAATGCAGGGTCTCAGCTCCCGCTCCCCGCACAAGAACGCAGGACATGGCTAGGCCAAAAAGGAACAACAGAGCCATGGATAAGGGAGTCATACCACTATATTCTTGATGGCAGTTGGTCGAGACACAAAAACAAACATCTGCCAGTACCCCAACGAGGGGTCTTCCTGTACCCCAGTTTCACTGGTGGCCGAGCGAGACACAGGAGGTAGCATCTACACAATCCGCAATCCACCATCCGCACTTGCTAACCCCACTTGCTAGCCGCAACCTGCTGCTGTCCACTTCTCTGCCAACCAACCAACCAACCAACCAACACCCTAGCATAGCCATGGCAGTTATATTAGTGGCTAATGGCTAACTGGTTACAGCTGATGGCCAACTAGTCTCAGCTGATGGCCATCTACTACCCAAGCCAGCACCTTTCCACGTCAGGTCGAGAGCCTGGAAACTGCTTTCCTGGCTCTGTCCCCACAGGCTGCTTATAACAGAAAACCATACACTGGGAAACTTATAAACAACAGAAATTTATTTCCCACGGTTCTGAAGGCTGGGAAAGCCAAAATCCTTGTGCCAGCAAATTTGGTGTCTGATGAGGGCAGGCTTCCCGGTTCATAGAAGGAAGTCTTTTTCACTGTATCCTCACATGGCAGAAGGGGCAAGGGAGCTCTCTGGAATCTCTTTTATAAGGGCACTAATCTCATTCATGAGGCCTCCACCCTCATAATCTATCCCCTCCAGTGAAAACAGAGTCCCAGAGAGCAGTTTCCAGGCTCTCCACCTCCTGTGGAGAGGTGCTGGCTTGGTTATTAGATGGCCATCAACTGTAACCAGATGGCCATTCGCTGTGGCTGGGTGGACATCAGCTATAACCAGTTAGCCATTAGCCACTAATATAACTGCTGTGGCTATGCTAGGGGGTTGGCTGGTTGGTGGGTTGGTTGGCAGAGAAGTGGATGGCAGATTGCGGTTAGCAAGTGGGGTTAGCAAGCGTGGATGGCAGATTGCGGATCGTGTGGATCCTACTTCCTGTTTCTCACTCGGCAGCCAGCGAGACTGGGGTACAAGAAGACCCCTCGTTGGGGTACTGGCAGATGTTAGCTTTTGTGTCTCGACCAGCCACCATTGAGAATATAGTGGTATGAACCCCCTCTCCACAGCTCCGTTGTTGTTCCTTTTTGGCCTCACCGCATCCTGCGTTCTTGTGCGGGGGAACAGGAGCTGAGACCCTGCATGACACCCCCCAAAGAACCTACCCTCCAAAATACCATCACACTGGGGGTTAGATTTTAACATATGAATTTGGGGACAGGGGAGACAAACATTCAGTCCACAGCAGTCATCAAATACTGTGCCTCTTTTATGTGCCTACCTGGTGCCAGGCCTGGAATATAAAAAGGCAAACCTAGTCCCGGCTCAAGTCCCTCACAGACTGATGACTGGATGGCTTCACAGTGGTTTTCAGGGCACCCACTTATATGTCAGCTTTTCATTCAAGTTTCATTTGAATAAAAGATTCCTTGGCTTAAAAAAAGGGGGGACACCCCCATTCGGGACCCCCTCCCGCTTGGGAACTGCAACCTTTTCTCCTGCCTGTAATAAACGATCTTCCTTTACAAAAAAAAAAAAAAAAAATGGAACTCTCTGATCAACACTTATTTAATTAACTAGATACTTGGAGTTGAGTGGCATCCACTAATAGATTTAAATGAACTCATGAATAAAACTTTTAGACAAGATGCTCCCCCACCCACATGTTAGAATTTATATCATCTCTCTCTGCTTTGAAGATTTCCTGTCGATCTTTCTTCCCCTTAGCACACTGAATCCCCGAAGTGCATTCTTAATCTTTGCTGAGAGAAGAACCACAGCACTGTCCATACTGTCAGGGACTCTTTCCCCAAAATTCTGGGCCAGGCTTCATAAGAACTATTGGAGAACTTGTTCAAAAAGGAGAGTCAGGCTCCATCTCCAGAAAATCTGACTCTGCAAGAGTGAAGTAGAATTTTATGTTTTGAACAAGCGGCACACGTATCTTCTAGCTTGACAAATTCTGTTACGAGACAGTTTCTAGCCTGGGCGAGGGAGGCTCAGAACATTGTTAGTTCTCAAGAGACCTAGAGTATGTTATTGCATAATTTCCCTGTTTATATATCTCTTTTGCCCCCTTTTGGACCAGGAACTTGCCCCAATTTCTGTGTCTATAGGTTCAGTTCTAATGTGTCCAATAAATGTTTGGCATTATTTAATAAAACAAGGACAACAATAATTCATCAAATTCTGATCCTACTGAACCAGAAGTTTTTTTCTTATCAATAGATTATTATAATAAACCTGTCATTAGAACTCATATGCTTTTTCTCCTGTAAGAGTAAATAAGCTAAACTCTCAGGAATAGCTTTTTCAAAAAAATTTTTGCACTTGCTTTTGGGTTTTCAGAGTGCTCCATGAGGTAAACAGGGTAATCACTATACAAGTACCCACAATTTTTAGTATGTGCATAATCACGGACACAGTGTGGCATACTGAAAAAACATAGCCATTATTGCTGGGTTTGACCTGGAGCTCTGCCATTTACTGGTTGAGTGATCTTGAACAAGTTATTTAAATTTTTTGAGCTTTCTTTTTTTGTGTATGTACTGTATATATAGGGACAGACAGCAGTCTTGTCTGAAGGATTAACTGAGTTTGGCACATAGTAGGACCTGAGCAAGCATTGTTTTCCTTCCTTCCTGATATACTCTCCACAGCAAGGACTCAGTTTGCCTTGATCAATGTTATATCCTCAACACACAGCACACTACCTGACAGGTAGTATGTGTTCAACAGATATTTATTGAATTGATTGATTGATTAACGTAATTCTAGGATTTAAAAAAAAATACCTTTTCCTTTTACCTATCAAATATTATCTATAAAATTATAATATTACCATAATCCCTTCCCCCAATCACAAACCCCAGATGGTCTACATAATAATAACAAGCTATCTTCAGTCAAAATCCAGGGAAAGTGACCTAAAGCCTGTAAATTAGAAAGTCAAACATTTATATTTCCATTTAAGTGTAAGACTATATACCCATTTCTCTGTATAATAAAACTAATATATAAACATCTCTTTATTTTGAAAATTTTCTAACAAGCAAAGAATAGTAAAGAAGAGGTAATCACATCATAAGAATTCACTTTGTGTAAAACATTCCTGGTGTTCTACTTACTGTGATCTCCTACCCTAAATTATATTTTATAGGGAGATTATAAATTCACCAAACCCTATTTTTTCCACAGGGATTTAAAGTCCTCAAATGTGAATTATCTTTAATATGCTTTTCTTTTTTAGGATCATCACCCTCTGGGTTGGGAAGAGTAAAGAGAACACAGACTCAGTCAGATAGCTCTGCCACTTAATCGCCAATGACTTTGCATAAACTCATTGAGCCTCAGTTTCTTAATCTATAAAATGGAAATAAAAACAACTACTTCATGGAGTTGTTAGGAAGCTTAGAAAAGGCAATATATGTGAAGTGCCTATGAAAAACATAGGAGACACTCAATGAGTTGTTCCCTCCTGCCTGACTGACAATGCTACAAAGGGATTCAGTAGTTCCAATTAAAAATTTAAATTAAAAAAAAAAGTAGCCCATCTAGATATTTTCATAATTAACAATTGTGGTATCAAAATAACACTTTTACAAAACCTAATTAGTTGCAAGACATGTATTTTAGAGCAGAATTACTACCTTATAGCAGTCCTGAGATGAACATTGTGAAGGCTGCAACATTTCCAGAGATGATGAGGGCTGTATCAACCCACAAAGCTTTCTCCTTCCCATGAATGTTTCTCAGATTTTCCCATGGAACATCCCAGAGCTACGTTGAGCTAAATGTCCCACCCCCATGAACTGGCGTTCTGAGCATTTGAAGTGTGCCCTGTCTGCTGCCCTTTAAATTCCAGGCACGTTGAACATTTTGTATTTAGTTACCTATATCTTCCATTGGATTGTAAACTCCATGAGGGCAAGAGAGTGTCTTCTTCACTATCGAAAGTTTAAAGTACAGTTCTCTAACTGCAATATTTTCACAAAATTTTCTGCTAGATGGGTTCTTTTAAAATTGGTTTTTAGGTTTGTTTGTGTGTTTTTTTTCTTTTCAAGATTTGAAGTATTACCCACGTAGGTAGAATAGGGATAGACGTGTTTATTTATCTATACATACCTCAGTGGGTCCTGGCACAGAAATACTAACTCCCTTAATAAAAGTGAATCCTTCACATCTTAACACGAGAAGGGAAAACTAGGAGACATCTAATCTGGTGCAGCATCACAGCCTCCTCAGCTTCATTTCCTGTTCTACCACTAGGAAGGCCCCATGATATACTGCTCACCCTTTAAATTCCCCTCTTGGGTCCAAGCTAATCACCTGAAGTTGTCTTTCTACTCCCCCAGCCAATCCTCTCCCCTCTATGTTCCAGAGGTATTGAAGTTGTAAATAGCCCTAAACAGCCATGCTCATGTCACAATGAATATGCCCATGTATCCCTTTTCAAGGCATATTTTAATTGCCTTTGTTTGTTTGTTTGTTTGTTTGTTTGTTTGTTTGTTTGTTTGTTTGTTTCTGTAGAGAAATTGGACTACAAACGCTGCAAGGACAGGAACTATCTCATGCATTATGCCATTGCTGGGCCTGGCCCATGATAGGCTCTCAATAAATATCTGTTAACTGAATGACTTCCTTTTGGCAAAATTTTCAAAAACACACTTGACTAAAGAGTAAACAAAACAAATGAGAAAGAACCTTAAAATACTAGAAACTCAGCCAGGAAAATACAGATTTCCAATCCTAGCTTGGTCTCTGGGAGGTCAGGCCTTGTCCCATCCACCTTTAGACTGGGCATATCCACCCAGTCTTTTTAATCAAGATAGCAGGACTCCCCAGCCCTCTTTTTCATGGGGAAAAAGCTATCCTAACCACCCTCAGCCCTCCACATATATTCAGGTCCTGTCTCCTGGTCCTTTACATGCCTCCCTGCAGACTCTCCCAAGTCTGCCAGATAGGCCTCTCACCCGGAATAGAGACTATTTCGCAGTGAAGCCCGGCTCCCGAGCACAGTGCAGGACCTCCCTTGGCAGGCCCAGGAGTTTGGGGAACATGCAAGTCCCAAGAAAGAGGAACACACCTGAACAGGGGTTAAATCCTTCCCAGCCCTGTAACCCGCCTTCTGTCAGTGTGAGCAGCTCACATGAGGGAAATGAGACAGTCCCAAATTTACTTCTACAGGCTAAAATACCGATAGGATCCTAAGAAAGCAGTCAGCCCTGAGTTCACTGATTACAGATTGGGGAAACGTGTGTAATTCTTTTTTGGTGGAAGAAGAAACCTGATTCTGAGCTAACCGCTGGCCAGAAGCTACTGAGGCCTGGAAATACCCTTGTGAATTCTCCGCGTCCAGGCTAGTGCCTGGGGGTTCCCTGCCATCCGGCCTTCTGTGGAGGCTCTCTCTGAGGGCTAGGCCGGCCCCAACTGGACAACCTGTGGCCCACTGTGTCCAGCACCCAGGAGGCGGAGACCACTGCTCTGCCTTGGCTGAAAGCGCGGCCGGGTCGCTCAAGACAGGCTCAGCTTCGCTGCTCAGAGCTATCAGGCTCCTGCGACCCTCACCCAGACTGTTTCCGCTGACCCTCGGAGACCCGCAAAAATCCAAGACCAGAACAGACAATTCCTGCCCTCCGCTTCTCCCTTCCCCGCCAGACTTGCCTGCGCCACGAAGCTCGAGAAGCGGTTCCCCCTGCGCGCCCCTCGCACCAGGCCCAGCCTGAAAGCGCCTCCAACTTCGCTGCTGCGCCGGAGTCCGCGTGGGCTGCCCTCGGCCGCCGCTCTCAGTGCCCCAGGCTCCGCGTGCGACGCCGTCCCCTCCGCCCCGCTGCTGTGCGCCCATCCGTGATAGGCCTGGCGGGACACGAAGGGTCCTGGGGACTGCGGCCCGCCACGGCCCCTGGACATCCAGATGGGACAGCCCTGGAGTTATTCTCGGGCCGCGGGGCTGGGCTGGAAGATGGGGGCTCACTCCAAGTCTCAGTTTGCAAAAATAACAACATGGCCTGGGGTCACTGATGCCAGTCCCCCACGGAAGGCAAGCGAGTGATTCCACGGGCCCTTCAAGCGTGGCGTCCAGTTGCGCAGAGTAATCCCCAACTTCTGTGCTCTGAGGATGTTGAGGGGGCGCTGGGCTGAGCCCGAGACAACAGCCCCGGGCCGGACTTGGATTTTGTTTTTCTCAATTCTGACAGGGTTCTTTGACTCTGAACTTACTGTGACCCCCGCGCCCCGCCTTGGGCTTTGCGCGAGCTGGAACCCGTGCGGGACTCCGAAGGATTAACACTCGCACCGGGGACTCGCAGACTACTGGAGGAGAGGAAAGGGAGAGATTTGTCTGTGTTCATGTATGGTGTATTTTTCTAGAACGAGCTAAACAGATCTCAAAAGAGTAAAGTCCTAGTCCCGGAGCCACGACGGCGCCCCTCGATCTCTCCACAGATTTCCCAAGGGCGCTGGTCTGAGGAGACAATATCGGTGCCCCCAGTTTCCCTCACGCGGGACGCGGCGACCCCGGGTATCGCGTTCGAGACGCGCGCACTGCCCACGCTCCCCGCTGCGGGCGCCACCTACTAAGGAGGTGCCACTGCTCGCCTGCTCACCCCCCTGGGCAGCCGGGCTCCAGAAGGCTGAGACCTGCGGCGGCGGCCGAGGTCACCCGCCGTGACCGGCCTTGTTATTTAGAAGGAGAAAGCCAAAAGTCTGTGCAGAACACTTTTTTAATTCTTAACAATTTGAGGCAGGAAAGCCTGTAAGCGGAGGCAAACGTGAGGGAATTCTCTTGTTTTAAGAGCAGTGCAAAGTTGCCAGGAAACTCACTACGACGTGACTGTTTACACCCGGAGAATGGGCCCCAAAGAAAAGTCGCCCGGACCAGGTGACCGGGCGGGATCTGCAAACCGCTCCAGGCGTCTCTCTGCTCCAGTGACTCTGCAGCCAGGGCAGGAGGAGCGGGCAGGTGGGTGTTCTCCACCCGTGAGTGCTACAACCTCCTTATCTATTTTCCCATTTTATGTTTTAAAAGAAAAAATTAGCACAAATCTCAAAAGTGGATAGCTGAACAGTGTCCAGATATAATTTGCGCTATGAAAAACGTGAGGTCGACAGAGATGGGTTTGTGGGTGAAGACTGCTCTAGCCGAAACGCGGGAAGTGAACAGGAGCCCACAATTTTCGTTTTTACTATAGAAATCGGTAAACGAAATCAAATGGCAATAGTTGCCTCTTACAGCCACTGAAAAGTTTGAAATAATTAATGTGTTTCGGATTTATATGTATGTAATCACCATACTTTTTATTTTGTCTAGCTCTTTCCATTAAGTTTTAATAAGCTATTAAAGTTCCCTGGATACATTTTGTTAGTTTTTTTTTTTTAAGTGAGTGAAGATTACATGAACCAGAAGCAAAGTTTGAGCATAATTTCCTTAGCCACTGGGAAGTCTTATCTCCTGCCAAAATTTCCAAGGATGGGAAGAAGAAATGGAGAGAGGGAGACTATTTATTGAGTACCTAGTATGTACAGGCACCCTGAGAGGGCTAGCTTTACGCACTTTATTTCATATTAATAATTGTTTATCAGTAAGAGCTTTTTAAAGAAAGACGGAAACTTCCTTCTTCTGCACCCGGACCTCAGATAGATAGCTTCCATAACTTCATGTTATTCTCAAGAATTTCGTTTTTTATTACTTCCTTCTTCGAGGTGACATAATTGCCAGGGTTAATGGAGAGATCTGTGTTAATGATATTAAAATGTGTTTTGTTTAACTGATTACATCGTTTAGTGTTAATCCTGTCTGGAAGAAAAAAAAGTGAAGGTGAGTCAGCACACACTGAATTTCTCTTAACAGGTCACTAAAGATATTCCGAACTGCTTGGGAAGAGAGGGAACTTGTCACTGGGAGGAGAACACTGTAGGGGGGGGAGGGGGGAAAAGAAAATGCAAAGCAAAACTTTTCCATCTCTGTGCATCACAGGAACCGAAAACATGACCCGTTTTGTGAGAGCTATGCAAACTCTGTGGCTTATAGTGACTATTGATAAAGACGGAATTAGACTAGCGGCTACATATGTTACAATGGATACGGTGAAATAGAGTACCTGGGGCGTTAAAAAAACTGAGAAAGGTGTTGATAACCAGATGAAGAGGGAAAAGATGGGAGGAGAATACACCCAGGAGCTCCAGCAGGCAGGTAAATCATCAAAAATTCAGTTCCTGCAACTAATGAAAAAACCAATCTCACTATAGTTCAGGGGAAATGGTTCTCTGACGCAAGCCTGGTGGTGAGTCTATTTGTCGTGTTTCTTTTCCGGACTATCAAAAAAGTTATTTCGAGATTCAGCCAAGGTTCTGACTGGGAGACCAAAAACGGGACAAAACGTTTCCTGCTGTAACGCCCGGGCAGCAACGGAGCCCAGCGCAAAGCGCGCCCCGAGCCCCGCGCTTAGCGCCCAGGGCTGCTCAGAAAGGACGTTCCCTGCCACCCTCGGAGAAGCGAGCCCGAAGTCGGCGGGTGGGGGCTGTTCGGGTTTCACGTGGGGCCTGAACTTCACCCTTCCTTTGGAAATACATTCCTTTAGTTTTGTTCTGGAAGGGGAAATGGGCGCAGCAACTCGAGAGCTATCAAGATTCCCACTCGCTTGACAAACTCGGAAACGCTGGGAAGTTCTAAACTGAGTTTCCCTCATTCTCTGAGTCCCTTTCTTTCTACTTCAGCAGGGCCACCGGGCTGCTCGCCGAAGGGGTGCTCTTTTAGGTGATTTTTTTCCACGTAGACTGGAAAAGCGCGGTAGCCGGCTCCGAAGGCAACTTGCCGACCTCGGCGCCCTGGGCTCGGCGTGGCTCACCGCCCGTCCCTCCGCGCCCGCCCAGCCCTGCTAGCGAAGAGAGCCCGAGGGGGAGTATCTTCTCCGCCGGCCAGAGCTCCGCGCCAGAGCGCTCTCCTAACATAACCCCGTCCAGGGGGCCAGGACGTGCACGAACCGCTGCTTGCCCCCCACCCCCTGCTGCGGGCCCCTTCTCCATTCCCGCCGGCTTCGTCTTTGGGACCAGCCCCCAGCAGCAGAAACTCGCGCCTCACACCTCCCCTTGGTCCCTGCTTTCCCGACCCTTGCCGGGACCCCAAACCCCCACCCGCTTCTCCCGCCCGTCACTCCTCAAGCCCACCCCGCCGCGCCATTTTAACCCCTTAAAAGATTTCCACAGACGACAGGGCGGGGAAACAGAGAAGGTCCATCCTCCCCACCTCAGCCCACCCCCACGCCGCCTGGGTCCACGCCTAATGCATCCCAGAGGGGATTGTGAAATAACCCGGTATTGGGCGGGAGTAGGGGGGGCCACGCTACCTCCGGACTTTCCAAACTTTGGCAAAGTCTCGGGAACACTTGTGCTCCCCCGGGACAGTTTTCTTCGCCTCGCGGCGAGTGAGGGGTATCCGAGTTCTTGGCACTAACTGCGAAGAGCCTCTCCTTTTCCCCAGCCCCTTTAAGGACATCTGATCTTCAGCCTCAAACTTTCTCCTCTGATCTAACAGCACCGTCCGCCGCCGAGAGCGACCCCAGGCGAGACCGAGAAGAGAGAATACTGGTGTGGTGTTAACCCAAAGCAGGGCGCCCGGAGGTTGGCTGAGGCCCTGCGGGTCGAGGCTCCGCGCGCTGTTTGCAGGAGGGAGCCCCAGGGGATCCGCGCGGGGCATGTTGCCGCGCCTGAAACAGGCGTTCCCCTTTCCAGATCATATTCCCCATAAAATCTAAAGCCAGATGCATCGCTCGGGCAAGTTCCCATTTCACCGCGAAAAGCACAGATTTGTTTCCAAACTGGACTCCAAATCGAGGTTTCTGGTGCGGGTTCCAGTGGCGTGCTCGAGGTTGGGCTTTCGAAGGCACAACGGGCTGCCGGGGCAGATAACATTCAGGCACTGAAGTCTGACCTTAGCCCAGGCAAAACATCATTTGCGAATGCGGAGATTTAAAAAAGAAAAAAGTAGGGTGTGGAATAAAGACAACCACGGGCTTTCAAAGCCGTGTGTGTACTTTTTGTTTAAGTGGGTGTAGGAGAAAAGACCAACTTCATAATTATTGACGCCCAGTTTAGCAAGATAACCTGATGGAACATCTTTTTCACACACAAAAAAATAAGTTACAAGGGGAAAAACTTGCAAGAAAATGGGAACAGTGGCCACATATGAAACCAAAGGGTAAGCATAGTGAAAGCAGGTATTTTTATCAGTCTGTTGCGTCAAAACAGCTTTTGCTGAGTACTTTTTAAATAAATAGAAGGCTCTTTCCAAAAGAAATAGCCTAACGGTCTACTTCACCTGCAGCATTCCTCTCATCATGGTGTACAGAAATTGGGTGGAATGAGCCGTCTTTTTTACAGTTAGAACTTCCTGGTATTTGCAGTTGTGGTGAAGAGGGAAGGAATAAAAACGAACAAAGCTACTCTGGGATTGACTACTGCCTGTTACCGGCAAAACATTGGCAGGAAAAACTGCCTTCCCACGGTTCGTCTAACCGAACTCAATTTTGCATCTTTTAAAATTACAGCCGATTTTTAATCCTGGTGGTGAAGTAGCCAGCGATACAGAATCTGAACGATGCAAACAAGTACACAATTCCAAGTCTCCCTATTTAAAGAGTGAAAGGACGCAGTGCGAACGCGCTTCTGGAAAGCTAGAGGTGCAGCAGCTGTGGGTGCGCAGTGCATTAGGTGAGAGAAAGCACCCAACTACTCCCACAGAAAACTATGTTTCCACATTCTACTCATTTAGGATCAAATGACTTTTTAAAAACTTGCGCAAAACCACAGATACTGCTACCACAAAGGTGCCATTAAACAGAATAAAGTGAGTTGTTTATTAGGGTAAAATAGGGCCTTTCGGGCGTTTGTAAACACCCGAAATACACTGCAGTGACAGAGCGACCATATCGCAGGCCAGTCTTCAGTGTTGGTTTACTGCAGGGGAGGGTGGGGGAAGCAAGGATTCATTTTAGCTGACCATACTGGGGCTGGCTGCCATCCCTGAGGGGTGGTTGTGATAGTTACCTTCACCTCCTGATATTTTCTCATGCCTCCCCTTAACTGAAAAAGTCTGAGGCCTGAGTAAGGCCGTCCACACCGGCCGCGCCTCGTCCAAATCTGCGCAGGCCGCCTTTGTCCCTGCAGTGACGACCGCAAGGGAGGAGGGCTAGCGCGAAGGTTGTCACCAGACATTCCTGAAGTCTGTGTATCGCTTAGAACTCTGGTTTTTGATGGGAGGTGGGATGCTTATCCAACCTCAGTGGAGCAAAAATCCCAAGGGCCTCTAGTCCCCAGCGGCCTCGGCGCGCCCTCGCCACGCTCTCGCTCACTCGGGCCTCTCCGCTGGGGGCCAACACTAGCTCTCGCGCCACACTTCTTTGCCTCTGCGTCCCCTCCGCAGGGTCCCAATCAGTCTCGAGTTACAACTCAAGACCCAGGCCAAACTTTCCCTTCTGGGCTGGTATATTATCATACGCGTTCGCTTTTCCCAGGGGGAGGAGGAGCGACAGGGCACCTGGCAGTTCCTGGGCGCCCTCCGAGGACTACCCGGACCAGGTTTCGGTACAGCTCGGGAGCCCACCCTCGCCTCCAGAGCCCAGACATTTGCCTCCCACGGCCGCGCTCAGGGAAGCGGCTGCGACTGATGCGCCCCGGGTGCTTTCGTTTTGTTTTCACTCCCTCCTCTCCGCAGCTGGGAAGACTGCGGAAGAAAAAAGTGGGGGTGAAAAGCGTGTGTCCCGACAAAGTGACGGGGACACCACGGCTCGGCCGGAAGCGGGGCGGGGGGGGGTGAAGACGGCTAAGGCTGAGGCCTGGACACCCCTGTTCCTTGCAGGAAGCCCTGGCTTGTTTTCTTCTTGAAAAGAAACGTGCTTTGTAGCTACTGATGCAACAAATTTGGGGGGGGGAATGAAGTAAGAAAAAAATTGGCGCGGAAACGAATTTGCCTTCTTAGGCGGGCAGTGTCTTCAAAGACACACGACAAGGCAAAGTAGAAAGGTTGGAAGAGGGGTGGCCGGGATGTTCACTAAACTGCAAGGAAACCGAGAGAAGGCGCGGGAGCCGAGGAATTAGACCGGCTCCAGCACCAGGCTTTGAGGACCATCAGGTGTGAGGGACCAACGCGCTGTCCAATTTGCTGCGGGTCCACTCAGCTCCTCGCTTTGGAAACTCAGCAACCACTACCACTGAGCAGCAGGTTCGCTTTACTTCCTCTCGCCTCCCTCTTTATTGGAGAGTGAAGCAGACGTTGCTAAACTGATGGGCTCAAAGGCCTAAGGTTTCCCCCTTAAAAAAAGTAAAAAAAAGGCCCAAACCTGGAAAGGTTTTTCAGATAGAGGCAAACTTATTGCTGCCGGGTGTGGCCCTTGAGAAAGCGTTCTTAGGTTTGCACAAGCTCAGCGCCGGGCCAGGAAGCACGGCTGGGGTGCGCGGGCCGGTGCAGAGTCCCGCCCCCCTTACCCGGCCTGCACTTGAGCTCAAACGAGGGTGAGAGCAAGGGAACAGTCTCTCCAAACCCCTTACAAAATAACATAGTCCTTCCAGACTGTTTACCACACTGTCCAGCTGCCCGGAAAGGTCCGACGCGCTTCCTGCACTCGCCCCAGCTCAGCTGGCCTTTACCCCCACCCGAGATCTGATGGGCTAAATTATTTCATTCCGACTCTGGAAAGTTCAACTGCGATCTAAATAAGTCACTTAAGGGAAAAGACCTGAAGCTGCGACGGTAAATTAACATTCATCCTAGCTACTTGCCCTTGGTTTGGTTATAAGGCCTTCCTCTCGTACTTATCGCCCTCCTTGTTTACATCGAGCTCAGGAACTGAGGCTAGGCCGGCAGGGAGCTCAGTTTCACTTCGGGGGTATGGCGGGGCCTATCATTTCGTCATCGGATTTTGAAGGAAAGTTCGCATGTTTTTGTCAGATCTAACTTCCAGTAACTGCTCAAACACTAAATTCCCGCCACTGCGGCTCAGGTCTGCAAACTCTTTGGTCCCTAGCGGTCCGAGAAGCGGTAAGTGAACTCGCGCAACGCCTTGCTGCACCTGTGGAGGAGGGAGAGCGTCTCCGCGGCGCGTCTTGGAACGCCCTCCCCGCGCTTCCCGCGCTCCGAGGGCCAGCCACCCCGCTGCTGCGAGCCACCCCCGCATCCCCAGTCCCCCGCCCTCACCCAATCGTGCGGGGGCTGCGGGAGGGGGGGCTACGGGCATCCCAACTCCTGGGAAATCGGCCGCGCCAGGGACAAGTCCGGCCCCTAGCTCCCAGGCGAGGCCCGAACGCGCTCTCACTCCGCGACCAGGGCGGTGGCGCTCCCGAAGCGGGAGAGAAGGAAGAGGGCGGAAGCGCGGAACAGTAGCGAGCACACCCACGAGCCGCGGACCCAGGGGTCCCTGCCGGGTGGCTAGGGCGAGGGTGCCCAAGCTCTGCGCGACGCCAGGGCCGCGGCTGGAACCCACGAGCTGGGTGCATGGCTGAACGAGACAGCTGCCGCCGCCACGGAGCCTGGCGGGCTGCGCAGAGCCCCGGGGAGCTCGTTTTCCCGGGCGGGCACGTGATGGGGTTGGCAGCGCTCTTGCCGGGCTTGGAGGAGGGGGAAGCGGCGATCAAGAGGCCGGGGCAGGCGGGCGACTAGCGCGCTGTATACTTAGGTCGTGTGCTGGGGCTTTTCTCTCCCTGGAGCCGGCGGGGGGAGGGGAGGGGCCACCGCTCCGCCTTCTCCTTTTCGCAATGTTGACGCAATCTATAAATAGTGGAACAAAAGGACCAACTTCCTCGGAGCTTTGCTGAAACTGCACAAAAAATCGAGCTGGGGGGTTCCCTGATCCCTGACGATGGGGCGGGGAGAGCGGCGCCGGGGGAGGGGGCGGGCGCGGTGGCGCGGGCCCTGCCGAGGGGGGACACCTGGCTGAGGCACAGCTGCCGCCGCGCCGCGCGAACCCAGGGCTCCGGTCCCTGCACGGGCTCCAGAGCTCGCCCTGACCAGGGGTCTTCCTCCTCCGCCGTTGACAGGTCAGTCTGTGCCGCCGCTTTCTACACTGGGTTTTCTTTTCCCTCCCCCAAGCCTCTACTTTTAGAAGAGAATTGAGGGGTAAAATAGAACGCGGTGCAGCAGTGACAGCCATCAAATATGCAGCCCCAGGAGTCCACGCAGGGTGGTAGAGGGGGTTCAAGGAGGCGGTCTGCGCCTGGCCCCCTATGGTACGGCCAGTGCCCGCGCCGCGGCTGGAGACGAAGCCAGGCAGAACTAGCGTGCACCGCCCAGGCGGCAGGGAGAGCGGAGGCGGGAGCACCGTGGAGGCGCGGGCCGCCAGGCTAGGGTAGAGGGCGGGTCCCCGGCTGTCGCTCCCGCCTGGGGGCCGACCCCCGATGGAGACGGACCAGGGACCGGAGGCGGCTTGAGCGCGCCTGGCCCCCTCGGAGCTCGGACCTGGCGTCCCCGCCTCGTCCTAAGACTGCTGTGGCACAGCTGAGCCTGAAAGCGCTGTCGCCGCACGCCGCCGAGCACCCTGGCTAAGGTGCCCACACACTCAACGCGCCGGGATTTGGGGAACTAGGTGGAGACAGGGGACACGCTCCTCCAGGAACCCCGGACCTGAGCGCGAGCGCCTGCCGCGCCGCCGTGGCGGTTACACAGGGCGCGGGGGGAGGGGGCGGAGCTGGCGCTGTTGACAGCAGTGCTGGAGCTGGGAGGGCGAAAGTTGGAGAGAAGGGGCGGGGGAGAGGTGGGAGTTGGGGTTGGGGTTGGGGGAGGGAGCGCGCGCGGGATTCGGTGAGGAGTGGGGGGGCTGGGTCACGTGATGGGCAGACGCCCCCGCTACAGGCTGACAGTAGCGGTGACGTCACCATCCCCTGACTGCAGGGGGTGGCACTTCCGCTCCCTCCCCCATCTCTGCTCCACTGCCCCGGGTACCCGCGACGCAGCCATTTCGAAGTATGGCAGTGGAGGGAGGTTAGATAGGGGTTTTCCTAACGGCCCTGGCCCCTGGATGCTTCCCCAGCTGCCAGGAGTCTGAGGCCTGGGACCAGAGCAGGAGCCGCGGCCGCCTGCTCTTGATGAGCCCCATTGTGTGAGCGGGTGGTGCTGGGCGGAGGCTGGTGCCGGCCCCCCGCGGCTCCCGTCTCAGGAGGGGGCGGGGACAGCCCCTGAGCAGTCAAGGCCAAGTCCGGCTGCATCCCCAGAGCGGCGTATGCGCGCACCGTAGGTCCTGCACTCCTGACTTCTGGCTAGGAATCAGCGGCCTTGCCCAAGTTCCCCGGGCGCCGGGCGCCGGGTGGTCGGGCACCAGCTCAGAGGAGTGGGCCTACGGTCCAGCGCCGCGGGTATGTGGTAGGAGTCTGTCACCACTCCAGGGAATGCGATTCCAGCAGTCCTTATGAGCTATTTGGGGAAACTTGGGGTTTTGGTGACTCAGAGCGGTGAGCGCTATTTATAAGTTGATGCGTTACTAGCAGGGAAATACACTTCGCTCAGATCTGCCGGCCCAAGGAGGGCAAAGGGCTGCGTTAAATGCAAAAATTAAAAGACAACTTTTTTGAAAGGGAAAACGTTTGACTGTTAGAACCTGTGCTTTAAGACATTAGCAGGTTTCACGAGCTGAACACAGTTCATCTCAAAAACTTGGAACATCTTCCGGCGTAGATGGAGAATTTTACGGACACATCATGATGGTTGACTGTCATTTTGGGGTGGTGTTGCATCAACCAGGAACAGTAATTCAGATAAATGACCCAGCACTCCTCTGAGTAGATTGCAGAATATCAGAACTGCCTTGTTTATTATAGGATTTGTTAAACACATAACACCATTTGATGGGTAGGTCTAAAATAAAGGAAAACTGGATGATGTTGAAAATTCCTATACAGTATTCTGTAAGAGGAAGGTGTATGTGGGGATTTAACAAAAATCTGCTGGCAACTATAAATCACATGTTTACCACCTAATTTCTCCCTCCCAAGAAAGCACTACAAAAATGTTACAGCCGGAGGTTCTTTTACAGTGTATAAGTGCTGAATAATTATCAGTCATTGCTTGTTTTACCCGCTTTACTTTATGGTTTTCTTTTCTCCCATCCCCACCCCAATTTGAAAACCCAGGAGGTACATGCTAAGAGAAGGAGCAATTGCTAGGCTGGCTTCAGGGAGGCAAGAGTTCACAGCCACTTGTCTAGCCTGCACAGCTTTCTGTAGGTAGTGTGACCTGAGGTGTTTCTTGAAAGATGGTGGTTTCCTGGATGGCAAAAGTTAGGCTAAGTAAGAAGAAAGGAAAGAGCTTCCCAAGCTGAGAAGCAAATCAGCATGTACAAAGTCCTGCAGTGCACAACTAAGATAAGTATGGGTGGTATGTGAAAGGAGTGAAAAGGGGTAGGAAAGGAAGCTGGAAGGATAGGGATGGCCAGGTCATACAGGGCTTTGTAGTCTGTGCTCAGGGGTTTGGACTTTAGTCTGAGGCCTACAAGTTTTTAGCCTTTTGGGGTACACATACCTTTTTGAGAAAGTATGGAAAGTAATGTGGTCTCTCTCCAGAAAAAAAAAAAGTACCTATAGATCCATACTACAATTTTGCATATACGTTTAAAGGAGCTACTCTGTTTTTTGAGTAAATGACTATTAGGCCTTAGGACTAAAACCTACATAGGAAGAGGAGAACCATGAAAAGATTGTTTTAATGGAAAGGCAGGGACAGGTGTGAAAAAAATTACAGGTCTTTGAAAAGATTATACTGGTGGGGTCCTGGAGATGGAAGAATTGACTAGGACCACTGCTGTGTACCTAGTGGGAGTTGGGATAGAGAAAAGAGAGGTTCAAGAAAAGTAATTAAAGAGAGTCAGTGGACTGGGAAACTGACAGGCTGTGTGGGGCAAGGGCAAGGGATCCTCAAATTTCTGGTCTAGGGTGTGGACTGGGCAGAGTGGGCCTCAGATCCAGGAGGAGGAACTCTGTTTTGTCTCTGGAATTTGTCCCTGTGGAGATATCAGGGAACTATCCCAGGAGAGTCAGAAGGTCTGGCTCTTTGGGGTCATTAAAATGTAGGTATTAGCTAAAGCCACAGGCGTGGATAAGTGGACCAGAAAGTGTGTTAAGTGAGAAGGATTCTGAGAAGGGAATCCTGGGGACTGGCCACCTTTAGGGAAAGGGGAGGAGCCAGAGAAACCTAGGAAGGCAGTGATGAGTGACTAAAGACAGAATGGTGTCCCTAGTTTATAACTCTGATTAGTAAATCCCACTTGATAAGGAATGAAAATATGTTGCTGGTTTGGTCCCTTTATAAGATTGAAAAGGCTGTGTATTCTTTCAGTGAAAAAGCACCTTTCAGAAGATTCTAACTCAGAAGGGAAATAAGGGCAGGAGAGAATTAAATCTTGCTTTCCCATCATTTTTTGAAACTAGGGATACCTAGGGGAAAAGAAAGGAGAAGTGGAGGGAATCAAGCTTTCTCTTTTCCCTCCTCAGTCACTAAGCCTTCAAGGAAAAGGAGTTTGGACAGACTGGGTCCTCACGAGATGGTGTTTTCTGTTCCTAATGGCAGTTCAAAAACCACACTTACTAACAGTACTAGGAGATGCTAAGATTTCAGTCTGACTAAGGAAACAAGAAAAAGTGGAGGGAAAGGGTTTTTCTTTTGCTTCCTCCATCTCCTACTTGTTACAGCTAACCTGAGCTAGACATTTACTGGAAGCAGGGACTCAAGTACATAACAAACCACTCCAGAAGTTAGTGGTTTCAAACAACAACATTACTTTACTCATGAATGTGCAATTTGGGTAGGGCTCTGTAGGGACAGCTTGTTTCTAATCCACTTGGCGTCAGCTGGGGCAGCTCATAGGCTGGAGGCTTGCATCATTGGAAGGCTTCTTCGCTTGCACATCTAGCGATTAGGACTGACCGAAGGCTGGGACCTTAGCTGGGGCAGTCAGCCAGGACACCTACACTTAGCCTGTCCTTGTGGTCTGGGCTTCCTCACAGCAGGGTTGCTGGGTTCCAGGGTCCCAACACTGAGAGCCAAATGAAGCTGTATCACCTATTATGATGATACCTGACCTAATCTTAGAAGTCATGCAGCATCATTTCCATCAGATTCTGTTCATTAGAGGCAAATCATTAATGCCATATATTTTCTCGAAAGGGGAATTTGACTACCTTTAAAGTGAGGAGTGTTCAAAGAACCTGCAATGTGTTTAAAATCGCCACACATATTAACTTCAATTTATAAATAATATATTGTATATTTAAAAAATGTTTCAACATACGAAATCAAATAAACATCTTTTTGATATTAGGATGAAATATAAAAACCCGAACATTTCATTGTTACAGCAGAGCTAATCCTGAGCCAATCTGAGTAGGCATTTTGTCTCACAATCTTTCCTTCTCCTGTGAGACCATTCCCTCCCCTGGAGGGCAAGCCTCCTGAACACAGACACCTTTCTCTCCTAAGCTGGGTAGGAACCCCATAGTGGCTGTACCTCCAGGGCAATGATCCGGTCCTAAAAGCTTTTTCTGTTCCCTCCTTGAATTGTTCCTGACTTTGGACCTCACAAGGCCATTGTTACCAGGCCATCACTGACATGCCCGTACTTCTCAAAGTTAAAAAGCAAAATGCTATAGAGATTATTCTATTAAGTACTTTTATAATAAATTCATGTTACATAATTAAAACAAAATGACATTTCTAAAAATGAACTATTATGTTTTTAGATGTCAGGATCTTGACTTGGACTTGCTTATTCATAAAACTCAGTAATTGCAAAAGGATGATTGACATTTTAGGTATTTTATAAGAATTTGCATGTTTCCTTGAAGGTGATACAACACTTGATTACTATACGATTTAAATGACTCTTCTCTCACTTTTACAGTGCACATTGCATTATTTTTCTTTAAAACCAGTACAGTTATTTAGTTGGTAAAGGGGCTCAAGAGTTCTCTCTTTCAGGAACTCAAAATGCTACCTTTCCTTGGGTAACCAAGATTAAATAATCTTTTCTTATAACCTAGTTTCTTTTTAAATTCTCCCAAAGCTGATATAATTTATACATGTTTGATGTTCTCTTAGAAAGACTTCCTTTGTGACTTAGAGATAGAAATAGTGCTTAGGCCATTTTAATAATTCATACTCTCCTAAAGGCTAATACCTCTATATTTTTGTGATTTTGCATAATTATTTATAGTTATATTGAGTCAAAATCACACTGTCAATCCATACTATAGAATATAGGTTTTAAAATAAGTACATCTAGATAATGATAAGTACATCTAGGTAAGTGTACATTTATGAATACTTTGTTCTTTGTGTGTATTCATGGTTTTGAAAGTAGAATGCTTTTAAAAAACATGAAATTAAGTATAGCTTTGTTTTTAAAGGTTCTTTTTAACAATGATTTAAAAAAATGACACTGTTCACATTAAACAGACTGTTATAAGGCTGAACCTGTTCCTGATTCTTTGTGACTGCACAGCTACCATGGAGGCAGCCCAAAGGAGCTAGAGTAAACACTTTTAAATTACGTAATGCAGTTCTGAAGGAGGAACAACCCCAACTAAACTGTGTCACATAGTTTACAGATTCTGTTTTTCTGTATGCCAGAATGCTTATTACCCTATCTATAGAATGACTTCAGAGTAATGATAACATAAAAGAAAACTGGGAGTGAGCCGGCCAGTCTGGTTCTAGGCACGTTGGTGAAGGCAGGGCTGAGGAAATTATTTCAAAGTAGTTATCTAGTGAACTTTTTTCATAACGTTACAAACTAAGCATTTAGAAGCATTTTAGAAAGTGCTATAGTGAAAATGGTACATTAAGTAATAAAGTCAATATTTCAATAAAGACAAATTCAATAAACAAAATGATATTGCTAGCTGATAGTAATAATGCTTTGTCTACTACGTTAAGAACTAAGTACCATCTTACTTTTCATTAAGTAAAATAATTTGGATCCTTCTTTATGTTAGTTTTCTTCACCTGTCTATGTGTTCAAAGTGTAATGTATTTTAAAATAAATATTGCCATAGCCAATAAAAAGTACATTTCTTCAACATGTGGGCAAGGCTCTATGTTAAGCATCATGGAGAAGACAGAGACTTTTAAGTCCTTGAGGTAATAAAGTTATTAATATGATTATGTGCACAAAACTATAACTTTACCAAGTTGAATTACAGAGTCTCCCATGCAGATTGACAAAGATTGAAAATAAGTGCTAACAACTAGTCTTGCTAAGAGTGCAATGAAATTTACAATCTCATCTATTGCTATATTACCTTTCAGGGGTCTAAAAAGATGTTCAAATCTTTCATACAGTAGTTGTACTTCCAGGAACCAATCCTAAAGAAATAATCGAATATGAAGTCAAATGAGTAACCGGAAGTTGGTGAGAAATGAGACTAGAGAATTGGATAGGGCAGGTCACAAAAGGAGTTGTAGGCCCTGCTGAGGGGTGTGGATTTTGTTCTAAATACGATGAGAAACAGAGAAATGGTATATGCCTTAGAGGAGTCTCTCTGGCTGCTGCTAAATATTTCAATAGCAATAAATTGAGTATAATAGTCCTCCCTTATCTGTGGGGGATACGTTCCAAGAACCCCAGTGGATGCCTGAAATCACAGGTAGTACCAATCCCTATGTATACTATGTTTTTTCCTATACGTACATATCTATGGCAAAGTTGAATTTATAAATTAGGCACAGTAAGAGATTAACAATAACTAATAGAACAATTATAATATACTGTAATAAGAGTTATGTGAATGTGGTCTCCTTCGATGTATCTTATTGTACTGTACCACCCTACCTGTGCTGATGTGAGATGATACAATGCCTGTGTGATGAGACGAAGTGAGGTGAATATGATGTAGGCATTGTGACACAGCATTAGGCTCCTACCCTGTTTCTTCAAAAATAAGACCAATCCGGACAATTAGCTCTAATGCGTCTTTTGGAGCAAAAATTAATATGAGACCCGCTCTTATTTACTGTACTATAAGCCTGGGTCTTATAATAACATAAGACCGGATCTTATATTAATTTTTGCTCCAAAGGACGCATTAGAGCTGATTGTCCAGCTAGGTCTTATTTTTGGGGAAACACAATATAAGGGTTACTTGGACACAAGCACTTGATACCCCGACAGTTGGTCTGATCAACGAGACAGCTCCTAGGTGACTAATAGAGTAGATATGCTAGACAAAGGGATGATTCATGTTATAGGCAGGATGGAGCAGGATGGCGTGAGATTCCATCACACTACTCAGAACGTCACACAACTTAAAATTTATGAATAGTTTATTTTTGGAATTTTCCATTTAATATTTTCAGACCACTGTTGTCTATTGGTAACTCAAATCACGGAAAGCAAAACTGCAGAGTAGGAGGGACTACTATATAAAGAATTGGTCAAATAGGTGTTGTAGGCCTGAAAAAGGAAAAAGGGAATACTGAGATAACAATAACTTCAGGAAGGATCCACGACTCCTAGTACTGGGGAAACACAGGGAAGACCTGAAGTTATTAGAACCCAGAAGCTATGAGGAAAGACTCAGCAGAGCTGGAACCCTGTGTTCGGAAGAGGGGGTGATGCCCATTTGCTGCTGGTACCTGAGAGTGCATGTTGTAGCTGGTTATAGGAAAATAGAAAACAGTTGATATTTGGAGCTAACTGCTGCTGTCAGGGTGAAGGTCCATAACTGGGGCAATGCTGACGGGTGCAGACAACCAACAAGGAGCAGTTCTTGTTCCCTCTTCTTGACTCTATAGATATTTTTCTCTAATGCCCCTTATTGACATATTGTAGCAGGGATTCAGCTGTCAAAGTAGAAATGTAGTTTGCACAGTCCAGGTCTCAGCCTCACAAAGTAGAGTATGGAAGGGTTTATTGCTAAGAGAGAACAGCTTAATAACTGTCACAAAGAGAAATTAAGGATGATTTCTAGGTTTTTGCCTTGAGCAACTGGATGAAAATAATGCAATTTACTGACATGGAAGCAACTTGGGATGGGGAGAAGTCAATTGAAGTGGAGAAGAAAATTAAGAGATTTGTTTTGAGGTCCTTATTGGAGATCTAAGTATAGTTCCTGGGCAAAAGGTTGGATGGATTGGAGTTCAAAAAGTTTGGAGTCCAAAGAGGTTATCAGGGATAGAATACAAATTTAAGAGCCCTGATAACACAGACAATATTTAAAACCAGAAAAAAAAAATGGATGAGATGACCTAGGGGGAAATGAATGTTGATGGAGAAGAAGAAAAGAGAGTGAGGAATGTGCCTGGAGGTCCCAAACATTTAGGAAGAGGAAAAGGATCTGGCAAGAAGGTAATCATGATCTCAACAAGAACAGTTTAGGTAGAGCTGTGGGGACAATAATTCTAATTGGAATGGGTTGAAGAAATAATGTAAAATAGAAGTGGAGACTACAAGTACAGATAGTCTTTGAAAAGTTTTATTATTATAAAGGGGAGCAGAAAAATGGGCTCCTACTCACCATGTAAGTAGGGGGGCTACGGGGTTTAGGGTGATGATATTTTTAGGATGGGAGATATTACCGTATGTTTATTGATTGGAATCAACCAGTAGAGAGGGAGAAATAGAGGGTGAGGGAAATGGAGGGGATAAGCACACAATCCTTGACTATAAGACAAGATAAGATGGGGCACAAGTAGAGGGGCTTGCCTTAAATAAGAGCAGTGATAGTTGATTCTTTATAAAGGGAGAGAGAGTATATGAGAGTAGAGATGAAAGGTTGGTAGATATAGTGTGGGGAACATGAGTTTCTCTTGTGACAGCTTCTATGTATCAATGAAACAAAAGTTTGAAGTGAGGAGCAGGGAGATGTGGGAGATTTAGGAGACGTAAGATAATCATCTTGAAGAACGGAAAACTGAGTTGACTAGGGGAATGTGCTGGGATTGCCAGTCTATCCTTTTGGTGAGAATTCAATGTCCAGCTATGTCTATTTCATTTCTTGCTGTCTCGTATTTATTTGTTTTGAAATAATAGTATTACTGTGGCCTTCATTGGCTTAGTTTGTGGACATTACCTGGCTACTTCTAGTAATGCTGTTAAAGGAGTTTTTATTGTTGTGTTGCCCGTTTTGTAAAGTATTTTGAGGAGGAAGATTTTGTGGTCTTCACTCCCCATCTTTATCCAAAAGTATCTTTTGGACTTTATCCAAAAGTCTAGAATAATGTTTTTAAATAGACTGTACTTCATATTTTTTCAATTAGGCTACATATAGGAATATAACAGATAAGAATTCATAGTAATATTATATATTATTATAACAGCCACCATTTACTGTGCTAGGCACTTTACAATCATGATCTATAAAGCTTATAACAACCATACAAAGTTAAGTACTGGTTCCAGTTACTTCCACAAGAAACCTTTTTTACTGGTGATGTCAGATCACTGAATATTACCTGAAGCTCACATCTGGCTAAAATAAACAAGGTAAGAACAAATTTTTCTCTTGTGTGTTTGTAAAAAATTAGCTCTTAAGAGACTTCTTTTTGAAGTACAAAATAATAGTTTGCAAAATTGCACTAGACAAACTAATGACAATTTTATGGACAGCTTTTTGATATCATACCATCATTAAACTCTTATTACTAACTAACAGATTTACTAACTAACAGAGAGTTACTAACAGATTTAAGGAAATTGGTAAATTAATTGAGGTGTCCCCTCTAACCATCTCCATCATCAACCATCAACCATATGGATCCCACCATATCAATTAGTAAATTATACTAAATCATTATAATTTTATAAGTTATAGTATATGGATCAGTGTTTGTTTGGAAACTCCATTATTTGTATTTAAATAATATAAACTTTTTTTTTGGTCAACAATATTTATTCTCGTGATGATACTGAAAACATCATTGGGACATAAATACATATTGATGACAAGTAATGGATTTCTTTTTCTGATCATAAAAGTAGCACATGTAAGTAAAAAAATTTTTGAAAATATGTTAAAGAAAATATTTTTTAAATAACAATAGGAAAAAAGTAACCAATAATTCCTTTATTTAGAGACAAATGACTATTGCAGTTCACATATTTCCCTGCAGTTTTTTAAACTTATGAAGTTTAAACTTTGCTTGAGTACACTGCCTTTTTTCATAACAATTTATCAGAAATTTTTCCTCAAGTTATCTAAAACTCTTCAAAAACATTTTCAATGACTGCATAATGTTCCTTGTATGGAGGACTATTTCATTTAGTGGTCATTTAAGCTGTTTTCTTTACTTATTTATAAATGATGTTGCTATGAACTTTTGTATACATAAATCTGTTTTAGCATTTTAGATTATTTCCTAAATTAATATAAATTCCTACAAATGGTCTATAAGGCCAACATTTTAAAGCTTCATCTGGCAAAATTTTACTGTAAATAGTATCTTTTAATTCTCTACATACTTTTATATTGTAGATAAATCTAAGGAGAAAAATTTGTGTACACTACCTTTTAAAACAGATTATTTTTTAAATTTCAGCTCAGTGTTTTTGTTTTATTTTTGTGTTAATATCCTACCTGTAAGGAAAAATCTCTTTAAAAATATTATTTACTTTTTTTGTCAGATTTGAAACTTAGACTTACTTTGAGGATATAGTTTAAAGGTATACTTATTTCAGCCGAATGCTTCTATTTTTCAAGCTACCACTATCTCTTTGTTCCTATTTCCAAACATGTTCATCCAACAGTGGAGCCTCCTGACTCATCATCAGTTTAATCTCACATGTACACCACTAATTCATGGTGTAAGTATACACATTCATCTGTGGATGAAAATATCAATAAAATTACAGGCCAAAGTCATTCCCAAACTTGGCAAATTTGGCACAAGAATTTTAAAAGTGCCTAAATTAATATTATAAAACAGTTCAATTGTGCTAGACTGAAATGAGTATATGAAGAATTCACCCAATTCTAAAATTTAGAATGGTGATAGAATCAAAACTTGGGAAAATTTCCCGAAGAAATCTAGTCAGAGTATGAGGTGTGATCAAAAGAGATATGGTGAATATGTACCAGAATTTATTCAAGTCATTTTCTATTGCTGGGCATGGGTTGTTTCTAATCTCGTTATTGTAACACAATGTCACAGTGAATACTTTTGCACACAAGTTATTGTACACGTGCAGTTGACTGTAGCATAAATGTCCAGATGTGGGATTGCTGGATAAAAGGGTCAATGCATTTGCATTTTGGGGAGATTAGAGTCCCTTCAATAGGGGTTTACCAATCTGATCACCAACCAGTCATTTATGAGGTTGAGGCACTGTCCCATTGAGTGGGGATGCAGTGGGGATCACGACAACAGAAGCTCAGCTCCTGTGGAATGTACATTCCAGTCCTGGCAGCCTGATGACCTGCAAGTACAAATACAAAGACAATTGTAAATTGTGATTAAATGCTTTGAAGACAAAAAAAAAAAAATACGACGAATGTTTAAAAAACTTTCCAATAAAAGATACATTGCCATTAATCCCCTTCAAAATACTCCCCTTTGCTTCGAATACACTTTTCCCATAATTCTTCCCACTTTCTGAAGCAGTTCTGGAAGTCCTCTTTTGTGAGTGTCTTTAGTTATGCTGTCAAGGCTGCCTCAATGTCCTGAGTCATTTTGACTTTGGGGAAAAGCCAGAAGTCACACGGTGCCAGATCCAGTGAATAAGGTGACGAGGACACACTGTAATGTTTTTATTTGACAGAAATTGCTGTACCAGAAGCGATATGTGACACAGAATGTCATCATGATGGAGGATGATTCATGGCATACTCTAAAACACAACTTCTCTCAACCATAGCTCACACCGACTGACTACACAGAACAAGTTGAAATCTGTCACACACTGTTAGTAAGGTTCGCCACGCCGCTTCCCATATTGAAGATCCCTGCCTATCCGTTAGATGGCCCTCAGCAGCAGTGTTCACCATATTTTTTTATCACACCTCGTAAATAAAGGATTACTGCATTTTAGTAGTAGCTATCATTTATTAATTCACTCACCTATTGAACTTATTGAAATATTTATTAAACATCTTTTATATGTCAAACACTAAGCACTGGAGTCAACAACAAAAAAGATACAGGCCTGCCCTCCTGGAAGATACATTCTAGTGGAAGAGAATGACAAAAGCAGATGAATAAATAAACAAAAGTTACAAGTTGTAATCTAGTTACTTCCATTACTCAATATTATTTGAGACAAAGAAATGATTTGAGTTCTCCCCGAAGAATTTTTAAAGTTGTACTGAGTAAACAAAAAAGTTAAAGATTTAGAATTATTAGGAAATATAGCTCATCTCCATGGATATTGTGTGACTCATTATCATCATTCCCTTGTGCCCTGTACCCACCTCCTCCAAAATAAAAAGGATAGACTAGGATAAAGGTCATACTGTTTGGCCTAACCTTCAGTACGCCCTTATCCCTGGTTTCGCTTTCCACTGTTTCAGTTACCAGGGGTCAACCATGGTCCAAAAACACTAAAAGGAAAATTCCAGAAATAATTCATACGTTTTAAATTGCATGCCATTCTGAGTAGCATGATAAAATCTCATGCCTTCCAGCTCCATCCCACCTGGGATGTGAATCATCCCTTTCTCCAGCGTTTCTACATGTATATGCCACAGGCTCGTTAGGTTAGTCACTTAGTAGCCGTCTCAATTATCAGATGAACTGTTGTGGTATGGCAGTGCTCACGTTCAAGTAACCCTTATTTTACTTACTGTTGGTCCCTAAGCACAAGAGTGGTGATGCTGGCAATTTGGATGTGCCAAAAAGAAGCCGCAACATGCTTCCTTGAAGTGAAAGGTATGCATGTGTAGGAAAAAACATAATATGTATGGGGTTCGGTACAATCAAAGATTTCAGGCATCTGCTGGGGGTCTAGGAACATATCCTTGTGGATAAGGGGAAACTACTGTAATCTAGTCTGACCCAACTTCAAACATAGCATGTTGTAGTAAAAGGTACAATATGCCAAATTTGGGGAGTCAGGAAACCTAGGTTTCAGCAAGTGGCAATGCTGGGATTGAGACCTTAGGTGAGACATTTAATTTTCCACAGTGTCAGTTTCCTTTGAAAAATGATAGATTTTAACTAAGTGATCTCTAAAATGCCTTCAAGCTTTAAAATTCACTGTCTATGCATCTCTCCTCAAAACATTTCTTCTACTATGCTTCTACTTATACTGGGAGTGGGGAGGAAGTGGTATAAGGAAGAGTACAGAGGTTAAAAAGAATAAGATTGATTCCTGTTTGATAGGAATCAAGGATTTATAGTCTATAATGACCATTTTCTGATATTATTGAATATTTTGAAAACATGTTTTTAGTATCTGCATATAATTCCAACATATGGATACACCAAAATTTATCCATATATTAATTTTAAATATATGGATAAAAATTTACGACGATTTTTGCAGTTGTAATATTTTAGAATCCATATTTGTCTACTAGAACTTAAAATACCATTGCGGGCTTTCTCTTCTGTCTTGTTCCTTGTGCGGGGGAAAAAAAAGTTACCATAATTCTTTCCTCTTATCTACTCCAGCCTACACATGGCTTTCTCTTCACATAAAAACTCCACTTTGGACAATACCATAGAACCTGCCCTTTCTCCTTTCTAAAACAGTGTCATCCCTGAGTGAGGGCCATATTTCTGCAGCTCTCTTGCAGCAAAAGAATGTGAATTAAAGCCAATTCCATGCCTGCATCAAGTCTGGATAATGTATATTTTAGTTTTAACCAGAGTTGAAATTCATGAGATCAAAACTCAGACAAATAGGTAAAGATTCATTTCTGTCAACTATACCCAAAATGTGATTTAGCACTAAGCAATATATATATATATATATAGATATAGATATAGATATAGATATAGATATAGATATATAGATATATAGCCATGATCCTGAACTTGCTAAAGAATTAACTTTATTACATTGAAACAGTAGAGCATAAGTATACAATTAAGAGAAGTAAAAACTTAATGTTTTAACTGCTAAATTCAGTGAACAACTACATAAACTGCTATTTAGTTGTTTTTTTTTACTTTTTTTGGTAATATGGTATATTATTTCAATAGATATCACATTCTGCATTAGCTTTGACGCTCCACCCACCGGGTAAAGAAATCAAAGACGTGACACACTGCTTTCAAATTATTCTTAAAGATATCCTCAATGAGTTAAAATGTTTTTCAATTTAATAGTTTTGGGGAGAAGAGTAGAACCTCTATTATGCCTCTTTGATTGTGAACTGTAACTTAACTATCTTTAAAAAAACAAACAAACTTCAAGTTACTATTAAACACTTCTATAGTATCAATTTGGAATTTGAAGGAACACTCACATTAACAGTTATTTCTACCAATAGCTATGGACTTTGTAGTCACTGATAGAATTTTAGTGAAGGAATCTTTGAGGTCATGTAATCCAACTCTCATTTACACATGAGGAAAAGTAAAGCCCAGAAAAGTTCTTATTACTCATAGCAGTAAGGCTGGCAGGGAAGGGGGGCGGTTTTCCTAACACTGTCTTTTGGCCTAATGCATGCCAGAGGGTCATAGTTTATAAGAGTATGTAGCTAACACAGTTGAACAAATCTAAGAATGACGTCTGATTTGATCCCTTAAGATTCTTGTTGGATGATCCACTCCATCTTAATCTATTACCACAGACACAACTGGGCCTTTACACAAGTGGATGCTCCTATGCAATAAAACCCAAGAGAGAAGTTGGAGTTAGTTTGGTGGAGCTACATCATCGCACAACTCCTGCGGGGAAACTTTATGCCTATCCATATGTATACATACCCGGAGCCTCTTAATTTTGCTTCAGGAAATGCCATTTACATGCATTATGATGTAAATGGTGTCCCCTGTAGTTATTCATCATAGGGACTCTGTAAATATAAGTATTGTATATTGAATTAATTAGGGTAGGTTAATTGCCATAAACGATCAATCCCAAAATGTGTAACAACTCAAACTTGTTTCTTGCTAAAATAAACAAGTAATTTGATACCGTGTTTCCCCGAAAATAAGACCAAACCGGAAAATAAGCCCTAACGTGATTTTTCAGGATGACATCCCCTGAACATAAGCCCTAATGCGTCTTTTGGAGCAAAACTTAATATAAGACTCAGTCTTATTTTCCAGGAAACACAGTATTTAGTTTCCAAGGTCTTTCAGAACCTAGTCTTTTAGTATCAAACTCCAAGGTCTCCCTGGGGGTCTTCTCTATTTCAGTCTGTAAGGAGGAGAGTTTTTGAGGCGAGGAGACTCAAAGTAGTACATACAACTTCCATTCTCATTCCACTGCCCGTAACTTAGCCACATGGCCACGCCTAACTTCAAGGGAGTCTGGGAATACGGTTATCCATATGGCCAAGGAGTGAGAACATGGATTTTGATGTCTAGCCAGCAGTCTTATTTCACTTAGGTACTCTCTCTCTGCACACACATAAATTCTGCAGTGGTCACCAAAACATAAATTAACTAACATAATTATGCTTCAAATAGAACAATAGTGAAAGAAAGGGGCATTTAAGAATTGTATTCACTTCTACCCTTTCTCTCCTCCAGGCAGAATTGTTAACAATAATTAACAATTATTAAATGCATAACAATAGTCAACTGAAACCTCAAAATGAGAAAAAAGCAAAATTCTGCAAACATTACCTTTACATAAACATATATATATATACATATATACATATACATACATATATACATATATACATATACATACATATATACACACACACACATACACACAAACCTTTACATATAAACACACACACACACACACAAACACATACACAAGGGGATTTGGCTTGGTTTTCTTATTCCATTAACTAGTCAGATTCAGAATTAAGAGGTGTGGTTGCTTGTTTTAGTGACACAAAGCCATCAAGCTCCCTTTTAACTACATTATTAATAAATGATGTTTGGAAAATATTTAGCTTTTTACACAAGATAGCAATCCCACAAATGAAGGAGACAGTAAGTTTAGTGTTTTTTTCCCTTGGATAAGTTGTCATTGTAATCTTCAAACTGTTCTCAATTACTCTGTTTTTAATAGAAGCTCTGCATGGTTGCACTTCTGAAATCATAAACAGGAAATGTGATATATAAATGTCAGTAAAACTAAAACTCAATTCTATGGTTTGATGTTTTTGTCCCTTCATATTTTCATGTTAATATCTGATTTTGTGTGTGCTTAGAATGACTATATGAAGGCAAATAGTAATATTACCCCATTGGTTTTGGTAACCAAACACTTTGAGGTATTAGGGAAATACGTGGAATAACCTAAATGTTGTACACTTTCGTGGAGGAGGGACTAGAAATGACCTAGAAACTGCTGTTTATTTGACATTGTTAGAAATTGCTTTAATGTATAGGTGGCCCAACTTTATTGTTGCCAGGAAACACTGTAGATGGAGAGAGGCCAGAGAGTGAATGACTTAATGTAGCTAATTGAAAATCTGACACTTTGTACTGTCCTATTCTGACACCTCAGCCATTCCTTGAATATGTTCCACTACATTAATTCCTTCATGAGACAACTAAGGAATAGCTTAAGTACTGCAAAAATCCAGGACATTATCTCTGGTTCTCCTCTACAAAGAACTTAGTTGTGTTTTTTTTTTTTAATAGTTAATAATATTTTCTGTATAACACTATTTCATTGTCTCTGCTACATGGACATTTCTATGTGGATTCCAAGAAAAGATTTAAATTGACCAGTCCAGAGCTTTTATAGTACATTAATTATTTCTGGAGGAATGTTACCAGCATACAGATAGATGCTTCTGTAACTTTAAAATGTTTTTATTTAGGAAACTGGTTTTCTTAATTTTGCATTAAAACTAAACACTGAAGGAACCATTTTATTCGAAGTTACAATATTTGAGTGAAATAACAAATATTAGAACCGGTGTATTATAAACCCTGTTTCATGATGGGCCACACTGATCCAGAGAATATGTTTAAAATGAATAAGGTTGCCCATCTATTGAGTGTCCACTTATCTGCAGCACAGGAAGCATGTGCAATATATAACATTTGAAGCATTATCTTTTAGTTGAAAATTCAACATATATAGAAAATGAATTTTCATATATAGAAAATTCAACATATATAGTATGTAAAAAGTAACATAATAAAAGTATATAATGAAGTGCAAGCTATAAACAGTTGTTGAGGGGATGTGGAAAATGAAGTGATTCAAAACTAGATTGACAATGGGTAGAAGTTTACTGGCATAAGCAAATCTTAACGTAGAATTTTTTAAAGTGGTGATGGATTTGGATTGCCACAGACAAGAGATAATCATTCCTCAGATATTTATTGAGTGCTCACTATGTGCTAGGCACTGTTCAAGGCCATAGAGATACAGCAATATACAAAGCCATTGCAGAGCAGGAACAGGCAGTTCATCTCCCAGACATGATATGTGATAGAACACAGAACACAAATAAAAGAGAGTAGAGAGAAATGACACAGAAAGAGAAAGAACTAGTAATGGGCTTACATTAAAAAGGCCTTAAATACTAGAATGTTTCTAAATAGGAGAAAGATAGTTGGTGTGAACTGACCTCCTTTTATCACTACAGTTAAAACAGACTACTCTCCTAGCCTCCTAGATAACTTTATAATGACCGGTATTAACACAAACACACACTGAACATTTATAGATTGCCAGCTGAGGTGTATGGAAGGCAAAAAGGAAGGAATGGCTAACAAGAGTTGAATTTTATGTCTCCTTTTTCTCTGCAATGGTTATTATCATATATTATCTGTCTTTTCCTAGCAACAATCTCCCACTCGGTATTTGTCTAAGTTGTGATTCAATTTCTGAAGGTTCTGCTCTTCTCCTTTCCTTCCAGGTAGAATCACTGAAAGGAAAAGAGATTCCATTTAAATTCCCATTTTTTAGTCAATCATATTTTCCTTATTCACCCAACAAAACTTCTCTACAAAGTGTTTGATGAAAAGTATTTTACGTTTTGCACAAGAGGCTAGTGGGGTAGGAGGTAAGACAGGATGGGAGCCAGGGGAATACCAATAGGCTGCAACACAATACAAGAGGCTTGGATTAAATAGGCATTTTAAAAATGAAAAGAGACATATCTGAGGTATACCTCAGAAATAAGACCTAGCTTATCCCCCAAAATAAGACCTAACTGGACAATCAGCTCTAATGCATCTTTTGGAGCAAAAATTAATACTGTGTTTTCCCCCAAAATAAGACCTAGCCGGACCATCAGCTCTAATGCGTCTTTTGGGGCAAAAATTAATATTAGACCCTGTCTTATTTTAATATAAGACCCAGTCTTATATTAATTTTGCCCCAAAAGATTGATTATAGCTGATTGGCTGACTAGGTCTTATTTTCGGGGAAACACGGTATAAGACCCGGTCTTATACAAGAACCGGTTATATTAATTATATTTATTATATATTATAGACCCAGTCTATAGAAAAATAAATTATATTAATTTTTGCTCCAAAAGACACATTAGAGCTGATTGTCCACCTAGGTCTTATTTTCGGGGAAACACGGTATTATTAAGAAGTGACAAGTTTAGCAATTATTTACCTATGGGAAGGGAAAAAAGTAAGGAAATTAACCTAAGATCGTCAGCTTGCAGGTCCAAAAAAAATTGTGTTGTCAACAATAGCCAATAAATTTAGAAGAAATAGTTTGAAAGAAAAAAATGAACTTAATGTGAGATCTAAGTGAGACATCACTAGAACATAGAGGAGTCGAGCTTTCTTGATTAAGTTATCGGGCCTGTTGATGTACATGTGAAAGTCATATAGAAATTGGTTGAAAGCCTATGAACTTATGAGGGAATGCAATGAAGAAAATCAAATGTCTGTGTATGAACTTTGATTTTAAGATGAAGTATCAATTTCAGAGCAAGGTCAAAGGAGATGATCTAGTTTTGGAACTCTCCTTCAGGTCAGACAAAGCTGTCCTTTATTAAACATCTCTTCATTTTGGTTGACCCCTTAGTGGGTGAGAATAACAAACTGAATGAATAAAATTGAAAGACTTAGTTTTTCTGGATTATCTCACTCAGTGTTCTGAATTTTTAATTCAATGTGGTTTTACCCAGCTTACACAAATTACGTGCCTTAAGATAAAAACACACAAAATAAATATCTGCAACTTTTCTGTGACTAATGTACTTTTGTATAATGGCTATGACTTCAAAAAGTATTGAATATAAAAGATAAATTAGCACAAGTCATCCAAACTATTTAGCTCTTAAATATGGACTTTGTTTTAATGCAAAATTGTCAGGGTCAGCGTGAATTTCTATGCCCAAAGCAAATCTTGGCTATGGAAATATATAAATAGAAAACCACCTTTAAAGAGGATTCAATTTTAGAATGTGCTATCCTACATGTTTCTTTAAATAGGAAAGGATCAAGTTTTGTTATCTCTGAACTAAGTTTTGGGGATCTATGTGATGCATTTTCTGTAAACAGGAGATTATATCGTAAGATACTTTTAGCATTTCATCATAATCTAATCTTATATGGCTTTGGATTCCTACATTTGTGTAAAAGTATCTTCATAGTAGGAAGCAATGGAACATTTATTCAGTAGGTTGGACACTATATTAAGTGCTCAAATGTTTATTATCTCATTTAGTATTCACAACAATTCTATGAGGTATTATTATTAACCCATTTCACAGATGGGCAAAACTGAGGCCCAACTTAAGTTACATCTTCAATGTAAAATAGCTGGTAAGTGGGGAGAGCCAGAATTCAAGTCCAGATCTGATTCCAATGATACTTTTCTTAACTATTACCCTATTGTGCCTCCAAAATCACCTAAAAGCAATTTTGTTATAAAAGTTTTACGTGTATTGAACTCTATCCAATAATGGAATAATTTTTTAGAAACTTAGAAATGTTCCTGTGTTCTCGTTTCCTCTCTTGACTTTAACCAAGAAAATCTATTCGGGGCAACTTTGATCACATTTTAAACCATATCTTCCAGACTAGTAACCATAATTAAAACACCCATACACATACACAAAAGGAAGATTTTATGGAAAAGTAAACAATTTCCTCCAGTTAAATTTTAGAGATATAGGAACATATCTGTTTAATTGTACTTATAGAAGTACATAAATAAGTTATTGGCTTTAATATTAACCTGAAAAGATCCTCCAAAGTCACATATTCAATTTCTTAGTTTCAACAGATACAGACATACTATGAATATTGAAAATGAAATTGTTATCAAAACAAAGCAACAGATAATGTTGAGCTCATTGTTGCCTGTTGGTGCTATGTACAAACATACCAGACAACATATTGAGGGGTAAAGATGTATGGGAGAAGTGGGTAGCAAAGACTGAGCTATTAGTTATCAGTGGTATTAATAGCATCTGTCAGTCCAGCTATTTAACTACAAATCTAAATGGAGGTAAGCCAGTGTAGCATGTATATTTTGGAGTAAAACAAATTTGAGTTTAAATCTTGACTACCTTACTTACAAATCCTGTGACTTTGAAAAAGTTACTGCCTGTTGTGAAGCATGGTTGTCTTACTTTGTAAACTAGAAATAAAACTGTGGCTTAATGGGTGTCATAAAGATCTATTGAAACACCACACTGCCCAAGTTCAAATCTCAGCTCCCTCACTCAGAAGTTGTGTGACTTCCTGCCTCCATTTCCTCATCTGCAAAATGAAGATAACAGTAGTCCCTACCGCAAGGAGTTGTGAGGATTAAACACATTACTATATATAAAGTGCACATAACAGTGCCTAGCACACAGAAAATGATTTGTGTATACTATAATTATTTGAAACACCTACCCAGTGCTTCCCCCTTAGTATGTTTCTAATAAGTGTTAATTCCCTTTTATATTTCAATTGAAATTATTTTCCTTTTATTCTAGATATTACATTTTAAATGTATATTTATTAAGCTTTATTAAGGTATAACTGATATTCAATAAGCTGCACATATTTAAGGTGTACAGTTGATAACTTTTAACGTGTATTTAAAGTGTATAATTGATAAGTTTTAAAATGTATACACCCGTGAAACTATCACCAGAATAAAATAATGAACATATCCATCATCCTTAAGGGTTCCCTCTTTATAATCCCTCCCTTCTTGCAGCTATCTCCTCAGGTATTACGGGTCTGTCTTTTGTCCTTATAGTTTGTATTTTCTAGAATTCTGTATGTGTGGAATCATATGGTATGTCCTCAATTTTTTGCCTTTCTTCACTCAGAGTATTATTTTGAAATTCCTCCATGTTGTTCCATGTAATAATAATTCATTCCTTTTTACGGCTATTCTTTGAATATATCACAGTTTATTTATCCATTCACCCATATCCATTCAACAACATTTGAGTTGTTTCTAATTTGAGACTTTAAAATAAAGCTACTATGAACATTCACATACAAATCTTTGTAGGAACACATGCTTTCTTTTCTTGGGAAAATACCTAGCATGAGAAGGCTAGACCATATGTTGCTGTACATTTAACTTTTTAAGAAACAGCCAAACTATTTTTCAAACTGATATCATTTCACATTCCTACAAGGTGCATATCAGAGTTCCATTTCTTCCACATTCTCAACACCACTTTTCATTTTAGCTGTTCTAATAGATGTGTATACATTTTTTTGTATATAGATATCTAGTTGTCCTATAATGGTTTTACTTTGTGTTTCCTTAAAGACTATTGAGAGTAATAAAGTTGAGCACCTTTTCATACGCTTATTTGCCATCCTGGTATCTTCTTGGTGAAGTCTTTTGTCCGTTTTTTAATTGAGATTTTTGTTTTCTCATTGTTGAGTTTTGAGTTTATTTTTTTATACAAATCCTTTATTATATATGCTTTACAAATATTTCTCTCAGTCTATGGTTTGTCCTTTCTTTAAGCAATGCCTTTTGAAGAATAGAAGTTTGTAAAATTTCAGCAAATCCAATTTATCAGTTTGTTCACTTATAAATTGTGCTTTTGATGTCACATCTAAGAAGTCTTTATAATTCAGAGTCACAAAAATTTTCTTATGTTTTCTTCTAGAAGTTGTATAAAAATTACAGGTTTTACATTTAGGTCTATGATCAATTTTGAGTTAATTTTTGTATATGGTGTGAGATATGAAGTTCATATTTTTGTATATGGGTGTCCAGTCCTTCCAGCACCATGTATTGAAAAAAATCTATTCTTTCTTCACTGGATTACCTTTGCACTTTGTCAAAAATCTGTTATCCTTATATATGTGGGTTTATTTCTGTATTCTGTTGCATTGATCTATTTGTCTATTTTTATACTAATACCACTGTATTTTGATTACTGTAGACTTATAATATCTTAAAATCAGGTAGTGTCAGCCCTCCAACTTTGATCTTTTTGTCAAAGTTAGTTGTTTTGGCTATTCTAGAGTTTTGCATTTCTATATGAATTTTATAATCAGCCTGTCAATTTTTTAAAAGCCGAGTGGAATTTTAATTGTATTGAACCTATAGATCAATTTTGGGAGAACTGACATCTTAACAATATGAATCCATGAGCCAGGTAAATCTCTCCAATTATTTAAATCATCTTTAATTCCTTTTAGCAATATTAGCAGTTTTCAGTGTACAGATCTTTCATACCTTTTGTCAGATTTATTCCTACATTTCTTATTTTTATGCTATATATTTTTGCCTTTTTATTTTCAATTGTTTGTTGTTAGAATGTAAAAATATAAATGATTATTGTGTATTTACCATTTGTCCTACAACCTTGCTAAACTTACTTAATTCTAGTAGCTTTTTGTAGATACCACCAAGTGGAATAGATGGATGATTGTATCAGTTTTATTTCTTCCTTTCCAACCTGAATGTGTTTTATTTCTTTTTTTTGCCTGATTACACTGGTCAGAACCTAAAATGTTGAATAAAAGTGGTAAGAGCAGACATCCTTGTGTTGTTCCTGATCTTAAGGGGAAAGCATGCCTCACCAGTAGGTATGAGGTTATCTGCAGGTTTTTTGTAGATACCTGTTATCTGAATGAAGAAATACCTTTCCATTCTAGTTTGCTAAGAGGTTTTAAAATCAGGAATGAATATTAGATTTTTGTCAGATGTTCTTTTTCTACATCTATTGACATGATCAGTTTTTCTTTTTTAGTTTAATTTGGTGAATTACATTGATTGATTTTGAATGCTAAACCAATCCTGTATTCTTGGGATTAACCCCACCCAATAATAATATTATCCTTCTTATATATTGTTGGGATTTGATAAAATTTTGTGTAGAATTTTTACATCTATGTTTATGAGGGAAATTGGTTTGAGTTTTCTTTTCTTTTTTTGGAATGTCTTTGTGTGGTTTGGGTATCAGGTTAATGTTGGCCTCAAAGAACAAGTTGGCAAATATTCCTACTTCTTCACTTTTCTGGAAGAGTTTATATATAATTAATATTATTTTTTCTCCTAAATATTTGGAATGATTTACCAGTGATACCCTATGAATCAGATGTTTTCTTTGTGAGAATATTTTGAACCACTAATTCAGTTTTTAAAACACAGATATGTGACTATTCAGGTTATCAATTTCTTGAGTGAGCTTCAGTAGTTTATGTCTTTCAAGGAATTTGGCCATTTCATCTAGGTTGTTGAATTTTTTTCCCTAAAGTTCATATTTCCTTATTGTCCTTTAAATATCTGTAGAATTTGTAATTATGTCACCTCCCTCATTCCTAATTTTGGTCTTCCTGATATGTGCATTCACACCTTTTTTTCCCCTGACTAGTCTGGCTAAAGTTTTATCAGTTTTACTGATCTCAAAGAAACAGATACTTTTGATTACATAGATATTCTCAATTGATTTTTGTTTTCCACTTCATTGATCTTAACTCTTACCTTTATTATTTCATTTCTTTTGCTCCTTTGAGTTTAATTAGCTCCTCCTTTCTAGTTTCTTAAGGTGGAATTGAGGTCATTGATTTAAGACTGTGTATTTTCTAATATAGGAATTTCATTTATATAAAACTTGATATGTTGTATTTTTATTTTCCTTCAGTTCAAAATACTTTCTAATTTCACTTTTGATTCCTTCTTTAATCAATGGGGTATACAGAAGCATGCTATTTTGTTTCCAAATATTTAATTCCATTATGTTCAGAGAACATACTTTGCACGACTTAAATCCTTTAAAGTGTATTAAAACATGTATTATGGCCTAAAACAGAGGTCGGCAAACTTTTTCTGTAAATCGTCAGAGAGTAAAATATTTTAGGCTTTGTGGGTCACATACAGTCTCTGTCACATATTTTCTTTCTTTTTTAGAAATCTTTCAAACTGTGAAAACCATTCTTAGTTTATAGGCCATATAGAAAACCAGTGGCCAAAGCCACAGTTTGCTGACCCCTAGCCTAGAATATGGTATCTCTGGGTAAATGTTTCATGTAGACTTTAAAGAGAATATGTAGTCTACTTTTATTAGTGGAGTGTTCTAGAAAAGTCAATTAGGTAATAGTGGTGGATAGTGTTATTTGAGTTTACTATATCCTTGCTAAGTTTCAACTTGTTGTAACAATTATTGAAGGAGAGGTATTGAGATCTCTGACTATAATTGGGAATTTGTCTGTTTCTTCCTTGCAGTTCTATCAGTTTTTCCTTCCCATATTTTGAAGTTCTGTTATTTGGGGTATAAACATTTAGGATTGTTATATCTTCATTAACTGCCCGCTTTATTATTATGAAATGGGCTTCTTTATCCCTGGTAATATTCTTTGCTCTGAAATCTTCTTTGTTTCATGTTAATATAGCCATACCCATTTTCTTTTGACTAGTGTCAGCATCAGCATGGTTTATTTTTTTACATCCTCTTATTCTTAACGTTTTTATGTCTTTGTATGTAAAGTATATTGGGTCTTGCTTTCCATCCAATCTGGCAATTTCTGACTTTTAATTAGCATTTTTTAGATCATTTACATTTAATGTTATTATTGACATGATTAAAGATTATCATTTTGCTCTTTTCTATGTGTTCCATCTGTTCATTGTTCCTTCTTTTTTCTGCCTTCTTTTAGATCAAGTATTTCTTTGTGTGATTCCATTTTTTTCTCCTTTGTTGGGTTATTTGCTATAATTGTTTTGTTATTCTACCGTTTGCTTTAGGGATTATAATCTATATCTTCAACTTAACCACAATCTAATTTCAAGTGGTATTACACCAGCAAAAGAACCTTTTATCATACTTCTATTTTACCCCTCCTGGCCTTTATTGTTGTTAGGTATTTTATTTATGCATGTTGTAAACCCCACAATATACTGTTACTAATTTTGTTTAAACAGTTGGTTATCTTAAAAGAGAATTAAATTTTTAAAAATCTTTCACATTTAGCCATGTAGTTATCTTCTCCAGTGTTCATCATTTCTTGGTGTAGATTTGTATTTCTATCTGGTATCATTTCCATTCATCTGAAGGACTTTCTTTTAACATTTCTTGTAGTGCAGTCTGTGATGATACTGAATTTTCAGAGTCTCTGTGACACTCTCAGGTTCAAAGTGGATAAGCATCAAGTAATTTACTCTCTGCCATACACTACTTTACATGAATAGCCTGGGCTAAACTGTAGAAGAGAAAACTGAAAAGGAGCATATTTTACAACTATGAAATAGCCTAGAACCTTGCCTCTAAAAGTCCAGCTTGAGGCAAGAAGAACTTGTGTTAAAAGTGTGTTAAAAGGGTGTTAAAAGTGACTGAGTAAACATGGGGCACCTTCTCAGATATCAATGTTACTCGACAAAACATGAAACTAAAGAAAATTCTAGCTTGGGACCAAGCTTCTAGTTGATTATTCATTCTTCTCTGCTAGTAATTACACTTTTGTAAAAAAGTGGGAGGAGCATTGACCTAGATTATTATATTATTCATGATTTAACAAAATGTCTCCTAAAATTGGATGCTGTCAACAAATGTAAATTATTCAGAGGTTTTATTTACTTTGAATATACATTTCTGAATTGACCACTATATCCTATTATTCAGCTCATGAATCATCTTCTATTGAGCTCATGAAAAATGTACTTGATGGGGTGGCTGGTTCGCTCAGTTGGTTACACCAAGGTTGCTGTTTTGATCCCCACGTGGGCCACTGTGAGCTGTGGGCCACTGTGAGCTGTGTCCTCCTTAAAAAAAAAAAAAAAAAAAAAAAATTTCCTTGATTCCAAGTTTGTAAAACACCCATCATTATTCCTATGAAGAACTGTTACTTACCAGTTCTCACTCTTGGGGCTGTTGGTGTGCCTATCAATCAGTACCTGCAACACTGTCCATTTTCTGATCCTCAAATGCACATAAACGAACCTGTTAGTAATAGGCCAAAAATAAAGACAATGGGCTCACTATGAAGACCATACCAACAAATCCACTTTTAAGACTGCATCTTAAGGAAATAAGGCAAAAATTTTGTAAAGATTGTTCCTTTACTAGCAGAAAAAATTGGTTACAACCAATATAAATACCTCCAAATAAGAAACTGCTTAAATTACGGTACATCCTTATAGTCTATAATCAAATACATATTGTCATTAAAGTATATTATAGCTGAATATTTATTGCTAGGAATAATACATCTTGCTTATTTGTACTTTCTTTAATATCAATTGCTTGTGATAAGAAAAACCCCAAATTTTCAGAAATACTTAATATGAATACTTATTCAAAATGATGAGGTCATCATTTGTTTAATTCATCAATTCAACAAATATTTGCAGCATTCAATAAGATACAGCCCTTGCCCGCATGGCTTTTAATTTGTGAGAAAAAATAATGATCAACAATCTTGGGAATTTTTTATTCCTGTCTTTCATTCTCATTACTTAACTGCCCAATCATTCCCTCCCTTATTCACCAAGGGCGTTGGCACTGGGCTTTCAGTGTCTGTCTCCCTGCATTTTCTGCCACAGTGTGCCACTTCAGTGTCCATATGGATAACACATCCAACAACCATGAATTCTAAACTCCACCAGCTTACTACTTCCTCCCACAGTCCACACCCAGAGCCACACCCTCAGCCTTCTGATTACCAGGAAATTGCTCCACAGCAGCTTTAGCCTCCACCACTTATCATTCTAGTTTTTTTCACTCCATCACTCCCTAAACACCTGCTTTCTTACCTTTTTTTTTTTTTAACTTCCATTCCTCTACTATTCCCTTTTATGTCAAACCACCATCTACCACATCGCTTCATATCTTTTCCTATCCAGGCTAGATTCCAAAGTACGTCAGTCTCTCCTGCTATGACCTTGCTCCCTAGTTAATCCCTGTCCCATTTCTTAGAGCATATATTTTAAACCATATTAATTCAACTCAAACTTGCTACTTCACCTATGACCTTATCTTTTTTACACCTCTTTTAAATCAGAAAAAAATCAAAACTATCAGCTATGAATCTCCATCATCTTCTTGCTAATATTTATATGTTCTACATATAACTGTCTTCACCTCCTTCCTCCTGATTGCAGAGTAAGAAGTATCCTTTCTCTTTTCCAGGTCAATTCCTTCACATGCACCCTTGATGCCATATTCCCTCTTCTACTGCAGAATCTTGCTTTACCTTTATCTCTCCTCTTTTTAATCTCTCCTCTGTGCTGACTCCCATATTTTAAACTCTCGTCACTGTAGAATCTCCTCCTCAATTCTGTAACCTCCTCCCTACAATTATCATACTTTATTTCTGTTTTTAAAGAAGAAATGAAGAACCTTGAAATAATATAAATCTATTGTAACCTTTCTCAATTTTAATACACTTTTCAACCCAACAGAGTTCTGCCACCATCGAAAATGTTCTGGCAAACATTAATGACAAAATTGCCAAATCCCATGATTTTTTTCAAAGACAGGTTACTTGACCTGTCTTTATCTTCTGATACTTCTGACTTCTTTCCTTCTGAAACCTCTCCCTCACTGGCTTCTCTAAAACTGAGCGCCATTGGTGCTCCCTTCCATCCCTCTGCTATTTCTTCTCAGTTCTTTTGCTGCCTCTTCCTTTGCCCATTTACTGATACTGATTCTCATTTCCTCTCACTACATTCAGTCTCTATGAGCAATGGCATCCATTATCCCATTAATTCCAGCTACCACCTATTTAGTAACATCTACTTCCAGCTCAGGCCTTTCTCCCGAAGCCTCAGAAGTGTATGCTGAGCTCCCTACTGAACTTCTCTATGTGGATATCCCATTGGCACTTAATCTTCCATATTCAAATATGTCCTCATTGAGCTTCTTATCTGTCTCCCCTTTCTCAGTTTTCCACCCCACACCCTTACACACACACACACACACACACACACACACACACACACTCACACACTCCCCAAAGCCTTGTTCTTCCTCTACTTGTCTCTATCCTCGTTAATTATACCACCATCATACTCTACAACCTAGCCAGGGACTGGGGAGTCATTCTAGACTTCTCTCTCGTCTCTATCCCAACCATCACTTTCTCTATCCAAAATCTCATTATTTCCCATCGTGACGGTAAAACCACACAAAAATACTTCCATTTATTTAAAAGAGAATAATAAGAAAGCACATTTTACAACATTCCCCCTAGTATTTAAATTATGAAATTACAACCATGTTACATTAGCAAACCATGAAGGGTTATACAGAAACATAGCTTGCATTATTCCCAGAGATCAGAAACCTTGTTTGTACCTCCATACCTAATAGTATTTAATACATAGCAGTTGTTGCTTAACTATCTGTTCATTTTTGAATAAAGTAAATATGAAATATTAAAACATATCAATAATTATTAAGCTGCATGTTAAATAGCTCAACAAATAAAAGGTTTCATATTAATCTTATATAACAAAACAGAATTTTTAGACCTTGTTAGTTCACTAGAATTTCTTTAAAACATGTATCACACACATCTTTATACACACACCATATCAGGAATTAGATTCCCTATATACTGAGCTTCCTTCCTCTCACTCCTATCCTACTGTCATAAACAATACTTAACCCATCTGTGCTCCCTCAGTTTCTACCCAGTACTCACCCCCAAAATGATGAAAGTGAATGCACCCCCTGGCTACCCTTAAGTAAGAATAGTGTGAACTAGGTGGATCAGAGAGGGCTTCCAGTGCCTCACCAATTCTTTTCTACTTTGCTGATTTCTGAAAGAGGGACCCTCTCCTCCACAAGATACAAACTGCAATTTTCCTGAAGAAAAGAAAAAAAGTATAGTATTCAATAGGACTAAATAAATGAAATTCAATAATGCTACATGCAAAAGAGAAATACAGAGCCTTCCTTTGTCAATTGGGAAGCGGGGAGGAAAGTGGTATATTGGGGGGTTTTTTTGTGTGTTTTTTTAACTTTTATTTACTTTAAGTGTGTTTTTCCAGGACCCATCAGCTCCAAGTCAAGTAGTTGTTTCAATCTAGTTGTGGAGGGCGCAGCTCACAGTGGCCCATGTGGGGACTGAATTGGCAACCTTGTTGTTAAGAGCACTCAGCTCTAACCAACTGAGCTAACTGGCCGCCCCCCGAAAGTCGTATATTGTTAAGGGGCCTTCAGAAGCAATGCCTTCCAATCATTCCTGATTTCTTAAAAGTTTTCTTTAATACATATTATTTTATAATTAGGGGGAAATGTTCAAAAGCAAGTCCACAGGTCTAGTTTTAATGGCAAAAAAAGTTAAGTTTTTACAACAAGTGATTTAGAAGAAGCTTTGAACTTTATAATAATTGACAACTGTATGTACTAACATTTTTACATCTAAAGAATTAAATTTTAGGAATTTCAATTTTATATAAAAGGAAAGGAAATTTGAGTAAAAATAAACGTACATGGGGGATCATTAGAATTAGCCATATGCTACAATAATTTCTTATCAGGAAAAGGTTTTCTATCTACCATACTATATTAGTAGTTTTGTAGTTTATACCATTATGAGTTCACTGGGTCAAAAGTTAACAGTATGGGGTCATCAAGTAAATTAAATGTTAACAGCAAAAATTAAAGGACTTAAATTAAAAACATAGGGTCTAATCCAATGATGAAGAAAAGTAAGGAAAAAGTGTTCCCACAAGAGCTATAAACTGTTCACCTATTTAAAATAAATTACTTCTTCAGAGCTGCCCTAAAAGTTAATTTGTTTTAAACACGTATGCATTTCTTTGCCAAAAGAGAAAGTGCTGTATTTTATTCTCCTTATTTCCCTATAGATTTGTTCTACAAGAAATAATTTTTCACATATTAAGTATAGAAATATAGTTCTCAACTGTCATAAAGAACTGGTCATACATCCTCAGTCATATCTGCTGGAGACCAGAGGGTCTCAACTTTTGTTTACTAAAAATAAGAAGTAAATGTTAATGTATTCCTGGTTCTTTTACAATGGGTGAAAGATTTTTACCCATTGTAAAGTTTATTAAAACCTTTCAATTTTCTTTTGATAAAGGGCCAAGAATAGATCTATTTCTATTATTTACAGTCCTTTTAATTATCTAAAATTGCTCCCTGAATACAAACATTTTTAATGGCTAGGACAAAAAGTTAACCAACCCTTGGTATATTTCAGACCATATATGGTATAAAATTTACCGTTCCAGGTAAATTTTTTTGAGAGGGGCCCTGTTAAACTGAAGAATAACCAGAGGACAGGAGCCAAGATGGTTGCAGTGTTTAAAATCATAAAGCCATTAAAGAAACTAAAAGGATGGCTGGGGAGGGGAAATCCATTTGTCTTCTGGTTGAAAATAATAATGGTCTTATTTAGAGAGTTATCACGTGTAAGTGGGCATGAGTTATAGGGGGCACTTTGACAACAGTTACAAAGTGTCATGCTTTCTCTATTAAGATTCTATGATTCCAAACCTGAAGAGGCTGAATTTTCTTTATTAAGCTCTTATAAACTTTACATTATTTTAAAAACAATGTTTCAAAACACTGTATTTAATGTTTCATCTAAGGCCAGCACTGTCACACTAATTTTTTAGAAAGTAGATAACTGAAACAAATGGGTTTATGCATTTCCAGGTATCCTTATTGATAAAGGGGAGCAAAAGTTCATACTTCCTTAGTAAATATTAACCATTATTAATTGTAAAAGAATTTTAGCTCAGTCTCATAATCTATGGCCTATAATACAGAAGCAAAAAAGTTCTTCATAGTGAAAAAATCTTGTACCTTCATAATCTTAAGAAAATCAGAGTTGAAAATGCTATATATATATGAATCTGTTGTAACCACTTTCAGAAGTTTGGGCTCTAAACCATACAAAGTAAATTTCCCAAAACAGAAGGACATTTCATGATGCATGTATAAATTTTCTCCCATGTAACTAACATTGACATACTTTTAAAAATTACATAAGACAAAACTACTTTTAGTAGTTTCCAAACTAATTTCAGTATTTTTTGCCTTACATGATTTTGAAAGGGTCATCTAAAATATGTATGGACAATAAAGCATTTATATTGCTCTTTCATTCAAAGAATCTACCCAACTGCAGAAAAAAGTCTGTGTCTAAATGATATATTTTCTTAAACTGTTACCTAGTTAATTAAAGCATATAGTTATGAACCATTTATGCAATCTCTGAGGAGGATTTTATAATTGTTTTTTAATGTGTGAATTAGCTACAGGGAAAAGAAACTATCAAAGTTACTTGACAGAACAAAGATATAGTCAGTATCTAAAATAAACTTAAAAAGAGAATGTCAACTGGTGAATTTGTAGGAAAAACTCATCACATTCTACAACAAATTTCAATAAATCTTGTATAGGTTTATGATTTCAGTAGTAGACTAGATGCTGTATCTAAAGAGTTGTCCACCTTGAGGTCTGACTTCACAGACCTAAAAAAGACAAAAGTACTTTTTATGACTTTGTTAAACAAAGTACAGAAAAATACCTAGATTTGGTATATATATATATATATATATATATATATATATATATATATATATACACACATACATATGTGTATATGTATATAATGCCAACAAAAGTATATACATTTTAAGAAAGGTAAACTGTATTAAAATTGTAATACTCAATATATACCGATAGCAAGATGCATACAAGTCACGTTTGACTTTTGCAATTACAAGAGGTGCTCAAGTGGTTACCATCAGCGTCCAGATGCTTCTGATTACGGGGAACTGCTGCTTGAACGTTGACCAAAGTGTCCACTTGTATACATTTTTTGGCACCTCTGGTATATTATATACACACACACTTACCATGATTAGAACTTTAATTTGAAATTTTCAGGTAAATACCAAATTTGAAAAATTAAAAACTCATAGTAGAAAATAAATAGCTGTGGATCTAGGACACAGATTAGAAACATTTTTAAAGCAGCCATTATTAAACTTTGTCCTCTTTACCTTTATTATAATTCTTCGAGTTAGTAGTTACAATATGTATGGAGGGTAAAAATCCTAAGCATTAACTATTTATACCACAATGTTTTAGATATATGATAATAAACAAATACAAAACAGTCTTAAAACATAATACCTTGTTCATAATAGATGCTCAGTAAGTATCAATTTACTTCAATTAGAAAACTGCCTTCACATTCAATATAGAACAAATATTTATCATTTTATATTCTTTACAATTTTAACTCACAGATTATAGGAATACAGAGAGCATAATACAGTAAAACAAGTGATTCTCAAATTTGTTCAGGTGACAGAGCAATTGCTGATCCTGTCTCTGCTGAACACCATTCATTCCATTAAATATTTATGAATGCCAGTAACTGTGTTAAAGACACAGAACAAGAACAGACATAGTCCTGACTATCAGGAAACTCTCAACACCAGAAAATGTATCTCTATATATGTATGCATTCATATTAACTACTTCAGCCACACAGCAACACAAACAAAAAACTTTATGTGTGTATTAGTTTCCTGTTGCTACTGTAACAAATTACCCTAAACTTAGTGACTTGAAACAACAGAAATTTGTCATCTTACAGTTCCGGAGGTTAGAAGTCTAAAATGGATCTCAGTGGGCTAAAATCAAAGTGTAGGCAGAGCTACATTCCTTTCTGGAGGCTCCAGGAGGCTCTGTTTTCTTGCCTTTTCCAACTTCTGAAGACCTCCCTCATTCCTTGGTCCATGGCCCCCTTCTACCTTCAAAGCCAGCAGTAGCTCTTTGAGTCTCTCTCACATCTTATCACTGACACTGACTCTTCCCTTTTCCACATTTAAAAGAACCTTGTAATTACAGTGGGTCTACTCAGATAATCCAGGATAATCTATTTTTAGGTGATGTGAGTAGAAACCTTAATTCTATCTGCAATCCTTGTCATGTAACTATATATATATATTTTTTTTTTCTTCAGGAACTCCATCAGCCATCTCTGAAATTATGCAAACTGTTCATATGTGTGCATGATTCTAGAGAAATGGTCTATAACTTTCAACAAATTCTCAGTTTCAGAATCACTGGAGTAGCTCATAGAGCACCAGTGTTCCTGAGAAGCATAGTTTGGTGTCAACGATTCCAAATTCTAGATTGGCTTTTTTAGTATGTTATTTTTAACTTTGATCAGAAAACGTTGATATGGGTTGAAAGTTTTTTAAGTATTTTTTCCCTGTGTGTTTTTAGAAGTCGTTGTAATCATGCTAATTACACTTTCTTTACATGTTGCATTTATAAACATTTTTCCACATTGATATGCGTCGTTTTGTAATGATGCTGGTAGAAATGCAGTAGAAATTCCACAATTTACTCAATAATCTTCCTACTATTAGACATTTTATCCTCCTACCCCCCTTTTTTGCCGCTATATTTAATGCTGGAGTGAGGATCTTCTTGTATAGATTTTCCCCCCATATTTTGGATTTATTTCACCTAGATTCCTGAAATTGGAATTTCTGGCAGGAAAAATACGAATATTTTTATAACCTTTTTATGTATCACTAAATTACTTTCCAAAAGGGCTGTTTTAACTTACATTGCCACTAGCTTTTACTTACCCATACCATCAGTGTGAGGGTTTTTTTTTGTCTCTTGCATTTACTAATCTGTTTTCTAGTACCCTTGTTAAAGTGGATTTCTAAAATATGTATCTGATCATATTATTCATTGGTTTAAGATTTTTCAATTGCATCAATATAAAGGTGACATGAAAGGCCATGGTTCAGCCTCTATCCTCTTGATCAAGCTAACCTTTCTCACCTCCTCCAAATGCATCTAAGCAACAAATCGCATTAACTACCTGAATTTTCTTGAACCTCCTTGTTTTCTTATACTCTAGTGATTCTGCTGTAAATGCTTTCTATGGCCTATTGCTACTCTCTCTTTTGTACTGGGATAACTCCAATCCTTTAAGGCTCCACCAAGGTATCCTTTAACACAGCTCTACAAAGCTATCCTTCGAGACACAGCTCAACTGTAATCTGAAAAGCTATCCTGAGCCACCTATTCCCAACCTGGGTTAAATGTCTTCCTCTATATTGATCAAATTATATCTTTTTTAAAATTTGTTTCTTCCATTAGACTTTCAGCTCCTTGCTAACAGAGACTACATATTTTTCATCTCTCTATATCCAATTCTGATATGATAAATGTTTGATTCATTCTGTGTGCCAGTACCTACCAAACCCATCACAACACACCTACATTTTGGGAAGTGTTATTCCCACTTCTGGGAAACCTTCCAATAAATAAGCAAATAAATGAGAAAGTCAATTAGGAAAGGTATATGTATAAAAATGTTCAGTTCAGAATTATTTATAATAGCAAAAAATTGGAAACAACCTAAATACCAGCAATAGATGAATGGTAGAATCTGCTACATGGTATGTAGCAGAGCAATTTGGAATGAAGGTTGTAAAAATGGTGTAGTAACTTAGACATTTATGTCAAGTTTAAAAAGACAAAACAATTTCACACTACAACCCTATAAAATCAGATGTACCGACATTGACTAAAAAGGTACATGAAAATTGTATGAATTGTTTGTGTGGACTGATTTCATTGCTTTTATTCAGAACTTTATGTTGCTATGACAACTTCTCAATTATAATTATAATACAAATAATTTAAAATTAAACCGAAGTCATTACCATATGTGTATATATAGGTATATGCATATATTTTATAGGCATATATTTCCTAGCTCTGCCTCTGAAAGGTCCAAGAAGTAGAGACATCTCAGTAGCAATGAGCACACCTAGCCTTGGTCTTTAATACTTTCTCCACTAGCAGGAAACAGGGCCCTTTAGAGAAAAGGCTAATTCCAGGGTTGGGGCAGGGTAAGGACAAGATAAACACAGAACATCTTATTATACCACAAAGTAAGGAAGTGCTCAAAAAAACAAAATTTTATGTAGGCATGTCAAAAAGATACAGGAACCAGACTAAAGGGGCTCCCTCCAGCTAAATCTCAGACTATTTGAACACCAAAATAATTAAACATTATAGACTTAAATATTTAGAGGTGAAAGGTCATGATGTATGTAACTTACCTCCAAATGGTTTAGGAAAAAACTGTGTAAAACACACATAAATATGGATAGAAAGTACACATGAAAGAAAATACAGAAATGGAAAAACACAGGAATTCGTAAGTTAATGCAGATAGTAAATAAATAAATAGGGGAGAAGAGAGGGTTCTTTGCAGTAGAATGCTGTGGGCCAACTGGTAAATGTGGAGGGAGTACTAGATTGGTTGAATCATTTTGCAACCATTATGGTAAAATTATATCAGCAATAATGGATGCTAAATTTAAACAGGAATTTTGATGAAAAGCAGAATAGATCTTCAATTGTCTCCCCACAAATTGCTTATTAATTGCCAGGAAGAAAAAAAAAACAGTAACTATACAGTGGAAAATTCAAGCCACGTGTGGACCACGTGATCAAAATTAACACCATCAATGAGAGACAGATGGCTATCACGTGCTTCCGGAAGTGATACCCTGAGAAGGACCTCTGCAATGGTCCAGAATGTATAACCTCAATCTAATCATGAAGAAACATTAGACAAAAACAAAACAAGGAACATTCTATTAAAAAGGGAGGTGGAGGGACAAGCTGCACTCTTCAAAGATGTCAAGGTAGTTAAAGATTTTTTTAAAAGGCTATGGAAATGTTCCAAAGTAAAGGATGTTAAAGAGTCAGAACAACTAAATGTAATACCTGACCCTAGACTGAATCCTTTCCTGGAGAGGGAAATGCTACAAAGATCAAACCATAAATTTGGAATATGGATGGTAGATTAAAATATTATTTCAATGTAAATTTATGAAGTTGATAGGAAATACACTCTTAAGTATTTAGGAGTGAATGACCAAGATGTATTTAACTTAACTTCAAACAGTTCAGAAAAAAAATTGTACATAAATATATTTATACATAAATGTGAAAAGAGAGACACCAGGGAACAAGCAAATGAAAACGGTGTTCTTTGAACTATTTTTATTTTCCCAACTTTTTGTAAACTTGAAATTATTTCCAAATAAAAAGTTTTTGTTTTTTTTTTCATTAAGCCCACCTCAGAGGAATAAGACCAACAGGAAAATAAAAGGTACCCATCTAAGCAAATTGTTTTTAAAACAGCCAATAGAGTATATTGTTTTCAAGTTAACGTTCAAAATGTTTTCTTCTTTAAGAGTCTTCATTCTTTCTTAAAAGATGAGCAGACCTATAGTTTTCACAATTTTATCTAAATAAGTTAATATGTTGAAGTCAACATTCCATCAGTTGTAGCTTACTCATTAGAAGTAGCAGGAGGAAAAAAAACAAGCATTAAAAGTACAAGACCTCTGTTCTCCACACTACCCATATTTACTATTCGTTAGCTGGTGATTGCATTCCAGTTTCCAAGTAAAACCTCAGATTTTAAATTATGGCTTCAGTTCTACTCTTATAATAAGAGGAGTATGCAGAGACGCAAACTGGGTGGGTGAAAGGGGGTGGGGAGTTGTTAACTCTTCACTGTATTCAAGATGAAAGAAAGCTGAGTATTGTCCTAATTTAGACCTATATAATTGAGTTTTTTCTTTTCATAAAGTACATCACTTTGTGGAGTATTAAAATTTGGGGAAGGTATTCTTTCTAGTTTTTTTACCTGTGAATTTGATGGTCTGCAGTAAAAGTGCTTTTCCTTTTTTTCCTTTAAAATTCAACTCAGGAATATGCACCCCCTTGTGGTCAAATATAAAATTCTTCATTTTCAAAATACCATTTTTTCCAACTGGGCTTTTTGTTCAGGTATAAAAAACATGTTATTTGGTTTTGTTTTCTCCCATTTTAGTGAATTAAGAAGCTTTAATGAAGGATTTTGGGTTTGTTAAATAATATTTTAAACAAAACAGGACTTAAATCTAAAGGTAACCCACATATAAATTTTAGTCTGTGCAAAATGTAAATAATAATTGCACCCACCTCTTGAGTTACGAGGATTCAAGGGGAAAATGCATATATACATGCTTAGCATAGTATCTGACACATAGTAGGTACTCAATGTTCTTATTTATCAACAACATTATCATCAGTTTATATAGACACTCTCTGTGAAAGACTATTCCAAAAGGGAGCTCAATCAAAAATTATTAGTTCATGAAGTTCGGTACAATCTTGCAAATAAGTTCCCCAACTATATCACTTATCCAGACTTCGCCTAGCTGATTTTCCCCACAAGTACATTGTATTTTTAAAATTCAAAGAATATGTAATTATCTCTGGATGATGGAAATTTGGATAGTTTTCATTTTATATATATTTTACACTGGCCTGATTTTTTTTCTTTAATAATTAGAAAAAGCAATAAAACCATTCCATTTCTATGTCACTCTTATGAAATGGTAAAACAAATTACCATCCTTATTCATCTGACAGAAATCATTACTCATATTTAGCAAAAATGTTATGTCAGGCTGATTTACCATTTTAAGGGACTCTTGAACAGGAATGCTAACTCCTAAGGGCACTAACTATAATTTGATTTTTAAAACACCTCTTATTAAAGAAGCCATTTTAAAAGATCAGTGTTAAAGACTATTGGCTAATATTTACTAATATGCCAAGCACTGTTCAAATGCCTTTAATATATTAGCTCATTTACATTCTTACAACAACCCATTGAGATAAAAGCATTACTCCTTTTACAGAACATCAAAGTGAGAAAAAATAACTCATGTAGAGTCACAGCTAGCAAGTAGCAGAGCTGAGATTCAACCCAGTTTGGTTCCAGAATCTACTCACTTAACCAGTGAACAAAAGTACCAAAGCAATGTAAGACACACATAATACTTAGCCATGTTACTTCTTGATCTCAAATTATTAAAATCCATTTCTTTTCCAATGGTACCTCAATAATGCAAATTGTGCCGGCCTACTCCCATTTCCTTACTTAGTACTTCAGGCGTTTTCATACCCATTGTTTTATTTAACCCTCAAGGATATATGTCTTCACATACTTAAACAGTCATGGTTCATCACAAGTTATTTTGCAACAAAAACTGGAAACACACACAAAAAACATAGCAATACCCAGATTTTAAACTGTTCGATTATTAATAAATTTCATTATAACTTGGAATCAGGAAAAAAGTAACCAAAAATAACTTAAAATGTAATCATTTAGGATGAATTTTTAAAATTCATTTCAACTAGCCTGGTGGCAGGCAGAATAACTCTCCCTAAAAAAGAAGTTTTTAAGGAAGGTGTTAAAATACTGACAACTTTGTCGTCATGTATTGTCCTGTCATAGCTCACTGTTTTTGACACAGATTTGCCTAGGTCTTGTGCTTCCACTACGAACTTTAAGACTTTGGGGCAAGTTTGTTCATCTGAGTCTTGCGTGTCCTCGTGTAAAATGAAGATAATACTTACTTCTTAGGGCAATAAACAAGATCAAACCATAAATCGTTTATTTAGCACCATGCCCATCACAGAGTACAAGCAATACGTGGTAACTAGATATTATTTGTACGTGCGTCGCACAACGGAAACCCATCTTTGCTAGGTTCAGTTCATTTAACACGCCTTTTTTTTTTTTTAATCGCCCTAAGTGACACCCAGAGATTGCTCACCCATTCACGTCTCCCAAACCGAGAGAATATTTAAGGACGAGTAGGACAGTGAGAGAAACTGGATTCTATGAAAGCGCCTTCTCAACAGGCAGCCTCGGACCGGGAAGAACTCCAGCAAATTTAAACACTCCTTAGACAGGCGCGCGCGCGCGCGCACAGACACACACACACACACACACACACACACACACACACACACACGGTTGTCGAGTAGGGGAAACCACGCCTCCTGTGTGCACTCAGGTTGGATCGCACAGCAAGGAGAAAGGCTCAGGTTCCAGAATCGGACATATGCGGACTCCTCCACATGCTCACTACCTGTGCTGTTTTAAGCAAATTACTTAGTCTGACCCTTGGTTTCCTGGTCTGCAATCTGAGAATAATAATTGTACCTACCTCATAAAGTTGTTCTGAGGCTTAAGTGCGATAGCTCCTGTAAAGCGTTGACATATACGGTAGCAAGAGCTCTGTACACAGGTGGGGCTGTTTTAAGTACACGTGTTTCCATACAATACACATGGTCTCGGAGATACGTTCCGTTGTTACGAGTTTAGACACTGGCAATAAGACGTTTTCTTTTCACTTAAGCTGCACCCTTATTTGTTTCCCTCGAACAGTAGAAAAAATGCCTATCAACTGATACGCCATCTACGGACCCTCGGCCCACAGTTTCCACTGTCCCTACACCTCCGCCGAGTAAAGGAGGAGCTGCACGCAGGCGCAAGAAAAAGAGGTAGGAGGATTGCCACCTAAGGAAGCGAGGGGAGAGTGGCGAACAGCGATGATTCTGCGCATGTGCATGGCGTGGGGGGTTGGGAGTAGGGGGTTTGCGCGTGCGCAAAAGTGTGGAGCAAGCCGGAGAAGGGGGTTTGGAGGCGGTATTGACAGCTGTGAAGGCAGCCCGCGTTCCCGGCATGCCCCGGGGCGGCGGGGTTGGCTCTAACGAATTTGAATGAGGAGCCTCAGCGCTTTCGGCGCCATTTTCGAGTGGTGCCTGATCTCATCAATCTAGCGGGACAGACGGGAAAACCTGTCCGAGAGTATATCGCCACTAGGACTCCACCGAAAAATCACTGAAAAAGTCGCCCAAAATTACTTCGAGCAAAGGACAGTCCGCGGAGTTTCGCCAGGGTTGGCGCAGTCGGTAAGAGCCTCAAGTAGAAGAGCGGGACTCGAGAGGTGGCAGTGGGACAGGCAGGCGGTGGGGGCGGTGCAGGGAGTGGACACTGGGTCCGCCCTCATTTTAATCGCTAAAAATGCGAGGAAATAGGGTTGGGGGTATTGGATGGCTGCGAGTGGGCGGCGGCGGGCGGAATGTGGCGGGAGCGCGGAGAGACGGGGGCGTGGGGGGAGGGGAGTTGTAGTTTGAGCGGGACGCGGACGGCCTGCAGCGGAGCAGCCGCCGCCCAGCGGATCTGTCAGCGGGACCCCCTGCCGGGGGACCGAGATGGGGCGAGGCGGGGCTCTGCAGACTGCGGCTCCTTGACAGGAGGTGGGGGACGAGTACCCCCTCCCCCATTGCCAAGGCGAGCGGTCTTTCTTCGCAGTTTTCCCGGCCGTCTTCTCGTGACAAGAAAGTTACGGTCGGCGGAAAATTGAGGACCCGGAATAGCGGGTGCCTCCCGTCAGTCATGCGGGACCCAGCCCTGTATATTGTCGTCTTTAACGCTAAAGAGTGAGGTGTCCTAGGAATGTGAGTTTCACAACGCCGCCCTCGGGCTCTGAGCGCCTCGGTCCGGGAAGGAGTAGCACTGACCGCGTCTGGCTTTTCCAATTTGAGCCAGATGGGGCGGGGGCAGGCTTTTGAGGTTTTAGCGGGCTCCTAAGAAAGATGCTGGGGTTTCGCTTTTTGCTTGGGATTTTTGTCATTTGCTGTCCTGGTGTCCTTTCTTAGGGGGTGGGAGGATGTGTTCTTGGGTGAGATGAAAGATGGGGTTTCGAGCATGCGATTTCCTTCTCTTCGCGATTTCCTCCGAGTCGCACTTTCTTAGAAGACTTTCCTTCTCCAGTCTTTGATACAAGTCGCAAGGAAAAAAGCGATCTGTGAAACAGTATTTTCCTCCCGAAAAGTCTTTACCCGGACAACTTAGCGGTAATCCCCACCTTTTCGTAAGAACTTTCTTGACTCTGAGGCAGAGGGAAGAGGGCTATTTGTCTTTCCCCTTAGTGATTGATTTTTTTTTTTTTTAGCTCGCAGTTTCTACCAATTCTTACTCGACAACTCTTGAATGATTTGAGCCAGTGACGGCTTCAATACTTTATAGATAATGAACTTTGTAAAATTCCTCATTAGAGGTATATTGGATCTAGAATCCTTTTCTGCGCTGAAGGCGCCACTAGATTAACCCTTTGCAGGCGTGATGTTTTGCGTGTGGGGCGCACAGCTCTGGGTTGCGAATATGCAAGAGATGGTTTTTGCAACAGCTATTCAATTGTTCGCAAAGAGGAATAACGCTTCCAGAGAACCGCAATCACACACTTTTCAGGACCGCCTGCCTAAAGAGTTTTTCCCCTTGGAATTGATGTAACGATTGATTGATTTCTTATTTCTCTAAAGACTGGGGGACCCGCCCTCACTTAGAATCTTTTCCCCGAAGAGAACAGGAGAGCGGAGTGTGATGTTTTTCAAATTGTGTCTAACGGAGCTCCCAAAACACCGGATTTGTTATCCCCTGATTGGCTGGAAGGAAGCGGGACTGGGGGGTTTGAATGTTAAACACTGGATTAAAATTCTAGACTTCACGAAAAATTATATTTTTGGAGAACGATGGAAATAGTTACAAAATGGTACGACGAGGAGTTTAAAAAAACTGGTGTTTAATATTTTTTTCATAAAGGACCTTCGAGTGGTTCTGAAATGTATATTAAAAGTAAAACTGAGGAGACAGTTTTCTTAAAATTGTAATTCTGCTGGCTGAAATTACAAGACTTTTCTACATTTGCCCCTGTTCTCTGTTGATTAAAAACTGAGTGAAATATTTAGGTTTTTATTCCTTTGACAGAAATTTTTCATCTTAAGCTACATTTATTTATTAGATGCAGGTTATGGGAAAATTGTTTCTTTTATTTTGATGAAAAGAAACTTTGATTTTCTTAATGTTAAGAAGCTTTTCCACATTTTCATAAAAATTGGATATATTTTTAAACTTTTCACATCTAATTTAAAATATATAGGTTTTACTAATTCAGCCATTGCAATGGACTTAAAATTTTATTTACAAGAAATAATATGTTGCTTAATTTACACAATACAACAGGTAAGTATGCACAGGTGCGTATACATGAATTTATTCCTTTGATAAATTTATTATGAAGAAATATTTTCATACAACAGTGTGGGTGTGTTCTATTGTATTTGGTTGGTTTTAAGTTGATTTTTGTTTAACATTGCTTAAGACAGGCATCAGTGTATTTCTATTTATTACCAACTTTGTCATTCCATTTCATTGCATCTTGATAAAAAGCGGGTGTGGTTTTCAAAGAAAATCAGTAAACTCACACTGATAAATTAGATAGCTGTAGATGCTTTTAACACGTTTTTTTAATTTATTAGAAATTTATGTCCTTTTCTGAATAGTTGAAATTTTGAAACTTAGAGTTTGTGTTCTCACATTAGGTCAAATATACATTGTTAGGAAATATTCAAATGAAAAACTATGACTTTCATAAATCTCTGCAGGGTTGTAAATATAATTTATATTAATAAGTGGAATAGCTGAGTTTATAAAGTGTACTATTTGTATTGCCTTCATAACAAGAATTGTAATTACAGAACCTGTGTTTGTTACCTTTTTTCAAAGCTGTTTTATTTTGAATCGTCTCATGAAAATTTCATAGAAAGTACTAATTATCCTCCATAAAATTTAATTTGATGAAATTGTAGGAGACCCCATTTCTATTTTAAATGTAATTTCACCTATGATACCAGAACTAGTGGACTTTGCTCTTTTTTACTGTTGTTTTGTTTTTTTGTGTTTTAATTTTCATTCAAATTATTAGGTGACTTGGAGAGTTTTGAGGGTGGGATCGGGGAAGGCCTTTAAATTCCACCAGGCTGGTTAAATTTAACCATACTTTTTTAGTGCTTTAGTTTATGAGTTTTTTTTGTTTGTGTTGGGGGTGATGGATGAAGGATTGTTTTGCTTAATAAGCCATTTTAAAAGAAGTGAAGAATTTCTTTATTTAAAATACTGCACTTAAAGCTTGAGAACACACCTAAACCTAAATAAAATCCACAGCATTCAAAATATTTTCCCTTTATGTGATGCTTCATAAGAGGAAGATTTTGGTTTTAGATTTGTGGGCATGTAGATATGAGTTTCAACAGATGTGTATGGTTATATTATGTATATTATCCATATTTCTCTGCAGTTGATAATTCTGATTTATTTTCTGTTCTATTGTAAGGTTTAGGAAAGTCATAATACCACAGGAAAACAATAGTAGGGAAAGGTGTTGCTACAGTAGCTCAACTCTTTTTAAAGCTGTGTTTACGTATTGTGGGTGAGAGTGAACTGGAGAAGGTATCAGTCTTCCTGGTAGTATTGATTTTCATTTGTTTGCCCTTACAACTATTTTTGAAAATCCAAGTAAAACTGCCATTTTAGACTTCATTTTAATGTCAACTAGTCTTAGTTGTACATTTACAAATTGTAGACTGAGGTGTTTGTAACAATGTATTTTTTCTTATCAGATTAATAATCACTTTTAGTATTTATCATGAACTAGAGCTAAGGATGAAAATTTCAAAATAACTCATATTCTGAATTCTTTGTTGGCAATGCATCATGCTTTGTTTACTACATTTTTGTTTATTTTTTGTTTTGTGGAAACTTATGTATATATTTATTTCTCTTTATTTACTTACTGGTATATAGCAACAATTCAGAATGTAACAAAGTACTTTGATCCAGAAATATTGCTCAGTTGATTGGGTTTACAAAAAGGAAAAAAAAAAAAACAATGCCCAGAAGACTGTATTAGATATTTCTTCCACATGATACATAAGCTTTTTCCAATTAAAATCAATTACAGTATAAATTTACACACTATTTTGAAATTTTATTCTGCAAAAATTTCTCTTATTTTAAAAAATTACTGGCCTAAAATTGGCTCTTGTCTTTTATTTCTATTGTTTAATGAAGCTTAATGATCCCCATATTGATTTCTATTTAACCCTTTTTAGAAGAAAGGTTATTGGTCTGATTATAACTAGAAAACATCTTAGAATTGTCATATTAGAGTATTTGTGTACATACAGTTTTGTTTTGTTTTTAATTCAGCAAACTTAGAAACACTGTGCCAGGCAACTAACGTAACTCGAACTCTAACTGACTTGCTGAAATTTGGTAGCCCCTCTTTTGAGACCAAAGGTAATCAGTAATAAACTAAGATTTTCTTTCAAATAAATGTCCAAAATGAGATTCAGCCATTTTGCATTTAATTTTTACAAATGATAGTATTAGAGCTTTAAAATTGTGATTGACTTAATATTATAAGTGTAACATCAGTTTTAGAATATCACATTACTAATATGTGTATATATTTGTCTGATTATTTGCATGTACTAATGACTAGAACCTTCCTATAAATGTTGCTCTCTGGTAGGGAAATGATTTCCTTTTGTCTTTTTTCTTTTTTTTCCCCCTTGCCTGTCTTAGAGATGCTTGCTTTAAAGGATCTTCTTTTGAGGAAGATAAGTTTAAAATATTAGAATTAATATTAATTATATATGAATTTTTTTCTTAATATTATCAAATTATGAGTTTAATAAACTTTTGTTTAATCCTATCTTATTTCACTAAAGAATCTGCCCTGGAAAGACTTGTCATGGGTTCTAAGAATAAATAATAAACTGTATTTTGTAATAGATATGAGTTTTACTATTTCAGAGTTTTTTTGCACCATATTTTTTATCATTTAGTCTAATATTTGTCTTGTATTTGAACCTCCATTATTCTATTATCTGGTGTTTTTTGTTTTCCTTCTATTTGGCAAGGAGTACATATTGGTGTCTACTGTTTTCCTTCTGTGATTTTTAAAGTTAAGATACCTTAATTTTTAGAGTGTTCAAATATAGAAAACTGTATCTTTTCAGGAAGATGATGTAGAAGAGATTTTAATTTTTTAAAATGTCATGGTATTTGGATTGGTGTTGGTGTGTATGTGTTTTTGCCATTAAACAATCAAATATTTGGTGGCAGAGGAATAAAGGTTTATTTGGTTTTCATTTCTTTTCCTAAACTGTTTTTAAATAAAAGTAGAAAACTCAGAGTAGAATTCACATATAGTGCATTCTAAATCTTTGGTAATTTAACTATTTACTATTTTTATAAAGTTGGTTGCCACTAAGTCATTAAGATTCAGGTGAAACAAATGAAAAAGCCACTTAAATACGTTTGGTTGTACCACCCCTACATGGAACCATTAAAAAAACCATTGGCCCAATAGTCACCCACTTACTATATTTTCATTTGTTTAAAGAGTAAATTCTAAATTTTGTTCTGTTAAAATTGTCATGTATTAAAATTGGAAGTAACCAATATTACTGTTCACTCAGCCATCGCAAAAGACAAAAGTTGAAAATAATGGTAGTTTCTGTCATCATTCAACGTTTGATAATTTGGGAAGAAAGTTAAAAATTTGTCTCCTTTGAGTAATTTTTTTAAACTGGATTTTATGAGTTTTAGAAGCATAAACTGTATTTCTGATATTTCCTGATGAGTCCCCTTTCCCAGTTCTCTAACACCTACTTACATACACACACACTCACCTACAATGCTTTGAAAGTGAATGCCCTAAAGAGAAATGAAAGCAGAAACATATTAATCTGATTGTTTGAAGAGACTTCGAATGATAAAGCATATCACAGGTGTTTCTAATCAAGTTATTTCTCTTTAAATAACATTATTTTCAAGTTAGTGTTTTTTTGAACATAGGCAAGATTGAGGTCATTTTGAAGACCTTACCTCTGTGTTCAGGGATCCACTGTGGAACTGCAGGAGGCGGAAATCTGTTGAGTGTCTTCATGCTATAATACATGACATTTTTATTGCAGGTTTTGACCTTTAGGAGAGAGCCAATTCTGGGGAACAACCTAACTTCTTTGATTGAACATTCACATAATGCATTGGAACATGATAGGAGATTAAGGTATACTAATGAATTTTAAAAGCATACAATTTTATGTCTTGCAGTATAATTGGGCTAGACAGTTAATTGGTAAAGCTAGGATTTTAGGTGACCTAAAAATCATTAAAGATTTACTAATACATAGAAATCATTCTGTGAAGTGGCCATGGTTGAGTATTCTTATTAAAACTCCAGATTTTTTTTATATAGTTGATGTTCTCATCATCTTGCATTAAGTCCAACTTCAACTGTATTTATTCTAAAAATAAGTATCTAGTGATTTGTTATTTCTGTTGTTATTGTTATATGTAAAATATTTAAATAGTGGACTTTTATCTTATAAAATGGAAAGTTTAAATCAAATGGAATTTGGTGTTTGGCTGTGTGACAGGTATACTGGTAGGTAGAGCCACAAAATTAGATAAGCTTAATGAGAGTATTTTAAGAGAATTTAAAATATTCCAAGTAGTATCCTAACCAAAAGTGGCAATTTGGTTGAAACTGAAAAACCCACTTTCTGAAGCACAAATTAATATCTTACTCATAGATACTCTGAGTAAAATATTTAAATTATTCATATCAAAACCTGCTAACTCTTTAAAAATAGATGGTAGAATGTCAAAATCTTTAGTGACTTACTGTCACATTTCCTCCAGAATGTGGTTATACTTTATAACAGAACCACTTTTATAGCATATTTATTTTCTTTGATTTTTTAAAATATTTTTAGTTGAAAACTTCAGACACTTAGTTAATAAAGTTATTGATTGTTTTCTAAATGGTAATCTGGTATAATGAAAATGAACTTACTGAACAGTGTTACTAAGTTTACTTGGTTAATTTTTGCATAGTAGAGTACTAATCACATGATAAAGTATTAATCATAACTTTTTAAAAAACTATTTGCTAGATAAAGTGATTTTTATAAAATACTATAATGTTTTCTTTCAATATTTTTGCACTTAAAATAGATACTTTATGTACTAAAGATACAGGAAATTACAAAGGTTCATTTTTCATAAGAAAGTGTAATTTAGCCTTAAGAGTGAAGTATAATTATCATTGTCAAAGAACTGCTTTTATCTTTAAACAAGGTTAAAATTTTTTTGAAGAAAATTCTCAGATGTGTGTTTAAGAATTAACATTGAGATACATATCAAAATACTGAAAAACTAATATTAGATATGTCTGTATTAGTAGATAGTAGATAGATAATCCAGGAATGTGAATCTGTTAACAGTTAACCTTAACTAATAAAATGTTAACATTTAATAGAAATCAGTGTAATATAAGGGTGAAGTTTAGGTATAAGTATCATTATACTGTAAGGTCATTGAAATAAATGCAAGGTATTAGAATGTCTTCATAACTTTGAGTTGAGAATGTTATGAAAAAGCAGCTTAGTCTGAATAGAATGAAAATAAGTACAATTTTCTCCTCTAACTTATCCAGTGTTTTCCAGGTTAGAGAACATTAAGATGAAAAGTAAAAAATATAGTTTCTAAGTGTCTGAAAGAAAGTCCAGGTTCAATTTATTGCTTTCAATCCAGATATCTCTACACATAGCTTTAATGAATTAAAAGGGTGAAGAGGGACACTTTTTGAGTTTATATGGTAGATAAAGACATAAACCCAGAGTTGTTCCTAATTTAGAGAGGGGTTATGATTTGTGCTCTTTGAACTTGTCAAAATTTACTGTTTGGAGACAAATATTTAGCGCCATAAAATTGTCCTCTCTATGGCTATATACTGGCTTTAAACTTCAAAATTTTGAGCTTAGTAAATAATTTAGCATCTAAAAGAATACATGCAGATATTAACAGTTTTCTTGTATTTGGTTAGTACTTAGAGGGTGAGAAACAAACCTAATTTGTAAGACGTGTTATGAGACAAGTTAAGGGCTTTTACTGCAAAGTGTGATTGGCTATCTTTTAACTGCCCTTTAAAAGACATTTTGTAAGGATTTTGGCTGTTTTAAATTTGCAAACCTGGTTCTGTATATCTAATGAAGCCTTGATATGTGTTCATTATATCAAAATTTGGGGGAAAGGATTTATTGAGTTATCTTTTTTTTCAGTGACAAATTTATATCTTATTTGTGCAACATTTATATTTTTGGATAAATGTAGTTTTAGCATTAAATAACATTCATTTCAAGAAAAATTCTTAATTGTTCTTAAATACAGTTATACTGTCAGTGTTCTGTTTTATTGGAATAGTTATCCTTAAGGGGGAAAGAATATTTGGATAAACTAAAATAGAGGTAATTTACCATAGCTATGTGTGAAAGGACTTGAAATTATTCATTGTTTGTCATTGATGTATAATGCTAATTTATAACAAGTTATACTTGAAGCATTTGTCAGCTATAATAATTTCTTTAATAGAGGTTTTATAGTATTACTGAGGATTCCTTAAAGATTAGATACAATTATCTTAATAAAACTTTTTAAAATGTTTATTTGAAGCAGTTTTGTACGTGTGTGTTTTGTGGTTTTTTCTTGACTAGCAAACACATCCTTATTCTATTTCTATTTTTCTTCAAATAAGACTTAATGCATCAGAAAACATTTTCAAAATTCAACATGTAATTAATATGAGGATATAAACTTTTTTATTAAATATTATTTTGAAGTAGAATTTCATTTTTCAGCACCACAAACGACACTTTTGATATTTCATTAACATATGACTTGCCTTAGTTTTACTTTCCTATTTTCATGGTTAGAGTCACTTGGAAGAGAAACGTGCAGCATGTTTCAAATGTAGCTGCTGAGACTGATTAACTGCTGAGACTGATTACTGGTTAATATTTATTAGTTTATTATTGTTTATAAATGTCTTAATTATTTAAAAATCCTTTGATATTTGCTGTTAGTTTTTTTATTGCATAGCTTTCATATTCACTACATATGTTTAATAATTTTATCCTGTGATCCTCAGAATTATTTTTTTTTTTTTATTAACATTATTTGTTTCTTACTGAGCTGCTAAACAGAATTACTTTTTCAATTTTGATAAAAATAAAAGATTGGGGTTTTTTTTAACAAAATATCTGAATTTTAAATAGTACTATATTTTATACTTTTAGTAAACTCAAGCCTAGCTTTCTTCACCAGGTATTATTTAATTTATCAGCCAATTCTAGCATTTAAAAAAACAATTTATAGATGTCCTAATTTTTCAGACTTTTAAAATCTTTTTCAGAATAAAACATTGCTCCAAGTGTTAAAGAATTGTATTTAACTTTAAAGTTATAAGTTCCTAAATAGCATCACATTTAAATTTAAATGTAATTTGACAGAAGAATTTGTATTTCTGTTATGCATCAAATTTTTAGCTTTGTATTACACATTTAAAGTAGGTAAATTATATGTGGAAATTTTTTTAATAGTTGGAATTTTTGTAAAGACTTTATGGGCTAAAATCTTATTTCTTTGTTAATAATGTCTGATGTCAAACATGTGGTGATGATTAGATATGTGGAACCTGGGAGCCTGGAGCTTTTTATAAGCAAAATATAATTTCATTTCTTGATTCAAGTTTAGATACTTTCTTGTTTTCCAGGAGAATAGCTTGGGAAATTGTTCTTTATGAATTTTACTCTGAACCTGGATAGAACTCCTCTGAAAATTTTGATAATTGAGCAGTTAAGCCTAGACTAGGAGCTGAAGATCATTACATGTGTCAATAATATTTTTCCTTACATACATTATAAGTTCTCTTTCTAATCAAAACACCAATTTTATCTTTTCTTCTCCTTTCCACATCCTGCTTTTTAAAGAAAAAAATCCTTCTTAAATAAGTCTGTCATGTAGGGATGTAAACAGACTGCTAGGTAAGTTGGGCTGAACCATTTTTTTTCTGTGTTGTATATGCTTTTCTCAGTTGGCTACTGCAACAGCAGCAACAGTGAATAAACAAGTATCACCACAGCCGTTGTTCTTGTCCCTTACGGCTGGGAGTATTGCTGCTGCTTGTCAGCTGCTGTACAGAATAACATCAAATAGCAATAATGGTGGCCAAAGGAGCCTGCACCCACCATCTCTTATAGGCCAGGTGGGAAGAGCCCAACTGTCAGTATCACCCATACATAGTATAATGAATACATTCTTTGACAAAAAAGGTATTTTCTTCCCAAAGTAGCATAATGAGAACAGAAGATACAGTTTTGACTCATTATTTTTTACTTTTTACTTGGTTTTAGTTAATATTTTATTCAGTTAATTTCATCTGTTTGAATGGAAACCTGTCTTGTCTTGTGGAAGTATGTATGGTTTCATGCTTTTTCAGTGTTAAGCTGATAGACTGGAAAAAATGAATAATTAGCTACTGATAACACAAGTTAGGAAATATACTGAGGAAAGAAAAGTTGACTGTGTGGCCACACAGGAGTGTTTTTTTTACTTTAGACACGTATTCTGAGCCCATACCATCTTCATTTTATAGCCTAGTCTAAACAAGGCCAGATTCTTGTTGATTTCGCTGTAACTGAAAACACCACCCTGTACTACCTGATATTTTATATAACTAAATACAAAGCACACTGCAGGTGGAAACTTATGTCTTTACTTTTTGCACTATAAAAATGTCTTATATCTGGAAAGTTCAGATTATTCTAAATCTTGGAAACAGGACTTTGTAATTTCAAATAATATAGAAGAGTGTTTTTGATTTTTACAATTTGAATTTGCACAGATTTGCATAACCTAAATATCTGTACGTTTTCCTCCTCTGTTATTGCTAAATAATTCCAATAGGTTGTAATTACAGGGAAGTAAATAATAGATTTCTATTAAAGTTCCGATTTCATTTACAGCACTCTTGCTGGAAACTACAAATGACGTTTTAGTGTATGAGTCTAATGTCTTAATTTAAAGTCTGACATTTGCATTCTTTTAAAAAGGTAACCATGGTTTCCCCCTGGTCATCTTTATCAAAATCACAACTAATCACTCCTGCTCTTAATGTTTTTCCTTAGCAATTACTGTAAACTCAGTTTCCTGCTAACATCGAAAAAAGTTTTGTTGTAGTATGTGGTTGGTTATCTGAAATAAATAATGAGCCCTCAACTTGCTTTAACAAGATGTCAAACATATTCAACCATAAATTGAAATTATTTTTTTATGCTAATACTGAAGTGTTTTCTTTAATTAGTTGATGTAATTTAAGAGACAATACATTAATTACTGGTAACCTTTCCTTAACCAAAAAGTAAGTTACATAATCCTTTATATTGAAATACCTTGTTTTTACTATTAATTACTGTGCATAATGTCTGGACCACCTGTACCAGAATAATCTGGAATAAAACATTTTTCCAGACCTGCTGAATCAGAATCTGGAGCTGGGGCTCAGGAATTTGTGCTTTTTACAAGCTGTGATTTATTTTTTTTACTTATTTTAGACACACCACATGTGAGAAGCACTGCCCAAAATGAAATGAGGGAGAATCCTTCACACCAATAAACCATTTACATTTTCTGCTTACCCGCCCCCCCCTTTGGTCATCATGGATCTAAGCTCAATAACTAATTATGAATTTTGTCATTTCTACCACGTTAGTTCTAGAGTAAGTCTTAGTGTTTCTCACATGAGGAAAATCTTTATGAGAGTTTTATTTTTGTTGAAGTACCTTGCGCCAAATTTTAGTCTGTTCTATTTGTTCGGAACATTTAGTATACCTACACTTGATGAATTACTGAAGAATTTTTAAAATTTTTATGTAGATAGTAGCTATTTATTTTTCTTAAATGTGCTTCCAAATACTGAAGAACTTTTCTCATGGGAACTTTTCTTACGGCAGCCTTTGACGAAATTCTATAAAGTTGAAGATATACGTGGACTTGAACCCAGCAATTCCATTTTTAGATGTTCTAGATAACTTCCGACATATGATAAAGTCGTGTTTATTTTTACTTTAATAAGAAAAAAAGTGGAAGCAATGTAAATGTTAAGCAACAGGAGAATGGCAAATTGTGACATAGTCATACGATGAACTGTTTGTTACACTGCTATTTAAGTGAGAGTTATGTGTATTGTCACGGATGAATGATAAAAATAAGTTGCAAAAGATAGTTATAAACAGTGTAACATTGATATAAAATACATATATAGTATGATAACGTTTATCTAAAACTTGAAAGCAATGATATATATATTGTTTTAAATACTTGAATTTGTAGTAATAGTATAATAGCATGCATAAGAAATAAATGCTAAATTCAGGATTATGATTGTATCTCAGGAGAGAGGGGAATGGGATCAGGATATGTTACAAAAGGGACTCAATTTTATGTGTAGTCTTTTTCTTTAAAAAAATGAATTAAGCAAAGTAGGTACTCATGGCAGAATATTAGAATTCAATATAGGTGGATTGCAGGGCCAGGGGGATGTGGGATGTGGGGATTCATTTTGGTATTCTCTTGATTTTTCTGTGGATTTAAAATACTTATTTTTTCCCAAATAAATGAAAAAAAAATGTGCTGTCCTTTTTTAGTAAAGTTTTTTCTACAATAAGATGTACACTTGGAGTGTTCCATTAAGAGCATGGGATGGGTGGATTTATTCTATTCTTTCTATTCTAGTCTAAGCTGCAGTGTTTGCTTTTGCATACTGGCTTTTAATCCTTTCTACTCTATTAAGTAAAGGACAACCATGGAACAATTTCTCTTATCACCACTCTGTCATTTACTCTTTAATTCAGGCAGTTTCACAATTATGTTTTGTTTTGGCCATAGGTCATAACATTATTTCCAGAGATTTCTTTATGCATTTGAACTCCACCTTAAGCTTTGTATTTATACGGTATTATAATAGAATTCTTGGATTTGAGCAATATATGGATTTTTATATTTTGCAGTAGCATACGTGTGTGTGTGTGTGTGTGTGTGTGTGTGTGTGTGTATGCGTGAGAAACAGGGAGATTGGTCAATCTTGAGGTATGATCTTAAATTTATGTTAAAATATCTGCAGTTATATGATGTTCTCCAGAAGCTCAGTGTGCTTTAAGTTAGATATTGAAGTATGAGTTTTAATTACACTTACATATTTGACTTAAATTTTGAGAAGTTAAAAGTAATAGAAAAGTGAATTTTGAAAACTAATGATAATCTCTGGACTGAAATATATAAATGCTGCTGCTGGGCTTTGTAATCTGTGATTATTCTGTGCTGCATAGGGATAAGCAAACTGATTGTCAACCTCAATTGAAAATTTTTAATTTGTATAATGTGATCAAATTTTTAAAGTCTTCACTTTTATTTTTTTCCTAGGTTTAATAATAATAAAATGAAGACCATAATAAAACTTCCCCCTACTTAGTTCAGCAATTCTTAACCTTGTAAGTATTAACTCACAGTCCCCCTACCATTGCTATTAAAAGTTCCTGTTTGATGTCATGTTTTGCTTTAATTTCTGATTTTTTTTTTCTACCATCCTAGAATGACAACTTTCTAACCCCCTTACCTCCTACACCTTGAAGTTTGGAATTAATTTAATCCAATTTAGAGCAAGAATAATGCCATTACCTTAGGTAAGTTTTGTATTTTGGAAAGTATTTTATAGCCAGGTCCTAACCTCTCTAAATCTGAGAATCACAATTTTAAACCCTTTTTCTTCAAAGGAATTTACAAATAAGTAGTGGTCTTTTCTTATCATTATGTAGGTTAAGTGATAGTTATTTTATGGTTTTATAAATTTGGAAGTATCCTCTCCACTTGAGGAAATAGGTTTTCATTAAATTTTTCTTTTACATTTCACTAGATTACACTTAAGACTGTGAAGTGCTTAAAATATAGCTGTAAAACTTCAGGAGGTGGGAAAAACAGGAAGACAATCCCTTTTCCTTCCTTTTACATATACACATGCACACATCTTTTCTTAGACTAAGAAACATTTTTACCTTGATCCATTTAACTTTTGAAAAACTAGTTAATTCTAAGGGAATAATTCTAACAGGTTAGGTGAAATTAATACCACACCCCTGGAAAAACTCTCAAATCTAGATCATGAGAGTAAGCACAAGGTACTTACTTTCTTAAAAGTATTTGAGACCCTATTCCAAAAAGATTCATTTCCACCTATTCCTTGATCTAATTCTACATCTCTAAATAAAAGAAACTTAAGTGCGACTATTTCAGTTCTTGATGTTGAGACATGGCCCTGTTTAAATGAAAACTAGTACTTTAGATGCTTCTTTACATTATCTCACACCATTGCATTAAGTGACCTCGTAAATGTGTATGTGTTGAGGAGTGACCTTATGATCATAAATGATCAGCCATTGAACTCAATAAGTTTTTAGGGTGGAAATCAATTATTAAATTGAGCCAGTTTGAAGAGTAGTAGCCAAATGCTACAGGTGACTTCTTTTTCTAATTTTTTCTCTTTATATTTTTGTCTCCGGAAAACTAAAATGGAAATATTTGCAATCCCTGAAGAATCCTATATAGTAATCCAGGCTTGGGTTTCTTAATTGGTCCCTTGGAAACCAGCTCAGCTTTTCTTCAACTTAACTCTTAGAAAAAAAGAAGTCTTTCCAATTGATGTTGCACTTTTATTGTAGTCCGGAGGGCAGTCCTCTTTTCAAAAATAAATAGGTGTCATTTAATTTCTAACAGATCTATAAGCGCAGAGAGCATCCCATTCTTAACCTCATTTCATCTTCTTTATAAATTTCTAAGCAAACAGCCTTCCTTGGATACTCTCCAGCATCTTTTAAACATAGGCCATTTGTAGTATTTCATAGTTGGAATGCTTTCTGTTGTCTGTTCTAAGTAGAACGCCTGGAGTTCCCTTTCATGTAAGATACTAAAAAGGTGGTGTTTCCAATGAAACAATACCAAGAAAAATAGGTACATAGAGACAGTAGTCAGTGATTCTGTGTGATTATGTGTGTATCCCCTCTTATTTTTTTGTTTAATGCCATTGAGTCTTTAAGATAAAGATTTATTTAAAGCTATTGACTTGTGGAATGTAAATGTTCCAGAAGTTGTGGAATATTGGTGTTCCACATATTTGATGCTGTCAAAATTGAATAATGGCAGTGGTTTGGGTTCATTTTAACAAACTGAGTAAAGAGATGAAATATTTTTCAAGTTTATTTTTCAGTTTAAAGCTCTTACACTTTTGTTGCTTAACAAAATATTCAGAAATAGTCATATTTTCTTTTTTCCCACTTTTTCTTTTTGAGCTATGTTTTAATTTTTGCACATTGCATTTTTGGGAGTACATATTTATCTAATTCTGGTATGTGAATGTAAAATAACTAAATATATCATTTGGTGCTAAATAAAATAACATCTTTAGCATTGTCAGCAGTTAAGATCATTGCCTTGATCTTGTTAATCTACAACAACAAAAATCTTAAGACAATGACTATAACTAGGAACAGAATGTAAAGCAGAAAATTCACCACTCAGTACTGTCAGTGTTTTTAATCCTGTAAACAAAAGTGATACAACAAATTATTTTGTAATTCTGGAGACTTATTAAATTTGCCTGCCCTCAAGAGCTAGGCTAGTGAAATGAAGTGACAAAAATTATTTCTCTGAGTGATTATCAAGATAAGTTTTTTAGAAATGTTATTAAGTTAGCAATAGAATAGCACTGTCATGTAATCATACCATTCTAGAAAATATTTTCAGTTCTTGAAAAATATAAATAATGTAAGTGCCTGAAAGTAAAATAAGAATATTGTAATCAGGGCAGTAACTAATCGATATGGCAAATGATACAAAATCGGTTGTCTTTTCAATAAAAAGATAGTATGTTTTGGTATGTTTGGTCACTAGATATAGCTGAAAATTTTTCTTTATTTAATTCACTTGTCATGGAAGTACAGTGATACCTTGGTTTTCGAACGTAATCCGTTCCGGAAGACCGTTCGAGTTCTGAAACGTCCGAAAACAGCCGACAGCTAGGCCTTAGGATCTTGCACTCAGCGGAAGCTGCGTGACATGTTCGACTTCCGAGGCATGTTCGAAAACCGAAGCATTTACTTCCCGGGTTTACGGCGTTTGTAAACCGAAATGTTCGTCAATGGAGACGTTCGAAAACCGAGGTACTACTGTATATTCTTGTGTAAATTACTATCTACCTATGCTACTCATGAGGACATTTTAATTATTTTGAATAATTTTACAGTATGAATTTTTCTGGGAGAAAGATTTTTGCCAAAAGAGAGAAAAACAAATTGCTCTTTTGGCACATGGATTAGTAGTAAAGGGTGTTACATATAGTCCAAAGCACAAAAATTTATGAGGGTGCTAGGTACTGACAGCATTTGGTGATAGTTAAGGCTTTGCAAACTTACTGATATGATCAATTGATATGAATTTAGTAAATATATCAAATCTAGGCTCTTAAAGCTGTAGTGTTTTGTCCTGTAATTTCTGAACAGAAAATTTACAATAAAGTGCAGCTGTTTTTCAGTCGTTGTTCAAATAACTTTTTGAGAAATTGACAATGTTTAAACAAATGCCAGGTGTTCCTTTCCTCAAAGTCTTATATTTTGACATATATGTGTTTAACATCTGAGTTTTTATGTATAAGGGAAGGCTATGTTTCTGCTCTCAAGATGAAAGCCATAAAATTTGAATTTTAGTGCGAAAATTATAGAAAGGGATAGATTTATTGTTTCTCACCCTGAACAACTTCTCAGTTCAGGAAGAGTGATTCAAAGAATAATAGAGAATTTCTTATTTATGAAATTACTTTGAATGTTTTCTTAGGAAAATGGAAACTGCAAAATTTAATAGCACAGGCCTTCATTTAAATAGGAAGTAAACATATAAATGTAATGAATTCTGGTATAATAGGGATTTCAAGTTCTAAGCATAAAACAGTAGGTAACATCCCCTACTGTTTGCAAGAACTACTATGCATTCTTGCCCTTTGTCACTACTTATTTGTCTGAAATATTTGAGTTTTCAAAGTTATCTCCACGTAAAAATAGGAATAAACTGAATGAAGTATTGAAATAAATGTATGTCCAGATGTCAGCAATCGTACCTGACTTTTTGCCTAGACAGTCAGTTTCACTCTTTATTAAATACAGTAATGCCTTATGTAAGCTAGGTAAACTGAAGTTACAGCCAATAAATAAATTCATTAACATTTTTTTCAGTTTTGTTTTCCTTATTTGGCTCTTCAAGTTGTTTTCTTATACCCCTAGTGTTTTGTGCCTTGTAGTCAGGACTTAAAATTGGCAGTTTGTCCTTCAAATACTTAATAAAACAGCTGGGTTAAAATACACTGATTTTTTTTTTTCTAAAAGTAAGTTTTTTAAATTGATCTGTATTCATTTTATTTTAGCCCTCAGAATATTAGAATTAGAACCATAATATATATATAAACTTTTTCCTTAGTATTGTAAGTTACATTTAAGTCCATAATAATTGATAGAAAATAAAATTCTCATAAGAGAGCAGGTTTCAGTTTAATATCTAACTTCATCCTTTGGCCCTAGGTATAGTTTCTAAAAATAGTTTTTATATCTTTCTTTAGGCCAAACATATCCAAGTCCTTCCATTGGTTCTCATAGTTTGAATTCTAGCCATTAGTATCTTAGATATTCCACATTGTCTCTGCTGTACTTTGTCAGTATTTCTTTTAGAATAATGTGTATAAAACTGAACCCAATATACTCAGTGTGGTTTGAGCTACAAAATACAGTGCATCTCTTATGAATAAGATACTTCTATTAATGCAGCTTGATTCCAAAAAATTTCTCTTTGTCAACACTGTTGGTTTATGTTGAATTGCCATCCACTGAAACCCTAACTTTGTCAGTAGTGTGTTTCAAATCCTACTATAAATTTAGATTCGGCAGGTATTATTAAATACCTATTCTCTACTAGATGTGCTCATAAAAGCTTAAGCTTGTATAATCTTAGCAGGGCCATGAAGTATGTATTAATAGGCTCAGTTTACAAAAAGGAAACTGAGGCTCCATGTACTGAAATAACATCCAAACTCAGGATTCCATCGTGGGTCTTCTGGCTTCACATTCACTGTTCTGTACCATTTCTGCCTCAATAAATTATTTCTGCCTGTTTATTATATTGGTAAAGTTAGAAATGCAGAAATTGACCAGTGAATATTTTTGCACTCAGGATGATTTTAGAGCTTAGGAAACATGCCTAGAATTTTTTAATGTTTTTATTAAATACAGTTATGCCTTATGTAAGCTAGGTGAACTGAAATTAGAGCAGTGTAAGGTAAGATAAAGTAAATATGCCTAAGCAAAAATGATAACTGAAACAAAATTAGAGTTGTAAATCATTTACAAGGAAGTGAGGGAGAAACCACTAATTTATATAAAATTTGTATCTTTTTTACTTTGTTTAAAAAATGTTGTTAAACTGTTACCTAATATGGAAAGAAAACTAAATTAAGGTGTTTAAAGATTTCCATTTACTCAGATTTCATGTTTCAGTTGACTTTTTAAGCAAGACACATTCATTTTGCCTCACCTTTCAAAAAATGACTTTTTTCCTTAGAAGATCATCAGAATGAAAAGTTGATATATGTCAAAATCCACTAGAGATAATTAAGAGCCCACAGGCCAGAATATAAACCAACAGACTTGGAACTAAGACTATTGTATAAAGATAAAAGACAAGAACTGAGTGGTTTGTTTTATTTTTTTTTTTATTAGCTTTTTTTTTTTTCCGGTCTGCTCCTAGTCATTAGAGTTCTTTCCACATCTAGTTAGGGAAGGAAGGTGGCTTTTCTTTTAGTCAGCAACCTTAGAAGCAGAGATTTAAGAGATAGACCCACTGTATTTCCAATGGACTAAGACAGAGGAGTGGAGAAATGGCATGGGCCATACCAGGAGTCATTATCACATAGGTAGTCCCGTTTGAATGGAGGATTGGTATGAAATAATGAAACCAAATATCTGCTTGGCACAGTACTCAATACCGAGAATATTTGTCTACATTTAAAAGCTGTTATGAATGGACAAATAACTATAATTTGATTGCAAAAGAATGTAAGGGGAAAAAAAGTTAAGAAATAGCATATTTATTTATGTTCTCATCAAACCTTTTGTATTGTATTTCTTGGCTGACATTATGGTGTATTTGTAATTTATCCATATCTAGAGAGTAAAATCAACAAAACTTTAAAACTCAAAAAATATAACTGTTTAGCTTCTAAGTAGCTTAACATTGTATATAAGGAAACTTGTTAGGCAATCTAATAAAATGATAACATATTTGGGGAGCACTTATATATAGCCTGACTTTTCTGGGATAAATTGTCTAAATTGAAATTTACTTCACACATTTTCTAAGTAATTATTCATTCATTCATTTCTCCATCAGAGAAAATCAAGGGAGTATAGAAACAGTACAATGTTATGTTCACTTGAACTCAAAAAGTAGTTTTTTTGGATTACAAAACAGTCTTTTTGGATTATATCTGAATATTACTTCATTGCATGCCTCACCTCAACACTGAATTTTAAATGTACCTTTTCTAGGTAACACAGTCTTTTTGTTTTTAAGCATTTATATCCAAATGACAGAAGTAAAAGACAAGCAAATTTTAATCAGTTGCCTGTGAATTTTATATATTTGGCATTTCATAAAACTTTCAGTTTCTTAATAGGGTAATGAAAAAATTATGCTCGGTGAAATTATGCTGTTTAGTTAGACCCCATAATTTAGGCCTTTGCTTAAAGATATTAAAGAATGGCTAATTTAAATTTTTCTCCAGGTGTAATAACATATATGACTTACATGGTATTCCACTGTCCTGAGCAAGAATAGTCATTCTGTAGCCCAGGGGCTACATATAGCCACCTCCTTAGAGGTTTATATGCAGAATTTGAATCATGCTTGTTAAAAGTAATTACTATTACAAATTGTGTCAGTGCCAGAATAAAAGTAAAATTAAGATATATTAAAAATCTAAAGTAATGTTGTGACACATAAAGGATATATCTAAACAAAGTAGCAGAAATATTTTCTTGCCATGCATTAGCATCTAAATATCCCTATCATGTGACAGCGGAAATAGTTTATAGATTCAAAGAAATTTTGAGTTTAAAATAACCCTTTCTTGAAGGCATAATATAAAACCTACTTTAGGAGCTTCAAAGTAGATGTTTAGAAGTAGATAGGAAAAATCAAAGTTTACCAGATTGAGAGATTATTGTTGCTGTTGAACACAGGTAAAGAGAGATGTGCCTTCTGAAGCTATGGCTAGAATTGCTCCACTGGAATATTTCAATTGCCATATTTTTTGGAGTATGGAATACATTTTTTCTACACCTTTAAATTTATTAGGCTTTCAAATAGAAAAGTTATTTTTAATAACTTTTTCAAATAGTTAAAAAATAGAAATAAAAATAAGAAGAAATCTTCCTCTCAGGATGTTTATTAAAACATCAGTGATAAATTTGCAATGTTGTCACAGAAAGTAACCTTAAGAGATAAAATTAAGATTAGAGCAATTATAGAGTGTTTGTTGATAGGAATGATCCAATAGAGAGAAAAATTAGAGATGCAGTCAAGAATGCCAGAAGATATCCTTAAGCAAGAGGGAATAAAAATCTAGTATACAAGTGAAGGGATTGGTCATATAAACAGTGATTGTTTATCCATAATACAGAAAAGGAGGTGTATGGGCACAGATACATGTAGAGATAAATGTGGAAATTGGGTGGAAATTTTAATTGCTTCTGTTTCTGAGTGAAAGTGCGAATGAAAGGGGAAAAGAGACACACCTGTCTGATATTTTTCTAGAAGAATGAGAGAATGAATGGACCAACGTTGCCAAACAGCTCTTGAGCCAATTTTAGAATTAAAAGATTTATAAAGGAAAATTATTTCTGTTCACAGATGATGTGATCTTACATACAGAAAACCCTTGATTCCATACAAACAAAGACACACACGCACACACAATGCTGCACAAAACAATTTATAACTAATAAGCAAATTCAGCAAAGTGGCAGGATACAAAGTCAACACTTAAAAATCAGTTGCATTTCTATGCACTAACAGTGAACAATCCAAAAAGGAAATTAAGAAAACAATTCCATTTATAGTAGCATCAAAAAAATAAAATGGTATGAATAAACTTAACCAAGATGGTGAAGACTTGTATACTGCAAACTGAAGACTTGCAAACTACAAAACATTCCTAAAAGAAATTAAAACAAATAAATGAAAACACATCCAATGTTTATCTATTGGGTGTCCTAATATTGTTAAGATGATAATACTACCCAAAGTGCTCAACAGATTCAATGCAATCCTCATCAAAATCCCAATGACATTTTTTTGCAGAAATAAAATTCATATGGAATCTCAAGGGACATCAAATAGCCAAAACAATCTTGAAAAAGAACAGAGTTGGAGATCTCACGCTTTCTGATTTCAAAATTTAATACAAAGCCATGGTAATCAAACAGTATGGTACTGGCATAAACCAGACATATAAACCAATGGAACATACTAGATGTGCCAGAAATAATCTCTTGCTTATATGTGCAAATGATTTTTGATGAGTGTGTCAAGACCAATGGGAGAAGGACAGTGTTTTTAACAAATGGTATTGGGAAAACTGATATCCACTTGCAAAAGAATGAAATTGGACCCTTATATACCATATATAAAAAACCTAAATATAAGAACTAAACTGTAAAACTCTTAGAAGAAAACATATGGGAAAGCTTTATCACATTGGGCTTGGTGATAATTTCTTGGATATGACACCAAAACACAGACAACAATAAAAAGATAAATTGTACTTCATCAAAATTTAAAACTTGTGCATCAAAGGGCACTTAAAAGAGTGAAATGGTAGCCTATAGAATGGGAGAAAATAGTTTGCAAATTATCTGACAAGGGATTAATATTCAGACTATATGAAGAAGAACTATATAATTCAATAAAAAGCAACCCAGTTAAAAACTGGGTAAAGGATTTGAATACACATTTTTCCAAAGAAGATATTCAATTGGGCAATAAACACAGGAAAAGTTGCTCAATAGCACTAATCATTTAGGATTTGAAAATCAAAACTACAGTGAAGTACCACTTCACATCCATAGGGTAGCTAAAACAAAAAGAGAGTGTGTTAGCACAGATGTGGAGAAATTAGAACCCTTATGCATTGCTGATAGAAATGTAAAATGTTACAGCTACTGTGTAAAATATTATGGCAATTCCTCAAAAAAATTAAAAATACAATTACCATGTGATTCAGTGTTTCTACTTTTTGGGTATATGCCCAATAGAATTGAAAGCAGGACTCAAGCAGATATTTGTATTTATATTTTATTAATCATAACCACAAGATCAAAACAACCTAAATGTCCATAAACAGATAAATAAAATATAGTATATACATACAATCAAATACTACTCAGCCACAAAATGGAAAGAAGGTGATACATGCAACAACGTGGATGAACTTTGAAAAAGTTAGGCTAAACGAAATAAGCCAGATGAAAAAGGACAAATATTGTATGATTCCATTTATGAGATACCTAGAATAGGCAAATACACAGTTACGGAAAATAAAATGGTGGATAAAAGAAGATGTGGAGATGGGGGAATGGGCCGTTAGTATTTAATGGATACAGTTTAAATTCGTGTGGATAAAAGGGTTCGGAGATGGAGAGGTGATGGTTGCACAGCAGTGAGCGTGAACTTAATGCCATAGAACTGTATGCTTTAAAATGGTGACATTTATGTTAGACATGTTTAATCACAATTTTAAGAAATAAAAACATTTCTTAACTAAAGTTTTTTTAAGTTTTTAAAAACTTTGCATTTTGAAGCTTTCACATTTTCAAGAATGGTACACTTGGCTTACTTTGAAATGTATACAGACTTTGTAAAAAGGAAGGATTGGAATTGAAACAGCCCAGTTGATACCTTGATTTTTAAAATAATCATTCATTTGATATTGAAGTAATCATTTAATGTGTACGTCCACTGTGCAGGGGCAAAGAACAAAATGTAGTTTCGAACAGTTACTTGTTTCATGATTTTGTATCTCATAATTTAAATTATTTTAAATTCTTCCTGGGAAGGGATTCTGTCTGGCTTGTACACTAGTGTACTGACTAGTGTAACAACTGGGACAGTGGCTGCCACATAGTAGGTGTTCAATAAAATATTTGTTGAATGAAAATGTATATATATAAATTTTGTGTACTTGAAAATGTCGTGTACACTTTTGTTTGAAAAGTAGGTGTGGTTTTGTCTGGAAAGTGGATTTGAGGGAGGACAGTTTCTTAATGTAATTGGTAAGTACAAAGAAGTATCATGACATTGCAAAAATTTCTTTTGGTTACATACTGAAAACTGCAGAAACTTAAGATTAATATGTGAAATGTGAAACAGGTTTCTCAGATAGGAGATTAGTTACACACATTTTTTAATAATGGAGAAAATACTCACAAAAAATGTGGAATATGACAGTTGTGCTCTGTATAAACAATTAGATATTAGAACGGATGGACAAATTTCAGTTCACATCACTTTATTCTGTAATAGAAGTATTGTAGCTTTAGCATAGCCATTTTAATGGTGAGAAAACTGGCAAAAGAGCTTGTCGAGGCTTGAACTAGAGTGGTAGCAGTTTTCTGGTATCTTTTAGAGAGAGAAGTAATTTCATTCCTACATCTAAGTAAGTGAAAACTGTTTAGGAGTATACTTCCTTTCCTGGTGAAGAGTAGAGACAGGTAGGGGTTAGGAAGATCAAGAACCACAAGATTCCTGTTTTATTTCTCATCTCTGGGTTACAAAGTTAACTCATCTTTTCAAAGCTTCATATTCTAGAATTATTTCTTACATAAAGTGATACCCAACTTTGACAGAATAACTACTCTAAAAGGGAAATAAATGTTGAGTAAAATAATATTTGGATTTTTTTCAAACAAATTAAGATTTTTTAAAACAAATTGGTTTGCTTGGGTCCTTTTGTATATTTTTATTTTATTTAGTATTAAAATATTTTCATGTGACTTCTAGTCTTTTTCTTTAAAAGTATGTTTCATTTTGCTAGCTTAAGTTGATTGAAACTGAGCTCTTGTATGTCATTTCTTATTTTTCCCTTAACATGAAGTCTCTTACCTACTTGATGAAGATGTTTTTTGAAAGGTGTACTTCAAGGAATGAAACGCTGTTTGTAATTTATGCTTTTACCAAGGTAAAAATCAAATTTTATGAATTTACTTTTTATAAAAGAAAAAAATAATGCATTGAATACATTCAGAAGTTTGATTAAATATTGTAACTGTGTTGACTTACTAAATTGACACAGGAAAAATGCTTTTCTTCATCTTTGTGTTCCTAACCTATAGCAATGTGCTTGACATGTAGTAGAATTTCCTTAAATTTTTGATACAGAAATAAATTTCATTATCCTACTTAAAAACTTCTAAGAAATAACTATGCACACGTGTCAATGTTAGAATCTTTAAACATGAATTTTCTAATGGATTTATCCTTTTTTCTAAAGGAAAATTTTTTTGTATCTTTAGGTACTGTGTGTGTAAAAAAATAAAACCTTGGAGTAAAGTAGCAGCACATAATGGTTTGTGGGTTTTGAAAAGGTGCAGGCCATATTGTGCTGCCTCAAAAATACAAGGATCTGATCTTCTGAAGAAAATGTATTTCTTTTTATTCATAGCTCTTATGATAGTGATGTCAGCAGTGCCTTAGCAGCACGTAAATATTGGCGTTAAGATTCTAAAATTATCTCCAGTATTAACTGTGCTGCTGAAGTAAGGTTGGCCATATTCTACAGTTGTATTTGAATATATATTAATATTACTAATGTACTTTCAGTTTTATTGATGATGTATTGTCAGTATTATTGATAACCTTGTTAGGTTTAGTAGGATTCTACAAAAATAAGTTAGTCCTAACTTTTCAGATGTGTATATTGAATAGGATAATTGCAATTTAATTGTGTTAAATGCCATCAAGAGTTTATTGAAAAAGCATATACAACATCAAATAAATTTAATACACATTTATACTCAATATAAATATTCAGATTTTTATATGACTAAACAAAAGTACTTATTTTCTCTTTCTCTAGTAAAATGAAATTACTTTAAAAATATTTGCTTATCTCACAGATGAATTTACATTATAAAATACACATTTTGAACAGAACTTAGAAGACTGTTTGGTGAAGGGGGAATGTATCAAAACATAAAAATTAAATTCCAGAAATCTGAGTCTCAAAATGCACTTAATCATAATTTTAAAGGTAGGAAAGGTCTTACAGATGACCAGCCTATTCCTTGGGTAGCTCAGGAAACAGAAACTCAAGCAATTTACTACACATGGCAGATTAGGATCTTAATCCTATGCCTTCTGACTTTATACTCTCATCCTGTTTTCTCTTGTTTTTATTAAAATGTTTTAAATCCTTAGCCGAAGATTTTTATTTGACAAGTCGAAAATAGAAGGCCTTGTTTTCCTTTTTGTATCCCAATATTTAAGTTCCGAGTAAAACCAAAAATTATTGTAGTTATTAATTTTATAGATACAGTCAAAAATTTTAGTTTAATTACATTTGAAGGAAAATGTTTTCTTTACCTTCTATTTCTTATTTGTTGGTGTTTTAGTAAGTCATTAAACTAAAAGTTGATGTTCAGGCTAGGTAAGACTAACATGTTTGTGTAGTGTTCCTTCTGGTTTTATTTCCTGCAAGAAACATCTTACCCTTTTCTATTGTAACCAACCAGAAAATCTGCAAAATAAAAGAAGTTCTTAAAGAATCATTTCCAATTACAGTTGTCTATTTTGGGAACCCTAAAAATATATCAGATATAATTTAAGGAATAGTATTCAAGGATCTATTTAAATTCTAATTTGAAGGTAAAGAAAGTACAAGATAAAGCTCTCATTTTTAAGAACAATCTCACGTTTTTTTCCAGCAAATTTTTCCCCCCAAAATAAAGAAGCAATACACCATTGCTAAAATTAAATGCCAGCTTTTACATGGAAATAATATTGCATAATACTTTTAAAAATCGTTCATCAAGCTCTTAATCTCTTTTATTTCAACCATTGTATGAAAGACTAACAAATATATGATAATCATTGGTTTTCACTAATAATATTTCAGGATTTAATACATAGATGCTTAGAAATAGTAACTGAATGAATTACATAGTTTGTTCAGTATTTTCCAGAACAGCCCAGGAGTTTGATTTCTCTTTTTGTTTTGTTTTCCTAAATGTATTTGAAGTCAGATTTTAGAAAATTGTATTTAATCTACTCTGCCTTCTAAATGACAGAGAGAAAACTTGGATTTTACATTTACTAGGTGAATCTTTTTATATCTTGGTGCTCCTGATGTGAAGAACCATTTGGGGCTAATATAACTAAATAAAAACTTTTCCTGTTTTATCCTGAGAGTGAATTAAAGAAAAAATTGAAATACTGAGAGAGTAAGACAATCTGTTGCATTGAAATTTATTGTAACAGTATGTAGCTTCTTTCCAGTCTTTTACTAGAGAAGAGGAAATTGCCTGTCAATACCTAATGAAACACAATTCGGTAACTCAACGGGATTGGAAGTTTTCATTGTAAGAGTTAATATACTTCCATCTTTGTATAATTTTGGAACACAGAACAAATAGTAAAATAAAATACTAATCTTAACTTGGCTATTTATCTTGCAAGGAAGTAGTAATTATATATTGGTATGTATTGTTTTCATTTTTTCCATCTTCTTTGGGGAAAAAATTCCTAATCTTTTTCATTCAGGTTTCTTTTTAAGTTGATGCCAAATAATTCCAATGTTGAGCATCTTAAATCTGTTACTTGGAGTATGGATTAAGTTTGGAGCTAACTCAGAGGACTGCAGGCAAGTATCCAGGGAAGAGCAAGAAGAATATTCAACAATTCAGTTTGCATCCTATTTTCAAATGCAAATCTTTGAAGATTACACATATTGATATGTGAAAGTAGATTTGAAAATTTGGCCATACACTAAATTCTATATTTACCAATAAAGATATTCTTCAGTTATATATTATTTTGGTTGTTATAGAATTAAAGATGTTTTAAGGTACTAAATATCATTACTGATACATGCCCATGTTAGCCATAATTGGATTATCAAGATTATACTTTCATAAACTATGATCTCTGTCTGATGTATTTATTTAGAAGTTGACTTTCTAAATCAATTTTTTTTCCTTTTACAGGTGGATATTACTATCCTTTATTCATGGAAAAAGTTTTATTCTAAGTGTTGTTTCTCATTGAGTATTAACAAAAAGGAGAAAAATTAATGTCTTAAACTTTTAAGATAGATTTGGCTCTAGTAAGTAGACATATGAGGTCTGACAATTAAGTTTGCAAACTTGCTACTATGCGCTTACATTAGCAGCACTGTACAAACAGCTCGGTAAGTTTTCATAACCTTGGTATATTCAGTGTCGCAGCTGTGTTCGTGTCGATCTGTGGCAGTATCTTGCTGAATGGCGTTCATTGTTGCTGTTGGCGTGTTTTTGTGTGCTGTCGCGAGAATGTCTGAGCTTGAATTAGAGCAATGAACAAACGTTAAATTTCGTTTTAAACTTGGCAAGAGTGGCAGTGAAATCAGGGACATGTTAGTCCAAGTTTATGGGGATAATGCCATGAAGAAAATGGCAGTATGCAAATGGATTAAATGTTTTTCTGAAGGGAGAGAACGCATCACTGATCAAGAGAGGTCAGGGTGGCCAGTAACTAGCAGAACTGATGAAAATATTGCAAAAATTTGTCTAAATGTGCGTCAAAATCGTCAGCTGACTGAGGAGCATAGCAGACCAAGTAATCATCAGTAGAGAAACAGGAAAATCTTAGCTGAAAATCTTGGCGTGAGAAAGGAGTTTGCAAAAATGGCCCCAAAGGAGCACACGATGAACAAAAGCAAAGGAGAGTTGAAGTTTGCCAAGACCTTTTGGAGAGGCAAGACGATGTTTTGAGCCGTGTTATCACTAGTGATGAAACATGGGTGTACCAATACGACCCCAAAACAAAGTATCAAAGTGCACAATGGAAGTCAGCCAATTCTCCACAACCAAAAAAGTTCCATCAGTCCAAATCAAGAGTCAAAATGAGGTTGCTAAACTTTTTTGATATCAGACGGATTATTCATTAGGAATTTGTACCAACTGGACAAACAGCTAACCAAATTTACTATTTGGAAGTGATGAAAAGGCTGCGTGAAACAGACAAAAACGACCTGAACTTTTCGCCAACAATTCATGGCTCTTATATCATGATAATGCATCAGCTCATACAGCACTGTCTGTGAGGGAGTTTTTAGCCAGTAAACAAATAATTGTATTGGAACACCCTCCCTACTCTCCTGATCTGGCTTCCAATGACTTCTTTCTTTACCCAAAGATAAAGGAAAATTTGAAAGGAAGACATTTTGTTGACATTCAGGGTATCAAGGGTAATACAACGACAGCTCTGATGGCCATTCCAGAAAAAGAGTTCTAAAATTGCTTTGAATGGTGGACTAAACGCTGTAGTCAGTGCATAGCTTCCTAACAAGACTACTTCGAAGATGACTGTAGTGATATTCAGCAGTAAGGGATTTTTCTAGGATGAGTTCGCGAACTTAATTGTCAGACCTTGGTGTTGCATATCTGGGAGAAGAAATAAGAGGTCATCATCAGAACATTTCCAGCTAAAAAAAATCTTACCACGAGAATTTTTAGTTTCTGTTTTAGTTATAATAACTTGAGCCCCGTTAATGCAGAATTAATTCCACTAAAAATTTAGGAGTTTATGTTCTTGCCTTGTTTATTTATAAAATTTATTCCACAGATGTCTGATGTCTTTTTTTTTTTGGGGGGGGGGGCTATATGCAATGACAAAAATGTTGGCAAAATAAATAAGTTTAAATCTTTTATGTTTAAATTACTGTGCAAGGTGACAAATTAGTTGCTGGGTTGTTTGGGTTTTTTTTGTCTTTATTGCACTGAAAATTCAATTCAACATTTATAATTTCTGTTTGGGTCATTGATTTTTAATACATGGAATCCATGCAAAAACTTCATGAGTTTATTAGTATATTGCTGAGCACAGCCCCCTTAATTCTGTGGGAATTTGAATAATACTGATATTTATTGTTTTCTTGTGATTGGACTTGTGTGTTTTGAAAAAATATAAAAATTGCCTGGAGACTCTTGTTATTGTATATATTTATCTTATACTATAGTTAGATTTTGTTTGAGAAGTTGTGCTGAGAAAAAAACTTTAAGCTACTTTTATGCTAAATGTTCCTTAATTTGATTAACTTGTTATTAAAGGATTCTGTATATCTTTGTTTTATAATTTAACTACTTAGCATAGATTAGTCTATTAAAGAATATCTTTAGAAAGCGGTAGAAATTTTAAATCATCCCAGAGTTTGCTTACTTACATTTCTCATTATTTTATAATCTTTGGGAATGTTTATATTTATGGAAGTAACATTTTCAAGGATGTAAGTTCTTATGGTAAACTAAAACTTTTTTCCTCTGGACTTAATTCATATGATAGTAAATAAGCTATAGGGCAATTTTAAGTTTCCATGTGACCAGTGAAAAATACCATTGTAGCCTGAAGCAATGAAGTAGAGTATTTGTTGTTCAGTAGTATGTGTCGAGAAAGTTTAAGTACATCATTTCTTAAGAGAATTTATAAATTTTAACATAGTCTATGCAGATTTTTATATTTTGTTTATACTTTCATGACTATTTTTCTAGCAGTGTGAAAATGCTAATGTTTGACAAGGACCATTAAAAATAGATTTGAAACATATGTAGCAAGGTACAAATTTGTTTTATATGTAGATACTGAGGATCAGCACTGAACAAACCAAATTCCAACCCTCATGGCCCTTACAATCTTGGGAGTGAGTCGTGGATAACAGAATAGACGAAAACTGATAGTTACCATATGTGGCATGTCAGGTGGTAACAAGTTCTATGGAAAAAAATAAAGCAAGGGATGTGGAAGCAATGGTATAAAGGTTTTTGGAAGGCCAGAGAGGTATGTTTTCAAATAATATGATCAGAAAAGAGCTCACAGAGATGGCATTTGAACAAAGACCTGAAAACAATAAGGGAACAAACCTTTAGGTGTCTGAGCGAAAAGCCTTTCAGGCAGATACAGAAACTGCAAAGACCTTGAGACAGGCATTTTTGGTGTGTACAAGGAACAGTAGGGAGGTCTGGGTGGCTAGGATGAATTGTACAAGAGGCAGAATCGTAGCTCAGGATGGAAGAGTTTATAGGGGCCTGCGCTTATGGCTGTTTAAGCTTTAGCTTAATCTGCAGATTTAATTTTTCATACTTGTTTAAGAGAACCTTGACAGTTGTATGTGCCTCAGCCTATTTGACCTTTGTACATAGAATATTTTTATGAATTGGACTCAAGGTTAGAACCTCCACTTGAAACCATTTAGAATATAAACAATGTTTAAATGTTTGGCTAATAGGTGTATGTGTGATGATGAGGTTTTTACAAATTGTGCTTTGATGGCTCTCAAATTGTTTTCCACTTGACCAATTTAGTTAGTCAAAGCTAATGGCTCCAAAAGACACTCTGAACTTGTTCATGTTTGTCATTAACTCAAACAAACCACAGTAGTCTTTGATGCCTCCATTCTTGGAATTGGCTGCCGTAGTTAAGTACTTCATTATTTCTTGCTTATTCCTGTTCTGCAGCATCTTAGCTGAGGAGTTCTTTGCCTGTAATTGTTTCATCTGCTACAGTGTATCCCACTAACTTAATCTTCCTAAAACACTACTTTTTGTTGGGTGAAATTCAGGCTTCTCAACTTGTACCTCATGATCTTGTCCCAACCTTCTTAAGTTTTCCTATTTTTCTTTCAGTGAACTAGTTCTGACAAATCACTTTTTTTTTCATCTATGCCTTTATTTATGCCATTTCATCATCCCAATTCTTCCCGAACTAATTCCTATACATTTTTAAAAGTCAGGCCAAATTTCTCATGTGTGCTAAGTATTTCCTGATTTTAACAGTTTGGCATTATACTTCCTTCCCATAGTATGAACCATTTACTCTTAACCTTTTTCTCTAACTTAACACACTGAACAACATAACACTTTATCATTAATTGCACCTCATTTATTCATACGTATTAACCTTTGAAATGTATTAGCAATATGAATAAAAATTTTAAATTTTAAAAACAAAATGAAGAAGAAAAGCAGATGAATTAAGACATCCAGAACTTTAAAACACCAGACTAAATATCAAGTTCCAAAGTGATACAGATGATTATTTTTCTGTCTATCTCACACAGTGTGGACCAGCCATAGTATATTCCAAGGACTTTAGCACATTAAAAGAATGAATTATCTATTTCAATTTTCTAATATTGTAAAAGCAATTATTAAATATACTCTTTTAAGAAGTAATCCATGTGTTTATTATAGTGTTTATAATAAAAGATTGGAAGTTTTTTCAGTGTCTAACAATAAAAGGCTGATTAAATAACATGTTGAATGGAATACTGTTCAACTATTTTAAATAATTATATTTAATGAGCTAGAAAGTTGTTCATGATTAAGTGAAAAAGGTTACCAAATAGAGTGTGAACAGACTAATTAGAAGAATACATTTATTAAACTGTTATTACTGGTTTGCTATGGGTGGGAGATAAATCTTAGGTTGAGGGGGGTGTACCATAAATAAGCATATATGATTTATGTGAATGGGGAGAGTTTGTTTTTTTGAAAAGGAGAGAGACATCCTTGAAAAATAAAAATTATTTGAAGCAGCCTTACCACCACATAATCACCCCCTTTAGAAATCCGTAAATGGAAATCATTCTGGGTTCAGGAAGTTTAGAAGTGATAATGAAGGATTAACTATCATGGGAAGAACTGAACAGACCATTTCAAAAATTAGCTCATTTTAAAACCAGCTTCAGGAGAGCAATCTACTTGGTGTTCTCAAAGGAGTGTTGAAAAGGAATTCAAGAATTATTTCTTGAATTTGTTGAGAGGTTTTGCTGTCATTACCCCAATCTTCCAGGCTCCCAAAACCCCAAAAGGTAAGTATAAGAAAAGGAGTAGTAGATAAATCTATTTTAATTTTGAAACTAAAGAAAAATTGATTTGTTTTAGATATAAATAATAGCACAACAAAATGGACTTTCAGATCTAAAAATTAAGGATTTTCTGTTTAAAAGTTTAATTTTTCCTAGCCTAAAAGTAATAACCAATGTGGCATAAAGGAGATAGTGGTATTGTAACAGCTGTATAAGATGTCAGAGGGGTAGTAGCTTGGGGGGAGGAGAGTTTTCACTTTGAAGGTGTAAATGTCTAGTATGTTGGTTTGTACACCTGAAAATAATAAAATAAAAGTAATACCCACAGAAAAGGGTATTACTCAGAAAAGGCAAAAATTCTATTTAAAAATCCCCGTTTTACCACCCATTGGCAACTACTACTAGTGTCCTCATTATTTCCTTCTAGTTACATAGGTGGATGTTTCGTTTCTTAATCCAATTCATAACTATGCCCGGGATTAGAAAGAGCATCTCCCTTGAGAAGAGATAACAGGATGTACTCTGGCTCAGAAATTTTTTTTTTACATTTATCTAAAGTATACTCGCAAAAAATACCACCAATTTTGTAATATGTTTCATAATATTGTACTGTAAAAAAATGCCTAAATTTTTTTCTCAAGGTATTTTAGTAAACTTGAGCATATGAAAAGATGCATCTTGTTTATCATGTGGCTTCCTCTGCCATATTTGCATGTTGTCCCCAAGGGTACCCTTCCGTAGTGTGAGAAGCATTGAAGTCTTTGAAGGGTTTAAACAGGAGAGTAAGAAAAGTAACTACTGAGATATGTGCACTGCTCAAGATATGCTCAAAGAGAAATCTAACATTGGTTTGTTTCTTCCTTTGTACCCCAATAATCACATCAAATTTATCAAAAATCTGAGCTCTTCTAAAATTGTGGAATTCACATTTGAAATTAAAAAAGCATTTACTAGTAATTACGGACATTTCAGTTCAAACATACGGCTGTGGTTATCAAAATGTAAACATGACACAAATATATGAATTCATAGTATATGACCTGTCACAGCGACCCATTTAGAAGGTAAGCAAAAATGCTATGTCTCAATCTACTTTTCTCACATGCTAACATTTTATAATTTAATACCCTTAAGAATAGTAGTTTAATTTAGAAAGGCAGGTTTAGATTTTAAAAACAACTTGGTTAATAGAATAAAGAAAATATTACTTGGGGGTCTAAAAATCTGACTCTTAAGGGAAGGGGTGTTTGTCATCAAAATAGGCCTATGGTGCAGATTTCAAGTCAGACCTTGTTATGCCACTTTTGTTAGCATTTTACTGGGTATTGATTGTATCCTTTGAAAATATAGGAAAGATACCCAAAAGTAAAGCCTTGAGTCCATAACAGTTATGGTACCACTTTTGAATTAGTGATTCTTAGATGTTTAAAACTCAAGGATTTGAAGCTTTAAAAATTGGTGACTTGTTTTTTCTAGAAAGTTTTACAGAGTAAAACTGTCAGGAAAAATTATGATTTTACTATACTTCATATATTCATTAAAATCCTAAAAACAAAAAAAGTTCTTCTCTATACTCCTCATTTTCAACAATGCCACATGGTCTTCTTGGTTTCTGGATACCTAAATTGGGTAATTTAATTTGGAGTTTGGGTACAAGTTCAACAAATTTCAAAGTTAGCATGAAAATTCTTCATTCAGGTTAATTTATTACTATATGTTAATAAACACTTGTTCCCCCAAACTATTGTTCATTGGAAGTCTTGGTGTGTTTGTCTCATTTCAGGCACATGTCATGTAGAGGATGGATGTGAACTAACTAGAGAGCATTGAGAGAATTGAAAAAATATGACGTGTTCAAATGTCATAAGGAGTAGTTGAAAGGGTGTTGAAAAACTTGATTGAAAAAGAATCTTGAGACTTGTTTATTCTGTATTGCACTGGATGGCAAAATGGGAGATTGAGTTTCAGAGATGCAAATATGATCTCTTAAAACAAGCAAGGGCTTTCTACCAACTATGGGTGTGTGTGAGACCGCTTTACCAAGGACCCTAAGAGTGACAAAATACAGGGGAAAAATTAGATTAAAGACATTTAAAATGAAAATACATCAGCGTGATCAAATGCTTGTCTTTAAAATGTAAGGGTATTTGTACTAACGAAAGACACTTTTTTGACTAAAGGAAATTATGGGGAAACTTCTGGATATTTTGTATTGTTTTCGAACATTTGTTACTGAAAATAATCATTGTTTTAACAAACTGACAGTATCTAAGGAAGATAGTTCAAGATCAAGGTTTCCAGAAGCAAAGTCACTTGTCTGAGAACTGTGAAATAATGAAAATGTTAACATTTTCATTAAGTACTGTAGTTAGAACATAATTTTTAAATACTAAAAGCTTTTATAAGTTGGCATTTATTTTCAAGGAGGGTTACTCTTTGAAGGCTCTTGAACAAATCCAGTAAGAACTGGATTATTGAGTTTTCGTTTTCCTCTTAAGACTTCAAAGGAGAATTTAAGTTTAATTTGGATAAACTAACAGGAAGAAATCAATTCTACAGAAATTTTTAACCATACAGTTTTACCTTGAGACAGGTTATAGTGTCAATGGGGTATTTGATGTTTATATTCTAGGGTGTTCAGATGGTGATAAGCTGCAGGGTCATAGTTTGGGCTTAGAATTACCACTCTTTGAATTCTCTTTCTGAATTCTGTTTCAATTGGAGCTTTCCTCATCTTACCAGGTACATAGTAGGTTCTCAGCTTATTAAGTTGATCTCCAAGGAAGATCAACCTCACTCTGAAATTGGCAGTGGGTCTAGTTGATTCTTGCATCATGTACGCAGGAAATAATTCTGAATATCTTTACCAGTCTTTTGAGCCCAAATCATTGAGACGATTAAACAACGTTATGGCTTGGCTGAGAAGATAATTTTCATGACATCTTTTAATGCGGGCTTCTTGGTTTTTACAATTCAAGTACTTTTCAGACTACCCTAGTTCTCTTCCAAACTATATGAGATTCTTGATATGAGAGAATTGTAAATACAATGAACATGAGCCCTGGCATATGTATTAATGTTTATTTACCCCTCTGGGAAATAGGCCAGTAAAGTTTTATTGTTTATTTTGAGTGGTTATTTTAGTGAAAATGACTCAAAACAGTCCAGTCAAAACATTTGAGTACTTAACGTCATAGGATTGTTGATGATTTCTTAAAGTGCATATAGAAACCACTGAAGCTTTAGGTGCTGCTCTTAGTGATAGAAATAATTAACACTTTGATTAATTCTTTGCCATAAATTTTACATTTACTAGCCCATGTGATTTTCATAACCACTCTGAGGAAGGTACATCATCATCCCCATGTTACAGGTAAGGAAACTGAGTCAGGGAAATGGCATGCCTCATAACTAGTAAATGGACTCAGGATTCAAACTCAGGTGGTTTGATGGCAGATCTCATGCTCTTAGTAATTTTATCTACAGCCCTTGTCCTATAACTAACAAAAGAGACACAATTAACAAATATTAAGCCATAAAATGTGCAAAATGATAGTGATACTTTCCAAAGAATGTCTTAAAGATAGGTTTGTTAGTGGTGGTACTATACCAAGCACAAATTATCTTAAGTGTTCCATGATGGACTACTGCCCCACTGCAAGGAGGCATGCTCTTAGAAGTGTGTTTCAGTAACACGGAAAATGGATGTTTATGTGTCCATGTCCTCCTGTATGGTCCATGGATATACATGCAGATACACAAATTCGGTCAGCTCTTAATAGAATACTCATCCCCTAACTGCAGAGTAAGCCCACACAATCTATAGGTCATATTTGACTGTGTTGTTTTTAAGATATAAGTATCAAGCATCATTATCACCTCACTTAAGCACAGTGTTTGGAAGCGCATCAAAATCTAAGAAAATAGGCCTTTTGTAACTAAAAGGCTGCAGACAAACTATACATCTAAAATGTAAAATTTTGGAAATTTAAGCTATCAGATACACCATTCTTTTAGTATTTCACGTCAATTTAAAGAATTGGACTTCTGGCAAGGCTTCATAGTCATTAACTTCATTCTGTCTCAGAATAATTCCAGGCAATATAGCAAATTCTTAGCCTTCAGAAGTATTCTTAGGTATTACCTCAGAAGGGCTCCCTCCTCCCACCCCCTCCACATACACACAAAATTAACTCCCCTTTCTTTACTATCATAAGTTTTATTGCGTATGTTACATTATATAGTAATTGTTTTCTTCCTTTTTCTATTAGCCTGTGAGCCTAATAGACTTGAGCTGAGAGACTATCTTAACTCAGCTCATTTGGTGACTAATGTAGCTAATGACCTCACATCACACTCAGTAATATGTTCTCTTATTACAGATTGGTCAGATAGCCAGAAATTAGATCTTTTCAGTGGAATTCTCCCAGGCACAATTAAGTCAAATCTATAGATCACCTATATCACAATTATGTTGAAAGATAAGGAATGAGAACATGAAGTAGTACTTGCCAATACAAAGTTCTGTATGTGAAATAAGTCTTTGTAAGGGCCCTTTCTCATTGAGATGATGTACTAGTTATGGAATAAATAGTTTCACAGTATTCTTTTATCTCAGGTAACACAAACAAGAAATTTTGACTATGACGTAAATCTTAAATCTAACAGACTGAATTGGATTCCCAGATGTTCTTTCTGAGAAGTTATGAGAAAGCACTATGGAGGTCAGGAATTACAGTTAACTTTGCAACCATCTCATAATTCGGGATTTCTTTAAGTATTAAGTATTTTTAAAAGTGCTAAAATTATTTAATGGCTGTTTTTTTCTCCATCATTTATCGGATTGGCCCTACCATTGATTGTTTAGGATACCTTTAAAATCCAAGCCAACCTTGCTTAGACTGATGAATTCATATTAGCTTGTATCTAAGAAATTCAACCAGAACAGCTATTTGTAACTACCTCTCTGTTTCTACCTTATCAAGAAATAGTTTTCACTTGCATCTTTCCCACTGAAATCATTTGTATTTGGCTAATCTTTCCCAGCCTCTGAACTCTACATGCCTGCCTGAACCTACAGTACCCAGCCTCAAAATCCCACTTCCATAAATCCATGGCATTCAGATGCTTTGCCCTGCTTTGGGAAATCATCTGGCTTCTGCACTCTACTGTTTGGGGAACCCAAGGATATTCCCAAACAAACTGAATCTCTAGCCTTAATATCCTACTTGCTGTATGTAGCCTCTTGGATCGATTTCACATGGTAGCCTCTGTTGCTCTTCATAGTTAATTCCTACCAAATTGGGCATAGCATGCCTGTCAATAAAATATTTAGATGTTTCATAGTTCGCAAATGTATTCCTTGATAATTTACCTGATACGTCTGCTATAAAATTTATTTTTATGAAGTTTTCTAAAATTATTCATTGTCAGATAATAATCATTACCCTCCTCATTTTTAGACAAAGAATAAAACCTAAGATATTGTTGCATTAGAATAGGATTTTGACATCAAGATTCTAAAATACAATACATGGTATAATGCCAACACTTAGCTTTAGGTTGATCATTGCTCAATAGAACTTAACTAGAGACTTGTGAAAGAAGGCATGAGAATGATGAGATTGTCTTATAACCTCATCTTTAATCCAGACCTGCATTAATTATTAGCCCTGGAGAGGACTAAGAGGTTGGAAATTCATTTTTTGCTAAGTTTACCTTTCATTTTGTTTCATTTCTTGTCTTAGTATATTATATGAAATCGTGCTATTTAAATTTTCATAATTTTAATTGATTCATGTATACAATGTATAATTTTACAATTTGTGGTGTCTGATACGTTATTTCCAGTAACAATTTCCTTACAGATACAAGGACAACATTAAAATTAAACTAAAACATCTGACACCTAGCAGGTATCTAATAAACATTTAAATGAATATTGAATGAGTTAATAACTGATGTACTTAACATGGTGGTTTTAAAAGGTATCAGAATTTTTAGAATTCCTTTATCAGCAAAACAATTTTGGAGACTTCTTTGTGTTTTCAAAGTGTTTACTTTTAATATTCAATATTTTTATATTAATTTCTCAGTTGAAAAGATGAAAGTCCTCAGAGATAGTAAAATGAATTTTTTTAAATTAAATCTTTTTAGACTACGCTTTTGGTTTTGGTATTTGCTCCTACAGAAAATAAATTTCTCTAATAAAAGCATGTCTAAAGAAATAATTCAAGAATTAAGAATAATGTGGAAAATCAAGTGATATAAATTAGAAGTGTAATTGTTCATTAGATTAATTTGATAATTCTAGACATGAGAATCTAAGTTATTGTCTATAATTTTGTCCTCATTTTTAAAGTCTCAATGAAACTTCCATCACTTCATTCTCATTGAGTAATGTGTGTACAGCTATTCATCCAACATGTCACTTTGTTCAGATGCACTTCCCCCTGATACCAGTCTCTCCAATGTCATCAATATGCCTTTTTAATTAAGATAACGAGCATGTAAAAGAAGCTAAAGCTTTCCCATTGGGTTAGAAGACCATGAAATGAAGCAGAACAAAAGGCTATAATGCAGTAAAATAAAATTCATTTTCTGAATATTGTGCAAAAGAAGTGTTTAAGTAGCTTGGTTATTTTGCCAGAGGATTGACAATGTAAACAGAAGCTTACACTGTTCCTATCCCAGGGAAGTTAAGTGTGGTCATTTTCAAATACTGAAAAACTGGCTCTGCTACTGGTTAGTTGTGTGACCTTACCCTAGTTAGTTGTGTGACCTTACCCAAGTCTCTCCAAGCCTCAGTTTTAAATTGTAAGAAGTCTTGTCCCAAATTTTTATAATCCTAGAACAGACTAGGCCTCCAGTATATCCATTTTGCAAATATTTCTGTACACTGACATTACTCATAAAGGCAAAGGGAAAAATTAAATAATCTTGTAGATTTATGTGGAAATCTCTTATCACCTTAAAATTCTGGGAAAACTTTGCCATTATAGGAAAAAGCTTTATGTTTGTTTCTCCTACCCTTTATCACACCAACACCTTGATTGTGTGAGATAAGGTCAAAAACAACAACAAAAATAACTCCACTGGAAGTCACTGGAGGAGAGGCACTCGCTGTAAATGAAAAATGATAAATTTTAAAGGTTTATCAGATAAAGCATTTAATTGAATTAATGGAACAATATGGAGTACTAGATTTAATTGAAGTTTACAATAATTTTAGAATATTTCCTAAATATATATTTTCTTCTCTTAGAGTATGCTTAATATTAAATTTTATGAGTAAGAATATTATCAAGTCATATAAAAGTATTATGTAATAAAGTATGTAATAATATAGAAGTTTTAAGAATTGTGTTCAATGTGTTTTAAGCCATATAACCCAGAGTGTTTGATTACAATTTTTCTTAAGATTGACTTCTTGAAGTAAAATTCAAGATACTAATTTAGGTTAACTAAGGATTCCATTTGAAAAATTCCAGTTTCCTTTAAGCAGGATTTCAGTTTATTTCAAACTCAACAGATGTGTATTGTAGTCATGATTTGACAACACTTTTGAAAGATGTACACTCCAAAGGATTTGAATTATAAACCTTTCAGTTTTAATCTGTTGGTTGTAAGCAAGGTCATGCATTTGTAATCTCTCCTACTGCCAGAAATTCAATCAGAAGGAATTGGATTATCAAGAGTGGTTACTGGTTTTGATCATAGTTATATTACATGCATGTGGTAGAGTAGGACAATTTTACTCATGCAAATCTATTTTTGAATAGTGTGAAAATCTGAGGTGATAATTTGAGGTTTCAAATTCTGTGTATCAGAGTGAATATAATTTTATTTCATCAAAAATAGTTATTGAAACACTAAAATGCCTTAAAATTTTTGTTTGCATTTTTAAGTGAGATAATCTTTTGTTATTAAGGACCTATTCTATGCCCAGTATTTTACTATAGTCATTAAAAAAGAAGAAGAATGGTCTCTGTCAGCAAAGAACTTTTAGCTTAGATGGGAACATTATACTAACATACAAGAAACAACTAGAGAATAGTGGAATGTAGTCTGCCTTGCTGACTTGAAGTGCAGTAGAAGCTCGAAGGAAGTGTGGATTTAGACTCAACAGAGAAGACTTAGAGGAGATGGAAGATGAGCTGGGCTTAAGGAATGAAAATTCAGTGAAATGAAGGAATTGGAGACTTTCAAGTGCAAAAAGCATGAATCAAAGCATGATCAGATAGCAAGGACTAAAGCAGATACACTAGATTGAAAGCAGAGATATGTATTGGGGAATAGGTAGGAAAATGAGTGCAACTATGTTTGAGGTGGTTTTCCTTCCTTTACATAAGGTGCCCTAATTTCTAATAGAAGAAAACAAGAATATTAAAATTGCCTGGAGCCCTTCGGGAGCTGATGTATGATGATTTGAAGAGAGCACGATCTGTAAGAAATACTGGAAGGAAATCTAGGCTTAAATTACACAAGTTTACCCGAATCATTGGGGTGGGGGGGCGGTCTCTGGATTTTAACTCAGTAAATCCAGTGAAAAATCCTGAAAGGGTTGCATAAATCTACTGTCAAGCTATTTCTGGCCCTAGTAAGATTGACCTTACCACTGTGGGAATGATTGCCAATTAATACCGAAGTACTGTTGAGCCAAATAGAAATACTTCTTTTCCAAACCTCTAATTTGCATCCAAGCCTTAGCTCAAGTTACTTACTCCTAGAATGTCCTTTCCCTCATCTTCAACTGTTTAAATCTTAGGCTATCTAACGCCTGCATGTTTTCCTAGTTCATGTTCTTATTCAGCCAGAAATACCATTTCTCTTTTGTGCTTCTATACTTAATTTAAAACAATACATCCTGCTTTATGGGCAGGGACTATCAATTTTTATTATATACTCTGCCAGCCTAACATAGCAGGTTCTTGGTAAATGGCAACTGATTACTGAAAGTCAGCAGTAAGCCTTTATGGTAATGAATTCCGGAAAGGCTAAATACCAACTAGGTAAAGGTAATGTCTAGGCTCTTTCCTGGTAACAAGGAGTTCTCTATCTTTTACTGCTTATCAGGGCTCCTCTCATTCTATGCTGCCTATTAACATTCATGCCTCAAGTTTTAGCTACCTTACAGTATCCTTTTTAAACATTTTTAATCAAAGCCAGAAACCTATAGGTGGAGTTATGAATAGTTGGAAGGCCTGTGAAATTTTAATATCCCTTTTTAAGGGCTATTAGATCGTCTAAAGCTTTCCAATGAAGTAGTTTGTTTTGTGTTGGTCTTTATTTGTGTGTTTCAGGAGATGGAAGATAGTAATAGAATGAAAAGTCCTTACATGAAAAAATACTTTCCAAGAAACACCATTACCATAATCAAAAAAACAAATGTATTCAGTATCTGCTGCAGTTCTTTAAAGTGACTCTAAAGAAAATGGTATGCTTCTGAATCCCTCTGCTTACTGGAGTTACCTTATTGAGTGGAATAGGTTTTCTTATAAATTTTCTTGGACAATTTTTATAAGAGACTTACCTAAATCAAGAAATCTTAAGAAAATTGAAGATCAAATATGCAGCATTTGTTTTATGCTAGGACATTTAACTCATTTATAATGTGATAAGGGTTTATTTTTATTTACCCTATGAGCTTTTATGTAAAATCTGTAGGACAGGTATGTCTATTTTCCAGAATCTATGTATCAGTGATATTTTTTTTAAAGTCTATTGTTGCTGTTGGGTTTGGTTTGACTTTGAGGGTAGTTGTCATATTTGTTGTGTTTAACATTTAGCCAAAAGGCAACCAGCAATTAAATAATGGTTCCTATGGCAAGTTTCCCCTCTATATTGATTTGCTTTATGACCTGTTTTCTAGGCGTGTATTTTCACAACACCTGGTGCCCCTCTGTAAAAAAAAAAAAAAAAAAAAAGCGAGAACTGGCTATATACCTGTACCATGAGACCACATGGAGAAAGGACTGAGACTGGAAGCTGCACACACATTGTACAGTGCAGAGTGCCTGAAAATAGCCCGCTCTAGTGAAGAACAGTAAATGCCACCTGAGATGATCTCCTCGGCACAAAACTGTGAGTAACTGGGGAATTCGATGGGGGGTTAGAAAATTGTCTGCTAATTCAATAAAAAATGTCTTCATTTTGTAATTTGTGACCTGTATATTTGTAAATTATGATACACTGAGTTGTCAATAGTGGACTGGTTTGTGGGTGGGAATTTAAGTCAAAAGAGATTGCAGTATTCCCCCAAAAATAACTTGGGACCTTTGTCTTAAAACCCGAGGCAAAGGTTACATGAATTTGGATTACTAGGTTAGAATTAGGCTATTGGACCTTTGCCTGGAAACCAATTAGAAGATGTTAGTCTTGATACAGCAGGAAATAGGGAGGCAGTATAGCCTCTTGAAACAAAATAGTGGAAGTTGACAAAGTAATGGAATTTTTGGAAATTAAATGTGACAATACTATATATAGAAGGATTCTAAGAAATAAAGTCTAGTGGCAAGGAAACTGGGCATGTGTTTATCGTAGTAATCTAGGAGTGAAGAAAACCTGGATAGAATAATGGCAGTGTGAGACTGGAGATGAAAGAATACGTTTATTTCAGAAGAAAAATTGTAGAACATCATGATGAATTGGATAAAAAGGAGGTATCAAAAATTATACATTTTCTGTACTAGAAGGCAATCATGGTATCCCTGAAAGTGGACAGTTAACCGAAGCAAGTTTGTGTAGGAGAGACATTGAGTCCCATTTTTGTAATACTGAATTTAAGATGATATTCAGGCCTTCCATTTGAAATGCTTTGATTAAAGATTGCTGAATGTACAGAACTGAAATTGTATGTAAAAGTCAGGCTGATAAGGTAAATTTGTCAGTATCCACATAAAACGGATATGGGCAGACAAGCTAACTGAAGAACTTTATTAAGGATAACAGATCCCTTTCTTTAAAATAGAAATATATAAACACATGTTTATGTAAATAAATTATTTGATTAGGTATGTAATCTTAAACATTTCCAGAATTGGATTAAAACTCTCCCTTTTTTGCTTACAGTGTCATATCTCAAGCATGGCCTATAAGAAAATCCCTACATTTGTTATCAGTTTTGCGGGTCAGTGACTAAAATGTGTTAATATTCTTGAACCTTACCCTTCTATTAATAAAGCAGAGATCTTTCCCAGTATTAGATTGAGGGAATGAAATTGAGAACTTAAAGTCCAAATAATTCATTCAGTTAAAACTTTATAAAATTGACATGGCTTTAATTTCTCAAATGGAAAGGCAAGTAATTGAATTGTGGGAAATGTGCCGGTCTCCAGTTTCAAGAAACAGTACAGCACAAAGACCTGGCATTCTGGCTGAAGAGCTGTAATAATAAACAGAAATTTGAAAACCAGGAAGACAAGTTTTCCAAGAGTGCAACTGTGGCATTTCAAAGGAGATATAACAAGAAATTCCGGAAGGTGGCCAAAAATAGGTTTAGATAATTGAGAGTCCTTATTTGAATACTTGTTTTTGATGGAGAAACACAGTTAAGAGGAAATGAAGGTTCTGTCTAAGAGGTCTGAAACTTTTTCTCCCCCTCACCCTAAATAGAGTTTGCTTCTGAAGAAAAATGTTAGCCAAAAAAAATCAAATAGGAATTCAGTACTGCTTAAATTGTAGCCAGGAGTTTAAAAAGTGACCAAAGGAAAAAAAAATTAATTAACTGAAAGCAAATATTTTGGTTTTCTAGGAGCTAAACGTTGTTTTGTAGGATTCCTATTTAGAAACTCAAAGTATCTTGCTCTGTTTACCTAGTTATTACTTGCCATGAAAAATAGCCACACATCATTCGACAAATACCATATTACTCTACATCTTTGATTTTTTCATATGTTCTATTTCAATGATATGTAAGGAAATCTAAAATGTTAATCTGCGTTTCCAAATAGCTTTCAAGAAACTCAGTAATACATCTTCTGGATATACCAGAATCTTTTAACCATTTCACCTCAATCCTTGAAACATTTGATTAATCCAGGTTCAGTGAACCTATGATTTCAAGTCAGGTTATCCAGAATTGGGTAAGTTTTTTTTCTGTATTTCCTTCATGGTTACATCTAACTTACATGCCTGGTCTACTGACTTCTACTGTCTTTTCATGACTTCTGAATTATGGAGGTAAGTCAAGATTTAATATTGATTATGGTCATGTAACATTCCTTCTGAACGTGTATTCCCTTTAAGTTCCTTTAATTACTAAGCACTCTTGTAACATTAGATTTTTATTAGTAAATTAAGTATATTTCAGTTTTGGCTGGGTTATTTTACTGATTAAATGTATAATTTTGTGGAACTTTCAACGAGTTCTGTATACACCTATATTTTCATCTCATTTTGTAATCACCCAAGTAAACAACTAATAGAAAAATACAATGATTTTTTTCTGTAACCTTGAATCAACTTTCAGACTCTTGACATAAAGTATCCTCATCCATCTTTCAATCTACTGTAATTCATGATTTTCCAAGTGCCTGTTCACTGAGACAATAACGTTCCAAATTTTTCAGTTCAGTTGAGGCTATTAGATGTCCAGCACTGTCGAGGAATATAAAGACCAGTATAAAGCACAGCTTCATCTTAAAAGAACTCATGGAACCTCAGACATTGGAGCAGAGTTTCCTGGGTGTGGGGAGCGGGGGTCTCTTATTACAAGGAGGGTAAAACAAACCTGTCCTATTTGGCTTCCGACTTGAGTGCCCAAGGAAATTCAAATTCTTACCAGAGTATGAAATGATAGAGAGTAACATGAAATAGAAACACTTGGTATTTGGTGTGTTTTATTCAACCGATGAAGTAAAAAGCAACTTGAAAACAATGATTTCTGGATTTGAGGTGTTGATGTGATATCTGAAGGTACAGAAAGCTGCCTACCTAAGAGCTTTGTATGGTTAGACAAGTCTTAGGCACATTTTAGTTTGGGAACAAAGTCCTATTTATTTTCTGCACGTTGTTGCTTTTTTACTCTGTGCCCTGCTTACTGCTCATTTCCCATTCACCATGTAAGGTGTTAGCTTTTTATCCATTTAAGGATTTTTGTGGTTAGAGCTGATAGTTTAGGTAAATACCAAGACATTTTCTAAGCTTACTAATTGTGAGATGATGAGTTTTGGTTGAAATTTGTACATAACTTTTCATCTCTAGAAGATCTAATCATTCCCGAGGTGTAGTTCTGTGGCAAAGCTGGTGAATAATTGTGTTTTGTTTAAAACACTTAAGTTTGATGTTACATTGTTCTCTTCCATGGGTTCTTTGGTTCCAGGAAGGTAATAAAATTTCCTCAATTTCTTTTTAAAAATTTCCTCTTAATGGCTGCTTACATTGCTAAACTTGCTGTTACGGAGTCAACTTCCTCTGCACAGAGAGGCAAAGTAACATTAGAATATGGGAGGTTTAGAGAGCTATTAGCAAGTCTTTTATTACCCCAGCAAAGTCTCGGGTGATGTGAACATTTCTATTACTTATGATGGAGAACCAGTACAAAAACTTACAAAGCGAAGCTGAAGTGTGTCAGATGTAAACATGATTCCCTAAATCATGTTTCTCAAGCTGCTTGCCTTTGACCATTTTATGTTACTTCGGGCTCCTGATTTCAGATATATTTTGAAAGCAGCCTAAATTAATTCCAATTTTACCATAACCCAAGAACACTTTCTAATTATGACTTGTATATTAAATCTAAAAGTAAACTTCAACACTAGAGCTCCTTTTCAGAAAATCTTTGTAGGGAGAACTTCAAATTGCTTATAAGGTAAATTACTGAGGTTCAAGAATAAGCTAACATCTTTAGTGCCAAAGAAATGAAACTGTGGGTGATGGAAAGAAGCTGAAACAAACATAAGAGAAGTGAGAGGATAGGGGAGACCCAACTACTGATGGTATGTACCATTGAGACTGACAGCCCTTAACGTGCCATTGTGATGAGTCATACTTGTGTGTATATGGATTGATAGGTGTATGTGATTTGATGAACAAAGTTTTCAGCATGGTTAGCCAAGACAAACTTCTGCCATTTTTTTCTTATCTTTGAAAATAAAATGACAAATCAGTTCATTTAAGAAGTGGTCCCCATATGAAAATATTAGTCTTTTTTCCCTAAAGCAGGCAAGAATTTTTAATTTGCCTGTGGTACATCTAACATATCCCTATTTTCTTCAAAGACATTTGCCTTCTTAAGACTCAATTTTGTGCATGTCTTCACATGCCAGTTACAGTGTCCCACTCTATTCTGGAGAGAACACCAAAGGCTTATTGAAATGATTTTGACAGATGTGTCTCCAGATGAGATAATCTCTCTAACATATTTACTGAAATAAGTAACAATCCATTCTGAAAGTACACTTCCCCTATAATGAATATTTTTTAATTGTGGCAGTCTGTCTCCTAAAAATCTCTGTGTTGTGAACTCATGACTTTTGAGACGCTATTTAATAAAAGGCTTAAGTTATTTTAATTTGAACCCATTGTCAATGTTATGAATTGTATTTGCAGTAAGCTCTAGAAGGGAAGGCATTGTTTTGTACCTTGCAATATCTACAATGTCTAGAGTAGTATCTGGCATACAGCAGATGTCAATAAGTATTTATTGAATGAATGAATGTTATGTATTTTATATGTTGCCATAGGTAATGTTTCTATTTAGCACATAAGAAAGAACATTTCTCATTTGAAACTAGTTTTCTGCAGAAGTGAATGACTAAGAACACATTAATAGTAGTTTAAACATTTCCTGTCTTAGTCCTTGCCAACCTATAGTTACAATATTTTTTATTCCAGTATTTTTAACCAGTTATCAGCTTTTAATAATCTTTCCAACATAGCACTATACAGAATTAAACAGTGTTACATATATAACCATGCCAACTATACCCCACTAGTTAAATCACATACATGCCAAAACTTAGCAGAATAGAAATATTGTGCCCTAGAATGTGATGCTAGCAAGGGAACTAGACAAAACACATCATCCCCAAACTAAGATGACACACTGAAATAACTAAGCTGGCTTTTCTGCAGAAAAGAGAGGGTGAGTGCCACCAAAACAAAACACTTATTCATAGAGATTTTTTTCTTATTTGGGTCATTTTCAATTGCTAACCTTAACATTACTAATCTTAAAGTATTTTGCACTTTTACGTTATACATTAATAATCTTTTAAGGTAGTCTTAGGAAATGTTTTGCTTTTTTTTTTAAAGCATTGTTCCCTACAACCCTCATATACAAATCTATAAGTAATTGCTAGAAATTTCTGGAATGCAGTTTCTTTACTAAGTAGGAATTTCACAGGAAAGGTAAGAGAATAAAATCTGTGTCAGTATAACAGGCCATACTATGCCGTAACAGTCCCCTTTACCCTGATATACACACACGTACATACACACACATACATACACACATAATCTGTCAGGTATGGCTTTTTTTCTTGTTGTTAATAGATAATACATCTACAAGGTCTGATGAAAAGTAAGTCTTCCTCATACATCTAAACCCCACTCACCCAGTTCTCTCTCCAGACGACCAGTGTCTGCTGAAAAACCCATGATATATAAGAAAATAAGTAATTTTTTTCATAAATATATCTTTTTCCACTTTATACATTGTTCTGCACCTTGGTTTTTTCCTACTTATATTTGACAATCCTTTATCAGTTTGGAAACTGCTGCCTCCCTCTTTTTAAGGGCTGCATAGTGTTTCATTGTATGAACCATAATTTACTCATTCCCTACTGATGAACTTGTTTATTTCTAATCTTTTGCTGTTATGATGATATATGTTCTCACTTGAATGTGAGCTCCTTGAGAATATGGATTTTTTTTCCTTACTCATTTTTTAATCCTGAAAACTTAGTATAGTGTCTTAACAAATGTTTAACAGGTGTTTTTGAATGAACTATACTTTTTAAAATGGTGCTCAACTGCTTTCACTCAACAGTTTTTAACCCTACCATGTACAAAGTACCTGGTCCTCTTTGACTTACTGATGCCTTTTCTAAATGTTTATCCTACTGTTTAAAATGACATATATATAAGAATTCCTACAAGAGAAATCACTAATTCAAATTATATGTGTATTTTAAATGTTAGGAGGGGTTATTCAAAAGTTTTTCACCAAATGTAGGTGTTAATTAGTAACAAACATATTTCTCTCACTGTTTAGCACTATTGAGTGGATCGAGCTCACAATCAAGTGAGAAAAATTTGTTTTTATGATGGCATAAATCTCTGCAGAGGAAACAGCTGATTAATATGCCTGAAAAAGGAGGAAAACAAGGTCTCACAGAAGAGGTGCAATTGAAAGTAGGCCACCCGTCTTCATTATCACTCACTACTGCTAGTTACTGAGTGCCTGCTATGTGCCAGGGAATGTGTTGAGTACATTATCTCTTTTAATCCTCATGTATCTTATAAGGGACATGTACTTGTTATCCCCATTTGATAGATGACGAAGTTGAGGCACAAATAGGTTAAATGATTTGCCCAAGTCATATAGCTAGTCAGTGATTAGAAATCAAGCCGTATGATTCTCGAGCCCATTCTTGAAAGAATGTAAGTATTCAAGAAGAAAAAGGGCAAGAGGCCTGGCAGCAGAGGAGTATGTGCCAAGGTGCCAGGTGCATGGTGTTGTTCAGAAAGTAGCAAGCAGTCATTGTGGCATAAGCATTGTTGAGGTGTAGCTGCCCCAGAAGGCACGGTGGGGGACAAGGCCAAAAAGTTAGGCAGAGTACATACATATCCAATGAACATGTTTGCCCTAAATATGGAATCTCCATACAAGAAAATGACAATTTCCCTTTAAAAAAAAATTTAAGAATCTCATTTCTTTTTCTGAGATTGCTCTGGCATGACAGTAGTCTCTGGTTTCACTGTTTTGTTCATGGCAAGAGCTTCAGGCCTTTTCCTTCTTTCAAAGCTATAGTATTCGGTTTTGTCTTCAGAAGATACTGTTCTAGTGCTGACCAGATGGAAGCCTTCCATTAATAAAGTGTCAATCAGTAAACCGAGGACATTAGTTCCGTTGGCCAATTTTCGGTTGTCGGGTTTTATAGAAACGTACCTAGAACACACAAAAAATGTTTAATTATAAAGCATCCCTTTAATAACTAGCAAAACTAAACACACAAATTTGACATATAAGCTCAAAGAAAGGCATCATACCATTTTTGATCAGATACTTTGTTGAGGCTTCATTTATAAATTCAAATCAGTAATTTCAAGGTACTGAAAACAGACCTTGCTGTGATCTCCCAAGTCATTTTACTTTTACATTTAGGAATATAACCAACATTGATGAATTTTCATTGAGAAACTATTTTCTGGAGCAAACAATTTGATCAAACAATTGGCTTTATTGTCAGTTTTTACTCAATAACTATCTATTGCTGAAGAACAAAAACATGGGATCAAAAGCCTCTGGAATTGAAATGATAAAACTTTCTATTTCCTGGGAAACTCAATAGAACCAATCCACATAATTCAAGAAAGATATATTTAAACTTGTCAGATTGGCTGTATGTTGGCTTCAATAATGTCAACATAACATATCCATATAGATAAGCTATATTACTCCTTCTTTATCTACTGTCAAGGATATTTTTATGTCTTTGTGTCCTTCCACCATTTGTCTATGAGATAATGAAGCAGAGGCTAACTTAAATTAGTTTCAGGCAGCAACCTGAACTATCTGCAGTTATGTGGGATAAAAAGAGCCTTGGGGACATCCCTAAACTCCTTTTAATTATGATTGAAATAGAGTAGTTTATTGTAGCTCACATTTAGAAGCTCATTCTAGGCAAAGAAAGCAATTCAATAATAAAATGTAACACTTATAAAAGTACACATCAAAAAGTTTGTTTGATATAGCAAATTTCTAACCTTAGTAAATCATTCCATCTACCTCCAAGCCCGATTTTGATTGTATAGCCTAGAAACATTTTTCAAAGATAAAAGAGTTACAGAACAGCTCACAAAATTAAAATACAAATAGTAGGTGATAAAGTGGAATGCACTTACAAGAAATCACTGAGCCAAAGTACTTAATTCCCTATGAAGTCAAATTGAGAAATGAAAGAGTTCAAGGCACAAGAAAAGTACAGAAGAAACTGGTGAGAAATAGAAAATCAAAACGTGTTTTAAAAATGCCATAGGCAGCTGCTCTCTTCCATTTGAGCCAGTTTAAAAAGGAAAGTGAGATAGAATAAAGGCTACCAAAGAGACTAAATCCTGTGACCATAACTTGAGCTTGATAATTTACCACATCTGCAAGATGCAAGCCAAGTATTTCTAGTACTGTGAACTTGAGAGATAATAGCTGAGTGACCTGCTAGGTTAACAAGACCTTAGAGTAGTAAATCATATTAGTGGAACATACTAAATAGATGATACTCCAGACTCGTAGGAGCCATTCAGGCTTACTCCTCCACTTTTCACCTTCAAAAAACATCTGAATAGACCTATTCAGACCAGGGAATAAGCAAGAAATCAAACTGATTGCTAGCTAGGCAGTCATCTAAGATGGATCTTTTAAGGCCAGAGGTTTCATCTGGTCACCTGAAATCCAGTGATGTCACCTTATTCAGGTTATCAGTCTCTACTTTGAAATTGGCACTATACCAAAAAAACCACAAACATTTCTGGGATTGGAATCTTCAATCAATAGAAAAGAATCTGTTTGGGGATGAAATTTTTTTTTTAATTTTAAAAATACCTTCTGGTTTTGGAATTACCTGCTTTGGAAGTTTAAATATAATACCATTCTCACATGACGATGAAAAAACTTTTGTAGTATTTCTAAAACATACTTTAACAAAGTGGGAAACCACTTGGCACTGTGTATCCCAACTCGAGATTCTAATCTTATTTTACAAGATTACAATTATTTTCTCCAAATGTATAGTTTTCAAAGAGCATTTAGTATTTCCAGGGTATCTTTTTTATATTGCATGTTTCTTAAAATCCATTTTTACCATTTTTCCTTAGGTGTCTAACTTTTTAAAAAGGGATCTGCAAAGATCTCAATCACTCAAATCTTCAAAAAACAAAGACTGGTAATTTCCTTTCTGTTTATTAGTGCCCCACCAATGAAAAGAAAGTTCTGCATAGAGATTTGAGATAAAGATAGGGTCTTAGTTTTCTTCACAATTAGCCTAATAATTGAACTGGTTCTCTTTTCCCAAAATGACATCTCAAACTCTTTGGAAGAGCAGAAAATTATAAAGTATAAAAACTTAAGAATTGTCACACAGCCCAGTGTTCTCCAGTTGGTAAGCAAGACCAAGGGGTGTGTTGTGGGAGAGGCAAACATTGGTTATTCCTGATGGCTACTGCTGAATTTAAGAAAATATTCCAAAATATGTCTCTGCCTTTATCCCCCAAAAGTAGTTTTATTTTTTAAATACTAAAGGTAAAGAACACATGCAGACTTTTTTTCCTCCTTAAAATTAAAGCCAGCTTTCACAGATAAAATAATTGTGGGAGAGTATTAAGGTATTTTTAAGGGAAAAAAAAATAGTATCTGTGACAGCAGAGTGGAAATCAGCCTTCGGGTCCAGCCAAAACCAATAGGGGAAGAAAGTGAATAATTGACTCAGGAGCAACTATCCTTAACATACTGACAGCCTATCCCAATATTTTGAGTTTTCTAAGAGTGCCAGAGATGTAAAAGGATACCCAATTTGCCATGGGATATATCTGCCTTAATGGTGTTTAAAAATAAAATAGGATGGAGAAAAATCAGTAGTCAAATCATACTACTAGGCCTGAAAGAACAAATACTAGGCCTGAAAAAACAAATACACACAGACTATAAGAAAATCAGGACCAACTATTGAGTCTTTACTATATGCCAGACACTAAAAGAATCTCTTGGGGGGCAGGGGGAGGCATTTCACTCCTAAGCCAAATTAGCAGTGGAACATAATCTATAAAATTATTTCCTCCTATAACTTTAATGACCACAGTCCCAATTTCCCTGAACAGTCCTGATTTATTCCTATTGTCCTATTCCTATATAACAACAATACCCTCTCACTCTGAAAAGTATCCCAGTTTGGATAATAATTATCCGGTCATTCTACCCAACTCTACAGGATACCCCAGAACGTTATTTTGAGTGATCATTTTTTTCCAGAAGTTTCAGGCATGAGAAATTTTGAGTTTTGAGGGAAAACATCAGGAACTAGTACAGAAGAGAGATGCTTCAAAGTACAAAATACCTGAGTCCAGTTTGGTTATCAGTAGTGCTGCCAGAGCCACACTGGAAAACCAGGTCATGGTAAGAAGGTCTTTGAGGAGGCAGAGGAAGTAAGGTCGTCTGAGGAAGGAAAGAGCTCCTACTCCAGGTAGGTGCAGAAGGTTGCTCTGTAAACACTGTAATCCTCCCAGTTAGCATCTCAATTGTTTTGCTGCAAGAGCCAAACACCCTGAAAAAAGCTTGAGTGTTTCGGCTTAGGAAATGCACCTCCACAAGAGCGGGTTTTGGCTGTAGCAAGTGTTCTTGGTTTAAGAGATCAACCAGAGGATCAAGTTCATAGAAAAGAGCCTCTCTCTGAAGCCTAAGATAGTCAGAAAAGTCAGTGGGTAATAAAAGCTGTTGAGTTCTCAAAAAATCTAAGATGAAACTAAATAAAGCACCATCTCTGTCCACAAAAATCTGGCCACCAACCATCTTGAATTCTTGGTCTCTGCCATCTAACATTCGTGTCAACCGAGAGGCAGGAAACTGCTTTATGGTAGAACACCTTGTTGTGAATATCTTCCCTCCCACGTTCAAAGTGACCAGTTCCTGACCACTCATTCTTCTCTTACTTCAAACTAGAGGCTAGAAACGATCAACAAGACTGAGGAACTTGTAAATCAAACTATAACCATAAATGTTGCTAGTTATATATGATTAGTAAGTGAAGAGGAGGGGAAAATAAACAGACCTAGATTCCCAGGTAACTACTGTAAAAGTAAATATTGTATCTATAGCTGTGTTTACACATTTGAGTTGCTTGGGAACTTGCAGTATACAAAATGAAAAAAACAACAGATGAGGAACTGGATAGTTTAAGGAAGCTGTCAATACATCTGAGGATAGATGTCAAATAGATTCCTGTATTTCATAAAAAAATTCTCCATGAAAACCTTTTGTAAATCTGTACTTTAAAAATATAAATACTGGGTACAGAAAAGCACTCCCCTCCCCCAGACCTCTAATCATGGCAGATTTACAGAGAAACATTGTTATGGTTCCTGATGGTCCCTTTAGCAATTCCAATCATGAATTGTCAGTTAGGGATGACAGACAGCCATTCCCTTAACTAGCAGCTTAATCTGATTTTTCTTTTAACTAGAATGATTCTTCTGTACTTTAAATTTAGTTGCTACCGTTTTTTCCTGTATCTGCTTGAGTTGTCTTCTCAACCAAATTAAAGGACACTCTGGGCTTTCAATGTCTTGTTCCATGACAGAAATAAGGCAGGCTAGAGAGCAGTTCTAAGGTCACTTTCCTTTTCATTTGAATTCTAAACAAGGTGAGAAAATTAGTAAGTATTTTTATTCTGTGGGAGATAGGGCATTTTTATTTCATGTGAGCAGATACGACAGCATTAATGTTTATTGATTACTTTGTCCTTTATAATAGCTGATAGATTGTTTCATCTGTTGTCAAATTAGTCTTAACTGCTCTTAAATTCTTTAAGCAAGTGGATTGGTTTGGTTGATCAGTTGCCACGATACTTTGGGACAACACAACACTTAGCTGCCAGCAAAAAGGAAGCTTTCCTATTTCCTGCTCTTGCCCTTAGATTTTTTTAACCTATACACAGCCACCTAACACTTCTGTGGTTTATCACCAAATCCCTTTGGTGATAAATTACAAAACCTAAGGAAAAAAGGGCAAGCTGAAATTTCCACTCTCCTAAAAATGTACACTTATCACAAGAAAATACCGGTTTTTGTTTACATGAGATTTACATTTTAGCAAAAAAGGAAATCAACCCTCTGTAGAAAAATCTGGAAATCCAATCCATCCGTGTCTTCTCTCCTTTTTTAAAGAATGTTCACTCAAAAAAAAAGTTGCTTCACAAGAGTAGTCTTTATTACATGCTTAAGTGAACAATCACTATTATACTAATTCATCAATACATTATTAGGTTGGGCCTGCCCGGTGGCCCAGGTGGTTGGAGCTCCGTGCTCCTGACTCCAAAGGCTGCTAGTTCGATTCCCACTTGGGCCAGTGGGCTCTCAACCACAAGGTTGCCAGTTCGATTCCTCGATTCCCGCAAGGGATGGTGGGCTCCACCCCCTGCAACTAAGATTGAACACGGCACCTTGAGCCGAGCTGCACCCTTCACAACTAAGATTGAAAGAACAACAACATGACTTGGAAAAAAAGCCCTGGAAGTACATACTGTTCCCCAATAAAGTCCTGTTCCCCTTCCCCAATAAAAAAAAATGTTTAAAAAAAATACAATATTAGGTCATGTGCTTTCTCATCTCCCCTATTTACACAACATAAATGCAACCAGTATTGGGGGTAGGATGCTTATTTCAAAAGCCCTCTTTAAAAAGGAAAGATTCAGGACTGTACCATTAAATTTCACTTAAATCTTTATGCTACCTAATTTGAACATGTGTAAAGCATTATTCTTGAAAGGAATACTTTTGGAGGAAAAGACCTGACAGGAATCTGACCAAATCTGGACTACCATTCCATTCTCTAACAAGTGTCTAACAAAAGACAGAAATGTACTTGAAACAGATTTTATAATAGTTTATATTTGCACATAAATTCTGCCACGTTATTCAGCACCACCAAAGTAAAATTCTTGAATCTTTCACTGAAAATGAAAAACCCATCTGTCACCTGTTCCCAGTAAAAAACTGATTGTTCTACAAAATCAGGTGATTTAATCAGACAGGAACTGAAGTGTGAAAGATGGTCTTTCCAGGTTGAAAATTCATCAACTAAAGACCATTCTAGGAATATAGCAGGACCAAAGAAAATGAGAAAGCCAAGCAGAATGACTACCACAAGTAACGGATAAAAGGTCCCAGGAATCTTGCTAATGAATGTGCCGGTGTCTTGAGGCAAAGCAAGTTTATCCACATCGACTAGTTTTATGTCTTCCCACTGACTGGTATCAAAGTTCTTCATTAAAGGGCTTGTGGGCAAATTAGAGGGAGGTAAAGGAGTTTCCTTGATTACTTTTATTTTCTCCCTGAACTCCTGCATCTGTTGCAGAAATATGATTGGTTCTGACACGTCTTTGAAGGCCTCTGCAATGTTAAAGGCCATTCGTTGTTCCTGCAAGATGGTGGTGAGTTTGTTAATTTCTGGGTCATAGGCTTGCATAACTGCAAGTTTCATGGTCTCAAAGTCAGACAGGATTTCATTCTTCTTTTGATCTAATGTGTGTTGTAACTTATCAAAAAACTCTTTCACTTTATCTGAATCTTTAGTCAGTAACTGTAGAGATTTCCTTTTGCTAGTTTCCAAGGTATCCAAGCGAGAAAGAGCATCTCCCCGACGCCAGGTCTCAAAGCTCTGGAAGAGGGACTCAAAGGCATCCCTTTCCTGAGCATAGGCGTCTTCAATAGAACAGAAGACATGCTGGGTGTGGTCACCACAAGTAGCACAGATCCCACAAATCAGCTGCATATCAGTCAGGCAGAAAATGTTGAGAGGCTGCCCCAAGTGTCCTTTGCACACTGGCATTTTGGGAGAGAGCTTGATCTTGTTGTACTTCTCCACAATCCCCTTCAGGGAGTAATTAACCTGCAGGCTATTGACTCCAGAAGCTGAAGTTTCCTTACGGCATGTGGGGCACTTGAATGGAGATGATCTCCACAACGAATTCCGCACATTCCCCTCTAAGAGCCCTTCTAAGCATTTTTTGCAAAAGTTGTGTGAGCAAGGCAAAACTCGGGGATCATCAAACAGACTGCAACAAATTGGGCACGTAAGATCTTCTTCAAGCAGCTCCATCACATCCTAGCAGAGAGAAATAAATGTTTTATTTTACTCCAGTCATCCCCTCCACTTGAACTATGTAATAATTAGAAGAAACTATCTTCACAGACATTAAAAATGATTTCACTGAAATAACAAGGCAAACAAAGGAAGTAAGTGAGCAATTTGGGAAGGGAATGCACACCAAAGCAGATTTAATCTGCTGGGACTAGAACACGCTCCATATTAGCCAGGCTCCCTGTACACAAGGCCTTTGTGGGCTTTCCAACAACGGCCTTCGGCTGAGACGGGGTTAGGATTAGGACACTGCGAGTGAGCCAGCAGGACCCGAGTGATTGTGTTAAAACAGAGCTGACTACTGGTGATCAGAAACAAAGCTACTCAGTGTCTGAGCAGAAAGAGCGCTTTAGTCTGGGCCCACAATTATAAAATGGTATGCTATTTAAAAGAAAGAAACACAAATATAAATCCAAGCACGTACTCTCATGCAGACTTTTATTAAAAATTGGCATTTTTTTCTATTACAAAGACAAAATTACAATTAAAATCATAGGTAAAAACAGAAAATGAGTGGCAATTTCATTCTTCCCTAGAGAATTAAATGAGGGTTTTTTTTAACCACCAGAACAGAAATCAAAGCCATCTGTACTGTCTAGAGCATCAGTTTTCAAAATGTGGTGGGCAGAAACCGGGGTGTCCCGAAGGCTCTCAGGGCATCCGTGAGGTCAGTACTATTTGCATAATAATACTGAGATGTTACTTGTCTTTGGCACCAGGTTGACCATTGCACTGTAAAAGCAACAGTGAGCAGATACTGCTGGAGCCTTACCAGGAATCAGACAAGGCAATACAGAGTACCAAACTGTACTACTGCTCTGTATTCTTCACCACACACCCACAGTGGGGTGGGGGTAGCCAGTTTCATTTAAGAATGTTCTTGATGAAGCCGTAAAAATTACTCATTTTGTTAAATCTTGATCCTTGTGTGACAAAACAGGAAGTAAACACACAGCATTTCTGCAGCATACCAGGAGATACTGTGTGGAGGAAAAGCGCTTATGTGATTGAGGTGCAAGCTGAACCAACTGCTTTTTACATGGAACACCATTTTTACTTGAAAGAACAAATGACAAACTATGCCCATTCAGGGATCTGAAATGACTTAGATATCTGGCAGACATTTTCTTGAAAATGAACAAAATGAGCCCGTCACTTCAAGGGAAAAAAAAATGACAGTATTTTCTTGCCAATAATAAAAGCTGAGTTTCTGAGTGAAAACTAGAATTTTGGAAAACATATTTGCCATTTAGGAGCTTGATAGCTCCTCATTAATTAAAAGACTTTTCTAATGATATTAGGAATAGGGAATTTTTTTTTTAAGGGGGGAGATTACTGTAGAATGAAATATGTCAAAATCTGGAGTTCTGCATAACACAGTGAACTAATTGGTTCAAATCACCAACGCATGTTATAAATCATGCATGGATAAAAGATTGAAAGACCAGTACGCTACAAAACATGATTTCAGATTCCATATTGCAATTAACCTTTAAGAAACTATCATTTGTTGAGCTTTGGTATAGTATCATAGAAGATCCACAATTGTAAGAAAAGGCTATAATATTCCTCCCTTCACCAACTACTTAACTGTGCAAGGCCATACTTGGTTTTCTTTGTATATTTCAACCAAAATAACTTATTGCAACAGGTGTAATGCAGAGGCAGATAAAAGACTCCAGATGTCATCTATTAAACAGAAATTCATTAAAGAGATCTATAAATATGTAAAGCAATGCCACTCTTCTCAAATGTTTTGAAAAAGTTATTTTTCACAAATTATTTATGTTAATATGTAATAGGTTTATCATTGTTATTTTAAATATCTTTATATTTTTGTTTTAATTTATAATACAGTAAATGTCTACTGTACTAAACACATGTAAACAAAAGCTCTTGGGATCCTTTGTTTTTAAGAGTGTAAAAGGGATCTGAGACCAAAATATTTGAGATCCCTGATCTAGAGAATACCACTTCCAATGCAAGTTTATTATTTTAAAATGTACATTTTAAAACTTCAATCCCTAAAGTTTTAAAGCCAAAAATAGTGCTAAATATGACCTTATTCAGTTTACTTAGTAATATATATGTATATGTATATATCATATTACTACTAAAGTAATACCATGTTTCCCCAAAAATAAGACCTAGCCAGACAATCAGCTCTAATGCGTCTTTTGGAGCAAAAATTAATATAAGACCTGGTATATTATATCATATCATATATTATACCCAGTCTTACATTATAGTAAAATAAGACCGGGTCTTATATTAATTTTTGCTCCAAAAGACGCATTAGAGCTGATTGTCCGGCTAGGTCTTATTTTCGGGGAAACACGGTAAGTAAAATAAGATCTAATAATCTATAGGCCATTTTATAATAAAACTAAATAAGTAATTTTTTAACAGCAATTTTAAGAGTCACAATTAGAGCTATCATCTAGAACATAATTAAAAGATAAGGTAAATTTGCAGGGCTAATTAGTTTATGGTTTATATTAAGTTGTGAGAGATATATGTATAATAAATATATAATACATACATGGTGAATTAAAGATTATTCTGTCAAATTTAGTGTAATATAGCAAAATGTGCAATGAGCTGATTTTCCCGAAAAATCTTTTGTGACATAAGAAATCATATAACCTTTGAAAAGCATTAGGAAGAGAATGGCTATGAAGACTGGTGTGCTCTCCAAGAGCAGTTATCAAGCAGCTGTAAAACACTGACTCTAGAACAGAGAAGAAAAACTTTGGATGACCCTCCAATCCCAGCCCTGTTCCACACTTATCACCTGCACTGCTATCATCTTTCACCTAAGAATTCTATGCTAAGGCTAGATTTTGGAGTAGGCGATAGAAACAGGAAAGTAGTGGGGCAGCATTCAATAAAGTAAACCTAATTTATTCATCCTTGCAAGGTTAGAATTTCCAGAGAATCCTATCCAAATAAGAGGGGGGAATAAAAGGATACCGAGTGGTTGGGATGAGGAGGAGAAAAGGGCACCTGAGGCAAAGAGAAACTTAGAAGAAAACTGAGCATACTGTAATAGGGGCCAAGAAGAATTTTAAGGCAATCAAGTATGATCAAAAGGAAAATGTCACACAGGAAAATTTAGAAATAATAAACAGTCATCCCAAAGCCATCATCAACTTACAACTCTTAAAATGAATCAGAGAAAGTCCCTTTTTTACAAATTGTATCCAACAAAATTACGATAGATCCTATTGTTCCATTTCAAATAGTACAGCTTACAAATCTTGGGTTATAATTTAAAGATTCTTATTTTCATTCATTTTAAAAGCTAAACAGTATTTTATTTTCTCTTCACTTAGCTTTATACTCAAAACTTTCTTTATAACAAAACTATGTGACCACTTCCACAAGTGACTTTCAGAGAAAATTGAGACATAATATCCTAATCCAAGAAACCCTGGCAAGTTTGTTGCCCCGAAAATTTTAAAGGGAAATACACAGTAAGATGTTTATCTCTCTACATAATGGGTTGTTTCACAGGAATTTATAGATCCTTTTCTTAAAGTGTATCTAACACAAAAATCTGAAGAAACCAATAAAGCTTCCTCCTTTAAAGAAACTAAATAAAGTACATAGTTCCTCTTTGGGGGAGCTAATTTTTCCCCAGATAGAAGTCAAGAAACTATGTGAACAAAATTATTGTTCAGTCATAAAATTTCACCTTAACCAATGTCAAATTAAGTATATAAAGGCAAACAAGTTTTCTAAGATTCACTGCTTCCTTTGAATGTGTTCTCTGAATACTAAAAGTCTAAATTTTTGAAGCACAAAAATCTATTTTCCCACCAATTAAACATTTCCCAAGTTTTATACCAACAAAGAAAATAGACAAATATATACCTTGTTGTCTACCACCTGTCTGGTTTTCACCCTCATTTTCCTGACCTATTCATGTTTTTAATTGACATAAATTTTCAATCTTTTTGGTATACAGTTCTATGAGTTTTGACAAATGCACAGTTGTATAACATCACCACAGATTTACTTTTTAGCAAATTTGCAAGGCAGATGCACTCAAGGAAAACTACAAAATCTGCTTTATCAATCTACCCACAGTGGGTATACAGCAACAACAACAGTCTCTACAGATCAAAAAACGAAACATGACAACCAGAATATTAAAAATGGAAAAGCCAATACTTACAAAGGAAAGGAGTCATAAAATAGAAGTAAAAGCTACTGTAGTAATGTCTTCTCCCTCCTAGAAGTCCTTTGTTTTTAAATGAATCAACCCAAAATGATTATAAAGGTATTCATTCTTAAAAGTTAATTTTAATAAAAATCTATTTTATTAAAAGAAACTTTCCTAGTAAACCTTTGGATTTCATTGGTTGACAGCAATATAAAGTTGTTCAAAATATTACCCATGATTTCTTTCCAAATCCCGTTAGAAGGGGAAAAAAAAAGGAAAGCCAATAAATACTTTGTATCTATTGGAGGTTTCAACCAAATTTCCATCCTGCTTTGAGGCATCTTTGAATTCAGGAATTTCAAAGCAGTATCCAAATACTTAACAAGTAACTAGATAGGAAATATTGAAAATCACTTCACTGACAAAACTAAATTATGCAAAGCTCTACTAAACTGAGAGCCATCAATCTTCTCTTGGAACAACGCCTAGAATTAAGGGATCACCTTTTCTTCTTTTAATCACTTCCTCTCAGCACACTAATCTTATTTTCAAGTAGTACACTGTATTCTATTTTAGTATGAGATCCACTACTAATGCTTCCTTGAAACTTAGTAGAAGTCCAGTTAACAACTATTTAATCCAGGTAAGGATATTTATTACAGTATTTTTTTAATTTTCTGTATATTTGAAAATTCTCACAAAAACTTGGTAAAAAAACCAAAAAACTAAACAGGGTGGCCAATTATAAGAAAACCATATTGAGCTATAAAAACAAAACTTCAGTTAACATTAACATGATGAACTTCACACAAAGAACTTAATCTGGTATAGCATTTTTTATAAATTAAAAAATGCATTACTGGAAATCTCTGGATCCAGACCTGTGAGATTGACATGCTTGCTGGTTCTCAGTCTGTGACCTTTAACAAAACACTTAATTTCTCTCCTCACTGTACAATTGTTTTGAAAGGTATCTAATTTAAATATATGAAAATTATTTACAAGTTTTTGTTTTAAGTACTCTATATCAATGTGTTGTAACACTTTATTCTGGCTTTTATAGACTGTTCCATAACTTATGTGATCAAAACAGGAGAAAGGGAGATTAAGATTTCCAATATCTCAAAAAAGAAATATTAAAGTATATTGCATATAGTATCTAAAATAGCTTATCCAGTTTGTTACGTAGCTCTTGCAAACACAAAACAAAAGTTACCTATATGTCCATATAAGACAATAAATAGTAACTTAGCTTTTCTGGCAGTATCTTAGAACGAGTTTAAACTTCTCTCAAGATATTTCTAGCAAGATTTCTGGTACTTAAGGCAAAAGGAACCGAGTACAGAAGGTCTCACCTATTCAGCAAGTTCACAGTTTTTGGACTAAGGTGACATTTTCAAAAACAAAAACCAGGTCATTACCTAATTACTCCAGACCACTCAGAAATGCTTTTCTCCCTTTCCTTTATTCTCTTCTGTGTACCATACCACTATTTGGCTTTGACTCTTGCCTTTATTTTTTTTTTGAACTCATTTTCTGCATACTGTTTCAATGAGTTACAATCTTCTGATTTCCTCTTATTTCCTTATCCTCCACCCTCTTCATCTTTGTTTCCCTTTTTACTTTCCACTGTGCCACTTGATAATCACCCAAGATATTATCCTGTAATCCTGTAAGTCCACATTAAATCAGTAGGGTTTCACAATACCACCTAGATCAGATACACCTGTCCCATTTATATACAACTATTGAGAAATAGGTGTGATTCCAAATGGTGTTGAATCCCATTCTCTCCCAGATGAAATCAATCTTAATAAAATGAGTGTCTGAATTTGACAGAAACATACAGACTAAATTATTCCCTAGTCTGGTACTAACCAGATCGAGATAGTTATCTTTACCTGTTGAAAGTTCAAATTAAGTTGGAACTGTGACTTCTGCAAAGGTTTTATGAACCAGAAATGTCTGGTTTCTTTTCTCCCAAATAAATGAAAATGGGTTTAAATGAAAATTCTTCTAAAACAAATTGTCTTCTTGAAAGCCATAAGCTCAGCTATTGACCTAAATTATCCCTAACAGGTTGAGATCTATTAAGTTTCTATCATCTAACTCTGTATTTGAGGTTAATTCCAGTTTTCAGAAAGTACTGCCAAAGTCTAGCATTCAGTAGATAACTAGCTAGATTTATCGAAGTAAATGAGATTATTTACATAGTATGTAATACTGTGCCAAATGAAAATAGGCATTTAGTAGCTAACTGATAAGTACTACCCTGTTTCCCCAAAAATAAGACCTAGCCAGACAAGCAGCTCTAATGCATCTTTTGGAGCAAAAATCAATGTAAAACCTGGTATTATATTTATATGTATTATATCAAATCATGTATAGCATATCATATCCGGTCTTATATTAAAATAAGACCAGGTCTTATATTAATTTTTGTTCCAAAAAATGCATTCGAGCTGATTGTCCAGCTAGGTCTTATTTTCGGGGAAACACGGTAATCTATAGAATATGTAGATTGGAAAGCAATTATGCTAAATTTTAAGCAGTTTTTAGGTTGGTTATATTATATATACTATGTTGGCACGCCTTGTTCATAGTCAATACTGCCAATATGCGGGAGCGGGGGGAAGGAAAAGCTCCTCTAGGAGTTTTAAAAGGGGAACCAGGCTACTGCCAAGTAGGATATACTTGTGCTTATGCCACAGGAAAGACAATAATGTATCAGCAAAAATTTTCAATACAACTTTTACTTAGAAATGTATGTATCTACAATGTAATTGAATTAAAAAGAGTTCACGTTATGTGAATTTGCTTTATAGAAGGTTTGACTGGAATGGAACTATTCTGTATGTCAAAGGACACCCATATGTGATTAACTATCATGAGAGGTGGGCATAGCACTCCATTCTTCTAATACCATTCTAGTAGCTAGAGTCCCAGCCCAAGGTAATGACAATGGCAGTGTCTTTCCTGAGTAACAAAAATGACAATCCAATGTTCTAATGATATTTATAAAGATTATAAGCCAAAAGTCAATTTTTGCCCTAAATTAAAAAATATAGCACATTCATTTACAAAAATAGTTACTCTAAAAGGTGTGATAAATGCCTTATAAAAAGGACAGAGAGAGATGACAGCATACTGAAGTGGGAGAGGTTACCCATGCAATTAGCTTTTGTTTTTTTCTTAAATTATAAAAATAATTTGTGATGATACAAAATTCAGAAAAATACAGGGGAAAAAATCACTCATAATTACACCAGCAAGGAATAACTACTACTATTTTGGTGTATTTCTTCCAGTCTTGTGTGTTTCCACACACAAACATTTTAGCACAACACAATTTTGTATCCATTTCTTTCACATGCATTTCTATCATTATATATCCTTCTAAGACATGACAGTATAGCTTACAAATATGTTCTTTCTTATTGGTTGTTTTATTGATATTATAATATTTAAATGAACACCTTGTAGAAATGTCTTGGTCCACAGCTCTGATTATTTCCTTAGATAACTCCATTAAGTGTACTGTTAGATGGATCAAAGTAGGAACATTTTTAACGCTCTTGAAAAGATCGCCAAGATTCCCTCTAGAAAAGCTATACCACATTATGAACTCTAACCAATGATGTATGAGTGCTCTACCGCTCCATGCAGTTCCTGACCTTACAACAGAACCATACTTTTATAGAGTTTAATAAAAAAACAAGAATAAGGCATACTTTACCATACTAATCCAAGTTTAAAATATAAAACCGTTTAAGGCAGTTAATATTAGTATGTGTCTGTGTATTACCAATACATACAGGAAATAATATAAGTATGGTGATGGCATAAAATAGAAGCACAGCGCTTAAAAACTTCATAAAGGTCATCTAGCTAAACACCTAACTTTGTAAGTCAAGAAAACTGAGGGTCCCCCCAATGGAGACTTCTCAATCGTACACAGCAAGCTAGTTATAGGACCTGAGTTTCCCAGTTCTTAGACCTTAGCACTATCCAGGAAATTGGTCAAGAATTTAATATTCTCATTAATAAAATGGAGTTTAATCATGGGCTCTTTAAATCCCTTACAAAATTCTATGTTTTTGTTTTTTTTTTACAATTTAGGTTATAACAGGCTCTCCAGTGGAGGGAAAAGAGCATTGAAGCTGCTTCTGAACACGTAGGTTCAAGTACTGGTTTTACCCTTCACAGAATAAGGATTTTTACAGCACCTACATAATTTTCTTTGAAAGATTAAGTAATGTGTGACAATCTTGTAAAGCGCTAAACTATATTAAATTTAAGGTGGTTTAATTATGTATGTGTGCAAACACTGTGAAAACTAAATATATTTAAAGTGTATGTTAGAGAATGAGTTATTAACCAAGAAATGTCCTAAAAGAGAGCTGGACTCTCTTGAACTGTAATTTCAAGGAAGGGCAAAGCAAGTATTACAAGGATAGCAGGTACAAAGCAATTTCATGGAAATGGGAATATCTGAACAAAAGCTGTAGCAGAAGTAAGGCCAGGTAACTAACCTATCATAAATGTAGAATATGAAAATAACCTGGTGTTATAGAAGGACTTACCAGGGAGGTTTAGTACATCAGCTGGTGCTAAAAAAGATGGTATTTTTAGGAAAAGGTAGGAGACTGAAGAAATGTATCTTCTCATTGGTGTAAGACAAAAATATAACCAGTTTATCAAAGTTCCATGAAGTTCTACCAAAGGGAGTATTTATGTAAATGAAATTCTACTTTTAAAATATCTATTATATAGTCAGAAAACTCAACCCCTGTTGTACAAGCTCTAGCAGCATGGCACAGGACAAGGGGAAAAACCTTGTAAGAAAAGAAATGCTGCTGAAGCTTCTTTTCCTTTGAATTATAATACATTTCAGATAATTGCCACATAAAGAATTTCCAAGACTGGAATCTATTTTTCTGAGTTTTGACAAAATATGGAAAGCACAAAGACCACTCATGAGGGTGGAAACACATACATTCTACGCATAGTTCAATTCTGAAAGCTTCTGGGCCTAAAGAAATTGGGTGGGTTTTTGTTTTTGTTTTGTTTTTTCTAATGTAGGGAAGTATTGTAGTTTACCTCTGTCCTCTGCAAGCAGTTGTATTCGTCAGGGTTACTATTTCCCAGGGCAAAAGAAATCAGGGTTTTGGATTTTTTTTTTCACGCTGTGACTGACAATCAAATGAGGCTACTGCAAAGAGAGAACAAAGAAGAGGGTATTATGCACTCATTTGCACAGGATCCTTAGTCTTAACCCTCAATTTTTCAGTTGTCCCCCACAAATAAAGCCAGCCAGCTAGGACCTGGTGAAGACAGGAGCGTGGGAGAGGCAGGAGATCTCTGTACTAAGGAGCTTCTCCGTTAGGGCGCCCTCCCCCGGGGCCAGGCAGCCTCCCCAGGTTCAGTGGCAGGGAGTGGTCGCGTGGTCTCACTTCTGTTCTGGTTCACGATCGCCTTTCCTAGGCGATACCGAAGCGCTGGCAGTGCAGCCAGCCTGATGGGTAGCGTAGCAGGTTTTCCGAGCAGACCGCGCCCCGGGCCCGTGGGATGCCCACCCGCACGCCGCTCCTCCCCACACCCCGTCCCGGTGCCCCGCCGGCTGCGGTGTGCTGCGGGACCCGGAGCTCAGACCGAGCTCTCCGCCGGTCCCCCACCCACGCAGGTCCCTGCCCCGTCAGGGCAAGTCCCCACCCTCGCAGCAGGCTCCAGGACCACCCCCTCCCCAGAGAGGAGCGCGAGGGCGAGTACTTAGCTCGGACCTCCCCGGCCGCGGACGGGGCCCAGCCTGCAGCCGTCCTGCAGCCGCGGGAACCGCGCGGGAAGTGCCCAGCAAGGCTGCAAAATGGACTCCCGGGGCCGGCTGGGCCCCGCCCCACCGCCCTCCTCCCCCGGCACCTCGGTCCGCCTTCCCCGCTGGGTTTCGCCTTTGTTCCGCCTCTCGAGGCTCGCCTTTCCCAGGGAGAGGGAGAGGATGAGGGGAGGCGGGAGTCCTTCCGGGGTCCTCCACCGCCACCGCCCGCGGTGCGCCCGAGAGAGGGGAGAGCCCCGGGCGGCTCGCTTTTCTCCCTTGCAGAGGGGCTGCGCGCGCGCCGGGAAGCGGACGTCGACGGTGGAGACGAGTGGGCTTGGCCTAGCGAGATGGAGCGCGGGCGCCAGGAGGCGGCGCCGCCCCGGTGGAGCCACCCGGGAAGGAAGCCGGCGCGCAACAAAATGGTTGGGTTTGGATTGTTGTACTTTTTTTTTTGTTCGTTACATTTTTAGGAACAAAAAAAAAAGCCCAACCCTTCACACCACTTCACCTGCATCTCTCAGGACCAGAAGCCCGGCTACAGCGGCTTGGGGCGACACAGACAGCTGCCCCGCACCCCACAACCGGGTGGGTGGGATTGGTACTCTTGTTGGGACCAAGGTTTGGGCTCCAGCCAGAATACAACCAAAACAATGTTAACTGTACCCCCCGCCCCAACCTTGTACCGGTATCTTAGCAGGCTTTAGGCTGAACATTAGAGACTCAACTCCATTTAAGATTTTCTTTTAGGAAGAACATCATTGCTCTTTCCTTCGTAGAGAAGGAAGAACTTAAAATTGGTTTTAATTTCTCTGCCGCTAACGGTTATTCAGTCGCCGTTTGACTCACTATTCTGATGTCCAGACCCCTGTGTAGGAACCTCGTCTAATATCAAACACATTAAACTCTTGCCAATGAGCAGTTCTAAGAAGGATGCAAAGATGAAGGAATGGTTTCTCCAAATTCTAGTCTTGGGGGAAGTGAAGCAAGGACAAAAAAATCATAGAATATGCCCTGAGGTTGAGTTCGCCCAGATGAGGAAGACTGGGCTTTGGAAGTATAATCTGGGGGAAAGGTATTGGAGGCCTACCATACATAATACCTGTGCTCTGTGACTAGTAAATGATTAGCTTAAACCCCATAAAAAGCTCCTCCCCTCTCCCTTCTGAGACGGCCAGTTCCTTGCCATGCCCAGGGTCCCTTAAACCTAATTTTACCTTTGTAATACAGTTCCTATATTTGTGTCATTTAGTCCTCATAAAAACACTGCGAGATGGAAATTATCCTCATCCTATGGATGATGATTTCTTCAAGGTAAAAAAACAAGAGGCAGAGCCGAGACTCTAAAGTCAGATTCCAGGTACAGGTTCTTTCTATAGCATAGTAGCTGTCAGTGCCAGTGAAAACCACCCCAGTCTTCTAGTAAATTAGTGTTGTTAAAAAAACAAAAACAAAATAAACGAGACTAACTTATAGAAACATTTTAAATACCCTAATATTAAAATGATACAAGAGCTATAGGTTATTAACTCATAGATCACAATTTGTCTTTAAGGTAATCGTATAATACATATTTACATAGTTAGATCTGGTTGGTGTCAGATAATAAACTGCCCAACTATACGTAAAACACTGGTTAAATATGCATAGAAACCCCTAGACTGTTAAAAAAAATTACTAAGTGTAATTATATTAAACTCTCTTAAGTGTAGAAAAATAGGGAAGGAGAATAGCCTCTCCTCCCAGGGTCCTAATAAAACAGCAATCAGGGAATCACCACATATAGTGTAAATAGAAAAAAGAACGACTGCCAGATTAAAACCTGCATACACAGCTACATCCTTCCCGGAAGAGCACAATGTAACTAAATCCTGTTAGAGATAACACCAAGGGGTAGTCAAAATTCTATCACCCTGGAATTTCCTTCTATTGACTGGTGGTCAAGTAAGTAAACTAACAACTGAAGATTGGAATTCGTATGTCAGCACAGCAATAAGACTATGGATATAGTCTATTTGTTTCTCTCTTTTGTGATGAATATAGTTTATAGGTAGAATATATATACATATACATATTCTTATTGTTGTATTGATTTATTTCATACTGTTATTTTTGTCCTAAGCCTTGACAAAGGTAAAAACTGCCAGCTTTTCTCCCACCTACCAAGACATGTGATCAGACATTCCATAAGGAAAGGGACAATGCCAAAAATTTGGGGTACATTGAACTGTAAATTGTCAGAGTGGAGGAATATCTAATAAGTAAGCCTGGAGCAATTGTGTGCAGGAAAGAGATGCTGTTGAGCCTCATCAGATACACTGGAACATTTTATTATTATTCTGTCCTTCCCTTTCTGATAGCTGCCAAAGTCATGAGTGCAAGCCCCAACATTCCCCAAGAATTCCCCGTGATACAAGACACTGACATCGCATGGTGTGGTGAAGAGCAGAGGCTTTGGAGTCAGTTCCGCACCCACACCCTAGGTCTGCCACGTACTAGTTATTCAAGTTACTTAGTATCTCAAAGCCTCAGTTTTCTCTTCTGTAAAATGGGGATCATGATTCACTTGATTGTGGTAATTAAATAGTATATAAGGCCACTAACACTGTATGTGACACATAGGAAGTGCTTAATAAACGGTTGCTACTGTTAGAAGAAAACCATGCTGGGTTTGATTACAGTTGCCTTGGATTTGTAAATTTGAGGCTTGCAAGATAGTCTTAAGCAGAGCCTATGCAGTAGAGGAAGCTAGCACCATAATTTCTGCTTTTCCACACCCAGCTCAGGGTGGCCTTTTAAAAAGCATATATCATTCCACTTCTATAACTCCTTCCCTGTGCTTAAGGAACGGCAAGAAAAAAGAAAAACATCACACTAAATGAAAGAAAGACTGCAGTTTTTTAAGAAGCTCTAGAATTTCAGAGAAATTGAACATCCAAAATATTCCATTAAAAGGAAAAAAATATCTACCTGTAAAAATAACATTTACCACAAAAGACAGAAACTTACCGAAGACTTGATGAAAATGAAAGGAATTAGTGCCTGGTTTGAAGAAAATTCCAGATTCCATATATTTAGGTTGTACAGTGAAGATCATGCATTACATGGAACAAATAGCGAGATCAGTTAGATTTGGAAGAGAATGAGAGATGTTTAAGCAACAATAAACTTGGCCTTTCGTGTGCTGTTTCTGTAGATGGAAATAAAAATTGTAACAATAAAGTAAAATGTCAAAGGTAATTAAGATGTTACTAACATATGCTTATAATTATATACTCAAGATTAGCACCAAAGGCACTAATCATGGGATTTCCCATGTGGTTGAGGAGACAAGTCTTAAAAACATGAACTAGTTCAGTAACAGGACATAATAGTGGCTATTTCAACATGAGTGGTGAAGACAAGATCAGAGGAATGTATCAGAAGCATCAGGGAAGATGTCACAGGGCAGTTAGGAGTCAAACCTTTAAAGATCGTAAGATTTGAAGATGAGAAAGAAGGGCATTGGGGGTGAGGAGCACAAGGTCAGGGTAGGAATGATACAGAGCGCAGAGCATAGCCTGATTTGGGAATAAAGTTTGAGGCCAAACTGGAATGTTTTGAATGTCAGAATAAAGCGTTGAACTTCATTCTGTAGGGAATCGGAAGCCACTGAATCATTATGTACGTGGCACTAATAAGATGAAAACAGAATTTTAGGAAGATTAATCTGATAACAGGATCCAAGATTTAAGGGAAAATAAATTTCCTTTATTTTAATATTTTTAAGGTTTCTTGTTGAAAATTATAGATTTTTTTAAATAGTTACATATATATATATATATATATATATATATATATATATATATATATAAAAGTACAGCATATGGTTAAGTCCTATTGAATCTTTAACATCAAATACAGTTTATTAAAGTTCCCAATTTGTAAATAAAATGCAATGTTGGAAGAATTAACCATGACAAATATTCTTCTAAAATTCTACAAAAGGAAATTATGTGTGTGTATATATTTATATGTCAGTCATATATATAATTTTATCTTGCAATAATGATTTAACTATATTGTATGACTTAAGTTAATATGTTGCTTAGCTGCCTTTTAGAGTATTACTCACTAGAACTTTAAAAATTATTACATATATATACTCTTAAATGTAGTGCTGTGTTCTGATATTTTAACAATGATTAATTACATTCAATTATGTTAATGTTTTTCTATATTTAAGTCTTATATATGTAGAACTTTATCTTGATGCAGAGTAACTTTATGAAGTCCTTAAGAAATGATTCATTCAGGTAAAGAGTAACAAATGCTGTATATATTTGCAATTTTGTTTTAAGAGAACTCGATTGGTATAAACTGTTTATTTTGGAATCTTTCTGTTGAGTTCACTAATCATTATGTGTTCTATTTTTATCTTGAAAAATGTCAGTTATGATAAAGTCATAATTTCAATTTAGAAAACTGCTTTCATCCTGTTCTGTGGGACATTTTTTGCATATTTTCTTCTACAAATAAGGGTACAATTGGGGTTTGGGATATGTAGTTTTCGGTACCTGTTACATGCCTGTACCTTCAACACACTCTATTTTAAAGGCATAGTACATCACGTAGAACTTTGGTTCTGAAGATCTACACTCTTAGATTTATCAGATACCTACCTAATACAGCATTACACAAGAAATACATGTTTCGTGTTTTTTAACATGAGCCCGATTGAGTCTCTGTGATAGCAATGCATGTGGTAATAAATGCCTTGTCAAAAATGTGTTTTTCTTTTAATGGTTTTTGTTGTTTATAACACCATGCTAGTTGTTGCTAGAATGTAGCCAGATCTCCAGGAGCTTGAGCTGGATCTAAAGCAGCCCACACCCTTCGCAGTCAGGCAAAAGACAGACAATTCAGAAGATGCATGAGACTCATTATATAATATCAGCAGAGTTTAGGCATTTTGTGAAGGTCGTTGACCTCCATGTTGTGAAATTCAATTTTTCAGTTCTCATTTTCCTTGATCTCCTAGCAGCATTCACTGTGTTCTCCTTAAAAAGCCCTCTTTCCTTGGCCTGTAGTCATAGCATGCTCACTCCTGGCTTTTCTTTTTCCAACTCAGGAACACTTGCTGGATCATCCTCTTCTACCCAGCACTTAAATTCTGGAATTCTTTGAACACTGAGTTTCAGGACACTCACAGGACTTCAACTGTCATTTAGTGACTCTTGCATTCCCTGTACAGCAGGGATCACAGATTGATCACCTATCATTATACCGTTTTTAAATGATAAAAACTGTTTGAATTTAAATACTTTAGCGGAGGCATGTTTTCTCCTTCCTCTCCCATAATCCTTCCTCTCTGCCGGCATTTGAGATAGCCCTTGTGTTGCCCAAGGTTTATTCTCCTTTCAGCTTCAGTGTTCCTACTCCTCTATTTCCTTCTCTCCCTAAAGCACCCCTCATCTGCCCCCAAACCCACCTCCCAAACCCCAGCCCCCAAACACAGCACAACTGACACATCCCCGGTTACCTTTCCAAGATGTTCTAGGCCAAGGACAGATCCCTCTTAATCATCTCCTATTATCCTATACTCTTCTTCTATTGCTCACACTGCAGTTTGTTATTATGTATTTATTTGTATAATTATTTGAATGATGTTTGTCTCCCCACTTAACTGTGTGTGTTTCTGTGCATATGTGTGTTTGTGTTTTATCATAATTGCATTACCAGCGCCTAACCCAGTGATTATGAATTTTTTTCATGAATATCTTAGGGAAGTAAGAGTTCCCTCTTTCAAAGATCATTGATGTATTTCAAACTTCTAAAAATTAGCTGTTGAGACCAGCTGAAATGGTAATGTACTCTGAATTTTATTCACTTAAAATAGGCACTTCAATATATTTTATTTTATAAAAACAATATCTTTCCCTATTCATTTGCAAAGCAAACTTTTCCCAGTTTCCTCCTGTAGTTTACACAGATGTGTCAGCAGTCTTCACTCTTTCACAGATAGCTTGTCTTTTAAAATGAGGGTAATTTCTTGAATTTGTCCCTCAGGGAATTCTTATAAAAAATTGAGAACCTTCTTTCTAAGCATATAAATTAAGACAATATGACATAAAAATGTAATGATATGATTAAGAAAGTAACAGTATGCTATGATTCCAATGTTGAAAAGAAATGTAATTGGTAGTATCTGGATAGGGAAAAAATATTTGGAGGAATATACACCAAATTGTCAATTTAAGAAGATGGAATTTGGGAAATTTTCAGTATCTATGTTTTATATTATTATAAATTTTTGTAATTTTACATTGAGCATTTATTACTTTTGTAATATATAAAAAGAAAAAATTTGTAAAAGAAAAACTCAATTAGACCAAATATATTCAATACATATAACTATGTTACAAACTCTTCCAAAGAATACCAAGGCAAACACCAAGATAGAAAAACAGGCCAAGTATATGAAAAATAGGACATAAAAAAAAAAAAAAAAGAAATACAAGTGATCAACATGCATGAAAAAAAACTTTTATTCTCATTGATAATCAAAGAAATACCAAGCAAAACACTGATGCAGCCTTTTTTAGTTCATTAGACTGACAGAGATTTACAACATTATAATGACCAGTAGGCCAGCATTGAGTGGTACAGGCCATCTTGTTTGCTGCTGGAAACCAACATAGATGGATGCAACCTTTTTGGGGATAGTTTGGTAATCTGTATCAAAAACACTCTAAATACATATACTTAATTCAATTTCTAGGAATTTCTCCTAGGATAATAATCATAAACACCACAATTTAATACCAACTGTATGTGTTATAGAGCTATTGGGGGGAATTAGAAATATCCTAATTATCCATCATCAAAAGGATATGACTTAAAATGAATTCTGGTACATTCATACAAAATAGTACGTAGCCATTTAAAAATGTTTTAGAAGACTATTTAACAACTTCAAATATTCACGATCTTTTATTAAGTGAAAAAAGCAAATTTCAAAACAGTATATGTAACATGATGCTGATCACGTCTGTGTGTATGCATGTATACGCATTTATTTAAAAAGTATCACAGTGTTCATAATTGTTATCCATAAGCAATAGAAAGTGAGAATAACTTTTATTTTGTCCTGATTCTTTACTGGATTTTTCAGTAAAGGCTATAGTGGAGTAAGTCAGAGAAAGACAAAGTCCATGTGATTTCACTTAGTGTATGTGGAATCTAAAGAACAATATAAATGAACAAACAAAACACAAACAAATTTATAGTTACAGAGAACATTTTGATGATTGCCGGATGGGAGGGGGAATGTGTGAAAAGGGGGAAAGGATTAAGAAGTACACATTGGTAGTTACAAAATAGTCATGGGGATGTAAAGTATAGCATAAGGAATATAGTCAGTAATACTGTAATAACTATGTATGGTGTCAGGTGGATACTAGATTTATCAGAGTGATTACCTCATAAGTTATATAAATGTCTAATTACTATGTTGTATACCTGAAAACTAATATAATATTGTATGTCAACTGTAATTGAAAAATAAAAAATTATTTTAAAATGTTTTTAAAAGAGAAAAGACAATATAACAATATTAAAAATGTTTAAATAAATGATTAGAACTACCTATAATTTCATTATAAAACCAGTCTGGTTAACTTATACAGAAATACATTAAATTTTTAATATGAAATAGTTTAAATATAGAAAAAAGTGGTAACATAAAAAAATAGCCATAGACCCACATTATCTCCATGTATGATTTTACATTTTTACCACATATGTAAATATCCATGAAAATATATAGCAGTATTTTCCAAGTTTGAAAATCTTATTTAAAAATTGTATCAAAATACACAAGGATGTATATTTTTAAATATTAATGTTTCTATCATACTAACACATGCTGTCAACTGCTAGCTGAGGCGGAAACTTTCCACTCTCTCCCCACACCTTATCCAGGAAGAGGTTATAATGGAGATGGGACCTGAGACCTGAGAGGCCTTGCCTGGCTTGGAATCCAGAATCTTTTATTCACCAGCAGTATAACATTAGACAAATTAATTCCTCTGGTCCTCAGTTTCCTCATACATAAAATAGAGATAATGACAGTCCCTATTCCATAAAGTCATCTGAGTATAAATTAAAGTTATGCATGGAATGCACTTGGTGCAGTGAAGCACGGTACCTAGAAGCGCTCAATGGCTGTCTGTCATCATCCTTGTCATGTTTATGATTGCAGATGTGAACCCGGACCTCACTCTCTCTTCCTACAATGAAACAGAGTGGGGCACATAACCAGGGTCAGCTCAGAGCAGGAGAGGCTAGCATGTTTTCCGCCCTCTCCCGCTGGTGTGCTTATACATGGTTAACATTCAGTTTTGGGCAAGGGACAGACGGGACGGGGAGCAATACTCTGTAGTGTTTCCCAATGTGCTTGGTGTAAATACTCCCACCCTGGCTGATTGCAAGCTGTCAACTTGAGTTCACCGAATGCGGAGCTGGGAAGGGACGATCAGACTCAGCTTTCTCAAGCCAGCATGAGCCTGCTCCAGCTCACCTGGGAGAGAATCTCTTCTCTTTTGCTGCCTCCTTGGTCGCTGCTGAAACCATAGGCAGAGGATCAAGCATGCCTGTCTGATGCATCCCTGCAGAGGCAGGGGTCTATTTATGCCTGGAAGCTAGAGGAAGTTGTCAGACCTGAAGCCCAAAGCAGTCCTGAGGCCCCGCCCTCCAGAGTACTGTAACAAGTGGCACTTAATTCTCATTTGCTAGTGTTCCCTACACGTCTCTTTCCCTTTGAGGATTTTGGGTGTAAGTGTGGGTGTAGCTATAGTCGAGGATAGGATTCTGTTATCTTTGGATCATGTGACCAGAATGCCTTCTTAAGAACAACAGCACGTACTCATTTTGAACATGTAGCATTTTACATCACACTATTTCTACTAAGATGTTACTCACTTCAGTGTCTTTTCGTGGTCTTTTATAATGATACTTCTTGATGGCTGCATAATCCCATTCATACACCTAAGTGTAAGGTGTACGTAAAGGAAAAAAGAACCAGGGGCAAAAACGGGGAAAAGTGGCATACATATAGGAAAAGAATAAGAATTTCAAGAACTGAACATAATCTTTGCTGTTAACAAGAAAAGTAAATGAGCCCTGAAAGATGACCATTGAATCTTCCAGTTAGGTTGGTACTGATTTCAGGAAGAGAAAGTTCACCTCTGTACTGGGGGCAGGGATAAGTAGGGGAAGTGATGGGGTTAAGACCAAGTGTTTAGTACATGGCAGGTGCTTTTTTTGCATTACCTCATTTAGAAGTCACAGTAGAGAAAGTGAGGCTTGGAGAGTAGTTCATTAACCTGCCCACGGCCACACAAGGTAGTCGCCCAGGTCAGTCTTCATCCTACTGAATGAGAATCAAGGCAGTAGAGGCGGGAAGCTTGAATAATTCTTCCTGGAAGGATGATTGGGAAAGAAGAGAAAGGACAATAGCTACATAAAATATATGGACATGGAATTACTGCTTTCATACTAAAAACAAGGCTCAATTCCTCCAAGGCTGACACTGAAATAAAGCCTCAGGGGACACCAAGGCCAGAAGCAGAGAGAGCGCCAAACCCTAAAGCCTGTCCTGCAGATTCATCTTTCTATTGGGAATCTCATCCTGATCATCTCTGCTCCATCAAAGCCTCCTCAGAGCCTTTCTTCCTTTCATATTTGAGGCCCAAGCATGAGATGACAAAACAGATCTTAATGTCCCATGGCACATCCAAGTCAAAGCTAGGAAGTTTAAACGACTTTTCCCAAGGCAAGGGCAATATTTCGTCACCTTGCCAGGTCCTAGAAACTGCCCCAGACACTAGTTTAAATATACAGAATGTCAAAAAATTTAAATTCAGGTTTATAGAGAGGCCTGGGAATGGGTATTTTAAAGTAATGCCAGTTATCCTTAAATTCCTGCAAGTTCGAATATCACTGTGCTGGCAAGTAACAAAGAGAAATAAACACAGTAGCATAAATTCATGTAGTCTGGCTCACAAGAAAAGGCCTACTTATAACCGTGCTGGCATCCTCACCCCACCCCTGTGGGTTTGATGCCATCTTGGCACATGCTGGCTATTTTAATCTCCAGCCTAATCTGGGCCCAACAGAAGGAGGTCCTTTGCCAAATTATAAGGTGACAGGGGAGGAGGGGAAGAGAGCTTCTTCCATCCTTACTGTGTTTCAAAGACTAGACTATTAGTTCCTAACTGGTACACCAGTGCAGACAAGGCCTACTTTTGCCCACCCCATCCCCTTCTTCTTTGTCCCTCCAGCAGGCACCTGTCTCTTACTGGCCTCTCACTCTCACCAGGAGCTAGTCTTCGGGAGGGTGACCATACATTCAGGTTTTCCTGGGCAGAGTCCTGACTACTCCTCAGAGCCCAGAGCTCTTTGGTGTGGTGCCCCTTTCATTCTCAAAAAGGCCCCCATTTGGATGATAAATTGCGTAGGCACACTGTCTATGAGCAGAGCTAGAAACGAAACACAAGTGTGTAAAAGCAAGAAGTAGTCTGCCAGGAATTTACATAATGAGTTCAATTTATCAAGCGAATCACTCTGTGACACCACTCTCATCATTTTAATTAATCCTCACAGCAACCCCACGACACAGCTCTGGGGACATGGATTTTGCAGATGAGGAAAATAACAGGGTTAAATTTCTTGACCAGGGTCAAGGAGCAGAACTGAATTCGAATATCCATCTGCGTGACCCCAACTTTTGCTCTTAAAGGGGCCTGCCTGCCTCCTCAGTGTGGACATTTCACCCACCAATTTCTGACTGTTAAGAAACAGAATTTTACCAAGAAGGTTGGTTGGTTTCAACACTAAAGGAATACGTTCAATATTCATATTTTTCATCTTACATTTGAAACTAGAAATCTGTTTCTGCAGCTGTGTGTATAATTCAGCTCTTGTTTCTGTAACCTAATTTGAAAGAACATTTCCAAAAGAAGCAACCAAGTCTACAAAAGCACAGTTTGACTCAAATGGATCCAACCAATTCACAAATGGAAAATAACATTGAGGAATAAGTTTTGCATCACAAGTGCGGCTGCTCCAAGTCATCCCAACTGAAACTAAAAATTTCAGTATAACCCAGAAAATGGATGGTTCAAAATCTTTGCTTTGTATTTGCATAGCTTAATCTTCTAAACCGGTTGCTTTCCCAGAAAAGGTGGCAAAGTTGTGGCCTTTGCTTTCATCACCGGATTGTCTGTTTTTGATTTTCTTTCCTTTTAAAAAAAATTGGGTCATTTTTTCATTTTAATTTTTAATTCTAAAAGCATTCCCTTAATGCATTCTCTTTGAAAAAAAAAAAATCACAGAAGGCTTAAATGGCCTTTCATCAATACTCCAACCTCAAACCTGTACACTATTACTGGTTTGTTTTTTTGTCCTATTTTTTTATCCAGGAAATTATTTTTCTACCTTCTGCCTTTTCCAATAAAGCTTCCAATAACAGAAGTATTTCCCTCCCTTCCCCCCAAACTCTATCACAGGGAAGCTACTAAAATCTATCCTTACAGAGCTTACATTCCAGTGGGAGACACAGAAGATAAACATATGAATGAATATAGCATACTTTCAGGTGGCAATAAATGCCATGAAAAAATGATACAGGGTCCGGAGACAGAGACTGCCTTTTATCTAGGTGATCAGCGACAACCTCCCTGAGGATATGACATTACAGCAGAGAGCTGAGTATAGTTAGGGAACAAGCCATGCAAAGATGTGAAGGGAACAGCATGTGCAAAGGCCCTGAGCAGGAACAAACTTCAAGTGTTGGAGGAACAGCTAAAAGGCCAGTGAACTGAAACAGAGTATAAGACAGAGAATGGTGGTACACAAAGCATCCCACTTTCCACCATCACCTCCTGTCTTCCTATTCCTGTAGTACCCCAAATCCAAAATTTCTTCAACTCCATTGGATCCTATAGTCTATTGCTTCACCACCTTTTGATTGTTCCTCTCTCGTGTGCTCTCCTCCTTAACAGCATAGAGCCACGGTCCAGTATTATAATCACTCCCGGCATAAACACTCAACTCCTTTTCACTTCCTACCATTTTTCTTTCCTCAAACTTGGAACACTTCCTGCCCAATTCTCGCTCTCCATTGGTGGGCTACCTATTTCACTGAGAAAATAGAAGTAAGTCACAGAGACACCCACATGCTCCCACCACCGCTCTACCCACCCACTGCACTTGTGCCCACATCCCTGCCTGCCCCCTCGCCAAGGCTGAAGACTTTCCTACAGGTCCACAAACTCCATTCCCTCCGGCCTTCTCTTCTTTTTGCTCCTTCATCAGTCCTGTCAGCAAAAGAAATTGCTGTAATTTCTTCCATCTTAATAAAGTCTTCTCTTGACCCCACATGCCCCTGTCTCACTGTCTTCACTTCCTCTGCCTCCTCACCGCCTTCCCCCACCCCCGCCCCACCCCCAGGCATTTCCTCTGAACCCTGTCTGGCCAGGCTTTGTGTCACCATCCCACCGAAGCTGCCTCAGCTGTTAAATCCTTCACCTTAGTAAATCCAATGGTTAACTCTCTGTCCTTGTTCACCAGGCTGATGGGCAACTTTCGAGTACTTCTCTTCCTCCTCTCTCACCGTTCTGGCCGATGCACCATTATTGCTGCTGTCTTTGGAACAAGCCGTCCTGCAGCTACTCCTGCCCTTCTACACAATCTCATCACTGACCTTCTCATATTCCTCCTCTGGCTTCCCAGCCACTCTGCAGTGGGACAGGGGAGGGGACCTCCATGTTCCTGCATGGTCTGCCCTCTCCCCAGGCCACCCCAGGACCTCTCTGCCTGCTGCTTCCTCTCTCTGCTCCAGCCACGTCTGCCTCCTTGCTGCTCCTCAAACATGCCAGGCACACCTCTTCCTTAGGGCCTTTGCACTTGCTATTCCCTCTGCCTGGAGTATTCTTCCTCCAGAATCCACTTGACTCTTTCCTCACCTTTAGGTTTGTGCTCCAATGTCACCATTTTGGGAAGGCCTTCCTGTCACCCACTCAGCTGTCCCAGTAGCCCCTCACTGCCGCTCTGCACTCCTTATTCTCCTTTTCCACGTCATTTTTCTCCATAGCACTTACCTCCATATTTCTTTGACTATTGTCTCCTCCCACTCGAATGTAAGCTCTGTACAGAAACATGCCCAGTATCTAGAAAAGTACCTGGCACATAGTAGGCCCTCCATAAGTACTTGCTGAGTGAATGAAGAGTTTGCACGCAGAGCCAGACCATGCAGTAGGGCCTTGTAAGTCCTGGTAAGGACTTACAAAGTTGGATTTTATTTTACAGGTGAAGGGGAATCACTGGAGAGTACACCATCTGACTTTTAAAATACCACTCTGGCTGTTGTGTGGAGAGAAGATTGTACGAGGGGGTATAAGAGTGGTATGGGGGGGTGGGCAGCTGGAGGCTAAAGCAACATCCGTGCAAGAAAGACAATGAGGACTTGAGTTAGGGTGGAACTGAGGTCAGATTTTTGGATATACAGGTGGTGCCAAAAAAAATGTATACAGATTTTAAGGAAGGTAACAACTGTATTAAAATTGTAATACTCAATATAGACTGATAACAAATGATGCATACAAGTCGTATATACATTTTTTTGGCACCCCCAGTATTTTGGAGTTATAACTAACAGAACTTGTTAATACATTGGATGAGGAGTCTGAGGGAAATAGAGGAATGAAGGATAGTGTGTAGGCTTGGGGCCTAAATACTTAATCTTTTTGAGCCTGTTTCCTCTTCTGTAAAATGGGGACAATTAGAGCATTTCTGTCATGGGGCTTTTGTGAGAAAGGGGGTAGAGGCTGTCAAGTGCGCACAGGGTCTGGCACTGTAAACCCTCAGTAAATGTTAGTTATTGTTACTGCCCCAAGGTAACTGGGTTTCCTGGCTTCCTTGGTAAGCAGAATTACAAGAATACCCACCGCACAGAGGCTGAGGGAAAAAACAAAACAAAACACTTTTATAGAGTGTATCCTTCCCTCCTCAGGGATAGACTTTTTCTCTGTTTAACAGAATACTTAACATTAGTGTTGGAACCTTTTACTTGCACACAGATACACAAAAGGATTCCTCACATTTCAAAGGAATTATAAGCCTCCTTTAAGTAGCGTTTCTCCATTTAATACTTAGCAGAGGGAGTAACTAAAAGCTGAAATTACAAACCTCTGCTGATTAAAAACCAATCAAAATGTAAGAAAAAAGTACATCTGAAATAATGAAATTTTTAAACAGGTATTTTAATACACCAGAAGCTAAAATATCACACTGTCCGGTTCAATACAGGACACCTGGCAACGCTGTTTGTCAGTGTTTAGCTCAGCTTTCTGCAAAGCCAACACCCAACCCTTTTTTTGGTTGCCTTGGCTTGTCCTCATTTCCCCCTGGAAAACTGTTTCAAACTTAGTACAGATAACATTCTGCCTCTATTACAATTAGCAGCTCTCTCAATGGGTCACCTGGTTTGGCGAGTGCTTGTGTGGGGTAACGGGGTATCTCATGTCCAAACCTCCCAATTTAGGCCTCCAGGTAGCATGTGAAAGTTGCCTGTGGGGAATTTAGGGGCTGCTTGGGGCCTGCAGGGACTTTCCTGCTAGTGTCTTCTTCCACCTCACCAGGTCTCCCTGGTTATTTGGTGATCTGGGCCTCACCCAGATCACCCAGATCAGCGACTCTTCCTCCCAGCCCCCAAGCACCCCGGGAGACTGGTGAGGAGGCCCTACATCTGCGATTCTTTTCCCTCCTCACCCCATAACTGAACTTTTACTACTTGAGAACCTGGAAAGGCAACCTTGAATTTGAACTACATTTGGAGGGACCTCCTCCTAAAGAATCTGCCCCATGGTTGCGTGTTTGCTCCCAGCACTCAGCTTCTCTCTTCTGAAGTCTAAAAGAGATCTTGGCTTCTGAAAGTGGGGTCTAGGGACAAGCAGCCCCCCCACCCCACCCCCAGGGTGAAATGCAGAATCAGAGGCAGTATTCCAGACTGTTGAATCAGAATCTGAGTCTTAACAAGATCCCCAGGTGATTCCCACTCATCTGCAAGTTTGAGAAGCAGAAGCATGCCCAGGCCCCTCCCTCCTGCTGGCCGGGGGAAACTCTTATAACGGGTCCTGCGTAAGCCCCAGCCTACTTCATTGTCGTCACTTGCCAAAGAATCCTAAGCCACTGCCTTCTGACCCCCTGCCTTCGGACTCCCCCTGTGCCCTATCTCCTCACAGCCAGCGTTTCTTTTCTGGACTGTTTTCCCTTCTAGGAGACCTCTGCTCACTCCTCTGCTCAGGTGAGGCACCTGCAGCATTTATTTTCTCAAGGGCCTATTTTCTGCTGTTCTCCTAAGCAGGGCCTGTGTGGGGACAGAGCCCCAGAGAGCAGTTTCCAGGCTCTCAGCCTCATGTGGAAAGGTGCTGGCTCGGGTAGTAGATGGCCATCAGCTGTAGCCGGTTAGCCAACTGGCCACTGATATAACTGCCAAGGCTGCGCTGGGGAGGGGAGTCAGTCAGTTGGCAGGCAGAGAAGCAGACGGCAGGTTGTGGGTCGTGTGAATCCAGCCTCCAGTGAGACTCTAGTGGTGTGACTCCCCTCCCTATGGCTCCGTGGGTGTTCCTTTTTGGCCTAGCCACATCCTGCGTTCTTATGTGGGGAGTGGGAGCAGAGACCCCGCAGGCCACCCCGCACGACAGCCTGTCATACCAAGCCAAGTGCTGTCTCTTCTGCTTTGACCTGTGTAAGGACAGTGCCAGAGAGCTGAGCCCAGCTGCTCCCCGACACTCATCCTTCGCCCACCCTGCGTGGCCTTGCACGTGGGCGCAGACTGCCCTTTCCCACCCTTACTCTGTGGTGGAGTCTAACCACGCTGCACAAACATACTACCCTTGTTCCTGCCAGCCACTCCCTACAGACCAGGAGGATACAAGCAATGGCTGCCTCCAGATGCAGACACCCAGGGAGGGGGCAGGGATGCCGATTGAGAACCAGCCTTGCAGAGAGGGTCATGGTTCCTCGGAAACAAGAGTGCAGGAGAGGCAGGTGCGTTTAAAATGCTCCAAGCACTTGATTCTTTGTAGGTTTGGGAAATTGACTTTGGGGTTGCTGTTCTTAAGCTTTCCAAAATGAGGGGGGAAAAATGTCAGGTAACTTTTCTGGAAGGTGGAAACCAGCCCCTCGCCTGGAATAGACGGCTTTTTGGCTCTCCATCTGGTGGTCAGGTTCATTTAGCCATACATTCTTTCTCACACTTTTATCATATATTACAATTGATTTTCCCCCAAAAAAAAGATATATTGAAAGCTGACTTCCAACCTTTTAAAAAGTACCCTTGGAACATTATCCCTATTCATTATTAAAACAGGGTTTTCCCAAATTTTTACATATTTTATTTATTATATTACATAATTATTATAGTACTTTTTATGTACCGAGCACTGTCCTAAGTGCTTTACAAATTTTAACTTATTGAATCCTTAAAATAATCTAACAAAACAAGCACAGTTATTAACCTCATTTATAGATGAGGAAATTAAATCATAGAGGGCTTAAATAACTTGCTCAAGGTTATACAACTAATATGTGACAAAACCAGAATTTAAACCCAGACATTCTAGGTGGTCCATATGCTGAACCAGTGGGATATACTGCCTCTCTAAAGGGCCTGAAAAAATAAATATATGTACTTTTTATACAGTATGTTTATTATATATAATACATATTATGTAATATATTTTACATATATTACATATTTTTATATGTACATTGCATACATATGTAAATATGTATGAGACAGAGCATATGAAAGAGAGATAGAAGGTTTCTAGGTGTAATTTTTCTGCATGTTTTCAACATGTGCTTAAAACCCAATTTTGAGAGTATAGTTTTTCTGTAGATATATCCTCTTGAGTAGTCTAGAGAACTGGTTTTATAAACCTCAGCTTCCTTGTCTGAGATATGCGGTATTGGATTAGAGGAATTAGTTCGTCAAGTCAGTGTAAGGAGCCTTCAATTTTAAAATTATTAAAATATCCTGGAAGTCTGACCGGTAACTTTTCTTCTTTAACTTTGACTCAGCCAGAGCTGTCATGGCTTAGCATTAACTAACTCTGGACTGTTCTTGTATCTTTTGGACTAAACATAATGTGTGCTTCTTCTGTACAACTGGTGATGCCCTAATGCGTATGTACATTTAAGTTTAAGTTTAAAGTTCTAGAATCTAAGGCCTTCGGATTCACGGAAAAGGTAATGCTCAAAGTAAACAAGTGGGGGCAGGGGAGTGGGGGGGCAAAGGAAACAAGTTCTGTCTGCTGATGCAAGTGCGCCCTCTTCCGGCTCTCTGAAGGTAATCCACCTTCATTAAGGGGTCTCTTCCATTCCTGGGGTACAGCACAAACTTTTGCCCTTCCCCTCCTCCTGCAACATTCCAACTAAGCGATATTTGCTTAGCACGTCGCCTGAGCTAAGCACAAGTGTGCTTATGGTTGGGGATCAAAGATAAAAGCTTCGCAGTCTTATAGGTTCTAACAGTCTATTGGGGCACGCCCAAATCGGATCACTACAACACATCTTGAGAGGTGTGTCACTGGAGCTGTGCCTCATGTCCCATAAGTTTGTAACCATAAGCTGCACACAAGAACCCAAATCAAACAGCCCAGTACAATGCCCTTTTGTTAGAAGAGGCCTAATGACTCACTCAAATATTTTCTCTGTGCACAGAGATGACCTGCGTAGGAGCAACACGGGGAGCTAGTGCACCCGGGGAGACCCAGGCTACCTGGGAGTAGTCCCGGCAGCCAGCTCTCCAGGTTGGGCCTGAGAGGGGCTGCAGAGAAAGGTCAAGATTTCACAGGGAAAAGGGGGAGGTGAAGAACAGGGGCCAGGAAGATAGCTATGCATTTTAATATTCAATTAATAGGTAATGAGTGAATTTAAAATATACAGCCAAGACCACTGACACTTTTAGTAACAAGAGTCTAGCTTATCTTCCTAACTAGATTTTGTTGCATTTTATTTTTTTAATAGACTGTTGTCTGGTCATGTTTTTCAAACGAGGCCAGGAGGCCTCCTCAATTTCTAAAATACAAAAATTCTTTCTGCTCTTCTCAAATCTAATCAAATTCTGGACACACCCGGCAACTCAGTGTGCCTTTCAGTTAACCCTTTGTCTCCTCTAGCAATGATTTCCTTTCACGTTAGAAAAAGTTCTGCTGGTAACATGCCTGCTATATAAGCTGGGAGGAAAAAGGAATTGCAGGAAGAGGAAGAGCACGTTTTTCTTAACTTCTTTTCAAAATGTGTGAGGGGAGAAAATAAAGGAAGTGGAGAAATATGCCAGTCAGTGGACAGATTTCCCCAAACCAAGGCCCAAAGGAACAGCCTTCACAGCAACAAAAGGTGGATGTAATTACAAACGAGGACCTTTGACGAGGCTCTTAAACAGTTCCCACAGAGAGTGCAATTCAGAAAAATCTATGCAAAGGAAGAAGAAAGAAAGGGAAGACAAAACTGGAACTTCATGAGAGTAGAGCAAAAGCAAAAGAGGAGAAAGAAAAAAGGAGAAAGTTCAGGAAGCAGAGAGGAATAAGGAGTTCGTGTGAGTGGCCACGGGGCAAGGGCGGCCCCATGGTGAACATCTTATATTTACAATCAAATTTAAGAAAGGCACGTCTTTGAAAAAGGCAAGTGGAAGAAAGTAGAACTTCAGTGTTCTTACCCCCAACCCCCCAAAAGGTAAATATGTGAAAATGAGGGCAACGCAGAAGTGCAGGAGGTAAAAAATGAAAGCCTCTATTCCCCACCCCCACCCTGAACGAATATGTGTGCACTAACAGAAGTAAGAGTGGCGCAGGTGAGAGTGCACGTGGGAGGTGTGCACACCTAAGACAAACAAGCACACATACTCTGATCTGCTGAAGGCCAGACCAGGATACTTGTGGTTTAAACCAAAGTTTTCAGCCAGTGCTTGACAGAAAATCCTTAGGCTTCCTGCCCTGGCAGTCCTCACTTAATTCTCAGCAAATGTGAGACCGATTGCCAAAAACAACAACAAAACACCACCTCCCTGTTACATTTGATTGGCAAAAAAACAAAAATAAAACCTATATTTTGATGCATGTCTGAAATGTTAAGGATGTACCTGTAGGAATTTGGACCTAGCACATGAAGCTTTGTAAAGCACGCTGAGTGAAAGTGTATAAAACAAATACATAAATGTCACTGCAACGACCAAGTTCAGTTGACATGTAGTATCCTGTTTCCCTGAAAATAAGACCTAGCCGGACAATCAGCTCTAATGTGTCTTTTGGAGCAAAAATTAATATTAAGACCCGGTATTTACATTATATTATATTATATTATATTACATTACATTATATTAGATCTGGTCTTACAGTAAAATAAGACCAGGTATTATATTATATTGTATTATATTATATAAGACCCTGTCTTATATTATAGTAAAATAAGACCGGGTCTTATATTAATTTTTGCTCCAAAAGACACATTAGAGCTAATTGTCTGGCTAGGTCTTATTTTGCGGGAAACGCGGTAGTAAAAGCTGACCAACATATTCATCCTTTTAAGTCCCATCTGTACTTCTCTTATCCGTCCTGACTCACAGGAGGTAGGCAGTGGGAAGGATGATAAGGTGGAGAGGGGTGGGTGGTAGACTAGTCTTGTGCCTAGTGATGAATTAAGACATGGTCAATTTCTACAGGTTTGTTAGAATTTCCCACGTCTTGTAGAGAGATTTAGACAGCATTTTCTCATATAACTTTAATGCAAAATGGTTAATCCTGAAGAATGGTTAACATGTAGCAGTTTACCTATTGTATAAATACTATTTATGTAATGATGAATAATAAATATGAGTAATAATAGAATCTTCTTTCAATTATAAGAAGAGTGCTAGTGTATTATTTCATTAATAATCTTTTATATGATAATTCTTTATGAATTATTAAAGTATCAGTTTGGCCTTTCACCAGAATATCTACTAGGTTTTAGCAAGGTTAGGACTATACAGTCCTCTTCCTATCTCCCATGTTGTATCTTTGTATGGTTCATTTGTTAATTGGTTGGTTTATACCCTGCTTTTGTTCCCCAAGAGATTTAAGATTGCCCAATGCCTTTCACATCAGAAGTGCTAAATGGCATTCAAGTGATAGGCTGTATATATGTGTATGTATAGAATGTGTACCAATCAGAGCAGTCTTCGTGTTAGATGACTGTGTGTAAATGAGACTAAATACCACAACTCATGGTAACTGAAATAGGTTTCTCTCACACACACACACACACACACACACACACCCTTACACCTTTTTTTTTTTTTTTTTTTTTTTACCCTGTAGCTTTTCTGGATAGCAACAAAAGAAACATGTAGAAAATATAAAGCCAAGCTGGAGTAGGTAGGTCCTTTGAAGTGAGTTCTCTGAGGTCCCTATCAGAGAAATGGATTTCAATCTTTTTGGTTACCCAAATTAACACAACAGAATAGAGATGAGAAGACTTGACTCAAGAAGATTTGGTCATCTCAACATCGTTGTTTTAAAGAGCTGTCATCAGATTCCTTTTGATTCTAAAGGGAAAGGGATCCAAACATTGCTCTTCTTAGGAGGCTAATTGTCTAAAGTTAAAACAGTCCGGCCACACAGCTCTTTACGTTTACAGTGTGGAGGTACCAAACGCACTCAAAGGATAGAACGTATTTTATTTAAAATAGAGAAGGATTTCCTGGGGGAACAATGACATCAAGACTGTCACAGTAATTTAGTGAATCATTAGACATAATTACCAACGAATAAAACTAAAATATTCCATAATGCTCTCATTTTCATTAAATATTGGTTTATAAGGCATTATTCTGTTGTTTGCTTTGGTTAAAACAAAGTCTTTAAAACCAGTATCCCATATCTGTCAGTATGACTAGTTGGAAATCTTTATAACCATGGTATTTGATGTGCAAAAAGCTGTCTAGGTCCCAGCTCTGGGTATGCAGTGAGCACAAGACACAAGAGTGTCATTATGACCCAAAGGCCCTGGGAATTGGGTTGACTAGGCCTTACCCAAGGGGCCAGGAAATAACATAGCTAAACACAGAAAAACAGAAACCAAGGTCTCAGCTGGTAAGATGGGCTTTGCATGAAAGTAAAGTTGACAATGGGAGAACAGTACTGGGTTAGAACCTGGAATTTGAGAAAAAGGTAAACATGGCTTCCTGAGCTCTAAGTTAACTAGAACAGTTCAAGACTAAGGCTATGGATGACAAAATGGGCCAGAATATTCCTCATCCACTACTTAATCACTAGTTAGTTACTATGTTACCAGCTTAATTTACACTGAGAAATTTATGGCCACAAAGGGCAATACATATATCTTGCCATCTGCAAAAACATGGACAGAAGTAGAGGGTATTATGCTAAATGAAATAAGTCAGAGAAAGACAAATGCCTTATGATTTCACTTACATGTGGAATCTAAATAAAACAAATGAACAAACAAAACAGAAACAGACTCATAGATACAGAGAATAAACTGATAGTTGCCAGAGTATTGGGGGTGGGGGGATGGGTGGAAAAGGTGAAGGGGAATAAGAGGTACAAACTTCCACTTATAAAATAAATAAATCAGGGGGATGTAATGTACAGCACAGGGAATAGAGTTCATAATAGTGTTATAACTTTGTTCGGTGACAGATGGTAACTAGACTTATTATGGTGACCACATCGTAAGGTATATAAATGTCGAATCACTATGTTGTACACCTGAAACTAATACTGTATCAACTATGTTTTTAAGAAAAGATGCAGAACACTATACCATCACCTCAGAAACTTCTCATAATTTTTTTAAAGAGGCTTTTTGTGTGTGTGGGAGGAGGATAATAGAAGTATTGAAACTTCAGTTGGTCTGATTAAAGCTTAAAATAGCTGGGATTAACTTCCAGGTGGTCCTACCATGTTTCCCCGAAAATAAGCCCCAGTTAAGATCATCAGCAAGATGGACGCATTTAGTACATTATGATGATGTTTCAGAAGAAGATGACATGACATGACTGTATTTGAATAAATGTAGATTGTTGTATATGAAAAAATAAGACATCCCCTGAAAATACGTCCTAATGCGTCTTTTGGAGCAAAAATTAATATGAAACCCTGTCTTATTTTTGGGGAAATATGGTATAAGACCTGGTCTTATTTTCGGGAAAACACAGTGTATAGAGCATAAATAGAAGATTTTGAGCATCATCTTCAGAAATGATCGCAAGTAATGAGATCTATGAGAATGACTGGTTACTCAGTGTTCTCAAACTTCAGATAATCTCAACTTAATTAAAAGACGAACATACCGCTGGGAACAAACCTCTTTCTTCTTACACATATCCTCCACTGACAAACACACAGAAGGAAAAGTGCTTGCTCACATCCCTGACCTGTATCCTGGAACTCAGACTGCGTGAGTCTCACAGCCAGGGTTCACAGTGTCCTGGGTAGCTTTTTGCACTGTTTCTAGTGCCTGGAAAACTAAATTCTTAGAGCCAATAAGCCAGTAAGTCTTATTTCCTCTCGAAATTGTGTTTTGAAAACTTCGAAAACTTTCTTATTGTATGTCCTAAGATAGTAAAATAAAATTACTTTACATTACCAGATTTGATCTTCATTTAACTTGCAGTTTGCTGTGCAACATTTCAGGTGTAGCTTCTGACATCAGAATATAGAACTTTTGTCACATCTGTGTAGTACCAAGACATTATGATGTCATTAAAGTACCCCTAAAAACTTTTATTATGGAAATTTTCAATCAGACACAAAAATGCAGAGGATAATAATGAATCTCCATAAACCCATCACCCAGCCCCAACAATTATCTTCTTAGCAAAGTGCATTCAAGATTCACCTATGTTGTTGCATGAATCGATCGTTTGTTCATTTTTATTGCTGAGTAGTATTCCATTGTATGGATTTACCAGTTTGTCCATTCACACCTTGATTGCTTGTTTGGGGCAATTATGAATAAATATTCACATATAGGTTTTTGTGTGAACATAAGTTTTTTACTTGGATAAATACCTCAGAATGGGATTGCTACTGGGTCACATGATAAATGTATGCTTAACTTTATTTTAAAAACAAAAAACCCACCAAATTGTTTTCCTACAGTAGCTGAACCATTTTGCATCTCCAGCAGCAAGGGCTGAGAGTTCCTGTTGCTTCACAGCGTGGCCAGCATTTGGTGTTCTGTTCTTTATATTAGCCATTCTAATGGGTGTGGAGTAGTGTCCCATTGTGGTTTTAGTCTAATATTCCTAATGACTAACCAAATTGAGTGCCTTTCCATATGTTTATTTGCCATCCAATTATCTTCTTTGAAGAAGTTTCTTTTCAGATATTTTGCCCGTTTTTAAATTGGGTTATTTGTTTTATTATTGTTGAGATTTAAGAATTCTTTATATATTCTGGATACAAGTTCTTTATTGGATATATGATTTGGAAATATTTTCTCACCACCATCTATGGCTTGTCATTTCATTCTCTTAATAGACTCAATTACAAAGCAAAAATTTTTAATTTTGATGAAGTTCAATTTCTCAATTTCTTTTTTTATGGGTTGTGTTGTGGGTGTCATATCTAAAAACTGATCACCAAATACAAGGTCTCCTATTGTTTTTTCTAGAAGTTTTATAGTTTTATCTTTAGGTCTATGCTCCATTTTGAGTTAATTTTTGTATGAGGTATATGTTTAGGTTCCTTTTTTTTTTTTTTTTGCGTATGGATGAATAATCATTCCAGCACCATTTGTTGAAAAAACTGTCCTTTTTCTATTGAATTGCCTTTGTAACTTTGTCAAAAAATATATTTATTAAATCTATTTTGGGGCTCTTTATTCTGATCAATTTATCTGTATGTGTGTGTGTGTGTGTGGATGTATATCCTTTTACCAATACCACGCTGTCTTGATTACTGTAACTTTACAATAAGCCTTTAAATTGGGTAGTGTAAATCCTCCAACTTTGTTGTTGGTGTCATTGTAATCATTTTAAAAATTTTTGACTCTTCTAGTTTCATAAACTTATCCATATAAGTGTAGAATCCACTTGTCAATATCTAAAAATATGTCTGCTGACACTTTCCTTGGAATTGTGCTCAATGTGTAGATCAAATTGAGGAAAATTGACATCTTAACAATATTGAGCCTTCTAACCCATGAACACAGCATATCTCTACATTTATTTGGATCTTCATTTTATTTCATCAACACTTTGTAGTTTCAGCATACAGATCCTCTATATGTATCTTAGATTTATAAACAGTCTTTTTATTTTTGGAGATGCTATTTTAAGTGGTATCGTCTTTTAAATTTCAACTTCCAATTTTTTCTTGCTGCTATAAACATTTGGGGGAGGGTTTTTGTGTGGAAATAAATATGCAATTCATTTGGGTAAATACCAAAGAGTGCAATTGCTAAATTGTTTGATAAGAGCATGTTTAGTTTTGTAAGAGACTGCCAAACTCTCTTCCAAAGCTGCTGTATCATTTTGTATTCACTCCCATGATAAATCAGGGTTCCTGTTGCTCCACATCCTCCCCAGCTTTTGGTGTTTTCAGTGTTCTAGATTTTGGCCATTCTAATAGGCATGTAGTGGTATCTCATTGTTTTAATTTGCATTTTCCCAATGACACATGATGTGGTGTATCTTTTCATATGCCTATTTGGCATCTGTCTATCTTCTTTGGTGAAGTATTTGTTAAGGTCTTTGGCGCATTTTTTAATCAGGTTGTCTGTTTTCTTATTGTTGTTTTAAGAGTTCTTTGTATATTTTGGATAATAGTTCTTTATCATATGTGTCTTTTGCAAATATTTTCTCTCTGTGGCTTGTCTACTCATTCTCTTGACTTTGTCTTTCACAGAGTTTTTAGTTTAATGAGGTACGGCTTATCAATTCATTCTTTCGTGAATCGTGCCTTTGGTGCTGTATATAAAAAGGCGTAGCCATACCCAAGGTCCTCTAGATTTTTCTCCAATGTTATCTTCTAGGAGTTTTATAGTTTTTCTCTCCTGCAAATCAACATTTTATTAATTGAGTATAAAAGGCTTAGGAGCATACTTATTTGATTTACTATCAAATTCACATGGGCTTGCCGCATTTAATGGCAAGAGGTGTTTTTTGTTTTTGTTTTTAATTTATTGGGGTGACAATTGTTAGTAAAATTACATAGATTTCAGGTGTACAATTCTGTATTACATCATTATAAATCCCATTGTGTGTTCACCACCCAGAGTCAGTTCTCCTTCCATCACCATATATTTGATCCCCCTTACCCTCATCTCCCACCCCTTCCCCCCTTACCCTCTGGTAACCACTAAACAGAGTTTTATAGTTTTTATTTTATACTTATGCCTGTGATCCATTTTGAGTTAATTGTTGTGACAGTTGTAAGGTCTGTGTCTACAGTCATTGTTTTGCATGTGCATCCACGTGCAGTTGTTCCAGCACCATTGGTTGAAAAGACTGTCTTTGCTCCATTGTATTGCATTTGATTTGCTCCATTGTCAAAGATCAGTTGACTAGATTTATAGGGGTCTATTTCTGGGCTCTCTATTCTGTTGTATTGATTGAATTTTCTATTCTTTTACCAATATCGTACTATTTTGATTACTATAAAATTACTATAGTTTTGTTTTGTTTAGGGATTACTTTTTTCCCTTTCGTTTTAATTTTGTTTTTAAGTATGTAAAATACATGGTTTCCAAGTCAAAACTGTAACCTAAGGCATATTGACAGAAGCCTCATTTTCTTCCCTGTCCGCTTCACCCTGCTTCTTCCCTCCTCCTATAAGTAATCATTTTTATTGTTTTTTGTTTGTTTATGATTTCTTTATTTCCTTTCATATACCTTTATATATTATTATTCCCACCACCCATTTCTTATACAAAAGGCAGCATGCTTTATTATCCTGCAGCTTGATTTTTTTTTATTTAACAGTATATCTTGGAGTTTACTTCATTTCAGTGTATGGGAATGCTCCCCGTTCCTTTTTATAGCTGCATAGTATTTCACTGTGTGGCTGTATCATCGTTTATTCAATCTTCCCTATTGAGGGACATTTGGGTTGCTTCCAGTCTTTTACTATTATAAATAATGCCAGAAGAAAGAGCTTTATGCATATAGCATTTGCATTTTTGCTGGTATATCTTTGGGCTAGAGTCCCACAAGTGGGATTGCTGAGTTAAAAGGAAAAGTAAAGTAAGTTTACTAGATTTGGCCAAATTCATTCCCGCAGTGATTATATCACTTTGTATTTACATTAGCAATGTGTGAGAGTAACTGCCTCTCCAACAGAGTGTATTACTGAAGTTTTGGGTTTTTGACAATCTAAGTAGTATGTCAGTATTTTTTTTTCTTTTTTTGTAAACTATTTTGAAAAATTTTGTTTTTTAAGTATTAAAATTTCATTAATAATAATAACATAGTATTTCCTCCAAGTAATTTTAATTAGCATTTCTCTTATTATGAGTTAGGTTGAGTATATTTTCACATGTTTAAAGACCTTTGGCTTTTCTTTATCTGTTGACTGTCTGTTCATATCTGTTCCCCATTTTTCTAAGAGTTGTTAGTTTCTTTCCTGTCAATTTTTAGGAGCTCTTTAAATATTAGAGTATTAGTTCTTTGAGATTATGTTGCAACATTGTGTTCAGTCTGTCAGTTGTCTAAATTGTTTTGTAATACTTTGTCAGGGCACCAGAGTTGATGGGACTTAAAGGAAGTCACTCAATAACCAACCAGAATGTTGATATATTAATCTACAACATGTAATATTCCGTCTACTAACAAATATTCCATTTCTGCTGTGCTAGTTACCTTCTTCCTGGTATCAGAATTCCTGAGACTAAATTCTTGATTAGGAGGTTATTAAGTGATAGCATCAAAAGCTACTTCAACTATATACTTCTATACTCTGTTTTCCCTTTTCTTATACGGATGAATCATCCATGTTTTTATTGAAGGCCAACTCGAATACTGGTGCTTTAGATCCCACCCCCCCACACACACTTGCTCAAGGATATGATTCCAGCAATTCTTTCTTCTTTCTCTTGAATCATCAATTTTCCCTTCACTCTTAGGTCTCTCCCTATCAACATGCAAACTGTAGTATCTTCCATCTTTAACAAAAAATTCTAGATCACACAAAGTTTTGGATTCCTCACATCTCCAGTGATCACCTCATTTCTCTGCTTTCTTTTACAGTGAAAAAAAAAAAAAATCTCAAAATTGTTGTCTATTCCTATTGTGTCCACTTCCTCTCTTCTCATTTTCTGTTGAACCCATTCTAGTCAGGCTCTTGATACCCTATTGTAACAGCTCTCATCAAGTTCACCAATGACCTCCATGTTTTTAAATCCTGTAGTCCATTCTCAGTCCTCATTTTATCCATTCTCTCAGTAGCATTTGACATAATTGTTCACTCCTTCCTTCTTGAAACCCTTTCTTCATTTGGGTTTTGGCAGGCGACACTCTCTTGCTTCTCTTCCTATCTCACTGGCCTCCTCTCAATCACTTTTGCTGTTCTTCCTCATACAGTCCTGTATGGTCTCACTGGATTCTATCAATAACACCTCACCTGAGTGTTCTTTGGTACTATATGTATGGTCTTTAGATTTACTTCTCCTGGGAGGCTAATCTCTATTATGTGTGAATTTATTAGATTAAATCTAAGACCAGAAACTTTGTTACTTAATTTCCAAATCTCTAATAATCATCTCTATTTAATATAACCAAGAACTTTCCCCACAAGTAATCCATTTATGATTTTAGTCATAGTGTATAGTCATGGCTAATCTAATATAACCTCTACTCTGTCTACCCTCCAATGCTGAAAGATAACACTGAAAGATCACCTGCTTTAGAATCTGATAGTCCTGATTTCTGGTTCTGGCATTTATTAGTTGTGTGCCTTTGGCTAAGGTACATAACCTTTCGAACCTCCATTCCCACATCTTGTAAATGTAAATTCCACACCATAATTTCTACAGTGTTGTTAAGAGGTCTAATAATATAACACATGAGAATCCTTGCCCTGTTTTGGCAATTAGTATTGACACCTATCCAATTGCATTAGCCAGAAATTTGGGCCTAATTATTGATACCCCACTCTTCCTCACCCCTCATATTCAATCCATCACCTAGTTACGTAGATTTTTAAAACAACCTTGTTAAAGAAATTCAATAAAATCCTTGCACATATGTATCTCAACTATTTTTATAATACTGGTTTTTAGTCTATTAATATGATCCTATAATCTCCTCCATTATGTGTTTTCAGTTGTTTTTGATGCTTTTGCAGTAACTGCACTACGGCACTGAGTCTCTTTTCAACTAATTATGTAGTTTGAAATACTATACGTAATTTAGCTTCTTTCCAAGAAAGTAGATATGAACATTTTAACTGGATCTGAAACTCAGAATTCGACTATTAATTTGTTCTTTATGTTTTGTTTTGTCAGTTTTGTATTATGTTTTAATGATTCCTGAAAAGTTGGATAACACAGTCCACATTCATTTCAAATGTGTAAATCATCCAATTTGGTATTTTAAGTTCATAAAAACCTTTAAATCTAATTATCATGCCTTTTCAAATAATATCAAAGTGAGAGCAACACATTTCCAAATCAGTATCATTAGGCATGTTCCTATCTCTTAATTGCAAGCATAGAAAGTAAAATAATATGTAAGTTTGCTAATAAATTCCATGATAATATCCTTCACTTTAATCAGATTGTTCTCATTTTCTTTCAGCTTAAAAAGAGCTCATTAAATTTTTCAAGTATATTGAAAAGACATGTTATATAATTTGGCAGTATTTTAACTTCAATGTTTAATTTTTCATTGACCAAAAAAACTCTACAATAGTATCAAATATTAAACAAAGTCTTTTTAATTAAAATAATTTCCAGTGGCAAGGCTTCTTATTTCTGTGCTTGGAAAAGACATTTAATTTTTTTTCTCATTATCATTGCAGTTTGTGAAACTATCATGTATCATGCATAGACTTAATTTTTTTTGAGGTAAAAAATATCATTCATATCTGTTCGGCGGAATAGTGGCCCCCAAAGATGTCCATGACCTTATCCCCAGAACCAGTGAATATGTTATTTTATATGTCACAGGGATTTTGTAAATGTGATTAAATTAAGGATCTTCAGATGGGGAGATTATCCTGGATTATCCAGTTGGGCCAATGTTGTCACAAGGGTCCTTATAAGTGGGAGGCAAGAGGGTAAGAATCAGAGAAGAAGTGATGATGGAAGCTGAGGTCAGAGTGATGAGTGCCAAGAAATACAATTGGCTTCTAGAAGCTGGGAAACACAAGGGAATGAATTCTCCCCTGGAATGTCCAGAAGGAACGTAGTCCTGCAGACCCAGTTTAGATTTCCAACCTCTAGAACTGTAAGATAATAAGTATGTAACTGTAAGATAATAAGCCTCTAAATTTGTGGTTACTATTTGTTACAGCCACCATAGGAAACTAATACATACAATAAGGTACATAAAGTGCACTAATATTATGTATACAGCTTGATGAGTTTTTGTGAACATATAGACCTATGTAAGCATAACCCACATCAATATCTAGTACATTTCCAACATCCCAGGCTACCTTTGCCCCCCCCCCCCCCAAGGCAACTCTTCACACACCAGAGGTAACTACTATTCTGACTTCTTTCACCATCCGTTTTGTGTATTGTTGGCCTGCTTATAAACAGGATCATACCATATATACTGTTTTGTGTTTGGCTTCTTTTTATTCAGCATCTGTTAGAGTTATTCACATTGTTGTTGTATATCAAAAGTGGTGTTTTTTTTTTAATTTCTGTGTGGCTTTTTTATTTTTGTATTAATTTATCATGTGTCAATTTATCCATTTTCCCATAAATGGAATTTTTTTGTATTAATTTATCATGTGTCAATTTATCCATTTCCCATAGATGGACATTTTAGTTATTTGCAGTTTTTTTGTTATTATGAATAAACAATAGTTTTGACAGCTATAAAGCATGCACATAGGAAGTCTGAAAATCTTGTATCTGCTTTCTAACTACACATTTTAAGATTAAACCAAACATAATTATTCTTTGTAATCAAATAAAATCTTTGTTATCTGAGTTATTAAAAGTCCTGTATAATTTTTAATAAGAATGCCAAGACAATTCAATGGGAGGAAAGAATGGTCTTTTCAACAAGTGGAGCAGGGACATCTGCATATCTCTGTCCAAGAGAATGAAGTTGATCCCCTACTTCACACCATATACAAAAATTAACTCAGAATGTATCAAAGACATAAGTCTAAGAGCTGAATGTATCTACTCTTAGAAGAAAATATAGGAGTCAATCCTCCTGACCTTGGGTTATAAAATGGTTTCTTAGATATAACACCAAAAGCACAAGTGACAAAAAAAAAAAAAATGGATAAATTGGGCTTCATCAAGAATTGTTCTCAGTGCTGCAAAGGACACCATCAAGAAAATGAAAAAACAACCTACAGGAGAAAATATTTCCAGAATATATAATCTGAAAATGTCTTATATCCACAATATGTAAAAAACTCTTACAGCTCAAGAAAGAAAAAGATAACCCAATTTTAAAGTGGTCAAAGGATCTGAATAGACATTTCTCCAAAGAAGATATACAAGTAGCCAATAAGCACATGAAAAGATGCTCGACATCACTGGTCATTAAAGCAATGCAAATCAAAGCTACGGTGTGATACGACTTCATATCTACCAGAACAGTTAAAATAAAAAAGACAGACAATAACGAGTATTAGTGAGGATGTGGAGAAATTGGAACCTTGGTACATTGCTAGCAGGATTGTAAAATGATACAGCTACTTTGGAAAGCAGTTTGGCAGCTCTTCAAATGTTTAAACATTGAGTTACCACATGATCCAGTAATTTCATTTCAACATATACACCAAGAGAATTTAAACATACGTTCACAAAAGAACCTGTACTTTAATGTTCATAGCTGCATTATTCATAATAGCCAAAAAGTAGAAACAACCCAAATGTCCGTCAGTTCATGCATGGATAAACATAATATGGTATATCTGTTACACTGGAATAGTATTTGACCATAAAAAAGGAACGAAGTACTGATACATGCAACCACATGGATGAACCTGGAAAACATCATGTTAAGTGAAAGCAGCCAGGGAAAAACACCACCTATTGTATGATTTCATTTACATGAAATGTCCCAAATAGGCAAATCCCAAGAGTCAGAAAGTAGATTAGTGATTGCCAGAGGCTAAGGGGAGGGTGGAATGGGGAGTGACTGCTCACGGCTGTCAGGTTTCTTTTGGGGTGATGGCAATGATTGCGCACCTCTGTGACCATACTAAAAACCATTGAATTGGACACTTTAAAGGGCTAAATTTTATGGTATATGAATTATACCTAATAAAGCTGTTATTTTTTAAAATTCTATAGAGTTCCCTTATACAGCAACCTGCCTTAGCGCATTTAGCATAGAAACCTGTTTCTAAGAATTCAGTTTGCATGATACTTTCTGGGTTTTAGATGAAGTGAAGTATAATTTCAATGTATTTACTTATTTCAGGGGCTTCATTCATTTGCTATTTTTATAAACTCAGAGTGCTGATGAACTAAGAACACGTGAAATGGGATTTTCTCTTTTTTTTTCCTGGAAATTGGGGTATATTGAAGTACCTTCCTAACTTTTCCATACCACCCCTTTCCAAAGCTTTACATCTCTTTTTTTTTTTTTATGTTCAATGTATTTTAATAGCAAACTTACAGGAACAGCATAGAAGACAGACAACATTAAAAACATGTACTTGCATGTAGGACAACTCAGTTAGAAAAGTATAGCAAATGGATGGAATCTACTGTATGATAAAAATGCTACAAACACCATTTAGTTGCCATCAATAAGAAATTTACTTGTTTTAAAAAAATCCAAATGCTGGCATTGTCCAGAAAAATTTAACAGGCTTATTTATAATTGTTATAAAGTTGAACTGCTGAAACTTGTTTTGTTCACTGAAACTTTTGACTTGCATTAATGCTTTGTCCCCGCATTTATATTAAAACTTCACACACAAATGAAAATGGAAAAACTGCCAATACCTGATTTCTGTCCCCTATTTTTCCACTTGCAATCATATACTTAGGTACCTTTTGACCCCATGGAAAAAAAATAACTAACATTCAGAACTACCAATAACAGGAAGAAGAGAAATTTTTTTTTTTTTTTAAAGAATGAAATGTTTCCCATCATAGTGGATTCTTAAGCACGTTCTCCACGTATGTGGCGTGCTAGCTGGATGTCTTTTGGCATAATTGTTACACGTTTGGCATGGATAGCACACAGGTTGGTATCTTCAAAAAGGCCAACCAGATAGGCCTCACTTGCCTCCTGCAAAGCACCAATAGCTGCACTCTGAAAGCGCAGATCTGTTTTGAAGTCCTGAGCAATTTCTCGCACCAGACGCTGGAAGGGAAGTTTGCGAATCAGAAGTTCAGTGGACTTCTGATAACGTCTAATTTCACGGAGTGCCACGGTACCAGGCCTGTAACGATGAGGTTTCTTCACCCCTCCAGTAGAGGGCGCACTCTTGCGAGCGGCTTTTGTAGCCAGTTGCTTCCTGGGTGCTTTACCACCGGTAGATTTGCGGGCAGTCTGCTTTGTACGAGCCATGGTATAGAGACCTCCTTACTTACCCCCTTCTCCTTCGGCTGGAGCTCGGCGAGCTAGAGGCGGCGCTGGCGTTAGAGAGCGAAGGCGGCGCGGCGGCGGCTGCGAACACAATTGTACATCTCTTTTTATAGAAGGTGTTAAGTACTTAGTGTGGACTGAGGCCTGTATTAGATGTTAGACATACCTACAAACACAAAGTTTAAAAGAAGAAATATATAATAATTTTTAAAGCATTTGGTTAAAAATTTGGAATAGTAAAAATAAAAGTATTTCAATCGTACTCAGCTGTTCACAGGTCCATTTTCCTACACTGAAGTCCTCTTAGCCAAAATGTATCCCTGGAGCTTCTCATTGTTATTTCAAAGTTTTTATTTCACAGGACTTCGTTGTTTTCGTTTTGGATTTCTTTTTAAAATACAAACATTGAATTTTATTTCTTAATCCTTTCTTTGCCTTCTCTAAAAATGTTTTAAAAGTTCTTAAATCTGTCAGTGTCATACCAGTCCCCTCAATAAATTAGTAAGGTGACATCTTTGGAAGCAATTGCAAATAATTATTATAATTTTTAAATAGAACTATTTAGTGTAGCTTTAATATGGTAGAATTCCTTTATAATAAACTTTGATACATTGACATTTTATTTTATTTTTTGTGATCCTACTTTTTTCTGACATTCAATATTATTTTATATTAATTTCAGGTGTAAGCATAGTGGTTAGACATTTGTGTAACTTAAGAAGCGATCAGCCTGACTAGTCTAGTACCCACCTAGCACTACACATAGTTATTACCATATTATTGACTATATTTTCTATGCTATACCCTCCATCCCCATGACTACTTTGTAACAACCAATTTCTACTTCTTAATCCCTTTCCCTTTTTCACCCACCCTTCAACCCCCCTCCCATCTGGCAGCCATCAAAATGTTTTTTGTATCTATGAGTGTGTTTCTGTTTTGTTTGTTTATTTTGTTCTTTAGATTCCACTTGTAAGTGAAATCATATTGCATCTATCTTTCTCTGTCTGACATACTCCGCTCAGCACAATACCCTCCAGGTCCATTCATGCCGCTGTAGATGGCAAGAACCCAATTCCCTTCCATGGCTGAGTAATATTCCATTGTATATATGTACCACCTCCTTTTTATCCATTCATCCATCAACACACACCGAGGCTGCCTGCACATCTTGGCCATTGTAAACAATGCTGCAATGAACATATGGAGGCACACATCCCCTCAAAGTAACTTTTTGGGTTTCTTTGGATGAATACCCAGAAGTGGGATTATTGGGTACTTCTTTGTCTCTTGATATAGCCTTTGTTTTAAAATCTATTTTGTCTGGTATAAGTATTGCTACCGCAGCGTTTTGTTTTTTTCCCCCATATTCATGAATTATCCTTTTCCATCCGTTTACTTTCACTCTGTGTGTGTCTTTTAACCTGAAGTTAGTCTTGTTGGCAGCATATGTAAGCGTTTTGTTTCCTTATCCATTCAGCCACCCTATGTTTTTGCTGTTTTTTTTTAAAGCAGAGTCACTGTTTTTTGTTTGTTTTTTTAATTTTCATTGGGGAATATTGGGGAACAGTGTGTTTCTCCAGAGCCCATTAGCTCCAAGTTATTGTCCTTCAATCTAGTTGTGGAGGGCACAGCTCAGCTCCAAGTCCAGTCGCTGTTTTCAATCTTTAGTTGCAGGTGGTGCAGCCCACCGTCCCATGCGGGAATTGAACTGGCAACCTTGTTGTTGAGAGCTCACACTCTAACCAACTGAGCCATCCAGCTGCCCCTCTGGAAGCTCAGCAGCAGCTCATTGTCTTCAATCTAGTTGTGGACAACTGATTGGCCCATGTGGGAATCGAACCAGCAACTCTGTTATTCAGAGCTCGTGCTCTAAACAACTGCACCATCCAGCTGCCCCGGCCACCCTATGTTTTTAATCAAAGCATTTAATGCATTTACATTTAAAGTAATTGTTGATAGATATGTAACTATTGCCATTTTATTATTCATATTTTTTTAACTTTTTTTTTTTTTGTCTTTAAAAAGTCCCTTTAACATTCCTTGTGATAATGTTTTGGTGGTGAACTCCTTAAGCTTTTTCTTGTCTGGGAGGCTCTTTATCTGTCCTTTGATTTTAAATGATAGCCGTGGTGGGTAAAGGAGTCTTGGTCTGCTTTTCATCACTTTGAATATTTCATGCCAATCCCTTCTGGCCTGCAAAGTTTCTGTTGAGAAATCAGCTGACAATCTTTTGGGAGCTCCCTTGTAAGTTGCTACTTGCATTTCTCTTGATGCTTTTAGGATTTTCTATTTGTCTTTAACTTTTGACATTCTAATTATAATGTGTCTTGATGTGGGCCTGTTTGGGTTCATCTTGTTTGGGACTCTCTGCATTTCCTGGGCTTGTATGTCTGTTTTCTTTGCCAGGCTAGGAAAGTTTACAGTCATCATTTCTTCAAATAGATTCTCAATTCCTTGCTTTCTTCTTCTGGTACCCTATGATGCTAATGTTGTTACTCTTGATATTGTCCCAGAGGTCGCTTAAACTCTCATTTTTTTCTGATTCTTTTTTCCTTTTGCTGTTCTGATCAGGTGTTTTCTGCTACCTTGTTTTCCAAATCGCTGATTTGATCTTCTGCTTCATCTAGTCTGCTGGTGACCCCGTCTAGTGTATTCTTTATTTTAATTATTGTATTCTTCACCTCTGACTGGTTCTTTTTATGGTTTCTATGTCCTTTTTTTATGCCTGCTAGCTCTTTGTTGAAGTTGTCACTAAGTTTTGAACTCTGTATCTGGTAGTTGCTTGCCTCCATTTCATTCAGTTCTTTTTCCTGGAGTTTTCTCCTGTTCTTTCATTTGGGATATATTTTTTTGTTTCCTCATTTTGGCTGTCTCTCTGTGTCTACGTATTAGGTAGATCTGCTACATCTCTTGCTGGGTAACCTTATGTAATAGGGGTCCTGTGGGGCCCAGTGGCACAGTCTCCCTGGTCACCTGCTCCAGGTACTCCAGGAGCATCCCTTGTGTGGGTTGCGTGTGATCTCCTATTATAGTTGAGCATTGATTGTTGTTAGCATGTCATTGGGTGGGATTGATCCTCAGGGCTGTGAGGTTTGGCCATGTCCACAGCTTATGGGCTGCTATGCTGGGGGGCTTACCACATGGAGTGGGATTCACCCCAGCAGGCTCTGATGTATTTTGAGACCATTGTTTGTGTATGCTGCTTGTGGAGCTAATTGGGTGGTACTCTTCTGTGGTCTGAAGCCAATCTCCAAGTATGTTTATTCTGGAGCCTCTTGTGAGGGACTCCAGTGCAGGTCCAGGTCAGACACTGCCTGTGACCAGTCTGGGACTACCTGGTTGAGGCTACAAAGTGATCAGCAGTTGGTTGCTGCCTGTGCTGGACCTGGAAGCATGTGGGAGAGGCCATGATGTGAACTGAAGATGGCTGCTACAAGTACTAGGCTTGAAGTAGCTCCGCAAAACACCAGGACACACCAAGGCCTGCTGCTAGTTGCCAGCTCCGGCAAGATTCAGCTGTTGATAAAGCCTTTTGCAGTAGCTTGAAAGTTGGGTGGTGTGGGGTCACAGTGGGTCAGCAGGGGGCAGCTGCACAGCTGACCTGACCAATCAGATTCAGATTTGCCATAAGTGTAGGGGGAGGCTCAAAACAGGAAAGATGGTGCCCATCTCCCGGCTGCTCAGAAGGAGGACCACACACAGGGCAAATGCCAACTGTTCTCCAGACCACTCCCAAAGGCCACACTTCAATCTGACCCCCACCCAATATGCCCTTGCCACCCCCTGAGTCATCGTCCCTAAAACAGAGCCCAAGGTGAATGCCTACAAGTGGGGTCTGTGAATGGGTCATTTAAGAGGATGTCTGGGTTTCCTGCAGCCTTCTGTCGATCTGGTCTTTCAGAATCCCCACTGTTTTTCACAGCCACATGTTGTGGGGGGGGTCCTCTTCCCAGTACCAGTACTCCAGTTTGGGGAGCTTGGTGTGGGGCTGGGATTTCTTGCTCCTCCATGGGGAACCTCCACAGTCAAACTAGCTCTCCCGATTTTCATCTGCCATACAGAGGTTTGGGGCCAGCCTGTTTCATGTCTCCACCCCTCTTATCAATCTTGTCATGACTTCTTCTATATATTCTTAGATATAAAACATCTGTTCAGCTAGTCTTCAGATGGTTCTCTAGGTTGCATGTTCTATAATTTAGTTGTAATTTTGATGTGTTCACAGGATGAGGCAAGCCCAGCATTTATCTACTCCTCCATCTTGGATCGACATGTCTTGTTTTGGATTTTTTAAAAGCAGTTTTCAAATATTACGGAGTTTTATAAACTTTCACCAACAATTTTAAGTAGTCTCCCATTCCCTGTGACTTAGCATACTAATGGCCTACTAGTTGTGCCCAGAACTACCCTAACTTTACACAGAACCACATCTACAATCATAGACACTCATGTCTTAACAGATGGAAACACAATAGTCCTTGCTCAACACTAAAATCAAGGTTCTGACAACCCCTGCATGGAATATTCATGTGCAGGACCATTACTGAGAATATAGGTTTGGAGGGGTTGTAAATGTAAGTAAAACCTTATGAAAAACTTCATAAATATCTTCACAAGAATAAAACCATAGACACTAAATGACATTGTACATATATTAAATTAGTAGTATTGGGTACATTTTAACTCATAATCCATTCCCGTCCTTGTTACTAGAAACATCTCAGGATCTTCCTCAAAATTTTAGTGAGATACTTATAATTTTGGTTGTTTGCAGATGTATATACCACGAAGTATTTTTTTCTCTGGTCCTTCTGCAAATGTGCATTCCCTTTTGATTTCATAATTTGGAGATGGTGACCACTCTTGCTCCCTGGCCCTAATGCAGTCCTAAGACACAGAATCTCTTGAATGTTTGAGATGCTTTGGGAAACTTTTGTTTGAAATATTTGGCACAGCTAAGTGTTTTCCAACCTCTCTTCCATAATACCAGGTTATGTAGCCTTATCTTTGGCCATAGAAACTTGGTACAAAACACTTATCATCAGCCCCTTGAAAACAAGTGACAGGCTTTAAGTACCCTCTGTACTACTGGACAAGGAGTGTTAATCCAAGGACTAACTACTTTCCTTCATCTTTCATTTCTTCTGGGAATGCAAACCCTACTTTGGTATGACCCTTTTCCTTTTTTTTTTTTTTTTTTAAATCCTCAATGTGTCTTTTTCCTAATTATTACAATGTAGTACTTAGAATATAAATTGGTGAGGAAAAGGTATTTAGAAGTGCACTAGGACACTCGTATTTTGAGTAAGAGAACTTGAGGTTGGGGAGGGAATCACAGAACTCCCTTGGGTTTACGACAGCCTGTTGTGTGTTCCATGGAAGGCAAAGAGATTAAGGTATAGTTCTTCCAGGTTGAAAGTTTTTGGTAAATCACATTTTTTATTCCCTGGGATCTTATTTATAGAGCACTTGCTATTGGCTTCTTTTTCTTCCTTTTCAATATTAAAAAGTTCTGCTTTATCCTCTATTATTATTTTTCTGTACCTCTATTAAATTCCTTTTTTTCCTCCACCCCATCTTCTCTTTCCTTCTTAATGTCAGAACAATGTGTTTTCCAAGTCTCCAACCTGGCTTAACTGTTTTAGTAATTGAAAATACTACGTATCTTTTTTCTTTGGAGACACACTATGAAGGATACCCCTGTGTTCGATGTTGCAGCTAACAGAGCAGAGTGGTTGCAGTGGAAGGTTCTTAATGTTATTTTTCTTATTTTTGGTTGTTGAATGTAGGTAAAATACTTTATAGTTTAGTAAATCCAGATTAAATTTAAATGTCAATTTCAGAGATAAGAGATGGAAACAAATAAAAATTAGGAATTCATTCTTAAATGTAGTACCTTAGGGAAGCAGCTTGTATATCAATCAGCTAAGAACACAAACACTAGAGCCAGACTGCCTGGGTTTGGATGCAGTGTCATCTCTGTTTGACTGTGTGACTTTGAGCACGATTTTAATCTTTTCTTTACCTCAGCTTCCTCATCTATAAAGTGGAGGTTGTTTTGCTACATGCTGTTGTTACAAGGATTAAAATAGTTTCTAAAAATCACTTAGAATAGTGCCAGGCAATAGTAAGCACTACACAAATATCAGTTACTCTTACTTAAAATTATAATAATGAATAAATCAAGGCCCCAGAAACATTTTTAGTTTTTAGAAGTATGAGTTTTTGGGTTTTTTAATGCTTCTGATTTTTAAAAAAATCACAAATATGGTTTGTATTACCCTAAGAAAAAACTTTGGCATAATAATTGATTAATGAGTTTTTAAGAAAGAAACCATTTGTATGACCCAGTAAGTACAATGTAAAGTTCACTAACAGGAGATGTCTGGCTAGCATAAAAACTATTAAAGAAAATCCTGAGCATGACATTACACTCAACTCGGAAACACATGCTTTACATTATTGTCCTATCAGTTTTTGGGTTCCTGGTGTATGTCGCTGAAGCAGACAGACCTTTTTTTTCTTTTCTTTTTTTTTTTTTTGGTAAAGTAGTCATTCTCTGTTATTGCTTTTGACTTAGATAAACGACCTTCTAACTAACTATTGGGAAACTTTGTAGGCTTTATTTGTGATTGTTATTTAAAGTGATAGCTGTGAAAGACTGTCAAAATATCTTCAGCGCTGTGCTTTTCAAAAAGAAAGGATAATTCCTTTGAAAATTATAATGAAAGGATAATAGAATCTCAGATATAAGAAGGAATAAGGTCTGCCAGCTCATAGATGGCGTTCATCTGCCAAGACAGGGAAGTCCATTTCAGGAGCTAACCGGTTTTGTTTGCTTCACACTGCTGAGTACACTTGAGTTGCTACAATGGGGGCAAAGTGCACGGGGAACACTCCACCAGATAACTTTTCTAGCCAGGAAAGACCATTGCAATTCTGCCTCTACAGTAATGGCCAATTCACAACCACCTAATAGTCTGGCTTTTTCATTGAAGATGTGACTAACCTAAATGACCTGAATGTTTATTATACATTTAACATATGTACTACTTTAAATCATATTTCTGAACAAATATTTTACCTTATAACAACTAATTTTATTTTATTGTCTATACATGAGTTATGGCAGCTGTAACCAATATGGAGATTAATGAACCATACAAAAATAAAGTGCAAATCTGCATTTTGAACCCAGAGCACCTTTAACAGGATTATGGCATGAATCACAAGAGTTAGAACTTCAGAATTTGAGAGGCAGCGTGATCTGGTGGGACAAACACAAGTTTAGGCATCATACTGATGGCCTTTGAATTCCACCTTGTTTATTTCCTAGTCATCTGAGGCTACGCAAATTACTTAATCCCTCTAAGCCTAATTCTTCATCTATAAAATGGGAATATCCACCCTGAAAGCTTTCAAGAATCCAATTAGATTCGTACGTGAAAGAGTGCCTGCCTCACAGACAGGCAGAAACATTTTCTCTCCAACATTCTATTCAACTCTCCCCTCCATCCTAATGGGGGAGGGGGAAGAAGGGAGAAACTGGAACACCAACACTTCTCAATAATAGTCAAGAATTTCAGTAAAAGAAAATTCCACGTGTAAAATGTTACCAAGAAAGTACTTTATAGACAGTTTATAGGCATCCACAGTGCAATCACTACCAAGTATTATTCATGGGGCCTGTACATCTATTTAGGATTTGGGGAAATTCTTCAGAAACGAGCCACGGTAGAGGGATGGAGGCTCTGCGTGGAGGCCAAGTTCTCCCAGCGCTGGGCGTGGGGGTAGTACCTTGGGGGTTCTTTTTTATCAGCTCCCACTCCCCTAGCCTGATTTGTTTCTGTCAATTCATCACTAAAGATAATGTCCAAGTAGGAGGGGCACAGTTTTTAAACACAGCAACTGAGGACCCCTGAGTGTGCAGAGGACGCAGACACCAACGGGGCCCTTCAGCATTGGGGTGCACACGCGAGGCGGCACGAAGGGAAAACGACCGAGCGCGCAGGCGCATGCCGTCCCCCGCCTGGCATCACGGCCGTCACGCCCCGCCCCGCCCTAGCCCCGCCCCTAGCCCCGCCCCTAACCCCGCCGTCCTCCCGGCCCCGCCCCGCCCCACACCACCGGTCGATCCTCCGTTCTTCCGCCCAGGTCAGCTTCACCTCAGCCTGCGCTGCGCCCTCCCTGCCTAGGGCGTCGCTGTACCGGCCTCCGCGCTCCACACGCACACACCTCCCGTGCTCGGGCGGGGGCGGTGTCGCCGCAGTCTAAGGGCGACAGGCGGCAGAGGCAGAGGCGGAGTCGGTGGTCCCTGTGTGATGGCTGCCTCGGTGTTCTGCTGCCTGCGGTGCTGCAGAGATGGCGGGACAGGGCACATTCCTCTGAAGGAGATGCCGGCCGTGCAGCTGGACACGCAGCACATGGGTAAGGGCCCTCCCGTCCCCAGACCCAACGGCCCACCCTGAGTCGGGTGCCTCCGGCTGGTCGGGGGAGGGCGAGGCTGGAAGGACCACTCGCGGCTCTGCCCCGCGGGGCGCCGCCCCCCGCTCCTCCCCCAGCGACGTTGCCTTGACCCCATTTGGTCTCGCGGATCTCCTCCAGACGCCAGGCGACTCCACCTCGGCCCGGTTCCTTGTTCAAGGCGACGCAGCCCTGTCAGCGGGATATGAGTGTGTGGACCTACCCATTTTCACAGGAATGTCCTCCAAGCTGCCGCCTCCTGAGACTCCTCACATGTCCCCAGGCGAGGGGCGTGGGGAGTGCTCTGGGGCTCCTCCTGTAGTGCCCTGCTGCCGAGCTCCAGTCAAAACCTGCACATTGTCCAGAGTTTATGGTCTGATCACCTCTCCTTCCGCCCTGACACTTTTCTCTTTAGCCCATCATTTATAGGTTGAAGCTTGTTTTATTCCAAGTGATTTTTCTCTCCCCTTACAAAGTCAAAACAAGGCAAATTGCAGAAGCCTGGAGTTGCAACCCTGGTCATAACCTGACTTTTCAGCTAAAACCTCCCATTGCCCGACTCCTCCTTAGTCACGGTTAAAGCTGTTGTAATTCAATCTGACTCGCCTCTTCCCATGAGGTCAAGCGATTGCAAAATAAAACAGCACTTTGCTCCTTTGCATCTTTTCTTTTCCTCCCAATTTCAAGTGATCACATAACTTCTTATCCATTAATTACGTTCTTCCTCTTCCCTCTGTAGCCTCTTTCACCACCGTATTATTTCTGTTCTTAGACTTTTCCCATCTAGTTCCCTGCTTCTGGAGTATGCTTCTAGGAGAGATTTCCCACCGTATTTTAGTTAGAGTACTGTCTTTTTGTGTATTCTGTTCTAAATATACTTACGTATTGTCGATTTTTCCCACATCTCTCATTGGCTAAAGGACAATACATTGAAATAACAAAAGCAGTTCTTAATATTTATAGCAAAACCCTCTCCTGCCCACATTCTTTATAATTCTGGAAACACTCTGCCCATTATACTTTTATATTTCAATAGCATAGACCAAACCCCAAATGTGATAATTGTATACCATTTTGCACCTGGGTATTTATTCTTAATTCACGGATTTCCCAAGTGTAATACAGACCCTTAGTACATAAATATATCTGTATATGTATATGTATACTTATTTAAATTATTTCTTATCCATCTTTTTTGGACAGGGATGTTCAAATCCTAAAATTTCCCGCAGAAAATGTTTCCATTTATTTATTCACTCAATTGATATTTATTGAGTAACTATCCATCAGGTGGCAGGCATTGTTTCAGGTGCTGGGAACACCGTAAGGGAAGACCATATTTAGTTCCTGGAGCTTATGATCAGCTTTAGCTCTTTCTGTCTACTGCCAAATGGAGTTTGCGCTTTTAAGCATTTCTTTTCCCTAGTCGGTTCTCAGTGAAAAGCTGGTCAGTTCTACTCATTCCACTATGTTCTTTTTCCAAAGCTGCCCAGCAACTTTCAGTAGAATAATGTCATCCCCAAACTCTCTACCTGCATGGACATTTTTTCTTAACCTATCTTCTGGTAAGTTCAAATTCTTCAATCACAGAAGAAACATGATTTTAGAAACTGAGTAACATGAAAGAGAGGAAAGGCTTGTTGAGTTAGGAGTACCTGTATGTGTCAAGTATAAATTCATCTGAAGTTGAAAATATGAGCAGCATACTGAGCAAGTATGCATGTGTTTGGATATGTGAAAGGTTATATTAGATAACCTAAAGAATGTGGTTTTTTAAAAAGTAAAATAGTCTGTGCATTTCATATCCAAACTAATGCTGTCTCTTTCAAAGTTGTCACTTATTTTGGTGATGCTGCATAAAACCATTTTGGAATTCCTCTTTTGGCATTGTGTTTGTAAATATTTTCATTTTGCCGTATCTTCTGCATTTAATTGTGAAATGACTTTTTAGAAATGAATGTCTTCCAAGGTAGCTACATTGAAAGGGATGCCAGTCATTTGGAAGTGTCTAATGTTTCTTAAAACGTACTTTTTGGCTGTGTTCATATGTGTTCTGACTGCACTCAAATTTGCCTTGACTTTTTAATTAATAAAACAACATAAATCCCATATATCCAAATATAGGATATCTTTGTACTTAAAAAAAAAAAAGAAATGGAATAAGCTTAAAATAGTTTCCTAATGATTCACAAACACTCCAGAATGTTCCCTGAATATATTCATCTTTCTATATAAAACATCTCAGTACCTAGTAGAATGCCTTGGAGGTAAGAAATGATAATGAAGTTAGAGAATAATACCATGCTCAGAGTTGGTACTGTGGTTCCAACGGAGAGTAGCCTGTATTGTTATTGAGGGTCTTCTGACACTTCCATTAACTTAGCACCTTAGGATGATATCCAAGATAGTAAGTTACCTACTATACAAGCTTCTTATTAGAAGGTTTTAGTATGTTGGGAACCACAGAACGTTGCCAGTTAAGAAAAAGAAAATACCATTTATTTGCATAATTCTTTGAAATGTGTTTCACTTAGGATGCTTTCAGTTACAAGTAGTAAAAATTACAACTCAGAATTGTTTAAACAGGGAAGGAAATTTATTGGTTCACATAACTGAAAAAAATACAAAGGCGGAGGGGGCTCCAGGAAAGACTCTGCTGCCAAGAGTTTCTTTTTGTCTATTTCATTTGCCTTCTGCTGCTTATTCCTGAAGGCTGGTTTCCATGGTAACTTACAGCCACTCCCTGGGCTTCCTCATTCAGGTTCACCACGAATGAGAGTCTCTTTATCCCTATATTTTCTGCAAAAGTCTTGATTGTAGTGGCTTAGGTCATATAACCGTTTTTTCACTCAATCACTGTAGCCAAGAAATGTGGAATGCACTGCTTGACTTACCCTGGGTCAAAGCTGTACTCCTGAAAAGATTGAGTCAGCGTCCTTGGAACTGTTTTGATCTCCAGAGAGAAGTCTGTTGGGAGAGGGAAAACAGATGCTACATGTCCAGTGCATAGTGCTTAGCAGAGCATATTTATTCATTCATTTCTGTATCAGTTGTGTGTTAAGCATCTGCTAGATGCCAAGCACTACATGGTCTTTGCCATCAAGGAGGAGCTGGGCCCTGGATGGTCTCCAGTTGAAATTACTGGAGGTATATTTTGTAGCCAGATGTATATTATTTATAAAGGTACTTTCTCAGAATTTGAGGTTTAACATGTATAATGAGAAAAAAAATGGATGCTGATGAATTTTTAATAATTATATAATAGGATCTCTGTTTTACCTTATTTAAGAGACTGTCTGTGATAGAATCTAAAATTTGGAATTGTAAGAGTCTGAAAATTTTGCATTTCTCTTACGTATTTGTCTCAAATAATTTTTATTTAAATATGACTTCAATAATGAGTTAATGAGAGAACTGCCTGCTTGTTAATACCTCTGGTTACTATCCTCTAGTTTTATTTCACCCCCTCTGAAGGAGTCCCATACAGTTCTAATAGCCAGATCTGCTTGGCTTGTGTACTTGTTATCAGTGAAACGGTAATACTGGCCATGGATTTTGGGAGTTACGTGCCTTGGTGTTATGGGATGTTTCTTACATATTAGAATTAAGTCTCTTTATGTTCTCTGATATACATTCTTTCCTAAATCAAGGCTTGGAAAATAATTGGTATTGGGGTCAAATTATCAAGTGTTTTTCTCACTTTCATCTATCTATCAAATATCATTTGAGCCTAAACTAAGAATTATATGGAAATGAGAACAAAAGGCGTTAATGATGTCAAAAACCTTACTTACATATTTGCAATATAATTGACAGTAGCTATCTTATAAACATTTTTAAGATCCTAAAATTAGCATTTTTCAGTGTCAGCTATTTCAGGAACAAAGATTCCTTTCCATATTCCGGGTACTCTTCACTTTTTTTTTTTTTTTTTTTTAATCCAGCTTTCACTCTTTTTTTTTTTTTTTTTTTTTTAAGATTTTTTTATTGGGGAAGGGGTACAGGACTTTATTGGGGAACAGTGTGTACTTCCAGGACTTTTTTCCAGGTCAAGTTGTTGTCTTTTCAGTCTTAGTTGTGGAGGGTGCAGCTCAGCTCCAAGTCCAGTTGCCATTGCTAGTAGCAGGGGGCGCAGTCCACCATCCCTTGTGGGAGTCGAACCAGCAACCTTGTGGTTGAGAGGATGCGCTCCAACCAACTGAGCCATCCGGGAGCTCAGCAGCAGCTCAGCTCAAGGTGCCATGTTCAATCTTAGTTGCAGGGGGCGGAGCCCACCATCCCTTACGGGATTCGAGGAATTGAACTAGTAACCTTGTGGTTGAGAGCCCACTGGCCCATGTGGGAATCAAACCGGCAGCCTTCGGAGTTAGGAGCGTGGAGCTCTAACCGCCTGAGCCACCGGGCTGGGCCGGCCCCTGTGTACTCTTCACTTCTTACTTGACTAATGTACTAGCATAGTACTTTGTACCTAGTAGATATTCAGCCAGTTTTTAGTAGATTGTTTTAATTCATTTGGAATGAATTGAAAATCATACTAATTTACCAAGGTTTCTAAGTGTTTATGTTTTTATTTAAATGAAGAGATTTATGAAATCATCAAACTGATTTATTGGCTAAAAATTGAAGAAAGTTAGCCTGTTTCTATTTTTAAAGTATTTTAAATATTCAGTATAATTCAGAATTACTACAGCTTATTTGAAACTGCATAATTAAATAAGATTTCTTGCTACAAATGAACATTAAATATATAAATGTTCTTTTGGAAAAAATAATGAATTAAATATTTAAACAATTTATCACTATTTCTATATTTCCAAGTACATGTAGTATCCCTGTTTTTTGTAGACCAAGAGTTAAAAGTGAAACAGAAATTAACCTAGATTATTGGATAAGAAAATACAAAACTTTACACAATGTTTGCATTTTTTGTTTAGGAACAGATGTTGTTATTGTTAAAAATGGAAGAAGAATATGTGGAACAGGAGGTTGTTTAGCCAGTGCACCTTTACACCAAAACAAAAGCTACTTTGAATTCAAAATCCAGTCCACAGGTTGGTATAATGGTACTTTACTATTAAAAGTCCTAATCGTTCTAAATATTAGGAGTAATTCTCAATATACAAGAAAGATTAATGACGTAATGAAAACGCACCAAGCTCTTACCTAGAAGATATTTTCTTCTACCTCTTGTGTGATTCTGGTTTAATTAGTTAAATTAGGCTCAGGTTTCTCATGTATAAAATGGGATTACAGGAGCTTCTCTTCCTGCTTCACATGAGCTATATTTATGAAAGTGTTTTAAAGGCAGGACATACTAGATCAACGTACGGCACTAGTGTTATTATTGTCATTAATTATTAATGGCAGCTAGGTGTACCATTTCATTTGGTTGAGTATATAAGGTGTAGACTCTCGCTATTCTACCTTAGGATAATGTCAATTTTATGATCCTGTGTTTTTCTCTTACCTTATCTTAAAATACTCTGATTCAGTGTTATCTGAAGCAATCAGCAGATTTAGAATTCTGAAAGAAGATTAAAATCTATGCTTCTCTTTAAAAATTTATGGAGTTTTTTGAGTTGTATAACAGTTCTACTTAAGTATTATAATTAGTATGACAATTAGTTAACTTGTGGCAGTATTGAATGTAGGGAAACTTTTTTTAAAGTTTATTATAAAGAAACTTTTAGTGAAATACAGCATGAATAACATAGGTACAACGTAGGAAACTAAAGTGGAGTAAATTAATCCTGCTCCTACCCAACTAGCTTGGATGATATAAAACATTCTTCGGAGGCTTGTTTTCTAATTAGTTTTAAATACTGATTTTCTTAAGTGAGTGAAATAAATATAAACTGCCCTCCATTCCATTCTTTTATAAATTAAGCCACTGGCTTCAAAGTCCTTGGTTACTGAAATCTTCTGAAGTACACCACACCTTTTCTCAAGAGAAGCATATATTTTCTTGAGCCTTAAAGCTAACACAAACTTTGATGTGGATTTTCTGTTACGTATGATAACCTCAGTGATACCCTTGGATCGAGGTGCTGTTGGAGTTTGTAGCGTTGACCTCTCAATGAAAGCTTGAGGCAATTGTACCAAAGTGTATCACAGCACGTACAGTTCTTCAGGAGTAAGGAGATTCCATAACTGTCTAGAATTGTTGTCCTGTGAAATTAGCTGTATTAGCTGTATCCTCTTGTCACTCTTAAAATTGTTCCACTTTGGAGGATAAATTATATAGTCAAATTATTAAGGATGACAAGACAGTGAAGTTTCAGACATGCAGCTGTGTGATAGTCTCACTCAATCGAGAAAAATTGATTGACAACACGGTCTTCAAATGTTCTTCCATTTATAGATTTTGTCCTAACTGATTTTGCTAAACACTGGCAAGGAAATGGTTTGAGACAAAATCCAGAGATCCAGGTATTCTGTTTGGCTGGTTAAAAGAAGAGCTGCTTGCTTTACAAGTCAGCTTAGGCCTAAAGGTTTTAAATTCACTGACTTAAGGTTGGATAACAAAATGATTTTACACTTTACCAATAATTTTCTCCTTTCCAGTATATTGACCAAGTCATATGTCATTTGTCAAATGTTACAGATGCAAAAACTAAACACACTAATTTCTCACTTCTCAAAAGTAGTGCTCGAAATAGAACTCTAGACCATTTAAATTTAATGTGTACGTTTTAAAAAAACTTTTTTTAGAGAAGAATAATAATGAAAATAGCTAGTATTTTAAAATATTTACTCTGTGCTTTACTTACCCATATTTTTTAGTACTTACATCGTCCCAAGTGCTTTCCTTGAATTATCTCGCTATATCTTATAATAACCTTGTGAGGGGGATCCACAGTTCACAGGTGAGGAAGCAGAGAGAGGTTAAGTAACTTACCCAAGGTGACGTAGGTACGTCAGGCTTTCAGTCTAGGCAGTACAACTCCAGGGCTCATTCTCTTATATCCTAGGCTGTACTGTGTCTGTAGAAAACATAGTATAATTTGCACTACCTTTTAAAGATATTTTTTTTAAATATTAACAAAAAATAGTTCATTATATTTTTAAGAATATCATTATATTTTTAGGAATCTGGGGTGTTGGCGTTGCAACTCAGAAAGTGAACTTGAACCAGATTCCCCTTGGCCGAGATGTGCACAGTCTGGTGATGAGAAATGATGGAGCTCTGTACCACAACAACGAGGAGAAAAACAGGCTGCCAGCTAACAGCCTTCCACAGGAGGGAGACGTGGTGGTAAGCTTTCTTGTGGAGTTGTCTTACCCTGTAAATTAGTAAACTTGAACTGTTTTTAGTATATGTAGTTTTGCCGGGGAGTCTGGTTTGAATTCCAAAGCACTGGGATTAGATCTAATAAGCTGGTACATTTTTTTTTATTAGTTTCAGGTGTATAAAACAACGTACTAGACATTTGTATCCCTCACAAAGTGATAACCCACCTCCCCCAATCTACTACCCCTGTGACATAGCTGTTATAGCTGTGATATAGCTGTTACAATACCGTTGACTATATTCCCTGTGCTGTACTCCAAATCCTGTGACTATATGTAGTATATACTCGCATATAGTTATAGTTGACATTCAGTCTTATTCTACTTCAGCTTCAGGTGTACAGTGCAGTGGTCAGGCATCTACACCATCTATGAAGTGATCCCCCTGATCAGTACCCCTCTGGGACCCTATATAATCTTTACAACATTATTGATTATATCCTCCATACTGTATTTCATATCCCCGTGACTATATTGTGACTAAGGTGTTACATTTCCAAAGAAAGCACTTGGTGTAGACACTGCCTCCTTACCTAACTGCCTTCTTTCTAGAGCTGCTGCTGGCCAGGGATATCAGTATGAACCCTTATTTCCATTCAGGAAAATTAATGACAGCTTGGCTGCTGATGAATATTTCCTGCTTCTCTCACATCAGAGAAATCTTGGCCCACAAAAGTTTGCTGACTCTTATATTAGGAAATAGTAGGTATTTGTCCAGCTAGAGATCTCTTAGAGAAAAGTTTTAACATTTATTACTTAATTTGTTATGAACTTTTCTGTTAAAGAATTTTAACAGTACTTTATCAGGAGTGTTAGGTCCTCCTTAAACGTAATCTTAATTAAACTTACTTCACTTTCAGAACTCTTCAAAGAAATGGACTCAAAATCCTAAGGCTTTATTTATCAAAGCCACCCTATTGAAAATGTAATCCTTTTTGTCTTTTCCAGATACTTCCTCTCCTACATCTCATATGGTGTTATCCGAGAACCTTATACACTGAGTTCAGGCTATTAGCTATTGATTGAGAACAGAGTTCTTGGGTCTCCTTTAGCAAAGGTGCCCTTATACGCAGAACCAAGGGTTCCTGGCTCTGGTACCAAGTTCAAAGGAATGTAAATAACAAGGGAAAGTTTCTGATAATGAGATGACACAGACAAGGTAATTCAGGTCATTGAATTAAAGAAACACACAGTATTTTGGAGAAAAGAAAGATGTGGAAATTAAGATTTTTAATTATGGTCTGATCTCTTTTCTTCAATTTAAAAAATATGAAGAACACTTAGTTTTTAAGTAGGTAAATTGTTGAAAGTTTTTTTTCCTAAATTGACTAAAGAAAAAAAGAGATGAAAGGCATAAACTATTTTTAAAATCTGCTTTTCCCTGTTCTTCTTTTTAAATAGTTGGTTCTGTGTTTGTAGATCATTGCCAGATGTCCATAATACAGAACACCGTTATTCAAATGGTTTTCTTGAAAGAAAATCTTGAAGTCAAGTTGATGCTGTCAACCTGTTTATACTAAAGGATGAAATTCAAACATAAGAAAGCATAATCAGTAACAAATGTTTTCCTTTGTTTATATACTAAACTTCTACTGTGCATTATTCTTGCCTTCCTCTTTCATTCACTGAGATGACTGATACCAAAATTGACAGATTTAAGAATGTCATTTTTAGACTGTCAGCATTATTAAATTAGACTTTGAGTTTTCATGCCCATTTGATAAAAGGAGGACTAGAAAAGGTGAAATATATGCATAATCAAGAAAAGTAAAACAAAAAAGAAAAAAAAAAAGAAAAGTAAAACATTACCATATTAACTTTATCTTCCTAGTTCAAACACTTGAGAATAAATTTCACCAAATTGCTGACTGTGGCCTAGGAAAAGTAGAATGGATTATAAGACAGGAAAAACATTCTCATATGTGTAGAATTTCAGTCATATACCATTCTCTGAGGATAAATCAAGAAAAATAAGCTTTCAGCATCCAACCAAATGATTATATTCATAGTCATCATACAGTACCAGTAGGACCTACAGCAGCGCTAGGAAAGCATACCTAAAACAGCTTATGCGTAATTTTTCCTTTCGTAAACAGTTTTGAAAAGTGCAAGTTACATTCTAAAATTGCATTTTTCAGTTTAATTCCAGAGAGGTTTGATAAACATTCAATGCAATTATAATAGCATATACTTGCATAGCATTTATTATGGGACAGGCACTGTTTTAAGTGCCTGTCAGAGGTTAAACTGTTTCATCCTCATTAATGACCCTATGTATTATTATCACATTTTACAGATTAGGAAGAGTGAAGTAACTTCTTGTATGGGGTGATCCCAGGGTTCTAACACAGGCAGTCTCATTTCAGAGTCTGTTCACTAAACCTGCAAACAATTATTGATAAATGCATGATTATATCAAATCAAACCTAATTTCTAGATCATGTAGAAGGACAGATTAAGTTAGAATATACTTGAACTAAATGCTGCTGATGGGGGTTGGGGTTTTTCATCCTTCCTCACTTCTTTCTCTGGTCTTGGAGTTTTGTATCCCCTGGAGGCTTGGGTTTACAACTTGCTTGCAGTAGGTTATGCTGCCACCAGGTGGTGGAGGCTGCCTGGATGACAACCTACCGCTCTGAACTGTTCGATTTCCTGTAGTCCTATAAACAGAGTAACACCCTTGGTTTTTTATTTATGTAAGTATGATTTTGTTTTTTAAATGAAAACATACCTCTTTATTAAAAAAGTGAATCCTAGCCATCAGTTAGCTTTATTATTATATTTAAATACCTAAACTGAAATGAAACAAAGGCAATCTGTTTACCTTTCTCAATATTCCTTTTTTTTTTCCATTGGGGAATATTAGAGAACAATATTTTTTTCCAGGGCCCATCAGCTCCAAATGAAGTCACTGTCCTTCAGTCTAGCTGTGGAGAGCACAGCTCAGCTCCAAGTCCAGTCGCCATTTTCAATCTTTAGTTGCAGGGGGTGCAGCCCACCATCCCATGCGGGAATTGAACCAGCAACCTTGTTGAGAACTCGAGTTCTAACCAACTGAGCCATCCGTCTGCCCCAATATTCCTTAACTTTCAATAAATCATTGTTTAACCCTGACTTTGCTAATATTTGAAGAGAATATTTAATAGCATTTAACATACTGATTTATGTGTGCCTTTGATGTCTTAACTGGAAAGTGAGGGAGTTAAGACTAGATCATCTATCTGTAAGAGATTTTTCTACCTCTTAAAGGCTTGTAAGTTGATCCAGTCAGAAATCCTTGAAGTGGTTGCTTTTTGGTCAATGGGGTGTGAGGATTTCTCTATTGAAAATTTTCTGCTGTTTATTTTTAATTCTTCCAAGGAAAGCTCTCTTTTTGTCATCAGCTATTATGTAAAGATTTAAAGAGAGTTTTAAAAGTTTAACTTTAAAATTACATGGCAATTTTAAAGTATTCCAAATTAAATCCCAGCTCTACCACTTCCTAGCTATGCAACCTTAGGTAAATTATTTAACCTCTTGTGCTTTAGCTATCTCATCTGTAAAATGGAGACAATAATACCTATCTTACTGTGAGGAATAAATGAGTAAATATAAAGTGCCTAGAATTGTGCTTCGTATGTAATACAGGCTATCTAAGTGTTTTCCAGCATCTTAATAATAATAATTGTTATTTATTGTGATTTTCATACCACTAATAATGTACAAAGTAACATTTTTCATCCCAAATTGTTCTTTTCAAAATCTTTTGAGCTGTGGTTTTTTTTTATTTTTCAACTTGATACTAATTATAAATTACAGTTGATCCTTGAATATTGCAGAGGTTAAAGGTACCCACTGACCCGCTGCACAGTCAAAAATCCGCATATAACTTTTGACTCCCCCAAAATGTAGTTGTCCCTCAGTATCTGCCGGGGGATTAGTTCCAGGACTGCCCATGGATACCAAAATCTGTGCGTGCTCAAGTACCCTGTATAAAGTGGCGTAGATCACATACAGTTGACCTCTGTGACTCCCAACAATGGATCGAAAACTGTAGGTATTTATTGAAAAAAATCTGCCTATAAGTGACCTGCGCAGTTCAGGCTGTGATGTTCTAGGGTCACCTATATATTTGGTTGTAAATACCAGCTTTACCTTAGTAATACACTAGTCATATTTGAAACCCAGGTAAAGAAATACAATATTATTTCTTTGGGGAAATAAGTTGTATACGTATAAAAATACTTCTTCATGACTTGAAAACAGTGACAGGTAGCAAGCCCTAATGGTGAAAACTTCACTATTTTCCTCCCTTGAGATAAAATTCTACATATAGAAGTAGTGTTTCTGTATGAGTTTAAACCATCTCTCTGTTCTCAATATGCAGTAGTTATGTCATCTTGAATATTCAAAATATAAACTCCAGATTCTCTAAATATAATACTAGAATTTAAACTAATATCATTTGTTTTACTTCTAATGTAGACTCTTGGGATTTTCATCTCCCTACCCACGCACACACATATCACCAATCTTTTTAGCTCAGTTCAAATAGAATTGTACCAAATTGCAAACCTGTAATGAAAGCTCTTGTGACCCTTTGTTTAATTTTTTGTGTTTCTGTGCTCTATAATCAGTGCTTTCTGAGTGTTCAGGTTTTTATGCAACATTTATATTTTTATCATTTTTCATATTTTCTTTTGTTCCTAGGGTATTACATATGACCATGTAGAATTAAATGTATATTTGAATGGAAAAAACATGCATTGTCCAGCGTCAGGTATACGAGGGACAGTGTATCCAGTTGTTTATGGTAAGCTAAAGTATTTCTAAGTATGATGAGATATGTGTTAACTTTTGCTTGGCATTTCTCGTAACTTTATAACTATCATGCAGAAGTCTGGACACATTGTTAATAAAGACTTTTTTTAATAGGAAATGTACTCACTAGGATATCACAGTCCTTAATTTGTAGGACTAAAGACGGTTTTTATTCCCAATAAAAGGTGTATAAGTACTATGTATGTTCTGTACAAGTGTGTCCTCCAAGAATTGGCTTACTTAAGAGATAACCTTGTACTACTTAATTAATTTTTATTATAGAAAATTTCAAACACGTTTAGAAGTAGAGAGAATAGTATAACGAACTCTGATATATCCATCACCTGTCTTCAAATATTTATCAGTTTATAGCCAATCAGGTTTCATCTACCTCCAACACTACTCCTGTTCTTCCCCTCCTTGGATTATTTTGAAGCAAATGCCAAATGTTATATCATTTTATTCATAAATATTTTATGTGTATCTCTAAAAAATAAGGTATCTCTCTTTAAAAAAAAAAATAGCCAGAGTGCCTTTGTCACTCATTCTGCTTTATTTTTTGTTATCAACTGTAAATCAACAGCTGTATGATTTTGCTGCCTATAGTTTTAGTAGAGATAAAGTATTTTCTCATTAAACTACTTTATTTAAGTTCTTAGATTTGAGCCGTAATAATAAATAATTAGTAGGTTTTTGTAGTACTTCCTTAGAAGTTTAGCAGTGTTAGTGAGGACAGAATGGGGTGTCAGAAAAGTAAACAATAACAAATAGAAATATTTACTGATGTGGTAATAACAAAAGCTTTGCTTTTTAATTAAGGTTTTATTAGTCTTCTTTCTCCTAAAAAATACTTTTCAATGATTTTACCTTCCGTGTCTTTGCATGTAAAAGTGTATTTTTAAACCTGATTTAGGTTAGTTTTCTTTCTATATTGGACAAGCTTAAAAGCAATTATTTTATTTACTTCAATTAGGAAATGTAGCTTAATATTCAAAATACTTTAGCCTGAGAAATGAAATAAATATAGGTAGAATGACTGAGTTACACAAATGAGTAGCAAATAAAATTGTTAGTTCAAATTGTTTATTTGATTCAACATTATTTTTAACATGACAAAGTTATAGATAGTAAATTATATGTAAGTAAAGTATATTTTATAAATTGGAGTTGATAAATCAGCCCAATTAAGCCAAATATTTTAATAGTCTATCACTATCATAGACTAAAAATAAAACTTAAGTTCCCTTACCCTTTGTCCTCCATCCCATCCCTAATCGTCAATCAATCCAGCCATTCATTTTGTCTGTTCTTACATCCAACCTATGGAGAGAAAACCCTGTGGAACACTGAAGAAAAGTGTCATTGCAAAGTTATGACTTCCAGTATAATCTAAGCTCTCAATATTTTTTGGCAAGTTTTTTACATCTCTAAACATTCCAGACCTTCAGCGTGCTTCTTGAATTCCCTGCTCATTCTCTGCAGATGACCTTGCCCTCTACTTTATAAAGAAACAGGCTATCAAGAGTGAATTTCACCTTCCCTTCCTTACCCTCCTGAAGCTTTTCTGGATCGACTCCAATCTTGCCTTCTTTCCATCCCATCTCAGAGGAAGTGTTACCCTTCATGTTCAAAAATCTCAGTCTGTAGTCTAGATTTCAAATACCCCAAATCTGGGACTTCACTTTCTCGGTTATTTCATCTATATTCCATGTCATCAACCTCTCTCTTCAATGCCTATAAACATTCCAAGTCATTCTCATCTGAAAAATCCCTCCCTTAAACTCGTACCCCTCACTACCCCAATGTTTACCCTTCTCTGTATGGCTGCATTTCTTACAGACTTGCCTACACCACTGTCTTCACTATGTTTCATTTGTTCTTCAACCTGATTTGGCTGCCTTCACCACCACTTCACTGAAATCACCCGTTAAAATCACTAGTGACTTCAAAGAATGTCAAATACAGTATACTTAACTTGTTTTGTGCACTTACTATGAAATATAAAATATTTAGTAATGTTCGTTAAATATATATGTGCAGTTTAACAAATGGCTATAAAGTGAACACCCATGCCATTACCACAGTCAAGATAACAAACATTTATCACCCTTAAAAGTTTCCTCCTGCTCATTTATAATCCTTGCTGCTCACCTTACCCAACCCGAGCCTCAACCAGGCAACCACTGATCTGCTGTCTGTCACTATAGATTATGTTGCATTTTTAGAGTACACTGTAGGCAGAACTATACAGTTTGATTTTCTTTTTTTCTGTCTGGCTTCTTTCATTCAGCCTAATTATTTTAAGAGGCATCTATGTTGTAATTAAGTAACTCAGTCATTTTTATTGCCAAGTAGTATAGTTCACTGTGCGGATATATCACAATTTGTGTTTCCCTTCGCCTGTTAATGGATTTGTAGGTTGTTTCTAGTTTGGGGACATTAAAAATAAAGCTGTTCCAAACTTTCATGTCCAAGTTTTTGTGTGCATATATGCATTCATTTTTCCTGGGCGAATTCTGGTAAAAACATGGAGATGCTGAGTAAGAGCTGGAGTCTAGTTAACAGTATTGTATCACTGTCGCTTTTCTGGATCTGATACTGTATTGTAGTTATGTAAAGTGTTACCACTGGAGACTGGTATTATTTTTGCCACTTCCTGTAAATCTATAATTTGTTTCAAAATGAAACTTTTAAAAAAGTAGTACATCTTAATTGCATAAAATTTAGGAAATACAAGTTGGCAAATAAGGAAAAAATGAAAACTATCCATAGTCACACCACTTAGAGATAATTATTAATACTATTTTGATGTATATCCTTTCAGTGTTTTTGATAGATAAATTTTGTTTTTCATTGTGGCTGTTTTTACCCAATAGGATCATGTTTTGTAACCTGGACAGTAGATGTGTTTATTCTTCTTGCTTATTGGTATTATGGTATTATGGTAACAGTTTATTTTATAATTACGTATTCATTCAAATTAAGGTGTTTGCTTCTAATTTAGTGTCTTTCTTTTTCTATCTCTAGTTGATGACAGTGCAATTTTGGATTGCCAGTTCAGTGAATTTTATCATACTCCTCCACCTGGTTTTGAAAAAATATTATTTGAACAGCAGATCTTCTGAATGCATTTGTTTTTGAAACTTGTATCTCTGCACTGTTAAAAGTGTTTACCATTTAATAAAGCTTTAACTGACCTATAGATGAAAATATATTCTTAAAAATATGCTTGTTAATGTTGTTTAAGCAATGTATACCACCTGGAAATTGTGATTTAAAATACTCAATGTTTTGTGATACGAAATCAGCATTTTGGGCAGTTTATTTAATTCTTATTTAAATAAATATAACTATGGGTTTGATTATCAGTATTAAGGGGAAATGTGTATATAGATATTTAAAAGGGAATCTTTCTTACATAAAATATTTGTTTTGGTAGAGGTATGGAGTTGGGTGAGTTTTTATCATTCTGAAGTTTAAATCTCATTAACTATTTTAAGTCTGCAGTCCAATAATTTTGTGTCTCAGTGTCCTTTTCTACATAGTGTAAAAAAGTGACAGAAATTTATGTTATTGGCAACTTCATTTTTAGCAATTTATTTACTGTACAATGTACACTTTTCTTAAAATTTAAATTGTTCATTTTGTTTGTATGTCATTGCTTTTGATTTACTTTATGAAAGGAGATAAATGTTTTAGTAATTGTTTGAATATTTTGTTGAAGACCATTAGCCTTTTAACCTTTATCACTTCAGTACCAGAGTAAGTAGTAATGGTTGATTGGTGATATAGTGTACAGTGGCAGACATTTAGAATAGTATGATGCTTTAAACTTAAATGTAAATGAGATTATTCTTTTAAGCACTTTTATTTGTCTGTGTTTTCCTGTAAGGAATAATAAAATAATGGTAATTAAGGAATATTCACTACTGTATTAAATACATGTTCTTCCTGTTCTATTAATTATACAGTAAACTCATGTCATCCTGGATTATTTCAGAAGTTCAGAAATAAGTGAATCCTTTCCATGACACATACCTAGTTTTCAGTAAGAATCCCAGTCCTTTAGTTTACCCCACTAACCTGAACCAATCACTGCACATATCTTTGGTACAGTCTCCTTTTTCAATCAACATGCAAGGGGGCCTACGTTTCACTCCGTTATCAATGAGGGAGCAGTGTGTTGTACTAGGAAAAGATGGGCATTAGAATCGGAGATCTGAATTATAGTTTTGCCACCTAATTCCATTATCCCCCTCAGGTGAGTTTTTCAGTCTCTCTGAGCCCAGGTTCCCCATTTATAAAAGGAATAATCGCACTTGCTTGATAAGATTATATAGCTAGTTATATGAGGTAATATATATAAAACACCTTAATCATCGTAGGCACTTAATAAACGTCGCTTCCTTGTTGACTCTAAAGCAGTGGTTTTGGTGGTGTGGTCCTCAGATCAGCAGCGTCGCCATCCCCTGGGAGCTTGTTAGAAATGCACATTCTCAGCCCCCCACCGACTTACTAATTCAGAAACTGCTGGGGATAGTGCCCAGGAATCTGCATGTGAACAAGCCCTTCAGGGGATTCTAATACCCTAAAGTCTGAGAACCACTGCTCACAAGAGAAATTCTTGAGAATGATTGCCTACTATAAATTTTCTAAGAATTTAAGACAGACTATTTTTGATCTACAGGCAAAAGACTCCTGTACAATATTTATTTATTGCTTATTTGGTAGATAAAAACATGGCAATGTACTCTGAAAATAGGTATACTTGAGTTACATTTATTTACATAAGTCCCAAATTTTACCTCTGAAGATACATAGAATTAAATTAATTGTATGTTTGTTATTTATGCTTTTTTGTCTGACTTTCTGTCTTAGTAATTTTAATTCATAGAAAACATGCTTACTTGGAAAAGTAAATTAAAATGACTACCATTTGCTGTCTTTATAATGTTATCTACCTCTTAGTTATTTTTTTAAAAGCCAACCTTTTTTATCATATTCTTTAATCTTGCAGGATATGCACAATATTAAAAATGATATATGAGTTACGTCCATTGCAAAAGTTGGAAGTCTAGATGTATTTTTAATCTGTAGGTATCTAATTCCTCTTAGGGAAATCACTTCCCCAAAGCCTCAGTCTAAACTTGAGAAAAACATCAGGCAAATTCCCGGGGCATCCTACAAAATACTTGAGCAGTATTCCTCCAAATTATCAAGGTCATCAAAAACAAGGAAAGTCAGAGCAACTGTCACACCCAAGAGGAGCCTAAGGGGACATGACAAGTAAATGTAATGTGGGATCTAGGAACAGAAACAGGACAGTAAGTAAAACTTAAGGAAATCTGAATAAACTGTGGCCTTTAGTTAATAATGTATCAATATTCATTTATTAATTGTAACAATGTGCCATACTAAGGTAGGATGTTAACAACAGGAGAGACTGGGAGAGGGGATATATCTGTACTATCTTGTCAATTTTTCTGTAAATCTAAACTGTTCTAAAAAAATAGTTTATTTAAAAAAATTACATTGGGCTAGGAGAAATTTAAAAATAAAGCTTTTCATGATGCCAATAGAATACTAATACAGGATATACACACAAGCTTAAATATTTAATGACAGCTAAAGGTAGACGTAGATAAGACATAAAACATTTTTGTATTTTACAACACAAAGATCTGCATTGGTTCCTGGCTGAAGAGAACATTGTCCACTATCTTGATTCTGTATATTGCAAAAATCCATTTGTTCGCACTAGTGTAGTTATGCATACTGAGACTGAAAATTAATAATTTATTATTCATATTATTATTTCAGTGATTTAAACATTGCAAAGGATTTGTAATGTTAGCTATGGGAAACAATGAGAATCTTTAAATAATCAGTTACATATTAAAAACCAGAAAAAGAGAATTTGGCTTTTAACTGCCTTTGGCTTATTAGTTAAGATTACTTGAATATATTTTCAACTTGTATTATAAACTATTATGAGTTAATTCAAGAATGATATAAAATATAATTTGAATTCAAGTTTTTCTTAATCATTAGCAAAAATAGTTGCATGATGTTGCTCATATCTTTTTTATTATTGTATGTTTACTTCTTAAGTCTAGATATGGACAGCAAAAGCATAGCTAGAAATGATTGAGTAAAATCTTTGACAAATCTTGACAAAATATGTTAAATCAAAACTTCTTTTAGATAATGCAAAAACACTAGATATGATTGTGAGAAGAGAATCTGTAGTCAAAACTGGAATTTCCCTGCTAACCAAGCATAGTACTCATAAATAGAATATAAACGACCACTTATATCACTTTGCATTATTTATGCAACCTGGTACGGAAATACTGTTCGGAACTAACTGGTCTGTTAATGTGAATGAGTGAAAACAAAATAGTAGAATCAGTTAACTATTGCTCTCCCATTTACTGGATATGAGACTCCCTTTTAACTTGCTCTTTTAAAATACCTGGGACCAAATGATTAGGTTGGTGCAAAAGTAATTGCGGTTTTTGCGATTACTTTCAACCTTTTAAACTGCAATTACTTTTGCACCAACCTACTAGTAAACTAGTGGGTATAAGCAATAATATTAGGTATAATTAGTGATATAAATGAATCACCCATCCAAGAGTTCTACAGAAATTCAAAGGAAAAATGATCCCAGCATTGGCTGGAACGTGTCATCTGTAGTTAACGTAGGAATCATCACACTGTAGTAATAATTCAGCAAATGAATTATCTATGTGTTGTGTTTCATAAATACTTAAACAAGATAGTCCCTGACCTGAAGGAACTCTTACTTGTAATCTATTCATAAGTATGGCTCTAGAATATCCAAGATGTATTGCTATATGACAAAAGCAAGTTGTTAAGCATTTATATGTATCCGAGTAATATGATCCATTAAAAAAAAAAACTGAAACTAGAGGCTTATGTATATGAAAAAGTATGAAGTGATATACACAAAAAGGTGTCTACCTTGGGAATAAGATTAGTCTTATTTTATATTTAATAAATTTCATGCAATAAACATGTATTGTTTTGGGAATAAAAAAATACCTTTGAAAGATAAGAGGAAAGACCGATTCTGGAGGAAGTCCTGTATACTAGAGAATGGTGAATTTTACATCGTACCTAAAACTCTGAAAAGCTGCAGTAGAATCACAGTTCAATTACTTAATTACATGATACATGTGTTTCATGGCAATTTATTTCAAAGGATTCAGAAACTAGTTGATGCCATGCCAGGCACCACGATACACCTGGTCCCCAAATCAGGGAAGTAATAGTGCTCGGGAAGCGACACGGAGAGACCAGTTCTAGTAGACTCTACACTTTAGAAAGGACACTGATAGACCAGCCAAGGCTACCACACTGCTGAGGTTCTGCTTAAGCCATGAATAAATGTTGGAAGAAAATATTCAATCAGCTGGGCTATTGTAGCCAAAATGACTTGTGAAATGCTAATCATTATAAGAAAGATAATAGAAATAAAGCCCCTCAAATCTGTAAATCCATGTATGTGATTCTCACAAATTTATTTCCTGAAAGACAATCACAGGTATGTTTCACATATCTGATTGTTTGTCGCATGAAAAAAATGGGTAGATTTATTCTCTGGTTGCTCTGGAGGCAGAATTATTGGAAGGTACAGGGAAGCAGATTTCAGTTCAGGAAAGCAGGTTACAGTAGTTCACTGATGAAATTGTTGCCTTGCAAAGAAAAGAACTTTTGGTCCCTGGAATTGTTCTCACAGTTGTTTTAAAATGTGGGTGTTATAATTATGCAGGTATGGGGAGCCAACAGATCAGGAGACAACCGCCATGGAAAAAGATAGTTTATTATCGTTTACAAGAGAAGAGGGCATACTATGCCACACCGGGACACATACGTAAGCAGTGGAGTCGGTCAGGAGCCAGGAGCAGAAAGGGGAAAGCACGGCACAAGCCTTTATGATAGTTTCCATGGGCAAGGCAGGAAGGCATACTTCAGATGGGCTGGTTTGAATAACTTCAGCAGACTCTGGAGTATAGAAGCCGTCCTCAGTTGTGTGGTCCTTGGGTAATTAGGACTGGAGAATACTGACCTGGAGTGTGAGAGCCTGATAAGGGGGGTGGGGGCTCTGGATTGGTTGGTTTGCAAATGAAAGGCAGGATTCTGGAGCGTGTCGTGTGTTGTCTGGAGGGATTAGCTAACTCTGGGCAGGCCAGTCCCTTCCATATTGGGAAGGCCCCAGATGCCAGAGCATCAGGAATACAGAAAATATAAGTGATGCATAAGCTAGATGACCATCCCAGACACCTTGTAAATATGGTTCCTGCTTGGTTAGAGGCTGAGCTACATGTTTTCTAACACTCTGTGAATCAGATTTATTCAGACTGTTGCCCAGTCTCCAAACAAGTTAAATTGAAAACAAGGAAATGGAAGATGTAGGATCTCCAGGCATCTATATTATGACTTGTCATATGAAAGTTGGTGTTAATTCTGGAAAGGGGAGATGGTATTCAAGTAAAGTAGAAGTGTAGTGCCAGCTCAATAGGGTAAACTAGAATTATCACAGTGTTGAGTAGACAGGAGTGGCTTATAAGTGATGAACAAGAAACTGAGATTTGGGGATAAATAGTCTAAACTATGAGTATGATGGTCTCCTAGGTACTGTTTAAGCTCAGAAAGAGATCGCTATAGGTACCAGTCCAGTGTGTGGTCACAATCAAAAGTATCTATAAAATGCTAATATTAGGAAGAGTTTTAAAAACTAGGCAGAGAATCTTATCAACAAAACTTGTCTCTTCTTACCTATGTATAGTTTGCTTATTGCTTTTCAGGTGAACAGGTGAGTGGAAGAAATCCCAAGGAAGAATAGCAAAAGTGACCAAGAGAAGGCAGGCCATTAGCCACGTGGGTCTTTCTGTCTGGAAGTCAAAGCTGAAAAATAATACTGTCCAAGTCTATAAAATCATGGTGAGTATGGATGGTAGGGCGAACTTGAACTTGTTTATCAAATTCCTAAATGCTAACAATTAAGGCAGCAACCCTTGAAACTTAAGAAAAGGAATATTTAGAGGCAAAAAGCATTATGTTATTTTCGTGCTGTGTGAAAAATAGGATTGTTCCACTCAGTGGTATAGAAAGACATAGTTTTGAAACTAAATTGTTAAGAAAGAAGGCCTCTTGGAGATTAATTGTCCAACTTCTCACTTCACACTTGGGGAAAGGGGCCCAAGTGAGATTAGGTGTCTTGGTCAAGGTGACATTGTTAGCAAAATCCAGGTAATTCAGCATTCATTAAATAAATATAAGAACTAGTTTGTCAGGCACTTTATAAAGTTCATTCCACCCTGCCATGTGATTAGATAAATCCATTGACAACTTCTAAAGGCTTCTAAAGGGTTTTTTAATGGGAACTGAAAATTTAGGAATATATCCTTTTTAACACTGACAGCGTGAAAGACAGTTTAGCTGTCCTACAAAACATATCCTCATATAACTGTTAGAGATAGAACAAAGGCCAGGAGAGACCATTAGATAGATTCCCATTTGATTACCCTTATTTAGTGGTTGGTACCTGTTGAGGTGCCAGAAATGATGAAGTAAATATCTGCCTTTTGGATTATCTGTGTGACAACTCTCCGTTAGTGCAAATAGTCAGCAGTTAATGATTCACCCACTGCCATCCCTGGGTTATCTGCAGGCATGGAGGTGTGGCCTCAGAGATAGGTAATGAGAAAACACTTGTTTTTTTGCCCTTGTGTTAAATTCTTGTAATGAAATTGGATTATGTACACTGAGGCTCGGAAAATTCACAACACTTTAATGAAGTTGACCTCAACATATCTTCTGTAGTTGGCATTTCTGAATTTTTCCCTAGACCCTGTTCTGTTAAACTTATCTTTAGAAAAGGATTATTATTTGCTGGAGTTTACAAATTCAGACTTCATACAGATTCAAATTCTGAAGCTCCTTTATTTTGTGTTTTTGAAGGACACTTTAAAGTAAATATAATAATATAAATTACAGGAAAAATGTTTAAATTCATCACACGAACAATTTTCCAATATTTTAGAAGCATATATCTTCCCATAAGCAATTGTCACACTAATCATAAAACTGTTCCTACCTATTTGATATAAGATCTTGAAAAATAAGATTGGCATATTTAATTGGCGTAACTTAAATATAATGCATAACTATTCTCAGAAATGGTGTTAGAAAGAGTAAACTCTTAAAATCTCAACATTAAACAGTAAATTTTTGTTTTGATTCTTTTGAAAGGACTGAACTTTTTCATTCAACAGATATTTTTCAGCATCTACTTATGTGCCAAGCACAAGGCTGGGCTAGAGACGCCAAGGTGGGTAAGATAGTCTTCACCTTCAAGGCGGTGCATCGCTACTCATGCTGCTCAGCATTTGGGCTCCACCAGCAAAAACAGAAGGAAATTGACATAGGCTTGTCTTTTGTAGCATTACCGTGAAAATATTTCATGGTAACAGAAGACTAGAATCTCTGAGGTGTCTTTTTTTTTTTTTTAACACACTTTCATTTGGAGAATTTGAGTTGTTAAAAAAATATTTAATTTGAAGAACTGTCTTGTTCTTTGTGTGGGAATGAATTTTTGAAAATAATGATTCAGAAGTCTTTATGACATAAAAAAATAGGAAAAATAAAGATTTGAAGCCCACAAAAGGCAGCTCTGTATAAGCACAATTGCTTAATTATTGCAAAAACTACCTTTGCTTTAATTATTTAAATAGAGTAATGGCTTCAATCTTCTTTACATATTGGTTGTTTAAAACCAACTACTGATTCCAGTCTGATAGATACGCCTTGAAATAAAAATGGATTTAATCTGTCAATACAAATGTATTTTAATCTATTTGAATGATCATTAAAAATTGACTACTTGGGGTTTTGAGGTGATATGTAAATTTAGATTTTCCTCTGATCTATCGCTGGTCAACAGTGTTTCCCTAAGTGTGTCCCAGAGAACACCAATTCTAGAAGATGTTAGTAGATATACAAAAACTGTTCAAGGGTCAACTACTTTAGGAAATATGTCTATTTACTGTAGGACTTCAGAAACTTCTTGATGACTAAGAGAGGGAGATACAGTGTGTGTCATCAACTAAATATTTCATCAAAGAACTCTTTTTTTGGAGTATACTGCTGTGCAATGTTTTGGCAAATAGCTGATAAATTTAGGTTATTCAGGAAAATAAATTTGTTGTAGGTATAAATACTGTAACTTGCTTCTGTATTTCAGAGGGACCGCAGATAAAACACATAAAATTGATTGACGTTATGTGCCAGGCACTGTTTTACAAACTTTACATGCATTCACTGATTTAACATTCAGAACAACCGTATGAGGTAGGTCGAGTCACCACCCCCTTTTTATAGAAACTATCCAAGTTCATATGGCCAAGAGGTGGCAGAATGAGGATTCAAACCCACACTTATTAACTACTCTACTATATGGCGTTTCTAGGATCAGTTATAGGTCTAACTTTCTCTATCTGTCTAATCTTGTACCAGTGTTAACTGAGTAACTGAGTTCATTATTGTCGCTTTATAGAATGTTTTCGTGTCCTATAGGGCTTGTACCCCCTACCCCCGTACTTTTCTTTTCCTAGATTCTGATAGGTATTTTCACTTGTTTGTTCTTCCAGAGAACATGTAGAACAATTTGTCAAATTCAAAAAATAAAGTAAAAATTCTTTTTTACTTTAAAGAATTGATTGCAATTGTGTTAAAATTCTAAACTAATATGAGATGAATTGATATTTTTGTTGTCTGATATTTTATGATATTCAGACTTCCCATTCAGGAATATGATCTCCTTTCAGTCTTCTTTTAATCTTGGGTCTTCTTTTATTTCTCAGGCAGTTAGTTGATAACTCTCTTCTAGGGCATTTTCACCAACTCAGCCTGTCTTTAGAGATGAATCTTTGGGGGAGGGGCCTTCCTTCCAAAATCATCTCAGTCCCTTTATAATGCTGCCCGCTGCCTTGGGCTCCTCTCCTCATCCCATATTCTAGCCCCTAACCTGTACTTTCCCTTCTCTACTCTTTGACAGATTTTTGAAATCTTATTCTGCTATTTGATGCTTATACCATATTTGTGCTGCTACCATTATGCTCAGAAATCCTCCAGCAAGGCCAGACCCCCTTTACCTCTATGAGTGCGTCATCTAGAGCAAACCCCATCCCTCTTTGCCCTCCTGTTTCACCCCCATTTCACAGCATTACTGCACCGCCCCTCAGGCTTTACTATTGTCGGAAGCTGCTCCCACTCACACCTGGCCCTGCCCTTCACCCTTCAAGTTTCTTCTCCCACATCCTTCCCTCACCAAAAACAACAAGAGCCTCCCCAGCTCTCCCTGGCCCACATGCTACAATCTCAATGTTTCATCTCTTCCCCTGAGGTCCCATTGACAGAGATTATACAATTGGCTTTACAAAATAAAATGATACTCTATGTTCATCCTTCTCCACCCTCAAAAAGATCAGGCCCTCCTCTTCATTTTCATTCCAACATACACATAGCACAGGGATGCTTTTAGCAAGGCCGGAAGGAGGGTGGTGGCAAAGCAGCAGAAGAGTAATTCGCTTGTGCAAGTGTCCAGAAGTTGATTGTTCACAATTCAGTGAGTGCTTACCTCACTAAGGTATTATCAGGACATATCATTTTACTTAAATAGATAAATACATGGGGTTTTATTTCATTGTTTCAAGATAGTTCTGGAAATTTCTGTTAAATCCGTATCCAATAGAAATTCTGGTTTTCTCCAATAGAATACTTCTCTCGTTTGGCAGTTAAATCCAGTGAACTAAATAAAGCATAGTGACAGCAGTATTTCTGGCTTTTCCCATGTCCATCTGTCTATAAGAATGCAGTCACTAGTTGACATTTATTGAGTGCCCACTAATTATTAAGTGGGCTGAGCACTGCAAGAAGATGAAAAGAGACACTGACCCTTGTCCTCCAAAAGCTGACATTAGTGGTGCCTAGAGGTGAGACAGACACGAACGGAGAGTTCCTTCTCAGCCTCTGCTCTGAGGAAAGCCCCAGCCCCAGAGAGTGCAGGAAAAGGAAGCTTTTCAGTCAGGCTTTTCATAGGCAAACAAGGAAACCTCAAGAAAGGGTTCCCTCCGTCAGTACGACTGTCCATTTTCCTCACTGACTCATAGCCTGGATGGATGGAAACCAAGTAATCATTTTACCATTCGTGTGCAGAGCACGGGCTCTGAGACTGGAAATGAGGGAGTGAGGCCTTTAATTTGTCTCATGCACGAGGAAGCGACACGGACAGTTCAGCACCTTTACTCACCTGCTCTTCCAAGTTCCCTAAAACAAACCTCTGCCAGGACAATACGAGCTATCTATTACATGCTCTAGTCAATTCTCTCTTCATTACTAAGACAGTAAATCTTAAAGCAATGAACTCAAGCAGCTTCATTTTATTCAGAAAAACATGAAAAATGTTTATACTGATAGTGAAGCGGGGCCCGGTTGACACCCCCATAGCAGAGGCCTCTCCACGTCCCTGCCCTCACCTTTCCTTGACCTAACGCTTAGTAATAGATTATCCCCCTGCAGCTTGAGCTCGCAATGTCCCCTGCCCAGTTCCCTGTTGTAGAAAATTACCCTGAAACTTATCACTCATACCCCCCTGCTTACTGATCACAATCTTTATGGCCTGGCATTCTTTCCAGGTTACGGTCATCACTGCTCCTGGGTTGATGAGCATGTTGGAGAGCCACATCGCCAGAGGCCCGAAACCGTGGCCTCTGGAGGAACACCCAGATTTTCCCTTAAAAACCCCAAGCCGCTCTGAGAATGTGAAGGCCGTTTTTGGAGGTGTTAACCCGCTGCCTTCTCAGAGCGCCGGTGCTCTGATAATAAACGCTTCTTCTAGGACCCAACTCCTGTGTCTATAGTGGCTGAGCGGTGCAGGCAGCATGAGCCCCGGACTCATTTGGCCTCCGGTTTCAATAGTTTAGGATGTTTTGGTGTCGAATGAAGAAGAAGGTGGCATTTTAAATAATGGTGTGTAACTCTAGATGTGTCCCTACAAGGAAGGACGAAAATTCCTAGTTGGTTCCAGTGACTGAGCACATGGTCTCTCCCCTAGACCACTGCAGCGGCCTCCTGCCTGGACGTTGTACCCGTTCCGGTCCCGTGAGTGCGCAAATAAGTATCTGATGTGTCTCATAAGCCCTCGATTCAATCTGTTGACTATATTAGCTATTTGGCTCAGTCTGATTCAGAAAAACAAAACATGATCCCGGTTATGAACCTGAAGGAAACATTTCCACAAATTTATTTCAGTTGGTCTGACCACAAGCTGTTGCTGAGCCTCTCCCGTGGAAGTGTCAGGCGCGGAGCTGGCCCGGGTAGGTAGGTAGCTTGAAAGAAGTGATGGTGTTCTCTGCTTCTGAGAAGCTCACAGAGTCCCTGGGACTAGAGGTTAAAAGAGGTTATGATGGTGTGATGGTATGAGCTGTAACGGGGACACAATGGCAGGCAATTGCCTTTTCCTTTCCTGGGGTTGGGGGACGGAGAGACCTGGGTTTTGAGAAATAAACAGGGGTGTCTCAGCCTTAATAGGGGACATTCCAAACTGAGGCGCCAGTGTGCACAGGCTCCAGGCCTGGTCAAGGAACAGTGAGCACCAAAAGTGGAAGCCAGCAGGCCAGCTAAGGCTGACAGAGGAGGGTCCGACATGCCAGGCTAAGGAAATTCTCCTGTGTCCTATCGGCGAGAAGGAACCAAAGCAGGGTTTTCCACAGGGAGATTTAGTAGCTCCAGCAGGCATGTGGAGGACGGTTTGCAGGAGGGAGGGAGTACAGGCAGGGAGACCACCAGGAGGCTGTGGCCAAAGCCCAGGGGATGTTGAAGGTCTGAGGCAGAGCCTCCGACCTGCTCTGGTAACTCACCGACAGATTTATTCTCCATAGCTTTTAAGAACACTCTCCACTAATGAAAAGGGCTTTAAAACTGAAAACAACTCGGAGACTCACAATTAAATTGTGTCTTCCTCGTTTATAAAGTGCACGTACCTTCTCTAATGTCTGAGAGTCCAGGCTGAACTTCGAACTTGCTCTTTCCGTGCTGAGGACATCAGGAAAAGGAATCATTATTCTTAGAGGTGGTGATAGACACTGCTACTTGTCTCACAACATCTGCTCTGTTTTACTCTTGAGTAACAGAATCTTCCATTTTTACCCAACCACGTGGCTATGGGGAATTCTGACAATATTTCTCAGCCTCTTTTATAGCTAAATATGATTGTGTTACTAAGTTCTTCTGGCCCATGGGATGTGAGCAACAGGTGGTATGTGTGATTTCAGGAAGGTAACTTGAGGGGAGGGATGTGTGTCTTCTGTCTTTCTCCTACTGATGGCTGAAATGAGAAGGTAACGTGGCTGGAGCCCCAGCAGCCACTTTGAACCAGGAAGTGATTTTAGGAATGCTTGTTATGTACAGCAGAGCAACAAAATAGAAGTTTCCTTGGTCCTTGTCACCATGGAGTTGCCACATCATCCCAGGACTGCTCGCCGCCAGCCCTGTCCTTTAGAGATAATCTCTCTTTTATAAGCCATTTTATTTTGCAGTAAAACCTAATCCTAAGTGATACGGTATGAAACTTGAAAAGGAGGCTAGAAGATAAGCTTCATAACAGCATTTTTCAGACTCAGATGATCTCAAAACCCTTAGTGGCTTGACCTTGAAAAACTTGATAATTACTTACTCTAGAAACACTGTCTCAGTTTGGGGAAAAAAAGGAAAAGAATTAAGATGGCCAACCCCACACAGCTTTTAGATTATTGCTGTTTCACCAAAATGCCCAGCAATCTGCCACTCTTTATGGAGTGGCCGGGGCATGTCCACAAGGGATTCATAGGTGGGTCCCCTTTCTGCCAGGACAGCACTTTCCTCCACTCTCTGAGCGGTCGTCTAGGGCACCCTGGATACAGGTTAGTCTGGGTATCCAGACTAAGAAAGTGAATGTACCACTGTTGGCTGTTCTGACATGGGGACGGGAGGGAATTCATTAGCAGGGCAAGAATGAAATCCTATGACTGAGGATAGGAAAGCCATACTTCTGTGGTAAACTCAAGTAAAAATAAATTTCCACAAGAGTTAATGACGTTATAGAAAATTAGAAAAATAAAGGGCACCTTCACAAATAAATTCTCAAGTAGTTCAAAAGAGCAGATACACAATTTGAAATGCAGAATCACAGAATGTTAGAGAAAACTGGGACACAGATAGTTTCTTACCAAAGAAAGATCATTGTTGCTATTTTTTTTTAAAAAAATAGCACTTACTTTATTCTGATTATAAAATGTTATATAATTAACCATGAGAGAAAAGAAAATCAAAACCACAATGAGATACCACTTCACAACCACTAGGATGGCTGTCATCGGAAAGATAGATAATAACATGTGTTGACGAAGATACGGAGAAAGTGAAACCCTCATACACGGCTGGTAGGCATGTAAAGTGGTACACTGCTTTGGAAAAGAACTAATACAACCTTTTCCACAAATCTGTAGCATCTCTTATTTCTCCAGATGATCCCTCCACCCGCTTTGAGACCATTCTTCCCACCAAAACACCCGGGCCTTGTGCATGCAGAGGGCCAGCCCTTCCCAGTGCCAAGAGAGGCGGGAGCCCCAAGTCACCATTCCTTCGTGCCCCTGCTCCTGTGGCAACTGGATCTATGGAGTTACGGGTCTTGGGGACAAAGAACACAGAGGTAAAACGCCGTTCTCATCCCATCAGACCAAGGGTACGTACTATCAACACCACTTATCATGTTGATGTTGGCCTTGATCATCTGGCCGAGGTCGTGTTCACCAGGTTCCTCCACTGCAAAGTTCCTCTCCCCACCCCTTTGCATACTGTACCCTTTAGAAGGAAGTCACTGTGCACGGCCCTCACTTAAAAGCTGGGGAGTTGTGCTCCACCTCCTAAAGGACAAACTATCTACACAATGTATTTGGAATTTTTCTGCCCAGGAGACTTGTTCATTCTCCCTGTATTAGCCAGAGTTCTCCAGAGAAACAGAATCAATAGGATAGATGATGATAGATGATAGATTAGATAGATAGATAGATAGATAGATAGATAGATAGATAGATAGATAGATAGATAGATAATGAAGAATTGGCAATTACAGACGTTGACAAGTCCCAAAATCTGCAGGGTGAATTGGCAAGCTGAGGACCCAAGAGAGCTGATGGTGTAGTTCCAGCCTGAGTCTGAAGGCCCAAAGGCCTAAGAACCAGAAACGGTGATGTTTCAGCTTGAGTCTGAAGGCAAGTGAATTGGTATAAATGCACATCTGGCCATTTCTCCTTCCAAGCAAAGTGAACAGCTAGGTGCATTGCCTGAAGTTCTGACCCTGGGAGGATTTTCCTTTGCCGCTGTCCTCAGGGATGTCCCAGAAAGGCCTGGAGTGCTGCCGCTGTGCACATTCAGGTGGTACCTGTGTATTGTATAGAACCATCCATAAACCAGGCTGTCTTCTCCTCCTCTGCCAACTGGTTGTGGGGAGCTCACCATGAGGTCATAGGTATAGGCTGGGGGAGAGAAGATGGCACAGCAGGAGTGGGGACCGAGGGCATTTGGGCCTCTTCTTCATGTAACTTACTTGTGCCTTCAGGGCCTGCTTGGGCCTAATTTCATGTACGAGTATACCACTTCCATTTGATGATGGAGTACTGCTGTGCACGCCCAACTCTGTGGCTTGGTGGGTCATACAATGCCTGGTTTATGATGGGAAGTTCAGGTTGCGTGCTCATTTGGTGGCCCATAGTTAAGCATTTAGTCCCTACCAAAGCCCAGCAGAAGGCCAACAGCTGTTTCTCAAAAGGAGAGTAGTTATCCATAGATGATGGAAGATTTTTGCTCCCAAATCCTAAGGGCCTGTGCTGTAATTCACTTGTAGGGACCTGCCAAAGGCTCCAAACAGCATCCCTTTCTGCCACTGCCACTTCAAGCACCATTGGACTTGCTGGATCATATGGCTCCAACAGCAGAGCAGCTTGTATGGCACTGAGTTCCCTCAAATTAAGACAGATGCAAACTGAAAGTAAAAAAGAATCCCAAATGGAGTCACATGTGCCTGCGAATACAATGCACACCCACAAAGAGCAGTTAATTGAGGGTTTCTCCCATCCCCCTATTTGCACACCTTCTCTTGTTCTGGGCCTCACTCAAAGCTGGTGGCATTTTGGGTCACTGGGTAAATGGGCTGGAGTAATACACTCAAATGAAAACTATCTTGCTTGCAAAATCCAAAGAGGTCCCCAAGGCATAATAGGTTGTCAGAGGAGACAGACACAATTCAAGTAGCAGGAGTTATGCTCCACCTGCTAGAGGACATAATGTATTTGAAATTTTTCAGCCCAGGAGGTTGTCTATTCTCCCCATTATCTGTTTATTCAATCATTTATATCATTATTGACCCGTGGATATTTGTTTATATTTTAGGTATATTCCAATACTGCTTGATTACTTTTGTTGCTCAAGTTGTTCCAGCTTTGGCCATTGGGACCAGTGCTTTATAAAGCTCCCTAGGTGATTCCAGTGTGCAGCCAAGGCTGAGAACCACCGCTTTAAGTAAAATAGTGTTTAGAATTTTATTGCCATGAAAGCACTGATTTCCCTCGAATTAGGACAGATGCAAACTGAAAGTAAAAAAGAACCCCAAATGGAGTCACATGTGCCTGTGGATACTAATCTACACCCCCAAAGGGCAGTTAATTGAGGGTTCCTCCCATCCCCCTAGTAAGGTTGAACAACTCTTCATTTGTTTCTGTGTGTTTTTTTTTAAGGTTTTTATTCAAATCTTTTTACCATTTTTTTTTTACTTACAATGTTGTGTTTTATTGTTTTTTAAAAGATTTTTATTAAAACTATTAGTTTTAGGTGCAAATAATAGTTATTCAACATTTATATTCCTAAAGAAGTGATCACCACAATAAGTAACACACAAAACAACACTAGTCAATATCCATGAAAGTAACAAATATATATATATATATATATACACATATATATATATATATGTATATATATATATATGTATATATATATATATATATTCAATTCTCCTATCTACCTTTTCTCCTGTTTTAATTTTTAATTTTAAGATTTTTATTAAACGTATAGCTAACATACAATATTATATTAATTTCAGGTATATACAATAGTTATCCAACATTTATATACCTAAAGCAGTGATCACTGTGATAAGTCCAGCAACCATCTGACACCACCCTATCTCAATATTATTGGCTATATTCCCTGTTCTTTTCATTACATCCCCATGACTTATTTGTTTTATACCTAGAAATTTGGACCACTTAATTGTCCTTTTCCTTTCATCCCCTTTTTAATTTTTCAGTTACAGTTGACAGTCAGTATTATTTTATATTAATTTCAGGTGCACAGCACAGTGGTTAGACATTTATGTAATTTAAGAAGTGATCCCCCTGACTAGTTTAGTACCCACCTGGCACTATACATAGTTATTACCATGTTGACTATATTCACTGTGCTTTACCTTACATCCCCATGACTATTTTGTAACTACCAATTTGTACTTTTTAATCCCTTCACTTTTTTACCCTGGCCCTCAAACCCCCTCCCGTCTATCACCCCAATAAATCTAGTACCCATCTGACACCATACATAGTTATGACAATATTATTGACTATATTCCTTATGCTGTACTATATATCCCCATAACTATTTTGTAACAACCAATTTATACTTCTTAATCCCTTCCCCCTTTTCACCCACATCCCCAACCCGCTCTCATGTAGCAACCATCAAATTGTTCTTTGTATCTATGAGTCTGTTTCTGTTTTGTTTGTTTTGTTCTTTAGATTCCACATATAAGCAAAATCACATTGCATGTGTCTTTCTCTGTCTGACATACTCCACTTAGCACAGTATCCTCTAGGTCCATCCCTGCTGCAGATGGCAAGAACCCATTCCCTTCCATGGCCGAGCAATATTCCATTGTATATATGTACCACCTCCTCTTTATTCTTCCATCAACAGACACCCAGGGTGCCTCCACATCTTAACCATTGTAAACAGTGCTGTGATGAACATATGGATGCACACATACCCTCAAAGTAGTGTTTGGGTTTCTTTGGATGAATTACCAGGAAATGGGATTACTGGGTCCTTCTTTGTCTCTTGTTATAGACTTTGTTTTGAAATCTATTTTGTCTAGTATATATATTGCTACTCCAGCTTTTTGTTTTTTAAATTTTCATTTTTATGAAATAACTTTTTACATCCCTTTACTTTCAGTCTATGTGTGTCTTTCAATCTGAAGTGAGTCTCTTATAGGCAGTGTATGTAAGGGTTTTGTTTTCTTATCCATTCAGCCACCCTATGTTTTTGATTAGAGCATTTAATCCATTTACATTGAAAGCAATTGTTGGTAGATATGTAGTTATTGCCGTTTTAATCATATTTTGATCTTTTTTTCCATCTTAAAGAAGTCCCAGGATGGCCGGCTTGCTCAGTGGTTAGAGCGCAGCGCTCATAACACCAAGGTCGCTGGTTCAATTCCCACATGGGCCAGTGAGCTGCGCCCTCCCACAACTAGATTGAAAACAACAACTTGACATGGAGCTGATGGGTCCTAGAAAAACACACTGTTCCTCAATATTCCCGAATAAAAAAAATTTTTTTTTTAAAAAAAGGAAGAAGTCCCTCTAACATTCCTTGTAGTGTTCTTTGTCTGGAGTTTTCTCCTGTTCTTTCATTTGGGACACATTTCTTTGTTTCCTCATTTTGGCAGCTTCTCTGTTTCTATGTGTTAGGTAGGGCTGCTATATCTCCCAGTCTTTCCAGGTGGCCTTATGTAGTAGGTGTGCTGCGGGGCCCAGTGGCACAGTCTCTCTGGGCACCTGAGCTGTGTGTGCTGCAGGAGTGTTCTTTGTATGGATGGTGTGTGCCCTCCTGTTATAGTTGTGCTGTGATTGCTATTGGCATGTCAGTGGGTGGTACTGACCCTCAGGGTGACTGGCTGTGGAGTTTGGCCTCGTCCACAGCTTATGGGCGGCAATGTGAAAGATTTACCCTATAGAGCGGGATTCATCCCAGCAGGCTCTGGTGCCTGTTGAGTCCGCCCTTTGTGTGTGCTGCTTGTGGGGTTAATTGGGTAGTGCTCTGCTGTGGCCTGAAGCTAACTTCCAAGCATGTTGATTCTGGGGCATCTTGGGAGGGTGCAGGCCCAGGTCACCTACTGCCTGTGACTTGCCAGGGGTGACCTGGCAAGAGCTACAAAGAGATCCATGGTTGGTTGCTGCCTGTGCTGGATCTGGAGGTTCATGGGAGAGGCCACACTGCAAACCGAGGAGAGCTGCCCCCAGTACCAGGTCTGGGGTAGCTCCACAAAAAGCCAGGACACTCTAAGGGCTGCTGCCACCTGCTGGCTCCCATAGGGTTCAGCAGCTGATAAAACCTGCAGTGGGAAAGTTGGGTGAGGCACAGTCTCAGTGAATCAGCAGGGTGGAGCAGCAGAGCTCACCAGGCCAATCAGATTCAGATTTGGCCTGTGGGGGAGGGCTCAGCACAGGAAAGATGGCGCCTGCCTACCGGATGCATAGTAGAAAGGCCCTACACAGGGAAAATGGGAACTATCCCTCCAGTCTTCACCCCAAAGTTAAACAACTCGGTCACTCCCCATATGTCTCCGACGCCCCCAGAGTCACCATCCCTTTGCTGGAGCCCAGGGTGAGTACCTGTGTGGGCCCTTTAAGAGGATGCCTGGGTTTCCTGCAGCCTTCCATTCCACCTGGACAGCTAAAATCCCCACTGTTTTTCACAGCCATATGTTGTGGGGGCTCCTATTCCCGGCACCAGTACTCTGGGCTGGGGAGCCTGGTGTGGAGGCTGGGGTCTCTCACTTCTTCATGGGGAACCTGGTGGCTCCCATGTGGGTGTGGGACCAGCCTGTTTTGCATCTCGGCTCCTCCTACCAGTCTCGTCGTGGCTTCCTTATATCCTTAGTTATAAAACTTCTGCTCAGCTAGACTTCAGGTGGTTCTCCAGTTTGATTGTTCTATAATTTAGTTGTAAATTTAATGTGTTCACAGGATGAGGCATGCACAGCGTTTATCTATTCCGCCATATTGTATCTCCTCTCTTTTGCCCATTTTTATTTGAATTGTTTGTCTTTTTATTATTGGCTTTTAAGAATATTTTATATAGTCTGGTCTTATAGATGTGTTGTGATTATTTTCTCCCAGCATATGGTTTGCCTTTTCATTTTCTTTACTGTGACTTTCAAAGAGCAAATTCTCAAATTTGATGAAGTCAAACTTATGTACTTTCTTTTATGGCTTCCTTTGTGTTCTAAGAAAACTTTCCTACCCCAAAATTGCAAAGATTTTTCTCTCATCTTTTCTTTTGAAAGTTTTATAATTTTAGGTTTTACTGTTTGATCTGTTAGATTAATTTTAGATTAATTTTTAGATTTATTTTTGTGTATGATCTCAGATAAGGGTCTGTATTAATTTGTTACGGCTGCCATAACAAAGTACTGGGTGGCTGAAAACAACAGAACTTTATTGTCTCATGGTTCTGGAGCTGGAAGTTCAAGATCAAGGTGTTAGCAGGGCATTCTCTTTCCAAAGGCTCTAAGGAAGAATGCTTCTTGGCTCTTCCAGCTTCTGGGGACTCCTGACACTCCTTGGTGTTCCTTGGCTTATAGATATATCACTCTGATCTCTGCCTGCACCATCACATGGTATTCTGCCTGTGTCTGTATCTTCACATGACTGTCTTCTCATAAGGACATCAGTCATGATGGATTAGGGGCCCATCCTGCTCATCTTAACTTCACCAGTTTCTTCTGCAATGACTCTATTTCTAAATAAGTTCCCATTTTGAGGTACTGGGGGTTAGGATTTCAATATATATTTTGGGGTGGGGGAACACAATTAAACCCATAACAGGGTCAGTGTTCATTTTCAAATTTTTTTCTGTGTATCATTCAGTGTCTAATCAGTAGGCTGAAATCACACAGTAATTTTAACAGGGGAAGTTTGATATAAATAATTATTAACTATAATGGGATTAGAGGAACGAAAGGTTGGCTTGTAAGAGGTAAAAATAACCTCTGAAGAATATAGGAGTAGCATACGTAGGGACTAGTCACTAATCCTAGAGCTTAGATAAGGCACCAAAGAAGTTGCTCCTCCAGGGCTGAGATCCAGGCCAGGCAGGCGTGACCATGGCTGACTGGAGGATAAAAAAGTTTGCTGGGGTGCTGTGCTAGTGGGACTCGCTGGACCTGGGCAATTTGGGTGCCAAAGTAAACTGTGCAGAGGAAAGTGCTATGCCTTGCAACGTGCCAAAAGGTGCCCTCTGGGGTGCTCAGGAAAGCTACTCTGCCAGGAGGTGCCATAATGGCAGCATTCTGCTATGAAGGTGCATCATTCTGCTGCCCAACATGGGGCCAGCGGAAGCTGCCCACAGGGACGTGCTATATGCTGCTTACCACTGGAGGCTGCTGACCCCTGCGTGCTGTAGGAGCCCAGCCTGACAGGAGCAACCCTTGCTGCAGGAGCCTAGTAAGAGAAGCACATTGGATCCCAGAAGAAAAGCCCCTCCCTCCTCCCGTGTCCCTAAAGTATCTTCTACTGACAACACTTAGCATCATGTCAGCAGGCAAAGGAGAAATATTTACAGGGCCCAGTTCCATTATCACAGAGCAGGCAATGAAATATGGACTTAGAGCTGAGAGGCAATAAATTGATAACCAACACAGCCCACCCCTTTTCAGCTTCCATATACATCCTTTTACACACATTGCAACTTCTGTAAAATAGCAAAGCAACTTTATATTTCTACTTAACAAGACGCAGGGCATCCTTACAAGTGAAGTTTTCACTCTTTCCCCAAAATGAAGACAGTCAAGGTCTAAGCAGTCACTGTATCTATTACTGGTTATGTTAATTAATTTTCAAATTTATCACAATTCTGTTTACTATTCTGCTATCCTAAAGATTAAGTTATAAAGTTAACCTCCAACAGTTTATATATAAAATGAAAAAATGGGAAGGAGGAGAAAGATGAAAAACATTGTTGGCATAGACAAATAAAAACATACATATGATAAGCAAAGAGGAAGTATGCAAAGCTCTACAGGCCTCATTTCTTCAATTGGCCATAAGGTCATAATTGATATCTACAGCTTCTTTCTTTCACTGCCCATTCTATATTTCCCTCAGTCAGAGCCTCAGCTGGTCGGGTTCTTTACCTGGTGGAATAACTCAAACTTTCATTCCCAAAAGGACTGGTAGTCAATTTCCTTACATTTTTTTGTTTGCTTCTATGGTTTCCTTTAACCCTTAATGTTGGGCATGGAAATAGTAAAGCTATCCCAGAAATCCCCCTACATTTCAGTCTTAGTTCTCCTTGCCCCCATTGTGTAGCAACAACTCAGTTGCCCCTTGCTAACTAAGATTAATCACTCCAGCGAATAGAGTAACTCTCTTTCTACCTGTTGGTTCAATAGCAGAAGGACCAACAGAAAATTGCCAGGTGGAAGTCTCATCTTCCAGTTTTAGTGAACCATTGTTGTTTCCCCTGTGGAAAGATTTCCTCTTTGGGGACTAAGACCTCCAAACCAGCAGAGCTCAAGGTTATCAGGAGGAGAAGCAAAATTGCCTGTAATGAATTATTGAATATAATAGTACGAAGAGCCACCCCACTTCCACCCCTTGATTCTGGACCCATGTGTTTGGTTATATGGGAGACAGCAAGGTACTTCCTCAAGGGGGACCAGCCCCCTCTTTACTCAAGGAGCTTAGAGTCTGTGAAGTGACTTAAGTCTAGAAACTGGATAAGCAGCCATGACTGCCCTCAGTGATGACTCAACTCAAGTTTTTAGCTACCAGATCTGGAGTTTTTTCTTCTTATATAGATCAAGCAATACTCTAGACTGCTTATCTATTTCATTCCTAGGAATATCACGGTAAGTTAACCACCGTTAAGGACCTTTAGAGGTCAAGACATTCTGATTACCCTTCACAGTAGATACACCCGTTTTGTCTTTGGTGATCAAGGGCTGCCACTACTTCTGCCACTCCGAGCTCCCATCAATTCCCAATGGAATTGGGGAGATGATGTCGATGGTGGTATCTCCTACCTGGCCCATCAAGGAGAGCGACCACAGAGCTCTCCTTTGAGAGAGCTTGCAGGGGCTCCTCTCATTAATGCATTTCTCCATGCTTTAGGGAGGGAGATGTGTTCTGGGCCTTGTCCTGGAGCATAGTTGGGGGCAGGACTGAACAATGATATGATGAGAATGGTAAAGAAGTGTTTTGTACCATCTCCTGGGCTCTGTTCAAACTGAGCCATTTTTTCCTAATAATAAGGGCTGCTTAGATATTTTAGAGCAGGACAGAAGATTGTAGAAAGATATTAGTGTACAATGGTACCTCGGTTTTCGAACGTAATCCATGAGTTCTGAAACGTTCAAAAACAGCCGACAGCTAGGCCTCAGGATCTTGCACTCAGTGGAAGCCGTCTGACATGTTCAACTTCTGAGTCGTGTTCGAAAACCAAAGCATTTATTTCTGGGTTTACGGTGTTCATAAACCAAAATGTTCATCAACAGAGATGTTCGAAAACCGAGGTACTACTGTATTTCATGAATCAAAGCCTCAGGATGGCAGAAACCAGGGAAGTCTCTGGGTTTTTTCAGTTGCATTCATTTGTGTGTCTTCTTTTTAGGATTCTGCTATAATTGTGACAAATTTCCCATCTTTAGTCTTGGGTCTTTCTGTTCAAATTCTAGGGGGGAAAATGCTGATTTCTTTTTCTCATATCAATATTCTTGGAGCCTCTACTGATCAAAGCCAAATTCAGTAACAAGGCATACTTTTAACTGGCCTGGTTAACAAGTATTTTAAAGAGCAAAAACCTTTCACATCAACTGGCATAAATGCTTCTGACATCATGCTTTTCAACTGGAAAAAGTGCTTGGGAAATTGCACAATGGTATGTATAAACCTGAACCAACAGTACTCACAAGGTAAACTATGTGATTTATCTAAGCATAGTAAACACTTCAGTGTCCAGTTTTCAGACACTGTATGAAAATGTCTCATGTAAATAGTAGCAGTAATGTCTCATGTAGATAGTAGCAGTAACTGTCCCTATAGCAAAATTACTAAGCATGAGGCGAAATCAAATTTTTCTAAAGAATATTTGCTCAGTAATGTCTTTGCCCTTTTATTTACAAGGTAGAAGAGGGAAGAAATGTGTAAAACATTCTTACAATACCTTCTCTTTTCTCATATCCTTTTCCTTGCCATGGGGGGAAAAAAGTACTATCCACAGAAATTCAAGACCCATGCCATATCACTAAAGCTGTCAAGTTTTGCGATTCACACCGTGACCATTCAGTGCTCCCTGATTGGCAAATCTCTTCTCTCTGGGAGTGGGTGTCTCTGAAGCCTCCCACGTCGCTGTGTCGGTACTTCTTCGGAACGACAACTCGCCAAGCCATTACAGCAGAATTTAAACTGCTTTCAAATGAAACAGATTGTTCTCTGTTAACTCCATCTTTACTTTTGCCTACAGAACTACTAGAGGTGCCTGGAATATATTGTTGTTGTTATTATTATTATTAATTATTTTAATAACTTTTTATTTTTCAATTACAGTTGACATACAACATTATATTAGTTTTGGGTGTACAACACAGTGATCAGACATTTACATAACTTATGAGTGATCGCCCCAGTAAGTCTAGTATCCATCTGACACCATACATCATTATTACAATATTATTGACTATATTCCTTATGCTATACTTTACATCCCCATGCCTATTTTGTAACTACGAATTTGTACTGCTTACTCCCTTCACCATTTTCACCCATCTCCCTCACACCCCTCTCATATGACAATGATCACAATGTTCTCTGTATCTATGAATCTGTTTCTGTTTTGATTGTTTACTTTGTTCTTCAGCTTCCACATATAAGTGAAATCATATGGCATTTGTCTTTCTCCATTTGACCTACTCCACTCAGCACAATACTCTGTGTCTATCCATGTTGTTGCAGGTGGCAGCATTTCATTTTTTTTCTATGACTGAGTAATATTCCACTGTATACCTGTATATATTTTCTTTATTCATTCATCCATTGATGGACACGTAGGTTGCTTCCGTATCTTGGCCATTGTAAACAATGCTGCAATGAACACAAGGATGCGCACGCACGTCTTTCTGAATTAGTGTCTTGGGTTTTTTCGGACAAATACCCGGAAGTGAGATTACTGGTTCCTTCTTTGTCTCTTGTTATTGACTTTGTTTTAAAATCTATTTTGTCTAATACAAGTATTGCTACCTTAGCTTTTTTTGTTTGTTTCCATTTGCATGAAATATCTTATTCCATTCCTTTATTTTCTATATGTGTATGTCTTTCGATCTGAAGTGGGTCTCTTACAGGCAGTATATGTAAGGGTTTTGTTTTCTTATCCATTCAGCCACCCTATGTCTTTTGGGTGAAGCATTTACTCAATTTACATTTAAAGTAATTATTAATAAGAATGCAGTTACTGCCCTGCTATTATTTATCTTTATGGTCTTGTCCCCCACCCAGCCCCGCCTTCTTCTTAAAGGAGTCCCTTGTAATACTGGTTTGGTAGTGATGAACTCCTTTACTTTTTCTTGTCTGAGAAGCTCTTTATCTCTCCTTCAATTCTAAATGATAGCTTTGCTCGGTAGAGTAATCTTGGTTGTAGGTCCTTGATTTTCATCACTTTGAATGATTTTTGCCACTCTCTTCTGGCCTGCAAAGTTTCTCCTTTGTGTGTTTCTGGCTCTGTCTCTTCTCTTCTTATAAGGAGATCAGTCATTGGATTTAAGACCCTACTCCTGTATAATGTCATATTAACTTAGCTAACTACGTCTGCAAAGTCCAAATAAGGTTCCAGAAGTTAGGACTTCAACATATATTTTGGAGGGACACAATTCAACTCATACAATGTATAAATGTCCAAATTTCAGAGAAAATGCCAAATTATTTTCCAAAGTAGATATGAAAATTTGCGCTCCCACTAACATTGAATAAAGGTCAGTATTATCAGACCATTTAAATTTTTACTGGCTGATGAGTATAAAATTGTACGAATATGTCATTGCAGTCTGCACTTATAGATTCCAATTAATAATTATGTTCAACATCTCTTTATATGTTTATTGGCCATGTGTTTCTTCCTCTGGGAAAACATTGTTCTTTTTCTTTTACTAGGTTGCTTATACTTTTTTTTTTTTTTTTTACTGATCTGTAACAGTTCTTTATCTATTGATACCAATCCTTCACCAGTTTATAAATATCTTCTATATATAACTTCACTTTCTCTAAGGTAACTTGGATAAACAAAAGTTCTTAATTTTACGTAGTGATATTTATCAATCTTTTCTTGTACAGTCAAGATTTTTGTGTCTTCTTTAAATTATCTTTTCCTACCCCAAGTTGTAAACTGTGTCTACCTCTATTTTGTATAATGAAATTTTAAAAAATTGGGGTGGGAGTGGTGTCTGCTTAACCTATCGATCGATAAGGGAGGAATGTTGGTATCGCCCATTAAAATCGTGGATTTATCCATTTCTGTCTATCATTTCATTTTTTCTTCATAAATTTTTAATTCTATTATTTATTAAGTGCATATAAGAGGATTATCTGTATCTTCTTGCTTTTTGCCTTAAAATCCATTTTATCTAGTATTACTAGATAAACCAGCTTTATTTTGATTAGTATTTTACTGATATATCAGGTTCCATTCATTACAACATTTGTGTTTCCTGATGCTTTAAGTTTGTCCCTTGTCACCAACACATTTTTGAAATCCAATTAGTCAGTCTTTGTCTTCAACTGATGAATTAATTTGCCTATATTTATTGTAATTATTTATCAGTTTAAACCTGTTTCTGTAACCTTAATTTTTTATTTCAGTCTGACCCACTTTTTCCATATTTATTGTTAATCTTTTCTTTAAACTAATAGCTGTATCTTCTCCCAAATAAGAAGAAAGCTTTATTATATGCTCATATCTGTTCATCTCTATTCTCCAAACCCACTTCATGTTATTACCTCCACTTTTATGCCATCTTATTGTGGATATGTATCCTCTTTTTTTGTAGTCTTAGCTATTTTTTCAAGTTAAACAAAATTGACCAGTGTACTTGATCATCTTTACTTCATGTGTCTTTTGTGACATCTATTATACTAGATTTGTTCTCCCCTTATTTAAGCCCTTTGTCCAAAACAATTTCAATGTAGTCTTTGTGTAGCAGATTTTCTGAGAACTTCTATGCATGAGAATATTTTTTTATCATGCCCTGTTTTTGAATGGGAAACTAGACATAGGATAGAGGCTGGTTCTAATTTCTTTTCTTTTAATACCTTAAAAATACCACTGCACTATTTTCTTGAATCAATTATTGCCATTTGAAAATCTGATGTCAATATGACTTCTGTCCTCTTTTTGTGATCTTTTCTTTCTCTTTACAGTCTTTTAGAATTTCCTCTGCTTCTTTGAAATTCTTAATTTTACTATAAAATGTCCTAGTATGGATTATTTTACTTATCTTTCTTCTATAACCCCTTTAATTTTTCATCTTGTTATAATTACAGAAAACTGTTTCAAGTTTTCTTCATTTCTTTCTCTTTATTTTTATTTTTCCTCTTTTTCTAGGACTTTTATTACACACATGGTAGTTCTTCTACTTGTATCTTCCAAATAACCAAGGTTTTTCTTTATATTTTATGCTTTTGGACCTTCCTTCTTCCTTCTGAAAGATTTCCTCCATCTAGTCTTCCAAGTTGCTAATTTATAATGCAGTTTTATCCATTCTGTTATTTTTCCATCTGATGTGTTTATTTCAGCTATTAAATTTTCATACCTAAGATTTCTTATTGCTTTGTTTTCTTATTCTTGTTTATATTGTCATTATGTTTGTAATCTCTTTTTGTATGTTTATTAAGCCAATATTAAATTATTCAGTCATTTGTTTTCACATGTATACTTGGATTCTGTAGCCTACTATATTTCATTTCAAATAGTTGTGCTTCTCAAATCGCTTGTTAGACCTGTGAGTTCATTTTCCCCTGGAGGTATAGACTCCCTTTCTATACAGGAAGTTCTAATTAGCTCATTCCCAGTCAGCCCCAATTAGCCCAAAGGGTGGGGATGGATTAGCCACAGGTGAGGAAAGAAGCCAAAGCACAGGAAAACCACAGTCACTCATTCCCCACTTCACAAAACAATAAAGTCAGCACTTCACTCTTTGTTTTCCAGGATGTTCAACATTAAGAGGCGATCCTCTTGGACTACAATTTGCCAGCCCTGGGTGTGGAGGGTAAAGGGTAGTGATAACCCAAGGTTAGTTAGTCCTCACCTCAAGTACAACTATTAAATCTGGAGTTGTGAATCTGATTTGATCTCTTTGTTTAGTATCACTGGGAGGCAAATCCCTGGCAGATTCTCCATCACTGCGCCCTGTTTGTGCTAACATTTTCCTTCAGTGGGTACCAGGAAATCTCCTTTGTCCAGAAATATCTCTTTTGCGAGAATTTCCCAGTTCTATATCCCATCCCTTTGCATTTCTTCCTCTGTGATTCTTTTCTCTCCTTTACTTCTTCAGACACTTATTAAGGCCAACTCTGGGTCAGGTACCATACTAGGTCCTAATTCTGCAGGTGTGAGGAGCAAATGTGCTTACAGAATTTAAAAAGGTGGAGCAGAAATGTGACCAAGGTTGGAACATTAAAGACAAATTTTGACTCTTTTCAGTGGCAGCAAAGCAAGGAGAGAGTGCTGCCTTCCTCTGGGGTGGAGCCCGGAAATGGTGACGGAAAGTCACTCCAAAACAGTGGTTCTAACCTTGACTGATCCTAGAACCACCTGGGGAGTTTTTTAAAATCCTAATGTCCATATACACATTGTATCACTTAAATCATAACCCCTGGGGGTGGAACCTAGGCATCAATATTTTTTTAAAGTTTTACAGGAAAATTCATGTACATCCAAGTTTGAGAAACACTGCTTGAATATACAGGCAAGCACCAGGGTTAGAATCAGGAGTTCTGAGTTGTTATGGGTTGAATTGTGTCCTCCAAAAGTCATATGTTGATATTCTAACCCCCAGTATCTCGGAACATGACTTTATTTGGAGATAGGTTCTTTACAGAGGTAATCAAATTAAAATGAGATCATTTGAGTGGGCCATACTGCAATACGACTGGTGCCCCTGTAAAAAGCGGGAATTTGGAGACAGGAATGCATACAGAGAAAACAGTGTTGACAACCATCTACAAGCCAAGAAGAAAGGTCTGGACTAGATCGTTTCCTCACATCCCTCAGAGGGAACCAACCCCACCAACACCTTATTTCAGGCTTCTGGTCTCCATAACTGTGAGACAATACATTTCTGTTGTTTAAGCCACCTAGCTTTTTTTTTTTTCTCCTACTCCCCCCATTCCACTGTCAGGGCTCCAAGCTTTCCTTCTTTTTTTAACATAGTTGTAACTCCACCCTCATAGCCGGAGCTTGTGTAGGGGAGCAGGAGAAATAATAACTGCGGTGGGCATCCAGGAAACTTCTCCATGGCTCGATCAGGAGAAAAACGTGTCATTCATGAACCCACTGTACTCATCACATTTCCAGAGAAACAGAATTGTAAGTGGTGGCTCCATATTGGAATGAATACTGCTGTTACACTACTAGATGGGTGCTAATGGGCTGGCCAGGAAACTAATCACCCTTCAGAATGCTGCTTGTTTGAAAACAATGCATTTATAAGTTCCCACTGAGCAATGTGAAAACAAGACTTTCAGGCACAAGCTCTTCTAATTTGAGGACTACCAGAGTGATGAAAATCTACATGCATTTATTATTTTTTAGCAGAAACTTCAAAATATACATAATATACAATAAGAACAACTGCATAGTAAAAAAGAAATCAAGACAAAGAAAAATTAATGTCAGTTAGAAAAACAGGATGAAGCCATAGGTAATTTCTAGTTGTAAAATTCAGGCCTAGTTGGTGGCCACAAACAGCACGGGGAGCCCGGCTGGTCACAGGTGGGCTGTGAAGAGAGAGATGACCCTCCGGTGGGTGACAGTTGCAATCTTTCTTTATGCTGAAATAGGACTCATTTTAATCTTCTATCTTTTATTCCTTCTCAAAGATGGCAGAAGATTTTTTCATTTAATGTCTGGGGTAAAATTGTAACTTTCTGGAACCAGGCTTTCCTGTATAGTCCTATTGGTTGTTATGTTTCTAGATGCTGTGAGAGAAGTAATGAAATATTCTACTACTCCTGCCACTGAAAAGAGCTCACCCAGCAGGCCTGCTGCCCATAAACATACACAGATGAAACTTTTTAGGTCTCAAAGAAATCTTTATTTTTCTGGATTTTCATTATTTTTTTGGCTAATGTTGACACGTCTGGTTACCCTTATTACTCAGCTGGCAAAAGAACTGACAAACAAAGGAGTACTTAAAACTCAAGCAGAAAATACTAACGAGGCTGCCAAAAATTCCTGAAAGAGAATGAAAAACTGACACAGTTCCTGAAAAGCTATAACTAGGAAGCGGAACACATTTTGGAAGCAGAAAATAAAAAACCTGGTAGAAGACCAGGAAAAACTGCAAACTGAATTAAAGAAGACTTCAGGTGCCCTGTCTAAGGCACAAAATGACATGATGGCATGGAGATGTAATCATAGAGACTTTCAAAAGAACACTCAGAACTTCAGGATCGTTCATAGAAAGGCAATGAGAAAGGCCTGTGAACTGTATGAAAGAAATTGTGATATAGCATATCAAGATGATAAATTTTTTATCATGTTAGCCTCTAGAAAATTTAAAATTCAGTTCAGAAAAATGTACTATGACCAGCCAATTTCTTTTTAGTACCAAACATAAGCTATTATTATAATGGCATTATCATAATATTTGACAATGTTTCACATATATTATAAAGTCTGTAATCCAGCTCTTAAGTAAAATATAAGTATGTTAAACATCTTATTCAGATACTGATAGTAACACTGGTATATGATGGCTGTTTACCAATAGAAGGAAACATTTGTTAGCTAGTTACTTCCAAAATTAGAGATTTAAGTTTCATGAAACCATTAATAGCCTTAAAAGCTTTGATGAGTTTCCACTAATAATAATCTATTTAATTAGAAGATGATAATGGTTATGTATTTGAATATAGTGTCCAGTATCAGCAAATTTATTCGTAGGGAGATTAAAAAAGGATAAATGATCAGAATTTGCCACTGTATTTATAGGAAAGAGTCAGAAAGAGCAAAAAATAAAAACAATCACCTTAGTTTAATTTAAACCTAATGATACATGGTTTACTCCCGTAAGACAACTGTATTGATAATTATATTTTTGTTACTGTGCTTCTGCACCTGTTAGACTGCTTTCATTGATATTTGTGTTAATAACACATAATTAGTAAGCATTCCACCTTTTCAAATTTCATCTAGTAATGGAGTTTACATTTATTCACATAACTGTCAGCACAGAGCTGAAATTATTTTGCAACAATGTGGAGTACTTAACTTATAAAGTTAATGTACAACATATCCAAAAAGCAAGTGTTTCCCATTGCTGTGACAATTACTAATTATACAAATATGATCTCAAATATACACTGGTGTCACAATTTCTCTGAGATGGTTCTGTATTCTGAAAGCTAAATATTAAATACTATTTTTCCATTCAAAAAATAAAATAAAATAGAATGCAGGACTAAAGGCAGGTCACAAATTTGGCCCTGAGCTACCTAGTAGCCAACGCAAAGAAAGAAATTGACTAGTTAACATGATTCCTGAGATTTTTGTTTTGGCCTCATTTCTCAGAGAAAAGCCCAATTATTCCTAGTACTGCCAGCTGAGAAAAAATTCTGCCACGGATCCTCAACAGAGGACTCCATATAATGCAGTCATCTAATAACATTTAGTGGGAACCATCCAAGTACTTTGTCTACGTTGTTGCCTTCACATTTCAGAAAGACTCTGTGAGGCTCTTCTGAGATGAGGACACTGAGGCTCAGAGAAGTTCAGTAATTTTAAGCCACCCTGTTTTTGGTACTTTGTTATGACAGCTCTAGCAAACTAATACAAATCCTGATGTAGTCATTTTTCAACTACGTGCAAATAACTTCCCTCAGAGTGCTCTAATTACCTTGTCGGAAACACAGAAGATAAAACCTCCCTCACAGGGTTGCTGAGAAATTTAAATGAGGAAATGTAAGTGAAAACCCAGCACTGAGATTAGAACACTGCAGGTGCTCAGTAAACGTTAGTTGAATCTGAGTCTTTCCCGCTTGAACAAACCAAGTAGCTTTTTCAGCTTGCTGACTGTGGTCAGTTTAACAGCCTGGGGATGCAGGCTAGTAACGAGAGGGTTTGTTCTAGGTCTCCAGAAAACGGAGTTAAAGGCTTTGCCCACTCTTGGTAGCCCCTTCCCAGCCTGTGCATTGGCCTAGAGGGCCTGGAACCTTGATTCAGCCTTGTCTTGGAAGCAACCCTTGTTCCTGAGGTCGACCTCTAGGGGGCGCGCTGTCTCCATAACCCGCCTTTGACTATACACCCTACACCGCGCCAGTCAAAGGAACCACCTCCTAAAGTGGATTGCAGGCCATGACCAGGAAGGAAAATGTATTTGGAGGGATTTGTCCTCTTTCCACTGCCATTGTTTCCCAGCAGTTGGGTGGCTACCAACCAAAAACCAGCTCCAACCCTAGAATCTTACAATACTTATTGGAATATTTAGAATACGGCCTTACTTATATTTGTAAAATGAAGTTTTATATGCATTGACTCATGTCACTCTAATAGTGGTTCCTTTACACAGTTAGGACAGCTATCATAATCCACATTGAAGCGATGTGGAGACTAGAGCTTACAAAGGTGAAATGACTTGCAAGGAAGCAACTTAAACCCGGTACTCTGACCCCTCTGCATTCCAAGCTCAGTGATCTTTTCACTATGCCCCCAACTACAAGCATGAAATACTGACAAACTTCACCAGACAGGTAGGGAGCCATGGGATGACACTGTCATACTATACCCCACAGTGGCCAGTGCAGCTTTCTTGCAGGAACACACCTCCGATTTCATGCTGAAAACTAGTATGGAATGTGGTTCTTACCACAACTTTCCTTTCCAGCCAACTTCTCCTGAACACATCTACCCTGTACCATGGACAGTAGTGAGCTCACTACCTTCATTTTCACCCACCACTTCTGTCGTTATTGGGGGAATGATCCATCTAACACCTTGGCCTCCCCGTTCCTTGACTTCCTCACCTCAACTGATCCCTAGCTTTCCACTCAGGGGTCGTATACTTGACCTTGTCATCACCTCTAAATCTCCACTTGAAGCCCCTCACTTCCTGATCACCTCTTCTTCTCTTTCTAGCTTACAGCCTCTAATGTTCCCACCGCAGCAAATCTTTGACCTCAACAAGGCCCATGATTCATTGGCCCTATCATTTCTCACTTCCTTCCTGACTCTGCTTAGGTTAAATGTTACATCATTAAAAATACTTCCTCATAAATATCACTAACTCCTTAGCCCTCTCTTCAGCCTTGATTAAACCCAACTATCCTCTACGCCATCCCTGTACTCAAGCAGGAGAGAAGAACACCAGCCAAGGTGAATGGCCTCACTTTAATTGATGGCCACAAACCTCAAAGATCCCTGCACACTGCCCACAAATCCTACATCCCTTCCTACTTAAAAAGTGGTCCTAGACGATCAGCACAGATACCACCTGTGAGTTTGTTGCAGATGCAGAAGTTTAGGCTTCACCCAGACCTCCTGAATCAGGGTCTGTACTTGAACAAAGTTCTCATGTGGTTCAATTCCACGTTAAAAGTTCACAAGCACTGCCCTGTGATTTGCTTTCTGGATCACCAGAAATTCATTCCCCATCTTTTTCTTTCTCCTGAAATCTTCTGAACCCCTGTGGCCCATACTCAGCCTCACACCCCACTGAGAATCTGGAATCAGTCATACCCAGCTCCCTGCCTTCCCATCACATCTTCAACCTGCTTCCATCTGTGCCGAATCCCATCTTCCCTCCTGTTACAATGGGAGAAGGGCCCAGCTCTGTCAGCGGTCGCTGCCTCTCTTTAGCCTCTGGATTTCATCCCTCTCTCCCCTGCATCCCTGACTCATGAGTTGCTCCGTGGCTACAGGGCATGTTCTAATCCCATTTTAAAAGGATCTCCTCAATCCCACATCCCGCTCCTACTGCCTACTTCTTAGCTTCCCAGTAAGCTCCTGGACACTCTTTCCTCCAATATTCTCATAGTTCAGTCCAGTTCTTCATTTAGGTGTTTGCTCAAATGTCACTTCATCAGAGAGGCCTTCTCTGACTACCCTTTGTAGAATATGCACACACATGCATGCTTTTTATCTTTAATTATCTTTTTAACACATCACCACCTGGTATGGCCTCCATTTCTTTACTGCCTGTCTCTCCACACTGGAACGTAAGCTCCAGGGAGCAGAGTCTTTTTCTATTTTGTCTATGGTCATATTCCCAGGGTCTAGCAGGCACTCTTGTTGCATAGATGAGTAGGGGCTAGCATTGAATACCACATGCCAGGACGAGATCTAAGGCTACCAAGAAGGCCCCTGGAAGGGCAAGGCCTCAGAGACCCCCACATTTAATGAAAGGTGATAGGACAAATAAGAGTGTTTTTTCTTTTTTCATTGCTTTCTTAGTACAGGTTCTTTTGTTGCAAGGATATAAAAAGGCACTTATCTCAAATAAAAAGGAGGGAGGTGGTTCTTGTATAACAATAAGAAGAATCTCGCTTCCAATGGAGGAATTTCAGTGAAATTCCAATGGAGGAATTCCAATGAATTCCAATGGAGGAATTTCAGAGGGCCTCAAAGGCACTGTAAAGTCAGCTGATGGTGTCCAGAGATTCTCCCCTCCCCGTATTCTTGCCCTGGTATAGGGCTTGACCTGTGTGTAACCAACAGGATTGTGGGAACAATGGTGTGTGGCTTCTGAAGTTAGGTCATAAAAGACACTGCAGCTTCTACCTTGCTTTCTCTTTTCACTTCTATCAGTTTTTGCTTCATATATTTTATGAATTGTCATTAGGTTGTAAATGTTTATAATTGTTAGACCTTGTTGTATTGAAACTTTTATTACTATCCAATGTCATTTTTTTCCTCTTTTAAACTTTTTAAAGTCTATTTTGTCAGATATTAGTATAGATACCCCTGCTCTCTTTTCTGGTTGTTATTTGCATGGAATATCTTTTTCCATCCTGTCACTTTCAATCTATTGTATCTTTGGATTTAAAGTGAGTCTCTTGTAGACAACATATAGTATGGATCATATTTTTAATCCATTCTGCAAATCTCTGCTTTTTGATTGGAGAGTTTAATCCATTTACATTTAAAGTAACTACTGATAAGAAGGGCTTTACATCTGTCATGTTGCTGTTTGTTTTCTATATGCTTTATAGCTTTTTGTCCCTCATTTTCTACATTACTGTCTTCTTTTGTGTTTAGTTGCTTTTTTCTACTTAAACATTTAAATTCTTTCTCATTTTCGTTTGTGTATATTCTTTCTTTAGCCATTTTCTTTGTAGTTACCATGGAGATTACATTTAACATCCTAACGTTATAGCACTCTAATTTGAATTTACACCAGCTTAACTTCAATAACATAAAAAACTCTGCTCTTTTACAGCTCCATCCCCATCCCTTTCAGTTGTTGATGTCACAAAATTATATCTTTATACATTGTGTGCTCCAAAACATAAACTGATAAGTCTTTTAAATGCATTAGTCTCTTAAATTACATAGGAAACAAAGTATAAAGTTAAAATCATAAAAATTATGATAATGCTAGCTCTTAGACTAATATATTTTTAAATATATTGGTTTCTTAAATCACATAGGATACAAAAAATGGAGTTAAAAACTTGTTACATTAATGCTAGCTTTTATAGTTGCCCACATATTTTACCTTTATTGAGGTCTTTATCTCTTTATACAGCTTAAAGTTACTGTCTACTGTCCTTTCATTTCATCCTGCAGAACCCTTTTGAGCATGTCTTATAGAGCAAATCCAGTGGTAACAAACTCTGTCAGCTTTGTTTATCTGGGAATGTCTTAATTTCTCCCTCATATTTTAAGGACACTTTTGTTGGATATAGCATTCTTGGTTGACAGGTAGTGTTTTGTTCATTTGTTTTAGCACTTTGAATATATTGGCCCATTGTCTTCTGTCCTCCAATGTTTCTGATGAGAAATGTGCTCATAGTTTTAATGAAGATCCATTGTATGTGATAAGTCACTTCTCTCTTGCTGCTTTAAAGATTCTTTGTCTTTGTTTTTGAAAGTCTGATTATAATGTGTTGGTGTAGGTCTTTTTGAGTTCTTCTTATTTGGAATTCATTTAGCTTGTTCCATGTTTATATTCATGTCTTTCATCAAATTTGGGAAGTTTTCAGCCATTTTTCTTCAAATAACCTCTCTGTTCCCCTCTCTCTCTCCTCTCCTTCTGGGACTTCCACAATGTGTATGCTAGTTTATTTTATGATGTGCCATACGTCTCTTAGGCTCTGTTTGCCTTTCTTCAATCTTTTTCTTTTTATTCCTCAGACTCAATAATTTCCATTGTCCTATGTTCATGTTTGTTGAGTCTTTCTTTTGCCTGATGAAATTTATCTTTGAATCCCTCTAGTGAATTTTTCATTTCACCTACTGTACTTTCAGCTCCAGACTTTCTTTTCATTCTTTTCCTTAAGGTTTTTTTTTTTTTTATCTTGTTGTGATATTTCCACTTTGTTCACACATCCTTTTCTCAATTTTCTCCACATCTTTCTTTAGTTCTTTGAGCATCTTTAAGGCAGTTGTTTTAAAGGCTTTTTCTAGTACATCTGCCTGTAGGTCTTTTTCAGAGATAGTTTCTGTTGATTTTTTTTTTTCCTTTGTATGGACCATACTTTCCTGTTCCTTTGTATGCCCTGTGTTTTGTTTGTTTGTTTTTAAGTGGAAATTTGAATCTAATAATGTGGTAACTCTGAATACTATATTCTCAGCCTTCCCCAGGGTGAGAATTTTATGTTATTTTATTTCATGTTATTGTTTTTATTTATTTATTTGTTTTGTTTACTTGCTTGTTGTTTTTGTAGGCTATGTGCCAAGGACCAGCCTGAGATATAAAGTTAAGTACTTCTTAGGGTATAAAGGGTAAAAAGAGAAAAAGGAAAGGTGGTAAGAAAGAGTGCTGACCTTTTAAATCCCCAGAAGTCACTTCATCTGGAGAGGATGGGGCTTGCAATAATGAAGAGAGGTCAACAACAATGCCACCTGCCTCTTTGCCTGTACCTTTGTGATCAGAAGCAGCAATCAGTGATCAGAGCGCAGATCCCCAATATTTGGAGAACAGGGTCCTTTTTTCCTGCCTTGACTCCCACAGGTTGTGTGCAAGTTGCTCCAGGAACGTGTGCACAGTTGCCTACCATGGTTGTGAGGGGGTGAGCGGTGGGTAGCTGCGGCTGTGCAAAGAGCTGAAATTGACCAAAAGTAATTGCAATTAACTACAATTTACTGTCTAAGCCTTCCCTTGGAAGTCACAAGCCTTCACTAGACTTCAGAGTTCCAAAATAGTTGTATGGCACAGATTCTGCCCTGCAATTGTTGTCTAGGTGTAAAGACAGATTCCTAGGGCTTCCTACTTTACCATCTTCCCAGAATCCTCTCCACATTGTTGACTCTTATGCCACAAGTTTCAATGCCACTTAATGAGAATTTTCGAGTGAAAAAAATGAACACAATTGCTTTGAGAATGCAAAGTAATTACTCTGTTTAGAGTGATAAGTAAATATTAGCAAATATTACATACTACTTACCATACTATTTAAGTTAAGTATGTATTTGTTCTGTACCTAGCCATCACGTACTTGGGTTTCTGATTACTTAAAACAGCATTCTGTCATAGTCAGAGTTTAATCTCAATAGTTCTCTTCAGAGGACTGTTGTAATCTTGAAATTATACATATTTGTTAGAGGAAACTGCAATTGTTAAAGTGCTTGTGATAAAGATTGTATTTGTTCACTTAAAGTTATTACCGCTGTGGTTTTTTCCTAAAACGTTGAATTTACTCACTAGCTTTGTCATAAATACCAGGTAAGTATGACCTCACCAATCTGGTTACAAAAAATTCAAATAGTACATAAACTGTCTGTTTTCTTAATTAGTTAGAGAAAGTATCTAAATGCCTTTCTGTACCGAAAAGGGAATTTCTGCAAGTAAAGTAAATCAGTGGTTCTAATGGGATATTTTTAAAGAACAAATCAAACTCTGATTCTTCCACATCAGTATAGATAATTTGTGTGAGATTACTAAGGAGGAATGACAAAGGAAAGAAAAAGAGGGCCTAGAATAGAGCCATGAAAAACAGCAATGAAATTGTATTCGTGTTTCTGACACCTCTATGCCTACTTCACTTCCTCCTGGTCCTTTTTTTTTTTTTTAACTCTAGTCATTGCTGTGGCAACCGGTTAGGCAGGTGTACCCCATCAGCCCCTCCCCTCAGCAGCCTGTTGAATCTCTAGCTTTCTACTGGGATGAGGGCGGGGACTTCTCTGCCACCATCCCATGGGATGCCTGCAGGACCCACTGAGCAATTCTGACATGTGTGAAAGCCCAGAAGTACTAGGAAGTTACCCACCTTTGAGCAATCTTTGAATGGCTGGGGGCAGCAAGACAATTTTGAGGTCCATTCCCCCCAGCAACTCAGAGTCCCCAGCGGGATCAAGTCTGAGTTGCTCATGGCAGCGACTGGCTTGATAATACAGCCTCGGCTTCATTCTCCTTCCTTCCTGCTTTTACCTAGACCCCTGTTCCTTGGGGTCACTTCCTAAATAAACTACCTACACACAAGTCTTGTCTCAGGGTCCAACCAGCAAAGTAGAGAGCACTGAGTATTTTAAACAGAGCGAATATATTCCGAGAAATGGTTGCACATGTGATGGAAAAACCAGGAGGCAGGGAGACCACAGTCAGAAGTCACTGACATCTCTTAGGCAGGAGGGGGAAAGGACAGAGGTGGTGTAAGCAGAGCCTAGAAGATGGAAGAACCACAGTGGGCCTGTTTGGCAGGAGCTGGACGCATAGAAGACATGGCTCTGCTGCAGCTGGAGGTACTGCCCTCCACCCACAGCTGGCAGAACCCAGCTGACATGGGAGTCTAGGAAATGCAGCCTTTAGGTATCAGCTCACTGCAGCGGCGGGTGGGGGTGGGGAGGTAGGTAGAGTCAGGGGCAGGTCAAGGAAGGGACACAGGACAAACTGCTCTGGACTGGCACAAAGGAACAGACAGGGGAATAGAAAGCAAAAGAGACTGAGACTGAATGACCAGAGAAGTCTTAATGTTCCAAGTTTGTTAAATGTGCTTTGTAAGATTTAAAACAACACAAAAAATCTTCCCAATTAGTATACCCATGTATTTCCTTGCTCTGTCGGCTGAGAAGAGGTGGAAGCAGCAACGTCCAGGAGCAGTGAGCACACCAGGGCCCACATCTTGGTTTATAATCCGATTCTTCAATAAATGGAACTAGGGCTCCTTGGAGAGAAATGGCTGATCCTAGGATGAGGGTAGGAGACATACAAGAGGAGCCTGGAGCATCTGTAGAGGAAGACAGTAAAGAAGTGCTAAAACAAACAAACAAGCAAAACAAAGAAAAAGCTGCACGATGGACATATGTGAAAGAGACAAAGGAACCAAATACAAGAGCCTCCAATGGCCAAAGGGGAAACATTTGAGCCACAAAGTAAATAAAGCAGTACTGGAGGATAACCCAACGTATGAAATAAACATCCAGGAGTCCAGACTATATAAATAAATGATTAAATAAATACATGGGAGAGGATAGACAAATCTCCCCTGAGAAGAATTCCAAATAATTTATGTAGATACTCAGCCCTCCGAGAGGTGGAGTAGAATTCCCCACTCCTTAAATGTGGGCGGCACATACTGACTTTCTTCCAAGGACCGCAGTGTGGAAAGGGGAAAATAGTTTCAGAGTGGAGAAACCTGACAAACACTACCTCAGCCAGGTCATCACAGTCAAAAATCACAGTGATGAGTCATGTTGATAGTGTGTACTCTTGTTGCGATGTGATAAGAAAGACGCTTTGTCTCTTTGATCTTCATCCCCAAAACCTATAACCCCAGTCAAATCAGAAGACAAACATCAGAAATCACACTTTGAGGGACATCCCACAAAACAGCTGACCAGCACTCTTAAAACTGTCAAGGTTGTTCAGTACAAGGAAAGTCTGAGAAACTGTCACAGCCAAAAAGAGCCCAAGGAGACTAAATGAAATGTGGGATCCTGGAACAGAACAAAGGACATTCAATAAAAACAAGGAAAATGTGCATATGGTATTGTGGAAGAGAGACTGCTCCGTGATGTGACTGCTTCCCGACCCTGCTCGACCGCTGCTGGTCCCTCGGACCCTCGTGCTAGTTCCAGGCCAGAACACAGATTGTTTCCTTTAAATCCCCTCAGAGGCTGTCCGACCCCTCCCCCTGGCACACTGGTTCCTGCTGGTGCCTGGAACAGGCCATTGTCCTTCCCTGGCCAAGTATGTAAGGCATTTTCCCCTTATCTGGGGTGGTCATGCCCCAGTACCTCCATCCATCCAGCCCCGTCCTGTGTAACCCCTTAGCGCCTGCCACGTGGCACGGAGGACAGCCATGGCATCTTGTCACCACCCAAGACACACCTTGTATGAAAGTTCCCTTAATAAACTCTTGATATAATGTTGGAGTTGTCAGCCTCGTCCTCTGGTCTCCCAGCCCTGGGGAATTTTACGTGACAAGTATAGCCTTTAGTTAATAACAATGTAGCAATATCGGTTCATTAGTTGTGACAAAGGTACCATACAAATGTTTGATATTAATAATAGGGGAAATTGGGTATAGGCCATATGGGAACTCTTTGTAGTATGTTTGTAATATTCCTGCAATTCTAAAACAATTCTAAAATTTAAAAAATAAAAAAGCCTACTCGGGTGTAAAATTGTGTATCATTCAGTCTAACAGACATTAGTTGAAGGCTTTTCCAAAGCAGACCCAGGCTATAAGATGTGAAAACACAACAGGGTCCTGCCCTCAGGAAACATACAGCCTGGTATGCTACAGGTATGTACCGATAAATACCACATATGCAATAATAGAAACATGTACAAGGCACAGAAACAATTTAGAGGAAGGAGTGCTTGAGATTTGGATAACTTGTTATCCAAATAGGATTTGAGAAATGCATAGGATTTCACTAGGAAGAGAGCACAGGGGATATTGGCATGTAAGACTTGACCACTGAGAGACTTGGTCCTCTATATACATGTACACCTAACCATGACAGTGAAAACACCTAAGGCCTGTCAGAGATCTGTAGCGTATTGATCTCTAGTGCTCCAGTGCTAGAGCCAAGTTGTCTGAACTTAGCTCACCACCCCACCACATGTTGTCCACGGGTATCAGCCTCCTCTCTCAGCCTCACCTGTCTCCTGATCTGCTTGTTTTACCTCAGCTATTGTGTGTGGCCCACACAGGTGTACCACTTGCAGTTAGGGCTTCTCCCACCATTCCCAGGCTCACATGAAGTGCCAACCCACAGGGCATGGGATCTAGCTTCCTCAGCAGCTGCCAAAGAGTCCAGGCAACAGACCCCAAAAATGTAGGCTTATTGACTCCCCTTGGGGCAAACTTGAGCTACTGTGTTTCCCCGAAAATAAGACCTAGCCAGACAATCAGCTCTGAGTCTTTTGGAGCAAAAATTAATATAAGATCCAGTATATTATATCATATCATATTATCATATCATATTATATCATATTATATCATATCACATCGCATCATATTATATTATATTGTATTTAAGACCCAGTCTTATAGTAAAATAAGACTGGGTCTTATATCTAATGCCAAAAGATGCATTAGAGCTGATTGTTCGAATAGGTCTTTTCTGGGAAACACGGTAGTAGGAGAAAGAACGGGGAGAGCTGGCAACAAACTCCCTCTCCACTTTTTTTTCCAACGGACACTTTTACAGTGTGGTTTTTCCATGTAGCCCATGTGGAGTTGCACCATGATGCCAAGCAGCTGCTCCTGCCATGAGACTGGTTGGGTTGCTGCATGGCTCACGGTAAATGGTAGCCGGTGTGGTAACACATCACCTTGCATTTCCTGCCCAAACTTCCCTGCCTCACCTACCTTTCCTGTCACTCTTGCTGCCTTGGAATTGTACTTCCCAAGAGCATTAGCTCTTGGCCTTGACTGAGATTCTATTCCTCAGGAAACCTGAGGAAGTTATTGTCTCTTTGGGCCTCCAGTTTCCTCCTCTGTAAAATGAAAGAAATAATAGTAACAACCTCATAGAGATTAAATGAAATAATTCATGAGACGCACTTAGGTCAGCATTTAGCAGTAGTAAGCACTTGGTAAATTTTAGTGATTGTTACCTAGAACAACCCCTCAATTGCAACTGTGACTTATGAGGCTCAGAGAGCCTGAATAGCTTGCCCAGAATTACTGAGCAGTTGGTGGCAGAAATAGGATGAGAACCTAAAGTGATGCACTTATATTTGGGTGAACTCAAGAACATACTACTGAAAATTAAGGTTAATAAACTAAACAACGAATTGATTTTATATGAATGAGGAGGGCTTGACCTTGGACAACTGTCCCACAGTAGCATACAATGGACGCATCAAGCTGTAGCATCCAGGGCCTTCTTTCCAGGCACAATCAATAGGAGAGCAGTATGAGTTCAGGGAAACTGAGACGGTCGCTAATACCCTCTAGAGTCTTCTTATCTGTTGTTTGCTGCCTAAACTTCTACCTTCAGTATGTTTTTTTCCCAAAAGACTTTGACTCCTGTTTATGCAAGTTCTACAGGGAAGAATAATAGCTTGAAGTTTTTATCTAACACTTATCTAACACAATGGTTTGTACACAGGAAGCCCAAGGAATAAATATTACTGAGTAAACAAATTTGTCAGAGTGCCTGTTTATACCTTGGTTAATATGTCACATAGTGATGATCCCGTGGAAGATATCTTACAAGAGATAAAAAGGCTCCAGAGTACTGAGAAACAGAGTTTGAGGAAGAAGTAGAACATACAATCAGTTAGGAAAAAGGTGAAGACCAGAAAGCTGAGGGTCTTAAAATTAATGTTACTCTTCACAATTTTTCTTAGTGACAATAGCAAAATTTTCTATTGTAACTCAACTCTTCTAGATGTTGCAGATCCCCAGGACAAAGGAGAAGGAATTTCAGAGGTAGAATTCCCAAGCCTGAGAAAACTCCCCATAGTACAAAGGGAACAGGAAGGGAGGTGAGGCGGCAGTGACAAAGCAAAAGCAGAAGCAACAGATAACTCAGTTCTGCTGACTGCTGCCAAGGAGAAAAAAATCTTCGACTAGTGGATATAATCTGGAAAGACTGCAAAGGAACACAGGATTTGGAGGCAGAGGTTTCAGGGGATTTGGAGTAAAGGACTTATACCCCTGATTATTAGGTTGAAATAAGGATGATGATGATGATGATGATGGTGATGGAGAAGACAATACTTACCTTATTGGGTTATGTAAATTCAAATCTCCATCCTAATTTTTCTTGTCAGTATTTTCCATTAGATATTTGAAAAGTGTCCTTTTTCTTGGGATGCGCTTTGCTGAATTTGTCTTAGAGTCAACCTCTTGCAAGTAAAGCCTCTTTGTTCTCCATCCCCCAACCATAGGGCTGGCTCTGGGGATCTGGCCCATGCCGACCTCTGAGGATGCCCACCTTCCAACAGGCGGCTAAAGCATGTGGCTGATATTTGATATTGTTGGCATGTTATTTGATAAAGACTAAAAGGACATGTGATTGAGTAAATAAATAGGGGAGAAGAGAGAGATCTCCCATGCAGAATTCCAAATAATTTATGTTAATACTCCACCCTCATGGAATACAGAACATAATTCTCCACTCCTGAAATGTTGGCTGTGCATAGTAACTTTTGGCCAAAGAGTTCAGTATGGACAGGGGAGGGAAGGACAGTGTGACTTAACTGTGGAGAAACCTGACAAACACCACCTCAGCCAAATAACCAAGGTAAACATCAGTAGTCAGAAATTAGGCTGATTGTATGTGTACTTGATATGATGTGATGAAAATAGCATTTTGTATCTGTGATCTTATTCCTTCAAACCCATAACCCCAGTTAATTAGGAGAAAAATATCAGACAAATCCAAATAGAGGGCTACTCTACAAAATACCTGACTAGTACTTCTCAAAACTGTCAAGGTCATCAAAAACAAGGAAAGTCTAAGAGTCTGTCACACTGCCAGAGGAGATGTGATGACTAAATATAATGTGGTATTCTAGACAGAATCCTAGAACAGAAAAAGGACATTAGGTAAAAACTAAGGATATTTGAATAAAGGATGCACTTTAGCTAATAACAATATACCAATATTCATTCATTAAATGTAACAAATGTACCATTCTTAATGTGAGATGTTAATCATAGAGCAAACTAGGTGGGGGGGTATATGGGAACTCTGTATTATCTTTGTTATTTTTCTGTAAACCTACAACTGCCTGTTAAACAGTTTATTTTAAAAAATTTGTTAAGAAAAACAGAACAAATGAAAAATAATTACACTTGAAACTTACGTAATCTTATTAAACAATGCCAGCCCCCAAAATTTAATACAAAATAAACAAATTAAAATATAATGGAAGAGATGTTCCAGTGCAGTAAATGATTATTTGACAAATAAATTGTAAAGATGATAATTGTTCTGAAAGTTCAGTGTGGGGAGAGAGGTCACTTCAGGCGCGAGTGGCCAAGGAATACTTTATGGACACAGTGGGACTTGAAATGTCTCTTAAAGACTGATAAGATGTTTACACATATAAATTGGACCAACTTTATTTTATGAGTAATTACAATATCCTAATTAACTGGTAAATTGTGCTTTAAGTTCAAAGTAAGAAAACGTAGACATTACTAATACTAGTTAGTAATAAATAAGTACTGATTTTACTATATAAATCTTAAGGTCAGCCTTTGAATGTAAAGGGAACTTCTTTATTTGTGTTCTTTCAATTTAAAAAAAAATTAAGAGAGAACACAATCACAAACAAGAACATGTGGAAAACCTTTTGCCATGCTTCCATAAGCAATATAAACAAGAGCAGTATATACTTCTTCAAATAGCAATTAGTAATGAAAGTAATTCAGGATAATTAGAAGTGACAAAATATGAAGTTCCTCAGGGCCTGCATATCTTTGCATCAGCAGTGCTAGCATAACTCTCAACTCTTCTGGTTCCACTCTAATCCTTTTGACCGTTTTTTCTCACTCTCTTTTACTGCATCTTCCTCCATCTGCTCCTTAGGACTCAAAATAGATATGGAAGAGACACAGAGAACTATAAGAACATATAGAGGAAATTGATCGCTTCTTAGTAAATATAACTTACCGATATTGATCCAAGAAAAAAAAGGAAGACAATCTAACCAGATCAAGGCCCATAGAAGAGTTTAGAAGAGTAATTTAAATTAACATTTGAAAAAGCAGCAGGCCTAGGTTGCTTTGCATCTATGTTTTATCTACCCTTTAATGCTTTAAGTAGCCAGTTATGGAGCTGCTTGTTACTAGCCTGCAAAGAGATAAATGCTTACACTAGACCATAGATCAATGTATTGCTTCCTTCATCAATAAAGTCTTGCTAAAAAAAAAAAAAAAAAAAAAAAGCCAGCTGATTTTATTAATGGTGTCCTGAACTGACCCCTTTGGATTAAGTAAGCCAACTTGGGGGTCTCAGGAAATATCAGAGAAGAGAACCTCTGGAGACAAATGAACTTTTCAGATATTAGGATATATATTTTCAAATGAATGTAGCCATATCTATTTGAATATTAAATATGTGTGGACCTATTATATCATAAACTGATGAGATGAATGTATATAGTGGTTTGTTTTGTATTGATGTTATTATAGGTTGGAGGGAAGATATTTGTTAAGAACACCTTTAATCTACCCATCCAGAATCGAGCACTGTTAGTATTTTGGGATATATCCTTTCTTGTGTAAATGTTCAAAGGCAGATATGAAGCAGTTAGTCTCCCCCAAATTAAATATGATGCAAACCATTTTGTAATCTGCTTTTCTCACTTAAAAGTGTGGATAACTTTCCATATTAAATATAGATCTTCATAATTTATAATAATTGAATTATATTTCATTGGATGAATGTACCATGATTTTTAAATCTGTTCCATGTTAATGAATAATCTGAATGTCTTCAATTTTAAAATATTGTAAATACCATTTTAGAAAACATTCATTATGTTCATTACTTGTACCACTACCCTCATTATGTCTTCAAGAATTCTTGCAATAGCTTCATAAATAATATCATTTTGTCTGGTAAAAAAAAAAAAGTGAGTTGAACTAAACTGTATATTTAGTGACAAGATTTTCATTTTCATGCCTGCAGATCACATTTTGACTACCATTGCTTTAATAAAAGGGCAGTTTCTATGTTATTTAAACTATTTCATGCCTTGTGGGGAAGAAAAACTAAAAATTCCTAAAATATTTTATGAAGTTATCATAATCTTAAAATCCAAATAAAATAAAAAGAAGAAAGTGGAGGAGGAGCTGAAGGAGAAAAAGAAGAAAGAGGAAGGAAGGAAGGAAGGAAGGAAGGAAGGAAGGAAGGAAGGAAGGAAGAGGAGAGAAGAGAGGAGAGGAGAGAAGGGGAAAGGGAAAGGGAAAAAGAAAGAGAAGAGAAAGGAAGAAAACACCTCAGCACTTATCTGGGGCCATTTAGCACAAAACTGCTTTATCCCTCTTCCTATCACATGATAGGTACTCAGAAAATCCTTACTGAATTGCACAAAGGCTGTCATCGGATCCTAACTATAACACTGAAGTAGCATTAGGGTCTCCCCTTTACTGAGGAAGACACTGGTTCAGAGTGTTTGATTTACCATTCTACTAATGTGGTAGAGCTGGGTCTTTCCCACTCCAAAATGCTTGGTCACTGGAAATGCTATTGATAAGAGGGGCAGAGAGAAGGGTGGGCCATAAGCCAACAATGATTTGGCTCTAACTAATGAATATCTTTGCTTCCTTTCCTCTTGACCACTCTTTCCCCATTCAAATCTCTTTTTATTGCCAGCCAATGGCAAGCTTGATTTTAATATGGTTAAAGCAATTCTAGAACACACAACCAGAAAATAACAATTAGAGGGAAGTTGCTTCCCAGAATAAGATTTTATTATAACTAAATCCCAAATTCAGGCTGAACTGACACTGGGGGTCAGCCCCAGGACATTTCCTGGAGGATTAACCAATTTCCTCTCTTCTCCCACCAAGATGGCAAATACTGAAGATGAGGTGTCACAGAGCACAGGATCCCATCCTCTCTCACTTTTGCCTGGGCTCTGAACCTTTGCGCTTTCTCCCCAGTCCCCACCAGGAAAAGACAAACAGCCATTTTGAAGATGTGCGTGGAATTGACACAACCTTTCAAGACTGTAGAGGAGACTCCAGGACCGGAAGTAAACTGCCCTGGGCTTTCTAAACCACCACATTCTCACATCTTATAATGGTGTCACAACTAGAGTATAATTTTCTAAGCATCAGAGAATTTAAGTACTTCACAAATTCTTTCAAGTGCAATTGTATCTGGGTGTCTGTTGACACCTTTTCTACTCCTCTTATCCCTAGCCCTCCAGCTTTAAAACCTTCCCTAGGAGATAAACATATCCCTCTTTTCTTCAATTCCCATCTACAGGTTTCCCTTGGAAAACTAAGATCAATCAATCAGTTGGATAGTATTGATTTTCTAAGTGCGTTCTTTAGTTTTTTAAATTAATTTTTTGACTACGTAACTTATGTACATTCTAAAAATTGCAAAATGCAAAACAACAAAAAGGTATGTTGTGAAATATGTCTCTTCTGCCTTTTCTGTGCATATTCAGACCCTCTTTTTTTTCTTTTTTTCATAAATGGTAACAAAAACTCTGTTTTCACCTAATGCGTTTAGGAGATGGATCCCTATTTGTTCAGGTAGATCTGTCTAAAGGTTTTTGTAACTGGAGAGTGTCACATCTTACAGATTGACTAGTTGGGATTGAGGTCAAGGCCTCTTCCCAAACCATGACTTCACCTAATATATGCCACTGTTATGCAGTATATTTATGTGTAAAGCCTTACGGGCAAAAAATGCTTAATTAGAAAACATATAATCAAACAATTGTTTGATCATAAGAGGCTCTGGTGATAGAATATGCTCACCTCGCATTTTACACGGAACTTCACTGGACTAAGAGTCAGGGTCGCCTCTCCCACCACCCGCCACCCCGACCTCCTTAGTTTTGGAGCCTATAGGCACTTGTGTCCAAGGGAAAGGGGGACAAGCTGTCCAGGTGGGGAATTAGATGAGTTTCACTAGAGGAGACATTTGTCTCAATCTTTATCTCTACTAAGGTGATAATTGTTTTCAATCATGAGTTTCCTTTAAACGATTGACCTTTTGTTCCCTTGTGGAGAGGCTGAGGCAGTCCAGAGTTGGGGAAAAGTGGGATCAAATGAAGATGTGAAGAGGAGGACTTCCAGGTAGGAAGGCCCCCAGCTCTGAGGTGAAGGGTGATTGGAAAGTGGGGAGGTTTGGACATTAAGCGCAGATTTCCAGATAAGGTATAGCGAGGGGCCAAGCCAGGTACTGCCCCATCCCCACTCTAAGGTATCCCATTACTACCTAACCTGTCCACTCTGAAGCTGCCCTACCTCCTCTTAGCTTCTAGGTCAGGAGAACTCCCTTGGGGGAGGTATTTCCCAGGAATAAAAGAAATTTCTCTAACTCCTACCTAAGTGCATGCACTAATTTTCTAATGTCTGAGATGCCTGAATGTTATCTTTGTTGAAGGTAAACTGACATTTTATGACACTTAACCATAGAGCTGGGAGGACTATGGGGTGGAGCTGGGCCCCTTGTTAACTCTCTAGTCTTGACTTCCTGTTGAACTCTATGGTAACCTCTGGGGAGGCGGGGTGGGAATATAGGAGGAAGCCATGTTGCGTTGGCCCTTTTTTTTTGCCATGGAGGACTGCCCTCTGGGCGCTAGCCTGTTTGCACTCTTTGGTGGTTCCCTTTCTTTTTCTTTTCCCGAATAAACTGTTTTCTTTTTGGTGGATTATCTGGAGAATTATTTGCCCAGACGACACCTTGAAGCATTCTGCATGCTCCTCACTCTGGCCCCAGTTAGCGTGGCGACATGTTGTTGCCCCATCGTCCAGTTAAATGGACCCAGAAAAAGCCTGTGATATTATGATTCACTTTAAGATAAATCAGCGTGAGGAATGTAGTATGTGTTTGGTTTTTATTTATCCCCTAGGGATGGTTAGTTACTATCTTTAATCCAATGGTCATCTTACTTGATCCATCAGCAGCGTTGAAGGCAGTTGCTCACTCCCTCCTCCTTGGAACACTTTCAGGACAATATGCTTTCCAAGGTTTCCTGCTGCCATCCAGGCCACTCTTTCTCACCTCCTTTGCTGTTTCCTCCTCTTCTCTCTGGTTTTTAAGCATCTAAGTGACCCAAGGATCAATCCTTGAACCTAATCTCCTTTCTATCTTTCCTCATCCTGTTGTCTTACAGCTTTAAATACAATCTCTACACTGATGACTCCCAAATTTATCTGTCCAGGCAGGACCTCTCCACTGAACTTGAAACCCTTCTACCTAATTGCCCACTTGACAGCTCTAATATCTCACTGGCCTTTCAAAACCATGCTCAGAACCAACATAATTTGTCCCTCAAAACCCACTTCTCTCATTTTCTTCCCCTTTTCAGTAAATGGCAACTTCACTCTAAAAGTTTGACTTCGGCAAAAAAGAAAACAAAATAAAAAATAATGTAACTCTGAAAAGGCATCTTTAACTGCTGCTGTCTTTCACATTTCCCATCTTGCTCAGCCTAAAAACCAGAGTCCTTTCAATGACCTATGAGGCTAACAAGTGTTTGTGCAACTGAGTTTAGTCCTGTTTCCAGACTTTGCAGTGAAGTAATGGGACAGGGGGAGCTTGGATCCCCCACAAACCTGTAGTTTGTGGAGGCTATGAATGTTTGTCAAAAGAGTCTAATAATTGAAGGACCAGGTAGGCTTAGGTCAGTCACAATAGCCTTAATCCCTCTGAATTCATTTCTTCAACAACTATTTACTGAATAGCTGCTCTGTGCCAGACCCTGTTCTAGGTGCCAGGGATACAACTCTGAGCAAAATAGACAAAATCCTCTATGTTGCCGAAAAAGGGGTTCTTGATGTCATCACAGGATCAAATGCAAGAATGCACCGAATAAGCCAAGCAAGCAGAAGATTTATTAAAAGAAAGGAAGAGACTGCACTCCCAAAATAGTGGGAGTGGGCAGGCCAGGAGACCAACAACTGCCCTGAAGAACAAAAAAGCTTAGGATTTTATTAGAATGAGGGCATGAAATATTCGAAATGTTGGGGTGGCAATATAGGAGGCGTTTCTAGGCGGGTCCTCACTAACCACTCCTTCCCGTTGAAGGAGGGATTCCCTTGTCCTTATTTGGCCCTTGTCAGACCTGTCATGGCAACACAGAGGGTAGAGTTTTTTCGCTGCCTGCAATGCTAATATTGGTAGTATTATAATCCGTTACAATTAGCTAAAGTTCACCTGAGGCGCAAGATGGCGTCCTGGATCTGTTCTCAGTTACCAAAATCTTGTTCTGGCCCATCTGGTAACTGCACCTTTTCTTAAGAATGACCTCAACTCCTCCCTCTTTTCCTCCCCCCTTTCTCCCCACAGCCCTATTTTTTCTGCTTATGGCAACATCTGTCTTCTTGGAATGTACGTTCTTGTGGGTAAACAGATGGCAAACTAAATATCAACAAGTAAATTACATAGTATTAGAGGGTAAATGCTGAGAAGAAAACTAAGGCAGGGAAGAGGGACAGGGAATATTGGGGAGGGAATGGGGTTCTGTGTTCAGTGTTGGATAGGGTGTCCAGGGATGGTCTCACTGAGCAAGTGCCATTTGAATAAAGATCTGAAGGACATGGGAAGTGAGTCAGCGGTGTTTGTGGAAGTGTGAGCCAGACACAGGGAGCAAGGGGTGGGGGGACGCAAATAGCAAGGGCAACAACAAGGTTCTCAGCAGGAATTGTGGGCTCTGTTCTTTTCAGAGACATAGTAAGCAAGGAGGAGGGAGTGCCTGGAATGAAGTGAAGGAGGGCAGGAGATCAGATCAGAAGGGAGGCCAGTCTGGCTCTGGCGACTGAAAAGGCCTACAAACAATGGTGATTCCAAAAGCAGTAAACACCCCTGGCACCCAGATTCTGGCCTCTGAATTCAATCATGCTCACTAAAGAATCAGGGTTTCCTTGGACAATCACTGATTCCAGAGCTGGGGCAAGAAGTGGACATTTTGTCATACTAGAAAGCAAGGAAGTTTTCAAAGATGACTGTGTTGTGTCCAAAAGACTTAGGTTAGCAGCCAAAGTAGACTTTCTATGTTCAAAGATAGAATAATTTGAGCATCTGCAATGGATTGAAATATATCAAATATGTTAAAATCCATGAGTTTATAATTACACCAGAAAAAAATCCCTCATAGGTCACCTTTATAGGTTGCTAGGGAACCAACTCATTACTCTGAAAACTGGTTTAAAAAGGGAAAGAATCAAGCATTTGTCTTTTCTATTTAAATTGTATTTCAGGATAACTAAATTCTTGTTGAGAAAAAGTTATTTCAAAAGCATTCCAGCTAATAGATGAAGGAGGAATGGCAGAATTACAATATCATAACTCTGCAATCCCTAATGAAATAATAGATCTAAGCAATGATCGCCAATAGCTATTAAAAACTATCAGGGGAAAGGCTTACGGGGAACTTTTAAATAAATGGGATTAGCTGGCAATGCCTGAATTCACTCATCAATCTTAACATCACAAAAGAAGAGAGAATGAGCTATCACATGTTCCTGATATGAAGCAACAGGAAGTTCGTGGCACCATCTAGGAAGTATCCTTGTCAAAAAATAGAATCTGAATTAATTAGATCTAACCGTTAGTTTTTAAGAAATATAGGGTTTGGGGAAGCATGTTGAATGACACCATAGGAATCCAATCAGCAAAATGCAGAATGTGGGAAACTCTACAGGACAAATGACCCAGTTTCTCCAATAAATAGATTACCAGGAGAAAAGAAAGCAAGGAGGAGGTCTGTAATTAAGGAGACCTAGAAGATATATTAACCAACTGCAACATGTAGACAATATTTGTTTGCTAATTTTAAAAAACTGTAAAAACAATTATGAGAAAACGGGAAATTTGAACACTGATCGAATATTTGATAATATTAACGAAATTTTTAGCTATGATAATATGGTTATATGGTGCTTTTTTTTGTTTTTGTTTTGTTTTGTTTTTTGAGTCCTTATCTTTTAGTGAAACAATACTACAATATGCATGGATGCAATGATAGGAAGTTTGGGACTTACCCTAAAATAATCCAGTGCAGTGGCGAGGGGGGACAATAGGTGAAATGGGATTTCCACATGTTGATCACTGTTGAAGCCTGAGGATGGTCCATTACACTATTTTCTCTGTTTTACGTTTGAAATGTTCCACAAATAAAGTTTAAAGCGGTGGGGCAATCAAGTACATAGGAGTTATAAAGAAAGATTTTCTATGACAAATGGGAGTAATAACTCCTGTTTTCTAAATGCAGGGCCAACAAATAAGTCCAAATAATGTTCCCTTTCGTGTGGTTTCCTCTTTAGTAACCAGTAACTTACAGTTGACCCTAAAGAACTATATCAGGGAAGATATGCTTCCTTTTGTACACAAAAGGGCTTAAAATCAGCTCTCATGTCCTAAAATGTGATTTTAGTTGGGGTGTGGGCAGACTTTTCAGGAAACTCAGCACTGACCAGGGCCCGTGCTTGACTTGGAAATGAAATCTTGAAATCTATAACAGAGTTATGGAATGCTTCTGCGTCAGCCTTGCACTACCTGTCTCAATTCTTCCCTCCTCTTTTGTACTGCTATACCACTCCCAGGAGTAGGGCTACTTTGTTCGGCTGGGCAGGCTGTGCCCTGTCCAACTCCAAAGAACAACAGTGTCTGTGTGAATGTGCCCCCTGAACTTGTGCAGCATGGCAGCCCCCAGCAGGAGCCTGGTCACCTTGTGCCATCTCTGAGTTTGGACTCCTTAGTCCTAACCAGGGCTATTTCTTCAGTCTCTGCTAAGGTCAATGGGTAATAATGGTATAAGTCATATTGGCTTTTTTAAATTGGCATTTTTCCAGTAGAAATACTAGTATCTTTCTTCCATGATAAACATTTCTGTCTGTATTAGTCAGGAGGAGCTGACAAACAACTCCCAGATCTCAGTCATTTAACAAAATAAAGGTTTGATTCTTGCTTCCATCGCCATCCAATATGAGGATGGGGGAGAAAAAGGATTTGGCCTCTTGCTCTTTCACGCTCCATCCATCTAGGGCACCCAAGAAGTCCTTCACTGGGTCTGCTGCAAGGGAAGAAAGAGCATGAAAAGCCATCTTCATCTGAATGGCCTCTGATTGGAGGTGACACACAGCACCTTCACTCACATTCCATCAGTAAGAACAAGCTGAGAGCACAGTGCCAAGGAAGGCAGTGCTGATGTTCAGAAATAACCAGGTAGTCTCAGCCACACCACGTGTGGTAGCAATTCCTTATTCCAGCTCAATTAACAAGCCTCCGTTATAGGAGGCTAGCCAGGACCGTGGAGGTTCCCGGCCCTCTGAGAGGTGAGAGAGGGGGAGATTTCTGCGATGTCTTGCTGGTACTTCCATAACTCCATGCAGGTACACGGCTTACTCTACCTGCCAGGTAGTAATTGCTTTCAGGACAAGAAAATTGGGATGGGAAAGTATTCAGTTACATCCCTTTTACTAGCTGGGGACCCAGGGGCTTTTAATTTGAGGGAGTGGGGTTCAAGATGTGCTTCAAGGGCTTGGGAATTCTCTGGAAATATATATGAGACAGAGAGAGAGATTTATTTTAAGGAATTAGCTCACGCAGGTCCAAAATCTGCAGGGTGAGTTGGCAGGCTGGAGACCCAGGAAGAGCCAATACTGAAGTTCAAGTCCAAAGGCTATCGGGCTAGAGAACTCCCTCTTGCTTGGTAGAGATCAGTCTTTTGTTCTATTCAGGCCTTTAACTGATAGGATGAGGACCATTTACACTATGGAGGGCAATTTGTTTTACTTAACTCCATCTATTTAAATGTTAATCTTGTCCAAAAACACCTTCACAGAAATATCCAGAACAATATTTGATCACCCATCTAGGCACTGGTGGCCCCGCCAAGTTGACACATAATATCAATTATCGCAGGGTCCTGGACTCAAAGGATAGAGGTTAGGAACTACTGTTCTGAGAAATTGCCATCTTTCTCCTTCCTTCTCTAGTCAGGCTTTCATGCTCACCCTACTTTCTGTGTCTGGCCTTAGAATAGCTTACTTATTCCAGTAGCATGTAGAAAATCTGTCTAACAGCCTCCTTCTAGCAACTTCTATGTATTCCACACTGAAAGAATTGGGGCAGGAATTCCCAATTCAGCTTTAGTAAATGTTAAATAATGTTAAAGAAAGCATTACTTTGCTCCTGGAGGAAAAAAAAAAAGTTTTGCCAAAATCTGCAGAAATGTTGCTTAATCAAAACATTTTAGCTTTTCCCATTATACTATGTTAATGATAGTATAATTGGCGAAGGTATACATCTTTAATGTTTATATCTTACAGCCCTGCTTCTAGTCATTTGTCTTGAATAAATCCCCCAGCAAAATGAAGTGCCTTGAAATCACAGATTATACTTTATTCCCTTGCCATTCTCTATGGTGTGGAAAATGCTACTGGCACTGGCAGGAGAGCTGATTAACTGACGGGGCTGTCACATTCTGTTTTATTTGACTCCACTAATAGTAAACCACCAGCTAGCCCTGGTATTAAAAATAGCCCAGATTTATCTTTCAGGATTGTCACCTAACTTTGACGTCTTCTACATTGCTTTCACAGAAAGAAAACTGAGGCAGGGTTGGGGCAAGAATCTTTTTTACCTTGTGGCTATTTCTTAGCATAGGTAAAGTCTGGTGATTTATTGCAGATATTCTCTTCCATCCCCCTTACCCTAACTTAATTTTCATCTGAAAGAGTCCAGTAGATTCTGTCTTAAAGAAAAGGGCTCTTTCTGCCCAGTTCTGCAGTGGCCCTACTTTGGCTGAGATTTCCCTTCCTTGCCCTGGGAAAGAAAGGAGGTTCTGTTTTACAAAGTACTGAGGGACCTGGATGGGTCAACACTGCTCTATTAATATGAAATGAGATTACTCTCCAGCTGTTGTTTCATTGCTTTCAACAGAGCCATTGAAACATTTGCAAAATAGCAAAGGGTTCCAGATGGGAGGAGCCATTGTTGCAGACCACCCAGTGGGCACCTCAGGTAATGGGCTTTGCACCTGGCCCATGTAGAAATTCAATAATACATCAAGGGGTTTGCGTGATGGGTCTGTGCCACTGGGGGATCAGGGTACCCTCCTTTCCCTTCCCACTGACTTCTTTTTCCTCATTATTTTTTTCCTCCTCCTGTATAACCATAGATCTCCCTAAAAAATCTATTCAGAAGGAGTTATTAGATTACGTTAACATAACAACAAATCCAGTGTAAAAGACAGCAAATGTTGTTTTGATATAAAATTTGTCTTTTAGAGCCCACAACATGACGTACATTTTTGATTCTCGTAGAACATTAGCTAAGATAGGTGGGAGAATGCCAGGGAAAGGTATCTTTGTGGAGCAGCACACTCCTCAAACTTTATGTGCACACAAACCACCGGGGCATCCTGTGAAAATGCCGATTCTGATTCGGCAGGTCTGGGGAATGGACTGCGAATCTGCATTTCTGAAAAGCTCCCAGGGGATGGGCACCTCTTTGTGTGGCAAGGGTTTAGCGTCAACTTGTTCCACCATTTCCAGTTTGTAGCGCAGCTGTAATGCCCAAGTTATGGAAAATACAGTCCGAACAGATGATCAGGGTAGCAAAATTGTTCTCTTTAAAACTGAATTCCTTAATAAATACTTTGTTACAGAAATATATGTGAGCATAGAGTATTGTACAGCATCCATTTAAAAAAATGAAAAGGTTCTCCTGTTCTTTCCACTGATGGATACTTCAACCTTGATCACCACTTCTGTTGATTTTCTACTGAAATGTAAATACAGGACACCTATCGTGTATTTGGATCCAGTGTACTAACCTATAACTAGCTTTCCAGTGAAATAATGGTTTCCTAGAGGGCAGCATACCTTGGCTTTGTGGCAGGAAAGTCTTGAATCTGGTTCTGCATATTAGGAACTGAAAGACCTTAAATGACTTGCTAAACCTGATCCTTAGTTCCTGCACCTAAAAGAGTAGGTGGGGGGATTAATTATTTGTTTTTGTTTTTTAACTTTAAGTGGGAAAATAGGGCTATCTACCTCACAGGATTATTGTAAGCTTCAAACAAGAGAATGTATGCAAATTACCTACTACATTACCTGAAGTCAGGTACCCAAGCTTCAAAAACGAAACCCTGAAATTGACATTTAGAAATGCTGACATGTTTTCCTGTAACCCGTTTTGGAATGAAATCTTTTGAAAACATTCCTCCCCCGTACCTTGGGTAACAGGTGTACACTAAATTCAGTGTAGCTCTTTCCTCATGACTCAGGGTCCTTGTTTTGAACACGGGTGACTGCACTCGCCTGGAACATGGGGATGACCTCAGTCAGGGAGATGAAGATCTTCTTGGGTTTTCTGACACCCATCCTTGCTGCTCCCTCCCCCACAAGCTCGCCCACGGCCCTCTGTTCATATTTCCATAATAGCACTTACCACAGGGAGGCAAAAATATCTGTTTACCCGGCTTCTTGGCCTCAGACCCCTTTTCTGAGGGCAGGCAGGGGGCAGATCCTCAGGAAATGTTTGCTGTTGAATGAAGATGTCCCCAGACCCCACTTAAAGGGTTGGGTATCAGGAACTCAGAAGCTCAGCTTCTGTTCATTCATTCAGGCACTTTTAAAATGCCTCCATGTCCTCAGTCAAGCACTAAAAGCACTGTTCCATTTTATCTTTCAAAGATAGCCCAGGACAGAAATTACATGTCTCCTTAGAACTTTGGAATAGTTTTCAATTACTACAGGGACAAGAAGTTATTTACCCTTCTGCTAAATTTTAAGCCCATTCTGTCTTTTTTGGTTCTTTGTTCTACTTTCATTTGTAGCAAGGACATTGGAGCCAGACATCCCTAGGTTCAAATACTGATCTACAATTTAGTAGTTGTTTGACTCTGCGCAAGTCACTTAAATTCTCTGCTGCTCAGTTTCCAAATCTATAAAACAGGCTAAGAATACTCGATCTGCAGAATTGCTGTGCGTATGGAGATGACAGTAAACGTATTTCCAAGAGGAGTTTTGATAACCTCGGCTTTGAAAATCCCCTTAGGGTTAGAGTCCGGGGTGGAACTCTAAAGAGCGATCCTAAGTAATATTAGATGAATGTGAACTAGACTTCCAGAGAGCATGGCCTATTAATAGTCAGGCATTTTACCTTGCAGAGCACAGAAGTGAGCTCAGAAGTAAGCAGCATACCAAGCTGCTCTGTATGGCCATGACTGGTGGTTCCTTCTCATCAACCACTCTCTCCTCACCCTTTGTCCTCGCTGCCAAACCCACTTTCCAACTCTGGAGGCTAAAAATGCCCATTTTAGCTTTTATTACTAGGTCATGACCATGTAACTCAACCCTGTGGATGAGTTGCAAGGTAAAACTTCTGAGACATTTCTGGAAAACGTTTTCCTTTCTGATTGGGCTGGGGAAGGGAGTGAGGAGAAATACTCCTCTTTCTATCTTTAGATGTAGTTTTCCGCAGATATAATTCCTAGAGCTATGGCAGCCATCTTGTGACCACGAGGGACAACTCTGAGGATGAAAACCTATGGGCTGTGAATGGCAAAGAGGAAAGGTAGAAAGCAGCTGGGTTGGGTGCTTGCTGACATCATTGTGCCTCTGAATTAACCAGCCTGGAAATGATACCTCCAGAGATAATAAACCTTATTGTTTAAGTGATGTTTAGTTACATATTCTCTTACCTGTTACTGGATTATACATTCAGCATAAAATTGAGGAGGCTAAGCCTTGGAGATGGAGGAGAAGGAGGTACCTTGATGGTAGCATAGCACAACAGGACATCAGAGAAAAGCCACTTCTGTTGAGGATTTTGACTTCTGTTGCATGTGAAGTGTAAACCTCTGCTCTACTCCTTTGAGGAGGCTTCAGTAAATTCCACGTTGCTTTTGAATACTTTTGGTGCTAATGGATTGTTCTGCGGGACTTGAAGAAGTGTTCAGATCTACATCAAGAATGGTGCCTGGTGAACACTGAGATACACTGGGAATAGCTGTACTTCTAGGTTATGCAAGGATTAGAGATCACATCTGTCAAGCACTTAGAATAATGTCTAGAATGTAGGGTATATGCAACAAATGATAGATGCTATTTTTTATGTTACCATTATTATTATCTTAGCTCCGGATTGGTAGCCAGAAAAGAGGTGGAAATGAGATACTCATGAGTGGGGCATACTCTGGGGCAAACCCAGTAGTAGTAGGCTTTGAGAGGAAGCTCTGTGATGAAGGCTGTACGAAGACAGCAAGGAGAAAGCACCACTTGGCAGCAGCCCTGGCAGGTGGCCAGTTGGTGTCAGGGAACTCCTACAGATGGGGCAAAAGGCTGGATCCAGGGCCTAGAGGGAGAGGGAAGTGGGCAGTTGTTGTTCAATGGATACAGAGTTTTCAGTTTTGCAAGACAAAGATGTCCTGGAGATCTGTTGCCTAACAATGTGCACATAGATAATACCACCATACTCCACACTTACAAATTGTTAAAATAATAAATTTTTATGTTATGTGTTTCTTACTACAATTTTAAAAAATCTGGGTTGGCCCAGTGGCTCAGGTGGTTGGAGTGCCTTGCTCCTAGCGCCAAGGTTGCCAGTTCCATTCCCACACGGGCCAGTGAGCTGCGCCCTCTACAGCTAAGATTGTGAACAACAGCTCTCCTTGGAGCTGGGTTGCCATGAGCAGCCGGAAATTGGGGTGAGTTGCAGCCGGCTGCTCTGAGCTGCTGACGGATGACTGGCGACCAACTGCCTCAGCCGGGGGAGTGCAAGGCTCATGATACCACCAGCATGGGCCAGGGAGCTGTGTCCTACACAACTAGACTGAGAAACAACGGCTTGAACAGGAGTGGGGGGGGGAGGGGAGGCGGAAGAAGGGGGAAAAGATCTGGATCCCAGTTATTAGAACTAAGTCCTACCATCAGAATAGTTTCAACAGAAACCTGATTTGTTTGGAGTGGGGCTTCCTGAATTTTGCCTCATTAGAAAAGGACTGGTCCCAGATCTTAGGTTGACACTGACCCTCAGACTTCCACATAGAAGTCAAGTTACCTCAAAAGTCAGATACGTACTGTGTGTGTATATACATCTATACATCTATACATATAAAATCCCCTTTTCTCTGCCTTGGTGTGTGTACATGTATGTATCTCCTTATCATACTTAACCTTTCATAAAGGGCCTTGGGTGTCAACCTAATTTGCCCTGACAGCCATGGGGAGCCCTCAAAGTCAGGGACTTGCTTTGGTCAGTGGGGTATGAAAGGACATAACACAGACACCATATTTTAACTGAAGGCTTTAAGGGCCACTGTGTATGTTTCCACCCACTTTCCTGCTCTTTTCCATTCTGCCAGAGGAATATCATGTCTCAAATAAGGGCTACTCCCGCAGTCTTGGCCCAGAATGTGAAAACTCATGGAGCCTTCACCCATGTGGCCTCAGACATGTAATGGCAGAAGGAGAAGCAGTGGTGGTTATGAGCCACTGGGACTGAGGGAGTCATTTGTTACTGTGGTAAAGCTGACAAATAAACAGTAACAATCACCCATTGCCAACACACAGACTCAGGAGAAATAATAAATCATTGTTGTCTTAAGCTACTACATCTTAGGGTCTTTGTAAGGCAAGAATAGACAACTGGAACATCTTGCAAAGAAGCGATGTCTGCTTGAACCAAGGCAGGGTAGAAAAAGAAGAGAGAAGATGAATTTGAAAAAAAGTAAAGATGTGTATTAGAATTCTTTCAATCACTAATGATAGAACTTAAGCAAAGAGTGGAACTTATTGGCTTACAGCGTTGAAAAGAATTCAGGACTCAAATTATGTCACCAAGATTCAGTTTCTCTCCATCTCTTGGTTCTACCTTTTCTTCATTGGGGTGTTACCCTGGACTGCATGCAGTGGATTCCAGCAGCCTTGGGGATAGCGTCTCTAGGCTCATGTCCTCCCAAGTTCAAGTCCAATAGAAAGAGATTTTATTTTCTGGTAATGCCTACAAAGTCCCTGAGATTCACTCTGAATAGACTGGCTTAGGTCACCAGCCAATCCCTGAGACAATCGCTATGAGAGGGTAGAGATGGCCGTGGCTGGAGAAAAGAGTGTATGGTTATGGGTCTTTCTGTTGAAACTCAAAGAGGTTTTTTAAAATGGGAATTTATTTATTAGTATGACTAGAAAAAAAGGAGAGAGAAAAGTTCATGGACTGTTCCAACTTCAGGTGTGGTTCGATTTAAAGCTAAAGAAGTCACTAGGATTCACCTCTTGAGTTTTCAAAATTACTGAAGAAAGAGCTGAGACACTCTTCCTACTGGGGATTTTGAAAACCAAGAAGTGAGTTTGATGATGATAATAGGCTCCAATCAAATGGCTGGGTTTCTTCCTTTTCACTGGTTTCTCCAAACAACCATAGCTATAAGATATTAGTCTTTGTGTATTATCGTAGGTATGTGTGTAATACGGATTTGTTGTTTATGTAAGTTCATCACTGTTGCAACTGCCAACAGAGGCAGGGGTGTAAAATGAACTCAGACTGCCTGTGCTGGGATGCTGCCTATCACACTGATTAGCTGTGTGACCTTGGGCAAGTCATTTAAACTCTCTGTGCCTCAGTCTACTCATCTGTAAGATGGGAGGTGATATTATCTCCCTACCTTGTAGGGTTGTTGTTAATAATGCATGTGAATTACTCAAGAACTGTGCTTAGAACATGTTAAATGCTCAATTAATGTTAGTTACGTTATTCACATTTCTACAGTAAGCAAATGATTACTAATGAAGACATTTTTTTCAGAATTATGACCATTTTAGACGGCAGGGGTTGGCTTGATTCAGATTTTTTGCTTGGCAGTGAGTGACTGTATCTGCTCATATTGTGCATCAGAAAAAATTCTTCCAGCATTTTGCTATGTATTTTCACCTGCCTCAGCCATATTCCCATCACTAGGCTCTAGTCTTCCAAGAGAGATAACTCTCTTTATTTGTACTTCTTTGGTGTGAAAGAAAGTCTAAGTAGCTCAACTAAAGGTTTAAGGAGGAGACAAACTAAATGTTTTTTTTTTAATTAGTGTATTTTTAATCTGACTTTGAATAGTAAGGAGAAAGTATTATCTTCTATCTTATGTATCATCTCAATGCATAATCTTGCTTCTCTCTCTCTCTCTCTCTTTTTTTTTTTTTTTTTGAGAAGCCTAGAAAAACTGGAATTTCCAAGTACATATGATGTTAGCAATTCATATCATGGTGACTTGTAGCTTACTCATAGCTTCTTCTGATTATTTTTGTTTGGGTTGTTTTGTGTAGTTGTGATTGATAGAACAATCGTTCTGTGCGTCTGGAATTATCTTGGCTCTGGCTGCTGGCATTCCTAACTGCAATGTGTCCCTCTGTGAGAGTAGCAGGGATTAAAGTCTGTGGGCACATGAGCCACAGCTCTCTCAGTTTGGGATGCTGTTACAAATGGCTCCATGTTGATCTGAAACGGGCGGGGGGCGGGGGGGGGGGGGGGGGGGGGGCGGGGGGGCGGGGCAGGAGAGATACTTAGATAAGTTTAAGCACTTTCAAAAGTTCTGGGATGTGTAACTTGCGTTAAGTTTTATCTCCAAGGGTGGGGGGAATATGAATTTTGCCTCATTGCTCTGCAAGTCAAACCTATATTTCTTGTACAAATATACTTACTGAACATGTTCCTGACTTAAATTTCAGGTGTGGTTTGGGAATCAGAAATCTCCTGGGTCAGTTTTTGGGTTTAAACAGCTGAGTCTAAGGTTTCTCCAGGGTAATTCAAGTTGTTTTTCTCCTAACGATATAAATAAAGAAACAAAAATACGTAAATGTCCTATGATGTTTTTTAATTTTAAATGTAATTTAATCTTTTTGGGTAGCCAGCAAGATTTATTGAGTACTCATGGTATAAATAAAATATTTATTATGCTGTCTAATTTGAGTCTCCAAAGCTTGAATGTTTGTTTTTTAAAGATTTTATTGGGGAAGGGGAACAGGACTTTATTGGGGAACAGTGTGTACTTCCAGGATTTTTTTCCAAGTCAAGTTGTTGTCCTTTCAATCTTAGTTGTGGAGGGCGCAGCTCAGCTCCAGGTCCAGTTGTCATTGTTAGTTGCAGGGGCCGCAGCCCACCATCCCTTGCGGGAGTCCAACTAGCAACCTTGTGGTTGAGAGGACGTGCTCCAACCGCTTGAGCCACCGGGCTGGCCCCTGAAGCTTGAATTTTTTATCTCTAAGCAAGAATAATAGTTTTACTAAGTAATTAAAATGTGCAGGGCATTGTACTGACTACTTTATAGGTGTAGGTATTTGTATCTCTATTGTTTAAATAACTGAAGCTTTGAAAGTTTAAGAAAATTCCTGTGGTCGCAAGTCTATCAAGAGATGGGAATTGCTAAACCTCTGTCCTTTCTAAGGCAGTGCTGTCCCAAGGACTTTCTGTGGTAATGTTCTATATCTCTGCAGTTCAATATGGTAGCCACAATATGGTGGCTATTGAGTACTTGACATAAGACTAATGTGGCTAGGGAAATCAATTTTTAATTTTAGTTAAAATTAAAATTGAATAACCACATGTGGCTAGTGGCTGCACAGCTGTTGGACATCACATTGTGTGGTCTCTAAAGACTCAAGCCACTATGATCTCATGTGTAGAATATCTGCATATATCAAAGAGAAAATATGAAGAAGCAGCTGGAGAAAAAAAAAACATTTTATCCAAATCAAACTTAATTTAAATTGCAGAATTTAAAGGAAGATAGACCTCAAAGTTAAGAGGCTCATAAAATTTAGGCATGAAAAACTTCTTTTGGAAAAATTCTATTGTATATTTTACTTAGGGATTATTAATACATTGGCAATGTTGATTATAAGAGACATAGCAATTTGAAAAAAGGAAAAACAAATTGTGCCAAACAGTATCCTTACTACAAGATTCAGTTCTCTAGGCATTTTCAAATAGGGAATCGCAAATCCCTCAAGTAGCAGGGGAAGAGGAGTACGTTTACAATCAAACTAATTAACCAATTTTTTTGATGTCTACTTTCAGATGTCTGGTTATCTTGTTTTCCATGAATGCCTTTAGAGTTGAATATTTACAAGCTGGAATCTTTAATGCTTCATATTAATAAACAGACTACGTCTACTACAAACAGTGATATGCAAACGATACACAGATGCCTACTTAATAGAACTCTAGATGATAGGCCCTTTTTTGTCTGACCTCTGATTTAGTGGTTTGTCTGGCTAGGTCATCGCCCAGCCCTGCTGACTTGACTGCAAAATCTCCTTTCAGTAGAGATTAGCTTTCCACACTTGTTTAATTCTTCCTTTCTTGGTAGGCTATTTTCCTTTCTAGGCTTTTTCTTCTTTTTTTTACAGTTGAATATAGCTTCACCTCCTGTGGAAACTTTTGTTTACACTAGATCGAGAGGCTGTTTCCATGTGCCGTGGGCCAGAATGGGGCACCTGGTAGGTCCTGCAGGATATGGGTAAACTGCAGATCCTGAAGACGCCCCAGCTCCAGGCTGTAGAATTACTCCTGCCCAATCTCTGTGCATCTACCCTGAGCAAAACAAATTACAAACAGGGGACCAACTTTCCTGGAATCAGATTTTCTGGACCCTGTCTCCTCTTGAACATGCAAAAGTTAATTAATGTTTTTTTGCCTCACACTCTTCATCTATTAAATGGGGATAAAAATAGATTCTACCTGATAATATTGTGAGAATTAAATGAAGTAATCAAAGTAAGAATTCAGCATAGCTCCTGGAACATGTGCACATGCAACAGTTATTTATTATTATTGTTATTATTATTTTTATTATTATTTTATAACCATAATCCCTGTCCTCACCATAATTTTTTTTATGCCATGAAGAAATGTGCTCCTCAGTTTTACTATACCATTTTAATGGATTCCCCCCCAACTGGTCAGTTTAATGTTTCTTCTCTATATGAGTTTGAGTTTAGGTATTTATTCATCTATCCAACATACATTGCGGCTCCTCTAGGTACCAAGTACCACTGTAGACACAGCGATACAATGGTGAGTCAGACACAAATACTTGCCTCTGGATGCTCATGGTTATTGGAGAAGATGACACGGAAACAGATACCAAGTATGGTATTCATTCAAAGAAGTCACTTCCCATTAAGTCTAGTTTTCTCAAAATAACTTCCAGCAGGGATCAGCTGCAATTGGATGCCAAAGGGCTGTGTTTTGTTTTCTGGTGTTGGGAGGAGCTGACGGATGTTAATAATAGGTTAGATACACCAGACATTCCATCCACTGGAGTTCACATGGCGTAATAAGGTTGTTTAGACCTTAATGTGAATAAAGTATTTCTTCTCTGAGATGAATAACTCTGAGAGAGTGAAACTTTGGTTAGGGAGTGATTTGGTGGCCTCATGCCTTTGAGAGAGGGCAGACCTGGCGTGTCGTGCATAGTGGGATTCTCTGGAAAATCTGAAGGGCCGTGAGGGACTGGACACTCAGCTTTTAGTCGCTCTGGCAGTTATGATTATTACCATCTTTGGATTTCTAATTTGTGAAATAGAGAGAGCTAGGAAAAGGGATGCTGCTGGGCTGGCTAGACAATTTCAGAGATTCGTAGAATTACCTCTGAGGAAGGAGACACAGAGATCACCCAGTCCAACCTGCTCATTCTCTAGGTGAGGCACTTGTGACTTAGAAGGCAAAATAACCTGTTCAAGGACACATCGCTTGTTACTAAAGAACCAGCAAGTCACTAAACTTCCAAGACAGTGCTCATCTTTAGGATACCATATAGTTCAATATCTAGAATATTGTAAAGTTATAACTAAGGTCCAGGATCATGACCTTGAGACATAGCAATGTACTCTAAGTATATTCTGAATTATTGAATTATGCTTTTTATAACTAAAGTATTCTTACTACAATTTTAATATTGTTCATTTTATTATATTCTGATTATTTGAGAATGATATTGGAAGTATAATGTGTGTGTCCTAGGCTAGGTCAGCCCATTACTACAAAATGAAGTCACCTTATCTGTATTACTAATAAGTGTTCAACGGCCAGACACTGGCCCTCCTCTAGCTGTCCCCAGTTATTTCTGAGAGTTTATCAGGTTCTTCCTCTCTGACTTTTCATCTTACTGCCACAATGCTGTGTCTACTGCTACTGACTGTCATAGGTCATGAGATGGTTGCTCTGCTGGGCACAACTATTTACATGGCTGATGCTCCCTGGAGAGGGGACAGCCCTTGGGGAGGAGAATTTGCTTTCCTAGAACCCCTAAGGGCTGTATTAGTTCTTTGGGGAAGCTGGAGATCTTCACCACCACTGTCTAAGACATTGGCCACACTAGAAACCACTTGTCTTTCTTTGGACTTGTTGCTCCCATTGCTCCTGTTGGCATCACAGAACCTTCCAGGCCTTCAAACCAGAGCCTCAAGCCCCACCTGTCCCAGAGAGAGATGGAGATGACCATCCCAACCAGGCAGCGTTCCCTGGAGAATTAGAGATAATGTATGTAAACATCTGGCACATAGTAGGTATTCAGTAAATGAAAACTCTTATTATTTAGATTTATTTATCACCCAAGTTTTTAGGAGCACTGCTAGGTAGTTGGGTTGATGAACTTGAATGCCATTTTCTTCAATTTTTTGTGCTTGCCTTTTGCTTCAGATGCTCTTAGACAGTCATGAATAGCCAAAACGTGATCATGAGGGAAGGAAGCAGTTCATTCAGAAAACATATGTTGGATCCAGTTATTCAAGGCTGGGGAATACAAATGTGTACAAGCCATTTCAAGGGTTTGTAGGTGAGTGAGAGATAAAAGACTGTACATAAATTGCAGGAATACAAAACAGTAGGTAAGTTCTTCTGAGGTTCAGAAGAAAAAGATATCCTGGTTGGAAAGATACAACTAATATTAATATAGTAATTTCAAAGCACTTTTACATGCATTTTAAAACTTGATTTTCACAATAACCCAGCGATTCAAATTTCTCATTTGTAGATACGACGACAATTCAGGGAATGACTTGCCTGGGCTTGCTATGGTAGGAAGTCAGCCGTAGGGTCTGAGTGTTCAGATTCTGTAGGTCCCTCCACTGTACCGTGCTGGGAAAGCTTCACGGAGAAGGTGACCTCATGGCCTGAGTATTTAAAGAGGGACCGATTTTGACAGGAAGATAGGGCCAGGGCTTTCTAGGTAAATCAAACGGGAAAGCTATGAAGGCTGGAAAGGTTAGGACATATTTGGGAAAGGTGATAGACCACGTAAGATAAAGCACAAGCTATGTGTGGGGGAATCAGAAATAAGAAGAGTGTATTGCACTGTGGCTGGGTCACACATAATCTTAACTATCAGACCGAGGATTTAGAAATGATTTGACAGACAATGGTGGAGGGGAAGAGATATATTGAATATGAGGAGAAGAGATAAAATCAGGAAGATCTGGAGAGGTGAATCAGATTTTTGTGGAGAGGATAGAGGAAGCAAGGGAATCGGTTAGGAGGCATTAACTAGACTTGTGAGGGGCATGGGAAGAAAGCTGGATTCTGGGAGCGTTGAATGGCGAATTAATATGGAGACTAGGTGAGGGAGTTGAGAGAGAGGGCGGCAGTAAAGATGGCTCCAAGCTTGAGTGGAGTCCCTGGAAGAATGGTTAGGCTATTAACTGAGTTGGTGAATTTGCAGAAGGAGCTGACTGGGGAGGAAAATCATGAGCTCCTTTTGGCATCTGTTGATTTTGTTGCCTTCTCTGCATACTGCCACTTGCCTGTCCGCTGGGAAGGTGGGTTTAGTGAGTCAGAGGAAGAAGAGTTTGACCACTCAGAGGGCCCTTCCTTTCTGTTTCTGCTCTGCTCAGCACTCCCCTGTCCCTTAATAGAAGTGCCTAATGAATACAATGCTTAGCATGTGATGGACACTCAAAATATGTTTGGGAGAGGAGGTCCAAGATGGTGGATTAGAAAAATTATATATATATATATATATATATATATATATATATATATATATATATATATATGTATATATATGGAAAACTCCATTTAGAACAGTTGTCAGAAGTTTTAGGGCAAAGGTGAAGACTAGAGTGAGGGAAAAGGGATGGTTGCTAACAATGAGAAGCCCAAACCTGAGTCACTGGAGGTGTCATTTCTCAGACATTAAGGCCTCCAAAGCCTGGTGGGAGCTACAAGTGGTAGAAATTTGGTGGAGTTAAGAATATGGGGAGACTCTGAGGCCAAAGTAGCAGATGTGTGTATGTTGAAGTCACTAGGGAAAATGGCAAAGAGTAAAAGTTATTGCATTAGACCCAGGCAAGAGGGGCCCCTGATCTTGACCCTACCCTTTAGAGGACTTCACTCTGGCTCTCTCCTGATGTACCCCACCCCGTGGGGAGTTCATGGGGCCACCAGGTCACATTCACTAGAACCTGTGCCTCAAGGCCCAGCTCTGGGTACCGGGGCCCTGGGATTCCTGCTCAAATGGTCAAGCCTGCTTTCAGGATCTTCCCAGACCGCTTTCTCGAGTCCATCTTCCTGGGGGCTCATGAGGCTACCGCTTTGCACACTCCAGGCCTGAGCAATGGCCAAGGGGCATCTCTTGAGGCAGAGAGGGGGATGGAAATAGAGCTTTGGTAGCGAGAGGCAGGACATGAACCTTGTGGGTAAGGGTATACATATATGTTCTTAAGGTCTATTCCAGTGTGGGATGGAGCCAGGAGACGGAAGGGGAACAAAAAAGTGGGCTGGGAGGTGGCTTCCAGGCCTCTTTGTACCACCACACCCTGAAGCAGAAGTCCAAGAAGTCAGGAAATTTAAATTCAAACCCAGACATCCAGGTTGTAAAGAACATTCATTTGTCAATGTCAAAAAAAAAATTAGACTTTGTAAGCTTGACCTGTAACTTCTAAATACTTAAATATGTGATACAAGTATATAGACATCCATTTGCAGTCTTATCCTCCTATGTTAGGAGTCACAGGAATCATCATGTTACAAAGATCTCCTTGCTATGAGTCTTGAGCTTCCTTCCTGTTTCTTGACACTCACCACACTTTTGGGGTGAGAACTCGTTTTATTGCCTGTCTACTCTGATAGACACAAAGCTATGCAGAGGCAGGAACCAGGCTGTCTTGTTTACAAATATATCCTGGTGTGAGGGCAATGACTGACATCTGGTAAGTGCTCACTAAATATGTCTAAAACTCTAAAATGATGAAACACTTACACACTGGATAACAGCAAATAGGATGAAGAGAAGTGGTAGAGGGGGTAAAATAACCTGAAAAAAGAATGCCTTGATAAGTTATAATAGAGATTGAACAACAGTCTGGAAGTTTTTCTCTCCCGTTTGGGAAGAGCTTCAAACACACAACTTTAATTGCCTTAAGAACTATAGTTGAAGTAATGCTAATCCATTTATTCTAAGCTTTAGGTGTGTGTGTGTGTATTCTCCCCTTTAAACGAGCGGTTGGACTGGGATCAGATATTTCATAGTGAGGGCCTGGAGTTCTCAAGTGACTTATTCAGTGAAATGCAGAAAAGAAATGTGAATCGACATTTAAAAATGAAAAAAAATAACTCAGCTTTGGTTTTCCTTGAAAAATTGGAGCTTGGCAAGACTGGCCCACAGTCCGACATGGCAACAGTGGTCTGAAGCCTTTAAATGGGACTGTGTCTATCAACAGGCCACGCTCCACCACTCATAAAACAAATGTCCCAAAGTTCAGCCACCAAATGACTCTGAATTCATGACCCCTGGACCTCTGGCTCTTTAAGGCCCCTTTGCTTTGAAAGAATGTCTTCTTTAACCTCTTTATGGTTATGTTTCTACCAATCTTTGAATAACCCCAGTGTCAATTGAATTATATTATAACCATCGAAATACCTGCTTCTCTCTGCTAGAGATTCTGAAACTGAATTCTTTCACATATAACCAAAGAAGCTCACCTGCTCCAGAAAGCAACTCTCTATTAGTAGTATGGATCCAAATTTCCCTTGACCGGCCCTCCTATGACACTAAACAGAGAAGCCAGATGGGAGTCTGCCGACCAGGGCTTGACTGCTTCCTGAAAGCTAAGACTACGTGTGGTGGCAGAACAAGAGGTGTTGGGGGCACTGAAATGCAGGAGCTGCCAGAGTGAAAGTTGGAGAACCGGGCTTGAAGGATGATGAAGAAACCGATAGGCGCTAGAACACTAATTTGTTCAAAGTATTTATTGAGTATGCACGAGCCAAGCACTGTTTCGACGCGAGGGATTCAGCAATAAACCAGCCAATGCCCCTGCTTCTCACTGAACTCAATTCCCGTGCGGATGCCAGGTAACACACACATACAAAACATATATACATACATGTGTACATGTCAGGTGGAAATAAAAGCTATTTATAAAACCAAAGCAGGGCAAAAGACCAGCCATTGAGGGTGGATGCTATTTCAGGAGACTCCAGAGAAGCCCCGCCCCCTCTCTCCCAATAGGGCACAAGATGCCCAATCTCCGGGGAAGCTCCTCCCACTTCCCCCGCCCAAAGGCGGTCTTTGGGGCGGAGCTTTGCGGCCCGGGCTCTCCGGGCGCGCCGCGCGGAAAGCCGCGCGCTTAGGATTCCCGGCCTTCAGGTTCTGTCAAGGCCAGGAGCATTAGACCGCCGGAGCCTGGCATGTTGGGAACTGTAGTTTGCGTCCACAGCTCGGGGTTTGGGGCGGGGCAGTAAAAGCCGCCAAGTCTGGCTCCATTGCTGGCACAAGACTTGTAGCACTGAGGGGTTGTGGGGAGGCCTTGCTGTGGGGGGCGGGGGGTCATCCCGAAAACCCCTGGCACTTACAGCAGGGCGAGCGTCCAGGCCCGGGGCGACCCTGGGCACGTGACCCCAGCCAACCCGGGAGCGCGCGGTTCTTCAGCGCGGTTCCCGCCCCGCCCGGCAGTCGGCCAGCGCCTCCCCCGGCGCTGCTGCCACCTCGCGCTCGGAGGCGTCACGGAACGTGCTCTCCTCTCCCCCTCCCCCTCCCTTCCCCCTCCCGCGCTCCCCCTCCTCCCCCTCCCGCACCGAGACTCGCCGCCGCCGCCGCAGCCGCAGGAGTAGCCGCCGCTGGAGCCGCGCGCAACCATGGCCGAGAACCCCGGCTTGGAGAACCACCGCATCAAGAGCTTTAAGAACAAGGGGCCGCGATGTGGAAGTGAGTGTGCTTCCGCGGTCTGGGCCCGCCCGGCTCGCCCGTCTGGCCGCGCCGGCCCCGCGGTGGCGGGAAGGGGCGGGGGGCCGGCGCCGGGCTGGCTCTCGCCGGCTCGCGGTGGGTCGGAGTTGGCCGCCGCCTCCCATCAGCGCGGCCCAGGGCTGGGCGGAGCGGGCGACGGATACGCGGGCCGGCTGTAGCCACCCTCCGAAGCTGCCGGCGCGGGGGACCGGGAAATGCCGGGGTTTTCGGCCCCGTCACGCGGGCGCGGCCTGCTGTCTGTGAGGAAGGGATGTGGAGCTGAGGCGGGGTCCGCGGCTAGGGCCTCGCGGGCCGGGGATGCTGCCGCCCAGGTCTGTCGATCGCGCCGCCGAAGGGGCGGCCGCAGCTAGCACCGGTTGCCGGTGAAACCTCCGCCGGCGCAGCCTCCTTGGTGCCTCCCGCGCTGCCGCACATGGAGCCTGTCTCTGCCGGTCTCCGCGCCTACTTTCTGCCAGCCGGGCCCAGGCGGGCGGTGGCGGCCCGCAGAGGGGGGTGGGGACCAGCCGGGTGACTGACTTGTTTGAGGGTGGTGGATGGGGGAGGGTAGGATGCGCCAGGACCGTTTTCTTATATTCCAGTGCTGTCCTTTGGACCAGTCGTGCTGAGCTGTTCCAGCCCACACTCCTGTTACTGCGGGCATTTGGAAGCAAGCTGAAGGTGGACAATAGTTTACCATCTATTGTGTTGAGGCTTTGGAAGCGACGTTGTTCCGACCTCCGCTCACCGGACCTGTTTTCTTAGCATTTCTTACTTGTAGTGGGGGTGTGCACTGGATAATTTCCTTGACATGTTTTACTGAAATAAATTGGATACATAGGTTCATACGGCCGTGTAAATATCTCTTGCTCCAAGCTGGTAGAATTTCCATGTGGTTGCAAAACTGTAAACATTAATGTGGTCACTCAGTTCGTTGCTACACAGCATGTTGCCATTGTCTCATTAAGGTGACATTAGCAGGTACTATTTGCAAACTCGGCTTATTGAGGCAGCGCTAGAGGTCTCTCTGCAGCCACTAAAAGCAACGTAGTATAATGCACAAACTTCACTGGGACTCTGACCTCTGAATTTGTTAAGGGAAAAGTGGTTTTAAGTCCACAAGCTCCTTTTCGAATACCAGGTGACATGGTTTGCAGTTTTGTAGTTCTTGTTAAAGGGACAGTGTGAATAAGAAGTGTACATTTTATCCTCTTAAAGAGAAGTGTTGGGGAAAATTTACCATCCAGCGTTCTGTTTTGTAGAAAAACAAAAAAAAACTCAGGCCATTTTTCCAGAGCTACACAATTAATACTAAATGGAAAAACCTAAGGAAATACTGTGGAATTCCCATTTGAATGAGACAACTAGAGGTCATCTGTCTTCTGGTCATGGTTAAGTGTTTGTGTGTGTGTGTGTGAAAAATACTTCTAAGCAAAAGTGAAATTTAGGAATAGCAACAAGAAATTTTGGAACTGCCTCCAATTATTAGTCCACGTGATGATAGCAGTTAATTTTGAACTTTTGCTATCAGTAATTGTTCTTGAAGCTTTCCCCTATTATAAAGCAGAACTTATGTAGTCTGACAAATACCCATATTGTTTGTACAAAAGAACTAATAACATTCTTCCCTCTCTTGGATATTAGTACAGGTTTTTGTCTTATTATTTGCCTCTATTGTGTTCTGGGATCTCAGTGATACCTAGTAAGGACTCCTGCACGTAATAGGTGTATAATAAATATTTGCTGATGACCAGAATGTAACCAATGACTTCTACAGGCATGATTGCTAAACCTTTTAGCCTGAAAATGTTGGTCACAACAACATTACATTTCCCAGCATATATTGGAGTAACTAAGGCATGAAATAGCAGACATTCAAATGGTAGTTCTATGTGATAGACACTACTGAGAGCTTCATGATACCTCATTTAATCCTAATAACAATTTTATGAGCTAGGTATAGCATTATACCCACTTTATAGGAGGAAAGTACTTTAGATGGGCAAACTCAAGCATGCCTGTGTAGCCTGCACAAGGTCCCAGAGTGGGTATGAACATTCATTCACTAATTGTCTATTGGGTATCTAATACAGTCAGGTCTTGGGGATACAAAAGGGAATAAATTTCAGTCTGTACCTCAAGGAGTTTATAGTTCAGTAAAAGTGATAGAAAAGTAAACTGATAATTACAATACAGTACATCACTAAGTATATTCTGAGAATGCGTAAGAAGATCCTAACTTGGTGTTGAGCAGTCAAGGGAGAAGTTCTGGTTGATTCCTAGTGGATGAATGGGAGTGAGTAGATCCTGAAGGATGAAAGACAGTTGGCCAGAGAAAGGGAGAGGGCGAGGAAGAGGCATTCCAGACTTGAGGGAGCAGTAATTGAGACCAGGAGAACGCAGTAGGACTGCTGATAGAGAAGGGAGTGCTAGAGATGTGACTGAAGGGTGAACTGCGGTTGAAGCTGATCAAGTTCCTTTACTGTGGGTTTAGGTATAGCTAAGACTAGATACCACACCTAATTTAGTCTTACCCATTAGAAACTAGACTACATTAGAAACTTACACTACAATGTAGCTCTGTGACTAAGTAGTTCTGATTATTAGGCTGTTTCCAAACAGTGAGGTATACTTTGCTGAGGTACCGTTTTTACCTTTCACATATAGGATAGACAAAGGTTGCTATGTGCTGCTTACATATAATAAATAACATTTTCTAAAAAAAAAAATATATAGAGTTAAGTCGGAGAATTGTGAGTGGGGAGAGGGTTGAGAAAGTAATTTCATATTCAGTCGGGAATGGCTTCATAGAAGAGAGGTTGGTGAATTTTACAGGAAATATGTACCAAACTTGAACGGCACATGAGAGATTAGTGAATAAAGATCCAGGTGAAAAAGAAGAGAGATTAGGTTAAGGAGTGAAGAGATGAGACTTCAGATGGCCCGTGGTAGTCTGAGAATATGACTGTAGCAAAGAGTTGCTTGGAAACTTCTTGATCGGGAGAGCTGTAGGAATTTATTTCAGAGGAGAGTTAGAAGGTGTAACATGATTAGAGCAATGGAAAAAGGTAGTGGCAATAATAAATGTAGAATTAATTCTGGAGCCATTGGAGCTGTTATCCTGTATGCAATGAGGAATTTTCCAAAAAACTGAGACTGGGGATAGTCATGGTCATAACTTGGAATGAGGATTTGCATCTCCTCCTCTTCCTTTCTCGTCCTCTTCTGTGTGAAGCTCACAGGAGACAAAGGGGATAAAGGCTGTCCTGAGGGTGACGGATAGAGGTAGGGGAGGGAGTCATTAGCACTGATAGCAGTTTGGAGCTTGGGGAAGAGAAGTGGATTTTGTAGCTAAAACTAGGGGACACATCGTGAAAATAATTTTATTTTCATGTAAGGCATTGGTTCTTAAGCTTTTTTCCTTTTAAAAAACATTTAAAACTTCAAATTATTTATAGAAAAGTACACAAAGCAGAAATGTTCCATTTAATGAATACTTACAACTCAAACATTCAGGTAACTGCCATCCAGGTCAGCTTTTCTTTTTCTTGCACCTGTATACCTCAAGGATGTGACATTTTCATCAGTAACAGTAACTATAATTATTATTTTAAAAATCTTAACACTTAGTGAGTGTTTACAGTGTACCTCAAGTGCTTTATATGTATTACTTATTCAGTCCTCACAATAATCCTATGAAGTAGGTACTATTATTATCCGCATGTACTGCTGAAGAAACTTGAGGCCTACAATTCTGAAGTACCTGGCCCTAAGTCACAGGGGAGTTAAGTGTCAGAGCCTAGACTTACAGTGAAGGAGCATGACACTAAAGCCAGAACTGCTCCCTGTGCTGTACTGTCTCCACTGAGTGGAGCCTAAGACGACCTGTATGAAGCACATCTGCAAGTTAATTAATGGGGAAAATATTTAAGAAGTCTTGACTACATCACAGAAAACCCTGTTTTGGTATTTTAAAACCTTGCTTATAAAAATTTTTGACATCCTATTTATCATTTGATTTATTGCCTTTTTTTTTCTTCTTTTTATTCTTACAAACTTTCCTTATTAGTAAGGAGAGCCAGTTAGTTGGTTTCAATGAAAAATAGTAACCCATACTCTTGGGCTTAATGCTTAAACTTTATGCTTTCGTCTCTAATAGTAGGTATTTTTATATATTTTCTCATTTGCAAATTCAGCTAGCACTACCAAACTTTCTTCTCTCTGGAACCTCTGTTGGTAAGTGGTACTATCAAATGATTCAAGCTTAAAACTTTGTCCTTGACTCCCTCCTTTCCCCCGTCACTTTTCTGTATTAGGCATCTGAAGAGCCATCATATTTTCACCTCTGTCACCAACCTGACTACCACTGCCCTAGTGTAGACCCCTGTCATTGTCACCCATGGAAGCGTGATAGTGTGTCCGGTTTTCCTATCTGGTATCGTCCTACCCCAGTGTATCTCGTGGATTGATCTTCCTGAAATCTTTTCGTGTAACATTCCTGGTAAGATCATTCCCATTGCCTTCAGGATAAAATTAAAAGTTCTTAGCATGCCGCACATAATTCCACAAAAGGCCCTACCTTTTCTGTCTCACCAACCACCCTTCCTTACGTCTCCTTTGTGCCAGCCATGGTAAAGTACTTGAGATGGTGAAGTAACCAACACGGTTTCCCCTCCATGATGGTACATGCTGTTCTCCTATATACTGTCTTTTGCTATCGGTTTAGTGGGGCTCACTCTCTCAAACCCTCTCTCAATTCAGAGTCCTTTGTGTATCTCTGGAACACCAAGATTACAATTCTGCCACATCATGTCATTCAAAAACACCCTTCAGAAGCTCTCCATAGGGCCTTTCTTGGTTGACTAATAACATACTTAGTTCTATCAGTTCCTTTTCTTTTCCTTCTGTATTTATTGCTGTCCTAAGTAAATTTCCCTTTGTCTTGGGATCAGTTGCTGTGACGTGCCACAAATTCTATGTGTGAATAGCTGTTAAAGTATATTGGCTCTGAAGAATCTCACTGAGGGTTTGGACATTCGGTCATTTAGTGACCGATACATAAAATTGAATACTCTTTGAGAAGTGAGACTAGAGAATATACTTGAAAGCACTCTGCATTTGGGAGCGAAAGTACCATATTGTTTCTTTCCGTGTTGACTCCAAGGCATTGATACTGTTGCCTAGCCCTCCTGTGACAATCTCTTTTTGCTATAATGTATTTCTGTAACGTGAACTAATTCATAATTGACTGGTAAAGAGGAATCATTTTAGTTAATGCAAAATTCATGTTCATGTTTGATTCTTACCAGCATGTTAACTGTTTCGCACTCCCAAGTAACAGCATTTGAAGGCAGACACAGTTGAAGTATTGAAACACAGTTGAACACAGCAAGCCCAGCAGTGTGTGCGTTGCCCATTCACCCGTATTCTGCCTCTCGGCCTCGTCCAACCGCACGTTCTGTCATAAAGGTGCTTATGGCGCCAACTGTCTTGATGTATTTCCCTCTTTCTTCCTGAAAATTTTCAGGAATCTATATGTCATATGGCAGATATACTGTAATGATCTTTTCTTGAATTCATTAACAGTATATATAATCTTTCCGGGTCCTGCTAGCTCATTGATTACTCTTTTTTTAGTTGGCTTTGCCAACTCTTTTTCCTACCCATTGAGTGTGGGCGTATCTCGGGATTCTGTCCGTGACTCCTATAGACTGTTCCTCTTGCCCACATCAGCAGCCCCCTTAGTTTTAACTGGGGGGTTCAGTGGAGTGGGGCGGGCGGTTTAAATCTGTTTTAATCATCTGCTAGAAATTTTTCCCATGAGCAGCACATCAAGTGTTTAAATTTATGCTCAGAGTGTTTAAAGCTATGTTCTGCCTTTATTTTTTCTTTCTTTCTGTTTATGGCATCATCATTTTAACTGTGACCTGAACTTGCAACTTGAGAGGCTTCTTGGACTTCTTCCTCATCTTCCACATTCAGTCGGATGCCAGTCATGTAGCTTAAGTCTCTGTGCTGTCTCTGCCCTGCCTCTATTCCTCTGCCTCCAGCCTACTTTCGGCCTTGTTACTTATCACCTGGCAGTTTGAAAGTTGCCTCCAAAGTGGTGTTCTTCCTTCAATTTATGAGATTTTTTTTTTTCAGTGAGCCTGATACCTGATTATATTTCTCCAGGGTAACCCCACCTCCCACCTGCCCTAGCCCCTTTAAACTCGAGCGACGCTGAACTTCTTATATGCTTATACATAATCTGGACTCCTGCCCTCCTCTGCTTGCCAATGCTATTTCTATTCTCAGGGCTATCCTGCTGACTGGAATAGCCTTCCCTGCCTCTGCTTGCCGGGCTGACTTCCTAACCCTCTTAAATACTCAACTCTGGGTGTAGATCGGAGAAATCTTTCTGAATCCCCTCCTCCTCCCAGGTTGAGTTAGGTACCGTCTTCATTCCTGGAAGAACTCTGAGTATATTTTTCTCATTGTAGTTACAACACATTTTAATTACGTTTTATCTCTCTCCTACTAGTTTGTGTGCTTTTTGAGGGCAAAAACAATGTATCTCCATTGCTTACTTCTTGGTACAGTGGATGGAATAAAGTAAGCACTAAAATATTTCTTGAAGGAATACATCCTACTGGGTACCATCAGCACAATAATTTTTCTAAAGTGTATTTTTGAACTGACACTTTCAATCTTTTAATGCCTTTTCCTATTGTTCCCCAAATCAAGTCCAAACTTTTCATTGTGATAAAGTATTGGGAGATTAAGACACATGCATAGTGAAACAATTAAATTTTTCCTTTAATCATAAAAATATTCTAATGTAGAAAAAGTAGAGAATAGTATATTAATCCCAGATGCATATCATTTAGGTTTAATAAGTAACAATTTGCTGTATTTGCTTCTTTTGTTTATCTATACATAGCAGACATGACATTTTACTCCTGAAGACTTAAGTCTACTTTTCTAAAAAATAAGAATGCATTATTGCATAAATACCACATCACCCTGACACAATAATTTCCTAATATCATCTAATCCAGTCTACATTTAAATTTCTCCAGTTGTCCCTTAATTTTTTAATTTTTTTTTTTTTTATGTTTGGTTTTAGAAGCATGATTAAACAAGATCAGATCATATTTGGTTGTGTTTCTTAAGTCTCCTTTAATTTAGAATAGGCTCCTCCAATCATTCTTTTTTGTGTGTGGTAAAATATATAACATTTATCATTTTAAATGTATGGTTCTGTGGTATTAAGTACATTCACTTTATTGTATAACCATTGTCACTAGCTATCTCCAGAACTTTTTCATCTTCCCCAACTGAAACTCTTGTCTCTATTAAACAACTGCATTCTTCCTAGCCCCTGGTAACTTACCTTCAATACTTTCTGTCTTTATGAATTTAAGTACTATAGGAACCTCATATAAGTAGAATCATATAATATTTGTCCTTTGTGACTGGCTTATTTCTCTTACCATAATGTCTTCAAGGTTCATCCATGTTGTATCATGTGTCAAAATTTTTTCCCTCTTAATGGCTTATTCCATTGTATGTATATACCACATTTTGTTTATCCATTCATCCTTTGATGGATACTTGGATTGCTTCCACCTTTGGGCTATTACCCCCTACCATTTTTTAAATGCTATTAATTTGTAGAAGAAATGGGGTTAGTTTTCTTATATCAAGTTGAACCATATGAAATTGTCATTTTTGAGGTTCAAAACAGCCAAATATCTCATATGCCTCGACCTAATAAAATGTACTAATTACTGGATTTGTCTGTTTCTTTGTGGTATGTCTTAACTTGTTCCTCCTATTTCTTACTATCCTACAGATTTTCTGTAAACTGAATGTTAGTTTTAAGGGTTTTATTATCTTCAGTTTAAGCATTTATTATTTTAAAAATAATACTTCAATTGGTGATGTTGTGTACTTCAGAATATATCCCAATAGTGGTGCTAAGATTGATCAGAAAATTCAGATGATAAAGAATAGTTTCTCATAATGTCAGAAAGTAACCTGACTTCTTGGTATCCTGTAAAGGAATTTGAAGATGCATCTAGAAAACATAATTTCAAAGTCAATGGCATTTTTGTCCTTAATTGACACCATTCCGAAATTAACTTTTTGTTTTTTTAGCATAAAATTTGGCTAATCTTATTTCAAAGTCTTTTCCTTTACATTGAAGGTAAAGTCATATTAAAAATAAAAGGAGGATGTAGCTATACTTTGTGGCAGTTTTGCTATTAAGAAAAATTTTGTCACAGCCTAGGATACCAACATTAACAGTTAAATACGGTAAAATAAATCATGACTATATTTACTTGGTCATTCTGAGTGGTTGAGTTTCCTGGGTTACAAATTTATTTGTTTATATACCAAATTTTATTTTGAAATGCCAGTGTTTCTGAAAATGTTCAGTAATTTCTCTGCCTTCTTAAATAGGATACAGTTTGGAAAATAACTAAATTATTCTATTTAAGAAGAGAATCACCGTTATGCATATGGATATTGGTGTTTTCTTTTGTGTAAGTGATGCCTTCAGGGTCTTAGATTGTCAGAATTCTGTCTTTAATTTCTGTGCTTGTGGAGTTTTTGCTTTTCTTTTTTTCTTTTTTTTTTTAATTAAAGTTTATTGGGGTGACAATTGTTAGTAAAGTTACATAGATTTCAGGTGAAGAATTCGGTATTACATCCTCTATAAATCCCATTGTGTGTTCACCACCCAGAGTCAGTTCTCCTTCCATCACCATATGTTTTATCCCCCTTACCCTCATCTCCTACCCCCCCACCCCCCTTATCTTCTGGTAACCACTAAACTATTGTCTGTGTCTATGAGATTTTGTTTCTCATTTCTTTGTCTTGTTCTTTTGTTGTGTTTGGTTTATATACCACATATCAGTGAAATAATATGGTTCTCTCCTTTTTCTCTCTGACTTATTTCGCTTAGCATTATACTTTCAAGATCCATCCATGTTGTCACAAATGGTCCTATTTCGTCTTTCTTACCGCCAAATAGTATTCCGTTATGTACATAGACCACAACTTCTTTATCCATTCATCTATCAAAGGACATATTGGTTGTTTCCATGTCTTGGACACCATAAATAAAACTGCAATGAACATTGGAGCACACGTGTCTTTATGGATAAATGTTTTGAGATTTTTTGGGTAGATAACCCAGGAGAGGGATTGCTGGGTCATGTGGTAATTCTATTCTTAAATTTTGAGGAATCTCCACACTGCCTTCCATAGAGGCTGCACCAATCTACATTCCCACCAACAGTATATGAGGGTTTCTTTTTCTCCACAGCCTCTCCAACACTTGTTATTATTTGTCTTGTTGATGATAGCCATTCTTACTGGGCTGACGTGATATCTCATTGTGGTTTTTATTTGCATTTCTCTGATGATTAGTGATGTTGAGCATTTTTTCATATATCTATTTGCCATTTGTATGTCCTCTTTGGAGAAATGTCTCTTCAGGTCCTTTGCCCATTTTTCAATTGGGTTGTTTGTTTTTTTGGTGTTGAGTTGCATGAGTTCCTTGTATATTTTGGATATTAGCCCGTTATCGGAAGCACTATTTGCAAAAATCTTCTCCCATTCAGTTGACTGCCTCTTTATTTTGTGGATGGTTTCTTTTGCTGTGCAGAAGCTTTTAAGTTTGATATAGTCCCATTCATTTATTTTAGCTTTTACTTCCCTTGCCTTTGGAGTCAAATTCATAAAATGCTCTTTGAACCCAAGGCCCGTAAGTTTAGTACCTGTGTTGTCTTCTATGCAGTTTGTTGTTTCAGGTCTTATGTTTAGGTCTTTGATCCATTTTGAATTAATTTTGGTATATGGTGACAGATGCAGTCTACTTTCATTCTTTTGCACATGGCTTTCCAATTCTGCCAGCACCATTTATTGAAGAGGCTGTCTTTTCTACGTTGCATGTTTTTTGCTTCTTTGTCAAAAATTATCTGTCCATATTTATGTGGTTTTATTTCTTGGTTCTCAATTCTATTCCATTGGTGTATGTGTCTGTTTTTCTGCCAATGCCATGCTGTTTTGCTTATTTTTGCTCTGTAGTACAAGCTAAAATCAGGGAGTGTGATACCTCCAGCATTGTTCTTTTTTCTTAGGATTGCTTTGGCTATTCGGGATCTTTGGTGGTTCCAAACAAATCTGATGATTTTTTTGTTCTATTTCTTTAAAAAATGCCATTGGGATTTTGATGGGGATCACATTAAATCTGTATGTTGCTTTGGGTAATATGGCCATTTTAACTATGTTGATTCTTCCAATCCATGAGCACGAAATGTCTTTCCATTTCTTTGTGTCTTCTTCAATTTCTTTTAAAAATGTCTTACAGTTTTCATCATATAGGATTTTCACATCCTTGGTTAAGTTTATTCCTAGGTATTCTTTTTGCTGCAATTGCAAAAGGAATTGTTTTTTTTTTTAAATTTCTTTTTCTGAGATTTCATTGTTTGTGTATAGGAATGCAATGGACTTTTGTACTTTGATTTTGTAGCCGGCAACTTTACTGTATTTGTTGATTGTTTCTAATAGCTTTTTGTGGTCTTTAGGTTTTCTCTGTATAGCATATGATCATGCAAAGAGTGCTATGTATAGCATCATGTCATCTCAAAGATGAAATTTAACTTCTTCATTCCCTGTTTGGATGTCTTTTATTTCTTTCTCTTGCCTGATTGCTCTGGCGAGGACTTCCAACACTATGTTGAAAAGCAGAGGTGATAGGAGACAGCCCTGTCGTGTTCCTGAATGTAGAGCAAAGGGCTTCAGTTTTTCACCATAAATTATGAGATTTTCCTGAGGGTTTGTCATATATGGTCTTTATTATGTTAAGGTATTTCCTTTCTATACCTATTTTATTAAGTGTTTTAATCATAAATGGATGTTGTATCTTGTCAAGTGCTTTTTCCTCATCAATTGATATAGTCATATAGTTTTTGTCCTTTATTTTGTTTCTGTGATGTATCACATTGTTGGATTTGCGTATGTTGAACCATCCTTGTGCCTCTGGGATGAACCCCACGTGGTCGTGATGAATAATCTTTTTAATGCATTGTTGCATTCGATTTGCTAGAATTTGTTTAGGATTTTTGCATTTGTATTCATCAGAGATATTGGTCTGTAGTTTTCTTTTTTAGTGTTGTCCTTACCAGGTTTTGGTATCAGGGTAACGTTGGCCTCATAAAATGAGTTAGGGAGTACTGTCTCTTCTTCAATTTTTTGGAAGAGTTTGGGCAGGATTGGTATTAGATCCGGTTTGAAGGTTTGGTAGAATTCACTAGTGAAGCCGTCTGGTCCCGGACTTTTGCTTTTGGGAAGGTTTTAGATGACTGATTCAATTTCGTTAGTGGTGATCGGTCTGTTTAGATTTTCCCATTCTTTATGGTTCAGCCTAGGTAGGTTATATGTTTCTAAGGACTTGTCCATTTCTTCTAGATTATTGAATTTGGTGGCATATAGTCCTTCATAGTATTCTTGGATGATCCTTTGTGTTTCTGTGGTGTCCGTGATAACTTCCCCTTTTTCATTTCTGATTTTGTTAATTAGTGTCTTCTCTCTTTTCATCTTAGTCTAGCCAACGGTTTGTCAGTTTTGTTAATCTTTTCAAAGAACCAGCTCTTTGTCACATTAATTTTTTTTATTGTCTTTTTGTTCTCTATTTCATTTAGTTCTGATCTAATATTTGTTATTTCCTTTCTTCTGCTGACCTTGGGTTTCACTTGTTCTTTTTCTAGTTCTTTAAGGTGTAACATGAGGTTATTTATTTGGGATTTTTTTCTTGTTTCTTGAGATAGGCCTGTAATGATATAAATTTCCCTCTTAAAACTACTTTGCTGCATCCCAAAAATTTTGGTAGGATGTATTTTCATTGTCATTTGTTTCTATGTATCTTTTGATCTTTCCTCTAATTTCTTCTTTGACCCAGTCGTTCTTTAAAAGTTTGTTGTTTAATCTCCATGTATTTGTGTTTTTTCCTGCTTTCTTTTTGCAGTTGGTATCCAATTTCAAAGCCTTGTGATCAGAGAATATGCTTGGTATGATTTCAATCTTCTTAAATTTGCTGAGGCTGATTTTATGTCCCAATATATGGTCTATCCTTGAGAATGTTCCATGTACACTAGAAAAAAAATGTGTAGCCTGATGTTCTAGGATGAAGTGCTCTATAAATGTCAATTATGTCTATTTCATCTAATATGTTATTTAGGGCTGCTATTTTGTTATTTATTTTTTGTTTGGATGATCTATCCATAGCTGTCAATGATGTATTTAAGTCCCCTAGTATAATTGTGGTTTGGTCAATTTCTCCCTTTAGTTCTGTTAGTAGTTGCTTGGTATATTTTGGTGCTCCCGGATTGGGTGCCTAAATATTGATGACTGTTACGTCTTCTTGTTGTATAGTCCCCTTTATCATTATGAAATGTTCATCTTTGTCTCTTGTTACCTTTTTCACCCTGAAGTCTGTTTTATCTGATATCAGTATGGATACACCTGATTTTGTCTAGATACCATTTGCTTGGAATGTCACTTTCCATCCTTTCACTTTGAGTCTATGCTTGTCCTTCTAGCTGAGATGGTCTCTTGGAGACAGCATATGGTTGGGTTTAGTTTTTTGTTCCAATCTGCTACTCCGTCCCTTTTTATTGGTGAGTTCAGTCCATTTACATTTAGGGTGATTATTGATATGTGAGGATTTCCTATCATTCTGTCTTTAGTTTTCCGGTAAGACTGTGTCTCCATTGTTTCTTTGCCTTTTTGTTGTTGTCTGTTATTTCTGCGTGGTGGTACTCTATGATGTTTCCCTCTGTTTCTTCTTTTATTACAGTATATATTTCAGTTCTGGATATTATTTTCAGTGGTTACCCTTAAGATTATGTAAAAGAAAGTTTGATATTTAGAGTATTCCATTTTCTTCAACATGCTTACTTTCTCCATTCCCATATTCCGGTTCAGGCCTTTACGCTCCCCCTTTTTATGTTTTAGTTGCCACAAATTGTCCCTGTTGATGGTGGTCGAATAGCCTCCTTTAGTATTTCTTTTAGTGCAGGTCGTGTATTAGAAAATTCCCTCAGCTTCTGTATGTCTGGAAAGGTCTTTATTTCTCCTTCATATCTGAAGGATATCTTTGCTGGGTATACCAATTCTTGGGTCATAATTTCTCTCTTTCAATAGTTTGAATATTTGGTTCCACTCCCTCCTGGCTTGTAGAGTTTCTGCTGAAAAATCTGACGATAATCTAATGGGCTTTCCTTTGTAGGTTACTGTCTTTTCCCTGGCTACCTTGAGGATTCTTTCTTTGTCATTGATTTTAGACAGCTTCAATACAATGTGCCTTGGAGGAGGCCTGTTGGGGTTGAGGTAATTAGGTGTTCTGTTTGCTTCTTGGATTCAAGGATCCAGTTATTTCCGCAAGTTTGGGAAGTTCTCAGCAACTATTTGTTTGAATATACTCTCTGTTCCCTACTCTCTTTCTTCTCCTTCTGGTATGCCCATTATTCTTACATTGCCTTTTCTGATGGAGTCAGAAAGTTTTTGTAGAGTTGTTTCATTTCTTTTAAGTTTCAAGTCTTTTTCTTCTTCCATCTGTGTAATTTCCAGGTTTCTGTCTTCGATGTCACTGATTCTTTCCTCCATCTGGTCAACTCTACTACCTAAGCTGGTTATTTCATTCTTCATTTCTTCTGTTGAGTTCTTAATCTCCAGAAATTCTATTTGGTTCTTTTTTTAAATGTCAATATCTTTGGTAAAATGTTCATGTTGTTCTTTGATTGTGTTTCTGAGTTTTTATTAAACTGCCTTTCTGTGTTTTCTTGCATCTCGTTGAGTTTTTCAGAACTGCAATCTTGAATTCTCAGTCATTTAAATCACATATTTCCATATCTTTAAGTTCATTTTCTGGAGACTGTTCACACTCTTTCTGGGCTTTTCTTGTTGCCTTGGTTATTCATGGCAATTAATGATTTATTGTTTCTCTTCTTAGACATCTACAGGAGTGGTTCTGCAACAGGTTGATAGGAAGATGTCCTTCTTTTGTTTTCTAGTACTTGTTGGGAGAATGTTTTATTTTCTCTCCGACTGCAGCCTTTTTCTCTCTCTCTCACACTGCAGTGTTATGTTTTCTCTGCAGTATTCCGGCTTCTCACACAATGGGGAGATTCCCTGGAAGGCGGGCTTCTTCTCTGTTAACAGTTCGCCTGGGTCATAGGACGCCACGTCTGTGTGGGGATGCGGAGAGCTTTTGAAGTTCCAAAGCTCTTCCTGTACCAGATTCAGAGCCTGTGTGTTTCAGCAGTTCCGTTGACTCCTGCAGGGATCCGCACAGTATGTGGGGACAGGGGTGGGGTGAGTTGTGAGAGGTGGCCCAGAGCAATGATGGCGACCACCACCACAGCCGGTCCTGCTTCCACAGCTCCCTCCCTTTTGCCACAACTAGTTGGGCTGCGAATCTGTGTCTGTGGACCACAGTTCTCAAAACTCCAAATATTCTGTTCTTTTGATCTGACACTGCTACTGTTCTGCTTCTAGCATTGGGCAGGTAGTGGCGGGGCGATCTCTGGGAGGGTTCGGAGGGGGCGGCTAGTCTCAGTGCCTAGGCTTCCGTTCTCTGCAGCAGCGAGGGCTTAAACCACCGTTTTCAGCCTTCTTCCCTCAGTCTTTGCTCTGAGGTCTCTGCCGTGAGCATTGGTTTCAGCCGTGTTATATGCTGTCCCCTCAGCCCTGTGGGCCATAAGCGGAGCCCTCACAGTCCGAGTTCTTCCCTCTCCTGCAGCTGTGGTAGTTCCGGGATGCAGCGAGCTCGGAGCACTGAGCTAGGTCTGCATCCTGCGCCCACGTGGCTCTGTCTCGCATTTCTCCCTTCCCTCCTCCCTTGCTCGTGCAATTTGCCCACCTTTAGGTGAATTCAGTAGTGGGCCTCTTCGTCTTGCCTGTCTGCTGTGCAAGGAGTCCTTTGTGGAGTTATAGCTGTTCAATTTGTTGTAAATTCCAGGGGAGATTTCCAGAGGCTCACCTCACGCCGCCATTTTGATGACCTCACTCAGTTTTTGCTTTTCATAATTGTTTTGCCTGTCCTTCCATTGCTCTTCTTAGTCTTCAACTTTCTCTTTAATACTGTCAGTATCTTTATGGGTAGTAGCTCCGCTGTTTTAATTTTATGCATCATATATCCTAGTAGCTTGGATAATAGATTTAGTAAACACTTATTTAGTACTTGCTATATGCCAGGCAGGCATTGTTAATGCCAAAGATTATAAATATGAGTAATATTTTCCTTTCTCTAGGGAAGTTGATTTTAATGGGAGAGACTGATACCTAAGCATATACGTGGTATACAGCATGACTTCTATGATGCAGGTACATAATTTGCAAAGTAGTATGAGAACTTGGAGAAAGAGAGTGACCACCTATATCTGGGGAGATTAAAGTTGCACATCACACTTGAGCTGGGTCTTCAGGGGGCGAATAGGAGTTTGCCAAGAACAGAAAGAAGTGGAATATTATTAGCAGTAAATATGTCATGGAGTCTTAAAGGCATACCATGTTCAAGCAACAGTTGATATGGTAACATTAAGTGTGATAAAAAAATATGGTGAATGCTGCTGTCAAGTGCCATCCAACAGAAAGGTGGTGTTAATTGTGTTTTTTGATCTTGATGGAATTGTACGAGTTGAGTTTGTACCCAGGAACACTATGGTTAACTCTGATATCATAAGGGCTTATTAGACTATTTAAGAAATGATGTGAGTAGAAAACGGCCTGAAAAATGAGCAGATGGTTTCCTCCTCATCATGGCAACACTCCATGTCACACATCATTTCTGGTATACGTCAATTTCTGTCTAATAAAAACATTACGGTGTGTCGTCATCCACCTTATTCACTGGATCTGGCACCGTGCGGCTTCTGGCTCTTCCCCAAAGTCAAAAGGACCATGAATGGTAAGTATTTAGAATTGATTTAGGACATCGAGGCAGCCATCACAGGGCAACTAATGACACTCATGAAAGAGGACTTCCAGAACTTCTTCAGAAAGTGGCAAGAAAAATGGGATAAGTGTGTTTGAAGTGAGGGGGAGTATTTAGAGAGAGATGAATAGAAATGTGTCTTTTACTGTAATTTTTTTTTCTTGTTCTTGAAGACCTAGCCAGACAATCAGCTCCAATGTGTCCCCTGGAGCAAAAATTAATGTAAGACCCTGTTCGATATTATGTTGGATAAGACCCGGTCTTATGGTAAAATAAGAGCAGATCTTATATTAATTTTTGCCCCAAAAGATGCACTAGAACTGACTGTCCAGCTAGGTCCTATTTTTGGGGCAACACGGTAGGAGCTACAGGCCCAGCTGCTGTGCACCAGGGAACAGTGGGTGGCGTGTTGTCCTTGATGTGCTTGTACCGCTGATGGGAGCTGATGGGCCGAGAAGAGGATACCTCACAGGTGGAGATGTTTCTTGCAGAGGACTCTGTAATAAATTTTTTTTGCATAAACATTCACCATATATTTTGATCATACCTCATATTTTTTTCTTATATATTTTTTAAAGATTTTGTTGGGGAAGGGGAACAGGACTTTATTGGGGAACAATGTGCCTTGGAACAGTGTTCCAAGACTTTTTCCAAGTCAAGTTGTCCTTTCAGTCTTAGTTGTGAAGGGCACAGCTCAGTTCCAGGTCCAGTTCTTGTTGTTAGTTGCAGGGGGCGCAGCCCACCATCCTTTGCGGGAGTCGAGGAGTCGAACCAGCAACCTTGTGGTAGAGAGCCGTGCTCCAACCGAGTCATCTGGCCACCTGGGAGCTGAATGACAGCTCATTGACTTCATTCTAGTTACGGAGGACACAGCTTGCTGGCCCATGTGGGAATTGAACCGGCAGCCCCGTTGCCCAGAGCTCGCACTCTAACCAAATGAGCCACCCATCTGCCCTTGATACACTGTTTTGAGATTTGCTTTTTTTCACTCAAAAGATCGTGAATTTTTCAGGTTGTTAAATAGTCTTCTAAAACATGATTTTTAAATGGCTACATATTATTATCTTGTATGAGTGTACCAGGATTCATTTAAGTCATATTCTTTTGATGATAGCTAATTAGGATACATTAACCATCCATCCTCCCTTCTTTTGGAAGTATCATTCTGATTTGGCCTTTGGAAGCTGCTCTGTTGCCATTGGATATCTCTTGGTGGGGATTTTAATCTTAGTGCTCTTGCCTCTGGTTGATTAAGGTGCCTCACCCTTTCTGGATAACATAAATTAGGCCAATCAGATGTTGTCCCTGACATTTTAATCTTGAGTGAGCTGATACTGGGACCTAAGTGATTCATTCTGGCAGAAAAGTACTATGAAGAAATCTTCTGTTTATTCCTGACACCTAGATCTGTGGAGTTGCTTTCATCCTGATTTTTTTATGCATCGGGTTGTTCAACTTTTCCTTTGATTCTTTGAATTGCTCTATATTCTTCCAATAGATTCTCCTGTTCTCCTCCTCCCCTTTGTTTCTTAAATTCAAGCCTGTTTTTATTGTTTGCAACAAAACGCTAAGGTGATTGACTGTCCTGGTTTGCCCAGGACTGATGAAGTTCTCAGGGTACAGGATTGTCTGTGTTCAAACCAGGAAAGTTCTGGCGAAATCTTAACCAGTTAATCACTCTATTCTAATTCAAACAGTTTGGGAGTAAAGGTAATGATTTTTGGGAATCAGATGTTGTTCAGATGGAAATATCCAGTGTGCAGCTGAAAATACTGTGTACAGCACTACCTTAATTCAGGTATTTCAGCTCAGCAGTTATTTGAATTTTGAACAAAGTGTGAGGGATAGAACAATGAAAATAATGATAACCAGTAATTGTTGAGCACTTACTGTGTGCAAGGCACTCTGCTTACAAGAATAATCTTAAATAATCATTACAAAATTGTCATTATACAGATGAAGAAAATGAGTTAAGTAATTCTCTTATTAAGAACATACAACTAGGAAGAGGCAGAACTGGCATTCAGTCCTAGATGTCCTACTTTAAAACCCTGTACCCTTTATGACCATTCTCCTACTCTGCCTCAGGGTCCCTGCTCAGAGATTGTGTAGACTAGTACGGATACGATGTGAAAGCAAAGAAATACTCACAGTAATGGAAGGAAGCATGTAGAGAGTACAGTGGGCACATGGGGAAAGACTCAGCATGGGTTAGTCAGAGAAGGCTTCACGATTGTGCTTAAGCTGAACTAGGAAAACGTCTATAATGTTTTGGTAGTAATTCTTGGGTGGGCTTGGAAGTAAGAGATAGCATAATATGTTTGGGGAACTAAAGTAATTCAGTATCAGGCGCACGGGTGGCTAACGGTTGGTTAGAGTGCAAGCTTTAGAGCGCGAGCTCTGGACAACAGGGCTGCCGGTTCAATTCCCACATGGGCCAGCGAGCTGCACCCTCCACAACTAGAATGAAGTCAATGATCTGCAGCTGAGCTCCCAGGTGGCCAGGCGGCTCAGTTGGTTGGAGCTCAGGCTCTCAACCATGAGGTTGCCGGTTCGACTCCGCCCACAAGGGATGGTTGGGCTGTGCCCCTGCAGCTAGGATTGAAAGGACAACAACTTGACTTGGATGGAGCTGATGAGTCCTGGGAAAAACACACTGCTGTTCCCAGTAAAAAAAAAAGTCCTGGAAATACACACTGTTCCCCAATAAAGTCCTGTTCCCCTTCCCCAGTTAAAAAAGAAAAAAAAGTAATTCAGTATCTTGTACAGGTGGAGTGACTGGAATGTTGGATAGGATGGGCAGGAGCCAGACTGAAAAACCTCTTCTGTGGGGAACATTTTAAACAGAGAGGTGGGTTTTGTGCATTTGGAACTATTGCTTTGGTTGCCCCATAGGAGGTAAATTAGTGAGGGTAAGAAGGGAGCTTGAGAAGGACAGTTAGAAAATGCTCGGGAGTCTCAGAGATGGATGGTCTGACTTGGGGTAGGAGAGTTTCCTGAAGGACGGGGCAATAGTTGCAATATCGAATGCTGCAGAGAGAAGAGTCATGGTGAGGACCTGAAATAAGCCGTTCGTTGCATTTGCAATTGCAGGCCACCGAGAAATAGGAACCAGACAGCAGTGGCGGCTGGGAGCTAGAGTGGGCTGGCAAGGAAGGAGTTGGAGTTGAGGTGGTAGAACCAGTCAATGGAAACGCAGTTTAAAAATTGGTAGTCGTAGGAAGGAGGGTTAAAGGGGGCAGTTTGTTGTTTCTCATTTGTTCACAAGTGTGGGATTAATTACTGTTTGTAGGCTAAATTGAAGAAACCAGAGCAAAGAGCCTGGGGTAAGTGAAGAGCTGTGAGGGAGTCGCGGTTGGATTTTGAAGGGGCCTCAGGTGAAAAGGACTTGAAATACAGGCAGTGAGCCTGGGCTGCAGTAGGATCGGGAAACTGGAACAGATTATGTTTAATTATCTAGTCACGTATTAGTTATACTTCTGTTTATTCTTTTATTTAAAAGTTAAATATATTTTAAAGGGGAAGGGAAGATGAAAATAGAAAGCATGATTCTAAATAATTTCAATATTCAGATATATTTACAAGTTTTAGGGAGAAAGTTTTATGAACTGGTGATTCCCAATTAAGGCTATCATATTATTTAATGATAAAATGCAAATTCTCTAGAAGAATAAGTTCTCATTGACTTAAATCCTTCTGGAGGAGTGACAATAATTTAAAATGCCTCCTCACTCCCCTCGCACAATTTAAAGTTACAGTCATGAACTATGGCTGTTAGCAATAATTGAGTTCTGGGAACATTGTTTTTGCTTGGAATAAAGGAATGGTACTCGGATGTTAAAGTTCTAGAGGCTGGACATGTGCTTTTGTTTTCAAAATTTTGTTAATGTGGGGCTAACACAAACACTTTCACGTATTCTTTTGAGCTTTTAAAACTTTGGGAAAGTGGGATATTTGATAGACTTGGAGCTGAATTAATCCAGTTTTCGAATAGAGAGAGAAAGTACACGGGCTATAGATTGTGGTTATAATCTCTGCCTTCAAGCAGCTTTTAATCTAGTGGGGCTTTTTTTTTTTCTATTTTTACAGATACTGCTAACTTGATTCTAAAATTCATATAGGCTTACAAGTGATTCCCCAAATAGCCAAACAATCTTGAAAAAGAACAAAGTTGGAGAATTCACATTTGGCAATTTTAAAACTTACTACAAACTTACAGTAATCAAGATTGGGCAGTACTGCATAAGAATAGACATATAGACCAATGGAATGGACCTGGGAGTCCAGAAATAAAATCTCATATTTACAATTGATTGTTTTGTAGGTCAGTTGATTGTCAATAAAGGTGCCAAAACAATATAACAGGGAAAGAATAGCATTTTCAATAAATGGTGCTGGGACAACTGTATATCCATAACAGATAGCCATGGGACAACTAACTGTATATCCATATCCATATGTAAAACATGGATGTCTACCTCATATTGTGTATAAAAATTAACTCAAAGTTGATCAAAGACCTGAATGTAAGAACTAAAACTATAAAAGTTTCAGAAAAAAGCATAGATGTAGATCTTCATTACCTCAGTCTGGGCACTGTTTTCTTAGTATGACACTAAAAGCACAAGTGACAAAAGAAAATATATAAATTGGAATTCATCAAAATTAAAGCCTTTTGTGTTTCAAAAGATGTCATCAAGAAAATGATAAGGCAACCCACCGATGGGAGAAAATATCTACAAATCATATATCTGATAAGGGATTTGTATCTAGGATATATAAACTCCTACAACCAAATTAAAATTCAATTTTAAAATGGGCAAAGGACTTGAATGGATAATTTTCTAAAAGAAGTTATGAAAATGGCCAATAAGCACATGGAAAGTTCCTCAACATTATTGGTCATTAGGAAAATGCAGATCAGATCAAAACCACGATGAGACAGCGTTTCATACCCACTAGGATGGCTAAAACAGATAGTAGCAAGTGTTGACGAAGATATATAGAAATATACCTTTGGTAGGATTGTTAAATAGTGCAGCCACTTTGGAAAACAGTTTGGCAGTTCTTCCAAATATTAATCATAGAATTACTATATGACCCAGCAGTTTTACTCCTAGGTATATGTTCAAGAAATATGAAAACATTATATACACACCTTCATAGCAGCGTTGTTCATAATAGCCAAAAAGTGGAAACAACCCAAGTGTCCATCAGTTGATGTATGGATAAATAAAACGTGGTCTATCCATACAGTGGAATACAGTTGACTCTTGAACAACACGGGGATTAGGGGTATCGACACTTCATGCAGTTACTAATTCGTATATAACTTATGACTCACCCAAAATTTGATTTTCTCTTCAGTATCTGCAGGGGCTTGGTTTCAGAATGCCCCCCACCCCTGTAGATACCAAATGCGAGGATGCTCAAGTCCCTTATATAAAATAGTGTAAATCAGTGCACACAGTTGTTCCTCTGTATCCACAGATTACCAGCCACAGTGGAAAACACTGTTGTCAGTTCACAGTTGGTTGAATCTGTGGATGTGAAACCCAGGGGTACGGATGGTATATTTATTGAAAAAAAAAGTTCATGGGTAAGTGGACCCACGTGTCGTGTTCTGCGCGATGAGGGTTGTGGGGAGCCAGGAGGGCGGCGCAGGGTTAAGGAATACAATAGCTATGAAGAGTGTGCAAGCGGGCCCAAGGGACTACAGTCTGAAGGACTGAGCCCCGAATCGGGCCAACGCATAGCTTTTATTAGTTAGGTGGGGAAGTAAAGGAGATAAAGCTTGTCAATCTCAAGATCTGTGAATCCCATACATCATAATAGGAAACTGATTCAAGCCAATCACCCTTGCCTGCAGGCAGCTGCACCGTAAGTCTCAGGATGTATGTACTTCCCCAAGGGACAAAACTTTATGCATATGAATAGATGGAGAGCACACCATTGAATCTCTTCCCTTGCAGGTTGTAGGAAGGAATGCAGCCAGAGGCATAGGCTCTCCTTAGCCAGGGGAAGGTGGGGGGCTGTGCCCACCTCTATGAACCCCGTAGATTCTATTGTTGGTCCCCACGTGACTGCCTGGCTTGAGTTGTCCCCCCCCCATGGGGAATCTTACTCGTCATTGGCTGACCAGCCATCTTTCTGGGGCCAAACAGGGAGACATAAGGTGCAAGCACAAAGGTGAAGCAAAGTCCCTGAAAGGATCCATCTCACAGACTCTCCTTGCTTTGGGGGCAGGTACGAGGAGACAGACGGGTAGGCTGCTGTGTACCCACGCAGTTTAAACCGATGTTGTTCAGAGTCAAGTGTATTATTCAGCATTAAAGGAAGTGAAGTACTGATAAATGCTACAACATGGATGAACCTCAAAAACATTATGCTAAATAAAGAGGTCTCATTATTCCATTTATAGGAAATGTCCAGGCAGTCCAATCAATAGATGTAAAATGTAGATTAGTGATTACCAGGGGATGTGGAGCAGATGTATAGAGAATAAATCATAAAGGGTATGTGTTTTCTTTTTGTGGTGATGAAAATGTTCTAAAATTATTTTATGGTATGTGACTTATATCTGAATAAAACTGCTATTAAAAGCAAAAGGTAAATTATCCTTCATTAGTACAAATTACCTAATGAAGGCATTTTCAGAATGGAAAACTGTATGTAATAAGAGTGGCATGGAATTCTGGCTTCTCATAATGATGCAGTACCTTAGACAGAATTACCTACGTAGCAGTTAGAAGATCTGGACAAAATAGATTTTTTTCCCCCACAAATTTTTGTTTTTTTAATTTGGAGGATTGCCCTCAGGTTTCTGATTAGCCATTCTTTTTTTTTTTTTTTTTTAAGACTTTTATTAAGATATACCTAACATACAATATCATATTAGTTTCAGGTACGTAGCGTATTATTCAACATTTATATACCTAAAGAAGTGATCGCAATGATAAGTCCAGCAACCATCTGACATCGTAGCACACTATCACAATATTATTGACTGTATTCCCCGTGATGTACATTACGTCCCCATGACTTAGTTATTTTATACTTGGAAATTTGAACCTCTCATTCCCCTTCACCTCTTTCCCCCTTTTTAAATTTTCAGTTACAGTTGACATTTAATATTTTATATTAATTTCAGGTGTATAGCATAGTGGTTAGAAATTTATATAATTTGAGAAGTGATCCCCCTGATTAATACTGACCTGGTACTATACATAGCTATTACCATATTATTCACTGTATTCTCCATGCTTTACTGCACATCCCCATGACTGTTTTGTGACTTATCAATCTGTACTTCTTAATGCCTTCACCTTTTTTCACCCTGCCCCTAACTCCCCTCCCATCTATCACCCCAATAAATCTAGTACCCATCTGGCACTATACATAATTATTACAATATTATTGACTGTATTCCTTATGTTATACTCTACATCCTCATGACTACTTTGTAACCAATTTCTACTTACTAATCTCTTCGCATTTTTCACCCATCTCCAACCCCCCATCTGTCTGGCAACCATCAAAATGTTCTATCTATGAGTTTGTTTTGTTTGTTTATTTCATTCTTTACTCACACATAAGTGAAATCACATTGCATGTATCTTTTGCTGTCTGTCATTCTGTCATACTTCATTCAGCACAATACCCTCCAGGTCCATCCATGCTGCCACAGATGGCAAAAACCATTCTCTTCCCTGGCTGAGCAATATTCCACTGTGGATAGGTACCACCTCCTCTTTATCCATTCATCTGTTGATGGATACCCAGGCTGTCTCCACATCTAGGTCATTGTAAACAATGCTGCAGTGAACTTACTATGCACACATCCTCTCAAAGTAGCATTTTGGGTATCTTTGGATAAATACCCAGAAGTGGATTACTGAGTCCTATTTTGTCTCTTGTTATAGCCTTTGTTTTAAAGTCTATTCTGTCTGGTATAACTATTGCTACCCCAGCTTGTTTCCATTTTTATGAAATATCTTTTTTCACTCTTTTACTTCCAGTCTGTGTTTTGCTCTGAAGTCTCTTGTAGGCAGCATATATAAGGATCTTGTTTTCTTATCTGTTTAGCCATCCTACCCTATCTTTTGATTGGAACATTTTATTCATTTACATTGAAAGTAATTATTGATAAGTATGTAGTATTGCCATTTTACTATTCAGATTTTTGAACTTTTTTGTTGTTCTTAAAGAAGTTCCTCTAAGATTCCTTGTAATCCTTCTGGTTTGGTTTTGATGAACTCCTTTAGCTTTTTCTTGTCTGGGAAGTACTTTATCTGTGCTTTGATTCTAAATGATAGCCTTGCTGGGGAGAGTAACCTTGGTTGTAGGTCCTTGCTTTTCATCGCTTTGAATGTTTAGTGCCAATCCTTTCCTGCCTGCAAAGTTTCTGTTGAGAAATCAGCTGAAAATCGTATGGGAGCTCCCTTGTAAGTAACTAACTGCCTTTCTCTTACTGCTTTTAAGATTCTCTCTTAGTCTTTAAGTTTTGGCATTTTAATTATGATGTGTCTTGGTGTGGGCCTCTTTGGGTTCATCTTGTTTGGGACTCTGTACTTCCTGGGCTTGTATGTCTGTTTCTTTTACCAGGCGACACAAGTTTTCCATCATTATTTCTTCTAATAGGTTTTCAATTCCTTGCTCTGTCTCTTCTCCATCTGGTACTCCTAAGATGCAAATGTTGGTATGCTTTATGTTGTCCCAGAAGGCGCTTTTTTGGATTTTTTTTTTTTTTGCTGTTCTGATTGGGTGTTTTCTGCTACCTTACATTCGAAACACTGATTTGATCCTCTGCTTCACCTAGTCTGTTGATTCTTTCTAATGTAGTCTTCATTTCAGTTATTGTATTCTTTATTTCCAACTGGTTCTTTTTTTTTTTAATTTTTTAATTTTTTTTTTTTAATTGGGGAATATTGGGGAATAGTGTGTTTTTCCAGGGCCCATCAGCTCCAAGTCATGTCGTTGACCTTCAGTCGAGTTGTGGAGGGTGCAGCTCAGCTCCCAAGTCCAGTTGCCCTTTTCAGACTTAGTTACAGGGGACGCAGCCCACCATCCCATGCGGGAATTGAAGCAGCAACGTTGTTGTTAAGAGCTTGCTCTCTAACCAACTGAGCCATCCGGCCGCACTACCGGCAGCTCAGCAGCAGCTCATTGTCTTCAATCTAGTTGTGGAGGGCGCAGCTCACTGGCCCATGTGGGAATTGAACCCGCTACCCTGTTAAGAGCTTGCACTCTAACCAGCTGAGCCATCCGGCCGCCCCCACCTGGTTTTTTTTTGTTTTTTTTTTTTTAAGATTTTTATTGGGGAAGAGGAACAGGACTTTATTGCTTTATTGGGGAACAGTGTGTACTTCCAGGACTTTTTTCCAAGTCAAGTTGTTGTCCTTCCAGTCTTAGTTGTGGAGGGTGCAGCTCAGCTCCAAGTCCAGTTGCTGTTGCTAGTTGCAGGAGGCACAGCCCACCTCCCTTGCGGGAGTCGAACCGGCAACCTTGTGGTTGAGAGGATGCGCTCCAACCAACTGAGCCATCTGGGAGCTCAGTGGCAGCTCAGCTCAAGGTGCTGTGTTCAATCTTAGTTGCAGGGAGCGCTGCCCACCATCCCTTGTGGGACTCGAGGAATTGAACTGACAACCTTGTGGTTGAGAGCCCACTGGTCCATGTGGGAATCGAACCGGCAGCTTTTGGAGTTAGGAGCATGGAGCTCCAACTGCCTGAGCCACTGGGCTGGCCCCCCAACTGGTTGTTTTTTATGTTTCCTATTTCCATTTGTATGTTTCCTATCTCTTTTTTGAAGTTCTCCCGGAGATCATTGAGATACTTACTACGATGTTTTTAACTCTGTATCTGGTAGATTGCTTGTCTCCATTTTGTTTAGTTCTTTTTCTGGAGCTTTTTCAATTCTGTTATTTGGGACACGTTTATCTCCCCACTTTGGCTGCCTCCGTGTTTGTTTCTTAGTTGAGTGGCCTTATGTAGTAAGTGTCCCGTGTGGTTCAGTGGCACAATCTTCCTGGTCACCTGAGTCAGGTACTCCAGATGTGTCCCTTGTGTGGGTTGTGTGTGCCCTCCTGTTGTGGTTGAGCGTTGGTTGCTGTTTGCCTGTCAGTAGGAGAGATTGACCCTCAGGCTGATTGGCTGTGAGGATTGGCCATGACCACAGTAGAGAAGCTGTTGTGCAGGGGCTGACCCTACGGAGCAGGATTCACTTTAGCAGGGCTCTGGTGCCTGCCCAGTGTGTCCTTTGGGTGTGTCACCCATGGAAGCAGCCAGGTGGTGCTCCGGCTGGGTCCACAGTTGGCTACTGGTCATGTCAGTCCCGGGCCCTCCTAGGAGGGGCCCCACTGCTGGCCAAGTTCAGCTGTAGCCTGTGCCCTGTCCAGGACCACCTGGCATGAGCCACAAGGCAATCCCCAGATGGCCGCTGCCTGTGCTGGGCTTGGAGATGCCTCGTGAGGCCAAGCTGGTTCTTTTTTTTTCTTTTCAATTTTTCCAACTGGAAAAATTGGAAATTTTTCAAAAATTGGAAATGAGGTGGGTTGTTCCTAGTGCTCAGCTTGGGGGTGCTCAGCCAGACGTTCGGGACACACCAAAGCAAGGTACTACTTGTTTGGGTTTTTGTGAACCTTTGAGAGATTTTTTTGAAAGTCCACTACATGAGCCAAGAAAAGCTGTTTATATGGAAAAGCCACTGGATGTGACTTGAGAGGGCCTGAAAGTTGGGTGGGGTGGGGTTTCAGGGAATCAGGGCAAATGAAAGGTGTTAGCTAGGTTAGTGGAAACTCCGATATAGCCGCCACCTGCGTCTGCACACTGGGAAGGGGATGGGCTCAACAAAGAAACAATGGCTCTGCCAGCTGCTTCATCTGGGAGAAAGCTGCCTTTCCAGCCCTCTCCTTGAATCCATACAATTCAGGGTCTCCCTATATGTTCCTGGTGTCTTTTGAGCTGCTGCCCCAGCACTGGAGCTCAGAGCAAGTTGAGTCCGTTGGCGAGTAAGTCGGTGTGCAGGCCCTTTAAGAGCAGTACCTGGGAATTCAGCCACCCTCATTTCTCTCAGCCACAATCTCCGCAGATTTTCATAGCAAGAAGTTGTGGGGACTTCTGTCCTTAGCACTGAAACCTTGGGCTGTGGAGCCTGGTGTGGGGCTGGGACCCCTCGCTTCTCTGGGTGGGACTTCTGTAGCCAAGATATGCCTCCCAATTTTTAGTGGTCACATGTGGGTATGAGACCAGCCCATTCCACATCTCTGCCCCCCCCACCAGTCTTGAGGTGGCTTCTTCTATATGTCTGTTGCAGGGCTTCTGTTCAGCTAAACTTCAGGTGATTCTCAATGATGGTTGTTCTGTAGTTTAGTTGTAATTTTGATATAAAGTGAGGTAAGCACAGTGTTCATCTGCTCTTTTATCTTGACCAGATCTTGGACAAAATATATTAAAATTTTTATTTAAAGGCTCTAGAGAATGGTCAAAAGCAGACAGAAACTGGAGGGGTGTCTATTCTTAAAACTGATAAAATTCATGAGTTGATGGTTTTTTGTCTGAGGGTATTCTATAATCCTCCCAATTTTGGGAGCAGCATACTACAGCCCTATTGGCTTGATATATCAGAGTGCAGATTTCCAGGCTGACAGAGTAGCCAGCAGAAACTTAGCAGCAGAAAAATCTTGGAAGATTGGAAGCTGCAAAGGGAGTGAGCCTTAAAATTTGCACCTAAGATCTGCCCAAATGTCTAGCAATCTGCTTTGGGGTGTGTGTGTGTAAAATCCTTTTAAATTGTTTTTAAAGTAGTAGCATTGCCAAGTTATTTATAAAGCGAAAAAGTTTATGTCGCTTTTCAATTTTTAAAATTTCTAATGGATATCTAGGACTGTGAATGCAATGAAATTTTCTGTCTGCAATGGAATTGGAATATATATTTTTTGAGATGTAAAAACAGGTTTCAACTTTTTGATATTAGCCTTACTATTAAGTTTCCGCAACCCCTGCTGTATTTCTTTAAACTGTAGCTAGCAGACCAGTGGAACTTAGATGGGGGTTTGAAGTTTCCTATTCATTCTTAATTTCCCATGTTAGACAAGACCTTTTAGATTAACATAATGCTTGTCTTCCAGAGGTGAATCCATTCAACGGCAAATTTAATATAATTTAATGTTCTGGTGTTTAGATTCTAAGTTGTTCGTTTTTGGAAAGAGTAATATTGGTGAGTTTCAAGCTCATAAGCTATGAGTCTTTGTGGAAAAAAAATCATTTTAGAAATGTCATCTTTTCTGGGAAATTCCTCTAACACTCAGGCAGAAGTAGTTGGTGCTTCCAATGATCACAAATAATGTAACCCATACTTAAAGGACAGAGAAGATTAAAGAACAATCTGTAGTCAGCACTGCTCTAGGTTGGAATGTGTCTTTTTAGTAGTTCGATAAAATGTAGTATTCATGGTCCCATGCAGCTAGCAGTCCCTTTTTAGTCTACTTTCAGCCTGGAAGTTGTTCTGTTCTCAGTATACAGGCAAGAGGCTATTTGTGGCCTTCCATCATAAAAACTCAGTGGACAGGAGGAGTAATAGGATTTAAAATTGAAAATGCAGATTGCAGTCTGTAGAAAAGGAAAAGGAATATTGATGATACCTACTTTGGGATACAACCTGTGCTAGGTGCTTTTGTTAACGTCTGTTTATCTCATTTAATTCTTAGAATCATTTTTTGAGGTAGTTTAATATCCCACTTTTAAGGAGTGTTATTACCTAAAGATAGGCAAAAAACAATAGGTGAAGCAAGATCGATGAGGAAATTACGAGCTCAGTTTTGAATATGTTAAGGAACTTGTGGGATTTTCTGGGGAGTAATCCAGGAGACAGACACTTCAGCTCAGGAGAGAGACCTGGCCTTAAAGTTTTAAGCCACTTAAATTCCCATGGTGTTTGGACTTGTAGAATATACCAAAATCTATTTACAAATACAGCACATTATTTAAAGGATGTTGGCTAACGGGAGCTACAGTTGAAGAATAATTCAAATCTGACATCTGAAATTTACTGTCCACATTGGCTGCCTTTTCTTCTCAGAAACTAAACTTCCTTACATATTCCCTCCCTGCCCGCATCACACATTTTATTTGTTTTTATGGGTAAGCAGCTTACAGTTCTTTTAGTTGTGCACGTAGACTGTCGTTAGCAGGTGTGGATAATTCCTCGAACTCCATTTTTTATTAATTTGATATTTTCTGGGGGTTTATCCTCAAGTAAAGTCTTCATATATGATTAGTGGTACTATTGTAACAGTTTATCATCATCAAAAGTAATGGTCCATTAATCAAAACTGTGTGTTACTGGCATTAGGATACGTAATGGAACTCAAAGGGTTCTCTTCCTGAGGTGTTTTATTCAAGAACTAGATGTCGTTGTCGTGGTCATGGTTATGTTAGGTAGTTTTTCATTTACTTGCAGAAGTAATGTAGACGGGATTCACATCCAGAGCACTGTCTCCCCAAAGGGAGGGTTAGCCATTACTTATACACACTACTTTGGTTAATTACATGTTGATTTCTTCTTTGCAGTTGGCTGCACTTATCCCCTCTGGTTCTGTCAAGCTCATTCTGTTTACAGCTGCATCTGCAAAATACTGTGCTACATTTTAACATTTATCAAGAATAGCATTTAGTGAGAACCTCCCAGATGTTGAGATCCTTGTCCTACCTAACAATTAGGCATATAGATGAGTGGAAGAGAATTGAGAGTCCAGAAATAAACTTTTTAAATTTATAGTAAATTGGTTTTTGACAAGGATCCCAAAACAATTCCACAGGAAAAAATAGTCTTTTCAACAAATGGTGTTGGGACAGCTGAACTGTATATCCTCATATAAAGGAATGAAGTTGGGCCCTTATCTTACAGTATATGAAATTAACTCAAAAGAGATCAAAGACCTAAATGTAAGTGCTAACATTAAAACCTCTAGGATAAAAAAAAAATACATATAAATACTGTTTCCCCGAAAATAAAACGTAGCCGGACCATCAGCTCTAATCAGTCTTTTGGAGCAAAAATTAATATAAGACCCGGTCTTAACTTTACTGCAAGACCGAGTATAATATAACATATGATATGATATGATATAATATAATATAATATAACATAACATAATATCTCGGTCTTGCAGTAAAGTAAGACCAGGTCTTATATTAATTTTTGCTCCAAAAGACCCATTAGAGCTGATGGTCCAGCTAGGTCTTATTTTTGGGGAAACACAGTACATATAAGCGATAGTTTCTTAGCAACAACATCAAAAGCACAAGCATCCACATAAAAATAGATAAATTGGATTTTATTAAAATTAAAAATGTGGGGCAGCCAGATGGCTCAGTAGGTTAGAGCACGAACTCTGAACAATAGGGTTGTCGGTTTGATGCCTGCAGGGGCCAGTGAGCTGCACCCTCCACAACTAGATTGAAGACATTGAGCTGCTGCTGAGCTGCTGGTGGGGTGAGCTCTTAACAACAAGGTTGCCAGGTCAATTCCCGCATGGGATGGTGGGCTGCGCCCCCTGCAACTAAGATTGAAAATGGTGACTGGACTTGGAACTGATGGGTCCTGGAGAAACACTCTGTTCCCCAATATTCCCCAATAAAAAGAGAAAAAAAATGTGCTTCAAAGAACATAATCAAGAAGGTGAAAAGAAACCCAGAGAATGGAAGGAAGTATTTGCAAATACTTCTATTATATTCTATAAATATTCTAAAATTCTATAAATATTCTATAAAATAAAATATTCTATAAAATAAAAAAAATATTCTATAAATATTCTAAATATAGAGTTGTATTTAGAATATATAAAGGACTCTTAAAACTCAATAATAAAGACAATTCAAAAATGGTTAATAGACTTGAAAAGACATTTTTCCAGAGAAGATACACAAATGGCCAATAAGCGCATGCAAAGATGCTAAACATCATTGGTCATTAGGGAATTGCAAATCAAAACCACAATGAGATGACTTGACCCTCCACTAAACCCACTAGGATGGCTAAAATAACAAAAACAGATAATAATAACAAGTGTTGATAAAGATGTATGTGGTGAAATTGAGACCCCCATGATTGTTGGTGGGATTGTAAAATGGTATAACTACTTGGGGAAACAGTTTGGCAGCCTGAAAAGGTTAAACGTTGAGTTACCTTATAACACAGTGATTCCATTCCTAGTTATATACCCCAAAGAAATAAAAGCATATGAGCCCTCAGAAACTTATTCATAATAACATTATTGATAATCGTCAAAAAAGTAGAACCAGTCCAAATGCCTTTCAACTGATAAATGGCTAAATTAATTGTGATATATCCTTACAGTGGAGTATTATTTGGCAAAAAAAGTAAGTACTGATGAAAGAGAACATGAATGAACCCTGCAAACATCATGCTAAGATCATAGAGTCACAAAAAAAAATACTGTATGATGCCTTTTTATGACTGACTAGAAGCATATCTGTAGAGACAAACAGATTGATGGTTGCATAGAATAGGGGTGGTAGAATGGGGGAGGGGTGACTATTAAAGGATACAAGATTTCTTTTTGTAGTGATGAAAATATTCTAAAATTGATTTTGGTGATGGCTGCACATTTTTCTGAATATACTAAAAACTATTGAATGTACACTTTGAATGGGTGAATTGTGTGGCATGTGAATTATATCTCAAACTGTTATACTACAAAAAAAAAAAGGGTAATGGTTCCACTGTGATATGTTGACTAATCGCAACCTAGATTATATATAGGTATGCAAAACAATATACTGTATTATTTTCCACACCAAATACAAATATTTCTCTATATTAATGATTAACTAGATGTTTCCTAATTATAAACCTGTGTTCTGTTTATAACCTTACTGAAAAGTTACACACCATCGCATGTTTCAGAATTTACCAGGAAACAAATCCAGATGATCCAGTGATTAGTGATTAACATGTAGTTGGTAACTGAAGCCATGGAAACACACATGATATCCAGAAAGGGTTTGTAGAGTGAGTAGGCTGTAGACAGAACCAAGGAAAGAACAACATGGATGAGGGAAGGAAGAAGGCCAAAGAGATGGTATTATGGAAGTTACGAAGCTGAGAGTGAATGGTTAACAGCGTTTTCCTGTGGAGCTGCTGCCTGAGGGTTGTGTTCCAGGAGTAGGAGGTTGCTGAGGGTCTTGGCAAGAGCAGTGTCAGCGGGATTTTGATGGGAGTGGGCCAAGCGAATGGAAGTGAGGACAGGGGAGATTCCTCTTTCAGGAATTTTGGCGAAGGGGGACAGCAGTCAGAAAAAAATGTAGGTTAAAGAAAGGCTTTAAAAAAAATAGAACGGTTGAAAAATGGGAGAGTATAATTCATGAAGCGAGACCCCTGAGGAGATGAGAGCACTGTCTTTGTGATTGGATGAAAGGACGCGGGGATGTTTGAGGATGCAGGTTATTTATTGGGGAGGTTTGGATACACGATAGGAAGTTGAGGGATTTGCTACTCTCTGATGCTTTCTGTTTTCTTAACATAATAGGGGACTTGAGAGCGGTATCTTTTTGTAGGAAACCTAAGTAGGGAAGCCTGCAAAGATTTCCAAACAGGAAGTGTTGAGAGCTTAATTGAGATTAGAGATCTAGAATTGGCAATTCCCATAATGGAGGGTGAGTCTTGTCTTTTTTTTTTTTTTTTTTTTTTTTGTCTCTTGCAGCCCAGCTTTTGGAGTGAGAATTGAAGTGTCCCAAGGTTAGCTTTTGCCAGGCCAATAAGATAGACGCACAGGGAGCAGAAGTGTTGAAGTATGAGGACTATGTAAGAAGGAAGCAAAAACAGGAAGGGGTTGATAAATTGGGAGAAAATAAAGGCACTAAGGGATTAATGTAATCTTTGTGGATCTAGGTCCATCTGTCCAATGACTAATTAATGGGAAAATGTTTAATGCCTTAATTGGATCTAGGCAGAGTTTTGCTGTGAGGGTCAGAGATTCCTCAAATTAGAGATCACTGCACATGGTGTTTAAGGGAAAGTCTACCCATTTCTTATTAAAATGTTGAATATTTCAAAGTTTTTGAATGAAATGTAAAATATCCAAAATTTATCCTCATTGGACTGGCAGATTTGAGGCTGGTTCTCAATGAAAGAATCTTGAGTCATGGTGAAACTCAAACTTAGGGGAAAAACAAACAAACCTTCAGTATGCACCTGGCCGGCCTCTGGAACTGGGTTGTTTGAAGGATTGTTGACAATACCAGGATGTTGTCACGACTTGGTTTGGAGAGGAAAACAGCCAGAGTCTTCAAAAATATAAGGTGACAGAAATAGATTGGACAGAAGTGATCTGGTTAGATGGTGTAAGCCTTTTCCACAGCGGGGTGGACTCAGTGGGCTTCACGCAGCCTAGCGATCTGTGAGGTGTGAGCCCTGACACGTGGGGTATTGGAGCCTCGCTGACAATGGTGAAGACAATAGTGTTTGCAGAGGGCTTTCCAGGCCAGACTCTGCCCATCATAAACTCTTAGCATGAATTTGATTCATTTGTCTCAGTAACCCTCTGAGGCATTGTTATCTTCATTGTAAAATAAAGAAACTGAGGGAGAGAGGCGGTAACATTTCCAAAATACAAAGTTTGCATGTGGGGAGCCAGGATTTAAAACTAGACTGCTGAGTCTGGGGTACATGTTTCCAGCTACATGCGCGGTGTTGTGCAATCAACAGTGCCCTCGTGTAGTTTGTCCCATGTCTGTGTACTTCATGTGTGTGAAATAGTGTATGTTGTTTATACATACCTTAGGGGAAAATTCTTCAGTACAGTTTTTTTATGCATTCCACTTTGGCGAAGATTGTGGTGTTGTATATTTTATGGAAATGTTCCCCTTTAGAGCTGTTGTTCCTGGACCAGCAGTATCAACATCAATATCACCTGGGATCTTGTTTGAACCAAATTCTTTACCTTCACCCCAGACCTGCTGCTCGAGCCAGGCTATTCTGATGCAGGCTCAAGTTTGAGAACTACTAACCCAGAGCAAAGGGTAGTATGAGAATGTGAATGAGAATTCGAATTACGCACTGGGGTGGTATTGGGATTGTCAGTGCTTTTTGTGTCATCTTCTGTGAATTGAAATCTGGTGGGTATTAGTGAAATCTGGTGGCTGCGGTTTGGTATATTGATGCTGCCAGGCGCAAGTGGAGATGGGGAGGCAAAATGTCAGTGGATCACCGCTCAGACAATTCAGAATGCTTGGTGGTGCATCAGTAGTGTTATTTTCTTTAAACATTTAAAAATTGTTGTTTGATATACAGAAATAGTAATGCAGGTACAAGTTTGGAAGCAATAATAAAACAAATATCCATGAATCTAATCAATTTAAGAACTAGAACAAAAGCTACCTGTGTTTTCCGCGGATCCCATCCCTCACTTCCTACCAAAAGTAATCCACTGTCAGAAATGGGTGTAAATCATGACTTTACTTTTCTAGATTTATGATACGTGTTTATATGTGTCCTGAAATAATATATAGTATTTAGTTTTGCTTGGTTGTTTTATAAAAAATACTGTGAAATAGTCATGTTTATAATATGAAAAATGAAGTTTTTTTTACTTTGTTCATGTTACATTGCAATTCTGAATTCGTTCATGTAGCTCTAGCTCATTTATCCTTGTTGCTGAGTAATAAATGTTGTATCTCACAGTTCATTTATTTTAATGAACATTTGAGTTATTTTCAACTTTTTTTTTTGCTATCATGAACAAAACAACTTGTGTATGTCTCATGATGCACATATGCAAGAGTTTCTGTGGGATTTATACCTTGGAGTAAAATTGTTGTATCCTTGGGTATTTTTCAACTTTACCAGATTTTGCTAAATTGTTTCCTTAAAATGGCTGTACTAACTGACCTTTTTTACCAGTTGCTCTCATTTTGATGAACACTTGGTGATGTTATACCTATTAATGTTTGGCGATCTTAAATGCAAAATACTGCCTCGTTGTCTGAATTTGCATTTTCCTGATTAATGAGGTTACCCACCTTTTCATGTTGACTATTGTTTCATCTTCTATGAAATGCCTTTTCTTGTCTTTCTTCTACTTTTTCTATTGTCTTTTCTTATTGTGTACTTCATGTGAGTAGTTTATATATTCTGGGTATTTCACTCTCTGTGTGGCATCTTTCAAAGAACAAAAATTCTAAATTTTAATGGAGTTATTCTTTTGGTTTTAGCATAATGTCTACTTAAATCTTTCTCCATTCAGGGTTCATAACGGTATTTTTCTTTAAAAATTTAAAGTGTTGCTTTTATAAGTTTTCAAACCTTCTGGAATTGATTTTTTCTGTATGGTGATATAGTAGGTAATCCAGTTTCAGTTTCCCCCACATGGTTATTTGGCCCAGCTGTGTCTTTTCTCCAGTGGTCTTCAGTGCCATCTCTATCGTATCAAGCTTCCGTATATGTAATTACAGCTAAACATAATTAATGGTAGTAGCTTACTATTAAATATCCAGTTCAGTGTTCAGGTTTCCCCATTGTCTGTTATATGTAACACACACAAACGTGTACATGAGTGTATAAAACACATTGTAGTTTGTTTGGATCAGTATCCAAATAAGGTCCATTTGTTGTGATTGGTTGATGCCTCTTGAATCTCTTTAAATCCATAGGTTCCTACTCCATTTCCCGAACCACCCCTCCATGCTTTTTTGCCTCATTGCTTGTTGTTAGAGAATTGGGTTGTTTATCCTGGATTTTGCTGGTTGGAATCGCATGGTGTTTAAATATATCCTGTTTTCTGAATTTTCTGTAAATTGATTGTTAGCTATAGAGGCTTGATATGATTGACTGACTGACTGATTTGCCAAAACTGACTTATAGGTGGTATTATATAATTCTTTAAAAAAAATTTTTGTTGAGATGTAATTCACATACATTTTCATATACCATACGACTCCCTCATTTAAAGAGTATTCGGTGGTTTTTAGTATATTCAGAGTTGTGCAGCCATCAGCACAATCAATTTTAGAATATTTTCATCACCACAGAAAGAAACTTTATGCCCTTTCGCAGTCACTGTCCATCCCCCCACCCTTCCCGTGCACCCTCCTTCCCTAGACCTAAGCAACAACTCATCTACTTTCTTTAATTTGCCTGTTCAGGACATTCATATAAATGGAATCTTATAATATGTGGTCTTTTGTGACTGGCTTCTTTGATTTAGCATAATGTTTTCAAGGTTCTTGCACCTTATTAGGATGTGTCAGTACTTTATTCCTTTTGATTGCCGAATGATATTCCATTGTATGGGTATACTACCTTGTATTTATCCATTCATCATTTGATGGATATTTAGGTTGCTCTTTTTGGCTCTTGTGAATAGCATTGCTATTAAATATTCATGTACTAGGTTTTGTGCTGACATATATTTTTATATGTCTTGTGTATACACCTGGGAGTAGAATTGCAGGGTCATATGGTAACTCAGTGTTTCACCTTTTGAGGAACTGCCAGACTTTTTTAAAGTGACTACGTATTGCATTTATAATTACACCAGCAGTGTATCAGAGTTCCAATTTCTCCATATCCTCATGAGTACTTATTCTGTCTTTTCTTTTATCATCCTAGTAAGTCTCATTGTGGTTTTGATTTGCATTTCTCTGATGGCTAATTATATTGAGCATCTTTTCATGAGTTTACTGACCATTTGTATATCTTCTTTGGAGAACTGTCTATTCTGATCCTTTGCCCATTTAAAAATTGTCTTGTCTTATTGAATTGTAAGGGTCCATTTTATATCTTAGCTACAAGTCCCTTATCAAATACATGATTTACAAGTCTTTTCTCCCATTCCATGGGTTGCTTTTCATTTTCTTGGGTATTAATATCTCTACTAGGTGGTACATAACGTCAGGTCGTCTTTTGTGTGTGTGCTATTTGCAACCATTGATGATCATTCTCTAGATCCATTAATTTATTAACTATTGTAAAATGGTGGTATTTAAAATCTATCATTCCTTTATTAGAATTCAAAGCTCAAAATTAGTATTCTTTTAACCTATTGAATAATATTTCTCACTGCCTGTGACTTCCATTGCTTTTGAGGAATCAGCTTTGGCATGAATACCTTAAACATGGATACACAGTGGGTGGCAATCTTGAGTATCAGCACGATACCCTTTAGGTTTTTATTTTTTATTTTTTTGTCCCAGAGCTATAGTTTTCTGACTATATCACCACTTGAGAGGTCAATTTTGTATCCTTATACAATCTCCTATCTTTCTCTCCTTCCCAAAATATGTATACATTTGCTTCAGTTGGTATACTTAGAAAAACAGAGTTAGTAGCCCAAGGAACAAATATATAAATATATTCATTGCAGATGATTTTTTAAAAACAGGTTTATTGAGATACAGTTTATATACCATACATCTCACTCTTTGTAAGTTTGAATTTTAGTAAATTTTTACAGTTGTGCAACCATCACGTATCTAGTTGTAGAATACTTCCGTCACTCTAAATTCTGTCCTTTTCTGAAATTATTTATCTTATAGAGATTCTTAACCTTGGGTTGACAGGCTTCTGATGGCTCCAGAACCAGCTGAAATTGTATGTCACAAACATGTTCTATAGGGCGTGTGTTTTTAACAAGGCAAAATGTTAGTAAACTGTCAGTTATACAAATGCAGTCAAAACCATTGGATGTATCTTACTAAAGTGATTCTGGAATTGTTTCTATGATGGAAAAGCTTTAGGAAGGAAAACTATGAGGATATGCTGTTTAAAAAATAAAACCTGTATACTTTATAGTTTGTTTAAAAAGTTAGACCTATAAAATATAACCGTTCATAAGGCAAATAAAATCAATAGAGAATTTTTTAAAAATCAGTCTTCAGTCTGTTGATTTTGAAAGATGATCTGTTTTACTCTGGCTGTTTTTAGGATTTCTTTCTTTTTTCTTTTTCTTTGGTGCTCTGCAGTATTACTGTGATTTCTTTTTATTTTCCTACTTGGAATTTGGTGGGCTTCTGGAATCTGTGGTTCAGTGTTTTTTCATTCGTTCTGGAAAAATTCTCAACCACTGTCTTTAAATGTTGCTTCTACTCAATGCCTCTTGTTTTCTGGAACCGAAACACTCTTTTGTATCCTCTTTTGTACACTTTCTTACTGTATCCTCTTTCTTCCGTATTTATAATCTTTTTGCTTCTTAAATTTGATAATTGATAGTTTCTTCTGACCTGCCTTACAGTTCATTGATTCTCTCTCAAACTACATCAAATCTGCTGTAAAATCCATTTGTAGAATTCTTAATTTTGGTTATAGTACTGTTTCAACAGTTATTTTTCATATCTCAAAGTTTTCTTTGGTTCTTTTTTTCAAATCTGGTCGTTTTTCGTAATTTCTTCTGGCTTGCTGATACTTTTAATTCCATTTTTCTATTCTTTAAATATTTACTGTAGTTATTTTATGTTTCATAACTTAATTCTCATATCCTAATTCCAAGGGGGAGTGGCCTATATTCTTCTTAGTTGTTGCCATTGATTCTGTAGTTATGACTCTATGTATAGTGGTTTATTTTCTTATATATTTGGTGACTTTTACTTAATCCTCAGGGCCAGATGGACCGTTTTTTTGCAGAGAAGGTTTGCATCTGTTGAGAAAGTCTTTTTGGCCATCTGAAGGTTCTGACTAAAATGAGAAGCCTTAGCTTTCCAGTCCTGCATCCGGGTCCAGGACTTAACACACTCTGTTCCCAGTGTGAAGTGGATTATTACCCCTCATTCTGTCCTTTTCACATATTTACCTTTTATGATTTTCCCCTTAGGTTTAATCTTCTGGGCTCCCCCACCCCCTTATTACTTACACGAGTTCAACAATACATTAAATAAGTATTTTTTCTGTTACACCTAGGGTCCAGTTTGAATAAAACATATAATCTTTCAAAGTATGAGGTCTTCCAGAAGTGACATACGAGAATACATTTTTTATTACTAAGAATGATGTATGTTATTTAAAATAATACTAAAAATAAAATCACCCCATGTCATTATTACCTTTCCCTCTCCACCACACACAAACCCAACTCTAAAAATAACTCCTTTAAAACTATCAAAGTATCCAGTCATTGATCAAATTTCCAGTTGTCTCAAATGTTGTATATTTTTAATGGTTTGTTTGGGTCATGATACAACTAAAGGTCTATACCTTCACTGTGATTGATTGGTATGAGTTTGAAGTCTCTTTTTTAATCTATAATCTTTTAATCTTATGTTTCTTTTTTTACCCATGCATTTTATTTATTGAAGAAACTAGGTGCATAGTCTGGATTTTGTCTCTTGTGGTATCATTTAGCAATGTTTATCTGTCCTGTATTTTCTGTAAATTCATCGTTGAGTCTGGAGGGGTTTTTTCTTTATAAGATTTAGATTATTTTGGGTAGAGGGGACAAGAGTGCATCCCATGTGATGGTTTTCTCTCCCAGTAGTGTCCCTTTCTGCAATGTTGACAACCATTGAGGAACATTGCCTAAATCTCTTATTCACTAGGAATTAACGGTGATATTCTAATTCTATCATTCCTTCTTTATTGGCTGGAATACTATTTTAAAGAGAAAGTTCCCCTCATTTCTTAATTGGGTAGTTTACCCCCATGATAAGAATTGTTTAGGTAAAGGCAAAATGAGAGCTTGATTCTCTACATTTATCAGTTTTCAGAATAATGAGGTGGTTCATTAGCACCTTCCAATGATGACGAATTTTTATTTTTTCATAATCTGAATTCATTCTGAATCCTACGTACATTTCGGTTCATTCTAGTTATTAATCTTATTGATACTCTTAATTGTATCCATGACCAATTGGAGCCCTTGCAAGTTGGCTCCTAGGTATTTTTGACAGATTTAGGAATTTTTTAAAAAGATATTTTGCATATAATTGATATTTATATTGATATTTCCGATTCAAAATCTACACTGCAGTGTTTTGCTAAACCTCTTCAATCATACATCTGTATCTCCTTGTTCCAGGCTGAAATTCTTGGTTTTCTCTGACATTAGGAATGATAGAATTTAAATATCAAATTATTACTCATTTCCTTTATGCCAGATAAACAACAATCTCAATATTACAACTAGTATTTGGATTACTGAAAACAGTTTAGAGTTTTCTTTGTACTTCTCTTGTCTTTAGTGTTGAATGGAAATATACAGTCAAATTATTTTGAAAAGTTACATGGAATAGTGTTACTTGACCACCAACTAGGTATGCATTTAGGTTCATTATTATTATTATTTTTTTACTTTTTAGGGATTGCTATTCTTTTAAAGTTTAATTTTGTCATACACATTATTCATTTACATATGGTTCTAAAGTCAGATATAGTTTTTTTGAGCTCTTTACCCTACTTCCCTCCTATTCCTGTGTATTTATGTTTAAAATAGTTCTGTGTGATTTGTTTTTTAGTATATTTTTGGTATTTTGGAAAGTTATTTTTGTTAACAGTGGTTAGCCTTATTAGTACTCTCTCTTTAGTTATATTGATTCCCTATTATGTGCATCATTGAAATTGGTTGTGACCTCTTCTTCCCGTTCTCCTCAGCATCTGATGTGAAGTGTACCCTTTCTTTTCAGTTTTTAAAACTTGGCCTTTATTTTGAAATAATTGTAGATTCACATGCAATTGTAAAACATAATACAGAGAGATCCTATATACCCTTTACCCGTTTCTCCCAGTGGTAACATTTTGAACCACTATGGTTAAATATTGATATTTGTACGATCAAGATATAAAACATTTCCATCACCACAAGGATCTCTCATGTTGCCATTTTGTAGCCATGCTCGCTTCCTCCCACCCTTACCCCTCCTTAACCCCCTGGCAACCACTAATAGCTTTTTCTCTTTCTATAATTTTGTCATTAATAGTTCAAGAATGATGTATAAATGGAATCATATGGTATGTAACCTTTGGGAGTGGTGTTTTGTTTTTTTCCTCATAATCCCCTGGAAATTCACCCAAGTTGCTGTTTGTATCAGTAGTTCATTCCTTTTTATTGGTGGATAATGTTCCATAGTATGGATGTATCACATAGTGTGGATGTATCACCATTTGTTTAAGCTGTGAAGGATACCTGGGTTGTTTCCAGGTTTGGGCTATTATGAATAAAGCGGCTATAAACATTTGTGTACAGATTTCTTGTGAACGTAAGTTTTCATTTCTCTGGGATAAATGTCCAGAATTACAGTTATTCAGTCCTATGGTCTCTCATATTTAGTTTTTTAAGAAAGTGTTTTCTAGATGGCTGTACCATTTTACAATCCCACCAGCAATGCATGAATTTCTCCATATCCTCATCACCATTTGGTGTTGTCACAGTTATTTGTTTTAGCTGTTGTGATAGATGTGTAGTACTATCTTATTGTGGTTTTCATTTGCATTTTCCTAATGGCTAATGACATTAAACATGTTTTATTGTGCTTCTTTGCCATCTGTGTATCGTCTTTGATGAAATGTGTTTTCATTTCTTTCGCCCTGTTTGTTCTGTGGAGCTCTGAGTGTTCTTTATGTGTTCTAGCTACTAGTCCTTTATTGGATATGTTTTGCCCATTTTTTTCTGTCTTTAGCTTGTCTTTTCATCCTCTTCACATGGAAGCTTTCGGCGAAAACTTTTAATTTTGATGAGGTCCAATTGACCAGTTATTCCTTTTATGGATCATGCTTTTAGGGTCAACTCTAAGAACTCTTTGCCTAGCTAGCTCCAGATCCCAAAGATATTTTTCTTTTTCTTTTTTCTAAAAGTTTTATTGTTTTACACTTAAGCGTGATCCATTTTGTCTTAATTTTTGTGTAAGTTATGACCTTAAGTTGAAGTTCATAATTTATCAGTGTCTACCTGTTCCAGCAGCATTTGTTGAAAAATCTATCTTTCCTCAATTGAATTGCTTTCACACTTTTGTCAAAAATCAGTTGAGCATATTTGTGTAGGTCTATTTTGGGTTCTCTAGTCTGTCCCATTGATCACTGTATATGTCTCTCCACCAGTATCACACTGTGTTTATTCCTATAGCTATATAATAAATCTTGATATTGGGTAGACTAGACTGATTCCTCCTACTTTATTATTATTTTTAAAAATTGTCTTAGTTATTCTAATGACTATGTCTATGTAAATTTTAGAATAATCTTTTCTGTATCTACAAAAAGTATTGCTGGGTTTTTTAGAGGAGTTGGGTTAAACCTATTTATCATTTTGGGAAGAATTCACATCTTTCCCAAGTTGAGTCTACCAATCTATGAACACAGTATGTCTCCATTTTTTTAGATCTTTGAATTCCTTCATCAGTACTGTGTAGTTTTCAACATCTGTGTCCTATACAGATATTTTTATGTTTATACATACATATTTTTTGAGATTATAAATGGTATTGATTGTATTTTTAATTTCAGTGCCCATATGTTCATTGCTAGTAGATAGACATACAATTGATTTTTGTGTTTTTATATTGTATTCTGTGACCTTGTTGAACTTATTAAATCTACCTTATAAATCACTAGATTTTTTTTCTTTTTGGCCTGATGTTCAGAGGTGTGTCTCTCTCTTTCTTTTTGGAAATCCATGAGTTTTACTTATATATCTCAGTATTCATTTTTCTGGGTTGATTTCCCAGGTGCTTGGTGTACTCATTATTTCATTTCCAGTCTTCTAATTTCAGGATTTTTTTCTTGAATTATGGATTTTAAAATTTATATTTTAATATTGCTGTTTTATTGCTTTGGTTTTCTTCTTTGAGAACTCATTACATGAATTTAGGATCTTTATTGTCACTTTCACTTGAATTTTCATCTTCATTTATTTTTTTAAATTTATTAGTTAATAATAACACATAAGTTTCAAGTATACAGTTCTACAGTACATCATCTGTATATTACATTATGTGTTCACCACCCAAAATGTAGTCTCCTTCCATCACCATATATTTGACCCCTTTTATCCTCTTCATCCTCCATCCCCCTTCCCCTCTGGTAACCACTATACTGTTGTATCTATGAGTTTATTGGTTTTGTTTGTTACTTTCTGTTTTATATCCCACATATGAGTGAAATAATATGGTTCTTGTCCTTTTCCGTCTTATTTTGCTTAGCATGATACTCTCACGATCCACCCATGTTGTCGCAAATGGCACTGTTTCATCCTTTTTTATGGCGGAGTAGTATTTTATTGTGTATATGTACCACATCTTCTTCATCCAGTCACCCATCAAAGGACACTTAGGTTGTTTCCATGTCTTGGCTATTGTGAAAAACACTGAAATGAACATAGGGATATGTATATCTTTACGAATACATGTTTTCAAGTTTCTTCAGGTAGACACCCAGAAGAGGAATTGCTGGGTCATATGGTAGCTCTATTCTTAATTTTTTGAGGAACCTCCATACTGTTTTTCATAATGGTTGTACCAATTTACATTCCCACCAGCAGTGTATGAGGTTCCTTTTTCTCCACATCCTCTCCCACAGTTATTATTTGACTTAGTGACAGTAGGCATTCTAGTTGGTGTAAGGTGGTATTTCACTGTTTTGATTTGCCTTTCCCTCATAGATAGTGAAGTTGAGCATCTTTTCATATAACAGTTGGCCATTTGTATGTTTTCTTGGGAAAAGTGTCTGTTCATGTCCTCCACCAATTTTTTAATTGGATTTTTTTGTTATTATTGAGTTGTATTAGTTCTTTATATACCTTAAATATTAGCCCCTTATTGGAGGTATCATTTGCAAATATCATCTCCTATTCCATTGATTACTTTTTTGTTTTCTTGATGGTTTCTTTTGCTGTGCAGAAGCTTTTTAATTTGATGTAGTCCCATTCATCTATTTTTGCTTTTACTTCCCTGGTCTTTGGGATCAAGTTCAGAAAAAACCCTCTAAGACCAAGGTCTGTAAGTTTAGTACCTTTATTTTCTTGTATGTTTTATTGTTTAGGGTTTTTTTTTTTAGGTCTATTTTAAGTCTTTTATCCATTTTGAGTTGGTGTCAGATAGTAGTCTAGTTTCATTCTTTTTCATGTGGCTTTCCAATTTTCCCAGCACCATTTACTGAAGAGGCTTTTCTTTTTCATTGTGTTTTTAGCTCCTTTGTCGAAAATTAGTTGCCCATATACATGTGGCTCTCAATTCTGTTCCAGTTGTCTGTGTGTCCATTTTTCTGCCAGTACCATATAGTTTTGGTTATTGTAGCTTTGTAGTATAAAGTCAGGAAGTATGATATCTCTGGCTTTGTTCTTTTTTCTCTGGATTGCTTTGGCTGTTTGGGGTCTTTTGTGATTCCATACCAATCTGATGATCTTTTTGTTCAGGTTTTTTTTTTTTTTTTAAAATACCATTGGGGTTTTGATGGGGATTGCCTTAAACCTGTGTCTTGCTTTAGGCAACGTTGCCATTTTAACTATATTGATTCTTTCAGTTCATGAACACAAAATATCTTTGCACTTCTTTGTCTTCAATGTCTTTCAGCAATGTCTTGTAGTTTTCTCATTTCCTTCGTTAAGTTTATTCCTAGGTATTTTATCCTTTTTGTTGCAATTGCAAGTGGAATTATTTTCTTCATTTTTTTCCCCCTGATATTTCATTGTTAGGGTATAGAAATGCAACAGATTTTTGTATATTGATTTTGTATCCTGCAACTTTACTGTATTTGTTTATTGTTTCTAATAGGTTTTTTTGGTGGAGTCTTTAGAGTTTTCTCTATATAGAATCATGACATATGCAAAAAGTGACAGTTTTACTTTTTTATTCCTAGTTTGGATGCCTGTCTTTTTCTTGCCTGATTGTCCTGGCTAGGATTTCCAGTACTGTGTTGAATAACAATGGTGAGAGTGGGCATACTTGTCTTGTTCTTGATCTTAGAGGAAAAGCTTTTAGCTCTTCACCTTTGAGTGTAATGTTAGCTGAGGGTTTGTCATATATGGCCTTTATTATGTTGAGGTACTTTTCTTCTGTACCCATTTTATTGTGTTTTAATCATAAACGGATGTTGTGCCTTGTCAAATGCTTTTCTAAATTTATTGATGTGATCACGTGATTTTTTTCTTATATTTTGTTAATGTGGTGTATCAGTTGGTTTGCATATGTCAAATCATCCTTGCATCCCTGGAATGAACTCCACTTGATTGTGATGTATTACCTTTTAAATGTGTTGTTGTATTTGATTTGCTGTGTTTTGTTTAAGGTTTTTTTCATCTTTGTTCATCAGCAATATTAGCCTGTTATTTTGTGTTGTCCTTGCTAGGTATCAGGATTTGGCCTCATAAAATTAGTTAGGAAGTATTCCCTGTTCAATTTTGTGGAAAATTTTTGAGAACAGATATTAAACTTTCTTTGAATGTTTGGTAGAATTCACTACTGAAGCCATGTGGTCCTGGACTTCTGTTTTTGGGGAGGTTTTTGTCTTTCAGTTGAGACTTTCAATTGAAAGTCTTTTGAGACTTTCAATTTCTTCACTGTTGATTGGTCTATTTAGGTTTTGCAGTTCTTCATGGTTCAGTCTAAGAAGGTAATATGTTTCTAAGAATCTTATATTCATTTTTTTCTAGATTACCAAATTTAGTAGCATACAGCCTTTCATAGTATTCTTACATAATCCTTTGTATATCTGTGGTGTCCCTTGTAACTTCAGTTTCATTTCTGATTTTATTTATTTGTCTTTTTTTCTTTTTTCCTTAGTCTAGCCAGAGTTTTGTTAACTTTATCTTTTCAAAGAACCAACTCTTTGTTTCATTAATTTTTTTCTACTTAGTCTATTTGTTCTTTTGTTTAATTTGCTCTCATTTTTATTCTCTTCTACCGATTTTGGGCTTTGTTCTACTTTCTCTAGTTCTTTAAGTTGAAATGTTAAATGTTAAGTTGTTTATTTGAGATTTTTCTTTTTTCTTAAGGTAGTCCTGTAATGCTATAAACTTGCCTTTTAGTACTGCTTTTGCTGCATCCCAAATTTTGGTATGTCATTGTCATTCTCATTTATCCCTGTGTAGCTTTTGGTCTCTTCTTTTATTTCTTCTTTGACCCAGTAGTTGTTCAGTAGCATGTTGTTTCATCTCCACATATTTGTGGTTTTTCCAGCTTTCTCTTATAGAGTGCTTTCATTTTTTTTTTTAACTCACAATTCTCTTCTTCCACCTGAGTCATTTCTAAATTTCTGTCTTTAAGATCACTAAATCTTTCTTCTATCTGGTTGACTTTATTCCGTAACGTCTCTAATTCATTCTTCATGTCATTTATTGAGTTCTTCAGTTCCTGAATTTCTGTTTGGTTGTTTTTCATAGTTTCAGTCTCTTTGGTAAAGTACTCCTTTTGTTTGTCGATTTTAGTCTTGAGCTCATTGAAGTGCTTTTCTGAGTTTTCTTGTATTTTATTGAGTTTTTTTTTCAGAAATGCAACCTTGAATTCTCTGTCATTTAAATCACAATCTTCCATATCTTTGAGTTTATTTTCTGGAGATTTTAAAAATTTCTTTCTGAACTACTTTGTTATCTTGGTTATTCATGGTATTTGATGGGTTATTTCTCTGCCTGGATATTTGAGGGACTGAAATCTCTTTTCAGTACTTGTTGCTTTTAAACATTTAGCAAATTGATAAGTCAAGGGCTTTCTTTTATTTTTCAGTAGGTGGTGCTGTAGCACAAGGTTTTGTTTTATCTGCACTTTCAGGATCTCTGTGGGGCGGTGTGGGTGCCTCACCTGTAGAAAATGCCCCATATTCCTGGAGGTGCGTGTCCCCTCTGTGACCAGGTTGTTTCAGTCTCGGGGCACCACCCCTGTGGTGCTGTGTGGTGCGTTATGGGCTCCAGTCGTGTGAATTCCTGGTGTTGCTTTTCTACAACCAGAAGCCACCAGCTGCCTCTACGTAGTTCCACTTCTATGGTGAGTTGGTGGGGGCAGGCAAGCACTGAGTCTGCAGCTTTGTTTTTTCCACTGTGTTTAGCCACGGATACAGGTCACTCTGGCTGGGATGTTGTTTCTGCCCCTTTATGACCTGCCCCCACTGCAGCTGGGGGGTGCGGTGGAGTGGGGAGGTTTCCACGTCTGCAGCTTTTTTCCCCCTGGTGATGGCAGCTGCTTGACTGCAGCCACAACCTGTTGCACTGCCTCTTTGCCCCTGTCCCTGGGCTCAGCTTCAATGTGTACTGCCACTAAGGCCAGAATGCTTCCTCTGCCCCTCTGGTCTCCTGCGTGGCTTTGCAATCAGATCCTCCACTGCTACCACATTCACTGGGGCTGTGGCAAGCCCAGACTGCACCTACAGCTCCCATCTTTGTCCTTCCCCGGTCCTGCCTTCCCTGCTCACCCCATTAACACCCCCACCTTCAGATGTCTCAATGAGTGGATCTCAGAAGTGTTTGTGTGTTGAGTTGTAGTTGTCCGGTTTATAACTTTAAGGGGACAGACAAGAGGTTTTTTCACTACGCCATGATGTGGAAGCCTGTCTACCATCATTTCTTTTTGATTAAAAATTTATTTCCTTACACGTTCTGTATATCTTAAGCATTATATGTTGTATATTGGATCTTATGGTTGTTCTTGGTTATTTTTTCTGAAATATATATATATATTTTAATTTTGAATTCTTTCCTGATTTGTAGTACCTTATTTCTGAGTTTTTCTAATTCCGATTTATAATGTTCTTTCACGTTTTCTATCCTTTTCTGGAATACAGTTTTTACCTGGTTTGACATTTTTGTAGGTGTTTGACATCAACTTTCTACTCTTCATTATCCCATTTCTTATAGCATGGGATTTCACCCAAGTCCTTTTCTGTTCATTTAATAATAGGTTTTCCTAAGCTTTTCCAAGCAAGGGATGGGTTGAAATAGCTTTTCTAGCTTTACCACGCTAGACTCCCTTCTTCTATTGCTTTTTACAAAGTGATAAAAGAAAATATAGCTTCCTATTTTCTGAGACCTGGCTCTATCTCACTAACCCACTTCTATCTGGACCCTCTCTTTTCTTTGCTCCAAGTATGCCTGTCTTACTTGGTATTCTTCTCCCAGAAGTTTCTTTTCTGTTTAGGGCTTTCTCCAGGAGGGGAAACTTTAGCCCCTAGTTTTGAGTCTAGCCTATCATACCTTACACTGTTGGCATGTGCAAAAGATCCCTTCCATTTGCAGCTATTCTCAAGTAACTTTTCTGAACTCTTGCATGGTTTTGAGTTTACCTGTCATCAAGTCCTTCAATTGCCCTATCATTTCTGCCTTTCTGTTTTCTTCTGCATACATGCTGATACCATGTGAATCTACAGTTGGTGATTTAACCAGACCCTGCTTGTATTTGAGAATTCACGGGTTACCTTGTCACCCAGTTTTATAGATTTTGTCCATGGAGTTTTGGTTTGGCTGTCCTGGTCATTTGGACGGGGGATTCCAGATTTAAAAAATGAGAAGTTTTATTCAAGATAACATGGGTTTGCATTTAAAAAAAACACCGACTGCATTGTGGAAAATTGATTCAGTGCATAGGAGATTAGGTAGGAGGCTTACTGTAGTGATCCAGGTGAGGTGATGGTAGCTTGGGCTAGGATAGTGGCATCCGAGCTAGAAAGTTTGAATCCTATTTTGATGGCTTATTGGTTGTCAAAGAATGAGAGAGTAAGTAAGACATGGATGATCTCCCAGGGTTAGGGTTTTGTAACTGTTTCGATGGTTTATTGTTTCCTAATACGTATTAGGAGTACTTGTGGAAGAGAAGGTAGTATTTTGGGGGGCAGTGGGTGTTTTTGAGAGGGACCAGGTATGATATTTGTAAGCACACTGAATATGAGGCCTTGTAACAGTCTTTCCTCTACTCCTAAACACAGGTGCATGCGTGTACACACACGCACACACACGCACACACTTTAATCTTCAGGGAGCTTTTTCTTAACCATGTCTTCTTCCGACATAGAACTTCATTTACTTTTCTATGTTAACATTTAGCACGTTTATATTACTGCTTATTATTACCTTCTTTTCTATTAGACCAGTTGTTGGCAAACTTTTTCCTAAAAGTCCAGATAGTAAATATGTTAGGCTTTGGGAACCAAGAGACAAAAATAAGATTATTAATGAGATACATATTGTTATTTATAATATAATCACTTAAAATGTAAAAGCCATTCCTGTCAGGCCCTACAAAAACCACCCATCAGATTCGGTCTACGGGCTGCAGTTTGCCGACCACAGTCCTAGATTGTAAATTCTATACTTGTCTCCTAGATGCGGGCATTTTGCCTGGTACATTTTAGGTGAATTTAATAATTTTTTGTTGAGTGAATAAATATTGTACTTACAGATTTGGAGCTCAAGTGAGAGGGCTGAACCAAAGCTATGTCTTTGGGAGGGGTCATTAAAAAGCAATTTAAGACATGACAGTAGATGAGATCACTTGGGAAGAATGTAAGGGAGGAGCCTAACGGGGAGCCTTTTGCTCAGTCACACAGAGCAGAGTAAGTCATGACCAACTCAGAGGTCCGTAGCAGTCTGTGTCGTATGTAGTAGTCAGTACCTGCTGCTGACTGACCGAGTCCACTCGCCATGTTTGCTCGTACGGTGCTTTTGGGTGAAAAGGAGGTCTTTAACTATTAGAGATAGCTGTGGGTAATAGAAGATTTTTCCTAAGAATTTTTACTACCAGTGAGTTATAACAAAACAAGCCATTGCTAAAATTCTATCTATACAAACATGTGTTAGTTAGCAATCAGTCACAAGCTTGTTCTAGGAGTTTCGCCCTTTTAGACACTAGATTGCCACCTTGCAATAAAACTTCAACCATATGTAGTTACCACAAAACTGTGATAGGATTAGGTGACAGAATTCTCCAAGTGGGGATGGGACACACAATCAAAGGGGGAGGGGCCTAAACTCAAACACTTCTCTGAAGGTAGACTGCAGGGCTTGCCAGATTCTGAAACTGCAAACATAAAAGAATCAGGGCACCTGTACAATATTTCCCGTCAGTCCATGTATCTTGAACAATTCTATTTCATCAATAAAAAATTATTTGCAACACCCCTTATACTAATTAACAAACCAGTATCTAAATTCAGATGTTGATATTCCGAGCACTTACTAACTGGGAGCTAACTCCTGATATGGGTGCTTCAAATGTTAACGAACCCCCTCTGAAGTGCGGATTCCTCATTTAGGAAGTGCGGATTCCTTATTTTTGTACTTCAGAAGGTAACTCACCACCTTTACCCATGCTGAAATATTTTAATGTGAATTACAGAATACCAGTAACTTGATTATATTTTATAGGGGATATGCTATCTGGATATTCTTTCTGTTATGTACCATCTTATAATCATAAATAATTAAGGGTAGTAGTTATTGCAATGAAAATATTTTTTCTCCTCAGTTCAAGTAACAATTGGGTTAGCTATTCATACAGGCAAATTTTAACGATGGTGCAGTTTGTAATGATAGCGTACAGAGTTATCAGATAACACTTCATTAATATTGGTATTTGAAGATTGCTAAACATTTATTGCCATTTTATATTAAATATAGATTCAAGGCTTTGTCTTTCTATTGTTGAACCCTGTTAGTGATAATAGTTGTATCAGTGCATCATTCCATCACATTAAATGAATGCTACTAATTTGGATTTCGTTTGGCAGTTTTATTTACATTTAACATATATCTATAAACGTAAGCTTATATCTAGATTAATATTCCAATATAGTTAACAAACTTTAAAATTTGGTTTCCATGGATTTTTTTCCCCTAAAAAGGGATTAATTTATCACTACAGTTTAAAAAAATTTGATAGAGCTACCGTAACAAAAAATTATTAAATAAAATAGCATACTGAATGTGGATGTGTATTAAAAATAATATACTGACCATTAACCTTTATGTAACTTTGATTCCAAAAATGTAAGAATTTTATCATATATGTAATAAAATGATCCATCATATCAGTACATCAAGGGGAGAGGGGATATCTGATCCTTGCAATAATTCCTGATTGAGACATGCCTGATAGAGACTCAATAAACTTAGAAGGATACTTCTTTACCTTTTGATACAAAGTATCTCCCCAAACTTTTCATTTTAATTTTCATGTGGTTTTAAGGCCATGACATTGGGTTGTTTACTTTTTTAAAATATGAATCATTTGTGATATGTGATAGAATTCATGGGTTGCAAACATCAAAAACCAGTTCTGCTGATTTAAGCAACACCACAATTTACTGGGAAAATGTGGGCTAGTTCACAGAATAAGTAGGGATACCGGAGATCTGGGAATAGAGCAAGTTCAACATATAGGCATTATTCACTGCCTGGTCCTGTGCCGCCCTTTTTTAAATTTTTCTTTCCACTTCACTCACAATTCAGTTATGAGGGAGAGAGTTGTATTCTCCTAGTTTGAGTCTCATGCTAGGAGAGGTGATACTTTAAGAGGCAGTTCCATCAAGACTGTACACAAGGGAGAGTATACAGTTCCCCAAGGAAGCCTGGGTGCAGTTAGGAAAGGAGAATGGATCTTAGGCAGCTAAGCCCCACCTCCTGCTCTCCACAAAAGTAGAATAGATACGAGTTTTGGCTTTTTAACCTCCTGTAGTTTATTATTTAAAGTCTAAAACTAATCAATCTTTAATAAATTAACTTGAAAATTTTTTAAATTTTAAATTTATATACTAGTAGTATCAATATTTAAATATGTGATTTTTCTTTTTCTTTTTAGACAATGCGAAGACACAGAAATGAAGTGACAGTTGAACTGCGAAAGGTAAGGGTGATTTGCATTTAATGAAAATTAGGAGAGTTTTATGATGTTAAAATTCTGTATAACATGAATAATGAAAATACTATAACAAATTAGTGGTCATCCCTAAAACCACACAGCATAAAAATATATCATTAAATAGTTTATAACATATAAGTAATTTATTTATATTCTGATAGTAGCTTCCATTTATTGAGGTACTAGGTACTGAGTAAAGTACTTTAGCACCATCATCGAAATTCTTCACAACGTCTGGTTGAAGTTAGATACTCTTTCGTTTTTTTCTTAATATTTTTTTTCTGTGGGCTGTATGCTAGACAGGATTCCTCTGCCTTCCTCATGTAGTTGTACATACCTGCTAAAGCTATTTTAGAAAAATAAATAAAAGAATAATCTTACCAATATCTTACCAATTAAATGCAACTGCTGTTAAAATTTATTGTATTTTTTTCCATTATTTTTGGAGGAGTTTAGAGTTACCTTCATCAGGTTTTGTTTTCATTTTATTTGAAATGAAACAAAATTTCATTTGAATGCACATTTTATTTGAAGCACCTATTTTAATTACCAGTCAAGAAAATCACATAATTGGGGTCTGCCCGGTGGCTCAGGCGTTTAGAGCTCCATGCTCCTAACTCCAAAAGCTGCCGGTTCGATTCCCACATGGGCCAGTGGGCTCTCAACCACAAGGTTGCCAGTTCAATTCCTCGAGTCCTACAAGGGATGGTGGGCTCCACCCCCTGCAACTAAGATTGAACACGGCACCTTGAGCCGAGCTGCCTCCCGGATGGCTCAGTTGGTTGGAGTGTGTCCTCTCAACCACAAGGTTGCCGGTTTCAACTCCCGCAAGGGATGGTGGGCTGTGCCCCCTGCAACTAGCAACGGCAACTGGACCTGGAGCTGAGCTGCGCCCTCCACAACTAAGACTGAAAGGACAACAATTTGAAGCTGAACGGCACCCTCCATGGCTAGGATTGAAAGGACAACAACTTGACTTGAAAAAAAGTTCTGGAAGTACACACTGTTCCCCAATAAAGTCCTGTTCCCCTTCCCCAATAAAATCTTTTAAAAAAAAAAAAAAGAAAGAAAAATCACATAATTAATTATCTCTACATGCATGTACATTTTTAAAAATAAAATTGAAACTTATTTTCAAATCTTTGTTTTTGTCTAAGATTAGATCTTTTTCTTGATCTAATTCACTCCTAAGACTCCTATATTAAATTACCATTTTGAAACTTCAGTTTTAGAGAGAAGGAAAGTCTTGATTCTGAGAGTACACACTCTTCTCAGTGAGTCACTGCACTTAAATCGATCTGTGCATTAATTTATTTAATAAGTATTTGTATAATACCCTCTTTGTGTCAGAATTTATGCCCGTTAATGATGTTATACTCATTGGTATAGTATAGTTCCTGAAATCCATTCTCCTGTACCCGTTTTCCATCCCACTTTTAATCAAATTTGAAAGCATATTTGCTAATTCCAGTTGTTCTTTCAACTTCTTCATAGATACTTACAGATTAATAACAGTGATTTGGCAATCATATTTTCAAGTTTTTTGATATCCTTTGGTCATTTGGACCAGAGAAGTGAACTAAGCCTAATAAAGTGATTAAGGTGAGCTCCTTGCCAATGTTAACATGTTGGACTTGGCTTTTCTGTTTTGTTTTTTTAATTTTTTATTAACATGTAACATACATACAAAAATGTCAACACATCTTAAGTGTACAGCTTGATGAATTTCACAAAGTAAGCACATCTGTATAACCAGTCCCTGAATCAAGAAACAGAACACTACCTATATCCCAAGGCCCCTTGCCAGTTACTACTTTCCCCCAAGGTAACTGTTATCCTGGTTTCTAACACTATGAATTATTTTGTGTAGTTTGAACTTTATATAAGTAGAATGGGGTGTACCTTTTGTGTCTGGTTTTTCATTGATCATATAAGTATCTTTTTAATAGCGGCAATAAGAATAAAATTGGAATTAAGTAATTATTTAGTCATCTGTTAACCTTACATCATCATTTATCCCCAGATATGGGCCTTAACTTTTCGTGATTGGAAGGCAGCTATAAAACTTTTATATTGGCCCTGGTATTAGTTGGAATACTCCTCGTTTTAAGCTTTTTAGCCCTTCTAATAATATGCTTATAAATTTAAGCTATTCACTTATGTTTACATTTGGTTATGTGTTCCTCCTCTATAGTTAGCCTGTATTCTGTATTTAATTTGTAGAATTAAAAATTCTTGCTTGTCAGAGCATATCTTCTTTAGTATACACTTTGGTCACCTTAGAGATGTCTTCTCTCTTTTATTGTCTTCTGGATAACATCGTTTCCTTTCCAATTACCACAAATAATTCCTGAACATCCTTGTAGGACCAAAAATGAAATTAACTAAAGAAATCTCATATTTATTTCATATTTCAGAATTCCTTGAGTAAGCAGCAGAAAGTGAACCCTTCCTGAAACAAAGCCTAAACTTCACACAAAGCTTAATTGATTTTGATATGATTCTACAGAGGTTTGGAGAGCATTTCAAGAGAAAACTCCTTCACTCTTTATCGTCAGAGTGTCTGTCTCTTAATTCTAACCTTGCTATTTCTCTATCTCCGTTGAGGAGAAAATCAGTGTTATTACTGACACTGAGATTCTTGAAAATACAAGAAAATAAAGCTTATCCCCAAAGTTTCATAGGTGAGCTTACCCATTTCTATTAGCTTGTAAGCTTCGAAAGGTAATAACCACACTCTCACCCACCTCCCACCCCAAATACTCTCAAGTTTCCCAGCCTATCCCAAAATGCCTACTCAAATTCTGAACTTATCGTTGGTACTCATTAAATGCTAATATTCAGGAATTAAATTGAATTATGTTATCTTAAAATTTTGCTTATATTTAAATCATTTATTGAGGTTTTAAGAAAAACACCTTAGATGTAGAGAAGTGCTACTCAAAATTCCTGATCTGTGACAAATTAGGGGACTTGCGTCAAAATGTTAGACAAGGCACTGCTTCCTTTACCAAGAAAGTCTTTCTGCCTAAATAAGTAAAGAAAAAAAGGAACTAAACAGTGTATTTAGTTTCACAGTTGATTTCTGGCTCAAGCTCCTTATCTTGTAGCAGACCTGTAACAAATAGTTCTGAGGACTTTTAGCCAGTCCAAGAACCATACTTTGAATAACACTTATCAAATTGAGGGTAAGATCTAGTTGTTGATATATACTGTTTTACTGGCCTCAAACTTTTTTTTGTTTGACCTTTTTTGTTTTCTTTTACTTCTTTGATTTTTTTACTTTCTTAATTAATTAGGCCCTTACGCATCAACACTTACAAAGAAGTTAGTATTTCTGTTTTATCTTATGTTGTGCACAGTTAAGTGGGAATTAAATAACTTGCCTAAAATCACACAGCTGATAAATGGCAGAGCTGAGGTCTTAAGCATTATGCTATAATGCCTTTCAATGAAGACGTCATCAAAATGGCGGCGTGAGGTGAGCCTCTGTAAAGCTCCCCTAGAATTTACAACTAATCGAACAATAATGCCCTTCAATGTAAATGTTAAGTGAATAATGCCTCATAAGTTGAAAATCAGTCCAAAACCTGTCACTGGCATTTTTAACTTTATTGTTAACTTTTAGGCACATTATATTAAATTTGATATAATTTTCTCTTGATGATTGATCAATCATATATGCTATAGGACTTTACTGTCAGTAGATCTGGGGGACATTTAGTTCCTACGTAAAGAAAACCACCACCAAAATGTCCCACTTGACTGATCAGGTCTTAGTTGTTTGACTTTTTAGTAAAATGTCTCATTTTTAAAATAGCGTAAATTCCCCATATTAACAAGCAAAAAAAAAAAAGTGATTATATCAATTGATGCAAAAAAAGCATTTGACAAAATCTAACATCCATTCCTGATAAAACTCTCAACAAGTTAGAAATAAAGGGGAATTACCTCAAGTTGATAAAGACCATCTGCAGAAACCCACAGCTAACATCATACTTAATGGTAAAACACCGAATGCTTTCACCCTAAGATCCAGGAACAAGGCAAGGTTGTCCATTCTCACTGCTCTTATTTAATATAGTACTGGAAGTTCTAGCCAGTGCCATAAGTCAAGAAAAAGAAAGAAAAGGCATATAGTTTGGGAAAGAAGATATAAAACTGTCCCTATTTGCAGATAATATGATTTTCTATGTAGAAAATCCGAAGGGTCTACAAAAAAGCTCCTTTAACTAGTAAGTGACTTCAGTGAGACCACAGAATACAATGTCAACACATAAAAGTCAGTCACTTATATATACTAGCAGTGAACATGAAGACACCAAAATTAAAAGCACAGTGCCATTTATTCTGACTGCAAAGAAAATAAAATACAGTGGTACCTCGGTTTTCTAATGTCTCTGTTGACGAATATTTCAGTTTATGAATGCCGTACATTTTATGGATCTATGGTATCATGAAATAGTAAAATTCATGCTAAATTTGCAGTTTTAGGGGTCAAATTTTTTGCTAAATTTGATTTTAAAGGTCTAGAATGGATTAATCCATTTTGCATTACTTTCTATGGGGAAACCAGGCCTCAGTTTTCAAACATTTCAGAACTCTAACGGTCTTCCAGAACAGATTATGTTTGAAAAAAGGTACCACTGTACTTTGGTATACATTAACAAAAGATGTACAGGATTTATATGCTGAATACTATAATGCTGATGAAAGAAATCGAATAATTAAGTAAATGGAGAGACATATACTATGGTCATGAATTGGCAGATTCAACTTAGTAAAGATGCCGATTCTCAAATTGATCTGTTGGTTTAATGCATTTCCTATCAAAATCACACCAGGATATTTTGTAGACATAGACAAGCTAATTCTCAAATGTATATAGATAGTCATAGGCTCTAGAAGAACTAAAGCAAGCCTGACAAAATAAAATAAGAGCAGCTGCACTATCCAGTATTAAGACTTACAGAAACGCTATAGTAATGAATACCGCATGGTATTCATACAGCTCTGTGGAACAGAACGTAGAACCTAGAAATAAACCTACACAAATAGACCTAATTGATTTCTGGCAAAAGTGCAGAACTAATTCAGTGGAGGAAGGATAGCCTTTTCAATAAATGGTACTAGAATAATTGGACATCTAGAGACAGAAACAAAAACAAAAACCTCAACCTAAATCTCACACCTAATTAAAAAAAACACAAAATGGATCCTAGACTAAATGTAAAGCATAAAATTATAAAATATTTAGGAAAATAATGGAAGAAAATCTTCAGGATCTAAAGCCCAGCAAATGGTTTTTTTTTTAGACTTGAGTAAGAAAGTATAGTTCATTCATAAAAGGAAAATTGGACCTTAACAAATTGAAAATTTTTTGCCTTGAAAGCCCATGTGAAGAAGGTGAAAAGACAAACTTGAAACTGGAAAAAAACCACATATCCAATATAGGACTAGTATCTGGCAGATACAGCAGATCCCCAAATAACATTGGTTTTGTTAGTGTCATTTTGTTCAATGTCCATTTCATTCAACATTGTTTTATTATAATATCGATGAGATGCCATAGGAACTTAAGTCTTGTTTATATCAATTAGCCAGTGGTAAAATTGGTTTTGTTATATGTTGTCTCATTTAGAGTCACAGAACCTATTGATGACATTAAGAGAGGACTTACCATATAATGAATTCTTAAAGTTCAATATTAAAAAAAAAAAAAATCCGAATTAGAAAATGGGCAGAAAATATGAAGAGAATTTCATTGTACTGGTTATGTAGATGGAAATCATCATGATGTTGATTATTCATGCCAATCAGGGAAATAAAGATTAAAACCAACTAAGCATCGGATTTCCAATCAAGATGGTGAAGTAGGTAAACGCTGTGCTTGCATCCTCTCACAACCACATCAGAAGTACAACTAAACTACAGAACAACCATCATTGAGAATTGCCTGAAGTCTAGCTGAATAAAAGTCCTACAACTAAGAACACAGAAGAAGCCACCTTGAGCGTGGTAGGAGGGGCAGTGATGTGGAACAGGTTGGTCCCACACCCGCGTGAAAATTGGGAGGTTAAAAATCTGGAGGGATATGTCAGCTGCGGAGTTACCGCCTGGGGAGCGAGGGGTCCCAGCCCCACATCAGGCTCCCCAGCCCATGGTTCCAATACTGGGAAGAGAAGTTCTACACCTTATGGCTGTGAAAACCAGTGGAGATTGTGGCTGGGTGACAAAGGTCAGCTGGAGTCCCTGGCGTTCCCCTTAAAGGGCCCATGCACGGACTTACTCTGATGGACTCACTCGCTCTGAGCTCCAGCTCTGAGACAGCAGCTCAAAAGGTGCCAGGAACATGTGGGTAGGAACGGAATTGTCTGGCTTCAGGATGAGGGTTGGAGGGGCAGCTTTCTCCCAGACAGAAGTGTTGACAGGATCCGTTATTTCTTTGTTGAAGCCTCCCCAACCAAGCTTGCAAACCCAGGCGGCCACCATATTTGAGTCTATATCAACCTGGCTGACACTGTTTGCCCCTCCCTGGTGATTACCTGAGACCCACCCAACTCACTTCCAGTGGCTTTTCCATACAAATGGCCTGCCATGGCTCATGCTGTGGATTTTACTAAAATCTCTTAAAGGTTCACAAACATCCCAAACAAACAGATTCTGGCCTCAATTTGCCCTGTACCTCTTGTTAAGCACCCAGAAGTCTGGCACTAGTGGCAGCAGCCCTCGGTTTGTGACTTGGCCTCTCTCAGGCATCTCCAAGCCCAATGGGGATGGCTGCCATCTGTGAATTGCTTTGTGGCTCATGCCAGGTGGCTCTGGGTAAGGCACAAGCTGCAGTTTAGCCTGTGGTGGGGTGCCTCACAGGAGAACCCAGGGCCACCATGTGCCATGACCAGGTTTGGACTGTGTGAGAGCACCACCAGGTGACCTCAGCATATGACACACCCAAAGGCAGACTGGACAGGCACCAGAGCGCTGCTAAAATGAATCCTGCTCCCAGTTCTTCCATTAAAGTTATGGCCAATCCTCACAATCAATCAGCCAGAGGGTCATCCCCTCCCATTGATGAGTACACAGCAACCAAGGCTGAACTACAACTGGAGGGCACACACAACCCACACAAAGGGCATACCTGCAGCACACGGCTCAAAGTGACCAGGCAGACTATGCCGCTGGGCTGCACAGGACACCATCTACATTAGACCATTCTACTAAAACCGGGAGATGTAGCAGCCCTACCTAATACATCGAAACAAATACAGAGAGGCATCCAAAATGGGGAGACAAACATGTCCTAAATGAAAGAACAGAACAAAGCTCCAGAAAAACAACTAAAAAATGGAAACAAGCAATCTACCAGATGCAAAGTACAAAATACTGGTTTATAATGATGCTCAATGAACTTAGGGGAAGAGTATATGGACTCAGTGAGAACTTTAGCAAAGAGATAGGAAAGAAAAACAGAGATAGAAAACAAAAAAGAACCAGTCAGAAATTAAGAATACTATAACTGAAATAAAGAATACATTAGAGGAAATCAACAGTAGATTAGATGAAGCAGAGGATCGAATCTGAGATTTAGAAGTCAAGGTAGCAGAAAACACCCAAACAGAACAAAAAGAATTAATTTTAAAAAAATGAGGATAATTTAAGGGGCCTCTGGGACAACATCAAGCATACCAACTTCCATCATAGGGGTACCAGAAGGAGAAGATACTGAGCAAGGTGTTAAGAATCTATTTGAAGAAATAATGACAGAAAATTCCCCTAATCTGGTGAAGAAAATAGACCTATAAGCCCAGGAAACACAGAGAGTCCCAAACAAGATGAACCCAAAAAAGGCCCACACCAAAGCACCTCATAATTAAAATGCCAACGCTTAAAGAGAGAGAATCTTAAAAGCAACAAGATAAAAGCAGTTAGTTACCTACCAGGGAGCTCCCACCAGACTTCTCAGCTGATTTTTCAACAAAAACTTTGCACTAAAGATTGGCACTAAATATTCAAAGTAATGAAAAACAAGGAGCTATAGCCATGATTACTTTACCCAGCAAAGCTATCATTTATAATTGAAGGCGAGATAAAGAGCTTCCCAGACAAGAAAAAGCTAAAGGAATTCATAACCACCAAACCACTATTACCAGAAATGTTAAGGGGACTTCTTTAAGAAGCAGGAAAAAAACGATAAAAAACCTGAATAATGGCACTAACTACAAAACACTACTTCAAAGGGATATGTGCAGCCTTATGTTCATTGCAACATTATTTACAATAGCCAAGATATGGAGGCAACCGAGGTGTCCATCAATGGATGAGTGGATAAAGAAGAGATGGTACATACTGGGGGTGCCAAAAAAATGTATACACATGACTTGCGTTCATCTTTTGTTACCGGTTTTTATTGAGTATTACAATTTTAATACAGTTTTTCCCTTTTTTAAAATGTGTATACTTTTTTTTTTTTTGGCACCCTCTGTATATACATGGAATATTGCTGAGCCATAAAAAAGAATGAAATCTTGCTGTGTGCAACAATATGGATGGACCTAGACGGTATTGTGCTGAGTGGAGTAACTCAGACCGAGGAAGACAAATGCCATATGATTTCACTTATATTTGGGATCTAAAGATCAAAGTAAACAAAGCAGGAAGAAACTCATAGATACAGAGATCATTTTGATGGTTGCCAGCTGGAATGGGATTTGTGGGAGTGGGTGAAAAAAGTGAAGGGATTAAGAATTAAAAACTGGTAGTTAGCAAAATAGTCATGGGTTGTAAAGTATAGCCTAATAATATTGCAATAACTGTGTAGTGTCAGATGGATATTAGACTTACCTGGATGATCACTTTGTAAGTTATATAAATGTCTAATAACTGTTGTACACCTGAAGCTAATGTTGTATGTCAACCAATTGAAAAATAAAATACAAAAAGATATATACTGTATATGATTCCATTTATATAACATTTTTAAAATGATAAATTTTTAGAAATAGAGGACTGAATTAGTGGTTGCCAGGGGTTAAATATGGGGACATGGAGGTGAGAGGGAGGTGGTTTTGCTTATAAAAGGGCAATAGAAGGGTATCTTCTCTTTTTGGGACTGTTCAGTATCTTGATTATAATGGTGGATACATAAACACATAGTAAAATTTTATGGACCTTAATACACATAAACACACATACAAGAAATACGAGTAAGATGGTATATCTGAATAATATCAGTGGATTGTATCAATATCAATGTTCTCATTGTGATATTACATAGTCATGAGCCACTTAATGGCAATAGGTTCTGAGAAATGTGTTGTTGAACGATATCATCATTGTGCAAATATTGTAGAATGTAGTTACAGAAATCTAGATGGTTTAACCAACTATACACCTAAGCTATATGGTAGAGCCTATTGCTCCTAGGCTACAATCCTATATAGCATGTTACTGTACACAGCACGAGATTAAATCAAGCACTGGAGAAAATGATGCAATCAAGAGACACTGTAAACATGAGATGTATTAGGCTGCTGCATGAGTAACAAAGCATACTGTTTTACAGCAAGCTTTTCTTATAAGTAGAAATAGTATACTCTAAAATAACCATAAAAAGTATAGCATAGTAAATATATAATCCAGTGACAGTCTTTTTTATCATTATCAAGTATCATGTATTATACATAATTGTATGTGCTATACTTTTATACAGTTGGCAGCACAGTAAATTTGTTTACACCAGCATCACCACAAACATGTGACTAATGTGCTGCATTATGACACCTACAATGTCACTTGGCGATAGGAATTTTTTAGCTCTATTATCATCTTATGGGATGACTTTTGCATATGTGGTCCATACTGACCAAAATGTCGTTATTCAGCACATGACTGACTATACTATAGTTTTGAAAGATGTTACCATTGCGGTAACCTGAGGAAAGTGTACAAGGGATCTCTGCATTATTTCTTACAGCCGTATGCAAATTTACAATTATCTAAATAAAAATTTAAATTAAAAACAGATTTAGTAAATTTTTATCCAAAACAGCAATTTGATAAGATCGCTTAAGTGATCTTGCAGGAAAAATAATATGTGTGAGGTTGTCAGATTTTTACATGATGGATGAACCAGTAATGTTTGTATTATTATTGTTTTAAAATCAAAGTATTCCACACTGAGCAGAGTGCCCCAAATGCAAATATAACATCTGAAACTCGTGGATGAATGTCCATGTAACCACCCAGCAGTAGTGTCATTTCATAAATGTTACCATTGAGGGGAAGTTCTATCTTGAGAGCATTTTTTCCTACCTCATTAAGGTGCAACCAAAGTTGGACTACTTCCAAAAAAAAAGCAAACAGAATCAGAAACAGTCTCTGTAGCCACAATCTAGGTGTAAATCCTGACTGATGTTTCCTAGGTATATAATTTAATTTAGCAGGTTTTCTATGTCTCCATTTACTCACCTGTAAAATAAACATTTTAGTATTACTAGAGCTAAAGTTAGATAAGGATTTTAGACAAGGAGGGTATTGTTAAATAAAAACATTTATTTTAAGTTTGAAATGGGGCTAATAAATAATTATCCTTTTCATAACATATATAAGACGTGACTGCTGATCTGTTCCACAAATTTAGTATAGAATTGTAAGCCTTTTCCAAGATGGAAAGAGAAATTTGGGAATGAAAAGGAACATTATGTAGAGATTTATAACATAGAATTTATTAACTCAAATATTAGGTTGAGTCATAAGAAATTGGCTATAATTAACCTTTTTGACCTACAAAGTGGCAATTCCACGTGGTTCAGAAAACAAGATCTAAAAAGGATTAAATACATACATGGATAATATCTTAATGTGGATTTTTAAAGTAACTTCAGAAATGGATCGTGTGTGTTTGCAGATAAGGTGGTAACAAAGTATATGTTTTTATGAAACACGAATTGATGTATTAAGGGTAATGGGCATCATACCTGCTGCAGCTTAACTGGTTCTAAAAAAAAAAGTGTGTGTGTGTGTGTGTGTGTGTGTGTGTGTGTGTGTGTGTAAATTAGAGAGAGAGAGAATAAGGCAAATAAGTAAAATGCTAACCATTAAGGAAGCTGGGGACTGAGTTAGGGTGGATAGAGTTTTCTGTACTATTCTTGCCACTTTGAATTTCAAACTGCATGTTGAAACTGTTTCAAATTAAAAAAAATATGCATCGTACTTTGCGATTTCTAACAGTTAATCTCAAATTTTATTACATGGTAATTTTTAACATCTCTTGGAATTTTGTCCATTTTAGAAGTTTCAGGCAGCAAACGTTAGGAAGGGCGAAAACGACTAACACCTAAATTTTTCTTCCCTCTTCAAATAGAGGCTTTACAAGAGAATGTGACTCTATAGTACTTGCATAAATTCAAAAATAAGGACATGAAATAGCTCGGCATGATAAAGGATGGGCAAAGAGAAACCAGAAGAATGGCCGACAACTTCCTCTGGCTGACTTCCTGTGGGGAAATTCGCATGCGGGGTGGGGGTGGGGGTTCTCATGTTGGATTTAGGTGTAGGCGGTTTGCCCCTGGTGTGAAATGTCTTTAAACGTTCTGGCCTCAAAAGGCTAAACTTACTGGCAGTTGAAACTTGGTCCCATGCAGTGAGAAAGCACTGAGAAAAGGCACCTCCCGACTTTGGAGGTGAAGGTTGGAGCAGGCCAGCTGTGGAGTGAGGTCCTGGAGGAGTCGAGGAGTCCTGGGACCCACCGGTGCAGCACTCAGTTTGGAATTGGGCGGTTGAGTAGATTTGCGTCTGGGGAAGCCCTCGAGTTAGGGAAAGGGTCATAAAACCAACCAACAGAAACCCGTAAGTCGAGGCCTTACTGAGTTCAGCCATCTGCCTATCCACACCACCCAGCGGAAATCTGAATCCTAGTCCCTGCTCTGCCACTGATTTACTATGTGACGAAGAGCACAGACCTCCCTCTCTAAGCCCCAGCCTCCGCATCCTCTAGTTACACAGGTCTTGCTTTTCCCAGCGAGGCACGCTCCCTGGGCTTTTCCAGTAGTTACCTGGTCTGGATTCTAGAATGCAGTCCTCCCAGATAGCAATAGGGCTCGCTCCATCACCTTCAGTTGTTTACTCGCGCCACTCAGAGCATCCTATTTAGAATTGCAACCCCCCCCCACACACACACACACACACACACACAAATACACACTCCCTGCTCAGGTTTTTGCTTTGCGTTCCTTCTGCTCTTCACGAAGAGGTGATACCATCACGGAACTAAAGCTTAATCTTTAGGGCCCCTCCACTCCCTGGGACTCTTCCATGGATCAAGGAGGGTGCCCAACAATTTGTTCCCATGATCCTATGTTTTTCTAAAATTTGCAAAATAATATTTTTACTCAATCACTTAAAACGCACTTTCTTTCGATTTCCCCTTTGTCACACTTTCCCTTGTGTTTAGAGGCATTTGGGATCCAGCTAGAAGAAAGCCAGTTGGGAACATTTAAGTGTAGTAGAATATATTTATGTGATATTCTTCCGTGTATGGTTAAGTTATTGCTGGCCTTCCGTGTGTAAGGTATATCTACCATCCACTGTCATCAGTGAGTGTCCTCGACGAAAGGAGTATTTAAGGTTAATCAGGGAACTAGAAAGTTTGAAATCGCCTGAAATCTTACAGTTTATATAGGACAAAAATTTGATACAGGTTGCTTCCAACTCTGAAAACAGTTCTCAAAATGACCATGACATTATTAAAAAGGGATTGCTAAGTCAGAAGTTTATCTAAATTATCAATTAACAAAAAACTCAGATCTAATATGCTAGAGGTAACACTAAATTATCTCTCCATTCTTGTTATGGAAAATGACACAGAATTGTTGTCATATAAAGAGGTGATCAAAGCATATTCAGCTTGAAAGAGAAAAAATATTACAGAGGTGTTTAAGAAAATAGCAAATATGTTTCTTTTCTGGCTTTTGTGATGTTTATGCTATTTGTTAGCTTTTAAAAATTAGAAATTTGTAGCTGCATGATTTCTTCCATAATTTGTGTTGTAATTCTTTGTTCTAAATAAATATTAGCTTTCCTACCTTAAAAAAAAAGTTTCAATAAAGTTTATCTATCTACAGATAAACAGAACAAAAATTATTCTAACCCTAATCCCACTCTATTTTCCTCTAATTTTTGCAGAGCCCAAATAATCAAACTTTCAAAGACCTTTTAGTAATCTTCCTCCATTCCTCCTACTCCCTCAGTTATTTCAGGCATAAAAACAATATAAAGCATAACATTTAAAGCCTCATATATGCCCAATCTGGGGATAGCATTTTATCATTATATGTTTGCTGGCCTTTTCTGGTAAGGAAATTCCGTTTTATTTCTAATTTGCTAGATTTTTTTCTTTTACCTTTTTAAGCCACACATAGGTGTTTAATTGTATTAAATTGTGCTTCTTTTGCTTCTGTTGAAATGTGTATATAATTTACCCCTTTCATGTGTAAACGTGCTAATTGACTTTCTAATGTTAAACTTAGAACTCTGCAATGTTGAACAGTTTTTCAAGTTCTGGAATATATCTTTTTTGGAATTAAAAAAAAAATATTTTGTTTATGCAGAACCTTTTTTTCACCTATGTTCATAAGTGAAACTGGCTTATAAGCATCTTTCTCATGCTATCTTGGTCTGGTTGTTGGAGTCATAATTTTGCTAGCCTCATAAAATGAATTGTTGAATATTCTCTCTTTACCTTCTCTGAAATCATTTAATGAGGCTAAATTATCTATTCCTTGAATGTTTGCTGGAGTTCCATTTGTAAGTTTACCTTTTTTCAGGGGGGTGAGAGAGGTTAAATTTTTAGCTACTGATATAATCTCTTTCATTATTTTTGGATTTATTCATGTTTTTCATTTCTTAAGGTAACTGGGTAAATTATTTTTATTTTTTTCCACTAAGAAATTTCCCATTTCACCTAAGTTTTCAAATTTAATAGGCATAAAATTGCTCATATTTAAATTGTGGTGCACTGTTTCCAAAAATATAATTATCCTTCCTATATCCACGCCTCTGGGTAGTCTGGTCATACATGGATTCTAGGCATGGCTGTGTGACTTGCTTTGGCAATGGTATATTGAGCAAATGGACTTGAAATGTGCTTACACATCCGAGCGTGTCCTCTTTTGCTGCTCTTATAATTCTAAAACCACCATGTGAACCTGAGCTAGCCTGCTAGAGGATGAGGCTATGTGGCGGACAACTACGGTCCCAGCCAACAGAGAGAAACGTGAGACCATCTTAGACCATCTAGTCACCAACTAACCCACCAGCTGACCAGAGATGAATAAGGAAGCCCAAGAGACCAGTTGAATTGGCCCAAACTAGAAGAACCATTTTGCCGAAAAACAGAATTTTTAGCTGAATAAAATGGCCATTGTGTTAAGCCATTTAGTTTTGTAGTGGTTTATTATGCAACAAAAACTCAGTGATATACACTAATATTTTAAAACTTATGCTACATATAAGTATGCCTTTTAAATTCTTATTATTTGTTCTCTCTACTTGCTATAAATTCTTCTTGTGAAGTAACACTTTTAACTGTATTCCACATGTTCTGACATGTAATATTTTTCCTATTGTTCATTTCTAAGTATTCCTAACTTCCACTAGGATTTCTTTGATGCCTAAATTACTTAAAAGTGCTTTAGTTTTTTCATAATTATGATGTTTTTGTGACTTATCCACTGATTTCAAATTTAATTTTATTATGATCAGAGCACACAGTCTGTACACCACTCTGAAATTAGCTGACATTTGCTTTATACCAAAGTTTCTCACTCTACAGCGTAGGCCAAAGGAAATACTTCACAGTTTCTGATCAAGTTGTTAGGTCCAAACAATTCAATAGTCATTTGGGGGAAGAAAAACACAAAAAAATCGAAAGAAAAAATGTTTATTTCACTCTGACAAAATATATGATCAAAAGAAATGCAGTGTGATCTAATGTTTAAAAATTGTGATCTACCTCAAGATCTAATACTTCTGTGGTAGCTGAAGTATTTAACTTTATTTATTCATTTATTATTGGCAATGATAGGTCGTTGACTAATTTCTCTTTGTAATTTTGTTTTACGTATACTTGTACTTTTTGTTTTATATATACTTGGGTATATGTTAGCAGACACAAGTTTGAGTTATCAGATTCTTAGTAAATTGTTTTTTACCAAAACTTAAGTAACAACCCCCACATCTGAATTAAAAACATCCTAACATAGGCCAAAATATCCTAGGGCATGAAAACCATACTATACATACTTTAATAAAAAATATGAACAAGCCAAGGAAAGATCATCCCTGGGAAGGTTTCTGGTAATTTGATTAATAATTAAAGGAGGATTCATGAAAAGCAGTAACTTAAACTGTCCCTTGACTTGACAACCTAGAGATTTTCACCCTCCTAGAGACTGTACTACAATAAACTCAGCATCTATAAAAGGTATCCTGTTATTTTCTCAAGTGGGAATGGAGCTTAGAGAATGTGGTAAATCCAAGACCCAATCCAGGATTAGACATGGTAGTTTTCATGTTTCTTTAGTGTCCTTCATACCAGTAGTTCCTCAGTCTTTATCTTTTATGGCGACATTTCTGAATTTTTGTTGTAGAATGGCAGATTTGGGTTTGTCTGACTTTTCTCAGGTGGTGGTGGTGGTGGTGGTTATTTTGGTCAGAAATACCACAGAGTGGTGGTGTTTTCTCAGTGCATCAGACTGGAAGCCACACAGTGGTGATTTGTCCTTTACTCATGATCATAACCTTTGTCACTAGTTCAGATGCTGTCTGCCAAGTTTTCCTCACTGTAAATTAATAAGTATTTTGTGAGAAGCCACTTGAGACTATAAAATATCAATGCATGGAATTTAATATTTGTGAGATCTGTTGATTTAGAAATAATGTAAGTTGATTATTTGAGTAGTTACTAAAGAAGTATGCTGTCATATAGGTGGAAGTTAGTAATCTAATGATTAGCGTATGTATAAGCATCAGTTTGTTTAAACATGCTTACTTATACTAGCTCAAAAGTAGATGTCATGCAGTTGATCCAGTAAGCTTCAGATAGACACATATTTCCAGTTTTAACTTTCGATTTGATCTGCATTTTAACATCAGTATTAATGCCTCTCTGATAACTTCTATTATAATCTTGTATTGAAGACTAGATAGTATAACCTTTGGAATTTTAAGTTGAGAGCATTTTAGAAATCATTTACTCAATCTTTATCTAATTTATCTCGGGTTAATTCTATAGAGAAACTAAAAATTTAGGGAAAATTAATGATTTAACTTAGTTATATACTATGTGAAATAGTACAGGTTGCCATTAAAAACAGTTGAAATCCCATAAAATGTAGAAATGTATTTGCTAGTAGAGAATTCGTGTTTGTAAAAGACAGATATCGAGTTTAAATCTGGGATTATGGTAAGTAGGTGGCATTTATGCCAGTGAATTCCCATTCCCCGTAGTCCCAACAAGCATACAAACGGTAACATGGTGCACTGAACTCTTTCCCAGTAAGCTGACTTCCTAATAAATTGCTTTAGGCAGCCATTAGCAGTAAGTAGATGAAAGCTAGCATACTAGTTGAAGTATATTTGCTAGACTTTTATAATAATAATGCATCCCCAAATTTAAATCTTCACTAAAGATTGGGAGACATAGTATTGGTCAAAACAGTTGGTGCTTAATAAGGTGTGTGTGTGTGTGTGTGTGTGTGTGTGTGTGTGTGTGTGTGTGAGAGAGAGAGCGAGAAAACAAGAAAGCTGACTATAACCTGTTAATTTTGTTACTAGATCCAGAATGTGAATGTCATTGGTTTGCAATATGCAAATTTAATTTACATTATCTTTATGTAGAGATTCAATATTTGTTTCGCAGTTGCCTGATAAAGTTGAAATAATTTTAATTGATTTTTCATTATCAGCACCCTTCATGACTTCTTAACCATTGGTTGCCTTTCAGAATAAAAGAGATGAACACTTACTGAAAAAAAGGAATGTTCCCCAAGAAGAAAGTTTAGAAGATTCAGATGTTGATGCTGATTTTAAATCAGTAAGTTACCTTGTTCTTATAAAGTGTTTTTAAAATAATTTTTGTAATAACTAGAAAATTTCATTTTTAAGATCAATTTTACAATGACAAGGTATATTTTTAACTTTAGTAAATTATTTAATAAATGTAATTTTGCTAATAAACTCTTTGCTGAACTCTCTTTTTTTCTTTTTAAGCAAAATGTAACACTAGAAGCTATATTGCAGGTATGTTATTAATTTAATATTCTCATTTTAAAATATTTTGAAGTTTATTTATTTTTTTAATTTCTGAAATTTACATTTGGTGTTGCAGAACGCTACAAGTGATAACCCAGTGGTCCAGTTGAGCGCTGTCCAAGCTGCAAGGTAAATACTAATTTGTCCAGAGAAATTATGTCACACCTACGGTGTCTTAGCTGATAGGTTAGAAGTAGTACGTTGTTATTTCTATTCATAGTTTGAAAATTATAACAACTTCTAATATTTCTTTTTCTAGAAAGCTGTTATCCAGTGACAGAAACCCACCAATTGATGACCTAATAAAATCTGGGATTTTACCAATTCTAGTCAAATGTCTAGAAAGGGATGATAAGTAAGTATGAATTTGATTGCCTGTTCACTTTTTTTTAAGTTAACTGAAAATTCAGGATTCTTATTTAACCAATGAGTTCAGTTTGGTTTTGCATTTATTATGTTTTTAATTTGTTATTCATTTTATGTAATGTTCTTATTCTGTGATCATATTCAACAAGCCTAAAGTGCTTCTCTTTTTAGTTTATGAAGTGTGTGTATTTTCTAGGCAAGTTGTAGCTTCTGTTGTCTAGTCTAACTTACCTTAAATAGTTGCAGTATTTATTTGTTAGTGTGTTTTTTAGTAATGTTTTAAAAGAACCCAAATTGTGTTTGAGTTACTCTTTGCTTTGGTCTATATATAGATTAACCTCATGACTGAGTCGACATGAATGGTTTCCAGAACTGAGTAGCTCTTTCTTACCATGGCCATATATTCCAGCTGATCCACTGATCTGCGAAGTCTTTAACAGAACTTCAACCATAATTAGTTGTTCAGCTTCATGCTTTTTATTTGTGGTAAATTAAAAATAAGAGGGCAAGTTATACTTTTTCAGAATAGAAAGGAAAAAATACCACTTGGTATTTTTAGAGGTACTGGCCCCATTTCCATTAGTGTTTAGAGATATTCCTATATGCTCATTAATCTGAGTTCACTGGCGAGAATGTAAGCTTGAATTCTAAAAATCTTTAGAAAAAAGGCTAGTTTTGCATTTTAGAGCATGTAGACAAAAATTTGGGTTATTTTGCGAAATGTCATCTAAGGAATTTTTAGTTGACTAGAAATAATGGTATATAAATGTTGCCACTAAGGGTTTTCCATTGTGTGTCACAACCACCCTTCTAAAAGCCCTAAACACTTTTTAAATACTGTTATGTATAGTTTCTATAGCAAGGTTTATTTAAGTGAAAATAAATTTTATTTCGGCTTTTTAAAAAAAACTCTATTCTACATCTACCTTTAGGTTCCCCTTTTTGTTCTTGATTCGCTTCTCATTCTTTTCATCTTTTTTTTCTTTTACTTTTTCAGTTTTTGGCATAGACTCACTTGTGAGGGTGTATCTGTTAAATACAGCATATATACAGAAAGGAATGGTAAAAAATATACAGACCTGTGTAACTACTACCCAAGCAAAAATAGAAAATTTTCAATGGTTTCTATATGCCTTTATGGACTTGTGTTGGGAAATTGTGTTATAAAAGACCATAGGCTGTGGAGCCAGATAGACCTTGGTTTAGATCCAGGGTTTGCTGTTGACCAAAACCCAAGTGGCTTTTGAGCCTCAGATACCCTCATCTATAAAAATTAGGTGGTGGGAGCTGTCTTGGGCACCACACAGGAAGTGGGGCTACTGGGCAGAATCGGCGTGGGGTCTCTATCCAGACCAGCCCCACCTTATTGTAGTTTTCTTTTAAGGTCACACTGATGTCAGAGCCACGGCTACCATACAAAGTACTCAGTGTTCCCAAAAATATACCTTTCACATTACTCGTAAAATTTGTGGCAGAATAATTTAGTTTCTGCAGCAACAAGTGCATTTATTACCAATGATGGAATAGGAATAAATCCTGCACAGTCTGCTGGAAATGCTTTGCTAAAGCATGGATTCAGAACTGCAAATTATTCCTAGAGGTCATGTTGGAAGTTGTTAATACCCACTACTTGGAAGATAGGATTACCTTTCAGAATAAATATCAGTGTTGTTGTAAAACTGAAATCAGGCATTTAAAATACTATGAAAACACCAATGGCTGATGAAATAATGAAAGGTGATTGATTCTCTGTCCATTCTTGTTATTTCTTCTTGTGAAGAGGGAATGCTTATGCATTTAGGGTATCATCTCCACAGAAGATGCTACCTCACAACACACACAGCTAGTTCATTTGGGGTAAATGGATTATCCAACTGTGTGTTATTACTAGAGGAGGCTTCCGATAATTCTTGCTGAGAACATTTGGAAAACTGAAATTTACTGAATTAAAAAAAATAAAAACTAAGGGGTTGTGAGGAATGGACATAAAATATACAAAACACTAACTATCAAGCTTATAATAAATGTTCATTTATTGTTTACTTCTTGCACTCATTTTTTCTGTCTTCTCTCTCTTTTCAAATGATATCTTGGACGACTTTACCTGGCTTTGTGATATTTTTTTTTTTTTTACATCTTTCTGTTTTCTCATTTAAAGCCCTCATTTTGCCAAACCACATAGTCTGATTTAATAATCTTTTCTCCTTTCAGTCTGGGACAGTATATACTGTCTCATCATCTTTAATCTTACTGTTCTTTTACTTCTCTTCTGCTTCTGCTACTTCTCAGTTCCCTGCCTTTTGCCAAAATTCATTATGTAGTTATTGTCTGCTACTTGATTTTCTCATCTGTTCCATCTCTTTAAGCTCACCGTTTGCTATATCTGTGACATTTATGCTTACAACCTCATTCTTTTCTGCAGTATATAGAGTTTGTTCTAAATCCCTAACCTTTGGTTCACCTTAGTTTTTGCACACTACCACCTCCTCCCACCTTGGTATTCTGTTTAAAGGAATTTATATTTTTCTCAGCTATCTATCCTAACTTATTGTACATAATTCCCACTTCACAGGTCTCTCCTATATCAGCCTTTGACCATTTTTTTAATCCATTCTGCATCCCATGGCTTCTAACATTATTTTCTTCATTCCCCTTTTCAGTAGCACTCTATATTTAGTATGGCTGTAAAATAAATTGCAAGTTCTGAAGCTTGGGATTTGTGTCGCCTACACCCCCACTCCACCAACACACTCTTTTAAATGACTGTCCCTTCCAATTTCATCCCCTATTATGTTTTTGCATACCTTCTTGGCTTCAACTCTCTTGATCTATTCCTGGTCATCCATATACCCATGCTACTTTTATTTGTATATCCAGCTGTCAGTACCTTCCTTTCTTCATCCATCTTTGAAAAGCTAGTTCAGTATTTACTTTCTTTATGAGGCCTTCCATCACTATTCCAAATTATAATGTCTCATCCTTCCAGCAAAATTATGGAGCCTTATAGTATCTCCAGTACGTAAAGTAGATTGGTATAGTGGAGTCAAATGGGGTCCCAGTGTTAAGATCAGTCTAGAGGCTGGGGCAGTGAGTCAAATGAGATGATGAGGGCCTCAGTTAGCACAGTGATATTAGCAGTGATGCTTCAATATAAGGAATATTTAGGAGGTAAAATTGACATGACTTATTGATTAGATGTTTGTGGGAGAGGACTGGCTAAATGTTACAACTATCAGTGGACATAAAGAAGTAGGTTTACATTGACTGACTTTGGGAGCCCGTGAAACATTCAGGTGGCGATATCCAACAGGCAGTTGGATATAACAAGGTGAAATTCAAGGGCAAGGTAAAGGATAACCATATCGATCTGCAGGTCATAAATTTATGTGGGAGTTAGTGTGCCTAAAAATTCCTTTTTATTGTTTTTTACAGTCCTTCATTACAGTTTGAAGCTGCTTGGGCGTTAACTAATATAGCATCAGGAACTTCTGCACAGACTCAAGCTGTTGTACAGTCTAGTAAGTAAAATAGCTTCCTTATTCACTGGACTTTTTTTTTTTTTTAATAAAGGCAAGGAAGTAGTTTTATTGTAAAGACTAAATTTTATCTTGTAACATTTTTAAACTGGTGAATGTTATATTTTTGATGGTTGATATCTTTTCCATAGGTATCATTAACTTGTCATCAAATAATTTTAATTGTGGTTACTAGAAAGTGAATAGAGTTTTATCTTTTTGGGTAGAGACCATCTCTTAATAACAGGTTTTTAAATTTCTGTTTCTGATACCTCCACGGTGCTGAGTAGCTTATGCCTTTTAGCTTGTAACATAATAATATATATATAATTTTTTATTTTATTTTATTTTATTTTTTATATACATATAAAATTTTAAATTATGCTTACTGCAAGATGCGATAACTGTCATTATTGTGTTCACCAAACTGACAAAAGCTCTGGGGAAAAACTAGATGTTACCAAGTACTAAAGTGACTTTAGGTGGTGCTTAAGATGATTTAGGTAGTGTGTGGTGTAGCAATAATTACACTGAATCAGGTAGTGAGAATACTGTTCTTTCAGTTTTCTTTTTAGATATTTTAATAACGTTGAGGGGACAGCTTCCAGTTAGATGTTAGTTGTAATAAAGGAAACAGATTTTCAATAGAGACTAGCAGGTATAATTTAATAACAGTGTTTTGTTTTAATTTTTTTTTTTTTAATTTATTGGGGTGACAATTGTTAGTAAAATTACATAGATTTCAGGTGTGCAATTCTGTATCACATCATCCATAAATCACACTGTGTGTTCACCACCCGGATGTTTTAATTTTTAATGTTTTGGTTATCTTCTATTTGTGGTAAGTAGTACTGGTCTTCTATTTACGAAGGTGAAAAATTGGTTAAATTATAAATGTCAGTTAGTTGAAACCCTCATACATAGCGGGCAGGAATATAAAATGGTGCAGCCTCTTTAGAAAAAACAGTTTATCAAAAGGTTAATCATAGACCCAGCAGTTCCAATACTAGATGGAACCAAGAGATAGGAAAACATGTTCACACAAAGACTTGAACACAAATGTTTGCAGCCGCCTTACTCATAATGGCCCCAAAATGGAAATAACCCAATAGCCATTAGATGATGAGTGGTAAACAAAATGTGGTACAAAATTGAATACTATTCAGCAGTAAAAAAAAAAAAAAAAAAAAAAAAATTAAATAAATATGGATACATGCTATAACATGGGTAAACCTTAAAAACCGTATGCTAAGTGAAAGTAGCCCAACACATAAAAAAAAATGTTATACAATTTTATCTATATGAAACTGTGCAGAATAGGAAAATCTGTGGAGACAGAAAGTAGATTAAATGGTTGCCTAGGGCTGGGGGAGTGGGCAGTAAGACTGCTATTGGTATAAGATTCCTTTTGGGGGTGATGGAAGTGATGTAAAATTAGATTGAGGTGATAGCTACATAATAGCTCTTTTTAGTATAAATACTACAAACCATTGAATTGTACACTTAGATAAATTATATTGTATGTAAATTATATCCCAATAAAGCTGTTAAGTAAATAATACAGGTGGCGCAGAGATACAGCAAAAAATCCTGGAGGTAGTATACAACTGACTAAAATTTAAGAAAAAGTGATCTGGTTTATGCTAAGTTTTCTACCCGGAATGAGTATAATACCAGTGTTTTAGAATTTGGGTTAATATATAAATTATGTAAAGAGTAGGATTATAATGATAAATTATTTTAAAAAAATATAAGGTAGGCCTGATATATAGGAATAATTAGTTCTTTAGTTAATCCCATATCAGCAGTTGGTATCACATTGACTAAATTATTATTTCTAAGGTTTTGTGTTTGGGTAGGAACTCCTTTTTTTTTTTTTAGTGCATTATAGGAGAAATTGCTGCTGTTTTCTTTTAGTTAATGATTAATAACAATTTTTATATACTGTTAATAGGTGTTTTTCTCGAATATTACTAAGGGAAAATAATAACTAAAATAGACTATTTTTAGGGTAAAAGTGTTTGCCCCATTTGTTCATTCAGGTTCTAAGTATTTTATCAGCTTATTTAGCCTTCAGTCTATAAACTCTTCAACATTTTGCAGTCTAAATACCAGCTTTTCTGTATTATAGATGCCGTACCTCTTTTTCTGAGACTTCTCCATTCACCCCATCAGAATGTTTGTGAACAAGCAGTATGGGCTTTAGGAAACATTATAGGTAAGTGGCGTTTAGGTTTGAAAAGACTCCAAATAAGAATCTTAATTAACTTTTTTCCCCGCATTGGCATAGCCATTACACACTATGTTTCCTCTAATTTTAATGTGGGTTGACTGTCTTCTTGCCTCATAACTTAAATGGTACCTCTAATAGTACCTACTAACTTAAAATGGTACCTCTTTGAAACAGATATGCAATTTGCTATCAGGATTGGTAGGTTAAATTTATGTTCCCCCAAAATCAAAGTCTGGAGAAAAGAGCAACACTTGATGCCCTTGACTAATGGTGAGGAAACATAGCACATCAGTGTCCCAACATGAGCCATTGCATACATTTCAGACTTTCTCATCCTGAATGTAATTTTTTTTTTAAATACAATTTTCATTTCTGTAGGTGATGGTCCTCAATGTAGAGATTATGTCATATCACTGGGAGTTGTCAAACCTCTTCTGTCCTTCATCAATCCCTCCATTCCCATCACCTTCCTTCGGAACGTCACATGGGTCATTGTCAATCTCTGCAGGAATAAGGACCCCCCACCGCCTATGGAGACAGTTCAGGAGGTAAATGAAGAATGGCAAAGGCCAGATGGTATATTTTCCCTATGTTTATGCTTTACATTTTCATGTACAGGGAATGAAATAATGCATATTTCATTGCAGGTATGAGATTTTTTAAGTAACGTGTCATTTAATTTTTGACTCCTGTGCAAAAATATGGCACCTGAAAGAATGTCAGTTCACCCTAATTCTGACTTTTAAGTGACTATTTTCATAAAAAGAAAGTATCCCAAAGTTTTATTACAACACTGCATTGGTGGTTTAACACGTAAAAAATAAGTAAACGATAAAACGAGTATACTTATATACAAATGTTCTTGAGTGAATTTGCATTAAGTCCATTGAAATTTCCCTTGATTTCTGACAAAATTAATGTTCTTGAATGTGTAAAAGTAAACAAAGTAAAACTTTTCTATTTATATCTAATTTATAAATGGATCTTAGTAATTTTTAAGTTTTCAAAAATCCTATGTAATCTTTAATCTCTTGACTATAGAGAAATGTTGACTATGAATCTTTATAATTGACACCTTTTGTTGGCTTTTGCTGTTATGGAAAGTCTAGTGTAATGCCCCCGCCCCCTTCTCCTTACCTCCCTTCCAGATTTTAAATAAAGATCTGTGAGGCCTGAATTTAGCAAACTTTATATTGGGTATAATTTTCTTGACTAAATCTGAGCTCAGAAACTAATTTGACTCAAATAGCTTATGAAATAAAACTTGTGTTTACTTTAAGCAGGTGAGATGATGATGGCAGTTTTAAGAGTAGCTTTTTAAAAACAGCTACACTGTATACTTGCATCTCCATTCTGTCCACTTGACATTAGATGTCATAACGAAGGTTACTGAAAACAAATGTTTTTGCTTTAAGGTACATTAATCTCGGTCAGATGTATTTGAATATTTTGATGGCCATCTGAAATATTTTTGGTTTTTCAGATTGAATTGATCAGATTTTCATTTTCCTAATAGAGAGTCAAACAAATTTAATATTGTCTTTCTTGCCCTGCAAATAGTATTTACTGTTTTTTGTATCACAGTTATTCATTTTTACAAAGATATATTTATCAACTCTGGTGTTACTTATTGTCTATCTTCTCTCCTCAGATTTTGCCAGCATTATGTGTCCTCATATACCATACGGACATAAATGTAAGTAAAGCAGAAGCTTAAATTTGGGATTATGTTGTTGATGGAAGTAGACGGGTTATTTATTCTTTAGGCTTTTAATAAGTGTCAGCATATATTTTATTAAGTTGTTAAACTTATACAGTGCATAAGCAGTTTTCAGAAATAGAATTAAGGTTAAATTAAGTTTATAGCTTAAATCATCCAAACAACAAAATGCTAACTTTAGAGAAAATATCACATATATAGTTTATTTATCTGTATCATTATTAGTATTGTTTTAAAATATTAGTATTTATAAAGCGCTTAAAACTTGATAAAATATCTTCATTTTTTAAAAATCTCATTTGCTTCTTATAATAGGTAGGCTAGATATCATTGTCCCCATTTTACAAAATGAAACTGAGCCTCAGGGGAAAGGGTGAGTGACTTATTCAAAGTTGCAGAGCTTGTAAGGGTCAGAGTCTATGTTCAAAACAGATCTTCTGATGACAGTTCTTGTGTACTTTCCATGAAACCACACTGCCTCTCAGGCTATCACCTTTTGAGGTTTAGTATTGAAGAATATCAAGTATAGTTTTAAATGCAAATGCATTACATGAGATTCAGTTAAGTGTTTACTATATGTATATTCTGGCAAATATTTTTATTAGGCAATCTGAAAATTCTCCAAAATATAGCAAAGCACAGTGTTACTCTTCCATTGAGTAAAACAATGAGACAATTTCATTGAATCTAGGGTTGATTCTAGCATTGATCTGGCTTCTGTTGTTCCAAATGAGATCTCTTTCTGATTTGTTGTATGTTTGTGTTTTTATAATCTTATCTTTGTTTATATACACACATAATGCGTATGTGTGTTTCTGCCAGAATTGTGTGTTTCTGCCAGAATTGTGTGATTTATCATTGGGATGAAGAAAATACATATTTGCTTACATTTCTCGAGAGGCAGTATAGTTCATATAAAAATACTGAACTACATTTCTCTAGTTTATTTTAGGACATTAAGCTCTTAGGAAGGAGTCTTTTAAAGGTAACTAAAATAACTTTTATTTGTGATATTATCCTGAAGTATCATAAAAATTGAATGAAAACCTTTTTAGTTATATGCTATCCTATTTTCAAAATGGATAGAAAAGTGACTTAGCAAAAGACATACAAGATAATACATGTCATAAAAAACAAGGAGGAGGTAAAATTATACCAAAAAATGTATTTGTTGCTATCGAACGCCAATTTTAGTTATATGCTTTTGACAGCCAAGATTAAAAGGGAAATAAGTAAAATATATTTCCATCAAGACTTTTCCCCAGGACATTATGGAATTGATTATCGGTAAATAAAAGCTTCTACCACCTGTTGATTTGGTTATTCAAAGCGAGGGGTATTAAAGTGGCAAAGTACTCTAGTTATAGGTATATTTGTCAAGTTAACAAGCAATCACAGATTATTCCACTAAAGCCAGAATTGTGCCAGGAATTACAGGCTCAAAAATAAAGAAGATATAGAGACCCTGCCCTCTCTGACCTCAACATTAGTAGCAGGTAAAAAAAGTGCAAGGAATAAACTTTGTCAATGACTATGCTAAATCTATTTCTATAGTCTCTTTTATCCTACCAGCACCTTTATGAGATGTTTTTTCCTCTTATTTTACAAATAAGGATATTGAAACTCAATAATATAAAAATAACCTAACTAAAGTCACAGAAGGATGAATAAGAGCCATAGCTGAAAATTAAAACCAGGTCAAAGGCCTATGCTCTGTCATACCATGATCACATGAACACACATTATGGTGTGTAAACAAGAAAACAAAGTAAAATAGAGGAATGACCAAAGTGCTAGGTTAGGGAAGCACATCTTTCTGGCAACCAGAACGCTTCACTGAGAAAGGAACATTTGAAATAAGCATTATAAGGAGAAAGATGGTGGTAGAAGTGACAAAGATGATTGTTAATAGTACTTATTAAAGGTTTAAAATATGCTAGGCACTGTTTGAAGTACTTTTCATATGTTCGCTCATTTATTGCTTACAAAAACCCTGTGAGATTGCTACTGTCATCATTTCCATCTTACAAATGTGGTAAAAGAGGCAGATATAATTAAGTAATTTCTCTAAAGTCATATAACTAGGATAAGTAGGGTCTTGTCAAGTTGATAAAGTAATTTCAGGAACAAGAGGAAAGCTTCAGGACTCAAGAATACATGGAGGGTTGGTGAATACAGGTAGTTAATAACACAGCACATTTGTTAGGGAGTTAAGTTGCAGGGTTTTGAATCCAGTGTAAAGGAGTTTGGGCTTCATTTTGTAATCAGTACAGAGTCATTGAATATTTTTAAATAGGAGTGATGTGCTCTTATCTATTATAGACAGATAATTTAAAATTGGCCTGGTAGATATGGAATAGGGAAAATTTGAATGTAGGCAGGCCGGTTTTGTTATCATAGTAGGCTTAAGGAAGTTGATGAAGCAGTAATGGTTAGGAGAGGAAAAATACTAGTGTTAAGAGATAAAGTGAGTAGAACTTCAAGAAGAAAGGATCAAAGAAGAAGTAAAAATGACTTTGGTTTCTAATTTAACAATTTGAATAGATAATAATGCCATAAATTATCAGTAGGAATAAAAAGGATGTGACTGGTACAGGAAGACGATTTTATTCTAGGACGGACACGTTGATTCTGATTTACTTGTTCCTGCATAGCAATGTTTCCAAAAAGGAAAAGGCAACAGAGATTTGAGATTTATCAATATTTAAGGGATTCATAAAAATATGGACATTGAATAAGATTCAAAAAAGGGCTAAAAATTTAATTCTAAGGAATTCTCTTCATTTGAGCAGCAGCAAGGGAAGAGGAACCTGTAAAAGAGTTATTTTTTTAAAGTAATTTTTTGGTTTTTTAATTACAGTTGACATATGATATTAGATTAGTTTCAGGTGTACAGCATAGTGAAATCTAGTACCCATCTAACACCACACATCCTTACTACAATATTATTGACTATTTTCCTTGTGCTTTGCTTTACATCCCCATGACTATTTTGTAATGACCAATTTGTATGTCTTAATCCCTTCCCCTTTTCACCCATCCCCCCAACACCCCTCCCATCTGGCAACCATCAATATGTTCTCTGTATCGATGAGCCTGTTTCTGTTTTGTTTGTTTATACTGTTCTTTAGATTCCACATATAAGCAAAATCACATTGCATCTGTCTTTCTCTGTCTGACATACTCAACTCAGCACAATATCCTTCAGGACCATTCATGCCCCCACAGATGGCAAGAACGCATTCTTCCCTTCCATGGCTGAGCAATATTCCATTGTATATATGTACCACCTCCTCTTTATCCATTCTTTCATTGACAGATCCCTGGCTGCCTCCACATCTTGGCCATTGTAGACAGTGCTGCAATGAACATATGTATGCACAGGTCCCCTTGAAGTAGCATTTTGGATTTCTTCAGATAAACATCCCAAAGTGGGATTACTGGGTCCTTCTTTGTCTCTTGTTATAGCCTTTATTTTAAAGTCTATTTTGTCTGGTGTAAGTATTGCTACCCCACCTTTTTTTTTTTCTCCTTCCATTTTCATGAAATATTTTTTTCCATCTCTTTACTTTCAGTCTGTGTGTGTCTTTCGATCTAAAGTGAGTCTCTTGTGGAAGCATATGTAAGGGTTTTGTTTTCTTCTCCATTCAACAACCTTATGTCTTTTGTTTGGAGCATGTAATCCATTTACATTGAAAGTAATTGTTGACAGATATGTAATTGCCATTTTATTATTCATATTTTTGATCTTTTTTTCTTCTTAAAGAAGTTCCCTTAACATTTCTTAAAATACTGGTTTGCTATTTAAGCTCCGTTAGCTTTTTCTTGTCTGGAAGCTCTTTAGTTCTCCTTCAATTTTAAATGATATCCTTGCTGGATAGAGTAATCTTGGTAGTAGGTCCTTGCTTTTCATCATTTTGAATATTTAGTGCCAATCCCTTGTGATCTGCAAATTTCTGTTGAGAAATCAGCTGACAGTCTTATGGTATTTCCCTTGTAGGTAACTAAGTGCTTTTCTCTTGTTGCTTTTAAGATTCTCTCTTTGTCTTTAAGCTTAGGCATTTTAATTATGATGTGTCTTGGTTGGGGCCTCTTTGGGTTCATCTTGTTTGGGGCTCTCTGCACTTCCTGGGCTTGTAGGTCTAGTTCCTTCACCAGGTTACAAGATTTTTGTCATTATTTCTTCAAATAGGTTTTCAATTCCTTTCTCTTTCTCCTTCTGGTACCTCTGTGGTGTGAGTGTTGGTATGTTTGATGTTGTCCCAGAGGCCACTTAAACTATCTTCTTTTTTTTTTTTTGGATTCTTTTTCTTTTTGCTGTTCTATTTGGGTGTTTTCTGCTACCTTAACTTCTAAATCTCTGATTCAGACTTCTGCTTCATTTAATCTCCTGTTGATTACCTGTAATGTATTCTTTATTTCAGTTATTGTAGTCTTCATTTGTGACTGGTTCTTTTTTGTTTTCTATCTCCATTTTTGTTTTGAAGTTCTCCCTGACATCATAGAGCATCCTTATAACTAGTGTTTTGAACTCTGTGTCTGGTAGATTGCTTGTCTCCATTTTGATTAGTTCTTTTTCTGGAGCTTTGTTCTCTTCATTCATTTGGGACATGTTTCTTTGTCTCCCCATTTTGACTGCCTCCCTGTGTTTGTTTCTATGTATTAGAAACAAACTCCTGGTCCTAGTAAAATGGCCGTATGTAGTAGGTATCCAGCGGGTCCCAGTGGCACAGTCTGCCTGGTCACCTCAGCTGTGTGCTGCAGGTGTGTCCCTTATGTGGGTTGTGTGTGCCCTTCTGCTATAGTTGAGCCTTTGTTGCTGTTTGCACATCAGTGGGAGGAGCTGACCTTCAGGCTGATTGGTTGTAAGGACTGGCTGTGACTTCAGTGGAGGAGCTGTTTTGTAGGGGCTGAGCCTACAGAGCAGGATTTGCTGGAGTAGGGCTCAGGTGCCTGCCCAGTCTGCCTTCAGGTTTGTCATCTGGGCAGGTGGCCTGGTACTGATCCGGTGTGGTTCAAAGCAGGCCAGAGGGTGTGCCAGCTCTGGGGCCTCCTGTGAGGGGCCCCACCACAGGCTAAGTTCAGCTGCAGCCTGTGCTCTGCCCAGGAACACCTAGCACGGCAACAAAGCAGTCTGCAGCTATCTCACCCACGCTGGGCTTGGAGGTGCCTGGGAAAGGCTAAGCTATGAACCAAGGCCAGCTACCACTAGTGCCCAGCTTGGGGCTGCTTAGTAAGAGGTGAGGGGCACACCAAGCCAGATGCGGCTTGTTGCTGTTTGTGAACCTTTCAGAGATTTTAGGAGAGTCCACAGCATGAGCCAAGGCGGGCCATTTGTATGGAAAAGCCACTGGAAGTGCCTTGGGTGGGGACTGCAGGTTGTTTAGGGCAGGGTTTCAGGGAATCACCAGGGCAGACTAACAGTTTTGCCACGTTGATGACAACTTACTAAATATGGCATCCGTCTGCGTCTGCATGCTGGGATGGGGGAGGGCTGAACAGAGGAACAGTGTTTACTGCCAGCACTCCTGTTGGGAGAAAACTGCCCCTCCAGCCCTCGCCTGAACCCAGACAATTCAGTTCCTCCCATGTGTCCCTGACACCTTTTGAGCTGCTGCCCCAGCGCTGGAGCTCAGAGCGAGTGAGTCCATCAGTGAGTAAGTCCATGTGCAGGCCCTTTAAGAGGAGTGCAGCCACCTTCGTCTCACTCAGCCACAATCTCTGCTGGTTTTCACAGCTAGAAATTGAGGGGACTTCTGTTTTTAGCACTAGAACCCTGGACTGGGCAGCCTGGGATGTGGCTGGGACCCCTTGCTTCTCACGGGGTCCTCCATAACCGAGACATCCCTCCCCATTTTTAACCTCCACTCACGGGTGTGGGACCAACTCAATCCGTATCTTCGCCCCTCCTACCAGTGTTAATGTGGCTTTTTCTGTATGTTCTGAGTTGTAGGACTTCTAGACTTGAGGCAATTCTTAATGATGGTTGTTCTGTAGTTTAGTGATAATTTTGATGTGGTCATCAGAGGATGCAAGCACAGCATTTACCTACTTCACCATCTTGACTGGAAGTCTGCAACAGAGTTTTAAAAATAAAGAGATGGAAGCATAATTATGAAACAACGTGGAGGGGGGAAAAGGCAGCAATTTAGCAGATTCTTGATCATGCAGAGTCTTGTAGACCACCTTAAGAGCCATATATCCTTTTTTTGTAGCTGATAGAGAGCCAGAGAATAATGATCTAATTTATGGTTTGGATTGATAACTCATAGTACTAAATGGTATGTAGATTTTAGGGGAAATTGGAGTTGAGAAGATAGATCAGTGGTGATTTTGTGGTATGGATGGGAGAGAAAATGAGGACCAGTACTACAGCTTAGACATTTTGAATAAAAAGATAAGACTTGCGAAATATTTAGATGATAAAATTTGCTAGTTTTGTTCTGGGTGGTGAGAATAAAGAGGACTCAGGGATAATATCCAGCTTTCTAAGTTGGATTTTAGGGTAAGACACAACAGAAAACAAGAATAGCGGCAGGAAAAAGCATAAAACAGCAGGAATGATTTAATTTGAGCCAATGACTAGTGTGAATGCTGGAGAAGCTAGGTTGGGGTATGGAGATAATTAAGTGGTTTATGGACTTTAATATGCCTCTGTGACATTAGCAGGAAAACTTTATATTGACCCTGAGGACGAGAGAAGAAATCTGGACCAATTCAAGTCAATCTGTGTTTATTAGCTTTATAGTTATTTTGCTACTTTAAGTTAATTTGCAATTGCTGTGATTCTCTAACATTTGGTTTTCCTGCCCTTTTCAAAGTTGTTCATCCATGATTTGACATGCCTAGACAATTTTGAGTGTTACCTAACATTTGATACAAATCTAGCTTATTTTACTAGTGGTACAAAATGAAATTAATCATTCATAGCAGGTTGGTTATGTGCTGAGACTTGAATGGCATAAGTGTGTTGGGGTCCCCGAGACCACCCTCAAGTTCAGTGATTTGCTAGAAGGAATCACTGAAAAGCTGTTACACTCTTGCTTATGGTTTATTAAAGAAAAGGATACATATTAAAATCAAAGGCAAAAGACGCACAGGATAGGATTTAGGAGAAACCAGGTGCAGGCTTCCCTTGTTCTCTCCCAGTAGAGTTCCAAGGACAGCGCTTTATTCTCCTGTCAACCATGTGTGACAGCACATATGCAGTATTGCCAACCTGAAGCTCCTGAACTTAGTGTCCGGCGTTTTTACTGATGATCAGTCACATATGCATGAACAGCCTGCATGACTAACCTTAGCTACTCAATCTCCATCCCCTCCCAGAGGTCAGAGTGATAGAGTATGGCCCAAGGCCCCGGGCAAACAAAAAGAGGTGTTCACCATAAAATCACATTGTTAGCATAAGCTCTTTGTCTGGACCCAAGGCCTCAGGTATGCAGTGTTACCAGGCAGGGTAATACAAGGGTTCCGATGATCCTGAAGGAGCTGATGGACAACCACTCCCTTCTTTGGAATGTGTAGGATGTGAGTACCCCAAGCTTACTCAGTTACCTTTTACTGCATATAAGGATTATATGTAAGTGTACACTTGAAACTTGGTTCAGCTCTAGTTGTCTCTGAAGCATGCGTGAAGTTAACATCCATAGATATTCCCTGGACATCTAATCTTTCATAAACCTTTTAGCTTTTGTCCTATGTTTTTCCTATCTTGTTCTGGAACAATCACTTTAGAACAAAAATACTCTCTTTTCATTCAATAAAAATGTATTTGTATTCCTCATACCTTCTTTTATCAAACACCCATCTTATTCTCTATGTGCAGTCGTTTTCCATCACCGTAACATCCCCATCAGGCGGTATGAGTGGCTGGCTCTTAATGGGAGGCATTTTCTGCCCCTTTAAGCCTTTTGAAATGACACTAAGGTCTCCAAACTTACCATCCTGGTTTCCCACCTGGTTGGCTAGCCCCAAAGCCAGCAGGGCAGTGGGCAACTGCACGTCATTGTTTTTTCTTTTTTTTTTTTCCAGTTTTTATTGGGGAACATTGGGGGACAGTATGTTTCTCCAGGGCCCATCAGCTCCAAGTCGTTGTCCTTCAATCTACTTGTGGAGGGCGCAGCTCAGCTCCAAGTCCAGTCACTGTTTTCAATCTTTAGTTGCGGGGGGCACAACCCACCATCCCATGTGGGAAATGAACCAACAAGGTTGCAGCCTTGTTGTTGAGAGCTCCTGCTCTAACCAGCTGAGCCATCCGGCTGGCCGGCCCTCCGAAGCTCAGTGGCAGCTCGTTGTCTTCAGTCTAGTTGTGGAGGGCGCAGCTCACTGGCCCATGTGGGAATCGAACCAGCAAGCCTGTCGTTCAGAACCCGTGCTCTAACCAACGGAGCCATCCGGCTGCACCCCTGCATATCCTTCTTAATTAAACCAACATCCTTAAGCTAGTTTTTATTTATTAAAGATTCATCCTAAGTAACATGCACTTTAAAAGCAAATGCGTAAGTTTCTGTTTTTCTTCCAATTTATGTGAGAGCTCATTTGTTTTAAGTCCATTGAATAGGGACGTTTTACAATCTAAATTTAAATTTACAAATCAATTTTGGCAATACTTATAGTAGAAATGTACTATATGTATAACATACATACATAGACATACATAAACAGCACAGTACAAAACTCAAAAGAAGAATTATGGATCCAAATATGTTTTCTGGCAGATGGACTAAGTTGAGGTTTCGCTCAGATGGCCAAAGTTTTTGCATGCTGTAAGAATTCCTTTAAAGCTGTCTTTAAAATCAAAGAATGTATTTGTCTCTGAGAGGTTTGGGAACTTCTCCTTTAAAGTTTCTCCTTAAGATAGTCTTATCAAAAAAACACAAACAAAAGAAAATGGAAAGAGGATGTGGACAACAAAGTTGGAAAGCTCAGAAAGTAACAAAAGTGGCCCCAAGACACCTGAGATCTAAAGGGGGCAAATTTTCCTGGGAGGAAGAGAAAAAGGTGGCTCTGGAGCGGAAGCCTGAGCATCAGATGACTGCAGCCCAGCGGGAGACAAAGAAGATGGGGGAGGGAAAGGAAAGGTGCAGGGGGGGCAGGTGCAGGCAAGGAGGGCTGGTAAGGGAGGGATCTTCCAAGGTTTTTTAGTAAACCTGGCTTTAGATTTGCAAGCTCAAAGGTCAGAGGAAAAGTTTTCCAATGATACCCCTTTTGTCCCAGTTTGGCAGCACCGGTTTCTTTTTCTAATTTATCAAGGCGTTTACCCAATTTAGAATTTTTTTCTAAGGGAGGCAGTAGCAGTCTCTTGATTTTATTTAGAGCTCTCAAGGAACAAATTTTTTTAAAAGAGGCTTCTCATTGTCTCTGGGATGTACAGTATTTTTCTTCTAATTGAGCATGTAAATAGACAGACTTTGGGATTTCAGAGGAACCCCATCCTGGCCAACAAAGCTTGGGACCATTTTGCATGATTTTTGTCCAGAGGCCTAGCCACTTGCAATTTTCTGGACGGTCATTTTTGTACATGCAGTCAGCCAAAGCCCCCCCTGCTGCCACCAGGAGGTGGCTGATTATCCTGAGAATTTTAGAGCATGGGTTACCCATTTTGCATTACTCCTTATGGGCTGTGTCCATGTCCCACCCCCACCCCCACTCCTGTGCCTGTTAAAGCTTGAGCATCCTCACATGCACCCCTCCTTAGGAAATCATACTTAGGGTGCCTGTTAGTTTGGGCATCCCCACAAACCTTGTTATGGACAATGCCTAGTCCCAACCTGGAGGATACCCTCCCCTGTACCAAACATGACTAGAGCATACCCTCTCTAGGTGCCAAATGCAAAACAGGAAAGCCTCCCCGGAGGATACCCACCCGGTGCCAAACCTGACTGAGGGATACTCCTCCTGATACCAAACCTGAATCATATCGATGGGCCCTCTCGGTCCAGACATAGGAACTGAGGTCACTGGGTGAGGGTCCTCTACATAAACCAAATAAAGTCTTCAAGACCTCAGCTGCAAGCGTGGGAGATCTTGGATCCGAAAGGACTTACTCAAGACCCTCAGGTGCTGCTGGGAATACCACCACACAAACCAAGGGGTTTGTGGAGGCACCAGATGCATTAGTTTCAGGCTGGCATTACATCAAGTCGTTGCTTCAAAACTGCATGTTTAGTGCTATGTCAACCGAGGGTTGTTGGTGCCAGTTCAACGCCAACAGCAACTCCCAATTTGGAATGAGGTAAAGAAGGTGACTTTATTCAGTGCAAACAGCTCAACTGTGATATAGCATGGCGATGAGGCTTCCCTTGGGCGAGGGCCCCCTCCTGCTAGACAGTTCTGCTCTGCTCCAGCAAGACACCTTCACCAACCGGGGAAACGGTCCTCAGTTCTCATGGAAAGGGAAAGTGCACTCCTTGATCAAGAGGGGAGCTGACTTAGATAGAGAGGAGTCCCTGCCCCAGGTTGGTCCTGGACTCCAAGTTCTCACAGTTTAATTGGTCCAAAGAGCACTATCCTGACTGGTCAGAATGGACCTACTCTGATTGGTCAGGTGAAGATGCTAATGAAGATATAGCATCTCTGATTGGATGGGAAAAGTCTCATTCCTTTTGGTTGAAGTACAATTCCAGTAGTTCCTTTATAAGTGCTGGCTGGGACCACAGGAACACAGTGCAGCCAGGCAGTTCAGTGCAGGCTTCTGCCTGAGGCATGGCTTGTGTGAGAGGCCCCTGTTTAGAAACAGCTGCTAGGCTCTGTTGTTAAATTTGAGCCCAGTTAACTACCAGGAGCCCTTCTTGATAGGTATCTTCTTCCTTGGGGTCAACAGCAATATCTGCAAAGCATAACAAAAAAAGGTATACCTGTATATTTATAAGATCTCTGTCCTCATTTTTTTTCCTACTTCCCTAATATTGACAGTAGTGTGTGTGAAAGTCTATTATTAGTATATTTTATATGTTTTTTCTTGTGTCTTTTTAGTTTCTGCATTGTATGATGTTTGCAGAGTTATTTGGTAAACAGATGTTTATAACTGTTACATCTTTGTTGTAAATTGTGAGATTTAGCTTTATAAATAGCCTCCTTTGTTATTTGTAATTCTACTAGCCTAAATTCTACTTGTCTAACAGAATTGCAGTCTGTTTTCTTATCATTTACTTGGTGTACCTTTGCTCATTCCTTTATTTCTAGCATTTCTGAATAACTTTTCGTTGTGCCTGTTGTATACAGCATAGAGTGGGTTTTGTTTTTCTTGTTATAGGTGAGTTAAGTCCATTCACATTGTTTGATATTTTTATGTTTGGTTTTAACTTTGTCATATTATTTTGTGTAATTTGTGTGTTTTATTTTCTACTTAGTGTGCTTTCTTTTCTCTTTTTAAATTTATTTTGGTATTTAGGAAGGTTTGGCTTTGTTCTAATGTTACCTTTTTACTTACATCTTTTATAGTTCCCTTTCCTTTGTTACTACGTATCTGGTTGGACAGCTTTAAATGGTATTCTTTGACTCCTATGTCTTAACCTGTACAACAGTTGATGAGCTTTTCTCTGGCTTTATCCTACCATTCTTTAATCTGTAGGGTTTATGTCTCTTGTTAAATTAGGAAGATTTTTCTGCCATTATTTCTTCAAATATTTTTTTCAGCTCCACCTCTCCTTCTGGGACCGTTGGCACAAATGTTAATTCTCTCATTATTGTCCTACAAGTCTCTGAAGCTCTCTGTTCATTTCTTTGCACTTTTTTTTGTTTTGTTTTTCTCTCATTTAGATTGGATGATTTGTATTGCTCTATCTTTGAGTTAGTTGATCTTTTTTGCCTCTCTCCATTTTACTTTTGAGTCCTCCCACTGAGTTTTAAATTTTGGTTACTGAATTTTTCAGTTTAAAATTTTCCATTTGGTTCTTTATGTCTTCTGTTTCTTTTCTGACACTCTCTCTTTTGTTTCAGACATGTTCATAATTGCTCACTGAAGTATTTTTATGATTATTACTTTAAAATCCTTGTCAGATAATTCCAGTATCTATGTCATTTCAGTGTTGGCATCTGTTATCTGTCTTTTCCCTTTTGAGTTAAGATGATCCTGATTCGTGGTATGAGGAGTTATTTTCAGATGTAGCCTATACATTTTGGCTGTTGTGTTAAAGAGATTCTGGCTTCTATTTCAATCTTGTTACCTGTTACTGCCAGACTGGGTAGTAGGCAGGCTTTGCCCATACACACATCTGTCCATCTAAGGTGGGATGGGAGATGGGTTCAGCTCTCAGGCATAGCTTCTGTCCGCCCATTTTTGAAGTTGCAGTATCTCTATTTTTCCAGAACAAATAATATTTATAAATTATTCTTCCACTCTTATCCCCACATTTGTATTAGTCTTTGATCTCCAATGAAGTATTTCCTCAGTCATCTCTTAGTTGAATGCAGCTCATTGTCTAGTAAAGGTGTCAGCAAATTTTTCTGTAAAGGACACAGAAAATATTGTAGACTTTTTGGGCCACATGGTGTCTGTCTCCCTAATGTGGAATAGTTTTATTAGGATGTTACCTGTAAGCCTTTCACCCCCTATCAGCTTTGACGTTTCACACAAGTTTGGGACAGGAGATCCAGACAAAAGCTAGAATTTAAGTTTTTCTCTTGTTACAGGAGTTTGAAATTTGTAGTTCTCTGACTCTTAGTAATGCTGTAGGTGTGGTCTGTATGTGGCTTTATTTGCTCTTATTCATTTATATACTTTTTTGAAGGATATGTGGAGAGATTTGAATACACGTAGCTGCTATTATTTTAACGCAACAGAATGTCTTTAATTTGGATAGCTCTAAAAAGAAACATCTCTGGATTCTAGATGAGATGAGACCTTTGTTTACATTCCTCTGTGAAGACACCAAGGAAGCTACTTATAAGCTCTTTGACTTTGAATGAGTCAACAAATCTGAGCATAATTTTTTTTTTCTTTTCAGAATTAGATGCGTATAGGGCATGGTTTATACTCTGTGCTCTTCAAATAGGCACATTTTTTAAGAGCTTTGCAAATAATTTTTTTTTCCAAATGAAGCTGAAATGTCAAGTCATTTCTTTTATCTGTTTACTTTAATTATCTGAAAAGTTAAGTGTATTACTAAACATGTTTGAAAACCACTAGTATAGAGAGATGATCTTTTTTGTTCTCTTCTAGGCTTAAGGCAGCATGATATATTGGTCTCATTCTGTATGTGAAGTGTTTCCTTGTGATTATTATTAGGTATTCAGTTTGTGGGGGCAGAGAGAATTACTTTTCTGCCATTTTTAAATTCATCTATCTGATATATAAACGCAGAAGTTGAAGTAGAAGTTGTCCCAGACTTCTGTGTCATATTTGTGAAGAGTGATCTGAGGTAGGCATTGAGAATTACCTACTACTTAATAGATTTATCAGGTAAGCAACCAAACCAAAACATCAAATTTAATTACTTTTTATGTCGCCACCCCTGAGGTGTGTTAGTATTTTAAGCACTCAAACAAATAGATAAATTGGTCATTTTTTATTTCCTGTAGATCCTTGTAGATACTGTTTGGGCTCTGTCATACCTGACAGATGGAGGTAATGAGCAGATACAGATGGTTATCGATTCGGGGGTTGTGCCATTTCTTGTACCCCTTCTGAGCCACCAGGAAGTGAAAGTTCAAGTAAGTATTTTCAAAATTTTCTTCCTTGTATAAAATTGTGTTTGCTATAACCCGTTAACTTGAACAACCAGGCTTCAGTTCTGTCTGTATGTACCTATCTTCCTTATTTCTCCTGCTATTTTACTGAACCTGATTTTGTTGATTTCTAAATCTTTATCTCACCCTGATTCTTTGCTGAGTTTCAGACTCATATAGCCAACTGTCCTTGAGCCCTTAGACATAGCCTATAAGAACTCCTTCAAGCATTCCATTGTTACTTCAACAAGACAAAAATGATATGTATCATCTTCTCCCACAAACCTGCTCTTCTTCCTGTCTCCCGTTTCAGTGCACAGCATAGTCCGAGCTGGAAACCTTGATTCCTCCTTTCATTTCTCCTCCATTACAAAATTCTGTCAATTCTGATTACATAGCTTCAAATCTGTCTCCTCCTTATGTATCTAGAGCCACTTATTTAGCTCAAGACTTGTTTCCTTTCCTCCAGTTAATTGCAGTAGCATCCTAACTGCATTTCCTCCTCCTCTCTCGCTCCAGTTTCTCCTCACTCTCATTAGGGGTACATGGCTGATAGATCTGTTTATCCCACTTCTGCCAAGGTGACTTTCTAGGTGGCAATGTGGGCTCATTCTAGGCCTTTATTAAAGTCTTCCTGAGGTGCCAGTTTAGTAATAGATAAAAATAGCTATTAAAAATGGACCTTTCCTTTTTTTATTTTAGTTCAGTTTTTCACAAGAATTGTTTAAAATTCAAATTGCTTCTCAGTTCTGCATAACGCTTTGTTTTGTGTAAGAATGCACCCCTTGCATTTGTACTTTTTCTCAGGATCATGAAAAATATAGAATCAGTTTTATCGTAAACAAATAAATGTATAGAAAACATTTTATCCCCACCCCAGACGGCAGCACTCAGAGCAGTTGGCAACATAGTGACTGGCACCGATGAGCAGACCCAGGTTGTTCTCAACTGTGACGTCCTGTCCCACTTCCCAAATCTCTTGTCACACCCGAAGGAGAAGATAAATAAGGTAAAGCACGTAATGTCTTCATTAGTGTCTTTCTTTCTCTTTGAATATCTCATTTTTAACTGTCCCCTTATTTCCGTTTATATTTGATTGTGATTTTCTTCAAAACCACTGCAGTTAAGATGAGAATTATTTCAAATCACCTCTGATTATTTCTTTCAGTTTTTAATTGCTTGCTACAAGTGCTGCCCTGATCATCACAGAATAAAAATTATTTTTACACTAACCAATGTTTTTATTTAAATAGATTGAGAAGTAGCAACGATTACCAAATTAGTAGCCACTAGATGAGAGTACATACAAAATCTGTCGTTAGATGGCTGGTATCTTTTGTAAACAAATAGATCATAATTTAATCTCCCTACAAAATGAGATTAAACCTAAAGATGCAGTACTTGGATTAAAGATTGTAAAAATTGCCTTTTTCAAGATTTCAAGCTTGAGATACAAACTTACTATTAATTGTTAAATATGTACTTAAGCCTTTTTGTGTCTGGCTTATTTCGTGTTGCTAATGTTTCAGGGTTCATCCATGTTGGAGCATGTATCAGGATGTCATTCATTTTTATGGCTGAATAATATTCCATTGTACATATATGCCACGTTTTATTTGTCCATTCAGCCGTTGCTGGACACTTGATTGTTTCTACCTTTTAGCTAATGTGCTGCTATGAACATTGGCGTTCAAGTGTGTGTTTTAGTCCGTGCTTCCAGTTCCTTTGTGTATATATCTAGGAGTAAAATTGCCAGGTCATGTGATAATTCTATGTTTAGGTTTTTGAGGAACCACCAAACTGTGTTTTTCATAGTGGCTGCACCATTTTACATTCCCACAAGCAATGATAAGGGTTCCGATTCCTTTTTAAAAATTATTATAGCCACCCTAATAGTTGTGAAGCTGTGTCTCATGATTTTTATTTTTTGTTGGTTTTTTTTTTAAAGATTTTATTGAGGAAGGGGAACAGGACTTTTATTGGGGAGCAGTGTGTACTTCATGATTTTGATTTGCATTTAGTTTAATGAAATTTTAGCTGCCTGAAATGTCACCAATCCCCCAAACCAGCAGAATTGATCATAGCTATATTTATTTCATTGTTTGACTATAACTTGACAGTTGGATTCTTATTGAAAAGCATGTTGTCAGAAATTACATTTTAGAGATATATTTGTTCCAGTGCAGGGAAAGAAGCCATGGTATTTTAGACTCTGGGCCAGTTATTTTTACTGTAGAAATTTCAATAATATAGGTGATTTTTTTTTAGCTAAATGTATTCCATAATTGGAAACAGAGCTGAGAAGTGAAGAAACTGGATAGAAGTGGTAGATATGGAGAAGTTCTGGCTTGTAATCCAATATGCTCTCAGTTAAGGTATCATGGGGTAAAGAGAAAGAGTTCATATAGAGACCCTCTCAGCTTCAGCAAGTAGTTGGTAGCTTCAGAAGGTTTTTACCTTAAACGTTTGTATTGTTTGCATCTTGGGACCATCATGGGACCTGGAGGTAGAAGTTACCAACTTGGTTTTATTCCCTCAACATTTTAGTTTGAAAATTTTCAAACTTATAAGAAACTTGCAAGAATAGTAAAGTGAACATTCATATACTCGAAGCACCGATTCACCAATTATTAACATCTTACCACAACTGGATAGCAGAATAAATTTACAATTAAGTCTGAATTGTGGAGGAGAAAGAAGATACACGGTTGACACTAAAATTATGATAAACATGTTTGTTCGTGACTTATAAATCCTTTAAGGTTGCAATAAGACTTGTTATATAGACCCATCCTAGACTAGTTAGATGCTTAATTTCTAAATATATCTTGCAAGTATTTTTACGTTAAAGCAACTCACTTTTCTTAGAAGTAGTTTTAACAAAATACTATGAAATTCAGTCTTTAATTTATTTCTGTCATCTGTCTTTTAGAGGAAGCTCATGCACTAAAAGTCTAATAAGCTCCACGAGTAAAGATTTTTCAACTGTTTTATTCACTGTCATATTACCATTGTCTAAAAGTTTCTAGCTTATAGTAGGCATATATTTTATTGAATAGATAACTGCTAGGTTAATGGGGCCCAAATATTATGGATAGAAGTTTCCTTATAACTTGTTTAAAATGGGAGATTCTGTATAACCTAATCACTTTTTGGATGCTTTCCCCTTAATGCAACTCAGGTGACTTTGTTATTATTATATGTATAAACTACATTAAATTAAAAATATAAACACATTAAAGACATAATTTTTCAAATAAAGGTGCCCCATATTTTATTCAATTATAGGAAGCAGTGTGGTTCCTTTCCAACATAACAGCAGGCAACCAGCAGCAAGTTCAAGCTGTAATAGATGCTGGATTAATCCCTATGATTATTCATCAGCTTGCTAAGGTCAGTCACATATTGTGAGTTTATCATGTGTGTTGATATAGTATAACCAAGACTTTTCGAATAAAGAATTCATTTTGTCATTTCTTTTGTAACCTTCAGGGAGACTTTGGAACACAAAAAGAAGCTGCTTGGGCAATTAGCAACTTAACAATAAGTGGGAGAAAAGATCAAGTGAGTTTGGAAAAATTAACTGTTATAATTGTTAATATTGGAAAGCATATGGCTCTCTTCTGATTAGGAGTTACTGATTATTTATAAGCCCTGTACAGTGTTGTTTTGGGGGAAAAGATAATTATATAAATATAATTATTCTTTTTTTGTTGTTGTTTAGGTTGAGTACCTTGTACAGCAGAACGTAATACCACCATTCTGTAATTTACTGTCAGTGAAAGACTCTCAAGTTGTTCAGGTGGTTCTAGATGGTCTGAAAAACATTCTGATAATGGCTGGTGATGAAGCAAGCACAATAGCTGAAATAATAGAAGAATGTGGAGGTAAGGGTGGATTCACTGAAGAAAAATAGTTGAGCATTGGAACTCTGAAATGTTAGTTCCTTAAGACAACTAATTAGAAAACTGTTAGGATACATTACTGTTACATCATCAAAGTTCGTTGCTGTTCTTTATTCACTATGTTAGCATTCCAAGATTTTCCTGGGAAACAGTAGTCCATACTTTGGAAAAACTGGTTGTGAAGGTCACTCCATAGCCTTCCTAGAGATTCACATTGCTTTTTAGAAAACACAGGTACTTCTCTTGAAGGCACAGTACATGAGAGCAAATTTAAAACTCTGAGAACTAGTACAGTAGAGAAACTTATAAGCTTTGTTTAATCTAACATTTCTTAAACTCCTCGACAGTGAAACATCTTTTTTCATGTTATGCTTATTATCATGCGATTCTGTGGGCCTTACTTTGTGAAATACTATTCCATACTGTTCGAAAATTTAATGATTTTGGAGTCTCTAGATATTTTGTTTCAGTCTTAAGATTGCCAGAACTGCATGCTAAAGTTAGTATACTACAGAAATTACTTTGAAATGTTAATGAGAAAGTACTGTGATTTGAAATACTATATCATTATTTCTCTAGTAAGACATATGAAGCATATATTTTAAAATTCTGTTTTTAAAGGTACCTTTTCAGTATGTACTAAATTGCCCAAACCTTATTAATTTATCCTAATATCATGTTTTATTTTATACACTTTGTTGACCAATACGTATGATTATACTACCCAGTTTATTTTTTTAAGAGAAAACAAACGCAGTTGCATCATAGAGTATTCAGACTGGAAGTATTTTCTTAATAGCAAGAAGAGACTATCCTCGGGGCCGGCCCGGTGGCTCAGGCGGTTAGAGCTCCATGCTCCTAACTCCGAAGGCTGCCGGTTCGATTCCCACATGGGCCAGTGGGCTCTCAACCACAAGGTTGCCAGTTCAATTCCTCAAGCCCCGCAAGGGATGGTGGGCTCCGCCCCCTGCAACTAAGATTGAACACGGCACCTTGAGCTGAGCTGAGCTGCCGCTGAGCTCCCAGATGGCTCAGTTGGTTGGAGTGCATCCTCTCAACCACAAGGTTGCCGGTTCAACTCCCGCAAGGGATGGTGGGCTGTGCCCCCTGCAACTAGCAACGGCAACTGGACCTGGAGCTGAGCTGCGCCCGGCACAACTAAGATTGAAAGGACAACAACTTGAAGCTGAACGGCACCCTCCACAACTAAGATTGAAAGGACAATAACTTGACTTGGAAAACAGGCCTGGAAGTACACACTGTTCTCCAATAAAGTCCTGTTCCCCTTCCCCAATAAAATCTTTAAAAAAAAAAAAAAAAAAAAAAAGAAGAGACTATCCTAGAGATGTTAAGAAGTCTTGTTAATGGTCATAGAAGTAGTTACAAAAGTATAATTGAAATCCAGATTTTTATATTATTAATTCACTGCTCATTCTAGTTTTAAGATGTTTTACTTTTTAAGATAATTTGAAGTTATCTTTTCATTGCAGCCTGGTTCAGAACAAATTAACCCAGAAAGTCTGAGCTGTAGAATTGTTACTCTTCAGTTTTTTATCAATATAGTTACTTCTGTCTATGGGAGTAATACTTAGGGTGCATATTTACTGAGTACTTTATAATTTTATACGTTACATCCATTACCTTTGACACCTATTTTCCCATTTTTCCGATTTGTAGAATACTATACAAAGAAAAAAATGCAACTATTTCAAAATGACCTATCTAAAAAGACATTTCAAGGAAGAATATTTATTATTAGGGATTTACATTTACAGACTAATGCATCTGCTACGTAGAGTAAATATATTGGGAATATAAATGAAGGCATTGTACAGTTACTGTTCTGAAAAATTATTGCCCAAGTTCACTATGGCCATAAGACATAAGCCCCCTATTCATTTTTTCAAATTAGTTCAAAATTTAAAGCTTTATTTTGTATGTATATCAATTAATCATTAAGTTTCTAAAAATGTATTTCCTAGTTATATAAAAGTAATAACACTTGGGAAACAGAGCAAGATAAAAAATGACTATATGAGACAGTATGATTATATTAAAGCAGCCTGGGAAGATCTCGGTTGCAGGTCTCACTAACTTGCCACACAACCTGAAATCAATCTCTTTATATCTGTGTGCCACAGCTTCCTCATCTGCCAAATGGAGTGTTTAGGTGTTTTTAAAACTGCCTGCCCTAGAGACCAGGGCTCCTAAAGAGGAAGAAATTAGTGGGACACTGGTCCTCCATCCAGAGCAACTCAGGTTTTTTATCTGGTTTTTAGACAAACTGTCATCTTTGGGGGGCAATGGGAGGGTATTCTGAGTTCTTTAGGATTTTTCATGATTAAAATGAGCACAGTTTTGATTATATCTTCTTAATTATTTTGATTATTTTATTTTTATCAGGTTTGGAGAAAATTGAAGTCTTACAGCAACATGAAAATGAAGACATATATAAATTAGCATTTGAAATCATAGATCAGTATTTCTCTGGTGATGATGTAAGTATATATTAAAGTACGGTGTGTCTGCATGTGCATTAAAACCTATACATATGTAAGTTTACTAAGAACTTTCCTTTCATAATTAATATGACTTAAGTTCATACTGTATTTCTATCAGATACTCTTGAGGTGGCATTTTTCCAGTTATTTATAAAACTAAATTAAAAAAAAATATTTGCTTTCCACCAATCAACTTTCTTGAATACTATGTCTGAAATTTTATCATAGGTAAAATTGTAAAAAACAGTTCTGGTTGCATTTGTAATCTCTTAAATGGGAAGAGATAGTAATTACAGAAATGATATATGTTCAGATAGGTAAAATAAATCTGAAGATACAGGAACTTAAGAATGGGGCGATTTTTAAATGTGTGTTCAGTTTTAAATTGTTAAGTTTCTTATTTATTTACTTACGTATTTTAAGTGATTAAAACATTCATACAGAATTCTATCCTAAGCAGTAAATCAATTCTGCTTATACCATAATGTATAGTATCTTAACGTAATAAGGATTTCTTTTCTTGCTTTTTATAGATTGATGAAGATCCTAGCCTCATTCCTGAAGCAACACAAGGAGGTACTTACAATTTTGACCCGACAGCCAACCTTCAAACAAAAGAATTTAATTTTTGAGTTCAGTTGAGTGCAGCATCTTTCCCACATTCAATATGAAGCACCACCAGATGGCTACCAAATGACAAGAACAACAACAAAAGGCTCCAAAACACAAATGCCTCTTCGTTTTGATGCTTCTAAAGCAAGCCATGTCTCAGTCACTTTGCAGTTGCCAAAAGTCACTATCACATGGACTGTAAATGCATATGCATGATTTCCTAAACTGTTTTAGAATTCTCCTTAACAATCTCGACTCCCTATTATTCCCTGTGCCCTGGTGCCACACGCTGACAACTGCAATCTCCAGTTTAGAATATTCCGTAATGGTGGCGTGTCAGCTGCCCACTTGATATTCCTTTGGAAAATGGTGCGCTGTGGATCAAGACACTTTGGTATGATGTATATACACGTTGGAAGACTTTAAAGAGGTGCAGCCTGATCTGAGCCTCCATCATTGTCCTCCACAAACATATTTTCATATTCTTTATGTGGAAAAATAGATTTTAAAGTACAAGCCAAATGATTTTCATTGGTGGAACTGACACAAAAAAAGTAACTTAAAAAAAGAAACTTGGTTATTGATTAAACAGATAAGTTTTAAAAAAACTGTACTTCATCTACCAGTAATTGATATGTTTATTATCTGCCTCAGAAGCCAGGGTTGGAGGAAGAACTTTAGCTATGGATGGTAATGCTTTCGCCATTATACCTAATTTTTGAGAACAGCAAGCCCTATTTGACCACTCACTTCAGCCTGTGTGTTCCTGCTGTTTTGAAGTAATCAAATGCTGTGCATGGTATTTTACCTGAGCTGCAACCTGTTACGGACTTGAACTTCTGTTTAAGTTGAAAGCAAGAGTCCCTGACTATAAAGAAAATAATCAAAAAACAAAACAAAAAACACAAAGGTCTAAAGTACCCATTGGTGATGTTAAAAAAGAAAATCTTGCTTTTAGCTTTCAGGAGTTAATATTTTTCGTTTTAAATTGATAATTGGATATGGCTGGTTTATATTGGGTTTAAACTGTGGAGCTTTCATGTTTACTGTAATTCAGTCTTAAAATATTTTTTACTTAGTAACCAGTGCTTTTGATAATGTGGTTGGCAACAAACCAGCAACTATCTAGAAGTGTCATAAAACTTCATTCTTTGAGTATTGGGGAAGTTAATTCAGATCTTACTTAAAAGCATATTCACGTATTAAAAGATTCAGACAAGGATCTGTATAGAGGAATAATCTGCAGTTATTTAACGTAAACCTGATTTGCAGTGATCTTTAAGTACTTCTGCAAAATCTGGTATTATTATGTAAAGTCACTGCTTTTGGTAAGTTGTCTGGCCCTGTTGTTAATGAAAGAATATGAATTTGAAATTTTTTAAACTGAATAATTTGTGCTGTCACAGAAATGGTTTTATTGCTATTGTTTACTGGGTATAATTTTCCAATGCATTGGTGTGAAGAGATAGAAAATCTAAACTAATGTAGTTATCCGATGGGGGGTATATTTACTGTGATGAAGATGAGACAGATGATGCCATCAGAGCTTTGTGAATCAGCTGGGGTGTTTTCACTGATAAACAACACATAGCAGGTGTGCATTCATTACAAATATATGTATCTGCCAAGGTGGAGCCACTTTAAAGAGTGAGTTTTGTCTTGTATCTAAAGTGGATACAAGCGTGTGTTTAAACTGCAAGATTTTTACTTGCTAGAGAATCTGTTTTAATATAGTGGTTTGGCCTCTGATTATTTATAGGTTTTATAAATTTTAGAATCAATTTCTCTTTAAGGTGGCTCAGATTTTTCAACTCTTGTGCACATAAAATTGAGTTGAAGTTCATTGTGCCTTTTTTTCTTTATCCAGATTTTGAGTTAAAGCTTCATATGGTAACTGCATCCTGTTCAGACACTGTAGTCTAAATTTTTGAAACTGTGTGGTGTTCGATAAAAGTAGGGATAAGAAAATCAAAGGTAATTAAGGTCACAAACTTCGGTGAAACCCTTAATGTCCAAATCTTCTTGATATTGTGAATTGTACCCCTTCCAGTTTAGTTTCTTCTGGACTCTCCATACTTACTGACAGTTACCGTTTAAATTTTGCACACATTGAGATTAAATTGGGCCTCTATTGTGTAGATTCCCATTTCCTCTTGTGTTTTAAGCGCAAACTAACATAAGTGAACGTAAGCATCAAGTCGTGCAGACGGATGTGTGCATTTGCTTGATTCAATTTGTTGTGACCTTACCAGTTTGGAATTGGAATTGCGCCATTTCGTAGATAAAGGAAATTAAGTATTTTGCTGCACTTTTAAGTTTTCGAAACAGTGTTGAAAAATTGCATTGTTTTTATTTTTTTTTAAACTCAGTTAAAAAAGACTAAAACGTTCGTTCTTTCAAAAGAGGCATCTAAATGTGTTCCTAATTTTGTATATGGGCTTAGGTTTTGTAACCAATAAAAAAAGCTGCTATCAAATACGATAAAACATTGAAGAACTTATTTCTAAAAGAATCTTAATTTCCTAGTTTTGTTTTCTACGTGGTTAAATTTAAGTTTGGAATTATTTTTCAAACCACCACCATGGGGTGAATCATGAATTACTCTTACATTGTATTTTACTATCTCCTTTCACTATGACAAACATGACCAGTAAGAATCCTAGATTTAAGAGTATTTTGTAACAAATAAGTAGTACCAAAATTTTCATTAATTTCCTAAGCTGCCACAACAAAGTACCACAAACCAGGTGGCTTAAAACAGTGGAAGCTTATTGTTGCACAGTTCTGGAGGCTAGAAGTCTAAAGTCAAGGTCATGGCTGGGATAGGCTCTCTATGAAAGCTCCTGGGGAGGATCCTTCCTTGTCTTTTCCTGGCTTCTGGTGGTTGCCGGCCATCCTTGGCATTTCTCGGCTTACAGCTGCATCACTCCGGTCTGTGCTTTCTTTGTCACGTGGCATTCTCTCTATATCCCTCAGGTTTAAATATCGTAATTTAGAGAAAGGCCATTTGAGAATAGTGTGATTATGACTTTCATGAACAAACAAAAATCAGACTATTTTAAGGCCTGTGTAACCCTTGACAATAAGTAACTATGGAAGATAGTAATTGAAGTAAACCTGAAATTTTTAACACGATAGAGGTTGTAGCTTTAAATGAAATCTTGGATCAATTTAAAGAACAAAGGAACAGCTGAACTTTTGTGTATACAGATATTTTTACTTTTGTATAATGCCACTTCAAACTATTTCTGAAAGAAATCAGTGTGTACGTAAATAAATGTGATGGTAGTACCGCTATAGAATCTTGCCATAATTTCCTTCAGAAGGGTTGTTCTTGTCAGGGGATTAATTACTTAATTGCTGCAGGTGAACATTCATGAATGTCAGTTGTCTCACAGTGATGGTTATGAATTTTTTAACCCCTCATTGAACTGGGGGATTTTAATTAGATCTATGTGGAGAAAGGGAGTATAGTATAATTTCTGTACATTAAGCTGTAAGTCTTAAGGCACATATCCAAGGAGTGCACTATGTAACCCATCATTCATTTGTCTAAAAAGAAACTCTCCATGTAAATGTACTTCATTAGATAGCCGAATAACAGTGATAGAATGATTCTCAAAAAGTTCTACCAATAGAGGGGGATAAATATGGATATAGATAGATATATAGAGATGGGACTCGGTAATATATCAAGAGGAAGTCTTTGTGAAAAGGGATGTGAGAATGCAACATACTCACATCCTTAGCCTTTTTATTTGCCCATGAAATCTCTCAACGAACTTTGGCCTAACTGAGGGTGTCTCACACCTGCAACATTGACGTTTCAGACAGGATAATTGTTTGTTGTGGGGGCTGTCCTGTGCATTGTAGGATGTTTAGCAGCATCCTTAGTTTCCACCCACTAGATATGGGTAGCTCCTCTCCAATCCCCAGTGGTGACAACCAAAAATATCTCCAGGCATTGCCAAGTGTCCCCTGGGGGCCAAAATTGTCTCTGGTGTGAACCATTCACCGAAACCAATTCCTGTAGAAAACATCACTCAAATGAGACAGCCTAAGCCATACCTTTTTGTTGTGTGAACAGTCCCAGGCTTTTTATCTTCCTGCAGAAGATAAAAAGAGGAGACAAAAACGCCTTTTCTTCATTCTCAGTTTCAAGAGAAATCAGAGCCAGACCTAACCACATTTCCCAAATCATCCATCTGTGGGAACTCCTGGTAGTACTGAGCCCCAGCTATTGCAAAGGACTTAGGGTAGAAATGGGGATATGGAGTAACTGGTCACCCTCTTAAATTTATCCTGTGGCTAAAAAACAAATGCATGTGAAGCAATCAAATGTGTTGATTGCCCACAATCTTCTCAACACTGTCCCAGACCAGTGTTTTTCAGATATATTTAATTAAAGATCTTTAAGTTCTCTGGGAAAGCTGGGGTTGGATCAGAAAAAGCACAGCATACTTTGAAAAACACTTACTTGAAGTCTCGTGAGAGATTGGCCCTTTCCAGAAACTTACAAGTTTGTGAAAAATGATTAAAAGCAGGGGAACTATGGCTGAGCCATACTATAAAGCATGTGTTCCTTGCAGGGAATTTCTTCTCCAATATCCCTCTTCCCTATCCTAACAGATGGCCATCTACCTTCTTGAGTAATTTTGTTTTTTCAACTGTGGTTCCCAAAGATAAGTGGGGCCTTGTGCCAAGTAATATATGAAGCCACAAGACTCACGGGACAGCAGTTTTACTTAATGGTAAGTAAAACAGTTTTATGGTAATACAAGCCTAAGTGTTATAGAGTAAAGGACACATTTTGCATAACGTTTTAAAGATAAAATCAGATTTTTGAGGCAGGCCATTTTTTAAAAAGATTCCTGTGGGAGTAAGGGTCAGAAGAGTTGGCGAAGCAAATGATGAGGCGTCACTCCAGGCGAGCCTGTTGTACTCGGTTGAATACCTTTAGTTGTTGCCACGTTTTACTATTGAACAAAAGTTACGCTCTTAAATCACAATCATTATAAATTAACTATCTAGATTCAGAGTAGACATTTTGTCATTCGTTCCCAGAGAACAGAAGAAACCAGTTTTTATCAGTTCCCTCCTCAGCGTAAACAACCCTGCATTTCAGCCATCTGATTATAAAGTTCCTGGACCTGGTTCCTGTCAGTTTCATGCATTCCAAGGACCCCAAGAATAAAGTGTGATGTGACTATAGTTTCTGGGTACAGTGAGAACATTCCATTATCTGGATACTTAATTCTATTAATGTGGAGGAGATTGTTTCAGTTATTTTACCAGCTTCATCATAATTAGATTTGTGATCAAGTAATAGCCTCAGCTCTCTTTGTCGTCAGCTCTCGGACTCAGTAGTTAGGCATTTATACTTTCAAACCTAACTGTAAGAATTTATAAATGTCATTGATTTCAGCTGTTTTCCTCATAATACCATCAGATTCTTTTATGGATTGTCTCCTTTCCATGTCATCAGACTTTTCCAAATAAGAATTTTGACTAATCCTTTAGAACCATTCAAGTATTTCTTGAGCACTGTGTCCCATGCCAGGTGTGCTAGGGTGTGAGATGCTTTACACACACACACACACACACACACACACAGGACTAACAGTAAAAGTTATATGACATATTAGGAAAAAAGAGGTATATATACAATGAAATAAAATAGAAGGACTTGGCCTAGTTAGGCAGGTCCTCGGGCTGGCATTGGCAGCCCATATTAAATGCCAGCCACCAGCACTTAAAAGTACCAACTCAGTCCTCTCAACACCTCTGATAAGTGAAGATAAGTTCCTGTTATCTGGCAGAGAGAAGTTAGTTTTCCCAGAATTACACAGCTGATGATAGTGAAGAAAAAGCAGGAGTTAATTGGACAGATTCACTGGAAATGCTTTCTGGCAGAGGAGACAGTACATCCAAAGGCCATGTAGGAGTTAAAGAAGTGAAGTGAAAGAAAGCAAATAAAACTAGAACAAATAATGGAGAGAAGGATTACTAGAGGCAGGGGAGGGGCGAAAGAGATAGGTAAGGGCCAGACCCCATAACCTGGTAAGTCACGTAAAGGATTTTGGTATTCTAAGAGCGATGGTAAATTATTAAATGAGCGATGATGGAAGAATTGTGCTTACTAACAATCACTGGCTGGGAAGGTAAGGACAGGAACTATACTTTGGGTAGAGATCACATTAGTGAGTAAAGCACTGAGGCAAGAGATGGTGAACAGCTTGGTCCATGAAGTGGATGGGATCAAGAGATACTTGGCTGCTAAAATAGGAGTTGGCAATGCCTTCAATCTGGAGTTTGGGGAGAGGGAAGTATCTGGATGATTTCTAGGTTTCTGGATTGCAGTAACCAATAAATTGGAGTAACAAGACGGGGAACACTGGAAGAGACTCGGAGTAGAGGGTGATAAGTGCAGTTTGGTTGTGTTGGGTTGAGACATTGAAACGACTGTCAAATAGGGCAATTGGAAATACTGGTCTGGGGCTCAGAGGAGAGGGCCAGGCTAGACATTTGAGTCCTCTGCCTGTTTTTGATGGTTATTAATGTAGGGGGTGAGGAGGAGACTGCTTGGACCCAGCACTGAGTGAGAACAGTGTTTAGGACAGTGCTGTGGAGTTCCAACTCTCCACGGGCATGTCGTGCAGAATGAAGTTGCAAAGGAAACAAGGTATGGCCAGGGAGGCAGGAAGAAAGCCCTGTGTTTTCTCAGAAAACTGAGGGAAACTATTTCAGCGCCCAGTGATGCCGTTGAGAGGTCAAGTTAAGTAGGAACAGGAAGTGTCCTTGGGGTTAGTGATATGGTGGTCACTGGTACCTAAGGTCTGTATCACTGCAATAAAGAGTGGAAACCAGGAAGAACTGAGGAGCAGAGGCAGAATATGAAGACAGTGAATCTACTCGTCGTTTCTTAGGGTTTTAATTTGCTCTGAAGGGGAGGAGGGCAAGGTAGTCACTAACGGGCGATACGGGGAAGTTGGTGTGGGAAGTCCAGTTGAAAAAGATAGATACAAAAGAAGAATGACCATCAGTTTTCTAAGTTACAGAAGAGAATCCAAAGTATAGGTGGCAGGATTGGCTATACTCACTCCTTCAGTCAGCAGTTATTTAATTGAGCAACTAGTATATGCCAAACTAATAGGTGAAAGGGACACAGTAGTAAACAAGCCAGACACAACCCCTGGCCTTGTGGGGCTTATATTCTAGAAGCAAGAGACTAGTAATAAATGTATCAATAATTTCAACTGGTGTTAACTGCTATATAAAAAATGATATAGGGGGCCGGCCCGGTGGCTCAGGCGGTTGGAGCTCTGTGCTCCTAACTCCAAAGGCTGCCGGTTCGATTCCCACATGGGCCAGTGGGCTCTCAACCACAAGGTTGCCGGCTCGACTCCCGCAAAGGATGGTGGGCTGCGCCCCCTGCAACTAGCAACGGCAACTGGACCTGGAGCTGAGCTGCGCCCTCCACAACTAAGACTGAAAGGACAACAACTTGAAGCTGAACGGCACCCTCTAATCAACTAAGATTGAAAGGACAACAACTTGACTTGGAAAAAAGTCCTGGAAGTACACACCCTCCCCCAATTAAATCTTAAAAAAAAAAAAAAAAATTCTGTAAAATTAAAAAAAAAATGATATAGGAAGTAACTAGAGGAGAAAGTTATTGAATTTATGTTCAGTTCCAGAAGTCACTTTTTAAAATTGTGGTAAAATACACATAACAGAATTTACCATCTTAACCATTTTTAAGTGTACAGTTCAGTATGTTAAGTATATTCACATTGTTGAGCATCAATACTCCAGAACCTTTTCGTCTTGCAAAACTGAAACTCTATAGCCATTAAACAACTCCCCTCTTCTCTTCGCCAAGCCACTAGTAACCACCATTCTCTTTTCTGTCTTTAGGAATATGACTACTTTAGACATTTCATATAAGTGGAATCATAGAGCATTTGTCTTTTTTGTGGCTGGCTTATTTCATTTAGCATAATGTCCTCAAGGTACTTCCATGTTGCAGCATGTGTCAGAATTTCATTCCTTTTTATGGCTGAATAATATTCCATTGTATGTATATACCACATTTTAAAACAAACGATATTTTTAGCCTAAGTAACCTAGTGATACCATAGTATAAGTATATATTTTTAAATTAATTGGTTCTTTATCTGGAATTTAAATTTATCTGGGCATTCTGTATTTTATCTGGCTACCCAAAACTAAAATAACCACCTTGGTCTCCTTTCCCAGTGCTAAGTCTCTAAGTAACAGGGGCCTAAGGAAGGGAGAGGGGGAGAAGGTTAAAAGCAAGTAAACAAAAAGATGCTAGCAAAAATAAAGGTTAACATGATTGGGATAAAGTGGCACTTCCTCAGAGGAGAGCTATAGCTGCCTATTGAGACATCAGAGTGCAGGGTCAAAAAGCAAAAGCCTTGGGATCATCCAGTCATGGATTCTGCCCTGGGTCTGTTTTCACATTTGTAAAATAGGAAAATATGTGTTTCCCCGAAAATAAAACCTAGCCGGACCATCGGCTCTAATGGGTCTTTTGGAGCAAAAATTAACGTAAGACCCGGTCTTTAAAATAAGACCGGGTCTTATATTAATTTGCTCCAAAAGACCCATTAGAGCCAATAGTCCTGCTAGGTCTTATTTTCGGGGAAACGGGGTATATACTGACCTCCTAGGGTTGTTGTGACATTAGATAACATACCATAGATAAAAGCATCTAGTGCCAAGCTGATTTGACTGATAGCTCCTCTCGCCCATATTTTTGCTGCTTTTCTGGATTTTTAAGACATAGGGTCAAAGTAAGCCACAAGGGCTTTAAAAAGTCTGCTGGTGGCTGAAAACGCCCTTGGCCCTCACCTCGCCTTCAAGACTTGCAAGGGCCCCATTAGAACCTTTTGTCCCTAAAATTCTCCCCAGTCTATTGGCAAAATTTCTACCATCTAGACTTCATTTTGTGGCTTAAGGTTTTGAACCTTGTTAAAAATCAAACTGCATCAAAAGGTGTGGCCTTTGGGTTTGGTCCGGGAACAGATTTGGTTCAGGCAGTTGGGCGAACCCGTGACTCATCAGAAAACCTCCGGGCTCCGGTAGCTGGCCAGGAGGCAAGCCGGGAAGGGAAGACTGTTAGGCCCCGCCCTGGCCGAGAAGCTCCGCCCCATCGGGTGGCCCGGCCCCACCTTTTCTCAGCCCTCCCTCCTTTTCCTTCCCGCTGTGCCCGCCACTGGCGGCGGGAGCGGGAAGCATGGGCGCCTGGGGGGAGTTGGGGGCCGCGGCGGGTGGCTCGCTGCTGCTGTGCGCCTCGCTGCTGGGCGCGGGCTGCACGCTGGGCCTGAGCCTGGGCCGCGGGCGGGGGGCGGCAGACCGCGGGGCGCTCGCCTGGCTCTGCTACGACGCCCTGGTGCACTTCGCACTGGTAAGTGCTGTCACCTCAGACCCCGAAAACGCGGGCGGATGGCGACTCTCTTGATACCCCTTCCTCGTCCCAGGGAGTGTCCTGCAAAGGACTGGGACGAGTGGGGCGAGAAGTCTGCGGAGACCCGGGAAGTACAGGGAGGCGGTGGTGCTCGTGGCCTTTGCTCAGATACCGCGCCTCTCCAAGTTCCCAAGTCTATAAGGAGAGCGCAGCTACTTCAGTGGTGCCAATCCCTTTCCAAAAAAACAAAAACCCGAAGATAGTGATTTCTGTACTGTGTTATGTTAGTTTGATTGTCAGGTACTTGACTTTGGCTTACTTGACATTGTAACCTGTACTTAAATGTTGAACTGAAAATAACAGAGATTTTGAGCGCCCCAGAGGGAGCAGGGAAAGGCCATGGGGCGCGCTGCGCGAGTGCCGAGGGCCTGTACCAAAACAGAAAACCTCGCGTGCCTTGGTAGTAATCGCCATTTATTGGGTGACGACTGTGTCCCGGGCACAGTACTGTGTTTAAAATTTCGAATCTTTATAACACCCCATAAGCTAGTTATTGTCCCCATTTTATAGAGGGGGACAGATCCTGCAAAGTTAGGTGACTTTACAATGCCACACAGCCGACAGATTCTGAGTTAGTTTAGTCTGACTCCAGAGCTTGCACTCTATATATCACCGGGGCTTTAGGAAACGTGTCCCTAAATTTTCAACCCACTTTATAAATGGCCAGGAGGGTTGTATTTAAAGGAATTCTATTGAAATACCCCTACCCCATGCACACACCTTTTTCTTAAAGTTATTTTTAACTATGCCAAAACATTTTTATTGCTAATTTGATCTTAACCTGTGACTGATGTGAAGCCAAAGTCTTTACTATTGAGAGAGAAAGCAAAGTTTTCAATAATCACCTGGGTCTGTATTTGTCAGTCAGATGTGTACACATACCAGATATTACTGCAATGATAAAATTCCTTCTTTCATAACAGTCAACATGTGGAGGTAAGAGACAGTGATTATTTCCCTCAACTCCTTTATTTATAGAATTGATTTTTAAACTGTCAATGGACCCAAGGTCTCACAAAGAACGAGGGCAGTAAAACTGGTTGCTAGCCCTGCTTAAAGAAGAATGTATTGTAACACATTTTAGGTAGTAAAATACTAAAACGCATACCCATTTGTCTACCACCTAGTTTAAAATTAAGTCTACTTTTTCAAGCACAGACTGTTACAGGTAACACCACACACATCTCCACTTGTGGCACGTTGAAGTGTAGCTGGATGTGTGGGATCATTGCTCCACTCTCCCCGATTCCTGTTCTGAGGGAAATGTTCTCTACCCAGCCCCATCTTGTGCCATTTATCTGTCTTAGCTGCAGAATGTTCCACTCTATGATGTACAGTGCCTTAGTTCTTTAATTCTAAAATGCCCATTTTTGTTCACATATTAAAACAATGACATAACCACTATGGACCATTTTATTGATATTTTATGTCTCTGAAATTGGGGTATATCTTACAATTGGTGATGAAATATGGTAATTTATGATATTTACGTACAGTGCTTCAACCAGCATCTTGTATGCATATCTTGAGATTGGTGAGGAAGGCACTTGAATTAAGCGGTTAAGTCCTGCAAAAAAAATGCAGGCCCATATTATCTTTTGGTTGGGAGTTTACTGCAAGAAGACCCAGAGACATGGCCTGAGGTAAGCCTGCGATGTAAAGCCTGCGGAAACCTGGGAAGTATAGGGAGCTTGGCCAGAGATACTGCACCTCACAGAGTTCTCAAGTCTGTAAAAAGAGAGCGCAGCGTGCTTAGTGGTACCAAGCCTTTTACAAAAGAAAAACAAAAAACCTGAAGATAGTGATTTCTGTACTGTGTTATGTTAGTTTTATTGTAAGCTCCTCAAGGCCTTGGGTAGAACTGAAACCACAGTTCACTTGTTGGCACTAGAACCTGGGCTGCCTCTCCTCACCCCTGAAAACCTCGCTTCTCAGATGGGAGGAATGTTGGGACTGCTGGCCACCATCAAACGCAGAGCTCCCCCACTGGACTGAGTCCAGCTCCCTGATGTCCAAGCTGCAGGTCAGTTGGTTAGGCCTCGGATGGTTAGGCCTCCGATGGAGGACCGACCAGTGCACCTGGTAGGAGCCATGACAACAAGCAAATCAGGGGTGTGGCTCACTGGCCCTCAAAGGTTGCTAGGGGGTGATTCGTGCACTGGTGCCTCATGGGCTTTTCCTCATCTGTGATCTGGGGATAGCATTCTAAGCATTGCCAGAGCACGGAGGCAGATGTGTCTTCCTATATTTGGGAAACATCTTAAAGTCCAGATTGACTAGTTTACCAAGGGAGTAAGTGGGGGGACAGTCTGGTAAGGGAGCTGAAATGGCAGGTAAGACTTTGAGTTTTATCGTTTAGTAGGAAGCCATTAAAGAATTTCAGACAAGGAAGTAGCATAGCCAAAGCAGATCTTTTGAAAGATAATTTGGTGATGGTGTATTAAGTCAGAAACTGTGAAGGGTCTGAGATTTTATTTATTTTTTTTTGGGAGGAGGAACAACATTAGTCTTTGGTTACATATTGCTGTCATACTACGATGGCATAGTTGACTCTTTTAAGGAGGCTGCAGCTCACAGTGGCCCAAGCGGGGATCGAACCGGTAACATTGGTGTTAGCAGCACCACGATCCTACCAACTAAGCTAACCGATCACCCCCAGGGTCTGAGGTTTTACCCTTCTTACAAGTGAGCAAGTTAGTCTGGTTGATTCCTCAAGTCTCCCACGGCAATGCAGTGAGGGCCAGATGGTACCTGCTTATGCAGTGGGTGCATTACAGGAGAAGAACCTTCAAATTAGGCTCCCATCTTATATGGCTGCTGGTGACTTACTCCTACTTCTCTCTAGAGAGACATTATCTTCTCTCAGGCATGTAAACAGATCTTCCTAAGGGAGGGGTAGGCAAGGTCTTTATTTTTATTACCCTGGAACATCTTAGGAGGGAGTGGTCCCTAAGCTTTATTAGCCTGGAATGTCACCTCATATAAATACTCTTAAATTGGTGTAAATGCCTGTGCTCAGAGACCCCAGACAGTGCAGGAATAGGGGATATTCATGGAGAATTCTCTCCCAACCTGGTGCAGGGTGGATTGGAAAGGATAGTTAAACGGGGTGAGGAGATCAGCTAAAAGCAATTGCGGTATTTTGGAAGTGAGATGAAACAGAGCTGAGCTAAGGTGGTAGGGAAAGTTGAAATGGGGGGGAAGCTAAATACGGGAGACGTTCCGGGGGAGAATTGTGTAAGTCGCAGGGACTGCTTATACATTGGGGGTGGAGACGATCTTGGGGTTTAGAATTCAGCCGATGTGAGTAATGTTGATAAAGTTAACAAAGACAGGAAAGTCACATTTTAGATTTAATCCCCCCTATGAATCCGAAGACCTAATGTGTAGTTGAAGGGAAATGGCCAGAAGGCAACTGAAAATGCAAGACAAGCTGGAGAGACAAAGTCAAGGCAGAACAGAGTTGGAAGTTCTTGACTGCGTTGAAGGAGACAGCAGGAATCCCCGGGAATGAGTGACTTTTCTGAGCAAGAGAACAGAAAGGTGAAAAGGCTGAGGAATGAGAGCAGAGTCTTTTTAAATGTCTATATCGAAGTAGAAGAGCCAGGAATGCAAAACAAAAAGTGAGCAAGACTAAGAATCACAAATAGTGCTGGGTCCTGGGACCCAAGGAAGGGAATTTCAAGATCACTGTTAGTTGCTGCAGCACCATTTAAAAAATTTTTTAAAAAGTGAGGGCTGAGCCAGAGCCTTTGGGTCCAGCAATTAGAAAGGCCTTGGAAAGAGTGGTATTGCTTGAATGGAGCCACCAGAAGGTTAAGGCCAGGGCTTAGCAGGTGGGGTGAAGAAGAAACCGAGGCAGCATATGCAAGACTTTCAAGAGTTTGGGTTGGGGTAGGAAGCCAGTATTAGAAGGTAGCTCAAGAAACATCACAGGGGCAGGCGAGAGACCTTGGGTTCTGTTTAAGATGGGAAGGTCTGAGTGTGTTTGCGGGCAAATGATCGAGGGAAGAGTGAGGATGCAGAGAAGTGTGCTGTGTGGCACTTGCAGGCTGGTGCTGTGCCTGGCCATGGGAAGTGACTTCTGTCAGGGCAGAATCTGCCTGAATCTACCACTTACCCTCTGATCGAACCCCTCTGACTAGGCACTCCCACACATTCATCGCTGTGGAGCATAACTTAGGCTTGTTCTTCAGGGTGAAGGACAGTTGTCACGGAAAACCGGGACTTCAGTTGTCTATCCATTTGTTGTATCTTAATACCCATGGGTAGTCCTGCTTTGAGAAATCCTGAAGCCCCGCGGCTGCTTAAGTCCCCGTTACTGTGTGTATTTTGGACTTTACCCTTTTCCATGCAGCATTACCATCTGTTCCTCACCTTCCACTGCAATAACTTCAGCCTCTGATCTTGGGACTGTCTAAAAATGTCTTCCTCCTACTACTTGCTTTATATTAGGTCTGAAGTTGCCTCTTAATTCACAGTCTTACTGTCTCCAATTTTCCCTTTCCTTTCTTGGCATTGTCATCTTCGTCAGTTTTGCTCTGAGATAGATATTCTCTCTGGTAAATGAATTTATAGTCCTCATGCTGTTTGGCATACTGGGTGAATCACCGTTGGTATAGCTGTGCATTAATGATGGAGCTTTGTGATGGTTAATTTTGTGTGTCAACTTGACTGAGCCATGGGATGCCCAGATATTTGGTCAAACATTATTCTGGGTGTTTCTGTGAGGGTGTTTCTGGGTGAGATTAACATTTAAATTGGTCGACTGAGTAAAGCAGATTGCTCTCCCTCATGTGGGTGGGCCTCATCCAATCAGTCGAAGGCCTGAATAGAACAAAAGGCTGACCTTCCCTGGAGTAGGCAAGAATTCCTCCTGCCTGACTACCTTCAAACTAGGACATCGGCTTTTTCATGCCTTCAGACTTGAACTGAAACCATGGCTTTTCCTGAGTCTCAAGCCTGCCGGCTGTTAGACTAGATCTGCACCATTGATTCGCCTGGTTCTCAGGCCTCCGCACTCGGACTAGAACTGCACCGTCAGCTCCCTTGAGGCTCCAGCTTTCCCACTCACCCTGCAGATCTCAGAGCTTGTCAGCTTCCACAATTGCATGAGCCAATTGCTTATGACAAATTGATAGATAGATAGATAGATAGATAGATAGATAGATAGATAGATAGATAGATAGATATAGAGATATGAATACACATGTATATGCATATATGTCTATATACATAGGTAGGTATAGATAGATATACAGGTATATCTGCCATTGGTTCTGCTTCTCTGGAGAACCCTGACTAATAATACAAGCTTAGACATGGTCTCAAATTGAAAGCCCAAGGAATAGCACCCATCATGACCCACTGTTCGTTTTCTAGGGTATGGGTGGACAGCCCTTGTACTTCTGCAGACCAAAATTCAGTCTGTTTTCTAACATCATGAATAAGACATGTCACCTAGCAATAGGGATGGCTGTCTGTGTAGCCACATTTCAGAATGACACACTTTTTCCTGTTGTTCCTCATTTCTACATACAGTTGAGTGCCCACTTGGGTGTCAGGTGCTGTGCTAGCCACAGATAAAATGGGTGGCCGTGTCCTCTCAGAGCTTATGCAATAGCAGAGAGTTTTTCTCTTACTGTTTCATCTGAAGAACAATAGTTAAATTGGTTTGTCTCTGACAGCAAGAGCAATATGTTTCTCCCTTTTCACTTTGACTGCTTGGAAGCTCAGAGCCACATTAAGCTCTATAATAACAACAAAAGATGATCTGTATATAGTATATGTTTTTATTGGCCCCTGATCTGGATTGTTCTTCATTTTTATATTTTTTTCATAACTCATATTTAAAAGTTCTTATGTATGTTTTACCATTTCATTGAATGTTTTTGGTGTAATTGGCCTAAAATCTTTTATATACAGAGGAAGTATGTAAATACTTCAAAAAATTTTAATACTACTAAAATTGATTTCATTTCCTTTGAAATGGAAAAGATATTCTAGGGAAATATCTTATTTTTTTCCTTTATAACACAATATGTAACTATTTTGTGCTCCTCTAGCTCAGTGCCTGGCCTGGCCGGGTTTGTAGGAGCTATTCTGCAGTGTTGGTTAATATTGAATGGATAGAAGAATGATTTTATCCTTGTAATTTGTAGTAGTTATCAGTCATTTACATTTTAAGCCTCAAACTACTCAGATATCTAGAACGTCAGAGTCCTTTTTCTATGTCAGTCTTTGAAACAAAATTTGTTTAAATTGTGTATTCCCATGATCCTTGTGAAATGTATAACATTTACATACCTAAAAGGAAGAAAAAGATAAAATCAGCCAGAGATAATTATTGTTAGTATTCATAAGAATAGCCTTCCAGAATTTATATGAAAATATACATCCAAAGTTCTTTTTATGAAAATGGGATCATGCTATTCATTCTTTGTTGCTTTTTTTCATTCAACTATGTTCATTGCCCACGCATATCGGTATCTATTGAACTACCTCATAATTTGAAATAACTTCACAGGAGGCTATTAGACTTTATGTGTAATCTATTTAACCAGTCCAGTCCCTAATTATTGGACTTACAGGCTCTTTCCAGTTGCTGGCAATTATATAGAATGCTCTCTGTGCATTTTCAGGCAGTTGTCTAATTTTTGACTGAGGATGAATCCTGAAAATGGAATTGCTGGCTCTAACGGAAGCCAGTTTATAAAGACTTCAGAAAGTCTCTTAAATTTTACTTCAGAAATATTTTATATTGATACTAGTGGTAGTTCTCCTTTGTTCTAATGGATTATTATCGCTATAAGGGAAAGCAATTGAGATATATCTATAGTAACCAGCCACTTTTCTAAATTCTCTTTTCCCCCCTTCAGCTTCATTGAGTTATAATTTGTATTCAATAAAATTCACCAATTTTGATGGATTTGGGTGATTGTATACAGTTGTGTAATCACCACCACATACACAGTATAGAACATTTTCATCACTTTTTAAAAAGTTTTCTCATTCCCCTTTGAGATGATCCCAACCCGACCTCTGGCCCCAGAAAACACTGATCTGCCTTCTTGTCATTAAAGTTTTGCTGTTTGTAGAATTTCATATAAATGAAATCATATAGTGTATAGTCTTATATTTAGTATAATTTACTGAATAGTATCCCAGTATATGGATATATCCCAATTTACTTATTCATTTACCAGTTAATGAACATTTGGGTTGTTTCTAGTTTTTCACTGTTAAAAACAGTACTGCTATTAGCACTTGCTTACAAGCCTATGTGGACATAAGTTTTTATTTGTCCTGGGTAAGTGCCTAGGCGTCGGATTCTTTAACTAGAGTAGGAACTGCCGAACTGTTTTCCAAAGGGGCTGTACCATTTTCCATTCCCACCAGTGACACTTGAGAGTTCCAGTTGCTTCACATCGTCACCAGCACTCAGTGCCTTAGTCAGCTTGGGCTGCTGTCACAAAAATACCACAGACTGGGTGGCTTAAATAACAGACACTTATTTCTCATTTTCTGGAGGCTGGAAGTCCAAGATCAGGTGCCATGATGGTCTGGTGAGAGCCCACTTCCGGGTTGCAGACAGGTGCCTACTTGCTGTGTCCTCACAGGGCTGAGCGCGAGCCCTGGTTTCCCTTCTTCTTCTTAGATTATAAGGACACCGATCCCATCAGGGGGGCCCTACCCTCCTGATCTCATCTAAACCTAATTACCTCCCATGGGCTCCACCTGTAAAGACCATCACAAGGGGGGTTAGGTGTTTGACAGATGCATCTGGGAGGACACAAACATTCAGTCCATAACCCTTAGTATTGTGATTTGTGCTGCTGCTCTCTTTTCTTGTAGTTATTCTAAGAGATGTGTATGATCAACACTTGTGTAGTGTTAGCTGGCACTTCCGTGATGTCTAGTGATGTGGAACATCTTTTCATATGTTTGTTTGCCACTCACATATCTTCTACTGGGAAATGTGTTCAAATCTTTTTGCCCATTTTTTAAATTAATTTTTTTGAGATAATTATAGAGTCACCTGCAGAGAGAGGACAGATCCCATGTACATTTTACCCAGGTTCCCCAATGGTCACATCTTGCAAAACTGCAGTATAATATCACACTGAGGATATTGACATTGACAGTCAAAAGGCAGAACAAGGATCGCATGGTCAGTTTCAGACACTTAGGAGGTTACACATGAGTCAACGCCCCCGTCCCCGCCTTTCCCCCTCACCCAGCCCCGTCTCCCAGGTTCTCCTGAGAATAGGACAGGCAGCCAGTAGCTCCCCTTCTCTTGTACCCTGCATTCCTAGCGAGGCTCGTGCTGCTGCTGCCACTACTGCAGGCCACTGTGCCCAAGGAGAGCCTAGGCTGCAATGCTGCTGCGCTACCATCACTGCGGCCCTGGTCGGCGGGGCTGGGGAACTCCATCACCGACACCCAACCTGCTGGCAATGACCGAGACCCTGGAGAATGGTCTTGTACCTCCCAGTCTGTCTTGAGGAAGCTTCACGATGCCAGTCAAGGCTCCAGCAAAGCAATGGCATTAAAGGTTTGGTGGCCCCATGGTTAGAAGCGCTTTGGCAGTTCCTCATAATGCTTTGGGCAGCCTCATTGAGTTGGGGGGGGCAACTCCTCAATACGAGGGATCTAGAGGCTCGAGTGGCACAACTCTCCCTCCAAATGCAGAGAGTATCTCTGGGGCGGTGGGCACTTCTCCCTGCCACTTCTTGTATGCCACCCCATAGTAGGTGACCACCACGCAGTTTCCCAGGGACTGAGGGCATTCCCACAGTGAGGTGGTCACCTACCTGCTCCTCTCCTCTCACTTCCTGCCTACGAACCTTTTCCATGTACCCTTGACCTTCTGTCTCCACCAGCTTTTCTGTATCCTTTCTGTTGTCTTCTGTCTTCTCCCTCCAGAAAATCCGACTCTGGACACTTTTTACCCCATTTACCTGCAACTGCCAAAGGTAAAGAAATAGCAATTTGAAGACATCAAAACAGCATTCTGTTTATATTTCAACTAAGGCAGAACAACCAGCTTTTAAAAAATAATACAAAAATTTGGGCAAAAGAAGTAAGCTTGTTTATCCCAAGTATTTAGAATGATTAGTTCCTTGAGGGGAAAGGCTTTTTACATATTCTGGGCACATGCACACATACTTGCACCCAAACACCCAACTCCAACCGTGTACCCTGGGAGAAACCCTGTCTGATGGCCCGAGGCAGATTTTATTGCTACTTTCTGTTTAATCGTTATGTTCGCTATTTCCCCAGTTCTTTGTAAATTCTCTATCACAATGTTTCACGAGTTTTTTTGAGGGTGTGGGGGAGTTACTACCTTCCTTTGAGTCCCTTGAGGGCAAAGACTGTTACTTTCCCATCTTTGCATCTTCAAAGATGCACTGCCTGGCAGCAGAGTTCTTTGGCAAAGCTGATTTCATCCTAAGACCCCAGATACTTGGGACCATCAGCTCCATTAGCAGGATGAAAAGCAAGTTGGCTAGAGCTGGCTTTCCACTCATCCAGGGAGAACATGTTTCTGCCCATTCAAAACGGTGGCCCCAAAACGTCACCACTTTGTGGAAGAGATTCGGAAAAAGCTTTTGTTATTCAAGAGTGGTACACGTTTTTTTTAAAGTCACTATCCTGTTTGAACACATTGTTGATTACTTTTGGAACAAAAGGAGAAGGCAGTGTAGATTGCCAGTTTTGTCATTCAAATACAAGTTTCTAAGGACAGTGGTATGTTCAGTGTCAAACCTGTCAGTGAAGCTCTTAGAGGCAAGAACCTCTGATTTATTTAGTCAGACTAATTCAAGTGACAGGCAGATACACACAGCAGCAGGGGCATGGCAGCTCATGGACACCCAGCAGAAGCTGAGATCTAGCCTCCTGGAGTCTGGAACTGAAGGGTGGTTCTGAATCAGAGGCAGCTGTGTGCTAAGGTGACTTTCCCCGCCTCCTGGCTCCTGTAGGCCTGCTTCTCTTTCTGCCACTTGCTGACTTTCTCGTTTTTTTGTTTTTTTGTGGGGGTTTTTGTATCCCATAGCATCTACCTGTATCCATGTTTTATGGGTTGAATAGTGTCCTCCCCACCCCCCAAAAAAAGACATGTTGGAGTCCTAACCCCCAGTACCTCAGAATGTGATACTTAGCAATAGGGTCTTTACAAAGGTAATTAAGTTCAAACGAGGCCATTATGGGGGGGCCCTCATCCCCCATAATACAGTACAACTGTTGTCCTTATGAAAGGGGGAAATGTGGGCACAAAGACACACGTATTGCATGTGAACATGAAGGCAGAGATCAGGGTGATGCTCCTGGAAGCCATGAAATGCCAAATATCACCATCAAACTACCAGAAGCTTGGGGGAACCACCCTCAGAAGGAACCAGCCCTGTCGACACCTTGGTTCTGGATGTCCAGCCTCCAGAACTGAGAGACGATAAATGTTTGTGGGTGTTTTGTTTGTTTGTTTGTTTCATTAAACTTTTTAAACATTTATTTTAAGTGTGTTTTTCCAGCACCCATCAGCTCCAAGTCAAGTAGTTGTTTCAATCTAGTTGTGGGGGGTGCAGCTCACAGTGGCCCATGTGGGGATCCAACCAGCAACCTTGTTCTTAAGAGCTTCGTGCTCTAATCAACTGAGCTAACTGGCCGCCCAGTGTTTGTGGTTTTAAGCCGCACAGTTTGTGGTACTTTTTTCTGGCAGCCCTAGCAAATTACTATATCCTGCTTCTTGGTAACTTGAGTTTATTCATAACATAGATTTATTCTTGGCCTCTCATGACCTCTGCTACATATTAGTTTTCAGAATCAGTTTGGATTCGTTCCCTATTTCTGAGTTTGTGTTCCAGAGAGTAAGAATTTCATTGGCCCAGCTCATCCCTGTCCCTCCTTGTCCTCTGGTCCAATCACCTAAAGCCAGAGCAGTGGCTGTCACAGTGTAGAACATGGTTTCCCACAGCTGACCCCTCTGTGGGGAGTGGGGGTAGAGTCCCATATGGGGACAGCGTGCATCACGACTAACACTTTTAAGGGAATGTACTGTGTACTGTGTACACAGTACTGTGTACAGTACTGTGTGTGGAAAATGAGAGAACCTTGTCTAAGAATTGTATTTAGGGGCCAACTAGTCCGATCCCCCTGTTGAAATAGGAATTTTACTAATGGCCTAGAAAGACATAGAGTCATATCCACCCTTTGCTTGAAAACTTTCAGTCAAAGCTCTCTTTCCAAAATGAACAGCTCTAGTTGCAAGAAAATTCTCCCGTATGTTGAGTTGAAATTAACCTCCTTATGACTCTCCTCATTGGTCCTAGTTCTCCCCTCTGTGTAAACCAAAGGGAATCCTCTGTCTACCCAACAGCTCCTAGTGTGAATGCCTTCCACCATTTCTCATGACATGGCTTCCGGCGCTTTTCTTTGCTGTCAGTCAGCCTCATACAGGCCACAGGTTGCCTTTTCAGTGCTGTGCCAATTGCTCAGCATTGTTCCAGATGGTGACTGACCATTATTCAAGAAGTCTGGGGCATGGCCTTTGGGGTCCACAAATGAGCTTTTGAATGCTGGCTCTGCCGTTTACCAGCTGTGAAACCTTGGGCTCCCTTCACTCCTATAAATGCTTTCTGGAAGGAGAAGGGGAAGGAAGGAAGGATACTTCCTGTCTCAGTTTCCTTATTGTCTTAGTTCATTCTGGCTGCTGTAAAATACCACAGACTGAGTGGCTTATAAACAACAGACACTTGTTTTTCACAGTTCTGGAGGCTGGATGGTCAGGTGAGGGGGGCCCTTTTCCAGGTTCATAGCTGATGCCTTCTCGCTGTGTCCTCACTTAGTGGAAGGGAAGTGGGATCTTTCAGGAACCTCTTTTCTAAGAGAACTAATCCCGTTCATGAGGGCCCCACCCTTATGACCTAAGCTCCCAAAGGCCCCAACTCCAAATACCATCATCTTTAAGGGGGTAAGATCTTAACATATGAATTTTGAAGGGCCACATTCAGACCACAGTACTTATCAGTAATAAAGTATGGAAATCATATTTTCTTCAAAGGGTTGTTATGAGGATTAAATAAAGCTTTGTCACGTAGGGCGGTGCTTCTCAAACTTGACTTTGCACAGGAATCACCTGGGGATCTTTTTACAATGCAGATTCTGATTCCTCAGGTCAGGGTAGGGTCCGAGATTCGTATGTGGACCAAACTGCCCCACTGGGGCCTGTGCCATGCTGTGGCTCACAGGCCACACTCAAATCGAAACAATATAGGACACCTGGCACAGTGCCTGGCGTTGAGCAGGGTTCAGTCAATGTCAGTTCTCTCGTCCTCTGTGCCTTTCATGACCCCTCCTATCCACACTCTGTGTTTGAATGAACGTTTAATTCTCATCCAATTCCTATGTAATACAGTGGTAATGCATATAACCCATTAAGAGGAGCCTTGGAAAATTTCCTTTCACATCCTTAATCTGGGAAGCAACAACTGCCTGGGCGAAGAAGGGTGTATCCTTAAAAGGGGACAAATATTTTTCAAGTCCTAAACCAAACACTAAGCTGCAGTGTTGTAGGAATAATAGAATTTTGTGTAGCCGTTTGATACCCCTAGTTCTGAAAGGACCCGCCCCCCATCTGCTGGGGCAGGTTCCATCAAATGGAACACCTCGTCTCATTAAGTGGACGACAGCTGGGTAGCATACATTTATGAAGTCACCAAAGCCTTGTCATCGGGGTGCTGTAGGAGGGCTGAAGCAGCTGATCCTTCTGGAAACAGTGATGGATGCTATTGCCATGGCATAGAAAAATCAAGTCTGATTAAGCTGAGGTTTCATGAGTCAGATTAGAAAAAGCGAATAAATTTTGACAGGATTTACGTACTGATGCTATTCTTACTCCGCTTTACACTCCCACTCTTAATAATGAATATTGCACTATTTTCTCTAGGTCTTCATTGAAACACACTTAAAAAATAAAACAGTGAAAACAAAACAAAAACCTCGCAAATATATCCAAATACAAATTCAGCCTTTACAAATACAAACACAAATTACAAAAGAAGTTTGTGTTCTTTTTTATTTCTACAAGGACTTTTTTGTGCTAAATTTTTCTTTAATGGTTGAAATGGTCATTCTCTATAAAGCGGTCATTTAATTATAGACAGCAGTAGCTTGCATAGTTTAAGCATTTATTTAAATCTGAGTTTTAATTTGTAGCTGTCTTAAAGTCTATAAAATATGTTGTAAAAATTACATGTCTGGAACATCTTAAGTGAAAAATGAGACGGGCCTTTGTTACTTAATTTTATTTGCCATGATACATTTTAACTTTTAAGCTGATTTCATTAGCAGCTCGTTAGGTAGATATAGTAAAATCATGTTTTAGAACATCTAATATGAACTTTTCTATTAATTTTGTTTTTTAATTGAGATATAGTTGGCATATGTAATATTAGTTCCCGATGTATAACAATGATTCAATATTTGTATATATTGTAAAATGATCACCACAATAAGTCTAGTTAACATCCACCAGCATAGTTACAATTTTTTTCTTGTGATGAGAACTTTTAAGATCTACTCTCTTAGCAACTTTCAAATATACAGTATAGTATTATTATAGTCACCATGCTGTGCATTACATCCCCATTTCCCATTTTTAAACCAAAATTCCTGATACTTTAAAATTTTTGAATAAATGAACATTATAGAATTTTCCTCATAACCCTCTGGATTAATAGTAGAAAAAAATAATAGCGGGGAGAAACTATTTTAAATATTCATAACTACCTAATAACATATACATGAAAAATATCTTGAAGGCTACCATGAAACTCAACAATGGTGTCTGTGGGGGCTGAGACTGGGGGTCAGGAAGGAAAGAGACTTTTTTTACCGTTCACTTTATACCTTTTTGTATGTTTTTTTTTTTTTTTCACTTTCAGCATGTGTCCCTTTTAAAATAATTTTTAAAAAATAAGTTTTAATAGTTGAAATAGTACAGGTACAGCACCAGAAGAAACGTCAGAGAAAGGAAAGAAAATTCCGCCGGAAAGCCCACATGCTGTAGGTGATGTGGGAGCGCAGCCCTTTACAGGGACAGCTCACTGCGACCCGAGAAGAGCTATTTTCAGGGCGAGCAGAAGCCAGACCCTGCTCAGCTTCTCTGCAGGGACAGCAAGAGAGAACTCCCTCAGTATGTCACCCAGAGCCAGGCGGACCCCAGGGCTGCCATTTTGATGGCTGGTAATTTGAAGAGGGAATATGAATAATGAGTTTTTTCCTTTCTTTTTTAGTCATACCATTGCCTCTCCTTACGTTTCATTGTGTGTGTGTGTGTGTGTGTGTGTGTGTGTGTGTGTGTGTGTGTGACTTCAGGCTGGCAGAAGAGCCTGCAGGAGGTAGGCAGGTTTACTCTGTGGTTTTGTTTAATTGAGGCTCTCGAATAATCGGGAGACTCACAGTAATGATGACTGTTGGAATACCAGTCTGTTTGCTATTAAAGTCCATCTGAAAGAGAAAACGATAGCAAACGGCTTACTTTTTTGCAAGGCGCTCTGCACGCTCGCTGTGTGCTGCTGGCAGTTTCCGGCTTTGCGTCGCTGTTCTCGTTTAGGCTGATCCAGACACCCGGGCCACTTGGGGTCTGGCAGGATCCTGGGAGAGCTGAGCCTCAGGCGGTCTGGAGGCCTCGGTGCACAGTTCCTTACGACTGTGGTCTGGAGGCCCTGCTTGCACATTAGAAGGATGAAGGCAGAGGGCCTCCGGGACATGCAATCCGAGTCGGCAGACCAGAAACTCAAGGGGCACCTGTCTCTGAGCTAAGGGAGCACCAAGCGCTGTGGCTGGTTTCCTCTAGTAATGCAACAGTTGGCTTCGACAAGTTGCTGCGTATCTTTTTTAAATTAAGGTTTACCATTAAAAATTTCAAGCATTCACTAATGTAGAGAGAGTAGTATAATGAACAGATTCAACACGTTCAAAATTTGATGCGCTTGCTTCATCGTCGCGTTTTTCTTTTCCTCCTTCCCTCCCTTTTCTATGTTTCTCCCTCCCTTTTTCTTTCCTTATTGCGGAAACATTTTAAAGGGAATCCAGACCTCCTGTCTTTTTACCCTTCATCCTCAGTAAGTCTATCCCTAAAAATTCAGGTTGCGATTCCTAAGGGACAGGTGTCTGCCTCTCACACTATTGTAGGAATTACAGTAGCACAGGACGGCTTGAAGACATCATCATGTCCAGTCAGAGAGTCTACCCAGGTGGCCTCCTCGTGGCTTGGGAATGGGCAGGCATAAAACTCATGGGGTCATTCCCCCTGGAAAGGCTGGGGCTGAAGCAGACACTGACCCCACAGCCCTCTCTGTGGCCCCTTCCTCCACCTAGTGTGCCTAAGCCACTGCTCATGAACCGCACCAGTGAGGTGAATGGACCTAAGCAATAATGAGCCTTCCAAGTGCTGCCCTTAAGGCTTCTGATCAATAAGAAACACTCTATCAAAAGGTGAAGATGTGGATCTAGTCTAATTCTGCTGATTACTCTTTCATGCATTCAGTTATTCATTCATCAAACTTCTATTGAGTGGTTTATTCTGTACCTGTTTTTCTTTGTTTGTTGTTGTTATTTTGTTTTTTGTTTTTTAATCAGGAACTTGAAGCCCAGAGAGCTAAAAGTAGCAGGGAATATAAGCAATAGAATCTGTTGTATTTGTGTTTGCTCAGTTTACCCAGGTCTCCAGAGTACAACACAATGCTCTTCCCTACACACCCATTCAAACCCTCCTTCCCGATGATAGCAACGCCCTCTGTATGGCTTTTGCCACTTACCAGGTACGTTTCATCTGATCTTTAGAACTTCAGGGTGCTTGTTGAGCTCAAACATGAATTTTAGTTCCAGATGGCTAGACCTTGACCACCTCTTATGATTAAAGGTTTTTGGAGCTGATAACCTTTCGTGTTTATTCTGCAAGTTAATATACACTTAATGCTCCAGAGCCTAGAAATAAATTTAAGGGTGGAGAAAAAAATGCTTGATGGTTCATTTATATAAAATGTGAATTCCTAGAAGGAACTATTCTGTCTCCATTCTCTACAATTCTGCAGGTAAGTTTGGCCCTTGGCAAATAGGAGCTAATGTTTTCAGTGACAATAATGTTAGGCCTCTGTTTGGTCAGAACAGATTTGGTTCAGAAGCCCCCAAAGACTCGCGAGGCCCATGTAGCCAGTCGCATTCTGAAGCTGGAGCCTCTGCCTCCTCTGCCCGATTTGCTCAGTTTTGCATTGAGTCTATCACTGGCTCAAATTAAACCACAGATAGTACGTACAGCCCAGGCTGACCTGTGCTTGTCAACTTACGTTCCTCGTAGTGAGTTCCTTTAGGATAAGATCAGGCCAATCTCAGAATCACAGAACTTTCCAGATGGAACCTTGGTTCCCTGAAACCCTGATATTGACACACTCACCACTTTTTTTTTTTTTTTTTAAGATTTTATTGGGGAAGGGGAACAGGACTTTATTGGGGAACAGTGTGTACTTCCAGAACTTTTTTCCAAGTCAAGTTGTTGTCCTTTCAATCCTAGCCATGGAGGGTGCCGTTCAGCTTCAAATTGTTGTCCTTTCAGTCTTAGTTGTGGAGGGCGCAGCTCAGCTCCAGGTCCAGTTGCCGTTGCTAGTTGCAGGGGGCACAGCCCACCATCCCTTGCGGGAGTCAAACCGGCAACCTTGTGGTTGAGAGGATGCGCTCCAACCAACTGAGCCATTCGGGAGCTCAGCGGCAGCTCTGCTCAGGTGCCGTGTTCAATCTTAGTTGCAGGGGGCGCTGATCACCATCCCTTGCGGGACTCGAGGACTCGAACTGGCAACCTTGTGGTTGGGAGCCCACTGACCCATGTGGGAATCGAACTGGCAGCCTTCGGAGTTAGGAGCATGGAGCTCTAACCACCTGAGCCACCGGGCAGCCTCACCACTTTTTACGGTCTTCTTTTCCTGCCTTTGATCTGAATCTGTGGTGGCACACCCTACGTACAGGGAAAGGTTATAAGCCCTTAGAGTTGTCTTGAGGGAAGTATCAAATAGTTGCTAATGCTTTTGGTACATGGCCTACTTTAGGAAGGAAAGCCGTGTGTTTGTGTGTCTGTTTGGCTCCATTTTTACATAAAACACAAGGGCATCTTTCTAAGTAAGTCATCATGTAAACTTGTCCTTAATTCAAGGTTAGCAAATACTGAACACAAAATACCATCCTGGGTACTTGAGGATTCTAAGAGAAAGAACACAACATCTCAGACCCTAAAGGTGTATATTATCTAATGGGGACTGGAGATCCATAACCAGCGGACAGTTGATGATTATAGAAACACAAATTTAGTAACAAGGGAGAGTGAGAAATTAATCCTCACTAGGTTTGGGAAGGTTTCTTGGAAGAAGCAGAGTTTGAGCTGGATTTTAAAAAGGAAGAGAACTTCAACAGGTAGTTAGAAAAGGGAACAAATTTGTTATACATTCACAGATCCCTGCATGTTACAGATTGCCAAGTCTCCATCTTGCTGTCACATAGAGTTGCTTCTGGTGAAAGGTCTTGGACCTAATGTGAGAGTCCATGTTTTGCTAATGGCTCTGGTTGAAGAGATTGCTAGTGGAAGTCATGTCTAATTTTAGGATAAGATCCCCATCTCATTTTAGGAAGTCCTTCATCTTCTAGATAGATGGACTGTGAGGCGTTAGAGAAGGCCTCATTGCCCCTACTGGCCAGTCCAGTGGACATGTTTTGCCTAGAAAGTTCCCAGGCCAAGCCAGGGAAGTGGTGTGGATTTCCTGCTATGAGTCTGCTAAAAATAAGAAATCAGTTGGTGATCCTGAGTGGGAAAAGTGTGACTTCTGCCATGATGCTGAAAAAAATATCGATTGGTGAAAATAAAGATTTGCAAAGTGGACTGAGAGAACTTGTTTAAAAACACTGCTGTTTATCTCATACATAATTTTTAAATCTTCATTAAAGAATATAATTTTTATATATACTCTGAAATAAACCACATTTATTTATTAAGTAACTTATAGAGTGTCAAGAAAAGACAAAATAAACCAGCTGGAAAGCCTCTGTTCAGCAGAGATAGGAGTAGATAAGAAGCTAGAAGATATTAATGAGATGGGGAGAAAGTCAAGTTTCTTCTCTCAATCAGAGAAAAAGAAAGGCAATTATAAACTGTAGCATAAACAAAAATATAAGAAAGTCAGGGCTCTTACAAGAGACTCACTTCAGATTGAAAGACACACAGACTGAAAGGAAAGGGATGGAAAATGATATTTTATGAAAATGGAGACAAAAAGAAAAAGCTGGGTAGCAATACTTATACCAGACAAAATAGACTTTGAAACAAAGGCTATAACAAGAGACGTAGGGACCCAGTAAGTCCACTTCTGGGTATTCAAAGAACTAATTCAAAAAGACATATGAACCCATATGTTCACCGCAGCACTATTTACAACAGCCAAGATACGGAAGCAACCTAAGTGTCGGTCAATAGATAAATGGATAAGTTGTACATATATACAATTGAATATTACTCAGCATAAAAAGAATGAAATCTTGCCATCTGCAGCAACATGGATGGACCTGAGGGTATTGTGCTCAGTTGAGTAAGTCAGAAGAGAAAGACAAATACCATATGATTTCACTTACATGTGGAATCTAAAAAACAAGACAAAGAAACTCATAGATACTGAACATTTTGATGGTTGCCAGATGGGAAAGGGATTGGGGAGATGGGTGGAAAAGGTGAAGGGATTAAGAAATACAAATTGGTAGTTACAAAATAGTCATGGGGATGTAAAGTATAGCAAAGGGGATATAGTCAATGATATTGTAATAACTATGGTGTCAGGTGGGTACTAGATTTATCGGGGTGATCACTTCATAAGTTATATAAGTGTCTAATCACTATGCTGTACTCCTGAAACTAATATAATATTGCATGTCAACTGTAATTGGAAAATAAATAATTATTTTTAAAGAGAAAGGAAGTCATGGCTCAAATATGAAGCCAACTGAAATACAGCATGATTTTGAGAAATTTATGAGGGTGGGAAAGAATATTCCATTTGCCACATTCTCCTTAAGTGACACAGGAGTCAAAATACTGGCTCTGTAAGGAAAAAAGTTGTGATGCATTGCGGTAAATGATATTTACATAATCACCATATTATAAATGCTTTTGACTGGCTTTTCAACTTTTAAAATCTACTTATCGATAAAATAGGGAAGACAAATATGTTTACAGAATAGGAATGGAAATATAATCGATCTCCACAACGTACAAGCAAAGTGGACGGAAGCTGAGAGTTGGAAATGGGAGGAGAGGGAGAAAGCTTGGTGGGGGCTGTCATGCTCATCTTATAGGGTAAGTCCAAATACGCAATATTGATGAAGGAGTAGGTGAGGTTTTAAGTTGATTACTTAAGTTACAAATTTGGGTAACTAATAGAAGAATGAAAGAGAATAATATAGCTATTGAAGGGGTTCAGAACATGCCTCTCCAAAATATGCCACTTTGGCATATTGATTATTTTGAGCCGAAGGCATCTGAGAAACAGCAGGTGCAGGGAGGGTTCTCTGATTTCCCCCTTTCTACCTAAAATCAAGTGATAGTTTCCCATGATAAAGGTGCCCTTCCTGTACCAGGAAAGGAAGAACATTCTCATCACCAGAGGCTGGACGTGAATGCCCAAATGAACCTGTGCAAACAAACCTACTCAAATAACCCTTATCTTCTACTAGTTTCCCCCATATATTTCTTAGTTGCTTTTCCACAATTGACTGTCCCTAGTTCACGCCCCTTGTCTTCTTATATCCCTGTCATTTATCATTCTTTTTGTGAAAAGGTGTTTTTTTTGAAACCTCCATGTATAAGTAAAAATATTAAATAAAATTTGTATGCTTTTCTCTTGTTAATCTGTCTTACGTCAGTTAATTCTTAGGCCACCTGCAGAACCGAAGAGGTTTGTAGAAGGAAGTTTTTCTTCCCCCATCCTACCCAAAACTGGAAGGACTGGGAAAGGGAAGGGAAGCAGTATAAATTAAATAATTTTTCAGGGCGGGCAGTTAATAAATAATATCCAAAGAAATATCAGTATAAATATATTGTGAGCTATGAAGATAATCCCCAGAACTACAGACAGAAATGGTTATAAGTGGTAACTTCTGGTACTAGAACTCAGCAGAGATTAGGCAGAGACACAATTTTAATGTTATTTAAGCAATTACTTTGGTAAAAAGAAATGAGAAAAAAAAGTTGTATTGACCAGCAACAAATTTGTTCCAAGGAGCAACATAACAATCAGATAGCCCAGTGAATTCTAGTTAATTGGTTTTTGAAACTTTAGGCAAAGAAATACTTCAATGATAGAGAATTACTAGGTATAATTGCAGATATTTCATTACCTAATATTTTAAATGTAGCCTATAAGCATTTTTAAATTTCCTAAATTTGCCCTTAGGCAGGAAAAAGAACTAGTTCAACTCTAGTATAGATATTTGAATGCCACTTTAGTTAAGAGATCTTAGATTTTTTTTTTTTAAGTGACATAAAGTGAACTGCTGTGAGGTAATCCAGAATTTAGTTTATTCAATATAACATTTAAGCTGTTTCCTTGTGCAAAATTTTCAACTTATTTTTCCCCCATAAGAACACACCTCTGGTTTTATAATGCCAATCATTGAAAAAAGAGCATTTATTATATAAACATTAGCTTTGGACTTACTCATTTCCAAGGTCAGGGAGCCAGGCTCCAGGATAGCACCCCTCCGTCTCCCCCAGGGGCTGCGTAGGTGTGCTCTGAGGGTGCCGGGTGCGGTGGGGTGGGGTTGGGGAGGGACGCTGCCTTGCAATACCATGTATGTGCGGTGCCATCCTGTGGTCGTGATGTTAAACTAGAGCATGTTTTCATTTTCTTCTCTCTAGGAAGGCCCTTTTGTCTACTTGTCTTTCACAGGAAACATTGCAGAGTCGGATGGCTTGATTGCCTCATTGTGTAAGTAATTTGAAATGTTTGCTTTTGAAGTGTTTGCGGAGATTAATTGCAAGTGTGGCTGTCAATTAAATGAGTACCTGTATCCCATCCTGTATGATTCCATTTATGTAAAATGCCCAGAATAGGTGAATCTGTAGAGACAGATTACAGATTAGTGGTTGCCTGGGGGTGGTAGGAGAGGAGGGGAATATTGGGGGGAGGGAGAATGGAGAATGACTGATAAGGGGTATACGTTTCTTTGATGGGGTGATGAAATGTTCCAAAATTAGATTGTGGTGATTCAAATCTGTGAATTCACAAAAACCCACAGAATGGTATACTTTAAACAGGTGAATTGTATGGCATGTGAATTATATCTTAATAAAGGTATATATTAAAAATATAGTGCACATTGCAGCATTTGCAGTATTTAAACTGGATGTCTTTCATACTTTTAATATCAACTTTCACATATGTGTGTGTCTGTGTGTCTTGTAGATAACTTCCAAAAATCTTCTTGCACTACAGAGATATTAACTAGTTTTCTTATCCTCTTCATGCTCACTATAAATCAGTCCACATTCAATCAGTTAGCGTTAGCTACCTCCCACGTGCCACATCAACACCGACAAATCCCTGAGCTGGGCAGCAATGGGGCCCTGTGCCTCTGTGATCGCACTGCCTTGTGCAGAGTAACTTTTTTCAGATTTTGTGTCTGAAATTCCTCGTTGTGTATCTCCTTTCTTCCATGCTGCTGAAATGATCTTCCCCAGCCAGGATTTGTGTTGGGACTCCCGTTTACCACTCGTGTTAGGAAACTCTTCTAAGAGAATTGAGTCAGCTACAGTTAGTGCTTCTCAAGGCAAAACGTGTGTCATCTTGGATGCCTCTCAGGTCCGAGCCAGGGGTAGCTCAAGGAGCCTGAGCCCCGCGCCTGGAGTCCTCCCAGCAGCTGTGCACCTTTTTGGTGAGTAAGCCAGATTAAACTGTGCTTGAGAATTGCTGGGGAAACGTAGGGGCTTGAGGACTCCAGCCTAAGCCACTGTCCTTCCACCCTGGCGGCCCTGCCTGGCATCAGAGAAAGGGAACAGCCCAGATTTGGCTCAGTCCCATGAAATGCAAACATCTCACTTGATTTTTATCAATCCTGTTCAGTTTACATTTTCACCTTAAAAAAAAGTGAAAACTCTTGTTTATGGAGGTGCCCTTTTTTCTCGTGAAAGTGAAAATCCAGTAGATCATTTAAAGTATTGCTTCTTGGGCTTTAAAGAGCACTAATTGCCTGGGGATCTTGTTAAAATCCAGATTCTGATTCACAGGAAGGCCTCCCAAATGTTCATCTGTGAACTGTCCTTTGATTCACCAAGGATGCAGAGCTGGGCTGTTGACATCATATAGACCCTGTTAAAGAAAAACTATTCGTGAACTAGTTAAAGATAGTCAGGAAGACTTTATTCAACAGGGACCACTGCAATGGGGGCTTTGCTGTAGGGGAAAGAGATCGGGCTCCACTCTAAATATAACAAGGACAGGTGGAGACTGATAGCCAAGGAGCAAGGTGGGCTCAGTGGCTGGAAAATTACTAAGAAGAAACAACAAGGCTGGGCGGATGCTTCATAGACCCACTAGCAGGATTGTTGCTGGAGGCAGGCCAGGGTGATAAGGTATGGAGGGTGGGGGACGAGGAACGGGATCAGACAGCTACATCCCCTTGTTCACTGCAGCGTTGTTTACAACAGCCAGCACAGGGAAACAACCTAAGTGTCCATCATAGATGAATGGGTAAAGAAAATGTGGTGTATATATCCAGTGGAATATTATTCAGCCATAAAAAAGAAGGAATATCTGCCATTTGATGGACCTTGAAGACATTATGCTAAGGGAAATAAGTCAGACAGACCATATGATCTCACTTACATGTGGAATCTAAAAAACAAACAAACCCAGACTCACAGAAAGATCAGATAGGTGGTAAACAGAGGCAGGGGTGGGGGATGAGGGAATTAGATGAAGGTGGTCAAAAGGTACAAACTTCCAGTTATAAGATCAGTAGTACTGAGGATGTAATGTGCTACATAGTAACTATAGTTAACACGGCTGTAAGTTAAGACAGTAAATCAATCTTAAGTGTTCTCATCACAAGGAAAAAAAACAAAAAACATTTTTTCTTTTTTTTAATCTATATGCAATGATGGATGCTAACTAAACTTGGGGTAATTGTCTCACAATATATGTAAGTCAAGTCATTATGCTCCACACCTTAAATCTATATGGTGCTGCATGTCAATTATAATCTCAATAAAACTGGGGGGAAAAGTGATCAGATACCAAGAACTGGGACTTTCGCTAAACTATCTCAGCTGGATTCTTGCTAAAACTGGACTAAGCAGGGACCGAGCCCAAGGTTATTGAGAAATGGGTGCTAAGGAGTCAGAAAGTCTTTGTTACCCCATCGTCTCCCAGTCTCCGCTCTGTGGGAAGGGCACAGCCATGGCTCAGGTCCGAGAGACCTACTCCAGCCTTGAGAGTGCATCCTTCCCTCTAAACCTCTGCCTAAACCTGAGTCAGTCACTAACGAATGAGCACAGACAGCATTAGGCTTATTAATGCTGTTTGCCCTTCTGCTGTCTAGGTATTTAATCAGCAAGGAGATGGTCAGGGTTAAGCAGTAGATGAGGAGGTAGGTACCAGAGGCTTGTTACGCTGGGACTGAGGGGTGGCAGGACCTGCTTTTACTGTCCACCTCCCTACCCCTGCCTTCCTGTCTGGCATTAACCTTGAACCCCCACCCCACCCCCACTGTCTTCTTCAGCTTTGCTGAATTAAATATAGTTTCAGACATATCGTGTGCTCTTAGCTCCAGACCTGTGCATGTGCTCCTCCCTGAAACAGCTCCTTCACCCAGTTCAGGAGTCACCTCTTGTGGTGTAAGGCCTGAAATGAAGATCCAATATTATGAGTGGCTCGAAATCCAGTAAAGTCCAGAGGGCCTCAACTGGCCTAACTGCAAGTCCCGGCCCCACCTTGCTTTCTCACATAAGGTCCCCCAGACAAACAACCCTCTTTGTCTCGGGGACCTGGCACAGTGGCTGTGCATCCCGGAGTAGAGGGCTTCAGTTCCCTGGCAGCCCTCGGAATTATTCATACAAGCCAATCCCGCCCTGCCGCCCTGCCACAGGAGCCGGAGGTCACCCCATCCTCTTGTTACTACCGTGCCTGCCTCCCACATATCCTCCTTGTTCACTGCATTTCCAAGTGCAATCGCCACGGGGCCCTACGTGGCACAGTGTCCTCTCTCCCCAGGCTGTGAGTATGTGGCTAAGAAACTGCCCCCGGTCTCACCTGTCCAGTCTCGTGTGTAGTATGTTGGGCCATCCCCGTAGCCCTAGGGTGGGATCCCTCCCTCACCAACGGGGTGAAGAGGAAGTGATCAAACACCGCATCTCCCTTGTCTGGCTTCGGTGCCACTTCCTCCGTGTCCCGTGCTCTGTCACCGTCACTCATTGCCTGGTCTGACCTCACTAAAATGCGAGCCCCTTGCTGGCAGTTTTTGTGTCCCAGTTGCTGCGAGCACAGAGCCTTCCGTATGCTCCAAAAGATGTGTTGAATTAAAGAATAAATGAATGGTGTTGTATTTATGAATGTCTTAACACTCACTAATCTCTTAGTTCCTAAAGCACTGACATTTTTCTGTGATATTTTCTTTGATTTTTGGGTGTACTCAAGGGTACATTTTGCCTATTGTATACGTGTTTAAATTTAGAGGAAAATTGTGTTGTTTTCCGGTTAGTTCATGGCTGGCAGTCAGCTCAGGACTGCTGGCTGTGTGGGCCTTTCCCAGACTCTCCTCTCAGCATGTGTCTGTTTGTCATCTCATTAAATAGCTTCTCCTGCTTATAGGCCATCTTCTCAGAACAGCCTTTCATTAGAACCCTTTGTCCCTGGACCCAGGGATCCTAACTCTGGCCTGTAAGCGACTAGAGCCTCTGCTGCTCAGCCCAATCAGAACACGTCATTCATTTTTGACCATTCATACCTTTTCTTTCTTTCTTTTTTGAATTAAAGTTTATTGGGGTGACAATTGTTAGTAGAGTTACATAGGTTTCAAGTGTACAATTCTGTAATACATCATCTGTATATCATGTTGTGTGTTCATCGTCCAGAGTCAGTTCTCCTTCCATCACCATATATTTGATCCCTTTTACCCTCATCTCCCACCCCCCTCCCCCCTTACCCTCTGGTAACCACTAAACTATTGTCTGTGTGTCTATGAGTTTTTGTTTCTTCATTTGTTTGTCTTGTTCCTTTGTTGTTTTCAGTTTTATATCCCACATATCAGTGAAATCATGGTTCTCGACTTTTCTGTCTGACTTATTTCACTTAGCATAATAATATCAAGATCCATCCATGTTGTCACAAATGGCACTATTTCATCAGAGTAGTATTCCATTGTCATTCATACATTTCTATATCATGTGAGAACAGGATTTAAAGGGAGAGAAGGTGGGGACTTTTGTTTATTTTACTTTGATTATTTGAGATCTTAGGACCAACATGTATTACTTGATAAGAGAGAAAGAGAGGAGGGAGGAGAGAGAGAGAGAGGAAGGAGGAGGGAGATGGAGAGAGAGGAAGAAAGGGGGGAAAAAGAGAGCGAGAGAAGGAAGGAAAGGAACGGAAGGGAAAGGAAGAGAAAAGGAAGGGAAAGGAAGGGAAGGGAAAAAGAGGGAAGGAAGGAGGGACTGTAGGGAGTGAGAGGAATATGGCTTCACCCAGTGCATGGCTCTCAGTCCATTCTAAAAGACTTTCATACCTCATGGTGCTTTCTAGAAGAAACTATTGTGATAATGGGGTCTGGAGAAAGTTCTTAGGGCATGCCCGCTCCCCATAGCACAATTCAGGTTTTTGTGGTGGCTATTAGTGAAATCTGTCCCTGTAGCAGACTGAAATGCCCCCTTTGTCCATTTTGGAATCATTCTGTACTTCAGGCTCTATTATTCCCCTCCCCTTCCTTCTGCCCTCTTTGCACTCAATTTCTCTTCAATTATTAATAGACGTGTTTTTTTAATAAGCATTTCCTTAATAATTTGCAAAATCTGACTGTTGAATTAATTTAGAATTCTGCTGCTTATAATGAAAGGTGGGAGTGAAGAGGGCACATATGTGAAAGCACTTCAGAAACTATAAATTATTTTACCAGTATAACGTGATATCATTGCCAGTTAAGTTAACAAAGTGTGTTTTGTTTTAGGGAAAGAATATGGCAAGCTGATGCAAGATGGCTTAATTTCGACCCAACCATTGTGTCTTTGGAAATTCTAACGGTTGTCCTGGATGGGTTTCTGGCATTGGTCCTCATTTATGCCATAGTCAAAGAGAAATATTATCGGTAAGTGGCCTGCTCCTGTCCTGCTGAAGAGAAGCGTTAGCTGTCCCCGTGCCTAAGTGACATTTGGAGTAGACAATGACCACATTTCTTTGTTAGCCGAAAACTAGAGTAGAAATGAAAATTGTTTGATATTAGATAAGGATCCTGGTGCAAGCAGGATCATTTCAGAGCATTCAAAAAAAAAAAAAAGAGGAATATGATTGTAGTAGACAAGCACCTAGTTAACAGCACTGGATAATATGCCATCGATGTTTTGGAGAATAAAAGAGTAATATTTCCATTCTTTCCCCACCCCCCAAAATCACTCTAGAAAACTCCTAGTCCACTTGACACAAAGTAAATTCTCTTACATAATTCTGAACTAAACATGCCAAATAAATAAGAAATCTTTTCAGAAGCAGGTTGGAGGGTATGAGGAAGGCAGAAGCATGGGGAGAGGAAGCAGAAAGGTGGAAGATTATCTGTCAGTCAGACTCTGAGACTTTGAACTCTCCCTCCCTCCCTTCCTTTTCCTTCCTCTCCTTCTTAGGGACAAAGTGACCTGGGGCAATAGATTGCTAGCCTGGGGATGACACCTAAAACAATGTCGGGTTGGTAGAGTTGCATTCAGTTTCCTACCATCCTGCATCAAAGAAGACTTATTTATTTAAAGCTTCATTATAAAATTTCAGATTTGAAGAGACCCTGAGGGTCATTTAATCCACTCTTCCCCATCCAGTTTTACATAGCAGTAAAAATTAAATCTCTCCCTGATGCCTTGTCGTATTTTTGCTCCATTCTCATGATTGTAGACATATTACATGCACCCATTTGTTTATTACTTAAAACACTTATCTGCATTTTTGAGTACTTACTATGTGCCAGGCACAGTGCTCAGCCCTTTATATCTCATTTAATCTCTGTAAGATTATTTGAAGAAGGAACAATTATTATTATCCCCTTTTACAACAGGTGAAATTGCAGCTCATAGTGAGATTCACATCCAGGTTTTTCTTTGCTGAGTCATGTGAGACCTCACTAAATCTTCCTAAGAATAGTACAGAATACCCAAGAGACCTTATTTAACTCTTGAAAATAGTCTTCTAGAGGACAGTTTTGCTTCTTCAAAGAAAACATGGGTCTGCATTAATTAGATTGACTTGCCCCATCAAAGGAGCACCACACAAAACCTGAGATCCAACTTCAGAGAGGTTTTCTGCTCTGGAAGACGGCGTTGATGCCGCCATTAAAGAAAAGATGTCATGATTCAGGGTGGCGAGCTGTCGGTTTCATCTCTTGTGTCTTTCTCTCTAACAGGCATTTCATACAGATTACCCTGTGCGTGTGTGAGTTGTATGGCGGGTGGATGACCTTCTCCCCAGACTGGCTTATGGGAAGCCCCAACCTCAACACCAACAGCTGGCTCTACTTTTGGGTCTATCTGGTATTTTTCAATAGTGTGTGGGTTCTGATCCCAGGACTGTTACTGTGGCAGTCGTGGGTAGAACTCAAGAAAATGTATCACAAAGGAAATAGTTTAGGGAAAAAGTTTCAGTGAATTTTCAAAATCATAAACGTTATTGTCTTGCTTTATGAGCCAGAATGGATCAAATCATTTTGTGTGGCTAAAATTTAATACATTCCAGTCTACACTTTCTTTTTATATTGTTATTGCTGAACAACCTACTTCAAATTGATTGTAAAGTGGCAAGGTTTTGTTACTGGGTTTTTTCCCTCAATTAAATGGCAATAAAGGGAACAGAGAATAAATTTTAACTTGTAATAATAAGACTTAATTATAGATTTTTATGGCTAACATTAATGGTTCTGTAATTATTCCACTAATAAAGCCAATTATCATAAAATACTGTAGAGCATGTTATATTAATTTTTTATTCCAAAGAACATGTTGTTACTTCACTTCTAATCTTCTCACTAGTCTTTTCATTACGAAAGTGAAAATAGAAATGAAACGAATGCCTCTATTTTACATTTATAATTTATCAAATTTGTGAAGCCAACAAAAATGACAGTAGTCAGAATTTGTGAGTGAGCCAGCTCCTCATGGGTGACATTGGGGTTGCACACAGACAGATAATTGAGTTGTGTCTGCCATTTTTCAAGATGGAAGTTTTGAGTTACCTTACAAGAATACATCATACTTTATGTAAAAAGGAAGTAGGAACACAGGGAAAATAAGCGTGAGAAATAATAAGATGAAGGTAAAGTTAATATGCCAAGTGCATGCCATGATGTCATATATAATTAATTGATAGAAGTGAAGCACAAATTTGTCACCTTCAGAACCAAGAGGGAAACATGACCACGTTGTGTTTCATAAAACACTAGTTTTGGGAAGTGGTTAGAGCAGATCTGTTGGAGGTGGGGAGCAGGTGTCCACATTAACTTGTTCAACACCTGCCTTTTTTACTAGACACTAAGCTCACAGATGTATTCTCTGCCTAGAAAAGTGCCCGGCTCATACACCAGGCTCTTGATAAGTTGTGGTGGATACTATCGCCCCGAGAGCTTAGTCTGCATGGCCGTCTCCTTCTAGGTGTCTTTCTTATCCTGACGAGAACTGTAGGTTATGGTCCTGGGTGCAAAATTGTTTTTCCTTTCAGAGGTACTTATGAGACACGGGGGTGAAAGCAGGGAGACTATTTTCAAGTGTTCCTAGTTTTTTTTTGTTTTGGGGTTGTTTGTTTATTTGTTTCTGCTTTCTGGTGACAAGTAAGGTCCTAGAATGTGAGGGATTTGACGTTTGACATGAGCACAAACTGTTCGACTCCCTAGGTATTGATTGAGAGGCAGTTGTTGTTGACGCAGCAAGAATGAAGGGTTTGTGGGCTGAGTAGTTCTGGTGATGGCCTCACTGGTAGTGCCTCCCTTCGGAGGGTCCATTCTGAGGTCATCTAGGAGTCAATCCTTCCTAGAAGCTCATCCAAGACCCTGTTCTTGCAGCCCCCACTGCTTTTTGTAGACACCAAATTCCCTGTATTAAATGTTGCTGCTTAAAACACCTAGAGTAATTGCTGTTTTCTACACTTTAATCCTGAATGATACCTGATACAATATTTGTTGAATATTGAATAAGTATAGCCACGTAAGTGTGAGCAATATTATATTAGCACATTGAAGGCTGTTGAAGTCCCACAATAAAAATACTACATTAACTTCTTCAACCCAACTTTTCCCAACTATTTACACCCACTTGAACAAGGGATGGTGTTTTCAGGAACACCAGATAGGAAGCACTGAGTAACACAATTCAGTATTCATAAGATTAAAACCAAACAAGTTACCAATAAACAATTAAAATAGAATTAAATTTTTTTTTAAAAATAAAGCTTCAGTAATAAAGGCAATGTAGTATTGGCACAAGGGTAGTCAAATAGACCAATGGAACAGACTGGAAGGTCCAGAAACAGACTTTCTCATATGTGGGCAGTGGATTTATGACAAAGATGCCATTGCTGAGCAGTGGGGAAAGGATGGTCCTTTTATTCTGATTTTTAAAAAGATTTTTATTAAAATACAGCTAACATACAATATTATATTAGTTTTAGGGGTACACCATAGTTATTCAACATTTATATACCTAAAGAAGTGATCTCCATGAGAAGTCCAACAACCACCTGACACCATACCATGCTATCACAATATTATTGTCTATATTACTATGCTATTACATCCCCATGACTTATTTGTTTTATACCTGGAAATTTGGACCTCTTATTGCCCTTCACTCTTTTCCCGTTTAATTTTTCAGTGATAGTTGACATTCAACATTATTATTTTTTATTAATTTCAGGTGTACAGCATAGTGATTTGACATTTATATAATTTAAGAACTGATCCCCCTGACTAGTCTAGTACCCACCTGGTACTATACATAGTTATTACCATATCATTGACTATATTCCTATGCTTTATGTCCCCATGACTATTTTGTAACTACCAATTTGTACTTCTTTTTTTAAATAATTGATTTTTCAGTTACACTTAACACACAATATTATATTAGTTTGAAGTGTACAACATGGTGATTAGACATTTATATAACTTACTAAGTGATCATCCCAATAAATCTAGTACTCTTCTGACACTATACATAGTTTTTAAAATATTTTTTTGACATTCAATATTAGTTTATATTGATTTCAGGTGTACAGCATAATGGTAAGACATTTATATAATTTAAGAAATTGATCATTAAGAAATGATCCCCCTGACTAGTCTAGGACCCACCTGGCACTGTACATAATTATTACCATATTATTGACTATATTCCCTATGCTTTAATTTACATCCCCGTAACTACTTTGTAACAATCATTTTGCACTTCTTAATCCCTTCCTCCTTTTCACCCATCTCCCCAACCTCCCATCTAGCAACCATCAAAATGTTTTCTGTATCTATGAGTTTGTTTCTGTTCTTTTTTGTTTATTTTATTCTTTAGATTCCACATATAAGCAAAAACACATTGCATCTGTCGTTCTCTGTCTGACATTCCACTCAGCAAAATACCTTCCAGGTCCATCCATTCTGTCGAAAATGGCAAGAACCAATTCCCTGTCCTGGCTTAGCCATAGTCCATTGTATATATGTACCATCTCCTCTTCATCCATTCTACCATTGGTGGACACCCAGGCTGCCTCTACATCTTAACCATTGTAAACAATGCTGCAACAAACATATGGATGCATAGGTCCTCTCAAAGTAGCATTTTGGGTTTTTTCAGATAAATACCCCGAAGTGGGATTACTGGGTCCTTGTCTCTTGTTATAGCCTTTGTTTTAAAGTCTGTTTTGTCTGATGTAAGTATTGCTCTCCCAGCTTTTTTTTCATTTCCATTTTCGTGAAATAACTTTTTCCATCCCTTTACTTTCTGTCTGTGTCTTTCAATCTGAAGTGAGTCTCTTGTAGGCAGCATATGTAAAGGTCTTGTTTTCTTATCCATTCGGCTCTTATGTCTTTTGATTGGAGCATTTAATCCATTTACATTGTAAGTAATTATTGATAGACATGTAGCTATCGTAATTTTATTATTCATAATTTTGATCTTTTTTTTTTTTTCCGTCTTAAAAAAGTCTCTCTAACATTCCTTGTAATACTTGTTTGGTAATGATGAACTCCTTTAGCTCTTTCTTGTCTGGGAAGCTCTTTATCTATCCTTCAATTTTAAATGATAGCATTGCTGGGTACTATTACCCTTGGTTGTAGGTCCTTGCTTTTCATCATGATGAATATTTTGTGCCAATCCTTTCTGGCCTGCAAAGTTTCTGTTGAGAAATCAGCTGACAATCTAATGGAGGCTCCCTGATAAGTTACTAGTTGCCTTCTCCTTGCTGCTTTTAGGATTCTCTCTTTGTCTTTAAACTTTGCCATTTTAATTATAATGTGTCTTGGTGTGGGCCTGTTTGGGTTATCTTGTTTGGAACTCTCTGCACTTCCTGGATTTATATGTCTATTTTCTTCACCAGATTAGGAAAGTTTTCAGTCATTATTTCTTCAAATAGGTGCTCAATCCTTTGCTATGTCTCTTTCTTCTGGTACCCCTATAATGCGAATGTTGTTACGCTTGATGTTTTCCCAGAGGTCTCTTAAATTATCCTCATTTATTTTGGATTCTTTTCTTTTTTTGCTGGTTGGTTGGGTGTTTTCTGCTACCTTGTCTTCCAAATCACTGATTCCATCCTCTGCCTCATCTAGTCTGCTGGTGATTCTTTCTGGCACATTCTTCATTTCAGTTATTCTTCACTTCTATCTGGTTCTTTTTTATGGTTTCTATCTCTATTTTAAGTTCTCACTAAGTTCCTTGAGAATCTTTGTAATCATTGTTTTGAACTCTTTATCTCGGAGATTGCTTCCTCCATTTTGTTTAGTTCTTTTTCTGGAGTTTTCTCCTGTTCTTTTATTTGGGGCATATTTCTTTGTTTCCTCATTTTGGCAGCCTTTTTGTGTTTGTTTCATTGTATTAGGTAGATCTGCTATGTCTCCCAGTCTTGGCTGGGTCCCCTTATTTAGTTGGTGCCCTGTGAGGCCCTGGCACAGTCTCCCTGGTCACCTATTTTGGATGCTCCACGAGTGTCCCTTGTGGGGGTGTGTGTGCCGTCCTGTTATAGTTTGAGCCTGTTTATAGTTGAGCCTGATTGCTGTTGGCATGCCTGTAGGTGGGACTGGCCCTCAGGCTGATCCAGCTGTGGGGTTTGGCCACATCCACAGCTTACAGGCTGCTGTGGGGCGGGGGAGGGGTACCCCACAGGTACCTAGTAGGCTCTGGTACCTGTTGAGATACCCTTTGTATGTGCGGCTGGCAGAGCTAATTGGGTGGTGCTCTGCGGTGGTCTGAAGCCCATTTCCAGGTATATTGGTTCTGGGGCCTCTTGGGAGAGGCTTTGGTGCAGGCCCTGGTCACCGCCTACCAGTGACCATCTGGGTGGTACGTGGTAGGAGCTAACTATAAAGCTATCCATGGTTGTTCACTGCCTGTGCTAAAGTTGGAGACATGTAGGAGCGGACACACTGCAAACCGAGGATGGCTACCACCAGTACCAAGCCTGTGGTAGCTCTGCAAAAAGCCAGGATATCCCAGGCCTGCTGCCACCTGCTGGTTCTCTTAAGGCTCAGCCTCTGACAAAGCGTTGTACGGTAGGCCAGTGAGTGAGGCAGGGTCTCTGGGAGTCAGCAGAGTCAGAAGAGCTGTGGTCACCAGGATAATGTAGACTCTGGTTTGGTGCCACTGCTGAGCCTGGAGTGACTCAGCAAAAATCGCAGAGCACACTGAGGCCAGTTGCTACCCACCTGGGGCCCGGGGATTCCTATAGTTTTCTAAGAAAGAGTGCAATGTGGGTGGGGCTGGCTGCTCCAGCGAGAAAGTGCTTCTGGCGGTTGGCGGAGTTGGGTAGGGCAGGTTCCCCATGAGTCAGCAGGGTTGAGCAGTGGAGCTCACCAGACCAATCAGATTCAGATTTGGCCCGTGGGGGCGGGCTCAACACAGGAAGATGGTGCCTGCCTGCAGGTTACACAGGAGTAGGACCTTGCACAGGGAAAATGACGCCTGTTCACCAGCCCTGCCCCAAAGCCACACGCCTCAGTCCGTCTCCCACATGCCTCCGATGCCTCTCGAGTCACCGGACTTTCGCCGGAGCCCAAGGTGAGTGCCTGGGGGTGAGAGAGTCTGTGTGTAGGCCATTTAAGAGGACGTCTGGTTTTCTTGGAGCCTTTCATCCCACCTGGATGGTCAGAATCCCCAGTGTTTTTTACCGCCAGATGTTGTGGGGGCTCCAATTCCTGACACCAGTACTCTGGGCTGGGGAGGCTGGTGTGGGGCTGGGGTCTCTCACTCCTCCAAGGAATTCCTCCATGGTATATCCTTTCCAGTTCTCAACCACTACACGGAGCTTTAGGGCCAGCCCATTTCTCATCTCCTCTCCTCCTACCAGTCTCGACATAGCTTCTTTATATCATTAGTTATAAAACTTCTGATCAACCAGACTTCAGGTGGTTCTCCAGCTTGATTGTTCTATAATTTAGTTGTAATTTTGATATATTCACAGAAGGAAGCAAGCACAGTGTTTATCTACTTCACCATCTTGTATCTCTCCTCCTAATTTGCACTTCTTAATCCCTTCTCCTTTTTCACCCACCCCCACCAACTCCCCCTCCCCTCTGGCAACCATCAAAATGATCTCCTTGTCTATAAGTTTGTTTCTGTTTGTTTGTTTTGTTTTTGAGATTCCACATATAAGCAAAATCACATTGCATCTGTCTTTCTCTGTCTGACATATTCTGACTCAGCACAATAATCCCAAGGTCTGTCTATGCTACCACAAATGGCAAAAATCCATTCACTTCCACGGCTGAGCAATATTCCATTGTCTGTATGTACCACCTCCTCTTTATGCACACATCTTGGCTATTGAAAATAATGCTCCAATGAACATATGGATGCTCATGTCCCCTCAAAGTAGCATTTTGAGTTTCTTTGGAGAAATACCCTAAAGTGGGATTACTGGGTCCTTCTTTGTGGCTTGTCATAGCCTTTGTTTAAAAGTCTATTTTGTCTCGTATAAGTATAGCTACCCCAGTTTTTATTTGTTTGTTTTAATCACTTCTATTTTCATGAAATATCTTTTTCCACCACTTTACTTCAGTCTGCTTGTGTCTTTCGATCTGAAATGAGTCTCTTGGAGGCAGTATATGTAAAGGTCTTGTTTTCTTATCCATTCAGCTACCCTATTTTTTTATTTAATCCATTTACATTGAAAGTAATTGTTCATAGGTATATAGTTATTACCATTTTATTATTCATAATTTTTATTTTATCTTCATTTTTTTATCTTAAAGAAGTCCCCTTAACATTTCTTATAATACTGATTTGGTGGTGATGAACTCCTTTAACTTTTTCATGTCAGAGAAACGCTTTATCTGTTCTTAGATTCTAAATGATTGCTGTGTTGGGAAGAGTAATTTTGGTTGTAGGTCCTTGCTTTTCATCACTTTGAATATTTACTGCCAGTCCTTTCTGGCCTGCAAAGTTTCTGTTGAGATATTGGCTGACAATCGTATGGGAGTTCACTTATAAGCAACTAACTGCTTTTCTCTTGTTGCTTTTAAGATTCTCTCTTTGTCTTTAAGCTTTGGCATTTTAATTATGATATATCTTGGTGTGGGCCTGTTTGAGTTCATCTCATTTGGGACTCTCTGCACTTCCTGGGGTTGTAGGTCTATTTCCTTTGCCAGGTTAGGGAAGTTTTCTGTCATTATTTCTTCAAATAGGTTTTCAGTTCCTTGCTCTGTCTCTTCTCCTTCTGATACCCCTATGATGCAAATGTTGGTATGCTTGATGTTGTCCCAGAGGCCCCTAAATGTCCTCATTTTTTTTAATTCTTTTTTCTTTTTGCTGTTCCATTTGGTGTTTCCTGTTCTGTTTGGTGTTTCCTGCTACCTTATCTTCTAAATTGCTGATTCAATCCTCTGCTTCATCTAATCTACTGTTGATTTCCTCTAATTCTTCATTTCAGTTATTGTATTATTTATTCTGACTAATTCCTTTTTATGTTTTCTATCTCTTTGTTGAAGTTCTCACTAAGATGATTGAGCATCCTCATAACCAGATTTTTGAACTGCATCTATCGATAGATTGCTTGTCTCTATTTTGTTTCGTTCTTCTTCTGGAGCTTTGTTCTGTTCTTTCATTTGAGACAAGTTTCTTTGTGTCCTCATTTTGGCTGTCTCCCTGTGTTTGTTTCTATGTATTAGGTAGGGCTTCTATGCCTCCCAGTCTTAGTAGAGTGGCCTTATGTAGTAGGTGTCCTGTAGGGCCCAGTGATGCAGTCGCCCTGGTCACCTGAGCTGTGTGCTGCAGGTGTGTCCCTTGTGTGGGTTGCATGTGCCCTTCTGTTCTGTTGAACGTTGGTTGCTGTTTGCATGTCAATGAGAGAGGTTGACCCTCAGGCTGATTGGTTGGGAGGACTGGCTGTGACTACAGTGGAGGAGCTGTGGTGCAGGGGCTGACCCTAAGAAACAGGATTTGCTTTAGCAGGGCTCTGGTGCCTGCCCAGTCTGCCCTTTGGGTGTGTCATCCTTGAAGGTGGCCTGGTGATGCTCCAGCTAGGTCTGAAGCTGGCCACTGGGCTTGCCAGCCCCAGGGCCTCCTGGGAGGGATCCTGCCACAGTTCAAGATCAGCTTCAGCTTGTGCCCTGCCTGAGCTACCTGGCATGAGCCATAAAGCAACCTGCAGATGGCTGCCACTCGTGCTGGGCTTGGAGATGCCTCCCACGGCCAAGCCATGACCCAAGGCTGGCTGCCACTAATGCCGGACTTGGGGCTGCTCATCAATACTGAAACCAGATGCTGCTTGTTTGGTTTTTGCGAACTTCTCAGAGGTTGTAGGAAAGTCTGCAGCATGAGCCAAGTCAAGTTGTTTATAGAGAAAAGCCACTGGAAGTGGCTTGGGTGGGCCTGAAAGTTGGGTGGGACGAGGTCTCAGGGAATCAGGGTGAATGAATGGTGTTAGCCAGGTTGATGGAGACTCGGATATGATGGCCTCCTGGGTCTACATGCCAGGGGAGGGGGCATCAACAGAGAAACAATGGGTCTGCCAGCACTTCTGCTGGGAGAAAGCTGCTCCTTCAGCTCTCTCCCTGAAGCCAGATAATTCAGTTACTTCCCATATGCTCCTTACCAGTCTCGAGGTGGCTTCTGTTTGTCCTTAGTTATAAGACTTCAGTTAATCTAGACTTCAGGTAAGTCTCAGTGATGGCTATTCTGTAGTTTAGTTGTAATTTTGATGTGGTCGTGACAGGAGGCAAGCACAGCATTTACTTACTCTGCCTTCTTGACCAGAAATGGTCTTTTTAATAAATTGTGCCAGGTCAGTTACATGTCAATAAGGGAGGAAAAAATGGATGTTGATCCTTACTTCACACCATGTACAATATCAATTCCAAGTAGATTGTTGATTTTAACGTGAAAGACAAACAATAAATCTTTAAGAAGAAAACAATAGAAGAATATATTCTTTAAAAGGATACAAAAAGCTTCAGTAAGTTTGACTACATTAAAATTAAGTACTTCTGTTTATCAAAAGTCACCATCAAGAGAGTAAAAAAGGAAGCCACAAGACAGACGATATTTGCAGTACATATCACTGACAAAAGACCCATCCCAAGTAGTTTGTAAGTCAACTAGAAAAAGACAAGCAATCTGATGGAAAAGTTGATAAAATATCTTAAATACTTCACAAAAGAGAATATTGAAATGGGAATTTGGTAAATGAAAATGAAGGCCATATAAGATGTTACTACACACCTATCAAAATGGCTAAAAATAAAGACTGACAGGATTGGGAGCAGAGAGCGGACCCTGGGGAACCCCGAGCAGCCCGAGCAGCCCGAGCGCTGCTGTGGGCCCAGTTACCATCACTGCAACCATGAGAATGAGGGCAAGACCCAGCAGCGCCCCACGTCCCCGCGCTTAGCACTGCCCGCACCAGTCCTGGCACCACCTGCATCCGCATGGGGACTGCCCGGGCTCCCTCACATGGGCGGCACCTACTGGCGCCTGCCTTCCAGTGGGAACAACAAAGTCCTCCCAATGAAGGTTTGGGGAACAGTAAAATGGTTCCATGTAAGAAGTAGATATGGTTTCATCAACGGGAATGACACCACGGAAGATGCATTTGTATAGCAGACTGACATAAAGAAGAGTAATCCCAGGAAGTACCTTCCCAGTGGAGGAGATGGAGGGACTGTGGAGTTCGCCGTTGAAGGAGAAGCGGATGCAGAGGCAGCACATGTTACAGGCCCTGGTGGAGTGCCAGTGCGAGGCAGTAAATATGCAGCGAGTGGTAACCATGATACTCGCTGTCCACGTCATGGGGGTCCTGCACACAATTACCAGCAGAATTACCAGAACAGAGAGAGTGGGAAAAGATGAGGCACCGAGCGTGCTCCCTCCCCAATGCCAGGCCCATTTCCCACCTTACTGCCTGCAGGGACCGTGTGGGCCTCACTCACAGTATTCCAACCCTCCTGTGCAGGGAGAAGCTTTGGGTGAGCTGACAACCAAGGTACAGGAGAACAAAGGAGCCCAGTGGGACAGAGTGTGTATCGGGTATAGAGCACGATTCTGCAGGGACCTGGGCACCAAAGGCAGCCTAGAGAGGAAAGCAATGAGGAAGATATGGAAAGTCAAGGAGATGAGACCTGAGGTCAGCAGCCACCTCCATGTCAGTACTGTGGCAACTTCAATTACTGACGCAGATGCCCAGAAGATGGCAAAGAGACAAAAGCAGCGGATCCATCAGCTGAGAATTCTTCCCTTCCAGCAGCTGAGCAGGGTGGGGCTGAGTAAATGCCAGCTTACCATCTCCACCATCATCCAGTTTAGTCATCCAACCAGAAGAAATGAATATGAAATTCCAGCAATAAGAAATGAACAAAAGGTTGGAGCTGATGACCCCAAGTGCTTGCTCTTGGCCGGTTCACTGTATAACTAGAACTATCTGCATTATCTGTGCAGCATGGGGTTTTTAGTATTTTTCCCTAAAGACGTCTCTTTTTGGTAATGACAAAGGTGTTTAAAAAGAAGCCTTGTTTTTCTCAACACACCTTTAAAGATTTTTAAATTGTTTAATATCTGGTCAAGTTGAGATTTTTAAGAACCTCATTTTCAGTTTTTAATAAGAGTTTACAACTTGATTTTTTTCAAAAGTCAACAAACTGCAAGCACCTGTTAATAAAGGTTTTAAATAATTAAAAGAAAAAAAAAAAAGACCGACAATGATGAGTGTTGGTGAGGATGTGGAAGAACTGGGACTCTCCTGCATGCTGGTGAGAATGCAAAGTGGAAAACTGTTTTGAAATAAGTACTGAAACAGCCTGTGCTGCCCTATAACCCAGCAATCTCTCTCACGTATATACGTCACAGAAGTTCTTCCTGTGTGTACAGCATGGCAGCGTTATTCATTATAACCCCAAACGAGAAACAATCCATGTGAATAAATTGTGGTATGTATGCGGGACCATAACAACATGGATGAATTTCACAGACATACTAATAAGAAGCCAAACTTAAAAAGTACACATTGTATGATTCCATTTATGTGAGGTTCAAAAACAGATGAAACTGTGGTGTTAGAAATCAGGACAGAGGTTGCCTTTGGGGAAGAGGGCGGGGAGAAGTCATGAGGGGGCTTCTGGGATACTGGTCATGTTCTTTATTCATTTCAGCAGCAGTTATAATTTGTGATCGTTCCGCTGTATGCTTATGAACGGTGTGCTTTTCCGTAAAGTTTAATTTTTTTAAGTTTCTGGTATGAAGACCTGAAAAATGTCGCCATGGGGTCCTCACGAAGAGGACTCTGCCCTTGACAACAGATGAAGTACAACTCAGGCTTTTCCTAACAGTGTCCCTGATGTGGGCTGAAGGCGGGGTGCTGGAGGGAGCCTGTGCAAAAGCCTCTCCATGAGGATTACCTAGTTGTTTCCAGGACTTTGCTCTCTGCTGATATGGCTCAATCCGAGGGTAAACAGTGTAGAGAAAAATGGATGGGCTGTGTGTCCCGAAGGCAGTCCTGAAAGCATAATATCTCTCAACTGAGTATTGATTGGGGAGAAATGGGGATTATAGACTCAGACAGGAACTTGGAGTACAGATACACTCTACTGCCAAGTAAGGCCAGACCTAAAGGTTTTAACCATTAAGTGAGTTGGGAGAAAGATAGATGTCCCCGTCTGAAAGTCTAACAGGTCACTGAGTAAAAGCCCATCTCCCTGTCAGGGAAGTGGGGGCAAGGTGAGATAGATAATACTGTATTTCCTTAATTCTAAGATAGATATTTCCCCCTACATTATAACATTTAAAAAATTAGAATGTATTTTACAGTTGAGGTGTCATAGTTTAGTTAGCAGTGTTTTTTTTTCTTTCAAAACTTTGATGCATCTTATAACTAATGGCGTCTTAGACACAATTAAATAACTCATGACCATCAATGTTCCCCTTTTCAAGCTTCAATATGTTCAACTACTTGGAGGTAATAGTTCAAATTTATTTTAAAAGTCTGAATTTTGCTTGGGACCTTAGAGATCATTTACTCTAGAATTCCCCACCCACCCCCATTCCATCACATTTGTTGCCTAGGAGCCAGCGGTAGGAGGCATATTTTGATGAATATACAAATGATTTACAATAGGTTATGAATTGCTTATATTGAAGGTAACTAGATTCCTGCCAACAGTCCTTCCCTCCCCACTATTGTTTATACTGTAATTTTTCTTCACAATCCCTTCCTTTCTAGATAATATTGAGACATATATCAGCGTAACTCATTTAAAATCAGAGTCTAAATGATGAAGTTTCCTTGTATTTAAATATGTCAGATTTACAACTCCTGAAGTGTTAGCAACTGGGGCCCCAAGTAAAGTCCACCAATAGCAATATGAAATTGTAAACTAAAACTCTGTGAAAGAAAGGAAACCAAAATGCAAAAAGTTTGGAGGAAAATTCTTTGTTTTCTTTCTTTATATAGAAATAATTTAATGATTGTTTTACAATTATTAAAATCCATGAGCCCTATTGTTTGTTTGTTTGTTACAAAATCTGAGTTTGGATCTAAAGAGAAATAATTTATAAAGAGACTAATTGGACAAAGCCTTGAAGTAGAAAGGTTAACTGTTGCTTAAATACCCACAAGGCAGTAAGTAAATACCCACTGGCAGGCCTACGTGTAAGTGTGGGGTAGCTGTGCAGGGGGCAGGCCTCCTCTACCCACTGCCCTTTGAGAATCTCTGCACCTTCTCTCCCCCCGCCCCACCATCCATTGCCCCCCTTCACTGCCTTGACACCCAGGCAGACCCCCTACCTAACAAAATCCATTTCCCACCACCACTTCACTGCAGGAAACAAATCGCATCCATTAATTAACATTCAGGTGTCGATAACTGATAATGGTTTGATGTGTTACCCTTCCTGAATGTATTTGTATTTTAAAATTGCATTACACAATTAACACATGTCCGTTGCTGAAAAATGGAAAATTCAGATAAGCAAAAGGGGAAAAAAAAAAAAAAGATCCCGAGTATCATCAGAGGGAACCACTATTACACATGTAGTTTCTGTTTCTCAAGCTCTTGTCTGTGCATGTATTAACATGTGGGGGAGACTCGCGTTTGAAGGACTTGAACCCCCTTCCTTTTTCTCTCTCCCTTGCCCTAACCTGGTCATCCAAGAAGCTGCAGTTCTGTGGGTACACACAGACTGACTGTGGATCGTGTTACAGAACGTGCCGCCTTTCCTGAGAAATTCATGCACTTACAGAGTTGATAGGCAGCAGTTATTTATTTTTGGAAACCAGTTTCCTTAGGTACTTATGTTGATACAAATCAAGTCGACATCTTAAAATATTTGACTGGCTACCTCCCAACTTTTCATAAGGGATCAAGTGTGCTGAGCACATTGCAGTGTTATGTTCTAGGTGTTTAATCCCATCCCTTACAGGAGCCTTCCCTCAGTTCCCGAGGAGTCAGGAAAGAAGGACTCTGAATTCTTGCAGTCCTTGCCTGTGTCACTTAAGGAGAAGTGGCCCTAGGTAGCTTTGTATTGTCACTTTGGACATCCACCTCCCCAACTGTACAGGAGTCGCTCAATGACACACTTAGAATCCTACAATCATAGATTGCTTAGGTGGCTTGGAGAGGTCCAGTTTATACCTAAGCAGTCTGAGGCTAAGAGAGGTTAGATCACCTGCCCAAAGCCACACAGCTGTTTAGTGACCAGTTCACCTAAAAGTGCTCTTTCTATTCCAACAGTGTTAGACATGTTCCCAGGAGTCTACAAGTTATGAAAATTATTCAATTTTGTGGATTCTTTTATGACCCAAAAAAATTTAACCTAAGCACATTTCTGATCATCTGGGTCTATTCATTATGCTTGAGTAGCCTCTCATTTCATCATTTGACTTTGTGTTTTGTATTGTCCCATTAGTATTTTTCACTGCTTGGACCAACGGGTCAGGTGACAGCAGTACACGTGTAAGGCAGTGATGTTTCTGAAGGGAGGTGGTGTGACAAAGTGGAGGACATATTAAGGGGTCCCCACTTTTTCAAATTTGAGCAACACTACAGCAAAACACACTACATCTTGTTCCCAGCAAATGTGTGTGTTGATGGTGCATTTAGTAAAAAATATATTACACATTCTGTCTGAACTTCGCATTTCTGATTCATGGCATTGCGTTGAAAGTAAAGGTGAACAAATTTTTGGCATTTCTTGGTTACTTTGAGAATCGGACTGATTTCAGTACCTTGGGGTAACCTACTTAGTGAGAACTGGAAACAGGAATTGGATCTCATTGATGGGCCCCTGAGTCCCACGATTTCAACTATGCCTGTCCCGTGATCGGGCCACAAATATTCATGCTCTCTGTAACAGTGACATCTGGTGGCCCTGGAGTAATAGGACAGCAGTTGAGTGGCTGAACCCTGGATTTTGATGAGATGGTCTTATTCTAATAAAATAATACAGTTGCCTGTCACCTTTCTTAGGAAACCCCCGCCGCTCCCATCACCCCACTCCCAATTAGCACCTTCAAAATTGCCCCTGTTTCCCCAGTGGGAAGAAGTGAACTTACCCGGTCGGGCCCAGCTGCCCCCGGCCATGTTAGGTCGGGCCTGGCCTGGATCCTGGTGCTCAAAGGGCCAGTGATTTATTGCCTCCCTGGGCAGCAGGTGACAAGAATATTTTTAGTGTCTGGAGCCTTTGGGAGAAGGGTAGGGTGGCGGAGGGGGGCTCTGAGGGCTGTGGGAATCAGCTCTCCCAAGGTCCCAGTTCAGTCTCCTCATCGTGGGGTCTCTTCCCCAACCTCCTTTGGGCTTTCAGGCTCTTAGTACGGGGGTCCCCACTTTAAACACCATGTACATCTTCTCGCGTCTGTCTGCCTTTTCCTTTTCCTAGTCAGTTTGTAAGCACCAGCAAGACAAAGACCTTTGGGATGCCAAGTTGTTTGGTAGCCAAGAAAAGGGCTGGATGGTATTAACACCCTGCGTGTATTTGTTCCACTTCAAAGCCCTTTTCAGTTCATTGTATTATCTGACCCTCACAATGATCCCATGAGCTATGTGCACGGTGATGATCATCTTCCTTTTGAGGAAGAAGAACCTGGTGAAGAAAGGTGAACATCTGCCTGATGCCACAGGGGACACATGTGACTTAACCTGAAGCCAGGCTGTCCGGGCTTTGCCACCACATAGTACTGACTTAGAACCCACTTCGGCCGCTCACGAGTGCTGAGATTCGGGACAAGACACTTAACTCCTCAGGCTCCTTACCCAGAAACAGAATCGTGGTACTTGGCACTTACCGTTGTGAGGATGAGCCCAGCATACATTAAACACCAAAGAAGCTGTTTTTATTTGATCCAAATAAAAGTTCACACATTTCTTTAGCTTTGAGTGGGTCCCTGGTCCAAGTTCTGAATATACGGCATTGCTACTACCTTCATGTAAGGAGACAATCTCAGAATCAACTATTAAACAGGCCAGGTGCTCGGGCCTAGAGCACACTGGCTGAGCAGACACTGCAGAGAGAATAAAAGGTAAAAATGGGAAAGCCCGTGCATCTCACAGCTTTGTCAGTTTCACACTGCGATGACTTGGTGTCGTAAATGTTTGTGTGAGTCCTTCTCCTTGGCATCCTTATTCCTTTCTGCTTGTGCTTCAGGAAAGAAGCATTTTCATTAGCACCGGGGTGGAACCATGTTAGCACCATGAGACCTGGAGAAATTGGGGAAGTACCTGGGTCTCCTGCAGTGAGGGAGTTTGAGGCGCCTGTGGTTGCAATTTGTCAACTCTTGCATTTCACCCAGACCAGTTGGGCTGGACCCCCTGAGCTTGTCCTCAGCTGCCCCTACCCTCTGCAAGCCAGGCCTGACAAGGCATTGGCCACTATGTACCCTGAGGTCGCCAGCTGGTGGAGAGGGCTGCTGTAAGTGTGGTTTTGGTTTTGCATGTGGCTATGAACACAGCATGGATCTGTGGGTCCACTGGGTCCCCGCCTCCCTGGTGTGTGCTAAGTACTTTATAACCGGAGCTCTGCCTGCATTTCTTTGCTTAGTTAGCACTTAAGTTTCCCATGGGGGCAGAATCTGTCTCAAACCTCAGTTCATTTGCCTGTTGACCCTAAAACCCTAAATAGATTTAGTCGGTGGAGAAAAGCTCGGTGGTGGTGCTGAAGGTGTCAGCATAGAAGGAACTAGATCCTTTTCCCGTTGGTGCTGGCACCCAGCTTACTCCTAGCTCCACTCTGGAAATTGTGTCAGTAGTTCACTAGTTTGATATTCTGTGTAGAAAAGGTTCCATGGTCATGATCAAACACTATACCATGTCCCCGTCTGCCATGCCAACCATCTTCACTGTCATCACGCAGAGCAACACCCAGAGGGTGCAGCCCACCTCGAGGCTGGTTACCCATTGGACAGTGATCTCCTTCCCTCCACTTCCTCATCCTGTGTTCCCAGACATCTGCTTGGGATGCTCTGGGCCTGGGAGGAGCCTTTCATTCAGTGAGCTGGCCCAGCACAGGCTCATTCTGGATTCATAAGACTTCAGCCCTGGCGATTCCGGCTGGCGTTCTGAGCACATACTATCCCATTGATTTCTTAAATCCAAACAAGTTTGTGAAGCACAGCCCTTGAATCTACCTGTCCATCCTCCCGGCCTTCCCTCCTCTTCATACCTTTAGACACTCAAGCTTTGGGTGAGTCTCTCCCACTTGGCAGCTCCGTTCTAAGCATCGCTGACACTACAGTAAGGAAGCTGATGCTTTGTCACGGGGCTGAGTGGGATTAAATCCCAGTGGATGCCGCCCAGCTAAGGTGCATTTCCCCCTCTGCTTTGTAATGGTTTCCCCTCTCTGCTTTGATCAACACCATGCAGAAGCCTCTGCTTTGAATCCATTCCGGGATCCCTGGCTTGTACAACTCCTTGCCTGCTCTAGCCTTTACTAAAACCTGCTCTCAGCATGGCATCTAATCAGTGCATTCACATTAAGTTAAGATCCATCCCCAAGTTGGGAGAGGGTTTTATGGCCAGGGACACCTCATCGAATCATGTGAAATTGGGAAATCAAGGAATCTAAGGATTCTAATACGCAATCTTACACAACTTAAAGCTGAGAAGTAGCCATGTCACTGCACTCTCCCCCCTCAACACCCCGGGGTGCATACTCCCTTGCTGTGATTGTGTCTATATCGGACTCTCTTCAGTATAAAATGTCAAAGCATATGCTAAGTAAGGTAGGACATTTTTCGCCCTCTGCCACACCTTTCTGAGGTTAAGACTTCTTTTCCTTAACTCAGAAATCATTAGAGACTCAAACTGTTTTCCTGGTTTGTACTTGGGATGCCATCTCTGAGCACTATTTTATAAACCTGTGAAATCTTGGTATAAAACCATAGATTGGTAGGTTTCAATGCTCAGTGCCTATATTGGTCAGGTCAGCTAGTGCCGAGGGGGATAAAAAAACCCACGGAAATCTTCTCAGTGGCATGCAACAATAAGATTTATCTTCAGAGCTCTGTGTGTCATCTGGGATTAGGCTGACGGGGCAGGGCTCAGCTGGTCATCTCTGCTCAGGCTGCAGTGGCTGAGGGCCTCTGCTTCTCCCTTCAGGTCTCTGGACCAACTTGGTAGCTTTGCTGTACATCTCTCTCAGCCAATCCTCAGAAGGCAGGCTACCCAAAGCTTGTTTTTCTAATGGCAGTGGCAGAGGCAGACAAGTGTGCAAGCTCATTTCACACCCCTGCTGTGTCACATCTACTAACATCCCATTGGCAAAAGAAACTCACGTGGCCAACCCCAAAATCTACCAGGAAGGACACTCCCTCCGTGATGAAGCCATGACAGGGGTGTGGATGGAAAAAGGAATGAAGAATTGGGGCCAAGAATACTACTATTCTCACCTGTGGTACACAGGAAAGAACTAAAGGGTTTCTTTTGCCAATTGCTGTCAGTTGCATTTTGTTGCAAAGATGTTACAGGGAACCCAGAAGTCCTGACAAACTTCTGAAAGTAAAGCAGAAATTTAAAAAAAAAGCCAAAGGGAAAAAAGACTTGTTTCTTAGTGGTTGGTTTTCACAGCAGCACTCTCCTGGGAAGCTCCTTAAGATGCTGGAGCAGGGATGGGGATAGAGGAGCAGGCAGAGGAGATGGAAAGCAGATAGCAGAAGAGTAGTGTGGTAACCAAAGAACTCTTCTACAGCTAAGGGTGGTGAATCTACATTCTGCTAATGGAAGCCAAGGAAGCACCAAAGAAGCACCAAGGAGGTCAGAGCCCCTGCAGCCAGCCAGGTGCAGATCTGGACAGCAAGGATACCACATAGGCCAGGTTGAAGCGCTGGTTCACATTTACAATCAGTAGGGTTTATGTGCTTAAATTAACCTTTGAGTAAACACAGTTATCGGTGATGTTTGGTTGCTCTTGCCTTATTTGTTTATTATTTAAAATGTAGTTTTTATTTTTATAAGAAGAATATGGGTATCTAGTTTTAGAAGTGAAATAAAAATAGAGGCTTATAATGGAAGCCAGCAGTCTCCTGCTTCATCTCTACAAACTCCTAAGTCCTTCTTTCCAGAAACAACTGTTTTAGCTGCGTCCTCTGATAGTTCCTCTACATGTTTTTCCATGTTTATGTTGCTGTTTTTTGATTTTTCAACTTTAGACATAACCTATGCTCTTCCTACTTTGGAAGACGAGAATTTAACTCACTTACATTCTCCCCCATGCTCCACCCACACGTATATATTTCCCGTCCCCCATATTCCCAATATAGATATTCTGGTTAAATGAGTATTTAGTATTTACATTATTATCATTATGTAAATATTGTTCATAGCTGAGACATTTAGTGTGTACTATGATTACGTTTCCTTTCAGTATAACTTTTTATTTTTCCAGAAGCTAATTGCCTCTTTATCTGTTTGTTTGCTTGGTTTTCTACATACTGATCAATATAATACAATCCCAAACTCTCAAAACTGAAAACTTTGCTGATCTAATCAGATGAGGTAAGGTAAACTATAGGGTTTTTTGTTTGTTTGAGACAGACATCTATCTTCTGGGAACCATTCATCCTCTTGCTTCCCTCTGTCATGACTGCTCTGTAGGCCTCTGCATAGAGATTGTTACGAATTCCTTTGCTTCCCTCCAGTGTTGAATTCCATATTGCCTGGATCCCATGTCTCCATCTTGGCTTATTCACTTAAGGGAGCATGACTACTAGTAGCTCCCTAATAAAGAGTGTACCAGTTCTCACACGTCTGAAAAGGTCATTACTCCATCCTCACAATTGGTTATTTGATTGAGTATAAAATTCTAGGTTGGAAATTATTTTCCCTCAGAATTTTTTCTGTTTACTTTTTATCTTGAAATAATTTTAGACTTACAGAAAAGTTGCAAAAACATTACAGAGTTGCAAAAACATTACAGCTGCCTTTACCCAGCTTCCCCAAATGCTAACATCTTACATAGCCATAGTACAATGATTGAAACTAAGAAATTCACTTTGGGACACCACTATTAACTAAATTGCAGACTTTGGATTTCACCAGTTTTTCCAATAATACCATTTTATTTTTCCAGGATCCAATCCATGTTCCCATATTACATTTAGTTGTTGAGTCTTCTTAGTCCCCTCAGAACAGCTCCTCAATTTTTCTTTGTTTTTTATCATCTTGACAGTTTGAAGAAGCAGTTATTTTATAGAATGTCCCTCACTATGGATTTGTCTGATATTTTCTCATAATTAGACTGAGGTTCTGGATTTTTGGCAAGAATACCATAGAGGTGAGGTACCCTTCTTAGTACATGATATCAAGTGTACATGATGGTGGTAGGACTTATTACTGGGGATGTTAATCTTGATCATTTGGCAAAGTGTTTTATGCCAAGTTCCTCCACTGTAAAGTTACAATTTTTTCTTTTATAATTAACAAATATATTGGTGGACATACTTTAAGACTATTCAAATGTCCTATTGATCCTCAAACATTCATCCACTAATTTTAGGATTCGTTGGTGAATCTTGCCTACAACAATTATTACTGTAATATTCTTAATGGTGATTTTTCTATTTCTCTCATTTCTTTCACACTTGTTAATGGAATTCTTTTGTAAGATAGAGCTGTCCTTTCTCCTCCATTTATTTAGTAATTCATTTATTTATATCAGCATGGACTCATAGATATTTATTTTATTCTAGGTGTTAATAGTACAGTTTTGGTGTTCAAATTTCCCTCGGAATTTTGAAGGCTTTGCTCCATTATCCTTTAGATTTCAGTATTGCTATTAAGAACTTTAATACTATTTTTATTCTTGATCTTTTGTATGTGACCTGTTTTTCTTTCTTAGATGTTCTAAAATTTCATAAAGTTATGCTTTTGTGTTTATCTTTATAATGTATATTTGTACTTTATTCCCCTTCAAGCTGAAATGCATGTGTTCTGGAAAATGTTTATGTTTTATTTATCTCATAATTCACCCCCTCTATTCTTCTCCTTCTCCTCCTTTTCCTTCTCCTTCTTCTCTTCCTCTTCTTCCTCCTCTCCTTCTATTTCTGATGCCAAACTCTTGGACTAAAGTTTTCTCATGTTTTAATTTGCTATTTCTTCTTTTATCCTTCATCTTTTTGTTCTACTTTTTAGGAAATTTTACTTCTACTTTATCTTCCAACTTTGTATTGGATCTTTCAGTGTAGATTTCCAAGAGCTCTTTCTTGTTTTCTAAATATTTTTAATAGCAATTTTGCCTCATGCATATAATATCTTTTCTGATTTCTAAGGGTGTTTATCATTAGAGGGAAGTTTCCTTTTGCTTCCTGCAATGATCTCTGTTTTCCCAGGGTGCTTTTTTCCCATTTGTTTTTGTCTCTCTTTCATGTTGGAAGCTTTTTCCCAAATGTCCTGTCATCCTTTATTTTCCATTCCTATTCGAGTAAGGCATTGAACAGGATATTCGCACTGTGCCAGGTATTATTCACAATCCCTTGTGAAGGAAAAAGTGTACTTTTGCAGAGGAGAGATCCAGCTGTTACTGCTTTTACAAAGAGATCAAACTTCACTTCACTACTAGTGAGATATGCGGATGTTGTCTCCTGATGTGATGCAATGTAAAACAGAGAACCTCACCTATGTGTCTTGCCAAAAACGTCTGAGCTGAATCTAGTCGCACCTTTAGATTTAGCTTCCAGTATACAGAATTTACAAGAGACACAGGGACAAGTTAAATGACACCACAAGGAACAATCAGACATATAATATGTGAGACCCTCCTCAGTTAAATGGCCTGGTCTCTTCCACATCATAGGGAAAACAAAAGAAGGAGGACTATTCTAGGAAGGAGAATAGAGACTTAATGACCAAATATAATGACATTCTGGGGACAGTAGGGTAAATTTGAATATGGATTGAATATTAGAATATATTAGGTAATTATTTTAAATTTTCTTAGGTGGGATGACGGATTTGGGTTACGTATGATAAGGTCCCAATTCTTTGGCTAAAGATATTGAAATATGTAGGAGTGAAATATCAATGTCTGTACTTCATTTTCAAATGGTTCAGAAAAACAATATATGTACACATGTATATACCTGGGATGCCAAAAAAAATGTATACAAGAGCACATTTTGGTCAGCGTTACTCAAGCATAGTTCGCCAAAATCAGAAGTTTCTGGATGCTGATGGTAACCACCTTGAGCACCTCTTGTAATTGCAGAAGTCAAACGTGACTTGTGTTCATCTTTTGTTATTGGTATATATTGAGTAGTACAATTTTAATAGTTTTTTTCCTTTCTTAAAATGTGTATACTTTTTATGTGTATATCTAAAGATAAAGCAAATATTATAAGATGCTAACCATTGTAGAACTTAGGAGGTTCATATACATGGGTGTTCATCGTACTATTTTTTTCAATTTTCTGTAGGTTTACATTTTTCCATAATAAAAATATAGATAGAAAAACAGGAGGTTATCAAAAATATGCTAGAAATTTGTATGGGTATATGGGCAGGGCTTATAAATTGGTGAGCCGACTATTTCATCAGGGAACACCTTCAAATATCAGTGTCCTATGTCTTCACTCCAGCTGGTCAGAATTCCTAGAGAGGTGATCCCAGCCCCTGCCAGCATGTGGGAGCTAAGCGTGGAAGGGGTCTGAGCAGCCTCACCAGTCAGTTCACAAACTTTCAATGAATTCTCCTGTTTTCATAGATACCTCACGCCATCTTCAACTGGGTAATGCTTCCAGAGAATAAACAGACAGTATTCTTCCAAGGAGCAGAGAGGCAGTTGTCTGGCCTGAGTAAAATAGCAAAGGAGCCTGAGGGTCTATCTCTTCATACAGACTTTCCACCAATTCTGTTTTCAGCCCCAGTTTGGAGCTCCCCGATACTGCAAGTCCTGAGATCTCCTGGGATTGGTGCAGAAGGGCTTGCTTATCACTGTGAGGCTGTCCAGAGCAGCGTCTCTAGACCATCCGGTCTGCAGAGGTTCAGATTCTGCTGTGTGACCTGGAGCAAGTTATTTAACTTCATCTCCCAAATCAGGATACAATTCTAATGTTGTTGAGGGATTATGTGAATTAGTACACCTTTAAAATTTAAACCAGTGCCTGGCACAGAGTAAGACTTTTGAGCTACACACATACACACACACACACACACACACACACACACACACACGAGCCCCTAGCCAACTTAGGTTTTCACTTTCTCTGGTCTGTGAGGTCACTTTCTATCTTCCATAATTTTATTGCTATCTTGGGCCTGCTACTCTCTCTTCTTTCTTTGTCCTTGTGGAGTTTGGCCTCCATTTTATTTTCTTTTTAATTATTTACTATCCCTCTGGTGAGGTTTGGGGAGAAAGAGTTATATGCATGTGTGCATTACACAGCTTCAAACCACACGTCTTAATGACTTTCTTTCCTTGCCCTTCTAAAGACCCCCTTCAGGTCCTGTATTCCTCATATTCTAGCCTAAACTCAATGACCTGTTGCAGGCAGAGCCTGGGAGTAAATGTCCAGCTTATCAGTCAGGACTGGAACCAGCTCTTAATGTAATATCAAAAAAATGCCTGAGAAGAGCCCCAGGATAAACCTGCTGGTTGAGTGCTCCATAAGCTCTTTTCTGAAATCTCCTGAATCATCATCACTGGCTGAGGGGAAGGAAGGGCTGGTGGCAGGGCCACCCAAAGCTTGTGTAAGAACCTTGTGACCCATGGTTGTGTCAGAGCAAAACAACCAGCAGGCTTCTCATGTCACCGCCCAAAGCTCTTCATTCAGAGGCATCATCTGATTATCCCAGAGAACTTGACTTATCTTCAAAGTGCTTGGAGGGGGTAACTTTGCCAATGACTTGCTTGAAGAGATTGGAACGATGGTTTAAAAGAGTGAATTCCCTCCCCGGGTAGGCTTAGGCCTGTGGAATTCTGTGATCCTCACTTCTGCCTGGGTCACAATGTTGTCCTACATTCAGACAAGCTGAAGGGCAGGATACAACTGAGGAAAATGCGGCTTTCCCAATTACTGACTGAAGCCAGCTTCTGGCTGGTTGTCCCTTGGAAGTTAGCACTCTCTATTGAACAGTAATAAAGAGTTTGGGCTGCTTATTTTCTATCTGCTGCTCCCCACCCCATCCTGGATCCATTCTCCAAACTTGTCTACCTTGCTCTGTGCCCCGGAAAGCCCCCCTCTGAGGAGACACTGGGCTGAGATGAGAGGGTGGAAAGAAGGAGAGGCCAGATTGTTAGTTCCCTACCCAAGTGCTTAGAGCAGCTGGCAGTCCCACACACCTAGATCTTCCTTTCTGGGCCTCCTTTCTGCACACAGTAGGTCCTTGCTCTGTGGACAAGGAGAGAGAAGAGGCCTGCACTCATTATAGCTTTGGGCAAAGTTGTGAAGTTCCAGCCCTTTCCTTTTTGGCAACACTCCCATACTTCTTTCAGTTGTTCTCAACTTTTAGCTTTGCTTTCTTAACAAAACCTACCCTGAAAAGATCTTGAGAATTCATTCACATTATTAAAGTGCAAATACTTCTCCCTGCTGCCATTCTTCTAGGGACATTTTCTTTTAAAAACTGAAGTCTAAGGGATGTATCTGGAATTGTAGAATTTCAGAGGGGAGTGGAATTGAGTGTGGGATGCAATCACCAGTCTTTTGAAATCCGTCCTCTTTATTCAATAGACTAGGCTTTGCAAGAGGAGGGTGCATTTTAAATGCTTGAGGAAGATATTAAGTCTGGGCTTTTGGGTACTCAAATTGAAAGTACTCTGTCTGGGCTAGGGAGTGGGGAGAGGAGAAGACCGAAATAAGGATGATAATTGTGGTTGGGCGGAGGCTGGAAGCTAAGTGTCCAGAGTTTCAGAATTCTTAAGAGCAGTGTTGGGCCCTGCACTCCCACCCCTTCCACCCTTTCACCAGCATGGCACCAGAACAAGTCTGGGTTTGAAGAATGTTAATGGTGGGAAAAGGGATCTGCAAGAAAAACCTATGTCCCCAGAACTCTATGCTTAATTTGCATTTTTAACATGCTGTAGCATGACAATATTGATAGCTGTGCCTTACTGAAAGCTAGACTATACGTTCAAGGGCAGGGACTGTGTTTGCATCTCCTTCGTCCTTATAGCTCTTGCATACAGCTCAGTGCTTTGCACCTAGCAGGTGCTCAAAAGATACAAGTAGATGGGATGAGCAAAATACCTCACTGAATTCTCACCAGACCTTTGTGAGGTGCTTCCTGTTTTCATCCTCATTCTGCAGGGCTTCGCTGGGTTAAATAGTTTGGCCCCAGTTACCCAGTTGGTGGAGAGTAGAGCTGTTGCTCTCCTCAGTTCTGCCTGACTCCAAGGCCAGTGCCTTCAGCTGCTCGTAGACAGCAACAATTTGAGCAGAGGGTGGTTGCATCTCCATCTTGGTAGCCATTCTCTCGTGGAAGTATTTTCATAACCCTGAAAAGCTTACATTTCTTTGTATCCTTTGTATTCTCTCTCCTGGTTTAACTAAACCTTAATGCCGTGTGAAATTGAAGTTTGTGAAATTCAAAGAAAAGGTAGAAGAAAAATTGCAAAAATTATATGGTGTCGCATTCATAACCCAGAGATAATTTATAATCATTATGCTTCTTCCTTTTATTTGAAGAACTGAAGTGCTTTTATGAGAATTAATTTGTTTAGGTTTGCAATTTCATGCTTGATGGAAGCTGCAGACATATCCATATGTCCCCGGTTGAAAGGTGTGGGTGGGGGGGTCTGAGACAGAGCAATGCCGTTTCTCATGGAGAACGTTTAAATACTTCTAATCTGTAGTCACATAACCAAATTTCTGGGGGCGGGAGTGGGGGGAGGGTTGTGACTGTGTCAGAGAATTGGAAATCAAGACAATGAGGTAGAAATAAAAGGCTCTTTTTCCTGTCTGAAAGTGTTCAGTTTTTCCTGAGCTGCTGCTGTTACATGTGGAAAGGGAATGCGGGCTCACACCTCACCGTCCTTCTCTCAGTAAATTCAGAGGCAACCACAGGTTTCCATAATCTTACAGGAGGGAGTGCTGCAGGCCATACCGAAATTCTTCATTCCTAATTAAGTGCCTTCCAGAAACTGTCTAGGATGCCCTCGGGGGTTGATTACACAATTTTACTGATCACGGCTGCAACTCGAAGCTCACAGAGCCAGCCCACTGGGGCCTGTGGGGGAAACATAATTAAAAACAAATCTCCCGCCCAACCAGAAAGATCTCGCCACAGAAGTGGTAGAGAAAGAAAACAGTTTTGTTATCGAATGAGCATTAACCCAGAATGGAATGGGCATCACAAGGGGATTGCCTGCTGAGATTGCAAAGACAGAAAGGTGTCTCACCCTTCTGCACAGCCAGGCAGATAGATCTGTTACCTACGTTCTCGCAATAAACGGTAACTACTCCTCAAGTCAGAGGACGTGACGGCAGCATTTGTCACACAAAGTACATCCTAGACTCACCTGGTCGTTGGGGTCCCCATCTGTATTAACTGGCTTTGATCTAAGAAAAACAAACTTCTCCTCTTTATGATGGGAGGTAGGCTGTCAAGTTGGTCTCGCATCCTCCTACAGAGACTGGGAGACAGGCGCTCCTTGACTGGGAGACATCAAGCTTCCTTGATGTTGACATTTCAAAGGGGTGGCTCCCAAGTCCTTGAGAGATATTTCTGGGTCCTAAAGCTGGCAGAGGGCTATATAGCTTTTTAAAAGATTTACATGCATTTTGAAGGGACAGAGGAAAGAACTTTTACAAAATTTCTGAAGTACTCGTAAATGCCCTAAGCAAAGGGAGTGGGGAGAAATCTCTTCCCTAGTTTTCAATAGGGAGAATTAAGCCTCTTATTTTTCGTTTGCATTTGTGCTTGCTTAGGGCCAAGAGGTAGCAGCAAAGGTTGGCATCTCCACCTCCTGCTCACTCAGAAACTCTCCCATCTTGGTCCAGGCTCTGGGACAGGCAGCACCAATTTCCAAAGACTTGTAGAAAGACCAGAGCTGGGGCTTCTGGAAGGGAATGGCACCCCACCCTTGTGAGTCCTGTTGGTTCTGAGGAAAGTGCAAGTCTTGTGCGAGGTGACATCACCACCCCACCTGAGATTGGGGCTGGGGAGCTTGAGGATGAGAGGGAAAGGCAAGGTCTCGGCTCACCCGTGGGTTGAGGATGGGGCCTGGTCCACTTTCAAGGACACAGCTACCCCCAGCCCAAGCAGTAGGAGGCAAGTGTGTAGAACTGTGAGGGTGGTAACTGCAAACTAAAACTCAGCAAGACCAAACCAAAACTCAACTTACTTTCACCAAAGGATTAATTCTGACCAAGAGGGGAAGGAGAAAAATCTTCAAAATCAGTGAGTCAGAAAAGCAGAAACTCAACCTCATATTCGAAGAGTAATCAGCTCTCCAATATAGAACATTTCTCACTGTACACAGTGTTTGCAGAAAAAAACAACTGGATATCCCTTAAGTAAAGAGAGCATCATTTACAAAAACAAAACAAAATAGAAAGCATGATTTGTTTTCTCCTTAGGTTCTCTGTGTTGTGTCTCTGTATATGTATATATATATATATATATATATATATATATATATATATATGTATGTATATATATACATACACATACATATGTATATAAATACATATATACATGTATGTATGTGTATATATGTATACACACACACGAGGTCAGATAATTCAGTACGTGAACTTTCCACCATGTAAGTGCACAGTGCAAAGTTCATGAACTTAATTGTCTGACCTTTTCATATGTGTATACATATATGTGTATCTCTGAACCGGAAGCAGAACAGAAGCTCCTCGGTCTGCCCTCACGTCCCTTTTCCACATCCCTGGAGAGCTCTGACCTGCCTCAGAGGAGAGGCAACGGCTGAAGCTCTCTTCAGGGAGTACCTTACCCTTTAGCTGGCAGCAGGAAGAGGAGTGTAATTTCCAGTCATAAGAGCTAGCCTTGACCTGTTGCCACTCTTGCTCCACAAGGCTAGCTCTCTTGTGGTCTTTAGGGAAGGTTCTAAAAAAGAATGGTGTCCTACCCTCCCTCCAGAGCCACCAGTGTCATGGTGGAAGCAGAAATACAGACCAGGAACCCTGACATGGGCAAGGCCAGGCCACTGCCTGCTGTACTAGAACATCCTTGCCCTCCTGCCAGGCAGCAGTCTGGGCCCTGTGCCTGCTCTCACCGGCCACCTCTGGGGCCTCAACCTTTCCAAGAGCCTGGCACCATATCCACCCACCTGTGCCAGCCCTTCTGTACTCAGTCCCCACTTAGCACCCTCTCTCATACATTGACTAAAGGGTACTTCTGAGAGTGACATATTCTAGAAAGACTATGTATGACTTTTTGTTGTTTTACCACAGAGGATGTCTGAAGTATAGGTTTGTGCTGCCATTTTGACTCTCAAGCCAATGAACTGCTTGGTGTTCTCTTTTTTCTTTTTTCTTTTTTTTTGGATTTTATTCTAGACAGTTCAGAGGACCTGGGGACTCTTTGCCATAACGCCCAATTCAATAGCTTTAGTCAGTTATTTCTTATTCACCCAGGTATTTAATGAGCAAGTCTCAGTATCTCATATTATTCCAGGCTTTGAAGAGGGCCCAAAGGGTGTATGGATGACCCGTCATCTTTTGGAATTTACACCATATCTGGGGAGACCATATACCGACACGTGGAAGTGTCCCAGTTCAGGCACTAAGAAGGGGACCCTGGACAGTCAGTACCCTGGGAGTTCGAAGGGAAGATAGACATAGCTGGAGTGTGCAGGCAAAGCTTTCTGCAGAGGTGGGATCTGAGGGGCTTTCACTAGTGGGCAGGATTTGAACAGGAAAACATCCTAAGCCTTAGGAGCAGCAAGGTTGTCAGGAGGCATCCATAAGTTTGTGTGACAATGAAAGAATGCCACCACTGTTGAGGTCACTATTACAACTCCAAGGACTTCACGCGGACCTGGAAGCTTGACTGGAGAGTACTCGAAGAGCATCTTCCTCTAAAGGGCATCAGAAATCCCAGGAGGGTGCCACAGGACCTTGCATCCTGTGGGATTCCCATGCTCGCTTCAGGCAAACATCTCAGAAGCCAGTGAGGCGGAAGGCTGGCAGAGCTGCCCTTGGCCTCTGAGGCTCACAAACCCCACCTTCCATCCAGAGACCTGTATAGTTCACATCCCAGAACTCACTCGTCAGTAATTCTCCTGATTTGATGTTCATTCCCTCCCAGCAGAAGATGGACCAGAAGGGAGCGATGGTCCACACTAACTGGGCATGGTTCCTATGATGTTTTGCTTTGTTGTCCGTCTTCCCAAACCTCATCCAAGGGGAATGATGAAAGGAGACTTCCTGGGGCTTATGAAGTCTAAGCACATCTGCTTCTAAGGACTCGGGGCTGTTAGCACACACTCAGAGATACCTGCTGGCCCCCTGGTCTGCTCTGCCTTGTCCAGCAAGAAGCACACACTTGGCGCTGGGCAAGAGCCTGGTACATGCTGGTGACAGAAAGGAGACTGGCCCAGCTGAAGCAGGGCATTGTCAAGAGAAGGGAGAAGAATGCCCACAGCAAGATGTGGCTGCTGCAGTGACAGGATGTCCGTTCACACCAATGGTGTGCACATCAGTCAAAAGACAGCCTGGTTGTCCTCTAGCCTGTCTCCTGCCTTCAGGATCCTCTCTCCACCACAACACCGCTGACTAGGTCATCTTCCTCAGTGCAGATGATCTCATCATAGCGCCTCCTGCCAGCACCTCAGGAAGTCTCCCTGACACCTATCAAAACAACCAGGACATCCAGCAACATGGCGGATGGACCCTTTCCCATTATGGAGTCATAGAAATGTTGGGTAAACTGTAACAAAACAAAACTATATATATATATATATATATATATATATATATATATAGATAGATAGATAGATAGATAGATAGATAAATAGGTAGATAGATAGATAGATAGATAGATAGATAATTTATTTTAATGTTTCCTGTCCTTGAACAAAAGAAAGGGAAGTCCTCAAGTGGCAGGAATGAAGGGAGAAACAACAGCCAAAGCAGTTAGGTGTCAGCTGGAAGTCTGGAGTCTGTGGAGGATTTTAGAAAAGTCAAATTTAGGCTCTGGGGACCTGGCTGAGGTAATTAACACCTGTATGGGAATGGGAGGTGTGGCCTTAGGCTTGTTGAGAGGAGAAAAACTTTTGATCTGAGCTCAGCACAAAAGTAAGAGCATCAAAGAGATGTCCCTTCCTTAAAAGGGGATTAGAGAAAGCTGCCACCAGCTCAGGGGAATATGAGGAAGCAAATGGTCTATCTTGGGATGTGCATGCAATGAAAAAGGTCACCTGTCAGAATCCTGCACCCTGAATGGGTGCAGAATCCAGATTTATACTGCTGGTGAGGCCCATGAGACCCAAGCAGAGAAATTAACACAACATTTGGTCTAAAACAATTGAAACCACCAGGATCCTAATAGACAGTAATGCGAAAATACTCTGTGTAGAAACCCTGACACAACCCACAGCATGTGGGAGTCACGCAGGAAAAACAAATCCTACTGACGATGAGCTCACAATAAAGTGACAAATCGTGTGAGGAAATGAGACCCCGTAAGTGGGAATCAGCAGTGTCCTCGGTGTCTCAAGGACTGCAGACAATGGAACAATCTGAAAGAAGCTATGAACACATTCATACCCCGCATTTCAAAAGCAGAACCCAGCAGTTCTGGTCCCTGTTCCAACCTGTGCTTCCTGTGTCTACCTTCTTAGTTCATTCTAATCCCTCCTGTCATGTAGACCCCAACTCTTGAGCTGTCTTCAAATTCTTCCTCTCTCAGCTTTTTCCCTTAAGAAATGGTTCTCAGTTTTCTCATCGCTTCCTCTCCTTTGTTACTGCACTGGGCATCTAGCTGGTCTCCCTGCCTCTCATCCCCAGTGACCCCCCCCTTTTTTTTAATCCACCTCCACACTGCCGCTAAGTTATCCTCCTACGTGCTAAGTCCCATGATTTCACTCCCCCAAGCCAAAAGCCTTCCCCAACTTGGACCTAAACTTTTTTCCAGTTTTGTTTCCTATTATAATCGGTCACCTTCACCTCAACTTCCTGTTTCAACCATTCTGGCTTAATTATGCTTCCTACACTCTCCCTCAGGCTTCCAAGCAATCTCCTCCTTCGGACTAGACTGCTCCCCCCATCACATCTGCTGACAGAAGATGAACCTTAGCTTAAACCTTCTAGAAGCATTATGCCATGAAAGAATGAAGGCATCATTAGGGCTAGACACATCTGATTTCAAATTCCAGATGTGTCACTAAATAGCTCTGTGCCTCAAGCAAGTCACTAGCTCTCCGAACCTCAGTTTCTAATCATATAAGATGGGAACAATATCTACTTTGCAGGGTTGGGAGAATTAGAGATAATCTACATAAAGCACTGAACACAGAACCTGGCCCCAGTAAGTGCTCAATAAACAGTTGCTGAATTGAGCTTCTATCTTCACATTTTTATGGGACTTTGTCCTACTTCTTCCCCAACCAGAGCTCCAGGAGGCCTGAGGCCTTGTCTCATTTGCCTTTGTATCTCGGCACTTTCCTATGTCTAATACAGGAAGTCTTGCAACACGTCAACTGACAGGTAGTGAAAAGAACTAGGCATGGATAACCTGATGCTAGAAGGAAAGACTTTGGGTAGAGGGACCTAGCAGGTGTCAGATGCTGGAGACATAACGAGGGCCAATTTATACTGTGTCACTCCAGAGAGGGCAGAACCATCATTAAGAGCTATAATGAGGTTGATGTTAGCCCAAGATATGAAGGAATAGCCAACATTTAGAGCTATTTAACATGAGAGTAGGTGCCAAATGCAAGTTGTGTGCCATTAAAAACTCAGATTATAGGAAGTATTGACTACTAATAGTGAGAGAGATTTATTGCTGTTATATGAATCTTCAAAATCCACACCTCCCATCTAGAGGGCCTGTTCATAACTGAAAGTTCAGTGCCATTTGCCACAAATTCAATGCTCTGCATATTTTTTATTAAATCAATGCATAAATGAATGAAATCATTGATTAATCTGATATTTAAGGAAAGATATGTACTACAAGAAGGAGAAAAATAAGGGGGGAAAAATAAGAGGTTTTGGAAAAAGACCAACACAAGATGACTGAAGAGGATCGGTTTGGGAAGGTGGGAACTCGCTGCCCCTTACCCAGGGCTGAGCTCCAGGGACCTTCTAAACCCCAGATTCCATGGAAGCAGACTCTCCCACTCCATTCTGCTCACATTGGCTGCTTGCTCTCAGAGGGACCAGGGCATATACCCTGGGACTACCAGGGAAAATCACTCATAAGATCACAACCATGTCCAGATGATATGCTGATTTGGTTTTAAAACCCCTTTCCATCTGTGAATTTAGGTCTTAATTAGTATGTACTATTATTACTTGTTTCTTTATTATTACAATTGCTCAGTTTACACGTGGCAACGAGTTATGAAGTGTGTTGAGGTATGTTTTTTCCCTTTAGTGTATCATTATTCAAAGAACCAGTTGATTTTCAACATACACACCAGTGACGATAAGTCCCAAGAAAAAAACACCCTGTCCAAGCACAGGATTTCTTGTTTGATAAACCGGACTTCAGATTCTCAAGCACCAGCGGCTTCTTCCGGTTTGTATGAGCAAAGATAAGCTGCTCTGCCGGCGTCAAGACTGCTTGCTCTCTGCGCTGGCTGCTGCACTGTGCTCACCTGGAGACACAGCGGCTGCGGGATTTCAGGAGGCCCCTGAGGCACCGCAAGGCCTCGGGCAGCCCCGCGCCAGTGAGGGCACTGCAGGCCTGGAGCTCCCAGAAGCGGCCCGGGAACCTCTCCAGGCCCAGCCTGTCCCTGATTTCAGACAGCGGGAGAGCGTCAGGCGCCTCCTGCTTGTTGGCCAGCACCAAGAAAGGGACGCTGGCCATGTTGGGATGGTCCAGGACTTCCGTGAGTTCAGCCACGGCCTCGGACAAGCGCACTTTGTCTGTGCTATCCAGGACATACACGAGGATGTCCATGCCTTCCAGGTAGTCCTTCCAGCTGGCCCTGAGCTGAGTCTGCCCGCCAACATCCCAGAAAGTCAAAGATGCATGCCTAGGGGCGCCGAGAGACTCCACATTGAAGCCAATGGTGGGCAGGGTCTCCACCGGTGGGTGGCCCTTCAGTTTGTACAGGAGCGTAGTCTTGCCAGCTGAGTCAAGGCCCATCAGCAGCACCTGGGCTTCTGCCTGGTGACCTCGGGAATTCATAGAACCCATGGTAGCCGCTGCTAAATCCTGGAGGAGAAAGACCAGGCGCGCACACATCAGCCATTCTTTTCTGAAGGAACACACAGATGCATGCAGGTATGTGGAGGAAGAGCTTCTACTTCCAAAGTAGGAAGCGTCTTTACAATGCCAGGTTTCAAACACAGGCCTAGATTCCCAAAGGCCAGGAAGTAAGAGTGTGTGTGTGTTACAATCAGCTGACCTATTTCTGGGCAGCCTGCTTCAGAGAAGAGGGTAGGACCCCCTGGAAGACACGGAATGTGGGCTCACATTTGTTGGTACTTAAAGCAAGAAGACAAAACGAAGTTCCAGTTAGACAAATCTAGTTCAGTAGAAATGACTGAACCATGTCTTCAATTCTTGCTAGTCTGTGGCTTCTGGCCTCTGTTTTCCTTCTGTAAGTCTAACCCCTGAAATAGGAGCTATCTTGGGCTTAGTGCACCGAGTGAAGGGGACAGCCGGCTCATGGTAACTTCTGCTGCCTTTGGAACTCCCTACAGGGCCAGCACTGTATCCTGTAAACTGCGGTTATTTATAAACACTGTTGGCTGGGGACACATTTCCCAGTCAGAGCAAAGTGGTTTCCTCCACTCTCTTACCAAGGTAAATTCCCTCTAGAACACAACTCCTATTTTTCAAAAATCCCAAATTTTAAGACTAAGACCTGTTCCCAATTTAGTCAAGGGAAATCTTGCCTGGGACAGGTGAAGGGACATCTCACCCCAGGAGTATATTTCACCTGCCCCTGGAGGAAGGTAAGACAGCCTCTGTCCATTCCTCATGCCAGGGTAGAAGAGTAAAACTTAAAGTTACCTTGGTGTTATTAGACGGTGGCCAAAAGCTCCTCCTCTGCCACAGTCTTCTGTGCAGCTGCTAGTCAGTAATGTCCCAAGAGCGAGATGAAAAGGAAGTGTGGTGACAGTTGCCGGTTGTCCTTTTTCTGCTTCCTTTTCCTTTGTGGTTGGGGGTGGGGCAGGCTACGCAGCCGCTCCCTCAGCTCCAGTGCTCCCCTGCAGGCCTGGCCGGGGATGGGCCCAAAGATATCTTGGGCTCTTGACAGAGCAAGGCCCAGCATCAACTTCCCTTTCTTAGCAGTTCAGACTCGATGCAAAAAGGAGGGTGTCGTGCTCACAGCTGTGCCCAAGTTCAGCCGCTTTCTCTTGCCCTTCCTCTCATAATCCTGTGACCTCCTTAGTGGAGAAATCTGAGAATCCGGTTTTTTCCTTCAGCTCAGGCCTCAAGGTTTTTCTGGTGCCTCGAGATTCCTTTGTTTGCCTGGAACCATACATGCTTTAAAAAACTGCCTAAATATGATTAAAACCCTCTAAAAATTAGGTATCTTTGTTGAAGGTAAAGCATAAAAATTAAAAAGTTTGTGTCAGTGTGGTGGAACTATAGGCGATTAAACTCATTGTTTATTTTTTTCTTGGACAGTGTCATTATATTTATCCCAGTAAAACTGAGATCACCAGCAAATATAATTTTCAAAAAAATTGTTCCAATCAGAAGCCATTAATTGCGTAGCTATCTGATTTGGGTCTGGAGTTACAGTGATTTGTCTCTTCTAAGCCATAACATTTGTGCAGCACTTTCTGCTTTCCGCTCATTATTTCATTAAAATATCAAGAACCAGTTGGCGGTTATGATTCTCCCATTTTACAAATGAAAATCAGGCTCAGACATGGTAAATAATTTGCTCATGACCTTGCTGGGGTTTATAAGTCATTTCTCTTTCAGCATGTCACACTGAAAAAGTGCTTTGTAAACAGCAAACACCCTACTGTATTTGCTGTTGTTGTCAGGCTATGTAGCAGGAGGAAGCAATGATGAAAAGTCAGAAACACAGAGTGTGTTACGTACATCACTGTGTTGTGTTGGTGTTGGTGTCACTGTTGTCTTGTTCTGTTGAGTGCCTGTGGTTGTAGGCTGTAGTCAGTTTGCAAGGACCGAGATGAGTGGTGAGAGATAGAAGCATGATTGGGGGGATAACAGAGACGGTGTGGAATTATTGTCAAAGAAAAACCAGAGCTGGATGGTAGATAAAGCCGTAAAAAACAGATTTTACTCAGGTCTGTTGTAATAGGGATAAAGAGACCTCAGTATAGAATTGGGCTCAATTCTGAATACAACATGGGCAAGTGGGGATTTATAGCCAAAGAACAGGGTGGGGAGCAGTGAATGGAAAATTACTCAGAGGAAACCTCAAGGGGAAGGGGGGTTTCTGCCTAAGTGAATAACAGGATTCTCACTGAAGGCAGGCTAGGGTGGGTGATCAGCCACTACCTGGAAGATGGTGAAGGGTATCAGATATGAAGGCTGGGGGTTCTGGTTAAACTGACTTAGCAGGGTTTTTGTTAAAACTGAATTTTACAAGAAAGTGTACAGATGGGCCTAGGAGAGGGTTCAGGAGCCTGACTAAAGTGGGGTCAGGCAAAGAATCTTTGTCATTACTCCAGGGCAGTCTCAAAGCAACAAAGAACTGCCTGGAGCAGGGCTTGTCCTTCTCACCCGTGGTTTAGGGTGATCAGATCAAGCAGAGACTCAGTCCTGTCCAGACCTTGCTGATGAGTCCGTGGGAATTCTGCCAGGATAAGATTTGCAGGAGGATTGGGGCTGGCAGAGGCTAAGGACTCAGCAGGCTAAGGATAGGGTGTGCCTAGAGCCTGCGGCATAGGGGGTGCTACTCTGAGTGGCCCCCATGTGTGAGCCCCAGAGAGAGAGGGGAGGCAGGCAGAGGCAGGAGGGTGGAGCCATTGACTTGAGGGGCTTACAGGCACCAAACAAGGCTGCTTGGGTGCTGAGTATCCCGCAGGTGACACAGTTAGGGAGGGAACACACCTCCTGCCCCAAGAATGCCAGGGAGGCCTGAGGCCACGTGGACTGCATACAGGGCCTCTGGAGGCCGCTCTGGGGCACCAACGGGCTCTTAGAGAGGCACTGCCTTCCAGGGCATAGACAGGCATTCGGGAGGAGGACCTGTGAGAGCTGTTCATGTTCCCCCGAAGTAAAGGAGCCTCTCCTGAGGGCTAAGGTCCTGGAGTAGCTGGGGAAGATGAGAGCCAGGGAAACAATTACATTGAATATGACCCTCGTTGTTCACAAAGGCCATTATGGCCTGAGTCACCCCATCCCTTCTGTCACCCCAACCCCATCCCTTCAGCTCAACAAGGAGAGGAGTTTTTTCTTAGACACCCTCAGGTGGAGGACTTTCAAAGGGCTGCCTGGGTATCAAGTTGTGGATAAGCCCCACAAAAACACTGTATCCAGCGCCATTGCAGCCACATCGAGTCCATGTTCAGATGCAAAAACTTGACAGCTTCATTAATGTGATTGTGCCTGAACATTTTTAGGGAAATAGATTTTTTTCTGTTATATTTATCTTCCTTTTATTTGTTATCTTATAGTTACAGCATTATATTGATTTTCTTTTAACATTATGTGAATAAGTAGACTATTTATGATTTTCATTTCTAGATTAAAACATGAACATTGTAAAATATTTGCTATATTCAAAAAGGGCCCCTCCTGGAGGAGGAAATAATTGAGTAGAGGAAAGGATGAGTAAGGGACCAATAGTGGTAGAGCCAGGTAAAAAGACAATGGGAGACCCCAAATTGGAAGTCATACGTGGTGACAGCCAGGGGTGTCACATCTTCTTGCTCTCTGAGTCAGTGAGGTCTGTTCCTTCAAGGGAGCATACGGTCTCATTCCTACATGGAGCCTGGCTTCCACCTGCATCCTGTGGGCTACCTTGGAGCTGAGCACGACTTGTCATTGTGTGCAGTGATTGCGTAGGGATGGATGCAGCAGCATACGTGCAGAAAGGCAAGTCAACCACCAAAAAGAACACCAAATTAATGACAGGTCAGAATTTTATGTGTGAAGATTTATGTATTATGATTTAGATCAGGTATGAGATACAGTAGATGCTAATTGCAAAGATATTTTATTTATACTTATAATATATAAATATACTTACATTTATATATTTATTTCATTTTTTCATATGCTTTTAAAACATGTATCTATAATAGCTGTGTGCCCTTCCATGCTTTTCCTAGGCAGTTGGTTTTATGAAATATTGCTGATATATTGCCTGCCACTGAACACCTGAGAAAAAAGAAATCTGTCTGCCTTTGCATTTTTGGTACCCAGTCATGCGCCACGGAATGACATTTCTGTCAACATTAGACCACATATATGAAGGTGGTCCCATAAGCTTATAATGGAGCTGAAAATTTTCTATCACCTAGTGATGTTGTAACTGTCCGAATGTTGTAGAGTAACACATTACTCCGGTGTTCATGGTGATGCTGGTGTAAACAAACCTACTACGCTGCCAGTCTATACAAGTATAGCACATACAATTACAACAGTAGGCCACACCATCTAGGCTTGTGCACGGCACTCCGTGATGTTTGCACGGGGATAAAATGGCCTAACCATGCGTTTCTCAGAACGTATCCCGCAGTTATTTGGTGTGTGAGACTGTACTCTAACCACAAACAGACTCTCATAATACAGGGTGAATCCATAGGAAACATTCTATAAGATCTATTTATCATGCAAATGGCACGTGGCAGCTGTTTCCCTGTGTTTTCTAATCCCAGGTTTCAGATGCTCCCCACCTGCTTCGCAGTGTCCAGCGTGCTGGGAAGTCTTCCGGGTCCATCTCCCCCCACCTGTGTGGGTGCCCTGGGATGTGGCTCATGCCCAGAGGGCTCCTCAGGCCGCTGCTGCAGCCACAATCTGCATCTTTGCGGCCCCACTTTCAGCCCTGTACTCAACTACTTGGATTATTTTGAAATGCACCTAATGGTCTTAGTGGAGAGAAAACAGGGCTCTTTCTGTGCGTTACTATTATCATAGTTATCATGTCTTATCTTTCCTCCTTTCCCTGGCCAGAGTTTATTCAACGATCTGCAGCCCTCTTATTTCCTGTGTGCTGCTGCACTTACTTACCATCCGTTTGCCAATTATAGTCTGACCTAATTATAGCTGTGTTCCACGTGGTTGTAACCAGAGTATACATACTCTTCTGTATTATGAATATTTTTCCACTTAAGTTAATGTAGAAAATGACACTGCTTTACTTCATCGTGGTCTCTAATAAAAAGTTTTGTGTTGGCTGCATAATTATATCACATCAGGAGGAAAGATTATTATTTACTCCCAAAGTAATGCTGAATTAAAGATTTTGTGAATGAAGTTTTTCTCCTCATTTGGATTATTTACATTGGCTAAATTTCCAGAGTTGGGATTTCGAGGGCAGAAGAAATGAACACCTGTGGCTTGCTCAGATCTTTCAGTCTGTCGTCATGTTTCACTATAAGTTATGCTTTGATTTTACACACTGGATTTTTTCCCCCATTATAAACTATCCTCTTCCCCAGACCACTATTGTAGGGAAATGTTTTCAGGTGCCATGGAGATTGGTGAGTGGAGAAAACATTCCCACTGTTGAGGATTTTGATATAATAGTTATAATGTTTACGACATTGGTAGCTACCATTTATTGAATTCTTTTATGTTAGGCATTTTATTATCTCATTTCTTCCTTGCAATCACTCTGTCAGGAAAGTATTGTAATCGTCATTTTATAAAGAAAAGGCTGAGGCTCAGAGAAACACAGTAACTATGCTTTCAGCTGCAAGTTACAGAACACCAACTACAAATGGCTGGAACAGTAAGGTTTTCTTATTATCTCATATAACTGTAAGGATGGAGGTAGTTCCAGGTTGGTTTGGCAGCTCAGTTGTGTCATCAAGGAGCCAATCTCTTTCCACGTTTCTGCTTTGGCATCAGCAATTTATGGGTGCTGTTTCCTTTCCTTGGCGCAGCAACAACAAGCATCTTACTTCAACAACGGAATTCAAAAGCAAGAAGAAAGGGAAAGGTGGCCGTCTTCTTGAGTGTTTGTGTGCATGTGTGTGCATTTATTTTATCAAGAAGGAAATATTTCCCCAAAGCCTCCCAACCAATTTCCCCTTATATCTCATTAACCAGGAGAATTAAATTACTTGGTTTGGCCAGGCTGGGTCCACCTATGAGCATATTGCCCGCACTTCCCAACCGATGAATAAAATTGCATTCCTATTAGCAAGAAGAAAGTGGGGATGGTGTTGAGTGGGCAACGTCTCTGCCACACTTACCCAAAACACTTACCCAACCATAGATGGTTCTCTTCTCACAATACAGTGCTATCTTCCAAGACCTTTGTCCTTTAACATGTATTAACAGTATGCACATGTGTCCCAGGCTCATAATTTGTTGCTTATGTAGCATATCATCAATTCCAAAATTAAGGAATCAGAAGGAATGCTGCAATAGTTCTTGCCTCCTATTTTGCAAATGAGAGACAGGGCAGGACGGTGTGACTAGATCACCAAGGCACCTTCATAAAGGACAAAGAAGGCAGGTTGAAGAACTAGGAGATGTGGATTCTAGCCCCAAGTCTGTTGCCTTGGGTAAGTTACTGAACCTTTCTGAACCTCAATTTTCTAATCTGTAAAGCAAGAAGTTTGGATTGGGTGATCTCTAAAGTTTCTTGCCGCTCTAATATTTTATAGGTACAATGCAATTTTTATTGAGCAGCTATGAGAAATGCTCAGTACAGTGTATCACATTATTTTGTAAAAAAAACCTTCAAAATGCATCTGCATGCCATATGAATGGAAAAAAATCAACATTATTTTTGTATATGAAGATTAGGCTATCATATAACAGAATTAAGTATAGAATAGGATTTTGCAGACTCTTTTAAAATCGTCTTTATTTTGCATCGCAAATTGTTCTTAGAATTATTATCACTTTAAGTGACTTGTGAATGTTTTACATTTACAGCACAGCTCATCTTTCAGACTTTTGTGTTATTTCTAGTTTCCATTTTATTGGAGATGCCATCTCTTTATAACTGAATGAGGAACATGGCAAAGCTGGGAGACATTTTTGTGCATGTCTCCTTTTGCTCTCTTTCCCCCTCTGAACAGAAATAGCATCTCCGCAGCAGATCTCTTTGTCTCTAAAAAGCAGAACAAAACAAAAATGGGAAAAGGAAACAGCAGCGGGTGATCTGCTTTATGGAACAGTGTGAGAAAGATACGGAGGATGTTAGCTTCACACTGAAGCAGGGTCAACTTCTGTTTTTACAGTATTTGCAGGAAATTTCCTGACACTAAAGGGGGGAAAAGAAACAGTGGTCAGAGACTTATCTCCTGCAAATGTGCAGGAGGGACAATGTGGAGACCAAGACAAATGTGTGTGATGAGTGCCAGCCGTGCATCAAAACAGGAGCTGATGACAGTGAGCTTTTGCTATTTTTCTTCCAAGGTTGTTTCAATATGCAAAGTAAGTTGTCTGCTGCAGCTGCTATTCAATCAGCCACATTTCCTGAACTGGATAGTGTATTTTTAGTTGGCAGGGAAAACAAACAAACAAAAAAAAACTATTAGGGAGGAGCTTGGAAAGTGACTTAGTAGTTAGAAACTGAAACCAGCACTCGAGAGTTTCCTACATTTTCCAAATGAGTTACTGTCTCTTTGGGCAGCAACAAGCAAAGTGGTTACTTCAATTCTTTTCTTTTCATTAAAAAATTACATAAGTAATGATGAATATTTTTTTTTGTATGAGTCAAACAATATAAAAATCTGTAGGGCAAAATTCCTAAGTTCACCCTCCAAATCACTACTACCCTCAGAGGTAATCAGGATCAATAGTTTGATGTACATTTTTGCAGTTACCTTTCTATAATATACTCAGAAGCACACACATATATTTACTGTTTATTTTTTTTTTGTTTGGGTCTTTTAAAATGTAATTGTGATGTCTGTAACTTACTTATTTCATTTAACAATATATTTATAAAATCTTTCCCTCTTATTATATATAGGTCCTCTTAGTTATTATTTTTATTATTTTTAAAGAATTTATTAAATACTAGAAAGTCCACGAGAAAATGCAAGACATTTAATACTAAAATATTTACAGATGAAATTATATGATTCTGAGAATTACTTATAAATAATCTGATAATAGAGAAGAAATAGCTTGGGATATAATAAGATTGATAATTTTTGAAGGAGCGTTGATAATTATTGAAGCTGGATAGATGGTGGTATATTATATTAGTCTCTCCATTTTTATACATTTGAAATTTTCCATATATATATATATCAGGCATAAAAAACTATTACCAAATTTCTGATTCTGCCACAGCTCACAGGCTTCGGAGACTCCTTGTCACGTTCCACATTTTTTCTGCAAGAAATCAAAAGTTGGGTTTTCTGGAAGCTTCCATTACCTCAGCAGATGTAGGTTGCCTCCGCTTTACCCTTACTACACTTTGTATATATACCTGCAAACACACGCAACACACACTCACACACATGCTCACACATTAAAGGAATTTTCTTATTAAATTGAGATTTTGAAAAACAGCTATCACTGATTAAGCCCCCAATCTGTATCATACATGATATCTACATTTGTTTATGTACTCATCCAACAGCTCTGAGAAGTAAGATTGTTTTGCCCCCATTTATAGATCTTGAAACTGAGACTAAAAATAACTTGCCCCAGCCTAGTTTTTTTTTTATTCTGAATCAAAGTTATATCATTTTGTCAAGAACTATTTTCAAATAAAATACATATGAAAAGTAATCAACACAAACAGTAAGGAGCAAGTACAAATCTAACAATAAGAAGCAAGTACAAATCTAAGAAGAAACATTGCCACTATTAGATGAAAGCTCCCAGGAAAGATAAGCTGAAGAGAATCTCTGGGTCACAGTCTGAATTTTGCTTCCTTGGGAGTTTTACAGGAGCCACTCTGGGACAATCAGTGGGCAAGGCCATGACAGAATCTTAGGAAGCATAGTGCTTACCATAGTTGGGGCTGCTGGCAGGCCTTTCGTGTGGGCCCAGTAGTGGTTATCCAGTAGGAATATGGTCAGTAGGAATGGACTGCTCCGTAATTTTTACTTCAAAGCTTACCTACAACTTTCAGAAATGGTCAAATCAGAATACTTCTTATGGAGAAACGAGGATCCTCAGCTGATCTTGGCTGTAGTGTATGGATGGGAGAAACTTCATTAGCACATGATCAAGGCCAAATACAGATAAGAATGTAAGCCAGGCTTGCCTTAGGTAAAGAGAGCATGATGAGTGCAGATAGCTTGGTGATAACAGTTCTCAGTGCATCTGTCCCTTGAGTCATACTCCTTCAATTTGAACTAATTGTTCTCCACATGGTATGCACATCCTCTTTAAGATTTTCTTGACTTCTCTCCTGTGTTGGATCCCCTGCTTTTGTATTGCTGGTTTTTCCCTTTCTTGGTTTACTCTGTCAGTTTGGCGGAGCACATTTTCAGTAGCTTCTTGGATGCATGGGAGGTAAGTTTTTAGACCTTGAATCTTTGAAAATGTCTTTATTTTCCTCTAACAACTGATTGATAGTTTGGCTGGATATGAAATTCTAGGATGCAAATAATTTTCTCACAGAACTTTGCAGGCATTGCTGTTGAGAATCTAAAACCAGATTGACTCTTGATCCATTGATTTTGACATTTTTTCTCTCTGGAAGTTTATAAAATCTTCTCCTTATTCCTGGAATTCTGAAATTTCATGATTATGTTTTGGTATGAGTCTATTTTTAACCCTTATGTTGGAAACTTAGTGGATTCTTTACTCTGTCACTTATTGCCAGAAGTAAGTTACTTTCAATTCTGGAGAAAATCTTCTTGAATTTTCTCCATGTTTTTGTATGCTCTCTTTCTGGAACTCCTATTATTTGGTTGCTGAACTTTGACTTGTTTTCTTAATTAAAAAACATTTTCTTTACTTTCTTACACTTTGCCTTTTCACTCTACCTTCTAGAAGATTTCTTCAAAATCATCTTTTAACCCTTCCATTATATTTTTTATTTCATCTATTATATATATTTTTATTTCCAAGGGCTCTTTTTCATTCTCTAAATTTTTAAAAATAGCATGCTTATTTTACAGCATCCTCTGAGGTTCCATGGAACCAGGTACAATGACAATAGGACATCCTGAATCAGAACACGTATGTGGTCACAACCAGAGGGTTCATATTCTTATTTTATGAGTTAGTGAATTCTATCTCTTTCAAGGTAGCATGCAGTCTGTTTCCTAGCATGGAGCCTGCCAGCTTGCTTTTATCTGGATCCTATTTGCCACCTTGGAACAGAATGCTATTTTGTCAATGTGTGCAGTGATTACATTGGGAGCAGATAAACAAGCACAGAAAACTCACCAACAAAGACCATATGATGGACTATAAAACAAGTCTCAATAATTATAAAAGAATTGAAATCACACAGAGTATATCTTCTGTGTGATCATAATGGAATTAAGGAAGCAATAAATAATGGAAAGATATCTGAAAAAACAAACACCCATATTTTTGGAAATTAAATAAAATACTTCTAAATAGCCCATAGATCAAAGATAAAATCACAAGGGAAATTAGAAAATATTTTGAGCTGAATGATAATGAAAATACAACATATCATAATGTGTGGGTTATAGCAAAAGCACTGGGATATCTATATTTAAATGCTTACATTAGAAAAGAAGAAAGATGTAAAATCAATGATGTAAGTGCCAATCTTAAAACAAGAGAAGGAAAGCAAACTAAATACAAAATAAGTAGAAGAAATAAAATAACTGACATTAGAATGGAAATCAATTAAATGAAAAAAATAGAGAAAATCAACAAAGTCAAAAGTTGATTCTTTGAAAAGATTAATAAAATCGATAAACTGATAAGACTGATTAAGAAAAAAGAGACAACTATGAAGAATTTTTAAAAAAGAAATCACTATAGATTTTACAGACATTAAAAAAATGACAAGAAGGATATTATAGACAACTTAATGCCAATAAAATCAACAACTTAGATGAATTAAATAAATACTGATTATTGAATAAGCTATCATTTTTTTTCTTGGCTAACTTGGAGTATCACTTTTACTGTACACTAACTTATATATTTACCTGTAGGTGGGGGTTTGGATGTTTCTGCTTTTGATATTACATTCCATTAATCTATTTGCTCCAAGAGCAAGTATTCCAGTGAACAAGTGGAAGTGAAAAGCTGCACCACCTTTTGTAATCCAACCTCAGAAGTCACACAGGGCCACTTCTGCATTTTACTGGTTACAGGCAAATTTTAAACCCACCCAGACTCAAAGGGAAGATACATAGACTCCATCTCTCAGTGGGAGGAGTACCAAAGAATTTGAGGCTATGTTTTTAAAAATCCATCTGTCTTTAGTGGTAAATCTTCTAATGTTTTCATTAAGCATAATATTTTCTGTAGGTTTTGCACAAATATACGTTATAAATTTGAGGACCCCTCAGATTAGATTATGGATAAATAGAAAGAAATATCAGTTGTCATTTGTTTTTCTCATAGACAAATTAGTATAACTCATGGACAATAAATTTTAAGGGTAAATTTATATTTGTGAAATCTGGCGACACAGATGAAATTTACTATACAATACCAAATGATATTTTGATTCTAAACTTTGGATAGTAAACCTCTGGAGTATTTTACAACATAAATGGGAGAGTGTTTTTATGAACTGTAATTTGGCTGATAGTATTTGGTTATACCCACCACATAGTACAGATCCATAGAGAAAAGAATGTTTTTTTTTTAAATGTAGGAAATTTCTTATAGAAGCAATATATTTATTTTTCACACAAAAGAAGTGTGAATAGCGATTCTAGACTTTTTCTTTTTCCTTTCAATAGGGAATCAAGACAATGGTCAGCTAAATAACACATTTAATTTCACTAAAGCTTCAAATCGCACTATAGAATACTGCTGAGTGAGATTTGACTAGACCATATGCTGGACCCGTTAAGCAAAACTCAGTGACCTTCATTCCTAAGCCCACATTTATCACTTCAGTGATAAGGAAAGGCTGATTTGGAGTCTGTAGGCCAGCCAAAAAGAAGAATGGATGAGAACCAGAATGTATGCCCCAAGTAATAGAGCTGAGCTGATTTAGGCCATCTAAGGAGAACTTTCTAGGACAGAGAGTGATGCAGACTTTTCTGGGCCAATCTTACCTGGCTGCACAGGTAGTGATTAGAAGGGGGATCAATAGCTATTTTAGAGGGGAAGCAGAGCATTCCCTCAAAGGATGGGTGTTTCCACAACATAGGATTCTTCACATACGTTTGGCACCTAGAAAACATAGCCCAAGTGATGATCTGGACCTTGGTACATACCCATGCTTGGAAAAGGTGTGGTGGCCGGTTAGCTCTGGGGGAGGTGAGGAGGAAGGGAAAAATATGGAGTTTAAAAAAGCTTTGAATTTCCACTGCCACCCTTTCTTTCCCTAGAGAGATACTGACACACAGTCACTGGATTAAATTGATGTCCCAATTAACTAAGTCATTAGGTGGGAATAACATCAATGTGTGGGCTAATCCTTATGAGCCCTCCATCTAAATAAATAAATAAATAAATAAATAAATAAATGATAATTTGGGGGTTTTTTCACCCTCAAGCATTTAAAAACGTTTCTTCCCTTTAATAGCTTTCCCCAGTGACTTCAGGTGAATTATACATGAAATGGGTGTTCCAGAGTTTGCAGCAGTAGAAAAAGAAAGAAGCAGTTAATAGGGCCAAAGAAGAGGAGGGACATTTAAAACCTGCATCAGGATATGAGTACTGATACCCTGTCCCCAATCATTTGTAATGAGCGATAGAATCTGCAGCAATACCAGATTTCCTTTTAGCCACCTGCCAAATCTATTGTCTTTTAAATAAATGCAGACGATACTCTTGTTTTGATAAATGCAGGGAGGGGACTGAGAAATGTCTGCCTGGCATGTTATAACATATTAAGCTTATATACTGTTAAAACTCTAGGAAACAGTGAATCCTGTATGGTTTCTGACTCTTCTTCATCTGGGTGTTTTATCCATATTTGAACAGTCCTTTATATATCCATTGTATGATTGGGAATTCTGCCTTCTAATCCGCTGAAGTAATCCTCTTGGGACTGTGCCTGGGCCACATTTTAAAAGGTGGTCACCCAGTTGCAGGTTCGGAAATATTTGAATAATTTTAAAATTGGATGGAGAAATATATCTTGAAATAAAAATGTACTGGGAAGCATTTGAGATGTTGCTTCCTGGCACATGTCATCAGTTTGGCTCAAACAAACTCTTACAAAACTTCTCTACAGGTTTCGATATTTTTACATCGACAATTACTTGGTGTAGTCAGCAGGATTCCGAAGAAGTCCACCCAGGACCACCCTGTGAACCCCCACCCCGGTGCCAGGTACCAGCAAGGGCTTGTTGTGCCCCACCAGCTCCCCACTTCACATCGCATGAACTTGGGTGAGTCTTGGAATTGCGGGCCTCCTTGCTTTAAGTAGCAGGTGGTTGACTTTATTTGAGCTGTTCTTAGAAAATCCTGGAGGTGGGAAGGGTTGCGTTAACCCAGGAAAAGGAAAAAAATGGGTTGCTGCTTTTAATTTCGGCTTGTTAACTGGATTGCTTACTGAGAGTCTGAACAAAATCTTTGCTGGTTAAAGGAGAGACTGAGCTCTCTTTAGCCCTGAAAGAGGAAGAACATTTGCTTCCCCAGTCCAAATAGCCAGTAGGGTGACCATAGTTGTTCAGAGCCCCCAAATCCAGAGTGGCAGAGATGCGTGCAGGGAGTCATCCAGTGTGGTAATGCAGCCGGTCCTGGAGAGGCCGGTGGGAGCCCAGGGGAGAAGGCCAGCATGCGCTGGAATGGGTTCACCCCACAGGAGAGGAGCTCAAAGAGTGGGCTCTGTGCCTTGGAAAGCATTGTGTTTCAGCTGCTGGATCCAGTAAGCTCTCGCTGGCCCTTGCTTGGGTATTCTTAGATGACTAGGAATCTTTGTGGGGTTCTTGAGGTGCTTGAGGAAAAGTTCCTCTAGGGCATAAAGAAGCCCTATAGGAATATCCACTGAATTCGGCTTGTCTGGAGATGTGCATGTAAAGGCTGGTTTTCCCTAGAAGTTTTGTTCAAACTCTACAGATCTCAAAATTAACATGGGAAATTGTGCCTCTGGGGCCAACAAGTCTCATCACAGTTAGCCTCCCATTTATAACTAAGCTGGCTGAGATGAGGATCCTTTGATACTTCTAAATTAATTTTTGCACACACAATTAGGAAAAGCCAGGAATAAAATTAGGCAGAGTGAACGGAAAACATATTTAATAGGTCTCTTGAAGCTTCAAAAGAGGATTTAGATAAATTGGTCAACCTATAATGTCATTTGGGTGTCAACCCAATTCTTCAAGGTATTAAAAATAGCTGTTCTGGGGTGGCCGGTTAGCTCAGTTGGTTAGAGCGTGATACTGATAACACCAAGGTTTCTGGTTCAATCCCTGCATGGGCCACTGTGAGCTGTGCTTAAAAAAAATAAAATAAAAAATCAGCTGTCCTTACTTTAAAAGGGGGATGGTCATGTGGCACTTGACTTGTCAAGGACAGATATAAATTGTAAATGCCTCCAAAACAAAATTTGGATCCCACTGGTCCCTGTTTGTGCATGTCTGTGTGTGTCTATATAGGTATGTTGTAAAAATGAGATAATTTTCTACTTCTGGATGGTATTGCTAAAATTAATTTAAAGGCAATTGCTTATAAGGATTGGGTATTCTAAAATTCTCAGAAATATAGAAACTAATTCATGCTTTTCAAGTTTACTTGATCTAAGATCTATCCTAGTAGATATAAGCTAGCTTAGGTTTGTTGGCTTAAATTAAGGAAAACAGATATGTTTTTATATTTTACCTAGGTTTTAAAATAAATAAGTCCATGTCAATAATTGACTTTGATGTCTATGAACTATGTTTCTAGAGGTTATGTTTTAAATTATTTGCCAGTAAAAGAGCCTGTGTTTATAGAGGTTATAAAATGTCTTCATAAATCTGCCAAGCTAAAGAATGCTAATTGCTTACTTCTTGGTTTTCATTAGAAATTGAGGTTTTAAGGATTAAAATCTCAATATATATAGGCATAACTTTGCAGTGTTCCAGAAGGGCCCCTGGAACACCTCAAAGGATTTGTTTTTTTTATGTTAAATTGCATGGGAAGCATTGTAAAATAAGTGATGAAAAACTTCCAGGGTATATTGTATGGATAACCAGTGGTTGTAAATTAAACCAATAGTCAGGGCTGTGGGAAACCCAAGAAGGTTGCTTGATTCTTCCCCACTCCCTAGCTCCCTATTTTTTGGTTTTTGTACTCTTTCATGCATCACAGTGCATTTAAGCTGGACTTATGAATGACATTACTGAAAGGAGACATTTTACACTATTGCCAAGCTAAAGAAGATGTACAACGTTTAATACCCTTTTCATGGCTTAAGTAAATGTTATACTAGATGCCAAATACAGAAAAATGAGACAGAAGGCAAAACTCAGATCCTGACAGTTTATAGGAAAGAAGTGATCCAGACTATTTTTTTGCTCTCAGTGACGGTCATAAGACCTGACTGCATTCCATTTACTTGTCCTTCCCTTTTTGGGAAAATTTGGACAAAACTCAGATTCCTGGTTACAGTATTGCCCCATCCCCAATGGTCAAGAAGACAACATCCGTACTGAGACTTCTAGGAAGGAGCCTCCCTAGCGCTGTGAGACCACTATCTTACCGAAAGGTTGGTCATCAATGTGTTCTTCAGATTGATTTATGACCACAAGGGGGAACTCTGGACAAAATTAAGTGGTTCTATGAAAAGTAACCTCACAGGGTGATGTGATCATAAATTCCTAACTGGGCAGGTCATGGTGGGTAGTCATGCCCCGGGCACATAATTTCTTTATTAAAAGGCTTATCTCGGTCTTAAGAAAGCCCTTCCATTTTTTCTGTGCATCTAGGTTAACATACCTTTGAAATAAGACTTAACCACCCTCAAGAAAGCACATAATCTTAACTATCCTGTAATCCAATGCCCACCTTGCTTTTTTCCCACCTCTACGTAATCTTACATTCCCTCCTGAATTCAAATGCATAAAGAAGCTGCAAAACTTATTCTGGGGAGCATTTGGGATCTTGTTCCCCAGCATATGTTGTCAGTTTGGCTCAAATAAAACTCGTATAAAAAAATTTTAAGAGAAATAAAAAAGTACTTAAGCCTATAGAATTTACCACAGCTGGGTGATTTCTTATCAGGCATTACCAAATCTAGGTTGGTTAGTAAATAAACTAGAAACAAACAAAATAAATGGAAAAAAACACATCAGTTTTGGCCCACGCCACACGGTGGCAGCCTTACTCTGTGTTGTGCTTCTTTTTTAAGACCAAAAAAAGAAGGGGGGGGTGGGAACAAACTTCTTTAAGAAACAAATTGTAACGCTTGGATTTGACTACATTAAACCACATCTTTTAGGGAATTAACTTTTAAAAAAGAGGACGTAAGTTATTAGTTTGTCAAGATTATATTTTCTTATGCAAAGTTTCTTTACATTGTATAGTACCTGAGCAGCAAGGATTTGACATTCAGTAGGACATTCTACCTCTAGATCTCAATGTCTTCAACACTAAAACGATGAGTTTGAATTAGTTACAGTTCTAAATCATCACACCTCTCTTAAAAGAAAGCCTAAATATTCTTATTCAGTAGTAAGAATTTTAGTCATGTTGCAGTTAACTTGATAAGGAATATGGTCTTTGAGTTAGATTGCCTAGGTTTGAATTTGCGTTCTGCCAGTTATTAACTGAGGTATTAGATAAGGGTCTTTGCCCATCAAAATCTAAGTTTCCTCATCTGCAAAGTATTATAAATTATAGTACATATCTTATGGGGTTGTTAGGATTAAATGGGAAAAAGAATACATGTGATAGACTGTCAAACTGCTCACAAAACCATTTCTTTTTCTTCCTGGGCAAACAGCTAAACCACATTTTCCATCTTCACTTGCAGTTAATTGTGGCCATATGACTGAATTCTGGCCAATGGAAAGTGAGAGGAAGAGATACATGCTACTTTCTAGGCTCAGCTCACTTACAATAATCACCCATTGTGATCCTCCTTGTTCTTTCCCTTTTTTCAGGTTTCCCCATTTGTTAAAGATGGTGGAACCGTGATCCCCTAATCATGGCTTTGAGGAAAGCTTTATGCCTATTAGGAACACTCATTGTAGACTTTGTATGAGTGAGAAATAAACTATTTGGTTAAGTGACTGAGATTCTGGAGTTTATGTATTATGGCAGCTAACATGAACTAAAATAGCATGTAGAGCACTTAGCACAATACCTGATACAATACCTGCTTAATAAATGTTAGATGTTGTTAATATCATGACTCTTAATAATACAAACCAAGAGCTTAAAAATCTGAACTTAAAACACAAGCAATATTCTGCAGTATACAAGATATGGCCTTTTTTAATTTATTATTTATTTATTTATTTATTTATTTATTTTTAACATTACCTATGTTGCCTTTTTATTTAATTAGTTTCAGGTGCACAAGACAAAGTAATACTTAGACGTTTATCTTTTATATCCCTCACATTGTGTGAACCCCCCTCCCCCCAGCCTTTTTTATTTTAAAGCTAAAGAAAGTCTAGGAAATAAAGTTGTGTGTGGAAGTAGTAAAAATCTGAGCAATTCATGTATGTAACTTATAGAAAGTCAATATTTTGTATTTATATTTGCTACATTTTCTTGGGGAAAAATTAACAGAATATAAAAGAAGGAAAATCAAGTAAAAATTCAACTTGGTGCCATCTTTAAAATAATACTTAAAATTATTTCTTCCTTGTGAGAACTTCAGTCTGTAATAATCATTCATCAAATGATTTATCTCAGTATTTCACACAATGCTTATCCTTGTTTCTTAAAAATGTCTTCTTTCTTGGCTCCAATACCCTAGATATTTTAGTGCTTTTGCTCATGCCTATTCCCAGTTTTCTCTAATGAAATTCTACTTCTCTTAAAGTCCAGATCAAATTTCATGTATTCAGTCAAAGCCTTCCAAAACATCCTGGTTGGAAGGGATCCCACTTGCACTGAACTGTAACATTTATACAATCCCAGGCTCTTACTGTTTGCTGTCTTCTCTCCCAGGGTTTATTCTCAGGTGGATTTATGTAGCTTGCTTCTTCCTAATCACATTGTAAACTACATGATGATAGGGATTGTAATTTTTTATTTTGTATTGCCCACAGAAAATAGAGTTTTGGGCAAATAGTTAATGATAACTGATTCGTTGTTTTGAAAGCCCCAAGTGTCTGAGATTTCCCCTAACATTATTTTTATGGCACTAAATCTTTAATTTTCATGCAAAGTGCCATTGCAGGTAACCAGAGAGCATACTGCTGATTTCAGATGTACAGAACTGAACAAAAGCATTTTAGCATGTTGCCTCACTGTACATAGAAAACTGGTGAACATTTTCAGACATTCAGGCCAGGAAATAAAATGGGTTAACGTCATTTGTTGATATGCTTATGAATCACTCAGCAGTGGTGTTGCAGCCTGTCTTTACCTAAAAGCAGAATTACAACCACTCTGGCAGCCCCTGAGCAATCCTAAAATGTAGGGCTAATGAAGGGCACAACAAGCAAGCAAGAGACAGATACCCACGTCCCATTCTGAAGGGAGACTGATCTGGCACCTGGCTCAGCACATCTGAAGAGTTGATACAACCATCCTGACAGTTTAAGATTGAGTTTCCTTTTCCACATAAATTGGCAACCAGCATGATTGAGACTATCTGAAACATTAGCTGAATAAGCCTAGGGTTAAAAATCAGAACACGGCCCCTATGACAGAATTGCTGCTTTCCAGCTTCGGCACAGTTCTCACCTGTCATTCTACAAAAGACCCTCATCTGATGAATTTCAGTGAAAGCCTCCAGCAACTGTAACAGACCTTTCCTAACCCAGCTCTAAAAACTAAGTATTGGAAATAAGTGCCTGTGAAGTGGATGCGTCCACGGGAAAATGGCAGTGTTTCTGTTGGAGGTGAGTGTCAAGTTCCTGCTTGATGTTGTCAAAGAAATCTGCTCCCATGTAAGAAACCTGGCCCTGTTCCCACCGCTCCTTCCGTTCTTCTGAGGACACAAAAGGCTGTGCCGCAGCTGGAATCTCCCCAAAGGACAGATGTGATGTGGCTCCTGAAACATCTTCCTTTCTACAGAAACCACAAGGGAAAGCCAGTGTGTAGACCAAATCTGCAAGCACATTTAGGTATGTGCAGGTATCTTTGACAAGGCCAAATTGTTGAAGCAGAGGTAAAACACGGGTGGTGAAAATGTCCCATCACAGGTTGAGAAAATGTGCACGAGTCATGGTGGGCTCATGGGACTCACTTCTGACACTTTTTGTTTTAGGATCATAAGTATAATTCCACCGTTTGATTCATTCCAGGAAATGCACAACTTTGGCTTTTGCACCAAACGCTTTAAATGCTGGGAGGTAGGAGGATGTAGAAATGGTGCTTAGGTTATAATAAATGGGGGGGGGGGTTTCTGATAGCTGTTGTTGCTTAGCTGCTATAACACATGTTCAGTAAAGCCTGGTCTCCACCATCGAAACTACCTTGCTCAGAAGCAACGTGCAACAGCTGATCGTATGTTTCAACTGAAGGCTGATAAACAAAGACTACAGGATTGAAGCAGTCCCATCACCCTGGGTCTGGTGCCAGTGACAATTCTATCTCAGAAAGGCCATCACTATTTGCTAGGACCAGAGTATCTGTACCCACGAATACACACTTTGAATACTGTGTAAGTGACCAGCGGTGAAGTTTACTTAATGTGACACCCAACTGAGGCCTCTTCATTAAGGTTAGAAGAGTAGACTCCCCGCTGTCCAAGGTGTCCACCATGACTTCATCAGAGATTGTCTCATGGAGTCTGAAACCAGCGGGGTGGTGAGCACAGCCAGCCTCCTGGTGCTCCCATGCTGTGTCGGGGTCCATGCCTCGTGCCACTCAGACCCTCTTTCTTCGCATGAGTCCTGGGAGCAGCCTCTTCAGGACGCTGGTGGGCCTCTTTTCCTGGGAGAGACTTACAAGAGGAAGGTAAGATGAACGACGTCCCCCCTGCTGCTGCAGTTGGTCTTCAGTCTGCAACTTATATTCATCTTCTCCCTGCTCTGCGTTGCATTCTCGATTCTCCTCACTATCAATTAGCACTTCAGAAGATTTAGGTGACTTACTTAGTGGAATGACTCACTCTCAAAACTGCACAAGACAGTACTAACAGATGTCCAAGTTGATTATCTGGGTGCCAAACATATGTCTCCCTGCCTCCTTTGTGTAACAGTAGCTCTACTGTCTCTTGATTATAAGAGTCAATTAGCCCCACCAGGATCTTTTTCTCGCCTGCTGGTCCTTGGAATGAGGGGTTCAAAGTGCCTGCATGTTGGTGTAGCTTAGAGTTCAATGAAGACTCTTGCTGTGTTCCTGGGTAAAAATGTTCCCCCTTTGGGCATCAAGACCTTTCAGCCTGTGGTTACAGTTGTGAGGATGAAAAGCATAAATTCTCCAGTGGGTCATTGGGATTGATGGTAGATAGGGACAGTCCTGCTTCCACACCTTGGACCCCATCCCAGGTAGTCTCCTGTTGGGGATACAGCACTACAGTATATGATGGTGATTGAGTTAGAGCATTACTGCATCCTGGAGGGTAGTACTTTGTCCTCACACTGTATCATCTCCAAGCTGGCACTTCAGCCAAGCTCTCAACAGGTTGTTCCATTGCTTATTAGGCGAATAGCTTCTGGGTGTGTTATGCCATGTCATGTCCAATGGATTCCATGGTCATGTGCCCACTGCTGTATCTCCTTTGCTATAAAGTGGGTTCCTTGGTCGGATGCAATGATATGTGGGATGCCATGTCAGTGGATCAAATATAAGCCATGGTAGCTTGGTACCATGGTAGTCATGGTAGCTGAAACCCTGCAGAAGGAAAGGAAAACCCACAGAATGCATGTGTATTCATGTTAAAATGAATAACTGCCCCATCCAGGAGTTCTGTATGGTCACCTTTCCACCAAGTGGCTGTTTGGGTCTGTTTGGGTCTTCAAGGGATGTGCAGTAATAGGTCTCAGCAATGGTTTCTGCTGCTGGCAGGCTGTTTATTTGGCCATGGCTGTAGTTAGATTAACCTTGGTGAGGGGGACTTACTGTATAGCCTTCCTCCTCACTGCCATGTCTTCTGTTTATGAATCCGTTGGGCCAGTACTGATGGAAACGCTGGCTGACACCAACTTGCTGAGTCATTCTGCTTGAGTGTTTAACGCCTCTTCAAAGGTAGATGCTCTCAGGACCTGTGGAGGAAAGAGATGCAAGCAAGATGGGACAGAAAGACAAAGTGGGTTGCAGTACAATCACATCCAGGCCTCAGCCAGCCCTGTGGGAAGTTCTTAAGCTGGGATGACTCTTTAGAGTTGTCCTTTGTTGAGGTGAGGGAGTCAGGTCTTAACAATAGCACAACCACCAGTCGTTTGTTACAGGCTGGCCTTAGAAGGGGCATGACTTTGGGTTAAGTAACTTTCTTTAGCCAAGATAAATACTCAAGAGGGGTGTCAGTGCACAACCTTTGCAGAAGCTGGGAGGGTAAGTCCTTCAGTCTTAAAGGAGAGATAGGGTGGTGTAGTATAGCACCCATGCAAGAGACCATCATATATATATATATAACACTAATATATCTGTGTGTGTGTGTATATATACATATATATGTATATGTGTGTGTGTGTGTGTGTGTGTATATATATATATATATATATATATATATATATATATATATAGTGCCTAGCATATGGTAGGCATTCAAAAGACCTTTTTGAATAAACAAATTACAGAAATGTCCTGCTTTATTAGTTTGGAATATAAAGGTCGTATCTCATTTTATTTTCCAACATTTTACTATAAAAATTTCAAAATTTAAAGAAGAGTACAATCTCCTAGATTCAATTTTGCCACATTTGCTTTCTCTCTTTACGGATATGTATGTGTATAGTATTATTATTATCTTTTTCCTTTTTGCTGAACCATCTGTAGACCTTATGACACTCTGTCCTTAAATATTCCAGTATGTATTTCCTAAAAATAAGGATATTTTTAATATTACTATCATCACATCTAAAAAAACACAGTAATCCCCTAATATCTAATATCTAGTCCATATTAAATTTTTATGATTCTCCACAAAATATCTTTTACAGCTTTAAAAATTTTTTTTGAAACCATGACTCCATCAAAGGTTCATGTATTACATTTGAATATCATGTTTCTTTACTCTCTTTTAGTTAAACAGTCCCTCCGTTTTTCTCCATAGACTTAACTTTTTGAAGAAACAAAGGCTAGGATGGTTCTTGTCCCTCATTCTTGTCCCTCATTTGTCTGTTTCCTCATAGTGTCATTTCATTTGTTCCAAGTGATATCCCCTTTAATATTAGGTTGGTACAAAAGTACTTGTGGTTTTTGCAATTATTTTTAACCTTTTAAACCACAATTACTTTTGCACCAACCTAATATTTCAAACCAATGAGGCAAGCCCCACTTGAGAATATTCTTACTATCCCCATCACCAGCCGGGGGTCATTTCAACAAGTCTTCAGGACGCTTACTAACATCCAGAGGATCAGTCCTCTTCATAGCCAATGGCAGTCATCTGTAGCTCTTGCTCCCTGGAAGACGAGAGACCTCCTAATTCCTACAAGAAGCTGGTGGCTTACTACTGAACCATGTTGCTCTTGGTGGTGCTGCCACATCTAAATGAAGGGGGAACCAGGACTGCTGGTGCTGAATAAAATAAATAGGGCACTGTCAGTTCACATGAGCAGTGCAGGAATTCCATATTCAAGAAGCCCTGTCACCTGTCAAAGGACAGGAAGCAATTGTAAACAGTATTGGATCACTTTTATGCATGAAGGTGACTTTTGTGCGAGTGATATAGATATTCACGAGAGGTGCTGTGCTTGGAAGGGTCTCATGCAGGGTCTAGGGAGCAAGGTAGGTTTGTCTCTTTATGTGACCTGTTCAGCACAGCATCTGCCTCAGTGCAGGTGAAGGTATAAATCAGCAGATTAGTCTACTTTAGCCACAGCTAAGACACTTGTTTGTTTATTTAAAGTGTTTGTATGGTGAGTAAAGGAAAACTCATCTGGTTCTTGGGGTGAGGGGAAAAAAGGAATTACAATAAAAATTCTTTTCCAATTCTCCATTACCACTTCTCTCAATCTTTTCCCCCCTGTTTTATACCTTGTTCATTTATCCCAACTATAAGAGCGGAAATTATCCCCAGAGTAGTTTGACCAATAATGATTGAGGTTGTAAAATTTATTGTGACTGATCATGTTTACCGTGTTCTAGTTAGCTAATTGAAAATCAAGGTGGACTCTCCCTGTAAATAGATTCTACATTTTATTACATTTTCAAAATCCTAAAACAGTTATGTCAGCCTCAATTCTCAAAATAATTATATTGTTTTTGAGGCTATCAGAACGTATTTCCTGACTGTGTATTACAAAAACAGGTAAGTAATCTTATACAGTGATCTAAATGTTCCCTATTTAGCCATTATAAGAGTTGGTGCTTCTCTAGTTTATTTCTCTCAATCTTGACCAACCCCAAGAAAAGGGAAGGAGAAGGAAAGGTGAAGATAATTTGGGTGCTCCCAGCTGTTTCTCTCAGAAGAAATAATATTCAAGTCTTTGAGGAAATAACTGAAATCTTTTTAAATTTTGCTTGCCCAATATCAGGAAGTTTGCAGTGACCTATGCAAAACAAGTGTCCTCCTAAAGGACCTTCAGAAGATTTTCTTAGCAAAGAAAATTGTGTAAGAGGTGCATTCAATCAGCGGTTAGATTGTCCCTGTCCAGCTGAAGGAAATGGGACTGGACTGGTTGACCCACAGCAACCTAAACTGACACTCACAGAAGAGCACAGTGGAGGAAAAGGGAGCAAACAAAAGATGACGTTCTAATTTTCCATTTACTGAGAGACTAATTTTTGAAAGGAAATTCTGAAGCCCCTAGACATGATTAGAATTGTTCTCCTATGTCCCGCTCCAACGTAAACCTTACATTAACTGTATCTCATTAGGTTCTTGGCAGACACTTTTTACCAGCATCGTCATCTATTAGCATGAATATTAAGAGGAGTAGTCCCCACCCACCCTTGGAGGTAGAGCCCAGTGTTTTCCTTAAAATACTATTTGTAAATTGAGTTATTTTACCCTGTCAAACTAGTTTAGAGTACTCACAAATAATTTTTTTTGAACAAGTAATTTTGCTATTTTTAGATAATTATAGAGAGCTTTTAGAGCTTAAAAAAAAAAAAAAGATAAAAAAATCACCTAGCACTAGTCCACAGGCTAATTTTAGATGAAGAGCCTATGATCTGTCAAATGGAAAGTTACTCAATCCGATAAATAATACTAATAGGTATTTCATCCTTACATGTACATTAACATTAACCTAATTAGGTTTCATTTGTCCTAGAGGTAAGTGAAGTCACTGAGTCCGGCCATACAGGGTTATTTGCTTTTCCTAAATAAGTAACTATGACTCATGCCTCCCTACCTCTGAACCTACCTGCTCTCTTTCCTGGCAGGTCTTTTCCTCCCTTCCTAATCTGCCTACTACTTCTCCTCCAACAAATATTTGATGACCCAAACCCCAACCTTTCATTTTTCTCAAACACGTTTTACAGAAGTTCTTCTGAAAAGGTTGTAGCCTGACTTGTTTCTTTGAACAAAAACAGGCCTCTTTTAGTAAATTCACTGAACTGCCCATGACCTTGGTGACGCCACTTCATTCTGAGTGGATGTCGAGGGCACTATACTAAGCCCAGAAATCCTGTTTCAAAGAGTTTATAATCTAGGGAAGAAGGCAGTGATAAATAATTTACCTCCTACAGGAAATGCACAGTACATTTTTGGGCAACGTGAGAGTTATGTATCAGACTATGTACAGTGTCCTGGAAATCAGGGAAGATGTTACAGTTGGTGATGTTTGAGTGAACCTCAATTGCTGATGCTATTGAATCAAGACAGACGATGCAGGGAAGATAAAAATAGGTAGCATTTGACCAGGGTTTTGAAAGGTGAGGAGATTGATGTGTACTCTGGGTCCTGTTAAAGATAACCAGAGCCTGACAATAAAGACGTGAAAACAGACTTTCTTCAGAAACTATTGCAATAGGGGAAAAGAGACCTCAAGGATAGAACTGGGCTCAATTCTCCTGTTGCAACAGTTTCTGAATAAAATCTGTTTTTCACTCTTTTAACTAATGTTTGGCTCTGGTTTTCTTTAAGGAAGGTAGTGATTCAGGCCATTTCAGGCCCAGGCAAAAGAATGAACAAAACGGAAAGAGGAGTAAAGCAACTTAGGGGAGAAGCAGTAATCCAAAGAAAAGTTGAGTAGTCAAGGAAAACAGAATTCTTTGCAGCCAGAGCCTGGAGTAGTGATGAGCCGAAGATGAGGAAAAGCAGGCTTCTTTTAGTAGATTAGCAGATATGTATGTCTGGTGATACCTAGAAAGTGCAGTGTTTTTCTATTTATCCTGGGAGCTCAAATGGAAAAAATAAGTTTGAACAAGATTTCTCAGCAAGTTATGCCAAGAAGTTTGGACTTTATCCTGTGGAGCCAACTGGGACTTTGCAGAAGGCTGTGCAGTTTATAAGGGTGTTTGGTCTCAGTAGACAATAGGCTGGAATGGCATGAAGCATCCATGCCCTGTCCAGGCTTTAGTTTCCTCCTTTGTAAGAAAAGGTTTGGGTCATTTGCCATCTTAGGTCTCTCCCAGCCTTTACAGCTTCCCAGGTACCTCCGACTTCCTTCCATTACCTGGGCCCTGTGCTTCACACCCTCCTTATCTTGGTGCTCTTGCCACCTCTCTATCCTCCAGTCTTACTCGGGTGCTTTCCCACCCACCAGTGGGTAGGTAGCTATGCGGGGGCATGTCTGTGGAGTAAAATGAGTCTCTCCTCCTCCGAGGCCCTTAGTCCCAGGCAGTACCACGTGGGTAGAGCGCTACGGGGCGGGGAGAGGAGTTCCTATCGCTTTTCCGTCCTAGGTCCCTTGGGATGGCTGGCCGACCCTCTGTACTGCCAAGACACCCGGGAGGACATCAGGAGTGTGCCCCTCGCGCGTCCCTGGTTCCCTGAGAGACAAGACTGTGAGCCTCGGCAGCCACTACGCTCCACAGCGACTCTCCGCAGAGCCTGGGGGCTGGACTCCGAGCGCCAACCTGCTCCTCCAGGAGCCACAGCCCCAGGGGCAAAGGGCAAGGGGAGCCAGGGGGGCGGCTTCGCCTGGAAGGCGGCCCGGAGCGCGCGGCGTCGCCGTCACGTGAGGCGGCCGGGGCCACGTGACCCGAGGGCCCGCCCCAGGCGCCCCGCCCCCGCGCCTCCCCCCCGCGGGCCTTCTGCGCCCTCGCTGGCTGGTGAGTCTGTGCCCGCCGAGCTTCCGACATCCCCGCGGCGCTCCCGGCGGCTGGGCCCGGCGGACGGGGAGCGGCAGCGGCTGGCCTCCCAGGTAGCCGGTGGGGCGCGGGCCCGAGCTCGCGGAGCCGCTTCCGCTCCTGCCCTTCTCTGCTCCCCCTTCCCGCGGCCGGGCCGGCGTGCCCCGTTACTCCCGCGCCCTCCCTCCTTCCCTCCCTCCCTGTCTCCTTCCCTCCGGCTGCGGGTTCTGGGCCGCCGGGCCGGCACCGTTAGCACCTCAGCCAGCGTTTCTCTCTCCCTGGAGGAGGTAAAGGGTGGAGAGAGGCTAGGGAAAGTTTTCCTCGCTCCTTTTTCGAGCTGCAGGGACGCGGTTTTGCTCCTAGCTGAAGTCTGTCGCTGCTCTCGGTGTTGTTTTGCTGAGAGACACCCCCTTCCCCCCATCCTCACTTGGCCCTGCCCAAGATCTTAGCATCTCCTCTTTCCCCTCTGGAGGGGAGGCTAATGGTGCTCCAAAACCATATTCTTCACTGTTTCTCTTTCCCGCACAACACGGACTCCACAAAGGACTATTCACTTAGTAGGGACCTTTATCCAGGAGTGTGGTGAACTGAGTGAAATGACATTTCTCTTGTCCTGCCTCGGATAAACTACTTGCTCTATATAATTTAAGAGAACAATCGAGGCACGCTGCGTTCTGCTTTCGTAAGTGGCTTTTTGTTTGTATTTACTTGCATGTGAGACACTGAAGTCATTTGCAGATCTCTTTGCAGCTGGGAATTACAGTTTTATAAAGCAGTTATTACAGTAATGCTTTTTAAAAAACCCAGATCATTGCTTTGGCCTATTCTTTGACGGGGGCGGGGGATTATAGCCCTTGAGGCCAAAAACTGAGTTTCTGAAACTGGTGTGCATTGTGGGATCATAACATCAAAACGTCAAGATATATAATGCCGAAAGGAATGGAAAAAATGATTTAACCCTGATGGTAGTTTATAGTGTGCTTTAAACTTTAGAAAGTCCATTTGAAGTGAAGTCTGGGTGAATTTCACCTCTTTGAACTGCTTTCAGGATTTAGTATGTAACTATATTTAGATTCTATTAATATAGCAGTTAATATGTGAAATGGATATCTTTTAATCCATTGTGTGGGTACCAGTCTTTTTATTAATACTTCTAGACAGTCTATCCTAGTCTGTTGCTCTTGAAGAGGAAGGATATTAGTCATGAAAAAGACTTATTGCACAGTGATTTTTGTATGTGATTCAAATGATCAAGTTATGGGAGCATCAGAAAACAGCTATAAAAACCAAAGCTATTGTTTTCAGCGTTAAAAAACTTTAACATTTTTAAAATTAATGAGTGCCTGTAATTTTCAGCAAGACCTTTGCTCCATCTTAATCAGCAGCTCAAGGTGGAAAGTCTGAGACATTATCCTCCTTTATCTTCAAGTCAGAGGAGCAACGATTAAACTGAAGGGAAGTCAAAGACTTTCATTATTATTATACTGTTCCTTCTGTGTGTACTACATTAAATAGTAAGTCATGTGTGGGAAGCAAGCTTTGGGCCCTCAAGGAACCTAGAGCGTAGGCAGGGCATTAGGACACATTTAAAAAAATATTCTGTGGTTTGAAAAAATCTAAAAATGTTTCATATTGTGTACATGTTGAGGAATGCACAGGAGGCTTATGTTGAATGTTGTCTGCATTTAGCCAGAAGAGACTCCCTAGAGGAGGTTAGTTAGGCAAATAATGATCTAAATCAATTAGGTATTTGACCCGCAATATGAACTTAATTTTTAAAAATTTCCAAGTACATTAAGTCCACAGTATAGATTTATTTTTTTAATTTTGCAAGGAAAGAATGAAAGAAAATAGAAAATATGAAGCATAAGGAAGACTGTACATTACCTGTGATTATACCATCTAAAAATAACAGTTAATATTTTGGGGTGTAAGTCCTTTTTACTATACGTTTACTGGGTTGCTGTATTTAGATAGTGGGATTTCAGATTGTAAGAGATACTGTAATATCCAAATCTAGCTTATTCCTGAGTCTAGGAGAGCCCATAACAAAAATTTGAGTATTGAAGAACTTAGCCAAATCTATTTGATTATTGAGTTTATAGAGTTTGGGTAGCAGGAGTTCAAATAGTTGGGGATACATCTATAGTTTTTTAAACAGTGTTAGGTACACTTTTAAAAAAATGAGATCATACTCATGCATTGATAATAAAATGTAAAGTGTGAAATGACTTCAGGAGGTGAGGAGTCCCATCCGGAGAAGACTAAGACCATTCCTGAAGGATGGTGTCTCTTTCCTACAACTCCAGATGGAAAGCTACAATTCCATGGCTTTTTTATGATTAGCATTCCATGGGGGCAAAATTTTTGCCAAGACACTCTTTTCAATGCTTAAGGAAAAGTTTTAGTTTTGAAAATAGACAAAACCTATCTTCTCTCTAGTGCTTCAGTCCTGAACTCAAGTGGTAGCAGAAACATCCAGTAATATTGTTTATAGCTATGGTAGAGGGTTTCCCAAGATGACTGCCAGCATTTCTTCCCAACCCTGGACTTGACTGCCACTTCTCCCATTAAGAGATGGAATCTATTTGTACTCCATTTGAATCTAGGCTGGCCTTGTGACTTGCTTTGACCAATAAAATGTGACATAAGTGATGTGCCAATTCTGGGCATAGTTTTTAAGAGGCATGGCAGCTTTAGCTTTCACTCTCTTGGAAGCCAACCAGCATGTAGAGAGGCTTGGATTAAACTAGGTGGAGAATGAGACTGCCTGGCATGGCCTAGATATGTGAGCGAGGCCTGTTTCAGCCTTGGTTAAGCTCCCCCAGTACCTGTGATCTCTTGAGTAACCCCAGCTGAGTCCAGTCAAACCACAATTGAAAGAAATAAATTGATACCGTGTTTCTCCGAAAATAAGACCTAACCGGAAAATAAGCACTAGTATGCTTTTTCAGGATGCTTGTAATATAAAATAAGCCCTAATGCATCTTTTGGAGCAAAAATTAAAATAAGACCTGGTCTTATTTTCGGGGAAATATGGTAGGGCTTATTTTATATTTCCAGTGTCATGAAAAATGCTAGGGCTTATTTTGTGGTTATGTCTTATTTTTGGGGAAACATGGTATGATTTTAAGCCACTGAGTTTTGGGATATTATGTTACTCGGCAAAAGATAACTGAAACAATAACTAGCCATAAAACCCTTGGTGTAAATCTGGCTCACGTGTAAGTCAGTCCCAAGATGTGATTCCCTGAGCACAAAACTGGTATGCAGTAGTAAGCTTTAATGACTAAGTATATTACATAGGGATGTACTTATTGAATTAATTAAACCAGACTGGCTATCTCTCGTTCTCTGTATGGTAACTGATTAAGTCAAAGACCATTTTCTTTTATGTAATTGGTTATTTGTATATATGATTGTTATTATCAGTCTTAAGCTAACACTTTGTGATGTGGTTATCTGACATGTTTTAAAGGAATTACCCATTATTGAAATGACAGATGTGTAGTGTTTATTGCAGTTTGTCGTTTAATTTAGTACCTGATGATTGTAGCTTACGTAATTACTTGTTAAGTAATTACAGTACAGTAATTAACAGTAATGTAAGATCTTCTGTAGTGAACACATGTGTTTTGTTCTCAAGGGTCAAGGAGAGTGACTCTTAGGCAAACTGTCATTTCTAATGTGCATGTTGCAGGATTTTAAACACACAAATGATGGATTTTTTAGGAGCACTTTTGTCATTACCTTTAAATGAGGAAATCCTCTGAGCAGCTTCTGATTCCAATTCTGGTTAGATCAGTTTTTTTTGTTGTTGTTTTAAAACTCTTTCCTGGAGAAGAAAATCTCACACGAGGTCAGGTGGGTAGGGTACCATAATAGACTTATGGTCTCGCAACTTCCACTGGTCTGTCTCAGCATCTCCTTAGGTTTTCCTGATCAGTGCTCTTTCTCATCCTCTCTGGTGGCTGCTTCAGACTTCTCCACCTGTTTGTTGTTGTTCCTCCACTCCATTTTCTATTGCTACCTCCCCTCTTACTCTTAGGAAGAGCTTCTCAGGAAGCTTTCTCTCTTTGTTCACACGCAAACATAGGTGACCTCAGAAGAGAATGTGCCCAAATGCAAATCAAACCACTATGAGATACGAATTTACACCCCCTAGGATGGCTATAATAAAAAAGACAGATAATCGTAAGTGCTGGTGAAGATATGGAGAAATTGGAACCCTCTAAATTGTTGGTAGAAACAAAAAATGCAGACTCACTTAGCAGACTGTTGAGAGAGAGAGAGAGAGAGAGAGAGAAACTGCCTCCCCAGGCATTAAACTCCCTTTCATCCATATCTATCTTCTCCTTCTTGTTTGTTTTCATGGAAGACCCCCTCTGCCCCCAGCTTCTCTACACCTCTGCTTCAGATCCCATTCCTTGTTACTTTCTCATAAATCTCATTTAGTTACGTTCTCTCTTCTTTCTCTCTACTGGCTCCTTCCCATTAACATTTAAACATTTTCACATCTCTAACATGTTTAAAATAAAAAGAGCACCCACAATACAGCCTTCCGCTCCAGCCCATTTTACAATTACTACCCTCTTTCACTTTTTCCCTCCACAGTCAAACTTCTTGAACAAGTTGTTGATCCTGGTTGTTTCCTCTTCTGCACTTTTCCACTCTCCTCGACCTGCTGCAGCCTGACCTTATCCACCCACAACCTCCCTGAAACTCGTCTGTTAAGGTTGCCCGTAATTCTTCCAAATCCAGTGGACAGTTCTCAGTCCTTACCTTGTTTGGTCTCTCGGGAGCATTTGACCGTGACATCGCCTCCTTTGTGTGATGCTCATGTCCCGAGGCTTCCATGACACTATTCTTCTGGTTTCCTTCCTGCTCTGCCTGTTCCTTCCCAGCCTCTTCTATATCGCTTTTCTGTTGGAATTTCTTAGAGTTCCGTCCAAGATCTTTTCTTTTTACTCCTAATACTTTCCCCCGGGGGATCTCATGCCCTGTTTCCCAGTTTCCAATCCAGATCTCTTTCTTTATCTTCAGCTTTATCGATCTGCCTGTTGGACAGATCTACTTTGATACCCCACAGGTAGCTAAATTTAAAATGTGCAGAATATAATTCCTCACCTCCCCCTGAAACTCACTGTTTTCTGGTAGTGAGGAGTGTTACAGATCACTCAGTCACTACGCTGAGCATCGTGTGTTGTCCGTGGCTCTGCCTTCCCCGTGTCGAGCTCCTCTCCTTCCGTTCAACCCGTTACAGCACCCTCCTGAGCCTGTCTCTTGTCCACTTTTCTCCATTTCCCTGGCACAGGCTGCCATTCTTTCTTTCCTGGCTTACCACAGACAGCCACCTTAGGCTCCCTCTAAGAACTCCTTCATCCTCATGTAGTCTATACCTTCAGCCAAAATAATCTTGAATAGACATACATTTTGATCATGCCGCTTCTCGGCTTAAGATCCTTCAGTGATTCTGTGTTGCTCTTAGGATAAAGTCTAACTGTTTGGGCTGCAGCCGTGCGAAATTTCTTTCAGTTCCTCCACTAGACCTTTACCTGGCATAGGTATGTTCACTATTCTAGGTGCCTATTCTTTTCAGATAGGGACACTTCCCAGTTCTGCTGCTTCCACAGCACCCGGACCTCACCATCAGAGCACTGCCCTCCCTGGTGAGTGTCTGTTTACGTGTCTAGACCCCCTGACCCCAAGTGAGTTCTGATGGGGGTTCGGGTGGTAGTGGTGTTGGCTCTGTGTCCTTTGTACCTAGAGGACATGGAGTAAACATTTATTGAATGATTACAGTATGGTTCTGCCTGTCCATTGCTGGAATTTTATTTTGGCTTTATGCCATCACAGGGTACAGCTGGTACTTTTCATACAGTGGAGACGAGGAGATAAAATCCCTTTAGAGATGTCCGTGTAGAAAAGATTCATGATATCATAAATGGATTTGAACTTGGGCCCCTCCATTCCAGCCTTGGACTCATTAGAAAAATAAGATGAAAATAAGATTATTGGGTTCAATCCATTTCTTTAACCTGTTGACCCATCTATTTTTGTTGTGGTCTTTTTATGAAGTCTGTATGTTTGGTGCAACAAAGAACAAAACTGTGGAAGAAAATTATTTTGAATCATGTTTTTTTCTTTTTTTTTTTTCTGGTTTCCTTTTGAAAATAAAAATATCTCATAAAAGCAATCCTTTTAAAAGGTCACAGCTTCACAAACCCTGGATGTGTTATTTATTTATTTATTTATTTATTTTGCTGCTCCCACTGCTGCCATTTGGGGTGTTGGCTTTTCTAACCTGAGCTCATTCATGGCTTCAGTAGAATTATTTCTTCACTTACAATGAGCTGCCAGTTTCCCTGTGTCCCAGAATTGCTTAAAGCTTCTGTGCAGTGAAATGAAGGCAGCTCCTTGGATGAAGCAAAGAATTGCTTCCAGAGGCCATTATTGCAAATTGTGTTTCAAGTCATGTAACTTACTGGCAATTGGGAAGTAACAGTTGTCCTCTTAAATGAGTGATGAATTTGAACGAAGCTAATGAGGCAAAGGGGCAGTCACTTGTGAGTGTTAGGAAATTCTAAGACAGCAGTCATGCTGTTTTTTAAATGGAAGTAGGATTGCCATGTCACGTGTACAGCTGCGTGTTTATGAAGGATAGCATAAACTCTTTTGGAGAATGTTCCATCCTCAGAGCTCCTTTGTAGAATTTGTCAGGTATTCGGGACATTGTTTCTTTCCCTTTCATTCTGATAGTGTGGTTGGCTTACAGGAAAGAGAAATGGATGACAGTTGTTCTAGCCGCTGGGGCAGTAACATTTCTCAGAAATCTCTGAAACTTTGCTTCTTTGCAGTGCTTATGCTGCAGAATGGGTGAGATAGTTTTAAAGTGGATATTTATTTAAAGAATTAAATCATAGACTTGTCTGGACCTGGGAAATAATACATTTGGTGTCTAAATCAGTGGTGTAGCATCTGCTCAGTCTCAAAAAGCTCATCAGAATAAGTATGGAAGAAATTGATAAGAGTAACATTTGGCTCTTCTGTTACCTGAGAGGTTTTTTGAATTGCTTTTGCTGTAGCATAGATGTATGACATAACAAGTTGTAAAGTTGTACCGCAAAAGTTGTACCTAAAACCCTAGAACTCTATTTGAAAGTTTTCCTATAATTAAAATAAAATGTATTCAAAAATAGAGAAAAATGGCCACACCCTTAAATCTTGTGTGCTCAAATAGGAACTTCCATTGGTGAAAAAAGGAAGAAGGCTGTGAAAAATACTTTTTCCTGCAGGAAACTGAGGAAATGCTTACATTTTATCATCTGCTAGAATACTGAGAATTTGATATCTCGGATTTCATGTAATAGCTTTCTGGGATATATAATTTTTATATAGTTGTAACTGTTGTGCACATGATTTTTTTTCCATTTACTTATTAACATGTATCACATGGACTGTATATTTGCATGTTGCATCCCATCATTTGTTTAGTTATGCCACTTACGTTTGCATTCTAGGTTTCCACTTACTAGGATCCAACTTTCTATTAGACCTTAAGCTCCTCAGGGGTGGGGACCATGATTGTGTTGTTCTTTATGATTTCCTCCAGCCTTCTTGGTATGTGGGGTCATCATCAGAAAAAGCATTAATGTGCTGTTATTTTGTTCACATTATTCCTTTTTATAAGGCATTTTAGATTTTATCAACAGCTCATTAAATAAATTCCTATTGTGAGGCAGCTTAGCAACTTAAACTGATAGCTAAAATCATCACCCATCCAGTTTATGAAAATAGAGAAACTCCTATTAGAGCTTTATGCTGAAGAACGCATTGGTCATTTAAAATGGATTGTTCCAGCATTCAGAGTCCTTCCTGTTTTCTGTGAGAATATCAGCTTCCCTGATAAAGAATGATACAATCTCATTTCGTGCCCCAAGAAGGACATCAGAAGAGTCAGACTTTTGGTGCTAACAGTTCTGCAGGGTTGCTCCCTCTATTCTGACATCTTTTTCTTAGCAAGCTTTTAGGTCAGCACAGAACAGGTCTGGAGATAAAGTCCCCTCGGTGGCATCGGTCTCCTTTGTGCCACGTACATTCTGGTTAGAATGGATGAGGGGGGTGAGGTCTGTGAGGAAGCCTTGTGTTTATAAGTCAACCCAAAATTTCTAATATTGTTTAGTATGGAGACTATTATTTCATCAAAAACAAAGGTTTCCTGTACTATTTTCTCCATTTCCTGTTGTTTTTTAAATTCTGTAAACATATTCAAATGCATTTTTGCTAGATCAGTAAAACAAAACCTTCCCCCATCCTCCGTTAAATGCTGGGCTCCTTGGGGAAAGGAAAATAAACGTGCTCTTAGAGGAATCAAAAGATTGCTTGCTGCATTACTCCTTTAGTCTTCCAGTTCTAAACGTAGATTTCTAAAATTGGAAGGTCTGTGTTTGTCCTCTTGAATGAATATGCTTTCGGAGTGTGAAATAAAGGAACCCTTCCTTCCCCCCGCCACGAGATCTCAGAGGGACAGTGCCAGTCCCCAGGAAGAGCTGTCCCAGGGAATGGGGCCATTGCTCTGTAGTACTAATAGGCACAGAAGAAAGTCCGTGGGAATGAATATAAGATATATATTCAAGTGCTAAAGAAAATACGGAGATCCAAGTGGGTCGGCATGTTATCCTCTGAGGATGTTAAACTCTTTCTAACCTCTGCTTGCATTTCTCTTTTCTATTCTCCTACTCTTTATCTCCATATAGCAAAACAAACAAACAAAAATCATTGATTCATTTGTTAATGAACGCACCATGAGTGATAATTCAGGTTGAACATATCAATGCTATTTATGAGAAAGTATTTCCTAAATAAAATAAAGTATTTCCTAAATAAAAAAAAAGTTGCAAAAAAATCACTATCTTATTGAAGTACTTCAGAAGTAAGTATTTAATATAACTGACAGGCAAATTGCCACTCATTTTTTAAGATTATCAGTCAAACCCTAAAAGGACCGGTCATTATAGCAATTACTTTGTCAAGTTTGAATTGCTATATGTGCTGAAAGTTCTAAGAAGCTTTATTTCTTTTAGAAATGTTCCATTCAGAATTTCCATAATGTGCACTTGCCTTCTCAAGACAGAATTGTGAATGTACTTTTAAATAAATATTTTTTAGGACTGAAACTCTTCTATATTTAATTTTAAAAATATATCTTTGAGTTTATTAATGCAGATTTGATAATAAGCCCATGGGATCATAATTTGATTTTTTAAAATTATGGTAAAATATACATAACATAAAAATAACCATTTTAACTGTTTCTAAGTACATGGTTTAGTGACATTAAGTACATTCCCGTTATTGTGCAGCTGCCACTATTATCCATCCCCAGAACCTTTTCATCATCCCAAACTGAAACTCCATCCATTGCACACTAGCTCCCCATACTCACCCCCCCCCCCCGCCCCCCCCCCCCCCCCCCCCCCCCCCGCCCCTGGCAACCACCATTCTACTTTCTGTCTCTATCAATTTGACTAGTCTAGGTACCTCATATAAGTGGAATCATACAATTTTTGTCCTTTTGTGTCTGGGTCATTTCCCTTAGCATAATGTCATCAGGTTTCTCCCTGTTGTAATGTGTCAGAATATCATTGTTAAGGCCAAATAATATTCCGTTGTTTGTAGATACCACCTTTTGTTTATCCATGCAGCTGTCGATAGATATTTAGATTTTCCACCTTTTGGGTCTTGTGAATAACAATGCAGAGAACATTGACGTACAACTATGTTTGAGTCCCTGCTTTCAATTCTTTTGGGTGTGTACACCAGAAGAGGAATTGCTAAATCACATGCTAGTTTTATGTTTAATTGTTTTAGGAACTGTGGTAATGTTTTCCACATTGGCTGTATCTTTTTACATTCCCACTTTCTACATTTAATTTTATGTTAATAATTCATTTTACAAATTTTCTGGAAACACTCTGCCACCATAGGTTGTAAATTTAAGCCAAGAATACCTCTAAAGCTTTTAACAGCTTAGGGGATAAACATCATTCAAATAACTAAACTTTTATTTTCATTTAAAATATTTATTTTTTGGTCACAAAGTGTTGTAAAAATTTGGAATTTATTTAAACAATACAAAGAAAGAACATGTCATCTGTGGGGAAATCTTGTTTGAATTCTGAGGGTACCCTGTTCATGTCATTAGCTGCCCGGGTTAAGGATAGACTAATGAAGAACGTGTCGTGTGCCTTTGCAGTCTGTAGCCCAGGGATGTACCTTGTGCTGCTGTCTTGTGAGCTCTCTGAGGACAAAGGTCATGTTTGGTCTCCCGGGCCTTCCTCCCAGTGGCTTTTGGAAGAATGAAGGAATGAATGACATTCACAGGGTTTAACCAGGCAAATTTAGACAGGCATAGTGGGGAATGCTTTTTGGGACGTGCTTTTTATATTTGAAACATTTTAAAAAACAGGTGCTGGTGTACACTTCTGAGAGAAGATAAAGTCAAAAGGAAGTAATGTTGGAGAAGGTTAGCCATTAAAGGGCTAGGACTGATTTTCTCTGTGAGAAGAATTAGGGTGGGGGTTGAATTCTGACTGTGCCACTTATTGCTCTGTGACCTTGGAAAGTCATTTCAGCTTTGAGCCTCATTCCTCATCTGCTGCTAAGAATGGATTATGGTCTCTTCCTTATAAGAGTATTGTGAAGAGTAGATGAAATAGTGTATGTGACGCTATCTAACACAGTGTCTACAACAACGTAGGTTCTTGATCATTGTTAGTTCCTTCCTTCCTGCTCTTTATTTGCTCGTGTTGCTCGGAGTAATTAGTTGCGAGGCTAACATTATTGCCCTTGTTTTCATGCTTTCAAAAATCCCCCATAGCTTCTTCGTCTTGAACATCAAATTACAAATTTTTACAGAACATAGTTTTGAGAAACCCAGGCTCAGAAAGGTAAGTGACATGTCACAGTGATTGATTAAAAGTAAACCTTGGATTAAATAAAACACAGGCCTCAGGACTTTGGGCCTTGCTATCGGTGCTGCTTTCTGCTTTTATGATGGGTGTGGACATGGAAGATATATGACCTGGTTTTTATATTGACTCTTAAATTACAAGTTGTTGGAGAAATATCTTGTAAAATAAAGCATCAAGTAATTTAGCATGGGTAAAGTCAGTTCATATAATAAGCCATCCTTATGAAAATTAGCTTGATTTTTCAGTAATTACAAAGTCCTGGGGGCAAAGTTGCCTATAACTGATTAGTAATTTCAGAGTAATTGCACTGCTGTCATGAAAGTGCATGATTTTTGAAGGGTAATATCCCTTTGTGTTGTAATTTTAAAGATGGTGACTTATTTGGGGCTAATTTAATTAATTTACCCCTTTCCCTCTATTAAAACAATTATATATTACATAAAATATTAAGTTTTAAAGACAAAATATTCTAGGAAAATGTTCTTCTTGATTTCCTTGGAATTTATCTACTTTATAGAGATTTACACTGTTTCCCTTGTGACTCCTTGTCTGTCTTGTAAGAGGCACAAGGCAGGCCATTTGGGGGACATTATTTTGTTACTTTTAAAAGCATGTAAGACAACCTTATCATACAATGAACACATAAATGAAGAACAAAGAAGAACAGTCTAGTACAAAAAAATAGGTACTGTATGTAAAAGGATGACACATGAGCTCTTAAACATGAAGGATGCACATGGTGGCTCTGGAGTGCATAGCTTCAGGTCCTGATTCTGCCACGTGCTAGTTTGAGCAAATTCTATTTTTTTATTATTTATTTGTATTTTTCAGTTACAGTTGACATTCAATATTATATTAGTCATGGGTGTACAGCATACCGTGTTTCTCCCAAAATAAGACCTAGCCGGACCATCAGATCTCATGCGTCTTTTGGAGCAAAAATTAATATAAGACCTGGTCTAATATAATATAATATAATATAATATGATATAATATGATATAATATGATATAATACTGAGTCTTATATTAATTTTTGCTCCAAAAGACCCATTAGAGCTGATGGTCCGGCTAGGTCTTATTTTTGGGGAAACACGGTAGTAGTTAGACATTTATGTAACTTACAAAGTGATCCCCGATAAGTCTAGTACCCACCTGGCATTATACATAGTTATTACCATATCATTGACTATATTCTCTGTGCTGTACTTAGCATCCCCGTGACTATTTTGTAACTGACAATTTGTACTTTTTAATCCCTTCACCTATTTCACCCAGCCCCTGAACTGCCCTTCCATTTGGCAACCATCAGTTTGTTCTCTGTATCAATGAGTAAGTTTCTGTTCTGTTTGCTTATTTATATTGTTTTTTAGACTCTACATATAAGTGAGATCATATGGTATTTGTCTCTCTCTGTCTGATTTATTTCACTTAGAATAATATCCTCTAAGTCTATCCGTGTTGTCACAAATGGTAAGATTTAATTTTTTTTATGACCAAGTAATATTCCATTGTATCTATGTACCACATCTTCTTTATCCAGTTGTCTATTGATGGACACCTAGGTTGCTTCCATTTCTTGGCTATTGTAAATAATGCTGCAGTGAACATAGGGGTGCGTATGTCTTTTTGAATTCATATTTTGGATTTCTTTGGATAAATACCCAGAAGTGGAATTGCTGGGTCATAAGGTAGTTCTATTTTTAACTTCTTGAAGAACCGCCAAACTCTTTTCCATAGTAGCTGCATCAATTTGCAATCCCACCAACAATACACAAGGGTTCCCTTTTCTTCACATCCTCACCAACATTGTTGTTTGTTGATTTATTAATGATAGCCATTCTGACAGGTGTGAGGTGATATCTTGTGGTTTTAATTTGCATTTCTCTGATTAGTGACGTGCAGCATATTTTCATATGTCTATTGACCTTCTGTATGTTCTCTTTGAGAAATGTCTATTCAGGACCTCTGCCCATTTTTCAATTGGATTCTTTATTTTTTTGGTGTTAAGTTGTATGCGTTCTTTATAAATATTGGATATTAATCCCTTATTGGATGTATCATTGGCAAATATCCTCTCTCTCTCAGTAAGTTGTCTTTTTGTTTTGTTGATGGTTTCCTTTGCTGTGGAAAAACTTTTTAGTTTGATGTAGTTGCATTTGTTTCTTTTTAATGTTTCCCTTGCCCAAGGAGATCTATCAGAAAAAATATTACTAAGAGCAATGTCAAAGAGTTTACTGCCTATATTTACTTCTAGGAGTTTTAGGTTTTGGGTCTTACATATAAATATTTAATCCATTTTGAGTTTATTCTTGTATATGGTGTAAAAAAAGTGATCTAATTGCGTTTTTTGTATGTATCTGTCCAGTATTCCCCACACCATTGATTGAAGAGATTGTCTTTACCCTATTGTATATTCTTGCCTCCTTTGTCATAGGTAAATTAACCATAGAGGTTTAGGCTTATTTCTGGGCTTTCCATTCTGTTCCATTGATCTATGTGTCTGTTTTTATGCCAATACCATGCTGTTTTGATTACTATATTTTTGTAGTGTAGCTTAATATCAGGTAACATGATACCTCCAACTTAGTTCTTTCTCAGTATTGCTTTGGCTGTTTGGGGTCTATTATGCTTTCATATAAATTTTAGGATTATTTGTTCTAGTTCTGTGAAAAATGCCATTGGTATTCTGATAGGGATTGTATTGAATGTATAGATTGCTTTGGATGGTATGGACATTTTAACGATGTTAACTCTTTCTATCCATGAACATGGTCTGTGCTTCCATTTATCTGTACTTCTTCAATTTTTTTCTTCAATAATTTTCTAAGTACAGGTCTTTTACCTCCTTGGTTAAATTTATTCCTAGGTAGTTTATTATTTTTTTGATACAATTGCAAAGAGGATGGTTTTCTTAATCTAATCTATTTCTGATAGTTCGTTATTGGCATATAAAAATACAACCAATTTCTGAATATTAATTTTGTAGCCTACTTTATGTAATTCATTTATCAGTTTTTATAGTTTGGTGGAATGTTTAGGGTTCTGCATATATAAATCATGTCATCTGCAAATAATAACAGTATTCTTCCTTTCCAATTTAGATGGCTTTTGTTTCTTGTCTGATTGCTGTGCCTACGACTTCTAATAGTATGTTGAATAAAAGTGGTGAAAGGGGACACTCTTGTCTTATTCCTGATCTTAAGGAAAGTGCTTTTAGTTTTTCATTATTTAGTGTGATGTTAGCTGAGGGTTTGTCATACATGGCCAGTATTGTGTTGAGGTGTGTTCTCTCTGTTCCTACTTTGCTGAAAGTTTATAATAAATGGATGCTGGATTTTGTCAAATGCTTTTTCTGCATCTATTGATATGACCATGTGATTTTTAAAAAGGTTTTTATTGAAATATAGCTAACATACAATATTATATTAATTTCAGGTATATACTATAGTTATTCAACATTTATATGCCCAAACAAGTGATCATCATGATAAGTCCAGCAACCATTTGACACTGTACCACACTATCACAATATTATTGACTATATTCCCTAGGCTGTTCATTACATCCCCATGATTTATTTGTTTTATACCTGGAAATTTGAAACTCTTATTCCCCTTCACCTTTCCCCCTCTTTTTAATGTTTTCAATTACAGTTGACATTCAATATTATTTTATATTTATTTCAGGTATACAGCACAGTGGTTAGGCATTTATATAATTTAAGAAGTGATCCCCTTGACTAGTCTAGTACCCACCTGGCACTATACATAATTATTACCGTATTATTGACTATATTCCCTAAGCTTTACTTTACATCCCCATGACTGTTTCGTAACTACCAATTTGTACTTCTTAATCCCTTCACCTTTTTCACCCTGATCCCCAAACCCCTCCCATCTATCACCCCAATAAATCTAGTACCCATCTGACACCATACAATATTACAATATTATTGACTATATTCCTTATGCTATAATCTACACTCTACTGTGTAACAACCAATTTGTAATTCTTAATCACTTCCCCCTTTTCACTCACCCCCCTACCCCTCTCCCATCTGGCAGCTATCAAAATGTTCTCTGTATCTATGCGTTTGTTTCTGTTTTGTTTGTTTGTTTAGGTCATATGATTTTTTATCCTTTCTTTTGTTTATGTGGTATATCACATTAATTGATTTGTGGATAGTTGAACAACAACCTTGTATCCCAGGAATAAATTACACTTGATCATGGTGCATGATCTTTTTAATGTATTGCTGAATTCAGTTTGCTAATATTAGTTGAATATTTTTGTATTTATTTTCATTAGGGATATTGGCCTATAATTTTCTTTTTTTGTGATATCTTTTTCTGGTTTTGGAATCATGGTAGTGCTGGCTTCATGAAATTAGCTTGGGAGCCTTTCTTCTGAGTTTTTTGGTATAGTTTGTGAAGGATAGCTGTTAATTCTTCTTTGAATGTTTGGTAAACTTTACCAAAATTACCTGTGAAGCCATCCACTCCAGGACTTGTTTGTTGGGAGTCCTTTGATTACTGAATCAATTTCATTTGTAGTTTTTGATCTGTTCAGATTTTCTGTTTTCTTCTTGACTCAGTTTTGGAAAACTGTATGTTTCTAGGAATTTATCCATTTCTTTCAGATTGTCCTGTTTGTTGCATATAATGGTTATTAGTATTTTCTTATTATCCTTTGTATCGCTGGGATGTCAGTTGTCTCTTTCTTTTATGATTTTATTTACTTGTGTCTTCTTGATGAGTCTTGTTAAAGATTTATCAATTTTATCTTTTCAAAGAACACCTCTTGGTTTCATTGATCTTTCGTATTTTTTTTTTTTTAGACTATTTCATTTATTTCTGCTTTCATCTTTATTATTTTCTTCCTTCTACTCTGTTTGGGCTTTGTTTTTCTGTTTCTAGTCCTTTAGGTGTAAGGTTAGATTATTTGAGGTTTTTCTTGTGTTTTTTTTTTTTTTTTGAAGTAGGGCTGTATTGCTATGAATTTCCTTGTTAGAACTGCGTTGGCTGTGTCTTATAGATTTGAGGTTATTGTGTTTTAATTTTCATTTGTCTCAAGGTATCTTTTGATTTCTTCTTTGGTCTTATTGTTAATCCATTCATTGTTTAATAGCTTGTTATTTAGTTTCCATGTCTTAGTGTGTTTTTCAGTTTTTTTCTTGTAAGTGGTTTCTAGTTTCATACCATTGTTACTGGAGAAGATGCTAGATAGTTTCAGTCTTCTTGTGTTTGTTGAACTTTTTTTTGTGGCCTAATATGTGGGCTATCCTGGAATATGTTCTATGTACACTTGAGAAAAATGTGTTCTGCTGTTTTGGGGTGAAATGTCCTAAAAATATCAATTAAGTCCATCTGCTCCAATTTGTTATTTGAGGCCGCTGTTTCCTTGTTGATTTTCTGTCTGAGTAATATATCCATTGATGTCAATGGCGGTGTTAAAATTCCCTATAATGACTCTTGTGTTGATCTCTCCCTTTATGTCCGTCAATATTTGCTTTATATAGTTCGGTGCTCCTACATTGGGTGGTGTAAATGTTTATAAGGGTTATATCCTCTTTTTGGATTGATCCCTTTTTCATTATGAAATGTACTTTTTTGTCTGTTGTTATAACCTTTGTTTTAAAGTCTATTTTGTCTGGTATAAGTATTGCTACCCTAGCTTTTTTCGTTTGTTTCCATTTGCATGAAATATCTTTTTCCATCCCTTTACTTTCAGTCTGTATATGTCTTTTTATCTGAAGTGGGCCTCTTCTAGATAGCATATATATGGGTCTTTTGTTCTTCATTCACCTACTGTATGTCTTTTGATTGGAGCATTTAATGTATTTACATTTACAATGATTATTGATAGGTGTGTAGTTATTGCCATTTTAGTATTCACATTTGTGATCTTTTTTTTCCTTCTTAAAGAAGTAAGTCTCTTTAACATTTCTTCAAATACTGATTTGGTAGTGATGAAATCCTTCAGCTTTTCCTTGTTGGGGAAGCTCTTTATCTCTCTTTCAATTCTAAATGATAACCTTCCTGGGTAGTCTTGGTTGTAGGTCCTTGCTTTTCATAACTTTGAATATTACATGGCCATCCCTTTTAGCCTGGAATATTTCTGATGAGAAACAATCAGCTGACAGTCTTATGGGAGCTCCTTTGTAGTTAACTGCTTTTCTTTCGCTACTTTTAACATTCTTTCTTTGTCTTTAACCTTTTGGTATTTTAATTTTGATGTGTCTTCATATGAGCATCTTTACGTTCATCTTGTTTGGGACTGTGTGCACTTCCTGGACTTGTATGTCTATTTCCTGCCCCAAGTTAAGGATGTTTTAAGACATTATTTTTTCAAATAGGTTTTCAGTCCCTTGGTCTGTCTCTTCTCCTTCTGGTACCCATATGATGTCAATGTTGTTACCCTTGCTGTTGTTCCAGAGGTCACTTAAACTATGCTGTTTTTTTTTTTCTTACTGCTCTCATTGGTTGTTTTCCAATACCTTGTTTTTCAAATTACTAATTCAGTTCTCTGCTTCATCTGATCTGCTCTTGATTCCTTCCAGTGTGTTCTTCATTTCTGACTGGTTCTTTTTAATGGTTTCTGTGTCCATTTTTATGTTTATCTCCTTGTTGAAGTTCATCTTTTCACTGAGTTCATCTATTCTTCCACTAAGTTCATTGAGTATCCTTACAACTACTGTTTTGAACTCTGTATCTGGTAGATTGCTTGCCTGCCTTTTGTTTAGTTCTTTTTCTGGAGTTTTGTTCTTTCATTTGGGACATGTTTGTCTCCTCATTTTGAGTACCTCTCTGTATTTGTTTCTATGTATTAGGTAGACCTGCTATGTCTTCCAGTCTCAGTAAGTTGGCCTTATGTAATAGGTCCTGTGGGACCCAGTGGCACAGTCTTCCTGGTCACTTGAGCTGGGTGCTCCAAGACTGTCGCTTGTGTGTGTTGTGTGTGCCCTCCCGTTGTAGTAGAGCCTTGGTTGATATTGGCACATCTGTAGGTAGTGTTGACCCTTAGGCTGACTGGGTGTGAGGACTGGCCACAACTACAGTGGACAAGCTGCTGTTCAGGGGCTGACCCCACAAAGTAGAATTTGCCCCAGTGGGGCTCAGGTGCCTGCTGAGACCACCCTTTGTGTGTGCCTTTTATGGAGTTAATTGAGTAGTGTTCTGTTGTGGTCTGAAGCTGGCCACTGGGTATATTCGTTCTGCAACCTCTTGGGAGGGGCTCTGGTGCAGCTGCTGCCTTACCCTGCCCAGGGCCACCTGGTAGGAGCTACAAAGTGATTCGTGGTTGGTCCCGCTGCCTGTGCTACTCCTGGAGGCGTGTGGGAGAGGCCATGCAGTGAACCAAGGCAGGCTCCTACCAGTGCTGGGCCTGGGGCCTCTCAGCAAGAGGCACAGGGCATGCCAAGGCCAGCTGTGGATTGCCTGGGGCCTGCAGACCTTTTAAAGTTTTTAGGAAAGTCTGCAGCACTGGCTGGAGCCAGCTATCTATGAGGAACAGCTGCTGAAAGAGGCTCAGGCGTCGTGCAAGTTAGGTGGTGCGGGGTCATGGGGAGGCACCAAGGTGGGGCGAATGATGTTCATGAGGTTTATGCAGATTCAGAATTAGCATCAGTGCTAGGTCTGAGGCCACTCAGCAAGGGGCCCAGGGCACATCAAGGATAGCCACTGCCTGTGTGGCGCCTGTGGACCTTTGAGAATTTTAAAGGAATTCTGCAGTTCGGCCCGAGGCTGACTGCCTGTGATGAACAGCCACTGAAAGAGGCTTAGTGGTCTTGAGTTGGGTGCGTCAGGGTCTTGGGGTCACCAGAGTAGGGCGAGGTGTTCACTAGGTTGATGCAGATTCACATTTGGTGCCCACTTGCACCTGCTGGCTGTGTGGGAGGAGGGCTCAACACATGAACAGTTGTGGTTGCCCCCTCCAGCACTTGCCCCGAAGCCACACAATTCGTTTTTCTCCCTGGCTGCCCCTCCAGCCTTCGTTCTGAAGCCACACAGTTCAGTTTCTCCCCATATGTCCCTGGTACCTTTTAAGCTACTATTACTTCGCTGGAACTTAGGGCAAATGTTTGTGAGATAGTGAGTCTGTGCTTGGGTCCTGTAGAGGACACCTGGGCTTCCAGCAGCGCTCCGTCTCACCTGGCCAGAATCCTCACTGATTTTCACAGCCAGATGTTGTGGGGACTTCTCTTTCCAGCACTGGTGCTCTGGGCTGGGGCGCCTGGTGGGGGGCTGGGACCCCTCCCTCCTCAGGGGGTCCTTTGCACTGAGATGTTCCTCCTGATTTTCAGTCACTACACATGTATGTGGAACCAGCCTGTTTCTTGTCTCACCGCTCCTATCAGACTAAGTGTCGTCTTCTTTATATCCTTAGTTATAGGAGTTCATTCAGCTGGACTTCATATGGTTCTCCAGGGTGATTGTTCTATCATTTAGTTGTAATTTTGATGTGCTCATGGGAGGAGGCAAGCACAGCATTTACCTACTCCACCATCTTGACTGGAAGTTATTTCATGATGGACAGAGGCTAATAATCACATGACGTTTTCAATTGCAGGTGGTCTGAGAAGCGCAGTTTCCCATGTGCACATGTTGTCAGGGGCAACTTAAAAGCTGGTGGAATAAGGCCCTAGAAGCTGCTGCCATAACCACTCTTCCCAGAGGGAAACCAGATATCCTTCAGAACATTCTTAATATCTTTTTGTCTGTTTCCTTGTCTGTAAAGTGAGGATTAAATGAATAGTAAATGTAAGATATTTAGAACAATGCTTGGTACATAGTGCTTATGAAGTGTTATTTGTTATTGTTGCTGTTATTGTGATTGCTTCTAAAAATGATGCCCAAGCTCACTCATCATAAGAAAATTCAAGTTTAAACAAAACTGAGACCCCATGATAATACACTTGTAGTAAGGTTGTGGCTAAACAGGTGCTGCCATACATTGATGATTATTTTCTGTATTGGTACTACTTCAGTAGAGGACAATTTGAAATAGCTGTTAAAGGTAAAATAGCTATTGGACTTTGACCTGGAAATTCCATTTTTAGGAGTTTATCTTAGAAATGTATGTGCACAAAAAGCCATGTATATACAATAATATAAGCAAACAATAATTGCAGTATTGTTTGTATTAGCAAAAGACCAGAAGTGACTTAAATGTCTCTCAGTGGAAACAGATAAATTGTTATCTCAATGTAATGAAATGCGCTGTAGTAGCATTGAAAAGAAGTGAAGTAGGTCTACGTGTTCTAATATAGAATAATTCCAAGATGTGCTGTTCAGTTGGAGAGGAAAGCTTCCGCACGCGTATACATATGATGCTTATGTAAGTATACACTATCTCTGGAAGGAATTAAAACTACTAACAGTGGTTGCCTTTGTGGAGAGGGTCTAGAAGAGAGGGTTAGGAGACTTACTTTCCTATACCCTTTTATACCATTTGAAACAAATATGTTTTAACATGTTTATGTATTAGTTTTTACCCTCCCCCAAATCCTTCACCTGTTCCCACCAATACACACAGGTGTGTGTGCACACACATACACACGCATGCATGCACAATTTTCAGGACATTCAGATGTTATTCCAGGAGTCTGGCTGTGCAGTGACAGGGAATAGCCTGACCTGATGGTGTTTAAAGCTTATTGATTCTGTGGTGTGATACTTGGGGCATCCAAATTGGTGCCGATGGGGAAAATCTCCTGGATGGTGGAAAGTGAGGCCTGGCTAAGTATGCTCAAGCTCTGAGGATCGCTTTAGAGGTGCTGTGGTGGGTGCTGGAGCCAGAAAAAGACCTTGGTCTTGAGCTTGCCTTTCTTTGCTCTTTTTAGAGGTCTGTGACAAGGATGAGTGGGAAGGAACTTCAGGAGATCTGTATCTCATTAGGAAGCCCTGGTTGTATTTATCAGCTGTTTGGCTCTATTTCAGTTTGCAGAGGTCAGAGCCAGAATGAAAATTCATTTGGCACAATACGGTTTTATGCTTGTGCAGCCCCCTGGAATTTCTAGAAATACTTTTTGACTTTAGAAGAATTGGAGCTATGACTAGGATTCTTCATGTAAAACTCTTTAAACAGATCAAGTTTAGAGTTGTATGGGGATTTATACATCTCCCTACTTTTTATTGGGTACCATTCAAGCCAGTTGCTACTTGCATGAAGGCTATAGTCATCAACTCTTAACAACAAGTTGAGAGTGAATTGTCTTACCTTTGTTCATGTAACGTTTCTCAATATGAAGTGAAACATCTGTATAAATGTATAAAATGTGGTCATATAAGTGAGGACCAGAATATAATATTTTATTTTATGGTTTCATCCAGTAAATCGTAGGCTAGTGCTTCTTAATATTTTTGCCACTCTAGACGGAGGGGTGTCCCATTCCCGTTGTTAAAAAGTGGCTTGGGTGGCAGTGATTTTCTACAGGCGTTGGGGGTCTTCCAGTGCATTCTGGTGATGGTAGTGGAAGAGTGGGAAAGTAAAGATAAGGGTTCTGATTTTTCTCCTTCTCCCTCCTTCCGGACCTCCCTCCCTCCTAGTTGAGAATTACCTATCTTAGACAAACTAGTATTACAGCCTTTAACTTTACGTCAATACTTGGGGGAAAAATACCTGATGAGGCACCCTGATTTCATCTAGTTCGCATGTCTTCCCTCCATATCTGCTGTCTGCTTGCACATAAGCATGCAGGTAACAGATAAGCACTGGCTTGTAAGTGCGCAAGACAAGCAACTGGTTCTAGCGAGTTTTCCTTCCATTACAGGAAAAGGCCCAGGTCTGAGGGTGGAGGAAAGATTAGACCCGTTCCTGGGGAAAGTGAGAGATCTGTCTAACCAAAGGTGGGTCATTTATTCTGGAATTAGCTTTTGTTTTCTGTTATTAACAGTGTCCTTGTTTTTAAGTTAGTTTAGTGGTTATTTAATTTTTTTCTTGGAATCCTTTTTGTTTGTTACAGCAGACATGTCAGCTTATTTATAGGAATTTCTTGAAACCAGAGTCATGGTGGATGTAGGAAAGTGGCCAATCTTCACTTTGCTCTCACCTCAGGAAATTGCATCTATTCGGAAAGCATGTGTCTTTGGCACGTCAGCCAATGAAGCATTGTACGTCACTGATAATGACGAGGTAAGAATCTTTCAAAACCCAGAGTTTAATTGTGAGGGTTATTTTGGGATTGAGTTTTGAAGTGTGCAATTTGAAGACCGAGGAAAGGTGGGGGATAAGAGAACCTGAAATTCAAGAAGACTGTGTCTTTGATCTAATTTGTCTTTTCTTTCAGTTTTCTTGATTTAACACCACTTCACCACGTACTACTCTTTGGGTTTGATAATGTAACCAAGTATTCTAAAACTTAAATGATACCATCAGAGGTTGAATTTTTCTTAACCTTTTTCGTCTCTTTCTACCCATTGAGCTGTCAAACTGAACTTGAGTGTGTCTTATTTACAGAGCGAATAAGGGAGCCTTTGTGTAACTTTAGGCTAACCAACTCAGAACTGTTTGTTTTCCAGGTCTTTGTATTTGGATTGAACTATAGTAACTGTCTAGGAACTGGAGATAACCAGAGTACACTTGTGCCCAAAAAGCTAGAAGCCTTATGTGGAAAGAAGATTAAAAGTCTTAGTTATGGGAGTGGACCACATGTTCTTCTCAGCACCGAAGGTAAAGAGGGAACAAGTCCACCTTTTCAATTTGGGGGAAACCGAGCAGTTAATTCCAAGCTAAGGGGAGGTAGGGTTGGATCAAATAATTCATTTCTAATGGTTTGTCTCTTTATTTATGAGGGGTGAACGTTAAACACGTCAGGCTAACTCTGGAACAGCCATAAGATGACTTATAAATTAAGCAAACTTCTGAGATTTTAGGCTACTTATTTATTTAAAGTTGTGAAAGATTAGGTATAGCAAACCAAGTGGTTCTTCCAGCCTAATTTTCAGTGGATTTGTGGTAACAAGGCAACTTTTAGGTGTTACTTTTTATAAACAGTGTTAAAACTAGTTTTCCATTCTTTGTGTAGTTCCTGAACCTTGAATTCAAGAAATCTTGGTTTATTCCCTGGCATTCCTGTGGGTACCGAATGGAAAGAATGTGGGGCGGATTCCTGGCCTTTTTCTCTTGGCCTCCACAGGATCACTGACGGAGACTATGCATTTGCCTCTGGCCATTTATCTGTACCGTGCGCAACCACAGCCCTCGGCACATCTGCTATTTATAACCTGAGTCCTTCCCTTTATATTTTAGGTACATTAACTCTTATTCTTGCTCTCTCGCAGAGGTCTCAGCTTTTTGTTGGGTGATTCTGTAGAGTGGCATTTGGGAGACAGTTTGCTCCCCTGCCTTTCTGTCTCCAGACCACAGACTTCCTTTGATGTTGCCATAGCTCCTAGTAGTGAGCTTTTTGATTGTTTCCAACTCATATCTGAATCCACTCCAAGTTGTCTGCGTCTTTCTGAAGCTGTGAGATCCAGATCTGAGCGCGCTTGTCTAGTAAAAGTGTAACTGGTGTTGAGCATAATGAGGTGATTATCTCACTTCCGCGTTATGTAATCATGCCTTCTGGCCTCACACTGGCTTTCTTTCAAGCCATTACAGCTTTGCTGACTGGTTCAGCTTGTCATCCATTGTGACCTAATGATTTAATTTTTTCCTAACACATATCAATTTTAACTAGTCATAGACTTCTCACCGTAAATTACTGAGGCAGTTTTTTAGAGAAAACATACTAAAACATATACATTCAAATTTGTGGTTTTCTTCTTTTGGAATTATTTTTGGCATCCAGATCATAGTTTTAACTATGTTGAGTGTTATAATTAAGACACAAATAAACATAAAACAAAAATATAAATATAAAAAACTGATTTTCTTGTGGAGATATTTTTCTTGTTGTTTTTAATTCAGTTGTTATAATACATTTTACACAATATACATTAAACATGTACATTATGTATCAGATATATATGTATATGTAAATATGTAAATATATGTGTAAATATCTATCTATCTACATAGATATGTAACTATATATATTCATGTGTATTGTTTATGTTTTACAACATACAGTTTAAAGCAATTTAACACCATCAAATAGTTTATGGCCTTCAGTAAAAAATACTTCATCTTCCCCTTCCTCACTCTTAGAAATGTCCTTCAGAAAGAACCACTTTTAATTTTTTCAGATGTTTCTTCTGATATTTAATCTCATATTTTTAAATTAGCATGCTTATACTACTGTTTATAAATATTAAAATTTAGATATTATCCTTTGACTTTTTATAATGGCAGACAAAATTTAGTGCTCTCCCCTACCTCCCCTCCCCTTTATTGTTTCAATATAGTGACTCTCCATTTTGGTGAAATCAATATTCAACCTTGACATTATTAGGACTCTGTATTATTTAGAGCTGAGCCACCTCCTTTCTTGTACAAATGTTTGTTTTCCTGGGGTTCATTTACCTCCTTTTCTATACGTGTATCACTAACATGTGCCCAAACCCTTCTACAGAGCTGTGTGTTGCTTCTCCGTCCGTCTGCGTGCATCAGGTCATCTCTGGAGCCCTCTGACCCGCGTCAGTTGGGACTGGTCACTCTAAGTCTACTTCACAGCTGTCAGCCTAGAATTTCATTTCACCGTTATCCTTGGAAGTCCCCTCACCTTTTTCCTCTCTGGATCCCCTATTCTTTGTGTCCTATAATCCTTCTTGGATTATACTGTCATTTGGGTGACACACATTCTCTAGTAGCTTTCCAAAGAAGGGACTGTGAGAGAAATCTTTGAGACCTTGTCTTAAAATGTTTTTATTTTACCCTTGCAATTGATCAATGGTTTGTTGGGGCTTAGAATTCCTAATTGGAAATTGTTTCCTCAGAATTTTGAAGTCATTGTACCTTTCAAATTTAAAGGGCTGCTGATGGCCTTCTGACTTTTGCTGTTTTGCATGTGACTTTCTTCCTCTTTGGAAACTTTAAGGATCTTTTCTTTATTCCTAGTGTTCTGAAATAACCACGGTTATATACTCTGGTGTAGGTAATTTTTAATTTATTATATTGGTCATTCTGTGGGCCCTTCAATCTGGAAATTCCTTCATTTCTAGAAATTCTTCTTAAAATATTTCATGGACAATTTCCCTTGTTTTCTGTATTATTTCTGGAATTTTTCTTAGAAGTTAGAGATTCTGGATCTACTTCTTGGGAATGTCTTCAACTCATCTCACAACCCTCATGTCAAATTTTAACATTTCTGCTGTTCCATTTCTAAGCTCTCTTTCTTGTTCTCTAAATGTTCTTTTCTAGAGCCTCCTGTTCATTTCATGGATTCAGTATCTTCTCTTTGAGGCTGTTATAATATCCGGATTATATGTTGATTCTGTCAATATGACTGGCTGCTCCTTCCAGGATGGGATAGGTCCATTTGGAGTTATCGTGCTACCAAATGGCTAGCTGGTCGCTGTGACGGGTGAAGCTGTATCAGGGGCTCTGCACTGGTTCCGTTAGTGGCGTAGCGGCCATTCAGCCATGGCAGTAGCTAGATCAGCCTTGGTTAGTAGGTCTAATTTTTGTATATGTAAGCTGACTCCTGACCACAAAGCTGATGTTTTTTCTATATTAGTACGAAGTCCTTTCTGTAACAATTTTGCATCTGTCTATCCTATTTTCTTGCCCATGCCTCTTTCCCCAACCCCTCATCAGTGGTTAGTTTACAGGGAGGAAAGACAATGTGATAGAAATTAAGGTTGGAGAATGAGTTGTGCACAGTCCGGGGAAGAAAGTACAAGGGTTACCGTTTCATCTTGGAGCTGACTCTGTGTGTGTGGCCACCTGGTATAGATGGAGTTGTTTACGCCTGGGGTCACAATGGATATAGCCAGCTTGGGAATGGGACAACCAACCAAGGCATTGCTCCCATCCAAGTCTGTACCAATCTCTTGATCAAGCAAGTGGTCGAAGTAGCTTGCGGCTCACATCATTCAATGGCTCTGGCAGCTGATGGAGAGGTAAGTGCCTTGCTTTCATTCTTTATTTTTAAATGTGGCAAAATACACATAAAACTTACCATCTTAACCATTTTTACGTGTACAGTTCAGTGACATTAAGTGCATCCACACTGTTTTGTTATCACCACCACCATTCATCCACAGTACTCTTTGCATCTTGCAAAACTGAAAAACTCTACACCCATTAAACATGTCCTCTTCCTCCTCCCGCAGCCCCTGGCAACCACCATTCTACTTTCTGTATCGGTGAATTTGACCATTCTAGGTACCTCCTATGAGTTGAATCTTACAGTATTTGTCCTTTTGTGACTGCCGTATTTCACTTAGTGTGATATCTTCAAGTTTATCCATGTGGTAGCGTGTGTCAGAATTTCCTTCCTTTTTTAAGGCCGAGTAATATTCCATTGTATGTGTATGCCACGTTTTGTTTATTCATATGTCGATGGATATTTGGGTGGTTTCTGCCTTTTGACTATTGTGAACATGCCTTGCTTTAATAAAAAATAATGACCATATTGTGCTCGGTACAGTGTGAACATAGTAGCCTGTGTACGTGGCCGAAAACATTCTGGGAAAACACTCTTTTTCTAACACAACCTGTATTTTGTGATGAGGACCACTCTTGACGCAAGTAGACTTTAGTCTTAAGGCAGTTGAGTCTTGTGCTGTTTTCTAAGACTACAAGTTAGATGTCTATGACAGCGTTCTGTACTTTTTTTTAGTGACCCCCATCCTTTAAGGTGTCTTTTGTTTTTCAGTAAATGTAATCATGTCGTAGAAAATAACTTTAGAATGTTGATTCCAGTAGGTACTGTACTACCTCTCCCCACAAGTTCTGTCCTTATCTTAAAGGTTGCTCAGCCTATTGATTTCTACCTTCTAATCTCTTATTATCATTAGGTCCTCTCCATCTCCATAACCTCAGGTCAGGCCTTGTCATCTGCCTGGACTAGTGCCGTGATCTCTTTTGTTCCATAGCTTTTAGATTGGTCAACTTGTCCAATATTACTTCTCTACCTCCTTTGATTTCTAAAACACAAATCGGATCATATTGTTCACTATTAAAATCCTTCAGTGGTGTTACAGCGATTTTTCTAAGAAAGGTGGGTTATGGATGAGGAAACCAAAGAAACTCAGGGAGATCAAGGTTTCATGGCTGGGGTGTGCCGGAGCCAGGGCTGGTATACTGGCTGCGTGCCCTGAATCTCCTGCTTCCCAGTCTGTTTCTTGGTTAGTGGAACTACAGTCCGCATCTTTTACAGAAAAGGCAGCTACATTGAAAGGGAATTGGGGATTTTTCAGAAGTGCCAGAAGAATGATTGTTGACATTAGAATTTGCTAATTTGTACAGTATAGATTCCTGGTAGTTTTCACCTTAAGCCTGTTACTTTGGATAATTGTGCTAAATATTTGCATTATTATACAAGTTATTCCTGTAAACCCACTTTCAGGAAGTGTTGCAGGTTATTCCTTTTGTACCTGTGAAATGAACCTACAGCACATATTCTTTTAAGACATCAATAGTGGGTGTTGCTGTGGTTGCCTTGGGCAGCATCAGACGTATGTATAACTTAGAAGGTGCTGACAGAGGAAAGAAAGAATTATGGAAGCCAGAGCTCAGGATGAGTGAGGACCACTTCCTGCTGGCAAGTGAAGGGGGGCGGGAGGGATCCTTAGAAGTTCTCCTTGTGTTGAAGTTATTTCCTCTACTGCCAACATTCCCCCTCCCCTAATTCTTCTCTTTGGTCACATTCCTATTTGATAGAATCAGTTGCTAATTAACTTGAAGTGATTTTTTTGCTTGTTTTCATCTTTGTTACTAGCTTTGAACTAACTTACAGATCTATTTGTGTGTCTCCCTTAGCAATGTGGTTTTCAGCCTATGGCAGATCACAGGCCAGAAGTGATAAGCAGGATGCAGTTGAGGAGGGGAGCTGCTTGCAGCTGACAGACAGCAAATGAGAACTCAGAGAAAATATTACCAAGAATAGCCTGACAGACAGCCTGGTGTCATTTCTGTAGGACAAACATCTCAGTACTGTGAGCATTACTGTGTTATGACACGGAACTATGATTGATAATTCTAATCACGATGGTCCTGAGTCATCAGGAAAGGTTATGTAATGTCCAGTATTGGTGGTTAGCAAGACAGGGAAAAGCATACTGTGGTTTCAGAAGGTTTCCGTGAAAATAAAAAAGATTATTTGTGGCCAAAGAGTTAAGCAGATTTTTCATATCACTGGTATTTATGTGGCATACACTTCATTTTCTATTGATGCCAGATTAGAAACAGAGAACTGCCGTCATTACAGAGGCGATACAGCATAGTGGTTAAGAGCACAGCTGGACGGCGTGGGCTCAAATTCCGCTTCTACTACTTACTAACTGTGGAACCTCAAACAAGTCACTTAGCCTCTGTTTCCATTCCCATGTATAAAATGGGGATGGTAATAGTATCCACACCAGGGTCACCTTATAGGATTCCTATGAGGATTAAATAGGTTAGTGCATATAAAGCAAGGAGGGCATTTAGCACATTAAGTACTCGCTAAGTGGCTTTATTTTTATTTTATGATTATTATTGTAGTTAGAGGTAGAACTTTCACCCTCACCATTGTTTCTTTTCCTGCCTTCTCCTGTGTAGGTGTTTGCTTGGGGCTATAACAACTGTGGCCAGGTGGGTTCAGGGTCAACAGCAAATCAGCCAACTCCTCGCAAAGTTACAAACTGTTTACACATTAAGAAGGTGGTAGGCATCGCCTGTGGTCAGACCTCGTCCATGGCTGTTCTGGACAACGGTGAGGTGAGCTGTCTGTGCATTCCCCTTTTTCTTCCCCCCTCTTCTTTCAATGAAATGTCATTTTTTTCATGAGGTGTGTGTATTAGATCATGGAAGGAATGGCTTCCTTTACTTGACAGCTTCATTGATAGTTAACTGGTTGCTGACTGAGGAGTAACCAGAAGATGTTTGCTTCCTAGTATGAATTTTCGATTTCCACGGTTTATCTGCAAGTAAAGATTCTAATGTGTCTAGATTTAATTTTTTTTCCAAGATCCAACCAGCTTACTACTTATAGGTGTTTGTTTGTAGTTTAGTGTAATTGGTAAAAGAATTTGATATACCTTATTCTTCCAACGAGAAAAATCAACTGTGCGCTCGTTACAGTTGGCTGACGCTGTTTGTAAGCAGGCAGTGACTCCAGTGCACATGAAGTGTGTAGATCTAACTCCCTGTCTACATCTGAAATGTTTGTTCTCAGGAAGAAGCAACTTGCAAAAGCAGAATTGTTTGTCCTGATTGCTGTTTAGTTACTTTAAAACGCCTACCTTTCAGTGAACCTCTGCCATCATCACTTTGGAGCGGATGGTTATTTTTGTAAAATTATCCTAGTTGCCATTTCTATTTAAATGGGCATGTTACCCCCTATGCATGTCTTAGTACACAGAAATTATCCAAAGATACAGCTCTGGACACAGACCCATGGAATCATGCTTTGGGGTGCTAGAGGGCTTTAGCATTTACTGAACGCTCACGTCTGGTAGGTTATTTTTTGAATCAATTCTGATATCCTGGGTGACTTCAGAATTCCTTGGAATAGTCATATAACATTCTCCATTCCAGTATTCGTTACTTCCCATTTTTTAAAAAAATAAATTTAATTTAAAAAGTATTATTATGTGATCGTTTTAACAAAGGAAAACAAATAAAGTAAAAAGTGAATTTCTTTTCCCAAATATTGTTAATAGTTTGATTTATATCCTTTTGGACTTTTCTCTATAAACAGTTATATATAGGTGAGAATAACTACCTTTTTTAAAAAAATGGGATTATTATACCTACTGCTTTTCTCTGTACTGTTCTGTAACTTCCCTGCTTACTCAGACCATTTGTAGCTACTTTTCATATACTAATGGCTGCTTAGTTTTTCTTGTGTGGATGACCCATGTCCAGAGCTGTACTTATGGACATTTCAATTGTTTCTGACTTTTTGCTGTTATAAACAATGTTGCACTGATTTTCTGTGTTACTGTTTGTGTGTGTGTGTATCTTTGTACACTTAAGCAAGTATTTCTATAGAATAAGTTCCCAGAAATAGGATTTCTGGGTCAGGGAGTATGCCATTAAAAATTTTGATGTCTATTGCCAAAGTTCAAACCTGTTGCAATTCTGAAATTGAAAATGCTTTTAACCATTTCTTGCTAATACCTGAATGACCATGTCCCCCTTTCTCCTCTGTCACATTGTCCTGAAAAGCCCCGGCCAGTGCTTGTTTGCCCTGTGTTGCCATGAGGTGTGGTGCCACCACCCATCTTGGGTTTCTAATTTGAGCTAGACCTTTTGTCTGTTGCTGGTCAGTACTTTTTCCTGTGTCCCACAGTGGCTATTCTAAACCTTTTACACTTCTGTCGAACCTATGCCCAGCCCAGCCTTGCAGCTTTTAGCTGCTTTTCTCTCTCTCACTCCAGATATCTAAGGGTCACCACATTCTGTCACATCTCTCTCTAACCCCTTCCCTGTCCATTCGCTACCTCCGGGCCCCGCTACCGCTGCCTTGGTTTGGACGCTCATCAGAGCTCACCTGTTTGCTGATGAGAGACGAGTTTCTCTTCTGAATGGTGTTCCTGCCTCGGTCTCACACACTCCAGTCACCCTGAGTGTTGTGGCCAGTGTGATCTTTCCAAAATGAAAATTTAAGCATATTAATCTCTGTTTTGAAATATTTCAGTGAAAGACCCATAGAAGTATTCCACTTTTCTAGTACTTTATCCCCTTGGTGCTTGCCTTTCCTTCTAGTTTTTTCTCTTCACCACTTACCCCAGATGTGTCCAGCCAAGACCACCTACTTGTCTTCTGAACTTGCCTCCATCACATTCTGTGGCCTGTACCTGGAATGCCTTCACTTCATGTGTCCTTCAGCCCTGCTCACATCACCATTTTCGGAAGTCTTTCCTCAGCTTCCTTCCTATAGACAGAGCCTTTCTCCCCGCTGCTGCTGCAGTGCCTTGGTTCTTTCTGTTACAGCACTTGACACCTGCGTGCAGAACATTTGCATATGTTCATCTCTTCTGTTAAACCATGGCCAAAGACATATTCCTAGTACCTTTCACAATGTCCTGACATACAGTAGGTGCTTACTAATTGTTAATGAGACTCAGCTTCCTTATGTGTAAAACAAGAATCAGTGACTCGCCCAAGGCTACCCAACTAGTAAGTTACGGAGTATGAGCGCATGCCAAATTCTGTCATGCGCCACCCCTCACACATCCTCCATTTGAAGATCAGTGTGGGATCACAGAGTAGAATATGGGTGTAGGAAGTGGGGAAACTTTATCGGTTCCCTCTCATTAGCAGTTTTAAAAGCCTGTTCTCTCCCTTTCTCTCTCTAAGGTGTATGGCTGGGGCTACAATGGCAATGGTCAGCTGGGCTTGGGAAACAATGGCAACCAGCTGACCCCTGTGAGAGTGGCAGCCTTGCACAGCGTGTGTGTGAACCAGGTACGTGTGGTGGACCCTTAGCGGCTGGTCCCATCGATTCCCCGGCTCTGACTTGGACGAATAGTGGAGATGTACTCTTCAAGAAGTCTTTTCGAACTGTGCCCTGTGCCTTCATCTTCCACATTTCATAGTATAGTCTCCCTCAATTCTGACGATGTGAAGGGACACCACGGTGGTGGCACGTCAGTCTTGACAAGTAAAAAAAGTGATTGGGAGGATTTAGTAGTCTCAGGTTTAGGCTTTTCTGATGCTTTTTAAATATTCCAGAGAATGTTAGCCCACACCTGATGATGAAATGGCATTCTGCAGAAGCTGGCTATAATCTTTAAGTAGATGTTTTCCCTGTCCTTCCTGTTTTCCTGTTTATGGTAACCATTTAAATTTACTTGCAGATTGTCTGCGGTTATGCACACACTCTAGCACTAACAGATGAGGGCTTGCTCTATGCCTGGGGAGCTAACACGTATGGGCAGCTGGGAACTGGCAATAAAAATAATCTGCTAAGCCCAGCACACATCATGGTGGAGAAAGAAAGGTAACTTGGCTGTATGATGTCTTGGGATTGTGTGTGCACTGTGGACGTGGGTCTGTGTGTGCCGGCGCTGTGGTGTTTGGCTTTGTCCTCTTCTGTTTATTAACATTCTTATTGTGAACAAAAGAATTTGAGTACCAGCCAGAATGAACGTGAACTTGAGTGACTCTTATGCAGCTTTCTGAAATGACCTCCTGTGATTGACAGGCAGCAGGGCCTCTTGGTATAATTCCTACGGGCTTCTTGTTGCCCCTTTAGTCGGGAGGTAAAACAAGGTCTGTCACCATGATGAAGCACAAACTTTTCCTCTGAGCCAACTAAGACAACTTTTAAATAAATAAAACCTGCCCTTGAAAGGGTATGAGCTGTTTAAATATTGATTGAATTTAATGTGTGTTACTGGAATAGATGCTTACTGTTGCTTCAGCCAAATTGTGAGGTCTTACTTAGTTATAGAATGTTGATTTCTGATTTGGGGACCCTACTTAAGAAGCAGACTGAGAAATGTAGTGAGTTTGGCTTGATGTCCATTTGGCTTGAGATGTTCAGAGTCCCTGACCCCTAGACCAGTAAAGTGTATTAGCCTAATGAGTGTTCTGAGCTCTGGCGGGGGATGAGAGAAGAAGATGTATTTGTAAGGAAATGGTTTACTGGAACAGTATGTTTTTGCTACTGTCCAAGCCCCCAGAACTGTCAGGACTGTCAGAGTCCACTTGCCTCATTTACTTTGGTTTCTAGCCCCTTTTTCCAAGTTTTCCTTAACAGTATGTATTATTTATCCTAACTCAGAATGGGGTTACAGTGAGAAGTAGGGCAGCCAGGAAAGGAGAAACACAGCACTCTTGCCCCAGTCTTTTGGTTTCGTCTATATGACTTGATACTGTGTTTCGCCGAAAATAAGACCAGCCGAACAATCAGCTCTAATGCATCTTATGGAGCAAAAATTAATATAAGACCCGGTATTATATTATATTATATTAATTATATTATGTTATGTTATGTTATGTTATACCGGGTATTATATTATTTTATATTATACCTGGTCTTATTTTACTATAAGACCAAAAGACACATTAGAGCTGATTGTCTGGCTAGGTCCTATTTTTGGGGAAACACAGTAGCTAATGTCCCTTGATCTTGAGCTGTTTTTTGAGGTGTTCCAAACATGAACTTTTAATTTACCTTCTGTAGTACAGAAGTGGCATACATTTTTCTTAAAATTTTTCAGGGTAGTAGAGATTGCAGCCTGCCACTCTGCGCACACCTCTGCCGCCAAGACCCAGGGGGGCCACGTGTACATGTGGGGCCAATGCCGGGGCCAGTCGGTGGTCCTGCCTCACCTCACCCACTTCTCCTGCACGGATGACGTGTTTGCCTGTTTTGCCACTCCCGCTGTCTCGTGGCGCCTCCTGTCTGTAGGTGAGAAACCTCAGGGCTACTTCCACCCAGGAAGAATGGTCCTCTCAACTGACCCGTTCTTCTACATAAATGCTGGTTGTGGGCTCTTTTAGGTTCCAGAATGTTTTATTCTCCATTAACTTTAGTATCTTTCCCCAATTAGATTTGCAAAATAAAATTTATTAACACATTATGAAACATTACATGGATTTATTATTTTCTCCCTCTAAGTGGTTTCATTTTAATTGAGGTAAAATTCACATACATAAAATTAACCATTTTGAAGTGTACAATTCAAAGGTGGGTACTAGACTAGTCAGGGGGATCATTTCTTAAATTATATAAATGTCTAACCACTATGTTGTACACCTGAAATTAATATAATATGGAATGTCAGCTGTAATTGAAAAATAAAAAACTGGAGAAAAAGGTGAAGGGAATAAGAGGTTCAAATTTCGAGGTTTAAAACACATAAGTCATGGGGATGTAATGTACAGCATAGGGAAGATAGTCAATAATACTGTGATCGTGTGGGACAGTGTCAGATGGTTGCTGGACTTATCATGGTGATCACTTCTTTAAGTATATGAATGTTGAATAACTATGGTGTACACCTGAAACGAATATAATATTGTATGTTAGCTATATTTTAATAAAAATCTTGTTTTAAAAAGTGAAGAACTTGGAGGTTTCAAGGTGATATGTTAACTCCACTTTCTTTTTCTTTCAACCAATCTCAAATACTTTTAGAAGGGCATCCAAACAGGAATTCAGGGTGATCTTTGATTACATAATCTGCCCTTTTTGGACTATTGTCTTCTTCAAGAGTTCGTTACTGATTGAAAGTTTAAGATGTCTTAAAGCTGAGTAGCCATTAACAGAGATTTTAATCTCTTTGTCTTTTATTTCTTGTTCATTTCTGCTTTTTGCCAATGTTTTTCTGCTAAGTTATTCTTTTGTTTATATGAAAAGGGAGTAAATGGGTCATGATGCTCCGTGTTTGAACATTAATGTATCTCTTGACAACCAGGAGTTTGGCTTGCTCAGCAATTGATACTTAAAGCTAGTTTTGTAATACGTGTCGTGCTGCGGTGTATCAGACCCTTGGCGCTGTCGCATCGTCAGGTGACCGGCTTTATGGTCTTGCAGGCAAGGGTATGTTCAGAAAGAGTTAAGCTGCTGCTCAACTTAAAGTGAAACAAATTGAACATTTCCTGGTTCTTTATAATACAGTAATGTTTTTACAGTGAATGTAGTGATTGGAAAAACTTTAGTTCACAGAAAGGGACTCTTTGGCCATAATCGCACACATGTGTCATGCACACCCACAGCACTCTCTCCACATCTTCAGATTCCCACATACGACTTAACCTTGACCTGTTTATAAAAAGCTCCCCCAGGTTTTCGCATTTTAAAATCCTAGCCCTATAAAGGTATCTTTTTCAAAACAAATGCCCTGACATTTTTTTAATGTTAAGTTTGCAAAAACTATGGTCGTTGAATATATCTCCTAGATGACTCCTTTCCCTTCCACCCACTAAAAGCCAGAAGTGTTTTTTTTCTCTCAGTTTATGTTCTCGGCTGGATGTTAGGAAGAAAGTCAGAGAGTGAATTCACACCTCAGAAGACTTTCTTCTCTGATAGGAGGAAAGGATTATTTCAACTCTCCGGACTAGATAGAGGTTGAGGCAACGATGAGCTGTTTTTTGGATGGATAGGGTGGCAAGCTAGACTGCTGGACTCGTTTCCATCAAAGTTATTACCTTTCTTTTATTCACCAGTGATCCAGGTTACAGGGTCAGGGAAAGTCTAATTTTGAGAGATCGTCGACCATTCCTCCATAGCCAAGAGAGCTCTGCATTGTGTGGTTGTCGGGGGACTGTAAGTTAAGGTAACAGCTTAGGAACATGACGAGTCTCTCCTTGGGAGATTCTGATAATAAAGCTCATGGGTAAGTTCATTTTTTAGTTTTCAGCCTCAGTTTTAGCAGTTGTCCTTCCTCTGAGAATTACCCTGGTAACACCAGGCTACTGAGAGACACAGCTCAGTTCTTTAAGTCACCGTTCTCATCTGTGGGCAGTCCCCACCTGTCTCTGTCCCATAGTACCTTCGTTCAGTGCTGATGAGGGTCTCTGGAATTCTTTCATTTCCCCGTTAGCCTCCACTTGTTTTTCTTTGTCCATACATATAAAGCACAAGAAAGTGTTGCATGAATTTGTACAAGTGCCTTTGTCTTCATAATAACACAATTCTACTTACATATCCCTATAATCATAACAGCAGTTCTTTTTATCAGGCAGTATGGTTACGTTTTTATAAAATTATTCTCTTTGAGTATATGTTGTTACTAAGTAAATTTGCTCTGTTTTTAGCTAGTGTGTAAGGATTATTGTTTGTACATTAATCTTTAGGGTTAAGAGGGATGTTTAGATTCTTGATACCGAGGAAAAAGGATTTCTTTGCGAAAGAACAGGACTGCTTAGCATTACCACTTAAGTGGTGAGTTTGTTTCTTGGGACTCCTTGAGTGAAATATGCTAACCCCTTGAAACTACCCCAAAGCAGAGCAAAAGGTATTCTTAGTGTTTCAGTCAGGAAAGTTGATAAGTTCATACATAACCATACAAGAGAACCACTCAAGTTTTGAAAAGTAGTTATACAATCATGGACTACCTATAATTTTTCCTTCTTTAAAAAAATACACATTGCTAATGTCTCAATCTGTAAGACTGGTATTTGGCCTTTCCCAATATGTATTTTTTTGTGGTTCATAGTTTCATAATAAATTATTTTAACTGTGAAATTGGTTTGTCAAGTAAGACATGAATTCTTTTGAAAAAAACTCAATTATCCATTATGCTAATGATTATAATATCTTGTTTTTCCCCAAATCTTGAGTATGTTTCCTGAGCTTCCTGTATTGATAATGTGTTCATTGCCTTCAGAGCATGAAGACTTTTTAACAGTTGCAGAGTCACTGAAGAAAGAATTTGACAGTCCAGAAACCGCTGACCTAAAGTTTCGAATTGATGGGAAATATATCCATGTCCATAAAGCTGTGTTGAAAATCAGGTATTTTTGCATGAGCTTGGAGACATCAATAACCTTACTTTATTTTTGCAATATCTGTTTCTTTGTTATTCTATAAAATGGGGGCTGAAAAGAAATAGCCTTGGCAGTAGAGAAAAGTGGCACAACGTCATATCTTTGCAGATAGTATCAGTCTACTCATTATTGAAGAGTTTTGCATGCATGTGCACCTGTGCCTTTTCAAAAAAGCAATGTAGTAGTATAAGTATTTGTGTGTATTGTTTGTAAATGAAAGTCTTGCAAATATTTATTTCTATTAAAAAAGCAGTCAAAAAATACAAAAAGTTGTCAGGGAAAAGTGTATATATACCCCCTTTTAATCTTACTTAAAGATTCATTTTCCTCAAGCAGAAAACTCTGACAGTCAGACATGCTGGACTTCTGGCCCGAAGGACATCTAATTCCCAATTTAAAAAATGTTCTTTAGCTATATGTCAGGAATTCTTTGTGTAAATGAGAGGGAACTTTGTATTTCTTAATAACTCTTTGGACTGTTGCTCACTGAGGCTGCCGTTACAGAGAAAGAGGCACATAAAATCAGACCATTGAGAATTAAACTGGCCATATACAAGTCTTTTTGGAAATTCAATTAAAAACCTACTTACAAAATAACATGTTTAAGGAAACCAAAAAGCCATGTCATTCATTGTTTAAGGGAATAAGTATTTTCACCAAAATATTAATTGAAAGATGAACTGGAAATGTTTCTATCTGATCCTGTGGACAACTAGTCTGTTCCTTCCATGTATAGTTTTCTGACCCATTTTATATATTATTCCTCACTTAGACAATCATTTCTTTTTAATTCTCAGATGAAGTAATTTCTTAGATAAGTGGAGCCATTCTTTCAGTATTCTGAATGGATTTTGAAAATGTTTTGTATATATACTGTATCTCATTTTAAAAGGATTTGAAGAGAAGATTTTTTTAAACTATAAACTATGTTATACTTCAAGAAAATCTAATACTCAGAAATCACCTTCTCGTACAGGTGGATTTGTACATGTTAATACAATACAAAAAGACCTGGTTAGGTTTTCTTGAAATATGTGACTATCCTAGTGAATGTGTTTTATAAGTAAATTGGTAACAGGCTTGGGAGGAGAGGAAAGGGAACAGAAACAAAATAGGAATGATGGCCATGTTGAAGATGAGTCAGAAAAGAAGGAAAATTGTCAAGTAAGGTAATGGAACAGTGAATTGATCAGCTTAACCACAATCCAGTAAACATTTAAAACAGGTTTAAGAATGCTGATTACATGAAACAAAAAACAAATGAATCATTTTAATGCTGTTAATTTATAGTGATAAGTTTGAACCCTCATTTCTGAATTTCCTTTAATTTCATTGTTTAAAATACATTTCTGTACAACATCTTTTAAAAAAATAAGTGATCAAAAAGTCTTGATCTGAATGGGGCCTGTCAACTGGAACCCGGAGTACTATAGACGTGCTAAGTTCTCCAACGCTCTACATCCAATTCTTAATATTTCATAGGAGGTACTCATCAAAAATGAAAGAGAGTGTACACAAAGGCAAATATCAAAATCCTTGCACATGGAATGTTTTTAGGGTGCCAGCTAAAGATTCGTGATCCTGGTGTGTGCGGGCCCAAATATAGTAGGTAGGATACCTGTAATATTTGTTTATCTGATTCCATCCGCTGAAGTAAGGTAACTTTTGCTGTCCTGTTTTAGGTGTGAGCACTTTCGATCCATGTTCCAGTCTTACTGGAATGAGGACATGAAAGAAGTGATAGAAATAGACCAGTTTTCTTACCCAGTGTATCGTGCCTTCCTCCAGTACCTCTACACAGACACTGTTGACCTGCCACCTGAAGATGCTATAGGTACCTCAGCCACACTGGGCCTGGCCAGGCACTGGTCAGAAGTGTATCTCCTCAGCCTTTTGTAGCATTGAATTATAAAGTGTCAGGTTTATTGGCTTTTATATGGTTTTCAAAAAGTATTTGAAGAAAATATGTTTAAAAATAGTATTGTATAGTTATCATGGTTAATAATTATGCACACAGTTTATGACTGTGGGCTTATTTTAATTTTTTTAATACTGAAGTATGATTTGATGATTTAACCTATCATTTTGGAAACAAAATGAGGGGGCCAATTTCATTTTTTCCATTCCTTTGTACTGTAGAAGAAATAGTATCAAGTGAGTATAGGAAACGTATGTTTAGGAGGTGGGGGTGGTAGGGAGTAACAAAGAGAACTTATTTAATAAAACTCAGAGTATTATTGACTAGGAAACTTCTGTATAACTCTACACAACTCTATGCACCAAAATGAAAAAAATATATAGAAATTAGGGAAATTATCGTAAACTTTATTAAACCTTCCACACTTTTTACTTTTAGGTCTTTTGGATTTGGCGACATCTTACTGTGAAAACAGACTGAAAAAACTTTGTCAGCATATTATCAAGCGAGGAATCACTGTAGAGAATGCCTTTTCATTATTCTCTGCTGCGGTCAGATATGATGCGGAGGTAACATAAAACCACAAACAAAAATGTGCTCCTTTCCTTCCTTTTTCTTGCATGAGACAAGGACCATGATGAGTAACATCTCCTACTATTTACGGATTCAATGAACAGACATCCCTTAAATATGAAATCTGGCCCTGCTTCTTTATTCTCTGTTCATAGTTTCAAAAATGGTTGTTCCTCTGCTTTCATTATAAACTAAGATAAGAAACTAATTGAGGTGCCAGCAGCTGTACTGCAAGTAGGAATATGAAGTGCACACCTATTGGACTAACAAACAGCATATTTTAGTTCAAGTATTTCTCAAGGTCAGCATGTATGTTTTTTCAAGACCCACTTTGCTATTTCCCCGAAGAGTCTACCTTGTCAGAAGCCAGGGGTTCCGTATGATTTATATCTGTGTATGCTCCAAAATCCTATCATTGTCTAATTATAACACAGTTATTCATGTGTGAAGAACTTCCTCTGAACTCCTTTTTGTTTGTTTGTTTGTTTGTTTTTGCACTGAATTGAATTCTTAATCTGGGATTCATGGTTCTCGAGAGAGTTTGTGAATGAAGGGCTTTTGGGAGTCTGAAATTTTGTGTTTACGTGCATTTTCTTGAAGATAAAAACGAAAGCATCATCGGATTGTAAGCTCCTTGTGAGCAGGAACTGTATTTTATTCATCTGTGTACCCTATAGTGCCTGGCACGTAGTAGGCTCTGGATGATAAATATTTGTTGAACCACCTGAAGGAGGCTTTAAGGATAATTAGTGAGCTAAAGGATAGTATGATTGGTTTTCCAAACTCATAGGGAATTAAAGATAGAGAACAATAGCTTTGTAGTTCAAGATGTCTAGGTAAATGGCACAATTAATCTATTCTTGTATTTTTTTAATCTTTTATTTTTCAATTACAGTTGACATAGAATATTATATTAGGTTCAGGTGTACAGCATAGTGATTAGACAGTTATATAACTTACGAGTGATCACCCTGATAAATCTAGTACCCATCTGACTCTATACATAGTTAAGTTATTACAGTATTATTGACTATATTCCCTATGGTATACTTTATATCCCTATGACTATTTTGTAACCAATTTGTACTTCTTAATCCCTTTCCCCCTTTCACCCATCCCCTTATCCCCCTTTCCTCTGGCAACCATCAAAATAGTCTCTGTATCTATGAGTTTGTTTTTGTTTTGTATGTTCTATCATTTTGAGTTTCCGATTCTTCATATAAGGGAAATCATATGGTATTTGTCTTTCTCTGTCTTATTTCACTTAGCATAATACCTTCTAGGTCCAACCATGTTGCAGATGGCAAGATTTCATTCTTTTTTAAAGGCTGAGTAATATTCCATATGTACAACCTACTCTTTGTCTAGTCATCCATCAAAGGTGTCCACCCAAGCTGCCTCCACATCGTTGGCCATTGTAAACAATGCTGCAATGAACATATAATTGTACACATCCCCTCGAAGTAGTGTTTTGGGTTTCTTTGCATAAATACCCAGAAGTGGGGTTACTGGGTCCTTCTTTGTCTCTTGTTATTGCCTTTGTTTTAAAGTCTGTTTTGGCTAGTATAAGTGCTGCTATCCCAGCTTTTTTTTTTTTTTTTCCATTTATCACGAAATATCTTTTTCCATTTCTTTACTTTCAGTCTTGTGTGTCTTTCGCACTGAAGTGAGTCTCTTGTAGGCAGCATATGTAAGGGTCTTGTTTTCTTATCCATTCAGCTAACCTATTTTTGTATTTAATCCATTTATGTTGAAAGTAATTGTTGATAGATATGTAGTTATTGCCATTTTATTCATATTTTTTGTTTTTTCTTCTTAAAGAAGTCCCTTTAAAGTTTCTTGTAATACTGGTTTGGTGGTGATGAACCTCTTTAGCTTTTTCTTGTCTGGGAAGCACTTTATCTGTCCTTCAATTCTAAATGATGGCTTTTCTGGGTTGTGTGATCATGGTTGTAGGTCCTTGCTTTTCATCACTTTGAATCTTTAGTGCCAATCCCTTCTGGCCTGAAGGAAGAGAAATCAGCTGTTGAGAAATCAGCTGACAGTCTTATGGAGCTCCCTTGTAGGTAACAGATTTTCTCTTACTGCTTTTAAGATTCTCTCTTTGTCTTTAACCTTTGGCAGTTTAATTATGATGTGCCTTGGTGTGGACCTGTTTGGGTTCATCTTATTTGGGACTCTCTGTGCTTCCTGGGCTTGTATAGCTGTTTCCTTCACCAGGTTAGGGAAGTTTCCCATCATTATTGCTTCAAATAGGTTTTCTTTTTTTTCTTTTTTTTTTTAAAAGATTTTATTGGGGAAGGGGAACAGGACTTTATTGGGGAACAGTGTGTACTTCCAGAACTTTTTTTCCAAGTCAAGTTGTTGTCCTTTCAATCTTAGTTGTGGAGGGTGCCGTTCAGCTTCAAGTTGTTGTCCTTTCAGTCTTAGTTGTGGAGGGCACAGCTCAGCTCCAGGTTCAGTTGCCGTTGCTAGTTGCAGGGGGCACAGCCCACCATCCCTTGTGGAACTCGAGGAATTGAACCGGCAACCTTGTGGTTGAGAGCCCACTGGCCCATGTGGGAGTCGAACCGGCAGCCTTCAGAGTTAGGAACACGGCGCTCCAACCACCTGAGGCGCCGGGCTGGCCCCTTCAAATAGGTTTTCAATTTCTTGCTCTGTCTTTTTTCCTTCTGGTACCCCTGTGATGCAAGTTGGTATGCTTGATGTTGTCACAGAGGCCCCTAAATCATCTTCATTTTTTAAAATTTTATTTTCTTTTTCTTTCTGTTATTTTTTTGCTGTTCTGATTGGGTGTTTCCTGTTGGTTTTCCAAATTGCTGATTCGATCCTCTGCTTCGTCAAGTCTGCTGTTGATTCCTTCTAATGTATTCTTCATTTCAGGTATTGTTTTCTTCATTTTTGACTGGTTCTTTTTTATGTTTTCTATCTCCATTTTTATGTTTCCTATCTTTTTGTTGAAGTTCTCACTGAGATAATTGAGCTTCCTTACAACCAGTGTATTGAACTCTGCATCTGGTAGATTGCTTGTCTCTAGTTTGTTTATTTCTTTTTCTGAAGCTTTGTTCTTTTATTTGGGACAGTTTACTTGTCTCCCCATTTTGGTTGCCTCCCTGTTTTCGTTTCTATGTATTAGGTAGAGCTATTCTGTGTCCCAGTCTTAGTAGAGTAGCCTTATGTGGTAGGTGTTCTGTGGGGCCCAGTGACACGGTCTCCCTGGTCACCTGAGCAGGGTGCTCCAGATGTGTTTTCTGTGTGGGTTGTGTATGGCCTCCTGTTATAGTTGAACCTTGCTTGTTGTTTGCGTGTCAGTGGGAAGGGTTGACCCTCAGGCTGATTGGTTGTGAGGACTGGCCATGATTACAGTGACAGAGCTGTTGTGTAGGGGCTGACTGTACGGAACAGGATTCACTTTAGGCTCTGGTGCCTGCCCAGTCTTCCCTTTGGGTGTGTCATTTGTGGAGGTGGTTGGTTGGTGCTCTGGTGTGGTCTGAACTTGGCCACCAGGTGTGTTGGTTCTGGGGCCTCTTGGGAGGGGTTCTGGTGCAGGCCAAAGTCATCCACTGCCTGTACCTTGCCTGGGTCTACTTGGTATGAGCTACAAAGTGATCTGCAGATGTTTGCCACTTGTGCTGGGCTTGGTGATACCTGGGAGAGGCAAGGCTGTGACCAAGGCAGGCCCCCACTAGTGCCAGGCTTGTGGCTGCTTAATAAGGGGTACGAGGCATGCTGAGGCTAGATGATGCTTGTTTAGGGTTTGTGAACCCTTGACAGATTTAGGAAAGTCTGCAGCATTAGCTAAGATAGGCTGTTTGTATGGAAAAGCCACTGGAAGTGGCCTGGGTGGGGCTGCAAGGTGGCTGGGGAGTGGTCTCACGGAATCACCAAGGCAGATACGTGGTGTTAGCCAGGTTGATGGAGACTCAGGTATGGTGGCTGCCTGCATCTGCAAACTGGAATGGGGGGAGGACTCAACAAAGGAACAATGGCTTCTGCCAATACTTCTCTGTGGGAAAAAGCTGCCCCTCCAGCCCTTGTCCTTCAGCCAGACAATTCGGTTCCTCCCCATATGTCCTTGTTGCCTTTTGAGCTGTTTCCCCAGTGCTGGAGCTCAGAGCAAGTGAGTCTGTTTGCAAGTAAGTCTGTGCACAGGCCCTTTAACACAAATGCCTTGGACTGCATCTGCCCTTTGTCTCACTCAGCCACAATATTTGCTGGTTTTCACAGTCAGAAGTTATGGGGACTTTTCTCCCTGGCACTGGAACCCTGGACTGGGGAGCCTGATGTGGGTTTGGGACCCTTTGCTCCACTGGGGGATACCTTCACAGCTGAGATATCCCTTCTGATTTTTAATGGTCACACACAGATGTGGAACCAGCCCTTTCCGTGTCTCTTTCCCTCCTACCAGTCTCGCTGTGGCTTCTTCTGTATGTCTATAGTTGTCGGGCTTTGGTTCAGCTAGGCTACAGGTGATTCTCAGTGATGGTCGTTCTGTAGTTTACTTGTACTTTTGATGTGGTCATGAGAGGCGGCAAACACAGAGTTTACCTACTGCACCATCTTGACAGGAACTTGTAAGTATTTTGTTATCATATGATAAGGCAAAATACCTGGTATTAGGAAATTTACCTAGTGCCTGCAAAGATCTGTAGGTATGGCCTTGGAGATTTCACCTTTGTCACACTTAGGACCATCATGTCTTGTATTTTCAAAATGCATCCTGTTTTTATTTGACATTATAGTATGATAAATATTTGATAAGGTAAAATATAGCTGACTTTTCTGCAGCCCTTTCAACAGATGGAATAATGAACAAAGGATATCATTTCCAATAGAAAATGGAAGTATGGTGTTTTTTTCTACCCTTTCTTTGACACCATGACATTCTTTATTAGAAATGCTATTCCTTTAATTTCCACCCAATGATATAATTTTAAATTGGCAGTGCCTTTTCTCTCCATTTGGTGATCAATTTTAGAATCTCTTCTGTGACTTTCCATACTCCTCCTCACTGCTAGTTAGTTCCATTTTCTTGGGATGAGATCTTGGTAACTAAAATCACCTGGGCAGAGGCAAATATCTCAATTCTAGTTGCTTGAAATTTCTTCCTCACTTCCAGCTAAAATCTACCCCAGAGAGTTTACAGAATAAGTCTTATGCCTGTCGATTACTTCCTTTTACTACTTTTCATAAGAAGTATAAACACATTAAAAACTGTCCCTTATTTGACACCACAAATTCATGTAGAATCTGTGACAGTGTGGGTGTGTAGTTGGTATTCAAAAATATATGTCAAGTTAAATGAATGAATGTATTTGAAACACCTAACCATGAATGTGTGCTTATTAAAAAAAGTGAAGAAAAAAAAACAAAAAAACCCCACCTGCAAATACTACTCATTTAATATAGGAAAAAATAGAAACTAGAGGACAAAAATAAAACGAATCACTTCTTTCTAGGCTGTATTTTTTTTGGTTCTGATAGGAGTTATATAAATGACAAATGTACTTTTACATTTTATTTATTTAATGCTATTGAATATAGTATGTCTTTAAAATACAAAAATAAAACCCACTTACTATATCTATTAGTTGATGGGAAGCTACTACTAAGCCAGATTGGAAATTAACTGCAAAAACTGTTATTTTCAGGAGCTCAACTTGGGGATACTAGATGACTTTTTCTTCATTCTATGAGTTGAAATGCTAGGAAGATGGAGACTACCTGCTTCTCACGTTTCTTCCCTTTTCTATAAAAGTTATTGTGCTTCCTCCATACCCCCTTTTGACAAGATAATTTTGAAGCAAATCACATACATAAAAGCAACAAAAATATACCGACTTGGTAGTTATGAAGATTGTTTTGAAAGTAAGCTGACTGTTGTGGAGCCCTTGCATTATGAATGCATTGTCAGACTTTCTACAAGTTTTAATAAAGTAAAGAAGGACTTGGAGAAGGAGAACTTAAATATTCCTCTAGCACAAATCCGAACAAATATTGACATCAAGGGAGAAAATGTGAGTAAAACAGTGTCTCGAGATAGTTCTGTGTCACATTATAAAAAATTTGAAATGCTTCTATTATTGTTTTTTTTGCAGGAAATTTTTGTTTTCTGTGTATATTTCGACATTAGGAGAAACAGCTGAGACATATTATTTGTTTCAGCAGATTAGAAACCTTTTCAGAAAATCCTACTTGCTGAGCAATTTATGTCTTAGAATTTTGCTTTTGGTGAGAAGCAGTAAATAGGAGCCCAGAAATCTAATTCCAAAATTGGTTTGGTATGTGAGTATTGGAAAACTTTGTGCTAAAACCAGAGCATTTGTTTTTCTTCGTTCTGAGGGCCAAATTAAAATTTTTCTATGATCAGTAGACTATAAAAAATTTTTTGGGTAATGAAAGAATGCACCTTTATTTTTTCTCATATGGTAAGGCATTTAAATACATTCTAAAAGATTTCATGTGGAATCTTTTATATTTGATATACTGTACAATGAATTCTAGAGTTACGGTTTTGGGGTTTTGTTTTGCATTTACTTTAATAACAAGTTTGGGCAAATTAGGTGTGGTTCACTAACTCTTGCCATCTGGATTGTGTCTTAGGCATGGGTTGTGACACAAAGGCAGCCTGTCTTACCATCACCAAGTGGCCTTCCACAAGAAGACCTTAACTACTTTAGCTTTGGGATTTCGGGACTGGATAACTCCATTAAAATGCATTCACATTTTTAAAATGTTGATATTAAGACCACCCATTCTGTGTTTTGTTTGTTACTAAAGAAAATCTGTGGAAAGGAAAAACAACTTATTTTCAGAGTACATATAATGATTGGAATAATTAATTTAAATGTTTAAAAATTTGAAAGGAAATTATAAATTATATCAGAATAACAATTTTTAATTTGGTCTTCTTTGCTCATTACAAAAAATCTAATATTTTATACCATTTGCTTCAGAACCCCTTGATAATTTCACCACAAAATATCATAAACATGGACTTTAATTTCTAAAATACCAGGAATAACATATTAGATCCCTTGATTTTACACCCTCTCCCGCTTCCCTATTCCATGGGCCTTGAGAAGACTCTTTCATTCTATTATGAATTTTATTCATCTACTGGTGAAGTGATCTCATCCTTGGAAATATTTAAAGCCCAGCAGTCCTGTTATAGTTGACATATCAGTTAGGTAAGAGTTCCATTTTCTTTTCTAGGTAGTAATTGACAATCTGATCATTTGCAGAACGAGGTGAACAGATCATGTAGGTTCTTATAGTATTTAAGAATTATCAGAAGTGTTTGTGTAATTCACACATCAAAGGCAACCTTGTGCAGGGCATTGGTTGCTCAGTGAATCTGCCACGCTCTGCCATTCTCCGATTGATTGATGCAAATCAAATGAACTTGCAGATTCCACTTTCTCTGTCTCCAAGTGCATTCAATGCTTCTTTTTCCATAGCTCTGCCTTAACCAAGGTTCAATTAGTTATTTAAACAATGGAGATTTAGATTATTTTCAGTATTCTCTAGTTAGACTTTTAATGCCTGAAATTGTTAAACATTTGTTGAATACTGAGAAATCTCACCAATTCACACTAATTGGAGGGGAAGGGAAGGCAAATTGATAGAACTATTTTCATAGATATGTAAACCGATGTGTAATTAGAAGCACTGTTTGTATATTTATACTGTATTAAAAAGATCTTAAAGTTTATACTCAAGGTAATCTATACGATTAGTAAACTGAATAAACTCATTGTTCGTATATACGACAAAGATCTTGAATTCCATATTAGTAGACATAGAAGTGATAAAGTTTTACAATACCAGAATGTAGCACACTCTTCTTTCCCTTTGAATTTGGAATTATATAATTAAAACTTAATATTTAAAGATCCTAATCTGACACATTACATGGTTTGAAGAACTTTCTATGCTCATGACTAGCTAGCTATTCCTAAGTTATGTGTAGATAAACTAGTTTTCTATTTTTGATAAATAAGACTAAAATACAACTTTTATCTCCCTGTGGAATATAATTTAGTACCTAGAGGTATTTACTAACCATTGGGTTATATTACCAAGAGTAATGCTTTTTCTTTGATAATGTGAGAGGCAGTGTTTTATGTAGTTGAACATTTTAGTTTATTATAGTACACAGAACATTCCGCTGTACATGCAGCCCACTGGGAATCTCTTATTAAAAATATGGGACCAGAGATTGTGATAACATTTTAAATGCATTTAAATGGCAGCAGCTTGCTGATACACATTAGATGAGGGCTATCTCCTACTGGCTTATGACTGGAGGGGAGCATCTTTCAGCTGGGGGCAGATGGACCCTAAGATAAAAGAAGTCTTTGTTTTCAGGGGTCTGCACTGAGAGAGCAGAAAAGGGGTATGTCCCTATGTTTGTGTGGGCTCTTCTCCCCCTCTGCCTAAATTTCTTACTTCTTGGTGGCTGGAAACGTAATACCAAGACTGTACGTTGTAAATATTGTTGACTTCCTGGTTTGATAGAACGCTAATTACCTTCACTAGATCGAGCCAAGTTATAAAAATCAAGCTATTTGTGATAAGAGTTTTTTGTGGGATTTGCTTTTATCTATGTAGTCTTTGTGTGCATTCCAGCTACCTAATTGATTTAATAAATGTATGTCCAACATTTGAAGGAACAAACAACATTACAGTAGAGTTTTGCTGGGGATGACAAGATTTATTAGCTAGGCAGAGATCTATTTTTAAATTGTTCTGGCTTACCACTTGTATGTGTTACTTTCCTTCGAATGCTGATAGTTTGTGACTTCCAGTTGTCTGACTGAAAAATCCAATCTCTGAATATTCTTCTCTGAATTGACTGGGAAATTAATAATGGAAGTTGTATATCATTCTTTGTGGCTTTAAAAATTAAGGCATTTTTATTTAGGAGATCATGAAAGTGAATTTAAGGTCCTTAGAATTTTTCTTAAGGTGTAGGTTGACTACACCTCTTCATCACTTTTCTATTGCTTAGTCTTCTCTTCCCTAAACTAAATAACGCACGTCTTAATTCTTTTCTCTGACTTCTTGAATGTGATGAAACATATTATGTAGACTAAATAAAGTCGCTTTCAGCTTTTTAAAAGTGTCTTTGAGTATGATTAGACTATGTGATAACCGTGAGGAGACTTCTCCTCATAGACCATGTGTGCATGTGGGTACGTTTTGAAGAGTCAGACGTGGTAGGGGAACCATTGCTCTTACTGTATTGTGAGTAAATAGTATGTGTTTTTCTGACATCTACCTGTGGGCGCTTGTTTGCCTCATTTGAAGTTTCTGGCCTCAGCTATCTGGGGGAGGGTGAGCGATTTGGGGTGAGGGGTTTGGAGAGAAGCAATTCAATCAAAGTTAATAAAAAAAGGCTTCTTCTTGTTTTTATTTTTGTTGTGTGTGTCCAGGATTTAGAAGAATTCTGCTTTAAGTTTTGCATCAATCATTTGACAGAAGTTACACAGACTGCAGCATTTTGGCAAATGGATGGCCCTCTGCTAAAGGAATTCATTGCTAAAGCCAGTAAATGTGGAGCCTTTAAGAACTGAAGCCAAGGCTGCTGGGTTTTGTGTGACTGCTCTGGGGCAGTGGTCATGGTGTGTCCTTTGTGCGCTACAGGTGATGTCATTCTGCAGGTAAAAAAACCATCAGGTTGTTTTTTCCACATGTGAGACACAGTTCTCTGCGTAGGAATATGCGAATGATGTACGGCTTTTCCTGAACCTATTTTAAACAATGTATTTTTTAAGAGTGACTGTAGGTTTGGCTGGAACATTGTAAAAGGGGTAACGTTTAGCTGGGTTTTGTTTTTTGGAGGGGGCGTGTTTTGTTTTTTTTTGATTGGAGGAATTTCTGAACTTGGAAAGGGGAAGTTTGTGGCAACTCTCCTGGCTCACGTATCAACAACACTTTTGACACTAGGAGTTGGGATAGTTTGTGAATTGTGAGGTAGACTTAGCGGCCTCACCGTGAATTAAAGATACTGACTTGCTGACTTTGGGGCTTGTTGAAGTGCTGCATTGGTTGCTAGTCCAACTGCCTTACTGTGAAGGAATAGTTGAGATTGTTTGAGGCTTTTGTTTGTGTGTTTGCACTATTGATGGACTTTTTTTTAAACTTCATGGTGTATGAAAATAATATTCAGTTTAATATGAGTTAATCTATTGAAATGATAATTATGTAAAGATAAATTTCTAGGTTAGCCAAAATTTCTCTTAAGACTTAAACACAGAGTACTAATTTAGAACTGTCCAGCAAAAGTTGATAATGAAAGAAACTTTGTTTGGACAAAGGTGAATATTTTAGAAATTAGAATCTCCACTATTATCTCATGGTATTTTATTAAGATAAAATTTGAAAACTCAAGTTTAAATTGCCCCCTCTACCTTTTCCCCTATAAATGCTAATCATAAGAGGAAAATAATGACGTATCTAGTATACTCTTGCCTTCCTGAATTATGGCTGCTAAACCATCAGATCTGCTACATCTGACTCAAAATAGTTCTTAAAACCAACTCTCTTACAGGACTTCATTTTATCTCTTATCTAAGCCAAATCCGTCACCAATTTGCTTATTTGAAACTTCACCAGCTTTCATTTTTGATTTTCCTCTCCTTTTAACTGTGGTAGGTCTAATATTTAGCACAATTGAACTTCGAAAAAGGATCAAAATTATGGTTTTCTTGGTTTTTTTTTGGGGGGGGGTCTGGTTATAAAGTGTGATTTGGAAGGTAAGAGTGGTCAGCTCTGAGTTTTATCATGTGTTTCCATTGAGCACGCTTTAAAAACAAAGTTTTGTTTTGCTCTCCGGCCCAGGGACTCATTTCCATTTGTGGGAGTTCTCTTAGTGAACTCTGTTTCCTGCTTGGAAGGTCCTCCCATCTAAACCTGGAGCCTAAATACATTTTCAGAGCCAAATTAACAAGAGGGTGAAGAGTTTTGGCAGCTACTATTTTAGCAATGTTTTTAAGTGTGTGTGGAAGGCCCATAGACAGTGATTCATTGATAGGTAGAATATATACAAACCTAGAAGTCCCAGCCCCCTTTTCTTCAGCATGTTACAAATGATTGCAGCCCAGTGGATTATTAGGTTAAGAATTAGTTCTGCAACATGATAGAATTTTTCTTACTAAGTTGATAAGTGCACATTCATTTGATTTATTAGTTACGATGGGTAGTGTTTGTAACAATCACTGTTCTGTAGGCTTACGATCTGGACAAAACAAGAACTTCAGAAAGTTTACTATTGCTCTTACTTGAAAAAAAAAACTTAAAAAATAAAGCACAAATTAAAATAGTAGGTCCTAATATAGGTGAAGAACCACTTCTCATATTACTGAGTAATTTGTATGAGTATGTATGTAGTGAAGAGAACAGGAATAAATCCTTCAAAAAGTACTTGAGTATCTTTTTTTTAATACACTTATTTTTCTACTTGGTTTTGTTGTTAATCATAGAGGAGATGAAAACTATTATTTGAATTGCTTTTTTCATCTGAGGTAATAATGAATGCCAAAGTATTCATATTTCTTAAAATAGCCCTAAATGTATTCTTGAATGTCTTACTGGAACATTGTTCGATACTCTAGTATATAGGGTGTATTTATGTAATGTTTAGAATGATATATTAATAAATAATCTGTTAAAACAGACACATAGTTGTTTTTACCCCCTCAAAAATCAGTGATATGCAGCTTTAAAAAGGAAGGAAATTGTGACAAATGCTACAACTTGGTTGAACCTTGAAGACATTATGCTAAGTGAAATAAGCCAGTTCCACATGGACAGAGACTATGTGATTCCACTATATGAGTTGTCTAGAGACAGAAAGTACAGTGGTGGTTGCCAGGTACTGCAAGATGAGAAGAGTTCTGTGGACGGACGCTGGTTTTGGTAGCAAAACAGTGTGAATGTACTTAATACTACAAAACCGTGCACTTAAACATGGTTAACATGGTAAATTTTGTTGGGTGTATTTTGCAACAATTTTTAAAAATCAGTACTGAATCTTAGCAGGTATCAGGTTAAAAATAGGTACCACCATGGACTGTTACACATACACACACAGCATAGACATCCTTTGATTTTATTCCTGCTGAAAATAGTACAATTGAACTGCCACAGCAGAAAAATGTTTCTGGATCCTTTGGGGCCGCCCATAAATGAAAGAAAAGACACAGTCCCTGTCCTCAAGGAATGTATAAGTTATTAGAAGAAGAGAGAGGTTCAGGAATTAACAGCACAATAACGTATTTGTAAACAGCTTTTCATGACAGCGAGAGAAAAACTAAGAATTAACATGAGACACGTATCTGAAGATGTTTGTGCACGTGGGGGAGAACAGCATCTTTTAGCTCATTTCCAGAACAGCAGCTGAGTGGCACCAGCAGTGACGCACAAGTGGGAGCTAATGAGCCTTGCGAAGCGTCCAGAAGCTAGTTTGTTTGATTGGAATGAAGAAAATCCAGGGCCTATTAGGAGGAAATGCCGGTAAAGGGAGGGTGTGTGTGAGAACCTTTATTGCCCTCGGAGCCAGGCGTCATGCCTGGTGCTGCACACACACATTTTTAGTGCCCACGTTTTGTACCAGAAGGTGGGCAGAATTAGGCTCGGGTAGATTACATAATTTTTCAGGAGTAAGCGATCAAGTATATTTGTCTACTTCATGAGTGTCCTGCCAGACACAAGCGGCACTGTGCCAGGTTACCTCCTATGAGTGACAGGTTAAATTTGAAAGTAAAGTGGGGGACAAAGGTTTCCTTTCAAATAAAGATCATGTCATTAAAACTGTTAACTTAGAGAAGCTTTGCTACGGGATGTAATATCAGGAAAGGAAGCTGAGTTATCATCTAGACCAGGGGAAATCTTTATTCATCGGGTCGTCCTCCAGGTAATTCTTATGTGCAGACAAAATTGAAAACCACTGATTAATATTTTGTCCCTCAGGTAAGAATGACCTGGGCTAGGGTTGCCGTTACAATAGGAAGGAACACGTTCTTTTTTATCTTGTTGACCAGCAAAAAATAACTCTCCAGAAAATCCACCAAAAGAACAGTTTATTTGGGAAAAGAAAAAAGAAAGCCACAGAATGTGTATATACACACTTGCCGGCCCAGTATCCCAACCGGCCACCCATGTGGAAAAAGTCCAGAGGCCAACATCCCTTCCCCAGAAGTTACCACCAAGTTCAACAGGAAGTCAAGACTAGAGAATTAACAAGGAGCCCAGCTCCACCCATAGTCCTCCCAGCTCTATGGTTAAGCATCTTAAGATGCTTAATCTACATATTCTTCCTTAATCAGATAGTTTTTGAGTACTTACACATGCCAGACTCCATGCTGGAGACTCAGATCAAACTCATGAAATGTAGCATTAGTGCAAATCAGGGTACTATGGTAAAAAGTTAGAAATGCGTATGTGAGGTTTTCAGGGGTCCTAATGGTGGGGCATAAAAATCTGAATTATTTATTGTTAGTTTGAGAAAAGTCTTTTTTTTTCTCATTCTTATATATTCCCACTGATGTTCTTATTTGGAGAGTCCAGTTTTAAATTTTAATGTTTACTTTGAAGATGATGTATGCCCATGTGGTGGCTGTGGCTGAGAAGAAATTTGAAAATCAGACTTTTTGACAAGCAGACAGGTAAATTTAGTCCAAGTAAAAGCAGAATATTCAAATTTATTATATCTAAGAGGCATTATGGGCTGGAACTAGTCTCAAAAGATTATGATAATTTATGCATTTATTCAGTAAACATTTATTGAACATGCTAGGTGCTGGGAATGTGATTATATCTAAGTGAGCAAACAAAGAATAGTGAGTTCCTACCCTCATGGAGCTTATACTTTTATGATGTGATATAGGATGTGGTGGGTTACACTGGGAAGTGATATGAAGGAAGAGTACACTCAGATGGACTAAATGGCAGAACTGGTATCATGAGATCCGCAGCAGCAGTCAGCACAACAGGATATGCAAAGGCCCTGGGGCTAGGAGCACCTGGTGTATTACTGAAAGTCAAGTAGTTCACTGGAGTGGAACAGGGGTGGGAGGCAATGCACCAGCAGGAAGCCACCAAAAGAGTTTTAGTATAGAGAGTGGGAGAGATGGGAGGCATAATCCAATTTACTCAAGTAAAACCTGAGAAACATTTTATCAGCGGAGAGGTAGAAGTGAGATAATAAGAGGGAGGCAGTAAACATCCTGTTAGGTATGAACAGGTAAGAGCTGGTGAGGACTGAAGTTTGCCCACCAGAGACATGAGAGGCTTTGTCCTAAAGATTTGGGGCTTTCACGGGCCGGCTCTCCAGTTTTCAACCTGCTCACGAGTAAGCCAGATTCCTGGCTTATGAAATGGTAATTCTTAAGGAGACAGAGAAGATACTGAAGTAGAACTTGAACTAAGGTCTCTATTTTCTTGAACAGAACACAAGGTTTGTTTTAAGTCCTGAAGTAGCTCAATCTCTTCCTTCAGCTGCAGCCGCTTTTCTTCAAATTGATGAATTTTATTCTCTAACGCTATGATAAGGAGAAATAAAATGATTTCAGTTATTCAGTAGTTTTATAAATAATGTTCTATTTCTAGCCTCTTTTATTTGCTTGTGCCTGGTATCCAGAGCTGAGCCCCAAATAAGAAAAATCTAGGGTCTTGTGAGCAGGCAGTCATTTTTTTATGCTTCTGCTTCCTCTTCTAATTCAGGATAGAATTTCTAGTATTTATCGCACATAAGCTGGTCAGTAAATCTTTACGATTTTGTACACATTTATAACAGAAAAAGTCCCTTTTGTGTATCTTTGAAAACTCAAAAGCAGCGACTGTATAACTGTCCATTTGTTAACAGATGATGGGAGAGCATGTGGTTAGGATTGCAAGGATATGGGCAACTCACAAAAATGCATCCAATTTGTAATGTTACATAGAAACTTTTGATTTTATTTAGAAATAAGGCTTATTGTAGAAATTTAGGAAGAAGCTACTTTAGTTAGGCTTTATAAATAACTATTACTCAGTGGCAGTGTAATTTTTTAAAAAACCTCAAAATTGAAGAATATTAAGACATACATCATCTTTCTTTAGAATACCTGCGTATACCTGTAGTTAACTTTCTGGAACATTAGAAAGGCTAAATTAAGCAAGAGAGCCTTTATCACTAGGGGTGTCAAAAGTTAAGCCTTTTAAACTACTGTGTTTCCCCGAAAATAAGCCCTAACCAGAAAATAAGCCCTACCATGATTTTTCAGGGTGCTTGTAATATAAAACAAGCCCTACTATATTTCCCTGAAAATAAGACTGAGTCTTATATTAATTTTTGCTCCAGAAGACGCATTAGGGCTTATGTTCACGGCACGTCATCCTGAAAAATCATGCTAGTGCTTATTTTCCAGTTAGGTCTTATTTTCGGGGAAACACGGTAGTTTCTCATGAGAGTCCAAATAGTGTCACCTCCTGGTGCCCCTAATATTACTCTGTAATCTATATGCTGCCACCCACCCCTGTAGTGATATGTGACATGTTCCAAACATGTAATTTTTATATGAAAGAAAATAAAACACAGATGAAAATCCTCTACAAAATAAAGCTTTTAGAAAAACAGATTTTAAAGCTTGCTTTAAAAAAACAAAACAAAACATGGATATTACCCTTAGCAGTATGCAGACACTCTCAAGAGACTGTTAAAAGATACTATTTTTGGTACATTTAACAAAATATTTTTTCTGCTGATTATAAATGTAATACAAAATTCAAATAGAAATGTGTAATTTGAAAACAAACCTGAGAAAATCTTGTGTATATTGAGACAGGGTTACGGACTAGTATTTTCTCCACAGGGACAACCTATTGTCCTGACACCATCTGCTGGACAGACAGACACATCCCTGGAAAAGGAGTGTGTAGGGCGCACAGCCCGCACAGCTGTGTGGGGCAGCCCTGACTGACAAGTCAGATCAGACTCACAAGTGGAAATTTAGCCTGTTTTGAAGGCGTCTTAAACAATGGTGAAAGGACCGACTCAATAAATGGTTGGTATTTTATAGAAAGGTTAAGTCTCTGCCCTCCCTCCCCTCAAGTTTTCTTCTTTTTGAAAAATTTCTTGGCTATTGTCGCTCATTTGTTTACTGGTGAACTTTTAGAGTCAATCAGTTACAATCCCAACCCCACCCCCCAGATCTAAAGGAGAATGTTGAAAGAATTGATTTGTGTACATCATAGCAAATGAGAGGGAGACACGGCAACACAGCTTGTTGGAGCCTGGCTGCCTGAGAGCAGAGGCCGAAGGAAGCCTTAGCTGTTCCTGCCAAATCCCAAACACAGTGTCCAGGTACTCCCATTTTGCAATCAATTTTTTGTTGTTTCTACACAAAGTATTACGTGTATGTTAGAAACTGTGGAAAGTACAATGCAGCACTAAAAACAAAGGAAATCACTATAATCCAACCATCTACAGAAAAGTACTGTTTCCATTTGGGTGCGGTGTTTTTGTGTACGTATGTGTCTCTGTGTATTTCACACATTTTGTCTTCTGTGTGTGAGGGGTGATATTTTGTAGTGAGCTTTTTCATTTAATAAAACAATGAACGTTCTCCTGAAATATAATTTTTATCACCTGAGTAGTAGTATATTATTTCTGTATCTATGATACATATCAACTTTGCTGCTTGGTTATAACTCTTATACCTGCTTGAAAATGTACAAATGTGTCTTCAAACAATCTACAGTCAAAAAGTGAAGTCCCAATTTCTTCATAGTCTGGAGGGAGAAAAACATTTTCAGTTTTAATTTAAATAATTACATAGGCAGAAACACCTCCCAACATAACCCAAAATAAGGAAAAGTAGACAGAGCAGTCATTTTCTGAAGAACTTGAGTGTTAGACTGCAGCCTCAGCAGCCTGACCTGGGAACCTATTCAAAATGCAAATTCTTGGCACCTCTAGTGAATGAGACCCTCCAGGGGCGTGGCCCAGCTATCTGTGATTTAACAAGCCCTCCAGATGATTCTGAGGGGCCTGCTCAAGTTTGAGAAGTGCTTGGTCTAGACAAAAGAATAAATAAAAGAATGCAATGAAAGAGCTTTTAGAAATGTTTGCTCTTAATTTCATTTTTTGATCTTGACCTATAGAAAATAATCCCCTTCAAATAAGCATCTATTTTATATTTTGTCTGAAGTATAAACTGTCAAGCTTTTCCTTGTAAAATAGCTATATTTATAATCCAGGTTTTAAGCTCATAAACTAGGTTATAAGAAGGCTAAATGCTTATATACCTGCACATATGAATGGAACTTCAGCTCCCCAAAGAGCTCCTAATGAAAGGTCACATTTAACTAAGTAAACATCAATCAGAACATTAAAATTACTTTAAACTTGAACAATACAAACACGTGGCTTATTAAGGAACAGAATTTGAGTCAAATCAAAACTGTAATATAACACCATTCTGAGATTTTAGCAACAAGCGTGCTGAGCTGTGGGGCTGGGTGGGGGTGGGGCGTGGAGAGGGATGGATGCGACTGAATTAGGTTCTGACCATCGTGCTGGTCACCCTCAGTTATGCACCTCTGCAAAATACATGAAAACCTTCAGGGCCTCTGGGTACTTTTTATGAAATTAACTAATTTTATAAAAGACGAGAGATCTGGAACAATGGATTTTTATTAAAGAATGAGATAAAGAAGGAAAAGAAAGAAATATCACAAAGAAAAATGTGTACTTTTTTTTGGTTTTGTTTTACATGTAGGTCTGTGAGAAGTCTCTATGTAAAAATTTTGCTGTTTTAGTACCTGATTCTGAAGCAGTCTCATCCATGAGTCTTTCCTGAATCAAATGGAGTTTGTCTAGTATTTCTTGAAATAAGTCATTAAGAAGTCCCGCTTCCTTACATTTCTTAAGAAAAGCAACTTTTACAACTGCATCTAAAAAGAAGAAAAACATTTTAGAAGGATATGCTCTTAGGGCAGCTATTATAAAGCACTTTATGGTCACTTTTTCAGACCTTGGATGAGCATAATTAAGATAATACATACAGCACCTTTAATTTTTCTATTTCTTGTAATTTCACTATACCTCACTTTCTAGCTGAAACAATGAATGAAATGTTACAAAAAGTGAAAAACTTCTCTGCTTAGATTATACAAATCAAGAGAATTCTCTAAAATTTAGCTTCAAATCATTGAGATGAGAGGCTCCGTTACTTTTTCCTGTCAGGTGGGTACTTTGTGTTGTTAAGCAATGTCTGCCCTTAAAGAACAGAAAGCTACAGTCACTGACTTCTGCTACACAGTGTGAGCTCAGGCAACCCTGGCTTCTGTATCAAGCAGTGTGTCCATTCTTAATACTGAAGAGCTTGAACCATCCCAACCTAAGTTATTTTGATCTGCTGTAGTTATGACAGAGTAGTTATGATAAAAAAGTTTTATAATTAGTTATTACAAAGCTAGAAGAACGAAGTGGGATACCGACTTGGAAATACATGGATCATCATTTTTGTACGTACTATAGGTCGTATTTGTTACAGACAACTTATAGCAAACCTGTGTGTCTGCCATCCTTTTCCTTCATTTGTTTTATGAGTGTATTTAATGTCATTCGTTCACGTTGCTAGAAGGAGAGAAAAATCAAGATTACACCGATTTTACTGTTGCCATTTAATATTGCAAAAAATGGAAACCAATCTTTTGTTGTGTATAATTCAGTGATGTGCCTACAGATTCATCTGTAAATGTAAACATTAAATATATTTTTGTTTGTGTAACAAAACATCAAGAGGTGTGACAAGCACCTCTTGTATAAAACAGTAAAAGGTGAGGGTCGCTGGTTCATACTCATTTAGCTTATATGAGCTGATGGGTAAAAAGCTGTTTCAAATCCTTAAAATGTTTTCATATGCTTTACACATAGCAGTGATCCAGAAAATTATAGGAGTTACAAATTAAGTCAAGTATGGATCACGCAGCTGGGAAATACTTGGCTAGGTGAGGACGCTCAACTGCAGCTCTGCCCATTTTAAGACCACAAGCTCCCTGTGGGCTCAGATTCCTCCCACTAATTTGGTACCAGGGAATGTGTGTTAGGAGCTGTAGGAATGGCACCTCCTGAATTATGTGCTTGGATACCCAAGACACATCTAACCTCTCTTTAATAACCATTTTGCTGTGGTTCTATCATCATTACACCTGAAATTCAGAATGGTTAAAATGAGGACTTTGTATGAATAAACTTAAAGCTATGATAAAAATTAAGACAAAATACCTGCACTTGCAAAGGTGTTGAGGTACCTTTCTTCCTTCCCCTTTTTCTTTTCGATTGTGCAAAATGAACTGAAAATATAAATCATGTAGAAACTAGAATCCATAACAGGGAAGACCAATGCTTGACTACATAAAATATAAAATTCTTACATGCCAAAAGTTATTACAAAGTCAAAAAATATGGCAAATTTAGATTAAGTGTTTGCAATACATGATGAAAGGCCAACTTAAAAAAGATAAAAAGATCTTATAAATCAATATGAAAAAGACAATTGAGTAGAAAAATGGGCAAATGGGAACTCTTTGGGGAGAGGGTTCATTAAATAGAAAAAAAAACAACAGATCGGGTGACAGGAAACAAAATATAATTGATCAAAAGACGGGAGTACATTCAATTTCACTCCTAAGTAAAGGTATGCAAAGTAATACAGAAATAGAATTTTTCACCTATCAGATTGACAAAGATGAAGGTGCTTAATATATAACATTTGAAAGGATTTGGGTAATTGTATACTGCTGGTGCAACCTCTTTGGAGGATAATTAGCCAAAGTTTTTTTTTAGTATTTATCCAAAGTTTCACTGTTTATACTCTTTGATCCAACAATCTACTTATAGGAAGTTTTCCTAATAGTATAGTTGCATAAAGGCACAAAGTTGAATGGAGAAAAATGTTAACTACAGTATTAAATGTGATAGAAAAAACTGGAAATAAATGTCCATCATGCAGAGACTAGTTCAACTGTGGTTCAGCAACAGAACTGAATAATATACACAACAGACTATTATGTGGTCTTTTAAAAGTGAGGTAGACCTATTGTGCTGATATGGAAGGATCTCTAGGATATATTAAATGAGAAAAGCAAAGTGAAATAGTAGGTATGTTTGTATACACAGAAAATGTTTGGAAGAATTCAAAAGAAACGATGGTTTCCTTCAGGGAGAGGATTCATCGCAGACAGTGTTATAATCTGCTTTTTAAAACTAATACATTACTGTTGTCTTTCCCTGTCAATAAACACTGGTTGACAACGTTTTTCGTATTATTTCCTGATAAAATTTCCTGATAAGTTAAAAGGGTAATGTTTTCAGCCAAAAAAAACCCCTCAACGTTAAAAAAAGGATATTGCCTTGGAATGGCATTTATTATAGTTCTGAATGGCTTCTTTTATGCATACCCAATTATTCCTACAAAGTGTAACTTACGTCCCTCCTCGTCTGTCCTCAGTAGGACCTAAGCTGTGACCAATGCTTACTATACATGAGACATACAAATCCCTACTAGCAACACATATTTCCAAAGCGTGTGGTTTTAGGATTTCTTACTATTCTTCCCCCAAACGTCTACCTGTTATCAAAAAAAAAAGGGGGGGGTAATGACTGAAAAATTAGTGTAACAATATTGTTTAGAGAGTACTGTTTACCACCACAAAGTGCACTTGGCATGACACAGAATTGAGTGTTTTCCAAAGAGGTCCTGACTCCAGATTTAGTGCTGGTAATACACTGCTGTTCACGGACAGTACACGGAGGCTATTTGCGAATGAAATGTACAGCCCACCACTCCAGTTAGCCGGAATACAATTATCCTTAATTAGAACTGAAATGCTAACCATGCATTCTTAGGAAAATTTCATTCAGGGACTATGCAGCACTTTTCTGATATTCTTTTAGAATTCGGAGAAGCGGTCACAAAAGTCAAAGCTTTTTACCTCGTCTTGGTGTAGTCTTCCGACTGTTGTGAGGATGGAAGACCCGAGGCAGACGCTTCACTGAGTGTAGCTCTAGTTCACGAAGAAAAGTTAGTATATTACACACTGCACAAAGAAACTGACAATTTTATAAGTATGTAAAATTTTAATTCAGAAATTTGTATTTTAATTGAGTGTAGTAAAGCAGACTATTAGTCCATGTCTTACCTAAATGTTTACCTTTCTTTAAACCCGCAATACTAAATTTTAGAGACTTACCAATTTGAGTGTCTTTCAGTGGGGCATGTTGTCGGCAAAGCACGCTGAAAACATGCAATTTCAGAGAATTGTTAACTCTTTAATTACACTTTTCAAATACTGTGCCTAGTTTCTTGTGATTTAAAAAGGAACTAAACTGTTTTTCATGGTGGCTTCTCCCTAAACTTGTTAAACATGCTGCTTGAGACTTCTGTTCAAGATGGTGGTATAGGTAACTGCTGTGCTCGCCTCCTCCCATGACCACATAAAAACTGCAACTAAATTACAGAACCACTACCCTTGAAAATCACCTGAAGGCTAGTTGACTGGAACTTCTAGATCTAAGGATATAAACGGGCCACACTGAAACTGGTAGAAGGGACGGAGAACAAAACGGGCTGACCACACCCCTGGTGTGGTGGTTGAGAATCAGGAGGGATATCTCGGGTGCAGAGGTTCCCCCCCCCACCCCCAGGACTATCATTCTTTTTTATTTCATTTCATAACTTGAAACAGGTCAAAAATGTTTTTAAGGTGGATTGTTTTTCTTCAACTTTATATGACATATTTTAGACTGTGTCTACATACCAAAAAAGAGCGTGACCTGAATCAATTCAGTTAACAACTAGTTTACTGATTTTTTCCCCGACTAAACTGTATAATTATTTAACTGAACTGAAACCTTTCATCAGAAGGAAGCTCAAGTTTCTTCCTGGATAAAACAAATATAATTCTATTGGACTTGAAATACTCCTTATTAGGTCAAAATTAACTTTGAAGACTTACTGAAATACATAAAGCAAGATTTAAAAGCCAAAGGCAATACAAACAAGATAAGTTTCTTTAAGGACTTAATGATTGATTACTGTACTCGCTGCATGGTGTCTTTATTATCGTTAGAAGCTATTTCTAGGTAAGATCGTCGTCACAGTGGTGGGAAAAGACATTCAGTCAGCAGACAAGGTGGATAAACTGTGGACCTGTGACTAACAAGTAAGGCTCCTTTCCTGTCTGTGGAAAAGCGTAAATGTGAACTGGCTACCCATTAAGTCACTCATGCCACTATGACGACCAGTGCTTTCTACCAGGAAAGGAAGGATGTAGGAAGACTACAACCAAACCCACAACCAACCCTACTTATTTTCTTCCTATGATATTTAGAGAAGGTATGTGAAGTCTGGTTCTCAACTGGGCATCCCCAAACCAAGTTCTTGGAAAACCATCTGCCTAAAATTAGCTTTAAAAATCTCCTTGCCTTAATCTAACCATCCCTTATTCCAGTTCCCCAAAATGTGGCTTTAAAACTGTTTTATTAAATACTTATAAATTCCTCCAGATCCAGAGTGTAGAACTGCATTGTCATTCTTGGCACAGAAAAAGTGGTAAGTCTTGGTACAGGCTTTTTCATCACATCCCACGGTGGCTCCTCTTTTACCACAAAATGTGCATTTCTGCAGAAGAATAGGTTTTACTGAGTAAGCACCTGTTTTACATAATCTTTGTTAAAATTTAAAGTTAAACATGTCATTAAATGTTATTTTTAGGCCAGCGGACCTAATGTCCCCTGCTACAAACATGAGGTACTTTAAACTTGGGCCATTCAGATAACTAGAATGCTTCGCACGGACTGTTTTGTAATGATCTGATTAAAAGCAGAAAACTTTTTTTTGGGGGAAAAAATCTCTCTTTTAAAAGAGATTTCTGAAAAGCAGGGTTGGCAAAATTGTCCAGCTGTAGGCATGGGGTCCTGTTAGGAACATTGAGCCTGTGAGCTCTAGCCAGTCACTTCCTCTCTCCTCCCTGCAGGTAACAGTGCCTGTCTTACACACTTACTACTGAGGATGATGGAGGGTAAAGGAAGTGACACCTCTCTGGAATCTATGTAGTAAGGCCCAACATTTTAAATGAAAGAGAAAAAAATCCTGAGTAATAAGCTTTTACTTAGTTCAATTCATTTGCTCTCTTGCTTTTATATCTTAGCTTATCAATCTGGTATTTTATATATGACGGTGGTATAGAAATGGCTGGGAGGATAGTAGGTGCCCACAAAAACCTAACTGGTTTGTTTAGCCCGTGACTGAGGCTGTATGAAGTGGAAGCACAATGAAACCACCTTGCAAAACAGGAGCTAGCTCACAGTATCCCGAGGTCGGCACAAGCAGCCACATAAATAAAATTCAAATATGGGTGAGAAATTAGATTTATGATAAAGATAGAATTTAAAAACAGCATAAAACAATGGTCATTTAATTTTGGGGGTCCCTTGGCTATATGTGCAGGAAAAAAATTAGGTCCCTACCTCACAATATATTGCCAAATAAATTCCACATGGATTAAAGCTATAACTATTTTTAAAAAAATCGTAAAAATTAGAAAATATTGGATAAAAAAAGTATGATATTGAGAAAGGCATCCTAAGCATGGCAGGAAACCCAAAAGCCACAATAAAAAGGACTGACAGATCTAACTATATAAAAAACTTAAACCTCCATTTTTATGGTGACAGGTACCATTAAAACGTATACAGGAAAAGACTGAAAGAAAATATTTGCTGCATATGTGATAGCAGGTTAAGTCCTTGATAATGCAGGGAAAAACGGGAACCAGCAAATCAGAGAAGAAATACAAATGGCGAATAAACATTCATTCATTTAAAAACTACCGAGTATCTGTGGTGTGGCAGGCACTGTGGGGGATGGGGTAACGAGTGGATAAGGTACCGGCCACTGTAGTGGACAGAGTGATAGATGCTTTCTAGAGAATTCACATGAGGCAAAGTAACAGTGTCACTGGATCTCTACTTCACATCGGGTAAAGGCCTCTCTGAGGAGGTGATATAGAAGCTTTGCTATGAATAATAATAAGAGCTCCTAGCACACAAAAAAGCAGGGGGGAGAATACTGTAAGCAGAAGACCTTATGTTCTGGCAGGGAGAATGAGCTTCCCCATTGGCCAGTTTACCTGAAGGACAAGGGGGTTAGGGGTGGGGCTAGAGTTGTTGGACCAGAGAGGAGGGCCAGGGGTAGTAAGGGCTTCATCATGTAGGGCTTATGTACCAGAGTAAGGAGTTGGGGTTTTATCCTCATGCAAGGGGAACATAAACTGAGTGATAGTTTTAGGACACTATTCTGGCTGCTGTGTGGAGAACGGGCTGGGGTAGGGATGGGCAGGAGAGAAAGCAGGACAAGTCTCAGGAGTGTTCAGCAACCATCCAATTAGGGACACCAGTGACTTCCTTCCGTGGATACAGAGGGAGAAGTGGAGGATGGAAGGTCTGCAGGGTGGCACTAGTAGCCTCGGTGCTGGGCTGGGAGGTTGATGAGGAGATGATGGATGGATGATGTGCTGCTTATTGAGGTAAGAAGTGAACAGGTTTGCATGGAGTATATATACGTGTGTGTAGGGGATGGAACTGTGTTCCTTTTTGGCCAGTTTAACATGAGATGCTATTAGATATCCATGGACACATGTCAGGTTGGTCGTCAGGGCTGGAGACACAGAGTCATTGGCCTAAGTACGTATTGGAGCCATGAGAACTGGGTGAGGCCATGTAGGAAGGCTGTTCCGACTGAGGGAGGAGCCCAGGCCAGAGCGCTGGGACCTCCAAACTTTAGAGGTTGAGCAGAAGGGGAAAAACAGCCAATGTGCCTGGAAAGCAGCACCCAGAAAGGGAAGAGATACATTAGCAGAGTATGTCCAGGAAGGAGGTCAAAAGAATAAAGTGCTTTAAGACACACGGCACATAGACAACTGTGTGACGAATACTGCTGAAAGGTCAACGAAGGACAGAGTAGTGACTTTGTATTTGACCAGTTTTTTTGTGTATAAGGGAAGGTTTTGTTTTCTTAAGATGACATGATCAGTTGTGAAGGGAATAATATAATAGAAAGGGGGGGCCAGCCCGGTGGCTCAGGCAGTTGGAGCTCAATGCTCCTAACTCCAAAGGCTGCCGGTTCGATTCCCACATGGGCCAGTGAGCTCTCAACCACAAGGTTGCCGGTTCAACTCCTCGAGTCCCGCAAGGGATGGTGGGCTGCGCCCCCTGCAACTAAGATTGAAGGGACAACTTGACTTGGAAAAAAGCCTGGAAGTACACACTCTTCCCCAATAAAGTCCTGTTCCCCTTCCCCTCCCCCCAAAAAAGAAAGGAGGATACTAATGTGAAGAGGATAGAAATGCTAGAGCCTTGTCCTGAAGGAGGGGACGGAACTGGCTGCAAAGTCCATGAGAAGGGTTAGCTTTGAAGGAGTGAGGCATGCTGGGATAGAGGTGGGTGAGCAGAGGTTTGGACAGGAGGAGTTCCTATCTAAAGGCTTCCATTTTCTCAGTAAAAATCAGGTAAAGAAACGTAGGTACAACCCCAAGAATCAACCCTTATGTACACTGTGAACTTTGGGTGTTTGTGATCCGTCACTGTAGGTCACCACTTTGTCACAAATGTACCCCCAGATGTGGGATGTTAGTGGAGGAGGCTGAGCCGTGGGGTGGGAGAGGGCAGGGGATACATGGGAAAGCTCTGGACCTTCCCCTCAATTTTTCTGTGAACCTAAAACTGCTCTAAAAAGTAAAGTCTATAAAAAAAGAAATCAGGTGTGGTCATTAACTTGGGGAGGGGAAGCTGGACAGGGGAGCGGTTTTAAAGTGAGATGAGCATATATGTAAATATGGAGGGTACAGGGTGAAGTATTGAGGGTCCATTTGAGGTCTGTGGCCATGAATCTAAGATCAGTCAGCACATTTGTGGGTTTTTCATTCAAGTGTGGGTGCTACTCAGCATATGCAGATCGTGGACAGATGTGTTTCACGAGGGTGGGGCTCGGCTAGGTGAGTACGGAAGTGGTACGCGTGGGTGGTAGGGGGCGGGGTCCCGGTTCTGGAAGAGAGTGACTGCAACGCTGGACCACGGCTGTGCGGGGGGCCGCTGCCTGCGAAGGCGTCGCTGGAGACCTGCGGGCGCCGGGGGAGCCGGGGCGCGGGAGATGCCGAAAGAGAAATAATGTTCATCCTCTCCCCTGATCCAGGAAATGCAAAATAAAACTGTCTTGCAGACTGGCAAAAATTAACATGCTTGTGATACTCATTTTTGTCAAGAGCTAGGGAAAGGGCTCTTTTATCCACTATGCACAGAAGTAGAAAGTGGTACAACCTTTCTGGGAGGACAGTGTGTCAGCATGTTTCAAAATTTTTAAAGAGAATTCTCTATGACTCAGCCATTCCACTTCTAGGAAAACGGTCCACAGCATCACTCAAACAAGTGTGCAGGAACATATGTACAAAGATGTTTACTGCAGCAGTAGTTGTTACAGTGGAAAACCAGAATCAACTCTGTCTGACAACAAGGGAATGGTTTCGTGCATTCTGGTACAGCCATGGAGTGCCATGAATTCAGTAAAGAGAACGGAGAGTCACAGGTTTACAGTTACATGTCACGTCGTGCTTGCCTTCCACGCTTTTGTGTATCCTGTCCCGTCTCTGGAATGCCCCCTTCCTCGTCTTCACTTTCAGCCGCTCGGAAGCATTCCGGAGCCGCAGCGGCCGTGAGGCGCCTGGTGCCGAGTGCCCCGTGCTGACCCCTCTCTAAGCACGCCGGCCTGTGCAGACCCTGCCCATGCGTGTGCTGACACCTCGCAAGGGCTAAATACATGTCTGTCAGGTCCTTAACCTTACAGAGCTGGTGGTCAGGGCTTCAGGGGCTCACGCCTGCTGTACTGCTGGTTAAGATGGGAAGGGCCTTTCACAGAGGAAGTGGAATGTACCGGACTGGGCAGGGTAACCACGGAGCAATCTCCCTTCCCAGGGGGGGCTGACCCCAGCTCCAAGGGGGACATCTTGAATGGTTATGATCACTTCTAGTAATTGGTGCAGGAAGAAGGCTGTGGCCCAATTAAACTCTCTGAAGGGGCTCATTCCATGCTTGGGGACAAACTTTCTCTTGCCCTTGACAGAAAACAAGAAAGCCTGATATTTCCAGTGCTGCCTGCAGCCACCCTGTGACCACAAGAGACCAGCTGATTTTGTGGGTAGGAGAGCAGAGAGGATGATGAGCCCTCGATGGCATCATTGAGTCAATGAATCAACCCACTTTGAAACCAGGTTTTCCTCTGGCTCAGTGAGAAAATAAGCATCCTTTTCGTTAAAGCCAGTTTAACTTCTACTTGAAGCCCAAAGAATTCTAACTCCTATCTACTTTGCTGATGAAGACTGTTGTAGTTTACTTTAAAATAGTAAATGTTCAGTTCAGGTCCTACTTCCTTCAGCTCTCCAAGCGGCATCTCCATCCCTGGTTTATTAGTCAATAGACTTTCTTTTGAAGGCATTCCCTGAGGGTCTGTTTGTCTTGTATGAGCAATAAAATCATTTATACTTACCAACCGCCGCCCTCTAGAGATTTCTTTCTTTACTGTTTCCACATCAAAATTTCTATCGAAATTATGTGGATCATGATCCTCACATTCCACAAGTGCTGAAGAATACAGCTGCAGATTGGGAAAAGAAAAAACCCAGAGTATGCACAAAGTACTGCTGAAAGGTGCAAGCCAGAAAATGGTACCCAAAAGGACTCAACAGGAGTGGAACATGGATTGGGGAGAGAACAGTGATCACCTCGTGGGGGGTGTGAGCAGATCACAAGCCACCCTGCTTTTCTTTGGAAGTGGCTCCAATCCCCAGGCAAAGTTATTCAGTAAACAGTACTGGAAAAAGTGGTTAATCATAAAAAAAGAAAAGTATATTGCTACTTTACATTGTAGTCTAAATAAATTCCAGTTGGATTAAAAAGCTATATGAGAAGAGCCAAATTTAAAAACTTTGGGGGAAAAAAGATAGAACCTTAAAACAGAAAAGGATTTCTCAGGGGAAAAAATCCCATAAATTATAAAGTAAAATAACGATGAATTTAACTACATTACAAGTTTCTGTGTGACAACAATCACCATAAATAAAATTAAAAGCTAACATATATAATAAAACATTACAAACTATTTATATGTAAATAAGTACGTATGAATATAAGTAAAACCAAAATCTCAGAGATAAAATGTAGTCTATAGACACAAGTGACAAAGGCAAAAAACAACCATGCTTTAGCACAGCAAATGAGGTGCAACCTCACTAGTAATCTAAGAACTGCAAATAAAACAACAATGACAGGCCTTTGAGCACCCTGAGAAGGAAGATACCTACCAAGAAGAGATCCTGGTGGCTAACTGGGCTCAAAATTAAGAAACAAACAAACCAGAGCCTAGCAACTGTTTCTAAACAGTGGCCTTTCATGGAAGCCGTGCTGGAGGAAGAAGTCTGCACTGAACTGCCTGCTTCCTACACTGAACTGCCTGCGTGCACTGTGTTCCTGCCATCTAAGCCAGCCCTTATAAGAGTTTCTGGAATTGTATTTCAATCAATAGGATGTAGACTTTCCCCATCCAATCAGAGCTGTGCAGTTATATCCCTATTAGCATCTTCACCAATCAATCAGAGCAGCTCTATTCTGACCAATCAGGACAGTGCTTTTTTTGACCAATCAAGCTGCGAAGATTTGTAGTCCTCATTTGCATGAGTACCATCAGGGACCAGGAGTGGGGACTTCTGTCTATATACCGTGTTCCCCGAAAATAAGACCTCATCGGAAAATAAGCCCTAGCATGATTTTATAGGATGACATCCCTGAACATAAGCCCTAATAATGTATCTTTTGGAGCAAAAATTAATAAAATACCCAGTCTTATTTTCGGGGAAGCATGGTAAGTCAGCTCCCCTGTGGCTGGGAGAGTGCACTTTCTTTTTCCACCGAAGACTGCAGATTGCGGAGACACTGAAGACCACGATGTTTCACTAGGCAGTGGAGCTCAGAGCAGAGCAGTCTCCCCAGAGAGGGGCCTGGCTCCAGGGCCGCTGGGCTACAGGGCTGCTCCATCGCCATGCTTGGTGCTGTTTCATAATTGAGCTGTAACACTATTGAGCTGTTTGCACTAAATAAAGTTTCTTTCTTTACCCCACCCTAAACTGGGGATTTCTGTTGATGTTGAATTGGCACCAATGACCATCGGTGGACACCTTCACACCCACAGAAAGGAAAAAATTAAAGTCTCCTAATATCAAGTGTTGGCAAGGAAGAAGAGAAATTAACTTTGAAACAACAGTATAAGTCCAACGTAGAACTATTCCCTTGGAGAGCTTGTTGGCACATGTAGTGAGGTGTACAACGCTCCCTCCCTGCGCCCAGCAGTTCTGCTTTTAGCTACAGGCCCTGGACCAGAGAAATTCTCCTGGGGATTAAAAGACCTACACAGAAACATTCATGACAGCTGGTTAGTCATACTAAAAAAACTAGAAAAACCTGCTTATTCACAGGAGACTAGTTAAATAGTGATACAGGAAGAAAGGGGATACTATAACATTTAAAATTAAAGGCAGCACTATGTTTATTAACATGGATAAGTCTCAATTATCCACAGAATTTGATAGAAATTCTATAGAGTCCAAGAACATGTAAAACAAATCATATTTATAAATATTTAAATATATGTGGTGGGAGCATAAAATTAAAAACATGAGATAATAAAAAACAGCAACTTGTGACAGTGATTACCTCTAAGGAGGAATAGAGAAGTAGAGTCCAACTATCTGTTTTGTTTCTTTAAAAAACGTGAAGCTGAAGCAAACATCGTAATACCCTGATTTTTAAAATCTGGTTTAATTGTCTATGGGTATCTGTTATACTTGAAATATTTCATTAAAATATCTTTTTAAAAGCTTCTTCGTATTTCTTTGTGTCTCATATCAGTTATAAATAAAATTAAAAGTAATCTTAAGGCGAGAAGATCTGAAATAATTTTAAAGTTAGAAAAATATGCTTCCTAAATCCCCACGTAAAAGCCCAAACCGTGGCCAACTCATCATTCTTTGTATCCAAAGTACCATTTTTTTTCTATTTTAGCATGTCCTTTCCCAAAAGAACCCATGTGTTTTTTAAGTAACTTACCAAACAATTTTCATGAGCAGCTATATTCTCTGATCGTGCAAAGTACAGGACACTACACTCGAGGTCTTTGGGGCATAGTGCACATGTCCTTTTTTCCATCATTTCCACAACCTGAAAGACACCTGTAAGTAACATCTGATGAGAAATGGACAAGTGGAATTTTTTGGTCCCCGTAACTCCTCCACTAGTCTTAAAGTACAAGGAGGGCACTTGTTCTTATGAGAGATTTTCAACTCCTTTGTATTTTTTAATGGTTTAATGAAAGGAAACATTAATGAATTCATTTTAAAACGCCTAAATATGAGGAAAACCCTTATTTAAGAAACACAAGCATGAATTTAAATACAAAGCTCTCAAAACACTGCCTTGCCCATAGTATGCTCTCACTAATAACTATTGTTGTCATCACAAATCAACAAAAAAAAATGATGTCTTTAAGAACTTGTACTCTGGTTAACTACCTGTAAAAGAGAAAGTTAGATCCCTACTTATGTCATACTATATTCAAAAATAAACTTGGGGTGAATTAAAAAAGTAAATGAGCAATGCACCTTAATTTAAATGTGCTTTAAACTAGCATTATAATAAATTAGGAAAGATACATGAAGGTAGGAAATTGATTTTCTTTTTTTTTTAAAGAGAGGAATGGAAGAAAGGAAAGAAACCTAAGAGAAGGAGAGCTAGGAAGAAAAGGGAAGAGGCAGAGAGAAAGAAAAAAGCCAGATTTCCCAATATCCCACCAGAGGTGTCAGTGAGAGGTAAACTTCCCTGAGTTTGCTATTAATTTGGCCACAAGTATCCATTTACCGTGCAACGTCTTTGCCCTTTCTGGTGCTCATCCTCTTATTTATTTGGTTTTCTGAAGTAGAAAACACTTTAGTTTTGAAAGAAAGATTTATTTTACCATTTAATGGTGAAATTTTAAATTTAGATGAGGCCAATGATTTAAGCAGTTCCTAAAAGTCATGCTTGTTATTCAGAAGTGTAGCTTTCTCGGTGTCGCTTTTACATTAGATCTTGCATTTCACAAAGTCAGAAGACTGCACTTTGGGGCTAGTACTTATTTCACACTCCCAAGAGTTTCTTCTTTAATTAATTTCTGTTTCTTGGATTTGGGTCCTATTTAGTGGGGGATACAAGTTAGTAGTTGTGCTCCCCACAAACCAAGAGAACGGGGTGGGGGAAGGTTGAGAGGAAACCCCTCAGATGAAATGCAATGAGCTAGCTGCTTCTTTTCATTCGTGTCAAAACCACCACTGATTTGTGCTGGGGGCTCTACACCAGTGCCACTCACAACAGTAACATAATTAAGCCAGAAATGTGAACGACAGGTGTTGCTGAAACACTCCTAGGAGCCTCACAATACAAAGCAAAAAGAAACAAGTGAAATTAATTTTAATTCAACTAAATACACCCGAAATATTATCCTTTCAAAATTTAATCAATATAAAACTTATTACTTCATTCTTTCCTACTGAGTCTTTGAAACATTGTGTTTTGCACTTACCCCTCTCAACTGGACGAGGCCCATTTGAAGTGCTCCACAGCCCTAAGTGGCGCTGTACAGGAACAGTACAGCAGAGAGATATAAAGACAGAATTTTCTGCAAGAAGCTTACAAACAGGAGACCAAAGAGTAATTAGGAAAATGGAGTAACAGAATAAATGCTACAAAGTAATATAACTGCTAACTGAGTGGGAAACACAATGCGCTATGGATAGAGGAGAAAGTGCTCCCGGGGAGATGGAGCTTGTCATTGAGCAGGTACAACCTGGAGATGGAGAGAAAGGGGCTTGGGGGTGGGAGAGCCTTTGTAGCCAGAAGCAATGATGTGGCAAAAAGCCAAGAGGTCTGACGGGAAGACAGAAAACTAGGTGGGCTGAAGAAGAGAGCCTGTGTAAAAGAAGCTGGAAAAGAACTTGAGAAACTGACAGTGAAAGGATTTTTGAGGAAGGATTTTTGAGCAGGGGAATAACAAGATGAAAGAGCTATTTTACTCAACCTCAATACATGGAAACACTACTGTGCTCCTGGATAGGAAAACTGAACATTATATTGCTGTTGATTCTACCCCTAATAAGTTTTAGGTTTAATGTCAGTTCAACTGAAACCCCAAGAAGGTTACTTTTAAAAACTTGAAGAAAAAGAAAAGATGATTTAGAAGAATAAATGGGGATGGACAGTGAAGGAAACTGAAGAAAAAAAAAGTGAGGATATCTACCCAATTTAAAAGCATAAAGGTACAGCTAGGGCAGAAAATTAGATGACCACGTCAAAAGAAAGAACACGAAGTACAGGAAGAAGTGGATCATTATCTATAATTATGAATTTAACACACCATAAGGTGGCACTGACATCTCTCCTCTGGCACCAATGTCTTCAGCCTATTTTTCCTACATGGTTATTCACTATTTTCTTACTAAGAGTTGTCATATACTTAGGATATTAACCCTTTGTTAGTCATATATGTGGTCTTTTAGCTTTGTTTATGATATTCTTTGATAATCAATACAGAATGTTTAAATGTTTTTTAATAGATGAAATGATAGCAATCTTTTATTTTATAGTTTGTACTCTTGAGTGAAGGGGACATAATTTAGAAAACACCTCTATTTTATTCTAAAATTTTAATTTTTTTGTATTATTAATATATTAAAATATTAATATGAAATTAATTTTATTGTTAAGAATGAAATGCAGATGTAACTTATTTTCATACTAGTTAGCCACTAATTTAAAAATCTCCTTTTCATCTATTTAGTTATTACATACATTTGGGCTTGTTTCCGTACTTCTGTTTTGTTCCATTGACCTGTCATTTCCTCCACCAATACCACGCTTTACAATTTTCAACACTTTAGAATATATTTTAATATCTGACAACACAAAGCCGCTATCCTAGGATAAAAATGGAGGGGAAAAATCCCAATATTTTATTCACCTCAGTCCCAAAGTTGACTTTGATAGAATATTGTGCTCTTATTTAAAAAACACTCTTACTAGACATTAAAATTTGTAAAGAAAGCATAGGCTTAAAAAAAGTGTCAGTTAAATTACTAGTGCTAAAATTCCCTAATAAAATGCTACAATAGTGTTTGATAGGATATGCAGCGCCTCTTGTTGTACAAGAGCTAGACGTTTTCCCAGTGTTACCCTTTCCTGTGCAAAGCTGGACCGTCAGAGAGGTGCTGCATAGAGGAGCTGTTGTCAGAGAGGTGCTGCATAGCTGAGCTGTCATCAGAGAGGTGCTGCACAGCTGAGCTGTCGGCCGCTGACCCCTGACATCGCCCCCTGTGCTTGCTCTGGGGTCTCTGTGCCCGTCTGAACTGCACTCCCAAGTCCACAAGCTCCTAGGGTCTTGATACCTGGGAATACAGTGGTGGTGGCAGCATTGATGGGCTGTGACTCGGAGCTTGTTTCCAGTGCCGATGGACAGAAACCCAAGGTGGGACACACAGGCTCCCTCTAATGGCTTTTTCCTGCTATAACACTCCCTCATCACAGTTTCCTAAAAGGCTCTTTTAACTCATTTATTCTTCTACACTGGAGGGTGCACATAACTCTTTGTAGTTGCAGGTATCACTTTAGAGGCTTTTACATATGGCATCCCTCACTATCTGAATGTTTGCCACCTGTCATCAGAAACTCATGGACCAAAAATACTTGGATAACTTGCTATTCCCCCACCATCTGAACTCAGGAACTATATAGACTCAAGACAGTAAGGGACAGGTGTATCATGGGGGCTGGGGCATTTTAGAGAAGAGTACCTTGGTCTCCATCAGTAGCTGAAACTAAGAACAATGAAGATCGGCAGGGCTTCCCAGAATCCTTCTACTGGATCCTGTATGCCTGAGGACTCACAGTGACCTGACAAGAATTCTCAAAAATGAAACTGGGAGCCAAGAAAGGTTCTATAGAAAGATGCCACAGAAAAATTATAAGCCAGGAACACATGAACTATGACTAGCTCGACTAAACCAACACAAATAATCTTGGTCTCTTAGTCAATCTCCACGCCCAGCTCCACCTGGGAAGGGATTGCGAAGGCCACAGACTTTGCAATGTCGGGAGTGTCTTCCCAATGTTCCTCTTCCCAGAGATGGTCGAAAGCCCACCAGACAAGGGCAATCCATCATGAGGACGGAATCTGGATCATACTCTGTCACTAAAAAATGAGTGAAACTGACGGAATGAGATTCCCTAATCCTGTAATTCCTTCAGGAGGGTACAGTCTATGTTCTGGACTGGCAACTGATTTATGGTGCTGTCTTGGAAATTTCTTCTGCTTTTCTCCTATGATCCGTAGTTTTCATTACAGTTTACTATTTCAGTTCTTTCACTATATATCAGATGTGTAGGAAAAGTCAGCCTTATCACAGAGTCCAGTGACAGACTACCTAAACTGGATGAACACCAGAACAGAAGAGGAGAAGACATTACCTCGAGTAATGAACCTAGTAATGGACTTGGAAAATGAACGGCTCTATCACCTCGTCTCTGGATGACATGACTGGCTATGACTTTGGGAGAAGGTAAGCATGACTGAATGTGTATTTGGGATAGCTAGCATGCATCACGGGGGCCAGCTAGAATATACAAACAGGAATACGAGTCTGTGCGTTGAGTGGGAGGGGAAGGGGGCAGCCAAGGAGTAGGGTGTTCAGTGAACTTCTTTGGGGTATCTGTCCAGCTCACAGTCACACACGGGATGACCCCCAGCAAGCACGTTTGTACTACGACGCTACTTCCCTAGGTCCAGCTGACAGTCACAGAGGACCTACCTGCCCAGCTCCCAGCTATACAGAATTCATAACAGAAGGTTTTAGTTCAGATTGGGCTGGTTTCTTGAAGGAGATGAAAGCACTGGGAGGCTGTGAGGGTAGCCATCTTCTATCCCATTATCAGGAAAACTGGACCAAAGAAAGAGAAGAACAAAGCAGATATGCTGAGACGCGGAAATAAGAGACAGAGGAGAGTGTGGTAAAAGTTTATGATGGCTTCTCAGGTCCTACTTCCTGGCCCTTTCTGGAAAATGCTACAGCATCTATGCTCCTAGGGCGTGTGAGTCTGGTCTCCCTGCTTCCCAGTAACAAGCATCCCTTTTGCTTAAATTAGATCAAATTGTTTTTGTACTATATGCAGCCAACAAATCCTACTTAACACTGGGAGTCCCATGGCCTGACTTCTCTGTGTACAGGCACATGTGTATGTACATATGTGTGTGCACAGGTGTGCTTAAGAGAAGCAGCAGCAGTGTGGGAGGTGGATTGTCCTGCCCTCATTGTCCTTCACCTGGTTCAATAATCTCATCTCCCTGCTTCTGCTTTGCCAGTCATGACTCCACTCCATTCTTCAGGCTGCTGCCAGAGTGATCTATCTAAAATGCACATTTGCCCACATTTTTCTCCTGTGATAAAGACCATCCTCCATCACCTACAGAATAGAAGCCAAGCTCCTTAGTGATACGTACAAGCCTATTCATCCCTTCAACAAACACTGAGAACCTATTTACTACCATAGGTACTGTTCTAGGCACTAGAAATAAAGCAAAGAATGAGAGTTTCAACTCTCACAGAACTCATATTCTAGTAGTAGAGACAAACATCAAGCATGTATTTTTTTCAGGTAAAGTGCTTTGAAGAAACAGAGCACAGAAAGGAGAGACATCTAGTCATGAGGACTGTGGGGACGGTGCTCTTTTAAATAGGATGGGCACACAGGGCTGTGGAGGATACATTTGAGCAGAGACTTAAATATGTTGAGGAAGTGAGAATTGTGACACAAATGGAAAGACCCTGATGCAGGGACAGGTGTGGGGGCTTACACGCATGGGGCAGTGGGGGGGGGCAGTCATCACAGCAGGGGGTGGATGAGATCAGGACACGGGGTCGTGCACCGTAAGTGAGTAAGAGATGGTTCTGAAAGTAATGAGAGACTGTTGGAGGGTTTTGAGTAGGACAATCACCTTTGCTTTTTGTTTTTTTTTTTTAACTCCATTTTGGCCGCTGTGCAGTCTTATCTCTATGAGAGGCTAAAGTAGAAGGCATGAGACCAAGACTCCAGGCAGGAGACGATGGTGGCTTGGGCTTGGATGGTGGTGATGAAGGTGATGAGAAGCAGTCAGGATATATTCTGAAGACAGAACTGACTGGTCTGTCTTGCATTAGACAGAGGTGACGAGGAAAGAGAGGCGCTACCAGTGCCTTTCATTTGTTTGGCCTGAGCAACTGGGTGAATGGAACGGGGAAGGCTGGTGGTTGAGCAGGTTTGCATATGTGGGTGTGTGCGGCGAAACAAGACTTCTCTTTGGGACATATTCAGTGTGAGTTCATTCCAGGCATTGATAAAGTTGGTTATGAGTCTGGAGTTAGGTGAAAAGGTCAGAATGGAACCTCATCTCCAGAAACTCCTTTTCTGTCATTCCATATATAAATTCTAGCTGAAATATGTTAACTGCTTGGCTTGTAGTTGCCACATATGTTTTGTGGCTGGTGCCTTCCTTCATGTCATTACCTCTGTCTGAAACACCCTTTCAACTTTTCTACGTTTGGTTGACTTGCCCTTTAAAACTACGATCCAGCATCCTCACCTCCAAACAGCTTTCTGTGAACACCTGGCTGAGTTAGGAGCCGCTCATTTGTGCCTCCCTGGTTCTTACCAGGTCACATGCGATCTGCCTACTATTAATAGATTCTCTAGGGCAAGGTCTGCCTAACTCATCTGTGTATCCCTAGCACCTAGCCCTGAGCCTGGCACATGATAGTACATGTGAAGGGAAGGTGCCCACACAGAAGACTTGACTCTCATTACTTTGCCTCACTCACGGAGAGAGGGATGTTGAGAACTTGGAACTACTAACTGGAGAGGAGGGAATGGTTCCAAAAAGTCACATTCTCTGGGGAAACTTTCCAAACTGCTTCCTGACATCCAGCTGACCACTTCTCTTCAAGAAGGGTGCAGTGCCTGCCTCCCTCCCTGGCACTTCTCCGCCTGCATTGTTTTACAGGTAGGTGGCGCTGTGCTTGGAGAGAAAACCCACGGGGTTTACGTGAGTTTTCCCTGATGCCTGCATTCCTAAAGGAGTACAACAGTGGCACCGGGCAGTGGGCGACGTAAATGGAAGTCATAGCTGCCACTGAGAATTGCTCCCAGGGCCACTGGAGGTGAACAGAGGGGCCACACAGCTGCCGAGTCAAGTTCATCAGCGCTGCCTGTGCGGCTCCGGAGGCGGGTGCCGGGTCCCCAAAACGGCCGCAATCAGTGAGCAGGCCCCGGGCCAGCCCTGGCTCTGCCGGCTCCCGCACGGCCGCCCCCCCGCCCGCCCCCGCCCCGCGAGCTACCTACCGGTGGGGTAGAGGTGTGGGTCCCACGCCTCGGAGCAGTTGGCGCTGACGGCCGACCTGGACAAAGGCCCCGGCGGAGAGTCCATGGCTCTGCCCTCCGCTGCCGCCGACCGCTGTGCGCTGCGCCAGCGCTTCCGGAAGTTCACAAGCTGCCTTTCGTTTTCGTGTGATCTGTGATGACTGATTTCCCCTGACCAGGAAAAAGTCCCGAGGGAGAAGAGACGCGACGGGTTTGCAGATGGGGTTCTCACTCAAACAGGAACTCGCGTCTTTCCGAGATCCGAGCCTGAATTTGAACTGCCTTTTTTTTTTTTTTTAAACAAAAACACGCCTCGTCCTCCCCAACCTGCCCCCCACCCCTTTCCTCGACTGATGGTTGGAGGTAAGGTGGGTGGCCAAAGCCTCTGGATTCAGCTGGAGAAACTGCTGCTCTTCGGAGGGGTTATCCGTGGCTCCTAAACATTGTTTCACCTAGTTTGGCCTAAATAGGTGTATCATAAATGGATACAGAATTAACTGATCTTAATTCCAGTTGCCAGTCGCAAGCCTTTATTTAGCACCCATGGGCTACAAAGCACCATACAAGAGGAGGTTTTCAGGGCATGTTAACAAATATCCATGTAGAGAACATAAAAATGCATGTAATTGTATTACAGTTGAAAACTAAGTTGTTTTGGAAAAGAACCACATATTGGTGGTTTGCTGAGGAATTAAAGGAAAACTGGAGATCTTGCAATTTAAGCAGGTTTTAAAAGAGAAGAAAGAGGGCAAGTTGGGACAGCAGAAAAGACAGACAATATTAAAAAGGTAACTTGGATAGTCTTGACAAATAGATTACAGAAGCAAGAGTGTAGGATTGCAAATGAGAGAAGAGCAGACTTACAGCCAAGTTTTCTGCATTTCAAGCAGGTGGATGGGAGACTACAGGTGTACCTCGTTTTATTGCGCTTGGCTTTATTGCACATAATTGCATTTTTACAAATAGAAGGCAAGACCCTTCACCAGCAAAAACATTACAGCTTGCTTTACTGTGATACTTGCTTCATTATGGTGATCTGGAACTGAACTGTAATGTCTCAGAGGTATGCCTATGTTCTTTGCCAGGCCAAAAAGAGACTGAATTAGAGACTGAACAGCTCAGTTAGGTCATGATGAAGCAGTTGAATAACCCTTCCCCCACTCTGTTTGTAATTTCAGCTTTTCAGTGTTCCATTCTTAAGAGTAGAACACCAAGATCACTAACTGAGGAAAGCCTACAGAACATGAAAACGACCAAAGGAAACATACAGGGAAAACAAAGAAAAGAAACTTGGAGGTCATAGAATATGTGAAGAAGAAAATATGTATGTATGTATGTATGTATGTATGTGTATGCACATGTGGGGACAGAGTCCCAGAGAGCAGTTTCCAGGCTCTCAGCCTCACGTGAAAAGGTGCTGGCTCCGGTAGTAGATGGCTGACAGCTGTGGCTAATTGACCGTCAGCTGTAACCAGTTAGCCAATTAGCCCCTGATATAACTGCCGTAGCTGCGTTGGTCGGTGGGTTGGTTGGCAGGCAGAGAAGTGGACAGCAGGTTGCAGGTCGTGTGACTCCAGCCTCCAGTGAGACTATAGTGGTATGACTCCCCTATCTATGGCTCCGTGGGTGTTCCTTTTTGACCTCACCATGTCCTGCGTTCTTATGTGGGGAGCGGGACTAGAGGCCCCGCAGGCCGCCCCGCACGACAGCACACAAACAGTATTTTCAAAGATCTAAGATACAATGAACCAAAACCAGAATGCTATTAGAGAACATTCAGAGAAGAAGAGAGAACTGTAGAAATTTAAAATCTGAGACCAGAAAAATAAAACACATTAGACAAATTGGAAGATTAAGTTGAGGAAATCTCCCAGAAAGTACAGCAAGAAGACATAGCGGGAAATTACAAGAAAAGGTAAGAAAATTAGAGAACCAGTCCTGGAGAACCTAACATCTGGATAACAGGAATTCTAGAAGGAGAACAGATGAGAAATCATTAAAAAAACAGTTCAAGAAAACTTCCCTGAACTAAAGCACAAGGTTTTCAAATTGAAAGATCCTTCCAAGCACCTGGTACAAGGGATGAAAATGGACCCTTACCAGGAACAAAACATTGGGACAACGGAATGCTATAAGCTTCATGAAAGATACAAACTAGTTGTATACACAAAAAGAACAGAATGGTATCTGACTTCCAAGTCAGCCTGGAAGTTATAAGCAAGAACGTTTTTCAGACTTCCCAGCAGCAACACTAGAAGCTTAATGCCTTCAAAATTGGGCCTGAAGGCTACTCAAGAATCCTATACCCTGTCAAAGTAGTAATCGAGTGTAAGGGTACAATAACATTTTCAAACATGCAAGGTCTCAAAATATTTACCTTTCATTTTTCCTTTTCAAAAGCTACTTGAGAGGATGTGCTTCACTAATATGTGGCAGTAAACCAAGAAAAACGGAAATAATGGGACTTAACTGGAAACAGATCTGACATAAGAGACAAAGAGAATCTCTAGGACACTGATGGAAGATAATAGCTATGAACCAGTACAGATTAAAGCAGATCAAGATGTCAGGATTTATGCACAAAAATATTTCCTATATTGATCAAGTGTCGTCACTTGATTTTAGTGTACTGCCTAAAATTCCTGCATCTTTACTGTAAACAAATGGACTTCTCAACTTTCCTCATCTGTCTATAGGCTATTGGGTTATAATTTTTTGTCCCTTTTCCTAGTTCTTTGGTTTTCCACACTCTAAACCAATTTCAAATTAAATTTTCAAATTTTCATCTAGTTCAATATTTTTAAAAAATTAAATTGGGTCTAAACTTAGAATACATTTTTGTTTGAAAGGTAACCACACTAAACTCAGAATTGAGTTCAGGAAAAAAAAAATGTCTTAAAAACTAGAACTATTTTTTATTACTCCTTTTTGAGCTAGTGTTCCCATCTTGGTTCCAAGGCCTCCCCTCCCCTTGGCAGCCGAATGTATACCTTTGCTAAGGATAGAATTAGTTTTCACTCTTGGAGACTCCCAGCCCCCCTTCCACCAGGTAGACGATCAGGGCTAGGTAACCCGATCAGGGCTAGGTAACCCGATCAGGGCTAGGTAACCCGTATCAAAGTTAACTCCCTTTTTCTCTAGAAAAAACAATTGGCCCATCATGCCTAGGAGAATCCAAAGGGCTGTTTCAGACTTTGCAGCTCAGTTTTGTTTTGTTTTGTTTTTCAAATTAAATTCTTGCCCAGCACAATCTCTTCTGGCCTGAATAAGCCAAGTCTACCTACTTTCCAGGTTTCCTTTTCTTATGGCTCCACTCTTAACTAGAAGAAAAGTCTTCCAACTCCTTCAGGTTTCTATTCCCTCCTGTCTGTATTTGTATTGAAGGAGTAAAAAGGATTTGTGGAAACAAAGTTTCACCTGGAAGAGTTTGCCAAAACCTTCCCCATAGGAGAGCTTCTCTCCCTTTCTCATTCAAATGATGGCACAGTGCTTCACGGAGCTGTTCACGGAGCTGTATTCCTCAGGCTCTTTTGCCCACCTTCTGGCTCATAATGGTAAATTATTTGCCAGAAATTAAACATAAATAAATGTTGTAGGTAAAGACGTGAAAGTTGGCCCTTTAGGGGCATGAAATCAAAGATAATAATAACAAAAACAACAGCTGAATTCTATTGTGATATGTTTCTCTTAATATATAATTTACAAATAAGTTACAAACTGTATAGTAGCATTTCATATAAAATATACACTTCCATCCTACTTGTGTAAAGTTGAATAGCATAAAGAGATACCTATGTGTATGAAAATGTCCTCATTTTGTTCCTAGCATTTTTAAGTCACACAAATGAACCCCCTGTCCCCACAAGGGTATACAGAGGAATTCTCTTGATGGATCACAACCGAAATTCCACCGATGACTGAGGGTTCTTTTGCATGGCTCTAATTTCAACTTGATAAGCTAATTTCATGAACAGGCATTTGCTACAGATTTATAATATTTTTTTTCTACACTTATTAACCCCACATTGACAGAGAATTTCTTTCTCAGGCATAGTCCCAGCTTCATAACCATAATCCCATGTTAGTTCTGTTCTTGCTTTCACATACCTAGAAAGTAGAAATTAAAAAAGTCATAAATTACCCTGAATAACTACCAATAAATCAAACTTGATTATATCAATTTTCATATTAACATTAACCAACCTAAAAATGTGATTTATTCTCTCTGACACCCACCAATTAGGAATGCTCTTTTATTAAGAACAGTCATTTGAGTTTTATTTCAAATCTACTAAGATCCTAAGTAAGAAGCAACCTGTCAATATCCATGAGGAAGGACATGTGTTTTGCACACAATAGAACCCAGTGATGTGATACGGCCTGCAGTGTGTTTATCTCCTGAATTGAACTGAGTGAGACCTGCCATCCTTACCCCTTTCAGGCATTAATTCTAAGAGGAAATAAGAATTAAAATTTCTGTTTAAAATTATGTTGATTAGGAAGTTTGGGAAAACTGAATATTCTAGGGTACCAGATATTAGGGGCTACAGCACATATCTTTTTGTTTTTCTTTTTTTCCCTATTCCAATATCCAGTTTGTTTCTTCCATTGTTATTTTTAAAGTAACAATTTTCAAATTAAATTATATAAAAAAATTTCAAACCTGTTGCTGAAGAATGCCACCAATGGAAAATTCCTGTCATGTGTTTCTACAAAAACATTCTGTACCAAAAGATTTGGACAACAACTATGCTGTTACAAAAAAAAAAAAAAAAAAGATAAAAACAGGTTAGATATAGCATAAAGTTTCATGACGTGTTCTTTGAAGCATTAGACTATCTTCTGTCTCTAACACAGCTCACTTATTTTTGTTTCTTTCCTTATTTTGTTGACTAATATGTAAAATATCATTTAATGTGTAAAATATAATAGTCACTACAATCCTGTTAATAGTAGGAACCCATTCAGAGAAGCCAGTTCCGACATTCATATCTTGCTGGTAGAAATGCAAAATGGTATAAACCCCTACAGAAGATAATTTGTCAATATTAACCTTTATTATAAATGCATTTATCCTTTGATTCAGCAATCTCATATCTGACAATGTGTTCTACAGAAACATCTGCACATGTATCTATGTGTAAGATTATTCACTGAGCAGTTTTTAACAGTAAAAGTTTAGAAACAACCTAAATGCCTATCTAAAGAGAATTGGTTAAATAAACTCTGCTATATCCACACAATGGAATTCAATGCAGCTAAAACAAAAACAAAAGAATTAGGAGCTCTCACTGTGTACTGACATGGAAAGATCCCCAGGGTATATTGTTAGTTTAAAAAATATGGTATAGGACAGTGAATACACTATGCTATCTTTTATGTAAGAAAGGGGGAGAAATAAGAACACATATTTATATACTTGTATTTGCATAAAGAAACACTATAATAAAAATGATTTAACTATAGAAGGTGTAGTGGGGGCAGGGTAAATGGAGGCAGAGTACTTCTCAAGGTATGTTTCTTTCTTTAACAAAAAAGTTTACTATGCAGACTGTATACAACCTGAGTTTTACATCATAGTTAAACGGGCCCTTTCGAAAGGGGAAATTGCTTATATTTCTTTTTCTGCTGAATACAACCATTATTTATCCTCGTTCCAAGGCTTCTAAACACTGATATTATTTCCTTCTATTATCAGCATTCTAATATTGTTCTGTTGGCTACTTGTGGCCATCTCCACACATTCATCTATTACCAGGTTCATAAAAGAATCAAATTCCCATAATACTCCTTGGACATATCTGCCACCATTTCATTTCAGTGATAACTTCCTGTTCATACATATTAAAATTTGGGCTGATAGGCTTTACTCATGGTGCCTACTCGGCAGGCTCAGAGCTACCTTGAAACAATTGTTTAGCTGTATGTATGTATGTATGTATGGCTTTTTATTTTCTTTCAATTTTTAAATCATGTAACTGTATTATCTATGTAGAAAATTAAACTGAAAAAAAGAAAGAAAAAGAGAATAAAAGGAAGGAAGGAGGGATAAGGGGGGGGGAAGGAGGGAAGGAAGGGAAGAAAACCTAGTTTTTCTCCTACAAACAAGGGAGGGACCTGGCTGGTGTGCTGATTGGGACAGTTGAAACCAACCCAATCATTCTGGGGTAGCCACCATTCAACATAACTGATGGGAAATAAAGCCTCGACAGTCCTTTGCTGGGGATCCTCTTTAATGGATCTCCTGACATGTTTGGCAATAGTGTAGAAGTTAAAGTGGAACAGAGAACAGCAGTTGGGGGATAGAGGAAAGGAAGAGGGAATTCTATTCCCTGTTTACCAAGTATTCTCCTACCCAGAAGAGAGAAAAAGAAACAAGCTAAATTAGCAGATTCACCTAGCAAGAAAAAAGCTCTCTGGTTTTAAAGATTTTTTTGTCTTAAGAATATTTTCTCTTCTGGTGGCAGCTGAATTACATGTTAAGATTATCATAGCACATAAATTTCAAACAATTCAATTGTCACATTTTAAAGAGGAACTGAGCTTATCTTAAAGGTCACAGGAAATGCCGACGAGAATCATGGGCCGTGCATGCTGCCCTTCCTTCACCTTGATTTTAAGAGCAAAGTCAAGGCTGCCCATCCCACTAATGTTCATCCCATAGGAAGGGAAAAGAGCTCTGACACAGGTCAAAGAGAAGAGTGAAGGCCGCATCTAGGGGGCAGTGTGCTAGAGCAGACCTCTCCAAAGGACCTGTGGGGGGAGGGATTAGTGTCCTCATTCTCCTTCCAGGGCTCCTCTTCCTTCTCCGGGGTATGATCAGCAAGCACAGGGAGCCCAGCGATCAGGGAGGCATGCAGTAGGGTCCGGCTCAGCTCTCCGTCGGGTGGTTCAGGGCTTCCACATGGTCCAGTTCCCCCAAGACAGGAGGAACTAGTATAATGACATTGGGACTAGAGATTGACGGGGACTTTTCCCCCCTGTAGGATTCCTGGAACTATACATTCTTTGATAACCATGTATGACAGGAAGCAGGATAGGCTAAAAGTCTAATGGGAGAGCCACAAGGTAACTCCAATTCTACCCTACACAGGAGACATGACCAATAATACAAATCACTCTGCTCATTATGAAGATGACAGGAGTCGTCAGTATCAATTAACTTGAAAATCAGAGGAATCATAAATATTTCTTTACATAAATGAAAATAAATCTCATTACATATATCCCAAACATACACAACATATACATACACAAACATACACAGAAAATGATTATGGCTTGGGAATAAAAAAAGGAATAGGATAGTTAAATGCAACATTCTGATAAATGTACTTGTTTTCTACACTAACCCACTAAATCACTCAAAACTTACCAAGAGTAAGTAAAACATAAATACCGCCAATTGATTTTTTTGAACCGTCAGAGGCATTTCTGAGTAAGACCTATTATATAAGACTCAAAAGAGAAACTTGTTCTATGTATCCCACTGTGATTTTTGGAAGTAACAAATCTTGAAAATCAATAAATATAAATGATTTTCTCACATACCATTTCTTACCATTTTCTTAAGCAAATGTTTACTATGTGTTAGGTACTATTTAAGCACTTTATACGACACATATAATTCATTTAATCCTATGAGTCAGTTATTATTGTCCCCATATTACAGAGGTGAGCAATGAGGCATAAGAGGCCCAATACGATGCCCAAGGTCATACAGGGGGAATAGGCATTCCAATCCAGGTAGTCTGGCTTTAGAATCTGGTAATCTTATTTGCTTTGTGATTTTGTTAAGAAGCACAGAAAAAAAGTTGTTTAGAAAGGTGAATCTCAGGCCATACTCACATTAAGGAAGCGGCCCACATTCCCTTCTTTTGTGGCATCCAGTAAAAACACATTTCCTTTACTGAACTTCTTCAAAGAATCAGATGCAGTAGTCTTGGTTTCACTTGGCAACTGTTTATCACAAAAGGCCTGCTGGTTTTGACATGCTGGAGAGTTTTTCTCTTGGGCTTTTAGTATTTGAACCTGAAACTCCTTCAGAGCATTTCGATTATCCGATGTGGTTGCTTGGTTACATCCGCCTTCGGGTGGCGTTTCTTCTCTACATTTAGTTGTATCTATCACGTCTGATTCAATCCGCAGATTGTCCTCAGAATCTTCTACTTGTTTTGAGCTTGAGTCCACTAATAAACATTTTGGAAGGAATTGTCAGGAAATATAACTGGCTGAGCAACAGTGCTGAAATTAACAATACTAAAAAAATGCTAGTTGTTTTAATTATCACTAATTCTTACAATGTATTAAGGGTGACAGTACTCCAATTTTACAAATGGAAACTTTGAGCTTCTAAGGGGTTAGGGGACTCACCTGACCCACAATAATAATGAGGTACGGTCACAAACCCAGAAATGTCTGGCTCCAAAGTCTGCCTTCTTTCTACTGTGTCAGTGCCTTTTTATGAATCTACATGTTGCTTCTTCCTGTTACTATATTTAATCTCTACTCCTTACAAATTGACTGACCTCTCTTCAACTTTGGAATCTGCATTTAAGTATATTCTAAACAGCTCTTACAGTGAATGTTTAAGGACCATGCTAGGCCTTTCACATACCTATGAAAGGCCTGAGAAGACCCTGAAGTCACCCTCTACAGTAACTGTATTATCGTGGGCTTTGTACACATTAGTGTTTGGTGTTTCTGCTAGATGACCATTCAATAGTTATACTTTTACAAACAATAATACTTTAGAAGATGAACTACTTAATCATTTTTCTTATCCAATAATGAAAATAATTTTTGAGAGTACTCAAAAGTATGAATGCATGTCAAATAAGTAATTTATTTTAGAAAGCCACTTGTGCCACCTCAGTGGCAGAAATAAATTGTATCTCTCTAAACTTAATGTTCTTGATTCAATCATTACTATTGCTGGCTGCTGTTCCTACCGTGTTTCCCTGAAAATAAGACCGGGTCTTATATTAATTTTTGCTCCAAAAGACGCATTAGGGCTTATGTTCAAAGGATGTCATCCTGAAAAATCATGCTAGGGCTTATTTTCTGGTTAGGTCTTATTTTGGGGGAAACACGGTACATGTAATCATACTTTAATCACCGATTACTTGTGAGCCCTAACAGTACACAACTGATTTTTTTCAGAGCCTGCTATATACATTGTAGTGGTCAATGAAAATGACAAAAAGAACCAAAAGTGATAGCACTCATTATGATTCACATGTATCAAATGGTGAAGGAAACCATAATATGTCATCCTAAAATATGCCTCTTTGACATAAGAATTCTTTTGAGCTAAAGGCAATTAAGCAGCAAATGCAGGAAAAGCTCTCTGCTTCCCCCTGTCGGCCTAACAACAGGACATAAATGTACAAAGGTGTCTCCCCGCCTATCAGGAAGGACAAAAATTCATCACCAGAGACAACTTTTGCCCTTTATCATCCTGGAGACTGAACCAGAGAAAGCTACATAACACACTTTACTAAGTAGCCCGTATCTCCCATTGGTTTCCCATATATTTGCCTTCCCACAATTTGCCACTCCTAGAGACTCAAGGGTCTTTTCTCCTTGCCTTGTGATGCCTTTAAAATTTATTGTTCTTTGTCTAAGATTCTAGATAAGCTGGAATTCTAAGCTATCTCTTGCAGTTACTCATCTCTGAGTAGAGCAGCCCCCCTTATCCTTGGGGGATACATTCAAAGATCCCCAGTGGATGCCTGAAACTATGGATAGTACTGAACCCTAAAAATACTGTTTTTTCCATAGGTATATACATACCTATGATAAAGTTTAATTTATAAATTAGGTATAGAGATTAACAACTATAACTAATAATAAAATAGAACAATTATAACAACATACTGTAATAAAAATTATGTGACTGTTGTCTCTCAAAATATCTTATTGTACTGTGAGTGCAACTCACCCTACTTGTGATGATGTGAGATGATACAACGCCTGTTTGATGAGATGAAGTGAGGTGAGTGATGTGGACACTGTGCTGTAACATTAGGCTACCGTACGGTTTACTCGGACACAATCACTGCCAATACCAGACAGTCAATCTCCGACAGTCAATCTGATCACTGAGATGGCTACCAAGTGAGTAATGGGTGGGTATTACAGAGAGTGTGGATACCCTGGGCAAAGGGTGATTCATATCCTGGGTGGTATAGAGTGGGACTGTGTGAGATTTCATCATGCTACTCAGAATGGCATGCAACTGAAAACTTACGAATATTTTATTTCTGGAATTTTCCATTTAATATTTCTGGGCTGTGGTTAGCAGTGATAACTGAAACCGCGGAAAGTGAAACAGTGGATAAGGGGACTACCGTATGTCTCTGTGTTACATGTACATGGTAATAAACTTCTGTTTTTGTCTTATCAGTCGGGCTTTAGTCAGCCTAATTTACAGGGCCCCAACCAGACAACTTAAGATGGGTAGGGGAAGAGATTTTCCTCCCCTACAATGGTGAAATAATTATAACACATAAATGCTCTTTCTTCATAGACCTTTTCGATCGAGGAGGTGCCTTGCCTCCCTTAATCTCCACCCCTAAGACCAGGGGGGTAATTGGGAGTGCAGATACAAGGAAACTCAAAAGAAGAAGAGGTAATGGCTGATCAGTTCTTCCAAAAGGGTCATCTCTCAGCAATGTCTCCCCACTGAGGAATATACTGAAATTCAGAAGTATCAAAATCCAGTTTTGTCAAGTTGTAATATTAACTATGGAAAGACTACTAACACTGAAATACCAGCATTCAGGGTAGCAATATTTTCACTGTTTGCTGAGCATCTGTGGGGACAGAGCCAGGAGTGCAGTTTCCCGGCTCTTGGCCTCAGGTGGAAAGGTGCTGGCTCAGGTAGTAAATGGCTGTCAGCTGTGGCTAGTTGGCCGTCAGCTGTAACCAGTGAGCCATTGGCCACTAATATAACTGCCGTGGCTACACTAGCAGCGGATGGTGGCTAGCAAGTGCGGATTGCAGTTAGCAAGTGAGGTAGATTGGCAGAGAAGTGGCCAGCGGCCTGCTCCCTGTGTCTCCAACCCAGCCGCCAGTGAGACTACAGTGGTATGACTCCCCTATCCATGGCTCTGTGGGTGTTCCTTTTTGGCCTCACCATGTCCTGCGTTCTTGTGCAGGGAGCGGGACCAGAGACCCTGCATGACAGCATCCCCTGCAGCAGCGCTGCTGGAATACTGCAAGAGAATGCTGTCTTTATTTTTAAAGGAGCCCCAAACAAAAACTTAGGAAATGGCTGCTGCAGAAATGGTTCCTAAGTCACAGATAACACTGTGGTCCATGTAGACGAAGAGTTGTCAACCCCCCTCTTTCTTGCCATACATCAGGTCACTGGTGGTATCTAGACAAAGGGTCGGCAAACTTCTTAAGGGGCCAAATGATAAATATTTTAGGCTTTTTGGGGCCACATGGTCTCTGTCATGATTATTCAGCTCTGTTGCTATAGCATGAAAGCAGTTGGACATAATATGTAAATGAATGGAGTGCACCTCTATTCCAATACAACTTTATGGACACTGAATTATAATTTTATATCATTTGTAAGTGTCATGAAATACTGTTCATCTTCTCAATTCTTTTCAGTTATTAAAAAAGGTAAAAATCATCTTAGCTCATGGGCCATACATAAACAGGTGGTAGGACGGATTGGGCCCACAAACCATACATAGTTTGCCAACCCCTGTTTTAAATAAGCAGAAACTTTTGTGATGAATGTAGCATGTTTGTTTTGGAGTCTGAGAAAATGAGCCACAGTTATTGAGCAAGAGAGACAAAAATGCAGAGGAAGAAGGCATAATGAAACAAGGCCTACTTTTTGTTTCCCTGGCTTTAGAGTTCAGATGCACTTGGGTTGGTTTAAATCCATCATCTTCAGAGGTGACATATTCCGAGGAAGCAAATCCCTTAAAAGAAAACAAGGAAGATGTCTTTACTTTCTAGGTTAGGAAAAAGGATTTAGCAGTTAGGCCTCTTTCATCAAGAGTCAATCTTCCTAGGCTGTAGCTATACATTAGTTTTGAAAGCCTCCAAACTGCTGTCTGTCATAAGGAAACTTCGGAGTGATGGAGCCCTAGTGGGCGTCAGTAAGTCCAGCCATAAAGACTATAAAGACTGTCAAGACATTCTTTAGGCATTAAAATTCAAATATATTTGTTTATATCCCTCAATTCTGATATCAGATGATAAATTTGGCTTCAACTATAAGATGTGCAAAGATAAAAATACTCTTTGGCTAGTTTCTACTTCAAAAAAAAGGTTACAGGACTTGCCTATCTTTATGCATTGTAGACACTGCAGTCACTTTAAACAACTTTTAAAAAGGGGCATCTGCTTAGCACAATGCATGGCACTCAACTAACTGCTCAGTAAATGCTGACCATTATTATGATTCAAGTACTACATAAATGGTCAACATTTATTGAGCACTTAGTTGAATGTCAAGCAGGAAGCTACACAATGTTTCTGATGGTTATCTCCTTTAATCCCCTTAACTGATATAGATACTCTTATCCTCATTTTACAGATAAAGAAATGGAAGACATGGAGATGTCACCCAGCTAGTAAGCTGCAGAGGTGGAGGTCAAACCCAAGTCTATGTGATCCCAAGTCCCAATCTTTTCATAATTATGCAATACTGAGGAGGTTCCTACTGCAGGTTAGTAGGCAGAGGCTAAATTTGTACACTACCCAGGGCAGAGTTTTTATTTTTCATCAAGAAGCCCTAATGTGAGCTACTCTTACGTTTGCCTCTGTTCTTTTTCCTGCATCTTTCTCTGCTTCTAAGTTACAGTCTCTGACTAGTTATTCTTCTCAGTTGAGACTGAAAAATGTACCTTCAAAGGCTATCATACTGCTTTCTGGATGTTATTTCATTAGCTTGCATCTTTTCTTTTTCACACATCTCACGACCTTATCTCCTTAGCCTAAAGTACTCCATTCTTTTTCTTATTATTTTTCTTATTATTATCAACTCAAATACTTTAGCTTCTACAAATTCTCAGAACTGTACAGATCTCCGTCTCAGTGGAACCCACTGTCAGATCATGACTAACATTCTCCTTAAGAATCTAAGTTGGCTTATGGGATCAAAACCAGGAGCTCTTAACGCTGTGACCAAAGACTGAAGTTCTCCATAGGATACAGTAGTCACTCAATAGTGCTATGTTTTCCTGAGGAGATGTATAAGAAAAGAAAAACAAAAAGATTCTAAGTTGGGAACATCCAACCACCATGGAGGAGACTAAGTCAATGAAACCTGGTCTTAACACTTACAGTACAGCCATCCGAAACAGTAAAAAATTATTAAGTAACACAAATTATTAAGTAACACAAACAATATGAACTAAGTAAAACAGAAATGTGAGATGTTCTCAGAAGGATTAATGTTCTCAGAAGGGCCCCATCTCCATTTTGCAGTTTTTACCATCTTTTTCCCATTGGGTTGAATAATGGCTATCTTGGCTTTCGGACTTCTAATAACTGAATGATACGGAATTCTTGAAATAGTGTTACATTTCATTTCTCTGAAAAGGAAAAAAAAAAGTTATTCTCTTTATTAGACCTTGAAATACAGATATCAATCTTACGGAAATATCCATTAGAAATTAATCTAAATAATAACATCTATGCTTACCCTTCCAATAGAAGGAAATATAATCATATTTTAAAGTCAATTATATTTTGAAGTATGTTAAAAAAATGAAGAAAATCTATGAAATACTCTGGAAATAGAATGATGATAGAAAATAAAAAGAACTGCAAAGTATGACATCTATAAAGAACCTGATTAGAGTCATAAAGTTTTTAAAGGTAAAACTCCAGAAATGGAGCACTGAAGAAATAAAGTATGTTGGCTAGATTTTAAAATGTAAGTGTCCTAGATTTCTCAGTGTTAAACTTAAAACTGTGAATCAAGTTTCTATGTAGAAGATGTAAAGGAGTGGGAGGGGTGTGGTGGGGAGTAAGAAAGAGAGGAAAGAGAAAGAATCACTCTTAACCAATAACACAGATGCATCTTGATTGGGTTCCTAAGATCTTACTTACGTAACAGGCTGTTTTGGATTTTTATTGAACTTAGGTGGACACTCTTCAGTCTTAGCACTTCTAGGATTTGTTTCCAATTCTAATGGGATAACTTCAACCTCACAATCTGCAACTTCTATTTTTCTCTTTTTTGAAAACACATTTTTCATAATATTTCCTTCTTTTCTATTTTCATCAACAGCATCAGGTTTCTCGGTGTTAGATCTGCTTAATAATCTTCCTAACAGAAAAAAAGCAAAAAAGTTTAATGAGACAAAAGATAATATAGTAATTGCTATCCAACAGAAGGGCGTCTCCTATTCTGCTGTGTTACTAAAGAAACTCGTGAGGTGTACCTTATTCCAGGATGAAGACAAACACGTTAACTCATCCTAGAAACTACTGCAAGAAAAAAAATAAAGACCAGTAAGAGATTTCATATCGTCCAGTATATGAAAAAATATAGGGCACATAAAAAAAGCTCTCTTCTGTTTTTGGTATAATGTAAAACAGAAGAGATTTAGCTATAATATAAAATAAAAATATAGATCAGAAAGCAATCTAGAAAATTAGAGAGGTAAACACTAGAGCCTTAAAATTGCAGCTTTTGTGTCTAGTTAAAAATGTTTTATTTAAAACCAATACTTTTTATAAAGTGACCTATTTAAATCTGTGGTGATATGTGCCTATTGTTCTCATATTAAGTCCTCGTGTAACATTAAAATCTTAGTTTAAAGTTTATGCATTTTTTTTAAGGGACTCAAAATTACAGTTACCAGGTCAAAGTTACCACCTGGGTCAGAGATACCTTAGTTGCAATTTCTAGCCATACAGATAAAGCCAATGATACTTGCTGGACACTATTTGGCATTTTGCAGGCGGCTGACTTTCATCAAAGAGTTATTTTGAGAAATGAGAAAAATGTCTAGGTAAGTTGTGTAGTATGTGTGTCTGTAAGTGGTATGTGGCAGGGATCCTAGTGTGACTGTTCTGAATTCTGATCATTCTTGCCCTAACTGAAGTGAACCTGGCAATTCAGAAGGGTTCCTGTAGTCCCAGCTGCCTCACTGCAAAGACTCAGTCCGGTACATTTCCTTGGGACCAGCTCCAGAGCCATGTTCCCCAACCTTTCTCATTTCCTGGTGCACACAGAGAATGAGCCTTTTTGCCTGATACTCTAGGGTAAGTGATGAAGACTACTGGAGAAAGATGTGTCTGGACTCGGGGCTGTGGCCCCAAAGAATCAGTAAGTCTACGAGTGTAACACACTGATCGGGAAGTTTTGCTCAGAATGTGGGAAACTCTCTCGAGTCTTTGAAATGGAGTGAGCTGTCTAAAGTCACTGCTTGAATCAGTACATGCAGGTATTTATTACAAAATTAACATATTAAATTCTAATAGCTCCAAACAGTAAACAAAGTAATCTCTGACTGATAATCTTTACCTTAGCAAGTTGGTCATTTAGTTTTCCTATTTAAAGTTTTCTTATCTTACCCAAAGCTCCTGTAGCCATGAAGACAAAAAAAAAAGAAAAATGTGCCTCACACAATAACCCGTTTTATCTCTGGGCTTTTCTTTTCTGGAACCTCTATCTGGTACCTTCTGGGCATCTCATCCCGTCAGTACTGCACTTCCCAGTCATGCTCCTTCCTCTGATGCTTCCCTGTGTACTGTTGCTCTTCTCCTTGCTCTAAGATCTCAATGGCCTTAGCTAATAAGATGGAGATTCAGAAATGTAGATCTTAACTGTAATACAGTAATTTGAAAATAAACCTGTGCTTTACCTGAATAAATGCAAACAAATGTCCCTTTGTCGATGTCATCTAGGCAGCGCACTCCCCATCCTTTCTTCTCGGTTTTAAACACCTGCAGCCTCACTTGAGGTCCATGCTGGACAACTCGGTTTTGACACATTCGTCGATTACACTTGCACAACAGGCTGCATTCATAAATGCTGCCAATAATACATGCAAAAGAAAATGAATCAGGCATCCTAAATTAAAACCAAAAGTTTATATTGCTACCTCACTAATAGTGAGGGAGACTGGCCAAGTCTGAAGAAAGTCTCCTAGAGCTAGACTGCCTGGGTTCCCATCACAGATCCAACATTTACCAGCTGTGTGATCCTGGATGAGTTATTTAAGCTCTTTGTGCTTCACTTTTCCCTTTTTAAAATGGGGAATATATGATAGTGCCTACCTCATAGGGTTGTTTCATGAAGAGTAAGTGACTCAACATTTACAAGGTGCTTGAGACAATACTTGGCACATAGTCAGTATTAGCTCTTTAAAATGTCAAGAAATGTCTAAGAAGGAAATGTGTGAGAGGGAAATGTCTACGAAGCAAAATATTGTTTATTTTTTAATAACCATGAAAGGTTGAAAATTCCCAATTCTTAGATAAGCTCTGCACAGGGTATTTTTTAATGCAGAAATGGCTGCTCAAATGCAAGGCTAATGCAAGAGGCGAAAGAGCCAGACTCAAAGCCGATGAGTGTTTGAGTATATTTTGCATCATACATGTCTACTCTCTGACTTCTATTTCCAAAAACAATATACAGGTTTGGTTTTTGTAATTCCTTAATTTAGATTTTGGTATAAAAAATTAAGATTTAACAACATCTATAAGACTAAAAGCCACAGTAATAAAGTACCCACATTCAAAGATATAAAAACCCTGCAACAAATCCTCAAGATATCTTACCCAGTAGGTATGTGTGTCTGTAGTCTTTTATGTTTATATCCAAAGGCTATTTTATCACTTGACAAGGGGCAAGTCTTAGCATTCCTTGCCGTCATTTGAAGACATGCACATTTTGTTCTAAAAGGAAGGCAATGAATGGAGAAGTTAGACTACAAAAGCACCAAATTAAGAGGCTGTCTTGATTAAAGTGTAAATGATATAGTAAATTAGCTGTCATCATTTTGTCTAGTTCTTCTTTGTCCTATGCATATAATTTAAAACATATAATCTTTAAAAAGTTAAACATTACAGATAAAACTAAACTCTCAAAACATTTGGTGCTTTATTCTTTATATTTTTAAATACACATGTATCTACAAACAATATATTGTACTACTTTAAAAAATTTACTATAGTTATTATCCTACAATGTGCTTTTCTCATTCAATATTGCTTTTTAGACCCAGTCTGTGTTATATACAAATCTAGTTAATTCCTTTTAACTTTTCCAGAGCATTTAGATATGCGTGCAATTATGTTGCTTAATTAAGTTGCTTCATATACAATTAAGTTGCTTCTAGGTAGTTTTCAATATAACAATGTTGCAATGAACATCCTATTAGACACATGTGTAAGCATGTAGCTTTCAAATACTTTTGACTATGACCCACAGTAAGAAAAATATTTTCTTCACCATCCTATACAAGCATACATATTTACATGTGTATATATCTATAAACTGAAACAATAGCGGCATGAAACTTTATCCATATTGTGTGCGATACACGGGTATTTTTTTTTGCACTATTTAATTGAAAAAATGCTAGTTATAACCCTGTAAATTATTTTACATCCCACTAAACCTATAGCTTGGAAAACAATGCTCTAGATATACAAGTACTTAAAAGTACTACTGCTTGAAAATAGGTATGCATGTCTTCAATTGCTATCTAATTGTTTGAACATCCACTCCTGTCAAATGACTCACTGGCTTGGTACAGAATTCTACTTTCACACTTTCCTTCAGCATTTTAAGCTAATATGCCTCTTTTTTGTTCTATAATTTCTGAGAAAAGTGTGTTATCAGTGTATTTCTCCTCTTTCCTGATAGTGTTTGAAATTTACTCTTTCCCCTAGATACTGTTTAAGTTGCATTGTGATAGTTCGATGCACATTTTTCTTATTTGCCCTTCCTAGTACACAGTAGGGTTTTTCACTCTAAGGACTTCTGTCTTTCTTCAATTCAGCTATTATCACTTTGAATGTTGCTATTTTCTGCATTGCAGATGTATGCTGCAGTTTCTCATTTTATCCTGCATATTTTTTAATCTATTATTTTCCCCATACCTTTCTTTCTGCATTCTGAGAGATCTCTGTTTTACCTTGCAATTCACTCATTCTTTCTCCAGCTATACTAACGATCGTATGTTTTATTTCCTATATTTCCAAATAGTTCTTTTTCACATATGCCCTTTAAAAAACTAATCTCCTTTTCTTGTTTTATGGATGTTAATCTCCTTGGGCATTTTAAACATACCTAGTGTAAAGTCTCTTTCAATCAGATTCTACATTTATCACTGACTCTTCGGGTGTGAATGTTCCCATTCGTTGGAACTCTAGTTCATGGTCCTACACACTTTGTGTGCTGTCACTGAAATCATACCTTTGGGTGGGTTTACTCCTGTGTGTTCCAACTATATATAGTCAAGTTATTCTTTTAAAAAAATCCCTTAAACTAATCATAAAGTAGAGTAAACACTGTCCAACAGTCAGTTTTCTTCTCTAGCACTGAAAGAGATCGGGCTTGGTCAGATATAATTGGTTATATTTAGAGGCAATGTTTAAAAACAAACTTATTTTTAAACAGAATTAAACTTGGCACAGTGACAGTTGTTCTCTATGACAGGCCTAAAGGAACTGAGCCAAACTGAGGTAACAGCAGATTTATATATATCTCGTTTCATACTCAAACTTAGAGAATGGTGAAAACTACTATTTATACTATTTAAATGTATTTCTCTATCTCTCTCATTATTTTGCCTAGTATGAGAAGCTAAACTTGCATTAAATTAAATGTTACATATAACGCAACTCCATTCTATACACATGTATATATACCTACAAAAACATGTATATTACACACCCTTAAAACAAAATGGTTTAAAAGTTCTAATATATTAGAACATGTTTTCCCTTTTTTTATGGAATGTCAATAATTATGATCAAGAGAATACTAATTATAAGCACCATTAATTTTCTAAAAACGTTGCAAGGAAATAATTTGTAAAAGTAAAATACAACATATAACATAGAGGTTAAGAGCATGGATTCAAATCCTGGCTCTTTGTTTGCCCTATGACCTATTGAGTTGGCTTCTCAATTTCCTCATTTGTAATAGGAAAGTATATTACTTACTACCTCATGGAGTTTTGTGAGAATTAAATAGGAAAATGTATGTAAAGCACGTGTCACAGTGTCTAACACTGTTCATGGCATTAGCTGTAATTGTTGCTATTGGGATTATGGTAGTAGCTTAAAGGAAACACTCATCCTTTGAAGAAACAATTTTCAAATTACTGTAATAACTGAAGAAGAGTTTTCTTTCCCATTGCTAGTGAGAGAGTGATTTTTTCCGTTTTAGACTCTTGGTGAACCGAGTTTTAGATAGACAGACAGACAAATTGATACACAGCAGGACTCCTCTGGAAGTACTCCTACATTCAGAAGATTTTTTTGAAATGCCATGTTTTTCTACTCACATGTCTATGCAGCCCTCAGAACAGTCACATGAATCAGTAAACATGTTGGAAAAGCTGTTTAGATAATACGCTCGTGGCCACATAGTCTTTCTGTACTTAAAGTATGGAAGCTTTCTATTGTCAATTTCATTACAGAAAGAAATGGGCACCGACTCCACTCCATTGCTAATATCCACATCAGAAACAATTTCTTCTTGCTTTGGGTAATTCCGAGTCAACTGAACATAGGTATTGAAAGAAAAGTTATCTGTAAATAAAAAGTTACACTCTGTCTCAAGCAGGTAACGAAAAACTTCCTCCATGTTTCGTAGACTCCTTCCACAAGGGGTTTTATAACTCACGTGGAGCGCTGAAGAGTGAGAGTTAGTCTTCGCATGTCGTCTTTGGAAGTGGCATTTGATTGGTAGCTGTAGAGGGTTTTCTCCCTTGAAGGTTTGTGGCTTTTTCATTAGACAGGCATCAGAGCAGTCATGACTTTGGTAAGATAAATTCAGAGATGATTCTTTTTCTCTAAAGTCTGCAGCTTTATTTTCCAGAGAGAGAATGTCCTTATTTTTTGTAGATCTGTTTAAAATTCATTATTTATTAGTATCTCGAATTTATAGTACAATTGCCCATCTGTAAAAAACACTAGACACTAAGGTGGTTATTGTTCCCATTATTTTCTTCTTAGATAACACTAAAATAAGCCAGATTCTAAAATAAACATTTCACTATGTTCTGCAACCATATAAAGGTATGCCTCGAGGGATTTTTTTTTTCCCTGCAGACATCCAATATGTGGTGTTTTTTCCAGCACCACTTCTCCAACTGGCTGGCCAATAATTTGGTTCAATTCTGACACTACCAACCTGGAGTGTGCGTCAGATCATACAAGTGCAAGGGCTCAGTCCCACAAGACTGTCTCTACTTGATATAAAAATACAAGTCCCAGATACCCATAGTCCTGACCCATAGTCCTGAGGTACCCACAACCCCCTCCTCAGCTTTGACAACTTGCTAGAAAGACTCACAGAGCCCAGGAAAGCACTTTAATTAACTACTATTACCAGTTTATAATACATAATAGGATGCAGGAACAGCTGAATGGAAGAAATGCATAGGGAAGGAAAGTGGGAAGGGGCACGCATGCCCTCTCCATATGCACCACTTTCCCAGCCCCCCTAAGTGTTCACCAACCAGGAAGCTCCCAGAACTCTGTGGTTTTGAGATTTTTATGGAGGTTTCATTACATAAGCATGACTGATTAAATCACTGGCCACTGGTGATTATTTCAATCTCTAGCCTTTTTTTCCTCCCTGGAGTTGGAAGGTAGAGATGAAAGTTCTAAGCTTCTAATCAAGGTTCAGTCTTTCTGGCGACCAGCCGCCATCCTGAAGCTAATTAGGAGCCCCTCACCAAGAGTCATTTCATTAGCACACCTAAGATACTCCTGTCACTCAGGGGGCCCCAAAGATTTTAGAAGCTATGTCACCAGGACAAAGACCAAGAATCTTTCTTATTATAGTACAACCCAATTTCAAAATATTCCGGAAAGCTGTGGTTACAGAGGTAACATTTTGCTACAGCACCTAGCAAATTTAGAGTTCATTTAGAACATGCACTCAATGAGTGGGGAGGAAAGTGACATCTTCAGGCATGCTTGATTCTACCCTTTTGCCTGCAAAAAGCAGTAAAGGCTAGTTAAAAAATAGTGAATTCATCAAGAATTCTTCACACTGTGTTTGCCTACAACAACTGCACCAACTGAATTTTTTCCCCACGGTATGTAATCCACCTAGCATCATACTGATACATCTGAAAATGGTAAACTGACAGGAGAAAATGGGGAGGTTATTGACTTTAAGGAAAAAAAAAATTTGTGAAAAGATTCCATTATGTGTTTGGAACTCAAGTTTTAATCTTTCATAAAGAACCTCGGTTTTGTTTTGAATACTATGTTTGAAATACATAGTATTTCCTATCTTTAGGTGTCTTTATTATAAAAGTAAGTTAGGTATTTTAGAGACATTCTGACACTCACTATATAGAGCAGCACTGTCCAAAAGTACTCTCTGCGTTGATGGAAACCACTCTGCATCGGTGCTGCCCAATGTGGGCATGGGTAGCCTCTAGCCACGTGACGACTGAGCACTTTTACATGTGGTTAGTGCAACCACATTCACGAGAACTGCATTCTACATTTTATTAATTTTAATTAACTCAAATTTAAATAGCCACATGTAGCTAGTAGCTACCACACTGAATGCACAGATACGAGGTTCCTCGTCCTTTTCCCAGCTGTACAGTAAGCCTCTGCATAAATTCCACAATTTAACTAGTCTTCTATCATTTCCAACCTTTTGCTATTATAAATCATGATGTAATGAATAACCTTGTACGTAACAATTTCATACGTGTACAGATATAGCTGCAGAACTACATTTCCAGAAGTGAAAGTACTTGGTCACAGAGTGAATGGATTAGTAAATTCGTTACAATTGCCAAATTGTTCTCCATGGGATCAGCCCCTATAGCAATTTATGAGAGACCTGCTTTGACGGAGACTCATCAATCAATGGCTCTTGATGCTTTTGGATTTCTGACAATCTAATAAGTTAAAGATACTAAGTTTATTTATAAGTCTTTTGATTTTGGAAAGTTTTGTTTCCATTGTTTTTCTGTTACTACTTTGATGAATATCCTCATACATAAACTCTTGACCAAATTCCTGACTATTCCTTTAAGAGGAATGACTAGTTCAACAGGAATATGTATTAAAAACACCTTTTTATTAATAAAACTTTCAAAATACACATAAGTGTGTATTTTTCTCATAAAAAAGACTGATATGTTGGATCCTCATGTACTTGTGAGAACTGCAGAACTCTCAGCACATAATGACTCCGGCCTAACGTCTGACCTAAAAGACAACCAAACTCTAGCAAGGCTTCGAGCAGCCCAAGGCCAGGTCTCTAGGATGACCCTGGCACCTCAATAAAATGCCTTCCTGAGAAAGTTCAAGGCTGCTAGGAGAATTTACTGTTTCTTCTAGCCAACACCTGAAGATAAACCCCTGAACTCCCTTTCTTAGAACATTTACTAAAAAGGGGCTTAAAATTGTGAATCCATCCTCAGTCCCTCTGAGGGATACATGTATCTCCTACAACTCGGATGTCTTTCTCAAGGACGTGAAAGCCATTCCTTCGCAAGGCAATCATCAGGAAGGATAAGGCCTCTGTCTTCCAGTCTCTGTGGGAGGATAGAATCCTAACTTGGATAATTGCCCGCTAGCACACAGCTGGCCTCACGGATATGCACACTCACCAATGCACTGTCATTTTTCACTTGAGCCCCTGATCTCTCTCCCTCCCTCATTCCCCTTTAAGAGGCCAGTCACCTCAGCACAAATTGGAATAGCTCAATTCTTTCCCCTATTGTCAGTAGCTACTGAATAATCTGTTTTCACTGCTTTAACCAATGTGTTTATCTTTGACACTTATTACCAAAATTTGATAATTATCAACATTTTACCTATTTTATTTCATTTACTCTCCCCAGCTCTTGCCCCATCTTGAAACACACTGTTTTAAAGCAAATGCATTCCTAACAAATGTTTTAAAAACATATAATCTCAAATGGCCCATTTTCTCCTTTCCTTTATTACCTTAAAATGTGTTTTAATCAGAATTCAAACAAATCCCATAGATTGTATTTGATTCAGATGTCTTTTATGTCTCTTTAACCTTATTAACAGTGCCCCCCTTCACTTTATGACATTTGTTTGTTGCAGTTCAGTAAATTGTGTCGTTTGTCCTGTAGCATTTCACACATTCTGGAATTTGGCTGATGCTTTCCTTGTGATGCTGTCATTTAACGCATTCCTCTATCTCTTCTATTTTCAGTAAATCAGTAGTCATTTCTAGAAGCTTAACTAGATTCAGGTTCAGTTTTGATGATGGTGGGGGCTGAGTGTAATAATTCACAGGTGGTGCTATGAATTTCCCATTGAGTCAAACAAGGTGACTCACAATGTTTGAATATTCACTTTTAGTGATGCTAAGATTTATAAATGGGTTTGGGTGTCTTCAGCCAAGTCCACCCATCTGAAAGCGCCTTATGAATCTTTCATCACATGACAGTGTTGTCGTTTACTCATGTCTAGGCCAGGGCTATTTAAGGTGTGGGGTGGCCCAAATGGTTTGCTACCAATTCATGATAAGTACAAAAATCGAAAGTTGCAAAAGTTTAGAAACTTTTACAGCAATTTAACATTGCCACAACATTTTTTGCATTTCACAAGAGTATCGCTCAGTAAATTGGAAGTTTAAAACAAAACACCTGTTCTTACCAGTTAGTTCGAGAGCACTCCCTAAGGCCACTTTCTTCGGGGGTGGGGGGTTGTAAAAATAACAATCTTATTCTATCATTCCTAGAATTTTTCGGATGGAATTCTTTTATAAAGAAGAAATTTCGTCATCAACTCTTAGGTTAACCTGAAATACGGTTAGTACAGGAAAGGCAGGATAAATGCTTAATTCTTTCTCTTTGTTTACTAGTATTCAGAATGAGTTGTATCCTAGCAACTACCAGAATGACCGATTATTTTTAAATGTTGTTATGAACCCATGGGTTTTTATATATTTAATATATTTAAATCAATCACAGTGATTATTCCTTTTGATGTTTAAATTGTGCCCTTTTTGTTCAGTGGGAGCTCCTTCAAGTTTGCTCCTGCATCTTTCAAACAGGATAGGGTTTTTGCTTTCTGTCACAAGATGTCTCAGATTTGGAATCAGCCATTTCTCTAAAGGGACTATGATTCCATTTAATGAGAAATGACATTCAGAGATCACAATCACGGTGCAAGGAAGTACACATATTTTTTAATCAACACAGACTGCCAAATTGCTTTCCAAAAAGCCTGGGCCAATTTACACTCTTAGAAGCATGTATGAATGCTGATCTAATTGAACATTATTTTTAACATTTTAATCAAATTGATAGATAAAAAGGAGTATTTCATTACCACCTTAATTTGTTTTTCTCTAAATAATAGGCAGTTTGAACATAATTTCATGTTTATTGGACTTTTATTTTTCCTTTGGTGAACTGTCTATTCATATGCTTTGTCCATTCTCCTATTGGGGGTTCGTTCATTCATTCATTCATTCATTCATTCATTCTTCCACCAAAGATTTCTTGAGTACTGGCTATGTGCCAGGTGCTACGGAAACAATGTGAGCTCCGTGATCTCGAGAAGTTTACATTCTAGGCAGAAAACTAAGTACTTATAATAAAGTATAGATAATGTTATGAGTAAAGCAATGATACATAATGTCATGGAAAGATATCTAATCGTTATTACTTTTCTGTTTTTTAGGGTTCTAAATTAATTTTTCTATGGTTTGGGAGTCCAAACCATCTGGGATTTTGATGTACCATAAAAATCTAACTTAAATTTTCCAAATGATATCCACTTGTTCCAGGGTCATTTATTAAATAACAAGTCCTTCTTTTACCTGGGGACTTCTGACTTACTAACTTAATCATATCTCATACAAATACATAAAAATGTTTTCTTATGTCCTAGGTTTATTCTGTCTCTTGATCCAACTGTTAATTCTATACCAATCCCAATATATAGAAAAAAATAATCATTTTTTCCATTGGTTAATGGAACATTTTGGTATCTGTTAGGGCAAGTTCTCCGTCACAATTTTTCCTTTTAAACATGTTCTGTTTTCCAACCTTTTTTATCTTTTGAGATTAAATTTATAATCGCTTGCCAAGTAAAAAAAAAAAAAAATCCAAGTGTCTAGATGTCATATGACATTAAATCTGTACATTTGGGAAGAATTTACATTTTTATAATATGCAATTCTCCCATCCAGGAACATGGTGCTTTACCCATTAAAATCTTCAGTTTTAATTTTCTTCACATATATTTCTTGTGATTAGTCCCATTTATTTTACTTTCGGTATTGTGAGTGAGGACTTTATTCTGTATTTTCTAATGGTATAAACTTCCATATTTTTATTTTATGTGACTGTGTTCCTATACCCTCTTTTTAGCTTAATAATTTTACACTTGAATCATAGATTTTTTTACGTAGATTACCTACAAATAATTTCACTTTGTACATTTCAATAATAGTTATTTTCTTTGATATTATATTGTACTATCTAGAATTTCTAGAAAAATACTGAATAACAATTATGACAGCAGGCATTCATTCCTGTGTTAATCTTTATTTAAGGGAATGGCCTCTAAAGTTGCATCAATATAAAGGATGTGGATGTTAGTTAGAGAAATACATTCTCTATCACATTAAAAAAAGAGTTCTTTATTTCTCATAGATGGTATTGACTTTTTTAAATCTTTGAGAATTTCTTAAGACAAGCTTTTTCTCCAAAGGTCTACTTCTGTAAAATAACAGATTTCCTAATACTAAATCATTCTTGCTTGACTAATATAAACTCTATTTGGTGATCTCATTCTTTTATTTTTCTTGATTAGAATCGCTACAGTTTTACTTAGAATCTCTATATCCGTAATAGTGGTATTTAAACATTTTAGGGCCATGAGCCATTTTGACAATCTGATGAAAGCTATGAACTCTCTCCCTAGAAATATACTTTTAACATAAAAATTTGCATACCACTGAAGGGGCTGCACAGCTCCTAGTGTAAGGACTCCTTTATTATAATTACCTCCACACTTAGATGACTTCCCCACTGCCATTTCTCCTATTGATAAAGTGCCAGGTTCCTTCCTCCCACTTTTTCTTATAAAGCATCACAGTGTACTCTGAACTCTGGGCACTTCTACTTACTTGTCTACTTGAGATATACCTCCCCTTTATTTTGTTTCATTCTGTTTTTACTGTAACAAATTCTCTTAGGCTCTTATGGATTTTTGTTCTTTGTTCTGATATAGGCTACTCACTGTAACATGAGTTATACAGCTACAGTATTGTATAACCAGTAACTGTTTCATTTCCCTTTTCAACTTGCCTTAACCAAATAAATTGTTTCACACTGGTTTCTGTGGCATCCTCTTCTCCAGATCTCATTATGTGATTTCCTCTTTTATAACTATGATCTTTTTTGTTCCCATTTTGCTTTTCTGGGGGGAGAGGAATATAAAATACCAATGTGATGACTCAAAAGGTTCTTCTCTGAAAATGAAGGGATTAACCCACCGTATATAAGAGAGAAAAGTATCTGGGTTACTCTTAGTTCTTAAACAATAACTAATAATTCTACAGTAGTTTACAGTATACTTTCATATAATTTCCTCATGTGACAGTAAGTACAGCTCCAAGTTACCACTTTGCCATGTGTAATGAGCACTTTTCTGCCCAAATTTGTGAGGAAAAAATAAGGATGTGCATTATACATGGGTTGTATTAATTCCATATCTATATAAATGTTTCTAATTCTTTTATTTATGCTTATGAGTTAAAAGTGTAACTCTAGAAATCAATAACGATATCCATATGCAAAATAATACCCTGGAATATGATAATTGGTTTTGTTGAACTTACAACAAACTTGCAATGACAAATTTGTTACCGGTACATAAAATTTCTTGTAGCTTGTGTCTGTTCTTGTGTTTTGTAATTATTTGTTACATAAAATTTCTTGTACCATATATGTTAAAAATGCTAAAATTCCTTTATAATACAAAAAACAAGTACCTAAATATAAATAAAAATTTAAATTAAAAAATTAAAATGAAAAGATTTTTTTCCCCTGAAAGTTTGGGCCAAAAACATGGGTGCGCATTATACACAGGAGTGCATTACACATGGTAAAATATGGTAGTTATTAGTAGAACAATACAAGGGTGCCAAAAAAATGTATACACATTTTACGAAAGGAAACAACTATATTAAAATTGTAATACTTAATATAAACCGATAACAAAAGACGAATACAAGCCACGTTTGACTTTTGCAATTACAAGAGGTGCTCAAAATAGTTACCATCAGTGTAATTTTAATACAGTTGTTTCCTTTAACTGTGCATACGTGTTTTTTCTTTTTTTCTTTTGGTACCCTCTGTGTATCATTAGAACAATTTGAACTAAAATTTGCAATAAATTCAGTAAAATCTGTAATTTGGAATTTAGAATTTCAACAAAGTTAGCCAACCTGGCTTAAAAGTGGTTTCCTGGTGACTAATTTAATAAAAATTAAGTGAGAAGTATGTTTTTATATTTAAGAAGAGTTAGAAAATAAACAATAAAACATGGAAATGAAACACTGATATGGACCTCAAAAATGATTCTTTATGCCTCACTTCATAAAACAAATGAAAGAAAACCAACTTACTACAAAAGTCTCAGGTGTAAAGTAACCTAATTTCCATCCCATTTTATGGGGACAAAAGTTTACTTTCTTATATGGATGAATATATATTACTGGAAAAAACAAATGTAAAGGAAACCAATCTTATGCATAGTGTTATCAACCTAGTTACTGACCCCCACAAAAAAATACTGGAGGTAAACAAAGAATAGGTAGGTAAATATGGTGATCTGGTATTGTCTGCACCTGTTTGCCAGCCTCTGGGTAGGAGCCTCTCAGTTGTATATGGCTTGAGAACTGTTTTGTCATTAGACACCTTGAACTACAAGGCAGAGCATGGCTGCAGAGACTGCCAATTGATGTCCCAGCTTTTAGCAAGTCTGAGATATACAGTCATTTTACCCTTTATGACCTCTGAAAGGGCATACTTTCAAAAATAAATGTGAAGGCTATAGTAGACACATCTTTGGTCATCTTCTGAAAGGTGGACATTTTAATTTCAGAGTACACAAATCTGTCTGATCATGTATTCATACTGGGTGATTTCTAACCTCTCAAAAATTTATATTAAGATATATAAAGAATATCATGAGGTAACACTCAAACAAGAAGATCATGTATTGTTCAGCTGGGGCAGCCTATGTCAGACTATGTGGGAACAGAAGAACTAATTGATAACACAGAGAGAAGTAGATAGATCTAAGCAATGAGCACCTTGACCTCAGGTACTGACTTTCTAGTTTCAGTTCTAGTCCCTATACGGCCTGCTGTGTTACATTTTTCTGTTCTTGAACACCTATTTTATTTATGTGTGTGTGTGTGATTGTGTATGTGTGTGTTTAAAAAAAATAATCCCTTTTGGGTGTCAGTGAATGTCATATGAAAAGCCAAACGGCTTAAATTCACACCTGTGTCTTTTAGCAGTGGGGCAAGCCCACTTTCACCATGTGTGTTAGCCAAAGCTGCACACCTGCTATAGTTCTAATAACTTCCAATACTTAAGCTGACTTGAGTAGATAGATGTGTTCCTGAAAAACCAAAGTACTTGGCTAAGAAAAAGAATTAAGCCAGGGTTCCTAACATCACAAAAGTACCTATCTTTGTCGAAGAATCACCATTGGAATAAATTTGTGTTTACATATACCTACGTCGTAGCTCACTTATATGGAGTAAAATTAAACTCCAGAATAAAATACATAAAGCCAGTTTCCTGTCAGACCTAAGATTTTCACTCTGGTTTGCCATTGACAAATTGTATGACATAGAGTAAATTCAGCTGGAGTTTGAGAACCTGTGGCTTAGTCACCATTTAGTTGCCAGTTTATGTGACTACTGGCCTACTAGGGGTTTAGCTTCTGTAAGCAAAACAAGTAATCAACTCATGATCTTCATAGGGAAATACAAAAAAAGATCATTTAAACATAATTCTGGTCAAGAATGAAATGTGGCCTTGGAATTCGTAATGGCTATGGAAGGAAATCCTGAGCCTAATTGGACATGTCCCTTCATATGAGACGATCTCAGAAAGTTCAACTCAAAGTTAGGTATGATCTCATGAACAAAGCCTCTGAGTGGGAATATAGTAATAAGAATTGTAGGTTCTGAGGAAACCAGATTCTGATTATGCAATTACAAATAATCCTAATGACATGGGAAAGCAGAGAAGCCAATTTAGTTTCTCTAGCAAGCTCAGGTTTTTAAAAGAATATGTACAAAATAAAGAGAGAAGACCAATTATGGATATAAAATATTGATATAAAACTATAAGAAAAGTGTCACAGGGGCCGGCCTGGTGGCTCAGGCGATTAGAGCTCCATGCTCCTAACTCCAAAGGCTGCTGGTTCGATTCCCACATGGGCCAGTGGGCTCTCAACCACAAGGTTGCCAGTTCAACTCTTCAAGTCCCGCAAGGGAGGGTGGGCTCCGTCCCCTGCAACTAAGATTGAACACGGTACCTTGAGCTGAGCTGCCTCCCAGATGGCTCAGCTGGGTGGAGCATGCCCTCTCTACCACAAGGTTGCCAGTTCGACTCCCTCAAGGGATGGTGGGCTGTGCCCACTGCAACTAGAAATAACAACTGGACGTGGAGCTGAGCTGTATCCTCCACAACTAAGACTGAAAGGACAACAACTTGAAGCTGAACGGCATCCTCCACAACTAAGATGGAAAGGACAACAACTTGACTTGGAAAAAAGGCCTGGAAGTACACACTGTTCCCCAATAAAGTCCTGTTACCCTTCCCCAATAAAAAAAAAAAAAAAAATCTTAAAAAAAAAAAGTGTCACTAAGGCACTAAGACTACTAAGAACTAAGGTTTCCAAAAATGTTAATAAAACAACAAAATTTTTAAAGCTATGTTTGAACAAGAAGACAATCTGTTAGGGGGAAGACTGTATAAGGTTAACTGATGAGAGAGAGAACGACAAGCTCAAAAACAATTTGCCTTTTTCTTTTCTATCTATAGTATAGCCAGCCCTCAAGTTGGAAAGACCAGACAAAAATGAAAAGAAGAAACTGAAGTCTGTGATAGTTAAAAAGGGTCGGTCCTAGAATGCTAGTTTAATTAAACATATTTAAGATTCCAGGCCCCAAGAAATTAAATCTCAAGATCTTGAAAAAAGTTTCAAATACAAATGAAAAATGCAAAAATGCTGCCCTGATTTTTTTTTAAAAAGGTAACATTCCACACAGTACAGAATGGGTAGCTTATTCTGATCCCTAAGCAATTCGAGAAAAGAGAATCAAGCATATGACTTTTAAATACTTACGATTTGAAAAGCCATCATGGACTAGGTAAGAAAAAGTTCAAATTAACCTAATTCTCTTTTTTGATAAGATTTGCTAAAAGTTTGGTAACGACATAGAATGCTATAGTAGTGAACCTTGACTTCTCGTGATAGTCTTATAAAACAGAAATGTAGGTGAGACAATGAAAGAGGTAAATAAATTCACAGTTGGTTGAACAATTCTTTCTGAAGAGTAATGAAAAGAGGTCTCTAGTAGTGAGCTATAATAAAGACTAGAAAACTTATTTAATATATTTGTGCAAGATGAAAAGCTAGAGTGAAAATATAACAGATAAGAGATTCAAAATTCCAGAGGACTCTGATAAGCTAGGATAATGAACTTAAAACCAAAGAGGAGGCACTTAACAAGAATAAACTAAGTCCTGCATGTAGGCTTAAAATTATCTAAATATAAGATGGGGGATAGTGTGGTGGTCACTTATATGAAAAAGAATCTTATATTTTAGTGATTTAGAGTAATTGAATTTGTTTTTTAAAAGGTAATGAAATTTTATGTTGTACGTATATCATATCCTATATCAGAAGGTCAGAATTTAGCTACTGAAATGACCCGTTAAAGAGTTTTAAAACTGTACTTAGCTTTCTCTGAGGGCATTTTAAAATAAGTTTTATGAGTCTTTCAGACTCAAACTACAATGACATCTCTAGTATTTATAAATGCAAATCACATATAATAGTGCCAATCCACAACTCTCATAAACACTGACAAGAAAAAAAAAAGAATTCTAAGTTGACTTTTTTTTTTTGTCATTTTAATATGTAGCTAAAAGGACAATCAACTTGGTAACTTTCTTTCTAAAGACACTTTTTGATTTTTGAAATTCTGTTCCTTGCGCTCCCAGAAAACGTTTTCAGAAACTTTAACTAGTACTTGAAAGTTTTAGTGCAGGCATTATCTACTAAAAATAAAGATTAAATGTGAGAGTACCAGATTTCCTCTTATACAATTCTACTTTATGCTAAGAAATCTTTACTGAAATCAATGGTAGAAGAAGAAAGAAAACGTCAGAAAAATTTCACCTATTCTCATAAATTTTCTGATACTAATTTAGAGCTGTTCTGCATTTAAAAAACTGAACTCATACTGAAAGAGATACTTTGATCCTTTTTAATACTACTCTATTTTAAAAGAAATAATCAGGGAAAATAATTTTCTAGTTAAAAAAGTAATCAACTTGGTAGGTTTCAGTATGTTAATAGTATACACAAAGACAAGCTAAATTTTAATTAAAAGACTTGACTACCTAGGGATATTAACAAATAAATAACCTAGTAAGGGACTCGTGAACCTTTATCCTACATAAAATACTAAAATTTACAACTTTTAAAGCATTTGATGGGAAAGAATTGTTTTTTATATACATAGTCTACCTGTCAAATGATTTCCTGGAACAAAAGCATTAACAATGTAAACGAATTTAATTTATATACATACAGAACTGTACAGTCTTCTGGAAAGGAGTCTTCATATGACGTAGAGGGCAACGAACTTGATTTGTTTTCCTGTTCTTTCTGGGTCACAGGCTTATGATCTATATGGGAAAAGTACAAAAGTAAATAACAAGTATGCCAAGTTAAAAAATCCTTCACTGTAATATCTAAATAATATCTTTATTGACTAGAGATATAAGGAGCCCTTAAATGTGTAAACATACTAAAATTTCAAGATGGAGTAAAAAAATTAAGTGTCAATATTTTAAAAACATGAGACAGAATGAAAATAAAACTTAGGATGGAAGAGATTTCTAATGCAGAAACTCTAATTTGGTCTGAACTATCAACCTTTAAGGTGAACATCAGGTATACCTATTTCTGCTTGTATTTTATAGAAAAATAACATAACTCTTAAAGGCTCTATAAAACGGTCACCAATGGAAAGTTTATGTATCTTTTGTTTTCTCACTGTTCTACTGTTACTTACTTTTATGAAGGGGGTGAGGTAGGATATTTGGGTACCTCTTTTTGTCTTTCCATTTCTTTTCATACTTCTTTTAATCTCTCCTATATCTTTCTGCACTAATTTCATTTCTTCTCTCTTTCTACTCATCTATTCTTTCTAACATGACTACAATATAGAAATAAACTGTGGATTTCATGGAAAAAGTTATAATTCCTCTCAAGAAAATGGATATACCCAATCCCTTGTATGGGGACACAACAAATATTTACAGCTTGTTATACATAAGCAAGAAAAATAAAGGTAATTAGTGGTTTGTGGAGTCTAGGCTGGATCTGGGATGGTTTGTTTTGACCTCAACACTAAATCCTTTTATTTCTCCCAATCTCAGTATTCTTTTTAAATACTAACACGAAACTGCATTAGTAGAAAGTTGTTAATTCTTGTATTTGCCAAAAATGTCAATCACATAACTCTACAATTACTTACTGACAAACGTTGCTCTACCTACCACTGGCAAGCACATACTTATTTTGATAAATTCATTACATTTCAGATGAATTATATAAAAATGTGAAATAATATTTAGCATTTCTAGTGATGAAATTACTTTAAAAGAACCCAACCAAAAAAACAAAACAAAACATTGTTTAGAATTAGTTCCTCTGACCACCTCCTGCATTCATGCATTTAAAAGCCTCTTTCTTACAAAACTAATGCAATCCCTTACAGGTGTGTTGATTCCAAGTGCTACTTACTAAAGGATACTGCAAAAGGCTGTTTTCTTAAAAAATCCACTATTCTAAAAATATGTTAGCTACTAAAATTGAAAATACTTTGGAATAAGAAAAGATTTCTTTAAAATACACTGATGATGCTAGGGTGTGTTTTCAGAGATTTAAAACCTTAAGGTGTCAAATTATGACAGTTAAAATTATTACAATTTGTTGATAATACTTAGCAGCAGTAATTAAAATCCAGTAAATGTACTTCCTTAACACTTTAGCAAATTAGTGGTGACTAAGATTTATAGGATAGTGATTCCAATAAAGTAACTTTCTATTTTTCTAGTCCTGGTACATTATCTTTGATGTACCTTCTAAAACAAATTTGTTTAGAGTTTGGAGGACTCTCTAATAATAATCTAGCAATGAAAAATTTTCCCACCAATTTATCTACTCCAGAATACACCTTTCTAGTATTGTTCTTCACACAAAGCAGGGTTATAGTAGTTTCTAGTCTTAGAATTCTATTTGCCCTTACAGGGAAAGCTTTTCTGAAGAAGACATATATTTGTTCATTCTTTCCCTAGGAGGCTTTGTGTTTCCTGTCTCTAGATGGGTAGGAATTTTCATTTAATAGGGAACTGATTTATATAATTTACCAGTATAGGTCTTATAATTTTATTTTAAGTTATATTTAGTTACCTGACATAATTAAGGCAGGCCTGCTTCTGATCAAGAAAATACCAGAGAACACTCTAGATTGGGTTTAGAAATGTACATACCCTTTACCAATGTTGAACTGTTACTTATGGTTGCTTCCTTCACTAGAATCATTGCTTGGATATATTCTGTTCAGGAAGGAAAAAAGAACAAAAACAATCAGCAGCAGTATCACCTTTATTCAAGGGACCAGATACTGTGTCAAACAATTTACACACTTTATCTCATTTACACATTTTAATCTTCACAACTCCTCTGAGAGGTTCTTGATGAGGCAAAAAAGTTACTGAAAAGTGATCAGTACTTTGCATCCACTCCCCAGAGATCGCCCAGGCCTGTGTTTACTCCCCAAGGACCACCCAGGCCTGTGTCACACAAGATAAATTAAGCTGTCCAAACAGCCTTAGAAAGGAGATAACCAGAAAGATATAGCTTTCCAGCTTGTGCAGACTGTTGGAGGCTGCCTATAACTTGAACTCCAGCCTCATTATAATACAATATAATTAGAATGAACATTATGGCTGCCCCTCACCCTCCCGCCCGGTGGGTTTTTCTATATGCATTATGGGTAAGAGCATACACAGAAAGAAACTAGTTATATAACCAGCATATGCCAATCAAATGACTTCAGTCTGTATGTAAAGTATCCTGAGTTTAGATATCACATCCCCTATTATAAGGAAATTTATCTACTCATTCCTATATAAGAAAAAGCTCATTTAAAGATCAGTGCAGTTGTCTGCTTAAGACTCTGCCTCTGGCAGCTTCTCTGCCAGCCGCTTTCTTTTTAAACAAACTTTCTAACTTCTATTCCTTTGTGCCTTGTGAATTCTTTCATATTCTGCAAATGACCAGGGGTATCCAAAGACAAAACAGTTCTTATGATTATTTGCATTCGAGACAAAGGAATTCAGGCTTAGAGGTTAAGCTATTTATCCTACAACATTCGGTTAGGAAGTAGTAGAACTGGATTCAAACCTAGGTATATCTGATTCATGAAGGAATGAGAAGGAATATTAAAATGAAAAACAGTACTAATTTTTGGGATAAGCACATAATAGACTAATGCATTAAGAACACCCAGAAGGTATTCAGAATAGTCTGAGGAAAAATAAAGAATAGTCTGGGGGAAAATTTGCTTGAAAATCTTATGTCGTGATGGAATCAAGGAGGTTTCCACATTAAAGTCTTATGTTCTACAACCAACCAGGGTTGAAGACAAACGAAATAGAAAAAATAAAAACTTGGATGACTGAACTGACTGCCTACATAGAATGAAAGCTTTGAATGCAAGTTTTGCTTTCGGAAGACTACTGGTAAGGTAATTTCTGTCTAAAGCAGGCAAAATATAGTTATGTGTACTTCTGTGTTTAAAAAAACACTAGTTGTCTCTGAATGATGCGGTCATGGATAATTTTTGTTATATTACCTATATGTACCAAAAGTTGTACAATGAGCATATACTACTTTTGCAATATTCCTCCCCCCACAAAAAAAAAGATGAAAAGGAAAAATAAAATGGGGGATAAAAGGTTGACTGAGATAAAAAGAGATAAATTCAGTAGCTGTTATTCAAAGCCAGCATCTTTACCCACTTTTACAAAATATTCATAGTATGATAACAGCAAGTTTTTATAGAAACAGAGCATGCACACACAAAAAAACAAATAGTACTGATATTATGTTCTTAGGAAACAAATAAATTATTTGACTTTTAAAACAAATAATACTGGAAATAGAATTATACTACATGCCAGTGGGTTACATTTAGCATTAAATGTACTGAAAGTTTTTATTGCTTCGTACCTTTATTCGTGGCGGACCCATCTTTGATCTTTTGTTTCAGTGACTGTAGCACATTTTGCACTTGCTCAAATATGATGTCCACTTTTCCATCATCTTCCAGCTCCGTCCAGAAAGTCTTTGCATCACCTAAAATATAAATCAGTGAGTTGCATAAGATCTCAAGAGAAATATACTAATTTCCCCACAATACATGTTACAGGAAATCCACTTGTTTCTAAATAAAATCAAATTTAAATGGTCTTTGAAGAAAAAAATTTTGGTCATTATTTCTTTACAAATAACTAGAAACTAGGAATATGATCTATCTCACTTATTTCTGCTAATTTAAAAAACACATTGAAAACGTTAGTGACACTATTTCTTAACTGGAAAACAGAAGGAATGACTTCATTGCAGAATGGGAGTGCACGTATATATAGACACACATTCATTTCCAAAGTTTTAGGAATACGACTTGCACTGAGTATGGAAGTGGATGGTTTTGAATGAAATATTTCAACAATTGCTGAAATAATTAAACGTCCAAAACTAATGCTTTCTAAAATGCCTTTTATATTAACTTTTAAATAATTACCGTGTTTCCCCGAAAATAAGACCTAGCCGGATAATCAGCTCTAATGCGTCTTTTGGAGCAAAAATTAATATAAGACCCGGTCTTATTTTAGAGCTGATTGTCCGGCTAGGTCTTATTATCGGGGAAACAGGGTACATGAAACAAAATGTTTCAATTTTTTAGAGTTATATAGATGAGCCAACATTTTAGATGCCCACCAAGCTAACACCTTAAAAACTTCCTAGAGAAATAATCCTTTTAAAGCTAAGAACAGATATATGAGAAAAATAATTAAAATAAATTGGCAAAAGCTAAATCTCACTTACACCAGGTTTAAAAGTCACAAAAATATCTAAAAGGTTAAACACAATTTATAGATAAAATGTTGAAATTAATGTATAAAATGTTTAAAATTAACAGGGACTTAAGCAAAAGAGGAACATAATAATTTCACTTTAAAAAGGTCACTTGAGAAACCATTAGGAGGATTAATGGGCAGAGAGCTTAGTAAGTTTACAAAAAATATTTTTCTCAATAAAACTTAAACCCAGAACCTGTAAGATGGGCAATGGATTGAGACTCTTCGTCAGAGCCTTAGGCCTCGGAGTCCCAACTCTCCCTGGCAGTTACCTTATCCAAAAGGGATTTCTGGCTAATTAGAGGTGCTGCCACCAAAGCAGCCTCAGGAGAGGTGCCGTTTCCCCATTACCATTCTGGCTGATGTGTACTACACAAGACTCTAAGCCTACTTTTAATTCCCCATAGCACAGGTCAGACAAGGTTTCAGCATTTGAAACAAATGCAATGTGAGGACAAAAGGAATGAGAAATAATACTTTAGAGGTAGGTAGGGGCCATGACATGGAGGGCTTTGTGTGCCATGCTAAGCAACTTCATTTTTAAATGGAAGGCGATGGGGAGCCACTCAAGAAGTTTAAGCATCTTATGTGATTAAATTTGTTTCTTAGACCACTCATGTGGCAGTAAACGGGGAGGAGTCAAGAATGATTTCTATGCCTGATCACTGCACTGTACACCTGAAGCTGAACAATAATGAATGCCCACTATAATATTATATATATATGTATATATAGGTATGTATACATTTACAAGAGGCAGAGTACAGCGTTGGGAGTGGAAATAGTGGAAATGGGATGGCTCGGTGCGATGTCAGAGAGATAGTGGATGGGGGCAGGGAGGTCCACAGTGTGAGGGATATAAATGATAAACATCTAAGTAAAACAAACAAACAAACAAACAAAAAACAACTCATAGACACAGACAATAGTTTAGTGGTTACCAGAAGGTAAGGGGGGTGGGGGGTGGGAGATGAGAGTAAGGGGGATCAAATATATGGTGATGGAAGGAGAACTGACTCTGGGTGGTGAACACACAATGTAATTTATAGATGATGTGATACAGAATTGTACACCTGAAATCTATGTAATTTTACTAACAATTGTCACCCCCAATAAATTAAAAAAAATAATAAAAGGAAAGATTAAAAAAAAATGATTTCTGACTCAGGCAACCATATGTATAGGAATGGTATGCATTGAGATAAGGAATAAAGGTAGAGGCGCATATAAGAAATTCAAGTACGGGGAGACCAGTTGGCTCAGTTGGTTAGAGCACAGCGCTCATAACACCAAGATCGCAGGTTCGATTCCCACATAGGCCAGTGAGCTGCACCCTCCACAACTAGATTGAAAACAACGACTTGACTTGGAGCTGATGGGTCCTGGAAAAACACACTGTTCCCCAACATTCCCCAATAAAAATAAAATAAATTAAAAAAAAAAAGTTTTAACCAAAAAAAGAAATTCAAGTAGGGCAAGTAAACTGGATACACAGGTTCCAGAGTAAGATCTGGTCCAGATATACAATCTGTGGAGTCAATAGCACACAAATACTTGCTGAAGCCACAGAAAAGATGTGATTAGAGAGAATGTGTAGAAAAGAGGGTCTTCTGTAGAACATCAACATGTAAGGGATTAAGTACAAGAAAAAGGAATCATGGGGACAGCAGCACACTGGTGGAAGGAAACTCCAGGAGCAGCATCCCAGGAATCAGTGGAAGAACAGGAGTGGTTATTAACACTCTGGGCTTTGGAGTTCAGATGCATTTAGGTTTGAATCCCAGCATTGCCACTTATTACCATATTTCCTTCCCCTGAAAATAAGACCTAGCCAGACCATCAGCTCTAATGCGTCTACTGGAGCAAAAATTAATATAAGATCCAGTCTTATAATGTATGATATAATATACCGGGTCTTACATTCATTTTTGCTCCAAAAGACGCATTAGAACTGATGGTCTGGTAAGGTCTTATATTCAGGGAAACACGGTAGCTGTGTGACTATATCTCTATAAAATTGGAATAACGGCAGCTACCTCACAGAGTAGATGTGCAGAGAAGCACGGGGCAGTTAGCAAGAAATTACTGTATACAATTTAACAACTCTTTAATTGTGGAATTTTAGAGATCATTCAGCTAAGTGGGGAAAATATTTTGTGAAGCAGGGCTTTCTCAGAATCCTTAAAATCATTCCACTTTTCCCTGAAGGATAACCAACAAAAATCATTGCTTTTAGGCAAAACTATTTGTCAAAGCACTTAATTGATTATTGTTACCATTTATTTTCATGACTATGAGTCAATACTTCATACTAGGGATTTATCTTTATTTGAGGTGGACATCTACACAGGAAGGATTTTGAAAGGTATTTAGAAATAGCTTTTTGTAGCATTATAGTCTTCTGGAATCATATACAACTCTCTCCTAACTTGAGAAAATAAGCAGTAATGCTGAAAGACAGCCATCAGGACTTCAGTGAATTTTTGTTTTACAGTGTCTATTTAAAACTGTGTTAGAAATGTCAGTACATGATACCAAATTATTTTGATAGGAAATACTTAAAACGAATTAGTTAGAAAGTCTTGGAATAGATTAATAAAGAGGACACTGGCAATATAAGAAAATAAAGCCAATCAGAAATACTGAAACTATCTGCTTGCAGAATAAATGAATGTAACTAAGCAATTCATACTTATTTGTCCTGGGTTTTTAATATATTGTTCCTTACGACATCTTTATTATCTCATATTGCTCTAGGTTTAACTCTCATATTTCAATAGTACTTGTTCCTCATGTTTTCCTTCTTGATCATTTTTGTCTTTTTGCCATGGAAACTTCTAACCACAGTAACAAAGAGGTAACCTATCTGATAAATGAGATTACGAGATTCAGTTAATAACTTTTTGAACAAAAACACTAAATGAATATCATACTTCTAAGAAGAAACATTTCAACTATAGACTGTATAGATGGTAATGACAATGTAAACAATTTTAGTTTCTTGCTCCTTTACTTCTTTGCACACTGTCCGCATGCTGAGAGTTATAATCCAATACTGTAAATACTTCAGTATATTTCACTAGAACACAGTTATAAGGAATACAGGAGCAGGCACTTGAATTGAAAATCAAATTAGTATACTAATATTGGGGCTACTTGCCTCCAGAAATGAAGAGTGCTATCTGATAAATACTGTCTGTCCAACTTGTTCTCTTAGCTAGATATGACTACTTAGTGCAAGAACATAATCATAAATATAGCAGTTTTGTCAAGAATGAAGACAAATTATAGTTACGCTATATGTCCCTCAATGTCACTTGAGATGGACTGTCTTTGTAAATAGGCAATGCTCATGAATCACACTGATCTGAATTCATTTACTAGATGAATATTTATGGAGTGCTTACCAAATACATTGATAATGACCCAAGAACACAGAAATATATGTACATTTCTTTTTAAAAATTATATACCTATATCTCCCTTGAGGAGCTTCAGGGCATTGGTCTAGAGGATTTGTAAGACATCTCTGAGCCTGTGATCAATCAGCAAAGTGTGGTCTATGAACTCGGGGGCCGAGGGGGGTCCCAAAGTCCTTTCAGAGAATATGCTAGATCAAACTATTTTAACAGTAAAACTAAGACATTATTTGTCTTTTTTTTTTCTGTATTGACATTGATGATACAACAGAAATGATGAGTAAAAGTGCTAGTGTCTTAGTTTAAACCAAGGCAGGGGCACCAAACTACCAGTAAGTAATTGTATTCTTCACCATCAATTTCACTTAAGGATGTCCTTGATAAAGAACCTAAATGATTACCATAGTACAGTGGCTGTGTCAAGAAAAGCACTAGTGCGATTGTTTGAATTATAAGTTAATTTAGCTGCTTTTATTTCAGGGAAAATTATTTTTACTTAAAAGAACCACTAATAAAAATGATGGGTTTTCATATTTGGGTGTTTGGCACACATTTTCTTGAAAATGAACAAAGTTAGACTATCATTTGAAGGACAAAACTGACAGCATTTGTTACTAATAATAAAATTCAAGTTACCAAGGTGAAATGAGAAATTTGGAAACTTTGCATTCTGCTATGATAAGCTTGACAGCTTCTCAATAATTAATCACTCTTTGATGAGACTGGTAGCAATATTAACAAATGTGATTTTTAAATAGTGTGATGAAATATGTAAACATTTGAAAAAATCTGCATAATTCACTAAACCAATATTTTCTAAGTGGCCAACGCATGATGTTATAAAATCATACACGTATAAAAGAAAAGTGTAAAACAGACCAATGAATTTTAATGTAACAGTGTAAAATCTCACTGATATGAGTTCAGATTCCACACTATAACTAATCTTGAAGGAACGACTACTTGTTGAATTCTGTAGTTGTATCAAAGAAAAATATCCAATTATTTGAAAGTCTATTAAAATATTCTTCCTTTTTCCAATTTCTTATCTGTGTGAAGCTTCATTTTCTTTATATATTTCAGCAAAAGCAACATACAACAACAGATTAAATCCAGAAGTAGATATGAGAATCTCCCTTCTATTAAGCCAACTATTAAAGAGATTTGTAAAAATGTAAAACAATGTTCTCACTCATTTTTGTTTTAGAAAATAGTTATTTCTCACAAAAATGTAATTTGTTAACATGGTGGGTTTACTATTATTTTTAAATGAGCCAGTAACATTTTTCAAAGCTTCTCAGTTTCAATTTCTAACACACCAAATACAAACATGTATTATTCACATAAACAAAAGCTTTTAGGGGTTTTAAAACTTTAAAGAGTATAAAGTAGTCCCCAGACCAAAAGCAAGTTTGAGAACCACTGGCCTAGATAACAGTCCAGTGAAATTAGTACTATGTCCTGTATAATAACCCATATATTACAAGTACGTTAAAGGGCATTAAAATTATTCTGCATAATACTATATGCATTTGTCAAAACCCAAAAAACTTTAAAGCACAAAGAGTAAGCCATAATGTAAGCAAATTTTAAAATATTAGGTTGGTGTGAAAGTAATTGCCGTTTTTGTAATTATTTTTAACTATTTAAGCCACATTATCATTTAAGAGATCAGGGATCCCAGGAAGGAATGCAGACTGTGACAAAAGAATGTACCTGTATTAAAAATGTATACACAATCTCACTGAAGGGCTATGTGTAAAAGGTACTGACCTAAATAACTGGAAATAAGTGGAGTCTGTAAGACTAAAGGTAAAAGGAACTGTGCACAAGTACTATAGTTTCCCACTTGGGAATAATTTACATTTCTGATACTGCTATACGTATACAAGCATACCTCGTTTTATTGAGCTTCTTTTTATGGGGCTTCACAGATCTTACATTTACAAATTGAAGGCAAGATCCTCCACCAGCCAAAAACTTATGACTTGCTTTGATACTTACTTTTTGTGGTGGTCTGGAACCAAACCCACAATATCTCTGAGGCGTGCATGTATACTGGAATTGAGCAATTAAGTAATTGGATAACAGATGGTGGAAGCCACATGTCTCATTGCTGGAGTAAGAGTTTATAGATAAGCAAGGAGAGAGTAGGCTAGAATGATCCATGTTGTGATGTATTAGAGTTGGAGACATCAATATAAACTCATGGTTAGCTTAATAGAGATATACATGGTTTCATATAAAAATACGTATAGGTATGTGTATATATAGGTTAGTATACATGTATATTTCCATGCTCTCACCTGAGAGGGCCTAAAGCAACGACACCCCAGTAACAACAAGCACATCTATTGCCCAGATCATAGTTTCTACTACCATTCTCCAATAAAAGGAACCAGGGCTCATTCAAGAAATGGCTGATTCTAGGAACAGAGCAGGAAATATACAAAATGAGCCTGGAGCGTCTTCTAATATAAAAAAATAAGGAAATGCTAAAGAACAAAAACAAACAAAACGAAACAAAACCCATCAACACTGATGGGGGTATGTCAAAGGGACACAGAGCTAACTGAAAGATCTCCCAATGGCCAATCTTGAGACAATTTGAGTAACAAAATAAAACTATACTGGATTACAACCCAAAGTATAAAATAAGTACCTATGACTCCATACTAATATACATAAATGACTGAATAAATACCCAGGTGGGGGGAAGAAGACAAATCTCCCTTACGGATGAATTTCAAATAATTAATGTATATATTCTGTTCTTAAAAAGGGGGGAGAATAAATCCCCACTTAAGTGTGAGATGCACATAGTAATTTCCTGTCAATGAGTATAGCAGGGAAGAGGGGGAAAAAAAGTCATTTACAGTGGAGAAATCAGATAACACTATGTCAGCTAGGTGATCAAGCTCGGTATCAACAAGTGATAAATCATGTTGATAACATGTACCAGAGATACAATGAGGTACAAATGGCACTTTACTTCTATGGTCTTCCTCCCCAAATCCTACAATCTCAGTGTAATCATGAGGAAAAAAAGTCAGTCAATAATTCCAAAAGAGGGGCATTCCAGCAAATACTTCGATACAAAAAAATCCTACAAAATCAAAAACTAGGAAGTCTGATAAACTGTTGCATACAAGAGGACCCGAAGGAGACACGACAAGTTAATGTAATGTGGTATTCTGAATGAGATCCTGGAACAGAAAAAGATATCAGGTAAAAGCTAAGGAAATGGCTAGAAGCTATGGACTTTATTTATGAATAAACCCTTAATTCCTTCTAATTCAGAAAAGTCACTTGTAATAAAATACCATGAAAATTCCACAATTCAGCTTCATTAAGTAGTCTATATACTTTTAAACATAAAGTTTAACAATTGTTTTTTCAACCTACCATTTTTTTCTCCCATCTTTTGGTGTCGTTTATTAACATAAAACTCTTCAAAATTAACTTTATCAAAGGACTGAATCACTTCGATTGAAGAATGTAACTGGACTCCAACCTTGGTCTCTATGAAATTTGTAGTCCTCAGAGTAAATACATCATCATATCATTCTAAATCGAATATTCTTTGAAACTTGAATTTTCAAATAGAAATTGTGGTTGAAGAAACTTTCAGAAATGACTAGTCCAACATAATGACAAGTCCATGAATCTTCATCAATTAAGTATTTATAGTTGTATCAGATCACTGACAGTATCTTTTTAAAAATAAATACCAACTCCATCTTTTCGTCCATGAATTCATGAAACATTCTGTAAAAAAAAAACCCAAACACAAAAACACAAAAACAATAAAGAATGGTTCATATTTGTAAAAATATTTAAGAAAGAAGAGGTAGTTATATAACAATAGCTCTATCTTTTAAAACAGCACGATTATGGAAAAAGAACACTTATTAGTTGGAAAAAATGTGCAAAATATCAGAATTAGGAAAATTACAGAGAAATTAAGACTCAATCATATTTAATATATTTTTAATTAACATAAACTACACCCACTTTACTAATACTTGATAAAAACTTTTAAAATGAGGATAGTAATGCTAACTACCTCATAAGGTTGCAGTGAGGATAAGATTTACTCACTTCAAACAGTGCCTGGCACATACAAAGGACACAAGAAATGCTAGCAATAATTATTCTTCTTTCAGTAAGTAGACTTTTAAAATAAAATATGGATTTTAGTATACATATTTTGATAACATATCACGCATTTTCCCCCATCATTAATATTTTTCTGTAATATGACTTTTAAGTGACTGTATGATACACTTTGGTCAATAATTCATAAATTAAAAATACACTAAAGAATTTTAATAATTAAACTTTAATAAATCATTAATTAGTACTATAAATAAACCTCTATATTGAACATTTAGATTGTTTCTATTTTTTCAGTATGATAATGCTGGAATATGCTTTATGCGTACCGTGTTTCCCCGAAAGTAAGACTTAGCCGGACAATCACTTCTAATGCGTCCTTTGGAGCAAAAATTAAATAAGACCGGGTCTTACATTAATTTTTGCTCCAAAAGACGCATTAGAGCTGATTGTCCGGCTAGGTCTTATTTTTGGGGAAACACAGTATTCCTTAAATTATACACTTACAGGTGGATCTAATAGGTCAAAAAAAGATCAACAATTTTCAATCTCAAGATGTTAATCAACATATGATAAATTCTTCTCCTACTCCCTCACCAAACCCACAGAAATGTTAGAGTATTTTTTAAAAATTAAAAATGTATATAGTAATGCTGAAAACAAAAAGGGAATTCTCCATGGACCAAGTCTGTGGGACTTCTCTGGGGAAAGGAAACAGATGGGATGCTGCAGAGATATTGCCAACCACCATCATAACATGGCAAATGGAAGAGCAAATCCTCTCAGAGGAGATGAGTGCACAACCAAGAGTCATCAAACATTTGAGTAAAGCTACACCATGAAAAAGATTTAACAAACCCAAACTGATGAACTTAAATTCTAGAGGAGAATTAATAGAGCATCCTGAAAATAATTTTAAAACAAATGTTATTGTATTTAACATCCTCAAAGAGCAAAAGAAGGAAACTTCATCCATGAATAACACACAATTTTGAGAAATAACCATCTAGAATCTAAAAACAGTTGTTGAAGAAACTCAACAGATGACTGTATGACAGCAGACTCAGATGAAGAGCCAGTTAGTAAGCTGGAAGACCTAGTTGAATAATTTCACTCAAAGCAAAGAGCAAAGAAATAATAAAAGGAGGGATAAAATAGAATGAAGAGGCAATAATGACCAAGAACGTCTCAGATCTGGAAAACAAACAAGCCCACTAAGGGTCCAATGAGTAACAAATAACAAGCAAGATAAAATTCTTAATACACACCACTAAACAAATTGTGGACAAACTTCAGAAAATCAAGAAGCTTCCAGAAAAATCTAGATTATCTGAAAGGAATGTATAACAGACTGATAATTGAATGTCTCATCAAAAATGCCAGATGCAACACGTTAAGGGAAAATAAGTTTGAACCCAGAATATTATTTCAGTCTAGCTACCTTTCAACAGTGAGGATTAAAAAGAGAGACTCAGACATTCAAAGAGCCACTCAGAGACTCTCTAAAAGAAATAAGGAAATACTTCCTGAGTAAGAACTAACCTAGAAAGAAGTACTGAGGTACAAGAAGCAATAGTGAGCAAATAAATGAGTAAAATACATTAATGCTAGACAGATTAAAAATGTACGCTAATAACAAATGAAACAAAAATGCTACAAGATAAAACCATGAAAAATTATATTCTTTTTTTCAAGGGGAGATGTGAGGGATTGCTGCAAGATCAAAGAAAGTAAAGTAGAAGCAAACTAAGTTCTTCGTAGGGAGGATATCAATACTAATTAAATTTAAGCTGTTAAAACAAATTTAAGAACTGTGTTAAAACTGTAAAGGTACTCTATTAAAAAGAAAACAGGTAGAACAAAGAAAACTTGGTGCTAGCTTCAATTAAAAAGAAAAATGGAAAAATAAAGATCTGAAAGATACGAAGAGAAACAAGGTTAGTAAGATGACAACAAAGCCAAATACATTAAAAATCACAAAAAAAGGTGAATGTGTTAATCTTATTAAAAGAGACTCTCAGACTGGATTACAAGCAAAACCTAGCTATAATACTTTTAAATATGAGACCGACTTAAATCACACAAAATATCATTGAAAGGTTGAAGGGATGTAAAAAGACATACGAGCAAATATAAGAAGAAACATTCATATGGAACAAAATAGAATTTAATATGAAAACCAGTAAGAGACAAAGAGAAATATTTTGTACTGATAGAAATATTTACCACAAATATCTAATTGAAATTATAGACTTAATACCAAATAGGCTCAAGAAGTAAAAATCCCAATTAGAGGAATAAGTATAAAAAGAAATTTTAAAAGAACAAACAGTTGAAGAGCTTACCAAAGCTGCATGCCACACATCCCCACCTCTTACTACCAGCATACCAAGTCCATAAAGTTGTACAGATGAACTGTACAAAACGTTCAAGGGAATTCTATAGTATACCTTCAAGGTAATTTGTATAGTATGCAAACAGTTCCAGAGCAAGAATATGGGAAGCTATTCACTTTTTTTTTTTTTGAGATTAGTATAAGCTTGACATGTAAAAAAAGAAACTCAAGGCCAAAAGCAAACTCCAGGTATGAAAGCAAAAATAGTAAAGTAAAAATATGTAGCAGTAAACTAAAAGTATATTAATAATGGAGGGTTTAGCCCAGGAATATCCCAAAAGTTTAACATTGGAAAGTTTCTCAATGTAAATTCCTATATTAATAGACAAACGGAGGAAAACTATCACCTCAAGATGCAGAGAAATAATATGGAAAAAGTTCAATGAAAAACTATTAGGGAGAGGACGGAAGAAGGCATACTTTTAGCAAACTAGCAATGAAAGAGAACTTCTTTAACCTGATAAAGACTATCTACTAAAACCTGGCAGCAAACATTATAATGGTGAAACATGAGAAGCATTTTCATGAGAAGTCCGACACAGGATGAGGACATTTGCCACCACTACTCACTACTCTTATTGAATATTGTACTGGCAGTCTTAGAGAAATGCAGCAAAACAAAGAGACCTAAAGATTGTAAAGAAGAGAAAAACCTGGTAGAATAAATAAATAAAAACAAAATAAAAGCTAAGCCAAGAGTGGGGAGCAAATTTAACATTTTAACAGTAGTAACCAAAAAAGGACATAGTTATAGAAACTGAAGAAATTTTTTTAAAATTATATAAGAAACACTGTATCCAGGACACATAAAGAACTCCTTAAATAATTAAGAAAAAGATGACTAAATAGAAAAATGGGTACTTTAAAAAAGAAATTATAGAAACTTACATAAAATATAGTTTAATAAACATGAATAGATACTATTACAGTTAATCCGATAAATAAACTTTAAAAATGAGTATCATTTTCATCCATAAGATGAACAAAAAGTAAGACTATATCTCGTGTTGATATAGTTTATAGGGAAACTGAACTCTAACAACTACTTGTGAGACATGTAAATTAGTAGGAGTATTTTGAAGGCAAATTTGGCAAGACCTATTAAGATTAAAAATGTTCATAACTCAAAACCAAGTAATTCCACTTTTAGGTATATTTCTTGAGAAACAGCACTTGTGTCCAAGAAAACACATATCAAGGATTTCCCTGCAGTATTGTTTGTAAGGTGAAAACCTAGAAATGTCCATTAAGAGGAGAATGCCAAATAAAAAGGGGGGTACAGTACACATCAAAAACAGAATTTCGTATGAAAACCAGTAAGATATACGAGGTGTGATCAAAAAATACGGTGAATGTTTAAAAATATATATATATTACCGTAAGACTCATTGCCATTAATCCCTCTCAAAATACTCCCCCTCGCTTTGCACACACTTATCCCATAGTTTTTGCCACTTTCTGAAGCACTTCTGGAAGTCCTCTTTCGTGAGTGTCTTTGGTTGCACTGTTGTGGCTGCCTTCATGTTCTGAATTAATTCAAACCATTTACCTTTCATGGTCATTTTGCCTTTGGGAAGAGCCAGAAGTTGCATGGGGTGAATAAGGTAAATGAGGACATACCGTAATGTTTTTATTTGACAGAAATTGCTGTACCAGAAACGATGGGTGACACAGAACATTTCTGTTGTAATCAAAACATACGGTGAATGCTGCTGCTGCTGCCGCTGCTAAATGCCATCTAACAGAAAGGAAGGGATCTTTAATACAGGAAGTGGCACGGCGAACTTTAGTAACAGTGTGTGACAAGTTTCAATTTATTCGTGCTGTCAATCGGGTGTGAGCTATGGTTGAGAGAAGGTGTGTTTTAAAGTGCGCCATAAATCATCCCCCATCATGACCACACTCCATGTCACACATAGCTTCTGGTCTTTGGCAATTTCTGTCCAATAAAATCACTGTGGTGTGTCCTCATCCACCTTACTCACCGAATCTGGCACCATGAGACTTCTGGCTCTTCCCCAAAGTCAAAATGATTCAGGACATCGAGGCAGCCATGACAGCACAACTAAAAACACTAACGAAAGAGGACTTCCAGAACTGTTTCAGAAAGTGGCAAGAATGATGGGATAAGTGTGTTGGAAGCAAGGGGGAGTGTTTTAAGGGGGATTAATGGCAATGTTTCTTTTACTGTAATAAGTTATTTTTATTTAAACATTCACCGTATTTTCTGATCACACCTCATATATTTTAATTCAGTCATACACTGGAACACTATCCAGCAGTAAAAGAAATGAGCCATAAATAATATAATAAGTTGTAAATAACATGCATACGCTGCAAAAACACTGTCAAGTGAAGAATTATAGAATTATGTAGCATGGTACTATTTCCCTTTTAAAATATTACAAATGCATATGTACACCTATTGTACCAGTAAGTATAAAACAATGATTTGAAGACTGCACCACTCTTTGTTGTGGGGTGGGGGGAAGCCAGAGGGAATTCAGGGATTGTGGATTGTTCTCTTTATCAGCAAGGTTCTAATTTTCTAAAGGGTACTTAATTTAAAAATTAAGTATGTAATTTCAAAATGGGATTGTGCATTTTAAAGCTTTCTGGAGCATGTTGCCAAACTGCTTTCCAAGAAAGGTTCTACCAATTTCTACTCAGTAAAAGCTTCTTTTTAAAGAAAGCTCTCACCAGTGTTGTTCACACCTAAAAATTTTAAAAACTCAACTTACAAAAGTCAGACATCTTTACTACAGAAAATTTCGTAAAAAATGTAGTAAAGCATAAAGAAAAAAATTAAATCACTCATAATTGCATCCTCCTGATACAACTAGTGTTAATATATTGGAGGGTAACAGGGATTTTAAAATTTGTTCGCATCTTTCTTTCGCTTTCTCACTTTTTCATTTTGGCAGAAAAGTAGTCGGTTAGTTTCACTTCAATTTTCAGTCCCTTTCATTTTTAAAAATAGGCTCTTACGAAACTGACCATTTCCTCTCCGTTCCTTATATTTTAATTACGACTGTAATGAGCATTTATTGAATATAAACCATGTCTGGCACACTTCTAAATACTTCACTTGTTCTTATTCTGCATAACAATCAGATAAATTAGCATGCCTGTTTTCCAACTGAGGAAATTAAAGCATGACAACGTAAGTGGCAAAAATAATATGAACAGGCAGGATGGTTTCAGAGCCCATGTGTTTTGATTACTCCACTCTACCGCCTGTTATCTCTTTTCTTGTTCATACTCATTAATACATACAGAACTCATTCCAGGTTTCCACATGCCAAAGACCACAGTTAATTACACTGTTCCTTATTTTAGTTACGCATTGGGTAATTACTTACTGGGTTGTGGTTAATGCGAGTCTGGTGCTCTGAGGATCTGATCTCAACTCTGTGATCTTGGATAAACGATTTTACTTACTTAGGGTTTGTGTAGTCTTACCTGTGAAATGGGTGAGTGGTTAAACCTTCAAGTTCTGCTTCTGGATTTTATACTGCAGTCCATTTCCTGCAGCCCCTTTTACAGCCTCGGGTTCCCAGCTGTTTAGGAATCATCTCACAGTAAGGTGTACAACGTGAGGTACACGGAAATAGTAGTTGAGAACTCAGTGCGCCCGCAGTCCCCTCTCCAGCCCCGGACTGCACGTGGGTGAAAGGAGATGGTAGGTAGCAAGGGCTAGGATCCACGCGGCTGAGCTCCACCGCGTTCCCAGGTCCTGGGCCGGAGGACCCGTCGGGGGCCACCCACGGCTGTGCCTACGCTGCACTGGCTCCACTGCGTTTTCCACGCCGCCCGCCAGACCTGAGGGCTGTACTCCGCCCGCTCCGTTAGCGAGGCTGGATTCCCCAGCTGGTCAGGCTCCTCTCCGAAACCAAGCCACCAAGACTCCACGGCCCTGGTGCCCCCTTCACCATCTACTAGCTTTCGCCTCGGCAACAACTGTTCCTCCTCGCCTCGGCCCGGGAGGGAGAACCGCCCAATCTGTGACACCCGAGTCTACAAAATGCGAACCCTAAATGGGAGGAGTCGGACACCAACGGATCCCACCGCTTGGCCGGGTGCCCATTGGTTGCACACCCCATTGGGTCCACGCCTTAGAGCTCCGTGCCTGTACCGCTCGTAACGCGGCGGCGTCGGAGCGCGCCGCCTCCCAATTGGCTGTCAGAGTTCTCGGGTTGTCTCGCGCTTTGTGGCTGGGCCAATGGGGCTACCTGCAGTCGAGAGCCGGCATCGCTGGAGTGGTGGCGCAGCTGTTTCCTCCGGTAGGTGTTGGGCTGCCATCTTGTGTGTGGCTGAGGCTGGGCTTCTTGGTGTTTGAAAGCTTGTTTAGCGGCTCAAGGTGTAGAGGATTCCTGAGGGAGTTGTGGAGGAGAGGAGGGGCCTGAGGGTCTTCTCAGTTCCCTGAAAGGGAAAAGTCTTCCTGGCCTGATTCTCAGCCCTGGGTAGAGAGAGCGATGAATGGTGGTGGTAGTGGTGGGGATCCCAGGCTCCGGTTTGTTCGTCATTGTAAAGGCTTGGCGGGGGCTCTGATGCCTTAACACGGACTCCTTGAATTTAGGGAGCAATTCCAATAATCTTTGTCTCAGAAAGATTCTGACCATCAACCTCCTTTACTGACAAGGGAGGTTGGCTGATGGACTGCTTGGTTCAGAAAGGAACAAGGCTAGTAATTAGTGGAACCGGGAGAGAGAGGGAGATGACTTACCATTATCCTCAAATTCGAAAGAGACGTCTTCATTTTCTGTTGATTAGGAGGGAGCGGCCGCTAAAGTGTTTGCTCTGTAAGGTATCCTCTGACTGAGGCCATCATTTGGTAGTAGTGGGCGTCAGTTGTACGTTTGGGCAGTTTTGTTCATTAGTCTGCAGCTAGCAATCCTGCAGTGGTCTTTTTTAAAAAGCTGGAAAGTGGTGGAACAGTGGAAGTGAAGGAAGAATTTTGTGAAATCTTGGTTTCCCTAAATACGATCTGTAGAATTAATCTCTCGGTCTGCCTTGACATGCTTGGTTGCTTTGTCATGGGGCTGGGGGGAAGCTTTTGCGAGGGAAAGCATCTTAACTTCTGAGCTCTTTGGGGATTGGGAGAAAGGAGGCAAGAAGTACCTCCTTTTCCTCATTATTTTTTTCAAAAAATCAAAGTAGAAAGCACGCATTTTCTTTTCAAATGAGGGGGAAATTTATCGGATCCGAAAACCTAACCGATAAAAAGGCTAATATTTTGTGATGAGCTTTAGCAGTTTTGACAGCATGAGAAGAAAACAAAGATACTTATCTTGCCTTAAGTGTAGTTTTCAGTTATTCAGGGTTAACTGATAACCAGATAGAGTCAACAGAACCATGTATTTTGTGGGAAGAATACCAAAGAAAACAGTAACATAATTGGATAACTAAATGTTAATTTTCATTTAAAAATTTACTTTTTAATCCTTGAGTCTTATAAAACGTAACTTGCCAGAGTTCATGTATCAAGAGATCGATGGCTAAGAAATGCCAATTGCACATATAGATGTTCAGCAAATGTTTGCTAAAACTTTTGTATAGTGTTCACATATCATAGTACTTAGTATATACAGAGGGTGCCAAAAAAATGTACACACATTTTAAGAAAGGAAAAAATTATTGAAATTGTAATAGTACGGGGGATTGCCAAAAAAATTACACATTTTAAGAGATGTTTTCTATGTATTACTTTCTGCAGTTGAATTACCGTAGCAATGTGTAGTATATGATGTGCACTCAAAAGATGGTGTTAATCAAATGAATGCTAGCGTCATTCTTTGTATTATAATTTTAATACAGGTTTTTTTTTCCTTTCTTAAAATGTGTATACATTTTTTTTGGCACCCTCTGTATATACCGATAGCAAAAGATGAATACAAATCACATTCGACTTACACAATTACTGGAGGTGCTCAAAGTGGTTACATCAGCATCCAGACACTTCTGATTATGGCCAACTACTGCTTCAGTAACGTTGACCAAAGTGTCTACTTGTATACATTTTTTGGGCACCTCCAGTATTCAACAGTATAATTGTTAAACGGATAAATAAAATAATGCAGAAATAATGCAGAAATTGGGAGGTATGTATATACATTTTCGGGGGCTTAACTGAAAAATAATTTTTTAACCTTCACTCTGGAAAATTTGACTTCCAGTTCATTTGAACTAAATGTATTTGTTGCTTCCAATTTGTACATACACATAATGTTACGGCTAGGTTCATGCTTTTTTGTGAGGTCTATTTATCTTACTATAGAGAAATTTAGATAACGAAGATGAGCCCTAAGTGATAATGCCCCATTTGCCACTTTTTCTTGAAAGCATACAATCTCAGTAAATGAAGACCAAATTTATCAGTGTCATAGATCTCTTCTGCTGAAGAAAATTTATTGCTTTTCTAGTTTTTTTAACACTACTAAAAGCCAACATACTGCAACTTTAAATTTACTATATTGCATAAATATGTTCTGTAATTTTAAATAGGTAAGCAATTTTAAATTAGGTTAGTATCTTCAAATTTTTCTTAGAATAATACAGTTCTCTAGACTCAATATATAATCAGAAGATTCTTAGAGATTGTTTTAAAATATCACTTTTGCATGAACAATGTTAAATGACTTCAAGTAAAAATGATTTAACTTAGATTGGTACGTTAGAGATTATTTTTCATTGCAATCTCATAATATATACAAGTTTAGGTTTTTTTCCCCATTATCAAGTGATGCATGCTGTTTAATATAAAAGAAAAAACTTGATGACACCTTTTAAATTAATGTGTTTTGTGACAGAATGTAGATTAAGATCTATTTATCTAAATCAGCATTAAAAAAAAACAGTAACAACTGCTCTCAGTACCTGGTTTTAATTCTTGCATTTGATACTTTAAAATCTAAATGTTTTCATGAGTGAAGATTTTAGAGTGATTATAAGCGCTTTATTAAAAAACATTTAAAATGTGATAGGTTTTCCCCCTCAGTAACTGAAAAAACAAATTGCAAATAATATCGATTCTTTCAAAAATTATTTTTGAAGTATGTACTAGAAATACTTTGCTGTATTTTTGATCACATAAATCACTTTTGGGGACCATTTTGAGATTAATTTTCAGAAATATTTCTCTATTCCTCATTAATATAATGCATTTTGCCATCATTTTTCTGGTCTTTACCCAATATGGTCCATTATGGGGGTAAATTAAACAATGTGCCTAAAAATAAAATGACTTAAAACAATGTAAAGATCAAAATGACCCCTGCAATGTGTGCTGTTCATCTAATCAATGAAATTGATTGAATGCCTGAATCATGAGGATGTCCATTAACTACTGGAAATGCTTGTGAGATAAACACATGGGACATTCAGATTATTTCACTTCAAGGAGAAGACATTTAAAGTATTATATATTTGTTTTTCTTTTAAGATGGAGGAATTGAAACACTAAAATTTTGCCTTTACTATGACTTCACCCTTTGTAATCTCATTTGTTCCTGCTATTTAAACTATTATTTATGTGCAAATGAGCCCTAAATCTATGTGAAGTTCTGCTCTCTTGAGTACTGAACACACATTACTCAAAGCTTTTTGGACAGTTAAATCTACTCAATTGATATACAACTCTCCCCTTTTATGTTTCTTGAGTGACTCAGATTTAAAACTTGAAATTCTTACCTTTCCCTTTTGCCTAACTGTATAATCTTGCTTCAATTTCCAAAATGGCTGTTCTTTTTCAATTTTCTGCTCTCACTGCCACTGCACTAATTTAGGCCCTTTTCTTTTTCTAATGCGTTTTTTAATGAAGCATTTACATGCCATTGTATTATTGACAAAACCCACACTCCTCAACTTGAAATTTGTATTAGTTAAGATACAGATTTGGCTGCTGTGACAAAGAAACTAAAAAATAATTGTGGCCTAAAACTTTTTAAATGTAAAATAAAAAGTTTATTCCTTACCTATGGAAAAGTATGAACTGATAAGGTAACTTTGCTACAAAAAGTTGTCAGGGACCCAGGCTCCTTCTAACCTGTTGTTCTACCATCCTCATCATGCAGCTCTATCTTGTGGACCTGCTTCACTTCACCATTGTATTGCCACATGCTTACATAAAGGTTAAAGTATATTGTGGTAGGGCACACATTGAATGGTATTTGTAAGTGGCAGTTGGTAGGATTTTTTTCTCTACTTTAATTTTAAGAAAGTTATTATTTTTTTGTAGTTATTCCTATTTTATTCATATTTTTTTGAAATTATATTTTTTTTATTTCATGTATACAAAACACTGCAATAGTTAGACATTTATCATTTTTACCCCTCACAAAGTGATAGTTGCCCTCCCCCAATCTACTACCCCTCTGAAATCGCGTACAGCCATTACATTTCCACTGTCTCTATTCTTCATGCTGTACTCCACTTTTTGTGACTATATATATTAAATTATGGTTGACATTCATTATTATTCAGCTTCAGCTTCAGGTGTACAGTGCAGTGATCAGCCATCTACAGCATCCCTGAAGTGGTCTCCCTAATAAGACAAGTGTCCATCAGGTACCCTACAAAATCTTTACAACATTATTGATTGTATTCCCCAAATTGACTTTAGTATCCCCGTCGCAATCTTGTGGTTAGCAATTGTGCTTTCTAATTCCCTCACCTTCCCCGTTATTCCCACCCCCCTCCTATCTAGCAACCCTCAGTTTTTCCTCTCTGTCTCTGAGACTGTTTCTGATTAGTTTGTTCATTTATTTTATTCTTTAGATTCCACATATGAGATCATATGGTATTTGTCTTTCTCTGTCTGACTTATTTCACTTAGCATAATGTTCTCTAGGTCCATCCATCATTGCAAATGGTAAAATTTTGTTCTTCTTTATGGTTGCGTAATACTCCATTGTATAAATGTACCACAGTTTCTTAATCCAGTTGTCTACTGATGGACATTTCGGGTGTTTCCATGTCTTGGCTATTTTGAATAGTACTGCAGTAAACATAGGGGTGCATAAAGTTTTTTCAAATTAGCATTTTGGAATTCTATGGATAGAATTCTATGGAATTCTATGGAAGAGTGGAGTTGTGGGTCATAAGGTAGTTCCATTTTCAATTTTTTCAGATATCCCCATACTGTTTTCCATAGTGGCTGCACCAATCTGCAATCCCACCAACAGTGCACGAAGGTTCCCTTTTCTCCACATCCTCGCCAGCACTTGTTGTTTGTTGATTTATTGATGATAGCCATTCTGACTGGAGTGAGGTGGTATTTCGTTGTGGTTTCTATTTGCATTTCCCTAATGATTAGTGAGGTTGAGCATTTTTCCATATGTCTGTTTGCCATCTGTATGTCTTCTTTAGAAAAATGTCTCTTCATGTCCTCTGCCCATTTTTTAATTGGATTGTTTGCATTCTTGGTGATGAGTTGACTGAGTTTTTTATAAATTTTGGATATTAACCCCTTGTCAGATATATCATTGACAAATATCTTCTCCCATTCAGTAGGCTCCATTTTTGTTTTATTGATGGTTTCCTTAGCTGTGAAAAAACTTTTCAGTTTGACATAATCCCATATATTTATTATTTTTTCTCTTACTTCCCTTGCCCTAGGGGATATATCAGTAAAAATATTACTCTGGATAATGTCTGTAAACTTTCTTCCTATATTTTCTTCTAGGACTTCTATGGTTTCAGATCTTACATTTAAGTCTTTAGTCTGTTTTGAACTTATTCTTGTATATGGTGTAAGGAGGTGGTCCAGCTTCATTTTTTTTGCATGTATCTGTCCCAGTTTCCCAGCACCATTTATTGAATAGACCTGTCTTTACCCCAATGTAAATTCTTGCTTCCACTGTCGTAGATTAAATGACCATATAGGCATGGATTTATCTCTGGGCTCTCTATTCTGTTCCATTGATCTATGTGTCTGTTTTTATATCAGTACCATGCTGTTTTGATTACTATAGGCTTGTAGTATCATTTGATGTCAGGTATCATGATACTTCCCACTTTGTTCTTATTTCTCAAGATTGCCGAGGCTATCCAGGGTCTTTTCTGATTCCATATAAATTTTAGGAATATATGTTCTATTTCTGTGAAAAATATCCTTGGTAGTTTGATAGGAATTGCGTTGAATCTGTATATTGCCTTAGGCTATATGGACATTTTAATGATATTAATTCTTCCTATCCATGAGCATGGTATGTGTTTCCATCTATTTGTATCTTGTTCAGTTTCTGTCTTCAGTATCTTATAATCTTCTGAGTACAGGTCTTTTACTTCTTTGGTTAAATTTATTCCTAGATATTTTATAGTCTTTGAAGCAATTGTAAATGGGACTATTTTCTTAATTTCTCCTTCTGATATTTTATTATTGGTATATACAAATGCAACTGATTTCTGAATATTAATTTTGTATCCTGCTACTTTACTGAATTCATTTATCAGTTCTAATAGTTTTTTGGTGGAGTCTTTGGGGTTCTCTATATATAGTATCATCTCATCTGCATATAATGACAATTTTACTTCCTCCTTACCAATTTGGATGCCTTTTATTCCTTTTTCTTGTCTGATTGCTGTGGCTAGAACTTCCAGAACTGTGTTTAATAGAAATGGAGACAGTGGGCAACCTTGCCTTGTTCCTGATCTTAAGGGGAATGATTTTAGCTTTTCACCATTGAGTATGATGTTAGCTGTGGGTTTATCATATATGGCCTTTATTATGTTGAGATATGGCCCCTCTATTCCCATTTTCTTAAGAGTTTTTATCATAAATGGCTGCTGGATTTTGTCAAATGCTTTTTCTGCATCTATTAATACGATCATATGATTTTTATTTTTCATTTTGTTAATGTGGTGTATCACATTAATTTATTTGAGGATGTTGAACCAACCTTGTATACCAGGAATGAATCCCACTTGATAATGATGTATGATCTTTTTAATGTATTGCTGAATTCTGTTCGCTAATATTTTGTTGAGGATTTTTGCATTTATTTTCATTAGGGATATCAGCCTATAGTTTTCTTTTTTTGTAACGTCTTTGTCTGATTTTGAGATCAGGGTGATAGTGGCCTCATAAAAAGTGTTTGGGACCCTTCCCTCCTTCTGGATTTTTTGGAATAGTTTGAGGAGAATAGGTGATAATTTTTTGAATGTTTTGTAAAATTCCGCTGTAAAGCCATCTGGCCCAGGGCTTTTGTTTGTTGGGAGCTTGTTGATTACTGATTCAATTTCCCTGGTAGTAATCAGTCTATTCAGGTTTTCTGTTTCTTCTTGAGTTAGTCTTGGATGGTTTCTTCTTGAGTTAGTCTTGGATGGTTGTATGCTTCTAGAAAATTGTCCATTTCTTCCAAATTGTCTAATTTATTGGCATATAGTTGCTCATAGTAATTTCTTAACTTTTTTAGTATTTCTCTGGTGTGTCTTGTCACTTCTCCTCTTTCATTTCTGATTTTATTAATTTGGGTCCTCTCTCTTTTCTGACGAGACTGGCTAAAGGTTTGTCTATTATGTTTATTGTCTCAAAAATTAGCTCTTGGATTCATTGATCTTTTGTGTTGTTTTTTTGGTCTCTATTTCCTTTATTTCTCTGATATTTATTATCTCCTTCCTTGTACTCCCCTGGGCTTATTTTGCTGTTCTTTTTCCAGATCCCTTAAGTGTAAGGATAACCTGTTGACTTGTGATTTTTCTTGTTTCTTTATGTAGGCCTGCATTGCTATGAATTTCCCTCTTAGGACTGCTTTCGCTGCATCCCATAGATTTTGGGTCATTGTGTTTTCATTTTCATTTGTCTTAAGATATATTTTGATTTCTTCTTTGATCTTGTTGACCCATTCATTATTTAGTAACATGTTATTCAGCCTCCATGTATTTGTGTGTCTTCCAATTTTTTTCCTGTTGTTGATTTCTAATTTCATAACACTGTGGTCAAAAAAGACACTTAGTATGATTTCAGTTTTCTTAAATTTATTGAGACTTGTTTTATGGCCTAACGTGGTCTATCTTGGAAAACGTTCCATGTGCACTTGAGAAGAATATGTACTCTGCACCTTTGATGTGAAATGCTCTGAAAATATCGATTAAATCCAACTGGTCCAATGTGTCATTTAAGGCCTCTGTTTCCATATTTATTTTCTGTCTGGAGGACCTGTCCCTTGTTGTCAGTGGTGTGTTGAAGTCCCCTACTATGATAGTGTTACTTTTGATCTCTGTCTTTATGTCAGTCAATATCTGTTTTATATATTTAGGTGCTCCTATGTTGGGTGCACAGATATTTACTAGGGTTATGTCGTTGGATTGATCCCTTTATTATTATGTAGTGCCCATCTTTGTCTTTTAATGTATTCTTTATTTTAAAGTCTATTTTGTCAGATATAAGTATTGCTACTCCAGTTTTTTTTTATCATTTCCATTTGCATGAAGTATCTTACTCCAGCCCTTCACTTTCAGCCTGTGTGTGTCTTTTGATCTGAAGTGAGTCTCTTGTATACAGCATATGCAAGGATCTTGTTTTCTTATCTACTCGGCCACCCTATATCTTTTGATTGGAGCATTTAATCCATTTACATTTAAAGTGATTATTGATAGGTACATAGTCATTGCCATTTTGTTATTTGTATTTCTTGTCTTCATTAGTTAGATTGTTTTCATCTTTGTTCTGTTTACAGAAGCCCTTTTAACATTTCCTGCATTGCTGGCTTGGTGGTAATGAATTCCTGTAGCTTGTTCCTTTCTGGGAAGCTCTTTATCTCTCCTTCAATTTTAAATGATTGCCTTGCTGGATAAAGCAATCTAGATTGTAGACCTTTGTTTTTCATCACTTTGAATACCTCCTGCCACTCCCTTCTGACCTGCAAAGTTTCTGTAGCAAAGTCATTTGATAGTCTTACAGGAGTTCTCTTGTATGTAACCCACTGTCTTTCTCTTGCTGCTTTTAGGATTCTCTCTTTGTCTTAATTTAGCCTTTGCCATTTTAACTATGATGTATCTTGGTGTGGGCCTGTTTGGGTTCATGTTGGTTGGAACTCTCTGCACTTCCTGGACTTGTATGTTGGTTTCCTTCACCAGGTTAGGGAAGTTTTTGGTCATTATTACTTCAAATATGTTCTTGATTCCTTGCTCTCTCTCTTCACCTTCTGGTATTCCTCTGATGCTCAGGTTGTTGCATTTGATGTTATCCCAGAGGTCTCTTAAACTATTTTCATTGTTTTTAATTCTTTTTCCTTTTATTGTTCTGCTTGGATGATCTCTGTTAACTTGTCTTCTAAATCACTGATTTGATCCTCTACCTCATTTAACCTGCTGGTAATTCCTTCAAGTGTGTTCTGTATTTCAAGTTATTGTATTCTTTAGTACTAACTGGTTGTTCTTTATAATTTCTCTATCCTTCTTTATGTCGTCACTAAGCTCCTTAAACATTCCTATCATCAGTGTTCTGAGCTCTGTCTCTGATAGGTTGGTTACCTCTATTTCATTTGGTTCCAATTCTGGAGGTTTCTTCTGTTCTTTTATTTGGGACATGTTTCTTTGTTTCCCCATTCTGGCTGACTCTCTGTGTTTGCTTCGATGTATTAGGTAGATCCCTTAGGATTCTTGGTCTTTGCTGGGTGATCTTATGTAGTATGTGTCCTTTATATTTGACTTGCACCACTTTCCTATTCTCCTGTGTGTGTGCTCCAAAGGTGACCCTTGTGTTGTGTATATTGTCCTGTTAAAGTTGAGCTTTAATTGCTTTTGGCTTGTCAGTAGATGGGATTGACTCCTAGGTTGACTAGTTGTAAGACTTGTGTATGTCCACAGTGGATGATCTGCTGTGTGAGGGTTGACCACTTAAATGAGGCTTGGCCTCTGTGGGCTCTTGTGCCTGTAGAGAATTCCCTCTGTGTGTGTCACTTGTGGGTCAGACCCGGTAATACTCTGGTTTGGTCTGGAGTTGGCCTCTGGGTGTGTTGAATCTTGTGTCTCTTGAGCTGGGCCCTGGTATAGGGCAATTTCAGAACAAAACAAATCAACAAACACAACAGCAACAACAACAACAACAAAGTAAAAACCAGATACACTCCCATGTAAAAACAACCGATAACCCACACTTAACACAGGCAGAAATATCAAAAATACAAAAAAAAAAAAAAAAGCAGCGCCAGTCTTAGCTTAAGCCCACCAAACAATCTCTAGGTTGTCCTCTGCTGTACAAAGAATCCTTTGCGTGTTGTGGAGGCAGAACCGACCGACCACCTGGAGCCCATAGTGTCCCTGGCATAGCAGTTCTAGATGAGTGGGGCTATGGGGTGTGGATGGTAATTTTCACCAAGTCGGTGCAGTTTCTGCTCTTGCCTGCACATAAAACGCTCTGAGAGTACCACAGCCAGCCACTGGGAAGTGGATTTATTCCCTGTGCCCAGGTCTCCTGAGTCTTAAGGCACTTCTTCCATTGGGGGGTGTGGAGGGCGCAAGATTTCCAAGCTGCTGAAAGCCCAGAGCTGCCTCTGCCACCTGCTGTTGACCTCTGTGTGTGTCTTTGTAGCTGTGATTGCCCTGCGCTGCAGCCTAGAAAAGGGAGGTTGGGAGTGGAGGTGTCTTCTGTCTCCCAGCCCAGTAGTGTCACACTCTTCCCAGCCTCTTCCCTAGGTCACAGCTGTAAAGCGGCTTAAGAAAGTTATTTTTATATGTGTTATGTTTTAAGTAACGATTTTGTCTTTTCTATTACAATTTCATGAACTTGATGGTTCTGTTAGACTTCTACACTTATATTTGGGAGGAAAAAGGTGGGTAGCTTATGACGCTTCAATACTATGCTAATGGCCTGCCCATATGATCACTTGCAGACCTAGGGACTACTATTTTCCATTTCTCGCTGTAAAAATGGTTCCCACTGTCCAAAATTACTTTCTTTTTAAAGTAATTGATGAATAGCTCAACTTCTTTCCTCTCGAAGTATAGACAAGTTTTATTTAATCAAAATCTCCTCTTACCCTATACTCAAATTCTTCATTTGTATATTACTTTGTGAGAAACAAAATAACTCTTGGAAGGCAAGAGTCCATCATGAGTCTGGTGAACACGTTTGCATGTAGTTGATAATTGGATAAATGTTTCCTCATTTGAAGTGTATTTCATATTTCAAATAGAATAAAGAATTGAGTGAGGAGGTCAGGCCTATCTTGCTTCATATGTGTAGTATGTTGTGTGCCTTTGGGGAGTGTATTCATCTCTTACAAATCAGTAAATATGTAATGTCAATACCCTGACAGAATATGAGTAAAGGACATGAACTCATGATCACATGAGAACAATCACAAATGACACATATAAAACATTTAACTTGTAATTAAAGAAATATTTTAAAGCAATTTGTCATACATCAAGACACAACAATATATATACTCTTTTACTTCTTCTAGGAAACTTATATGGAAATGGAGATGGAGTTAAAGCTTTATGATCACAATATAATTTCATACTTGTGAAAAATTGGAAATAAAAAATTCCCAGTGGTAGAATAGTTTTGTTAAATAACACCCACGATAGGCTACATTTCATGATAGGCTATACTTCAACCTTTTGAAAGCAATATTTTCAAAGGGTGTTTTGTGACATAGCCGATGTAATGACATAGGAAAATGGTCACTATTTTGTGTTAAATGAGAAAAATATACAATAGTCATTGAAGGAAAGCAAACTAAAACCACAATAAGATACCACTACACTATCTTCAAATTTCAAATCCGACCCCCCGACCTCCCAAATAAGGGAAAGGGAAAAATACCAAATGGCAGCAAGGATGCAAAGAGATGGTATTCAAATCTTGCTGGTGGGACTGCAAATACTACAGACATTTGGAAAACTGTTTGATAGTTTCTCCTAAAATCAAAATACCCTTCTTACATGACCTAGCAATCCCACTCCTAGGTTGAAATTTACCAGCAACATATGAGAGCTCCATTAGCTTCTCTTTCTTGCCAGCACTTGTCATTATCACTTTTTAAAAATTTTTTAGCCATCATATGAGATATGTAGTGACATCTCATTATGGTTTTAATTTGCATTTTCCTAATGACTTTTGTATGTTTTTCTCATGAATGTGAAATGAACACCTATAATTACCTCTCTACAAATATTTATAGCAGTTGTAATCACCAAAAACTGTAAGTAACCCAAATACACTTCAACTGAGGAATGGATTTTTAAAAACTGACGTACGTCCATACAATGTAATACAGCAATGAACCTCTTCTTAGTCTAGGATAACACAAAAATATATGGGGCAAGGGACTATAATGATATATGCTAAGTCATTGAAAGAAAAAAGCTTAAAAATGAGCCATAAAACATATAACGAAAACACCAAAAATGTGACTATACAGTAGATGAAAATGATAATCTAAATATTTCAATATAAGCACTGAGAAATTAAGGAAAAGATGAAACCTTTGAAAGAACTACACAAATCAAATAAAAGAAGCTCAGAAATGAGATGACTAGGTTATAGAAGGATGTGAGATGAGAGCTAACAGAACTCAAGAAAGAATTAGGAAAAAGTGATGTTGGTTAGAGAAAAAAACAGTGAGTATACATCACAGAAAGCACAATAGAGAAATAGAGAATAGAAAGGGGAAAATAGAATAAAATCAAACAAAGATTTTTTTTTTAAAGAAGTGAAAAGAAAGTGACAAGACAGGCAAAAGGAGCCAAAATATCTGTATTAGGAGTTCCCCAAATGTATCAAAGCACCATGATGATGGTTACATAATGCCACTAATGCCATAATGTGAATATACTTAATGCCACTGGATTGTGTACTTAAAAAAGGTTAAAATGGAAAATTTTATGTTGTTTATCACAATACAACGTAAACCAAAGTAATGGGACAGAACAGCTAATAGGATTATAGTTCAAGAACACTTGACATTAAAGAATGTTTAAATCTATATATATTGAAAGACACACCGCGAATCTAGGAAATTCAACCCAGAATAGTTAACACTGAGATATATTCTTATAGAATTGTTGGATTTTAAAAGTTAACACACACACACACACACACACACACACACACACACACACACAAAAATACCTTTTTGTATCCATGTAAAAAAAGACCAATTCAACTTGGAAAGAAAATCAGATTGGATTAGATTTTTGGCAGCAACACCTATGCCAGATAATAAAACATTTTTTAAATACTCAAGGAAATAAGTATTTCATATTTCACCAAACTATCTTTCAAGAATTTAGGACATCAACAAACATTTATAAACATGAAACAACTCAAGGAATATTGTTCCTATGAATCTTTCCTAAAGAACATACGAAAGAACAAATTTCAGACAATGATTGGAGAAAAAATGATTGGAGAATCTTCGATACTAAGTCAGGTGGTTAGCATTGAAAATATTTTTTTTGTAGCACTATGATTAAAATATGGAAATGATGGTGATAGAATGATATGTACATGTTATATAGGCTGACAATGTAGAAATATTATAACCCACAAAAAAATGGGCAGGGAAGGCGAGAGTAAATGGAAAGTAGATTAAGGTGGTTGTTTGCCTCTTAGGAATTAGCTGAGAGGAAAAGGATAGCACCACTTAAAGCTGACTGATGAAAGCTTAAACATACTGTAAGGAAGCCTACATACTTAGATATATAAGACAAAACACTAATAAAAATAATACCAGTGATCAACACAAGATGGCAGGGGAGAAGGAAAGGAAGAGGAAATTACTAATTTTGTTACTGTTAATAGCAGGGAAATAACAGTATCTTAAAAAGAGGGAAGGGGAATAAACAGTATTATATAAAGATATTACTATAGAATTAACCCCAAGAACAAAATACACAAAACCTCTCTTAAGTACTAAAAGAAATACCTCCCTTAAAAAGATCAAATAAAACAGACCACATAGTGATACACACATTCTGTATGTATGTATTTGTGTGTATACAGACAAAAAAATGAATCAGACATGAAACATCACACCAAAAATATCAAGTGTATTAATAAATTATATGGTCTCAACTTACTTAATGATTGTAGCATACAAAAGGTGTAGCTGTAAAAAGTAAGAGTAATAAAAGGAATTAATAAAGAATAATTTTAAAACAATCATAATATAGGGAAGGGTAAAGATACATCAAATAAATGCAAAGTTTTAAAAAACAGAGTTCATCATCTTGGTATCAGACAAGGCAAAATTTAGTTCAAAAAGCATTATGATAAAAGATAATTGTATAAGTTAAGGGCTACATTCACAATGAACATTTTTTGAAATGTCTATCAAATGACACATCAACAGTTTTCATAAAATAAAAACTACAAGATTAGGTGTAAGGAGAAATAGAAACCTGCTAATAATAGGGGAATTTAACATACCTCTCAATATAAAGGTAGGGTGGACAGAAAAAATTAATCATAATACATAATCCGCAAGGTAGCTCTTACAGATTTGTATCAGTCTAGATCCACAAATTGAGAATACATATTTTCAAGTGCACATGGGACAGTTATAAAAATTTACTACATATTAGAACACAAAACTTCAGTTCCCAAAACTTAAAAGTCAAAATTCTGACCACATACAATAAAACTAGAAAATAATTTAAAAATTTAAAAATGAAAACCTGGCCGGCCCAGTGGCTCAGGCGGTTAGAGCTCCATGCTCCTGACTCCGAAGGCTGCCGGTTCCCACATGATTCCCACATGAGCCAGTGGGCTCGCAACCACAAGGTTGCCAGTTCGATTCCTCGACTCCTGCAAAGGATGGTGGGCTCCACCCCCTGCAACTAAAATTGAACACGGCACCTTGAGCTGAGCTGCTGCTGAGCTCCCAGATGGCTCAGTTGGTTGGACCGCATCCTCTCAACAACAAGGTTGCGGGTTTCGACTCTTGCAAGGGATGGTGGGCTGTGCCCCCTGCAACTAGCAACAGCAACTGGACTTGGAGCTGAGCTGCGCCCTCCACAACTAAGACTGAAAGGACAACAACTTGAAGCTGAATGGCACCCTCCACAACTAAGATTGAAAGGACAACTTGACTTGAAAAAATGTCCTGGAAGTACACACTCTTCCCCAATAAAGTCCTGTTCCCCTTCCCCAATAAAAAAAATATTTAAAAAAAAAAGAAAAAAAAATGAAAACCTAACTCCAGCTTTCCATAGAATGATGACAACTCTCTAAATTCAGATCTCTCCAGACACCTTAAAAAAAAACAAAAAACAAACAAACAAACAAGAAAACCATACAGATCTATAAAGGGAGCAAATGAAACCACCACTACCCTTGTCTCAATTTCAAATTATGGGCATATAACGAAATAAACACTGAAATGTAGAAGAGCCAGCGCTGGAACCTACGCTGAAGTGGCAAGTGAGGTTGAGACTGTTCAGAACAGATGACGGGTAAGCAGGACCGAGGGTCAGTAGGATGCAGATTAAATAACTAGAAACAAAAAGCCCCATCCTCAGGAAGGAAATACTAGAGGTTTGAGAACTGTTAGGCAAAAGAAGCGGAACTGAAAGTGCGCGGGACCAAAGAGGCAGTCTCAGAAAGGCCCTGCTTCTGGGAAAAGATGACTTGGAAGGGGCACCATGGGGCACCGTTTACCTCGAGGCTTGGTGGTAACGAGAACGAAGAGGCAGTAGAAATTAAGGATCTTGGTGAAACAGAATAGACGATAGATCAACCTTTTTCCCCATTCAAAAAGGAGTCATTGATTTAAAAACTGTTCTTTATTATACCAACAGGAGGTGCTGTTGAATTAAAAAAATCCAGTCATTCTTCCAAATCCCTCATTCCTGTTTATTTACTATAGTTACCTAGTTCAGCAAAATCAAAACACTTCAAAATGAACAAAAAATGACAGACAGCATCCATATAAAGTTACTGTAAGTGAGTCAAAATATTTCAGATGATGAAAAGTCTCTCCCAGAACATTCAACTACAGAGTTTAAGAAAACTACAGCACAATACTCTTACCTGAATTACATATCGTTAAACAAGACTTTTCAGAGGAAAAGTCTCAAATAGAAATTCAGAACCCCAAAACAAATGTACTAAAAGTGGAAGATATGAAAAGGGAATTTACTGAACTCAGGAAATAAAATGAAGAAAAAGAAAAGCCATCTTTTAAAATGAAGTTAACATTCAAGGTAACTGAAGGAGAATAAATTTGACTGAATATAAGGGACATTGAGGAAAGACATAAAGATAGCCAAAAGAATTAAAATTGAATGAAGAAAGGTGAAAAGAGAGAAAAAGTGATTGATATAGACAATATGTAAAATTAGATTTTCAATTGTTTTTCCTAAGAAGGAAAAACAATAATAGAGCTAATATTTAAACTTCAATCCATGAAAACATTCTGGAAATAACAGAAGGCTTAAATCTACTTATTGAGAAAGCTTATTGTGTACTGGGAAAATTTATCTAGAATGGTTAACTCTGAGTCATGTCCCAGTAAAACTATTGGTCTTTGAAGATAATGAAAAATTCCTCTGGGTTTCCAGGCAGAAAGAAGTTAGCAACAAACTTCTCAACGGCAAAATACAAATCAAAACAGCTTTGGTACAAATTTAAAGGCTATGAAATTGTAAGCCAAGGATTTTATAACTATGACTCAATCCCAGAAAAAAACTAAAAACCATGATAAATCCCACTGTATTAAAAAAAAAAAATTACACGATGAGCAAAGTTAAAGTGACAATGTGAGAAAAGATATTTAAACTTATACCACAAAGAGCAAAACTGCTTAAGGGTCAAGGGAAATGACCAACAACCCAGTAGAAAAATGTGATAGAGATGAAAACAGTTCACAGAAAAAGATATGCAGATGACAAACATACAAAAGATGTTCAACTTTAGTCGTACAAAGAGAAATACAAATAAAAGCTAAACTAAAAGTTACACTAAGCTTCTCACCAAAATGCAAAGTTATAATACATACTCTATAGATCCTGGGAAACAGGCACTTTGATGCATTGCTGATAGAGATACAAAAACACAAAGCTCAGGAGAGAATTTGGCAATATCCAGCAAAATTGCCTATGCATTTATCCTTCAATCCAGCATATAACTTCTAGGAATTTGTTCTAAAGACACTGGCATAAAATATAAATGGGCATTTGTATAAGATTAGTTACAACAGCATTACGTATTAGCAAAAGCTTGGAAACAATCAAAATGACTTAATAGGGAACTGATTAAAGTATATGCAACAATGGAACAATCTCTAGGTAGATGGTGTCTCTTTCAAGTCACCTTTTCCCCCAGAAGTCATAAAGAGATGTAGAAAGTTTCCATGTACCAATATACAATGAGATGCAGAATATTATTAAGTGGAAAAAACCCAAAGGCACGTAACAGTAAACAGAGTAATCTATATGTAGGGAAAAGGTGCCAGTGATGGAAAAGAGATTTTTCTAAATATAACCTGATTATATAGTTTAAATCTTAGAATCATGTACGCTTATGTTTACAGGTTCAAAAATAAAATTATATAAAATGTAGAAAGAAAAGAAAAATCTAAAAAGGAACTGAAACACATTTACATAACTATATAGCATTTTGGTGATATACCACATAAGAAAAGGAACATTTCTAGTGACGTTAGAACATAGATTTTGGATTGTGCCTTCTTAATGGAGTATATTCAGTATTATTATTGTTGTATTGCTATTTTAAAAGTATTTTATGTATATTTTGGATAAAATAAGTTTTGCAAAATGTTGAACAAAACCTTAGAAGATTATCAACTTTTTATTTGATACATCAACTTTCTTACAACTTAAATTTAGTCTGGAAAGTCCTTCAACAGATTAAGTAAAGTGGAAATTAAGCACAAAATTGCACAGAAAGACAGCTAACATAATAGAGTACACGTTATATGTCGAGAACTGTTCTAGGCCATATACGAGATCAGACAATTAAGTTTGTGAACTCATCCTAGAAAAAGTGCTACATACCTCATTGCTGAATATCACTATGGTCACCTTCGAAGTACTCCCCTTAGGAAGCTATGCATCTATGCCAGCACCTAGTCCACACTTCAAAGCAATTTTGGAACTCTTTCTGGAATGGCCATCATGGCTGTCATCATATTACCCTTGATGTCCTGAATGTCATCAAAATGTCTTCCTTTCAATATTTCTTTTATCTTTGGGTAAAGAAAGAAGTCATTGGGGGCCAGATCAGGTGACTAGAGTGGGTGTTCCAATGCAGTTATTTGTTTACTGGCTAAAAACTCCCTCATAGACAGTGCCGTGTGAGCTGGTGCACTGTCGTGATGCAAGAGCCATGAATTGTTGGCGAAAAGTTCAAGTTGTCTAACTTTTTCACGCAGACTTTTTAGCACTTCCAAATAGTAAACTTCCAAATAGTTAACTGTTTGTCCAGTTCGTCCAAATTCATAATGAATAATCCCTCTGATATCAAAAAAGGTTAGCAACATCTTTGCAACAAGTTTGTGAACTTAATTGTCAGACTTCGCATACGCGTCTTTGGCTCTTTGAAACTCGTGATATTATTTTCCTAAGAGGTTCAGAGAGGTTGAGATTTAAAACCAGCCCTATGTGACTCCAAAGCCTGTTCTTTTTCTACTACATTATTGCAGGATATGTATCAAAAATTGAGAAGAAAGAACATTAGGAGCTAAATGTTCTATTTAAACCAGTAGTTGCTACTCAGAAAATAAAAATGTAGATCCAAAGTTAGTGATTTATATGTTCTTCATGCTAGAGCAATGTATTAAAGGAGAGAAGTGTACGTTTTCTCTTATTTCTGATGGGAAAATATAAACACACACATGCACACACATCGTTATATTGACGTTGGAGATACAAATTTTACAAAAATTTCATTGATGACTGAAATTAGTAAAAGATGCGAACTAAAAGTATGACAAAGCCGAAAACAAACAAACAAAAAACTAGTGGCCATGAGTTTTCAACATGCTGTTAAAAGCAAAACCCTTCAAAGTTTCCCTGTGTGACACTTCAAAGCTCTTCTAAGCTTTGCACAGCCTTTTTGTAACCATTGGCCTTTAAGATACTAGTTTAAATAAGTTGTATTTCCACCTGTGGAAGATGAGGGCTGATGAGATTTCAGAGGTGCTAGAGCAGGGGTGTCCAAACTGCGGCCCTCGGGCCAACTGCGGCCTGCAATCCATTGTTAATTGGCCCGCAGCAAATTAAGTTTACTTAAATAAATCAGGTGAGGCAGTACATACTTCACCTCGAGTGAGTGGCCCAACTGTTAATGTATTTTACTGCATATGGCCCTTGGTAAAAAACATTGAAAAGAGTTTGGACACCCCTGTGCTAGTTTCCGTCAGCCAAGCCAGACCTTTACACTTCTGCTGGTTTCCCCTGATGACAAAATATTTTCATTCAGTTCAATACTACTTTTTAAAAGATCTATCACTTGAAGTAGTTAGGGTAGGGGGATTTTCCTATTTTAATTTGATTTATCTGTATATAATTATGATGGAAATTTAATTTAGAATTCTATATACCTGATAACCATAAGAAAATATGTTGAATTTTCAAAATTAACTTTGAAGCCTTTCTTTTTCCTCAGAAGCTGGCTTGATCATTGACTTTGGTGAAGGCTGAGAAAGTTGAAACAAATTTGCAGATGATACACAACTTCTGAGGTAAGCTAATATAATAACTCAATCAAGATGGTAAGTGTTTTTGACAGACTTGCAGACCACAGTAACACACTAAAATAAAATTTATCAGTAATAAATGCAATACCTGATTTAAATTTTACAAAGTAATAGCAGAAGTATTAAATAGACTTCCATTTCTGGCAATATGATAGACTCCAGATCCACCAAATATGTAAAATATTAGATTCAGTATTCAAAAGAAAGAAATCCCTTTAAAATGAGTGATGAACTTATAAAAATAAAAGAAAAAGAAGGGAAACTTTCTGGGGCTAGAAACAAAACAAGTACATTCTATGAGGTCAGCAAGTGCTAAAGTCACTGAATACTTTGGGAGCGTCCATGGATTTGTGCTGCCAGAGAAACTTGTGCAGGGAGAGGAAAGGGGACTGGGGAAAATTCCTTGACTTCTGCAAAGTGTAGGGGGCCTGATCAGAGACCATTTTGGAGAAGTGTATAGCTCTGGGTAGAGTTAAAAACTCCCTTAATAAGTCCTGATTGCCAGCTCACATTCACTTGGATTTAAAATACACTATTTTCATGGTCCCTAAAACTCCACAAATAGAGAGTTTTAATTTAAAATGGACTTGGGTCTGTAATGTTTTTTGGTACCTGGCAGAAACAATCACAAATCCTCCATGGAGGGAGTTATCATCCCATTATCAAATAATCATAATTAAAATTCTAACAAATAAGCTCGTATACATATAAAAATCATAAAACATAACGGAAAACAAATCAAAACATTTTTGAGCAAGAGTCAGCAGAAACCAAAAACAACTAAAACAGATCTACAGAGATTTTACCTATTAGAATTATCCCATACATAAAATAAATGTTTAACATGTTTAATAAATTAAAAAAGGGATTTTAAAATATAAATAAAGAGTAATAGACTATAGAAGTGACTGGGCACATTCAAATAAGAACCTAATAGAATATCAGAAATGAAAATATAATTATAGAACTTAAAAATGAAATGGTATGTTAAGCCAGCATGTGAGGCACAGTTAAAAATAGAAAATACATAGAAGGCCATACACAGAGAAAAAAGATATAGAAAATAATAAAAGAGATTATGAGATGATCCAATCAGAGTTCCAGAAAGAAAGCATGGAATAGGAATGAGGCAATATCCGTAGTTGCCATTAAAAATTTTCCAGAATTGATGAAAAACACAAATCCTCACATTTAAGGAGTCCAGTGACTACTAAGCAGGGTAAATAACAAGAAACACTCATTTTACTGTTGTCAAGCTGCAGAATGCCAAGTGCAGAGTAACCAGTAGGTCACAACCCACATTTTAAAAAATACTGTTCTAAATGGTGTCCACTGATGGTTGGTGCCAATTCAACGCCAACAGGAATCCCCAGTTTGAGGTGCAGTGAAGAACTTTATTCAGTGCAAACAGCTCAATCGTGCCTGTGGAACCTAGTGTTACCGCTCAATTATGAAGCAAGGCAGTGAGGTGGCCCTGGGGCAAGGCGGCCCTGGGGCAAGGTCCCTCTCTGGCTAAACAGATCTGTTCTGCACTGGTCTGCCCCACTCTACCCCGGAGTGTTTCAGCTATAGCAGGGGGAACGCAGTCTTCTGTCTTCAGTGGAAAGGAAAAGTATGCTCACCCAGCCAGAGGGGAGCTGACTTATATAGACAGAAGTCCCCATCCATGGTCTCTCATTGGTCTGTCCAAATCCTCACAGTTTAATTGGTCCAAAAGGGCACTGTCCTGATTGATCAGTGAAGATGTTGATGGGAGAGATAGCTGTGCAGCTCTGATTAGACAGGGATAAGCCTCAGTCCTTTGGGTTGAAATAGATGCCCAGGAACTCCTTCATAAGAGCTAGCTCAAGTGGCAGGAACACAGTGCAGGCAGACAGGTCAGTGCAGGAGGCAGGCAGGTCAGTACAAGCTTCTCCCTGAAGTGCAGTTTGTGGGAAAGGCCCCTGTGTAGAAATTACTGCTAGGTTTTTTTGTTTTGTTTTTTTTAATTTGAGCTCAGTTAGCACCAGGAGGCCTTCTCAGTAGGTATCTTGCTTCTCAGGGTCTACAATGGTATACTTCTAGAAGAAAGAAAATGGTACTAAAACAAAGATATGAAATGAAAGAACAAATAGGGAGTGAAGAAAACATGAATAAATCTAAGCCAACATTGGTAGAAGGGAACAGTAATAATAATGTCAAATTTGTGGTCAACAAACAAAGTAGAACCACAATACTGTACTGGCCTGCATGGCATGTAAGCTATCAGGTTGGTTGGAATTTCAGTATTCTAAACTCCATGTACTGTGTGAACTGAAGGTAGACATATTTCAAATGGAATCACTAAAAGAAGACAAATAAATTGTTTTTCTTAAACCAGAAAAAGAAAATAATCATGTGAGGGGAATATACAATAGAAGGAAAGAAATAAGTACTTACTTTTTTTCCTCTTTTATCAGCTTAGTTATTTTGAGATTCATCCATGTCGTTGTGTATATCAATTGTTTATTCCTTTTTATTGCTGAATAATAATGTCATTTTATAGGTATACCTCATACATTTATCCATTCACATATGGATAGAAAGAGGTTGTTTCCAGTTTTTTGCTAATACAGGTAAAGATACTATGAATATTCATGTGTAAGTTTTTATATGGGCCTAAGGCTTTCTTTTCTCTTGGATAAATAGCTCGGAGTGGAATAGTTATATCATACGGTAGGTGGAGGTTTGACTTTTTAAGAAGCTGCCAGACTTTTTCAAAGTGGTTATCACAGGAAAATGAATAACCAAATGATGGTATATCTATACCATGGAATACTACTCAACAGTTCTGTAACAAAGTGGATAAATCTCAGTGGATTAATGAAAGTGGTTGAACAATTATGCTATATAAATTAAGCCAGACAAAAAAAGAATACATACTATTTGATTCCACTTATAAAACTTCTAGAAAATGTAACTAACTTATAGTGACAGAATGCATATGAAATGTGGCAGATGCAGCAAAGATTTCTATGAAAATATGAAAGGAGCAGATATGACATTGTAAATATTGGAAGCAGTAATTATTAAAATTCAGATTTTAATAACATCAGGCAAATAGCCTTAGGCAGCCATCTCTTTGCAGTTATGCACCGCTAAACTATGCAGATACATTCTGAGAAACGTCATTAGGCAATTTCATTGTTGTGCGAACCTCGTAGCTTGTATTTACATGAACTTAGATGGTGTAGCCTACTACATACACACCCAGGCTACATGGTATAGCCTGTTGCTCTGTGGGGGAAGAAAAATAATTTTTCCTCTACCCTTCTGAGTTCTTGGCTGAGACATTCCTGTATTAAAAGACAGATTAACAGGAGAAAAACAAACAAAGCTTAATGAGATATATACTTCTTGTGTACATGGCGGAGACCCAGGAAACTGAGTAACTCAAAGTGGTTGAAGCCACTACCTTAAATGGCATCTTCAGCTGAAGACAAAAAATGTTGGGGGAGTCAGTTATGGGAGGTGACCAGGAAAAGCACAGCAAACAAGGGTAAATAAGGTTGTTATGCAAATTTTAGTCCTTGTCTTCTGCATTGAGAATTTCCAGAGATAAGGTCATCCTGCCTTTTCTGGTAGAGCAGGGAAGAAGCCCTTATTTATAAAATGAGATTTCCCTTACACACATAAATGTATTTTACAAAGAATAACTTCTACTTGGTTTTGGTAACTTCTCCAATGCTTGCTGTTTCTTAAAATTAACCAGCCTAAAAGCATTCTTATGCCAGAGAGATATATTTTGGGGTGACAAATTCTGTTCCCCTACAGCTCCTCCTAGGCTACAAACCTGTAAAGCGTATTCCTGTACTGAATATTGTAGGCAATTGTAATGCATTCGAAGTATTTGGGTAGTGTGTTGCGTTACAACATTAGGATGGTTATGACATTACTAGGCTATGGAACTTTTCAGCTCCATTAGAATCATACAAAACCACTGTCGTATATGTTGTGGTTCGTCATTGAGCAAAACATCATTATGCAGCACATGGCTTACTTGTCTCTTCTTCGTACCAGGAATATACTGGGCCCTGGGACAGACAACTCTCCTAGTGTGTACGAACTTGAATGGGCCTGGCCAAATTTAACATTTTCACCCCACCATATGCTCCAGTGGCTGACCAGTACCTCTTCTGAATGACCTGTTTGTCTTTTAAAATAGATATGTTAACATTTTCAGTAGGGTTATAGCCAAGTTTTATGGGTCTGGGAGTCATTTTGTGTCTTTTAGGTAATGTACAGTAGCCCGCCCCCTTACCCATAGTATTAGTTCCCAAGATTTCAATCACCCATGGTCAACTGAGGTCTGAAAATATTAAATGGAAAATTCCAGAAATAAACGCTTTATAAATTTTAAATTGCATGCTCTTCAGAGTAGTATGATGAAATCTCTCACCGTCCTCAGTTTTGTCTCCAAGTTGCATAAGCTATCTTCCCGTCAGTCACTTAGTCGCTGTCTTCATTATTACATGGGATGTCCTGGTATCGCAGTGCTTGTGTTCAAGTAACACTTATTTTACTTAATAGTGGCCCCAAATTGCAAGAGTAGTGACGTTCGCAATTCAGACATGCCAAAGAGAAGCTGTATAGTGCTTCTTTTAAGTGAAAAGGTGAAAGTTCTCAATAAGGAAAGAAAAAACATCATATGCTGAGGTTGCTAAGATCTAAGGTAAGAACGAATCTATCTGTGAAGTTGTGAAGAAAGAAAAAGAAATTTGTGCCACTTTGCTGAGAGAGAGAGAGAGTGAGAGAGACCACATTCACGTAACTTTTATTACAGTGTATTAATTGTTCTATTCTATTATAATATTGTTCTATTCTATTATTAGTTATTGTTATTAATCTCTTACTATGTCCAATTTATAACTTAAACTTTATCATAGGCATGTATGTATAGTAAAAACAGCACATATAGGGTTCAGTACTATCCACAGTTTCAGGCATCCACTGGGAGTCTTGGAACGTATCTCCTTCAGATAAGGGGGTATTACCGTACATGCCTACTCATTTTCTATGGCAAATTTTAGAGTTAAATTCACAGTATTCATATTTTTTATAGTAACTCCACATTATTCGAATTATCTTACTCATCTTGTCTCCATATATCTACACCATAAAGAAATCTATCTTGTTTCATATCAATTAACAGTATGAGAAAGGTACACATTTCTCCTTTGTAACTAAGTTTAAATTAAACATCAGATCAGCATAACATGAATATCAATAAATATTGTTTAAAGTATTTTTGTTATTTGAGCTTATTTTTTAATTCTTTATATGTATTTGACATGAATAATTTATGGATTATTTAGTATTATCACCTACCCATATCTAAAAAGTCACAAGGGGCATTTAGAGATATTATTTTTATCCCTATATGTATCAATAGAAACAGGAATAGTTTGGGGAGGAAAAATTTGTAAAAAATGTTTTTTTCCAATTAAATGTCCAAGGCTCTCTTCTATCCCTTTTAATTGAATCAAAGATGTTGCAATCTTGTAGAAATACCATTTATATCTAATTCACTAAGTAACCATGAAAGAAATGTTAAGAAATAAAAGACAAGATATTCAAAATATATTTGAGAAATTGTGAGGATGTCATTTTATAAGAGCGCACAATTAGCATTGTTCAGAAGCAACTGTGAACATAGAATTTAACGAATAACAATGAAAATGAAAAAGAAGTCTGAATAAAGAGCTTACTTTGATTTATAGAAGGCAAAGAATTCCCTTTTGTAGTCAGAGAAATAGTTATTAAAAATAACTTTTAAAGCCATATTTATGCCAAAATTCTTGTGATTTCTTGATTTGTGGGAGTTGACCAAAAATGCATTTAAGTTATTCATAAACCCATCTATTCAAAAAATATTTTTGTGGCACACGTGACTTCACAAAAGAATCTTTTCTAATGAGGAGAGGTTTTTAAGTATAAAAGATGAAATTACAAAGTTTTAAATTATAATTAATCAAGTGTTTCAAATATAATACTGTACAAAACCAAAATAGCTGATGTCAGTAGAAATGCCATAGCGTTTGAATCCCAGTGATCCCACTTACAAGTTGTCATCTAGGTCAAGCCTTTTAGCCTCTCTGAGCCTTTAATTTCCTTAACTGAAGCTGCTATAATAATATTCCCTTCATGTTTCTAATCTGTAAAGTGGAGCTACTGTAATAATATTTGCTTTGTGTCCCTTTCAAAGCTTTTGTAAAGAACAGATATATGAACTTTCTTTAATATTATAAATGCTACATAGATTATAATGATGACTATTAATTTAGGATTTTTTGTTTAAATTTGTATTAACTTAAAAACAACCTTTTAAACATCTGTGAGCAAAACCATTTAATTTCTGGAATGTAGGAATATATATTCAAAAACTATAGTTGTAATCACCAATTTGTATATCTTTTATGCTTTTTACTTAACTTTTGGCCAGCCATTAATTGTCTATGTAAAAAGTCATACCAAGCCTCCTACTTCTTACCTTCTTTGCATGATTGAGGTTGAAAATGCCCGATACTTATTTACTAGGCTCCTTTGCACTTAGGGGTCATTTTATCCTGTTTAGTCCATGAGATGTAGAAGTTTGTTGGAGGATTTCAGAACAATGTGGGGGTTTTTTCCTAATAAAAGAGGAGCATGTGAAAAAAATCCTGCTTTCTTCACCCATTTTCTTCCATCCTTATTTGGATGCTGTTAAATGAGAATGTGATGCCTGGAATTGCCAACCCACTGCAATAACCAGCTTCCAAGATGACTCCTCCTATGTCCTGGTATTCATGTCCAGTGTTCTTCCACATTGTACCAGGATTCATCTGTGTGACCAGTAGAAAAAGCAGGATATTACTTTTAGATTAGGTTATAAAAGACATTGCAGTTTCCATCTTTATCACATTCTGTCTTTCTGATCCTTTACTCTGGGTAAGTTAGCCATATTGTAAGCATCCCTATGGAGACGCTCATGTAGCAACGAACTGAACTGAAGCCTCCAGCTAGTAGCCATGTGACTCCTGGAAGCAGTTCTTCCAGACCCATTCAAACCTTCAGTGCTGCCTGAAGCTGGCATCTGAGCCAGAACCATCTAGCCAACTATTTGGATTCCTGACTCAGAAAGTGTATGAGGTAATAAATGATTGTTTTAAGTTTATAAATTTTGGATAATTGTTATGCAATAGGTAACTAATACAGATATTGGTACCAGAAGTTGTATGATGTCTTAAATACTTTTTTAATGTGGGTGTGGCTTTGGAACTTGTCAGTGGGTGAAAGGTAGATGAAATTTGAGGATAGTGTTAGTGAAAGCCTAAAGTAGACGCATTATGAGCTTTAAAGAAGTTGCCAGTGAGAACTTAAAGGAAAGTGAGGAGAATCTTTTTGGAGACTCTAGGAAAGGGGATCCTTTTAACATACTGTGTTTCCCCGAAAATAAGACCTAGCCGGACAACCAGCTCTAAACTAATGTGCCTTTTGTAGCAAAAATTAATATAAGACCTGGTCTTATTCTACTATAATGTAAGATGCAGTCATATAATTATAATATTGTATTATTTTACATTATATTATATATATTATTATATGTTAATATATATTGACATAATATATAATTATAATATATAAGACTGGGTCTTATATTAATTTTTGCTACAAAAGACACATTAGAGCTGGTTGTCTGGCTAGGTCTTATTTTCGGGGAAACACAGTAGTAGCAAAAATTTTAGCAACACTGTCACATACGGTAATGTAGAAACTAGAAAATGTACATAATGAACTGGGTGATGTAGCAAAGGAGATTTCCAACTATAGAAATGAAAGTGCCACATGGTTTATTCTTGCTGCTAATAGTAAGATATGAGAGGAACAAGTATGCTAAAGAAAGGTCTGTTAAACATAAAGGAGCTGGGATATTTTGACCATTGCCAGCTTCTCCAAAGAGCCATTGATGCTGAAATTAGGAAATGGCTTCTTAGGGAAGATCAAAACCAAGGCATTGTCAGTAAAACTTGGTCTAAGGATGATGCTGAGGATGTAGTTGCAAAATTTTTGGTTATTATTTAAGAAATATCTAAGGTACCCTCTCATCGTTACTTTTCAGTCAGATAAAGGGCCCTCTAAAATGTTTAATGGTTTCTTTATTAATTTTTTGTGTATTAAACGCTTTTATTTATTAATTTTCATTTTTCAATTACAATTGACATTCAATATAATATTAGTTTCAGGTGTACAGCATAGTGGTTAGACATTTATATAACTTATAAAGTGATCCCTCTGGTAAGTCATGCACCCACCTGATACCAGGTGTAATTATTACCAATTACAGTCTTATTGACTCTATTCCTTAAGCTGTACTTTACATCCCCATGATTATTTTGTAACTGCCAATTTGTACTTCTTAATCACTTCACCTTTGTTACCCAGCCCCTCAACCCTCCCTACATCTGGTAACTATCAGTTTATATTCTTTGTATCTGTGAGTTTGCTTCTATCTTGCTAGTTCGTTTATTTTGTTTTTTAGATTCCACTTATAAGTGAAATCATATGGCATTTGTCTTTCTCTGTCCAACCTATTTCACTTAGCATAATAGGTCCATCCATGTTGTCACAAATGGTGAGACTTCATTCTTTTTTTATGGCTGAGTAATATTCCATTGTGTATATACCACATCTTCTTTATCTGTTCATCTTTTGATTGGAGCATTTAATCCATTTACATTTAAAGCAGTTGTTGATAGGTATGTAGTTATTGCCGTTTTATTAATTATTTTCTGATTGTTTTGATAGTTCTCTGTATCTTTCCTATTCTCTTGCTCTCTTCTCTTGTATGTTGATGACTTCCTGTAGTGTTGTGTTTGGATTCCTTTCTCTCCAATTCTTGTATATCTCTTGTAGGTTTTGTGTCTGTGGTTACCATATACTTCATATATATCAAGCTATGTTTATGGCAGTCTATTTTAAGTTGATGGTCCTTAAGATCAAACACTTTATATAATCACTACCATTTTTACTCACCCCCTCCATGTTTATATTTTTGTCATTATTTTTTACTTCTTGTGTGTGTGTATGTGTGTGTGTGTGTTTGTGTGTGTGTCCTTTAATTTATTGGTGTAATTATACATGACATTCCTACTTTTGCCTTTTAACCTTTAATCTAGTTTTAGTGTTTGTTGATCTGCTGCTTTTATTATGCGTTTGCCTTTGTCAGTGAGAATTTTTTCTTTTTGATATTTTCTTATTCATATTGTTTATTATTTTTTCCTTTTTTATTTTTTTTCTTTCTTGTAATACTGGTTTGGTGGTGATAAACTAATTCAGCTTTTTCTTGTCTTGGAAGTTCTTTTTCTGTCCTTCTAAATGATAGCCTTGTGGGGTAGAATAATCTTGGTTGTAGGTCCTTGCTTTTGATCACTTTGGATATTTTGTGCCAATCCCTCTGGCCTGCAAAGTTTCCCTTGAGAAATCAGTTGACAGTCTTATGAGAGCTCCCTTGTAAGTAACTAACTATTTTTGTGTTACTACTTTTGGGATCCTCTCTTTGTCTTTATCTTTTGGCATTTTAATTATGATGAGTCTTGGTATGGGTCTGTTTGGGTTCATCTTGTTTGGGACTCTGAGCTTCTTGGGCTTGTATGTCTATTTCCTTCACCAGATTAGAGAAGTTTTCCATCAGTATTTCTTCAAATAGGTTTTTAATTCTTTGCTTTCTCTCTTTTTCTGGTACCCCTATGATGTGAATGTTGGTATGCTTGATATTCTCCCAGAAGTCTCCTAAACTATCCTCACTTTTTAAATTCTTTTTTTCTTTGTACTGTTCTGATTGGGTGTTTTATGCTACCTTGTCTTCCAAATCATTGATTTGATCCTCCGCTTCATCTCATCTGCTGTTGATGCCATCTAATGTATTCTTCATTTCACTTGTTGTGTTCTTCATTTCTGACTGGTTCTTTTTAAAGGTTTCTATCTCCTTTTCTATGTTTCCTATCTCTTTGTTGAAGTTCTCACTTCTCCCCTAAGTTCATTGTACATCCTTATAACCAGTGTTTAGAACTCTGCATCTGGTAGGTTGATTGCCTCCATTTTGTTTAGTTCTTTTTCTGGAGTTTTATCCTGTTCTTTCATTTAGGACATGTTTCTTTGTTTTCTCATTCTGGCTGTGTTTGTTTTTATGTATTAGGTAGATCTGCTATGTCTCCCAGTCTTGGTAGAGTGGCCTTATGTAGTAGGTGTCCTGGGGGGCCCATTGGCGTAGTCTCCCTGGTCACCTGAGATCCAGGGATGTCCTTTATGTGGATTGTGTGTGCTCTGCTGTTGTAGTGGAGCCTTGCTTGCTGTTCGCATGTCAATGGTTGGGACTGACACTCAGGCTGACAGCTGTGAGGCCTGGCTGGGACTGTAGCAGACAAGCTGTTGGGTGGGACTGAGTGTGTTGAACGGGATTTGCTTTAGTGGGGATCTGGTGCCTGTTGAGTCCACTCTTTGTGTGTGTCATTTGTGGCACTAATTGGGTGGTGCTCTGGTGTTGGTCTGAATCTGACCACCAGGTGTGTTGGTTCTGGGGCCTGTTTGGAGGGGTTCTGGTGCAGGCCAAGGTCAGCTGCTGTCTATGTCTGGCCCGGGGCCACATGGTAAGAGCTAAAAAGTGATCTATGGTTGGTAGCTGCCTTTTCTGGGCTTTAGGGTACCTGAGAGTGGTTATGAGCCAAGGCCGGCTGACACTAGCACCAGTTTTGGAGCCACTTAGCAAGAGGTACAGGACATGCCAAAGCCAGCCACTGCTTGTTTGGGATTTGTGATCATTTGAGAGATTTTAGGAAAGTCCATAGCATGGACCCAGGCTGGCAGCTTGTGTGGATTATTGTCTGAAAGAGGTTCAGACGGGGTCTCACGCAATCAACAGGGTAGGTCGAGAGTAGTGTTAGCCTGGTTAATGCAGACTCAGACTTGGTGCTTGCCTGAAACTGCAGTTTGGGTGAAAGGAGGGCTCAACAAAGGAACAATGGTTCCTGCAGGCACTTTAGTACAGCACAGAGCTACCCGTCCAGCCCTCACCCTGCGGCCAGACAATTTGGTTCCTCCCCGCATGTCTCCGGTGCTTTTCAAGCTGTTACCTTAGGGCTGGAGCTCAAAGCGAGTGTGTCTGTCAGCAAGTAAGTCCATGTGCGAGCCCTTTACGAGGACCTCTGGATCTCTAGCAGCCCTCTGTCTCACCTAGATGGAGGCCCTGCTGATTTTCACAGCCAGCTGTTGTGGGGACTCGTCTTACCTGCACTGCTTCTTTGGGCTGGGGTGCCTGGTGTTAGGCTGGGACCCCTCACTCCTCAGGAGAGACCTCTGCAAATTGGGAGACGTCCCTCCCAATTTCTAATCTCCACATGTAGGTGTGGTACCAGCCTGTTTCACATCTCTGCCTCTCCTACCATTCTTGTTGTGGCTTCTTTTTTATATCCTTAGTTATAGTAGTCAGGTAGTCTTCAGGTGATTCTCAAGAGTGGTTCCATAACTCAGTTGTAATTTTGATGTGGTTGTGGGAAGAGGCAAGCACAGCATTTACCTAGTCTGCCATCTTGACTGGAAGTCAATAAACTTTATTTTTAAAAACAGTTTTAGATTGTTGATGTAAGAATGTCCAAACCCATAGAGAATTTTGGTAAAAATGGTTCAATTCTGTTGGGTTCAAACAGAATTCTCCTGGAAGCAAGATCTTGAGATGCTTTAGAGAATGGCAATTTGCAGTTTCTTTTATGCATTTGAAATTAAGAAGGGAATGTAAAGAAGATTACACGAAGGTGGGAGAAAGCAAGGGAGGGATTTGACTGCAGGATTAAAATTATGTGCTCTCTTGAGGGTGGTTACTTTGAAGAAGGCATTTCAACGGTGTGTTAATTTACATGAACAGAAACAGTGGATATGGTTTGCTTACGGCGAAGATAAAAAGTTATGTGCCTGGGGCGTGACTACCCATCATGACCTGTCCAGTTAGGAATTTGTGATCAGATCACCCTGTGAGGTTATTTTTCTGTAGAGCTCCTTTCTCGTCCACAATATTTACAGAAAAATTGCAAAGATAGTACAAAGGGTTTTTATATATCCTGCAACAAGTTTATTAACTGTTACAATTAATGAACCAATATTGATTTGTTATTATTAACTAAAGTCCATACTTTATTCATATTTTCTGGGTTTTTACCTAAAGTGCTTTTTCTGTTCCAGGATACCACATTACATTTACTTTTCATGTTTCCTTAGCCTCTTCTTGGATGTGGCAGTTTCTCAGGCTTTTCTTGTTTTTGATGACTTGGACAGTTTTCAGGAGTACTGGGCAGGTATTTTGTAGAATGTTCCTCAGTTTGGATTCGGTTAATGTTTTTCTCTAGAGTAGACTGGCATGTGTTTTGAGGAGGAAGATCAAAGGTAAATTGCCGTTTTCATCACATACTCTCAATGTGACTTACACTGTTCGTGTTGACTGCGATCACCTGGGTGGGGTAGTGCTTGTCAGGTTTCTCCACTATCAAGTTACCACCGACGCCCTTTGCATCCTGTACTCTTTGGAGGGAAGTCACTGTGTACAATTCACACTTAAGGAGTGGGGAGTGGTGTTTCACCTGCTAATTTTGGGGAATTCTTCTGCACTAGAGATTTGTCTCTTCTCTCCTACTTAGCTGTTATTCAATCATTTATATTAGTATGGCCTCATCGATAGTAGATCTTTTGGTCTCCACATTTTCTGATGAGAAATGTACGGTCATGTGAATTGGTTTTTGATTGTAATTAATCTTATTTTTCTTTGGCTACTTTCAAGATTTTTTCTTTAGTTTTCAGACATGTGACTATTGTATATCTTGGTATGGATTTCTTTGGGTTTATGCTGTTTGGGGTTGGCTCAACTTTTTGAATATATGGGTCTATGTTTTCTGCCAAATTTGGGAAATTTTTGGCTGTTATTTTTTCAGATACTTTATCAGCTCCACTCTCTCCTATCTTGCTGGGATTCTGATGGCGCAAGCGTTAGATCTTTTGTTACAGTCCCACATGACCTCAAATCTGCATTCATTTTTTTTCCAGCCTATTTTCTCTCTGTTCAGATTGGGCAATTTCTATTGTACTGTATTCAAGATCATTGATTCTTTACTCCATCTCTCACATTCTGCTACTAGCTCATCCACTGGGCTTTTTATGATGGTTATTGTACTTTTTTATGATGGTTATTGTAATTTCCATTTGGATCTTTATACTTCTGTTCCTTTGCTGAAACTTTCTATGTTTTCATTTGTTTCAAGCGTATTTGTAATTGCTCATTGAAGTATTTTCATGAATGCTGTTTTAAATTCCTATTAAGATAATTCAAACATCTGTGTTATCTAGGTGCTGGTATCTGTTAATTATCTTTAGTCATTCAGTTTGAGATCTTATTGGTTCTTGATAGTGATTTTTGACTGAAACCTAGACATTATGTTTAATACTCTAGATCTTATTTAAATCTGTTTTTTAGCAGGCCTCTTCTGACACTGCTCCCTGAGTAAAGAGGGGTACTGCCTTATTACCACCAGGTGGGATTGGAAATCCAGGTTCTCCACTTGTCCTTTGTTGACACCCTGGGATGAGGGTCTCCTTGTTACTGCAGGGCAGGGGAGCGAGTTCAGTCTCTCTGCTCGGCCTCTGCTGATACCACCCTGGCTGGGAAGTAGAGAAGTGCCTCATTACTGCTCCCATGTGACCTCCACTGACAACATGTGGAGGGGCTTCCTTGGTTCTGCTGAGTGGTGGTAAGAGTCCTGACTCTCCAAGTCCTCTTCTGGTACATTCCCTCCAAGAGGGGGAGGGACATTTGGTGACTGACTGATAGGTATAGTGGAAGTACAGGCTCCCCAGATGGTCTCCACAGGCACAGAAGATGTGGGTATTGGCTAATGCTCAAGGGGGATGAATGTCCCAACTTCTGCTTGTTCCTGGTTTAGGGGGAGATGTGGGGTAACTCACTGTAGCTAGTCAGGGATGGAAGTCTAGGCCTTCCATTTGGTCTTCCTTGGTGGGGGTGGAATAGGGTCTCACTTTTTGTGTTTGTCTGGAGTAGAGCAGACTTTTGTTCTCTAAAAGTTTTCTGTCTTAATCCTTTCATGGTCCTTTGGCTAGAGTGAATTGCATGTGATAAGAGCAAATGTTTTGTGAAACTTTTACGATAATTGTGTATATGTTAGTTTGTTACTCGGGTTTTCATGTCAGGTGTATTTTTTATTGTGAGTCATGGTTAAAGTTTGAAAGCACCTCCTCTAGACGGGCCACAGCTCTTCTCACTTGGAATCTTAAGGCACCAGTCTCTAATTGTTCTGAACCCAGTAACGGAGTGGCATGTTCTGTCCTCACTAAAACCCAGGTTCGAAGCATCAACCCATCCATGAACAGTGAGACAGCCGGGGTGAAAGCAGGGCCTTCCAGAAGACAGGGTTCAGCATAAATGCTCTTTGGTTATGAGGAAAGCTAGTGCTAAAGAACACCTCAGAGTAAGCCTAAGGTGAACTTTTTTTTTATATAGAAAGCATTATTCCCTTTGTAGGTGCAGGGAAAAAAAAACACCAACTGATTATGTTTTTAATGAGTTCACCCTTTCATCACTTAAAAGCCTGCACTTCCTCTGTGTCTTTCCTTTTGATTCAAGACAAAGAATGTAGTAGCAGAACAGGAAAATGATTTATAATTTTTAAAAAATTGATTGGAGATTTATTTACAAATATTTGTTGAGTGCCTACTATATGCTGAAGATAAAGCATACACAAAAGGACCCTGCTTTCACAGAGCTTACATTCTAGTGTCATTAAGTTGTCAGCTGTGAAGTAAATATCGGAGCAACAGCAAACCTCTTCCTTTCCTTTGCACTCATAACTTTTTCAACATGGGATCATATGGAAACAGAAGTCTGCAGACTTTCCCAATATATATATGATAAAATAGTGTAGAGTGTGTACATTATAGCCATATCAGAGCCCACATTTTTAAAAAATGCCTATTTATAGAGAAATACAGCTGTTGCTTAAAAAAGAATTTTTTTTTCTCTTACAAATGCTGTGGTAGAAAATTTGATTTTTTTTTCTTTTTCAATGAGAACATTTATTGAGTGACTAATCGTTGAAACCCTTAAGATGAACTGGGTGCTGATACAGCTGCCCTCTTGGGTTTCGGTGCTGTTCTTCAGGGAATCTATGCCTGAGTCTGCGGTATACAATTTTTAGGTGCTCATTCAATTACTCCCAGTGGTATTTTATCTTTTAGCTGTGGCACTCCAGTGCTCTCTCTTGTTCTTGGCAGGGTAGCCACATTTGCCACAGGTTGACTTCTGAAGGTGGCAGGCCTTAGAGCCACAATGGTGGAGCAACGTGTGTGTTTTATTGCAATAGTTTCCAAGTGATAATGTTCCCTTTCTCATCTTCTAATTTTATCTACATAAATGTATGTGTTTATGTACACACACATACACAAATGGGTGTGTGTGTATGTGTTTGTGTGTGTATATATATGTGTGTATATGTATATATATATACACATATATGTATGCACATGATTTAAAAATGAATCTGAAATATGTATATTAGTTCTATTGAGTTTTATTTAACATTAATTTTCTTATACAAATATATGGTGTTTAAAATACTATTTTGAAATGGATTTCTCCATTAAATCTTTTTTTAAAGATTTTTACTAAAAAATATAGCTAACATACAACATTGTATCAGTTTCAGGTGTACACCATAGTTGTTCAACATTTATATACTTAAAGAAGCATTAAAATCTTAATTGTTCTACCTGGAGGAGCAACTAAAAACTACATTAGAGCTTTGGGGGAGAAATTTTTAATAAAACAAATTTTGGGTTCAAATATAAATATCAATGTGTGTGAGATATAATGCATATGTCTGGCACTTAATAAAACCTTGTAAATTTTGCAAAAAATAAAAAAGTAAAAATAAAAATATTATTTTGATAGCTCTATAATATTCTATTATAAGACGGTAGCACAGCATAATTTATTCAACTATTTATTTTGTGTAGATATTCCAGGCTTTCCTACTATAAATAACATTACGATAACATCATTGAGTCTCTGACCATACTCGTATTTCTGATATTTTCTCAGGATAACTTGGTGTTAGTAGAATTAGTATATTAAAAAGCATGAATATTCTGGTAAATTGTTTTCTAGAAAGATTCCTAGCAGTTTTAGTCTACTCAGCAGTATGTGAGATTCTGTCTCACCACATTCTTGCAAGTGGTGTTTTATGTTTTATAAAATCGTTCTATTTCTTTGGTAGATTGATTCTGTTTCTTCTCATAGTTATGCTTCTTTTACTAAGGTAAAACCTTTTACCTACATTCTTGATTCTGTATTGAAATGGAGAAATTGTCAATCTTTTAGTAGTTGGCACAAGAATGGTTTTTGTAGAAAATGCTGAATTTGTTTGAAAGAATCACCTCGATTACTGATTTGTGATGAATGTTGAGTCCAGAAGGGCTTGTTCAAATATCAGAATATGATTGTTAAATTGCTTTTTAAGGAGATGTGTCCATTGGGAAGGATTCTGTTTTGTTGAGGTTCAAGATGAGTTAGGTATACAGATTTAGAAATAGAAGCTGGGACAGAAATAAGGAGAAGAAAAATTTGAAAGGCACAGGAAACATCCAGCAGGAAGGGAATAGGAACTGTGGAGAGATGTTAGATGGGACTTTCCAAGTGAAATGCTATTTGTTGTATAATGTGACTCTCACCATGCCCCACGAATAAAAAATTATGGAAATTCGGAAATCACCGATATAGCTGGATTTCTTACAGAAGCCAGTGAAGAGGCAGAGTGCTGAGTGTAGGTTGATGTGGAACCAAAACATGTTTGGCCAAGTGTATCGGCAACAGCTATCATCTGGGTTGCTTCTACAATCTAGGGGATATCTCTAAGTGTATTACCATTATCTTCATTCTTTCTTTTACCACTGACTTCTGTTCTCATTAGGATATTTTGATTTTACCTCTCCACAGGTTTCTTCCTCTGACAACAAATGTATGTACCTTAGAAACCAACAATCCTCCCTGCCCACTCCATCTGAAAAACTTTTCCCTTATGTTTCCCTGTATGTTGATTATTTCTTCTTCCGTTTATACTTTGTTCAATCTTTATATTCTGGTGCAATTTTCTCATATCGATAACTAAGTTCTTTTCCCAAAAGTTGTAAGTTCCTTGAAGGCAGGTTCTTTGTCACAGACTTCTTTCAAATTTCTTAGAGAACCTAGTACTACAGTAGTTTGTAAAAATATCAATAAAGAGTTGTTAAAATATAATTGACCAATAGTGGAGAATTAGGCTACAATGTGTGGTTAATTTGAAAATCAGTGTAAGTCTTCAGAAATATTGATAACATTGTTTTGAAACCAATGACAACTTTTGCATACATTTATCAACTAGGAAAAGCCAAAATACTTAAAATGAAAAAACTTCATTACTATTGGATGATCATTTTATAGCTTCTTTCAAAGGAAAACTAGTATGATTTTTAATCTTAATTTATGCTTATGTTATCCGTAAATAAGTTAAAGATAGATTGTAAAATAAGGAAAAAAAGAAGCAGAAGCAACCTGAATGTCTACATATAGAGAAATGGTTAAATAAATTGTGGTAAACCAATATTAAGGAATACTAATGTGCCTCTTTAAAAAGAATGAGGTCTGTCTACTCAATCTGGCATGTAAAAAAATCAAGATCTATTTTTTAGAAACAAACATAATTTACAACACAGCATGTGTGGTATGATCCCATTTTTTAAATTGTGTGTATATTTAAGCAAACTCTCATATATCCGTGTATGCCTGGAAAAAAATGTCTGGAAAAATAGAACTAAACTGTTAACAGTGGACAACTTTGGGAAGTATAATTAGAGAAGAAGAAGTCAGGAGATTTTTAAGCAATAGAGAAGCATATAAAATAAAAAGTTTTGTTTTTTACAATGACCATTTCTTTTGAAGTCAAAATTCAAAAAGATATATTTTAAAAGAACCAATATAGCAAGAAAAGTACACTAGTTTGTATTTTATTTGTAAACAAGATACCATTCTGTGCATTTTTAAAAGATATTTTCTATGATTAATACTTATTAATAGATTATAATCATATCTCCTACTCTAGATCATGTTTTATGAATCTTCAGAGTTACAGTAAAATGTGTTTTATAAAGATAATGGAATCCAACTATAGTTACTGAACTAATTCTATAGAGATTTTTTTCATTCAATAAGTTATCTGAATATGTTTTATTATAAATGCTGTGTTTGTTTGCCATAAGTGGCTTTGTTTGAATCTGAAAATTAAATATTTTGTCTAAAAGTACTTTTCATTATTAACAAGCTTTATAACTACATAGAAAGACATACTTTGAGATTAGTTTCCTTTTGACATTTTAAACCAAGTAATTTATGTTATAACTCAAAATTTTCTGTCCCTTAACTCAGACTACTTCTTTCTTCGTCCTTTCTGTGTTCTTTTTAGATCCTGTTTTTCTTCTTGGCTCCAGAGCAGCAACTCAAGAATTGTACTTTTAAAGATTTATAGCACTAATACTATGATTTTCTGACAAAATTTTTGTACAGTTCTGATTTCAATAATTTGTTGAAAAGTGAAAGTTTATCAATAGGATAGGAGTTGTTCTTTTATTAAAAGGTATGTTGTGTTCTTAACTGATTCAAGCAAGGACATTTCATAAAATCATCAACTGTGGAAAGAAAACAAAATAGACCCAGCATAGAAGGGCAGGAAAATATGAGAATTATTACCATTTGACTGTGGTTATACCACTAAGCCCATTTTTGTTGGTTATGATGCTAGTTATATATTGTATCTCAGGATTCCATTTCTTATTTCACCCTCTGTTATTCCTTAATTTGGGAAGTTGGAGTAAAACCATAGCATATATTTCATTTAGAATTGTTACATTGTTTGGAAAGAAGTAGAACTGTAACTATTAAAATTTGGTGCACATGAGTTGTATAGCCTTTGTTACCGGAGAGTGAGTCCTTCTTGGCGTGATGTCCAGGTTCTTGGGGTCTCGAGCAAAGAATTGAATGAGACACAGAAATAAAGTGGTGAAAGAGTAGTTTATTAGAAGAGACAGTACACTTCAAAGAAATAGAAAGGGACCCCAGCAGGAGAGAATGGCTCAAGGGCTCCGACTAACGAGGCCTTGGTGGTTTTTATCTTTTTCTCTGAAATGTGCTGTTCCTCTGTGATTGACAAGAAGCTATTACCTCATCTTTTTAAAACGGTGCAGGTGTGAGTGGCTGGTTTGATCTAGTTGGGTATCTTGTACTCATTTGTTTACAATGGAAAGGGAAAGTTTCAGACAGAGACGGGAGGTCTTCTGGGTGGTAATGCAGAGACCCAATTGTCTTTCTCTAAGTGCCTGCCTTGTTTTTCCCTTGAGAGATGTGATCCCCATAAAATCTCTATGGGAAGTTGAGGGACAGGAGGTCTGTTCTTCTGTATCTGCTTCCTGCTGGGCAGGGCCGTAGAGCTGTCCCTACCTATTGGGGGATTCACAGAACTCTTGCCCTATCTGATCTTTGATGAGAGGAAGGGGTCTCGAGATCTGCCTGAAGACTCTCCTGGCTTCTCTGGTTGTGACTGGTAATCTTGGTGGGGAATCATCTGTATCCCCAAGGACTCTAAATGAAGAAAAATAGATTTTAATTAATAAATCCGTTAGCTCTAATGAGCCTGTGCCCATTCGACCAGTCATTCAGGTGGTGTCAGTTGTCCCAGAACTGGGCCAGAATGGGTTGGAAAGAACACTAGGCTTCAGTGATTACAATCAACAAGTATACTGGGGGAATGTTAAAACCTATTTGGTTTGTGGGATGGCCAAGAGTTAGGTCCGGAATGGCGTGGGGGATGTTGGGAAGTCACCGGCTTTTAAGTAGTTATCTGAGGCAGGGGTGAGAAACATCCTGTGATTCAGGCTACAGCAATCTGTAGTCTAGGGTTCAGAAACTGATTAAGAGAGTAATCAAAGGCCGGGGCTAAGGAGCTAAGAAACTAGGGAAAAGGAGACTTAAAATTTCTATAAGGGAGGCTTAAAACTTTTGTAGTGAGGGAGCTCTCCCATATCACCTTTATTTTTCTTACTATATTTATATGGGTTTTTTTTTTAAATAAGATCAGTTTCACTCTGCTCAAATGTACACTGTTACTCCACCCTCATTCTCTTTAGATGACCATGAGTCCTTCTTTTCTGAAAAAATTGTAGCAGTCATGTACTTCCTAACTTCATTCCTCTATACCTGGACTGTCACTTTACTCACACTTTCCTTTCCTTCTCACTTTAGAAAAATACGTATCTTTATTCTTGGAGGTTAAACTTTCCACTTGTGTTCTTGATCCCTTCCTTCATTGTGGGCAAGAATCTTGCCCCATTAGGTATCCCCTTCTCATATTCTCATCTTGCATCTTCCTTATATCTGTCCCACTCAATCTACTGTGAGTTCTAAGTTAAAAAAAAAAAAAAAGCAAACAAAACCCCCTTTCATGAGGCCTTCAAGCTCTCCTTCCATTCCTTATCAAGCACTTGGAAACAGTAATACGTGCTGGCACCTCCATTACTTCATCCTTAACCTCTTATAATCCTAACTGTGCTCTTGTCTACTTGCTGTATGTCACATGCTACTAAGACTCTAACCTCTCAGCCAGTGTTCTACTCAGGGCAGCTGAGCCATGCTACCTGGATCAGAGCCAATGTTACCAGTTTCCCAGAGGACGGGCATGGAGTCCTCTGCCTGATTTATGCTTTGCTATATACTGCGAAATGTCCTTGTGCGCTCAGCCTGGCTTTGGTTTCTCTATCAGCCTATGTCTTTACGATGTTAAGGGAATATGAATTCTTATAAGGTCCCTTTCCTTGTCCTAAGTGGTTCTCTGAAGACCCCTTCTGAAGATCACCTCCCTTTGCTTTGTGAGAATTAAAGGAGGGCCTTAGAAATTAGACGGAGGTTTTGGCAGGATGCTCATCGCTGCTCTCTGCAGCATCCAGTGTTGTTGAAAACTTGTCATTCTTGAAGTTCTTGTTTTTGTTTTGTTTTTCTGGTTCTTTTTTCCCTCTCTAACCACTGTTTTTATAGTAACTTTTTTTTCTACCACCACCTGTAGGTGTTCCCTAACGTTCTGTCCTTGGCTCTCGTTTTGGTCTTGTATTCCATTGGCAGAATTGCCAGATACATATTGCTCTGGCTCAGTTTTCTCTCCACTTCCCAGTTCTGTGTGTTCAACTGCCTGTAGGCGTCTGGTTCAGAAGTCTGGCTGGCCCCTCAAACTTGTTATATATGAAGCAACTGGTTCTTTGGTAAAATTTGTTTTTCCTCCTTTGGTCCTTATTTATTTTAATGCTATTACCCATCTACTCTTTCACACAAGCATGGAAACTCGTTGTCGTCTGGACTCTTCTTTCACTTACAGTCCACATTTTTCAGTTGCCAGACCTACTCTCAGCTGATACGCACAGTCTTCTCATTCCCACCTAGCTACCGTCCCCGTCATGGTGGACTACTGCAATTGCCTTTAATGTCTCTGTGTCCCCAAGAGCAGATTGCCCTCAACTGTTTGGGTGAATGAATCCCCAAATTGAAGGACAGGTGTAATAGAGCCTTGTCATTGTAAACATGTTCAGGGTCATTGCATTTAGTTGTGTAGCTTGTGTCCTGCACGAAGGCTCCCACCTGGCCAGGGGAGTGAGTGGGGCCTCAAATCCAGCTCCCATCCCATAGAAGCTAGTAGTAACCCTGTACATACTGACAGTACTAATGGAAGTTCATTATGAGAACTACTTTGTGTCACATAGAAACTAGCTAAAACCTATTTGTTTTAGGTTTTAGGAAGGAAAGATATGGATTAATCAAGTAAAATAAAGCATCATTATCAAACCATCTCCTTGATATTTACTATTAATTTCAAATCCACAAATATCGTGGAATCCCTGTGTCGCTTCTAGAACTTTTGAGATTACTTGTAATTTTTTACTTAGCTCAAATGGTTAATATTCCTACTTCCCTTGCTCCCATCTTAACTCTACCTTTTGGTTTGGGTAATCTGATGTGAGGTAAATGTATCTTTTTTTTTTTTTAATTGGGGAAGGGGAACAGGACTTTATTGGGGAACAGTGTGTACTTCCAGGACATTTTTTTTTTCCCAAGTCAAGTTGTTGTCCTTTCAATCTTAGTTGTGGAGGGCGCAGCTCAGGTCCAGGTCCAGTTGCCATTGATAGTTACAGGGGGTGCAGCTACCATCCCTTGCAGGAGTCGAACCGGCAACCCTGTGGTAGAGAGGACACACTCCAACCAACTGAGCCATCCAGGAGCTCAGCGGCAGCTCAATCAAGGTGCCATGTTCAATATTAGTTGCAGGGAGCGCTGCCCACCATCCCTTGCCGGACTCAAGGAATCGAACTGGCAACCTTGTGGTTGAGAGCCCACTGGCCCATGTGGGAATCGAACCAGCAGCCCTCGGAGTTAGGAGCATGGATCTCCAACTGCCTGAGCCATCTGGCCGGCCCTGTGACAAAGTTTTTGAGTATTGAGCTCCAACCCTATATTCCTTATTATTCCTGTGATTCTAATTGCATGATTTTGTATGGCATGGTGATTTTTAGGACACTGATGTCATGTTGTAGCAGAATTGACTGTACATGTTAATTACAGAACATTTGAAAAACATACAAGAAGAAAATAATCATCAATGATCCAATTAATGTTAACATTTTGGTAATCTTTCCATGTCTATATGGAAGGAAATGTTTATGTAAAAAAATAGGATAAAAATTTGGGGCACCTATTCTTTATTTGCATCTTGGGTTTTTATAACTTGATATTATATAATAAATGATATTGTATAATATGCTCATTTCTTGAAATATTTTTAAAGAACATGACCATGATATTCTGTAGGGATGACTGAACTATACTCAGTGTTTAGCAGGTGACTGTGGTGGTGGTTTGGATGTCTACTCTGATTGGTCAATGCTCGTGCCACATGTAACTGATTAAATATAACCAATCCCATAGTTTTGGACTTTTAAATTGTTTCTGGGGTTTTTTTGCTTTTGTTTTTGCTATAAGTAGTCGTGTGATAAGCATTCCTATATGTGCTTTCTTGCATATTTATAATTCTTAGAATAAATTTGTCAGCATTGAATTACTAAGTAAAAAGGTATCTGAATATTTTAAGGTTTTTGCCATTTATCATTAATATCTCTGCAGAAAAATTATGTTAATTTACCCTCTATGTGAAAGGACTAGAGTTCTTATTTCAGTGTACCCTCACCAACCTTAGAAGTATAATGAAAACAAACATAAAGCAAACTACTATCTGTTTAGGTGATGCAGTGTTAATCAGGTGAGAAGAATGTGGGGAAAATACAGAGGCTGATCCCTTTCCACGGGGAGTTAAATAGAGAAGGATAGATACAATAAGAAGTGGAGTGATGGATAGAACTGATAAATGAGAATTTATTATTTTAAGTAATAAATGAACATGCTTTGACTAGAGGTTTTATAAAAGATGAAGGGCAAAAGGTGTCTGTAAAATTTCTGCCTTGCAAAAATGCTGAATGATCCAGTGATACAAGTTAAAGCTAATCAAAAGGAATGGAAGTCTTACTTAAGATTCTCCAGCCATCACTTCCAATTGCCAGATTTTAAGCCACCTTCGTCATGATAGTGATATCGTAAATGAGTAAAGTCACAGGTAAATGAAATGAGTCATAATCAGAGGTGGGACAATATCTGGTTTTGTAAAGCTCTACCTGGTAGAATTTGAGTCACAGGATTTTGAGTAAAAGACAAAGAATGAGCTCATATGGGAAAGGATAACTAAAAGGGCATATACAGAATCTGAGAGCTTCAGATCTTCCCAAACATTATTATTACCTGCCTGTTTGTCTCTCCAGTGTGATCACAACCCTGAGCTAAATCAGTATGAGCAAAAGCAGGGAGGCAGAAAGTGTGAGAAAGATATGAAAGAACCTAGGAGATATGATTAGAAGATAGGAAAGATATGATTAGAAAGAAAACACTAGAACCTAGGAGGAGCTTGAAGACCCAAACATCTGCTACTTCTCTCTTGTTGGGCAAAGATAACAGTGAATCCTGAAATACAGAGAAATCTAGTGGCATGCAGCCTGGGTGTAAGGAACGTTTTTTCCCCATTGTTTGGAAGAAGAGGCCAAGATGGAAACAATTTAACGTGGGAGTTTGAATAAAAGGCAGAGCAATGAAGCCTGTTAGAGATAAAACTCACAATAGCAGGCCCAGATTCAACAATTTCTGGCTTAAATTAGAAGACAAAAGGCAAAGTGATTAAAAGCCAATTGAAATTTTTATACAGTTATATTGTCAAAGGAATTCAAGCCAGAGAAGTAAAGGCCTGCGGTTTCCCATGTTCTGGCAACTTTCAGACCCCTAAATCTGACCCCAAAACAAGTGGACTACTTTAGCAGGAAAACTCCCAGCCAGGAACCATAACGGCCTTCTCAGGTGTGGTTTTGGAGGACAACTGAGAAGGGAGATTCTCCCAGAGATTAGAGAGATCAAAACCAAAGGCAACCAGTTTGGTAACTAAGGAACTCAATCACCTTCCCGTTCAGGGAAGCACGCTCTTCCTGTCCAGCAAAATTTCATATATGTTAGGGATGGGTGTTTCTTCCCTCCCTTTTTTCATGCAGGAGTTATTTATTGCCCATGTCCTGTTTTCCCTTTGCCTTGCTTATTTGATGTGTTGGTGGGGGTGGGGATTTAATTTATAACTGAGCTATAGCATGCTGGACCATAAGGAGCTACTGCTTCAAACTTGATTCAGAAGCATACAACCAACAGAGATCTTGGAGCTGGATAGAGTCACAAGTTTGAACAAGGGTGACTGTTAGTCACATTGGAAAACTTGTCCAGTGTTAGGCAGGACCACTGTTAAAAAGTACAGATGTGGGGGAAAGGTAGGTGTGGATGCTTAGTAACCAGGTTGGACCATATTATATTACGTGTATGATACAGACACATGACTGAGTGACTCCAACTATACATGCTTTGCAGTTAAATCATAGTGCAGATAATCTCACCCAACATCTCACTTAATGAGTCTTAAGTAAGCTTGATCGAAGACTCGAAGTAGCTCTTTCACAGTGGACCTCTCAGTGTGCCTTTCTCTTACCTCCTCGGCCTGTCAATCATTTAGCGTTCATGCTAATACACTCCGTAACCCAGCTGGTCAGTAAGAGCACCCCATTCTATGGATATGGTTATTAACAGTTGGTTACCTGAACTAGCAGGACTAGTCATTTCTCAGGGATTGATATGGCTACTAAAAGAGAGGCCCAGGGCTTCTTTCTTTTTGAGATCATGGGGACCAAGGCCATGTAATCTGTCAGAGGCTGTTTTTGCAACGTGTAGAGAGATCCCAACTGTGAATGAAGACAACACACAAGAAAATGCAAAGAGAATGATCTCCAATGACATTGTTGAAGCTTGGGCTGAAGTTAGCTTTAATTTAGGCACTGCTGACATTTTGGCACTGTTGACCTTTGGGGCTGGATAATTCTTTTATGGGGAAGAGGACATTCATGGATTGCAGGATGTGTAGCAGCATCTCCGGCCTCTACTCACTAGATGCCTCTCCATCTGAGAACCTCTACTCTAATCCTAGACTTTTTGGTTACAAGATCCTTAATTTCCCTTTTTGCTAAACTTAATAGCATTGGGTCTGTCACTTGCAGTCCAATTGTTTTAGTTAATACACTTTTTCCTACAGCTTTTATATGTAAATAAAAATAAATGTATTAATTAAACATAAACAACTCTAAAACCAATCAAGTAAAATTAACAATAATTTAACAGCACTAAATTGCAGATACAGCAATCATAAAAATATGTATTTATATGTTTAGCATTTTACATGTTAGTCTTGATATTTTTTAACATCACAAACTAATTTTTATTATTGTTGACAGTAAACTGTTTCTTTTAACCACCAATGTGTTATTTTGATGTAGTGATCAAGTTAATAATGTGCCTTTATAATTTCTATTACTAGTTAGAACATTTACAACTAGTGAAATGTTGCAGTAGATATGTACCAAGATGGAATCTAAGTCTTATAATGTTATAACACTCCATAATGTGAATGTGACTGCTAAGATGGAGGAGGTAATTTGGAATTTTGCATAATCATACCATCACATATAGTGATAAATCATTTTTCCCACCGCATTTTTTTATTTAAATAATTGTAGAATTGTTGCTTAGTTAACATACTATGATGTCATTTGACCATAACCTGATCTATATGCATCACTTATATTTTTAACTCTTCATCTATGCTTTTCTTAATAGTTGAGACAACTCCATGAAACTACATCATTTATAGTAGCTTCTTAAGGTCTCTATTTAGCAATAAAAAAATTGAAATCTCATTCTATGAAATTGCTCCCTGTTATGAATTAACAATGTAAAATAAAAATTTTTATTTTACAACAGGTAAACTAATTCAACATTTTGAAATCTCTAATATAAAGGTAGTCACGTATACCTACCCCTACGTTAAAAGTTGTATTAGACGTTAACTGCAAAGAATTCTTTAAACTCCATTCACGGTTATTGTTTTGACATCAAAAGTAAATTCTCTTTGAAACGGATTTTTAAAATAAGAAAAAATTATTTTATATTTACCTACATATTTATTATTTTTGATGCTATTCATTACTTTGTGAAGATTTCCATTTAATATAATATTTTTTCTGCTTCAAGAAAGGACCTCCTTTAACATTATTTTTAGTTCTCATTTGTTAGCTATTGATTAATTCAGCTTTTTTGTGTCTTCATTTCTGAAAGATATCGAGAGGTTTTTTTCAGTAGTTTGAAAAATGTTGCTCCAATGACTTTTGACTTGCATTGTTTTTGATGAGGAATCTGCTCTCATTTTTTTTCTTCTCTGTGTATAATGTATCTTTTTAGACTGCTTTTAGGATATATCGTCTTACCACTAATTTTAAGCAATTTCATTATATTGTGCCTTGGTATAGTTTTCTTTATGTTTCTTATGTTTGGGGTTCATTGCTCCTCGATATGTGGGTTTTTGATTTTTATTACATTTGAAAATTTTTCAGTCATCATTTTCTGTTTCTCCTGTTTTCTCCTCTCCTTGTAGGACATAAATGATATGTATGTTAGGTTGCTTGACGTTTTCCCACAGTTCAGGATTGCTCTGTTCATTTTTGTTCATTTTTTGGCCTTTTTTCCCCTCAGTGTTTTATTTTATTAAGTTTTGTTAATCTTCAAGTTTACCCACCTTTCTTCTGCAGTGTTCCATCTGTTCATCTTATTTGGTGTAATTTTCATTTCAGAAACTTTAGTTTTAATCTCTAGAAATTTGATTTGGGTCTTTTTAATATATTCCACGTTTCTCCTTAACATACTTGTGCTATCTCATACCTTCTTGAACCTATGGAGTATATTTGTAATCACTATTACAAATATAATATTTCAATAGTTTGTGTACTAATTCTATTATCTGTGTCATTTCTGAGTCAGTTCCTATGGATTGATTTTCTTTTTTCTCCTTATCATGCATCATATTTTCCTGCGTTTTACATGCCTGCTAGTTTTTGACTGGATGCCAGACATTGTTAATTTTATGCTGTGTGCTAGATATCTAAAAATTTATTTAAATATTTTGAATTCTTTTCTAGGATGCAGTTGATTTATTTGGAAAGAATTTGATCCTTTTAAGGCTTACTTGTAAGCTCTATTTGGAGGGACCATAATAACATCTTTTAATTAATTTGTTGCCACTACTGAGGCAATATCCTGAGTATTACTCAATTCAATTTCTCATCTATTATGAGATTTCTTCACTCTGGCTGTTGGGAACATGAATTATTCCCAGACCTGTGCGAGTACCGAGAATTCTTTAGCTTGCTTCTTTCCAGGGGTTCTTTCCTTGGCCCTGGAGAGTTTTCTCACAGGCATTCACTGACCAGTTCTCAGATGAAGATTTGCGGGGAGCCCTCTGCAGATCTCTGGCTCTCTTTACCGCTTTCTCCTCTCTGGTGATTCTGCACTGTGAATTTTAGTCACATTAGCCTTCTTAAATTCCCAACTCTACTTCTTCAACTATGGGAGACAGCCATACTGTTTGGGTTCCTTCCTGCTCTGCAGCCTGGGGCCGTTGTCTTACTTTGTTAGTTTCCCTTCCCTCAGCAATTACTGGGCTGGGCTGCCTGGTGTCTAGTATCTGAAAACCATTGTTTTATATATTTTGTCCTGGTTTTTAGTTATGTAAGGCAGAAGAGTAAATTCAGTCCTGTTACTCTATCATATCCTGAAACAGGAGCCACTGTAATTGTACTTTTAATTCTTTGTTCAAATAATTTTTAGAAGAGTGTTTTTTTTTTTTTCATTTTCAAGTATTAATAGGATTTTTAAAGGAACATTTGCTAATCTGTTGAAAAATTTTAAAGTAACTTCTAGTTCTTCTATCATCTTGTGTTCAGAGGATGAAGCTTGTACCATTTCTCTTTTGGAAATTTATTGGTTTATTCATGGCCTAATATGAGGTCATATGATTTTTTTGTGTGCATCTTTAAAAAATGGTGTTTAATAGAAATCAAATATAAACATACACACAATCATAAGTACTCAGTCTTATTTATATTTTAAATACCTTACCATTATTTTCTGGCTTAGTCATAAATTGCTATGACATATCCCAATTTTAAAGTAACTTAAAAAAAAATTAACCTTGTAATTATTCTAAGTGACCAACGCCCCCATAACAATTCTGAATTTCTTCAGTTGTACCAGAACTCTTTCGGTATAATCTTAGACTCAGTAAGATACTAGGCACTTAATTCCTTTTAGTGATTTGGGATAATTTTCATTTAACATTTCTTTAAAAATAGGAAATAAAACTTTGAATTTTACAAACTAATTGAAGGAATAATCAGCAAACTAATCTCTAGTCTTCTTTGATGCCTATTTCTTAGGTGTTAAAATACAAATTCCCTTATAATATATTTAAAATGTTAAAGTCTGCTTTAAATGAACCAGATTAAGAGAATACATTTTTAAATAAATATATGTATATGAAAATATATATTAAATATATGATATATAGATTAAGAAATAAAGCCAAGCTTTATTTGCTTATTTTTCTTAAGGGTTATAAACAACTGTTTAAAGATATTTACTGTTCACTTTATTTAAGTTCATAGTCTTAGAGATATTTTAGTTCTGCAGAGAGTAAGATGAAAATAACAATAGGTCTAATAACTACTTCTGGCAGCTCTGTGAGATCTGGGAGATCTGTCATCAGAAGAGCGCAAGAGTTCTGATTTGTAACACATAGTAGGAGACAGAGAACCTGAAAATCTTTGAAGCTAAGGAACTGGAACAGAAAATTCCAAAACAGGCTCTGACTAGCATTTTCACAGAACCAGTATGTATTCCAAGCTGAATACATTGCTTCATAATTCCAGACTCCTGCAAATGCCACCTAAACCTGTCACCAACCATCCCACTCAGCTTTCTACTTAATTCCTCATTCCCAAACCTTGCAGAAAGATCCATAATTTTAAGGTATTTTATTCCGTAATTATACATGTTTAATACTTTAAAAAAGTGTGTGTTTTTGTAGCCTTTAGCCTTCTAAGTTTTCGTTGAAGAGATATTTTGCATCCTGATAATAATGCTTGTATGTGTGAGAGGAGAGGGGACTTTCTAAATAAGTAATTACATTTGGTCTGCCCATGAATGGTATGCGCTGCTCTATTTATTATTTGTGGTGTCAGTGCTTTTCTATGTTCTTTATACTTTACCTTTTATAATTGCAGATGTTAGTTCTAAGTTTCAAAATATACCCTATTGAAACATACATTAAAATTTCACAAAATTACACTTAAAATTAAATTGGGAATAATTCTAAAATCTTCCTTGCTTTTGAAAGCTCAAGATTAAATTTTTTGAGTCTTAAAATCTCAGGATAAAATTTTTTGAGTATTTACTTGCTACACTTTCTTATTATGATTGGGAATAGCATCTTCCCTGAGGAACTGACATATTAGCAGATGAATGTGTTATTACCACTATCAACACGCCTTTGTTGGAAACGTTTATTTACATTGTTAAAACAAGATGGTCAGGCCAGTTTAATCTGTTGACAAAACCCCATGCATAAACAAATATAGGATTTAAAGGGAAAGGATGTGATGAGAAAAAATGTTTCATTTATCCCTAGACTCTTTTTTTGGCCAAGAATGAAATTTGCCTCAGCTTAATTGCTTTACACACATTCTTGTGACGTTGTACAACTGGGAGACAGGAAGAAAAAGAGGGAGTTAGGACTGTGTGGTATGTATCTAAAAGAGTGTGTTAGAGAGGGAGAAGAGAACGCATAAGCAAGCTGGTTTGACCAGAAACAGAACTGCCTGTGACAGATTAAGAGACAAGCAAGGCTTGGAATCTGAGAGCAAGCAAAGAGAGTGGAAATTTACAGCTGCCCTGTGTGAGTGTTCAAGTGATCATTTTCTGCTAACGTTTTTCCGGTGGTAACTGTTACTTTTCAAAGAGAGACAGAAAGTCAAAAGGGGATTGTGGAAACTCTTTTCTCTGCCATGCTTTGGTAATAGGAAGCACCCTCTATTGAATGGAAGATAAAGGCTACTTCATCTAAAGTGCTTTGAGCCCAAGAGAGAGCTGTCTTCAGCACCTCACCATGTGTCTACTTTTTGTTGCTTAGACAAGCCTGGACATTTCTATAACATTTGGTGAGTATCAACCAGGTTATAGAAATGGAGTTAACATGGTAAACTTTAGTTTTTGTTGAGGTTTTATAGTTACTGTTTATATATTTATTTTAAATCGTGTTGATACCTTGTTTCTTTGTGCATGATAAACTGCTGTTACTAGGAGAGGTTTAAAAAAACAACTACAAAACAATACTTCTCTGTTGCCTACGGCACTTGAACCACTACCAACTATTCTGTGTCCATGAAATATCTTATTTTAGAAATGGGTTTTTATTTACAAAGAGTTTCCAAAAATAAAAAGAATGGCAGTATATCATTTTTCATGTGTCTCTTTCAACTGTATGAAAATTCAAAAGTTATCTCTGTCTAGTGTCAGTAAGTTTAAAATTATTGTTTTGATGTTTGGTAATATTAATTATCATAAATTACAACATTCCCTAATGATTTGAATAGAAATGTTAATGATACCATTAATTGAAAGTATATATAATTTAAATATTTGAATGCTTCTGTTAGATCCAGTAGCACACGATTTTTTTCAAAGTTCTGCAATGAAAATGAAAATTAGACCATTTGCATATCAAATTTACCATCGGATACAATGCAAATGCACGTGGATTTTAAATTAAGGAATAAAGCAGTTAATTTTGTTCTTACAGCTGATAACCAAGCTTTCATGTAATGTTGGTCTGCTGATGAACTAGTATAACCAGATGCATATGTAAGCAACAGAGCAGAAAAAATAAAAATAAGTTCTTAAAATATGCATTCACATTCCAATACAAACTTCAAATAGGAAATTATATGCTAATTTTATACATGTCTTTTTAAAGGCATCAGTGGAAGGCATGTAGTCATTCCTTTGTGGGAGGAAGGAAGTATATATATTGTTAGCTGCTAAACTGAGTCATTGCATAAAGATGAACCATTTCTAAGCAAAGTTTCTAGTCTACTCTTTGCCAGCCTCAAAAAATGTACCCTTATTGATTCAAGTGAGTCCTTTAAGACAGAACTTAGCAAAGTGTCAGCAAGTATATTAAAAAGATTTGTACCCTAGACATAACATAAAATGGCTGTACTTTCTCTAATGCTTCCTTTATGTGTGCAGAAGCCTGTAGAACAGGTTTTGTTTTGTGGTATGTTTTTTTTCTTTTCTTTTTTTTTTAGCCTGTTGATCTATGTATAAGAAGAAACTCAAGCTGCTTTTCTGGACCAGTATCTTGCACTTGAAGTCAAAAGTAAATAAAATAGTGATAATATAACAAACCAACTTTAACTTCTTTAAAGAATTTCCCACACTCAGTCTTTCTTGGACTGACGGAGGATTGTACACAGCTTCACAATCTTCAAAATATTCTTTTATTTTAATCTAGTAATTCATTTGTATTACCTTAGCTGGTGGCACCATTTATTAAGCCCTTAGGGACACAAATGTAGAAATAAAGAATAATTCATCTGCAGTTGACAAATGTTTTGTTCTTGGGAAGTTTGTTTGTGAGTGGGTTGTTGGGAATTTGAGACCTGTCTTCCCTGGGAAACAATTTAACAAATGATTGTTTGGCTTTTATTATAGCCCAAGAATATATTTTACTCACTCAGTAGCAAAACCATCACCATCCTGAAAAATATTAGAAAATCAATTCTAGTGATGAAGCTACATATAAAAACAATTACAATAAATCATTATCTTTATCTTAAATATTAATTCTTGAAGAAAGGCAAGTTTAATAAGAGATGGATGTGTATTTGGAAGGATGCTTATAAATAGGATTTGTAGTTACTTTTAAGAGCTTTCAAGGTTGGTTGCACTGTATCTGAGACCTAGGCATGTTAAAATCAGTGCTTTTTCTTTTCCTCGCTACAGGAGTATTTCTAGCCATTGTTCTTATGCTTACTAGCCATTTCTGAGGTGTAGCCCAGTGTCTGGAACATAAGTAGGTACCTAATAAATAGCTACTAGATAAGGACCAAATTCTTTTTTTAGTTCATGAAAATGGAACTGAGTAATTTTTTGACGGTATTCCAACAAAGAAAAGGGATTTAGGGGCACACAGTTTTCATAATGAGAGAAATGGCCTGACAAGAATTGATTTAACTGAGAGATGCGAACAAAGCAGTAGTAATACCGAGTAGGCATATTAGGAGAAAAAAAAATGACCATAGTGTAACTTGGCAATCCTGAATGAGTAGGCATGGTGATGAGGGGGGATGCACACTAAGAAGCCAGGTATCCTGAGTACAGGAGACATTCTGAAGAAAAGTATCAACTTTAATGCAGAAGAAATGTATTTGCATATGTGTACTAGGACCCATACTAAGAAATGTGGCCTATTTGGAAATCTCCAATTAGATTGATCCAAATTAAGGTTAGTTACACTGGCCCTCTCAGTTCCTCTAAAGTGCCAAGATATAAAATTTCAAAGTTAGTAATGCAATAAACAGATGTAGTAAAATAATTAATGATGAAATAAACAATACAATGAATGCACTTATCTTGGATGATTTTTAATGGCAGAAAATCTTTTCCATTTGATCAAAAACACTTTCTTTGTTTATTTAAAAAAAAAAATAAACCTACCAGCACATTAAAAAAAAAATCAGAAAAGTTCAGGAATTACCATTCTTTTATGTGGCAAATCATATTTAAAAAGTAATGATTATGAGTAGTCCTAGATGGCATATAATAGGTGCTTAATAAATATTTGTTGATCGAATGAAATAAGGTAAAATAGTTTGGACAGTTTTTTATTTCTGAGATATAGATGTCTGTGTTTACGTGTACATGTACACATATTTAAAATATAGCTTAAAGATAATATTTACTGATATTTAGCAAGGAAAAAGGCTATTAAAACTATATTAGCATGCTTTTTAATTATGTTTCTTAGTGTTCCATTGGTAATTTTAAAAATTGGCTTAAACTGAAATCTTTACTGCTTATAAATGAGTTAGTATACTTTTCAGTTTTGTAACTTATATGTCTTAAATTTCTAGCAGAAACTCATCTAAGTCTCTTCCAAATTTGGGAGGATGAAAGGTTATGTTAACCTACCCGCCCAGAAAAACTGTGCAAACCTGGAAGTCTATTGGATACGAGCTATCTTCCACTAAATTACATTCATTTCTACTCTCCCATATAAATCTTTTTATAGATTGACAGTTCATGGACACAGGGGCTTACTGAAGCTATGAAATAGTTATATTTCACTCTATACTATAAACCTTGTCTTAATACCAATAACAGTATGAATCAAAATTTGATGATTTTTATGGCTATTATATATGTGTTTAAAGGAAAGACTGAAAAACTGAATTTTGAGTTTCCCTTGATAATTCTGTTATGAAGAATAACCACTGTGAATTTTGGAGATCTGAAGTTTGAGTGTAGTTACTAGGTTTTGAAAATACTGACCTAACTTTGGATCTCTGCTATAAGTTGAGATTGTGAAATTCTAATGTGAAATTATCATTCATTGACAATCATTAACAGCTAATAGATGTACAAAATTTTAGCTCCAACGAATGACTGGAGTTGTCAACAGAAACTTACTATGAGCCTAATGAATGAAGTTACTGGTTGTTTTTTCTGGAACAGCAATCTAGTAGGTTATTATTTATAACAATAAGTTATTGTATGTCTTACTAACTTCACATATTAATTCTATTTTTAAATTATTTCAGTGGTTAAAATATATTATAATTAAGGAGAATTTCCCAAGGACATATGTTTCCCTTAGAATTGTACACTTGAAACCTATATAATTTTACTAACCATTGTCACTCCAATAAATTTAATAAAATAAGTTTAAAAACTAGATTTTATTCTGATATAAGTCTGATCAAGGCTTCCTGATGAATGAGGATGTATTAAAAAAAACTTCTCATAAGTTTTCCATTTCTATATAAATTGTCCATATTTAGAAAATGTCTGTCCTTCAAATTCTATTAGTAAAACTTATAAAAACGAAATAATTCTTAGTCATTTTGAACTGAGAAAAAGGATGATCAGTGAAAGTCTTCATTTATATTTTACTGTCTACTGATTTCCACTTATTTCTATCGCTACATAAGTACAAAATTCAATTGTGATGCCTTCTAATTTCAATTAGGATGCATATTTTAAAGTGGAATAGTTGAAGGGTAGAAGACATTGATTGGAAGATACTTTGAATATATAATGTGCTTTATAATGGATTTGGTATCATATATATATATAAAACTATAATGATATGCTTTGTAATTTATTATCTCCGTGATGGCAATTCCAAATTATGAATTTGTGGAGCGGTGGCGAGAGGCCTACTTGAATACAGCAAATGCAGTAGAACGTTTAGGTATACTTTTTTTATTTTAAAATTTATACTCAATCAAATGTACCCCTTTTAAGAGAAGAGTTCAATGAATATTGACAAATGTATACACTCATGGAACCTTCCATCCCGTTTTAAAAAATGAATCGTATAGGCCTATTTGCCATAAACGCTCTTTTTTTTTTTTAATTTTATTGGGGAACATTGGGGAGCAGTGTGTTTCTCCAGGGCCCATCAGCTCCAAGTCATTGTCCTTCAATCTAGTTGTGGAGGGCACAGCTCAGCTCCAAGTCCAGTCGCTGTTTTCAATCGTTAGTTGCTGGGGGCAGAGCCCACTATCCCATGCGGGAATTGAATTGGCAATCTTGTTGACATCAGGTACTCTAAACAACTGAGCCATCCAGCCGCCCCTCTAGAAGCTTAGTGGCAGCTCGTTGTCCTTCAATCTAGTTGTAGAGGGCGCAGCTCACTGGCCCATGTGGGAATCAAACCAGGAACCCTGTTGTTCAGAGCTAGCACTCTAACCAACTGAACACTCTTTTGATTACATTATTTTTATCTGTGAGTCCTATTTGGAATACAGATAAAAGAATGGTAATTCCTGAATTTTTCCGAAATTTTTTTAATGTGGTAGTAGTTTTATTTCATTATTTTTAGTTTAAGAGAATGTACCTTGTTCTTAAATTTAAATTAGCAAGATCAAAGAAACAATTTTTGAAATGTTCCTCTCTCACTCATGGTGGATTGTAAAATAAACTTTCATGAAGGGAAGAAGGCTAATTTTTGAGTTGGCTTTCTTACAGTGAGTTAGCAGTTTGGTTATACTTTTTATGGTTTTACCTATGGAAATCTTGAAATTTTTCTTGGCTTCAGAGATAAATTTCTCACTCGCCTAAACTTTAATGGAAATCTTTGAAATTAGAACTATTATTAGACAGCACAGTTGGAGGTTAGACATAAAGACCTAGAAATACTCATTAGCCTCCTACAGATGGATATTTATTTACTCCCCTTTAAAACATTTTAAGGGATAACAATGAGGGCATTTAATGCCGAAATGACCTCTTCCCGAAATGACCTAGCTTCCCCATTTTTCTCCCGCTTCAAACACTCCTCTCCACTTATGTCACTGAAGATATTCCAATGACTGACTCAAGCGATTGATTTGGGCCGTCTTTAATGGCATTCACACATAAGTTAGAAACATGAAATATTTTACTGTGTATTAGGAAAGGGAATGCTGCCAAAATCTACAAAATCTACAGGGACTGAGTTCCCAGGGAGCAGAGCTGAATAACCTTTTTTGGCTTTTCCTCCAGAATCTGAGCCAAGTACTACTCTTTATGAAATTTCATAGCCAAAGTAACAGAAATCATATTTGTCTGACTAATGCTTTGAAAAGACATGATGATCAGATATTCCACAGTTTGAATTTTTAAAAATGGTTGTTTAGTCATTAAAAATATCATTTATGAGAGGTTGTTTCCATTATAAAAGCATTTGCATGATCTATTAAACAAAATTTGGAAAAAACAGAAAATTTGAAGGAAGAAGAAAATTATCCACAGCCAACTACCCAGAGGCAATTACTGTTAACTTTTTAAAATCATTTTTTCTATTCATAGGTTTTGTCCATTTGTGTGTGTGTGTGTATGTGTGTTTTACATAATTGTAGTTATTCTCTCTAATATGGGATGCTGTTTTTAAGATTTCCATTTTTTTTTTCAGATTCTTTATAAACATTTTCATAGCCATACACTGTATTTCATCAAACCAAAAAGCCTTTGGTTTAAGGCATATACTTTATGTACCACAAAGAAAGAAAAACAAAACTGCCAGTTACTATAAGGTCCCATTAATTGTAAGAAGTAGAATTAGTACTAAGTTAGAAGTTGTAAACATTTAAAGTTTCTAGATCCATCTTGCCATATTATTGTCCAATTTATTTTCCCACCAGTAAGAAAAGAAAGGGCCTGTTGCATCTCACTATCAATACAATTGAATTTTCTCAAAACAACAACAAAAAAACTTTGTATATGTGGCAAAGTAGTTTTTCACTTTGAGTTTGCATTTTTTTGTTATAGATAAAAAATAAATATTCTATGTATTTAACTGTATTTTTTCCTTTGCTGTTTTACATTATCTACATATTATTTCCTTAATAGTTTTCTTAATTCATCTTAAGAAATATCCTTTTATAATATTAGCCCTCTGTCTTTTGTTTATATCACAGAATTCTCTTATTTGTTGTTTGCCTGTAATTTTATTATTTATCCATAAAAATTAAAAATTTTATTAGATTTGTAGCATATTTATGTTAACTCTGATTTGTCAGTCTTTTTCTTTGAGATTTATTTCATCACTTCTAATATTAGAGAAATTATTTTACATACAGAAATTTGAAAGTCACTTATATTAGTATCTATATCTGGGCTCTGTTGTTCCATTGGTCTGTTTTTCTTGTGTCCCTGTTTTACTTATAGTACATTATAACACTTTTAATTCCATTCCCTTCTGAGTAATCTTCCTTTTTATAATTTGTTGTCCATGCATTTTCAGTATTCTTAATTTAGTTACCAAAAATTTTTGGACTTGTGACTGGAATTGTTTCAAATCAAGAACTTTTGGAATAATTGACATTTTAATAATATTCAGTTTTTCTATTAAAAAACAAGATCGGTTTTTCTACTCAGACCTTTTCTACCTTAGTTACGTGGGTTTTCCCACACAATCTCTTTATTGTTTCAGGAAAGAAGAAATGTGCTCATAATAAATGAAGCAGAAAAACACCAAGATGGAAAAATTTTAAATGTATTACAAATCTCATAATTCAGATAATACCATTAACATTAGCTGAGCCACATTTTAGAAATCGTTCTGTGGTTACATACAATTAAAAGGATGGCTTGCTGAAGGGTCATAGATAAAATGACACATCTTGTATATCATTAACTACAACTTTGTTAGTTTTCTACAGTAGGGACAATACTTAACCTTATTTTGGATTATCACTGTCAGTTTTCCATAGTGATATATTCTTTATTTTTAAGTTTTTATTTTTAAATAACTATAGATTCACGTGCAGTTATAAGAAATAATACAAGGAGATTTTGTACCCTTCATCCAGTTTCCCCCTATAATGACATCTTGCATAACTATAGTCCACTATCACAATGAGAAAATTGACACTGATAACAATTTACAGACCTTATTTAGATTTCACTGGTTTCACATGCATTCTTTTTCCATGTGTATATGTATGTTTAATTCTTTGCAGTTATATAGTTTCATGTGAACATTACTATAGTCAAAACACAGAACAGTTCCATTGCAAGGATCTCGTCTACACTTTTTTAGCCACAGCTACCTCCCACCCTCAGCCCTCCATAACCCTTGACAACCACTGTTCTCAATCTTTATAATTTTAACATTTTAGAAATATGGAATGGAATCATTCAATATGTAACTTCTTCAGGTTGACTGTTTTCACTCACCATAATTCCCTGGAGCTCCAACTTGTTGAGTATATCAATAGTTTGCTTCTTTTTATTTCTGAGTAGTAATCTATGGTATGGATGTATTACAGTTTAATCATTTGCCCATTGAAATACATCTGGGTTGTTTCCAAATTTTTGCTATTACAAATAATGCTGCTGTGAAAATTTGTGTACAGGTTTTTGTGTGAAAATAAGTTTTCATTTCTGTTGTGATTGAAGCGTTAGAGTGCAGTAGGTTGTATGGTCATCATATGTGTCATTTTGTAAGAAGCTGCCACATTCTTTTTTAGAACAGTTACACCATTTTACATTCCCACTAGCAATGTATGAGTAACCCAGTTTTTTTGCATCCTCAGCAGCATTGGGTGTGTTATCACTGTTTTTTTATGTTAGTCATTTTGATATGTGTGTTATAATATCTCATTGTGGTTTCAATTTGCATTTTCCTAATGGTTAATAATGTTGAACAACTTTTCACAAGCTTATTTGCCATCTGTATATCCTTTTTGGTGAAATGTTTGTTCATGTCTTTTGCCCATTTTCCAATTGGATTTTTAGTTATTTTACTGCTTAGTTTTGAGAATTCTTTAGATATTCTAGTTACAGGTGCTTTACTGGATATGTGTTGATTATGTGGGTTTTAAATATGCTATAATAATATACTTTTATATTTAACTTTTTAAAGTTAAAGTTTTGTAGTTTTTTTCAAGTGTAGATCTGGTTGTAGATATTGTATGTGGGATATGTTTTTCATTATATTTTCTAACTAGAATGGGATATGTTTTTCATTATATTTTCTAACTAGTTATTGCTTATGTATGAAAGCTAGTAGTTTATGTATATTTATCATATATTTGAATATTCAGCTCCTATTAAGCCCATAGTTTTTTTAGTTGTTCATCTTAGGTTTTTGATGTATATAATAATATTGACTGTGAATTACAGATTGTCATATCTTTCCCAAGTTTTGTACTGATTTCTGTTTTATATTTTAATGCATTGATCAGAACATAAAATAATGGTGATATGATAATAATGGTCTTTGTTTGCACCTCTTTTTAGTGATAATACCTCCATTAACAATGATTTTTTTTATTGAGCTGAGATATATATATATATATATATATATATATATATGCGTATCTCTATAGAATGACATTTTGTCATCAACTGAAATAATTTTTATTCGACGTATTGATGTAATTAATTAGACTCACTAATTTCCTAATATTAAATAATCTGATTTGATATATTATTCTATAAACATAATCTGATTTTTATTGACAAGCATTGTATGTACTTAGGATCTACATTAAACATATTTTAACTGAGAATAATTTAAATTACTTCCCTAGTAACTCTTGTTCCCATTTCTTTCAGTAGCTATTCTAAACTTATTTCTTTCCTTAAAATCCCTATCAAACTCTGTTCTTCATCTCTGTCCTGCAGTGACTTATTCTTCTACTTAGCAGAGAAAATCAAGGTCACAAAATAAAAATAGATATGTAATGTAATCTTTATTTTACCCAACATATATATAACGTTTTTCAGTTTATAAAGGAGATTGACATATATGTGTATATATATTATATGTAATCTATAAATATATGTCCTATTATGATAATAATTAGATAATAAAATATCTACCCAATATGTGTGTGTGTGTGTGTGTGTGTGTGTGTTCTGGTTCTTAAGAGCTATCTGGATTTACCACCTCTTTGGAAGTTTGTAGAATTTCTCCTTAGTCTTAGAGTTCAGAAATTTTAGAATGTTCTGGGAGTGGGCCTTTTGCATTCCCCTTGTATATCCATTAGCTTACATAAATCTGAAGACATGTGCCTTTGTTCAGCTACAGGAAATTTTCTTCCATTATTTTTCTTTGTTGATTTATTTGTTACTACCTCTTTGTCAATTATTTGTTGTTTTTGTTGTTTTTTTCCCCTAAGAATTCCCATTCAATCAATATTGGCTCTGCAGAGCTATTCTGTATTTCCAACCTTTCTCTGAATAGGTTCTTCTTTGTTTTTGTTTGTGTTTTGCTCTCTATTCCAGGAGATTTCCATGGCTTGGTATTCAAATTGCTTATTTGTTTTTCAGTTATATACCATTCTACCAGTTGGCCATTCTACTGCATTTTTATTTAGTCATGCATGTTTTAGTTCTAAGAATGTTTTCTTGTTCACTGTTTACTTCTTGCTCATAGCAGCCTGTTCTTATTTTATAAACATGATAACATATCATATTTTTTGGGGGGAAGGGATATTAAATAAACAAATACATATGTTTTTGTTTTAATGTCCTTCTCCCCTCTCTTCCTACGGGTTTGCTCTCTTTATCTGTATATTTCTCTTTCATTTTCTTGACTTTCCTCAAATGCTTGGTGATTCTTGATTTTGATTTATATTTTTTTAAAAAGGACTCTATTACTTAGTATCAGTAGCTGGTATGGCTTTTGTCAACTACCTAAAGAAATGAGCAAAGTAGAGAGATAGGAAATTTATAGAAAAAGAAAGTTTAAAAGCCAGTAAGTGTATGAAAATGTGCTCATTCTCCTTAGTCATTTTGGAAATACAAATTAAGAGAATCATGGGGTAATCTTTTACAACTGTCATATTGGCAAAAATTTTAAATTCTGACAGCCTCAACTGTGGAAAGAATGAAGCACAATTGGGAGTCATACCAGTGAAAGTATAATGAGTATACCAACTTGGGAAAGCAATATGGCTGTATCTAGTAAAGATGAGCATACTGTGTGTCCCCTTAAAATCCATTTTAGAGCAGTGAGTTTTAAACCTGAGCTTGTAACTCATTACCAAATAGTAAAATCGATTTTATAGATAAAGATCAGCACTTTTCTTTTTAATAATGTAGAATAGAACAGTTAGAATAGAATAGAAAATATCCAGACAGCAAGTATTGTTTCATGAAACAATTATATAATCCTTTTATACATTACTTTCTTCTGGGTCACAGTGTAAAAAATACATTCCACACTATAAGTCACTGTAATAAAAGGTTGAAACCACTGCCCTAGAGAAATTCTCATACAAATGTACAAGTACAAATGCAAAAGAATCTGTATTGCAATCATGCTTCTAATAGTAAACAGCTAAAAACAATTAGAACTCAGAGAATTGATAAATAAATTGTGATATAAACATAAATGGGATGCAGTTAAAATGAATAAACTAGAGACTTCATGTTTTAACACAAATAAATATAATAAACATAGTGTTGAGGTCGAAAAAAGGAACTTATGGTGTGATAACCATTTCTATAAAGTTAAAGCATACACAGCAATATCAGGTATTGTCTCTAGATGTTAGTAAAAGAGTGAGAACATGGATAGGAAGGATAAATGATACATAAGCACAGTATGAGCCAGAGCGGAATAGGACAGGGAGTTGTACCAAGGGGGTTGCTTTGGTTGCTTTTAGTTTTTTAGGCTGGGTGGAAAATATAGAGGAACGTGTTACATTGTCCTCTGTTTCTTCTTCTATATGCCCCAAATATTTTATTTAAACTAAATTAAATTAAAATACCTAGGGGAAAAGTGGTGTTGAAGCATTTTGATTGTTTTGACTGTTTCACAATCCATTTGTGAGCCAATTGCGGTAGTCAGGGCAGTGAAAGGAATACTCTGGCCACACCCCACCAGGTCACGTTCCCACCCTTTTGGAGGGTGGGGTAGGAAGGAGGTAGAGCGGGCGGGTCTATCACCAAAAGAAATGCGGACCGAAGAGTTACCAGAGATTTTATTTTTCTTTTACTTTTCTCATTCAGTTGTTTCTACTTCTGTTGTTATTATTTCCATCCTTCTTTTCTTGGAGATTTTGGGGGCAGTTTCCTTTTTAACTTATTTAGTTGAATTCTTATTTATTTTTCTTCCAACATGAATGAATTATAATTGTAGATTCTCACCCTCCCACATGTCCTACCAACAATATCAAGGCTCCCTTTCAAGAACTATTTCTGATTTTTAGCATTTATATTGTTGAACTCTTGCGGGCTTGATTCTATCTCATCTTTTTGTAGAATTTCTAGTAAGTGTACACAGTGTGCTAACATATAAATATGTTGGCTAGACATTTAATTAACAGGTTATAGACTTTCCCTCTCAGAACTCTGTAGCCTTTCTCCATGGCATTTAGTTTTATAGAAGTCCAAAGACAACTTAGTTTTTATCCCTTTTTTGTTAAGGTCATTCTGTAGGAATGAACTTTGAAAGAGGAATGTTTGTTTTAAAAACTACAAGACACTGAATTTAGGGTTCTCATCACTAATCTCAATGAGATAAATCCTTTAAATGACCAGGTTTAGATCTTTTTTTCTACTTAAGCTGTTACATCTTTGATTGTTGCTTCCGCTCCACATTTTAGTTTCTTTTGTTCTTGTTGTTGGCTTTCTTTACCTCCCCCTGTTGTTGGAATATCTGTTTTTATAGGATAACATTTTATCTCAATAATACTAATACATATGTTATATATAATATATCCATCTCTCTCTCTCGTTCTCTTTCTCTACATACAAACACACACAGACACACACACACACACACACACACACACAGTATCTTTTCTCCATCATTTTAGTTTCTTTGACCTTTTCTAGCATTCTGACTAAAACTTTTGTCTATGAGCCCTCTGAGACTTCTTCATTTTGCATTTCCTAGTTCAATGCCTGGCACATTACAGATGCTCGGTAAATATTTTCTGAATGAATAAATGTAGACTGACTAATTTTGTACCTTTTTGTTGTCCTCAGTCAATTTTCTATGGGGTCATTTCTGCTCTAAGCAGATTTGGATTATCATGCTACATTGTGTGTGTGGGTGGGTATATGTGTGTATATAATATGTATGTGTTTTTGATATTTTATCTTGGCCAGCTCTATTTTTCTCTAAATCCTTTCCTTTTTTTCAATTATGTCTATTCTATCTCCTACAGAGAATTAATTTTAATTTTGGAAGCAACCTTTCCTGTCCAAGTCTATAGGGCATTTCTCCCTTTTCTTGTGCTGCCTTTTTATTTCTTTAAATAGAACCTACATTTTATTTTGTTTATTCTGTTTATTCACTCTTAAAAGTGGAAAAGTACAACAGGGCCAGCGTCAGTCCCGGACATTTGTGTGCTGCAGGGCTCACTGTCAGCACGAGTGCCAGAGGGCAGGCAGGCGGACGTGTGAGGCCCCAACACAGTTCTCGGTGCCCAAGAGGTATTCATCCAGTGTCAGTCTGTTGGAAAAACATGGTTTCTTCTCCTGTCGTTGCTTCCTGCTTTTCTGAAAGATAATGTATGTTCTAAAAACTCGGAAGTAGCTTTTATGTAAAAATCAGTACTACCATTTTATCTCCAGAAGATAACATTTTTAGGACGCCTTCATTCCTTTTGTCTCTACCTTAAGCATTTTAGGTTTGACCATAATGGATACGAGGAGTTAAAGATTCAGAATGACTATGGACAAGTGATGGATAACCTAGAGCCCACTGTATATAGCCTATCAATTTAAAAATACGATGTCCCATCTTTCTTTAAGAACCCCCTCTTACAATATAGAGATTGCTCAAAAAATTAAAAATAGTATTATCAATTCTAATTCTATCTTTAGAATAGAATTAGCAATTCTACTTCTGGGTATTTATCTGAAGGAAATGAAAACACTAATTAAAAAAATATATATATATATATATTCATTGCAGCATTATAATATTTACAATAGTGAAGATATGAAAACAATTTAAGTGTCCATTGATGGATGAATGTGTACACACACACACACACACACACACACACACACGTGCCATGCAGAATGGAATACTATTCAGCCATAAAAAAAGAATAAAATCTTGCCATTTGCAACAACATGGAGGGACTTTTAGGGCATTATGTTAAGTGAAATAAGTCAGACAAAGACAAATACCATATGATCTCACTTATATGTGGAATCTGAAAAACAAAAACACACCAAGTTTATAGACAGAGAGAACAGATTGGTGTTTGCCAGAAGCAGGGGGTGGGAGTGGATGAAATGGGTGGATGGGGTCAAAAGGTACAAACTTCCAGTTATAAAATTAACAAGTCATGGAAATGTAATAATAAATAAAATAAGCATTAACAAATAAGTATACTGTATCTGGGCTTTGGCAAATTTTTCTTGATACCTTCATGAATGAAATGGAAAAATATGTGTTAAATGATAATGACTGAGTGAATTCACAGTTAGCTAAACTAAAAACAAAAAAACAAACACAAAAAAAAACCCTCAATTTACAGATAGAACAAATGATATCCAAATAAGGATGATCACTTCTGAGTAATAATGATCAGTTACGAACTCAGAACTAGATGGGGGTTTGAATACCATGTGTTGTTTAGCAGGTAGTGTTGAGTGCCAGTTGGCTCATTTCTTAAATGATAGGTGGGGTAAATGATTAGGGTGGGTTTACATGCAGTGACCAGCCCAGTTGCCCAAATGGTAGAAAGGGTAACCCGGAGTTTGAAGGTTATGGGGGCAGGTGTTCAGTCTGGGCGTAGAGTGGGGCTGGCCATGGTCTGAAGAGAATAGCGCAGGCAGTAGGGTTTCACATTAATTGGTAGGGTATCTGGAACTGCACAGTGTGAGAGTATGGGTTTTGATTTCCCTCAAAATGTGGGTCCCAGAATTGAAGAATAATGATCCCATGAAATTTTAAAACATTATTAAACTAATGTTATAGTTATTACAGTAAATAGGTACACTTAAAATGTGAAAATAACAAATTCAAAACAAGGAATACTGAATTAAAGGTATTATATATACTGTGTGTTAATTCCTTCTGTTATATAATCCCATTGCTCCTAAAATGTTTGCTTTCTCCACTTAATAATCAGCGCCAATGAGCAAGGTGCCTGTGCTTAGTACTTACGCACACTGTTTGTTGAGTGAGTAAGGGAATGAATAAATGAACAAACCATCAGGCAAATGAGATAATGAATCAGGAAATGCTGATGACTATTATATTAACATGGATATCCTGAAAACATTTGTAATTTTAGTAGAATTAGCATTAGAATTAGCTTGTTACGGTGAGAACTAAGCAGAGCAATAGATAATGGACATGTCATATCATATATGATACCATGCTGTAATTTGTACTGTGTTTTGATGTCAGGGAGTACGTATTTAGTTGAAATTACTACAGTTGACTATCTTTTCCTCAGTGCAGTAGAACTACGTGGAGAAAAATAGCAATTACACAAATGCATTTAGCCTGTAAAAATTTTTTAATGCTAAATATTTGAACATTGAATATTGAACATTCAAAGAAATTCACATATTTAAAAAAAAATGTAAGTGACTCAAGGAGCCAGAAGTGTCTAGGACACTTAATTAAGAAAAAATTATATGTCAATTACTATGCTTTTCTCTATAGTGAAATAATTCATTAACTGACATGGAACTTTTGTGATAATAGCAGCTAAACATTATAGAGTATCTCACTTACACTAGGCCCTGTGCAAGGTATTCTGCATACTGTTAACCCTCACAACAACCCTAAAAGGGAGATGTCGTTGTCCTCATTCGCAGAGAAGAACCCGAGCCTTAGAGAGATCACACACTGTGCCCAAGTTCACCCAGGTACGAAGCAACAGATTGCTTGCTCTGCCCAAGTATCCAATGATTGTTTTAGCCCCCACCGCACCTCCACATTACATAAACTTTTAAATACACTCTGCCTTTATATTTATGTTTAGGCTTGATTATTAAAGAAAACCCAATGCATCTTTATAACTTTATTTTTCATAAAGGGACAACACACAATGTTCTTCTAGTGCTTTCTGGTTTGGGTACCTTACACCATCCAGTGAGATTCACAGTCTTATCTTAACATACTTTACCTTTGAGTGTTCTGTCAACTTTCAGAATCAACTTTAGAGGCTGACCGGGGTTCTTCAACATGCTTTGCAACTTATCCTTGCCCTGAAAGTGCACCAGTTCCCCTTCACACTCCCCACATTGGGAAGTTGAGGCATCCCTACTGAAAACAGCATCCCTCCTAAAAACGTGAAACAGTTTTTAAGTCTGTTTATCATCAAAATTTATACCAACAGTTTTGATTTCCACTTCATAACATATATGTATTCCATTGGAATTCTTGACCACAAACATACTGAAGGAATTTATTGGAAGGATAAAAGATTACTCATAGATCTAACAGAAATCCTAGGGAACCAGATTTAGGAAGTAGGAATCTTGGGGGATGAGGAATTGAGAACCATAGCCACAGAATCATATCTGGTTCAAGTGCTGCTATCAACTGGTGCATATATTTGTGTATACACATTTATGTATACTATTCTTCATTGATTAATTACATCATTACTAATAACAAAAATATTAGAAGAGATGGAATTACCCAACTGTCCATTAATAAGGTATTGGTAAAATAAATTATAATAATTTAATAAGAACTTGCCAAATAATAATTACATAATGTATCTGTATAAAAATATTGTAGATTTAAACATGTACTTATAGAATGATATTCAAGGTATAACAAGTGGGGAAAAGTTACAAAATACTACATTTTGTACTATTCTATTTTTGTTTTAAAATATATTTGTTTTTATATGTGTGAAAAAAATTCAGGAGGAATAGATACCGAACTCATAATAGTTGCCATCTCTGGGTAGTTGGTTAATGGGAGGCTTTTGATTTATTACATCATATTTCTGTAATTCTTGAAATATTTTTGCTCCTAAATGTAAAGTAAATGAACATGCCTCCACTAACTGGAGCCTTTAATTGGAAGATTTTCTCCCTACTACTTACATTTTTAGTATAAATAGGGCCATGACAGCCCTATTTGGCTTTCTCTGCTCTATGTAAATAGATGTTTTCAAAACAAGGATTGAGGGGGCTGGCCCGGTGGCTCAAAAACAAAACAAAACAAAACAAAACCAAAAAGAACCCAAGGATACAAGGATTGATACTCTTTTCCCCACCCTCCCCATCCTCCATCATGGTAGTCCTCATTTCATCAGCTGAATATTGTAAGTAAACAAAGAACAGATTCTAAATAATTTTACATTGCAATTTTGTGATTGCTGTGGAGTAGCATGCTTTTAAATATTGCTTTATGTGGATCTTAATGCCACTTTAGTTTTCCATGTTTTATCGATCATCACCATCATCATTACTTTTTTCAGTCAAAATACCTAGTTTTAAATATCAGCTTGTTCTCTAAAAGTACTCCGTTTCCCATTCTTGCATAATCCTTTATTTCTGTTATAGAAAAAAATATAAACTTTGAGGGAAAACTTTTAGGTAAACTTTTAACAATATTTTGTATGCATTTAAATTTGGCATGAAACTCATTTTAGTTTGATCAATTTTAAAGTTTCATATTACTGAACTGGGGTTATTGAAAACTTATAAGACATTTTAGTGTAACAATTTAATCATGTTAAGAGTTACATTCATGATTTTTGTTTGCTTATTTGTTTGTTTTTAGCATTCCATATTGGAAGAAGAGATTTCTATAGGTGAAAAAAAATGCCTTTGTTTAGTAAATCACACAAAAACCCAGCAGAAATCGTGAAAATTCTGAAAGACAACTTAGCCATTTTGGAAAAGCAAGACAAAAAGACAGACAAGGTATGAGCTAAAACAATCACATTATTACTAAAATATATGTATTCCAAGACCAAAAACCAACGTCTGTGATGGGGCACATAGGGTCTCTATAAATACATTTAAATTGATTTCAGGTTTTATGAAGTTGATAATTGTTAAGCCTGTTGTCTTGAACTACTACCTGGAACCTCTGACCAACCTTGAATCCCTCTGGACTCCATAGCTTAAAAATCTAAGGTGTTATATTGGTATATAATGTTACACTGGCAAGAAAGGTAAACAGTTTTTATTTAAAGATCAACTGATAGTTTCTACTGCAGTGCAACCTCATTTTAACATTATTTAACATTATATGAGGAAGCAGAGCTTCCTCATAGGAAGGTCTTTTTGGGATTTTAGTTATTCCCTTGAAGGGATGTTGAATGCTACATATTTGATTTCTCTCTAAAGTGACTAGTTTATGGCAAGATTCAAGAAATCTATAAAATAAATACTTTTGAGTGCACAGTATATTTCCGTCCCAGTGTATGATGCAATCTTATATTCTTGTGAGGATGTAGAAATATATTTCTCATCCTACGTCTTATTATAATGAAATATATTTTTAATTCTAGTGTATTTTGTAATAACAAGCCAAATATTGATCCAAATAAAAAAAGAAATGACCTTCATCAAAGAGTAAGTCTGAATGACAAAAAAGAGAAAAAGTTTAAAAAAAATAATAAGAGTCATTGTTATTAGTAATCAGGAAAAGGCTAACCAATTAAACCCACATTATATTCATATTACACATGTTCTACCATGGCAAAAATGAAAAATGTCTGATGATATTAAGTGTTGATGAGTATGGAAAGCAATAAGAACTTTCATTCACTGTTGGCTTTTTGAAACCAATTTAGTATGTTATCTGTTAGATAGGAGGGTATGCATATTCTAAAATCCTGCAGTTCCACTGCTAGATATAAACTGTAGAGATGTACTTGAACATGTGCCCAGGATGCGTGTACAAGAATGTTCATAGGATTGTATTGTTCATAATAAACCCCCAGTGGAAACAACCCAAATGTCCCGCCATCAATGGAATACTGTAAAGCAATGAAAATTAAAGACCTGCTGCCTATATGCAGCAGCATGGATGAATCTCACAAATATAGTATTGAGTGAAAGAAGCAAATTATAAAAGGGTACAGGTGCTATTATTCCAAATCAGCAGAACTAGACTATATTGTTTTGGTATGCAACCATAGGTAAGAAAACTACAAAGAAAAATAAATAAATGATTGTCATCTAAGACATAAAATTATTTACTTTTAGCTTTTTAAAATAAAATTAAAATTTTATTTTAATTAAGATTAAAATTTTAAATTTAATTAAAATTAAAATTCAATTAAAATTAAAATTTAAAAAAATTATTAAAATTAAATTTAAAATTAGCTTTTTAAAATAAAAAAGGAGTGCCTACTGAATGTTTTTTGTTTGTTTATAACTGTACAGTGTTCTTTCATCATAAACAGGGCCTAAGAAGTGGTGTTTGTTTATTTGTTTGTTTGTTTATAGCCTGAAGAAGGGTCATTCGGGTAACTTCTGGGATGCTAAAAATGTTCTTTCTATTTCTTGACCTGTGTTATGACCACACAGGTGTTTGCTTTATAATTATTTTTAACTCTCTCCATATATATGTTTGAAGTACTCTTCTGTGGGTAAGTTAAGAAACTTCCAACCCTTAATAAATTAAGGTTTGCTTCTCAGATCATAAAATGTATCTGGAAATTATTTTTTTAAGATGTGTCCGCAACTATGAATTATTTTTAATTATTTTTCTTTATTCTTATTCCCTTCTTCAATTATAATGATTAGAGTACCCTACTTAAAATAAAACTATGGTATATTTCTTTTAAAATAGTCAACAAATCAAATCGTTAAACTAATTGGCCTGTTCTCCTCCCTTCACCAGTGTTAATTAAAAAAAACTTTTTATAGAAATATAATTCACATTCCATATAATCCACCATTTTAAAGTGTACGATTTGATGGTTTTTAGTGTACTCATGAAGTTGTGCAACCATCCCGCTATCGAATTCCAGAACATTTTCATCACCCCAAAAAGAAACCCTGTACCTGTTAGCAGTCCTTCCTCATTCTCCCCTGCTAAGGTCCTATCACTAGTCTACTTTCTACTGCTGTGGATTTTCCTGTTATTCTTTAAATGTAGTGAAGTGGTTTTTGTTTGTTTTTTTTTTGTTTTTTTAAGTTTCATAGATAGCAAAAATGGTAATGACTATATGTGAGGGAAAAGTGCATTGACAAAGAAAGTTTATGGGTTTTGACCTTATGATTTTATACCTGGTCCATTAAAAATCAGAAGAATAGGGTTTTATTGAAAAACCTTAGCAAATGCTTTAAATAAAAACTAGTAGCTACTGATAAGTCTTTAAAATGGAGTCAATTTAATTTTCAAGAGTTAAATTTAGAATTAATTACTAGCAAAGTTGACTGAGTATGGTTTAAGGGAAGATAATTTCAATTATGCTGACTCAGTAGAAATACTAGAGATTTTTTTATATATATAAATTCTAGTAGCTTTTTAAAATAAAAAAGGAGTGCCTACTAAATGTTTTTTGTTTGTTTATAACTGTACAGTGTTCTTTGATCGTAAACAGGGCCTAAGAAGTGGTGTTTGTTTATTTGTTTGTTTATAGCCTGAAAATTTTTATTCTCTTAAATCTTAGCATACTTTTTGGTCACTAGGCTTCAGAAGAAGTGTCGAAATCACTGCAAGCGATGAAAGAAATTCTGTGTGGTACAAATGAAAAGGAACCCCCAACGGAGGCTGTGGCACAGCTCGCACAAGAACTCTACAATAGTGGCCTGTTGGTGACACTGATCGCTGACCTCCAGCTGATAGACTTTGAGGTAAACTGTAAAAGTATTATATCTCTGCTTTTCAATTTTAAGTATACATGACTATCAATATTTGACTTTAATTTTTTATTACTGTTTATTATTTAAAAACACACTGTTTTCTAAAACTTCTAAAAACACTTAGATCTTTTTTTTTAGACTCTATTTCATTTATTTCCACTCTGATCTTTATTATTTCCTTCCTTCTACTCATTTTGGGCTATGTTTGTTCTTCTTTTCTAGTTCCGTTAGCTTTAGTGACATTGTTTATTGAGATTTTTCTTGTTTCTTGAAATAGAACTGTATTGCCATAAATTTTCCTCTTAGAATTGCTTTGGCAGTGTCCCATAGATTTGGGGTCATTGTGTTTTCATTTTCATTTGTCTCAAGGTATCTTTTGATTTCTTCCTTGATCTCATTATTAACCCATTCAGTTTTTAGTAGCATGTTAGTTGGCCTCCATGTGTTTGTGTGGTTTTCAGGGGGTTTTTTGTAATTGATTTCTAGTTTTATACCATTGTGATCAGAGAAGATCTTGCTATGATTTCAATCTTCTTAAATTTATTGAGACTTTTTTTGTGGCCTAATATATGTTCTATTCTGGAATATATCCCATGTGCACTTGAGAAAAATGTAATTCTACTGTTTTGGGTTGAAATGTCCTAACAATATCAATTAAGTCCGTCTGTTCTACTGTGTTTTTGTTTGTTTGTTTTTGTTTTGTAGCCTCTCATTTGAGACCACTGTTTCCTTGTTGATTTTCTGTCTGGACGATCTATCCATTGGTGTCAATGGGGTGTTAAAGTCCCTACTATGACTGTATTAGTGTCAATCTCTCCCTTTAGGTCCATCAGTATTTGCTTTATATATTTAGGTGCTCCTATGTTGGGTGCGTAGTTGTTCACAAGGGTTATATCCTCTTGTTGGATTGATTCCTCTGTCATTATGAAATGCCTTTCATTGTCTCTTGATAGAACCCTTGTTTTAAAGTCTATTTTGTCTGGTGTAAGTATTGCTTCCCCAGCTTTTTTATTCATTTCTATTTGCATGAAATATCTTTTTCTATCCCTTTACTTTCAGTTTGTTTATGTCCTTCTATGTGAAGTGGGTCTCTTGTATGCAACATCTGTATGAGTCTTGTTTTTTTTAATCCATTCAGCTACGCTTTTAATTGGAGCATTTAGTCTATTTACATTTAAAATAGTTATTGATAGGTAGTTATTGCCATTGGTGTATAAAAGTAGGTAGTTATTGTTTTCTGACTGTTTTTGTAGTTCTTCTCTGTTCCTTTCTTATTCCCTTCCTCTCTTTTCTTGTGTGTTCAGGATTTTACAGTATTGTGTTTAGATTCCTTTCTCTTTATTTCTTGTATATCTCTTGTAGATTTTTGGTTTGTGGTTACCATGTGTTTCCTATATACCACGGTATATTTATAGCAGTCTTTTAAAGTTGGTCGTTTAAGTTTGAACACATTCTAAAATCACCCCCTCCATGTTTATGTTTTTGTCATTATTTTTTACTTCTTTTGTGTATGTGTATTTTTGTGTCCCCTAATTTATTGTTGTAGTTGATTGATACACTGCTTTTATCATGTGTTTGCCTTTGTCACAGAATTTTTTTCTTTCCTGTATTTCCTTCTTCATGTTTTTTTAAATCTTTTCTTCTTAAAGAAGTCCCTTTAGCATTTCTTGTAATATTGGTTTAGTGGTGATGAAATTTAATTTTTTTGTCTGGGAACTTTAACTTTTTCTTAGTAAAACAAAAGGGTATACGGTAATGAAGTTTGGTGCAGCTAGGTAGCAAGGCTAATAATAATAATAGATAATAGATAATATTTGTTGAGTGGTTGCTACATGTTGGACAGTTTTAAGTCCTTATCTCATTTAATTCTCAAAACAACCTTTGTGATTAGTATTATATTATTAGCCCCATTTTATAGCTGAAGAACCTAAAGTTCAAAGATATTAAGTAATTTGTCCAAAAATCACTCAGTTACTAAGAGCCTATGCTGGGATGCAACCTCAGTGTCTCCCAAACCTGTTCTTTTATTAAAATATTATAAAATATTTTACCTATTAAAATATTATATCAATGATTGAAGAAGCTTATTAAATGCTAGTAATGCTATGATATTACTAGCTAGTGTATGTAATTTTGGGATATTTATCTCATTTTCAAAAGTTATACCCAATTTACCTAAATATTCAATTAAACTAAATAAAACCAAAACCTAGATACCTAAGTGGTGAATATATATAGGCATTTTCTTATCTATTATATATGTAACTTAGAACAGTGATTTTTTAGTAAAAAAAAAAAATACACAAATAAGTCAGGTTTGGGTACTGACTATTTCAACAGTAGAAATCTTGATTTGCTTGTTGTTTTGTTACTACTGTCTGACTTTTGATACTATCAGGTAAATGCTTGGGTCTCCACTAATCCTCAGAGATAGAAGACAATGGAGATTTCTGAAGTAAATTGCTTTTAGTTTTGTCACTGAAGAAGTGAAAAGAAAACTAATTACAGTGATTTGACCAAGATAACATCAGAGCTCTGGAGATCTGTGGAAATACTAGCCCCAGGCTCTCTGGACTGTTTAGATTGGGGCAGATGTTTGACTGACTAGGACAGGACGCAGGACGAGGAATGCAGGGAAAGACTACTCTGGAAATGTGAAGCCAGCTGTGTTGGCTGGAAGCAGCACTGACTCAGGAACCCACCCGGCCCAGACTTCAACTCATCCTTCCTTTCAGACAGACACACCTGTCTTTTTTTGATTTCCCTCTCGTATCTATTTCTCTCTTTGACATTTTCTGCCCAGTCCCTTTCCCTGCTTTTTCCTCTTGCCAGACTTGCTCACTCTCCCTCCTATCTTACTCCCCATTTTCTTTTTAAAATGGCCATATATTGAATTTAAGTGTAGTTTTATCATTGTGTTTATATACTTTCATGTTTCTTTTATTTAGTTTAAAATGAGACATTGTGAACATTTATAGGTGCTGTGCATAGCGAAAATATACTTGACTTAGAATTGTTTAGAGTCCCTGATCTGCTATTCGATAGTAGCATAACCTCTTTTAGACTAAATTTTCTCATCTATAAAACAGGAATAATATGAACTTACAGCATTCTTTTAAATATTAAAGTAAATAACACATATATACATATATGTTATGAAATAACATATACAAATGTAAAGTAGTATATTCTCATTTCTTCTCTTTTTCAAACTGAAGTTAAATGTAAGCCAGTTTTTTTTGTTATAACCCTTGATGTTTGTTTGCTTTGTTTGTTATGTTAGTTTGAGAGTTCGTTGGTCGGTTACCATAAATGGGAAAAAGACCCGTGCTCTTGGATTATAGTATTATATTTCTATGCATTTATTTTCTTCACATTTCCCTGAAAGCAGCAATGTATGAAGCTATTATCATCATTAATTAATGTTAGCTTGAGTTAGTTTATGAAATTAGCCCAATTTGCAGTTGGATGCCAGAAGGAATATGATCATGGATGGTTATGTTTTGCAGACCGAGTCAGGGAAGAGATGTTGTCAGGCTGAGTGCAGAGACCTAGGGAAGACTTGAGCAGCCAAGGAGTAACATAGGCTCAAAGTGCTGTCCAGTAACTGGGGAAATAGGCCCACACCAAAGAAACACTTTGGGTATCTCCCATCCTTGTTCAGCATTGGATTAGATAACAAAAGAGGAACAATAAACATGCAAATTTTCCTTATTTTACATGGTATACTGTAAATAAATAAATTTAGAGGGGACATTTACTTAAAAATTATTTTGGGATTAAGAGATTCAGTTGTCTGAAAATTGACTTCTGTGTTATCTAGTGGAATACACTTTTTTTTATGGAATCCTTGGGGGAAAGAACTATCTTTCTGAATATTTGAATTTTCCATGTGGCTAAAGATTAACTCTTCAAATACAGAGAGTAAAATAGATTACTTTTGTGGGTTACTTTACATTTTCTTTATAAAATGCATTAAATCCTTGTCCCCGCTCCTTAATAATGGACTATATATAATAATTTTTTACTGATGAATCAAAACTATTATTATGAAGATCTGTTATTGTGATAATAGCAGAGAGTTCTTTTTTTCCCTCAGCTTTATTTAGGTACAATTAACCAGACAGTTGTTGACTTTGTTCATTCAGTTGTAACACGATGCCTAGGACATAGTTATAAATGAATGCGATTTTCAGTAGACAGAAGCTGTTCTCCTCAAGTCCATAGAAAATAAATACTTATAAATACTTCTTGGTTGAATGAATGAATGAAAAACAGTTAAGATGTAGGACAGTTCAGTATTAAGCATTACACTAACTACATATGGATGGTATTTTCAGGAAGGCAGCATTACTAGCAGTGTTAGCCTGCCTGCAGGAATGTGCTATGTGTCTCTCTGGACTGGAGGCGTGGGGGCTGGTGCTGATCCCACAGGCAGCAACTTCCCTTCTCAATCCTAAAGTTTCCATATAAGCTAGTGACAGCTTGATAAAATTCCTCCTTACTCCAAGCTTAGTCTAATCACACAGAATCCCACTGCCCTCATCCTCTTGGTTCATAGGTAGCACTGGTACGGCCCCTGCTGGATTACGTACTAGGATGTATTTCCCATACCTAGTGTTATGTCCATTGGTTAGTTGAATGAATGGATGTAGGAATGAGAATGAGAGATAGAATCAGAGGTCCTTGGACCAAAGGAAGATGTCCTGAGATACAACAGTAAGCCACTTTTCTTAGTAAAGTGTGTGGGAGGTAATTCGAGTAATGATAAAGTCATTTCAGTACGTGAATAACCTCTCCTGGGGCTTCTTTGAAAAGAACAGCAGTCATTTGATTATAAATTTTCTGGTATGTTTTTATAACAGGGAGAAAAATTTATTGCTTTAGAAATGGGCTGTAGCTTTTGTTAGAAAACCTAAAAGAATGTTGCATTCCTTACAGACAAAAAAGTGAACTTTAGTTTAGAAGACACCTAGATGGGCTTTTTGTTAGTTGTGAAAGGTGAGGTCTCTAGGCAGTTTGGAAGAAAAAGATTGAAAGAAAAGAGTTTAGATTCCCTTTAGAGTAAAGTAACAGAAATTTGAGAACTGCCCTCTCTTGGGCTCAGTTTGATAGGAGTAGGAAATAGAAGAGAGATAGGAGAAAGGTTTGGAGTGAGGGAGAGAGAAGGCTCTAGATCCATGACAGAGAAAGGGGCTTAAGGAAAAAGATGATCAGGAGTGCTGAGGAATAATAATGTTTTTAATAATATTTTATATTATTTAACAATTATATTATAATATTTAATATATATTGTATAATAATATATAGTAATTATATTATACTATTTAATAATGTTTCTGCACTATGCTATCCTTTGTTACATTTAAACCTTTAATAAAAGAACTCTGTGCTAACAGTGTATGTTGAGTGAAGGAGGAGGGGGAGTGGGGGGGTTCCTACACTTGGTATAAACAATGTTGAGAAACTAACTAGTTGTAGCAAGACAAGGAATAGGGTTGAGAGGAGCTAGGAGATGTGAACTCCGAGCTGACAGCAGGGATGGTGGCCCAAGGTGCTGGCTTAGATTGGATAGCCGCTGGCTTAGGTTGGGGAATCTGTGTGACAAACCTATTTCTCCGATAGGTATCAAGAGGAAAGCGGTCCACTGAGGTGAGGAAAGTGCGGAGAAAGCATTGCTATCATATGACTAAGAGCTAGTTAGGAGGTGCAGCTTTGGTTAAAATTGTTTAAAAAGAAAATCTTATTACTTTATCGCCATAAATTTTTATCTAAGCCTTAAAATTGCTTAGGTAAAAGAAACACTTCAGCATATTTTTAACAAGGTTTAAGAAAAAATAAGTTGTGGCTGAGATTGCAAGGCTTCTGATTTTGTGATCTCAGGATCAAACTCAGAGCTGTATTTTTGAGGTTTGGACTCTATTCAAGACACAGCTTTAAACTCTTTGATGTTTTGAAACACAAAGTGAGAAAAGATCAAAGGATGAAAATGTATTGCATGTAAGAGTTGATGCATTCATTTTAAAGGCAGGTGTGCCTTGCAAAACTAGGGTGGATGCAGTCAACTGTTCAGGCTGAATTAGAAAGCAGCTCAAAGAAGCAGAAAACTTACGACTGTGCTAATTTAATCTGTAGTGATTATTTTTTGCTACATTTAAAAAAATCAGGTTCAGCACTCCAGGATCAGCTTCTTAATAAGACATTTTATGGTCCTAAGTGTTTGAAAATTTCCATGCCCTGAAGATCCTTTTCTGTTCCCTGACACTGATTAAAGTGGTCCTTAACTTTTGGCTTTATTCCTCTAAAACTGAGAAATCATAAAATCTTAAGATTTGAGTGTACTTCATGCATTTAACAATTTGAAATGCTTACTGTGTGTGTAGGACATTGATTCTATTTGGTCTTAATTCTGTTTGGTTGTTTATATATTTTGTACCTGTCATGAGACAGATTAAGTTAAAGAATTTACTGTCTTGAGTGAGGGAAATACCATAAAATATTAAATTGAATTTTATATTATTGTTACCCTATTGTTTTCTTGACACTAATGAATATAAACTTTCGAAGCATTTATACCTATAAAGATACATCATTTATGGGTGATTAAGAATGGTATTTGGCTTCCGGTCCTTAATCAGAAGCATAACCTGTTCATTGTTTGCATTTCCCCTGTAAAAAGTAAGACAATGACCATTGTAATTTGACCTTACCATACTTTTTAAGGAAGGTGACCTGCCATAAGGATAAAGACTCCTCATGCCATGTATAATGTACAAAATACTTTGTAAGCCTAGTCCTCTGCTTTCTGGGAAATGCTTCTTCCTTCCCTCTTACGTGGTTACAGTGGGAACAACCATTTAGTGCAACGTGACATCCTGCCCAACACACAGCTGATTGGCCCAGAAGTGGACATCAGACCAAAGTAGGGCCAGGGTATTTGCAGGATTTGGGAACTGGAACTGAGACAGAATCCAATCTCTAACCAGAAGCTAAAGATATTAGATACAGTTTCTCCATCAGTGGCCGGGCTCTCTACCATGTAGACTAAAGAAATAGAGAAGCCAGTCTGCAAGGAACACAGAGAAAAGAATGAAGAAAATAGGCAGATAGATGGGGGTGAAGGTAAGGGGCTCCCTGATGGAATTCATGTAATAATGTAAATTTAATTAAAGTTTAAAAATTTTTAGAGCAACAAATTCTGAGCTGTCCTATGTTCTCTGAAACTTTCCCAGTATGTGTAAATTAGTTTATTTTGAATTTTAGTCCCCTGGAAAAGAGTCCTTGCTAATCCACGCAGTGAACACTGCCCTTTGCCTCTCTCAGACTGTTCTCCCTAATTAGTTCTGCTGCTGAAATTCAGCACAAATGTTTGCCCTGCCCACCTCACTCTCATGATCTCCTCCCTGAAGCCAACACACACAGGAGCCGAACAGAGCAGTCCAGGACTTCAGTGCCTACAGTTGTGTTTCATTTTTAAAAATTAAGGTGTAATTTACAAACAGTGACACTCTCTCTTTTTAGTGCACAGTTCTGTGATGTGGAATAATTCCATCACCCCCAAATTTCTCCCATGCCCCTTTGTAGCCAGCTTCTGCACCTACCCCCAGCCTCTGGCGACCAGTGATCTATCTTCTGCCCCTGTATTTTTGCCTTTGCAAATGTGTAAATGGAACCATACAGAATGTAGCCTTTTGAGTCTATCTACGTTCACTTAGCAATGCATTTGCTACTCATCCATGCTGTTGTCATGTATCAGGAGTTTGCTCCTCTTTATTGCTGAGCTGTATTCCATTGCATGGATGTACGACATCATTGATCCATTCCCTAACTGAAGGGTATGGGGGAATTTTTAGTTTTTAACAAAAACTAAATAAAACCTGTAACCATTTACATGTTGTGCTTTGTTTTGTTTTGTTCTTTTGGTGTGAATGTAGGTTTTCATTTCACTTGGATAAATACCTAAGCATAAGATTGTTGGGTAGTGTCAGATATTTTTGTTTGTTTTGTCTTTGGTTTTTTAATTTTAGCCCTTCTAGTAAGTGTTAGTGGTATCTCATTGTGGTTTTAATTTTCATTCCCCTAATGACTAATGATGTTGAACATCTTTCCCAGTGTTTATTTGCCACCATATCTCTTATTTTGTTAAATGTCATTTTGGATCTTTTACCTTCTTATTTCATTGTTGAATTTTGAATTCTTTATATATTCTGTGTACAAGTCAATGGCAACAATTTTAAAGTGGGTGGTTTTCTTCCCCCTAATTCCTACCCTCTTTTACTGTCTTGTTTGCCTTTTCTCACTTCTGTTATCAATCTGTGAAAGATGCTCTTTATTAGTAGTTACTTCTAATCGCTATGACTACTCTTCATCACTTCTTTTTTCCCTCTTTTTATCTTATTTGATTCCAATTGATACTTGCATAAATATCATTCATTCAGCAAATAATCGTTGAGTATTTCATGTCAGGGCTGACTTTTTTTGAATTTGCCAGCTAACACAAGTGCTTCTTCAGATTTGATATCTTATCAGTTACAATATATGCAATCTTAGAATTATTGGCTAATTTCAGACAATTTTGGTTATTTCTAGATGTTGTTGCATTATCATCAAAGATGTATTTAGAGTTTCTTTCCTTTTTCTGGCCACTGCTAGTTCCAGAGCTGTGAGATCTGTCAGTCTGAGGGTTGCAGAACACTGGTTTTGAAATAGTTAAGATTTTATTCCAGTTACATATAGTGTGATGCATGGGTACCTACAAAGGTTACCTACAATGTAGAGACCATCATTCATCATCTGTACCTGTTTAAATTTTCTCTAATGCTTTCCATTCTGATCCCTTTCTCTGTTTGGAGAAGCTGTCCCTTGTAGCAGAACTTGTTTTTGTTATCCACAGGGGCTTTCTTTGACTTTGCACACATTTGCTAATGAACTAGAAGAATGTTTTCCTCTGTGTAAAAGTTGGAAAGAGTTCTGTGCAGCTTCATTTCTACTGTTCATTGGAATGCTGTATGGAAATATTCTTGTGACATTTTACTGAGAAGTATGAAAAACACGCTCTTATGACATTTCAAAGAGGAGTGATATTCTGTAGTATTACTGTGGAGTCTAGAAAGGTTTAAACAACACAGATGACTTCTTTCATTTTAAATTTCATTTATGCTTACAGTTATATCTCTTTTATACAACAAATATATTCTTTCACATGTGTATAAATGAAATTCATGTAGTACATGGACATTTTTTAGTATTTTAAAATCATAAGAGCAGCTGATTCTAAAGTATCGTTTTAAATTGAAGACTCACCTACTAATTTTCTATTAAAATTTTGTATAGTGTTTTTTTTCTTAAAAGAAGATATAATGTGCTTCCTCATGTATCTGTTTTTTATTTCTCTGTCTCCCCTTCCTTTAAATCCTTCTTCCTTTTTTCCTGGCTCCCTTTCCGTCTTTTCTTCCTTGCTCTCTCCTTCTCTCTCTTTCTCCCTTACTTCCACCCCTCTCTTTACTTGTCTCTATGAAATGAAGTAAAAGAAATGGGTAGTCATACATGTTTCTTATATTTAATCATTGTCAACATTTTGATGTTTCCATTTATTTCTGCCAGTTATATGTACCATAATTTATTTAACCAGGCCTAATTCTGGGTCTGTTGGTTGTTTCTAACTCTTTATTATCACCGCGGCGATAAAGATCTCTTTGCCTGACACTTTTTTTCTGTACTTAAGATAGTTAGTTAGAATTATTTTCTCAGGCTCGATTTCCCAATGTGGGATTCTAGGACATCAGTCAGGTATTATTAAATTGCTTTATATCCTCACCAAATGTATGAGAAACAGCACTGAATTTTTCCATTTAAAAAATTACTGTGGATCAATTTATATCCCAACCAGCAATGTATGAGTGTTCCCTTTTCTCCACATCCTCTCCAACACTAGTTATTTCTTGTCTTATTGATACTAGCATTCTAACAGGTGTGAAGTAGTAGCTCATTATGGTTTTGATTTGCATTTCCCTTATAACTAGTGATGTTGAACATCTTTTCATGTATCTGTTGGCCATTTATATGTCTTTTTTGGAAAAATGTCTATTCAGGTCTTCTGCCTATTTTTAAATTGGATTGTTAGGGTTTTTGTTGTTGTTCTTATTGAGTTGAACTCTTTACATATTTTGGACATTAGCCTCTTATTAGGGGTATTGTTTACAGATATCTTCTCTCACTCGGTGGTTGCCTTTTTGTTTTGTTGATGGTTTCTTTTGCTGTGCAGAAACTTTATCCCACCCCCCAAATTTGAAAACACTTATTTGTAAAGATACATGTGCCCTATGTTCATTGCAGCATTATTTACAATAGCCAAGACATGGAAACAACCTAAGTGTTCTTTGATGGATGATTGAATAAAGAAGATATGTGAAGAAGAAGAAGAAGAAGAAGAAGAAGAAGAAGAAGAAGAAGAAGAAGAAGAAGAGGAAGAGGAAGAAGAAGAAAGAGGAGGAGGAGGAGGAGGAAGAGGAGGCATATGTACATTGGAATACTACTTAGCCATAAAAAAGATGAAATATTGCTATTGATGACAATATGGATGAATCTTGAGATTATTATGCTAAATGAAATAAGTCAGACAGAAAAGGACAAGAACCATATGATTTCACTCATGTGAGATATAAAATGAAAAAGCAACAAACGGACAAACAAAACAAAACAAAAATACCTAAACTCACAGATACAGATAATAGAATGGTTGTTACCAAAGGAGAAGGAGGGTAGGGGAAGGATGAGGGTAAAGTGGGTCAAATATATGGTGATGGAAGGAGACTAGACTCTGGGTGGTGAGCACACACACAATAGAGTATACAGATGTTGTATTATAAACTTGTATACCTGAAATTTATATAATGTTAATAACCAATGTTACCCCAATAATTTTTTTAAATTTATTGGGGTGACAATTGTTAGTGAAATTACATAGAGTTCAGGTGTACAATTCTGTATTACATCATCTATAAATCCCATTGTGTTTTCACCAGCCAGATTCAGTTCTCCTTCCATCACCATATATTTGACCCCAATAAATTGAATTTTAAAATAATGACTGGGACTCTGGGCCAAGATGGCAACATAGGAGGCTCCTGAATTTCCCTCCTCCTATGGATGCACAGAATGTACAGTTACACATGGAGGAATTTCCTCTGAGAGAAAATCGAAAAACTAGCTGAGTGGTTTCTACTTATTGGGTGACCGAGAAAATACCCACATCAAAATGGGTAGGAAATGCTGAGACACACTCTTGCCATCAATCCCACCCCTGGCATAGCACCATACAACTAGGAGGGAACCCCCGACTCCCAGCTTCTCCCTGAGAAGCAAAGGATTTGGACCATACATCTAGCGCTCCAAATTTTAAGGCTGCCAACTTAGAGATAGGCACCTAAATCACCTGTCTGTGAAAGCTAATGGGACCTGTATTCATGAGTGCCACGGGGCTATAGCAAACAAAGAAGCAGTTGTTAACAGTCACAGGAGCACTTGTTACAGCTGTTTCCGCCTCTCTCCCCCACCCCACTCCCAGGGCTAGCACAGAGTACAGCAAAAACATGCGTCTCCCAGTCTTTCCCTAGAATGGGTTTGACTGCATACTTCAGAAGCTGGTCCCTGAGGCTCCAGCTTCTAATTAGCAGGCACCTAGTTGCTGGCGGTGATTCTTCTAAGAGCCCAAAAGTCAAAAGTGCTAGTGGGCACTTCTGCTTTCTTCTTCCAACTTGCACCAAAAAGAAAACCACGTTGCCAGTATCTTTCTGGAAAGAGCTTGTATACATATCTAGCTTCCCAGCTTTTATGGCTGCCACCCAACGGTCAGGCCCCCAAATAAGCTAGCGCTGATAGCTAATGGAGCTTGCATTCACAGGTCTCATATTACTGTAGTAAACAAAGAAGCTAAGTTTTTTCAAATATTTTTATTTAAAAATGTAACTAACATACAACATTATATCAGTTTCAGGTGTACACCATAGTTGTTCAACATTTATATACCTAAAGAAGTGATCATCATAAGTCCAGCAACCATCTGGCACCGTACTATGTTATCACAATATTACTGACTATATTCCCTATGCTGTGCATTACATCCCCATGACTCATTTGTTTTATACCTAGAAATTTGAACCTCTTATTCCCCTTCACCTCCCCCCCCTTTTAAATTTTTCAATTACGGCTAACATTCAATATTATTTTGTATTAATTTCAGGTGTTCAGAATAGAGGTTAGACATTTGTATAATTTAAGAAGTGAACCCCTGACTAGTCTAGTACCCACCTGCATTATACATAGCTATTACCATATTATTGACTATATTCCGTAGGCTTTACTTTACATCTCCATGACTATTTTGTAACTACCAATTTATACTTCTTAATCCCTTCACTTTTTTCACCCTGTTCCCCAAACTCCTCCCATCTATCACCCCAATAAATCTAGTACCCATCTGAAACCATATATAGTTATTACAATATTATTGACTATATTCCTTGTGATATACCCTACATCCCCATGACTACTTTGTAACAACCAATTTGTACTTTTTAATCCCTTCCCATTTTTCACCCATCCCTTCAAACCTCCCTCCTAGCTGGCAACCATCAAAATGTTCTTTGTATCTATGAGTGTGTTTCTGTTCTGTTTGTTTATTTATTTTGTTCTTTAGATTCCACAAGAAGCAGTTTTTAACTGGGCACAGGACCATACCCTGTGGCTATACACCCAGGCTCAGTGCAGAAATAGGTAAAAATGCTCATCTCCCAGTTTCTTTGTGGAAAGGGTTTGACTGCATACTTTACTAGCTTCTGCCTGAGGGTTCAGCTTTTAATTAGTTCACATCTAGGTACTGACTGCAATCCTCTCCTTTGGAACTAACAGTTCTTGACACACCCACAGCTGCTGGGAGTCACTAAGAACAAAAATGGTGGCTTGGAAAATCATAGTTTTGATAGGCAACAAGGAGCTCAGTCCAGGCTGATTGACAGGGTTCATTTCTTACATGAGATTAGTCTGTCAAGACTAGGAAAGGTGGCTGTTTCATCTAATGTGCAGAAACCAACACAGAGATCAAAGAAAATGAAGAAACAAGGGAATATGTTCAAAACAAAAGAACAAGATAAATCTCCAAAAACCAAGCTTAATGAAATAGAAATAAGTGATTTACTTAACAGAGAGTTCAAAATAAAGGTCATAAAGATGCTCACTAAGGTCAGGAGAGCAATTCATGAACAAAGTGAGAATTTCAAAGGGATAATAACAGAAAGAAAATATATATAAAAAAAGTACCAAACAGAAATCACAGAGCTGAAGAATACAATACTATATTGAAAACTTCCGTAGTGGGCTTCAGCAGCAAATTAGATCAAGCAGAAGTGAGGATAGTGAACTTAAGACAGGATAGTGGAATTTATGAACCAGAGGAGCAAACAGAAAAAAGAATTTAAAAAGAAAGAGTAAGATAGCTTAAGAGACTTAAGAGACATTGTCATGTTGACTAATATATGCATTATAGGGTCCCAAAAGGAAAACAGAGACAAAGGGGATGAAAGCTTGTTCAAAAAAAATAATGACTGAAAACTTCCTAACCTGGCAAAAGAAACAGCCATCCAGGTCCCAGAAGCCCAAAAGATTCCAAAGAAGATGAATCCAAAGAGATCCACACCAAGACTTATTATAATTAAATTGTGAAAGTTAAAGACAAAGAGAGAATCTTAAAAGCAGCATGATAAAAGCAACTTGTTATATACAAAGGAACTCCCCATAAGACTGTCAGCTGATTTTTTTTCAGCAGAAACCCTAGAGCACAGAAGGGAGAGATATGGCATATTCAAACTACTGAAAGAAAAGAACTTCTAATCAAAAAATCTTATGCCCGGCAAAATTGTCATGCAGAACAAAACGAGAGATAGTGTTTCATAGACAAACAAAACCTCAGACAAACAAGCTAGTAGGTGTCCACCACTAGCTTGGCCTCACAAGAAATGTTAAAGGGAGTTCTTCAAGCTGAAATGAAAGGATGTTAATTAATAGCATGAAAGTATAAAACTCAGTGGTAAAGGTAAAGTAATTAAATGAGAATAATCTAATATTATAATGGTGGTGGGTAAATCACTTATAACTCTAGTATAAAGGTTTAAAGAGAAAAGTATTTAAAATAGCCATAACTGCAATAGTTTGTTAGTGAATACATAATATGAAAAGATGTGAATTGTACCATCACAACATGAAATGTGTGTGTGTGTGTGGGGGAGGAATATGAAATGTAAAGCTTTTATATGCATTTGAAGTTAAATTATTATCAGCTTACATTAGATTGTTATAAATATAAGATATTTTATATAAGCCTCATAGTAACCGCAAGGCAAAAACCCATTGTGGGTACACAAACGATAAACAGAAAGGAATTGACGCATAACACTACAAAAAAAATCATTAAATCACAAAGTAGTAATGGCAGTAGTAATTCCATACCTATCAATAATTACTTTAAGTGTAAATGGACTAAATTCTTCAGCCAAAAGACACAGAGTGGCTGAATGGATAACAAAACAAGACCTAGTTATATGCTACCTACAAGAGACTCACTTTAAGAACACAGATTTAAGAACACACATAGACTGAATGTGAAGGGATGGAAAAAAATATTCCATGAAAATGGATACCAAAAGAAAGCAGGGGTACCTATACCTACAATAGACAAAATAGACAGTAAGCCAAAAACTATAGCAGGAAACAAGGAAGGTCATTATGTAATAAGCAGTTATGTGCTTTTTATAACAATGCTTTGGTCAGCAACAAACTGCATAATAGATAAATATAAGATGATGATCCCATAAGATTATAACAGAAGTAAAAAATTCCTATCACCTAGTGACATGGTAGCTGTTATAGCTGAGCAAAAGGCAGTACTCGTGTTTGTGGTGATGCTGGTCTAAACAAACCCACTGCAGTGCCAGTTGTATAAAAGTATAGCACATATAATTATAGTAGTAGGCTTACCATCCAGGTTTGTGTAAGTACACTCTATGATGTTTGTACAATGATGAAATCACCTATTGACACATTTCTCAGACCATATCCCCATTGGTAAGCACCACATGACTGTAATGGGGTCAGTTATTCAAGAGTCTATAACAATTGTAAATATTTATTCAGCCAACATTGGAGCACCTAAATATATAAAGCAAATATTAATACATCTGGAGGGGGAAAAGGGCAACAATACAATAGTGCTAGATGATTTTCATACCCCACTTTCAACAATGGCTAGATCATGCAAACAGAAAATCAGTTGGACTTAAATTACATGTTAAACCATATGGACCTAACAGATATACCGTGTTTCCCTGAAAAGAAGACATAGCCAGATCATCAGCTCTAATGTGTCTTTTAGAGCAAAAATTAATATGACTTGATCTTATTTTAATATAAGACCCAGTCTTATATAATATAATGTAATGTAATATAATATAATATAGTATAATATAATATAATACCAAGTCTTATATTAATTTTTGCCCCAAAAGGTACATTAGAGCTGATGGTCCGACTAGGTCTTATTTTTGGGGAAATACAGTATATAGAACATTCCAACAGTAGTAGAATACACGTTCTTCTCAAGTGCACACACAACATTCTCCAGGATAGATCATATGTTAGGCCACAGAACAAGTCTTAATAAATTTAAGATGATTGAAATCATATTAAGTATCTTTTCCAACCATGAAAGTATGAACTAGAAATCAATTACAAGAGGAAAACTAGAAAATTCCCAAATATGTGGAGATTAAACCATATGTTCCTGAATAACCAATGGGTCAAGAAGAAATCAAAAGAGTAATAAAAAATATTATGAGACAAATGAAAATGGAAACAACATACGAAAATTTATGGGATGCAGCAAAAGCACATCTAAAAGGGACATTTATAGTGATAAATGTCCATATTAAGAAAAAAGAATGATCTCAAATAACCTAACTTTATATCGTAAGTAACTAGAAAAATAACAAATTAATACTAGGTTATTAGAAGGAAGGAAATAACAAAGATCAACAGAAATAAATGAAATAGAAACTAGAAAGATAATAGAAAAGAACAATGAAAGTAACAGCTGGTTTTTTGAAAACAGAAAATTGACAAAACTTTAGCTGAACTGAGAAAAACAGAAAACTCAAAATCAGAAATGAAAGAGGAGACATAGCAACTGGTAATACAGAATTACTAAGGATCATAAGAAACTGCTATGAACAATTATATGCCAACAAATTGAACAACCAAGAAGTTGATAAATCCTAGAAACATACAATCTACTGAGACTGAATTATGAAGTAATAGAAAATCTGAACAGACCAATAACGAGTAAGGATGTTGATCAGTAATCAAAAACCTTCCAACACGGACCAGCCCGGTGGCTCAGGCAGTTGGAGCTCCGTGCTCCTAACTCCGAAGGTTGCCAGTTCGATTCCCACATGGGCCAGTGGGCTCTCAACCACAAGCTTGCCGGTTCAACTCCTCGAGTCCCACAAGGGATGGTGGGCTCCACCCCCTGCAACTAAGATTGAACACAGCACCTTGAGCTGAGCTGCTGCTGAGCTCCCGGATGGCTCAGTTGGTTGGAGCACATCCTCTCAACCACGAGGTTGCCGGTTCAACTCCTGCAAGGGATGGTGGGCTGCATCCCCTGCAACTAGCAATGGCAACTGGACCTGGAGCTGAGCTGCACCCTCCACAACTAAGACTGAAAGGAAAACAACTTGAAGCTGAACGGCACTCTCCACAACTAAGATTGAAAGGACAACAACTTGACTTGGAAAAAAGTCCTGGAAGTACACACTGTTCCCCAATAAGGTCCTGTTCCCCTGTCCCAATAAAATCTTTTTAAAAAAAAACACCTTCCAACACAAAAAAGCGTGGCCCAGATGGTTTCACTGGTGAATTTTACCAAATATTTAAAGAAGAATTAATGCCACTCCTTGAACTCTTCCAAACACAGAAGGAGAAGAAGAAATACTTTGAAACTAACTTTATGAGGCCAGTATTACAATGATACCAAAGCCAAAGGCACTACAAAAACAGAAAGTTACAGGCCAATATTCCTTATGAACATAGACGTTAAAATCCTTGACAAAATATTAACAAGCCAAATTTAATATTACATTAAAAGTATCATACACCATGATCAAGTGGGATTTATTCCAGGAATACAAGGATAGTTCAACATTTACAAAAAAGTGTGTTACACCACATTATTAAAATGAAGGGTAAAAATCATATGATTATCTCAATAGGTGAACCAAAAGCATTTGACAAAATTCAACATCCTTTCATGATAAAAACTTTGAACAAATTGTGTATAGAAGAAATATACCTTAACATAATAAAGGCCATCTATGACAAGCCCACAGCTAACATGCTATTCAGTGGAAAGCTGAAAACTTTTCCTATAAGATCAGGAACAACACAAGGATGCTCACTCTTGCCACTTGTATTCAACATACTGAAAGTCCTAGCCAGGGCAATATCAACTAACTAAATAAAGGGATAAATATATACACTATATTAGAGCTTATTGTCCAGCTAGGTCTTATTTTCGGGGAAACAGGGTAACAACTCAGCACTGAAAAGGAATAAACTTTGATACACACAACAATTTGGATGAATCTTGAGGAATTATGCTGAGTGAAAAAAGTCAATACCAATACCATGTATGTATGTATGTATGTATGTATGTATAGGCATCCAAAGCAGAAAGAAAGAAAAACTGTCTCTATTTGCAGATGACATGATATTATATATGGAAAACCCAAAGACTACCAAAAAAATTTTAGAACTAACAAGTAGATTCAGTAAAGTTGTGGATAAAAAATCAATATACAAAAAAAATCACTTGTGTTTCTATACACTAACAATGAGTTATCAAAAAATAAATTAAGAGGGGCAGACAGATAGTTCAGGTGGTTAGAGTGTGGTGCTCTTAACAATAAGGTTGCTGGTTCAGTCCCCACATGGGCCACTGTGAGCTGCGCCCTCCACAACTAGACTAAAACAGCTACTTGACTTGGAGCTGATGAGTCCTGGAAAAACACACTTAAATAAATAAAAGTTTAAAAAATAAAATAAAATCCCATTTACAATAACATCAAGAAGAAATATTTAGGAATAAATTTAACCATGGAGATGAAAGATCTGTACACTGAAAACTAGCAAACATTAATGAAAAATTGAAGAAGGCAAAAATAAATGGAAAATACTTTATCTTCATGGATTGGAAGAATTAATAATGTTAAAATGTCCATACTACCCGAAGCATTCTACAGATTCAATGCAATCCCTATCAAAAAATTTTCACAGAAATAGGAAAAACAAATCCTAAAAGTCATATGGAACCACAAACGACCCCATATAGTCCATGCAATCTTGAGAAAGAAGAACAAAGCTGGAGGCATCACACTGCCTGATTTGTAACTATATTATAAAGCTATGGTAGTGTGGTATGGGCATAAAAACAAATACATAGATTAACGACACAGAATATAAACCCAGAAATAAACCCATGTGTATATGTTCAATTAATTTTCAACAAAGGAGCCAAGAATATGCAATGGGGAAAGGACAGTCTCTTCAATAAATGGTGTTGCGAAAACTGCATGTCTACGTGCTAAGGAATTAAACTGGACCCTTATCTTACACTATACACAAAAATCAGATTGAACATATAACCTGAAATGATAAAACTCCAAGAAGAAAACATGGGGTAAGCGCCTCCCCTTGGGGAGTAGTAACTAGCTCAGGGAAGGCAAAGGGGTGCCTTCTTTCCCAGGGTGGATATTGATGTGTTCAGTTCCCATTCTGATTCTACCCTGTCCCTTAATCATCAGAGAAATGCAAATTAAAACCATAATGAGACGTAAACTCACACCTGTTAGGATGTCTAGTATCATAAAGAAAAGATATAAGAAATACCAGGAAGGATGTGGAGAAATGAGAAGTCTTGTAAACTGTTAACCTTATTAAAAATGGGCTCAAATGGATTACAGACTTAAATGTAAAACATAAAACTATAAAACTTTTTTAAAAAATAGAGAAAAGCCTTCAGGATCTAGAGTCAGGCAAAAAATTCTTAAACTTGACACTGAAAGCACAAACTATAAAACAAAAATTGATAAATTGGATTTCATCAAAATTTAGAACTTTTGCTCTGCAAAAGGTCCTGTTAATAGGATCAAAAGACAAGCTACAGACTGAGAGAAAATACTTCAAACTACATATGTGACAAAAACTAGTATCTAGAATATGTGAAGAACCTTGAAAACTTAACAGTATAAAAAACAAACCAATTCGAAAATGGGCAAAAGACATAAAAAGACATTTCACCAAAGAGGAAGGTACAGGTCGCTCCAAGCACATTAAAGATGTTCCCTAGCCATTAGGGAAATACAAATCAAGACAACCATGAGAAATTACAACATACCTATCAGAACAGCTAAAATAAACTAATGACAACACTAAATGCTGGCAAGGATGCATAGAAATTACATTGCTGATGGAAATGTAAAATGGTATGGCCAATCTGAAAAACAATTTGTCAGTTTCTTTAAAAACTGAACATGCAACTGCCCTAGTAGAAATTGCACTTCCGGTATTTATCACAGAGAAATGAAACCTGGTCATGAATGTTCACAGCAGCTTTATTTGTAAGAGCCAAGTGCTGGAAACAACTTAGAAATCCTTCTGCCGTTAAATGGTTCAACAAGCTCTGTGGTACATCTACACCAGGAACTACCGTGTTTCCCCAAAAATAAGACCTAGCCGGGCAGTCAGCTCTAATGCATCTTTTGGAGCAAAAATTAATATAAGACCCAGTCTTATTTTACTATAAGACCCAGTCTTGTATAATATAATATAATTATAATATAATACTGGGTCTTATATTAATTTTTGCTCCAAAAGATGCATTAGAGCTCGTTGTTCGGCTAGGTCTTATTTTTGGGGAAACAGGGTAACTACTCAGCAATGAAAAGGAATAAACTTTGATACACACCACAACTTGGATGAATCTTGAGGAATTAATGCTGAGTGAAGAAAGCCAACACCAAAAGGTTACACTTTGTATGGTTCCATTTACATAACATTCTTGAAATGAGAAAATTATAGAAATGAAGAACAGATTAGTGGTTGCCAGAGGTCAGGGATGGGGTGGTGATGGGGGAAGAGAGGTGAGTGTGGCTATGAAAAGGCAAGAGGTGTGATGGCTCAGAACCCAGACTCTGGAGTCCATTGACTTGGGATCGAGTGCTGGCTCACATCCAATCTGGGTCAGGTAACCTCGCTGGTCCTTAATTTCCTTATAACATGTATATTATAAGGTTGTTGTAAGGATTGGATAATACATGTAAAGTCCTTAGCATAAGTGCCTGGCACAGAGCAAGCACTTGATACATATAGCTGCTGTGAGGGTGGTAGGATGGAGAATGGGGGTAGTGGGGAAGCGGAGGTACTGATTGATTGAGGCAAAAATGTTGTAATACAGAGGGGGCAGTTATCCCAGAGGCGAATACTCCTGAACTGAATCTTAAAGGATGACTGAGAATTAGTTAGAAAAACAAAGGAAGGAAAAGCATTTAGGACAAACAGAAGAGCATGAACAAGGCATAGAAGCGTGAAAGATTACATATAAGTATATGTAGAAAAGCAATTTGGTATTAATAGAACTTGAAGTAGGAATGGAAAGTGAGAGGTGACTGGAGACGCAGGCAAGGGCCAGGCCATGGAAGCTGTTAGATGTTTCTTTGAGAAAAAGCACTAAACGGAAGAGAATGGTGTGGTGGAATTTGCATTTCTAGCTAGCTCACTCTGCCAAGAGAAGGATGCTTTGAAGTAGAGGGCATACTTGGAAGACTCTCTTTACTAGTTCAGTAGGGAGATGACCGGCTAGAATCAGGGCCATAGCAGTTGAGAATGGAATGTCATTCTTGTTCTTATTTTCCATATAAAAAACTCCGGTTCAATGGGCGCTTGGAGAAGCAGGCAGGCTATCCTGGGGTTGTGGGGTGTGTGAGAGTGGAAGTCTTATTACACATGCGTGCTCTAAGAAGCCCGGTCCAAGATTGGCTGTAGTTCCCTTGGCTCGGGCTACTTGCTAGGACTGAGTGGTCCCTTCTATTGACTAGGTTAGATATGACTTCTTATCATCACCTAAGTCAAGTTTGTTCACCTAATAGAAAGCTTTTTTTTTCTTCCTTTTTTTTAATGCAGCAAGGTGAGAGGGGAATGGATAAAAAGGAGGGGGAAAATTACTAAAAAGTATATCTAAGAAAAAGGAATTTGATTCCAACCTACATTTGCTAAAATATTTTCTTCATCTGTTTTCCCTCCTTATTTATGAAGGTTTAAAAATGCTAATCATAATATTTTTCTTGCAAAAAGGTAAAAAAAAAATTCAGTTATGTCATATTTACTATTTTATATTCGTCTGTGCATTTCACTTACTGCTGTGAGAAATAGACTTCCAATTGTCCAAATTTCCCACAGTGCAAATCCTGTGGCAAGGAGCTATATCTATTTTGCACTGTGTTGAATGTTTGAAAGCACAGCTGACTAAAGAGTAAATTAACGTTTTCGTCTTAGGAAGGATAGTGCTATTTGTCTGTGTGTTTAAACAGCCATTGAGATATCATTCACATGCCATACAGTTCACCGATTTTAAGTGTACAATATAATGGTTGGTTGTTTCTTTAACAGGGCAAAAAAGATGTGACCCAGATATTTAACAACATCCTGAGAAGACAGATAGGCACTCGGTTTCCTACTGTGGAGTACATTAGTGCTCATCCTCATATCCTGTTTATGCTCCTCAACGGGTAGGTACATGGTTTCCTTGAAAGTAAGTTTGAGTTTAGAATAGTTGTTAAATGTATATAGCATTAGCCTCATTTCCGATATGATGGGTTCACTTTTGGAATCACAGTAAAGGTATTTGCCATACTTGAGGTCAGCCCTCCAAATCTACATCTCCCGGATTACTTAGGGCACAGCACAATCCTTTCTTTGCACCTTTATATTTCTCAGGTTCCTTCCATTGACTGCCTCTCTTTTCCTCCACTTTCCTGTTAGCTCTTGTCTCTTCCTATTTTATTATTGCTTGCACCTCCCAATCTGCCCTTTTCCTAGCTGCCCACTTAACCCTTTCCCTGCTTTGATGAGACCAAATCCCCTAACCCTAATCCCCATTTACACACACACACACAAACACACACAGACACACACTCATTCACTCTTCTTCCAATGACCAGCAGCTGCCAAGGTGACATGCCTCCACACAGGGATAAAGTAAATATTACTATATGTATATGGGACCACAGGGGAGCCCGAAAGTCTAGCCAGATAATAGAATCCCAGATTTTTCTTTATATGTGTATTTATTTACAGATGTTTCTTGGGCATTTTGAAGCTATTCTAACTCCTACAGACCAGAGCGCTGGGTGTAGCAAGGCGTGGGACAGCAGATTGTCTTCTGCCTCCCTTTCCCTATCTTTCTACTCCACCATCTCAAATCTATGTATTATGTTGTTTCATACCTAGTCCACCTCCTCTGTGTTTAATTCCCAATTCCTGTCTTGTACATTTTTAAACATCTAATTGTATCAAAGCAATGCATAACACATAGTTTAAAAATCAGATATATCATCACATACCAGCTCTTTGCTTCTTCCTTCTCCATGCCTCAGTCTTATTGCCCAGAGACAATCACTTTCATCTTTATTATTTGTTCATCTGGTATTTACCGCTATATTTCAAGTAATGGGCCTACACTAATATTTTGATTTATCGATTTTAAAAACTATCTTTTGACTTTTTAATAGGCTAGATAATTTAGTTTTTCTACCATCACCATTATTCCATTTTCCTTCCCCTTATCCTCTCAATATACTTTATCACAATTTTTTATTTTATTAAAAATCACATTTATATTAGTATGGCTATGTAATCATTATTCATTGCTGACCAAAGTACTATATTATGATCACTTTGTTTTTTGGTATAAAATATTGTTTTTACGGGAGAATTGTCTCTTCCATTTCTGGAAAGGGAACTATACTTGTATCATGTATTAGAGCAGGATAAACTTATAACAAACATTAAACTTTATAACCAAAAGACTCCCAAAATGGAGTAGCTTCACAGCAAGTTAAGTTTATTTTCCAAATAGTGCAGAGCAAATGTTCTAGGTCATCAGGGGGTTCTGCCTTCTTTAACATGTGGTTGCTCAAATCACTTTGTTCATTGCCATTTCAGCCCACGGGAAGGCAAAAATACATAGGAGAATTTATAAGCCAGGCCTGGAAATGGCTCTTTTTCTCCCATTCACATTCCATTTGAGAGCCCTTAGTCACTTGGCCCCTTAATTCTTAAGGGAATCTGAGAAATCTACTTTAGTGCCCAGGAAGAAGAGGAGAATGGATTTCGATGGACTGCTAACATTCTGTCACATATTGTTTCTTTGAAAATTTCTTCCCTTTCATTTTTCTGTTTTCGCTTTCTAGGTCTCCTATTAGTCAGAGTTGAATCTCTGGTATTTAATTCTTATCTCTTCTATTTTCTATTTCTTGCCTTTTGTTTTACTTTTGGAAGATGTTCATTTTATCTTCCATTGAAGATAAACTATTGAATTTTAATTCAGCTACCCTATTTTTAATTTAGAAGAACTCTGTTCTCTGAGTGTTCCTTTTCCTGGTCTCTTGCACTTCCTAGTTCTGTGACTATGGGCATGTCACTGCCCCTTTCCAAGCCTCAGTTTCTTTGTAAAATAATAATAAAATTTGTAATATTACATTCACATGAAAATGATGTTGCATTACATGCATTGCCAGAAAGACCTGTGTTTTCAGGTAGGGTTCTGCTGCTTTCTTGCTGTAAGATACTGGGCAAGTTATCGAACATCTTCAAGTCTTGGTTTCCTCATTGCAATATAGGTAGAGACAATTATAATGCCTGCTTCAGTAGGTTGTTATGAATCTTCAAGGAGATAATGCTAGCAAAGCACAGCACTAGAACACTGTACTCAGTAACTATCAATCTAAGAAATAATTTTTCCCTATCCTTCTTAAGAGCTGCAATTCATGTTGAAATGTATGTACAATTATAAACAAATATAATCGAGGCCATATATAAGTGCCAGAATAATATTTATAAAGTGCTCATTTCCAGCTCAGGTTGATTTGTAAAGTTTAATGGACCCACCAGTATATGATCTTCACGGCGGGTCATTGGTGGAAAGGCCAAAATGATCAGTTTGTACCCACTTCTGGAAATTCTAAAATGTTAAGTAAGCTAAAGCATTTATTTGACATTATCCTAGAGCAAGTGGGGAGCCACTGAAGAGTTTGGGGGAAAAGAAGAATCTTAGATTTGTGTTTCAGGAAACGAAGATAAATTAATAGCAGTTTTAAAGTTAGCTTAGAAATAAATGTTCCCTTCAGAATGCTGAAATGTATTATCCTAAATGTCCTGGAAATCATGGTGGCTGATAGAGAACAATAGTGGTATGGGTGATCTAAACCAGTATCTTCCATGGTGTGGTAACTGTGCAAGGGATGCATGCAACTCCACGAGCTTCATTCCTGGAGTGGGAGTTATGAGTTTGGAGGACCTCTTGTAGCTGCTGTCATTGAGCAGTCAGGAGACAGCAACGACCTTGTATTTATTTTGTGCAGAGCTGCACCAGATACTAGTGGCTGCCTAAGGACAAAGATTTGGTATGTTCCTACCAAGGGAATTATAAACAATGGAACATTAATGCTCTTATGCTTTAAAAACTCGGATTAATGAAGAGGAAAGGCAATTCAATAAGTTACTAAGTGTGGTTCCAGGATAATTTAAAATTAATTCCATTCCTTTTTACATATGATAAAATATATGTATTAAACATTTATACATTGTATACGCTTTGTGGAATAGAAATTTAGCATAATTGAATATTTATTTTGAAAATTAAGTTGGTGAAGAAATATAACTTACATTGAAGAAAACAACTTTATTTTCCTTTCTAGAAATAATGAGAAGGAAGATAATTAATTCTAATTGTTATTTATTAAATATTTAACTGCGCTAATGTGTTATAGATCAAGAGTGAGCCTTTTTTATTTGTGATGTGCACAGGATTTATGAATGTGTAATTGTGCCCTATTTCTCCCACCCTTTACCCCTCTTTCAGTGGAGAGAGTTGAGAAAAGACTTGGCGATGGGAAGCCAGGCAGGGGAACTAGACTAAGTTAGATGTTATGTCCATTTGCACAAACAAGACTTGGAGATGAGGAGGAAGGAATCAGATGGAGAAAACCCACCATCATCAGGAGAGGGTTTTGGAGGTTTAGCAGTGGGAGGCTCCAGAGTAGCTGCACAGTGAAGTGGAGAAGGGAGTTTGATAAATTTGTCAATTTATAGAGATTCATATAAAGATTGGGCTGTCTTTTAATAACTTTTTACTGCTGGATATAACGGGGGTACGAAAAAAATGTATACACATTTTAAAAGATGTTATCTATACTCAGGTAGTAGTTTGCTGTAATCAGAAGTGTCTGGATGCTGATGGTAACCACCTTGAGCACCTCTTGTAATTGCAAAGGTCAAACGTAACTTTTATTTATTTTTTGTTATCGATATATATCGAGTATTACAATTAATACAGTTTTTTCCTTTCTTAAAATGTGTATACATATTCTTGGCACCCTCTGTATTTATTTATATGTGTCTCTGTAAAACTTGTGGGGACTTGGTTTATTAAAAAATAGGATTACAGGGGCAGCTGGTTAGCTCAGTTGGTTAAAGCACAGTGCTCTTAACAACAAGGTTGCCGGTTCGATCCCCATATGGGCCACTGTGAGCTGGGAAACAACTACTTGACTTGGAGCTGATGGGTCCTGGAAAAACACACTTAAAATAAATACAAGTTTAAAAAAGAAAGAGCTGATATTAAAATAAAAAAAGTAGGATTACATATAAAGTTTAATGAGTATGAATAATCAGGTATCTTTATAACTTTATTTGAAATTATGTCTGTGTCCTATTTGATGGTGAATTTTCTGATAAATTAAAATGACTACTATTCAAATGATTTGATGCAACAGGTCATTCAGTTTCTAAACAAACTATTAAATTGATGTAAGTAGAAATCTTCCTTATGTTTGAAACGTGAATTCTTCAATTATTAATCAATGACCTGTGATCCTATTTTAATGGATAATTTATAATAAATATGTCACTTTTCTGTATTTAAGAAAAAACTTTAAAAATATTTTTTAAATAGCTCTTATTTATTTTTCTAATATGTGGGAAAAATATATTGGTTAATTAAAAAGCTACTTTATTATAGAGATTTCTATTCTAAGACTTCATTTTTGTATAATTATAGCACACAATGGAAAAATAAGAGTTGTTTACTTCAAGCAAACTCACTCAAATCTGATTCATTAGGAAAGTTTTATAAAATATCTTTCTATTTCTTCTGAAAAGTCAGTATTTAGTTTAGTTTGTAAGGCTAAAACTGCTTTTTTTACGTTTATTTAATAAGTTCATTTATTAAGGGCCTACAATAATAATATTGATGATAATAGTAATAGTGACAGTAGTAGTTAACATATTACTTACTATATGAGAGGCCTTGCTTTGTATTTATATAATAGTGCTGTAGTTATTGTTGTTGTTGTTATTATTATTATTATTATTTCCATTTTATAGATGAGGACACTGCAGCCAAGAGAGGTTAACTAACTTATCCAAAGGCACCTAGGTAGTATGATTTAAACCCAGGTAGTCTGGCTCCAGAGTCTGTGCTCTCAGAACTGCACTGTACAGCTTTCCAGTCCTCAAGCACTAAGAATCTACAATGAGAAGAGACAATTCATTACAACTCACTGTTGTTACTGGTGAAGTATATTCTAGGGGAGCACAGATGAAAGAGCCATGATCTCTGCCTGGGAAGTAAAAAATGAAACAGATCTTAAAGTGGAAAACTGCCAAATAGGTACAAAGCATGAAAGGATTGGGGACCTCCCATGCAAAGGTACAGAGGCATCAAAAAGTACAGTGTGTTTGGAAGATGACAATTCTGGTGTGGCTGGAGCCCACCGTGAATGGGGGAGAAGTTTGGGAGAGTGGAGCTGGAAAGGCTGAGATCAGATTATGAAGAGCCATCCATGCCATACCAAGGAGTCTGAATGCCATTCTCTAGGCAACATGGAACCATCATCCAGGGACTAGACACGATCAGTTGTAGTAGCAATGGAGAAAGTGGCTTGGAGGGTGGGGGAGCTGAGATTCCAGCCTGGAATAGTCCAAGCAAGGGATAAATAGGACCAGAACTTTTGCGGTGATGTTGGGAATGAAGAGAGCTGATATTTTTTAAACATCTCCATTTTTTTCTGGTTCAAAGTAATACATGTTTATTATTTAAAACTTCAAACCTTTTAGAAATGTAATATAGAAAGGGAATGCATGCCGTATGCCTCTCAAAGAAACCATTTTCAACAATTTGGTGATGACTCCTCTCTGATTTTTATTCTCTATTATAATGATTCTTCTTCTTTTATGTTTTAACCCAAACTTGAAACCCATTCCTTCGTATCCTGTTTTGTAGATACCATTTATTGAGTGCTTGCTACGTGCCAGTATTGCATTCAGTGTCTTTAGTTATGTTATTTTTATTTAATCCTTCTAATAATACTGAGGCCTAGGTATTATCCTTACCATTTTACAGATGAGGAAATTGAAACTTAGAGAGACTAAGGCTATTGCTTAAGGTTATACAGCTAATAAGTGACAGAGCCAAATTTTCAATCCAGATCTGTTTATAAATCCTGTCTTTTACTATTAATATAACTTTAATAAGATTTAAGGACTGGTTAGCTGTGAAGGGAGAGGGAATCATAGAAGACCCCGAGGACAAGGTAGGTAACAAGAAGCCCTAAATGGAACAGTTGCACCAGTCAACTTTACTTGTCACCATTTTCTATTTTAGCTTGAAATGCTAGAGAAATTAGCCCTTTGTTTAAAGGTCAGCATTTTTACTGCACGATCTCTTATAATGTTGTTTAAAAACTTAGGACATAACTTCATTGGTGCATTTATTTATACACCAACCATGATGTTATTTAGGGATATGATAGTAACATGTTAATATTCAACCTAAGTCTAACCATAAAGAATGTAAGACAGAAAGAAATTGATAATTGTCCATCAAAGAGAACCATCTGGATATGGGATATAAACCATGGCATAAAGGATTTGGAGCCCAAATTTTGTGAAAAGACTGTAAGTGAAGACTTACTCAAAATGAACGTTTCTCCTGGCCCAGTTGAGTGACATTCCAGGGTACTGAGAGAATTTGAGGAGGTCACTAAACTCCTCTTGGTGATCCACAAAGAATCAGGACCAGGGGAGGATGTTCCAGAGTCTAATACTAAAATCATAAATTTCTCCCAATAATCCTATTTTTTAAAGTTTTATTACAACAATTTTCAATCATATACATAAGTAGCAGGTACAAAGAAACCCCATGTACCCATCACTCAGCCTTAACAACCATCGATATTTTTGTGTCTATTTCCTCTATCTCCTCAACATCTCTCCCTGCTATTTTTTTGGCTGGAGTATTTTAAAGCCTCGTGTAATATCATCATATCAATCCTAAACACTTCAATATACATCTCAAAAATAAAAAGATAATATTTACATAACCACAATAGAAAGATTACACTTAAAAATTGTCAATAATTCTTTAATAACCAATATCTAGTCTATATTCAAATTTCCTTGATTGTCCCCCCGAAAATATTTCTATAGTTGGTTTGTTCAAACAAGGATCCTAACAAGGTCCACTTACTGTATTTGGCTGTATTGTCACTTAAGTCTTTTCATTTAGAATAGTACCCTCCTTTTTATGCCTTTGACTTGTTGAAAAACTGAGTCACTTATTTTACAGAATTTCCTCCATTCTGGGTTTGTCAAGTTGCTTCCTAATGGTGTCATTTAACTTGTTCCATCATCCCCTACATTTCTAGACTGGAGATTATATTTAAAGGCTTGATTAGATTCAGATTTTATTTTATTTTTGGCAGTTACATTTTGTAAGTGGTTCTGTATAATTCATATTTCCTCACATCTGGAGACATATATTTAGTAGAGCTAAGGTTGAACAATGGGTTCAGAGTGACAACCTAATCCATTATAAAGTACCCTATCAACCTTACACTTAATTGGTTTGCCATTCATTGAAGAACATTCCCTGATTCAGTCATTTCATTCGGGGTTACACAAAGATGATATTCTAATTCTAGCATTTCTTGTGTATTTATTGACTAGAGTAGTTTTATAGACAATAACTTTCCTTCATCCACCTCAACAATTTAATTTTCCTTCAGTTACCAATTTAGAGAATAGTAAGTTGTTACCCTGGGAACTTACCCTGGTGTCCAGTGAGTTTCGTATCTCCCCCGCTCCATCCCCACATCCCCAACTTCTCTCCCCCTCCTTCCCCCACCCCTGCCACTCACTCTGTCTCTTTAGTATCATTATGAACTAGTGTACTTAATGTGTTAATGGTTTTTCATACGTCTTATATTTTACGTACTTTTTTTTGATGCTCAGTTGTCCATCCATGTCCCCTTCAAGTTGACCTATGTCCTTTTTATATCACTACCATTAGTTTGTGAGCGTTTCCTTGCTTTCTGGCACAAGATGTGCCGGTCCATCTTGTACATTTCCTAACACAGACCTGGAATCAGCCACATCTACTTATGACCTTTGTTCCTTTTAGTGAGGAATGGTTCTTAGAGACGATAATCTAGATGTTAGGGATGCTCATTGATATTGGATTGTTATTGCTTCTAGGCCTTTTCAGTGGACAGAATTATTTCATTACTTTTAAAGTAAGCAAATATTTCTACATTAGAAGCAAAACTTTTTGACTATATTGAGGAAGTCAAGTGTTTGTTGAATGACATTTTATAAAACTTTTCCAAATACTGCCTGATGTTGTTTGCTTCCAGTAATAACAGAAGTCTGGTTTTCCTTACATAATACGTTCTTAAGTTGAGATATTATTGCACAATATCTTTTTTCTAACCATTTTCTGCGTAATGTTTACTGTAGCTCACTGCTAGATAAAACAATTGCTCTTGCATTTGGCTTTCATTAAATTTGAAAGGGATTCTTATATGCTGTCATTTGAATAGGCATGCATATATAGTAGTGTGCCTTCTCTACAATAACACAGTTGTTTATAGTACACAATATATAACCCAAACTACAAATTAGGAAAAAAGATAAGATTCAGTTCTATAAAATAGTGATTCAGCATTCATTGGATTAACCTTTGTTGGCGACCTGCCATAAGTTAGTTAGTGTGGAGAACCCAGTGATTTCTCATGATTTCTGCCCTCGGGAACCTTATCCATAAATAGAATAGAATAAATGAGATAAATATTTATTCTTTACCAAACCTAATGATATTGTTATTGGGATTTGAAACTTAAAATAGGCTTAACATATGGAGTGCTTCTTTATATAATAGGCAATAAACTATCAAAAGCCAACATCCTAGAGGGTAGTCAGAATGAAATGATATATGTGTATTACAGATCCCTTAAAGAATAGGGAGGAAAATTAGGAATTTCCCTGTATATATATATATTAATGTATTACTAACTTGAAGAAGTTTCCATCTCAGAGAATGACGCTTCCACTCTTGGGAACAAGTTACTGGGGTGGAATGACAAGTGTTTGACGCAGAGAAGTATTTTTTTTTTTTATGTTTTCTTGGTTCTCAAGATGGTTCTCAACCTCACAGATGGTTCCAATAAACTTCGCCAAATGAAGAGAAAAAGAGAACTAATTATACACAGAAGTTGGAGTAAAAAAAACTTTTTATAGATAGTCTCAGTTTGGAATTTGAATTAAGAAATGAGAAAATGTTGGCTACAGATCATACAGATTTTTGTATAAGCCAAAGTTTGAGGACTCATTAGAGTCCTCTGGGATCAAGAATTTTACTCAGTTTGAAACTCATTAAATTCATTATATGTCTACTTTATGAAAAACATCATGCTAGGCATTCTTGGAGATTGCAGTGGGGATGGGGGAAGGTAATAAGATATAGACACTATAAGGAGATATGGGGTAAAGGAGGAGAGGGGAAGATAACAAGATAAGTAAAACCTATCCCCAGCAATGAAGTTGTTTGTAATGAGGTGAAGAAAACAGATTTATTTATAACAAGTTGATTGTGATGTATCATAACACAGAATGAAAAAAATACTGTTTAAGTGGAATTACAGACAAGCTGTAAGAATGTGAAGGAGGTAGAGAATCATCCTGAATGATGGGTGATCAGGAAAGACTTAAAGGAGGAGTTGGCATTTGAATTAAGCCTTGAAAGATGAGCAAGAATAATACAGGTGGAAACGTAAGGTGCAGGGCATGCCAGGTTGAGAGAATGGCATACTCCAAAGAGTTAGGGAATGTGATGGGAGATGAAATTGAAAAGTTGAGTTTAGGGCTAAATTATGAAAGTCAGTAAATATCTTACTAGTAATTCTGGATTTTAATCGTCTCTCCCTTAGTTTCTTTCTCTAAGCCAACAGTCTTTATGTCCTCTTCAGTCCTCTCTGAATAAATGACAATGTTTTTCTCCTTCACATTTCAGAAAATATACCTCTCTTTATAACAACTTTAATATTTCCCCACCTACAAGTCTTATCAAATTCTCCTGATAAGAGCAATTTCTAACACTATATATGGGCATTTTTTATTGTCTTCAAATAATCATGCCTTTCTGAATATATTAGTGTTTAATGTTAGTATGAGTTATTCAAGGAATATTGAAATGATATTTATAAGTATTATTCAACATAAAACAAGACAAAAATGAATAAATGCCACCGTGGTTTAATGAATTCTTTCAAATAGCCTTGTTTGCCATTTCCCCTACTGTATCTGTAAATTTGATTTTATAAACTAAATTAGCCTATTTCTTAAATTATGGAAAAGAAATTTTATTCTTGAATCTGAATTTCATGTAAATACAGAGGGTGCCAAAAAAATGCATACACATCTTAAGAAAGGAAAAACTGTATTAATTGTAATACTCAATATATACCGATAACATAAGATGAATACAAGTCACGTTTGACTTCTGCAATTACAAGAGGTGCTCAAAGTGGTTACCATCAGCGTCCAGACACATCTGATTATGGCGAACTACTGCTTGAGCATAGATAATGTCTCTTAAAATGTGTATACAATGTTTTGGAACCCCTGGTATCATCTGCTAAAGAATACTTCATTATTCTTGATTGTTCAACAAAATATTTTCACTTATATTTGGTGACTAGTATCTTGAAGTTTTGTGTAAGGGGGTTTGGTTTTCAAATGTTTGATTTTTCTCAACTATTCAGTGTCCTCATCAGTTCAATTCTCACTTATTTGGTTCTCATCATTTAGTGGACTTTCTTGCTTTTTAAAATATTTTTATCAGAATTTTCTAACTTGCAAAATTCATGGCACATTTGAATTCATAGGTCCTTTATTAATCATTTTTCCTATTCTCAATATTATAAGAGCACTTTTTCCCAAGAATTGAGATATTTAAAGTTATTTTTTTCCAATAGGCTTTGTACTAGAGCCATTAAAACTAGTATTGTATTCAACTGAAATGTTAAATAATATAAGATTTTTCTTTACACTATACTCTACTCAATTCCTAGTCTTTTACAACTATATCGATTTTTGTTCTATTCCAATATTTACCACACAATTGTAATTGTATCATTTCAATACTGGGCATGTCTTACTTGAGCTAAATATTATTCATTTTCTTGAAACTTTATCATACACTGCAATGTAACTCAAACCTAGATTTATTTCAATGTTGAATTTGACACTCGAAAGATTGTTATTAAGTGAGAAATGGAACAGATGTAGTATGTCAGTCCTGAACTCTTTCCTACAGTAGACATTGTGTTTTTCTAGTACAGTTTTTGCTGTGAGCTGTAATTCCACTTCATGATTTCAGTGAATCAGTCAATTCACGGCTATTAATTCTTGGTCATCTATTATATGCAAATCATGTATATGTATATCTATCCCTTATCTTTTTTCTGAATTCACATTGGTATATTCTACTGCCAAGGAGATATCTCTACTTAGATGTCATTCATCTCAAAGTTAACATGATCGAAAACAATCTCTTAATTTCTTAATTTCTAACCTGTTTTTCAACTAGTTTATTCATCTTGATAAGAGGCACCACCATCTACCCAATTATATTCAAGCCAAAAACATAGGAATCATTCTTCAATCCTCAAATTTCCCTCAACCCACATTTATTCCCCACCCTGACCTGGCTGCAACATCAGCAAGTCCTGTTGACTCTCCCTCCAAACAACAGGACACATCTGCCCACAGTCCAGGGTTGTTCTACTACCACCCCAGTCCACCAGCATCTCTAGCTGGGCTTCGCTCCTCCTCCCACCTTGTCTCCCTGCTTCCACTCTAGCTCCCCAAGCCATTCTCTGTGTTTTACAATAGATTCTCCACAGATAGCCAGAGTGATCTTTTGAAAGCATACATTAGGCCATGTTAATTACTTACTTTAAACTCTCCAAAGGCTTCCTACTACACTTAAAAACCAAATGCCTTACCTTAGCTTACAGAGCTGTACGCGATCTGGCACCTGCCCTTCTCTCCACTCCTGCTTCGTTTCACACCACTCACTACTCTCCCCACTGCATTCCTAGGAGACGCCTCCCTTCTTCTCTAACTCACCAAGCTGGTTCTTGCCTTGGGGTCTTTGCACAGTTAGTTCCTTTTGCTCGGAACGCTTTGCCCATTCCCTGACCCCTCAATCTAAAGTAAAATAAACTAAGTCATAGTCACACTCTGTAATATACCTATTTTATTGTCATCAGTTTCCTCGCACTTCTCAGAATAGGAAATTGTCTTTTCGTTGTTTGTAGCCTGCCTATTCCCCCACCAGACATACTCTCACTAAAATATGAACATGAGGAAGCCAGTGTCCTTGTCACGCTTACTGTCGTATCCCCAGCATCTGGAATAGTACCAGACACATCAGAGATACTCACTGGGTATTGAATGAGGGGTGTGTGAATGAACTATGACAAATGGCATCTCTTCTTTCATTAATAGCAGTATTGAAACGATTCTTTTGACACCATTAATATTATTTTGTTAATAGGATAACAGAGTTCTCTATTTATCTCTTGTTTATCCTTTAGATATGAAGCCCCACAGATTGCCTTACGTTGTGGAATTATGTTGAGAGAATGTATTCGACATGAACCACTTGCCAAAATCATCCTCTTTTCTAACCAATTCAGAGATTTCTTTAAGTATGTGGAATTGTCAACATTTGATATTGCTTCAGATGCTTTTGCTACTTTTAAGGTAATTTTTCTTTCCGAATCAGCTAGATCATTTAGTTTCAGCATTTAGTTAAAGTCAGTTGGCCTCTGAAGAGGCACTTTAATTTTAAAAACCAGAAAATTCTATTCCTTAGGCATGAGCCTAGCCAACTGTGTATGATGTCGATCATAACAGGCGTCAGTAAATAGAATCCAGTCTACTAGGCCAGTCTGGCACATTGTGGAAAAACAATTCAAAATATTTGTCACAAGCTCATGAGGAATGAATTCCAATACGTAAATGAAAAACGGAAATGTAGTACTCTGTGTATAGCATGCTTTTATTTATGTTAAAAACAAAGGGTATAAGCTTCCACTTAAGGTGCGTATGCACTGAATACCTCTGGAAGGATATGTGGGGAACAGTAACTGTGCTTCCCTCCAGGAAAGGAACTGGGTAGTAAAGGGAAGTGGAGAATTACATCTTTGAATATGAAGGACATCACATTATTTTATCAGCGTAATTTTAAATTTCCACATGTAAAACAAAATACTAATAAATTATATTGTAGCTTTTTTCATAATCATATATTCTTATAAACTTTTTGTCTACTTTGTTATTATATGAGTTAAGTTTAATCTAACTTGATTTTTAAATTACATAAAATTTTAATTGTGGTAAAATACACATAACATAAAATTACCATCTTAACCATTGTTTAGAGTATAGTTCAGTTATGTTAGGGATATTTATATTGTCATATAATCAGTCTCTATTAAACAACTCTCCATTTCCCTCTCCCCCCAGCCCTTTGCAACCGCTTTCTACTTTCTATTTCTATGAATTCAACCATCAAAAACACGTTCAGAGAGCATGTTAGAAAATAGTGTAGCTAATTTGCAAACTAAAATACTAGCATTCATACATCCAATGAATGATGTTCCCTTCAAGGTTTCTATTTTAGAAAACCATGTACTTATTCTTATGATACTGCCATTGTTTAATATATTTGGAAACTTGTATGTTTGTGGCAAATTCATTTTTCAATAATGGCAAATCTTTATCCTTTGAGGGCAGGTAAAAGTTTTGGAAATAGTGAAGAGCTATTTAACATCCAGGTTAGTGGATAAAGTGGGCAGTCAAATTAGCTAAAACTTTTTTTGTTTGGTTTTAGTAATAATAAAATGAAATAAAATAAAATTTTATAAAATAAAAATAAATTTTAAAATAAGTAACGTAGAGACTGATTTTCTTCAGTGTCTATAAAATCGGCTCTGAAGGCCATTTTACGAGAGGTATGCCAAAAATATTTTAAGCTGATGATATAACAGCGTCATAAAAAAAAAAAGGTTTTCAAGTTTGTTATAAAATAGACAAGATTTGTTTAAATGTATATATTCAGATTTGTTTCTTTAAAAGCATTTCAACAATTTAGTTCTATTTACATAATTCCAAATTCACTTCTACTTTTTTAGGATATAAATATATACAGAGGGTGCCAAAAAAAGTACACACGTTTTAAGAAAGGAAAACTGTATTAAAATTGTAATACTCAACATATACCGATAACAAAAGATGAATACAAGTCACATTTGACTTCTGCAATTACAAGAGGTACTCAAAGTGGTTACCATCAGCGTCCAGACACTTCTGATTATGGCGAACTACTGCTTGAGCAACGTTGACAAGTGTCCACTTGTATACATTTTTTTGTCACTCCCGATATTTTACTTCATTGTAATCCATGTATGACTTTTATTTTTTATATGTTATAAATATTTCAACAATATTGACAACAATATTGACAATATTGACATATACTAATATTAATATATACTTTAATCTTATTACTGTATGTAAATGATTTGAAAGTTGACCTAGATGATAAATAGTTCTTTTTAATAGTTCCCCAGAGATAGGGAAAGGTGAAAGCAGTAGTTTGCAGTACTGAAAACTACGTATTATCTGTAGACTAGGAATTTACTCGGTCTGTTCTGAGAAAGTTCCTTAAATCTATGAAAAGGTATATGGTGTTTACCGGAAAATAAGACCTAACTGGAAAATAAGCCCTAGCATGATTTTTCAGGAAGACATCCCCTGAACATAAGCCCTAATGTGTCTTTTAGAGCCAAAATTAATATAAGATCCGGTCTTATTTTCGGGGAAACACTGTATTAGCTCACGTGGTGGTAGGAAGTGTGAGGGAGTGTCAGAGCAGAAAGACTCAAGAAAGGGCAGAGACCAGAGTGGAGCAGGAGGAAGGGGGATCTCAGGAGAAGAAGAAACCTGACAAATGGAAAGGGATGTAGTCGTGTCCACATGGAAGTAGGGCCTGCGGGCTGGGCTGTGAGAGGGGCTTCCTGGGACTAAGAAAAGAGAACACTGGTGAGTGGACTTGACCCTGAAGATAGCCTAGTTAAGGGATAGGCCAGGCTGAAAGCTGCCTGCGGCACAATCTATAAAGGGAACCAAGATATCTCCAGATACATAATGAGATGCGGAAAATTGAATTGACATGAACTGTCAGGGAGAATCCTATTTGAGGATGACACTTTACTGTGGTACTTCTGTTTTCACAACAGTGTGCAGTTTGGGGACCAGAGCTGAATTGCCCGAGACAGTAGAGCAAAGGAGCTGCAGTGCCTTTGTCCCTAAATGCTTGAGCCAAGTCTGAAATAAAATAACAACCAATCTAGAACTGGGGTTTCAAGGGAGGATGGTCACCAGCCTGCTCAGGTTTTCCACATGTCTCTATCCATCCTGCCTGCTCCCTAGATTCTCCCTGAGAAAACGGGGAGAGGAAGAGTCCATGCCTGGAAGTCTGGGATAGGTGGGAAAGGGAGGGGAAAGAAAGAGTAGGGGGAGTTAGGGAGCATGAAGAAAACAAAGATGTGAAGAAAGGAAGAAGAAAACTAGCAAGAACAGCAAAGAGGGAGGGGAAGGAAGGAAAAGAAAGGGAGCAAAGGGCTGGGGCCAGACTCTAAAGAGCGTTGGCTGGTGGTTGGAGGGAAGGGGTAGAGGGTGGGGGGGGGAGGGGCAGCAGACAGGACGTGTGCTCAGCGTGCTGTGAAACCCAGGAGCCTTTTCCATTTCACGGGCCACCATCTCACCGGGCAAAACAAAACTTGTGCAGTGGCTACGGATGAACCCCCCAAAAAGAGTATATCTAATATCTAGAGCCCATGGTGAGAGACACCTTAGTGCATCAGATATGAAGAAGGACATTTAACACAAAGGACGATTCCCTTTCTTTCTAGCAAAATGTCTGTGCCTAAACTACTAAGGAGATGTTTTCTATTAATAGATACTATAGTCCCATTTCCCCCCCCCCCCCGTTTCTATTTGATGACTCTTTGCTGTCATGGAAACAAGTTAGTTCTAAAAAAAAAAACTTAAGTAAGACTTGACTAATAATTATAAACATAGAACACATTTTAATGGAAAGAAAAGCAAGTACAGATTAATGTGTGTTTTTGAAAATTTCCCCAAAGATTTTCCAACATTAAATAGATTAAACTATACTTGGTAATGTCTTGCTGTCATATGTTCAGCCCAATTTAATTTTTAGCACCATGGTGAATCACAAAAATAAATTCTAATGTTTGGATTTGTATTTCAGCATACTTTCCATTGAACTTACATCCTTGAAAAATCACAATAACCAGAAAAGTTTTCTAGTATGCTAACAATATTAGAAATGCCAGTTTTCGATATTTTTTCAAAATACTATGGCTTAAATAATGTAATGATGACCTTAAGTTACTATTTTTTTTAAAGTAGCTGGTTTCAAGAGGTTTTGTTTGTTCTTTTTTTGGTTTGATTTTATATTGGTTTGGGCTTTTGTTTTTAACGACTTAGATGAAACTTTTTGTTTTAAGCTCCAAGATGACTGTTGCCCAGCTTAGTCATTAATGTTTTAACATTGTTAATTTATGTTTTTGTCATGGTATTGTCTACAAATTGTCCTTTCCCAAAAAAGATTCTTTCAACCACAATATCTTTCATCCCTCCTCCAAGAATCAACATGCTAGAGGTGGTTTGAATTCCATCTCTCTCCCACCTGACTAGCTTATGTCCTTGAGCAAGTTAGTTAACCTTTGAATTTCATTTTCCTCATCTGTGAGATGAAGAAAATAATTCCTGCTTTGTGGAGTTGTTATGGAGATTAGATGTAACGTGTGTAAAGTACTCGATACACTCCACCCCGTTTCTCACCAGCTGTGCACAATTCACTAAAATATCAATATCAGATTTTTTAAAGCATAATACTTAGACTATGCAAAACTTAGTCCTTCAAAACAGAATTGTTGGGAGGTGAGATGAAAGAGTATATACTATTTCAAATAATTTTTTAAATTTTAAATTCTTTAAAATTTGAACTTTATTTTTCTTTGCAATTTTCTGCTTTGTCCTTTTTGGGTAAAATTCTAGGTAGTTTTTTCCCACTCAGTTATATGCTCTATAATAATGCTGGAGTTGTACTGGGGCTGCCAAAAAAATGTATGCAAGTGGACACTTTGGTCAGGGTTGTTCAAGCAGTAGTTTGCCGTAATCAGAAGTGTCTGGACGCTGATGGTAACCACTTTGGGCACCTCTTGTAATTGCTGAGGTCAATCATGACTTGTATTCATCTTGTGTTATTGGTATATATTGAGTATTACAATTTTAATACAATTTTCATTTCTTAAAATGTGTATGCATTTATTTTGGCACCCTCTGTATTTGTCTGTGTATTATGTATCTGCATGTGTGTGTGTATAGCAGGTCCTTGAATAAGATCGTTTCATTCAATGTTGAATCATTTATTGACTATATCTGTCATATACAAGTGCTGGAGGAATTCTACCCTACCATGTTATATTTTTCTATTATTGAATTTCTAAAGTTATTTCAAGGTTTTTTTCCCGTTGGAATTTGGAGAAGCTGCTACACACCCAACTCCCTCCTGACTCTTTCTTTGGTGTAAAACGAGTGTGAATGGAAAGCATTCTTAGGCTGCACTCACTGGCACAGTGCTCTTTGCATTGCTCTGGCAGAGGGAGTGGGCCTCACATTTAGGCTGAGGACTGGTAGCAGGTGGAAACTCCCACGGGTGTGGCAACGCACAGTGTCTGCCACAGCCCAGGGAGACAGCCTCTTTCTCACCTGGGGTCGCTCAGAAAATCACTGATACTGGTGAGGAGCTTAGGGAAGGGAGTGTCTGAAAACTGGTATCCCAAATATCCACCTAGAAAAAGATTAGGGACCCCAAAGGATTCTGTGGAGTGAGCTTACTCTCTCAAGGGTCCCCTGATAGAGGAATAGTTTGAATTTTGACTTCAGACAGGCCAGAAATGAACCCCTATAGAGGGTATTCCCATTTTAAAATTCCAGTTCCAGAACAGTACTGAATGTTCTACTGGAAAAAAAGTCCCACATTTCCACTGATAGGCCCAAAGACCAATCAAGTTGTGACGATAAGTAATATGAAATGAAATTAATAGCCAGTCTCATTGTTTCTGAACTTGAAAATTATAGTGCCAAATGCTTTACATATTTTACTTCTTATTAAAACAGAAATAGGTAGGTTTTACCATTGTTGCTGCCTTCTCTTCTCTGTGAGGTTATGTGTGTGTCTTCCATATGCTTTTAGGAAGTTTTAATTAAATGTGTATTAACGTATAAGAATTTATTTTGGAAAATTTTTAAATTCTTGTTATGTTTTTAATTAAATTCTGCACAATATCTAGATAAGGTATTTAGTCTCTAAGCATATAAAAGAGATTAGGTAAGGCTTGTTTTCTTTCAACATTAAGGTGAAATAAGGATATGATTTAGGTGTGATTTGAAGAAAGTCAAACGTTCCTTTATGCTTTTGTCCAGTTTTCTGAGAGTTATGTCTGTAATAAGATCAGGCTGCTTGTCTTTGACTTTGAAAGGGTGCATTGTGCTACTCAGTAACTGCACAACACCTCACAGCCCATTAACCCTCGGTATCAGGACCATACCGAGACGGCCCTGTTAAATGTCATTCTTGTTCTTCCCAGTATCCTAGGCCCCTGTTTTAAAAGTGGTTAAGAAAACACACACACACACACACACACACACACACACACTAAAGGTTAAAGTCCTTGAAAATCTGTTAACTTGTGAGATATGGTTTTAGTTCATTCAGAATTCTTTTTGTAAAAATGATTAGTTATTAGTGACACTTTTAAAGATCATCGTAAACTTTATTTGAGTATTATATCATATGCACAATGTAGAGTTATGGTTTGAAGAAATATACTGTAAATTCATCTCTAAAATGCCATTTGTTTCAGTAATGAAATTACTTCTATAATCTAACAATGATATGAATTTAAAATAAAAACTCTGTTGTTTTGAACATGAAACAAACTTATATTTCACATCTTAAGCTAAGAATGGAAATAATTTTGTGATGTAAACAAAAATTTTCTTCTGAAACTTTTCTGTTTCAAATTAATAGACTTATTAAATCTTAGAAGGAAAAGACAAATTTGTAAAATTTGTTAGCTATAATAATGTTATTTCACTTGACTGTTCTTTCCCTAGGATTTACTAACCAGACATAAAGTGTTGGTGGCAGACTTCTTAGAACAGAATTATGACATTGTAAGTAAAAGTTATTTTTAAGTCTTTACCTCATTCTGTCTTTCTCTTCCTCCCTCCCTCTTAGATCTATAAGCCTTACTCCCATTTATGACCCACAATAGAAACCACTCATATACCCAGTTTGTCCACTATCTGGAAGCCACTTCATCAGGAAACTTGGTGTAAAATTGAGGATGGCAGGAGATAGGGTTTTCTCGTTTTTCACATCTCTTCCTGTTGTGCTCTGGCGCTCCAAGAAACAACGAGCACCTGCTCACTCTTGTCGTAAGAGCATCCACGCTGTCCTGCAGAGGCTGTAGGTGGGCTTTTCCAAATGGAAAAACACCCCACCCTTACTAAAGTAAATCATTTTACCTGGTCGATAATTAGTTTTACTTTCCAGTAGAAATACCAAAATACTACTTTCTTCCAACTCCCTTCTCTAGTGGTGAATCCAGCTCATCCTTTTGAGATTCTGCTGAAATGTGAGTCTTCTAGGAAGATTTCTGTAATCGCACCTCTACACACCCCTACACACACACACACACACACACACTCCCTCCCTCCCCACCCCTTTATCTCTCATTTTTCACATTGTGTGACTATGTTGTGTCCGTATCTTCCTGGCTGGTGCCTGAGTTCCCCCTAAGAGGCAGGAACCTTCTCTGTGGAACACAGGGGTTCAGAGTATAGCACAGACTTTAGAGTCTGCTTGTTTGGCTTCAATACCCAGCTCTGCCTCTTACTACTTGTGTGACCCTGGGCAACTTACAGTACCTACTGCAAAATAAAGATATTATTAGGTTGGTACAAAAGTAATTGCGGTTTAAAAGGTTAAAAATCATTGCAAAAACCGCAATTATTTTTGCACCAACCTAATAATACCTACCTCATTGGGTTGTAGTAGGAATTTGACAAGATTTAAAGTTTTTAGGATAATACCATGGTAAGTTCTCCCTATTAATTTTTATCATTATTGTTTGTATTCTTAATACCTAACTCAATGCCATACATTTGGTTGTGTTCAATGAATATTGAACGAACAGATCTATCCAAGAGCAGCTATGCTTTTGCTAAATATATAAGCAGTAGAAACAGCATGTTAAAGTAGAATATAGCAAAAAACTACAAGCAAAACTTTACAGGATTTGTTCCAGTGTTGGTTCAGATGCTCTAGACCAGTGTTGTTCGGTTGAAATATAATGCAAGCCACTCTGTAATCTAAACATTTCTAGTTAGCCACCAAAAAGATAAAGGGAAACGGATGGAATATCCTACCTAACAGTCACACCCAAATCACAGAAATTAAGCTATGTCTATTTTATTCATAAATCGTTTGCTAGTCTCCTTTTAAGATTAAGAATTCGCAATATAATCATGAAAATCAAAGTAATTTTCATATCCTAAAATTACCAAGAAATTAGTTGTCAGATCACTTGGAGTACTTTGATCTAAGTGTAAAACATGAAGGGAGAAGAATTCTTATTGCCAGAGAGGCATCCAAAAGCTTTAAGACTAAAATAAAATGCATATTTTTGAATCTAGGAAATGAACTGTTATTATAGTTTGGTTGTTCAGTAACTATAGATGTTAGATGGGATGTTCAAGAAAGACTCAGTAGATGTTACATGTATAATAACTGAAAATAAAAGAAGGCTAAGATGTGGTGTCATCCGCTAATCTTCTCTGTAGAAGGAGTGAGGTAAGTTTATTGTGCAATAATAATGCTTTGGCATCAGGGATAACACACAGCAGTTTGAGAGACCATACCCTCGTTCTCTTTGATCCCTTGTTTATCTAAGTGTGTCTTTGTGTCTGTTGTCACTTCTTGTGTGGTTTAGTGGTTTCACACACCCTGAGCCAGCTGCGCTGACCTGAACACTAGGTCTGAGAACTCATCCTCCCTCAAACATTTCATACTTCTGGAGTTTCCTATATTTTAGCAATAAACCATGAAACTGGAGCACATGATATATGACTCTACAATAATGAAACTGGCAGCTGGGGAAGTCAAATCATACCTTATGCATGTATTTGCATTTTATAGTTACCACGAAAACGTACCACAAAATTCGTCTGATAAATTTAGTGACCTATAAATAAGATCCTCCTTGTATTTCACGGCAATTAGAATAAATAGTATGTCCTTCTTTGAGAAGAGCGTGGTTACTGTGACTTTAATGGGAGCTACACGTTTCTGTTTTCACTTGTCACTTTCTCAGTTCTCTACGGGTGACTGTCATCCGTGTGCACCGCTCGGCCTCGTTGCACACGGGCACACAGACCTTGCACTTGGCCTTCGAGAGGCGATGGCTATTTCCCACCCTCCTCAGCCCCTGAGCATGTAGCTTTTGTTTCTGTGCTGGGCCTGCTCCTTCCACCTTCCTGACCTCTGAGAGTGTCCACGCGTGGTGGCAGGTTGATGCTGAGCTTCCCCAGCCGCTGGCACTCTGAGTTGTAGTGAAGGACCTAAGTGATGATGGACGACACGTTAGAAAATAGGGGCCCCAAGCACCAGTGGCCCCCAGCTTCTGGGGAGAGGAGAAGTGCTCCAGTGGGGCCAGCTGGGATTCGGATGGCCGTCGTGCAGCAATAGGAGCCCTATTCCTCTACCTGTTCATGCTATAAATTTGGCAGTTTGATTCTTTATGAGTTGCCAGGTGAAATGTACTTAATCTTTTCTCAAATTATTCATAGGTTAATAGCAACCAGCCAGGCTACATAAACAGATTTCTTTAAAATGTTTTACTCATAATGATTTGTTGTGAGTACTCAATTACTCCGTTTTTCTGCTCTATTTCTAATTTGCAGAACTAAAATAAAGTAGAGAAGCATGTCACTTGAGTCATGATGTCCCCCAGTGTCTGTGTATAAATGACCACAGTAAAAAGGGAAGCCTCCCTGGGGACGGTGGCCCTGCTGAGGTTTAAGCGCAGAGAGGGGACGCATAGCAGCTGGGCTGCGTGCCAGGGTTGGGGTTGACTTCTGAAGCAAGACAGCAAGCAAACATAACGCAGAGAAATCACGGCTGGTTTTACAGTCTAATATTTATTTTCTTTCTATTAGATTTTTGAAGACTATGAGAAATTGCTTCAGTCTGAGAATTACGTGACTAAGAGACAATCTTTAAAGGTAATAGCAAATTTACGTTCAAGTCTCCGTAAGTTGATATCTTGTTAATAAATGATTGGTCTCTTCCTAAACAAGTAAATACCGAAAATTTTAAGTATCCTTTTTTCTATAACTTAAAAAATGTTTTGTTACGACTATACTTTGTAGCCAAACAATGTAAGTGTCCTGCCTCAAATACTTTTTAGAAATAACAATGTAAATAATAAGTACATGCTAAGTGTCCAGAAAGGTGTGTGTGTGTGTGTGTGTGTGTGTGTGTGTGTGTGTGTGTGTAACCAAACAGCATTGGCAGTTTTAGATTATATCTCCCATGAAACGCCTGTGAAAATACCGCTCTCTCATCAGACTGGAAGCCGGCAGGGAAAGGGCACATCTGTCTGTGAGGGACCTTCCCTCCCTCAGTGCAAAGGTGCCCGGAAGCAGCCGTTTGGCCAACAAGAGGAGGGGCAGCTCCCGGGGGAGTGGGACGTTGGCTAGAGTTGCATCTCTCCCCTTCAGATCCTACTCCGATAGTCAAAAGAATGTTTCGGGCAGATAATAATTGGCTCTTTTTGGTCAAGCAACGTGTATGATGTTTGAGCTTATGAGATAGATCACTCATCTTATTTTTACATGTTGCAGTGATGACGTCCATAGAACAATGCATCTGTTTCTAAATATTGGATACAGTTTTAAGCTACAGCAATAAATTAAATCTATTTGTACCACATTTTTGTAAATTCATTTTACCCGTGATTTTGCACTGGCCATGACTCTTTCCCTGTATTTGTGCCCTCACTGCTCCAACTTTACCCTTTGATGAAGAGGTCAGTGTACTATTTTCAGCCAGTCATTCAGCACTCTTTATTGAGTTTCCCTTTGTGTGGAAACCCATACAAGGTGATCCATGTAGGAAAAAATACCACAGGTGTGCATGCTGCTTTCGTTGCTGGAGCTTGGAGTGATGACACAGAGTTCCAGACAAAGGCAGTGTCATTGTGTCCAGAAAGCTTGTTAAAAGCGGCTGGAGATGAGGATACATCCTATTGCCACAGCCAGGCACCTAAAGAATGGAATTTCTTACTTGCGAAGGGCTCCTCAAGGGCAGTCAAAACAGGGCTTGTCCATATTATAAGAGATAGTTGCCCTGGGAAGGACATGAAAATTGAAACAGTAAACAGAGCTGACAGTGCTGTGAAGGGCCAGAATAGAGGAACTTGCTCATCAGTTTTCCAACTCCTTCCTCTTTTCAGTGGGAATGTCAGATATGGACCAAAGTAGAGACATTGTTAGGAACTAAGGTGACCACTAAACTGGGATCAAAAAAGATAAGCATCTTGGACTTTAGAATTTATCCCTGTACCATTTTCAGCAGTGACAAGAACTTGGGACAAGGTTTTTTGTGACCAACTGTCTCTAGTTGTGCAGGGCCTTAGGCAGAGTTATAAAGCTGACAGGTTTTTATTCAAACATCTCCCTGCTGGGCCTGCTTCCTGCTTTTTCTTTCCTACTGTCCTAGCATCCCCACCTACGCATGTGCCTATTGCCTCATTCTCTGGTTAGGCTGTCTTCAGACCCACCTTGTTCTGTTCCCTCGTTAATATTTGTAAAGTGGTTAGACCAGAGCCTAGCTCATACGAAATCAGTATGTTTGTTAAATAAAAGAAAAAGAAATTTTATAAATAAATATTCCTCAACATCCCCAGAGTTCTGTCTCTGGAAGGAGTTAATCAACTGCAAATAAATAATTGGGACTAGGGTATAAATTAGAATTTTTCCCACCAGGATGCATTTGCATTTAAAAATAGAAGCCTGTTAGTCCAGTGGATGTGTGATCAGTACAGTATGGCATATGAATTGGGTGGGTGGCAAAGGGGAGTGAGAGGGATTCCAAGTGCTGTTTGCTGGCACCAAGCTCCACTACTCAACCTCCCTTTTCACGTGGTTCTCCTCCAGCTAGAGACCTCTGTTCCCAGTGACACAGGCAAGGAGAACCGAGTTTGTATCTGGCATCAGAACTCTCCTCTGAACTTCTTCTGCAAACTGATTATGTGTCCTGCTTAGTTTCAGATGCCTCAGCTCATTCATAAGGCCCCTTTCTTAGTCTTTCTTAATCCACCCAGGATTCCTCCATTGGTTGCTCTCCCCACCTGAAATCTTTTACAGTTGAGTGTCTCGCACATATTTGATTTACAAGACGGTAAAACCCAGCACTGGTTGGACAGTGAAAAAAAACTAGTGAAAGGCAGATAAAGCATATCTGAGAACGCAGAAATTGTGAAAACGGTTACGGAAGAGTGGCTTCTTTGAAAGCTAGATTATAGGCAGAGACATTGCTGGGAGGGTCTAGCATCACTTTATTCAAGGACAGAGCTCATTAAATATCGTTTATTCTTTTCTTCAGTAGAAAAACATTGTTTTGAAGAGCAATGCAAGTGTGCTGTTGGTTCTTCCCTTTGGAAATTAGATCTAAGGTAGCAGTCTGTTCTATTTTAACATGACCTTGTTCATAACTCCTGCTTCTGTAATATTTTTATACATAGTATCCTGTAAGTAAATAAACTGTTTTAAAATAGGTGTTTTGTGAAAGGACAGTGTATCCAAACCAGCCCCCAATACCCAATGGGCCAATGGCCAAAGTCCGGCTCGTGGGTTGTGGCCGGGAACTTATTTGCAGAAAGCTCTCTGCGGCAGCAAGACAAATGGTCCCCCTGCCCTACTCTGTATTTTACCGTAAAAGCAGTGAGAATGTGTGGATGATCAGAGGTCAGGTGCCCGGAGGCCCTGGTGCCAGGTGAGGCAAGGGACACACCGAGGACCAGGGCGCCTCATGGGGGGTTGGGGGGAATTGCCTTGCGTCCTGCCATCGGAGGCCCGAGGCCGTGCTCCCAGATGGGGTCAGCTTTAAGGTGGGGGTGCTTCCCTTCCTCACGCCGGGCTGTTTTGATTCCAAAGTAGCTGGTACCTGTTGTTTAATCATATTCTAAATTCTCCTGAGCTATTTTGGGGTGCTCAGATTTCTAGCGTCAGTAAAAAATATTTAACAGAGAAATTCTTTTCCCTCATATGACAGAGCTTAGGAATTTATTTCTTATCTTCTTCAGAGGCCTGACATTTAATTACTAGCAAGAAAGATTATAATTTAAAAGAAGCTTGGTGGAATTTTTTTTTGGGGGGGAAGGGGGGGTTCTGGTCAGTTTCATTAAAACCCTAAGTTTTTAAAAAACTTATTCTACTTGTGCATAGTTTTACTGTGTAGTATGAAGCCTGTAAATAAAATTAAAAGAAGTAAAAACACAATTTACTTAATATAGTATTTACTTAATATAGTATTGCTTTAGAATGCTTTGCATTATAATGAAATGCATCATGTTGTCATTGTCAGTATTAATTAAAATAGATTAACATTTAATACCTAAAGATTCAGTGTTGTTGGCCAAATGATTTAACACAATTGATTGTTTCAGAAAAGTAGTGAAATTATATTAGCAAAGGATGGGTTGGGTAGAATTTATATGTAGACATCCCCATGTAATAAAAATTGAAGTGACTTAATCTGAATTTAACTCATAAATGCCATGTCAGTGAATGTCTATTGACTGTGTGTATGCAAATTATAAGGGTAAATTTTTTTTAATGGAATTTCTTTATTGCTGAAAGACCTTTGGATATATGTATGTGTATGTGATATATATGTGTTTATAATATAGGGAATACATTGTATTTGATTATATGTATTTTCATATATATTTAGACATATATCTATATATAAACTCTATATAGATATAAATAACCTTATAAAAAGATATATATATATACATATATATATATCTTAGGTGGGTATATTTTATATACTTGTACATATATATTTTTATAACTATATATAGATATATTTTATAGAAGTCCCTTATCAGCTTTACGCACCAGAAGTGTTTTTTTATTTGTTTGTATTTTGAGAGAGTCTGGGAGCCATCCCACTGAAATGTAAATATCTGGGAAGGCAGCACATCTAAACTCCCTCTCCAGGGGAGTTTAACCTTGGAGTTTAATCTCTCCAAACTATAACCATTTGCTTGTAAGAGAGATAAGAAGTTTCATTTTCTCTATTTGTTGGATAAAGGCAATTAGCTAAAACAAAGGGCTACCTCAATGGCCAGGAGAATTTAGGGAGAACTGTGAAAAAGTACACAGCAAATGGCCTGCCGGGTCCTCTTACAGGGGCAGATTACCTTTTGTCTTAAGGATATATGTACGTAATGGGTTGTATCTCCTTGGCTGTCTAAATACGGTAGAATTTTATGTCTTTGTAATGTCTTTTTCGTAGGTTATCTACAGTGTTGTGCTGTGGATATGCTTATTCAATAATAAAACGGCTTTCTTTCCACATTTTGTGGAGAGAATTCTGTGTTGGTAGGACTTGATTTCCTCAGCAGTGTCCACACACATCGCACAGTTAGGCTGTAAAGGTTACAAACAAGAATTGATACACGGCCTATGGAGCTTACATTCTAAAGAGTCTCACTCATAACTCTGTACTGCAAGCAATTGAGTACAGCTGGGAGGAAACAGCACAGAGGCTGTGGAGGAGATTCAGCTCGGGAGAAAAGTCGAACTCACAGAAACAGAAGGTGGGCTGGTGGTTACCATTGGCTGAGGGGCAGGGGAAATGGGGAGACATTGGTCAGTGGGTACAGACTTTCAACTATAAGATAAATCAGGGTTGGGGAATCTAATGTACAGCATAATAACTATAGTTAATAATGCTGTATTGTAAACTTGAAAGTTGCTGAGAGGAGACCTTAACCATTCTCACCACAGACCAAAAAAAACGGGGTGGGTAACTGAGGTTGGCTGTGGTAATTAACACGACTGTGATAAATATTTCACAGTGTATCACGTATCAGATCATCATGATGTACGCGTTAAGTATATACAGTTTTGTCAATTATATCTAAGTAAAGCTGGGCAGTGTGTGGGGAGCGATTGAAGGAAGGGAGTAAAGCCACAGAGCCCGGAAAATGAGGACGACTGAGGGCCGGAGCCGAGGGAAGGAAGCAGCAGGAGCAACTCCATCACAGAGGGCTTTGCATGCCATCCCAGGACTCTACACGTGTGTGTGTTCATTCATTCCCTTTATAAGAGGAAGCAGTAGCACGAACAGGGCTGAACTCAGGAGGATTCATTTGACGTGATGTGCAGAGTGGACTGGGTTAGGGGAAGACTGCAGCGGAGACCACTTGTGTGCCGTGGCCGTCACCCAGATGAAAGGCAGGGAGTGTCCGAATGAGGGTACTGGCGGTAAAAATGGAATGGAAGATGTTTGAGACCTTTAAAAACAGAAAATTGGCAGATCTGAGATGTAACCTTGAAGTGAGGAGCAAGGGAAAGATAGGAGCTGAGAAAGACTGCCACTCTCTGCGCTAAGATACTGGCAGATTGTCGTGTCATGAACAAAGAGAAAAGAGGGACCTGGTTAGAGAGACGTTAAGTGTAGCAGGCTAGCAAAAGTGTTTGGCTGGGGCAGCCTGGCGGGCAGTTAGAAATGTGGCTGTGGAGTTTAGGAAAGAAGTTGAGACTAGAAATGTAGATTGAGAGCCATCTTCCCAGATGTTGGATTGGAAGCCACGGGCATAGATGAGACTGTTGGGAAATAAGATTCAAATACACAGCTTGGAAAATTTCTACATACTTGTATGTAGTGCAGAAGGAAGGGGAGGCAGAAACAGAGGCAGCGAAGGAACAAGCTGCAGGAGATCAGAAACCCAAAGACTGCAGTGGCCTTGAAACCAAGAGCAAAGAAAGTTTCCAGAAGGGTATTCAGTTAGCTTTAGGTGCTGCAGAGAAACAAAGGAAGACGAAGAGCAACAGTTTACATGATTGCTATTCCATATGTGTGAGACTGACTGGTGACCAGCTAATATTCAACGGTAGTCATCATTTTTTATGTTTAACAAACATTATTTTTGTGCGCTAAAATACCTTTAAGGGTGTGCTTCTGATTTGTTAAATAGACAAAAGATACATCACAGGCAAGATTGTTGTTTACTGACAGCCCTACACGCACACACACACACACACACCCTCTAGGGTTCTGTTACCAGTCTGTTACCAGAATCTCTTGTGATACACAGCTAGCTCTCAGTTTCATGTACTTTGTCATCCCATCCAGAATTTCTGTAACCATCTGTACAATGTGTTATTATCCTGGGGCATCCAGAAAAATTTCAGTAAATAAGAGAATTGGAAAATAAGTATATCACATATAAAATTATGTTAAGGGTGCATTTCAGCCACCTGGTTGTTGAAGCTTTAAGAATTGCTACCACTGCAGTGAGAATAAAAGTTTACAAGGTAGAGCAACAGTATGTTCGGCTGTGCTGCTAGAGGGTCTTCAACCATTCTCACTTTTGGTAATTTTATTTTGTGTTGAAGTGTCTTAGTCTGTTCTGGCTGCTATAACAAAAATACCATATGCTGGGTGACTTAAACAACAAATATTTATTACTCATAGTTTGGAGACTGGGAAGTCTAAGATCAAGGTGTCAGCAGTGAGAGAGCTTTCTGGAATCTCTTTTGTAAGAGGACCAATCCCATTCATGAGGGCTCCACCCTCACGTCCTAACCTCCCCAAAACCCCACCTCCTAATACCATCACACTGGAGGCTAGGGTTTCAACATACAGATTTGGGGGGATGCAAACATTCAGTTCATAACATGGACTAATGCTGCATTTAGGGAACGATTATTAATTTGTCACCAGAAAATATTTTGCTTTACTTTTTTATAAAAACTCGGTGAACATGTTAAACTTCATATAGATTTGGGGGTCAGTGATTTCTTTTTCTGGCTATATATCAGTTTTTGTAATAAAAGTTAGAGGAAAGGTAAGTCACTTAACATAAGCTTTTTCTTTTTTTCCAGGAAGCTACTAGAGTACATTTATTTGGGTAAGGGAAGTATAATTGTAGAATCAATGTTGTCATTTTTATTCTATCTCATTACCTAAGGAGCAACGCATTGTTGGGAAGCAAGTAAAGTAAATGATGAAAATAATAAATTCACTTCTGGCTCGCTCATGATGAGAGCTGCAGAGAGAGCTTTTTTTTTTTTTAATGGGGAATATTGGGGAACAGTGTGTTTCTCCAGGGCCCATCAGCTCTAAGTCATTGTCCTTCAATCTGATTGTGGAGGACGCAGCTCAGCTCTAAGTCCAGTCGCTGTTTTCAATCTTAGTTGCCGGGGGCACAGCCCACCATCCCATGCGGGAATTGAATCGGCAACCTTGTTGTCAAGAGCTCCTGCTCTAACCAACTGAGCCATCCAGCCGCCCCGAGAGAGCATTTTGGTTTTTTTAATTTAGAATAAGCGTTTATTTATCAAAGAAGTACTGATGTGCGAATACTGCAGATTAACTTTCCAAAACTGCCTTAACATTCTCATTCTGGCTTGGGATAATTAGGGGAAAACCTCCAAGAGAGCATTTTAAGCTGCAAAATAAAAAGATTCAGAAATGCATTAAATATGGACTTTAGCAAAACTGTGTGGAAAGCTTAAAATAATAATAGCTACTGCTTTCCTGCTTGTGCTTTAAGATACTGTTAAGGACTCTCCGTTTTCTTCATGTCACCGTTCCTAACTCACATTTATATTTTGTTTTTCAGTGAGAAGATGGCTCCCAGACAGATTATAGCTTTGATTTCTGTGGGTTTTTTTTTTTTTTTTTTTTTTTTAGCTGCTGGGGGAGCTGATCCTGGACCGACATAACTTTGCGATTATGACGAAGTACATCAGCAAGCCAGAGAACCTCAAACTGATGATGAACCTCCTTCGAGATAAAAGTCCCAACATTCAGTTTGAAGCCTTTCATGTCTTTAAGGTAACGTGTGAGCTGCAGAAATAAAGTGGGCATGTGTTTTCTAGTGTCAGATGGCAAACTCCCTACTTTCTACTCTCCTTTATATTTGAGAAGAAAATTCAATAGGCAGTCTTTTTGTTTTGCAGGGCTTAGATGAAATTTTAGAGGTTTTTTTAATGAATGCCCATGTATTTCGAAAGGGCTTGCTAACTAATCCATATCTCTAAATATTTTCATTTTTTCACTGAGAAAATAAGTGGATATTGTTTCCCAAAAGTTATGAAAATAATCAGTGATTGAACTAGAACCCAAACTCTGAGTGTCAGAATTTGAATGCTTTGCTTTCTGCCTGAGTGTTTCTTTGAACCTTAAATGAAGAACTGAAGGAAGCACTTAGATACTACTCATTGTTGTTACTTATACAGAAATACTTCTGTAAATTCATCTTGCTGTGAAAGAAAACTAGTCCCTACGATACCTGCTTTTTCTTTCTAATATTTTTTCTTTGATAGGAGAGTAATAAAATTACCTCCTAGAAACTTTAGACAATAGATTTTTTTTTTTTTTTAGGTAAGGGAGGTGGAAGAAATCTAATCTATAATCCCATCCTCAGACACTATTGTAAAGATTTTGGTAAATTTTATTTTCCTGTGCACATATTTGAAGGCTTTTTTCTTTCTACAGCTGTGTTCACATTGTATACAAAATTGATATCCTGATTGTATCACTTACTGCTATACCACAATCGAACACTCGTTCATTGTTGTTAGATGTCATTTTTAGAGTCAGTAGTTTTATTGGCATCATAGTTTATCATTGGGTATATTTACTCTCATTTACTTAAATGTTCCTGTGTCCTGTATTTAGGTTTCCATTTTTTCCTACTGTGAGTAATATTGCAATGAGCATTTTATGTATCAAGCTAATTTCTTACAGGTTTGGGATTCTTTTCTTGAGATAAATATCTAAACTAGAATTAAGGGTTCAGAGGGTTCCAAGCTGTTTTTAGTCTTTATAATGCACATTTAGTCATTGAATGTATAAGTGTGTACATGGAGAGAGACGTGGCAGTTTATAAGGTATATAACTGTTGCTTTGAGAGGTGAAAAAATTTTAGTCCACCTTTTAGCCACCAGTTCTTTATTTTCCAAAAAGCCACTAGAGCAATTCAAATCCCAAATTAATTTATAAATTCCATTCAGTTACATTCAAAATCCCAATAGGACTTTTCCTGGAATTTGACAAGCTGATTCTAAGATTTGTATGGCAGAGCAATGGCCTAGAATAACTTATGGCAATTTTGAAGAAAAACAAGTATGAGAATCCTCTCTCCCAGGTATTAAAAGTTATTATGGATTTGTAATAAATTCAGGCACTATTGTACTGGCATAGAGATAAATAAATAGAACAACAAAACAGAGTAGAGAGTCCAGAAATAAACCTTTGCAAATGTGAAATTTGATATTTGATAGTGAAGGGATTATATATTAGTGAAGGAACGGTTAACTATTCTATAAATGGTTCTAAAGTAAAGGATTATCCATACAGAAAACCCTGTTCTCCACTACACTCAGAAATAAATTCTAGATAAAGTTCTACGCTTGAAAAGCAAACTTTTTTAACTTTTAGAAGCGAAAATAGGAGATTGTCTTTATGATGTTGGAGTGGGAAGAATTCCTTTAAGAAGAATAAAAATCAAAACATAACAGAAAATATTAATACATTTGACCACATTAAAATTTAAAACTTCTGCTCAAAAAAGATGTCATCAGCAAAGTGAAAAGACAGGATAGAATGTGACACATATAACTTACAAATCATCAGGCAAAAGACAAACAATTCAATGGAAAAATAGGCAAAGGATACAAGTCAGTAATTTACAGATGAGGAAACCTGACTGGCCAATAAATAGGGAAGATGTTGATCTTACTGTAATCATGGAAGTGGCCACTAAAATATCAGTGAGCTAAAATATCACTTCACATTCTTCCTATTGGCAAAGTGTTTAAGTCTGACAATATCAAATTTTGGTGAGATTGGCGGGCTATGGGAACTTCCATACACTGTAAATAGGTACAACCACTTTGGAAAACAATTTAGCAAAATAAAGAATTGAAAGTGCTTATACCTTTTAACCCTGAAACTGCATTATAGGTAATTTCTTAGAGACACTCTTGCACCTGTGCATAAAGAATCATGTACAAAAATGTTCATTGCAACATTGTTTAGAATGGAATAAAATGAGGAAAAAAATAAATGGGCATCATAAGAAAACTGGAGAAATAAAAATTGGGATACAGTCATAGAATTGCATATATTAATGGGTTACAATTAGTAGAGTAATATGAACCAGTGTGGATAAATCTCAGAAACACTGAGTGGGATAAACAAACATTAAAACGATGATATTTATTTAATGTTTGAAACCCTCCAAAAACAACGCTATGTGTGGATTCGTATATGTGTGCAGTTATAGTCTAAAAACCTACATGGAGATGATAAATACCAAATTCAGGATGGCAGTCACCTCGGGAGAGATTGGTATCAGGAAGTGTCCAATAGCTTTTAATTATATCTGTAATGTTTTATTTTGTTAAGAAATCTCAAGGTAAGTATGGCAAAAGTGTTAGATTTTGATAGACCTGTTGGTGGGAACATAAAGTCTGATCTGTTGTTTCTGTACTCTTCTCTGTGTTAGAATTATTTCACAAAAAAATAAGCACAAATTGGATGAGAAAAAATAAGTCTCCTGTAGGACTGGAAAATGCCTATATGGTATAAAATGATAGATGCTCTCAAGACCCTTTTGACTAAAAAAATTATAGAAAGCTGTGTGTCATGTCATTCAGCTCCCACGTAATTTTAATATTTCATCCTAGATGAGAACAAGCTTTATATAATTTTGTGCAAAAATATAGTATTCTAGAAGGATTCAGTGGGTGGCAAAGTAGAAATAACCTACTTCCGTCCTCTGAGAAGATCCAAATTTGGATCATCTAATCATTGGACAGAGTAGGGACATTTAAAAATAGTTGACCGCTTATTTACTTGTATGTGTACATAAACTGGTCCTGCCCTGTACCCCAACTGTGTTCCTTCCACTGAAGTTTGAACTGAATTGTTTACTTGCCAAAAATAATATTTTGTTATTTAGAAAAAGGAACAGCTGAGTCCTAGTTTTTTTCACAGTTCTTTATTAATAGTTTTTTCCCCAAAGCACCTTCAATAAGGTGCAGAAAATGTGGAACACATTACAAAAAATGTCTTTGCCAGATAATGGAGTCTCATTTTCTTGAGCTGGCTGATCAGTTCAAGGCCTGGAATGAGATGCCATTTCACCTGCTTCCTACTCCGGACGAGCAGGTGGTGGGAAAGGCTGGACGGAAACAGCAGACCTGGGTCTTTGTTCTGGCTCGTTGCCAGCAGTTGACTTTGGGCAAATCCATCCAGATTCATTTCTTCACTTGCAAAATGAGTTGCATTAAAGCCTGAAGTCTGGTTCTAAGATCCTAGGTTCAGGAGAGTTTGTCTGTGTCATCCTGGATCCCCCAGAGATGTGCCAGTGTGAAGGTAGGAATCAGCTGTGAGCTGATGTCCCTCTCACTTCCCTGTTAACCTCCCCAGTGGCAAATGCCACATCCCCCCCCACCACGTGGGGGTGAGGGTGGTCTGTGCCTTTTGGCTCACCTCTCAGAGCTTCTGGAACTTGGGGATGGCCAGTGCTAAATGTATTACTCTGTCACTCAGATCCTAGCAGCAGCTTCTTGAAAACAGTAAACTCTGCCCTAGTTTATTCCAAAATTCAAAGGCCAGCTTGACAATTCAGCTAAAAAAAAAGAATGCAGAACAAGAAACATCCCAGTTGAGAATAATTTCCATGTGGTCTCACTGAAAAGAATGGAGAATTACAGATTAATTTGGTGAAAACCTAACCATGAATTACCCACTTCCTTAAGGACCCATTTTTTTTAACAAGCCAACTGTTCTAGTCACAATGTACCAAACCTGTCTATTGACGGAGAAAGCAATTGAGACCAAGTGAACTTAGGAATCAGCTATGTGCAGATTTAATAATAATTTCTCCAGAAATGTTAACAGTACAGTGAAAAAGTGTTTATATCAACTTAATGTTTCGTCAACTACTTTTAAATAGTGTCAAAATATTCTAAATATTGTGTCACTCATATTCATATTCATTTGGGGTAGTGAGCCTCTAGAATAAAAAGGTCTTATTTTACACCCTCACGGAATGAAATTTTGCTTTGTGTAACTTCCGTGTAACTATAACAGGAGCCCCAATTTCAAATCCATGTCCAAAGCAGTCCAGGCTCCACAGCACGCACGCCTCTCAGACAGTAAGGGGAGCAAAGCAGACTAGCCCTCCAGCACCGGATTTAGTGCACAGCCCTCTTGGCAAAATAGAGCTTCAGTGAAGTGAATGAATATGTGAGTAAGATATGCCCTTTTTAACTTCCATTGAAAGCACTCGGGCTTAAAATAGAGAGCAGAATATTCTTAGTTGGAATTGTGGTCATGATATTTGCTCTTCTCCATAAATCACATTTCTGAGATATGTGTCAATTAAGGGATACAGACAATAAGACAGCTTTCTAAAAGTTTTAAACTTTGATGTTCAGTTTATGTAGTTTTCTTTTATTGCTCTTGCTTTTGGTCATAGCTAAAAAACATTGCCAAATCCTAGGTCATGAAGTGGTACCCCTATATTTTCCTCTAAAAGTTGTATTAGCTCTTATATTCAGATCTTCGATCAATTTTGAGTTAATTTTTATTTATGGTATGAGGTAAGGGCCCAACTTCATTCTTTTGCATGTGGATATCTAGTTGTCCCATGTTGAGTATTTTGGGTTTTTTTAATCATGAAAAGGTGTTGGATTTTGTCAAATACTTTTTCTGCATCAAGTGAAATGACCATGTGGTTTGCTTTCATTGTATTAATGTGGTGTATTAGTTTGCTAGGGCTACCGTAACAAAGGACTGGGCGACTTAAAACAACGAAGTTATTTTTTCAGTTCTGGAGACTAGACATCCAAGATGAAGGTGTCAGCAGTATTGTTTCCTTCTGGAGGCTTTCAGGGAGAATCTGATCTATGCTTCACTCCCAGTTGCTGCTGGTTGCCAGCAATCCTCGGCATTCCTTGGCTTATAGATTCATAACTCCCATCTCTGTCTCCATCTTCACATGGCATTTTCCTCTGTGTATCCTTGTGTGTCTCTGTGTCCAAATTTCCCTTATAAATTTCCCATTTTATAAGGATATTAGTCATTGAATTATGGCCTGCTCTAACCCAGGAGGACCTCATCTTAATTTGATCACACCCCGATTTCTAAATGAGGCCACATTCTTAGGGACCAAGGATTAGGACTTGAATATTCATCTTTTGAGGGGACACGATTCAGCCCAGTACATGTGGTATGTTACATCGATTTTATCCTGGTGAGCCAACCTGTGTTTCTGGAATAAATCCCGCATGGCCATGGCATATAATCCTTTTAATACATATGATTGCAGGACTCGGTTTGCTTGTATTTTTGCATCTTTATTCATAAAGGATGTTGGTGTGTAGTTTTCTTATGATATCTTTGTCTGGCTTGGTATCAGGGTAATGCTGGCCTCATGGAATGAGTTAGGAAGTGTTCCCTTCTCTCTCTCTCTCTCTCTCTCTCTCTCTCTCTCTCTCTCTCTCTGTCTCTCTCTCTCTGTCCATTTTCAAAATCTCTTCAAGGTTTTAAAATGGATTGGTGTTAACTCTTCAAAAGTTTATAGAATTTACCAGTGAAGTCATCTAGTCCTAGGCTTTTCTTTGTTGGGAGGCTTTTGATTGCCTATTCAATCTCCTTACAGTAATTAAAAAAAACAAAAAACAACAAAACATTATAAGAGGATACTATGAATAATTGTACATCAACAAATTAGGTAACCTAGATGAAATGAACAAGTCCCTAGGAACTTACAAACTACCAGACTGACTCAGGAAGAAATAGAAAACCCGATTCATAGACTAGCTCTCATGTCATCTGCACCACGAGCCCTTTCTGTTCCAAATTCAGAAATCTAATGTAATTTCCACCACCTGTGAAGCTCTGCAGCCTTCTACTCCTTTCTCATAGGTTCTGAGCTTCTTTGTGTCGTTTTCTCCCTCCCCACATTTGCTGTTTTGGAGCCCCTACTGTCCCCATAACCGATCCTTCCTAGTGTGTTCAGAGCAGAGTTGTGCACTGCGGGAGGTACAGGATGTGGAGACAGTGGGCAGCGGGGCTGGTAGTGAAATACTCAGCCCTTTTGAAGAGTGAGGAACCCAGAACGTGAAACCAGAGAGCTACACAAGAATCAGTACTTTTATGGGTATTCTGGTCATGTCATCATATGTGTAGCATCTAACTATAAATACATCCATTGCAAAATATTCTGCCCATCAATATTATAGGTTTGAGTGATTGTGTCCTATTGTTATAGTTGTAGCTGTCTTTTCTAGTATAGCTGAGTTATTAGTCCAGGATCTTGGTTTCAACCAGGAGTACACATAAGAATCTTTGTGCAACTTGATAAAAATACAGAAGCCAGACCTCCTGCCCAGCTCTGCTGTGTTGGAATCTTTGGGAGTTGGAGCTGGGCAATTGTAAATGTTAAAGCTCCACATATATAAAAAAAACAGTAACATTCCAGGGGGGAGGAGGAGAGGGGGACTTTTCACCTTTGCCCTTTCTGAATTTTGAGCCAGATGAATATATTCAATATGTTAAATACATTATATTGAATATATTCACTATATTTATTATGATTTTAAATATATTAAATATATTTCTATGTAGTATATAGAAAACGTATATGAAAAGGGAATTACTGATTTTCCTCAAAGGAAGTACAGTGCGGGTTCTCTACATTTTCCTAACACAAGTGCCGCGTGAGGCTCTGGTGCGACCGCGTTGTCCCTGGGGTGCATCCCTTGTCCTCTGTATTTGTTTCTTTGTGTTTCAGGTGTTCGTGGCCAGTCCTCACAAAACGCAGCCTATTGTGGAGATTCTATTAAAAAATCAGCCCAAACTCATTGAGTTTCTGAGCGGCTTCCAAAAAGAACGGACGGATGATGAGCAGTTCACAGATGAGAAGAACTACTTGATTAAACAGATTCGAGACTTGAAGAAAACAGCCCCTTGAAGTCTCACCCCATTTCCTGCCACAGTCACCATCTCATTTGTTCAGTTTATGCAAAAAGTGTCATTTCAAAAAGTAATCATTCTTGGGAAGGCTTTTGAGATACCTATTTTTTCTCAATCCATTGTTCAGGGTAGATGAAATATAAACATCTGAATGAAAAAAATTAACCTAGAATAATATATTCATTTTAATCAAGCCTGTGATTATTTATGTGAAATCAGAGCATTATACATTAGACATTGATAAAAGCAATTGTAACCCTTTGTTGATGAGAGACAGCAGGGTCGTGGGCTTGCAGACCTGAGTCCTCAGTCACGGGCAGCCACCGAGGAGGAGCCCAAATGATGGGTCACTGAGTCCTCAAAGAGGATTCAGTTCTCAGGAGAGCTGGCCATGGTGGCAGAAGGCACAAAACTATGTTACCTATAGGCACTTAGACAAACACATTTCTTAGGCACTGAAAGATCAGAGAAAATAAGATGCAGGTTTTCAGTCATCACATATTCCTGTCCCCTCCCATGTCTTCTAACTGTAACTCGCAATTCCTGACTTCCTAGAGAATGCATGTGTTGCTCAGCCCTGCTTTCTGCTCGCTGCCCCACAGTCCGTCCTGAGCATGCCCAACTCCTGGCACCCACCACCCACTGCACCCTGCCCTGGGGATAGCACAGAACCAACCAAATATAAGCAGGACAGATTAGCGACGCACAGGGCACAGAGGACACGTGGTATGACCTGGTCACTTGAGAATTCGGAACAGATGGTTAAGAACCACACCGCTAATTGTAGTCCTTTAGCATTTGTGAATGTTTGGGATATTTCATTCATAATTATTATTATGGGAAACATGTTTTGTGGTAAAAGTGTGTTTTAGAGTAGGAATCATTGCATTGGGATGCCAGCGCGCACAAAACCAGGAGTCCAGAGGGCTGCACAGGTCTTTAGACCATTCTTACAAACAAGGAAATGCTGCCTTTGGGATGGCAATAATGATTAAATGCATGGAAAAACTGTCAAATGACTAAAAAAAAATTTTTCAGTTTATTTTCTTATAAGCTGTCACTCTAATTTCCCATCAAAGTCTTCAGTGAAAAGGTTGAAAACCTGTAAAATGTTGGTCCCAAATACTCTCTTGCATACTAGGATGATTAAGGAGTTAATTTGTGTCTTTTTTAAAAGACACGGAACCAAAAAAAAAAAAAAAAACTGTCATGGTTTGTTTTCAGACATCAAGTATGTGAAATGGAATTTTGAAGCTGTATTTACAAGAAGTTAAAGGAACAATCATTAACCTGTATTTTTTTCCTAATCCTGTTTCCAAATCATGAGTTACTGCCTTCTGTGGGAAGCTTCACTTCTTACACTATTGGGTGCTGTGTTCTTCAGCCAGATGTGTCTCCACCCAGAAAGGGAATGCTCCCCTCCAGGATCAGTCCTCTCCGTAGGTTTCACGTCTGAAGAATTATCTGGCAGGGTTTCACCCTCTTGGCTGGGGCACAGGTACTGTTCTTCTGTGCCCAGCGTGGAACCCTGAGGCAGATGGTGTGGACCTGCGGGGCCTGCTTGTAGCAGCTCTGGCCAGTGCCAGCCTGGGAGGGTCAGCGGCAGCCCATCTGATGACCTTCATTCTTTAATCACTGAAGCCTGATTACTTTTATAACATTCCCAGACAGCCCAGAGTCTCTTAGAATTTGATTTTCTGGTTTTGCTGATATGGTTAAAAGAGATGAGTGTCAATATTAAAAAACAAAACAAAAAAATACGAAGGCACAAAAACCATTGGAAATTTATCTAGTTGCTTAAATACTGTCTGACAACATCATGGGACATGTGTTTTCAGTTGGAAAGCAAGGCATCGGTATAATCCTTTTTTGATAAATAAAACATTTTATTTCCTCGGGGCTTGACTTAGCTCTTTGCTAGCAACCCCTTATCCTTGTTTAGTCCCCGTCAAACAAAACTAGAGTCTTAAGGGGCAATAAATGAAGTGGCTGGGGTTTTGTTGTAATACAAATTTGTAAATTATTAACGTGAAAGGGGGAGCAAGAAGCTCACAGTCAAAATATGTTTGCACAAAATTCACTGTAAATATTGTGAGAATTGAATTTTGAAAAGGTCATATTTAATAAGCTATTTCAAAAGCACACATTTAAAATAAAGACTGACTGAATAAAAAGGTGGCACATGCTCCGTGGTTGCTTTCATTCCTCTGCGTGTCCTGTGTCTGTGTTCTTGTCACCGCTCCCAACGGGGAAAGCCCCAGGCGGCGCAGGCGGCTGCTCGGTGGGCGTTCGGGCTGCCCTGCGGCCCCACACAGTCCTGTGTGCTCCACTGTCAGCATCCTGCCATTGACCGAGCACCGCCGGCCAAGCACTAAACACACACATCACATCATCGATGCTTCATGAAGCCAGAGTCATTCCCATTTTACACTTGAGGGAACTGAGGCTCTGAGCAGCTTAATGATCCCAGACAGCGTGGGCTTGACGTAGGATACAAACCCGCAGTGGCTGAGGCCAAACTCCTGTTCTTCCCTCTTTCATCCTCATGGCTGTGAGGCAGGGAAGCTCTAGGGTGTCAGGAATTACTTTGTGCCCTCCCTGCCTGCAGCCAGGAAGGCTTCTGGGGGTTAAGGTCCTAAAGTGAAGCCAGCAGGGATTGAGATCGTAATGTTCTTGGACGAGGCTCTGGGCTAAAGCCGGGCGTCTGCCCAGACGTTAGGACTCCCCTGGAGACCAGGCCAGGGGCACACAGCCCTTGTCCAACTGCTCTTGACTGCCAGCCCCCATGGGTTTGCTTCCTTGGAGGGCTCTGGGGGCACACACATGCTGGGGAGCTTTCCAAAGCCTCTGTCACTATCCAAAGTGGACTGTGTGTGAGACACGGCTGCTCTGAGCCAGTGCGCAGTCTGGAAATTTTACAAGACCTGAAAGTGAGGGTAACGATGTGAAGGAAAATGAAATACAAAAATTACTAGCATTTTTTTAAATATGAAAACATAGTTGTTTCAAAGTAGATTTACAGATCTTTCTAGTCTATTATATTAGAGGACATTAAGATTTTTATATCTTTTACTTGTTTTTTTCTGTTTTATCCAAAAGACCATTGTACATTTGGCACGAATAATCACCACCTTTTCATCCATGTTCTTTCAGGAAGGTTTTGGATATTGTACTGAGGGCCTGTAGTTACGTAAAGGGCTGAAACATATAAAGAGACCTTGAAAAGCCAGACTTGGTCTTCCTAAGAAGATTGAAAAGATGAAAGGTGGGTGTAAACAAAATAATTTTGTTTTGAAATATGGAAAGTGCTGTTATGTAAATACCGTAATGAAAGCAAAGTAAAACTGAATAAGCCTGGCCTGAACTAGGCCTGTGCAGACTATTGTGTCAGTCTCCACTGACGGAGGAGAACACTGCATCGCAGAAAGGGGAGTAACTTGCTCCAGATCAAACATCTGGCAGCAGACGCAGGATTTACAGCAGGTCTGATCCCAAAGTCCATATCTTTGCAAACCAGGCTGATGTCCAGGCCCCTGCTCTCCGCGCTGGGGACAGACACCTCATTCATCATGGCCACCAAGGCAGAAAGGGAACCCTGCAATCCCGAGCTAAAGGGTAACTCAACGGAAAGGGTTCAAAACCTAGATTCTTTTAAGGGTACCCCCCTTTGCTCCACTTGGTTGTCTGATGGTTGGGAACTCAAATAAGACCTATGTGCAGGATAGGGAATTCAGCCTTGAATTTCTCCGTCACTTTGAGCAATCCCTTGACTACACAGGTATTAATTTCAGACCACTTCTGCGCCTGCTTCTGTTTTTTTGGCTTTCCTTTTCTATTGGACCTAATGATATTAGCTTAGATTTGCTGATAGGAGCGGTTGCTGCCCAGCCAGCCATTCTTGCGTTTCACATTCCTCAGTGGCCCAGCACCACAGGCTACCACAAGGCACACGTTCTGAAGGGAGTTCCTTCTATCCCTGTGGGCATCGTCTGGCCCTCATCGCTGCCTCCCAGGGAGGAGCGTGTGCAATTACCAATACCCTCCAATAAGTCACAGAGAGCCACACAAAAAGTCACAGCTCCTTTACCAGAAGTCAATTCATATTGATTGCAACTTAATCACTGCACGGTTTAGCCATGTTAAGAAGCTGTGAACGTTGGGGCCCTTTGGAAGAACATGTTGTAATACCATTCATTTATCTTCAGGGAAGGTTGAAAACAAAATGAGTTCTCCTAGTTTCAGTTCCTCTGAAATTTAAAGCCTAAAGCAACCAAAATATTTATTCAAATGTTTGGTTTATTCATTTACTCCAACACCCACTGAACTTGTTCTCCATGCCCGTTAGGGGTAGACCAGGAACAGGACCACAGAGCGACACACCAGGGTTACCTGAGGGGTGAGACCTTCAGTGCCTGGGGGCTGGGTAAGGCTTAGCAGCTGCAGGCACTGGGCCAGAGTCAGCAGGGAAGGGAGGACAGACCTGAAGGGGGAGCCCAGGAGGAAGAACTGGAATCCATGGCGATGTCTGCAACCCACGCTGCCCTCCTCCTCCCAGCCTCCACCTTCCGGGATGTGGCCCGCTGGACAGCACCATTCACCGGGGAGCTCCCCAGGCCCAGCCCAGGTCAGGAGAAGCTGAAGGAGGAGGTGCAGGGGGGTTCTCCCTGCAGTAGGGTGAGCCAGCCGGTCTGCAATCTGCACGCCCACCTCCCTGTGTAAATGTAGCTGTCACTTCACATCCCCTTGCAACTCGGACAACTTTCGCTTGGGACCAACCCAAATTCATTAATTCTGGAAACGTGCCAGCTTAGCTACATCTACACATCACAAACCCACCGCTTCTGTTCTGTTCTGAGGGAACTGTGGCCACAGCTTCCGAATGTCCTTCCCCTCGCGAAGACCTCTGTTTTTGCCTCCAAAATGACATGAGGGGTTTGTGCAAAGTCGATGGAACCCCAGGGACTTGGGACGGCCACGCCTGGACTTCATCCCAGCTCCACGACTGGTGTTTCATTTCGAGAATCCCCGAGCTTCCATTTCCTCCTGGTAACATGAGGTGAAAAGAGGACTTGCCTCGCAGGGTGGTCTTGGGAGTCGACGAGATACAGTGCGTGACTGGCCGCCCAGGAGAGGCTCCCACGTGGGCTCCGTCGGCACCCGGAGGGCTCACCGCCAGTGGGAGAAGGAATCCCGCTGCAGGGCGGAATCTGGGCAGGGGCCTCAGGGGCACACAGCGCAGGCACTCAGAGAAGACCAGGCTTGTGCCCCGCGGGTCGGCGTGTGGACACAGGGCGGAGGCTGCGAGGGAGCTTTGGGTGCTGTCCAGGCAGCTGGCATTTAAGCAGAAGTGATATGCAAACCTGCACGTCTGAGCGAGAAGGCTCCACAGGATGGCAGCCTCCCGCGAGGGGGCAGCGCTGAGCGACGGGGAGCCGGCACTGGGGACGCTCTAGGGACAGCGGTTGCTGACTTAGCCCTGCTCTGCGTGGGCCCTGTTCTAGGTGCTTCATGAATGCTAAGCTCAGTCCTCAGAACCACTCTAGGAGGTGGGTGCCCTGCGTTTACAGATGTGGAAGGGGAGGCCCAAAGGTGTCCAGTGAGCATGTGGTGGGACAGAGGAAGAGCCAAGATATTTAGGACTTACCATGGACCGGGCTTGGTTCCACACCATTTCTAGAACATAAGGGCGGGAAGGGGGTGCCTCACAGGCCTGAGTCCGTGGTGACAAGCTCAGCCAAGAGGGGACTGCAGGAGCAATGGTGAGTTCAGCACTGGACCAGGCAGGTGTCCCCTGCCTGAGACATCACGTGGAGAGGTCCAGGTGGCGGATGGACAAATGAGTCTGGAGCTCAAGAAAGGCCAAAAGCTCCTGATTTGGGGGATCACTAGGATTTTGGAGCAACTGAAGTCTGAATGAGGAGGAAGACATCCATTTCTCGCTGTAATCCACGCCTTGGAACCCTTTTACCTGTTTTCCCGTGTATTTTTACCTTATCCGCACTGTCAACTTACTTGAAAACTTTCTCCTCACCTGGCAGGGGAGGCTCAGGAGGAAACCATGTCCCTCTGCTGCGGCCTCGTCCTCTTGTACAGTCAGGGATGAGGGCAGCTGGGGCGCAGGAGCTCCAGCCACGCTTGTGCCAGCCCCTGTGTCCTAACTCCCTGATGGCCATCGGGGTCTTTCTAGGTCTACACCAGGCCCGGACATGGCAGAACTGATCTGTCTTTGTCTGAGCCACTTAGCTATGCCGGCCTGAGCTGGTCATTAGGAGGTTTGGTATCTCCATTACCCCAAAGACCAGGCTGACACACCATTTTAAAAGTGCCATTGGGACAGAGGGTGGTTGACTGCCCTGCCAGGGCCGGGCTGTTTCCCCAGCCCTGTGCTCTGAGGTCCTGCCCGGGACCCCAGCTGTGGGAGCAAAGGCGAGGCCCCAACTGCAGCCTGTTGTTCCCGCTGTGGGGAAAGGAGCCTCTGCCATTTTCCAGGCACCGAGCATGACATTCACATGGCCACAGCCCGTCTGTATGAATGAGACTCTGTGCTGCCCAGGGTGTGGATGGAAGGAGAGGGCCGTGCCTACAGCCTCCTGGCAGCATCTGGCAGCACCAGGCTGCCCTTCACCTTGACCAGGGACCGCTTCCAAGCAGAGCGGCTTTTTTCAGCTGTCGCTTTGCTGTATTTATCTGAATCCAGGCGTAGCTCAAAGCCTGAGCAGCCAGGAAACTGGCGCCTAGAGGAGGGGGCCAGGGCAAAGAGGGGGTGCAGGCTCTCTCCCTCACCCCATTACTAGTACGGAAGGCTCAGAATCTGGCCCAGGCGTCATGGTGTGGAGCCAGGCTCGGGTCTGAGCTGCCTGTGGAAAGGCAGTGATGAGCTTGTGGGCCACCTCCCTGGAGACAACCCCCAGCTGTCCCGGCAGCCTCAGCTCCTCCCATGCTGGATGCTGCCCCCTCCTCGGGGCTCCTCTCCAGGGCCCCCTCCTGCCCCAGGAGGTGAGTCTGTGCCAGTCCACTCACCACAGAATGGCAGCTGCCCAGGCTGCCTGAAGGCTGTGGGCTGTGGGGTTCCAGAACGTGTCGAGTACCTGCCCTGCCTAGTGAAACCCTTTCCACTGTTAGCCTTTCTCTCCCTCCACCTTCCAGGAAAGGAGGAAAGGGACAGGAGGAGCTGTGACTGCTGCCTCGTGAGCCATGCCCTGCCCTAAGCTGGGGGGGCGGCAGCTAGGTTAGGGCTTGACTCCATCCAGGGGCTGCATGTGAGGGTCCAAAAGGCTGCAGACCATCAGGCAAACAAACCCCAGCTCTAGGTGAGCCAGCCAAGAACCCGAGTTCCACAGCCTCTGCTCACAGTCTGCAAGCATCTCCTGTCTCCTCCCAGGAGGCGGACCCACCGCTGTCAGCTCCCAGGTCATTGGGAAGAGGCGCAGATCTCTTCCGGGTCAAGGGAAGAGCAAGATACACCTGGTGCACTAGGTGTTCACTGCCATGTCCTGAGATGGACAGATAGGGGGCTCCGTCCCTCTGCTGCCTCCACTTGGCACAGGAGAGAAAGCACGTTTTGTCCTTAGGGGCATATGTGGTCCTAGGAGCCTGTTAGCGCGCTCCTGCTCAAGCCTAATCCTCTTCATCATTCAAGACCACGCCATATACTGTATGAGTCAGCTCAGCTGCCATAACAAAACACCACAGACTGGGTGGCTGAAACAACAGAAATTTATTTCCTACAGTTCTAGAGGCTGGAAGTCCCAGATCAAGGAGCTGACCTACTCAGTTCCTGGCGAGGTTCTCTTCCTGGCTTGGCAGCTGCCACCTTCTTCCTGTGCCCTCACGTGGCTTCTAATCAGTGCCCCACCTTTATGACCTCATTTAACTCTAATTATTTCCATAAGGTCCCATCTCCAAATACATTCATTTCAGGGGTTAGGGCTTCAACATATGAATCTCAAGGGACAAAAATATTCAGTCCGTAACAGATATTCCTCTGAGTAAGACACACAAAATCTAGCTCAGAGGACACTGCCCACCTGAAGTGAGGCATTCTGTGTTTCAGAAGAATGATAACTAGACAAGAAGTCACAAAAAGTGACAAGACCCGAGTTAGAGCGAGGAGATTTTGATGAGACAAACAATTTCTTAGAAGGGTTGTTAATATTATTTCTGTCTTGCCGATTTCCTTGTATATTTCCTGTGGCCAAACTCCTCAAAACCCTCAATCCTACTTCACCTCAGAGCACCCCCTACTTGAGATGACAACTCTGGTTTCTATATATTCTCTGTAAAAGTTGAGCCCTTACATGCAACCATCTCCCTCTTCCCTCTCTACACACCCACACAGTTCCGTCTCCTCCAGGCTGGGGGGAGGACATCCCGACATTTCCAGGATTAATGCATCCACCTTTGCCTGAAATGCCTTTCCTTCATCTCTTCCTTACATAGCTTATTCTCCAGTTTACCGAAGTCGACCATCTTCAGTTGCTCTTTCTCTATCATCTTCTTTCCTGTTTTGTTATCCAACCTGGACAGGCCGCCCCACTAAAAAAAATTCATCATTTGACCATATTACCCTTCCTAGATGCAGCTTTTCTTCATTAATCTTTCACAGCCTCTGGGTGTTTATACTCTGACTCATCTTAAAGCAATCTCTTCTCTTGGCTCAGGATGCCCCAATCATAGGTCTGGAGGAGACTTGGGTCAGGACCTTTTCAGTTGCAAGTGATAGAAACACATTTCTAATTAGCTTAAGGAAAAAAGATGTTCACATAACTGGGAACTCCAAAGGGTAATACCAGCTTCAGGCATGGCTGGATCCAGGAACTCAAACCATGTCATCAGGACTCTCTCTGTTTCTCCACTGCCCTCTGTGTGTGGTTTCATTCTTGGACACGATGTGAGATAGTGGTCATGGGTGTTCCCAAACCAATAAACCCTCCCACTTCCCTCCTACCTTCCCCTCCCCCAGGATGTCCCAGCAAAGCTGGCTGCTGTTCAGTTTCTGCTCTGGGCCTTCCCCCACGCTATTATTTCTGCCCAGAACTATCTTCCCAGAATTCTTTGTATGGCTGCCTCTCATTCTCGTCCTTCCCCATCAGCTTAAATATCCACTCCTGGCTCCTGGTCTCCCACCACATTAGGGGCTACCTCCCAAACCAGGCCACAAACCTCCAGAGACGGGGCAATGTCTATTTTCTTCATGAACACATCCCCAGGGTCTAGCCCAGTGTCTGCACCATAGTAAATGCTCAGTGGACTTTTCTGAATGAATGAATGATTCATTCTTTATAAATCATCATTTCACTTGTGTCTTTTCCTTATCACTGCCCTTGGCACCACTGCTGGCAGATCCTGCTAACTCCCTGCCCTCTTTCTGCTCAACTCAGTCACATTCTTCTGTCCCCTCCTCTCATTCCCCACAGATGTCACCTTTGTTCAGACCCTCATTGTCATGCGGATGTCTCTGGTCCCCAGTCCGCTTCTCTGCCAAAAAACCAACCCCTTGCTAACTGCAATCCGCCCTTGCTAGCTCAGCCACGGCATTTTTATCAGTGGCCAATGGCTAACTGGTTACAGCTGATGGCCAACTAGTCACAGCTGATGGCCATCTACTACCCGAGCCAGCACCTTTTCACATGAGGCTGAGAGCCTGGAAACTGCTCTCTGGGTCTCTGTCCCCACACTCCACCCCTACAGGATTTCACCTAACAATCCACATGACAAGCGTCTTCTGCAAGGGGCCACGTGTCAGGAACCCAGCTCATGAGAAAAAGTTGCAGTCCAGTTCAAGTAATGTGCCAGGGGGTGTCCCTCGATGTCCACCTACTTTCTGGGCACAGCCAGGGTTTCTCAGGCACAGCCAAGGTGCTTACATATACTCCATGGCAGCTGTTCAAGACCCAGGATGCAAACATCCGCCAGTTCCACTACATGGTGGTACGTTCCCAAGCAAACAGTCAAGCGGTCCATTAAATTAGGGGTGGAGTCAATTCCCCATAGTCCACAGTCATTCGCCAGGGCTGTGCGTTAGCCTCACAATGTGTGCCCTCTCCGCAGGGCGAGGGCTCCAAGTCCTCCCCAACCTGGGGGTGAGGGACGACCTTGACCTCACCCGCATCTCCCACGGAGGACTCAGCAAGCGTTTCCTCCTGGACCTACAAGTGCTGCATCCCAGCTGCCTCAGCAAGTGCTTCCCAGCTCACAGGGCCGTGACAACCTTCACTTTCTCTGGCCTATGCTGGTTGGAGAACCTTCCATGTCCTCCCTCCTCGGGGGTCCAACTCCTGAGAACAGTGGCTACTGGACACCACACACTGTGTGGGGGCCACATGTCCACCTGCCCAGAGTCAGACTCCATTCCTACCTGGCCGGAAGCCTGCTCGCTGCGCCAGGCGTCCGATTGGGTGGAGGCCTCGGTGTCGGATGCCCACAACTATAGGAAGGTGACACCCACCAAGAGGAAGGTGACGCCCGCCACGGCCAACAGGGCGGCGTGCTATCCAGAGGCTCGAGAGGACCACCTATTCACCGAGGGGTCACGTTTCTCCCAAGCAGATCGTGCCTCCTGTTCCCGGCGCTACTCCTCACAGGCTTCCTGAGACTGAGCTTTCATACATATACACTGCTCCTTTACCTTTGAGGAGCTTTGGCTGACACCACACCCTGCTCGCTGTGCCATGTGTCATGCGAGGTCTCTAGTCCCGCTCCCTGCACGAGAATGCAGGACATGGTGAGGCCAAAAAGGAACACCCACGGAGCAGTGGATAGGGGAGTCATACCACTATAGTCTCGCTGGCAGCTGGTCGAGACACTCATCGTTTCTCATTTTGAACCAATCAACAGCCACCCAGTTCCCCCTCTTGCTTTCTCACGCCACACTGATGGGTTTTCCACACTGATGCTGGAGTGATTGTTTAATTAAGGGCACACGTATGATTGTCACTCCTCTGCTTAAAACCCTCTGTGCCTCCCTATTGCACCTCAGAATTGTTCTCAAGGCGCTTCCTTCTTTCAACCTCCGAGTCCTTGCCGTCCAACCAGATGCAGCTCCCCAGTGGGCCATGCTCTCATTCCGTGTCCTTCTGCACTCCCCACGCCCCATTGCAAATCCCACAGAATCCAACAAGGCTCAAATTCTAGTTTCACTTATAAGCTGGACCTGCAGCAATTTCTGGGACATGCAGCCATCTGGTGGCTAAAACAAATAACAGTCTTTACAGTATTCTTCCTGCCAGGCTCTTTCTTGTCAGTGGAATCCATGACTTGAGTGGCACAGAAGTAACAAACTGATCAGATGGCTGAGTCACGAGTCTGGGGAGGATGGATGCCTAATTAGCGGGTATAATGACGTTAGCAAGGAGTGTGACAGGCTGCAGTACTAGGCTAACTCTACCATGGCTAGATTTATAAGGATAAATGTGAAGTCCTACAGCCAAGTACAAAAACCAAACTCTAACTCTGCAAGTAAGAAGCACAGGTGCTCAGGGGTTTCTAGTAACCCTGATGCCCCGAGTCCGGCCGCATTACCTCTTGCCTGGATTCTTGTGGTACCTTCCTGTCTGGAGCCCTGGCCACTGGTCTCTCCCCATGCTAGTCCTTCCTCCACTTGGCCTGCAATCATTCCCTGGGTAAAACGTGTAGGACCTCCTGGGGGAGCTGTCATGTGGACATGCACACACAGCTTTAGAGAGATGTGGGGTTGGAAACAGCTGTCCGTGCTTTTGTGGTCCTTGAGCTCATGGGAGAGGATGGGGTCCCTGGAGAGAAGGAAGCAAAGCAAGAGGGAAGAGGGCACAGGGGAGACCCCTGGGAGGACAGGGGGAGATAAGAAACATGGGAAGTGTCATGAAAGCCAAAGAAGGAGTTTCGGAAATGCAAGATGGCACAAGGCACTAAAGACTGCAGGGACCAAGCAGGATTTGGCCATTAGGATTTGGGAGCACCTTGCCACAAGGAAAGTGGGGCAGAAAGGTAGTAGTGGTTTCTGGGATAAACAAAAGATGAGATGTTGTGCACAGGCTTTAAGGTAATGAAGAATAAAAGTGAAGTCTTTGTTTTCTGAAGGTTGGAGAAATGTATCAGTTAGCAATTGCTGCATAACAAGTCTCCCAAAAACTCAGTAAGCTAAATGAAACCAGTTATGTTTTCTGGCAGGTCTGTGGGTTGGCTGGGGGTCACCTAATCTAAGCAGGGCTGGCTAAGATGGCTCTGCTCCTTGTGTCTGGTGATGGCAGGAATGCAAGAGCAAGTGGGGACACTCAAGGCTTCCTGGGCCTGATATCAGAACGGTCATAATGACGTTGTTCATGTCATGTGAACCCCACATCACGGGTGGAGAAATATACTCCACGTTGATGGAAGGAACCTGCAAAGCCATATGGTAAAGGGTAAAAAATTGGGGCCATTGATTCTTTCTACCATGGGAGGAGACAAGCAGAGTTGGAGATGGAAAGAAAGGAGACATCAGAGAAGGAGAGACTGGACAAAATTTAGTGCATACTGTGAAAATTGTGATAGGCACTGAATTTGGAGAAGAACTAGACTTGTGTGGCTTTGCCAATGACTAGCAGTGTGGCCTTGGGTTGGTCACTGAACCTGAGACTCCATTTCATTTTCTGTAAAGTGGAAATGATCACGCCTTCCTACAGCATGGTGTGAAAATTACATGAATATAGAAAGTGTTCTACCATAAAATGCAAACCTATGAAAATGACACAGTAAGTTTCCAAGAGAGGTGGGAGACTGTCACGGGCCTCAGGAACACAATGGCTCTTTTCAAGCACTGAAGGGCATTCATGTGGAAGCGGATGTGACACAAAGAGGCCTGTGTTACAGACCAAGGACGAATGATGGAAATGAGGGGATGACGGTGGGGGAGGGGCCGTGCGATCAAAATAACACTTGAGTTATGAGTCGAGTTCACATGGCTTTAGGAGGTGGCGATTTTTCATCGCCGGGGGTGTCAGCACCGAGCCCGGCTGACCTGCTATCGTTGGAGGACACTTGAAGGGGAGTTGCAGCCTTTCGTGGGAGCTTGGATTGATCAGCAGTTCTCAGCCAAGGGCTGTCCCCCATCCTACCCCACCCCACCCCACCCCCAGATACGTTTGGTGGTTGTCCAGATGTATGGGTGATTCCAATGGCTTTTGGTAGGTGTGAGCCAGGGGTGCTCAATCTCCACTATGCTCAAGAAAGTCCAGTGGAAAACGATCACACTCAAATTGCGAACACCCCTTTAGGAACACTGGACCAGGTGATTTCACAGTTCCAGTCTTGAGAGTGGAAACGTAAGGCAGCAAGCTCCCCGCCCCCATTTCCCACAATGCCTCACTGCTCCAACTAAGGAAGTACCGGTATTTGACTTTAGAAGAACCTTAAATGTGACAAAACAAGCACAGTCACCACAGCAAAACATTATAATCCATTTCAAGAGCAAAATTATACTCAGAGTTTTATAAAACAGTCATAAATACGACGACTGTGCAAAGGGCTATGAAAAGGTCGTCAGGTACATAAATCATGGATTATTCTAGCATGTAAAGAGAACCCACTTCCCCGCTTGGAGACTCCCACATTCAAGTTAATGTGCTACCTGAAATAAATAGTACCCGTTTAATGGACTATTATTTTGTTTGCCACTTAGAACACAAACAGCTCTTTGAAGATCTGTTTTCTTTAAAAAATGGACTAGGCAATTTAAGCTAGTACATTCTTTTCCATCAGCATTCATATTTTCTCCCTCCCTTCCTCCCTCCCTCCCTTAGTTCTTTCCCTTTTCAGTTATAGTTGACATTCAATATTATTTTATATTAGCTTCAGTTGTACTGCATATTAGTTAGATATTTATATAATTTATGCAGTAATTTTCCCAAATTAGTCCAGTATCCAGCTGGCACTATACAGTTATTACTTTACTGACTATATTCTCTATGCTGTACTTTACATCCTGTGACTATTTTGTAACTACCAATTTGTACTTCTTAATCCCTACACCTTTTTCACTCTGTCTCCCAACTCCCCACCCCTCTGGCAACCATCAGTTTGTTCTCTGTATCTGTGAGTCTGTTTCTGTTTTATTTTGTTCTTTAGATTCCATATGTAAGTGAGATCATATGGTATTTGTCTTTCTGAGTCTGACTTATTTCACTGAGCATAATATCCTCTAGGTCCATCCATGTTGTCACATATGGTAAGATTTCATTCTTTCTGTGGCCGAGAACATTCACATTTTCTTGATTGGGGAGCTTGGATCAAAGTAGTAGATTTAGTAAACATTTGCTGTTGATGATGATGGTGTTTCTCTCACTGAGGCATTTTTAAAAGAAAGGGCTGACCTGCATTCTCTGTATCCCCTTTTTTCTCCCCCCTTAGCTCATTCAGAACCCACGTCATCCAGAGGCAGGAGGAGTACTTGGCCAGCGCAGGGCTGGAACCGCAGGTTTGCCTTCCTGCATGTACCAGGCCATTACCAGGCCACGAGCAATGACTTCTAGAAGGAGTTCTCAAAAAGCATGGTCTGCAGAGGCCCGATGGCATGTGATTCTGGACCGTCCTCAGGGACCAGGTACGCAGGAAGAACTGAGGTGTGTCTGTCACTCTGGCAGCAATCCCAGCCAAGAAAGGTAGAGCCTCCCTGCCCTGTATTCATTTTAAAATGTGAGCCTTCTCCCTATCAATTGCGGTTTGGGCATTTTTATAGTAGTTATAATCATGGCTGTCCCTAGCATGTTTAAGGTAAATTTTTAAACAATTTTTCAGAAACATACACTCATGCAGCAACACAGAATGTTATCCAGGACACTTCTCTCAGGTTTGCCAACTAAAATTTGGGTTTGTAGACTTGAACGACTATAACTTCTTAAGAAACACCATCAACGCTTCAGTTTGAAAGTATTTGGCCTGTTATCATTGCTATAAGCATTAGGGAGGTGAAAAGTTCCATTAGAAGTAGCAGCATTGGGAACAGAACTCTGCCCAGGGGCCAGGACAGGTGGCCTGATTTTCAACAGGCATTAACTTCGGTGGTCTGCTCAGCCTGCGGCAGCCTGTCACTTAGATGGCCCCCGATGAACGACACCTCTTGCTTTTCCTGCCCAGTGCTGACCCCTCTCACGCACACTCTGGGCCTGGCCACATGACTGGCATTGGCCAATGAGACTTCAGCAAACCTGATGCGAGGCGAGGCTGGATGGACCCGTGAACAATGGGCCTGTCCTCTCAGTGCCCTGAGCCGCCAGGTGAAGAGGCCTGATTCCCGCTGGAGGGATCGCGTGGCAGGTGCTTGGACAGCCCCCAGTTGTGTCAGAATGTGAACGGAGCCTCTTGGCTGTTCCAGCCTCAGCTGCCCCAGCACCCAGCTGGGCCCTGCTCACAGCCACGAGTTGTATGTGGCCTCAAGCGACCTCAGCCATAGGCAGCAGAACTGCCCAGCAGAATTGGCCCAAATTCCTGGCCCATAGAAAACTTTTGCTTGTTTTGTAAAAGAAAACACTTCTTTCCACCCAATACCCCAACCTGCATATGGGTCCTTCATTAGATGATGCTAAAGTGTGTAATCTCAGCAGAAAATGTCCCTTTATGAGGCCAGCCGCTTCGGCATCAAAATGAAGCAGGAATGGCAAAAGTCCTGGTCAACAGACACACTTGTATCTGAGATTATAACTATTTGCATTTTTGATATCATTGTTTTTCTGTCCTTCCAGATGGTTTCCTAAATATATCCTGCTTAAGCATGCAGGATTTTTCAAGAATGTAAACAAATACAACTTTCTGGATCCACTAAGTACAACCAATGGTGCCCTCATAACTACACTAGGAATCTGTAGGAAGTGGGCAAGAACTGAAGGGACATGTGCCTGTTTTGTTGGGAGACGAGTTCTTTTCCACGTAGCTATCTTTCCTTTATCTTCATGAATATCTATGTCTGTCTCCCAGCTAGACTATAAACTCCACAGGGGCAGGTTTCCTCTGGGTTTGGGTCCCATGCAGAGTGCCTGGCACAGTCAGTGCTCAGAACTATTTGTTATTGAGTTGTGGGATGTTTGGATAAAGAACCCAGAAAACTACCCCTGGTTATCGTCAGAGATGAAACAAAGTTGGTCAGAAGTCACGACTTGCTATACAGGGGCCCTCTGCTCACGAGTTTAAATTTCTTGAGATTTAACAGCATCGTGCACTGACAGTACCTTCGAATCTTCTGGCTTAACCCTTGCTTTTTTAAAACCCTATGAACAGGCACATCAGACTGCACAAGGTGCGTCAAGCTGCTGGAACCACCCCTACACGTCTGCTTGCCAGGAAGGGCCAGGTCTGTCTCCACGTACTCTGCGGCAAACAGGCTCCTTCCTGCACCTGTGCCCTGGGCTGCATCCTAGGCTGGCCACCTTTCGGGTGGGCATCAGCACGGAGAGGAACCTAGCCTTCTCCCTTGTTCACCTTGGCTGGGACCCTAATTTCTGAAGGTAGGGACTTGCAGAAACACAGCTGCCTTAACAGCTAAAGTGGCTGGAGAAGTATGTGTGAGGAGAGATATTCCAGGAAAAGTCTGGGCTTATGTCCTTCTGGAAAGACAGGTGCTTTCCCTAACAAATTCCTTTATGCCATGCTCACCAAGGAGCTTCTGTCCCCACATGGGCTCCCTTCTTTCTCTTTCCTCCCCAAAATGGTAGGTGGGTTTAGAAACAAACATTCAGGAAAATTAGAAACAATGCTTATGTAGCTTAGTGTCACTAAGGATAAAGTTTATGTGTATAATGAAGAGTGTTGGTGCCGTTTAGTGAGCCAGAAATAAAGCTGACCAAACTGAAGAGATTTGGCAGACGAAGTCAAGAGTTTTGCAGGAATGGTTACTTGCTGGGTTACAGTCATTCTTACAGAAGTGAAAGCTGTAACTTTAAGTGGTATATTAAAATTAAAACTGCTACAAAATGGTAGCTATATATACTCACTAGTCTTTCACTAGTCAGTTCTTTCTACCATCACATAGGAAACACAGTTTTGATGGTACCATTGCAGAAACAGATGCAGACAATAGTTCTTCACTACTTTTCTATTGTACAGAAGCATTACAAATCACTAAAATTCCACAAATTTGATTGTTGCAGACAAAAACGACACTCGACTGCATCCTAAAATATTTTTAAAATACTGTAGCCGTCCCTCACTGATGATTATTTTCCTTTCCATATTTTGAGTTATTGTCAAGGCTGTTCATAAACTAAATGGTTAAGCTTCTTGGGGAGTTCAGTAGGCGATACCCAGGTAAATGGCTGGGAGGTGCCAGGTGAGCCAGGCAGGCCTATGGTTAATAACCTAGGTCTATAGTAAACTTGAGCCTGAAGCCACCTACTGTCCCAATTCAAGCAGTGATGAGAGTTAAACACTAGATACAAAACACAGAGTAAGCCTGGTAAAGCCTTTTAAAATACACAATCAGAAATAACAAATGGGAATACATCCAAATGCCACAGTGATGTCAAACAAGATTTAACTTTCTCCCCAAAGATTGTTTTTCAGAAAGTCCACATTTTTCAGGTACACCTCACCTCTGTGGAGTCTTAAAAAACCACCCTTGGCCAAAGAACAGGTGCTTCCCTGACACAACACCTTTGGGGCTCATCCCCGAGGAAAAGATGCATAATGACATTATGGGGTGGCTATTTGTACTAAATATATTAGTAAATATATTAGTGTTATATGCAATGGGAAAGGAATTTGATGCTTAAGACAAAACATTACAGAAAATACAAAAATGGAGAAATGAACATATCAGTTTACCTCTGTTTTCTCTACAAAAATCATTAAAATGAAAATAGAGGATTTTTGTTTTCTTTTCAACATAAACTTACAGGACAAAGAGAACTGAGGACTCAGTGACGACATTTTAGAAGATGTGCCTGTGAATGTCAGGTCCCAGGAGGCTGCCGCTGCACGTGACGCTACATTGTTCTAGAATATCTGGTGCTGAGTAACTCTCGTTCACTTGGGGTTTCAATCCAACTCTTGAAACTCATTCCAGTAGTGTAACAAGGATCATAAAACAATGGCTTCAAAATTCTGAGGGAAAATCATTCCCAATCTACAATTCTATATCCAAACTCTCAATTAAATGTGAGAATAAAGACACGTACAGATACTCACAGTATCCTAGCAGTTCCTCAATAATAATCTCGTCTGACAGTCATCTTACCACCATGTACTCTTTCTCAGGAATCTTCTGATAGATATGCCCCACCAAACTGAGAAAGAAAGAAACGGGTTCAGGAAACAGGGGATCCCCAGGGTAGCTATGAAGGGAGCATCCCAGAGGACACCTGTGCAGCAAAACTAGTGAGCAGTCGGTCCAGACTGGAGATAATCAGAAGGATCTCGGAGGGATTTCTTCAAAAAGAAGAATTTGTTAGGATACCTAATGTGTTTGCATGTACTGAGAGAAGGTTACACAACTGGGAGAAGAGTCTGGCTACAGATTTGTAATAAAATAGAAAACCAATCCAAAAAAAATAAAAAAGAGATAATTTTAAAATGCAGGCAAATAAGTTCAATAAGAAAAGGAAAAGCAATCGTAGTACACAATATAACAAAACTGTGAATAGCATTTACACTGTTATAATAACAAACAGTGACTATGGATGTGACCAAAATAAAAGTATTAACAGTATCGGGAAGATGGAAGGAAGGAAGTGTGTGAAGAGGAGAGTGAGGTGCAAGGTCGGTCTTCCATAATGGAAATTCAAACAACACTGCCTAAAATTGAAAAACTATTAAGGGAAAATACAGGCATATTATTTGGAGCTTTGGAGATAACAAAGAATCAGCTAGAATCGTTGAGCCTGGTTGCCTCTGAGGAGGGGTGAAATATAGGATAGGGGGAGACTATTATTTCAAAGTAAGGTTTATAGAGCTATTTGATCATTTAAAATGTGTAAGTATAATTTTACTAAAAACCACAAAATTTGTAAAAATGGAAGTCCTTGAATTTATTACTGTAACATGTTAAAATCAGCCAACGTGTCAATGTGTATAGGACAAATGTGTTTTTACGTTAAAAACAGAACTGAAAATGGAAAAAAATTTGCTGACAATGCTTGATTAGACCCTTAACATATTCTAACTAATATTTATGAAATTATTTTACCTTCTGGACTCTCCCATTTCCAGATTTGTCAAAGGAGATGAGATCTAAGTTCCCTTGAAATCTGAGTCTACTTAAATGTAGTTCACTAAACATGGTAAATACATCTTTATGGACCAGCTTCTAAATTAAAGTACGCACAGGATAGTCCGTTTTAAATGGGCCTCATTTTCAACCGGTAAGGCTAACTGGGGCTTGTTTTACTGAAGGGCAGGATATTCAATAAATCGGCCTAAATAATAGAAAAGTTCCACACAATATTAAATAGATCCACTGGATTTTTAATAGCCAACAGTATAATTGCATTAAAAATATCATCACTTTAAGATACATGTCAAATGCTGATACGAGAAATTAAAGGCCTACTTGGTCAACCGATAAGATAAAATTTGATCATGCTGAACAGTGTGCTCTGTCCTTGCAAAATAAGCCACAGTGTGTATGCCAGCTAAGGTCACGGAGCAGGGATTTCACTTTTCTGTGCTAGGAGACAAATATAATAGATTCAGTTCTCTGCTCCAGAGGGCAAGTCAGGTTGGTTCTATATAACATCCAGCTGTGACCAAACCCCACCCCACAAATGAACTTTTGATAGATTTCTGTATAATCCAGGTAAGCGTAGCTACTCTGTAGAGCTTCCATTACCCTTTGGAAACAGGTAGAAAAAATTATTCCATGTTGAGGATGTTTACAAAATGGTCTAATTCCTATGTATCAATAACCTGAAGCACAAACAAACAAAACAAAGCAAAAGCTATAGGTTATGACGTTTACCCTTCTAAATGAAAATTGAAATGGGAGATTGCAAGTTGCTTTTGACTCATCCACTCTAAACCTAATTTATTTAAGACATCTGAAGATGGTACAGTGGAATTTGTCCTCAAGCTTTGGTACCTGACCATACAAAAAGCCTTAGGTGTCATGGTTATACTAGATGAAATGGCCCTTAAGTCTGATACAGTATTGGCACGTACCGCGTTTCCCCCAAAATAAGACCTAACTATAAAATAAGCCCTAGCATGATTTTTCAGGATGACATCCCCCGAACATAAGCCCTAATTATCATAATTGTAAGATCTGGTCTTATTTTCGGGGAAACACGGTGGTAAAATATACACTTATACTCTACTAGTTTACACTAAATAGTGTAAAATACACTAGTTTACACTAGTGGCTTTCAGCAGGGATGATTTTGCCCCTTAGGTAACATTTTTGGTTGTCATACTGGGTGGGGAGTTGCTATTGGCATCTAGTGGGCAGAGAACAGGGTTGCAGCTAAATGGTCTACAACGCACAGGACAGACCCCACAATAATCATCTGGCCCCAAATGCCAATAGTGCCAAGGTTTGAGAGAAACCCTCATCTATGTTGATTTTCTTGTGTTATAAAAACAAAGACAAAATTCTAGCAAAGGCAGTATGACTACTCTAGAATATCAGTGAAGGGTTTTCTGGCACATCATTCAGGTAGAATTTTGAGTAACTAACTCATAGCTTTAAATTTTTGGTGGAGGTTAAAAATGTGCACTGTCAACTCTAGAATATAAACCATCTTTTCACTCTGCTACTGGATACATTTTTTAAACTTCTCAGAATTCAATTTGTGACATTTGACAGTGAACATTCAATTTCCTCTATTTTAAAAAGTATCCAAAGCAAATGACGCTGTTTCCATTTGGAGCTGAAAGCTGAGCACAGAGTTTGGCTCCTAAGTGCTCAGGAGTTGAATAAATGGTACCATACATTTAGATGTCGGCCAGAAATAACAGAGGCTTAAATCCCAGAGTCAGTAAATTATAAAGGTAGCCTGAGCCATAACTCCGAATCACGTCTGCAGGTGGCTGAGGTGTCCCCCATTACCCATACTAGGACCCTTCCTTCACTATGTTGTACAAAGCATCACAGTTCAACTGTTAGGAGACCAGTCTGCTCAGCTTACAAAGAAGTTAGAAAACTCTCAAAAATTGGCCCAGGAAACCAGAACTGGGTCACCCAGGTCAGAGCAGCTGGTTATCTTTTCCTATCAGGAAAAGTATCCCAGGCTAAGGAGAATGAAGACATCTGAGAGGCAGAAGGTAATAAAGTAAGTGAAACAGACTGGTTATGGAGTCCGTCTTAGAAGGGGGCGCAATCCTGGTAACGGTATTGAGTTGCTCTTCGGTTGGCCTCTGAAACACTGCGGTCTTGCAGTAAGCGTGGACCGTCTTTCAGGAACCCAGGATGTACCCTTGAAAGCAGTGTAGAAAAGGTGCAAAATAAACCTCTAACCTAGATCTCCAAAGAGGACAAAAATTACCTATGATTAAGACTCTAAGCGTCAGTATATGTTCATGCTTCATATTGGGTACATGAGTATTTGTTATAACGATATACTTTTTTATATGTCTGAAGTATGATAGAATTTAAAATGATAGTGAAAAGTAAAAAGACTTCAGGAATATTACACATGAAATGAAGGTACTAAATGATGCTTAATCCTAAACAGCAATAGTAACAGCCGCAGCTAATTGCAGAGTGGTCACTGTTGACAAAATCAGACCTTTAAAAAAAATTGGTGTTTACCCCTTTGCGCTAAAGTGCGTCAAAAGTGAGGTGTTGTGGCAGATCCGAAAGCAGATGTGTTCGTGCAAAAAATGAAGAAGATTTATGAGAGAAGGGTATATGCAAACTAACTGAGGAAGAAAAACTCACAGAAAAGCTTTAGCAGTAAAACAACGAAACAATACACGTAAACCTGTGTGTACTCTATACGGCAGGTGTGGCTTGAACCAGGCCCGTGCTTACCCCACCTCATGTCGGCATATTCTGTTGTCCCTTGGTAGTAAACAGATGCAGGGCTATTCTTGACAAATTATCAATTTACTATTATCCTCCCAAGATGTATTATTATTTCAGTGCAAATCCTGATTTCTCAGGCCAAGGGACAAAGGCTCTGGACTGAGAATGACTAGATGTCAGTTGCCATTGTTAGCCAGGGGCTCCCGCGACAGCTCAGCGCTCTGTGCGTCCCCAGTCACTGCCCTCTCCTGCTTCCCAGTGTGACCAACTATCTCCACTGCTTTCCCTCAGAAGTTCCTCTCGTCCCTACTTTTGCCTACAGCTCCCTGGGTTCCTTCAGGACCCACCGTAAGCACCTCCACTTCTCCAAGGCTGTCTCTCCAGGACGCCCCAGAGTGTATGCCTGTCCTTTTTTGTGCCACCACTGCTCCCACAGTTACATCCACAGGGCAGCTCTCAACCTTGAAGGCCATCGGAATCACCTGAGGGCCTGCGAACAGACGCCAGGCCCCACCGGTGTCTGAGTCCGGAGGTCTGCGTGAGCCCTAAGAAGCTTCATTTCTAACAAGGCCCCAGAGGATGCGATGCTGCTGGGGCAGTGACCCCACTCTGAGAATCGGTCTCTACGGCTTGATGACATGCTTGGATCTTCCACTGGGTGGTGCCCTTCTGAGGTCAGGGAGCATTTCCTACACATCTCATCTTCAGGGTCTAGCCAATATCCAGCAGTCATTCGATCAGTCAACAAATATTTACTGAATGCCTATTATGTGCCAGAAACTGCTGTAGGCACTGGATTCAGCAGTTAAAAAAAAAAAAATATATATATGTATACATTATATGTATCAATATACATGTATAACATATTATATATTACATAATACATAAAATATATAATATATATTGTAATACACACACACGCGCGCACACACACACACACACACACACACACACACACATCCCTGCCCTCATAGAGCTTTCCTTCTGGTACTATATATAAACTCTCAATAAATGTTGAAATCTGACCAGTTGTATAGAAGGAAAAACGGCATTATCATGGCCATTTTAATAGTGCTATGGAAATATCAACTTTCCATTTCCTAATAATAGCTTTCCCCATTTGCATGTTTCTCCCTTGTGATATCCTCCCTAACACTTGACACATAAATCCGTAAACCTAGCAGTATTCCGTGCTTTTGGGTCTTGCAAAATATTTACTGATTTATAAAATATTTGATGTAGTTGACATATTAGTAAAAAACAACAAACCCAAGAAAAACTTAAAACACATATATGAAAGCAACAGGGGAGATGAAAGCAAATGTCAATGTTTTCTATTGATAAATATCAAAGAACAACTTAACCACTGGTTAACCCTAAAGGCACCTCTCTTCCCCTCCCTCTCTATTCCACACCCTGTATCTTGTGTTAAAATGTTGATGGCAGTTCTCAACTGTCTGGTATGCTGACTCTGAACTCCCAGTAGCTCTAAAAGGCCTGCTGTACAAGCAAGGGAATCTGGTTAACATTTGGATTGTCCTGTGCAATTCTGAGAAACTGGTAGGAGGCCTCGTGAAGCCATGTGATGTCATAGAAAGGAAGGGACAATAGCAAAGGCAAGCCTGATTACGTCTCTAGCCAGGAGAGCCGTTCCTCAGGATGTCCCGCCCCAGGCCTGTGCACCAGGGGCCACTGCAACTCCCCACCTAAACAAAACAGGACCCTTCATCTTTGGACTAATTTTCTGAAAGTTTCTCAGCAAAAAAAAAAAAAAAAAAAAAATATGACGCTCCCCCAAGAGCAGTTTGGACTGTGAATGAACTGACCATATGTTTACTTTCAGGACTTTCAATATTCTTAAGGTTTTAAAATGTTTTTAAAAGGCCTTGCATTCAAAGCCATGAGATACTCTGTGTTAATTATATGGAGGGAAAAATGAGCAGCATTTCTGAATGTAATTCTAAAAAGCTAGTTTCCATATTCCAGACTAAATATTTTTCTCTTAAAGTCAACACCAAATTTAAGGTTCATTGTTAGTGATTTCAAGAAGTCAGTGCTATCAAACAATAATAATGTCTCAGAATACCATTTTCCTATTGCTACCCCAAATCAGTGACATAACACCCTAGTTCAACAAATCATTGTGACTTCTACATATCGAAAGCTTTAAGAAAAAGTAATAACATTAAAAAATACATACTTTTAATAATGAAGACCAGGTCCGTCAACTTCATTTTTATGAGTCAATCTTAATTAAGTAAATTCTGATTATTAGAAAGCTTTGGGTACAAATGTGAACTTCTGGTAACTCACACACTGACTCTTAATAATGGCCAGGTTGCCATTTATTTCCCTGGAGCAATTTACTGTCACCGTCATAATCCAAAGGAATTAATATTTCTTAGAAGGTGTGTAATTGTCTACTGAGATGTGACCTCCAGTGAACCAGCCTCTTTCAAACTGGCTAATATAAAGCTAAGACATGGAGAAATCAATCCCTATGGACAATTAAACTGGTCTCATTCAATTATTGCTACCTCATTTAGTGTAACAAAAGAATACAGTACTATATTCTGGAAAACACACCAACCTCAAATAAAAATATTCTCATTAACATCATTCATATGCTAGTAATAAGTTAGCTTTCTTAAAACTTTTTTTCAACTTTTCACAAAAATCCATCCTTATTTTCTGAATTAACAAGGCTGACTTTTAAAAGTGCAATAAAAACTCTTGAGGTCTTCACTCCAGTTTAGACAGGACTTCTTAGTGGTTTCCAAGACACAGCTTCTTGTTTTGGTGGTGTTCTTCTTTCGAAAGGTTGGGTCTTACCACACCATCTAGGTTCAAGGATAAGTTAACATCAGGAAAACTTCACTTCAAATATATGGGTATTTGTTAAAGTCATATAGATTGTAAGATCAAAATAAGGCTTCAGTTAAAAAGGAATATTCATTTTAGTTTATCTTAAAATTCTCCGCTGTTGAAGAACAGATTCCAGATAACTCATTCAGGTGATACCATACCTGATCTTTAAAAAACTGGATTCACTCAACAGTGTAAGGCCAACAATTCATCAAACATTTTTTGAGGAAAGCTTATTATTTTTATTAGGCTGTAAGAAAGAAAATGCACCTCCTTATCTGCCAAGGAGAGGAGGGAACTGTCTATGGGGCAGGGAGAGCAGGAGGGAATGCTCCATCATTCCCACACTCCTCCATGGGAAGGAAGCTCATGGAGAAACCTTAAATGCATATTACTAAGTAAAAGTAGCCAGTCTGAAAAGATGACATACTGTATGATTTCAACTATATAACATTTTGGAAAAGGTAAAACTGGTTAAAAAAAAAATTAGTGGTTTCCAGGGGGTGACGAGAGGGGAGAGATGAATAAGTGGAAAATGGAGAATTTTTAGGGCAGTGAAAATGCTCTGTATGATACCCTAATGATGGATACATGTCATTATATATTTATCCAAACCCACAGAATGTACACCACCAAGAGTGAACCCATAATGTAACTATAGTCTTTGGGTGATGATGACGTGTAATGTTGGTTCATCAATCGTAACAAATGCACCACTCGGAGGAAGATGTGGGTAGTGGGGGAGGTTATTCATGTGTGGGGGCAGGGGTCATGGAACCTGTCTGTACCTTCCCTGCAATTTTCCTGTGAATCTAAAACTGCTTTAAAAAATAAACTCTTAATTAAAAACAGTAAAAAAATTACCTTTTCTACTGAAGTCTTTAATTTTTTGTAATTGATTTTTGTGTATCATGGAGGTAAGAATCCTGTATCATTTCTTCTACATGGAAAAGCAATTTTCAGCATTATTAATTGACAGTCTACTCTTACCCTGTGATGTGCATTGCCATCTCTGTCAGGGATGCTGAGCGTTCCACAGTTCAAAGACTTGTGCCACTCGAAATACCAATAGTGTGCCAACTAATAAACAGTGTTTTAACTCAGCCACTGAGTTTTTTTGACAAACACATTTTTTCATTTCTCTGCATTCTATCTGATTCTTTTCAAATTTGCCTGGCCATTTTTTTATAATTGCTTGTTTCTTGTTCTTTTTTTAAATAGCATCTTTTACTTCCTAATCATTTTATATCCTCTATTTCATAACTCAAAAACATGAAGTCCTTGGGAGTCTAAATATGCTGATTGTTGTTTCTGCTTATGCTTACTCATGATGGCATTATTTCCTTCTCTGTTTGGTGATTTTTCAGTTATGAGCTCATATTTTATTATATCCTATGGGCCTAAGTTGGGACCACTTTCCTTCTGAGAGAATCTGCATTTGCTTCTGCCAGAAGGTGCTAAGGGAGCGTTCTGGCTTCCCTGGAGGACCCCACGCCTACTGTGGCAATCTTGGGCTTAGTTCTCCCACTTTGCAGCAGATCCCAGACTTATTCTCAAGGTCCCATCCCACAGGGACATTTGTCCCCAAGGTAACCTGGCTTTTGTGTTTGCGGACTGTTGCTATTTAAATTCTAGCAAACTGTTGCTCTTATCTCTATTTGTTTTCCCCTTAGGGGAATAGAAATACCTGGCTATTTTACTTATTTTCTTCGAAGTCCTATGATTCCTTAAAACGAATACTCGAATACTCCTTATGGGTTATTTGAGTTCCAGTTACACTGAGTGGGAGGCCACTTGAAAGTAGTCAGTCACACTGCCTGCCTCCTTCCCTTCTCTTTTTGTTCCTGGGGCTGGTACCGAAGGGCTATGAAACAGGAAGTCCCCGCAGAGCTGGGCAGCCTCTCCCTTCACCACCCTCCTCCAGGTCTAGACTTGGTTGGGGGTGGGTAGGAGACGGAAGGAAAGACAAATACCACAAAGTCAAGCCCCAATCGAGTAATAAGGCTGATGTTTTAATTTTCATCTGTTCGATTCCTGTGTCTGTTTCTCAGCTGAATCCAAAATTAGAAAGGAATCACATACCATATGGTTCCATTTACATGAAATGGCCAGAATATATGAACTCATAAAAACAAAGCAGATTAGTGGTTGTCTGGGGCTAGGGGTAGTAGAAATGCAAATAACTACAAATGGGTAAGAGGTTTCTTTCTGAGATGATGAAAATATTTTGAAATTAGGTTGTGGTGATGGTGCACAACTCTGCAAATATACTAACAGGCACTGAATTCTACACTTTAAAGGGTCAAATTTATGATATGTGAATTTTATCTATTATAACATTGAGAAAGACAGGGATATGATTTACTGATATAAAACACTTGTTCAAAAATGCATACAAAGCATAAACTTACATGCAGGGAACTGTCACAAAGCAAACATACGTTTAACCATCACCCAGGTCAATAACTAAAATACGGCCAGCAAAGCAGATGCCTTTGTCTTGTTTCCTCCTGATCACGGACCCCTCGGACCCCTTCAGTCAGTCTCAGGACTTCTAAGCACAGCCTGCCTTCCTTTTCCTTAGTGATCTAGGAACAATACATCCTGGAAACAAGCCCTTTGTTGTCTATAAGTGGTAAATATCTTTTCCTATTCCATGTCCTTTGTACTCTTTTAATGGTATCTTTTGATAAACATGTTCTTAATTGTAACATAGATAAATTAAGTCATCTTTTTTATGATTAGTGCCTTTTCAGTCCTTTCCTAACAACAGGAATTATTAATTGATCCCTTCAAACACTGCTATTGAATACACATTATTTAATCAGATCCGTACATATTTTTTTCTTTCATTGTTTTTCTTGACAAATTTTTAAAAAGAAAGATGGAGCCTACTAGATATGTATTTTTTTCCAGATTACAAATTAAAAAATTACTACTTGAATAAATCTACTTCAGAACAACAAAAATCAAGATATTCACATAGGAATTATTTTCATAAAGACCTTTAGACTACTACAGAAGATGGCAGATTAGAGAAAATATATATATATATATACACTAAAAAAAAAAAACCTTTATATTTACTGACTTTGCAGGGTAATCAAATCATTGTTATTATCAAGAAAACTTTACTTATTACACTAAATTTCCATTTACCTAGAATCTAAACAATGAGAAAGATCACGTAGCTAATATTTAATAATAATATTGTAAAAATAACATAGCTAATATTTAAAACTAATGTTCAAAATTATGTGCCTAAGGAATTGCAAGATCTCCCAAAGATTATATTACATTTAAAATGCTGGTGTTGATATACAAATAATAAAGCTTTGAAGACTAGTAATTCATTTATGGTAGCTGTCTTGATTCTTAATTAGATTATGTAAATAACCAGAACATTTCCCGTCTCTGACCAATCTGAGCAAATGTGGCTTTACTCTAATAAGAATGTATATATCCTCATAATTTGGTCCTAGTTCCATCTGTATTAATTATATGCATTTTTCCTTTCAAACTACCCAAGAAGCTTTTGTTTTGGTATGGAAGAGCATTGTTATTTACCGTTTCATATAAATTTAATTTATAAATTCAATTTGTACATGATTATTTATATTAAACTGCAGATACTGCAGAACTATTAGCAGCACTTTCCATCACACCTAGCAGATAGTAAATATACAAATATTTGTAAGCAAATTGAATGGCAAAAATCTAACCTGCAAAAGAGTATGCTCCATCTACCACCACAACAATTTCCAACACCTGATCGTTAAAATTCACAACGTATCCTTCCTTCTCAATTAACCTCAATAAAGGACTTGTAAATACTTACTCTCTCTGCTTTCAGGCTCATTTTGTTCAATAACGCAAGTTCCTAATGGATTCCACTGCCACTGCAAAAGGGCACAAACATGTTACTTACATGTTTAAGAAAGATTTAATAAACAGGATTTCAGCACCCTGCTTTCGAATATCAAAACAACTTTAAAAATGTAAGAAAAAAAGAGTTATTAGCATGTCTGTACCTACCAAGACTTAACACCCTTGAATGACCTCTTAATGATATGACTTCTGGGATCAGAATTAATATTCTTATAGAAGAAACGAACTTTAAAGATCTTTTACCTCCATTTTACAGGTAAGGAAGTGGAAGACCAGAGAAGTGCAGTGACCTGCCCAAGGTTATACACTAACTAAAGACAGCAATAGAATTAGAACCTAGGTCTCCTGTGCCCAATACTATAGAATTTCCACTACCTCATACTCTATCTCCAGGTCCCACGGATCTTATAATAGCTAGAGAAGGCCTAGAAATTAAAGAATGAAAATATGATCAAGATTATCTTGCCTTTTAATATAGTTATATCATGTAATATATACTATTATATATATATCATATCTCTGATGATAGTTTTCCGTCTTAACCATTCAGAAATAGGGAAGTTTACAGAGAAGACTGGAGCACCAGATAAGAAAAACTGAGTGTAATCAGTATCTCACAGCACAGCCCTTCCTTCCTTCCCTGTCACCAGAATCACTAATGACTTAACCAAAAAGGCCCCACTAGAGCACTAGCTCCAGAAAGACAATGAAGTGTTTAGTACCTGGGAGCCTCTTCCACAGCATCAGTCAGTTTACCAAATAAACTAGCTAGTATCATGGGCCGTGAAGGGGGGATGAGATACAAGATAAACATTTTACCAGGTGCACACAAAAAAATTCTTGGAAAGGGAAGCCATCTAGAACTGTTTGGTCACCTATAGAAATGGGATGGCTAGGGAAAAAGAGGACTTACAAGAGGTAGTAAGTTATATATGAAAAAAATTTTAAAGGCATGTTTTAAAACATGTCAAGCCACTAAAATCCATTAATTTGGATGAAGTAAAAACCAGTAATCCTGGATTTACATTTAAGGATAATCATAAAAAGACGATTTCTAACTGTAAAAACTTAGAAGAAATCGAGGTGTCCAACAACAGGGGAATGGTTACATAAATGTCAATAGATAGGAATGTTGCACAACTATTAAAAATTATTTTTGAAGAATTTTCAATGACATAGAAAATATAACATGTAAACAGTAGAATCTATGAGTTGTGGGATAATACTAGTTCTTTTTTATTTTCCTAGTCCTCCACAATGAACATATATTACTTTTATAATTAAAAGAAATAACTAATGCGGCTGAATAGAGAAAAGCCCACAAGTGTTTAAACAAAAAAATGTAAACAAAATTTTAAACAAAAAAAAAGAGTTTCTGAGTATATGGACATGGATATACACTGGTAAAATATATTCTTGAAAATACTGTTGCCCAGTCCTAGCCATAACCCCACAGAACCACTTATCTTAAGGCATATGGTAACACCTCAAAGAGAAAAGCAAACAGTTTTCACACAAAATTAATTTCAATGTGCTTTAGTCTTAAAAACAGTATCAAATTTATTGATACTCTTATATTACTTTTGACAGTCTAAAAGTAAGTATAATTATCATTAAAATTCAAATTTAGAACAAATACTAGTTCATGTTAGTTACTGGTATTTACAAAACTAGGTGTTTAGCTCACCAGGTAGTTTAAATCATTTATATAATATTGAGAGCCAGCCCAAAGGAGGGAAAGGAGGAGAGGTGCAGAGGTAACCTTCACTGGAAGGAGTACAGAGAAAAACCACTGGTACCTGAGTGGGGATTCCTGGGTGAGGGGATTTCTCGGTGGGTCTTGGCCCAACAGGGGTTTCTGTATCCCATCTCTGCCCAAGTGGTTTTCACCCCCTTTGTCTTCCTGGATCCTTCCACTTCTCTTGCCCTATCTTACATTCTTCTGATCTCTTCATTCTCTTTAAAATTGAAAAGCTACTAAAATCCACCAGAAAGCAGGATATTTCAGAATTCACTTAACCCATCACTCACAGTCCTAAAGAGCTAGGTCATTTAATCTTTATGAAGAGAATTTGAAAAACCTATTTCTTTCCACTCTTCAGGAGGAATGAAGAGATAGAAAAAAACACAGAACTGGAGATTTCTCCTTGACTAGTTGGATGTAAGCTTTTGTGTAGTTTTATAAAAGAGGCATCTTTCCAATCTCTCCCTTCTTCAGTGCCTCCTTTTCTTTTTAAAGTTGTGAAAAAACTTGAAATAAAAACAAAAGTATAAGACAAAAATAAAAAGGGTAAAAATTTATGGTACTTCATAGACGGAAACTAGATAGTATGTTATGTTTTAAATTTTTTAAATATATATACTGGGGAATATCAAAAAATGAATATACATTTTAAGAAAGGAAAAAACTGTATTAAAATTGTAACACTTAATATATACCAATAGCAAAAGATGAATACAAGTCATGTGTATACATTTTTTTGGCACTCCTGGTATATAGTTTAATAGATATCTTTTAGGTGCTTTACGTGTTCCAGGCACCCTGGACTCAAACGGGAATGTAAAGTTGAACTTTATAAACAGTTCTATTATATGCCTTTTGTACCCACTGCAATTTCTAGTATATAAATGTTATATTAAATGCCAGAATTATCATTAAAAAGCAACACAGAATCTGGATAAAATCCTTTTGCTGTATAAAATATTATTGGGACATAATGGTGAACTCTGATTGGAATCTGTGGATGAAACGGCAGGAATGTGTCACTGATAATTTCCTGAGCTTTGTGGTTGTATTTTATGGTTATGTGGGAGAATATAGTATTTGAAGAAATATACAATAAAGTATTTGAGAGTGATTTGGTATCACACCAACAACTTACTCTCTAATGTTTCTGGAAAAACAAGTTCTTTGTAGTGTTTTTGTAACTTTTCTATATATTTGCAATTGTTTCTAAAAATAAAACGGTTTTAAAAACCGAAATAGTAAAAAAGAATAAAGAGTTAAAGTTCTAAATTTTCCATGAACTACTGCAGTACTTTTTTTTAATATATTAAGTATGAAATCCTTTCTAATCTTTTCTGATTTTTCTCATGAAAAATGTATTGCGCGCGCGCATGTGTGTGTGTGTCCCTCTCTGTCTTTTGGGAAATCTTAAACAATTTTCACCTCTATTAATCACTCCAAAACAAACAAAAAAAAGGATGAGAGAAGAGGCGAGTCAGGGATTTTCTTTCGTTCGCCACTAGATGGCACCAAAGGGCCCACTAATTCAAGATCAGTAAGGTGAATGAATATACAACTTTCTCTATAGAGATGTAAATTTATAAGGCAGAGATCCTAAACTGAACATTTGTAATTAGGCAAGTTCTTGCACATAAAAATAAACTCAATGATAATAGTTTGTTGAAACTCTTTAAAAGAATGGGAATTACTAATTTAAAATATGCAGCAGGGTACCAAGCAATATAATGGCAAGTACACTTGAAAAAAGTGTCTATCTACTTACTGTAAATTTGCTAACACCCTCCAGTTCCCCAAATCGCATGTAAGAGATGTCTGCCTTCTTTTTTCCAACATCTACATCCCCTGCATAGATTTGTTTTATGCCTGCACCTTTAATTAAAGGTACACACTCATCACATGGACACTTGGTCACAAAAATCATACTTCTTTCTTCTGGTTTTATTTCTTGACACCTACAAAAAAATTATGAAATATTAAGAAGGTTGCTGAAAAGGTAAGCTATATTTTAGAGAAATCTTTAAAATTGAGCTGCTTTAAGAACAGATTTACAACATTATAAACAATTATAAACTAACCTTATTCTTGCTGAATTAGTCAATGCTCAAAATACATAAACTCATAACTGTTAAAATACAACCTAAACATAATGATAACTAAAATTCATTCATTTATTCTAAGCAATTTGGCAACATTTCAGTATTAGATTACAAAGTAAATGAAAAAAGAGACAAGACACAGAGAGAGAGATACAATGTTTTCTAAGTAAGAACTTTATAATGCTGGAATTAGGGGCTAGAACACCCCCCTTAAAAGTTTATGATGTATGATTAGACATTAACTCCTCATGGTAGCCAAAAGATCTACTCCTTTATCTAGTACCTAATGGATATTTAATAAATGCTTACTAAATTGATGAGTTAATATTAAAGTTCTCGTTTGAGTTATAGTTCCCTTATCCCCCTCAACACAGGATAATTTTATTTAACAAATGTTTGGATTGAACAGATCCATATCTCCATACAAAATGAAGCAATTAAATCTATAATGAAGAGCACAAGGAAAAGAAGAGAGTTGTTTACTGGAGGTAGTTTAGGAGTAAGGGGTGCACTCATCTGAGGTTATAGGGGTTGTATTTCCGGTTCTGCTTCACCTGGACTAGGACAGCAGAATTTTATGCACCTAGTCTGTTCAAACAATGTATCTGTAAATTAAGCAATCAGTAGTGTGGTGTGTCAATACCATTCCACTTCCCTATTACCTACCAAAAAAAGTCTAAGCTCACAGATCTCCCTATCCAGTCTCCACCAAATCCCAGGTACTCCACAGTCCACCTAACTGGAACATTCATATTCCTACACACACAAGCATTTTTCCTACTTCTAGACCGCTGCTGGGCCTGAGGCAAGAATGACTTCCCTGCAAGGAAGCATCTCCAATGACCACAATCCTACCAAACCTTCAGAGCTCAGCTCCAAGGCCAGTTTCTCCATAAAGCTTTTCCCTCCCACTGCCATCCAGAGCCGCCCCTGAATTTCCAGAGCACGTGTGTTGGCCTTTCCCACACAGCCGATCACATCAGGCTGAATGCAGTGCTATATCCCCTACTGTCTTATTAAGCACCGAAGGACAGGAACCATGTTTTATTCAGTTTTGAATACCCTACCATCACCCCCCTAATGGTTAATGCTGAGAAACGTTTGTGGAAATGATCTAAATGAACATTAAAAGGAGGCAATGTCAGTTATGATCCCTAACAAAAACTATGCTCATTTTGGTTCGTAATAAGATCTATATACTCATAAATACAAAATATGTGCTCTAGATTTAGAAAACAAAGAGGTTACATCCCAGAAGTATACAAGACCCTAAGGACACAATTTTATCCTAGAGAAGGAAAAGCAGGGAAAAGACAGTCAAGTTGAAGGCCCTCAGCATCTCTGACAATAGCCTCAGGTCAGGCAGGAAAGACCAAGTAAAACTGAAGTTATGCTTCTAAAACAGAGTATTTCTTGGAATATTTTTAAAAAGGAAATAAATTACAGCTAGAAGAAAATTAATTTCAACTAACCCTTGCTTCATTTTAAAAAAAACACAGGCAAAGGAATTTCATACCTAAACGTCAAGGCGTTCTGCTCCGCATGGACAATGTATCTGAATTTCCTGATTTCTCTGTCTTTCTGCTTGTCGTCCATGTTTGGGAAGTCAGCATATTCAGATCCAACAGGAAAAGCATTATAACCACATCCGATGAAGTACATCGCGCCTGTTCCATCACAATTTCGCTACGAAAGGGAGCAAACCAGCAGAGCTTAGTTTTCGACATTCTGAAAAGGCAGCTTGCAATGTGTTTTTATGCCTGTACTTTGTATAAAGAATTTAATTTTCTATGACAAACTGTGCCATAGAAAAAATACAATAGTAGATCCTCCTATTGCAGTGTGGTCTTGTCAACGCGAAATTTCAAGAAGGCTGATCATCTCTCTATAATCTCCAGGCAGTCCTTGGTTTTAGCAGTTAATTAAATACTAGCTTGTAAAGTTCACAAATGGTTTCACTTGATTCAGACATCTCTCTCAGAACAGGTTATATAATGCTGGAGAACAGAAACCATACTTTATTCTTTCAGAATGTTTCATACAGAACAGGTACTCAATAAATGATTATCAATTTATGTGCTCTGTACTGTGTAAGGCAGAAATTTAAAAAATATTTTGAACAGACGATTTCTATTATCGGGCTAAAAAATGTGCCATTGTGATACAGTTGGAAAAAAAAAGAATACAATTTCTTTGAATTTTCAATATTGTTTGAGCCTCTATTGTATGTGTATACTCGTATATTATCATAGAATTTCTTACCTCAGTGGCTTTTCTTTAGTTCTCCTGGTCGATGGCATATTAGGTATTAATATGAATGCTTTATCAATTATTCAAGTGAATATTTTATAAATCTTAGGTGTTTATAATAGTTTGGAATATGCTATAATAAACTTCACTAAATTTCAATATCTTATAAATTACTCATGTGATATTATCAACAGACTCATTACTGTAGCAGCTTGATAAAAATCATTGTTATGGTGAGCCAACAAAAGCTTACAAATAAAATATTATCTCATTAATAATAAATTATTCTTCAGTACTTACTAAATGTCAAACATCAGGCTGAGTTTTATATGTATTATTTCATTTAACCAACCCTCACGACCTGGAGAATAGTACTAGTGTTATTCCCCTTTCGCAGATAAGGAAACAGGCCGAGAGAGAGTAAATAACTTGTCCCAGGGTCACAAAGCTAGTAAGTAACACAGCCAGAATTCAAGCCCCGGTTGCTTGACTCCAAACCCACTTGACCATGCTGCGTACACTCTAGATAATTTAACTGGAAACTTAAATTCCCCACAAAGTAGTTGAGAACAACCAGATGTTAAGTCAAAGGCTGCAGAGTATTCACATGAACACAAGTGAGAATTCCCACCACAGGCCAGGCACTGGGAACACAGCTGTCACTAGGTAGAGAATTCCCGCCCTTGTGAACCTGACAATCTAGAGATGATAAGAAACTGGACACTCATTTTAACGGTGATGAGTGTCACAAATGAGCTGTACAGAGGAATCTAATCTAGTAGGTGTTAACAGTTGAGGCAGAGATAAATAGAGTCAAGAGATATTTTGAAGGTGGAACCCACAGTAGCGTGTTTCCCCGAAAATAAGACCTAGCCGGACAATCAGCTCTAATGTGTCTTTTGGACCAAAAATTAATATAAGACCCGGTCTTATTTTATGATAATATAAGAACGGGTCTTATATAATACAATTTAATATAATATAACATTATAATATAATATAATACAATACCGGGTATAATATAATACCGGGTATAATATAATACCAGGTCTTATATTAATTTTTGCTCCAAAAGGCGCATTAGAGCTGATTGTCCAGCTAAGTCTTATTTTTGGGGAAACACGGTACTTGGTGACCGAGTGCATGTGTGGGATGGTGACCCCTACCCCTGATGAAGGTTAGCAGGGAAGATACTGGAGATATTGGCTAGGCTAAACAGGAATGGCTTATGAATCATCCAGGTAAATAATCAAATTACTTGCTGTAAAGTCCATTGAAGCAAAATTTAGGCTCCCATACATAGTTTCTAAGTATCTCTAAATCCCATGCCCTCCTAACCCATCCCCATAATTCCAAGCCCTCTCATCTTTCTTTTATTAATCTCCTTATTTCCTGTCTACCTCTACCTCATTATTTTTATAATGCAAGTCTGATCAAATCATTTCTCACTTCAAAGATTCTTGGACTGCACTATCCAATACAGTAGCCACAGCCATGTATGGTTAGCCCAAATTGAGAGGTGTGGTAAGCACTCAGGATTTTGAAGACAGCATTTCCTCCAAATGCAGAATATTTTATTGATAATATTTTATATTGATTATATGTTGAAATCTTGTTTCTGGACTTATTGGATTAAAATATATTCTTAAAATCTACCTGTTTCCTTTTTTTAATATGGCTCCTATAAAATTTTAAATTATACATGTGACTTGCCTTTTATTTCTACTGGTTATCCTTCAGGTGCTGCGTTATCCTTCAGCGTCCAGTCCAGTTTTTTTGCCACACTATTATACATAAAACTCTGGACTCTAACATTCCAAATCATTTGCATTTTCCCACATTCTCTCTTACACCTCCTACCTCTGTATGTTCTTCTCATCCCACAAACTTGCTCTGCCTGGTGAATTCCTATTCATTCTTCAAGACTGATAACATCTTACTTCCTCCAAGAATATTTCATTCATTTCTTCAAGCAGATAAAGGTTCCTCCTCTATGCTTTCACAGTATCGTGTTATAAATACACTTATGTGCCAGTCTCGTTTTCACTTCTCTGCATGACTAGACTGCAAAAGGCCATGAAGGGCAGAAAATGTGGTTTTTAACTTCCCACTGCTCACTGTGGCACAGTGCCTGCCCTGTAGAAGGTGTTTTATAAATGTTTGCTAAATGAATGAATCCATCTAGAAAACTGTTGAGAGAATGAGGAAATGTTTATAGAACATACTAAATGCACCAATACAAAATATTAATTCCAATGGGCCAATACAGTGTAATGTACTTAAGGCTGAACTATGTTTACACAAAATCAAGATTAAATGTTTAAAAAATTATTTTAATACTTACAGATTTTCCTTCTGCCCAAATGACGGCTCCAACTCCTGTTTTATGATCCTCTGAAAGACAAATGGCATTTACCTCAGTAAGAACCAATGACTTGCTAGGATCAGAAATGTATTTTTCCAAAAGCAATAAAGAACACATTTATTGAAACATACTTCACAAATGTAACAGAAATCCTTGACATCTCACTAATTATAGAAAACCACTAAAATAAATACTTTTAAGCATCGAATGTGGGAACTAGGTACTAAATAACTACACAGTGTCACTGCCAACATACTCACACGTGCTCTACATGCGGAGATCATTAAAACGGCAGTGCCAAGCGTCAGGTCGTGTCAAAGCTTAACCCAAACTGAGTGTAACTATTGATTCTCTACCAACAAGTCAGTTCCTAAGTGATTGTTTCTAACAGAGGATAAAATGTATTAAAAAGAAGTGTCTGAACTAATGGATTTAATGTAATAACCATTCATAACAATAAAAGCTGTCTTCTCCTAGCATTTTTATACTCTCATCATGGAAAATACATTTTATGCAAACGTTCTTGCTAAGAAAAATGTTCAAACTTATGATATAAACATAAACAAATCTTTTTGGGATTTCGCATATATTGCTGGGAAGGGTTGGAAAGGGATTTTGATTTAAACAAAATGTTGTCCCTCCCCTGACCTTTATAATTTGCCTTTAGGGGGTAAAAAGCCAAGTTCGTGACATGATGCTCATTTCTAAATCAAGTGGCAGAAGTTATAAACATAAGGTAATAATTTTCTTACAGAACCAAAATCTCTACAAGTAATGCTGTACTTCTTAAAACCATTCATCTGAAACAGAAAATTAAAAAAAAAATGTACATATGAAGAATTGAATTTTTCTTCAACTGATGCAAAGGTGAGTTTCAAATTTCTAAGACAATTATACATTAATTATGAAAACCATAGTACTTATCAAAATCTTAATAAGGGGCTAATGTAGTTAAGTAGATACATTTACAGAGAAAGTAACCACGATTTGGGAACTTACTCTAGGGTTTTTCACGTTAATGAGGATTAAATGAAACTGTGGCTTCACCTCATAATTTCCTAAAAATCAATCCTTTCAATGATAACATACTTAAACACTTACTTTTCCAGTAAAAGTACAAAAAAAGTCATTCCACCTATGCATTAAAAACTAGGATGCCTCACAAATAAGTTAACTTTTTCTTTAAGTTATGATACTATAATGAAATTCCCAGCCTCAGTTCAAGCAAGCTCAGGTTTTCACAATTATATCACAAAGCATTTGCATAATTTATTTTAAGCACTTTTTACCCATTATCTCCTTTTTACATTAAAGGTAAATTAAGTAAAATCTCCTTTTCCAGATAAGAAAACAGGCAAAGAAATTCCGCGATACACTGTAGCCCTCTGGACCCAACCTACTTGCCTTTCCCCTCTGACATTAAGAATTTCCTAACAAAGTGCTCCCTTTAGTGACCGCCTGAGGATACAGTGGTGAGGGCTTCCCACACTCATGAAACGTACAAACAGGAACAAGGAAACACACGAGGGCCTATGTGCTGTGCTGTGCTCTGAAGGAAATGAACATCATGCTGAGGAATGGGGTGTACAGAGTGGAGACTGTCATGAAGGGGTTTGGGTGTAAACAAAACATTGTTCCTTCCAAGACTTTCAGAATAAAACAGGAGGGGAAAAGAATACAGGTATGGCTTTATGCTCATTTCTAAGGCAAGCGGCAGAAGTTATAAACATGATGTTTTATTTGCCTACAAAACCAAAACCTTTACTGGGAGTAAAACTGTACTTAATATACACATAAATCTGAAACAAAAAAAATTGAAAAACTGAAATAGAAATCCTTCATATTAAGGGCCTACTTTTCCTACCATCTACACTAAGTTGTTTTTTTTAATTAAAGTCTATTGGGGTGACAATGGTTAGTAAAATTACATAGGTTTCAAGCGTACAATTCTATAATACACATGTATATATCACATTGTGTGTTCACCACCCAGAGTCAGTTCTCCTTCCATCACCACACTAAGTATTTTTCATGTTGTGTTTTTTTTTTAGCCTCGGGAGCCACTTTTTGTTTCATTCTGGAGACAGACTAAAATTTGTCAGGAAGGAAAAACATGTGATTTTCCACCAGCAAGCAGCTTTACTGCCTAGCCAAGGTTAGTCACACCAACAGAATATCCTTTATTATGTGTCTTTTATAATCAGAATAAAATTGCATCCATGTTAAATAGAGTATACTTCCCCAAGCCTCAAGGTTGGCTGACAGATGAGGTAATTTCTCAAAAATCTATTCATGTCTGTAATTTTTACAGAAATTGTTCAGGTCATTCACAGGGTTATCTCTGTACAGGAAAGCTTATAATCACTGAGCCAAATTCCTGAGACTGATCACTGACAATCAGAGAACCCTTTATCCTATGGTTCTGGAACACAGGCGTGGTTATTTCAGTTCTCAATTCTGTGCTCATGTCAGGGTATGTCCGCTGGCTGCTTGTTAAAAATGCAGGCTTTCTGTCTCCCATGGAAATGCCTGAAGCAACTTCTACAGGAAGGCGGGCTGACTCAGGGATCTGCATTTCTCATGAGTGTCTCCTCTGTACTAAAAGTTAAGAACCACCAAGTTATAATTTGAAACAGTAACTTTCTTGACTCATCATCAATTTGTGGTTCCGGAGTAAGGCATAATCCTCAGCTTTGGAAAATGCCTAGTCTAATGGGAAAACAGGACCCAAAAAAGAAATGAAAAATCGCACTTAAACCAGGTAGATAAAATGTGATGCCCTCCTGACTTTTTCCCCCTACAGCCTACACAAATTTTGTCATTTTTTTGCTACCTCAAAGTATTGTAGAAACATACTTTTAATGACACCTTTCTGTATCCTATGCATTCATCATTCAAAAAGCAATTCTTAAGCACTTACTTTCAATTAGTTTTAGAATTCTGTTGTTAGATAAGGTTTTAGAATTAATTTTAATCATGTGTGTACTTTTAAAGGCAGTGGTTTAATTGAATGGTTTATCTATTAATTAGAGTGAAATAAAGTCATCAAAGCAAACTGAATGATGTGAAATTAAAAGTCTCAGTTATTAGAAGCACACTCTATCATGGGGATATCTACCTGGCTGGATGGTCCTCCATGTCAAACGATGAGATAGGTATATAGCCTAGCTCTGTGTCTGGCACACAGTAGGTGCTCAATAGTTATTTTTATCATCAATGAAGAATACAGGTCCAGAATTCCTTATCTGAAGTCCCTATATCAAGTTTTTTTGACAGCTTGATACACTTGTTTTGTGGCCACGCCTGACCAAATATTTAATGCAAATATTCATACATTTTTACTCCATACATGTAAACGTGTTTGATTACAAGACGCAGACTCCCCCATCCCCCGGGGGTGTTGTGTAATATACAGTATATGCACCATATTACCTTTCTAAAATCTGGAGAATTCTGAATTCCTTTTCATCTAGTTCTAAGGGTTTTGGATAAGGGACTGTGGACCATTTATCTTTGGATATTAAAAGATTTCCTTTATGCATTCAACACACTGTGCTTAGTTAAGCTCAGGAAAAAATGATGAGGAAGACATGGTCTCTTGCAGGGAAGAGTTCACAGTGGAGGGAGTGCATGATAGAGTTGCATCCTATTAAGATTTGGGTTCCAGGCAAAAATTCATACACAATCAAAAAAAGTATCCTTGAAAAATCTTTTAAATTGCCCATTAAGTGCAGAAGCATGGCTTTATGTACAAAACTAGGCACAGAAATAGTGGATAAATTTATAATTAGGGTAGCTAATAAAGAATATACAGAGGGTGCCAAAAAATGTACACACACTTTAAGAACGGAAAACACTGTATTAAAACTATAATATTCAATATGTACCAATAACAAAAGATGAATATAAGTCATGCGTATACATTCTTTTGGCACTCCCGGTATATGCAAATTTATATCTATACATTACTGCATTTTTAAACACTGGAATCATACATGGTATGATGAGCTGTTCTATGAGAAGCAAAAGCTGAGAACAAGTAAAAGAACAACAGATTCACATCTCCCAGCTTACGCTCCTTCTGGAATCAGCTGAATTCTCATTAACAAGGGGGAATTCATGAACTATAGCTGTAACAGCTGTTCCCATGTATGTAATGGTTCAGAGAAAAATTACTTGTAAAGTTGGTTTGGGCAAAGAGAGTAACATATAGCCCATGATACAAGATAGTCAGTCACATTACAGCAGACTTGTACCCTATACAGTTGTTTGGCATCATATAGCTTACGCCTGTGATAAAATCAAATTATTTAATAAGAATTGAGTGATTATTAACCCTGCTGAATGTCAGAACCCCTTGCAGAACTTTAAAAATTCATAAGCCTAGTTCATACCCTTCGGGACTTGGTTTAGTCTGGGCTGGAATTTGAGCACTTGTTTTTTAATAGAAGTTTCAGTGGTGATTCTGATATGCTGCCAGTTGAGAAGCTCCCTTCTACTGAAATGACTTCAACCTGTGGTCTTTGTTTAGCATATACTGTAGGCAGTGGCATATGTATGGACCTTTTATGAAGATTTTCTCTTTTCCTCTTTTCTTGGGATAAGTTAAAAAAAAAATCTTACTATAGTACACTTGTCAAATTGTACTTTATTGCTCCTCCTGCCTACATTTTTTCCTTATTTCAAAGTTGCATTTTAAGAAGTTATCATGATTCTACTTTGAAAAATCTTACATCTGTTAAGATGTAAAAACACTGTTCTATAATTGGAAAGACAGATGCCATCTTCTATCACAATAAAGAAAATTTCCAAGAAATATTTTCCTTGTTTACATATCTACACATGCGTAACTTAATAGAATAAAGTAAAAATGTTTGATTTCTCAATTTGCTGATTGAAGACACACCAGCAATTGGAAAAATCTGCCTTGGAAAAATATTCCTTTACTTTGATTCTGTTAGTTGTTTTGAATTCATGTATTGTAAAGATTTTTAAAGTTTGTATTAACTATTGAATACATATAAAATATTGAAGAATTAATAAAATGAATGATCTGGCTCTCTTTCTCTTTTTGTCCCATCTCTATTGGAGGGATTAATGAACAGCGAAACAAAAGCAAGAAGCAGAAAGAAGGGTCTAGATAATCAGGCCCTGATTTATAAATGTAGCACTAAATTATAAAGTCACAAGGAATCCTAAAACTGCGCTAAGTAAAGTTCTTTACTCGAAGGTCTCACTAGCTTCTCTCTACTGTATGACCAGCAAAACTTAGAGTAAATGAACTCTACCATAAATGATATGAACCTCACTTTACTTCTAAGATAAATACAACCCAACCAATAAGCCCCAATTTATGCACTAAGCATATAACTCACCAGTTCGATATGCCAATAACCTGGCCTGAACCATGCAGTGCCTTGCAATTTCTTGTGGCAAACTTTGATTGTGAATTTCATTTATCTGTTCGGGATTGCCACAATAAAATCCGTAGTGTTTAAAGCTGGGTACACTGGAAGCTACTGTGGCCAAAAGTAGGATAAGGTCTTTCATGTTTTGCCTTAGATTGCTAAAGTATGGATTTTCACATAGGTTCTCCAAACCTATGGTCATCAGTATTTGCTTATGTAGTTCTTCATTTGAAACGAAAAATAACACTTCATATTCTTTTATTCTTTCTTGTCTACATTTGGAATAAAAGTCAATGTTAGCATCCGGCATTGTTTTTATAATTTTTTGAATAAAGTCACACTTGTAAGAGGTCTCCTCTACAAACTGCACCATATAACACACCAAAGGCTGAAGTAGGACACACACATGGGCCCGACTGTTTGATTTCAATCTTTCCACTGCTTTGGCATCTAACTTTGCATCTTCAGAGCTTGAAGCCTCAGAAAGCAAACTTATTTCTGGATCGGCAGGCCAATACGAAATTCGGTTAACTCCAGCTGAAATATAAAATATGAAATGTAGCTATCAGATATATACTGAAATTAAAAGTTTTCATGATAAATCCACATCATTGCAGTAGGTCCAGAGGTCCCAGTATAATAAATGTCTATTACCTAGTCAGCTATAATACAGCCCCAGGGGTTGGCAAACCATGGCCCACAGGCCAAATCCAACCTGTTGCTTATTTTTATGGCTTGGAGGTTAAGAATAGATTTTATAGTTTTGAATAGTTAGAAACATAAAAAATAAGAATACAACACATAAAAATTATATGAATATCAAAGTTCAATGTCCATAACTAAAGTTTTATTGAAACATGATCCCACCCATTTATGGACACAGTCTCTGACTGCTTTTGCACCACAATGGAACAGCTGAGTTGACAGATGCTTGAGCAGCTGTATAGAACACTATATGGACTGCAAAACCTGAAATATTTATTATCTGGCCCTTTATAGGAAAAGGTGGCCAACCCCAAACGGGTTTTTGTGGTATTTGTGGAATCACTGGCTTTGTTAAGTATGATCCCGACGCCCATTGCTGGGACTACAAGTAATCAAACAGCTGCTTTTAAAAAGATCCTAGCCATCAATTGATAGTGTCTAGAGTTTTGTGTCTGAGATAAACTATTCAAATGCATTAAAAATGTAGCTGTACTCGGAATTCTTCCTCTGGGAAGCTATTCTAAGAAAATGTTCTAAATAGAGACCAAAAAAAAAAAAGCATGGATAAATTTAGTGCCACATTGTTTAAAACTGTAAAAACACGGAAAAAATCTCAATGGACAAAATAGGGGAATGGTTAAACAAATTAGGGTCTTCCTCATAATAAAATATTATAGTTATTCAAAATGTTCACAAAAAACTTATACTGTGAGGGCAACAGTGGAGGGGGGCAATATTCTTTTTTTTATAAGTCCACAAAATTAAAATCAGAACAATAAACTAGAAGGAACATTTTTCAATCAATGTGACAGAGGAAAGGTTAATAATCTTTAATATACAGAGAAGATTTTAATTCATTAAGAACACATATAAATTGACAAGAGCAACAAGGCCTCAAGAGAGACCAAAAGATATGAACAATTTACAAAAGAGAAAACACAACTAGATAACAAACATATGAAAAAATATTTTAATTTGTATTTGAGATTCAATGATGAACATGCCTTATACAGAGTAAAGCACTCAATTATTCACCAAGTAATTAGTGTTTCACAGAAAAGAGACGCCTTTACTAGTATCTCAGTAATGACAGCGAGGAGAGACATTTTTTATGCTTGTGCCCAGAAGTGACTGGAGAGAGAGTCACAGAGTGTTGTGCATTCCAAGTAACAGATGCATTGAAAAGTCTTAAGTTGAACAAATGCACATTTCTACCTACTCTCTGCTACTCCTGACTTACTGTGTCTTGCTTGGGCTGTAAAGCTAATATCAGAGTGTTTCCTCTGGCTGCATTTCACTTTCCCTCTGTTGGAGTTTTCATGATCCATTTCCTAACCAGCAGTGATCATCAATCTTTCATCTGAACATCCTGGTTGCTTCTAGTAATCCTGATTCAAGGAGAAGCGGGGATGACTAAGCTTCGAATAAATATTCCTGCCCAGTGACAAATGCTACAGCAGAAGCTTTTCAATTTTTTTGTCTCAGACCCCATTACACTCTTAAAAATTAACGAGGACCCCAAAATGTGGATTATATCTACTGATATTTACTGTATTAGAAAATTAAACAAAATTTTTAAAAATTTTATTAATTCATTCAAAATAACAATAAAGAACCCATGATATATTGATATAAATAATACAGTTCAGTGGAAAATAACTATATTTTTCAAAACAACAACAAGAACTAGTTGAGAAGAATGACATTGTTTTAAATGTTTACAACTATTATCTGGCTTAGTAAAAGACATCTGGATTCTCAAATCTGCTGCTGCTTTCAATCTGCTGTGATAGGCTGTTTTCATCAAAGCATATGAAAAGTATCCAGCCTCACACAGATACGTACTTGAAAAAGGAGTATTTTTAACAGCCATTTCAAGTAGTAGTGACTATTCTTCTTTGACACTACATAAATATTTGACAAAATATGGTGTTTTAAAGGTTAATTACAATGTGAAACCTGCAGTCACATCAACATATTTTTTGTACTATTCTGTTGAAGTCCATTAGTCTACCTTGCACTTAGAATGGCTCTTTTACTCATTATATGATTTTGTAGCATTGTGCATTGGTCATTTGAAAAACACTGGTTTACTGATTTTACAATATGGTTTTTTTTGTTTGTTTGTTTGTTTTTTACAATATGTTTTAAATTCTATTCATTAATATCACCACCAATCTCATTCAGAAAAGTCTTCACGTGTTGGGAAAGCTGTAAGTTCATGATGGTGGATGTAAGTTTTTCAAAATTTTAATTTTCACTTGAAGACTCAAATTTTATCATTGGTAACAAATACTGTCAGTTGTTTCCCTGGAAGTGACAGGTCACATCATTCATTTTTGAGAAAATGTCTGCCAAATAGTCAACTCCTCGGTTTGTCAGTTCATGGTGTTCCATGAAAAAAGTGGATAATTCAGTTCATGACTCAAACAATTGCCAAGGTGGTTTTCCATAAGGCAACCTTCATATTTAGGTTTGTAGCAAAAGTCTACCCCCCATTTTCTCACACAGAATAGTATAAAGAAGTGTACTCAAGGGTTGGGATTTAATAAAATTAATAATTTTTACTGTTTCATCTAAGACATTCTTACATGAAACTTTTAACTCCAAGTATGTGGCCACGCAGAGGACGCTAACTATTACTGCATTCTGGCCATGAAGAGTACAATGATTTCTACTGCCTTGATTCTTACTGGGCAACAGTAGTTTTACCCACCAGTTTTGGTACTATTAGTGTAAATGTAGTAGCATTACGAAAATAGTTTTGACTTTATGAACATCAGGAGTCCACAGATCACGCTTTGAGAACCACTGTGCTTTGGAAATGCTTGCTATGTAGCTGACGTAACAATAAATGTAGCTAATGTCGCTATAGCGTGGGGTTAAATCATGCCACTTCCAAGATACAACATATAAACCTAACCTAACCTAGCACTTTTATTTATGTATGGGTCTAACACTAACATAAGCATTTCTATTGTAGGACCTTCCTGCTTTTCCACACTTCATTCTCTCTTGCCAGGTTTAAATGTCTTAACTCAAAGACATCAAGCAGTGGTAACTTGTACTCCCCTATTTTTCTAATTACGGCTCCGAGACTATTAGGACTGCTTTCAGCATAGTCAGCTCAGCGCAAAACACAACTATCTTTCATTTATTTTTTTTCTCCTTTGACTCTAGATCAGTCAAAAAACGTTTTGGTTCTTTCACATTCTTTCCTTTCTATATCAATGCGACCCTCTGAATCCTATTTTATACCCTGCCTAATGCAACAGTCTACTAATCATGCTCTCAACCTCTTTTCTTTCCATGCTCCAATTCACTAACAAAATGACAATAACAATAATAATTTTAATGTTACATCCTATTCAAAAATCTTCAATGGCTCCACATTATCTATAATAGGATTTATAGATCAACTAACACAAGTGGTAAAATAAATATGCAATCTTCCCAGTTAATTGGGAAAAGGAGAAAAAAAATGCCACCACCACTATCTTACCTATCTTCTCTACCCATAAATGCAGGGGAAAAACTATGGATCTAACAACTATCCCAGACACCCACCTGCTTTAAATACTTGTTGCAAGCCAGGAGGCTCTAGCACCTGCCCATTGCTTCCACTTTTAGCTCAAGGGTCCTGCCACCAATCTGATCATTACTCTTTAGACTATGATGTAAATAAAAATAGCTCTTCCTCAAAACAAGTTTAGGAATTCTGTCTAGAAGATAAAGCCCAAAGGCCATACAGTTTTCCAAAGTTCTCCACTAAAGTCCCAACCTGTCATCATAGTCCATCTGCCACTATTATCTCCCAGAATAATTCTCCATTTCAAACACTGACCCCCAGAACCGTGCATCTCACAACTTGATAATCCCACATGTGCTGTCCCCCTGACAGGAATGTGTTTCTCCTCCTCTACCTCTGACCCAACAAGATGCAGCTGAACCCCACAGCCTCTCACAACATGCCAACCTGCAGGGATCCCCATTTCTCCTCTAAGCTCATATATCACTTACAGCCTGTATCACTCATCTGGTGCTAGATGATGTGTTACATTAAATTGGTACTTTTGGCCCCCAATAACACCTTGAGGGAAAGGATTAGGAACTATACTAGCCGTTTTTCCCAGAAGCTCTACGAAAGAGGCTTCTTTACATAGGCACAATTAATTAAATCTTTCGACATTGGCAATTGAACTCAAACTCCAAACCCTCTCTCCTTCCCAGATGTCTAGGGGGTGAGGCTGAAAGTTCTAACCTTTTAAACACCTGGATGTTTCCCCTGGCAACCAAGCCCCATCCACCAGGGTTTTCCAAAAGTTTCATTAACAAAAACTCAGGTGTGGTTGAAAAGGGGCTTGTTATAAATAACAAAAGACAGCTTTTATCACTTGTAAAATTCCAAGGGGTTTTAGTTTGCCAGGAAGGGAATGAAGACCAAATCTATAATTCACATTATAAGTCACAATTTCACAGTGTTTATGTAAAATATATTTTTTTAATGGGAGAATGGTCAGCATATTTATCTGGGGCAAAATAGGATCATAAGCACAAAATAGTGAGCAGCCTGGTGAGGCAGAGATGGATAGCTACACATTAATAATTTGTGCTCCTTCTTCCAAAGTGCAGAGTAGTCACTGGGAGGCAGCTGCCCAGCCAGAACTATAGCTCCACAATGTATATGAACAGAAATGATGTGTGTGACTTCCAGGCCAGGATTTGTACGAGCAGGTATGCCTTCTCTATTCTCTTGCTCAGTCTGGATGCAGAGGACTCAGGCCCTAGGGATGACGGCAGCAATACGACAGAAGATGCCTCCAATCAACCACATGGAGAAAGTTGCCCGCTGCTTAGCAACATGTGCATTTGGCTATTATAGTAGTCTCCCCTTACCCGCAGCTTCGCATTCTGTGGTTTCAGTTACCCACAGTCAACCATGGTCCAAAAATATTAAATGGACAATTCCAGAACAAACAATTCCTAAGTTTTAAATTGTGTACCATTCTGACTGGTGTGATGAAATCCCTCCCCATTCCATTCCATTCCACCCCGATGTGAATCACCTCTTTGTCCAGCATCTCCACACTGGACATGCTCCTCGCCCATTAGTCACTCAGCAGCCACCTAGGTTATCAGTTTGACTGTTGCAGAACCATAGTATCTATCACAGTGCTTGCGTTCAAGTAACTCTTATTTTAACTTAACAGTGGCCCCAAAGCACAAGAGTTGTGATGCTGGCAATTCAGATATGCTAAAGAGAAGCTGCTTCCTTCAGGTGAAATGGTATGCATGCGTAGGAAAAAACGTAATATATATAGGGTTCAGTACTATCTGTGGTTTCAGGCATCCACTGGGGTCTTGGAACGCATCCCCCATGGATAGGGTATGCTACTGTACAGAGGCATAAACGTCTAATATATTAAGCCACTGAAATTTTGGCGTTTTTGTTATAGCAGCTAACCTTAGTCTAATATCTGAAGCACCATCTAACTAGTTAGGACTCATAAAATTCTGAGTATACAACTGAGACCAGAATCTATGCTTTCTTGACTCTTCTTCTTAGAGTGTATCAAACTGTCTTCAGATATCTTTTTAAATTTCTAAATTATCTCTGTGGTATTTAAGCAATATGTTTGCACTGACTGTTCTCAGATAAATGCTAGTAACCCCCAACAAAGTCTTATACGCACTTACCATTTACTATCATTTTCAAACAAGCAGAACATGGCTTTCTGGAAAAATAAAGATCACAGTTTTTCAGCCTTGACCCATGTTTTATAAGAGCAATTTTCCCAGCATGTAAATCTTCACTCGAACAGTGAAGACCAACAATCTTCATGTTTTTCACCACCACAAGACCAGTTTTCTTCACCTACATTACGATACAAAATAATAACTTATTAGTATGATCATATCATGGATTATACTTGATTAATAAAATAAAAATTTTGTTTACTTCTTTATCTGAACACAGTTCAACAAATGCACATTTTTCATTAGATCCCAAAATTTTCCTCAATGTTTCATGTTTATACCAGAAATGTTCTAAATCTAGGGTTTCTTAACCAAACAGTTAAGCATTTAATTATCATTAATTTGTCATAGTTAAAAACGAATACATTTTGACCTAATAAAGGGCAAGAATTAAGTCAATGTGCTTTGTTTCTTATAGCATCTAGTCTAGAACTGTTTAGTATTAAGCTTCTAGATGGTCATAAAGAAAAATATGATAAACTCTGTGATTTCACACATGAATAAGAGAAGCCCAGAAAGTTTACATGACCCACAGACGGTAAAAGGCAGAACTAAAGCAGAGGTTGTCTTAAATTTTAACATGTTTTAAATACTGATTAAAATAAAGGTAATTATCAACTTCTTTCTAAAAACTGCCTCTACCAATTTGTAGCACGATGGCAATCTAGAGTAATGTGGTTAGGTGCCACCTCCCACAAATATATATATTATTTATAATTTAAAAAGAGGTTTTTAAATGCACAGTCAAACTCAAAAGAATGGAAGACATACTTTCAGGTGTTAGAAAGGAAGAGAGAACTCAAAGCCAGAGCAAGTAAGCTTGAACTATTTTAGCAGTTTCTCACCCATTGCTAGTAGATTGGGCTAACTCTGCTTCTAAACCCTGGAGGCTGGGGACTGGCTGGAATGCAGAGTTGTTACTTTAACCCTAAAGTGTCCTAATTTATACAGATAACTAGTCAAAAAAGCTAGTGTAACAATATTAACATCAGATAAAACAGACTTAAAGGGCAAATCAGTTCTGTGTAAGGCACAACATAGTCTAGGCTGTTTTCACAGCGAAAGACTAAAATAAAGTAAACCTGATCCTTGGGTTTGGAACCCACTGTTACAATGTAAGGGGAACTTGGGCTGAGAATAGGGTATCTATTATTCTCTACTCCTTTACAAAGGGATTTTACTCTATGGTTCTTCTCAATAGGACACATCCAAAATCAATTTACAGATCAGACCAAAGTTATACTAACTAAAATTGTCAAATTTCAATGTCAGTTATGAGTATAAATATTTGACACTATGGAGAATAGTTTGTGAAATGCCTAAAAAGAAGGAATAGATGAGATTTTATAGAATTCCATTTCTGAGTTAACCAACCACCTCCTAAAATATAACACTTAAAAGGAATACAAAATTTTCATTTGTAATATTTATATCCAAAAATATATCTATAGAATATGAAAGATCTATGTATATTGGCTTTTAAAATAAGCTTTAAATTTACCTTAAATCTGTGAACACTTTCCCCTGCCTATCCCAAAACTTTTTAGAGTTTTATGTTCCTCAAAGTATATGTTAGTATCTACTTCTGAATACTTCCAGCAAGAATTTTTTTTTAATTGTAACTTTGGAAAAGAAGTGATGAGGCCTTATCAAAAGATGTCAGTATGTAGAGCTCATTTTATTAAACTCAACCAATGGTGACCAATTGAAATGGCTGTAACTGAATGATTTTAGTTTTAGATGTTCCAAGCAGTTAATTGGACAGAAATAAGGCCAGAAATCCTGACCACTAAGACTTTTTAAAAAATTGTTCCTAATAAATGGGAAGCATACTCATCAATTTATTTTTTATTAGGCCAAATTTATCACTTTTTTGTCGAGTCCTTTTTTCCTCAGAAAATATATATTTTTTTCATTTTGCTTCTAGCTAAGGCCAAAATATCAAGTTTGAGACAAAGATATTTTCCATACGAAACTTAAAACAAATAAAAGCCTAAGTTGCATTCCATTTCGGCACTTCTACTTACTGCAACTCCCCGAAATTCCCAGAAGACTGCATCTTTTCAGTGAGTCACTGTTCTGGATCCTGATTTTGCTTTACTTCACTAACATCTTGGCAAGTCGTCTATGTAATCCTACTCACAGAGTTTTACATTAACACATTGGCAAAAGAGGGCCATCTGTTTTGTATATGAACTAGTATATTTACTTAAATGGAGAGTCACTGCTTTTTTACCTTTGCTTTTCTTATAAAAACATCTAACTACTTTGAGACAAATTATTTCTATATTCTTATTGGGCATTTTAGAATCTGACTCTCAGAACCAATCAAGAAATCTCCAGAAATGTATGTCAGAATCAAGGCAACTTTTTTCAAAATATACATGTTTTATCCCTACTCCATACTCAATGAATCAGAACCTCTCTGGAAAACGCAAAAAACGCAAAAAATTAAAATAACAAGTAAATACTATGCAATGTTAAAAAGGTTTTATCTTATTAGGTCTAGGCTTTGATTTTACCCTACCTATACACTAGTAAGGTAGGCTGTTACTGTTTCATGGATGCTGACAGAAGACTTGAAACTCCTGTGTCACAAACAGAAGACTGTATCACTCACAGCTCAGCAAGCAGCATGACGATGTTTGTGATGGTTCCCCTGCCCAGAAATCCCACATGAGTCATGCAGATGGGCCCACATGGCTTCCTGGACATGGACTCGGTTATATTATAGGAGAGGAACACCAAGCTTGGGGATTCTACTGTTTTATCCCAAACAGTAAGCAAATCCACTCTTTGTCTCAGAGCAAGACATTACCTCAACCCCTTAAGGTTGCTCGTTACAAACACAACTCTGAGAAATGGCTGAGCAGTTACAGCCTTGCATTCTTCTTTTTTTTTTAAAATTTACCATCTTAATCACTTCTTTTTTTTTAAGATTTTATTGGGGAAGGGAAACAGGACTTTACGGGGAACAGTCTGTACTTCCAGGACTTTTTCCAAGTCAAGTTGTTATCCTTTCAATCTTGGTTGTGAAGGGCACAGCTCAGCTGCAGGTCCAGTTGCCATTGTTAGTTGCAGGGGGTGCAGCCCACCATCCCTTGTGGGAGTCAAACTGGCAACCTTGCGGTTGAGAGCCCACTGGCCCACGTGGGAATCGAACCAGCAGCCTTCGGTGTTAGGAGCACGTAGCTCCAACCACCTGAACCACCAGGCCAGCCTGCCTTGCATTCTTTAAACCAGCAAGATGGGTTGGAATTTGAATCATGGAAGAGTGTTTCTCAACACACATGAACCAATATGGGAATGTATCAGGAGTTAAATGTGAAAATTAAAAAAAAAAAAAGCAAGACGTAGTAGCATATTATAGAATAATCTGGGGGGTTTTGTTGTTTTACAAGAGAGACATGTACAGTCTTATAAATGCACAGAAAATTTTTAGAAGAATATACAAGAAACTCCTTTGGAAGTGGGAACAGTGAACTAGCTTATAAGAGGGATTTTTTTCCTACTTTATACCATTGTTTTTGTTTTATTTCGAGCACATATGTCTTTTTTTAATCATAAAAATTCACCTGTTTTTTGTCCATAGATATCCTGGTCATCTCTTCATTATCTCCTACAGGTCCATGCTTTCCCTCCTCCTTTTCCTAATTAAAAGAAGATTAAGGGGGGAAAAGATTATTATGCAAGAAATAATTAATTCAATATTTCCCATTTAAAGGCTGGTGTCCTTGGCTTTGGACCAATTTTTTTTTTTCTTGATGAAACTCTGCACTGACTTCCTGCTTTGCTCAGATCATGTTCAGACGACTTAACCTAATAAACAAGGCCTTTTTATTCTGAGCTCTACATACTTTTCCAAAACATAGAAGGACTGGAAATTGTGGTCAAAAAATAAAATTCTGTAGTTTAAGATTTCAGAGTTGGGGCAGTTTTGAGCAATGGAAAAATCCAGACTGTGGCCCTAGCTAAGAAGGGCCAAACAGGTCTAGTGGAAAATGAACTGGACTTGGGAAAAAACTATGTAGCAAAAGCATTAGAATATGGACTATGGTGGGGAGAAAAATGGTCCCCTAATGACCTCCCTGTCCCAGTCCCGGGAGCCTATGGCCATGTTATGCTACCATGTTGCCAGTGGAATTAAGGCTGCTAATCATCTGACCTTAAGGTAGGGAGATTATCCTGGATTATGTGGATGGGCCCAATGTAATCACAAGGGTCCTTGCAAATGAGAGAGGGAGGCAGGAGTCAGTGCCAGAGTGATGCAACGTAAGACTCAGCCTGACATTGCTGGCTTTGAAGATGGAGGAAGGGGTTGATGATCCAAGGCATGTGGGCAGTCTCTAAAAGCTGAAAAAGGCAAGGAAATGGATCCTCCCAGAGCTTCCAGAAGGAATGCAGCCTGCCAAATATTTTGATTGTAGCCCAGTGAGACCCATTTCGGACTTCTGACCTCCAGAACTGTAAGATAATAAACATGTATTGTTTTAAGCCACCAACTTTGTGGTAATTTGTTACAGTAGCAACAGGATACTAATACAGGGATGTCCAAAAGTCTCCTCTAAAAGTAAAAACTTGAAGTAGAAAGTTTTGAACCAGGGACCAAACTCCTTCATTTATTAATTCAACAAATATTTATTGAACCCTTGCAATGTGCCCACCATAGACAACTCAGGATTTATGAATACAGGAATGTGACAATGAAGTGAGCCGGTGATTAGGACAGCGTGAGAAAGCAGAATCCTGTGAGCCCCAAAGTAGGTAAGATGTGTAATAAGTTGGAGAAAGTTTGAAAGTTGGAATGGCAGTCTTGATGCATACTGACGTCTTAGTATGACGAAATAAATGCTGGATGATAGAGGAAAGACCTCTAAGAAGTTTACAAGAAAAGCCATGTCCTGGGAATGAAGTTTCTATTTAAGCAAAACAGAAACTGGAAGAGGTTATGATGTTGGTGGCGAAATGGTGGGCGTGTGTATGGTAGTAGTGGTGACAATGATTATATGAGTGATAAATAATAACACTAGCTAACATTTACCGAGTGTTCACCATGTACCAAGCCCCAAATTAACTTTAATCCTTACAACTTTACAAAGTAGCTACTATTGTTCCCATTTTACAAATGAGAAAATTGTGGCTGAGAGAGATTAAATAACTTGACCATGGTCCCACAGCTAATAAATGGGTAAGCCAAGATCTAAGCCCCAAATCCATTGTCTTAATCATTATGCTACACTGCTTCTGTTCTGGAATAGTACAGTAAGCCCCTAAGTCATGCAAATAAGGTAGAAGACAAAATGGGAAGAGTTGGGAGAGGGATAATATGTGATGTGTAGAGAAAAATGAGATAACAGTACAGCTATTCTAATTCCTATACTAAAGTAACATTCAGATAATTTAGATAACTCTAACTTAACTAAAATGAAAAATTATGAACAAATAGGAGAGAGAATTAATTTTAAATGACAGCCATTTTCAATAGTGCTTGATTTCTATCCCAAAACTTCTAATTGTGTGTTTTTTCAACAGAAGTCTCATAAACAATATTTTATCTTCCAATCATTTATTTAGTTTTGTACTAGATTCTTTAAAATTATTAGTTTTTACACTTGATGTATGCCTTACTGAAAATTCCTCAAGGAGCACCCATACACCATATCTATTTGACAACATACAAAATCTCAGATATCAGTTATACAGTCGTCCCCTCTTATCTGCAGTGGATGCCTGAATCGGCAGATAGTACCAAACCCTGTATCTACCGATTTGTCCTATGCATAATACCTATGACAAAGTTTAATTTATAAATTGGACACAGTACGAGATTAACAACAATAACTAATAATAGAACAATTATAACAATATACTGTAATAAAAGTTATGTGAATATGGCATTATTAAAATAAAGTTTATTTGAATACAAGTACTGTGATATTGCAACAGTCAATCTGATAACTGAGATTGCTATTAAGTAACTAGTGGGTGGAGAGCACATACAGCGTGGATTTATATCCCGGACAGCATGAAGCAGGATGGCACAAGATTTTATCACACTACTCAAAATGGTGTGCAATTTAAAATTTATAAATTGTTTTTCATGGGAATTTTCCACTTAGTATTTTTGAACCTCAGTTGACCGAGGGTTAACTGAAACCACAGAAAGTAAAACCATGGATAAGAGGGGACTACTGTATTCAGAAAGGTTGTTAGTTAACAATACACTAAGGCTGTTAAAAATTACAGTTGAAATGGCCAGTAATAATGGAATAGACATGGTACATTGATACAATGGAGTGTCGTGCAATCATTAAAATGATTAACAAATACATATAGTACATAGTATGTGCCAGGCACTACCAGTTTTACAAATACGAAATCATTAATTTTTCATAAAAGCCCCATGTAGTATGTACTAGTAACATTTCATTTTACAGATGAGGAAGTTTGCACAGAGAGGTATGGTAACTTACCCAAGTTTACACAACTAGTAAGAGGCAGAGGATTTGAACCCAGGGAGGCTAACTACAAAGCCACTGGCTACTCTTAAACCATTAGACTAAGTTGCTGCTCCAATGTTTATAATAGTATTATAGCATAAGCATTTTCCTATGCTCAGTGAAAAAGGCAGGATCTAGAATTAAGTGATCTCAAATGAGTAAAGGGAATAGAGAAAAAAGATTGAGAAATAGCACAAAAATTGTCAGTTGTCTCTAGGTGGTAGAATTATGAGGAATATTTTTCTTCTGTCCATTTTAGAAATAATAAACATATATATTGTACACTTGAAATCATGTAACTTTACTAACAATTGTCAATCCAATCAACTTTAATTAAAAACAAAACATATATTACTTTGGTAACACATAAACTTATTGTATTTTAAAAAGACAATAAAGTTGTTAAAGCGTCAAAAGCAATGTTTCCAATACAGTTATATGTCAAATTGCGTCTTAGAGTTTCTGTGATTTACTTTGTATAGCAAAAGCAGAACAAAGAACTTAAGTGAAACAAACATTAGTTTAGCTTAAAGAACATTTTCCTTCTCTTAATGGGAAAAAAATCTTAACCCTATGAACACCAGACACAATTAACACAGGAATTATTTAATTTAATGTACCTGTCAAAAAAAAAAACTTAATTTCAGCATAGAATGTACTCTTGATACATTATACATATAGATAGATATAGATATAAATATATATGTACAGTATACTAATATATGTAAAAACTAAAATGAGATCAAATTTTGATATTAAAAAAGTTTCTTCAAAATTAATAATCTCTAATGAAGGGGTTCAGAACAGGCCTCTCCAAGATATGCTACTTTGGCATGTAAATTATTTTCAGCTGAAGGCAATTGAGACCCTGCAGGCTCACAGGAAACTTTTACCTCACCCTTAAAGAATTTAATATGGGGACTTGCCCATAATAAAAGTTAATACCACAAATAACTTTTTATGACCAATCTATAGGGCTGGGCAAACTTCTAGTTACTCAACATCTGCTCTTATCGTCCTGAGAATGACCTTTCTCCCCTCTGAAGCCCTGAGGCGTCTTACCTCCTCCTTAAGTGAGAATATCACATAAGCCTCATTTTTCTTCCCTGTCTCTGAACCTCTCATCTATGTGGGGTTCCCATACATATGTGTGTAATTAAATTTGGTCATCTTCTCTTGTTAACCTGTCTCATGCCTATCTGATTATTAGGCCAGCTGAAAGAACCTAAGAGGGCAGAGGGAAGTTTCTTCCCCTTGACACTAACAAGCCCAACTTTTTAAATGCATGTTTAAAAAGTCTTAAGTTTCTAAACATTTACTTCTAGTCTGTCTCTTCAAGATGAATTTTATCTGCAAAAAAAACCAAAAACAAACCAAAAACACCTGACAGCCTGAAAATCTTCTACTTACACAAAATAATACTAAGCTATCAAGAAGTAGACAAATAAAAGGACTTCAAAACCATGAAGAAAATAAAGAGCTTTCTCAAAACCATTAATAATATGTAGACCAGGGTGGGGTTGGGAGTGTGGTTCACAAGTAGCGAATGAGAATGCATAACATTTTTAATAATGTTTTAGTATTTAGAAAACATTTCACATAGGAATTTGAAGAGCAAACTATTCCAAGACATATAATTTTATCATGAAAAGTGAACTCCCTATGTACACACAGATCTTACCCCCTTCACAAAATTTAACTTAAAATGGATCACAGACTTAAATGTAAAATGCAAAACTACAAAACTTCAAAAGATAACATAGAAGAAAACCTAGACGACCTTGGGTATGGCCATGACTTTTTAAATACAACCCCAAAGGCATGAGCCATGAAAGAAATCATTGATAAACTGGATTTCATTAAAATTAAAAACTGCTCTGCAAAAGACAATGTCAAGAAAATGTGAAGACAAGCTACAGACTGAGAGAAAATATTTGCAAAAGAAACATCTGATGAAAGGTTATCTAAAATATACTAAGAACTCTTGAAACTCAACAATAAAACAGACAACCCAACTAAAATATGGGCCAAAGACCTTAACAGATACCTCACCAAAGAAGATACACAGATGGCAAATAAGCATATGAAAGGATGCCCCACATTATATGTCATCAGGGAAATGCAAAATGCAAATGAAAAACAACAATAAGATACCACTACATGCCTATTAAAATGGCCGAAATCCAGAACACTGACAACACCAAATGCTGGAGAATATATGCAGCAAGAGGAATTCTCATTCTTTGCTGCTGGGATTGCAAAACGATATTGCAACTTTGGAAAACAGTTTGGTTGTTTCTTACAAAACTACATACACTTACAAAACTTAACATACACTTCAGCAATCATGCACCTTGGTATTTTCCCAAAGGAGTTGAAAACTTATGTCCACACAAAAAATTGCACACAGGTGTTTATAGCAGCTTCATTCATAACTGCCATAACTTGAAGCAACCAAGCAGGTGAATGGATAAATAAACTGGGATACAGTCAGCGCTAAAAAGAAATGAGTTATTAGGCCATGAAAGGACATGAAGAAACTTCATAAATACATATTGCTAAATTAAATATATATTGCTAAATGAAAGAAGCCAATCTGAAAAGGATACATATTGTGTAATTCCAACTATAAGGAGTTTTGGCAAAGAGAAAACCATGGAGACAGTAACAACAACAAAAAAATATTAATAGCGGGTGAGGGTTTGGGGAGGAATGAATAAGTAGAGCACACAGAATTTTTAGGCCAATGAAAACACTCTGTATGATACCATAATTACAGATACATGTCATTATACATTTGTCCAAAACTACAGAATGTACAACACAGAGAGTGAACTCTAATGTAAACTACAGCCCTTGAGTAATTAGGACATACCAATGTGGTCCACCAATTGTAACAAATGTATCAGTCTGGGGAAATGTAGATAATGGGTGAGGCTATTCACATGTGGGGGCAGTGGTACATGGAAAATCTATGTCCTGTTCCCACAGTTTTACTGGAAATCAAAAATTGCTCTAAAAAAATTAAGTCTTAATTTAAAAATGGTGAATTCTCTAAGTCCCTATCAAAATTCTTCAACGCAATCCCAATAATTACAGGATACAATCTGAACTCCCTAGCAAGGTATAAAATAATTTTTTTTTAATGATCTCATTCCTGTATGTATACCTTTCCAAACTCATCTTCAGTATCTTACCTCTACCCAACTTCACCCTCTGACATGTGGACCACAAATTCTCTCACTCCTCACTTTTCCATATGCAGTCCCTTGGCGTGGCAAATGTAGATGAGAGAGACTGTTCCACGACATGACTACTGAAAGCTGGACCTGGGCCACAATGGAGGTTGCTTTCTGCAACACTCTCTCCCACCCCCACCCCCCATCCCTCACCTTAGAGATTCCTCACCTTAGAGACTGTCTGATAGTAACTAACGTTCATTCTGACATAAGTCAGAGCCCCTCTCCTGCCTCCTGCTATGTGCTGGCTCCTGATCAGCCATATACAGTAGAATCCACATACTCAAACACGTGACTAACATGGTTCCCTGAAAATAAGACCTAGCTGAACAATCAGCTCTAATGCATCTTTTGGAGCAAAAATTAATATAAGCCCTGGTCTTATATTACCCTTTTATCCTTTTACCCTGTGGAGTTCTCTGGTGCCGGCCACGTGGTGCGGGGATCCATTTTGTATTGCAGCCGCCCAAGACATGCCTTGTCTGTAAGTCTCCCTTAATAAACTCTGTTAATCACCAGACTGCAGGGGCCAGCCTCTTTTTTCGGTCTTTCCCTGCCTTCCACTTCCGGAGGTAGATTTTCAGTCTCAGAGCTCCTCCCTGGCTCTGCATGTACTATGTAACAGCAAATATCAACTCATTCTTCACGTCTCAGTGCAAATGCAACCTACCCTGTGAATCCTTCTCTCACTTCCCCATTTAGAGTCTGGTCCTCAGTCTTCAGTCTTGGTAGCATCTCTGCTTATATTTTATAAGAGTTGACTCTACCATCTAATAGTATCTTAATTGTTTAAATGCCTATGTTTTGTCCCTATTAGAAAGAAAGGACTACGTCTTTTCTTTTTGTATCTCCAGTGCCAAGCACACAACTTCATTCACAGTATAGAAGACATCAAAAATAAAAAAGGGAAAGAAGATGGCTATGAATGACTTCATACGAGTATTACGGGAATTTAAGGATTGACAAGTCTTTCTGTGGAAAATCTGAAGCTACCTTTCAGCAGAATATTAGCAAGTTGGATACTTCAATAAGCACATGCAGAATACAATTATAATTTTATAAGCGAAAAAAACAACCTATGCTTTAAAAAAGACTGAAGAAAAGCATCAAAATGTTAAGAGATGTTGTTAGAATGGTGAAACCATGGGTAATTTCCCCCCTTTTGCTCTGTTTTCAAAGCTGTCTTAAACGATTCATTTAACCTAATACTATTTTCCATAATATGATTTTGGCCCCCAAAAAATTAATGACAGCACTCTAAACTTCCAAATCTACCAAACCAAAATGGTGAGAACCTCGCACCATGCCAATCCAAGCAAATGATGAGGACATAGCACCATGCCACCCCAAGGGTAGGAGAAAGAAAAGATGTAGGGTGTACATACTTCTAATATATTAGCTTTTATGATTATTCTTACTATACATTCTGAACCTATTTTGATCATCTCGTGACATCCAAAAAAAGGACTACTGACATGGAACAAGAAACCAATTTGCATTCATAGATTACCAATTACAATGGTGGATACTAAGGTCTATACCAGGTAAGATAAAACATGGTCTCTATCTTCAAGTAATTTACAGTTCGGCGGGAGAGGGGAAAAACTACCCATATGAAATGCCAACAGTATACAATTGAGTGAAAAATTATGTGGTATAGATAATAATCTGGTTGGCCAAATCAACATATAAATACCATTAATACCTGATAAACAATGGTACACTCAGAGAGGATAACTATTCTATTTTTAGACTGGAAAGATGAGCTTTTAGAGCTGGGAATTACAAATATCACACTAAACCGCAAAGATATTTTGCAAATTGTAAGGTTTTTGAGTTTGTTTTTAAGTGTGACACATCCTGAAGCAGTAAAATCAAATTTTACACCATTGATTTTCTAAGTGGTTAAAATTATCTGAGGAAAAACTATACCTGAGATTTTTGTCTTTGGGCTTCTGCTGCTGGGAAGAGTTCCATCCAGAGGCTGAGCAGTGTGAAAAGGTTGACTTTAGAAAGCCTTGGTATTTGACCTACAAAAGAGAGGGCAGACACTTTAAAATTTTATTAATGATGAAAATAGGAACTAAGCTCAATGCCACTTGGGTGCTTCAACTTTAGTTCAGCTGCTTTAGGAGGAAGAGAAAAAGGATAAGAGGACAAGAGAATCAAAGCGCTTTCTTAGCAGGACACTGGCTGCAACCTCATTGCAGCGACTTCTTCCAGCACTTTCCAAAGTTGGGTCGTCTTTCTCCAGCCCTCACACAGCAGGGGAAGAAAAAGGTACTAGCTACGGGAACAATCTAACGGAACTCATGAAGAGTTTTTGAATCTGATGTGGTCGTGGAGTAAGCTTTTCTCGGGCTGTGGCGTTGCAACAAGGGCAGTGGTTGGAACACGGTACTAAAAATTCGGTGGCCTTGGAGAGTAAAGCAGTTGGAACATAAGAAAACGTCGCGTGCGGTTAATTTGGAAATCAAGTCAAAAGCACGGTTTGGGGAATTTTCGGGCTCGTCAATCCCCGAAACCCCAGCTCTAGGTCCAGGGAGGAAAAGCAAAGGGGGGGGGGGGGCAGTGAGCGCGACTTCAATAGTAGGTGCAGCCAGGCCAGGGGTTGCAAGTGACTGAGGCAGGGACGCGCCAGGAAGGCGCGATGGCACATTCTGGGGCAGAACTGCAAGCGAAGAGGAAGGCGGGGAGCCTGGAGTTGAACCGCTGCAAAGGCACAGGGCAGAGAGAGAGGGGGCGGCGGTGGGGAGCCGGGTCCGGGGCACTCACCGGTCATGCTGCCCGTCTGGGTGCTGACTGACCGCTGGGCCCCCGCGCTCTCCAGATTTTGCATCTGCCCTGCTTCTTTCATCCCAAGCCTAGAGGCCTCTGCTGCCCTGAAAACCTCTCCCTGTTAGGCATGATCTTAGCCCCAGATCCTCCGCCCCCCGCCAACTCCCAGCAGCTGTAGAGCAAAGGTCAACCCGCCGCAGCCAGATGACGTCGAAGCCCTGCAGCCACTTCCGGGCGCGTTGTATGACGTCGCAGCAAGATGGCCCCGGCGCGCGGGGCTGCCCCTCCCGCGGTGAGCTGCGGGGTGAGAAGCACTAGGCGATTAAGTCATTTGAAGCCCGTATTGGGCTGTCTTCTTTGGTTTTGCAGCAGTCAGGTCGCTTGAAGATGTCTTGGCTCGAAGTCCCAGGGTGTGAAGTGACAGGGCGACGAGGCCTAGTCAGACTTGCGAGTTTGGAGCAGAGAGTAAAGGGGAATTGAAAGGGAATCCTGCCCCACCTGTCAAGGTCAAAGTCTTACGAGAAGCTGGGAGGCGAAAGGGGTGGGAGCTGGGCGGTCCAGGTGGTTGTTATCATCAGAGATTAGCCGGTGCTGGGGAGCTCAGTGCCAGGACCGTCACAGGGACGTGCGCCTTCTTACCAAACACAGGAAAACAGGAAGAGGTGAAACTGCTCGTGACAAAGGTGAGGGGCGGAGGCGGTAGCAAGTGGAAAACCTACACATTGTAGTTTTGTGCCCAGCGCATTTTATTTTATTATAAGTGTCCCTGGCTTAAATCTATGAAGCCCCTCCCTCGCCGGTGACTCAGAGCCCAGTTTCCATCACCAACCCGTTCTGTTATCACAACTTGAAATACTGACAAATAACAAGACGTAAAAACTGCTTTTTGAAAGCAAAAGCTGAACGTTATTAAAGTACATCATTTTGTAAAGGACTGAAGTGATACTCAGTGTTCAAGAGCCTGGCTGCACTTCGTTAATTTTCACTACTGTATTTCAAGCACATATAGTAGCTATTTTCCACAATTTATTTATCCATGTTTGAGCCCAGAGACATTTGGACCATCTCCAGCTTTATGCTGTTGCAAACAACGCTGCTATAAACATTTTTATATACGAGGAGTGATCAAAAACTACAGTGAATGTTAAAATTATTACAGTAAAAGACACATTGCCATTAATCCCCCTCAAAATACTCCCCCTCGCTTCACACACACTTATCCCATCATTCTTGCCTCTTTCTGAAGCAGTTCTGGAAGTCCTCTTTGATGAGTGTCTTTAATTGTGCTGTCGTGGCTGCCTCAATGCCCTGAATTGATTCAAAACGTTTATCTTTCATTTTGACTTTGGGGAAGAGCCAGAGGTTGCACGTCACCAGATCTGGTGAATAACGCTGATGAGGATACACCGTAATGTTTTTGACGGCAATTGCCATACCAGAATCGATGTGTGACATGGAGCCTTTCGGTTGTGATCAACAAATAAGGTGAATGCTGCTGCCAAGTGCCATCCAATGGAAAGGCAGGGATCTTCAACATGGGAAGTGGCACATGGAACCTTAGTAACAGTGTGTGACAAGTTTCAATTTGTTCTGTGCAGTCAGTCAGGTATGAGCTACAGTTGAGAGGTGTGTTTTGAAGTGTGCAGTAAATCATCCCCCATAACGACAACGCTTTGTGTCACACATAGTTTCTGGTGTCATGCAGGGTGTCATGTGGGGGTCTCTGGTCCCACTCCCCACATAAGAACACAGAATATGGTTAGGCCAAAAAGGAACACCCACGGAGCCATAGATAGGAGAGTCATACCACTATAGTCTCGCTGGCGACTGGGTTGGAGACACAGGAAGCAGGAGCCACACTATCCACAACCTGCCGTCCACTTCTCTGCCTGCCAACCAACCTCACTTGCTAGCTGCAATCCACCATGCTAACTCAGCCACCATCTTCTTGCTAGCCTGCATTTTCTGCTACCATAGCCACGGCAGTTGTATTAGTGCCCAATGGCTCACTGGTTACAGCTGACAGCCAACTAGCCACAGCTGATAGCCATCCAATCAGTTGATAGCCATTTACTACCTGAGCGAGCACCTTTCCATGTGAGGCCGAGAGCCTGGAAACTGCACTCCTGACTCTGTCCCCACACTCCACCTCTACAGGGTCTCGCTTCACAATCTACGCGACAAGCAACGTCCGCGAGAGGCCCTGTGCAAGGAGCCTGGATGTGAACGCAATATCCTGGACACAGTCAGCCTCTCTGGGCACAGCCAGGGTTTCTCAGGGCACCACCAGTCCTGGGCACAGCCAGACTTCCTGGGTTTCTTAGGGTACCACCAGTTTCCCCAGGCACAGCCAGGATCTCTCAGGGCACTGCCACTCTTCTCTGGGCACAGCCCGACTTCCTGGGCTCAGCCAGGGCCTCTCAGGGCACCGCCACTCTGGGCACAGCCAGACGTCCTGGGCTCAGCCGGGGTTCTCAGGGCACTGCCACCCTCTCTGGGCACAGCCAGAGCCCCTGGAGACAGCCAGGGCCAAACATCCGCCAGTTCCACTACATGGTGGTACGTTCCCAAGCAAACAGTCAAGCAGTCCATTAAATTAGGGATGGAGTCAATTCCCCATAGTCCACAGTCATTCGCCAGGGCTGTGCGTTAGCCTCACAATGTGTGCCCTCTCCGCAGGGCGAGGGCTCCAAGTCCTCCCCAACCTGGGGGTGAGGGCCTCAGCAAGCACTTCCCAGTCTACAGGGCTGCAATGACTTTCGCTTTCTCTGGCCTCTGCTGGTTGGAGAACCATCCATATCTTCCCACCCCTCAATGGGGGCCCAGCTCTCCGGCAGCTGCTCCTCCTGGTCTTCCTGAGACAGCTTTCATACGTATAAACTGCTCCATTACCTTTCGGAGAGTTTCGGCGGACACTGCACCCTGCTCGCTGTGCCATGTGTCATGCAGGATCTCAGCTCCCGCTCCCCACCTGAGACTGCAGGATATGGTGAGGCCAAAAAGGAACACCCACGGAGCCATAGATAGGAGAGTCATACCACTACAGTCTTGCTGGCACTGGGTTGGAGACACAGGAAGCAGGAGCCAGACTATCCACAACCTGCCGTCCACTCTCTCTCTGCCAACCAACCTCACTTGCTAGCTGCAATCTGCCGTGCTGACTCAGCCACCTCTTCTTGCTAGCCTGCATTTTCTGCTAGCGTAGCCACAGCAGTTATATCAGTGGTCAATGGCTCACTGGTTCCAGCTGATGGCCAACTAGCCAACAGCTGATAGCCATCCAATCACAGTTGATGGCCATTTACTAACTGAGCCAGCACCTTTCCACGTGAGGTCGAGAGCCTGGAAACTGCACTCCTGGCTCTGTTATCACAGTGGTATACGGCAATTTCTATCAAATAAAAACATTAGTGTGTCCTCATCTATCTTATTCATCAGATCTGGTACCACGCAACTTCTGGCTCTTCCCCAAAGCCAAAATGATTCAGGACATCGAGGCAGCCACGACAGCGTAACTAAAGACACTCGCCAAAGAGGACTTCCAGCATCTGTCATTGATTCCCACATGAAATTAACCACCATTGTGATGGTGTCCAATTGTACTTTTCTATTTCCATCATTCCTTCTACCTTAGTAGTTGTCATTCTACTGTAAGGAAGAGCATTTCCTTCTTCCCCAGTTATTCATTCATCTGTTCATTGATATCAGTATGGATTTGTGAATTCCCAATTTATTCAATGAGTTGTAATCTGTTATTTATTGTAATGTTCAATTTGACGTATACTTAGCTGATGAAATCCCCTCTAAGTTATGTCCTTTATCCTTTTGACTTGTCACCATCATTCTTTGAGCACTTCCTTCCCTACTTTACCTTCAACAAGATGCCCCAGGCGCTCTTGTGCATTCCCTGCCCCAGACCTAGAACCAGCCATTTCCCCAAGGAGCGCTGGTTACTCGTAATATTCAAAACTGAGATCTAAGCAGCAAGTGTGCTCATTACCACTGGTGTGTTCTTACTACTAGAGCCTCTGAGAGGATAGATCTGAAAATATATTTATATCTATGTATCTATATATACATGTATGTATGTATCTACACACACAAACACACACACACACACACACACACACACACACACACACACACAACTGTATCTCTTTCAATAGCTAGCTATCTGTCTCTCCGAAAGAGTTCATGCTGATACCTTCAATTTCAGTCCAGCACAGCATGGTTATTTCCAGGCTTCCCCCTTGTCATTTTGGTAAATCTCTTCTTCAAGAGCAAGAAAACTGGCTCCTTTTATTCTCAATATAGTTTTTTCTTTTTTCCTTCCTTTCTCCCCCTCACACCCCAATTCCCCTGTACCTGACTAATCTCCCTAGCACACCAGTTGCCTTCTTGGCTTCCCAGCCTCTCTGCTGGGCCTCCACAGCCCCCGCCCCTTTTCTTCCCCAAAAGCAAGACAGGGATGGGGGTCCTGGGGAGGGAAAATGTGTTTTTCATAGATTTTCTTAAAGACTAAATGATCCCAAATAACACAGTGCGGGGCAAAGAATAGGTGTTCAATGTCATTAGTTAGTGTCCCTCCTCCCTTTGTGTTTCATTTGCTTGTTGTCTATAGATAACCCGAATCTTCATCTTTCATTCTAGGTCTTGTTGGTTGGGAATATTAGTCCTAGCAGTGTGTTTATTTGGACAGAATTTTCTCACAACAAAACAAGCTGGGGTTCCATGAGCTGATCGCACAGATGTGGTATCTATACTCGATTTGTGGATACTGGCTTGTGGGAGAAAACATACCTCACACACACTCAATCCTGCTCTCCTACGTGTAAGGCATGCTGTGACCAGTGACCGTGTCATCTGCATGCCTGGAGATAAGGTGGCCACAGGACTGATACAGACTAATGGTGGCCAGTCCACCCATGTGGGTAAGACTGGTCCTAATTTGGTCATGTCAGGCAAAGCTATAACTGTAAACACCACCCTAAATCCAGAAATTAAGGTTTCCTAAACAATTCTCGGAAGGCAGTTCCTGCTAGCACTTAAACCCCAAAGAAGCTAAAAGAAACCTGAAACAAAATCCAGATGCCTTTCATGGAACATTAGCTTTGTTATGCAGGGCACTGCTGCCAAAGAGAAATGACTTCTCAGGCTTTCCGTATATTGTCCCAAATGGTGTCCTCAGAAAAGTAAACTTGGTGCCACATAGATTAATGTGCTGCAAAGTAAAAATGTCCAGGAACCCTGAGAGCCTCTCCAAGAGGTGGGAAGGACTGGCAAGCCACTTCCTGTGTTGTCCTGAGGCGTTCTGCCACCAGACCACCCGAAAGGGGTGGGCAGATGGGCCTGGGCACTGCAGTGCATGCCCAAGGTCCTCTGGGGTCCCTGTTTGTGTGGCGCCCACTGGACAGGGTTGGGTGTTCCTAAATCAGCATCCCTGAAGAGGGTCTATAATTGGACACACTAGAAATCAACAGAAGGGACTAAACGGAGGAATAGGGGTGAGAGGACAGAGAGGGAACTAACGCTGATGGAATGTCTGCTAAGCATCAGACCCCATATGTAACAATAAAAATAATAGTAAGGAAAATAGTATCTTACATTACTGAGCACTTACTATGTTCCAGGCTCTGTTCTGGCTACTTTACATATATTATCTCATGTATGCCTTCCAGCGACCTTATGAAGTGGGTATAATTATTATTATCCCTACTTACAGGAACCAAGACATTGAGTAACTTGCTCAAACAGGTATAGCTTGAAAGGGGTGGGAGTAGGTATAAGTGTACATTGCTTCATTTCATGCTCACAATAACCCTGTGATACACATTTTTATTGTCTCCATTTTACAAGTGAGGAAACTAAGGCCCTCAGACCTCCAACATCACTCAGGAGCTTGTTAGGTTGCAGAGTCTCGGGTCCCCCTTCAGACCCACGGAGCCAGAGTCTGTACAGAACCACTCAGCTAGACCAGAGGGCTCCAGCGAGTCCACCATCATTAGCTGATGTTAAAAAGCAAAATTTTCATAGTAGTTCAGGAGCAGGTATCAAAGTTTTATTTAGGTCAGGGGCTGGCAAACTTTTTCTGTAAAGGCCAGATAGTAAATATTTTAGGCCTTGCAGACCATTTGGTCTGTCTTATTTCACAATAGCAGCCACAGACAATATGTAAGCAAATGAGTGTGATTGTTTTCCAATACAACTCAGTTAATTCCTCATTTAACTCATAACTGAGGGAACCTCAGTTATGGCAATGAGACCTAGTTCAAAGTGTATTTGAAGAACAGGGATTTCAATACTTGGACAGGAAAGGACTAAGTAAAATAGCTAATATTGTAGGGGAAGAAAAACAATTTTCTCTCTACCTTTCTAGGTTCTTGCCTGAGACCCCACCACGCCCCTAATAAAAGAGATTAACTAAAGAAAAACAATTTTGATTAAGTATGTAAGGGAACCACACAAAGATGTGAGACCCAAAAGCAGCCAGGCAACTGAGGCTTATATACCATCCTGAGCTAAGGAAAGGATAGGGGTCAGGCTTCAAAGGGGAGGCAGCCAGTTCACAGGAAGATGAGAAGAGCAAATGTTTGGTAAACAAATGTTTCCCTGCTCTGCAGGTAAGTCTCTCAGATGAAAAAGTCTTCTGGTAATAGCTCTCCTCCCTGTACAGCCCCGCTGCCTCATTTCTTTTAGGCAGCTAAGAGGGAGATAAAAAGTTTTTCATGAGTCTGCTGGGCTTTGTTTACCTTCAGGTCAAAATAATTCACATGCCAAAGTGGCACATTCTGGGGTGGCCCATTCTGAATTCCTCCAATACAATATGCCTGATTAACTTTCTTCAGACTGATTAAACCATTAACACCTTTAGGTTAACTTTTCTACTAGGCTTAGAGAAAACTATCAGTTTTTGCAAGGTAACCTCTCATCTTACAGAGCCATAAATTGTCATTGCTTCTATCAATTGTGTGTTATTGATTTAAAAAAAAGAGCTGTGGCAAATTTGCATTCAAATAAGAGTCCCATTTGACACGGTCCTGCTTTTATTCAAGCAGGCATATTATTTTCTAATAATAGAAAATGCATAGCAAAAAGAAATAAGTAATCACCATTTTATCATTTTCCAAGTGTGGGATAACATTTCTCACTGGCATTAGAGGAAAAAGCCCTATGACATTCAGCACTGTTGTAAAGAGTGTCATTGAGGACATGTGTACAGATGTAGAGATGAACAAAACCAACTCCATCTCTGTGTCCTGGATTTAACTTTCATGCTGTGACCTTTGACCAACTTCACTGTCCTTAGCAAGCATATCGGTGCTTTCTAGTTCATGAGTATCTGTGTTCCATAAAATGTAGCCATAAATATTTTTGTTAGTAAGAGCCAGAATGGCATGACATCTGAGATACATATCAAACTGGTGATAGTATTGATTATAAACAACCATCAGCAGGTATGACGCCTGGCTCTACTTCATTCTTTGTCTTGTCAGTTGTTACTATCAATTTATACTATTGATATAAAAAATTTATTCTAACAGTGGTCTGTTAGTGGAGAATAATTTACACAAAACCGTTGGGCTGTCTGTCCTTTTCAGCCCAATCTTCCCGTGAGTAAATTACCATATAATAAATTCTGTTATATTCTGTGGAGTTGCCCGCTTCATCTTTGGGTCTGAAGATACCTTCTTGTTATGCGGGTCAGTACACCTCTCCACTACCGTTGGACAACATGATTTTCTAGCTTATAGGATGTCATCTTGGAGTCCCCACAGGACAAATTCTCCTGTGAATCATATAACCTTCCTAACCAGACACCAGGGCATGAATTTTGTGTCCTCACTGTCTCCCTGGTATTATCGTATTTTACCTTCTTCATTTTTACTTAGTTCCTACTTTCCCCCATTTACTTAATTTCTATCTTGTTTTGCAATTTTATAAATTGCCTTATATCCTTTTTGGAATACAAATTATTTTTTAAAAGAGAATGTACAAATGTGAGGATTGTTTTCTTCAACGTGCCTTGAGGAAGAAGAGGAAGTGAAGCTGATACTTGCATGCTCTGAAGACCATTCATACAATATCTTTTACAACCACTTAACTGCAGTGTCGCACATTTACATTATCTCTCATACGACAAAAGTTGAATGTTCCTACTTGGCACATGCATCACACCTGCCTCACCTGGAGGGACCTAAGTAATCTAGACAGTTACTCTAGTATCCCTTCTTCATCTTGTTTTTTAAACAATTCACATTTTATTGGATTGAAATTAATTGCACAAAATTGCTTTCCCTCACACAAAAAAAGCAATATTTTCTGTCTTATTCCTAGATAAATCACAAAACTCTTATTTTTGCAATAAGACCCGTGTTTCTGGTGATGTACATAAATAGCAGTAGATATGGTCATGAACCTCTCTCCCCACCCCCCAAAAAAAGGCAAAACGAGACAAGTCAGTTGCCAGTGTCTGTGGATTCAGGTTCTGCCTTGTCTGTGGGACAGCATTCACTACATCTGCTAAAAGGCTGGTGGCCCAGGTAGGGCACCATTACAGTAACAGGGATACACGTAGCAAGATCAGCGTGGGTACAATGCCCATTCTTCCATTAATGGTAAGAGTAACTTGTTTACTTAAGTTCCCTTGATGAAGACAAAATCTACACTGAAATCTTCTTCAGGTGAGTACATGGTTTCTATCACTTTCTGGTAATTTCCATAACCATCCATTACAGATTTTGAACAATGTACTTAAAATACACTGTACTCAAGTCAGAACCTTCGTTGCATTTTAGAAAAATTTTTCCTTCCCCCTTCATCCCCTACTTCTTCAACATTTATTTCTTCCAAGAACTGGTAACTCAAATCCTGGTCATTAACTCAATGATAATCAACGTCATGCCCCAAATGACTTCAAATCCTCCATCATATGATAGGAATCACATAGCAGCACTTTCAATACTGTCTTCTTGAGAACACACCAGTCTTCAAAATGTGTGAGTGCAGGCCATGGCCGTTCACCCCGGTGAGTCCTCAGTGGCTACTGGAGTCTGTAGGAGCTCAGTGGGCAAATTCACCTTCAAAGGGTAAGTGGCTTGCATGCGCCTTACGGCTTTGCCTCCTAATAACCAATAAAGGGAGTTTTAAAACATTCTCTCAGGTGTCTTCAGTGATTTTTGAATTACTTTAAGGAGCTCTGACACATTTGTATAGAGTTGGTCATGTGTCGATGAAATCCAGATCATGTTTTGCATTGAGTTGTTAACAAAGCCACATGACTTGACTTCTGTTCAATCAGTGTTTTGGGGTATGTTTTGTGAGGCTTGTATCCATGCTTCTTCTCAGTCTTCATCCTGGGAAGAATCCCCAGGACCTTAAGCCATATGGAAACTTTAGGAAAAACATGTGTCAGGCAGACATAGAGCATCATAAATTGTGGAGAGGAGCTCTTTATCTTTCCCTCTGCTTCCACTAGACAAGAAGCACCACAGAGTGTCTTGATTGGTAAGTCACTCCATATGTGTCGACACAGTGTTGGTGTGACATGTTAAGCTGGTGATGTCCCATGTTCTGATGTAAGGGCTTTGAGGTGCTAAGCTGGGAATCTCTGTTACTAAGTAGCGTCCTCCACTGAGTATTTATAATAATGTCAAAAGTTAATTGAGATTCTAGGTTCCCTTGGCAAGTCCTGCAGAACTTCCCGGACAATTTCATTGGAATATCACATTTAATGGCCGAATTTGTGGCTTTCTTAAACCAAAAATCATAATAACGTTCATTATTTTCTATCACTTCATTTGTAAATCTGACACTAGTCGAGCTGCTGGCTGCCAAGAAGATACCAAAAGTTTGCTGCTGGATTTTTTTTTCCCCTCAAAGGCTCTTGTTAAGACAGGGCATTTTTGAGAACAATAAATGAAATTAATGAACTAGAAGTCTGTTCATGCACTACGGAGCACAAATGCTTGACCAGCTATAAAGCCAGTCCACCTGGCATGTGTGCCAATCTTTATACTGTCTATATATAAAACAAATGCTTGCAAGAGCTCCACTTCAATTTTAAAAGCGTCATGCCTGCCTGACTATTGAGGAAAGCCCTTTGCCTCGTTACATCTTTCTTCACTGCTCTGAAAAGGCGCTGATAACTACATTGTTGAATCCTAAAAGCAGTTGCCGTCACTTTTGGAAAAAAAAGATCTTCCTCAGTTGTTCTCAATGCAACAGACACCCCATAACAAGCCCAGACTTTCCAAGAATGGCAGAGTGTGTGGAAACCTTGGACATACTTTTCTAAAAGCCCGTAGACAGGGCTTTCATGTTGGAAGGAAACTCATTGGGCACAACACAGACCTGAGCACCGCATAGCCTGACCAGCCCCCACCGTATGCGTGTGTGGAGGACATTACACAGGGAGAAAGACTGATTCTTTCTAACAAGTGAAAGTTAACAGAACAGGAACTGAGTTCGCTGTGAGCTCACACTTCCTGAGGGTTACCACATGCCAGACAGTGTGTTATTGTGTAGACATTGCAGTAATTATAATTAAACATTCCATTATAATACTGCAATACAGTAAGTTTTTAAGAAATCTGTCTTTCTTCCGGCCCAAATGTGTAGTATCCTCCATGCTCACGTACGTACTTTGATCAAGTCCCTATTGTGTGACAGGCACGGTGCTGGATGCTGTACATACTTTTACATCTTCATCATCCTCCATGGTCTCAGTTGTCACACAGAGTTAAATTTTTTTTCAGAATGAGAAGCCCCCCTAATTGGTCATTTAACAATATGTCATTCAATCCCTTTTGCAGAAAGGAAAAATAAAGCCTTAAAAATTGCCAAAGTCTACAGAAACACTCAGGAACACTTTATATATAAATTAAACTTACTCAATTTAACATCTTTTTATTACACACTATGTTCTAGGAGGTTCTGAATCAGACACTTATTTATTCAGTTTTGTGATTTAAAAAACATCAGCATGGGTTGCAAATACTCAGCATTTAGATGGTAGGTGCTTTCCCCCTGCAGGAAGCTTGGGCACAAGCCAGAGTGAGAGAGGCTGGTTTGGGCCGGGCTGCGAGTCAGAACAGGCCCAGGATAGCAGCAAAGCCCCTTACTCAGGTGCTGGGCTCCCTGCACAGGTTCCCCAGGCCTGGGAATGCCTATGTCCTGTTGTTTAGCAGCCAGTTCCTCTGTAACTTAATCTTCCAGCTCCTGGCCATAACACTCCATTGAAAAGTTCTCCAGGTTCCTTCCTTTTGCCAAATCCTGTAGCCTTTCCATGGCCCTTATTCTAGGGTTACCAGATTTAGCAAGTAAAAATACAGTGTCCAGTTCAATTTCAATTTCAGATAAATGACGAATGTTATTTTTAGTATAAGTACATTATATTTACTACACTTACACTAAAAAAAAATCATTTGTTGTTCATCCAAAATTCAAGCTGAACTGGGAGTCCTATATATTATCTAATACCCTGATTCATTCTCTTTGTGTCCTCTGTGGTATTGGAGCCCATGGCCCCCGATCATCCTGGAAAACTCTCTTCCTTTGGGTCATATCACATTTGTCGCTTTCTGTTATTTTGTTTTGTTTTAATTTTTATTGGGGAATATTGGGAAACAGTGTGTTTTTCTAGGACCCATCGGCTTGAAGTCAAGCCATTGTTCTCTTTTTTTTAAATTAAAGTTTATTGAGGTGACAATTGTTAGTAAAGTTACATAGATTTCAGGTGTACAATTCTGTAATATATTACCTATTCTCATGTTGTGTGTTCACCACCCAGAGTCAGTTCTCTTTCCATCACCATATATTAGACCCTGTTTACCCTCTTCTAGAGCCCCTCTCCCCCCTTACCCTCTGGTGACGCCTAAACTATTGTCTATGTGTATGAGTTTTTGTTCCTTCATTTGTTTGTCTTGTTCTTTTGTTTTTTTCAGTTTTATAAACCATATATTAGTGAAATCATATGGTTCTCTACTTTTTCTGTCTGACTTATTTCGCTTAGTATTATAATCTTAAGATCCATCCATGCTGTCACAAATGGTATTATTTCAACTTTTCTTACTGCTGAATAATACTATTCCGTTGTGTATATATACCACAATTTCTTTATCCATTCATCTATGGAAGGACATTTTGGTTGTTTCCATGTCTTGGCCACTGTAAATAAAGCTGCAATGAACATTAGAGCACACGTCTTTATGGATAAATAGTTTTCTGATCTTTTGGGTAGGTACCCAGGAGAGGAATTGCTGGGTCATGTGGTAATTCTATTTGTAATTTTTTGAGGAACCTCCACACTGTCTTCCATAACGGCTGCACCAGTCTGCATTCCCACCAACAGTGTATGAGGGTTCCTTTTCTCCACAGCCTCTCCAACACTTGTTACTAATTGTCCTGTTGATGATAGCCATTCTAACTGGGGTGAAGTGATATCTCATCGTTGTCTTTGTTTGCATTTCTCTAATGATTAGTGATGTGGAGCACTTTTTCATATGTCTATTTCCATTTGTATGTCCTCTTTGGAGAAATGTCTCTTCAGGTCCTCTGCCCATTTTTCAATTGGGTTGTTTGTTTTTTTCTTGTTGAGTTGTATGAGTTCCTCGTATATTTTGGATATTAGCTCCTTATCAGAGGCGCTGTTTGCAAAGTTCTTCTCCCATACAATTAGTTGCCTCTTTATTTTGTTGATGGTTTCTTTTGCTTTGCAGAAGCTTTTAAGTTTGATATAGTCTCATTCATTTATTTTAGCTTTTACTTCCCTTGCCTTTGGAGTCAAATTCATAAAACGCTCTTTGAACCCAAGGTCCATAAGTTTAGTACCTATGTTTTCTTCTATGCTGTTTATTGTTTCAGGTCTTATGCTTAAGTCTTTGATCCATTTGGAATTAATTTTGGTACATGGTGTCAGATAGCAGTCCAGTTTCATTCTTTTGCATGTGGCTTTCCAATTCTCCCAGCACCATTTATTGAAGAGGCTGTCTTTTTTCCATTTTTCTCCATTGTATGTTTTTTTCTTCTTTGTCAAAAATTATCTGTCCATATTTATGTGGGTTTATTTCTGGGTTCTCAATTCTATTTCATTGGTCTGTGTGTTTGTTTTTCTGCTAATACCATACTGTTTTGATTATTGTTACCCTGTAGTACAAGCTGAAGTCAGGGAGTGTGATACCTCCAGCATTGCTCATTTTTCTTAGGATTGCTTTGGCTATTCGGGGTCTTTTGTGGTTCCATACAAATCTGATGATTTTTTGTCCTATTTCTTTAAAAAGTGCCATTGGGATTTTGAAGGGGATTGCATTAAATCTGTAGATTGCTTTGGGTAATACGGCCATTTTTACTATGTTGATTCTTCCAATCCATGAGCACAGAATGCCTTTCCATTTCTTTGTGTCTTCTTCAATTTGTTTTAAAAATATCTTACAGTTTTCAGCATATGTAGGTCTTTCACATCCTTGGTTAATTTTATTCCTAGGTATTTTATTCTTTTTGTGCAACTGCAAAAAGCATTATTTTTTTAATTTCTTTTTCTGAGATTTCATTGTTAGTATATAGGAATGCAATGAACTCTTGTACATTGATTTTGTAGCCAGTAACTTTACTGTATTTGTTGATTGTTTCTAATAGCTTTTTGGTGGAGTCTTTAGGGTTTTTTTAATATAACATCATATCATCTGCAAAGAGTGAGAATTTAACTTCGTCATTCCCAATTTGGATGCTTTTTATTTCTTTCTATTGCCTGATTGCTCTGGCGAGGACTTCCAATACTATGTTAAAAAGCAGAGGTGATAGGGGACAGCCCTGTCGTGTTCCTGAATATAGAGCAAAGGGCTTCAGTTTTCATCATTAATTATGATATTAGCTGAGGGTTTGTCACATATGGCTTTTATTATGTTAAGGTATTTTCCTTCTATACCTATTTTATTAAGTGTTTTAATCATAAATGCATGTTGTAGCGTGTCAAAAGCTTTTTCTGCATCAATTGATATAACCATATGATTTTTGTCCTTTATTTTGTTTACGTGATGTATCACATTGATGGATTTGCATATGTTGAACCATCCTTGTGCCCCTGGGATGACCCCACTTGGTCATGATGAATAATCTTTTTAATGCATTGTTGCATTCGATTTGCTAGAATTTTGTTTAGGATTTTTGCATCTGTATTCATCAGAGATACTGGTCTGTAGTTTTCTTTTTGTGTGTTATCCTTACCAAGTTTTGGATCAGGGTAATGTTGGTCTCATAAAATGAGTTAGGGAGTATTGTCTCTTCTTCAATTTTTTGGAAGAGTTTGAGTAGGACAGGTATTAGATCCTCTTAGAAGATTTGGTAGAATTCACTAGTGAAGCCATCTCGTCCCAGACTTTTGCTTTTCATTAGTGAAGCCATCTGGACCCGAACTTTTGCTTTGGGGAAGGTTTCAGATGACTGATTCAATTTCCTTACTGGTGATCGGTCTATTTAGATTTTCCAGTTCTTCATGATTCAGCCTAGGAAGGCTATATGTTTCTAAGAACTTGTCCATTTATTCTAGGTTATTGAATTTGATGGCATACAGTCCTTCACAGTATTCTTGGATGATCCTTTGTATTTCTGTGGCATCCGTGATAATTTCCCCTTTCATTTCTGATTTTGTTAATTAGTGTCTTTTCTCTTTTTATCTTAGTGAATCTAGCCAAGGGTTTGTCAATTTTATTAATCTTTTCAAAGAACCAGCTCTTTGTCACATTAATTTTTTCTATTTGTTCTCTATTTGTCTTCTTGTTCTCTATTTCATCTAGTTCTGCTCTAATTTTTGTTATTTCCTTTCTTCTGCTGACCTTAGGTTTCATTTGTTCTTCTTTTTCTAGTTCTTTAAGGTGTAACATGAGGTTATTTATTTGGGATTTTTCTTGTTTCTTGAGATAGGCCTGTAATGATATAAATTTCCCTCTTAAAACTGCTTTCGCTGCATCCCCCAAATTTTGGTAGGATGTATTTTCATTGTCATTTGTTTCTATGTATCTTTTGATCTCTCCTCTAATTTCTTCTTTGACCCGGTCGTTCTTTAAAAGTATGTTGTTTAATCTCCATGTATTTGTGTTTTTTCCTGCTTTCTTTTTGCAGTTGATATCCAATTTCAAAGCCTTGTGATCAGAGAATATGCTTGGTATGATTTCAATCTTCTTAGATTTCCTGTGGCTAGTTTTATGTCCCAATATGTGGTCTATCCTTGAGAATGTCCCATGTACACTAGAAAAAAATGTATAGTCTGATGTTCTAGGATGAAGTGTCATTCATGTCCATTTCATCTAATGTGTCATTTAGGGCTGCTATTACGTTATTTATTTTCTATTTGGATGATCTATCCATAGCTGTCAATGATGTATTTAGGTCCCCTACTATAATTGTGTTTTGGTCAATTTTTCCCTTTAGTTCTGTTAGCAGTTGCTTGGTATATTTTGGTGCTCCCTGATTGGGGGCATAAATAGTGATAACTGTTATGTCATCTTGTTGTATAGTCCCCCTTTATCAATATAAATTGTCCATCTTTGTCTCTTGTTACTTTTTATTCTGAAGTCTGTTTCATCTGATATCAGTATAAATACACCTGATTTTCTCTGGATACCACTTGCTTGAAGTGTCAATTTCCATCCTTTCACTTTCAGTCTATGTTTGTCCTTGTAGCTGAGATGTGTCTCTTGGAGGCAGCATACGGCTGGGTTTACTTTTCTGATCCAATCTGCTACTCTGTGCCTTTTTATTGGTGAGTTCAGTCCATTTACATTTAGGGTGATTATTGATATGTGAGGATTTCCTATTATTCTATCGTTGGTTTTCTAGTAAGAATGTGTCTCCATTGTTTCTTTGCCTTTTTGTTGTTGTCTATTATTTCTGTGTGGTGGTATTCTATGATTTTTCCCTCTGTTTCTTCTTTTATTACAGTATATATTTCAGTTCTGGATTTTTTTTTTGAGTGGTTACTATTAAGTTTATGTAAAAGAAAGTTTCATATTTAGAGTATTCCATTTTCTTCAGCATGCCTACTTTCTCCATTCCCATATTCCAGTTTTACTCTCCCCCCTTTTATGTTTTGGTTGCCACAAATTATCCCTATTTATGCTGGTCGAATAGCCTCCTTCAGTATTTCTTGTAGTGCAGGTAGTGTGTTAGGAAATTCCCTCAGCTTCTGTATGTCTGGAAAGGTCTTTATTCCTCCTTCATATCTAAAGGATATCTTTGCTGGATATATTATTTTTGGCTCATAATTTCTCTCTTTCAATAGTTTGAATATTTGGTTCCACTCCCACCTGGCTTTTAGAGTTTCTGCTGAAAAATCTGATGATAATCTAATGAGCTTTCCATTGTAGGTTACCATATTCTTTTCCCTGGCTGCCTTGAGGAGTCTTTCTCTGTCATTAATTTTTTTTTTTTTAAATTGGGGAAGGGGAAACAGGACTTTATTGGGAAAGAGTGTGTACTTTCAGGACTTTTTTTTTCCAAGTCAAGTTGTTGTCCTTTCAATCTTAGGGTGCGGTTCAGCTTCAAGTTGTTGTCCTTTCAGTCTTAGTTGTGGAGGGCGCAGCTCAGCTCCAGGTCCAATTGCCATTGCTAGTTGCAGGGGGCACAGCCCATCATCCCTTGTGGGACTCAAGAAATTGAACTGGCAACCTTGTGGTTGAAAGCCTGCGCTCCAACTAACTGAGCCATCCAGGAGGCAGCTCAGCTCAAGGTACCGTGTTCAATCTTAGTTGCAGGGGGCACTGCCCACAATCCCTTGTGGGACTCGAGGAGTTGAACCGGCAACCTTGTGGTTGAGAGCCCACTGGCCCATGTGGAAATCGAACTGGCAGCCTTCGGAGTTAGGAGCACGGAGCTCCAACCGTCTAAGCCACCAGGCTGACCCTTTGTCGTTAATTTTTGACAGCTTCAATACAATGTGCTATGGAGAAGGCCTGTTGGGGTTGAGGTAATTAGGTGTTCTATTTGCTTCTTGGATTTGAGGATCCAGTTCTTTCCACAAGTTTGGAAAGTTCTCGTTGACTATTGGTTTGAATATACTCTCTGTTCCTTTCTCACTTTCTTCTCCTTCTAGTATGCCCATTATTCTTATATTGCTCTTTCTGATGGAATCAGAAAGTTCTTGTAGAGTTCTTTCATTTCTTTTAAGTCTCAAGTCTCTTTCTTCTTCCATCCGTGTAATTTCCAGATTTCTATCTTCGATGTCACTGATTCTTTCCTCCATCTGGTCAACTCTACTAACTAAGCTGGCTATTTCATTCTTCATTTCTTTTATTGAGTTCTTAATCTCCAGAAATTCTATTTGTTTCTTTTTTCAAATTTCAATCTCTTTGGTAAAATGTTCATTTTATTCTTTGATTGTGTTTCTGAGTTCATTAAACTGCCTGTCTGTGTTTTCTTGCATTTTGTTGAGTTTTTTAAGAACTGTAATCTTGACTTCTCTATCATTTAAGTCACATATTTCCATGTCTTTAAGTTCATTTTCTAGAGACTTTTCATTTTCTTCCTGAGCTGTCTTGTTGCCTTGGTTATTCATGGCAATTAAAGATTTATTATTTCTCTTCCTAGACATCTATAGGAGTGGGTTCCGCAACAGGTTAATAGAAAGAGGCCTTTTGTTTTCCAGTAAGTGTTTATTCTCTCTCACACTGTAGTGTTATACTTTCTCTGCACTGTTCTGGCTTCTCACACAATGGAGAGTTACCTCACAATGGAGGAAGGCGGGCTCCTCCTTTGTAAACAGTTCGCCTGAGTCATAGGGCCCTGCCTCCATGGGGGGATGCGGAGAGCTTCTGAAGTTCTATAGCTCTTCCTGCACCAGGTTCAGAGCCTGTGTGTTTTAGCAGCTCTGTTTACTTCTGCAGGGATCTGCCCAGATAGGTGGGGACAGGGGCGGGGTGAGTTGTGAGAGGTGGCCCAGAGCAATGGTGAAGACCACCATCACAGCCGGTCCTGCTTCCATGGCTCCCTCCTTTTGCCGCAACTAGTTGGGCTTCATATCTGTGTCTGCGGACCACAGTTCTCAGAATTGCAAATATTCTGTTCTTTTGATCTGACATTGCTACTGTTCTGCTTCTAGCACCGGCCAGGTGGGGGCAGGGCGAGCTCTGGGAGGGTAGGGAGGGGGCGGCCAGTCTCAGTGCCTAAGGCTTCCGTTCTCTGCTCGGCAGTGAGGTCTTAAACCACCGTTTTCAGCCTTCTTCCCTCAGTCTTTGCTCCGAGGTCTCTGCCGTGAGCGTTGGGTTCAGCCGTGTTGAATGCTGCCCCCTCAGCCCTGTGGGCCATAAGCGGAGCCCTAGCAGTCCGAGTTCTTCCCTCTCCCGCAGCTGCGGTAGTTCCGGGATGCAGCGAGCTCGGAGCACGGAGCTAGGTCTGCGTCCTGCGCCCGCAGCTCCGTCTCCGCACTTCTCCCTTCCCTCCTCACCCATTGGCGCACTTTGCCCATCTTTAGGTGATTTCAATAGTGCGCCTCTTAGTCTTACCTGTTTGCTGCACAGGGAGTCCTTCGTGGAGTTAGAGTTGTTTAATTTGTTGTAAATTCCAGGGGAGATTTCAAGAGGCTCACCTTACGCCGCCATTTTATGATGTCATCAGCCGTTGTTTTCACTCTAGTTGTGGAGGGTGCAGCTCACTGGCTGATGTGGGAATCCAAACGGCGACCTTGGTGTCATGAGCACTGTGTTCTAACCACCAAAACAACCTGTCACCCCTCGCTTTCCCCTTTTTTACTCCTCCTGCTTGATTCAGCGACTTCTGCAGCCTGCGCTGGGATCATTAGCTTATATCCCTAAGCCTCTCCTTTTACGTCTATCTGCTTTCTCCTTGGTGCAGTCATCTATTCCTATCACTCAAATCAGTGGTTTCCAAAGTGTGGTCCCAGACAAACACTAGCAGCATCACCTGGAAACTAGACAGAAATGCAAATTCTCAGGCCCCAACCCAGACCTCAGAATCAGGTCTTCTGGGGTGTGGCCCATCAATCTGTATTTTAAGAAGCCCTTCAGTTGTTTCTGATGTAAGCTAAAACTTGAGAACCACTGGTTTAAATGATCACTTCCACATTGTTTATTCCCAAATCTTACAAGCCTTGATTTCGCACTCAGACTTCCCTCTAGTATTTCAAACTGGAATGTCCTATGGAATGTTAATATAGGAAAGAAAAGAAAAAACAAGCTCTGTGGTCAAGAGGAGTTTACATGGCATTGCAGCATTTCTTAAAATTATCTGACTATTGGGACCTATTTCCAGGAGGTTGTGGAAAACGCAACAACAAATGGATGGCTTCATGGGAAACAGTAATCAAAATGGAATTCATTATCGTCCCCTGGTAAATCATCTCTACCTCTGACAGCCTATTTCTTTCACACAGAACCAACGTTCTCCTAGATGCATAGGATTAAAATATTGGAGTTAGGACTTCTTCTTCTCTCATATCCAACCAGCCTCTGAGTTTTAAGGACTCAGTCATGATAGTGTTGAAAGGTCAGAAACCCAAGGTGATTTCTGAGGGGCAAGCAAGCTGTGGTTGTGGCTTATCAGAGTCAAGGCTCAGGAGATACCCCTTCACAGTGATGTGGAGACCAGTCCACCCACCTGAAAGGCAATTCTGGCTGGTCTCAGCAACCAGAACCGGGCAGAAGTCTGGGAGGCAGGTACATAGCTCCAGAGCTGCCCACGGAGATACAGGTGACATGGAGTCAAGGAATCAGAGATAGAAGCCCAGAACCCACGAGAACCATGAAAAGCTGAGCAGGCCTGTCCTGGAGGAGCTGCGGAAGAGGGCAAGGAACCAACCCTGGTATTGAACAAGGGAAAGAAAGACAGAACATGTTTGGAAGAGCAGGACCTGTGGTGGAGGCCTCGTTAGTGGAATGAGCAGAGATCGTGGGCTCAGCCTGACCTCAGGCAAAAGGACCTCAGCATTGGCAATGGCTGGGCTGCTCCCGCAGGGAGAGATTAAGGGGACAGAGGGGCTAAAGTGCCAGGGAGTCATTATTGGGTCACAGTCATGAGTTTCTGCTGGAACATAAGTGACTTTCGTATCAATACACCACCCAAACCCACATTTAGTATCTTTGTTTACTATCTTTGCTTCTCTTCCTTTATCCTGGGGTAAATACGGCGAAATGAAAGAAAGGGGTGGGAACAGGGAGTGTGGTAGGATGAGTATGGAAGAGGTCAGGGAGCTTTAAAAAATTATATCTGTGTCCAACCCCTAGAGATTCTGATGGCATCAGTCTAGTCTCCAGATTAATGCCTCTCAAATATTAATGGGCATTGATTTGGAAGGTTTGGAGTGGGGCCTGAAAATCTTCATTTTGAAAAGATCCCAGGTGACATAAATGCTACTGGTCTGTGGGTCACATTTTCTGTAGCAACAGTCTACAGGAGAGGTTCTCAGAGTGTGGTCCCCAGACCGTCAGAGCAGTATCACCAGGAACTTGAGAGATATGCACATTCTTGGGCCCCAGCTCAGACCCACCGAGTCAGAAACTCTGGGGGTGGATATCTGTACATGCAGATCAAGGGAAAAACCTGAGATTGAAAATCTATCCCCGGAAGTGGAAGGCAGGGAAAGACCGAAAAAAGAGGCTGGCCCCTGCAGTCTGGTGATTAACAGAGTTTATTAAGGGAGACTTACAGACAAGGCATGTCTTGGGCGGCTGCAATACAAAATGGATCCCCGCACCACGTGGCCGGCACCAGAGAACTCCACAGGGTAAAGGCGCGGATAGTCACGTGTATGAGTATGTGGATGCTACTGTACCTGACTGACTGGGTCAGGACAACCACCAGTTCCAACAGGTAGCAGGAGGCAGGAGGGGGAGGCTGACGCTGACTTATGTCAGAATGAACGGCAGTTACCATCAGACAGTCTCTGGGGGGGGGGAGGAGAGGAACCTCCACTGTGGCCCGAGTCCAGCTTTTGGGACAGACAGCGGTCATGTCATGGAACAGTCTCTCCTTCATAGTGAAGCCCAGCAACCTGGTTTAACCCACCCTCCAGGTGATCCTTATGAATGCTGAAGTTTGAGAACCGCTGCTCTAAAGAATTCACGTGGGAAATAAAAATCTGAAGGGAAAGATGTTGAGTTTCACTATAAGGACAAAATAATGAGTCACTGTGGGAGTAAGACAAAGAAAGAAAGATGAGGTTGGCTCTATTTGTGTTCTAATTATGAACAGGTACAATCATTACAGTAAAATTAAGACATTATAACCTTGAAATCTGCACACATTCGCTTATTTTATATTATTATTATGTTTTTAAGGAGGGTGCAGCTCACAGTGGCCCATACGGGGATCAAACCGGCAAACTTGGTGTTATTAGCACCATGCTCTAACCAACTGAGCTAACCGGTCACCTCCGTATTTGCTTTCTAAAAATCTTTTTTTATCCCCCATCTTCTCAAGCAGTAGAACATTTTTGGAACTAACACACTCACTGCAAAAGGGAGAGAAAAGAGATAACAAGCTGTGGCCCTTTTTGCTATGGGCATACCTGGGCCCTGGTGGGGTGCAGCTGGTACAAAAGCCGGTGGGAGTGCCTGAGGCTGGGAACTAAGGATGGAGAAAGGGATGCTCACTGCTCTGAGGCCACAATATTGCTGCGGTCTTGGCGATGGGAGGTGCTGAGTATGGTAATGTTACTGCTCCAGTGTTACCACGCTAACTCAAGGAGTGCCCTGTGCCTGGATTATGGCAAAACACTGGTCCCAACTAGCCTCCCAGGATCAAGCTCTACCCCACCCACCACGGTGGGGGTGTTTTGCACGCTCCTGATTACCCCAGTGCACTTGCCTTCCCCCTCTCATCTTTCTCCAAGGCCCTTCCTCCACACCCTTCAGCACCCCTCCCTGTGTGTGCCCCTTTTGCTTCTGTCTTACGCTTTCCCTTGTGCAGGCCGGTGGCTGAGAATGGACATCCCAGTCATCTGCTAACAGCCTCTAGCTCTGTCCATCCACTGGGGTGCAGGTCCCTGTCCCCTCCCTTGCAGCCAGCTGAGTTCACATGTTGTCTACCTGGGCAAGCGATGCCAAGGGGAATAAAAACACAGTCTGTCCTGTGGCAGCCAGATGGCTCAGTTGGTTAGAGCGCGAGCTCTCAGCAACAGGGCTGCCGGTTTGATTCCCACATGGGCCAGTGAGCTGCACCCTCCACAACTAGATTGAAGACAATGAGCTGCTGCTGAGCCGCTGGAGGGGCAGCCGATGGCTCAGTTGGTTAGAGCGCGAGCTCTCAGCAACAAGGGTAGCTGTTCAATTCCCACATGGGATGGTGGGCTGCGCCCCTACAACTAAAGATTGAAAACGGCTACTGGACTTGGAGCTGAGCTGCGCCTTCCACAACTAGATTGAAGGACAATGACTTGGAGCTGATGGGCCCTGGAGAAACACACTGTTCCCCAATATTCCCCAATCAAAAAAAAATTTAAAACATTAAAAAAACAAAAACACACAGTCCCTCCTTTAGGGAGCAAGTTACAAACTCTGGAAACCAGCCATCACCATGTAATGTGCTGAGTGTGTAATGCGCTAAGTGCTAAGTGCCATGATGCTAAGTGCCATGAAAGAGATTCCAGCCCATACTCTGTTCTCCTGGTCTGGCTGGCACTTTTTAGCCCATGTTACACAAGTGTATATTATTCTTCAAAAGGGGTGTGCTATTTTCTTAAGGAGGCAAGCAGAGTCAGCCTCTGCCACATCCTTGTAGCTTACACAGAGCAAGGGACATGCTGAGTGATTGGCCACAAACATGCCTGTGGAGCACCCTCTGGCTCGATGACAAATATTTCCATGCCTCCAGGAGAGGAAATGCTGAGAGTTGAAGGCTGCTCAGAGCTGACCAGGGTCTATGTAATATTTATAGTTCGGAATCTTTAGAAAGTTTGTTCACAATTAAAAATTGCCTCACATCTATGTTTAGGAAAAGGCTCTTTAAAGCTCTACTTAAAACACTCGACCTGTACGGAAAAGGCTCTTTAAAGCTCTACTTAAAACACTCGACCTGTACAATCACTATCACTTATATATAAAAGGCTTCCACATTCTGGCAAATGTTACTATTACATGGGTAGAAACGGTCAGGAGAGGCCGTGTTCGAATTTCAAACATCATTAACATGCTGCTTTCACGTCCCCTTGAGGACCTGGTACAAGGGACTCTTGGTACCTAGGAGGGTCTGTGCAATAGCTTCTTTGAACATTTCCTTCAGAAGTGAAAATGTCTCGTGCAGAAAAGAGGAAGAATGTCTGTATGGATGACCCTAACCTGATACTTGGCAGGTCCATCTGATGTAAGTGCTTTTATTAACCTGTGAGCTGAGTCTGTGGTTCATCTAGAAGACATAATCACATATTTCAAAGCAAAAAATGCATTAAAAAGTTGATTGATTTGGACACCCTGACATGAGCGCATTTTTCTGTGTGTTTAGTCATACACATCTAGCACTTAGCAGTTGCTTGGTAAATATTTGCCAATCGAATGAATGAAACACAAACCCTTGCCCAACGTGATGCCTCCTCACCTAACACAGCGGTTTGGCCGGCAGAAGAGAGAAGGGCTCAAAGACAACCTCGCAGGGCCATCGGCACATGTCTCAGTCCGGGTGCAGGGAGGGGTCCTAGGCCACAGAATCCGTGATATGGGCCCTTGGGGAGGAGGGAGGCCCAGGACTGAAAACCACAACCCACTGTCTCTCCCCAGGGGTCCTCGACGGCCACCTGGGGTCTTCCCAGGACTCCCCTCCCCCTCTAAAACCAGTAGTCAGTGCCAGAGAAGGACACTCTCAGTGGGGGTAGAGAACAATTTTAGATTTTAGAATAATTTTTCAAATATCTTTGCCCATGACCCACAACAGGAAAACATTTTACTTTGTGAATCAGGAAAGACACCAACCAATATACAATTGAAACGGAAGTTTCACAACACAACAGAGCCCCTGACACAATATTTTGAGTTGTGACTCTTGGGGAGGAAGTACAGTATGCAGTGTTTCCCTATCATATTGACCACAGAATCCTTTTTTCCAATAATCCTCGAACATCTGCAGAACAGTTTAGGGAACGCTGCCCCAGGTGGCTGCTCCCTGCTTCCTCCACTAGCTGGGAGAAACATTGTAGACATAGACTTCTTCACTGCTGCTCCAGGGGAGGAAAGGACCAGGGAGTTAGGACGCTTCAAACGGACTTGGAGGCATCACTGTACTTGGCTAATCAAATGACTAAGCAGCAGAGCTTTGTCAGAATGTTGAGCGACCCTTGCACAACTGAGTGAGTTGTGCCTTGCCCACCTCCAGGGGGCGCCATTCACACAGACTACGTTGAGAATGAGGCCCTAGGAAAACAGGTTTATGTTTTAAACTGTATAAAACAAAACAAAGTTACAGAGTTGATCAGAATGTCTAACACATTCTCTTTCTCCCTTGACTACATTCATTGACCGGTGTTTTTCAGTAAGAGCAGCTTCTCGGGGTGAGAATGGGTATGAATCTTAAGACTGGACTTCTTACTCAGACCAATCAGCTCCTGCTTGGGAAATCGAAGAGTCAGTTCCAAAACTACTAAAGCAGGAATGATGAGAACACAGCCCACCAAGCTGAGGTGAATACGGATATTTAAAGCTCTTTATAAATGTCACTAGTAGTCCCTGTCAGGAAGTCAAGTCCTGCCGCAGCTCCCTGCCCTCAGGCTTCGGTGCCCAGGTTCGCTTGCTACCTCCTAGTCAATGGCACTGGGATAGCCCCATGGGCCATCTCAGGGAGAAGTGGGTGGCAACACGGTTGCTTATGCACAGTAGTAGTTCTACAAAAGGGTATTGTGCCTAACTAAACTTTATGATTTGCTCTGAGCCAGGAGAGGTGGGACTCCTGAACATGGGACTCTGCCTACGAGTCCCTTCACTTGCTGCCATAAATAGGCATTAAATAATTTTTTGCATCAAAATGTCATTATCCTGGGTTCTTTGTATATGTACACAATATACATGTACATCCACAACATAAAAACAAAATACACCTTTGATCTCAGAGGCGACCATTTTTATGGCAGCATCTGCCTATGTCACTTATTGTAAAATGAGCAATTGTATTTCTAAAGACTAGGAGAATGAAGACTTGTAAAATCTCCCCAGAGCACATTTTGTGATGTGGGATTTCATGAGGCTAACACGAATGTCCCAGAGGAGGTCAATGAAAGGAAAACTAGAAAGATTGGTATATTTACTTTTCATACTTTGGTTGGGAAAAAATCATGCCGACAGAGTTGCTGGCCATCTGGCAAAATGTCAACCACTCTTTCCAATTCTTCCTAACGCATCAATTTCCTCCCCCGTTCAGTCTTTATTTCCCTGCAGACTTGTTTTCTCCGAAGTCCCAGAACTGCGGGAGTAGGTGACCGGCTGGGCCGCGCTGACGGCAGGTGTCAGCATGTTAGCGCTGGTCTCCGTAGAGCCAGCTGTCTCTCCTCCCGTGTCCCCCTCAGTGTCTCTGCTTCTGCAGAAACCTGTCTGTACCGACTGTCTGGCCCGCAGCAATTTCCAGGCAGCGGCTCTATACTTCTTAGAAATGAGGTTGTAGAGGATTGGGTTGATGGATGCACTTAGATAGAAAAGTTGCAACGCAACAATGTTAAAGTACTGAGAGAAGTACATCATCTGGGAGTCTTCCGTATTTATGTAAATGATTCTGCCAACGTGGAAAGGCAACCAGCAAACTATAAATGCCAGAACCACCACCACTGCAAAACAAGACACGGGCACCGGAATTAGTTAAAACATCTGAAAACACCCCAAGAAACCACCGGAAGTAATACAAATTAGACAAATTACTAAATTAGCAAAACAAATTAGACAAAATTTTGACCTAGAAAGTTTATCCCTGTCACAGAAAACTACCAGGCTGCAGACAGCATCGATATTTGCTTTAAAGCTGCAGATTTGGCTCATATATGTGTCATCAAGGCTGGACCTAAAGCAAAAGGACCAGCTTCTACTAACAAGCTGTTCTGTTCTGGTAAGCTTCCTTCTACACAGCCACTTAGAGGCAAGTTCTCTGCTTTCGTTGAAAAGAATTCTGCAACGGGTCTGCCCAATCTTTTGCTTTTTTGGTATGGGCATGGTTCACTTTAACCTTCAGAATAACTTACATTAAGTAAGCAAATTTTAGCTTACTGTGATCTACCCTGTCTTCTCAAAGGTGCTGTGAGAATCCACATCTGCTGCATATAACCTAGACAGGCAGTGGCTCAAGAGCCTCCAATTACCCCTCTGGATGAGCCCAGCTCTCCGATCCCAGCAGCTCTGGAAAACCATTGCGATTTACGGACCTGGGTATCCCACTCTCAGGGACATAGCTAGAGAAGGAGCCAAGGGCTGCCAGACCAGAGAATTGGTGTGCTTGTAATAGCGGTAGCGCCACTTACGCAGGACGCGGACCGTCTGCCGGTGACCCTTGTCTCGCCCCGAGGTGCCCGGGCCTCGCAACGGTCCCCTGCTCCTCCACAGCTCCCTCCCGATGAGCCCGTAGAGGACGCTGAGGCACAGGAAAGGCAGGAAGAAGTAGGCGGTGGTGACCCACAGCATAATGCGCAGCGCGCCCAGCTGCGCGGGACTCGGCCGGCACTCGCGGCTGAACAGCGCCGCGGCCGCTGCTGACTCGCGCCCCGACGGCGGGGACAGAGGTGGCGCCTGCGAGGACCAGAGGGGTGGCACTGGTGGTGGCCGGGAAGCACGGTGCGAGGGGGTGAGCTGCGTGGTGCTGTTACCGTCGAGGAGCGCGTGGATGTCGGGATCCTGCTCAACGCCCACCAGAAAGAAGAAGGGCCCCGCGGAGAGCAGCGCCACCACCCAGAGCGCAGCGATGAGCGCGCGGACGCGGCGCCGGGTGACGAGGACGCGGGCGCGGAGCGGGCGACAGATGGCGAGGTAGCGCTCCACGCTGAGCGCCGTCATGTGCAGCAGCGTGGCGTAGGTGCAGCCCTCGCCCACGTAGAGCGAGAGGCGGCAGAGCAGCGTCCCGAACACCCAGGGCCGTGAGCGCCAGAGGCGGTACAGGTCGAAGGGCAGCCCGAGCAGGATGAGCAAGTCGGACACGGCCATGCTGCCCAGGTACAAGTTGGTGGTGGTCCGCATGTCCCGGTAGCGCCCGATCAGTAGCACCGTCACCACGTTGCCGCTCACCCCGACGACGAACAGGCTCAGGCACACGGCGGTCACTGTCACCAGCGTCCCCAGGGGGAAGGGCGAGCATCGGCGCTCATCGCACGGCGGCAGCTCGGCCCACGCAGGACCCCGCGCGCCCTCCGCGCCGTCGCTGCTGTTCCAGGGGCTGCCCATGGGCGCGCCGCGCAGGCCGGACGCACTGACACGCTTGGGGTCCCTCGGCACCGCCGCGCCCCCAGTTGGGCCCGGAGACTAGCGCATGGCCCGGCTGGCGAAGCGCTTCCTTTGGCAGCCCGCATGCGGTGGGCGCGCCCAGCCTCTACCCCCGCTGCCCGAGCCCAGGCGACACTGCTTGAGCCCTGCCGCGCGGAACGCGGCTCTGCAGGGTCCGCTCCGAGGCGCTCCCCAGTGGGTGGCGCGCAGTCTCCGCCCCCGGCCACCACCCGCCCCACTCCCGCGCCCTCTGCCAGGACTGCGCTTTTCCAGAGCGCTCCCCTCTCCACCGACTGGAACACAGGGGGGCGGCCATCGCGCACCAGCCCCGCCCTGGGAAGCTCTTTCTGGACCCCAGTGAGATTGGTTACGGCACCTAGAGGAGAGCCGGCGCTTTTGTCGATCGGGTACAGAGGGGACCTTCTAAGGGACCTCAGCTGGTCCCTTAGTTCTGGAAGGCTGCCACAAAATGAAAGAGTAGGAGAGGAATTTGGGGCAGATTCTGGAGTCCCTCTCGGGTTCTAGTTGTGACTCTACAATCGAGTGATCTCGGATCAGCCCCAGCCTTGCCCATCCCAGTTCATCTCTTCTGTAAATCCACGAGTGGCGGTGGGGGGAGATGACCAGATAATTTCAACGATCTCTTATCTTTTAACTCTGAATCAATGGCCACGACCCTGTTTACTCATCTTAAAGAACAAGATGTGCTTACGTGTACATTTGAGTACTTAAACATGTGCTATGTTTGTTTCTATGTACACAATATTTTATAAACTTAAAAAGCAGAGTATTTGCCAACACCAGAAAGAGCTGAAATTCTGGCGGAAAGACTAAAACTGATGTATGAGTCATTCATTGTGGTCTTGATGACAACAGCTGTCACTGAACACTCAGGCTGTGTTTGGCTCTGTGATTTCCGTTTAATTCTCATGTCCTTCGAAGCTCATTTTACCAGTGAGCAAAGTAGGACTCTTCTTGAGATCACACAAGCAGAGAGACACAGAACTGGGGTTTGAACTAGGGTCAGCCTGATTCCAGAGCCTGCAGGCCCTGTGATCTCCCACTGCACTGCCCGGCTGCGCCCCCTCGGTCGCTCTAGCTCTGCAGTCCTCCCAAAGCACCACAGATTGCTCTGGAACTTTTCTGGAAGTTCTTTATCTCTTTGTGTGCATGGACACCTATAGCAGTTTCCCCACCCAACCTGCTGTGGTTTAAATCCTCAACTTCTTTTCCCAAAGTTCCCTTCTCCTCTCTGGAACTGAAAGCCGGCTTTGCCCTGGGGACATGCTTCTGGAGAGTCCTCTCACACGCAGGAGCCGTGGGCTTGGAGGAGGAGTACATGTCTCCTTCCTCATCATTGCTGTTCCCAGCCGCCCTAAAACCTAACCTTGAATCTAATTTCCTCAGACCCTGCCCTCTCCAGCGGCCCCATCACACCCTCATGCCCTGACGATTTGGGTGCCTTCCCCTCACTCTCTCAAGCCCTCCTCCTGATAAAATTCACACGCGCATGAATAAGTCTTGCAATGCTTCATCTCTCCTTTCTATCAGCGATCTTGTCGTCCACCCCATCTCAGGCAGCAGCTCCTGTGGAAATCCCTTACACCCCAGGAGGGACCTGGGTGCCCTCCTTCATCTCCATTTCATCCATCCCAGTTTCTGACCTTCACCACCCATCTTTCTAGCTCGTTTTCTCTAACACCTCAACGCCTGCAATCCTTCCACCACACTGGAGCCTCCAATCAGCTGCTCTTCCTCCCTTTTCCTTGACCCTCACCTGTCTCAAGCGCTCACTTTCCCAATTTAAAATCCATGAGCGAGCCTGACTGCTCCCAGGCCCACACCCTCAGTTCCTGTGCCCTTTCTCCATTGTCATACTTGTCTCCTGGATCCGAGCACAGTCACGACCTTGGCTAAGCAGAATTCTCTGCTTGCTCCACACACACTCCCAAATAACTGTTGTTTCACCTGAAATATACAACCTCTTGGGTGGTGCTTAGTTTTCCCTCGCCATCCTCATACTTACCCTAGTTCACTCACTTTCCCACCCTCCAGACCTCTCTTTTATATCTTCCTCTCTCTTCAATCCCCAACACCTCCTCCCCCATCCTTACTCTCAGCTGGTGAGCTTGCACTCTGATTCTCAGAAAGAGTAGAAGCAATTAGAAGAGAACTTCCACCTGCTCTCACCACCACGCCTACCCACCTCCCCTCAATGCCACCCCCGACACGTACAGGTGACTGGGGGGGGTGGTACTTGTCCCTAAAGTCAGCTCTGCCCTTCAGTACGTCATTCACCTCCTCAAGGACATCACCCTTGCAATTCTCTCTCTCTCTTTTCTGCGTCATCACATTTTCTCTCTCTTCCAATTGGATAAAGACGATGTTGTATGTCTCATATACAATGGAATATTACTCAGCCATAAAAACGAAATCTCACTATTTGGGACAAAATGGATGGACCTAGAGGATATTATGCGAAGTGAAATAAGTCAGACAGAGAAAGACAAATACCATATAATTTCACTTACATGTGGAATATGAAGAACAAAATAAACGAACAAACAAAACAGAAATAGACTCATACATAGATAAAGGGAACAAACTGATGATTGCCAAATGGGAGAGGGGTTGTGAAGGTGGGTGAAAAGGGGAAGGGATTACAAAGTACAAAATAGTCACAGGGATGTAAAGTACAGCATAGAGAATACAGTCAATAATGTTGCAACAACTATGTATAGTGTCAGGTGGGTACTAGACTAATTAGGGGAAATCACGTCATTAATTACATAAATATCTAACTACTATGCTGTACACCTGAAACTAATATATCATTGAATGTGAACTATAATTGAAAAATAAAATAAAATAAAATTTTTGTCCCTTTTCTGGTTCCATGTTTTCAGCAAACTCCTCAAAAGTTTTTGTCTTCACTGTCTCCACTTTTTCTCCCTGTCTTTCTCCTCCCCTAAGCAGAGAAAATGTGATTTCTTCATCTATAGCTGATCTGATCTTACCTTGAGTTCTCACCTGCTGGGTAGCAAGAGAAAAAGTCAAGTGTAGTCAAGTAAAGTGTAGTCCAGTTGGATGAATCAAACAGCCCCTCTAGGTCATGTGCAGTTCTCTGGGGTAACACACGGCTCCTCTCCTACAGCCTCCTCTCCCTTCCCTCGCTTTACCTAAGGGTGTCCAGGTGCATGGGGAGGGGAGGTCAGGTGGCTTAAGATCCTTATGAAACCAGGAGGGAGAGGGGCCCCTAGCTTCATGATGGTTCCTGGGGTGCCTGGGCTAGCATTTGCTAGACTCCAGTTTGGCATCCCCTTGCTGCCTGGCCACCAGGTGCTGTGCTCACCCTGGAGATGGGTCTGTGACTCATGAATTTCTGGTCGCTTTCTTTGACACCACTGATGCTCCCGGGAGCCCCTCACACCTTCCCCCTTGGTTCTCCTGGACTGCCACCTCCTGGTTCTTTTTCCTTCCCCCACCTCCCTGCTCTGCTCTATGGCCTGGTGGTCGCCAGACTCTGCTGAAGCCTCCCTCCGTCCCTCCTTTCCCCACCCGCCACGGCTCTGAGAAAGGCTGACTGGCTGTCAGTTAGCCTGTGCCACACCAGCTCGCCATGCCAACCACGGACCCTGTCCGACTGTTCCGTGTTGCTCACCCTCCTTTCAGACCTCCCATGTCTGTTGTACTCACTCCACACAGCTTGTTACCAACTGACCTACTGTTTGATTTGCTTTGGGATTTGTTATCTGCCCCCCACCACCTCCCAACATCCTGCGCTCCGGAAGGCAAGGCTTTAATCTGTGGTGTTCCTTGCTCTTTCCCTAAAGCCTGGGCCAGTGCCTGGTACAAAGTGAGAGTTTAATAAATATTTGTTAACTCAGGGAATGAATAAAACTTCTGTTCTTTCCAATCCCCAGCAGTTGCAAACCGTACTGTGATTACAGTGGGTGCTCGGTAAGTGTTCACTGATAATCTAGCCCGAGATAGAATACTGATACGAAGAGGTGGCTTCACAGCAGGCTTTTTCTACAACATGGGTACATGGCAGCTCAAGTGTGACTGGGCCCGTAGGACAGATCTGAGCCCTCGTTATCATGGCTTGGCATTCCATGTTTTAGGAAGAAATGGGACCCGATATCTGGAGAATGACTAAATCTGCTTTCTGCTTTGTATTTCTTAGGTCATCCACCAGCTTACTGACTTCATACTTCATCTGAGGAGAGCAAGAGGACATTCTCAGTACACCAAGTATGTGGACACCGCTTTCCTCTACCCTGTGGATACCGCTCCACCTGGTACCTGTGTGGGGCGAGTGTGAGTCTCGATGTGGCCCAGCCATGGCTCTGTTCCCTTGGAAGCACGAGGTTGGTGTCATCCTTAGGCCCTTGGCCCCTGGCTGGAGGCCTCACTGGTTGGCTTTGGACAGGCTGGGATGTCCTGAATAAAAACAAAGCTAATGGGTGCTGTGTGCAAGGTGCTCTTCCAAGTATTAGGCTGGTGCAAAAGTAATTGCGGTTTTTGCAATTATTTTTAACCTCTTAAACCGCAATAACTTAACCTCTTAAACCGCAATAACTTTTGCACCAACCTAACACTTGCATAGGTTAACTTTAATCTTCAACAGCATTACATCCATTTTATAGATGAGAACACCAAAGTACAGAGAAGCGATCTCAGGCCACGTGACCAGTAAGTGGAACTGTTGTCTGCTTCCCAAGTCTGTGGGCACATCCTCTGTGCTGCGTGGCCTCTTGCTTTATAGACCACAGGACTACTAACTAGGAGTGGTTGGTGTGACCGGATTCTGCTGGGAGGCTTCCACTTTTATTCCAGAAATCAGGTTTTGTGGACAAATGGAAGGATATGGAAAGTTTTAAGGAGTGTTAGGCTACATCTATAACTTGCAAGGTACCTGCTGAAACTTATACAAACTCCATAGGTTTTACACTCTTCTCTCCACAGAAGAGCAGCGTGTGGGGCAGAGGTTGAAAAGGGTATGTGTACAGTAACTGATCACACATTTCATAACACTTTGAGCCAACCTTTTACAGTTGGGCAATTTCACATAGAGTTGCAGATTTTCAGCTTGTCTTGCAAAATGGGAAGATCTGGCAGCTGTGGGCCCACATTCCCTAAAGGTAGTGGCAGTCTAGGCTGAGCAGCGACCCCCACAGCCCTCCGGACTCACACGGGGATTGGGTTGGCTTCTCTTCCTCATTTGCAAGACCTGCTGGCTCCTCTAGACCTTATGTGCCAAGAAATGCATCCAATTTAATAAAATGCAGAGATGGCAAAGCTGGCCCCGAAAAGGGAAGTCCTGGCAGAGAAGACCAAGAGCCACCTCTATCTGAATTCCACCTCCAGGATCTCAGTGGGTCTCAGGCTTTGCCAGGTTTCTTCTGCACAGCAGGAAGGGACATGGCAGGGCAAATACAAGCAAGGGTGTGTGGGCTGCATAGATTCCAATTACTCTGTGACTGTTGTTTCTTTAACCATTTTCTCTTGGTCCCAGTTTCTTCTGAGAGACAGGATCACCGTGGCAGCAGTTTTCAAGGGCGTGGTGGAGAGGGAGGGAGTCCCTGTGAGGGGTGTCTGGGAAGAGGGTATAGGACTTGAAAAAAAGAAAAACGCTCTCGGAGATTCCAGTACCCCCCTATGGCCCCAGTTGACAATCCCTGCTCAGCAATGACCATCTTGGCTCCTATGATACAGTAACTCCCCCTGGGCTCAGCTTCAGCTCCTCGCACCTCTGCTGTGATGTGACATGGTTGGTGACATTTTCCACACCCATCAGCCACAGGAACACAGCTGTCTCAATGCTGCCATTTGTAGATTTAGAGCACTTCGCCACCCTCAAAGTCAAGGAGGCTGTGAGATGCAAGCCACAAGTCTCTTAGTGCTATAATTGCAAAAATCTCAACATTTCCCTGAAGATGAAAATAAAAGTAAAGAAAAACTGTAAACACTGTTTAAGATGCAATTGCTTGAACTGCAGCATCTCCTGGAAAAGCCTGTAAGTACCACCTCTGAGTAAAGGGCTTCTGCCGCCCCTCCTTCTGATTTTTAAAAAACACCATCTGCCTGCCCTGCAAACCTCAACAGAGCCCAGTCTGAATGCTTGGTGGCTATGGACACCCAATAAGAAATACTTGCATAAAGTAACAAGGAGTGATTTCTGGGCACCCCCGCACCCCATTATTCATCATCGATAGAGTTGTTATTGTTGGTTATTTTTTTACCTCGTAAGGGATCTGCCTAGATGTAAGATTCTGTCTCAGGAATTAGGCATATGACTGAAGTGAGAAGGAAGTTCATCCTTGGGGATCCCTCCATCTTCCATGTGTGGCTCAGTGTGGGGACTTCCCTCAGGGACCCTGAAGAGAGAAGGATGAAGAGTGTGGATGGGAAAGAGCTTTCAGGGGCACAGCCTGCCTCTTAGTGTGTGAACTTGGGCAAGTTGCTTAATGTCTTTGAGCCTCATACTCCTCCTCTGTGAAAAGGGGTGTGTCGTGCGGGGCGGCCTGCTGGGTCTCAGCTCCTGCTCCCCACATAAGAACGCAGGATATGGAGAGGCCAAAAAGGAACACCCACGGAGCCATAGACAGGGGACTCATATCACTATAGTCTCGCTGGCGGCTGGGTTGGAGACACAGGAAGCAGGAGCCACACGATCTGCAACCTGCCGTCTGCTTCTCTGCCAACCAACCAACCTCACTTGCTAGCTGCAATCCGCCGTGCTAACTGCAATCCGCTCTTGCTAGTTCAGCCACCATCTTCTTGCTAGCCCCCATTTTCTGCTAGCATAGCCACAGCAGTTATATTAGTGGCCAATGGCTCACTGGTTACAGCTGACAGCCAACTAGCCACAGCTGATGGCCATCCAATCACAGTTGATGGCCATTTACTACCTGAGCCAGCACCTTTCCACGTGAGGCCGAGAGCCTGGAAACTGCACTCTTGGCTCTGTCCCCACAGGGTGCTAATACCGGGACCCCCTTCGCTGAGCTGTTCCATCGAGTAAACATAAAGTCCTCAGCTCAGTGCCTGGCACATAGAGAACTTTCTATAACTATTAGTTCTTATTCATCATTATAATAAAAGGAAGAGGCTATCCCTGGATCCAAACTGGTTTTTCCTTCTATCAAATCTTATGCTTTCTGGTCCCCATGCCTTCGCCCCTGCTCTTAGTTCTCTTTCCAACTTAGTTCTCTTTCCAAAAGTTGGACCTGTCAAAAGTCCAACCCACTTGTCCTTCATAGGCACCCCAAACGTCACCCTTTCCAGGCCAAGTTTTCCAAGCCCCTTAATGGGATTTGACTGGTGTCCGGTGCTCCCAGAGTCCTGTTACCTATCTGACCCCTGACATACTGGGCTGAGGTACAGTTGAGCAGACTTCCCTCTCACCTTCACTTCACTAGAAAGCGGCCCCTGTGCTGTGGCCTCTCGTACCTGTGCGCGTGGCTGGGGCCGTGTCTGCAGGTGGGCCATGTGGTCAGCACGGAGGACAGGTGAGGTTCTGCTGCCTGAACCAACAGCCTCCAGAGGCCAGCGGCTAACACCTCGCGTTCATTTCTTGCTCCCCTGGACTCTGTCTCGAGTCTGGGGGATGGTCCAGAGCAGTTATCTCCATTTGCTGGCTCACTGTTCTAGAATGTGCTAGGCTGTTTTGATCACGTGGCATCTCCGTTAAGAGCGGATGCTCCCCTGAACTCTAAGGTAGGGGAAGAGAGAAAATGGAGGCCACCTCTTAAATGCTTCCACCTGAAAGTAACTGTGCCAGCTTTAAGCCATTGTCTCTGGCTCCAAACCCACCCCTTGGATTCTGCAAACTACTCATCTCCTTTGCCCACTGGCTCCCTGTTAGGCTTGTCAATGGGGGTGCTGGAGGGCAGCGGGAGGGGAGAAAGCATTTGCTTTTCCTATGTGTTCTTCTTCCTTTCAGAGTCATCCCACCATGGCCCTGTACTCTCCCAGCAGCACTGGTTCCGGTCTCCGGTGTCTTTGTGCACAAACAGAAGCCCCACAAGCAGCAGGCAGCAGCCGCTCCACACAGGTCTGACTCCCAGCTCCTGGGGCTCCTCCTCTAACAGCGTTGGCTCTGATACCCTCAACATCTTTTGCTCCCAACACAAAGGGTAGCAGTTTTTCCCTGCAGTTATTACCTCTGTGTCACCTCAGTGTCACCGGCTTGCTTTTTCAGCCCCCTAACACTTGTTAAAACAATGCCCAATGTTGAGTGACCTCTGTTAAATACCTAGTGTGGCATCTGTTTTCCTGACTGAGCCCTAACGAATACAGGGACAAACATCTTTTCTGCTCACATTTCATTGACCAGAAGTCATCTGGCCTCTTCCAACTCAGCAGCATAGGGGTGGGGTTGGTGGGGAGTGCCCTGAAGGAGGAGAACCACTCTTTGGCAAAGGTCTTCATATTTTGGAATTCGAACAATGTCTTCCAGCAACTATTGCTGCACAACAGAATTTCCAACGCTTTCGTGGCTTAAGGCAACCATTTTATTATGCTCATTAATTTTGTGGGTCAGGAATTCAGGGATGGCTTGTCTCTGCTCCACGATGTCTGGGGAGAAGCTCGACAGTGGCTCCACAGCTGGGGGCTGGCATCATCTGAAGGCTCATGCACTCACCTGTCTGGTGCCTGGACCCAGGAGACTCAAAAACTAGGACACCTGACCAGAGTGCCTGCACTATTCTGCACTTTGCTTTTTTTTTTTTTTTAATTTTATTGGGAGAATATTGGGGACTGGTGTGTTCCCCAGGGCCCATCAGCTTCAATCTAGTTGTTAGGGCACAGCTCAACTCCAAGTCCAGTCACCGTTTTCAATCTTATTTGCAGGGGGCGCAGCCCACCATCCCATGTGGGAATTGAACCGGCAACCTTGTTGCTGAGAGCTCGCACTCTAACCAACTGAGCCATCCGGCCGCCCCTCCGGAAGCTCAGCAGCAACTCGTTGTCTTCAATCTAGTTGTGGAGGGCATAGCTCACTGGCCTACGTGGGAATCGAACCGGCAGCCCTGTTGTTCAGAGCTTGCGCTCCAACCAACTGAGCCATCCGGCTGCCCCTGCACTTTGCTTTTTAACTTAATAAATTTTGGTATTTCATCCAGATCTGTAAATACCAGGTCTGACAAGTTCGCAAACTTGTTGCAATGATGTTGCTAACCTTTTTTTTGATACCAGAAGGATTATTCATTATGAACTTGTGCCAATTGGACAAACAGTTAACCAAGTTTACTATTTGGAAGTGCTGAAAAGGCTGCATGAAAAAGTTAGACGACCTGACCTTTTCTCCAACAATTCATGGCTCTTGCATCATGACAATGCACCAGCTCTCTCTGTGAGAGAGTTTTTAGCCAGTAAACAAATAACGTATTGGAACACCCTCCCTACTCATCTGATCTGGCCTACAATTTCTTTCTTTACCCAAAGATAAAGGAAATATTGAAAGGAGGACATTTTGATGACGTTCAGGACATCAAGGGTAATGTGAAGACAGCTCTGATGGCCATTCCAGCGAGTTCCAAAATTGCTTTGAAAGGTGGACTAGGCACTGGCATAGATGCATAGCTTCCCAAGGGGAGTACATCGAAGGTGACTGTAGTGATATTCAGCAATGAGGTATGTAGCACTTTTTCTAGGAGTTTGAGAACTTGTCTGACCTTGCGTAGAAGGCTACCATATTCTTTTTTCTACAGCTGCATAGTATTCCATTGCATTAGGTGTGTAATTAATTTTACTAGTTTCCCACTGTTACTCATTTAGGTAATTTTCAGTCTTTTGCTGTTACAAACAGGTTTGCTATGAATAGTGTTGTCCATTGTGGCACAAGTGCGGGAATACTAGATCAGTAGGGTAAATATTTGTCAATGGACTTTCCTGATCAGAGTGTATGCAATGAGTAATTTCATAGGGATTGTACAGCTTAAACTCCACAGCAGTGCAGCTTTTTTCTTTACCAACATAGTGCGTAACCAAAGTTTTGCATTTTTGCCAATGACTGTGAAAAATTTTTTCCGTGTTTTATTTTGCATTTCTCTTATCATGTGTGAGATTGAGCATCTTGTCATGTTTGAGTACTTTGTAGTTCCTTTGAAATGCCAGTATCCTTTGCCTGTTTTTATATTGGGTGGTCGGTCATTTTGTCTCATTTCAGAACTCATTACATTTTCCTGTATTAGAGATTAGATTAGCCCTTTTCTGATATGAGTTGAAAGTATTTTTTTCCTGTGTGCTATTTTTTAATTAAAGCAGCTTTTATTTTTATGGCATTAAAATGATCTTGCCTTTTGTGGTTTCTGTATTTTGAGGCACGATCTGAATAGTCACTACCACTCTAAGATTAAGTTCTCCCACATCTTCTAGTCTTAGTTTCATTGTTTACATTTAAATGTTTAATTCATTTGGAATTTATCCTGGTGTAAGGTGTGTGTGATATGGGTCCAAGTTTAATTTTTACATGGTTACCCAGTTGTCCCAACGTCGTTTACTGAATTGTTCATTCTTACTCCACTGATCTGAGGTGCCAGCTTTATAAGATGTCACCATACACATGGGATCCTCTTGCAGAGAATCTGTTCATGATGATGATAAGGTATCTGTGTTGGGAACCAACCCCTGGAATGCTCAAACACAATGCATTTCCTATTTCCAATCTATGGGGGAAAAAAAGGTGACGTGTTAACACTGTAAATCAGTATCATATTCATCTCAAGGCTGATCTCATACGTAGTTGCTTCTGTGGACTGATGCTCCTACATCCAAAATCTCTCTTCCCCAGCCTAACATTTTAAATTTTATTGTGGTACCTGCAGTTGTGGCAATTAGAGAGCTACTTGGGTTTTAAAAAGCAACGGATCCCTGGATGAGGTCTGTGAAAAGGAAATTTTCACAGGGCAAGGAGTGAGAGGGAATGTTGAGCTCTCTAGGTGGAGGGCAGACCAGGGGGGTGATGGCAGTGCCAGTAACAGGAAGGTTCTGGCGGTGGGAGAAGGAAGGTGCTAGGAGAAGGTGAAGAATACAGGAAAAGTGAGGAGAGGTCAGAGATTTTCTTTCCAATGGAAGTTTACCTCAGACCCATCCTTATGTATGTAAAGGAAGCCAGATATCAAATGAATTGTACAAAATCAAGTCACTAGCATAAAACTTCTAATTTCATTATCTAGTCTACTGGTCTTTATCTTTTTGAATATGCGTGCTCCCATGCTGAAGATTTAAATAATGTTGGGAAAATTGTTGCAAGCCCATTGCAAGAGGGGAGACCTTAACATTTTCTAAAAGAGGCAGGAAATAATGAATGCATATGAACACAATAAACATATCTCAAAAAAGAATGATACAACTTTTATTTTCCATGGATTTTAAAGATACTTTTACTACATATTTTATGTATTTTTATGAGATTATATTTTTTCATTTGTATGAAGTTCAACCTTATACAATTTTAAGGTGATATGTTTGGTAGTGTATCTATAATCTTTAAAAAGTTTAGAGTTTTTGGAATGTACAGTATATGAGGTAAAATCAAGATTACATTAAAAATTGTTTTCTCTTCTGCACTAATTTTGCAGTGAGGTTCAAATGGCAAGTACACTATTAAATGACATTTACTATCAAAAATAGGAGTTCATTTGAGTTACTATGAAAAACATAAGCCACCGTAACTGCCACAGTGGCACATTTACCATTTTAGACATTCAACTATATAGAAATCTCTGGGCTATTACACTCAAACTCATTTGTACTGCCAAATGTGGCACTTTTAAGAAGTTTCTAGAAAACAATCGCAATCATTTGTTTTTGGGGAAAGTTATCAGCCTATATATAAGAGATTAAATTTAAATAAAATGTAAACATACAGTATATTATAGTGACAGATCATTCTTACCACTTGGAAAGGCCAAGTTTATCCGTTTCTTTTTTGAACAAAGGTTAATGTTTTTTCTACAGCACAGATCATTTGACACAAAACAATTACAACACATGCCCATTCTAATATAAGAAAAATTCTTCAGAGATCTTCAAAGCACAAAACGTATGTCCTTTATCAAAAACTGACAGAAGTGCTTAGTAATCACTAAACTGCTAACCTCAGCAACTAAAAATTAGTGATTCGCTATCCTGAAATTCAAATAATAAATTAAAAAGGCTAGTTACAAATGTTTTACAGATAACAGATGTGATAAAACAAGAATTTTAGATAGTTTCATTACAAAGTGTATTATTACTGGCAGTCATTGACATCTATGGAAGATGTACAATGTGACACTTGACGAAATACAATCTGATCATCCAATAACTCACAAATGCAAGCTCACAAAACATTAATGAATTATGTAATTGCAAAGTGCTCTAATGCAACATTAACCACATGCAATCAACAATTTGGAAGTATCCAAACAGACATTACATTAAACATTAGTTTTTCAAGATAGAAAGCAGCTTGAAGTTTACTGGTGCAAATTAATTTTGTCTTTGAATTTGGTGTCCCAAACAAAAAGGTTAGGTTTGATTATGGATTCTGATGATGATGGCAGTAGTTACAGGAGAAGCAGCAAAACTTATGGGAGTTCTTCAAAATTAGCCTATACCAGATGGATGGAGCAAGTGTGTATGTGTGTGCGTGTCTATATATATTTCTACACTTGGTATGTATAGTTTATATGTATGCCACACATGTATGTGCAGGTTTTTATACACATACATAAATAGTTCAAAGGTTCACAAAACTAAATTATATAGGTTTGAAATTCAGAGTTGATTATGATTACTTTAAAAAAGTAACTATCTAAAAGCTCTCTGTTCTTTTCCACGTTCTCAAGACCTGAAGATGTGCCTGTTGAGTAAACATTAAAATATTTAGGCCAAGTAAACTGTCTGTGCTTTCTTTAAGTGACTTATCTGTGAATTCATGAATATATAGTTTAATGAAGAACTCCACATTTATCAAACAAGAAAGTTTTTTTTATGCATATTCTTTCATCCAGTTTTTGTTTGCTAAGCCCCTCCAGTTATTCATCATAATCTCACTTACCAAATAATTAAGACAAATGAGGAGGTAGAAATATAGCACTAGATTGCTTTCACAGCATCAGACTTTAACATTTTTACATAGCATGTTAGTCTAAATTTTAATCATTCTGAATCATTTTACTAGGTAAAATCTTTAAAACAAACAGATCAGGTTGTCACTGTTACACTCATGCTGACTGGTCAAAATATCAATTATACATTGTTACCTCTTAGAAAGTTGTTTGACAAGAAGGCATGAAAAAAAAAAAAAAAAGAAGAGAGAGAGAGAGAGAGAGAGAGAGAGAGAGAGAGAGAAGGAGAAAGAGAGAGAAGAAATTAAGAAAAAGCCCCAACCAAACAAAACCCCCCAAATTGCTATTTCTGTGGCTTGCATTCTAATAAGGTGCCAGCCTCTACCTAACAATATAAGCACTGAAAATGGCAAAAATGATGTACTCTAGTCTCAATGCCAGTGCTAAATGCCACTGTTTTTGTAAAAGCAATACAGAAATAATTTTAGTACATGACAAAATAAAATGTAATACAGTATTAAAAATAAAGTTATATTTTCACTTGATTACAAAGTACTGAATGATAAAGGCGATTAAAATGGAAAAGAAAGCAAACAGCACAAGGATGACGGCTGCGCACTGCTCGTCGCTCAGCGCCCGCCGGGTCCTCGTGCTTCCCTCAGTGTCTCTGTGGGCACTGGCCGCTGGCTCAGTCCTCTGAGAGATGAAGAGCACGGTTGTGCTGTAGGGACCGACCAGGTCCTGATGCCCCACGGGGTCTTGGCACTGGCGAATGGCACACACGCGGAAACGATATTCACAGTTCAGCTGAAGGCTTGAATACCGGAATGAAGAGTCGGGGCCTTTGTAAATCTGTTTAAAAAAAATTTGTGTGGAAGCTGGGTAGAAAATCTGGTTAGTTTCAAAACTGGCTAGTTGTAGAATTATTTTTTGACCTGGAAGTTAGTGAGTGCCACTACTTTTAAGTGGCGTTAAAAAAAAAAAACCTATCCATTAAAGGACTTACCTGTCTGCTGCGTTAAGGGCAGGAGAAACTGGAAAAGTGAGGATGTGAGATCTACCCTACCCTCATAGTAGCTAGAGAACAAGCTAGAGAAAAGCACCATCAACCCACAGGCATTTCCCTGGTTTCCTCAAATGTAAGAAGTCAATCTTTTGTGAAATCATTTCATGAAAGGAGGAAGAGTGTCTAATCTTGCTGCCCCATTGTATCTTTTCAAACATATCTGTTAAATGAAATAATTAACGAATAAGAGGAGCTTTCTATAGCTGTCTATGGCAAACCATTATATAAACTTGAAAGAGATCACTTAGAATCACAGAATTGGATATTAAAAGCCAACTCCTCTGCCTATTCCCAAGAAGGAAGATAACAAGCATGGAACTCCATAGATTTTCAAGAGTGTGCTAGTGATTCAGAGAATATGTACTGGAATCGGTCACCCTGGGTCCACGCCCTGCTCTACCACTCTACACTCCATGTGATCTTAGAATAATTACCTCGGTGTAATAAACATCAGAATAATTACCTTGTATGGGAATTATGAGAATGAAATAAACTAAGACTTGTAAAGTCCTTAGCACAGCCCAGCATATAGTGAGCGCTCAAAACACGAGGCTATCATTCCCACTGATGGGTCCCTCCCTGATTCTGTACACGGGAAACCAAGGCTCCCAGTGACTTCCCTGCTGAGCTCTCCCAGCTGGCTGGTGGGCCGTGATTCAGGTTAACGAGGACCTGGGGTGGCATTCCTTCAAGCCGTTTTAGCTGCCTCAATTGCATCTGTGTTGTAAATCTACATTTTTACATACTGGTTTGCTTCTAACGGAGTAAGGTAAGATCTCTGTCTCATTTTTGTGTCTCCAGAATCCAGCACGTAACAGGTATGTAATAAAAGGCAATTAAATTTGTGAATTACTATTTTTACTTCAAAATGTGTATCAGTGAATGCTGAGAAGATACATAAAGGAACTTTTATTGGAGGAAGTAAACCTTAAGATGAGTCTTAAAGAAAATGGTGAATATACATTAGTTCTGAGGATGCAATGAGCATTTTAGAAAGTGGGACTATAGAAATGGTTCATGTCTGGGAGGTGGTGAAAGGACTAACTTAAGTAAATCAGAAGGTTGTATTAGAATGCAGTATGAAACAGCACATATACAACAAGGTCAATTTAGTAAAAGTAAAAAATATGTGTTTGTCTTACGGATATAGTGGCTGATATTTATTTTTGTCTTTAAATTTTTCTTTACTTTCCATTTGACTCCAAATGAGCGTGGTAATATGGTTAGGAGAAAAAAACTCAACAAATGGCATGAGGGCCATAGGCGAAGAGATCTGCCAGAGAGGAATATGCTAATACACTAGTTGGAAATTTAGGTTTAATTCCACAGGGGCCAGCTCAGGGGTGTGATATTTAAAAAGTGATCAAGGATTCCGAATCATAAGGCTGAGTGAGGGAGTGAGGGAGCTGGGCAGGACAGGGCTGCTTCCTGTATAAAAAAGCACACGGTTATGAAGCTTTAGTCCTGTTTTTATGGATCATTTTTAGAAATGACTTTTATTTGAGTAAGAGTTAACAGCTACCCCTTCTCCCCCCATTCTTCTGAGAGTTTAAAGCTTGGGGACCAAAATGATGTTGGTGCTCATGACACTGAGGAAATAAGGGAAAGGTTGGAGAGGAGAGATTGGGAGGAAAAATGATGCGATGAAGTTTTCAATTTCGTGTTTTAGAAATTGGGAGGATATCTACACAGGGAGACATCTTATACGGAACTGGACATACCGGACTGAAGAAAACAGATGAACTTGCTAAAGCTCATTTAAAAAGTTTCTACATCTAAGTGAAGCTATTCAAAATAAACCTCACGCTTGAGATGAGCTAGGGTAGGTCTTAGAAAGAGAAATAAGAATTAAAATGAATAACACCATTTACGCCTCCCCCCACCCTTTTCATATTAACAAGGTAAAATTGTAATGATTTTAATAGAAAAGGGCAAGTAAAAACTAATAAATTCATAATTTTTTGGCCTGTAACTTTTGCTCAGATAGTTTAAACATATAATTAAACAAAATGAAACAAAAATAAAGCAGCCCCTTATATTTGCTATCAATCAACTATCCATTTATATGTAGAGTGTAGCATATATCAATTAATGCAAATTTATAGTTAAGAGAATGGCAGGCAAGAGATTAGTGTTTTCACTTTGCATTTTAATTGAGAAATGCAGACTAAATTTAAGCTTGTGAAGTTCGGGCATGCCTAGCTGGCCAAGTACTTTGAGCAAGTATGCAAACTGCAACAGAATTTTTATAGGGAAACCTTTAATTTACCAAGTATTTTACTAAAATAGTTTTTGTTCTTATCTTTTTAAGGACAAGTGTACGTGTTTACTATCAAAGACAACCACGTTTGAAGCTATCAGTACAGAGGAACAAATTCTGTTTAACTATTTGTACTTTCTGTGCACATCACATATCCACAATCTGATTTTACATTGAGTAATATGCACAGTACATATTACTGTAGCAGTTAGTATAAAACAATGATTTCAGCAATGCATTATTTTGAGTGTACTTATTTAAACCTTTCCTTAACATTATGCATTAGATTACAATTAAAAGTAATTATTCATTATGACATATAATAAGGCATATACTCTTAAATAATTTGGTACATATGGTCACACAATGTGATATTTCTGTAATTTATGAATATATTATTGCAAATAATTATTTTGTAGTGATAAATACATGAAGAGAACAGTAAACACCCTAATAACTGACTGTAGACACTACATAGCTTTTGTCTCTAACATTACTTCCCCTCTATTATTGCTGAGAGTTGTAAGTGAACTTGGAGCTGTCAGAGCAGTTCTTAAATTTATTGTGCACAAACACCACTTGGAATGAAAACAAAAACAAAATAGAATTGTGGGTCCCACTCACAGACATTCAAGTTCATTGGGTCTGCAGGCTACTCTGAGGAGCGCTGTCTTTGAGAATCTAAGATCAAACAGGAAGAAGTTGTACAGAATCCAACAGGCCAAGGTCCCAGCACCTATTCTTGACACTGCCGACAGTACCCTGATTTTGAATGGGGAGTCAAACTCTTCTGTACCCAGCCCATACGCTGGCCTGCCTCTTAACTCTAGAGGTTGGCTTAAGCCCTGGCAGTCACTGGTTCAGGAATAGCTTTGTAATCCAAAGCGTTCTGGTAAGTTCCCCATGGCTAAGGGCAGCACTGAAGACACAGAAACCACGTTGCTGAGGACTTCACTGAGCTGCGTCAGCCAGTCCTGAAATCTGACTACCTTCAGGCTGCTCCTGAAGAGGATTTACACTTAATTGCTTATAAACCAGTTTGAATTGATTTTCCTGGCAGCCTTAGGGAGTGCATCCTCTCAACCACAAGGTTGCCGGTTTGACTCCCGCAAGGGATGGTGGGCTGCACCCCCTGCAACTAACAACAGCAACTGGACCTGCAGCTGAGCTGCGTCCTCCGCAACTAAGACTGAAAGGACAACAACTTAAAGCTGAACGGCACCCTCCACAACTAAGATTGAAAGGACAACAACCTGACTTGGAAAAAAGTCCTGGAAGTACACACTGTTCCCCAATAAAGTCCTGTTAAAAAAAAAAAAAAAAAGAACAGCCTTAGGAACAGACTCCCAGTGGAGTTCATCTGCTTTGAAAGTGGCCTACTGTCCCCTGATATTGTCACTTCACCTTGTTATATACCATTTGAAATGCTTTTTAACTTTGGTTAAAAAGCACTTGCTTTTAAAAAAGTATATACTTCTGAGAGGATTAAAGAGCCAGCAGACACTTGACTTTTGGTAAGCAAATAGTCTTTCTTTTAAAGCCAAAGAGGTCAACTATACTGTACATATGGGAGTTATGTGTGTGAGAGAAGGAGGCAAGAGTCAGAGAAAGAGTATAATTATAGAGAATGGGGCAACTCTAGGTGAGGTGCTACATAGCAAGTTACAGAGCAGCAAGAAGGCAGCAAGGGCTGGTCAAAGCCACTGACTGATCAAAGAGAGGTAAAGAAAGGGCAGAATGCAAAGATAAATTTGTTTCCTTCGAAGTTTGGCCCAGGGTCAAAAGTGCTCGTTGCTGCCACACTCATTGGCTTCCAAACCCCCAAATTCAGCAACATTACAGGTTAAACAGGTTTTTATAGGCTAGCCTAGAAACTCAATTACCAACTTATAAATAATAATCCTCCTTCTTAAAAACATCAACAGTTCCTACTGCTACAGAATAAAGACCCACCAAGACCTGGCCTCCTCCACCACACTCTCCATTTCTGAGCCTTACTCAGGTCGCGCTTGAGAGTTCCCGGATCCCCCTGAGCTCCCCAGCTCCCCCGAAGACTCACTCAAACAACATTCCGTTTGGAAAACATTCCAAAGTCTAGCTGGAATAAATCATTCCTTTTTATAAAGTAGGTTTCATCTTTATTATGACCTGTTATTTGTTTGGCTATGTAAAATGTGTGGCTATGTGACATTTAACTTTCTTGAAATCAGAACAGTAACTTAATATATAGTCCCCGTAATTCTCCACATATTTAATGCATGTGTGGTGAATGTCAAATTTTAAGTAAAATATTAAATTCTATGAAGAATTAAAAAAAGAAATGACCTTCAAACTTTTGGACTATAACTTGCCAATAAATTGTAAAATTTTATGAACATTTAAGAAATTTAGGTGAACATATACAGGATGAAATTCTAAGAAAATCAGTTTTATAGTGTGCTTACAATGTAAAGTAAGTGAAAGTGATGATAGGGTTTAGCTTTTAAGTTAAATTAGAATCAGCATTGCTGTTTCCTGTAGTGACATGTTTATTAAAATTCATATACTACAAGTGTGGGGTCCCTATTTCCTTTAAACATGTAATACAATTACATTTTCTTTAATAGTAATTTTGCTTCCTCCTTAGAAGGAAACCTGCTTATCTGTAAATTATATTCAAATCTAATTACCATGTCAATTTGCAGATGGATTAATAAAGAAAAACGATCACATGCCAAATTCAATATGCCTCTTTGGGGCCTTTTGTAATTTCAGTTAAGAAATTACACTTCCATACTTAACAAAACTTGAAAGAAAAAATATCTATGTTGGAAAATATTTTATTATTAATAGTTATAATGGAAGACCGAAATAAAGATGAATGATTTTCTAGTGGGAAAAGAAAATACAAGATGAGATACTAAAATGAAAACAATCTAGCTTAAAATCCCTCAAAATCAACAAGGTTCACAGCAAAAAGGGAAAATCAGATGAAATGCATATAGAAATTAGGCTTTTGAGTTACATAAAAAGTTCTTTATCTTTAAAATTTCTCGGCCAGGAAGGTGAAACTTCCTCTAGGCTTCCACAATAACTGTGTCTACTGTCATATTTACAACACTGCATTATAATTATGTCTATTAATATTATCGTAAAAACCTCCTTTATGGTCTCTGTGCTGCTGCCCTTGTCCAACTCTAGCCAAAATGACCTGTGTCCGATCATGTGACAACTCTAAGTCAAAATCCTCTATTATCCTTTCTGATTTTACATGCAGTAAAAGTCACAGTATGACCTATAATGTCCTGCATGATCACCATCCCACTCATTGACCCCCTACCATGAACCATCTGACTTCATCTATACCTTTTTTCCCCTGGTTCACACTGCCCCAGCCACACTGGCCTCCTTGTTGTTCATGAAATTTAACAAGCATGCTCCTGCCTCAGGACCTTTGCACCTATTGTTTCCCCTTAACACTCTTCTCTCCATATTCATTTCCTTTGGGTCTCTGTTGAACTGTCATCTAACTGCCCTGTATGAAACAGCACTAGCTGTCCCTTCCCCCAGTACTCCCTATTCATTTTATTCAGTTTTATTTTTTTCTCCTCTGCAATTATCACTATCTAACATCTTATATATTGATGAGTTCATTGCTTTTTAGTATCTCTTCTTTTTTTTTACTAGAATGTAAGCTCTATGGAGGCAAAGACTTTTTACTCAATGTTACATCCTGATTGCCTAGTGCAGAGTTCAACAAATACTTGTCAAATGAATGAATATTCTGTTTAAGTGTAGTTCACATCCAAAAGATTTTTAATCCTGAGATACTAATCTTTGGAACACAATAAGTACCGAACAATTTTTTTTCAATTATAATTGACATACAATATTATATTAGTTTCAGGTATACAATGTAGTGATTAGACATTTATGTAACTTGTGAAATGATTACCCCGATAAGTCTAGGACCCTTCTGACGTCATAGTTATTACAGTATTAATGACTTTATTCCCTATACTGTACTTTATATTGCATGACTATTTTTATAACTGCCAATTTGTACTTCTTAATCCCTTCAGCTTTTTTACCTCCACTCCCAATTGGGTGACCATTAATTTGTTCTCTTTATCTATGAGTTGAAGAAACGTTTTTGAATTAGGAAGATAGTCAAATCTTGCATTGAAAATACATAAAAATGCTAAAGGCAAAAATATGTATCGATAGAATTGTATCTTGGTACATACCTGTTTGAATTCTGAATCTTTTCCCAGCATAGCTTGAAGACTGTAAATAACTGGATCACCTTTCATTGGCTGCAAACACTCCCATGAAATTTCACAAATGTGATCATTTATTTTTTCTATTTTGGGGGCTATAGAGAACAAAAAAAATAAGTAAAATCTGCTCTACTTGATTTTTAACTTGGAACATCACATAGACACTTGTTTTAATCAAAATCAACAAACCTTTAAATCCCAGTTCTAAATTTGAAATAAATATCAGTGAAGTTTTGAAATTTGCAGAGAAATGGTCAATGGTTCACTCTTATTACCTCCAGGGCATACAATGTACAGATGCTATAATGGCTTGATTGACAAGGTAAGCCCTATTTTCATTGGGCTAAAGAGCCAACAGAAGGGTAAAGGGAAGTTCAGAAATAATTACTATGATACTTTTAAGAGTATAACAAGAACATAAAAATTTATAATTTAATAAATTTCCTAAGATGATGAGTTGAAAAATATCCTAGTTGCTTGACCACATAATGACTTTTTCAAAGGGGTTAAAATCAGCAATATTCTAATGTTAATTAAGAGACACTAAACTAGATAAGGGAACAGAAAAATGACTTAGTGGAACTCCATCAACATTATTGGAAACACTATTCAAGAATATTTCTGTTAACTATGGATCTGCTTAACAAATGATACATTCAAGTACATCGTCCAGGACACTGTATTAGAAGTGTTTGTCATTTGTTCTCAGAGTGTGAGGAATTTTAGTTGTTTTGGCTAAATGCACAGGTACAATCTTGCTGGGGTCATTTTAAAATAACCCCTCTGAAATTAATATATATACGTGTGTGTGTGTGTGTGTGTGCGCGCGTGTAAATTTGATTTAAACATTCAAGTTAACTGAGAATTTATGTTTTGCTTAACAGACAACCTGGTTCTTTCTTTGAAATTCGAATGAATGAATGACTCAAAACAACCAAAGTTTGTTTATTAAAAACAGCAAATGACCCTATTAGAAAACCAGCCTATCTATTCAATTTAGTATTTTTATGTTAGAGTATTTAAAAAGATCAGTGACAAAAACTGGTACTTGTCTGAGTATCAATGTGCCAGATAAAACAGCTTTTATTATTGAGTGAAACTACCAGTAGGTGAGTTTGCATATAAAATTTCTTTCTTACAATTTAAATGTTGGACATATACTGGATGATAAATTTTAATAACAGTACATAAAGCACTTTATGCAAATGCATTTAAAATTAACTTGTTATTAAAGAAAATAACTTGAGGATGTATAACATACCTTTCAAGGCAGCTGGGACAGACTTTGGAGTAGTGAAAATATATTCTTGGGAGAGAGGACCTTCCCCTGCTTCATTACAAGCTTGAATACAGAATTTATAGGATGTTGACTCATTAAGTCTTTGTACTTTGTATGTATGACATGGACCTCTGTACAAGGATACAAACCTAAAATGGAAATGATTCATTTAAAATAATCCTTGACGTCCGTATGTTTAAAAACTATTAAAAAAGTACAGTTGGGACATTATTTAGGAATAATAAAGTACTCCTACAATTTAGTCCAAATAAATATGTGTTTTTTCTCAGATGATGAAAATCACAGAATTGGTAAATATCCCAATTTGACATGGTTTTCTGAAAATTTACTGCTAAATTTCATATCCAACCATGGTAACTTTTTCAGGTTTCTGACTGCTGTGTTTTAATGTACATATTTTTAAAGATATTTAGAACCCCACAATTTCCATTATAAATTATTTCTAACTGGAGTCACAGGCATATACTTTGTCACATAAAAATGGGAATTCTCAATTCCCAGGCATAATTTTAGATGATTTGGTGATGTTTTGTAGAGATTTACATAGCAGTATGATAGAATATATAATTTCCCATAAATTATCCACTAGAACTGTTAGATGGGAAATTTAACATCATATATGTTACCCATAAGTTGAATGTTCCCCAATATTTTTGATGGGCTGTTTTTTAAATTTTTTAAAAAATTTAATTGAAAAGAAACTGGGAAATGAATGAGTACTCATATAGTTCTAATAGTCTGAAAACTATAGTCAGGTTAAAAACGAAATATTTAATGACCTCAAGTAAGAGTATTTCCAAGAAGCAATAATTGGATAAGCCTTTTTAATCTCCAAAATGTTTTTTTATTTTTTGGGGGGTTTCTTTCAATGATAGGAAAAAAACTAGTGGCAAAACCACTGTTGAAAAAAGCTAAACAGTGACAAAACCTGTGGTCAGGGAACAGATGAAGTAACCTTGTGGCAGCAAGTGTAAATAGTTGTGAAAAATCATTGGAAAATAACTAAATTATTTATTATTAAATTATTTATTAAATTTATATAGTAAATTTAGTAAATTATAGTAGATTCAGTGTCATAAAATTTTTAAATTTATTTTCCATAGCCAAAGGCCACTAACCATACTCATAGCCTATAACAATTCTCTAGTTTCTAGCTAAATATTAAGTTTGAAGTTCTATAATAGAATACAGAATATAGACTATAATATAATCTATATTTAATAGAATCTTTATTACTCTATTATCTTTCAACCAAAGACTTATTTAGATCTGTTTTTTGTAAACCTTCTTATACTACCCCAAATGTATATGCTGGAAATGGGATGAAAATAACTTAAAAAATTAATTCACTGAACAGTAACAACATATATTAAAGATAAATGGCTATACCAAAAACCTGTGGCAAGACAAAGAACCTCCTTCTAGACGTAAGGATACAAAGAGTACATAAAATTTTGCAGAACAGAGGCTAACATTCACAGAGGCACAGATTTCAGGAAATGACCAATACTGTCAGTTCTGTGTAATGCTCTTACTGGTGATAAAGTATTTTTAATTCCATGTGTCATTTTAAATGTGTAAGTATTTCCAATAGAGGGTACTAAATACTTGGTTAAGATACAAACCCAACACAAAAAGCAAAGTAACCGCGGGAAAAACTGTTAACTAGTACTCGGAATCTATCAGATACACAAATTATTTCTAATAAACTGAAAAGTAGAAACGTAAAATTCTAATTCTTAAAATATTAGAAGAGTAACAGCTGTGGCGGGTACATGGCATTGTTTATGTGGGATAACAGTCCCAGATTGATATTTGAATAATGTATATTATAAATATTTTGAATAACATTGTAATTCAAATTCATGATTTAGTGGGGGTAATATACAGTATGAATGTAATGAAAATGTAAAGGATGGCAGCACAGGGAAGAACCTGAGCAGCAAGGGGACTGGATAACTAATCAGAGTCTGACAGATCTGACAATGAGGAACTGCCAGATTCATTTAGTGTGCAGGCCCTGACAGGGGTGTGGAGGAGAGTAAGACATAATCCCTGTCCTCAAGAATCTCAGAGGCCTTAAATCATTCAATCATTTACCGTAAAAATTGCCTCTTGCTGGAAGTAAGCACTAGAAAGCTAGCAAAGACTGTGTTTCTTTTACTAGAATGAAGAGAGTAAATGGGTTACAGAAGAGAGACAAAGAATAGCCCACTTAATTTTTTTCTCTTTTGGCATCCCACCCACCAGTTAAAAACAGGAAATCTTCATTATGTCTCTGATGTTTCAAAAATGGCACACTTAAAAATTATTTCTTAGAATTCTAACTCTATTTTTGAAAATTTATTTTATTTACTTCTATTGTTTATAAAAATTCACATGCTTAAGACCTAAGAAACTACACAAAGAAGCAATTAAAAACATCTACCTTCCATTCTTATCCTCCATCTGAAGATGGTACTGAACAGAATCTGTTGACAATGTCTTTGGGGTTCCTTCTCCCCATTTCAGCTTAAGGTTCTGGTGGCTGAAGGCAACACATTCCAGACGAGGTGGATCAGGAGGGAGGGGCTTGGTTTTTAATTTTATCATGTGGCTGAAAGGACCAGCTCCAAGGCTATTCAAGGCTTGAATTCGTATTCTTAGTGTCACATTAAAAATAAAAATAGAATGTTAGTTTATGATTATTCTATTTAAAGTGTCTCTGGTCTAGGCAAAAATTAACATAGTTTTTATAGTGTACCTGTATGTTGTATCTGGTTGTAAATTGTCTATAATATAGCTTGTAACTTTTCCTACTGTCAAGGGCTGTTTATCTCCAAAGTCTATGCTATAGGCAAGGATTTCTGAACCGTGGTCACAAGGCTTTTCCCAGCTTACTGCAAGGCATGTAGAAGGTGAATAATGGGGATTTTCGATATCATCATCACTTATTTCTTGAAGACAAGTCACAACAGCAGGAACTGATGGTGGAGTCGCACAGGCTACTACTTCACTGAAAGGGCCTGCACCCACAATACTCAGAGCCTACAAATTAACAGAGCCCATAATTAACAAAGACATGACCATCAAAATGCCCCCAAAACCCCGGATAGAGTAAGTGACAAGGCCCTGATTGCCTTACCTGGACTCGGCAATAATAGGTAGTTGCTGGTGAAAGTCCTTTTAATTCATAACTGAGACCAGGCCCACAATAACATATCTGCATGCTTCCTTCAACTCCTCCCCACTCTAATCGATATTCAGTGACATCAGTTCCATTACTCAAAGGGACCTTTAAATTAAGAAACGGATAAAGGTCTTAAATTTTGACATTGATTAAATAGCTTCTGGGTAAAAATGTTCTTTACCTGAGCATATAAAAAACTGGATTGCTTTTGAATTTGAAAAAGTGTTTAAGCAGAACTAAGACTTCAATATTGTACTTTTATTCATTAAGGCCTCCTGAATTTAAGATTGGTTAAAAAAAAAAAACTTTGTTTTCAATTAGAAGTAGAAATATGACTGAATTACTTTAGAAAGAGTATTTTAAGGTAAATAAACTTCTAAATAATGCTATTTAGTAATATAAAATGTTTAATCATACAAGGACATTTTCTTTGTTAAATTTCAAAGGAAACCAAAAATGTAATCATCATTACTAATGATTACTATGCACAATACACTGTAGATAATAAATATGAGAAACACTATTATACTAATTACTATGAATGTTTGTTCTAAATGTTAGTTAAGCTCGCCAATGCCTAAATACCTCAGTTCTGAGACAAAGCCTTTGATAAAATACAAAGCACATCATGAACAAGAATCTAAGTACTTGTCATGAAATTATACCTTACTTAAATGCTTCAAGGAGAAAAAAGAGCTCATTTTTCACCATGTGAATTTAACTAGACTTACTCTTTGTATAACTTAGGAGACAATACGAATAGTACCTTTATTCTTTTATGCAAATTATTCTAATAGCTTAGAAAGTAAATACAAGTCAGTGGAAATCACAGTACCTCCCAATTCACTTGAGCACAAGTTGCAGATCTGCATGTCACTTGAGGGGGCTTGCACTGATCTGGTGGTCCAGGGGCTGTAGTAATATCACATTTTTCTGAAAATGGTCCAAACTAGAAAAACAAATTTAAACAGGGCTTTCATTTTTCACCTACTGATTGCTTTGCATAGCTCTCCATAAAAATTCACAAATAATTAAGTGTATCATTTCTCTCCTTTAAGACTAATTGGTCATAATATAATTCTAAAAGTTCACAGAAAGTAAAAAGATTTAATCATCACGGAAGTGAACATGTGTGGTATTTTTAATAAAGTTTCATTTACTGTACTTTCTTTTCTTGTCCCTTATTTCTTCATGAACTGGTTTTCATAAGAAGGGTGGGACATTAGGGAATTAGGTGGATGGAACCAATCAGAAGAAATTATGTGAGGAAAGCACAGGAGATGGTAGGCATAAATTGTATCTTCAAATTTAGAATAACTTTAGAAAGGTCCAGAATGTATGTTCTCTAGAAATACAGAAAGCAAGTATTCACGTAAGATAATTTAGATAAATTATCAGGAACCTGGAAACACAGATTAAGGATAGTAGTATGAAAGATGCTATCACAATGTATTTAGAGCCCTCTAGGGCTGACAAGATGATGACTTCAGATAGGAAGGGATGACTTATGTAAGAACTGCCAAACAGCATATAAATTTGACATATAAGAAATTTAAAAATAAGTTTACAGATACAAATATTGAATGCAGTTGGAGGATGTAAAATATAGTACAGTTCACTAAAATTTGAAATAATGGGGAGGGAAGAAGCTTAGTTTAATTTTGTGAAATTTTAATTTATAGTTTAAAGAAATAGTGTTACTCAGTTGAGGTTAAGAAGTTACTGCTTTGACCTTAGATGCTTTGATCTTAGAGAACCTGCTTTAATGCAGAGAGATGAGAGATGTCATAGGGGAGTGGAAAGGGCTCCGGCTCTGAAGTCTGACAAACCTCAACCTGAGGCTTATTATCACTTCTTAGCTTGTGTGACTGTGGGCAAAGTATTTAGTTTTTCTTAGCCCCAGCTTTCCTCAGTTGTAAAATGGGGTATCACCTATTTTGTCCATTTTATGGAGTTGCACTCATATTTAGATAATATTAAAAAAATCCACACAAAACGAGAAATGCTTAAAATGTAAAGTGTTTCTCCTTAGGCAAAAAATGAATCACAATTAGTTGCCAACTCAATGCTGCATACAATCAGCCTCAAAAAAACAAGTATTTCATCGTATGATCTTGTTTCTACTCTTAAATTTACTAAGTAAACCCTATTAGCACCACCTGAAAGGCAAACTTTAGCCCAGATCAAGTCCAAAGTGTCACGAATTCTAAGTGGGATTTGAAAAATACCGAGATTCTATAACAATTAAGTTATGGTATATACTGACCTTGCTCTTATTTATCAATATAGGGTTATTAAAAATTGTAAAATATGGAATCACATGTTGAAAGCCAAACAGCCACATAAAGGGTACATTTATGTATGTTCCATGAAACACCACTAGGATTACAATTCAGTCAGCACGGTCTCCCTACCCCCATTTTGTTAGCTGCGCGCAGTCTGAAGCTGTAAGTCTTTCCAGGAAGAAGGTTGTTCACTGTACATTCTACTTCAGAACCTTGGTAAACTTCTCTGGGTTCATCTTTTTCTACAGGAGACATTTCCACACCATAGCAGGAAATCGGTGATCCACCATCGACCAGAGGGGGTCCTAAAGGTGGAAAGATTTATGCAACTTAACAAGGGGAATATATTTAGTAGTAACTTAATTATAATTTATTACCAAAAGGGAAATTACCCCATCGTAATTGTATTTCTTTTGCTTTGGGTCTACCCTGTAATCTGGGAGGGAGACATGGGCCAGGAGGCACAGCTGGAGTCTGCACAAGTAAAGTTTCAGATACCTGCCAAAACAAAAGCAAAAACAAAACAAAAATGCCCCAAGCCAACTAATCAGACTGCTTGTATTAAAGAAAAATAACATGAACACAAAAATTGCACCAATAATTTGAAATTGTACTTAACTACAACTGAAAATAAAGTTCTCAATAAATCAGAATCCAATTAAATCATTAAAAATCAAATTTTATATAAACAAAATAAAGACAAGTACTACGTGACCACTATATACAAAGAAAGTTATCAAAAAAAAAACGAAACAAAGAACTTTTCCTTTTCTTCTTTACATAAGTAAAAAACAAAAAAACCCAACTTCCAACACAACCTAATGGACATTATTTTTTACCCTGTCCAAATGGATTAGCAAATCTCTTCCAAAGAAGGATGTTTTAACATCCTGTAAATGCTGTCTGCCATGTTTTCAAAAGGTTTAGACTATTTTGAGTACTTTATACTGCATTTTTAAACTAAACACTAATTTATTTTAAAAAAGCTCTTTCCTTCTTCCTTTCTACCTAAAAATAATTCAAAAATCAGGTAACCTTTTCCAAATATTTGTCATCTTTTCAGGTGTTTGGTATTGTTTTTAGCTTCTATGCTATTTAAAAATTTTTCCCCAGTTTATTTTAAAAGATATTCTCTTAAAAACATTGACACAAACCCAGTGCCACATTCCTTATCTGCACTGTATTAAGATTTATACTTAACTTTCTTTCCAAACATAAATAACATCACCATATTCAGAAGGTATCTTATATAAGAATGCCATAATGCTGTTTTAGAAAAATAGGGTTTTTGTTCTTGGTAGGTAGGAAGGGTTTCCTTTTTTTTTTTTTTAAATCCAGGAAGATATTCTTATTAGATAAAATGAAATGATTGGATCCCAAGCCTGTGGGACAGGACTTGCATTCAGTTAGTTTCACAATACCTGCATTTTCAACAAAAAATTTATAATTCATTTTTAAAAGTACTTTTATTACATTAAATTCCACTTGAAAAATAATAATGAAAGCTCCAAGAAACCATTCTTAGTTAAACTCACTTAAAAAATAATCACTCCTATTAAAAAACATATCTCTCCAGAATACTACATCTGTCTCGTATATAGTCAATGGCACATTTTAAGTCCATTTTGGTTACTGGGTCTCTAATAATAAAAACAATTGCCAACTTTTCTGAAATAACATGAGAATCTGTGTTTAAACAGTAAATGACATTTTACAGTTTGTCCTGATACACGTAATTTATGAAGCAGTACATCAGTCTATAATTATTTTATTTCTATTAGGTATGGTTATTGAGTATCATCCTAAAATTTATCTTTTTAAATTTTCTGCAATGTTTTCATTTACTTGTTTTTTCCAAAGCTCAACACCAAGCAGAAAATAGATATTCATGGAATCCAGACTGCGAGCTAAGTGGTCACTCTAAAATTAACCACCTGGGTTACAGACATTACTTTTATACTTTTGTGAATACATTTCAATATTTGAAGTGGCATCTGGTGATTTGACCAAACTTGAAAAAAAAAAAAATCTGTGTAAGTATTACCGCACTCTGTCCTCCGTCGCTGATACAGTAAACTCGTAAACGATAGAAACAACCTGGACTCAGTCGATCACAAAGATGTTCCCTAGTAGCTCCACTGTATATCATATCCCATTTGTTTCCTGTAGGTGAAGAATAATCTTCAATCAGCTACAAGATAATGTTTAACGTTTTGGTATCATGGACACGGCAGGTATCCTAGCTTCACTAAATAAGTTTACGTAATTTGTCAGAAACAATTTAAGCTTGTTTCGAGTTTCCTGGAAATGATCTAATTTTTTTTGTGTGCAGCTTCCTAGACAAATTTTGCATGGCTTTGTTGAAGAGAAATATCTCTGTAACTCTGTACAGACTTTGGCTTAGATTGATAACTTGCTTTTAATTAAGCATTTTAAATGTGTTTACTGGTCCAGTAATAACATCATAACACACAAAGAGTAGAAAGAACCAATACCACAGGAAGTTTAGCCTTAATTAAAAGACATCCGTATTTTTTGCAGGCAATAGGTCATTTCACAGAAATAAAGACTAATAAATGTGTCATTCAAGAATAAATTTTACTACGCGTAGACTTTATTACTAACAGTAGTAGAAGTTAAATAAGTTTTAGAAGATAATTTTTCTTTGATACATCTGGGTATAAATCTAATTATATAAATTAACCTTCAGAAGACTAGGTATACTGGAACTGAGCAATGCAAACAAACAAGAAAAAAATAAGAAAACGTAAATGTAATAATATAAGTCTTACATTTGATCCACTATATTTCTGGAGATTACAAGCTAAAGTGGATCACAGGCAAAATCCTAACTGCTACAAAGGAAAAAAAATCAAGAAGAAAAGAGATCATAGAAAACGTAAAGTCATGAAGAGTACAGGCAGACTGACTGGTATACATCTGCTATTTTGTAATAGTTTTTCTTACCATTAGAACCTTCTGCCATCTCCACTACGTATTTATTGATGGCTGCCCCTCCGTTGTCTTTTGGTGGGTCTATCCAAAGAGGTAAAAGTGGTATTAGGCAAAGAACATGCAATTTAAAATGACAGACAGAATACTAAACCTAGGATTGCTTAAAAAGAAAAAAGAATCGCCTGCAATGCTTTTTTAACATCAGGATCCCATTATTCAATTGTTTTTGCATTAAGTAGTATATAAGCATACTCAATAAATGTTTGTTTTAAATGAATTAAGTGATTTTCATTTCTAATGAGAGCCAGGAATGACCCAGGTGACATTTGCTACAAGTTCAGTAATCTTTCATTTCACACAGTGCTATCCCTGCTAATAGTCCTACAGTAGATCCCATAGCTTTCCACAAAAAAAGACCTTCAAACAATGACTCTCACATTTCCTATTGAACTTGCTTGAGCTAACACATTTACTCAAATATCGTAAAAATTATCTTAATATTATCTTAATATTCAAATCATTTTAATCAAATGTAAAAGTAGTAATGTGCAAATACGCATAATATCTTACCCCAAGTTATTTTAAAACTGTGTGAATGTATCTTTCCTTTAACTGAAGGCTTTATAGGTACTCCTGGTTTATCAGGGCATGTAGTAAATTCTACTATTTCACTTGGATTACTTTTACCTTCTGAGTTGTAAGCAATAACCTATGACAAAACATAAAAATATAAAGTAATTAATGTTTGATACCTAATGATATTGGCTTAATGAATGAAGTGATGACAGACATAAGGACTCAAAATGATAAAAGTTTTCACACTGTGATGGCTTATTTATGTGAGAACTGATTCTCTTCAATAGGGACTCAGCACATATGAAGAGTAGTCAGTATAATCAATCTCTTTTTAGAGTCAGTCCTGGGACTACAAATGTGAGTCTAACATTCTGATACTAAACAAGAGTTATCACAGGAACAAGCTACGTATTATCTCATGACATTCGATGGGCCTCAGGCTCGTTTCACTTATTTTTTCATGTTCTTCAGGGGTTTAACAAGATGCCCACAAATTCTTTGAATAGCCTTTCTTCAAAAGAAAAAGGCTAATTCTTCTTCCCTTTCAATTGTACTTAATGCCTTACTTCTAACAAACCAAATGTAGCAGATATGATGATATATAACTTCCCGGTGGAAAAACTTATGTGGTGAAGAACTGAAACCTCTGACCAACAGTTAGCGGGGAACTGAGGGCTCCTAGCCAACAACCACTTGAGTGAACTTAGTAGCAAGTAGTCCAGCCCCAGTCAAGCCTTCAGATGACTGCAATGCCAGCCGACAACTTGAGAGCAACCTCACAGAAACCCTGAATCAGAACCACCCAGCTAAGCTCGTCCTGAATTCCTGATTCACAGAAACTGAGAGATAATAAATGTTCATTTTTCCAAGCTACTAAGTTGTGCAACAATAAATATAATTCACATCTAGGTATTATACTTGACTTTACTAATTTAATTATATTTATATTTTAACTTATCTCTTCTACTGAACTTAAAGCTCAAGTCCAATTATCAAACTTGGTATGATTTTCTCTTTTCCAAACCCGCTCTATCTCTGCTCTTCCCCATTAGTTAAAAGCACTATCATCTACCTACTTGCTCAAGTGAGAAATCCAGGAGACATCTTTGATTCTTCCTTCTCTAAACCTACGTATCAAATCTATAGTAGTCTCCTCTTATCTGTGGTTTCACTTTCTGCAGTTTCAGTGACCAGTGGTCAACTGCAGTCTGAAAATATTAAATGGAAAATTGCAGAAATAAACAATTCATAAGTTTTAAATTGTGCATTGTTCAAGTAGAGTGATGAAATTTCACACAGTCCTGCTCCAACCCAAGATGTGACTCATCCCTTTGTCCAGCATATCGATGCTGTATATATTAACACTACCTGCCCATTAGTCACTTAGTAGCCATCTCAACTCAGACAGAGACCACATTCATATAACTGTTATTACAGTATATTGTTATAATTGTTCTATTTTATTAGTTATTGTTGTTAATAATTTACTACGCCTAATTTATAAATTAAACTTTACCACAGGTATGTACATATAGAAAAAAAACATGTAGAGTTCAGTACTATCTGTGATTTCAGGCATCCACTGGGGATCTTGGAATATATCCACCACAGATAAGGGGGGACTACTGTATCAATAAATACTGTCAATTCTACCTCTTTTGTACTGCTACCACCACCTTAGTCAATGCCTCCTTTATCTTATCTTTTCTGAAAGACTACCATATACAACTAGTTTCCCAGCTTCCATTCCTTCCCTCAACCCTACCTACTTTCTACACTGCAACCAGGGGGACTTGATCACTTCTCAGGTTAGAATCCTCCAATGGCTTCTCAGAATAAAATCTAAATTCCTTATCATGGCCTATCACGTCCTATGCGATTTCACCCCTGACTACCTTTACTTTAAGGTCTTTTTGCATTAGCAGTTCTTTTCCCCTGCCTGGAATGTTCTTTCTGATCCTGACATGCTACCTCCTTCTTGTTATTTAAATCTGTTTAAATGTCATTTCGGAGAAGACTTCCTTGACTACCCAAGTCACCCTATTTTAGTTAACTTATCACTATCCGGTATTTGTTTGATTGTTAATTGTTTAGTCCCTCCACTAGAGTATTAGCTATTTTGACCACTGTTGTATTCAAGTGTTTAGAACAGTGCTTATCACAGAGTAGATGCTCAATAATTATTGGTTGAATGAATGACTCATTGATAGGGACCACTATGGCATGACATGACACCACAGATGAGCCTCCAAATAAATCTACTACCCCAAATAACTCACGCAACCCATGAGAACCCAGTAAAATTCAGTCTAATTGCTCAACTTTGCTCAGTCTTCCTCAGTCCCCACATATTCAGATGGATTTTCACGATATTTTCTCACTCTGGGCTTTACAAATGAGACTACGAAGGGGATCAAAATACCTCTCAATATAGTACAGAGTATTTACTTAAACCTAATAACCAGAGAAAACTTTAAAAATGAGAACAGATTCCCTAAATATCAGAAAGATCCACTAATTAAGTTTTCAAGGCTATATAATATTGCAGCATTGCCTCCTTTTACTTCAGTTAGCCATAAAAGTATAAAGCCATAAGATATCTCTCCTACCCCAATTTTTACAAATAATCAGAACATTCACTTAGAGGGAGCACTGTGCTAGCAATTCTAGGTGTGGTACACTCCTTACTTTCAATGAGTTTAGAATCTTTATGCAGAGACAGGCAATATGCATGTCAAAAGAATTAGGCCAGAGAGGAAAGATGACTATGGTCCAGGGAAGCTTTGAAAAGGCAAATGGAAGTGACATGGGTCTTCATGGGCAACAGCAATGAAAGGAAAGGTTGGGTAAGACAGAGAACAGAAAGCCCTGAGTATAAGAGCAGAAGAGAACAGTAAATAGTGAGCTCTGCTCAGGGAAGGATGCATAATCAATCTGGTGAGGTAGCCAGCGCAAGGACGGAGTGAAAGGCAGTACATTTAAAACCTGAACTGATCAGAGTATAAAGAACTTTATGTCAAACTATGGAAATGGTTGTTCAGAGAGAAAGCTGTGTTTGAGGAAGGTTAATCTAGGTATAAAACAGAACTTAGACTTCAAGGCGAGAGAATAGCCTCAAAGCAACATAGAACAGGTTTGGAGATTTAGTATTCTCCAGAGTGACAGCTGATATAAGGCAGAGATGATACCGTTTTCCCGAAAATAAGACCTAACTTGAAAATAAGCTCTAGCATGATTTTTCAGGATGACATCCCCTGAACATTAGCCCTAATGCGTCTTTTGGAGCCAAAACTAATATGAGACCCGGTCTTATTTTCGGGGAAACACGGTATATCCAAGAGAGAAAGGGATACCAAGAAAAACTAAGGACTAAATTTGGGCACACTTAGATTAGGGCAGAGGAAAAAGGAAGATAGCACAAAATAATACTGGATTAAGATGAGAAAAAGGAAGGGAACACGACCAAGTGCTGTCATGGATGCTGACATATAAGTGAATTTCAAGGATAGAGGATAAAAGAAGTTAATGGATTCAGACACTAACTGTTTTGATTTCTCTCCACCCATGAAAAGGACTTAAAAACAAGTAACATGCTGAAGTGAAAGTATCTAAGGGCTCTCAGCTCAAGGTACTCAGACTTTAACCTTTAGAAGCCTTGTTACTTAAAAAACTGTATTTCAGGAACTTCAGGAAACAATTCATCAGCTTTCCAGTGGCTCAGTCACAGGGACTGGCCATTAGTCTCTGAAGCTTTTCTTTTCTTTTTTTATTTGGACACCAGGTTCTGGCCCAGCTTCCAATGAACCATTTGACGGAATTAGCATTGCTTGCTTGTTTTTTAGTTTGAATTTTTATGATTTTAAGAAATAACTGCTTTCTTACGCTTTAAATTATTTCCATTTTTTTAAATCTTTCAAATTCTTTCAATGTTCTAATTTTGTTTTAGTATTTTGAGTGTTTTAGGATTGTCATTAGTATAGAATCTAGACACTGGCATTTGGAGAATGTGGTCATATTAGAATTTTATTTTATGTTAATCATATCCTTATTGTTTCTTTACAAACAATAACATACTATCTAGTCATTACTTCCTGGATTATATTTTTTTTATTGCTTTTGCTTAGTATTCTAAGATTTTTTTAGAGTGTTAAGATTTTATTTTGATATGTTTCCTTGAAAGATGTCAATGTCAAGCTAGAAAAGGAAGACCGAGACATAGCGATAGTACTTAATGATTTAAATCCCTCTCAGCTCATACCCAGTACATGGCAGATGCAAAATAAATATCTGGGCTTCTAAAAAACTTCATACAGTCACCATTTTCTCTTTCCTATTTTTTTTTTTCTCCTCTAGATCAGTGGTTCTCAAAATTTCAGGAAGCATCAGAATCATGTGGAGGGCTTGCTAACACACAGACCGCTGGACTTTACCCCCAGCATTTCTAACTGAGTAGGTCTGTGGTGTGTCAGTGAATTAACATTTCTAACAAGTCCCCAGATGATGATGATAGAATGGTCTGGAGGTCACACTGTGAGAACTACTGGTCTAGATCTTATTTTAATTTGCTTATTTCATAAGCCAGTATATAACTCCTTCCTAAAATCTAGTAATTTGTTAAGATGTGTTTTAGGGACACAGTTTTTCCACACCCTCTCCAGCTTCCTGGGGGGTGCTTTTTGGAAAAGCCTACAGTCTCCTTGGAGATAAAGATTGTATACCCTGCGATTTGAGAGTGACTGCCACAGTGAAACAGTTTTAAATAGAAACTGGTGATCTGTTTATAGTGGATCAATAAGGAATTTAACTCCTATTTTTGTGTACACATTCTTGTTCCTATGCGGTAATAACACCATGGTGTTACATGGTAGTAGAATTCTAAGAATTTAAATAAACATTAAATTATAAAGAAAATTAACAACTTCCCCTTAGATGATCTGCTGGTATGACAATCATTACTGAAGCAAAAATACAATCCAGCATCACAAGAGGAAAACTGGAATAAATGTATGCACTTCTCAGGTTTGTAAATCCTGTAAATGTGAAAACTGTATTTAGAAATTAAAATGACCTAGGGTTATCAGAAGTTTTCAAAATGAAGCTAACATAAAGTATAACAAATATAATTATGCACTGCATAATCAAATTTCCCATTATCATTAAAATATGCTTTCTAATGTTCTTAAGGAATAATAAATTTATCTTTGTTCTTTAATAATGAAATCAATTTACAGTGGCTTCTGTCATTTATTTGAAATGATTTGATTAAACAAACACTGGTAGGAAAATTCAAATGCTTAATTTATCAATTAATGAGTATCCTGTTACATTTTGGGAAAACTTCTGCACAAAAAAGTAGGCTGCTTATATTACTTGGTATATTAATGAATTCAAGCACTGGCTGTGAAGAAATAGCAATGTCAAAGCTAAAATATATCGTAGAAGGGGTGCTACACTAGGAAAGATACAGAATTTCCATACAGGAATCTCCACAGTAGAAGAATTTTCAAAGCTTGCTGCTGCTTCAAGTGAGCAAGAATAAAATGTAGGGTCTCCATGTCTCAAGCAAGCAAGAATAATATGCAGAGTCTCTCTGCCTTCCTCCAGAAATAATTCAGTCCAAAGGCCAACAGATGGGCTAAACAAGGCAAATATTTGTGCTGGGGGGCAGGGGTGAGTTGGGTGGAGACAGGAGCATTTGCCTAGTAGGAACTCAAGCATTCCGAATAGGGAAGAGTATGAGGGGAGGGGAGGAGTTTGATCCAATAAGTAAATAAATTGAACGTAACTGGGGCAATGCTTCTCAATGATAATGAAGGGAGTCAGAAATAAGGGAGAAAACTAGAATTAACCTGTGGTATTGGATTAAAACTGGAGGCATTTGGTGTGAACTCATGATTAAAAATTACACACACACACACACACACACACACACAAACCTCTGTCCATTGAAAGGGTGCCCAGGAGTGGCAAAACCCTTATAGCAATAAGTATACTGCCAAATCTTGGCTTCTAAATACCCATCTACTAAATGGACCCAGGTACTTTGAAAAATAGCCAATTCCAAGGTTAAAGAAGGGAAAGTGCAAAACTGGAATACTATGTGCCAGAAAGGGTTCAGAGTAATGGGGGGGTTCGGGGGACATGTCACCAGGATTCAGAAGCTAGATTGAAGGGGCTCCCAAATCTGAGACAATCTGATGAGCCTCATAATTGATAACCATAGTAACACAATATAACCCTGTCAATAAAAAATAATCTATGAGTTCATACTGACATAAATAAATGAGAAGAGAAAGCTTTTCCTTTATAAAACAATGCCAACTAATAAACGTAGAAGGAATGATAAAATTAAAAAATCACCACTTGGCAACCATTAATTATAGTAATGATTCAGGCAAGAATTATCAATGGGTGTCAAAACTAGTGGGTAAAGGTTTGACGAGGAACAAGATGTTTACGTATTTACAAAATACTTTTTAATTACAAACGGAGTAAGAACAACTCTACAGTAAAGAAACATGATAGATACCACTTTCATCAAGTGACTACCAGTAATGGGACAAACTGAAATTGTGCACCACTTGATATGATTGATGTACTGAGAAAAAATTAGCATTGCTCTTTCTGACATCCCTGCTAAAAAAACATATTTGAGTATGTTTGACAACATGTATATTTTAAAAAATATTTGCTCACATTATACAAATAGGAGTCTTGTAAAATATTAAAACAGTTTTGAATTTAAATACAGTAGTCCCCTTTATCAGCGGGAGATACATTCCAAGACCCCCAGTGGTTGCCTGAAACTGTGAATAATATTGTCCTATATACACTGTTTTTTTCCTTATACATACATACGTCTGATAAAGTTTAATTTATAAATTAGGCACAGTAGGCAATTAACAATAACTAATAATAAAATAGAACAATTTTAACAATACACTGTACTGAAAGCTGTGTGAATGTAGTCACTCATTTCAGAAGACCCCTTGCTTAAGTCTTCATATAGGCTCAATGCTTTCTGGTGCAACATGTTGCTGACAACTATAACATGTTTTCTGCTCATGTCTTCCACCCACAAATTTAGTGCCTTTTCCACCTCTTCTTTTATCATGCACTGTGGCCGTAACTTTTGCAGTTTGAGGTGTGATAGCAAAAGTAGCACAAATTTTTTTCTCTTCTTCACAATTTCACGGGTAGATTCGTTCTTACTGTAGATCTTAGGAACCTCAGCATGAGATTTTTTTTTTCCTTTCCTTATTATGTGAAGAACTTTCATCTTTTCACTTAAGGAAGCACTCTACAGCTTTCTTTCACACATCCAAATTGCCAGCATTAGTATTTTTGTGCTTCGGGGCCATTATGAAGTAAAATTATTAAGTGCTTGAAACATGAGCACTGTGACAGTTGTTCTGATAACGGAGATGGCTACGAAGTGACTAAAGGGGCGGGCAGCATATACAGCGTGGAGACCTGGGACAAAAGGAGGATTCCTGTCCAGGGCCTGACGGGGCAGGAAGGTGTGAGATTCCATCATGCTACTCAGAATGGGGCACAATTTAAAATTTATAAATCATTTATTTCTGGAATTTTCCATTAACATTTTCAGACCTCGGTTGACCATGGGTAACTGAAATCATGGAAAGGAAACGACAGATAAGGGGACTACTGTATATAAAGTTTAAGAGGCATTTTATATAGTAACAAAGTAAAACACAGCTCTTTAGAAAAAGTCAAAATTATTTGAGATTTAAAACCAAAGCAGTGAAGTATATACTTGACTTTAAAACAATAGGATTAATAAGAACAGCAAACAAATCTTCAAGGGCTTTCAAAGCTTACCTTAAATTTATACTTTGTACTACGTCTGAGATTTTTCACTGTGTAAGCAAGATCTTCTCCATCATATTTAGGCTTAAAACCATATCCCTGCAAAGGGAAAACAAATCTTCATTAGATGGCTGACAGAGGAAAGATGAGGAATAACAAATATGTGAAAAGCTCCAGGTCCTCTTCATCTACTATGTACAATGTGATCGATGCTCTGCGTGCAATCCTCACCTTGATGCTTCCGATTTGAGTGGACGGATCTAGAAATGCTACTGAATGTTTGCAGAAGGGTGACCGAGACCACTTACTAGGAAGTGAAAACAGTAGCCAAGAGATTTTTGTGTTGAGGGACGAGTCAGATGGATTGGTAACTTTACTATCAGTAAGCTTATCCCTAGAACTAACAGATGTTGTAAGAGCTAAACAGAACATAACATATTTAACTTGCCCTGAACACACAGCTGTGTTTAGGTGAATAAATGAATGGCTGGTTGTGCTGGGAAGAAGGAATGGCATTTAGGTTTGGGATTGCTATTTATAGCCCCAGTGACAATGCTTCATACTTTCCCAATGTTATTTTTAAAGTATAAAAAAAACAAGAGATATAATCATGTACCATAAAATTCCCATTTAAAAGTATAAAATTCAATGGTTTATACTATATTCACAACGTTGTGTAACCATCACTTAATTCCTAATTCCACAATAAAGCCTGCACTTTATTTTTTGGTTAGCAGTCACTTCCCTTCTTTTCTCATCCACTAATATACTTTCTGTCTCTATGGATTTGCCTATATCTATACAAATGAAATAACATAACATGTGGTCTTTTGTGACTGGGTTCTTTTACTTAGTATAATACTTTGAAGTTTCATTCATGTTGTGGCATGTTTCAGTACTTCATTCCTTTATATGGCTGAATAACAGTCCATTGTATAGATATACCACATCTTCTTTATCCATTCATTAGTTGATAAGACATTTGGGTTGTTTCTACTTTTTGGCTATTATGAATAATCCGCTTTGAACATTTGTGTAAAATTTTTTGTACAAACCTGTGTTTTCAATTCAACTAGATACACACACCTAGGAATAAACCATGCTATTTCTGATTCACATTGCTTCAAAGTAGCTCTAAAAAGCTAAGGAACTATGCAGAACTAGCAGAAGATACCCTCACTCTTGTTCAGCTTGGTTCTAGCTCACAGAGGAGAGCCACCGGTAACTAGATTCAGGTTGCACTATATAATCACATGTGAGGCTCTTCAAATCTGTGGCAATTGGGAAAGCCGTGTATGAACAAAGTTGGAAATGGCAGACAGACACATTTCCTTATCTTTTAGAGCTGCTTAGACTAGAAGGCTGCGGTGATCTTCCCCTATCTTTATTTCCCCCAAGACACATATATTTAACATGCAGTCCATGTTATTCCCTGGCACAAACATACAAACACATTAAAAAAAAAACAACCTATTCCTACACATGAAGAAAACTAAAGACTGAGTTCTCCCTCACTCCCAACCCTTCCCAAACAATAACCAACGAAGGATTCAAACAATTTGGGTAAGAATCTAACTATTGTGGCAATATTTACTATATTGGGATTAATACTATACTGAAATATGTTTTAAATACCCTATTTAAAATACTTATTCATACTTACTGAAGTTTCTTCCTCCATCTCTAAAATGTAAGAGATTCCTTCATCTGACGGTGTTCCTGCGGGTTTACTCCACTGTAAGGATAACCATGTAACCCCAGCCTTAGTTAGTACAGGACTTGCTGGCATAGAAGGGGCACAGCCTGAGGTGTAATATAAAACTTCTTCACTAAGACCACTGTTGAAACAAATGGTTTTTAAGAAGGAATAAAAAAAAGTTTATTTTTACAGATAAAGAATTTTTGATAATGACATTTTGGGGAAAATGACAATTTTTGATAACTAATTATAATCTAAATAATATATCATGAATTTGATAATATCTTTATGGTAACCAGGTCAGATATCTAAAAGTGAATTAGCATTCTTTTAAAACTGTAGTTTACGTAACAAACACATCCTCGTAACTTTTAATACATTTTAACTATATCAACAAAATGATAAATTAAAGCAGGATTTTAGTGGATAATTTAATATAGATTGTGAATAATTTACACAAATGATGCTGACTGGATAATCTAAAATATCTGTATTAAAACATATCTTACCTTGTACCATAGTCATTTTTGGCTGATAGTCTAAATTTACAACCCATTGCTGGTGACAGTTTAGTAATTTTAAATTGCTTCTGTGAGCCCATATAACACTGACAAAATTCTCCATTTCCTTTTCCCTAAAAGAAATGGCTGATTATTATATATCATGTACATTATTGTAAAAGGATAAATCCACATCAATTCCTCCTTGATAGATAGTAACATATTAGCTAGCATACATTAAGTCATCTTCGTTGCATGATCTCAAGAGACAGCTGAGAAACACACACCTTTTATATGATACTGCTCGTTAAATGCACAATTCAAAAACTGGGGAACAGGTATCTTTGTATAGATTCTGGAATTAAGTACCCTGTTTTAGCTGATGCTAAACCTTTGGCTTTAGTAAAAAAATATTTTTCTAGGTATGGACCCCACAATCTCTATGGGGGGACTGACTGGTACTGGTGGCAACAAGTGATCTTTGATATGCACAACTGGTGGTTCTTCAACCTATGAAAAGTTCTTTGCAAACAGTTTTAAGAAAAGGTCCCCCAAACCTCCACCTAGATAGCCGCTAAGCATCTTTATCAAGATTTTGGAGCTACTACAGCTTAGATTTAACTAGACGAGTATAAGCAGAGAGAAAAGCCCAATTATAGCAGGAAGTTAGGAGAGAGAAAAGTCTGCAGCTTGGGACAACTAGAGTTTTAAAAATTTAGGTTGCTACATAAAATGGATGAATTTCTCATTCTCCACCTTTTTCTTTATTGTGTCAGTAGAGGTAAAGGGTGATTAGGGTGACTTCTGCTTCAAAGAAAACCTTCAGTATCAGGCTGATTTAATGAACTTTCTTATTAGTTACAACAGTGTTTATAGTTGATTCTATTGAGTTGTCTACATAGAAAATCAAATCATCTCTAAATAATAATTTTGCCCCTGAGTCCAGCCACCAGGGCTGTACCTGGTTTTGGTTCCAAATCTTACTGCATTAACTATAACTGCCTGAATAATGTTAAATAAAGTTGGGTATAACTGGTAACTTTGATTTGTTTCTGCTTTGACTATAAATTCTTTTACTTTTTAGTGGTAGTACTTCGCTTAATACAAAAATAACTATGAAATAAGGAATTACCTTTCAATTCCTAATTTGTTGTGAATTTTAACTGGAATGGGTGCTAAATTTTTATAAAATACCTTTTCATAATTTATTAAGATAATATGGTTTTTCTTCTAAATTACTATCATATAGTAATAGATTTCCTACTTCTGAATTCTCTTAGAACTTCTGGAATAAAACCCACTTGTTTGTGCCCCATTACTCTTAATTACACTGCTGAATTCCCAAATTACCAATGAAATTTCTTCTACTCCCTTTTGCCCCTCCTCTTAGTTATGGAAAGCAGTAGGGCATGAGAGAACATGATAAATGACAGTAAAACAAAGTATTAAACAATAAAACCCAGTATGCTTGCTGTGGTAGGCTGAATAATGGCCCTCAAAGATATTCGGGTCCTAATACTTGGAACTTGTGAACGTTAGGTGATATGGTAATAGGGACCATATAGGGTAATAGGGACTGCACAGATGTGATTAAGTTAAGACTCTAGAGACGGAGAAATTATCCTGGATTATCCGGGTGGGCCTTAAATAGAATTACAAGTGTCCCTTTTAGAGGGAGGCGGAGGACTTGAAGACAGAGGAGGAAAAAGGCAATGTAATAATGACAACAGAGGGAGAAAAGGTGATCTGATGTAGCCATTAACCAAGTAATGAGGACAGTCTGCAGAAGTTGGAAAAGGCTATGCAATGGATTCTCCTCTAGAGTCTCCATGGGAAGCATGGCCATGGTGACATCTTGTTTTTGACTCAGTGAACGCCATTTTGGATTTGTGGATTCCAGAACTGTAAGAGAATTAATGCGTGTTGTTTTAAGCCACCAGGTTTGTGGTAATTTGTTAAAACAGCCATAGTAAATGAATAAGCTTGCCTTTAAGGCTGATGTTAAAAAAAAAAAATAAAAAATATTTAATCAAGGTAATTACCCAAATGACAGCTTGATGGCAGTTGGGAAAAAAACAAACAAAAAACGAAACAAAACAAAAACCCCGAAACATAGGGAGGTCCAGTTAGTAATGTTTTCTAAGAATATCATCAATTCACTCATGCATCAAACGAAATCATGCACATTGTTTTTAAAGAGGAAAAATCTTAACTATCAAACAAAGAAGTTATTTCTGCCTGTGGATATGCACACAATTTTAGCCTAATTTAAAAAGATTCAATTTACTTACCTCATCCCACTCTAAAATAAAGCTTTGGATTTTAGAACCATTGTCACTAGGTGCCTAAAACAAACAAAATAAGTATAAATTAGTACTTTTGTAAAAGATTACTGCGATGATCTTATCTAAGGACTCTACACTGTTGCAGATGTTCTCTGTGACTTAGCCCTAGAAAAATTTGCACAGAGAATACAGAAATCTATGTTTTGTATACCCCATAATCCTTTTAAATGCAAGGAAAGGAAATAAAGCAACAGGTTACTCAAGTTTTTCTGAGCATTGACTATCTATTTAAGCAAGAATTATCCTTTTATAATCCTTAAAAAAAAAAAAATCAGCTTCAAGCTCCTATGATGAATCCTGTCATTTCCATTAAAACTCACCTTACGTTCTTTCACCAAAGAGTGAAAGAACTAGGGTGCTGAAAGACGGCTTACTATCTGGATCTCTGCTTCTAGACTCTGTGCCAATTACTAAGACTGTTAATTCATCAATCTGTTAATCTTCAGTCTCCATGGCATTTTATTCCACTATTTAGTCAGTCATGGATTTCAACCTTATTCCTACCTGAATTTTCTATTTCAACCTATTTCCTCTTTAGTCCTCACTTCGATGCAGAACAAGTGATCACTACTGTTCTCATAATAATAACTTCATCTATTTGAAGACAACTGACTCAAAGAATTAATTCTGTTATCAAAGTTAAATAGTCTTAACTTTTTTAAATGGTTCTACAGAGACCTTCTGTAATTTTCTGGCCTCTATCCAGTTTTTATATAATATTGCTAACAATGTAAAACAACAATCAACGATCATCAAGTTTTTAATAGAATATTTCATTACATGGAGGTCCAAATTGTTTGTTGAGCACTAACACAAATATTGTATTTAAAATATTTTTTAAATTCTGATTTTTAACTGGTTAGCATGACCACAATTTGCTATGTAAGTTACAGGAACTCAATGACTGGCACAGCAGTGGTAGTTAAAAGTGATTATACAGAGAAGGGGCAGAGGAAGAATCCCTGGGAAACTTCAACTCTACACAGCAGGGAATCCAAAGATAGAGAATGTTGAAAGTCTCAGCAGGAAGCGAGTGGTGTTAAAATATATTTCCCCATTGTAAATGACTCCAGATTATTCTAGTCAAGTTGCTAAGGTCTCACATTTACTTTGCTTAATTTCTTCCACTTCTTTGTGAGATTGTTAAAATGTCCTGTGACCTATCTTCCAGCTTTTCTCTGAGTTAGAGGGGAAACTATTATGTGTAAAGTGTTTTACCTTATTTAATACATCAACTCTATGAAGTACTATTATCCAACTGTACGAAAAAAGAAAGGAGGCTTTAAAGAGCCCAAATAAGTAGCCCCAGATAACACAGTCATTAAGAATGGAACAGAACTGAATTTGGTCTATCGGACACAAACCTAGTGTTCCTACCCAGCAGTATTTCCAAGGGCTGAGCAATAGTACCCGGGTACTAGCAATATTAAGAGAGTAAAACACCAACTTCAGTCAATTTTTTATCTTCACCAGCCACTAGCAATTCTAAACAATGTAAGTTGATACAGTACTTCTCTTAACTTGCCACTGTTCTCATAACATGTTAACCTATAGTAATGACTTTAATTGTACAAGGCAGCAGATTAGAAAGATCTGATATTTAAGTCACTAAAACTAAGCTAGGTTTCTTCAATTTTAAAAGTTGTTATGCTTATTATGTTCCAGGGATTGTGCTATAGGCTATACAAGTATTATCTGATAATCCACGCAAAACCTCTGAGATACAATCGTGCACTGCTTAATGACGGGGATATGTTCTGAGAAATTCAGCATTAGGTGATTTCGTTGTTGTGTGATCATCAGAGAGCGCACTCACACACACCTAGATGGTCTAGCCTTACACACCTGGGCCACATGTATAGCCTATGTTCCTAGGCTACAAGCTGTACAGCATGTCACTGCACAGGAGATTAAATAAGAGAAAACGAGACTTAAGAGATGTGGTATACACAAGAGGTATTAGGCTGCTGCTGGAGTAATAGCATACTGTTCTACAGTGATTTCTTTAAAATAAGTAGAATAAAATAATAAAAAGTATAGTATAGTAAATACATAAACCAGTAACATTGTCATTTATTATCAAGTACTAAGCACTGTACATAATTGTATGTGCTATACTTTTATATGACTGGCAGTTTGTCTACACCAGCATCACCACAAACATGTACAATATGTTGTGCTACAATCTTATGACAGCTACGGCGTCACTAGGTGGTAAGAATTTTTCAGCTCCATTATGATTTTATGGGGACCACTGTCATACATGGGGCCTATTGTTGATCGAAATATCGTTATGTGGCACATAGCTATATATAATCCTACTCCCAACAACAATAACAGTATCCCTCTCTTTCCCTAACCAGGCTGATTCCTGTGAGGGTACAACTGGACCATCTCTAGTAGGGTGCAAGCCTGGGCCAATCTGTGTGGGCAACCAAGAGGTAGCACTGTCTACATCTTGTCTAGGCCTACTGGGATATTGTTAAAAGACAGAAAGTTCAAAATTCAATAGTAATTAAGATCAAAATAAAGAGGAGAGCCCTAGAGAAACCACAACCTACACGAAGGGCATTGGGCTGCTACCCCAATTACCTACTAAAGCAAAGGGCCTTAGCATATTGATAAATAAAATGCTACCCTAAGTGACATGAAATAAAATTGAGTCATACTTATCAATATGTATATACTTTTCTGATTTACATTTGTTAATAGTAGTTTTTAACTATACAAATCATCTAATATCCTCAGAAGAATTAGGAACCAACAAGCTCCAAACAAGTAGTAAGCTCCCAATATTCAAAAGCTTTCAGAAAGAATGCTAGCCCTGAGTTTTGCTCTTGAGGTAAGAGTAGATAATTAAATCAAGATGAGTAGTTATTTTATCACTGCAAATCAATGGTTGCTAACAGGGGTGGTACACCTTTTAAAGTGATGTTCTAAAATTTTATTGGGGGAGTTTCTGATCATCACAATACAAGGGGGAGGAGCAGCTGGTGATTGGGGGTGGGGATCAAGGATGCTAACAGTTCTGCAGAGTGTGGGACATTCAGTACAACAGAGAATTATTCTCTTCTAGGAGAGACTTTGGATGTCCTACTGGACATCTATGTAGGTGAAATATCTGTTTATAATTATACGACTATAGAACCTAATTTCATTTTACAAGGTATTTTTTGTTGGTATAGTTTTAACAGTTACTGAATTTTCCCAAAGTGCAACTACTGTGCAATTTGGGAAAGACTGTACTTAATTTTGCTCAGAAATTTCCCAAGACCTATATATTATTTCAGAAAATCGTGTCACCAATGACTGCTGTCTGTGGTATTTGAATTACCAATTCTATCCACAGTGCCTGTCCACTTTATTACATCTTGTGTAGCTAGGTCGAAACATTTACACAATGAAATATATATTATTCTATTAAAAATAATTTTATTCCTCCCTTTAAGGCATCATACTGATATTTTTAAAACTGAGTCTAATTATGAATCTATTCAGGATAAAATTCAGGATATAAAGTTGTTGTTACAAAATATTATAAAAAGGAGTAATGAATTTGAGAATCACTGTTGTAACACTCAATATCATCACATATCCAGTATAATAAGAAATGCTAATTATAAAACAATCTTTCCTGCTATATTTACATATAGCAAAAAAAAAAAACAGGAGTGTGATTTTAAGACATAAGAAACAAATGCCTATTTAATATATGTAAAGACCAAGAGCAAGTTAGCTTAAAGCTCTTTTTGCCTCCAAAAACAATTGACAATTAATACTATGGTGGGGGGGGGGGGAGGAAATAAATGTCCAGCTGGAAATATTCTAGAGAATATTCTTACCTTCCATTGCAAAGTGAGTGAATTTTTGGTCCGATTGGCTATCCTTGGTGGATTAGGAATGTCAGGTTCACAGCTCAAGGTGGTAAAGCTTTCAGCTTCTGAAGGAGTGCCCTTTATAGAATTGTATTCTGCCTGGACTCTATGGTGATAAAATGAATAATTTTATCCTGCAGAAAAATTGTATCCTGCCCTTCAATAGCATTTCCTTTAAGTACCTGCAAGTTAGTTAAGGTGCCCTCTAAATGTTCTACTGAGAAAATATGCATATTAGAAGTAAAGGGTGGCTGTTAAAAACAAAAAAAACCCAAACAAAAAACCCCCCAAGATAGACCAGTAGCTTTCATCTGTGACTGCAACCCAAAGAAAAAATACATGTTAAATTGTGACAGAACGGTGTGCAACATGGAGTTACACACAAGCTCACAAACACTATCACACATGCGTGCAACAAGCGTCCTGAAGCAATATCCTTAACTAGGGTAATATACCGATACTTTCTACTCCATTTGATTTAATTTTTTTTAAATGCTGAATATAACCTACAAAATTAATTACATGATTCAATAATGGCTGCAATACAGTTTGAAAAATACTAGGTTGGACAATAGTTTGGGTTCATCCATAGGAAGTATAATTGAAGACTTCATTTAATAGGAATAATCCTAACCACAAATGTTCTTTTTAAAAACGGAGGTGACTATTCTTTTTAAAAACGGAGGTGACAAACTAAATGCATTATACTGAGTCCCAAGCAGGGAAGTCTCTAGAGTCTACAAAATTTTGGTAAATTACAATGGAAGATCTATGCAAAGTAAAACAGTATCTAAGTTATCCCCAATTAAATATGAAATCCTAGGAATTTTAATATCTCAAATTCTTTCCAAAACAGGATGTAGTAAAAATATGTAAGTACAAGCCAAGTATTACTTGATTCTGTTTTGCAAAAATTTCAAAAGCTGGGACAATTTTCTAGTGCTAAACTAGATATTGTACACATATACATATTATCTATATTCATTCGAATCCCACACACTACAAACAGGGTGCTGTAACCCTTCAATATAATATCTGAGTTAAATGTTTTTGGGAAAATGTTGATAATTCTATCAAAAGAGCAAAGTCCATGTTTTTAATATCAAGTAAATAATTAAACTATATTCTAGACTTTTAAGGAAATGACTAAAAAATAAAACTACCTATGCTATATCATATAAAAGCAACACGTAGGAGTTCCTTACTTTGCATGGTAATCCGTAGCTGGTTTGAGATCATTTAAAGTGACACTTGTTTCTTCTCCTCTGAGGGGGGAAAAAAGGTAGTATTTCATTGATTGATAAACACAGCATTTCCAGAGGATACGCACTATAGGTACTTTATGAAATTACACTGCTTCTTACTTTACCAAATGTTGACCATACTGAAATTCCACTAATATGGAATTGGTATAATTAGGATATGGGCCAAACTTAAGTATGTACCTGCATACCACTTTAAAACAAATAGGTATGCTAAGCAAATCAATTGTGTAAGCCAGACTTTTTTGATTGGAGTTAAGAAAGATATTTAGCTTATTAAAGAAAGGGAACCATTTTTGATTATTTAAAAATCCATTTTGCACATCTTAAAATGTGAAATAACACATGTGGTATCAAAATCAAAACGACCAAATTTTTACAAGGAGTCTGCCATTATTGCATTTTATTAGAATATAATGTGGAACTTTATTTAAAATGTTACAGCTTAGATGAGTAGAGTAGATAAAGTGAATCCTAATTTAAAGTAAAGCATTTCACATGGCCACTATTACATTTTTAAATACAACGGATATAATCTTCTTAAAATAATCATTCGATACAACTATTACTTGGTATGTAGCTAACAAACCAGCCTGTTTTCTTTTTCTTTTTTTAAATCACTGTTCTCTGTTTCATGTCCTTCAGCCAAGTTTCTCTTCTCTCCACTTTATGGCCTTCTCCCCCCACCCATCCCCGCCATCTTCCCTGATTTCCAGTTATCCTGTTTCTCAAATCAAAGCCAGTAAATATTATGGGAAAGAAAACATGTGTCATTGGTGAAAATACACTTTACTTTAGTGAATTAGGCAGTTGCAGCAGTATCCTCAGAGACCTTGTATTGGTCAAGGGTAAAGATGACTGATGTCCCTCTTGTGCTCTCAGGCTACAAACAGAGATAAATCCTTCCTCTTAGCACAACTGTAGCTAACCAGAAACGGCCATTCACACACAGACACACACACCCCTTTATGTTGATTTTCCTTTATCCCCTATGAACCGCTTAGGTAGGCCTGTCTCTTTAAGAAAAAAATGACTAGAATAAACACAAGGAAGTCTCCATAGAGATACAGAGACAGAACATTTTTATTACCTTATATTACTAGATGATAGTCACTAGGGTAGTTTCACTTTCCTTTCTTTCCTATACTTGCTATTTTTTGAAAAAAGATACCACGGCTGATGTAACTACCCCGTGTTCTGTGTTATGATTATTTGAATAACTAACCACTGTTGTTTAAAATCTTCTTCGTGCTTAAATGATAACTAATAATCAACTTTACTCTTTATTTTTTTCATTAGAATAAGCAACTTCTATATAAACAAGGGCAGAAAAATAATTTATTTTATAACTGTCAATCATAAAGCTCACAATTTTAGCCACTGACTCTTTCTAAGGCTTCTTGGTTTGTCATAAATACTCTTTTGAACCAAGGAAAGAGAACTATGATAGGTTTTCAAAACGCGATTATTAACAAACCAACCTACAAGTGAGGAACAATGATATTAAATTCATTTTACAGTAAGACATGAGCTTGTACATATAAGAATTAAATCCAATTCTTCAGAGGAGCAATGCAACATTTTATGAATTCACAGTCTACGAGTTTTCCATTTCTGGTCTTGGCTTCCACATACTTTAATTTATATTTATGCCTCAGGAATATGTGAATAGTGAAATATCTGTTAGAGAGCTTACTGAAAAAGAACAAAGCTGAATATGGCTAATGAAAGCCATTATTATTCCAAGGGCATAGACAGAAATGTGTACCTGTTGGCATTGGGACTATTTACATTGAAATCACTATCACTAGTCAACTTATACATCCAAAATAAAAGCATGAAGAGAGAAAAATAGAACAAAATTAGTACTAAGCTTTTTATGCTAAATCATTAACTCACATAATGGGAGGGAGTAAAACATAACAAATACCTACACATATACACTTTTATATTTCCCATCTTTTCCAGTACTCGAGACCAGAATTTCATAACCATAGAGCTCTGGTACAGTGGTCTCATCTGTTTCGCCGTTAATGAAGCTTGAGGGAGGTGACCAGGTAAGTAGTACTGTCCTTGCCTGGATGTCTGAAGCCTGCAAAAACATAATATGCAAAAGCTATTTGAAAGAACTGTAACATGCACAATGAACAGTGAAAAATCTAATGGGGTTTCAACCCTTTAAAGAGGGAAAATTAGGCTTTGATTCACATAAGATGGCACCGAGAAGCTTATCAAGTAAAACCCTTTCGATTTTCTTGAAAAGAAGCCGTGTTTCAAGATTAAATAAAATATATCTGTATATACTTATAAACAATGGCTCACAAATAGAAACCTGTCCATTTATAGATGAGATATAATTTTTTCTGAAAGGGTGGATGGGTTAAACAAAAGTTTAAAGACCATTTTGGACCATCCTACTGTGTAGAATTATTATTGCAAAACTGTTAGTGTAAACACCATATACAGTCAAAAGAAAGAATGGGAGAAAAAACTCACTTGTTACATATTTGAAATAGTTAATTTCCTCAATTTATAAAGTGTCTTACAATAAGGAAAAACAACAACAACAACAAAAAAAAAACAAAACAAGCAAACAAAAAAACCTCAAGAGAAAAATGAGGCAAGGACATGGACTATCCAAAGAGATGTAAATATACATGGAGAAGATATGAAACGATGTGTAACTGCTTTTAAAAGTAAACAAACGTTAAGTTAACACAAGATACCACTTTTTATCCACCAGCATGTGAGGCCGCATGATTATATGGAAGCAGCAGCAGATTCAGAAGGTTAAGTGACCTGTCCTAGGTCACTCAAGTCCTGAGCACACAGCTAACGCTGAGACTATAGCCATGCTCTCCCTACACACTGCTCTTGGGTCACATGTGAGCTTTTCTTCTTTTCTTCCCCTTTGGTTCCTCAGACATGCTGTGTTCAGTTCTTTTCAAATACTGGTGAGTGTTTGCAACACTGTCCCCACACCCGCACTGTTCACAGTGCCAACCACTACACTTTTCTTTAAATTTCAGTTCAATCAAGGTCTAGTTCCCTATTATTATGTATTCTTACAGCACTATATCTCTTTGTTCTGACACTCGACAGATATAATTTTATATTTACTGCATGACGCTGACTTACTCCACTAACAAGTTCTGAGGGGCAGGGCCATGCCTGTTCTTCCCATTCTATCTCCAGCTTCTAGCACAGCATCTGACATTTTGCAAATGGCTAAATATTTATGGAATGAATACATTTAATTTGGCATTCTGAATGAACCAAAGCATGCAAAAACCACACACACACATACACACACACACACGTCTGACCTGTACTTCACAGCTCATAATTTAACAAAAAAGGCATAGCTACACAAACTGTAAAAAAAACCCTAAAACAAAACAAGCAAACCAAAACCATCAGTATTACTTTATATTAACTTAATACAGGGCTTATTATTTTATTCAATTACACCTTCCTTATAATATTGGGCAACAAATTCTTTAAAAGATTTCAAGCTTTATGTGCCTTAAAAATTATACTTTTAAAATAATATACAAGTAAATGCCGCTAGCATTAGCTATAGCGTCATTCAAATAATTCTATTATCGCTATCAAAATTCCTTTTCTAGTTTATCTAGTCCTATACATTTGGATATATATAGATCTTGGCAGGATAATGCCTGGATTTCAATCCCAGCTTCAATTCTGTTTATTAAATCAACTCTTGCTTTAGTTTCCTCATCTGTAAAATAGCGAAAATAGTACAGAGAGTTGTTGCAGGAATTAAAGACAATAATGCATATGTGCATTCAAAGCCCTTTAGAAAGAGGGTGACACTAGTAAACTTGTGTTAGCTTTTATTATGAAATAATTCTATATAAGTTTACATTACATGTATACACTCAATTCTTAGAATGAAAGAAAATTAGAGCATTCAAATCTATTATTTAGAGTTGTCAGAAAACATAGGACCATAGTAGCCTATTAGATTAGTGCATGTCTTATTCAAATTTCCTAAAATAAAGTAAAATTAAAAGATAACCATTTGTAGAGAAGGTTTAGTTAAGAGTAACAATTTTTCTTGTACACAAATTAGAATAAAGTATTTTTTGGGTACTTAGCGCAAAATATTTTAGCATGGAATTTTTTGGGATAACAGGTAAGCTTTCTGTTTTGGAAACTAAAAAATATTTTTATCAGTGTTTGGCCTTATCCTGGCTGAAAAAGCCTTACTGTCTACTTCTTCCACATCTTGTATTACCTCTTCCTCCATTTGCCACGCTTATTCCTGCTTTCCCTCTCCTATTCCTTCCAACTTTTGTGTCTTTTCTAACTCTTCAGAGGCTCCGAGGAAGTTTTCCTGATTGCTCTATTTAAATTAACTCCTGTCTCCTCAGTAAGTCATAATCTCACCCTATTCTGTAATAGCACTTTTTATAATCACACGATTTTGTCTGTATATTTGTTTTTTATTTACTGGCATAGTAAAGGCTCAACACATATTTTGATTGGTTGTCATGATGTCAATAAATATTTTAATTGACTTAATGAATAACTATGTAGATCTTCAAATAATGCAATGACACAGAAAGATTGCTAAGGCATAACATGTAAGTGAACAAATCTTGCCACAGAGCAACAGGATACAGTACAATCTCTTTTTCATAGTCAAAAGAAAAAATTAATATTTTGGTGGATGGACATATAAAAATGAACTGAAACAGGACTGGAATGAATCCCAAACTGTTAGGCATGATTAAATTGGAGGAGAGGATAAAGGAGATTTATTTTTACTCTCTATTTTATACTTACGTATTTTAACACATTAATTATAAAATATCTGGGATTCAATCACTGGCACTTCTATCAGTTTACTTTTAAAACGGAGTCAAGTTACAGCTCTTACAAAAAGTGGAGGAAAAAAATACTAATTTGAACTACTGTGATATTTTGGTTTTCCTTCTATTTTTATCCTAATTTTTTCCAAAGCCCTTTCTTCATAAGGCTGTAACCACAGTGTCCAAATAGTTTGATCTCCAGCACTTTTTACTCACAAAAGCATCTTTGTGTGTGTGTGTGTGTGTTTTAATTGGGGAATATTGGGGAACAGTGTGTTTCTCCAGGGCTCATCAGCTCCAAGTTGTTGTCCTTCAATCTACTTGTGGAGGGCACAGCTCAGCTCCAAGTCCAATAGCCATTTTCAATCTTTAGTTGCAGGGGGCACAGGCCACCATCCCATGCGGTAATTGAACTGGCAACTTTGTTGTTAAGAGCTCACGCTCTAACCAACTGGCTGCCCCTCCGGAATCTCAGCAGCAGCTCGTTGTCTTCAATCTAGTTGTGGAGGGTGCAGCTCACTGGCCTATGTGGGAATGAACCAGCAACCTCGTTGTTCAGAGCTCGCGCTGTAACCAACTGAGCCATCCGGCCATTCCGCATCTTTTTGCAGTCTTCAAAACTGTATTTTAAAAATGGCTGTATCATTCTGTCCAGTAAAATCATTCCAATTTATCTATATATTCTTTTGTTTTATTTTTGTTAATATTAATGTTGCAACATACATTTTTGTTTGTGTAGCTTTTTATTGACAAATAGGACCTCATGGTTTCCGAAGTTTAATTTATAGTTCTTTTAATTACTAGTGAGGAACCTTTTGGGGTCTTAACAGGTTTAAAAATTACAATTTGTAGGAGCATTTATTTAATCTTTTTGTTGTATCTGATATAAATGTTTTTCCTATTAGAATGATAGACTTTATGTAAGTTATTTGAAAAATATGCAGAAAACTTTATATAGCCAGTTCTGCTGCCATACCTTTGGGTCTGACTTGTATTATATCTATACTTATAAAGCAGTAAGGAATATTAATGTTCTTCTACAGCTTGATTTTATTTATCTATTTTTGTATCTGGAGTTAACTGGATATATTTTATATGGAAATCATATAAACGGGTTTTTAAGAAATTGCTAATCAGTTGTACCCACACTCTATTAGATCTTTGCCTGGTTTAATGATTTTCAATGTCATTTAGCATATATTACATCTTTGTTTAAAAAAATGAATTCTTGGTTGAATATTCTGCTTCACTGATCGTTTCTCTCCTCATGTCAGATCAATATGGATCCATTACTGACCTCATATTCTTTATATAGAGTTAAGTTTTAAGTAAGGCCTTAACAAAAATATACCAAAATCCTCTATGAATACACTAAATATAAACACACAAAGAAAATACATAATATACTTACCACTGGTTTGACAATGTTGGAAAGAAGTGCTTCAAACGCTTTAGTTTCTTCATCTTTTTCTTAAAAAAAAAAAAAAATTAATATTTAACAATGAGCTTAAATGAAATCAAATCCCACTCCCTCCACAATGTCTTCTGAAACTAGGTTAGTATTTGAGATTTTTATTTCCTAGTTTTGACTCTTTAGTTCATATCCAGCAATTTGTGGCTCTTCAGGACTCTTCCGTTTCAGTTTCTATTTTCATTTTAACCACGATTATAAATTATAATATCACTATATATATATATATATTTATATATATATATATGTACACACACACAATACAATGTGTGTGTGTATATCTATCTATCTATCTATCTGAACTGGTCAATAAGTTTCTTACAGGAAGTATATTTTTATTCATAGTTGTAAAAATACTTCCTCTCTGCGAAGTTCTCATGTGCCAATCTCATACCTCTTAATGACAAGTTAACTGAGTATTTGTTTCATGACATGCCTTAATTGTGGTTCCCAAAATAGGAATATGACTGATTTGACCATAACTTATAGCCACCACTGATATATCTCAAACTTGAAGTTAACTCTTATGAAATATCAGTGTTGAAAAAGAATGATCAGGAGGTCTCAAAAATATGAGAGAATACTTTTGTAAATGTTAACAAATAAGCCATAAGACTGTTAAAGCATTAAAACTTGTTGATGGGGAATGGAAATTTTTTAAAAAAAGGAAGTAGTTCTCAGAGTTCTTGTGGTGTAAGTCACAGGTTAGAGGAAGGATCCAAAGGAAACATAGGAATTTTAAAAGAAAAGAACTTTTGAAGAAAAGAATTGAGAATACTCTATTCTAACTATAGAGTATATACAGCGGGCGCCAAAAAAATGTATACACATTTTAAGAAAGGAAAAATCTGAATTAAAATTGTAATACTCAATATATACTGATAACAAAAGATGACTACAAGTCACATTTGACTTCTGCAATTACAAGAGGTGCTCAAAGTGGTCACTATCAGTGTCCAGACATTTCTGATTATGAACTACTGCGTGAGAATAGATAACATCTCTTAAAATGTGTATACATTTTTTTGGCACCCTGGTAGATGGGTGAATGACATAACGAGTTGCTATCAGGATCTTACATATAAAGAAGTTGGAGAAATAAAGAGTTTTGATAAAAACCAGCATAGCTTTATCAAAGGCTCAGAAAGAAATCTGGATGAACGTTATCTGAATTTTCCTATCAACAGAAATTTCTCTTGGTTAGTAAAATTTATGAGATAGGTAAAATTACTAATTGAGTTTCCCCCCAATTGTAAAAAAGAAGTTCCTAGTAACAATTTAAGTTCTAAAACATATTTAGGAAGTGTAAGGCTATTAATCTATAGTTAATTTGGAGCACTGGAGAAATGACTGAAAGGTTAGAATGTACTTTTAGTCGATTAAACATTGACGAAAAGTAACAAAAATAATAGCTGAGTAATTTAAATAGTTACCTTCTATTTCTGTATCAATTTGTGCACCACCTTTGCCTTTCCCTGACTTGTTCTTTGCTGATCCTGTGTTTGCCCCACTAGCATTCTGCCCTTTTATAAGTCCATTATGTTCACTTATGGGAGAAGGGCATTTCTGGGGTGATGATGGTGGGCTGCTCATTTTATCTTTCTGTGTTCCTTGGCGGTCCTTCAATTTTTTCTGCAAACGTTCATAAGTTTTACTAGATCTTTCATCTCTAAAGTTGGACCGCCCATGTGTAGAATGAGCATCTAGGAAGAAATAAAAAACATTTTAAAAGGTCACTTTCTCTAAATACACTGATGGAATGAGAAAAGAACAGGAAATAAATCTGTCATAATTATATAAAACAAAATATTTCAAAGAATAATTTGCAAAAAGAAGCTATTTTTGTGGCTACCAACTGACAGAACCAAGCTTTCTGACTTGATTATAATTTTTTTATATAAATCTCTCAATTAAATATACAGAGACATTTCTCTCCTTCATCCTTCACCAATTATTACTCTCCATAGAAACAGCTTTGTTGTATGTTATGATTATCATAGGTGAGGACAGTTCTTTTTCTTTCACACTTTGGTAGACATTATTTTTAGCATCTCTTTCAACTTCAAACATACAAAATAGGTAAAAATAAAACCACCTGCCTAAATTCCTTTATGATTCAAAAAAGTAAATCACTAAAAAATAGTTTTAGGAGTTAGCAAAAAGAAATGAGTGGATTGGTTACTACTAACAGAATCTAGGTTATAAAGTATTACATTTCTGGATATTGTAAACTCAAGATTGTTTATTTAGAAGAATATATTCATTCTAATAAAAGTCACACAATAACATAATAAAATCAATATACTCAATAAATATTGTTAAATCAATTGTCCTCAGGGTTTATTTTTAAATTTAAAATCTGTAATAAGGAAAATATTTTTTAAAGTTTCAAAAATCTTCGTAAAGTTTCAATGTATTAGTGCTTAAGGAAAATTAGTATAATTTTCTTCAAATGAGTATTATAAGGATATGTACAATAACATTAGAATTAAAAAACATAGGAATTTGGCTATCGACATGTAAAAGAGTGAGTTTGGACCCTTCCTTTACAATATAAATAAAAATTAAAATGAGTCAAAGACCTAAATATAGGCACTAAAACTATAAAACTCACAGAAGAAAATATAGGTGTAAACCTGCCTGACATTTGATTAGATAATAGCTTCTTAGAACAACGAAAGCACAAGCAAAGAAAAAAAACTTGACTTCATTAAAATTAAAAACTTTCCTGCATCAAAGGATACCATTCAAGAAAATGAAAAGACAACTTGAGAGAAAATCTGCAAATCTACATATCTGAAAGAGACCTCTATCCATAAAAATGCTTACAAGTCCACAATGAAAAGACAAATAACTCATTTAAAAAATGAGTCTGAATAGACATCTCTCTGAAGAAGATACACAAATGGCCAATAATCAACTAAAAAGATGTTCAACATCAGTGGTTATTAGGGATAAGCAAATCAATATCATGAGGTAAAACTTCATACATATCAGGTTGGCTACAATCAAAAGACAGACAATACCGTGTTTTCCTGAAAATAAGTCCGAGCCAGACCATCAGCTCTAATGCGTCTTCTGGAGCAAAAATTAATATAAGACCCGGTCTTATTTTATATTATATTATATAAGACCCGGTCTTATATTACAGTAAAATAAGACCGGGTCTTATATTACTTATTGCTCCAAAGGACACATTAGAGCTGATGGTCAAGTTAGGTCTTATTTTCAGGGAAACACAGTAAATTTTAGCAAAGATATGGAGAAATTAGAGCCCTCATGAATTGCTGGTGGGAATGCAAAATAGTGCAATTACTATGGGAAACAATTTTGTAGTTCTCAAAAAGTTGAATATAGAATTACCATATGAGCCAGCAATTCCACTCTTAGGTATATACCCAGGAGAAATAAAAACATTTGTCTACCCAAAATTTGTATACAAACGTCACAGCACTGTTATTCATAATAGACAAAAAGTGGAAACAACCCAAATGTCCATCAACTAACGAATGGATAAACAAATTTATACCTACATAACGGAATCTTTTTCAGCCATAAAAAGGAATACTAATTATGCTACGATCTTGAAATAAATCTTGAAAAACAATACGATACGTGAAGAAAGTTAACACAGAAGGCCAAATATTGTATAAACATTTATTACCAAATATACATATTTTATGTACATTTATATGAAATGTCTAGAATAGGCAAATCGAGAGATAGAACGTAGATTAGAGGATGCAATAAAGGAAATTGGGACCAACTGTTAACAGGCACAGAGTTTCTTTTTGGGATGACAGAAATGTTCTGGAATTAGCAGTAGTGAATATATAGTGAATATACTAAAAACCACTGAAATGTACACTTTAAAATGGTGAATTTTGTTATGTGAATTATATCTCAATAAAAAAATACACAAACTGTAATTAGTACACATTTTTTAAATGTATCCAAAGGTTTTATATTTCACTTAATTACTCAAGAGATTAAATAATAAAGCAACCATAGAAGGGGGGAGAGGAATAAAGAATACATAGTAGAAAGGGCAAGAATTTTATTATCAAAATGATCTGAGAGGGTTAAAATCCTCGGCAATGAACTAGCACTGACCTTGTAGGAATTACTTAATATCTGAGCCTCAGTTTCTTCATCTGTTATTTTCAGCCTTATCTTGAGGCTTAAGTGAGATAATACATGTATGAGCACACTGTCTATCTAACCAAGTTCAGGCCCAATAATAGTAGTTGTAGACAGTGAAATGTTGGATTAGGTCCTACTTTGAGAATCCATACAAAATATGTATGGAAAAGGGTCACAGAAGCAGTTACTGGTTATAAAACTACTGTCCATTATTAGAATCTAGTGGTAAATTCCTTGGCCCACAACCTTAAATACAATATGACCCTTGTCTTCCACCGTTGGCTAGCTAGTTTTAGATTTGTACTCTTTGTAGATTTGTATGCTTCACTTTCCTTCGCAGCATTGTGAATCATATTCATGTACTCTAATGCATATCCCCTCTGAGTAACAATGGATTTTAATGATGCAAAATAGTAATTGTAACATGTAGTTTGTTCTTATAATTTTCTCGAACACATTAAAAAACTTAAGTCATAATTAGTGGTAAGAAAATAGAAGGAAGAGACTGATTTGTACTGTAAATTCTTGCTACAAAAAATATGCTTATTCTAACACTGCATGAGCCTCACCTGGGAGTTTGTTAGAAATGTAGAAACCCAAACCTCAACAAGACCTACAGAATCAGTATGCATTACTTGGGCAATAGAAATAAGTTTGAAAAAAATATATGACATATGTAATGTACCTACTACTTACAAGTTGGGCTGCACATTTAAAATTTTATATTTAGAGTTATTTCTTCTACAGAATTACTTAGCATAAAGGACAGGGGCTGCTAAGTGCAAGGGAAACAGTGATGAATAAAACAGACTCAGTCTTAGGGGGTTTACAGTCAAATAAGGGAGAAAGTCATGAAAATAAACAAAAAAATCAAACCATGTCGAGTTCTGTGAAAGAAACAAGTTTCAATGCTAGAGATAGATAACGCAAGGTCATGGAAGGTTTCACTCAAAGCTAACATCGAAAGGAAAAACAAAGTTCCAAAGAAAAGGAGGAAGAGCATTCGTGGCACAGAGAACGCCAGTGCAGAGGCACTGAAGCAGGAGAGCTTGGGGGTTCTGAAAAACTGAAGCCGGGTGGTAGGGACAGTGGGTAAGGTAGTCAGAGGCCACAGGACAGTGGTTTGCAACCAAGGCCAATTTGGGTTCCTAGGGCTCATCTGGCAATGTCTGGAGATATTTTTAGTTGTCACAACTGGGTGGGGGTGAGGAGAGGGCTGAAGGTGTGTGCCATTGGCACCTAGTGGGCGGAAGGCAGGGATTCTGCTAAACATCCTACAACGCACAGTCCTGTCCTACGTAACAAAGACTTACCAGTCCCCAAACACCAAGAGTGCTGAGGCTGAGAAATCTTGGTCTAGGGGAAGGATTTAGGATTTTACTGTAAATGCAACGGGAAGTCACTGCAGTAGGAGAACAGTCTGATTTATATTTACTCTGGCTGAACGTGGATGGTTGGGACAAGAATGACAGCAGAAAACCAGCTGTAAAGCTGTTGTTGAGGTTGCCCTGACAAGAGCCGATGGTGGACTAGCTCCGAGCAGCAGTGTAGAAAATTTGGGAAACTTCTGAAAATAAAACTAATACCAAATGATGTGGAGGAATCAAATTTTACCATCTGGTTTTCACGTGAGCAAAGTGGATAGCGGTACCATATATGGTACCATTTATGGAGATGAAGGTGACAAGAGAAAAGATTTATGTTTCATTAATGCTATAACTGAGATGAATGAGGCATGGAAGTGGAGTTATCTATCAAGAAGGCAGTTAGGAACATAAGTCTGGAGTTCAGAGGAGAGGTTTTTGGTGAAGATACAAATTTGAGAGCTGACAGTATAGTATGTGGATAGTACTTAAAGCCATAGGAAAGAATAGATTACTATTTTGTGTGTGTGGTTGTCTATTCTTCCCAACAATTTATTAACTCCCTGAGGGCAGAGGTTATGCCTTGCTCTGTTTTTTTCAGTCTCTCAACAGAACCTAGCAATTTTGGTTAGTGGCATCGCAGTCTTCAGAATTTAATAATGTCGTGGTTATTCCTGGCTGAAAATTTTCTTCAGAGCCTAGACAGCAGAACGTGTCCCCACCAAATATTACTCGATGACATAAGTTACTTCCTCCTCTTTAATTTTCTGTTTACTCATGTGCCTTGAAAGATGACCATGAGGATGAAATACTTAACATAATGCTTGGGTAATAGAAAATTATTGTGATATTGTTACTATTTTTTGTTTTCTTTCATATAACATGATAATAGCATCTATTATATCCAAGCAAAGAATAGCCAACTTTGTAACACAGGAATATTTTTAGATGTCTTACCTACATCTCCATATACTTGTGAAGACTGATACTGGGGCATATACTGTGTTGCCATGTCTCCAGCTCCAGTGACTGGTGAGTACATATGGCGCGGTGGTGGGGGCATCATGGTTGGGACAGGAATGAAACCCGGCAGAGGAGGATGTGGAGAACGATGTATGACTGTGTGACCACCAGGATGAAATTCTGGTGCCTGAGGAACCACAACAACTCTTCGGACACCATTGTCCTCAATAACCTATAAAATAAACATGAGATTAAAAATTTCTTCCATACGATGCAAGCAATTCCTTTGAAATATGTTAGACTAGAGTAGAATTTTTACACCATTAAAAGTTAATTAAAAAATATTACAGAATCAACATGAAGACTATTAAATACATTAAGTACATATGAATTAGCATTGAACATGAAATCGTTTTTGTTATATAATGCAAAATATATCTTAAAACAATAGTAATATAAACAATGAGCTCTGATATTAGGTATTTATCCTGTGTGCTACGTACATTTAACGATGCAGTTAAAATGAAGGTAGACTCAAAGGAAGTTTTAGTTTGGACACAATCAGAGTCAGGAATCACTTTCTTTTTCCATATTATGGGTGGGAGTTGGGGGAAAACAAGTTGCGGAAAGAACATAAATCATGAAATAGAAATGGGAAAAAACCTGGATTCTGTCTCCTAAGATCAACCATATATTGAATTTAGATACAAAGTTCTTATGACCATGACCAGTACAATTTTAACGGTTGAAGATCCTTTTAATGGAGACAAACACCTAATATGTTAATTCCCAGTTAAGAAAAGTATATGTAGCTTCGAGTTTTAGAAATTACACATTTTTTAACAAGGGTCACGCTGTGGGGAAAGACTTTTTTAAATGACAGATTTATTCCCTTTGAACCTCACTGGGGCAGCAAGGACATATAGAAAAGCCTAAAAGGATATAGGACTTTACCTCAAAATGTGGAATCCCTCTAAAATAGGGCCCTTAGCCTTTTTAGACTTAAATGATTACTATTCGAGGTATAAAAAAAAATGGCTAATAATACCTTTCCCAAGGAAACAGAAAATGATTAAAATGTAAAGTGCTAACTTAAAGGCAAATCCTGATATTTTCAGGAAAAACAAGCTTTATTATGCTTAACAACAAATTTTGTACATAAAGATATATGTGCTTGGTAGATACATTAGAAAACACAGATAAGCCTAAATTACAAATAAATCACTGCTTTACAAAGTAGACAGCGGCTATTAAATAGTTTATTAAACTATTTTTACCTGTTCGAGTGTGAGCTGACTTGTCTATAATATGGAACTAGAAGACCAAATGAATTCACTGTTTTTCATGCTAGCTCTAGAACTAAGCCTTGCTTCCAGCAAAATGAATGGCTCACATGCCACCTTTCTCCCTTATTTAACTCAGTTCTGGATTCAAGCCTCAGAGAAGTGCATATGAGAGTAGACACGAAATCATATCTGAAGCCCTAGCTCAGGAGAATCTGGAAAACGTTTATAGCTTTTCAGCCTGTAACCTACAGAAAAGGGCACTAGAAGGATTTGGAATGAATTTTGAGTGGCCAAACCACAGTGTCTGTCACAATATACTATTACCTTTATTAATTCTCCGACTCACAAATTTCAAATGACCCCATTTCTGATAGGATTAATAGTTCACATTCTTTATCCTGACATTCAATCTGGTTCCAACCTATCTTGCTAGCTTTATCTTTCTTCTACACCAAATCCTGACCCCTTAACTCCAGCCAGGCCGGTATGCTAAAAATCCTATCTTCATACTGATTTATACAGTTCTGTATCTCCCCTCTTGACTTTGCTTCCCTTTAATCTATAACGATGCGAATCCTGTCCTTCCAAATCTAGTTCTAACTTTACCTCCTCCCTCATTTAAAAAAAAATTGTTATTGAATAAAACAATGACATTGATAATTTAGGAGAAAAAAAGTGATGTCTTTGTGAGGGCTCATGTACACGGGGCGGCAAACACAACAACGAAAGGTAATTATGTAGCATGCTGCAAGGTGATAAATACTATGGGAATAAAACAGAGTTGAATTAGAAGTATTGTGGGAGGGGGGACAGGTTGTAGTATAAAATAGGTTGATCTGGACAGGCCTTACTGGCAAAATGAAATTTGAGTAGAGGCTTGAAGGAACTGAAGGAGTCAGCCATGCAGAAATCTAGAAGAGTGTTCTGGGCAGAAGGAACGGTTAGCACAAGGCCCCTAACGTAGAAGTGACTAGAAGGAAGCCAGTGTGACTGGATCGGCATAAAGGAGGAAAGACAGAAGCAGATGAGGTCAAACAGACAGGGGATGGGGAGGCGTGGCCAGGTCAGACAGCCATTTAGACTATTAAGGACTCGGACTACAGCATCTACTCTTAGTGAAATGGGGAATGACCAAAGTTTGGGGGAAAAGAGTGATATAAGCCATGTGGTTCCAGCCAGGGGTGATTTTGCCCTCTAGACATTTGGCAGTATCTGGAGATATTTTTGGTTGTTACAACTGGGGGCAGGGGTGTATTACTGTCATCTAGTGGGTAGAGGCCAGAGGCCAGGGATGCTGCTAAATACCCTACAACACAGAAGACAACCCACTACAACAAAAAGTCTAAAATGTCTACAGTGCTGAGGTTGAGAAATCGTGTTATAACCTTACAATTAACAGGATTACTCTGGCTGTTGAGCTGAGAATAGATTGTAGGGCAAGGGCAATCGTGGGGAAACCGTTCAGGAAGCTATGGCAGTAATCCAGAGAAGAGATGGTGGTGGTGTGGACCAGGGTGGCGGCAGTGGAGGTGGTGAGACATGGCCTGCAATCTGCATATATATCTATAGGCTCTTTTTCTCTCTTCTCTGATGGAATCATCAGCTAATCTTGTTCTATCTTTAGAAGTGAGAAAAAGGCTATAGAAGGATGGTGTTCCACTAACTGTGATGGAGAAAGCTGTAGAGGGGAACGAAAAGGTTTGGAGTTTTAGGTTTTAGATATGTGAGTTTGATAAGTCTATGAGACATCTAAGTGGAAATGTCGAGTAGGCAGTTAAATACAGTCCTTCACAGTTCTGGAAAGATTGGGAAATGACAATCAGTTGAGGTAGGAAGAAAACTAAGAGAGTGTGGCAGTAATGTCTCCCTCCTATCATTTCTATTGCATTTATTCTGTATCACTTGTTTGCTATAACACTGTAGTATTTGTCAATTTTCCAAATGCGTATGTCTTACTCTGTAACTTAACTGTAAGTTCCTCAACGGACATGTATTAACTATTTAATACTCATAACAATACTATAAATAGGTACTATTATCATCTCCATTTTTTAGATGGGAAACTGAGGCATAGAGATGTTAAATAACTTGCTAAGGTTATACAGGTAGTAAGTGGAGGAGCTAGTATTTGACTCAGGCAATTTGGCTTCAATTCTATGTTCTTATCCACTTTATGGGCATAGAATCCACAAGTACCTGTCTTCTAGTGTTTTTTTTTTTTTTTAAATTTCACACACAAGTGAGATCTCACTGGTTAAAAAGGAAACGGCTAACCTAAACTACTTAATAAAATTAGAATCATTTTTTTTCTGCTGAAAAACAACATTTAAAATACAAAGATAAGCTGGGCAAAGGGAGAATGGGAGTTATTGCTTAACAAAGGTACAGAGTTTCAGTTTTGCAAGATGAAAAGATGGTAGAGATGGTAGTACAACAGTGTGAATATGTTTAATGCCACTGAAGTGTACATTTAAAATGGTTATGGTAAGTTTTTTGTTATATGTGTTTTAGCACAATTAAACAAAATAAAAAGCTAAGATGCTGAGGGGTGGGGGAAAAGCCAGACCAGGACTAAGAGAGTGTGGAGAACTCCACTACTTCAAATAACCATCTGAGCATCCAGTAACTTCAGAGCGAGGATGGAGACCTCAAACTACCTGTTAAGTCTCCAGCTGCTGAGAAATGGCCAACCATGTAGACATCACATTTTACACCAACAGGGTACACTGATGGTGATAATGAAAATGAAATCAACAAGTTGTGAAAAGTGAAAAAAAGTAAAATATTATCCAAATTAATGTATGTAAATAAAAATTAAAACAAAGATAAGACAATAAAATATAAATCAAATGAGGCTATCAGTAAGGTCTGACCACTTAACCACGTACTCATATGTCAGGCAATTTCTAATTAGGTAAAGCTCTATTCCTTTTCTTTGTTGAATAGAGACATAATTGAGAGAGGCTGCAGAGAAAGGAGGTTGTGATTACTATCTGACATTTTATTTTTTGTGTCTTCTTCACCAGAATACACATTCCGTGACAACTTTGTTCTATTTACCATTTTCTCCCCAGTGCCTGATGCAGTACACCTGGAATATGCTCAAAGAAATTTGTTGAGTGAATGGTATGACCAGAAATAGGTCAAAGAAATTTGTTGAGTGAATGGTATGACCAGAAATAGGTGTGTTCCATTAGTTCTACTAGAATGCTGTACTTCTTTCCCCTCCTAGTAACACCAAGCTAATAGGGTTCTGTGAGTCTTCAATTCCTACAAATTTTGCTTATCCTCCACTCTATGGTCTCACCCTGAACCCAAAACGACTCCAACTTCAAGCTGTTAAACAATAACATGGGTGTCTGACCATTCATTCAAAAGATCTTTATTTTATGTCTAACTCTACACACACACACACACACACACACACACACACACGCAATGTCAGTGACCACAAACTTTCTCTCTAGCTCTAACTATAACTCTTTGTCCTCATCTAAACTTCTAAGTGCTCCTACTTTCCAGTCTCTTACACTGCTACCCATCTTTTTTTGGCCATTTTCCCCAGGAAAGACTGAGAAGACTGAGATCAGACTAGTTTACAGAATCTGAAAAATTTACTGACCTCATTGCAGCATGCTGCCATAAAGGCAACGTGAAATACCAAGCCCAGCTTAAAGTCGTCATCTGAAACTTGTCCTGAGTTGATATGGGCCCTTTCCCAGCATTATGCGATCTCCAATCCCCTCCCTGTTAGGTACCCTTTCATTACCATAACAACCCACGGTCCATAAAAAACAGAGGAGCCATAACAAGAAAGACAGAAGAGAACTTTTGATGTTGCCTTTCAGGAGTCCCATTCGGGTTGTCTATAATCTTTTCCTGATAAGTCATTAACTTAATCATTAAAATATCAAGTACTGAAAAAGCAAGTTAAAATATCAAGCTGCAATGCTGTTAGCCACTGTAAGTTAGTATTATTTGCCAGAAATTAAGTTCCTTCTTTTCCTGTCACCTTTTGCTTTCTGTGTCATCAAAACATTTTGTGTTTGAGTTTTACAGTTTTTGTTTCCCCATTTGATACCTCAGTTAAGTTGGCACAAATTTCTGCCTCTATGCTCTATGTCAATCTTTCACAAATTTCCCTTTCTTATTTGTTAAATTACAGCAATAAAGCTCATTATGGATGTATCTAAAATTGTTTTTAATTAGAAAAAGGGCTAATGGGAAATATACTAAATGTTTACAGAAAGTATCTCTGGGTTACAATATTCAGTGTAATTTTTTTCTCTATCCTTTTATATATTTTCCAAGTTTTCTACATAATGATGATCAGAAAAATAGTTTAAAATATATAACTATATTTGTTCTTTATCGCTAAATATATTTTCCATTGCCTTGTTTGCAAAATTAATATTCCTTTATATTTAAGATTCTGGTGAACAATTTCATTTTGCTTTATACATATCATTTTAATTAGCGTTAGGTCTCCTTATGTGGAACAGTACCTTATGTATCTTATATAGTGTCATGGTGAAAACAAGAATTTCTTTTTAAAAATAATTATTTTTTTAAGATGATGATCCTTTTTTTTAAAAAATATAAATTTTATTGGGGAATATTGGGGAACAATGTGTTTCTCCAGGGCCCATCAGCTCCAAGTCGTTGCCCTTCAATCTAGTTGTGGAGGGCGCAGCTTAGGTCCAAGTCCAGTAGCAGTTTTCAATCTTTAGTTGCACGGGGAGCAGCCCACCATCCCATGTGGGAATTGAACAGGCAACCTTGTTGTTAAGAGCTTGCGCTCTAACCAACTGAGCTAAGGGGCCGCCCCAGTGATCCATTTTTCTGATCCAGCAATAAAGTTGTACGTATAGCTAAAAAATTAAGTCTCACTATTTCCATTACTGTTGAGTAGAATGCTAAAGTATCAGAGCAATAAAGTATAAAGATTATAAAATAAATAATATTGTAGAACCCTTGAATAAGAATGCAAAAGATGTATAATGCATTGGTAATTTTAATAGCAGATTTGGGCTTTGCAAATTGCAAATGAGAAAAACAGAATTATTCCCAAAGTTACCCAATGTATGATATCTTGTCTAATGCTATTCTCAAAAACAAAGTTAAAATATATGTATGAGTTAATAATGAGTTCATATCTGAAGTGGTTCTAAACTTAATAGGGACATGCCATTAGTACAAACATCACAAATTTGAAGGTTGATATATGCTAGGTAAATCATGATTTCTTCATATGCTTCTTCTATAAGTACTCTCATTAAGTCTTGATCTTAATATTAAATTAAGATCTATCTCTCTTTTGCCCCAATATGGTCTTAGGTATGCAGGTAGTATTATTATTTCCTCAGTGATAGAGCTAAACAGTCCCAACACTGGATGTTTATTTTTGCAGTCCTTGCTTGCCTGACCAAACGTTTTAGGATACATAAATTTGCAGAATCCCATTAGTATGTACTAAATCACATGATAATATAGCAAAAATATCATCTGACCCTCCTTGGGACACTGGCCTTCAATAACAGATACACACAAGGCAAGGGATGAAGGTGATTAAACCTGTTGCCATGAGGGGAGATTAGCGCATAAAAATCTAAAAGGAGACTACAGATGACAGCTATTCATGGGTTTAGTGTATGTGCTGGTTCCTGCTGAGCCAAATACTATCTGTACTTTATTATAGTCATTTATGTGTCTTATTTAGTTCAACTCCCAGCTTCTGAATTTGATAATATAATTATGTTTGCTTATATGTCAAGTTTTGGACAATTATCAAGTGGTTAGCTGTGCTAGAATATGGGTCTTAATAAGTATTTTCTAACGTCAGAGATTGTATATGTCAGGGAATGAGAGGTATTTTGACAATGATGTCAAAATGCTAGAATCCATTCTTAACATGCTGGGTACTTAAATTATTTCAATAAGGATGAGACTACATTTTTGTCTTTGGATTATCCAAAGACTGATTGAAAATGATACATTTCCTAGAGATAATCTTAAATTAAGATTGATAACAGTAGCCCAACTAACCTCACATAATCTGACCAGTAAGATTACTGTTAAAAGTTCATTCACTTATTTGACAAATATTTATGAAATACCTACTATATTCACCTCAGAACAAAAATAATTAAAAGGTAACTCCTATTTACAAGGAACTTAAACTCCCATAAGAGAAAAAATATATACATATACAATCATAATACTAGGTGGTATGAAATACATAACCAAGAAGTGGCACAAATAACTTGATCGAGGTCTTCAAGGATACATAGAATTTCATAAGGCAGAAATAAGGGAATGAGTAACATCCCTCAGATTACAGCATTAACAAAATCATGGAGAAAGGAAAACATCAAGTGACCACGTGAGTGGTCATGTTTGGTTGCAAAAATGGGTCTACGTGATTAGATATATCAATAGAAAGGTACAAAGGTGATTAGGACAGAACTGTGTAAGGCCTTATATGTCAAGAAATCCAAACTTCATTGAGTTAACAAGCCAACTAAAGGCTCTTTATGAGGACAGAAGTGAAGATCAAAGTAATATAAGATTATTTTAGTGGTTCTTGGCCTAAAGATAATAGAACCTCAACTTGGATGATTATTTATTGATTTATAAGTATTCACCGAACCCCAACCATATGCCAAGCACTGTACTCAGTATTGAGGAAATAAAGATGAGTAAGAGTCCTGTATCATCTGTCATGTTACCTCTCTGATCTCATTGTTTACTATTTTTCTGCTTTGAGGACTCAGTCTAGCCACAGTGGCCTTCTTGCTGTTCCCAGGCATGTTCTCATCTTAGGTCATTTGAACTGGCTGTTTCTGTTCCCAGAATTCTCTTGCCCCAAATAAATGCATGGCCAACTCCCACCTGTCCTTCAAGACTTGGTTCAAATGTCACCTTTCCAATGACACCTAGTCTGAGCACCCTGTTTTAAAATGTAACCAGTTCTATTTTTCTTTCCTCCCCCCCCCATATCCATCACCACCTAATACATTATATAATTTATCCATTTATTATGCTTATTGTTCGCTTCTCCCCACAAAAATGAAAACTACAAAGGGACAGAGGACTTTGTCTGTTGTATTCATGGATATATCCCAAGCACCTAGAAGAGTGCCTGGCATCAATGGGCACTCAATACTTATTTGCTCAACACTGTTGATATCTTTTCATTTACTGAAAGAGGGATCTACACAATGTGCCACAAGAACCTAGAAGGAGAGGCAGCTGGAAAGGTTCAAGGAAAGCTATTTCTAGGAGGTGATGATTGTGTAAAATGAGAAAAGCAGGAATTTGCCATAAAATTAAAAGGTACTGTTAGCTGAGCGAACAGCAGGATACCCTATAATTACACTGAAATAATTTGTCTTAATCATCTTTATGTCACTAGCACCCAATATAGAGCTTGGCACATGGTGCCATTCAATACATATTTGTTGAACTGAACTATGCCAGAAGAAAAAAACCAGGTATGGTCTTACAGAAGTAGAAAAAGTTCTGAGAAGAAGCAACCAGAGAAATAGAAAGAATCAGGGCAGCATTATGTCAAGGAAATCTGTAGTTACTTATATGAATGATGTCAAATGTTTAGAGATCAAAACAGGATCAGGCTGGCTGGAAAAAAAGGCCTTCGGGGATGGTACACATCAGGGAGCAGATTTAGTCAGGTAACATAGACAGAATGCACAGTACAATAAATTAAGGAGTCAGTGTATTAAGAAAAGTGTAGATGGTGAACAGAGTATTTTTTCTGAAAAGTTACAAAGTATTTTCACATGTGATCTCATATATGTTATCATGTAACCTTAGAGTGAGGACACTGAGACTCAAGGAAGCTGATTTGTCCAAGGCCATGTAGCCAGCAAGGATTTGAAATAAGACATGGATGGATCCAGCTTTTCTCACTCTAATTTTCAGACTACTTCCATTCTCCCCATCACCATTGTCTTCTTTTACTGCCATTCATATAGTGGTGGGCTTCATAGAGTGCAGTGAATCCACCATAATATCCCACCAATATTCTGGCATAATTAGGGAGAAAGTAAGAGAGGGCCTGAATAAAATTTCAAGTGTACATTCATTGCTAGGAAAAGAAATGATATTTCCAAAAGGATTTGAGCAATGAATACAGACCATACAGAATCTCAGTAGCAGAAGATATTGAACACCTACAGAGCTTACAATTTAGTTCAGTTTGCCTGTGCAAATTAAGTTAGCTATACTTGTTTCTTTCAGTCAGAGCTTCCCAACTGGCGTGCACGAAAGGGTTACTGGTATGCGGTGACACTGATCCCCTTAACCCTCAGGGTAGGTCTATAGGTCTCAATTCTCTTCCATTCACCACAATGTGCCATACAATTACTATGAATAAGGTTGGAAGCATTATCTTGGATTACTTCTAAGCAAATCATTAATGTAAAAAAATATTAGTGTAGGTACCTTTAACCCTTAACATATTATTTACATTATTCACATTTCAAGGAGATAAAACTCTCAAATTAATTATCTATTATAATTCAACACCCCAAAACAAGGCCAAATGATGAGTGCTGCCAATTTAATTTTTCCTTCTTTCCAAATATACTAAATGCACTAAAATACCTGAAACAGATTTACCAAAGGTATACTCTATTGGGTAAGCTTTAGCACTTAAAATTGTAGTTTTTAAAATCAGAATTAAAGTTAAACAGTAACATTACAATCACTATTATATAGGAATAAAAACAAAAATAACGTACAAACATACCTGTGGGGCATATCCAGGAGGCACGTAAATAGGAGGCACAGAACCATTTGGAGACATCATTGGAACCTGAGCAGGACCTGATGGGCCACAGAAATGATGTATTAATCCAGGATTACTTAGCAAGTTAAAGTTGAAAACAATTTGATTTACACTTTAATACTTCATCTGAACCAAACACTCAAACTAATAGAGACTGTATTACTATGAAAAGAAATTCAGACAATTCATCTGCTACAAAATAAAAAAGTTTATCTCATAAAAGTGCACTGATTACTCTTTTACCTGTAGTTGTGTTTCTCAAACCTGCCTGGTAATTATAATAGTCACCTGGGAGCTTTTTAAAACACAAAATTTCCAGGCTCTCCTAAAGATTCTTAGTATGCTTATAGTAAATAGGGATCTTGAATCAGTATATTTACTTTACAAATATCCCAAGTGATTCTGATTATTGTGCAAGTTTAGAAACACTGACCTAGAGGAAAATAAAACTAAACTTTCGGGGCCAGCCCAGGGGCTCTGGCAGTTGGAGCTCCGTGCTCCTAACTCCGAAGGCTGCCGGTTCAATTCCCATGGGCCAGTGGGCTCTCAACCACAAGGTTGCCGGTTCGACTCCCGCAAGGGATGGTGGGCTGTGCCCCCTGCAACTAACAACGGCAACTGGACCTGGAACTGAGCTGGGCCCTCCACAACTAAGATTGAAAGGACAGCAACTTGACTTGAAAAAAAAAAAAAAGTCCTGAAAGTACACACTGTTCCCCAATAAAGTCCTGTTCCCTTTCCCCAATAAAATTTTTTAAAAAAAACAAAACTAAACTAAACTTTGTATGCATACAAAAGGTAAAATTTTGAAAAGCAGTAGGAAAAAAAATCAAGAAAAAGTCAAGAGGGAAAAGCAGTATGAGGAAGCATAGTTAGAAATTTGGAATTTGCTTTGTTAGGCTTAAAAGCCTCTAAAGTAATATGTAAGTCATATCTGTGGGGGCTTGAGAACAGAGTTAGAGAAATGCCATACATAGACATTTGGTCAAAGAAAAATTTTTTGTTTCTTACACTGAAAAGTTCTTTAAAAAAAGAGAAAATCCAGCTTGTCTTATTCTACATTTCCTTTCATTTTTATGGTGTTATCCTTTCCAAACAACTTTTATAAATATTATCTCTTGTTTACCTTCTCTCAATCTTTCTGGGATAAAACAGGCATTTTTGGAAGATGTGTTTTATTCTTTCTAGGAACTAAAATCTTACTTGCTTTACGTAACTTAAAAAAAAAGCATCTCGCCTCAGATCCTTTTTCTCCTGTAACTTTTGACTGCACTGTCCCCTCACCCACTGGTTTTAATAACTTGAAATGAAACCTCAAAGAGCCTTACTAATTTAAAGAAATAAAGGTACCCAAGAGTCAGATGAAGAACGCAATGGGGAAGAAGTTCATTTTATATGTAGAATTTCAACCTGCAGTACATAGAATGGATCTCAGTTACAAAAGAAATGAAGGAGGAAAAGGGCAGAAATCATAGGCAGAAAAGAAACAAATTTCACTGGTAACATTATACATACTTTAGAAAAACAATAAAGAGCATGGAGGTTATAGGCAAATCCAGATTAAAGCCACTCTCCTCTTTCCAGCAAAGGAGAAGGGGTGGGGAGCAAACAACAAAGTGGTGGGGGTAGGGAAAGGGATATCAGAGGTAGGCAAAGAAAGAGAGAATATAGGAAAAAGGTAGGTCCAGGAGGAGAAATACTAAACACTGGTAAGGAAAGAGGGGAGAGAAGAAGGAGCAAAGGAAGAGAGGTAACTGAAGAGGGAGGGTAAAAGAGAAGATAGGAAGAGAGTGAAGAGTGTTGGGAGGGAAGAAAGATAGGGGAACGGGAAGGGGGTGGAGGAATGGGAGAAGGAGAAGGGGTAGGGAAGGAAGAGCGCAGAAAAAAGACTCAAGTGGTCAAGAGGAAGTAAGGAGTGTATGTGTATGTGGGTGGGGGGTTAGATTACCAAATTATGCTATGTAATACAGGATTATAAAAATAACTTCAACAAAATAATCTTCCCATCTAAAACAAGCTCAAGATATACATGAAGTTGTTCAGAATATTACCTAACAACAGCTAATTACATATATAGCTAATACTAACTTACTGTGTGCCAGGCCCTTTATGTATTTTTTTCTCCTTATACTATTCTCTTAGGGGAATATTATTATTATTACTCCCATCTTCCTGATGTGGAAATTGAGGCAGAGAGGTTAAGCTTACCTAAAACCAGGCAGTTTCATTCCTAAGAATGTATCTCTACCACACTCTACTACATATTTAGTAAACATTAAAATATTATGCATTATTGGCAACTGATATAACTTGAGACTTTAGAATGCTCTGGTGCTTCTAAGGAAAATTAAGGACTCATTATCTTTATTTATATCCTTGAAAAACAACAGAATAAAATCTTAAATCTAAGACATTATATATTAATTTACTAAATAAAATTTGTGAGGTGCTTTATACCTCTAGCCAACAAAGTCTTCATCCAAAGCTCACCTTTTAACTTCTACATGCTGGACTCAACAGAAAATGAGAATAGTTTTACACTAATGCAGGTTTACTTCAATTAGCTAATTTACATAAAACTATAGTAAATTAGCTTTCAGAATCCAATAGTTGCCTTAGATATTATTCATAATATGTCAAATTTAGCTGGGCATCAGAAAGAGAATTCCTTGAAAATCCTGTTTGTAATCTTAACAAAGGGATTTAACATTTATTGAGCCAGGGGCTGTGATTCCTTTCAGGTGTTGTCAAATTCAATCCCTATCATCATAGGTTCTTTTGTTTTTGCTTTTTAGCAATCAGAGTAAAAGAGCTACTGCTAATCACATTTAAACTTGTAAAACGATGTAACTGCTTTGGTTTGTCCTCCTTTTACTAAAAACACGAATATATAAATACGATATAGTTATAATTCAGATCATATTATACTTTGAAAGCTGCCAAAGAGTTTATAATTTACTAGTACAAAATTCTACTTTTCCTTTAATTATATTTAAGTGTGATAGTGAAAACAGAATAAAACAAACACGACCTAAAATAAACCAGCAATAAATACACTACTAATTGCAGTCCAGGAATAATGATTAACTCATTTCCTTAAGAAGTAATCATTTCGTTCTAGCAAGTAAATTTTCTATCCTGAGGCAGAAATGGTACATGGTTAAATCATTTTTTTTAAAAGACAATTCATGGATACCATATTTAATATCTAAAATAGTGGTGCAAAGTAACATTCAACACCGAACACATAAAACTCCCATAGTACAAACACAGTAAGTACAAGTATTGATGTGTGGAACTACAATATTTACAGCACCATTTTTGTTGCTATTCCTGTGTATAATAGCAAAACTCTAAAATCTTACATACTTAATGATGCAAATGTTTGATTATCTCCCTAGATCCAATAATACTTTTTAATTTAGGAAGTAGTAAAAGATTAAGGACAAATCCTAATTAAAAGCAGTGTGGGGGAATTTTGTTCCACCCAAGAAGCTAAATCTGTTACAGATTGTACCATTAAATGCACATCTGCACAAGAGTAGCTATATCTGAACAACTGTAGATACACCTAGCAGCTTCTTAATAATCTACATGATTTGAGCAAAATCTTCCGCAAGTCATAGATCTATTGATTTGGAGATGAGGGGGCATATTCCCTATTCGAAAACCTTGCAGAAGAGGAAACAATTCTATTTACCAATGGTCTTAAGAAATTTGAGAAGCCCCTCACCTCAATTCTTTAAAAGTGCCATCAATGACTTAACAAAGATGATATTTCATCTAGTATTAAGTTAAATTCTTTTTCTTTATTAGCATATGTTCACATTTAAGCGGTTTTTTTTTTAAACGAAACTACAAATTTCTGAGTTTAAATTCTTAAAATGCAACGGGTCTGCTGACTTGCTACACATTCTCTCTATAGGCAAGCTTTCACAATGGCTTCCAAATAATCTGATGCCAATTTTCAGATTTTAGTTGCAAAAAGAAAAACCTAGTAAAATAAAAACGCCGAAGAGGAATATTCTGTGTAATATAAAATCAGCCTAACTCTAGAGTCTTATCTTTTTATAACTACATGGCAATAATTTAAAATATTTTTATAGCGATAAATTTGGCATCTATTGAAAACACACACACACACACACACACACACACACACGGCATGACTTTAGCTTAACACAATGGTTTCTGTGTTTTCAAATAAAAGCAGAATGTTCAAAAGCAGCAAATCTTACCACTCATTGTTTTTACAGTAGCAGCAGAGAACAAGAAAATCCGACAAGGAAACAGCGTCGTACACGTTAACAGCTTTAATTGGAGAACGGTTCCTGTTTTTTTTTTTTTTTTTTTTGGAAAAGCTGTGAGGAAAAGATCCTTTGACCGAGCCACGTGATATCTATCACGTGACCCGCAGTCAGCCGCGTAGAAGGAAGGGGGAAAAAAGCAAACGTTCCTGCTGGCAGCGTTTCGGATATAGTAAATGATTAAATGATTTCTACTGCCGCTGCCTTGAATTTGACCATCTTTCAGACTTACTTACTAACCAACTCAAATGGCTCATCAAAATACACGTACATAAATATATACTTGCTGTAAATGGATTCTCTTTGTTTACACTTTCTGCCAATAATACCAAAAGCAAAATCTTCTAATTCAAATTTTATTATACAGCCTGCTACTTTTCATTTAAAAAGTTTAGGATACATATAACATTAGTTTGGAAGATTTGCTCCGAAATATCCTTGTGTAACTTGATCCACTCTCCATACTCAACCCTCAGGGAATGCCCACAAAGAACTAAGAATGTAAGCTTCCTTAAAAGGGGGGTTTATGTGTCAGGGGGGCATTTACCTCCCAAGCTAACAAAGGCTACCACTTTCACTGTTGGTTTTACTTTTTTTAAGATTTAACCTGGACATTAATACAGATATTTGGTAGATGAAATTCTTACTCATATCCATGAAATCTGAAAAGACAGGCCATGGGTTCAGGCTCAGAGCACTCTACCCAAGCACATGTGGAGACCAGGAATGATACCACAGATAACAAGAGGGGGGAAGAAGAAGAAAAACTTTTGGAGGTCTTTTCATTACTTTATGGTGCTATGTAAGTTAAGGAAATTTATTAATAGCTAACACACATATACAATAATGATAATGATTGTGATTTGTAACAAGTTGCACAGTGGAAAGAAAATGGATTTTGGTATCAAAAGATGTAAGTTTTAATAACAGCTTCGATATTTATTAGCAAAACAATTTACTGCTCTTCTTTGAATCTCAGTTTCCTTCTGTAAAAAGGTTAAAATAATCAACCTCATAGAATTGTTGTGAGACTCAAATTAGATAAATTTGAAGTACCAAAGATACTGGTTGGCACCACTCAATAAATGACAGTAAATAGTATAAGTTAAAGTATGATCGCTATGTTTTCAAAAATAAAAATTACACAGTACAGGGTATGTTCCAGGCACCATTTGGAGTGTTTTATATGTGCTGACTCAATTTTCACTATAACTGAAGTAGGCATCATTTAGGTAAAGAAACTGAAGCAGAATAGTCAAGTAATTTGCCAAGAGCACATAATGAGGCAAAGCCATTATTATCTAATAATAAGGCTGTATTAAAAAAAAAAAAAGTAAACCATGTTCAAAAGGCTAGTCTCCCAAAAAAGTGTAAAAGAACTGGCAAGGGATAACTTGACTTCAATAAATACATGCTAGACACTCCAGGGGAGTTAAGACACTCAAAGACCATTCCCACACATGGGGAAGGGAAATTGTTAACTTCTGAGTTCCTACTACAAGGCAAGGCTGACCTCGCCTGAAGAGCAAGACTTAATGGCAACAGAATCACAACAGAATTGCTGATAAACGCTGGACTCAGCCTCTCCATAATTCCAATCATGCCTCTGATCTTCGGGCCCTAAACAAAAAGCAAACAAGCCCCTGTAGCCCACTTCCTCACTTTCTCACAGCTGTGTTTCCATTTCTTGAGACTTTCTTTAACTGTTGATCTTCTCAATGCTTTCCATTTTGCTCACTAAAACATTTCCCCCTATTATAAATTCTCTTATGTCCGCAACCTTTTCACAGAACACCTCTTCATGTGCTTCCTTTAAATGAAACCTGGCTCTCCCCTAGGACAGTTTTTCCAGCAGCCCCTGAGAGCAAAGGCTCCCCATTCTCTCCTGAGGCCGTCTCCAGACACCCAAAGGCTGCTTCCCATTACCACTGTTGTTATCATAAGTTTCTTTTTCCTCGAGGTCATGCCATGTGAGTACGCCACCCTTCTCACTGCTGTCATTCTCAGTCTTCATTTAGTAAGAACTTTGACACCATGTTCATAGTTATTTTTTTTCCTATCCAAATTTTGCCCATCAGCATGACTTTAATGTCCGAAAAACCTAGCCTCAAACTTTCTTGAAGTCTTCCAAGTTGTTTTTAGTTACTCATGTTCAAAGATACATCCTGACACTTATCACATAGAATTCCACTATCTCATCTTTGGAATCCTAAATTTTCATGTTTCAGTCTCTAGCCACCATACCTCTCTTTAATCTCCAGTTCTCTTTCTTCTACCAAATTTTCTCCTGATCCAACACTGCCTTCATAGACTGATTTCCTTTCCCATCCATGTCTTCCTTTTACTTCCCCTCCTCTGAAAATGCCCAGTTTTAATCAGATAATTCTCCTCCCTTAGACCTGAACTGTAGAAATCAAATAGTACTCAGACTGGCAGGTTTATAAATTTCGTTATCTCGAACTTTAACTCGGCTGTTAGCATTGCTCAAGAACCCTTGCAGGAATTTATCCCTGATTTCTGGAGTGGTTATCAGGGATCCTCACTACTCTGTAAGGACCTCCCCAACCTGACCTCAACCACATGTCTCAGCATGAAATTGAACTCTTTCAATGTTATTTTCAGAAGAATCATTGTCCCTTCACTAGGTCAAAGCCATTTCTCCACTTCTCTTGATCTGATCTCTACTTCCTCCTCCATTGAGTCTTTACTTTATTGGTCGTTTCTCTCCTGTTCAGTATTTTCCACTGTCTTCAGAACCCTTCTAACAAGACCTAGCTCTATACCCTTACTATCCTTAACTCACAGTTGCCACAAAATTCTAATGCCCAGGATGAGTGACATCATCCATACTTTCAAGGATCTTTCAGTTATAAGGAAATATGAGATAGATGTATTTTATGTTTCCTAAACGACTTTGTTAATTCAAGAATGTGCACCAAACAATTTTCCTATAGAAACAAAGTGAGAGGATGCATTGAGAACATTACAATTATAGGAATGCACTATGCAATGAGGAGTATATTTTTCATTTTCCCTTTCTTTCTTACCTGATTATATGACAATTTTAGCAAACTTAAAATGCACCTGATTTTTATTTCCACAACACTGCATCAAATATTTTGCAGCAGGCTCTCTTAAATTAATAGCATGACATGTCATACCAATTGTTTGGACTTCTTGATGACATTTTAACACATTAACTATTAGCATTCCCAAACTACTGATTTTCAGGTAGACTTGTCAACACAAGCACTAGCACTGTACTTGGGTGACATTGTTTATAAGTACTTACTGGGTACCAGGCACTGGTCTAAGGGCTTTACAGATAATTAACTCATTTAATCTGCATAATATTCCTATGAAGTAGAATAACAATTATTTTCATCTTACAGGTGAAGAAACTAAGATAGAAAGAGGTTAAGTAACTTGCAAAGTCTCACTGCTAGTAAGCTGTCAATAGAATTAGGCGGTCTAGCTCCAAAATCATTCTCTTTACCATTACATTATGCTGCCTCTGTTGTTCAGGATACATTACAAATTATAAAATGAATGAAACAATTGCAGCACAATACCAAAATTCACTTGAAGAGAAACCACAAATAGAAAAGAACTGAACATTTGGATGTAAGACCTTACATAATACACGCCAAATATCTGTTAGTTACCTATAATGATAACAAAGCAAAATATATCTAAATATATCTAAATATATAAATAAACTGCTGCGATGAAAGATTCTACAAGTTTCTTAAGTGAGGGATATCATATGGAAAACAATCAGTGAATCACTTAATAGCCAAACCTGTTCTAAAATATAATTTAAGGAGATTTAAGAGAGATACACAGCACCAGAAACAAAAGCTAATCCCCCCTCCCAACCCAAACAAAATAGGTGACAAACTGAAGAAAAGGGAAAATTAATATAGGCAAAATTAAGATAGAAAAAATATATATAAATAAGGAGTGAGGCGGGCCTTATGGCCTTTCTAGAGTTGGGCCATACAACCTCTCTGGTTTGTATGAGCTGAAATTAAAATGAAGACACAAAGGACCACACTGTCAAGCTAGTCCTGCAGATCAAGAGCTGTGTCTCAAACTGCCGTAAAGCATGGCCCCACTGACTTGGCTGAAAAAAACTAAAGCTGAAAAACTAAATCCAGTGCTGACTTCTGCTATACAGTATATAATATCCAGTCAAGCACCAATAAATGTCTAACATTAAGCAATGTACCTTCAAAAATAACTAGTTGCAAAATGAACAGCTAAGGTAGCAAGACAGTTGAATCAGTTGATTTGCAGAAAGGGATTTCTTAACTATGAGGCAAATTAAAAGTTGGAAAAGTTGACATTGACTTTATGAAGTTCTTTTTAGCAATAAATAAGCAAGATCATTGTTTATTAAGGCTGCTCTTAGATGGTAACAGTGAGTTATTTCCGTGTCAGAAAATTTAAGAGCCAGACTCATTCAGCTCAGCAAAAAGTAGTTTCAAATCATTAAGATATAAATTTGTTAACAGTAGGATATGAAATATGTCCCTCTTCTACTTCTCTACAAATATATATCTAATTCAAAAGACTGACTCTGACCATGATGGTGAACCTGATTCTGTGGCAGTATTAAGGTACAGGTTCCGAAGAAGAATCCACATTACAGGCACTAATTCATGAAGCGTAGATCACAACTGATGCCATGTCCATGGAAGAAAAGTCAAATGAAATCTGCAAATAATCACTACTCCACCAGAAGTGGTCTATTCCTGAGGAGTGACTAACAATGACATATGCAAATCATCTCAGGAAGATAGAGGATCGAAAGATTAGAACCTATAACTTTGTTCCTCGGCACGAATCTTGTTTCTATTAAGTCTCTCTTATTGGCTTGCCCATGTTTTTCCTCTTTCACTTTTCAGGTGCTTAGTAACCATATAGATCTGACAATACAGTAGCATCTTCTTTCTCTATCAATTTAACAAAAGTTTTACTTTATATGATGCATGCCAACAGGAAGCAAATGTGAGGATCATCCTAAAACCAGATATATTTTAGATTGACTTGGGAGAGAGGGTGGCTGGATGAGGTTAGAAGGCCAGAAAAAGGTCCATACAGACAGATACCGATATTCTAATGTAGTATTTCCCAAGTATTCGGATTTATGTGCCAGTAAAATTTCAAAATAAATCCTGGTGACTCATTAAGGTAACCAGCTTTTTTATTAGGCCAAGTAATGACATTGAAAGGAAAGAAGGGAGAATTAAGGACAGATAGAAGGAAGTCTATCCTGTATTATCACATCATTTCATAAAGAAAGGTTTTTTTGTTTTGCAATTTAGAAACTTTGTTTCCTTGAAAAACAAAGACTAAAAGAAATAACTCATGTCAAAGGTCACAGGTTAGAAAATCAATTTTTCTTCTGAGGCTCATTTAGCAAACCCTCTGAGAATCTCTAAATCTTCTTCTGGCTGAAAGGCCACATCCTGAGAAGGGGCCTTCCCCACCCCCTGCTCTAACACTGGTTCACACAGGGCAGGGTTGCGCCCCCAGGACTGAGAACAGCAGCCACATTGCCCCGTTTTCCACCAACTAACTTGGCTCAGCTCTTCCACACAGACAGAACGTTTCCCAGCAGCAGAGGACTCAGAGTACCATGCTTTCCAGTGTTTTCCAGACTCAGTGTCCTCAAAGGGCCAAAGCTGTACCTCAAGGCTCTTAGGAAAGGTTTCTGTCAGCACGCCCAAGTGCCCTTCATGGGACTCACAGCTCTGGATGCCACAAGTGCTGCTTCCCATACCCTTCACTTGGGGGGTAACTTCCCAATTAAATGGCATTACAGACACATTAGGTCAATGAAGAACTGAGAAGGGCCCCAAAGTCAAAGAAAGGATATTTTAATCTGAAAACAGTAGGAGGGTGTTAACTTTAGGATCAAAAAACGTCTTTAAAGTGAACAAATTTAGCTTAATGAAAAACCACTGCATCATCCTTGTTTTTCCAATTTTCTAGATTGGTGAAATTTCCCCAAATCTATGGACAAGGATTTGGGAGTAACTTTTAGTCATAAGAGAGAGAAAGATTTGTCCACAAGGCTGGCTAAGATCTTATGATGAAAGAGGTAGAACACAGAACAGAGGTAGGTAGTAACCACATTATCATCATCCAATCAAGGACACTTCTGAAAGTGAAAGAGGGAGCTAAAAAAAATCATTAAAATTTACATAATTTGGAATAATTCTTTATTGACTGACAAATGCTTTTATTATATTGAAGGACATGAAAAGGAGTTCGATTAAAAATATTTTAAAAATAAAATGTTTTATTAAAAAACACATGACAGTACATTAATGAGCATTTTACGAACTTTTACAGATTTTTATTAAAACACAGATAACACAACATTATATTAGTTTCAGGGGCATACCATAGTTATTCAGCATTTATATACCTAAAGAAGTGATCACCATGATAAGTCCAGCACCCATCTGACACTGTACCACACTATCATGATATTATTGACTATATTCCTTAGGCTGTTCATTATATCCCCATGACTCACTTGTTTTATACCTGGAAATCTGAACCTTATTCCCCTCATCTTTTCCCCCAACTTTTAAAATTTTTCAGTTACAGCTGACCAAACATTTTTATACTGAATATCTGAATACTAAGTAGTATAAGCAGAGAAATTTTTTAGTACATATCCATTTATTTTCACTAGCTATAGCTGTCTAGAATTCCAAATCACTGGTATTTAACTGAAAATTTTCTTTTTTCATTACAGTCTGCTTTTTAATTTTTTCATGAATCTGCCTGCAACTATTGCATTTTATGGTAATCAATTTGAAGCTGTTGATACCTTCAATTGACTCTTTTCTATAATATTTTAAGACTATAATACTTACATTAAGAAAATACTGATCCTGAGGTGCTGTCTGGTAAGCTAGGAGCAAATTCTGCTAAGTGGAGGATATTCTCAGTTCTATTTTTTTTTAATCTTATTGAAATGTGTATATATTTCAGTCCAAATATTTTCACTGGTACTACCAATACCTTTAAATATTTTTACAAACAAAACTCAGTGAATTCTATTTGATTCTTTTGAATATTTTACCAAATTAAATTTTTCTAGCTCATTGTTGCTGAAAGCACTGCCAATAAAAAAAGTTATAGATTTATATAATAAATAACAAAATCATTCAGACTGTTTTTTATATATTCGGTGGCAGGAATATTTAGATTTTATTTACTGCATATATTTCACATTCATCTAACATATATACTTCCGACTGATCCCTCCAACTGGTGGCCAGATGATACCAAGTGGCCAGCAGGGGCAGCAGCGTCACATACTTCCACCGCCACCACCACCACCGGGAGACTGGAAGGAGTTAGCAGTCCTCAGCTCTCTACATCCAATAGTTGTTTTACAACTAAGTCCCTTAACTGCTCTCCTTGACTTGCTTCTGGCAAGAATCAGTAAAAAGAGAAATGGTTTATTCTGGCTGCCTCTAAGTTTTAATCACAGGTTAAAGTGAAAACAAGAGATGATGGATTAACTGCTTACTTAGAAGAGATGATGGCAGAAACTGGAAATACAACATTGATGGTCAACCATATAAATCACAGCTTATTTTAATGCAACTACTAATTATACTCTATTAAAAAATGAAAAGTCTGGGACAAATGTTAAACTGGTTAGATACCAAGATGAAAGGTGTGAACTAAGACTGTCCTAGACAAACTGGGACATAAGGTCATCCTATTAGTAGGAAATGCTTATTTGTTAAGGCTACAAAACACCTGGCAACATTTATTCATGAGGCAGGCAACTAACACAGGCCTTGAGTCGAGGAATTTAACAAGTTGGTGATCATAATTTGAGAACAGAATGAGGCAGGAAGTTACAGAAGAAAGAAAAGATCAAGGTCATTATTCACTACTTAGATGATTAGGACCTCAGTATGAGTCAGAACTAGGGGCAATTTCATTTATCTGTGTACAGGTAATTGAAAATTTCTATAATTAGATTTGCTAAGGATTTAGATGTATCATCGATAAGCACATTAAGAAAGTTCAAAGAATGACTATCATATTATGGTTAGAATCTACCGTTATCACTAAACTGAACTGGATATATGGGTAGATAAAGAACTTGAAGTAGGAGATGTGTTTACCAAGCACCTGTTTCTAAAGAAGTTGCTTTTAGTATTTTTGTTTAAAAAGCACATGGATACAGCAGGTTGTGGACACTGCTATTTTTAGTATCAGTCTAATGTGAACATGATGAATCATTCTTTGTTATTCTAGCAAGAAACAGTGCTTGGGATTTACTACAGCACATTAAGTTAACTATGTCTCAACGGGACAGCCACCCACCCATACGCTGACATCACACAGGCAGTGATATGGATCAATGACGCAAATCCTGTCAGAATCAAACATTAAGGGCACCGGGGTTGAAAAACTAATGTGCCAAAGTAACAGGGCAGACCAGTCATCCAACATGTACAGACTGCATTGAATCATTACTGCTTATGTTGAAAAGGGTTATACTAGGTTCTTTTTGCATAATAGCTAAGCTTTTAAATTTTTAATTATAGATTTCCCATGTAACAGACTATATTTACCCTTAAGTTTCCTTATGCTTTCTGTAGTTTAAAGTCTGGACCTTTTAAAACATGTCTTACAGTTCCACCAGCCACATGAGTTATCTGGAAAATGGCCCTGTAGTCAGGTTCTTTAAACAAATCTTTTGCAGAATATGCCACCATTAATTAAGCATTTAATTATAAAACAAGCTGTGCTTGACAAATAACATTTGTCATGGTGGCTTCACAACTCAGTGCTACCTCAGAGTCTTCTTCCCACTGTCACCTTTTTCTTTGGGCTTTTATTATTTTGTTTTATTGATATCAAAATACTAATTTTTTTATGGTTACAGATGGATCGGAGAAGATAAGATGGCTTATTTTGAGTAACCATATGTAAGGTTTCAAAATATCTTCTCCCTGAATTAAACATACCCACCTGGAATTAGAGAGTCCCTCTTCTGTAACAGGAACAGAATCTATCTCTGGAGGCTTGCCACAGAATGTTCACATCCTGCTGTAGTTTCTTCTACAAAGCAGCTGGGTCTCTAGGCTAAAGCATTACCCTTTCTTCTACTCTATGTTCTCCTCAAAGATTCACCTCCCAGGAGGACTCGACAGCCGGATGGAGACGAGAGCTGGAGGTGTTTAATAACTTTTTGTTGTATCACCATTAACCTTACATAATCAGACTAACTTGAAAACATGCCAAGGACCCTTTGCCATGCTCTCAGGCACTTGCTTTCATGTTGTTTCCTCAACTAGTGTTTCTTAAGAAGGGAAATTGTAAAGAGAAAAGAAAAGAAAAAAGGAAAGCAAGGGCTCCCCGACTCTATCCTAAGGTTCATTTGTTATTTAAAGTGTTAATCATCTGAAAGAAATATCTGGAAAACATAAAAATTACTGAGACAGTTGTCTTCCTATTTCTTTGTGACGGGCACTCTTTAAATCTAGATTTTCCATGGTAAAATCCAAATGCTATTTCACAGTTGAAAACATTTCTATACTTACTCACTATACATCAACTTTCATCAGGAGAAAACTGGACCGTAAGTTCTTATTTTTGTCTCTCATGATTTGTATATTTTGATCATCTGCGGTCGGTCCCTCTTTCACCCTATTCATTTCAACCTTCTCAGGGTGTCTCTACCAGCTAACATGGTCTTAAATGTTGCTGGCATGCCAAAGACTACAAAGAGTTAGGGAAAAACCCTCTACAAAGCCAAAGACAGGGATAGAGGTCTCATTCTCTTCAGGTTCAAACATTACCAGACTGGGAAGCAGAGTCTTATTTATGTAGATAATTTATAATAAGACACAGCAGAGAAAGGTGGGAGACAGGGCTTGTTCCAGGCTCCTTGCTTGTTACTATGAAACATTTTGGAGATTTTTAGATTGTAGGTTTGGGGTCTTCCTTTTCAACCTTGTGCCCCAGCTACACAGTTTCCCTTCGCAAAGCAACCATTCTTTGTATCTTTTAAAACCTTTCAGAGATATTCCATGCATTTAAAAGCAATTATGTGTATATTTAAAAAAATACAAACGATAATAGAACACTATACATACTGTTCTGCACCTTAATAATAGAGTTTAGCAATCTTTCCATATTGGTACACAGAGATGCTTCAAACTCTTAATGTTACAAAGCATTTTAGTGTAACAGTGTACCTTAATTTATTTAATTATCCCCTTATTGATATTCAAGATATTTTCAACCTTTTGCTATTATAAACAATGCTGCAAAGAATATCTGTGTACAAACATCATTTCATAGCTGTGTTAGTATATCTGTATGATAAATTACTAGAAGTGGAATTGCTGTATCGAAGAGAATTTACATTTTTAATATTACCAAATCTCAGAATTTGTACTGATATATTCTCATCAATATACCTTCACCAGTAGTTCACACTTTTTGATATTTGCCAATCTGAAAGGTTAAAATAGTATCTCAGTGTAGTTCAGTTTGCATTTACTTATGAGTAAGATTGAATATCTGTATTAAATGTTCATTGATTTTTCCTTTTCTGTGATCTGTCCGTTCCTAGCCCGTGCCTATTTTTCTACTGGATTTGCAAGAACTCTTTATATAGTTAAGATGTATAAAGCGCTTTGTGATAAGCTGCAAATATTCCTCTTTATCTTTCTACACCTTTCTTTATGTTGTTGCCCTCCTCTCCGAAGGGGGAGACAGACAGACAGACACACACACACACACACACACACACACACACACACACACGGTGCGTTGGAATGGCACTGTGCATTAGTATCAAAATGTTTGAGGGTGGCCTATTAGCTCAGTTGGTTAGAGCATGGTGCTAATAACACCAAGGTGGCCGGTTCGATCCCCACTTGGGCCACTGTGAGCTATGCCCTCCTTAAAAATAAATAAATAAATAAATAAAAATATAATAATAATATAAACATTGGAAGCTGACAGCTGAAACTTAGTTTCTCAAGGACAGTGTGTTTGAAAATGTATTTTATAAAATCTGGTTTCATAAGGTGCTTCTAAAAAAGAATTCCATGTTCAAAAGAATTTAGAACATGCTGCAAACGACAACCATGTCTTGAAAATTCATTATGAATATTAGCATGTTAAAGGCGTTGGTAAGGTCTACAGCATATGTTTCTTTTGTTTTCTTAACACTTCAAACTTACTGGTTTTTTGTTTTTCATAATACCTATTAACAGTTCTACAGTACCTGTTATACTGCTCTAGCCTTAAAGGAAATACATTAAAAGAGACCATATATTTCTTTGTATGTTATCTTATTCACTCTTCTTCTTTTACCCATCTCTTAAACGTTACATGTTTCTCATGCTTCCAACTTCAATCTTCTTTTTCTGCTTACTTTGCATATTTTTCTTGAAGAACACATTCAAACTCACAGCTTCAAATTACATACTGACAGATTCACTATTTCCATTCTGTGATGGTTAATTTTATGTGTCAACTTGACTAGCTAAGAGATGCCTAAATAGCTGGTACAACATTCTTTCTGGGTGTGTCTGTGACAGTAACATGTTTCTCCAAAAATAAGACCTAGCCAGACCATCATTCTAATGTGTCTTTTCGAGCAAAAATTAATATAAGACCCGGTCGTATTTTACTATAATATACGACTAGGTCTTATATTAATTTTTGCTCCAAAAGACGCATTAGAGCTGATGGTCCGGCTAGGTCTTATTTTTGGGGAAACACGGTATTTCTAGAAGAGACAGCATTTGAATTGGTGAGCTGAGTAAGGCCAATGGGCCTCCCCAGTGGGGGTGGGTACCATCCAATTCCACAATGAAGGCCGGAACAGAACAAAAAGGCAGAGCCAAGACATCTATCTTCTCCTGCCCTTGGAAATTAGCATTCCTGGTTCTCAGACTTTCAGACTCAAATCCAAATTTGGTCAGCCCACCGAATTTGGATTTGGACTGAATTACACCAGCTTTCCCGGCCCTCCAGGGAGTTAATTCCCATAATAAATCTCCTCTCATCTAGCTGTATATACTCTATTGGTTCTGTTTCTCTGAAGAACCCTAACTAATACACATTCCAAGCCTTTCTTATGATCAAGAGGTAGAAAACCAAAAGGTTATTTTGAACCTAATAAATTCATCATTTCCATCTTTCTACCCAAACCAATTCTTTTTTTCTTCTATATTTTTAACATAGTAAAAGGCACTGTCACTTATCTTTCTGCTCCACTGACTGAAATCTGTAAGCCATCCTAGTCTCCTCACACCCTCCACAGTTAGCCCTCAGGTCACAATCTTATTACTATTGTTTTAGTTATTTCCCTGCTTAAAATTCTCCCTTGGCTCACCATTCCTTTCAGGATAAAATCGGAAATCTTTAGCAATGACATAGAAAGGTATTAGTAACACAGACTATGTTTTCCATTTTTAGTCTATTTTCAGATATTCCTTCATGTACTCTGTTCTCCAATCTCTCTCCCTGATCATACCTTTTCAGTCTCCTCTTATTTCTGGGTGCTATGCTTTTGTACATACTATTCCTTCTGCCTCTAAGACATTTTTCTACACTTTTTTCTTCTTGGCTAATTTCTATTTCTTTAAGCATCACCTTTTTTCTGGAAGTACTCAAAGACTATCCCAAACTGAGTTAGGCATTCTTCCTCTGGGCATACCTAATTCCTTTACAGCACTTATCACTATTTTCACTGTGGAGTACTTGCTTGTCTCCCCTACTAGGTTGTGAGGCAGTTTAAGTGTTTCAAATGGCTGTCAAGAATAAGCTGTCCTTTAGGACAGGGAGAAATTTAGGGCAAACTCTCTCTCTAGGAAAAGAGCATACATTTAGTTGTGTTTTCTGTGTTCTGGCAAGTGCCTGGGCACGGGAGACTGACTACAAAAGGGTGAAGAATTTCAACATATTAAGACTGAAAATAATGCTAAAATACTGAAATATGATCATCTTTTACTATAATGATTAGGGGATTTTCCAAAAATGTTGAAGGATTATATGAAGCAGAACAGGATGTCAAAGACAGAGAACTTTGTTGATCCATAAAGAATGGAAAAAGGATTTGATTAAAATTTACTCTCTAAAAGTGAAATTAACATCTTCAAATAATGTTATTTCACAGGTTTTGAGATTAGAGACCTAAAATTATGACTCTGGCAGAAAACTACTTAACTTCTGGCGTCTTATATAAATTAATACATTCCTACAAGGAAATCTTTCACCACCACCATTATTATGTTATTGCTTGATTCTTATGGTTAATAGCGGTATGTTTAGATGTGCTTTATTTAATATAATACCATAACCACACCACTGTAGAGGGCACAAGTCATACTTTGTAAAAGGGTCTTTCTGAGATGAAATTATGCCTAGTGTTGATTGCTATGAGTAGAAAATGAGAATAATGAGGATGAATCCTAGATAAGTTGGAGAAAGAATGATTTTTCCGTCTCTGTATATCTAGGCATATACTAAAAATTACATTCAACATGTTGTCATAAGGAAAGGAACTAGGAAAGATGTTTTCTGTTTTCTGGGACAATCTCTGCAGATGGTATAAGGGTATGTAAATCAGATTCCGTAAATTCTTAGTGGTCTCTTTATATAAATGTTCTCTGAATATCCTTGCCTTATTCAAGCTATGCTTTGGTGGAGAAAAATAGAAAGGTTTATACTTAGGTTAGAATGCTTGATTAGCACTTCTCTTAGTCCAAAATTGTAATTGCAGCAACTACAAGGCTAAATTAAGGTAGATTTCTGTATTTGTAATTCAGTTGCCCTTCTCACCATATCCTTCTAATGAAGCCAACTTTAGAGTCTGGTTTTTATTTTTAATAAGAAAAGCGATCTTTCTAGACACTCTTACATAGGGTTAGGAAAACTTATCCAAATCACAAAGCAGGTTTGCAGAAAATAATGGTCTCTTTCCCTAGCATTCCTTTACAGAATGGTTTGGTTAAATAGAGAGAATCCAAATACTACTTCTTCCATAAATACACCCTGGTTTATACTGGTACTTTTTTTGGGATTGACAAAATCCTCAATATGTAAACATTTTTTGCCTTGGGTTTCTTATCTGTCCTTCTTACAGTCAGAATTGTTTTAAGCCAGTTCTATAGCATGATATCAATATTACACATCATTTTTTTCCACTTCCTTGATTGTCAAAAATTGTCAGACTATTATACACAGACAAGCTTGTTGTGTCCCAGTTTTTAGTTTTTACTAGTTAAAAAATCCACTTATCTGAGCTCAGGGTATCAACTTTAATGAAAATCTATGAATGATAAAAAAAATTAGACTAAACTTAAAAGGGATTAAAACATCATTTATATGATTACTTAATACTTGTCAAAATTATCAAATTATACAGAAAATATAAAGAAGAAAAAAAATCCCCTGTAAACCTAACACACAAGATAGGCACTTGAAGGAAATGGGTCAAAATTATTTTTGATGCATATATATTCAGTAAAAGTAATTTTTCCTGATTACAAAACAGGCTAATTCTGTTGATATCCTTAATAATGCGTAATCAAATCAATGGTCGTCAAGACTCAAGTCCTGATCAAATCAAACCACTAATTAATAAAACTTTTTAATCTTTCATTTTGGGAAGATAAAAAGTAAAGAACAGGACTCAACCTTTGTGTGTCATCTAGAAGTATGTCCTAACCCCTGGACTAGTCTGAATGCTCCTGCAGTGAGCTTCCACAATCCCCTTCCTGTTCTTTTCAATCATAACACTTCTCTCACTTTACTGAATCCTTTTACTGTCTTCCCTAGGAGACTATAAACTTTGCGTAGGGCAGGGACAGGGTCTATCTTACTCATCACTAACTCTTCAGTTTTGGAATAGTGACTGTACCTATTAAGTTCATAATCATTTGTTAAATAAAAGACTAAGTTTAAAAAGAAACTTCCTGGCCATATTCTAAGCTAGACTCAGTAATTTATTCAACTCAATCTTCTAAATAATCTACACTACCATACAATCAGTATGAATGCTGACAATAATTTCGGGCACTGGTATAGTATAAATTATTTTCAGTATATTCTGTTTAACTAAGGTTACATTTAAGTGTTTATTTTGTAAACATTTTCAGTAAAATGAATTGGAAAAAGGCTTCTTGGTTTTCAGTTAATCAGAAAGATATGTTATAAGAACACCCTGCGCTAGTTTAAAGCACACACTTTTATGCCTAGAGTTATTAACTCTAATAATATCATCTTCAGCAAAAATAACTTGAAGCCTACTGGTGAAGATTTCTTCCCCAAAAATGAGAAAGTGTAATCAAATGATATTAAGCCCCACTCACCCACCTTTTAGGTAATAAAAATTAAGACGTTTTTCAAGTATAAATGAGGAAGGAACTTTTTCAAATTATATTTAGTGTTTTTAATATAAAATATAGGAGTGTTTACTCCTTAAAATTCTTTTAGTGGACTCTCTCTTCAAAGAACAGAATTAGTAAATGAAATAAAACATGTTCTTTCTTTGCTGTGAGGAAAAATTACATTTTGCAATTATAAGCAAAAGAGATTTTGTTTGCCCAGCATTATGTAGTCCGAGGTGTGTAAAGCCAAGTGGCACTTTTGGTAGGGTTGGTCTTGGGATCGGAGATGAATTATGAGTAAAGTTCATAGCTCACAGTAATTTGCTTGTAGATATTTAGAAACCAGACACTCTAGTTTCTAGCATACAATTCTGAATAGCTTGCAGTAAGTATAGAAAAGTGTATCAGGAAGAAAGTATGTGGTTGGGAGGAACTAACCATTGTTGAACTATGAGTAGAGTACCATATTATGTATTTTATGTTTGAGAATCCGCTGCAAAGCAATGGTTAAAACAGTAGACTCTGCAGCCAGACTGCCAAAGTTCAGGTCCCAGCTCAGCCCCTCAGTAACTGGTAACTGGGCAACTTACTAAGCTATGTCTCAGTTTCCTTGTCCATAAAACAAAGAGTAATAGCTATCTCACAGGGTTGCTGGGAGGATTAAATAGGTTAATTACATGTAGAATGTTTACAACAGTGACTGGTACAATAATTGTTCAATAACCATTAGCTAGTATCATATATGCTAATTAAATTACAAAGTCACTTTCTCCTTTTCCATTACTTGAGGAAACTGTAAGGCATTGTTCTTACAATTAGAAATGAGTAAGGGCTAAAATGAAGATTATTCTGTTTTTATTCCTAAAGTAAGTCAATAAACATTTACTTAGTTTCTATACATGTAAGGGGCAGCTCTAGGTGCTATGGGGAGGGGGGAGATCTAGCACACAAGGAGAATACCGTGTTTCCCCGAAAATAAGACCTAGCCAGACCATCAGCTCTAATGCATCTTTTGGAGCAAAAATTAATGTAAGACCCGGTCTTATTTTACTATAATATAAGACCAGGTTTTATATAATATAATATCCAAATTCGTTTTTCTTTCTTGCCTTTAAAATTATAGAATTTTCCATTTTTTCCAAGTCGATCTATTTTCTTAACCACCTCATTTCCCAGCTCTTATCTATCTTTAATATTTAATAGGTGGCTTATTTCCTAAAAGGGAAAACTGGACACTTGAAAAGGAGAGAGAATTGCATCCAAAATAAACATTTTATATCATATTTTTGCCTGTTTAATAAAATACCATTTTGTGAGACCAGTTCAGAGAGGGCACAGATCACGACAGGTCCATTTTATTATAGTCACTAACCAATATAAAAAGTGCCAAATGCAACGGGTTTATAAACATTTATTGGAAAGTTAATACAAACTATTTCACACACTTATATTTTTGAGTCTTAATTTCCTTTTGCCATCACTCAGTACATTTTTTTAAATTGAGATTTTTGTCCCTTATTTTTATAGAACTCACTAAACTGCTTTAGATTTTCTACTTGCAAAAGAATAACTGTAACAGTGACATTTTATTCACTAGGAACATGAAGAACAGATGACAACTTAATTTGCCTATATTTTCCTTTTTAGCTTAAGTGCTACAATTTTCTCTTAACTAAATCACAAATAACATGGTTTCTCTGGAAAGTTGCAGGGTAAAAAATCAACATACAAAAAATCTGTTGGGTTCTATACACTAACAATGTATTATCAGAAAGACAAAGGATGAAAACAGTCCCAATCAGAATTGCATCAAAAAGAATAAAATGCCCAGGAATAAATTTAACCAGGAAGGTGAAAGACCTATACACTGAAAATTATAAGACACTGTTGAAAGAAATTGAAGACACATAAAATGGAAAGATATTCCATGCTCATGGATTAGAAGTATTAACATTGTCAGAATGTCTCTATTACCTAAAGCAATCTACAGATCCAATGCAATCCCTATAAAAATTCCAATGGCATTTTCACAGAAATAGAACAAAAAATCCTAAAATTTGTATGGAACTACAAAAGACTTCGAATAGTCAAAGCAATCCTCAGAAAAAAGAACAAAGCCAGAGGTATCATACTCTGTGATTTCAAACTATACTTCAAAGCTATAGTAGTCAAAACAATATGGTATTGGCAGAAAAACAGAGTCAATGGAACAGAGTTTAGAGCCCAGAAATAAACTCAACTCGATACAGACAACTAATTATCAAAAGAAGCTAAGAACATACAACGGAGAAAGAAAAACCTCTTCAGTTTTAAGTGGTGTTGGGAATACTGAACAGCCACACACAAAAGAAGAAATCTACACTACTATTTTACACCACACACAAAAATTAACTCAAAATGGATTATAGACTTGAATGTAAGAACTGAAACCATAAAATGCTAAGAAGAAAACATAGGCTGTAAGTTCTTTTACATCAGCCTTAGAAATGTTTGTGCGAACTTGACTCCAATGGCAATGGAAACAAAAGCAAAAATAAACAAATGGGACTAGATCAAACCAAAAAACCTTCTGCACAGCAAAGGAAACCATCAAAAAAATGAAAACGCAACCATTTGAATGGGAGGATATATTTACAAATGATATTTTCCATAGTGGTTAATATCCAAAATATATAAACAACTTGTAACTCTCAACAACAAAAAAAACAACATGATTAAAAAATAGGCAGAGGATCTGAATAGACATTTTTCCAAAGACATACAGATAGCCAATAGGCACGTGAAAAATGTTAACATCATTAATTAGGAAAATGCAAATCAAAACTACAACGAGGTAGAATGGCTATTATCAAAAAGACAAGAAACAAGTATTGGAGAAGATATGGAGAAGAGGGAACCCTTGTACACTGTTGGTGAGATTGTAAATTAGTGTGGCCACTATAAAAATGGTATGGAGAGTCTTCAAAAAAAAAAAAAAAAGAATAAAACTGCCGTATAATCCAGGTATTCCATTTCTGGGTGTTTATCCAAAGAAAACGAAAATTTTAATTTGAAAAGATGTATACATTCTATGTTCACTGCTGCATTGTTTACAATAGCTAAGATATGGAAACAACCTAAGCGTCCATCAATGGATGAATGGATACACACACACACACACACACATAGGAATACTACTCAGCCACAAAAAATGAAATACTGCCATTTTTGACACATGAATGGACCACGAAGGTATTAAGCTAAGTAAAAAAAGTCAGATGGAAAAGGACAAAAATATATGATTTCACTCATATGTGGAATATAAAAGAAACAAAAACAAATAAACAAAACAAAAACAAAATCAGAGACACAGACAAGAGATTGGTAGTTATCACAAGAGAAGAGGGTGGGGGCAGGGTGAAAGGTTAAAGGGGGTCAAATGTATGGTGATGAACAGAAACTAGACTTTTGGTGGTGAGCAAGCTATAGTGTATACAGTTATTGAATTAATGTTATATAAACTTATATAATGTTATAAACCTCAATTAAAAAAATTTAAGATATGGCATAAAATATTAGCATAGTTATGAATACTTAAAAATTTGAAAACTGGTGGAAACTTTTTAAATGTAATTTGCACTAGCCCATCCTCATTTCATATATGTACAAAATAATGGCCAGAATTTAAGTTATCTATCCAAGGATATACAATTATAAAATTTGAGACTTGTGAAGAACCTTAAAAGGCATCAACTCCAACCATCCACTCAAAAGAAATTAAAGCTCCTCTCTAACTAATAGCACCACCAAGTGAGGAGCCAGCACACGTACTGCCACCTACAAAACTGAATGGGGACCTGACTGCTCCGGAGCCTCTCTGACAGCTGTTCGTTACAAAGTTCTTCGGCATACTGAGCGAAATAATCTGTTTTCCTATAACTCCCACCCATTGGACCTAGAAACCAGGTTGCCTTACTGCTATATCTGTGCCTTTTATAATATACCATTAATTCATTCATGTATTTTGTTATTTCTTTAAAGTTTTATCGCTGTGAATTTAGGAAAAAAGTTGTATGTATAATATTTCATGCTGTTGGTTATAGTAACTGTAGCAAAAAGTTATAGTGACCATGATACATAAGAGAATAAATACTTAACTTCTAATACATTTCAGAGGTATTTTTAATATCAAAGCTCTGACATATATAACAAGAGTCATGGGGGCTGAGGTTAGTTTGTATACATGTCTCAGGGATTCCAGGGTATCAGAGCAGGTCTCTAGGAGTCTTACTTGCATGACAACCCCATTTTCCTCTCCCCTCCCCCACACAGACATCCTGGGGAAAAGGGCTATGATTAGATCCAATGGGCCTAAGAAATCAGACTAGAATACAAATGAACAAGACCAGGGAATCCTACTTTGGGAAGGCGGAGAACTTTGAGATAAAAGTTGGGATGAATGGTATACAGAGCTTATAAGTATTTAACAAAATATTGTATTTATTAATGACCTTAAAATCATCTGGCTTGTTTGTCCCAGGGACTTGCTAAAAAAATGCTCTGCAAAGGAGATGGCAAATATGAAATAACAGACTAATTGTGGGAGGGAGGATAGACATCTGGTTATTCTCACCGTGATCCCAGAACACATAAAGGACCAAAGTGGTACTTACCGTGTTTCTCCGAAAATAAGACCTAGCCGGACAATCAGCTCTAATGCAGCTTTTGGAGCAAAAATTAATATAAGACTCGGTATTACATTATATTATATTATATAAACCCCAGTCTATAAGACCCGGTCTTATATTAATTTTTGCTCCAAAAGACGCATTAGAGCTGACTGTCCGGCTAGGTCTTATTTTCGGGGAAACACGGTACTACGTAGTTGGGACAAATCTTGCCTTAACTTCCAAAACCCCTATAATGGCAGGAAGAGTCAGGATCAGGGGCATGAGGAGACAAGGTGAGAGCAGAAAAGCAGTGAGCAACAGCAGCAGCACAGAGAAGAAAAATGGGAACAGAGGTCCTGACGATAACTGCCCCAGGAGCAACAGTGGTAGTCACTTCTTGAATGAGGTGACAGTAGAAGCAACAAGAACCAAATAAACCCCCATTGGCCAACTACACCAGCAGCAACAATGGTAAGAAAACAACAGTAACTGCTGAGAAGTTGGTCAGAGCCACTTGGAAGCAAAACAGGAAAGGAGCAGGACTTAGGAGGTGGGGCTTGATATCCTAACTCTAGTAGTGGGTGAAGGGGCTCAGACTCAACAGTCTGGGACTGTTGTTTAGGTTACTGGCTTCCCTAAGTAAGGTGAGATATGAAACAATAAGGGTATTACCTCTCAACAAACTTGAATTCACCTTGACACTGTTTTTACACATTAGCATGAAATCGTAAGAAAATAAACAGAAACCCAGGATCTGATCAAATGATCAACATCCAGGCATTATCTATGGCTCACTATTTACATACTTAAAATTTCTATACTACTCCACAATCTTAACTGGTGCTCATATTGAAGACTTAGAGGCACTAAAATATCCCTACGGATAAAAAGTGTATTTTTAGTATAAAGGAGTTACCAAGGCAAAAAAGTATACCAATATACCTAAAAATATTTTAGTAGTTAATTTTAATAAATATTGACAGTATACCTACTAAGCAAAAGGCATTATTTTAGCACATGGAATTAGAGATGAAAAAGACGATTTCTGTTGTTAAGGAAACAAAATAGAAGAAAGCTAATATTCTTTGAAAACTTTAGTAAAGTAAGGTTTTATGTACCAAAATAAAGCATCATTATTCAGAAGTTTAGTGAAGTTTCTCTCCCAAGTGTTTATTTCATTAGAAATGCAAATTAATAAATTTACTAGTTGGCATCCTGTTTATAGGTCTATTATGAGCAATAACCATTCACTAGCTCAATTAGTTTATAAAATGTGCCTGTGCACAAATATACTCGTTAAATTTAAGACTCTCATTCAGAGTATTCATTCCCAGAATTAACTAAAGAGATCTCAGTCTAATTAACAGATTATTTTGGAATCAAATAATCTTTAGTTAGAATGAAAGTTGGCCCTTATTCAATCAAATTTCTACACAAAAATTACTTTTATGAAATTATCTAACCAGTGCATGAGCACACATATAATGCTGGAATTCTGGCTAACAAAGCAATGGCTCCATTTTTATATAGCCATAATTGTTGGATAGTTCTTCCCGGTGAGTCAAAATTTGCTTCTCTGACTCTCACCTGTTAGTCTAAGGTCTGCCTTCTAAAGGTACAGAAAACTATCTTCCAAGTCACAGCTCTTTCTTCTAGGTTAAACATCCTTCAATATTTTTAGTCTTTTATAATAATGATTTCATGATTTTATGCTATAATTACCTTCCTGGGTTCAATCTCAGTGTATCAATACTTCTTTTAAACACGGTAAAAGGATACCATATAACCAGAGTACTACACCATCTGTTTTGAACTTACATTTGTTTTTGCAGTCTCAGATTTTATTTGTTTTCACTTTTGCAAATGAGATTCAATAGGTAACTTATATTTAGCTCTAGTTCTACTGAAATATGTAAGTTCTAATCATAAAGTCCTTCACTCTTTCATGTAGTGGACACTGTCCACTTGTTCTGGTGCATAGGCTCTGTTTGCTGGCGGAGTCCCCAGAGGTGACCACTGCTCCTCCGGGCGCCGATCTCCTAGGTGGCAGTGGTGGGGAGCCACAAGACCCTGCTGCAGAAGTGCCTTCTGTGTTGACAGTAAGACTGAGTTCTTAGTGAAGAAACGGCACGCGGGCAATCATGGCACTGAGGGTGATTTACTGCTAAGACCAGTTCTGTAGCACACTTTTGGGGCACTGCTCCTGAAGCTTAGTCTTGAGACTAGTTCTCTAGTCCTCCCAAAGACTCAGAAAGACATCAGTATCGTTTTCTTCAAGTCATATATTCAAAAATTTTTTTGAAACTATCACAGCTTACAAAAAATGTTGCATGTCCAGAGCCAAAAAGAACTTTCTTCCCTAAAAGCATGTGAAAGCTGCTGACATGATGGCCTATCACCCATGGGCTGCTTTGATATGCATTTCCTATAAATAAGAACATTCTCTGACATAACAACACAACCATCAAAACCAGAGAAGTAACATTAGTCCCTTATTACTACCATTACAGGTTGAACTGTGTCTACCCAAAAAGATATATTTAAGGACCGGTACCTCAGAATGGGACTTTATTTGGGAATAGGGTCATTGCAGATATAATTAATTAAAATAAGGTCACACTTGAGTAGAGTGGGTACCTAATCCAGTATGATATCCTTGTAAAACGACAGCTGTGTGAAGACAAAGAGACACAGGGAGAAGGTCACATGAAGATGGAGACGAGACTGGTATGATGCATCTACAAGCCACATCCCGAGGATGCCCGGCCATCCATCACCAGCTGCTGGGAGAAAGGTATGACATCTCCCTCGGAAGGAACCAATCCTGCTGATCTTGGACTTTTAGCTTCCACAACTATGAGACATTGAATTTCTGTTGTTTTAAGCCACCCAGCTTGTGGTACTTTGTAATTAGACATTAATAAACTGTCTAATTTTAAAATCCCAGTCAAGATTCACCAGTTGTTCTAATAATGTGTTTTTAAAGAAAAGGATCTAGTTCAGAATCACATACTGCATTTAGTTGGCATGTCCTTTTATTCTGTCTGTCCGAATAGTTCCTCAGTCTTTTCTTGGCTTTCATGATCTTGACTTCTGAAGATTATAGGTTATTTTGTAGAATGTCTTTGATTTGGGTTTGTCTACTGTTTTCTTGTGTTTAGCTTCAGTTTATACATTTTTGGCAGGAACGTCACAGAATTGACACCATGTTCCCCTCAATGCATCATATCAGGTAACACACAATCTTGATTTCTGCCATTACTGATGACATACAATTTATTAGTTGATTGGCATGGTGTCTGCCAGGCTTCTCCACTCAGTTACTTTTTTTTGCGTTTAATCAGGTAAGTATTTTGTGGGGAGGTACTTTGAAACTATGTAAACAGTCCTTTTTTTTCCATCAAACTTTCAATGTATATATTTATTTATTTATTTACTTACTTATATTTGTGTGGACTCATAGTTTCCTGTTTTATTCAGTAGGGTCTAATCCATTTCTATGATTATTTTGATGCTCAAATTGTGCATCAAATTTTGCTAGTGAAACCTCCTTCAAGTTGGCTACTATGTTCTTTTGACATATCTCCATCCATTTTTGAGCCCGTCCTTCTTTCTGGGGTAATGGTATGTTCCAGTCACATGTTGTACTTTCCCTGCCCCAGACATTGAATCAGAAATGTCTGATTTTTCTAATTCAATAGCCACAGGATTCATTCTAGTTTCCTCCCTTTCTACATCTAAAACGCCTTCTCTGATAGTAAGAAACTGGGAATTTTGTAATTTTTAATATAACTGCTTCTTTGATTAGTTCCCAGTGTTATATAATCAATCCTTCCTTTCTACCACCATTCCCACCCCTGGCAGAGGTTCCTCTAAACCCAGTCTCCCCACACTGGGTGACCCTCCTAGTGTGGATATAAGGCTCTGGATCCCCATGTTGAGCCCACCCCCACTCGCCACACGTGGATGTTCTCGTCTCCTTGGCTCCATGTTGTCACACACAAGCTTAACACCCTGTGTTGGGCTATCCACTTTGTTTTCGTGTATGTTCTCTTGTCACCACCATATAAGCTCGGGCTCCCCGTACCAGGCCATTCTACCCCTCAGCCCACACGTGGACTACAAACAGCCTTACTCTGCTTAGCCTCTGACTGTCCCCACCAGGCCATTCTTCTATGGGGACGCATGCCCTCCTCACCCACCCAGCCTCTCATTTCCTATGCTGGGCTGCCCTCCCTGAGTGGACAGGGTTTTCCTTGGGCCTCGATACCTCCTGCCTTGCCACGGGGATCCCCTCCTCACCACGCTCAGAATATTCTCCTTGCTGGACCCCATCTCCTACCTCAATGTAGACAATACCCTTCTCACCTCATTTGGGCTCTGCTACCTCAACCTAAGTCACCTCCAACCCTGTGAATGCCCTCACACTGCTGCCTCCCATGCATGGACACTTTCGTCACCCTGCTGGGGCTACGGCACCCCTGCCAGGCCTCCCCACTCAGCAGCAGGCTATACTGTGTGTGGATGTTTTATCCAACTCGGGCTCTGACTCTACTCCAGACCACCCAAGCGTGTGAACGATCTGACCCTGCAGACTCCCACAACCCATGTCAGGCTACCCCCAGCAGCGCCCACTCCCCATGGCCGCCTCACTGACCTCTGTGTCTTGATGTCAGCTTGCCCTCACAGGTGAAAGCTCTCACCTTATTGAGGCACTGACTCCCGGTGCTGAGCCACCCCACATCCTGACGACTTCCTCATCCTGCTCAGAGACCCGCACCCCACGCCGCACCCTCTCCTGCGCCTGCTCACATGGAGTCCCTGTACCGGCCACTTGCATATTCCCTCCTTGCTCCGTTTGGGCTCTGCCTCTGCACTAGGCTGTTCTCCTATGCGATGAACTCCTCACCCAGTTTAGGCTCTGAAACCCTCCTCTGCGGTACTGCAGCTCCCCTGCTCCATTCCCACTAGCAGTGCTGCTATAGACGGAATGTTTGTGTCTCCCCTAAATTTGTATGTTGAAATCCTAGGCCCCATGTGACGGTGTTAGGAGGTGGGATCTTTGGGAAATGATAGGGTCATGAGGATAAAGCCCTCCTGAATGAGATTAGGGCCCTTGCTGAAGAGACCCCAGAGGGCCCCCTCGCCCCTTCCACCATTAGTCAGTAGTCTGCAACTGGGAAGAGGTCTCTCATTAGAACCTGACTATGCTGGAACCCGCTCTGAACTTCCAGGCTCCAGAACTAACGGTATGTAAGACATAAGTTTCTGTTGTTTATGAGCCACCAGTCCACGTATTGTTCTGGCAGCTCTCATGGACTAAGACCTCTATCTCGTTCTGCCCACCTGATGGTTTTAGGACTGAACTGTCAAGAAGGAAAGGGAAGAAGAAATGGAAGAGTCTCAGTATCACCTTAATAAACTCCTTTTGTGTTTAACTGACAAGAGTTACTTTCAAAAGGAACTCTAATACACATCAATACAGTACCAGTGTAGTTAATTTTCAAATCAAAATGTAGAACTTTATATTTATTCCTATTAAATTTTATTGGTTTTGATTTATCATTTCAGAATATTCTGATCTTTTTGAGCTTGACATTTACTTAGTGTTATTAGTTGTCCTTGGTAACTTTCTGGCACCTCAAAGTTTTATAAACGTTATTTTTGTCAAAGCTACTGATTGAAAAATGCACAGAAAGAGGGCCCCAGAGAAGAAAGTCCTGGATAATATAACTTAAGACACAGCTTAGACTGGCAATGGGCCAGTGATGATTTTTTTAGTTTATGTTCTCATAAAGCTATATAAGGCGTGACAAATAAGCTTAAGGAAATAAGAGTGCTTGCTTATTCACTTTGTCTCTTATTAAATGAATGAATAGATGAAGAACATAAGGTTCTCGTTGTTGCTGAAGTGCAGCTGTGGAAGCAATGTTGCAAAACAAATCATCAAAATGTACATCTGATGAATTCATGATCAACATAATTAGGGGTTATACGTAACCGATGTTCTTGGGTTCTATGATTCCACAGATAGGAACAATATGTCCAAAAGGTATGGTTTAATAATAGTCTCCATGACTAATTATATGCCAAATCCTACATAACAGATGCTCTTTTTCTCTCTTTTATACAAACAAATCTAAAACAGACGTAAAAATAATCACTAAATTGCTTAATATAATCTGACTAATATAATAATACTAAGTGGCAGAACTCACACCCAGGTAACACGTGCTTAACTACTGTCCTATCAGGTTAATAAAATTAAACAATCATCAGTATCTTTGTTTGTTTTCCTAAAGTATATAATTGGAAGGGGCTAGGGCACATAAACTATTCAGGCATAATTGATCTGTATATTCTTTTTTTTTTTTTTTTAATAACTTTCTCTCTTGTATGTAGCAGCATGGAATAATATCAAAGCAGAAGTGATATGACAACGCAAAACCACTAGATATTTAATTAACAAATTCTCATTCTTTAGCCCTATTTATTCATTTTGAGGTGTCATGAAAGAAAAGAGAAAAAGAAAGCCATATCTGCCTCTCAATAAGGAGGGTTTTTAGACAGAATTGTTTGTCTATATAGACTCTATTTACTTGGCACATAAAAAATGCTCTAGAAATGTTTATCTTGCTCATTCAATTAAACATTTACTGAACATTCTCTATGTGCTGGGTGATATGAAAAGCACCAGGGCTACAAACATAAGTAAAATTTAATTCCTGCCCTCAATTATTTTTGTATGTGTCTCCAGGGTTAGGAGAGGAGCGGAACTGAAGAAAGATCTTGTCTGCCAACAGTTCACAGAACAGATGATGTCTAAAGCACGGGTCCAATTTATCATGAGGAAAGCCAGCTCTACAACAGGATCTTAAGAGTTTACCACAGATTCTCTATGAAATATGCTCCTAGGACCTTCCCAGTAACCCAAATTCAGAAACCTTGACTAATTCCCTATTCCGCATACCTCCCCAAAAAGCAAACCTAAGAAGCAGTCTTTAGCACATATTCCAAAGATCTATTAATACTAAACCTAAAGATTTTCTCATTCAATACATTTTTACATTCCCAGGTAAAATTACCAGGCAAAAACGAATTACTTTTCACAATATCTATCATCATACAAGACAATCTGTTGATATGCTAGCAAAGCACTTCACTAAAAAAACAGAAAAACATCAAGTTGTTAGGTCTGTTTTAAAATATCTTTTAATAGAAAAAAAAAACTGAGACAGATTCAAGGTAGTACTCTGATTTCAAAAGTAATAATGTATTTGTGCTGAAACCAATGCACATTGGCTTAAGATGGCAAAAATGAGGTATGGGTCTGAATCAGGCAGTATCAATAAACCTAAACGATGAGCAGAATGAAAGTAGTAACTACACATTCAGATATTTAAGAGTTGCGCAGCGTCTACAAGGACATGTAATAACACAAAGAGTAAAGGAAGACAGATTTTGGACAGGACTCAGAAAGAATGGCATGGAACAATAAAAAATGATCAAATCAAATGAACAAAGTATGTTTTTTTCATTATAAATATGAAACATATTTTGAAAAACAAATATTGAAAAGTCCTTGTTTCTGGCCCATAATTTATTTCCATTTCCCTCCCTCTTTTTTGCAGGGATCGTAGAGAGGGAGGAGAGAGAAGCTCAGCAATGCATTTCAAAGAATATTTGTGACATTTTATTGAACACTTCTAGATGTTTGTAGTAGGAAGATTTTTAGGTAACCACATATTAACAGAATAGGCAGACATCACTGATCTTTCAGAACTGTAAATTGGATGTTAACTTTCCTTCCATGGCTCTTCATTACCTTTACAATAAAGTTCAAAGTTCTTAGACTAGCAGATAAGCCATTTCAAGATCTGACGTTTTCAGATTCATCTCCATCCATACAACTTTTTAGCAATTCAGATTTCTTTGCAGTTATTCAAATAAATCAAGTTATTCTTTCCTTCTGTAGCTTTTGTACACTGTTTCTTCTGCTTGAAATGCTTTCTTAAGCCCCTTTTCCATTTGACCAACTACTATTTTCCTAAAAAGACACTTTTGTGTCTTTCTCCTTGAAGAATTTTTTTCCCTGACATATTATTACTCTGTGTTATAATACCCTTCTTATGCCCCCACAACACTTTATGCATATCTCTTATTGCTCTTTTTATACTGTAATGCAATTGTTCATTTTATCCCTTTCTTCCTTATTACACTGTGTTCTTGGCAGAAACCGTATCTTAGTTTTCTCTGAGTCCCCTGCAGCTGGCACAGTTACCTCAGCAGATACTTAGTAAACTCATGAAAACAGTATCAGCAATTCGTCTCTCCAAGCGTTATGCTATAGTAGAAAAAGTACTATATTGAGCTTGCCCATAACTAGCTATAACTCACAAATCCTAACTGCCAATAAAATAAGGGCATTATTTAGATCTCTAAAGTTCCCTGTGATCTCTGTCAACTTTGTTTTTGTTTCTATAAACTCTTGATAGGTAATAAAACTACTTTAAAAAGGTAGTCTTTAATTCAAATGCTTATTAATTTATACTTGATTTATCTCAATTCTTTGGGTTTCACTAGAGAGGTTTCTTTTATTAACATAGTGGCTGTGAAGAGAAAAACTTTCCTAATTTGATGGCCTTACAGCCATAAGATCCTATTTTTCTCTCAGCTTCATTGGCATTTGATTTTCTTCCCTTAAGACGTTCTCTTTGTTATCTGTTGCCTTCACCTCTATTTCTACTCTTAACTTTTTACTTAGCTCTAGAACTAGTTCAGGAAGATGACTGCCATGTGACAGAAACCAGCGATGGCAAAAATGAAGAAAAAGAAGAGGATGAACTCCAGCAGTCAGTCTTTTTTCGTCCTACCTTCTTTTCTTGCGTGGAGTGAGGGCACACTGGTCTTTCCAAAGACTGAAACCCCAGGCCCTCGTTCACTACTACTCCTTCCACTATCACATATTTTAATTTTGGAAAAACAAAAACAAAAAGAGGGAAGAGCTTTTTACTTTATGTCTGGTTGCCCTTACCCTTTGCTGTGTTTTTAAACTCTGCCCTGTAATTTTAAGACAAAGTCTCCACTCTTATAACTGGTCATATAGAGAGAGGAGTCTCCCTTTTCCTAATCAGACCAGTCTTACTGAAGTAAAGAAATGTGTTTCTGCTTAAAAATATCTTCACATAGTAGTTAGTTTCTACTATTAGGATATTGTTAGTACTACAGGCATATTATAAATCCAATAGGTCCTGACTGAAGGGTTAACTGCCATATAAAAAAATCAATTTAATTGATTGTATGAGGGAGAGGGTTTACAAATTACAGTTACAACTGACTTTTACAATATAAGTTATTTAAAAATCAGACTCTGGCTATCCAACTGCAATTAGCAGTTTTTGTCTTTTAAGTCACACTAAAATAGTAATGAATATCCTCATTTGCAGATGTGTTTGAAAAGACCAACGTTATATTAGTTAAAGGCTTCTACTGTAATGGATATTTATTGAGAAAAATTTGAAAAGAGATGTACACATAAACCTAAGGTGTGTGCTCTATTAGAAACTTAAATTCTAAGCGGTACCCAGTATAAAAATAAAATTATCTTTATGAAAACCTAACTGACAAGTAAAGACAGGCAAAGTTTATTATATTGCTTATAAATTCTACTTCCTGGTTTCTTTTAAACCCATAATATGTGGACCCTTCCTATTTTGAAGTTACCTTACTTGCCACACAAAAGATTTAAATTAATTTAGAGAAAGTGCTAACTCTAAAACATGTAAGGTTTAGACAGCAGGCTAAATATTTTAATTGTAATTACTGAGCTAATTGCCTCTCTAGAAAGAGGTGTATTTCTTCTTTGATTAAGTCAAGTAGACAGTCCAGGAAAAATGGTGCCCTGGTTTGCCTGGGACAATCTTGGCTGACACCAGTTGTCTTGGAGTAATTGCTAGTGTCCACTTTGATTCTCAGAAGTATCATGGGTTGGATGACAGAGCATATATGGTCACCCTATTTCTAACATGTTCTTTTCAAATGAAAGCACAACTATTATTTAGGTACCCTAAATATGTAGAAGGCCCACAACTGAAGGGAATATAAAGAAATGTAAGAAATGCTATCTGCCCTCAAAGTGCTTAATGCTTAGTTGAAGAGACTGAATAAACATACAAAATTTAAATGGCTTTTAAAATATAACTAGAAGAAATGTTACAACATACCTAGTTACTTGCTAAATGAATGGCACAATAACTACTACAACAGGATTTCACAGGAGGTGGAGTAACTTTCTATTAAACTATTAACACCACAGCACCCAACATCACCATTCTGAGTGCCTTATATGTGCCAGGTCTGGTTTAGAGAGCTTTACACGTAGATGTTAAACCTCACAATTATCCTACGAGGTCTACTATTATTTCACAAGGATGGGAATTTCACTGATGAGAAATGTACCTGATAGAGGTTAAATACCATATGAAACTTCATACAGCTAGTAAGTGACAGAGTTGGTATTTAAACTCAGGTTCTCTAATTAAAAGCCAGTGACCTATTTATTGTTCTTGTTTTCACATAGGGTGGTAGTTTTCAACCAGAGGTAATTCTGCCCCTCGGGACATTTGGTGATATCTAGAGACATTTTTGTTTGTCACAAATGTGTGTGGGGGGGTGGCTAGTGAGCAGTGTGGAAGGAATGCTCACTCAAGACCACACACAGAAAACCTTTTAAAGATAAGATCTGAGCTCAGTCTTGAAGCACTGGTAGCATCTGGATAGGCTGGGGGATGGTGGTCATAAGGGTGAATTATAGATAAGAATAGTACACAAAGTACAAGACAGATTCTAGAGATAGTGAATAAGTCAATTTACCATGATTGAAATAAAACAGCATTGAAGGGCAAGTGGGAAGAAAGACTAGAAAGATGAAATGATCTTTTAAAAAGACTAAAGAACCTGAACTGGATTCAATGAAGATTTCGGACCAGGGGAGTGACATGAACAATATAATATTACAGTCAGATTAATCAAGAAACCAGGGCAAAGAGACTAATTAGGATGCTACTGGAATAATAGGTAATTCAGAGTTTGTGCTTTGGTGTGGTGGTATTGAGAAAGACAGGAAAAAAACCACAAGCATACACACTTTTATGTATCATAAATTTTTATCTTGTCTCAAACAATAAATTACCATTCTTACCTGTAATGCACTGAAACTGTCCATCTTCTCTTCTTATTGTAAATGCTTCCCCTGGGTTAACTTGTACCAGAATAACCTTAAAATAAGGGGAAGAAGTATTAATCAAAACAACAACAGAGCAAATTAGTATATCAAGATATTAAATGTTGCTAGTAAGAGAGTAGACGTGAGCTATTTAACCATATGAAACTGGAAAGAAAAATGGGAATTACACATTTTACACATTTGTTAAAAAAGTATCATTTCATTTTTCTAGAGGCCAGACTTAAGCCAAAAGTAAGGGACTAAAAAAAGATAATGGCAAACTTTTATTAGAAAGTCAATAAACCTCACTCTGAAACAAAGATGGAGTCAAACCACAGAGTATTTGGGTCATCGATACTTACGCAGTTCATCAGTTGTTAATTGCATTTAAAAAAAAATAAACTATAAATTTATAGGCAGAGCATGAAATGAGCATACTTGAATTATTATGACATCTCAAATTGTATTCAAGAATGTGTTAAATCAATCCCACAATTTAGTTTTCTTTTCATTACATAGGTAATATACTAATCTGATGACGTTTGAAAAACAGAAAACTGGATTAAAAAATCTGAGGTCCTTCTATCCTAAGATAAACATTATTAATATTCTCATACAGGTCTTAGTCTTGTTCTCTACATATGCAGGATTCACTTTTTCCCCTTAAATATAGATACACGAGTAAGATCTCCAATTCTGTATCTTTTTGTAGTTTAACATATAAAAAGACTTTTCCATGTTATTATTCAAACTATTTAATGAAATGACTATACCGTAAACCACTTCACCATTCTCTTACTATAAGGAATTTACGTAGTTTTCAATTTTCCCATTATTATAAACATAGAAGTGAGCATTTTGGTAAAAGCTTTTCCTTCTATAATTAGTATTGCTCCCTTATGACATATTCTCAGAAATAGAATTCTTGCTTCTGTCGCTGAACTGTTTAAAAGGGTTTTACTAATTCATATTCCCCCTCATAGTCTATGAGAATACCTTTTTGCCCTATTTTTTGCAACCTTGGAAAAATCAGTTTTAAAATCTTTGCTACCATGATAGATGAAAACAATATACTACTATTTTCTAATTTATACTTGATTATTAATGAGGTTAAATGTTATCTTTACGTTTGTTACTAGCTCTTTTGTAAACCGGCAGTTTATGTCACTTTACCCATTTCTCTTTTGGGATCTTAAACGTTTAGTGATTTTGATGAATTCTTTGCATATTGATAATAATACTGTACTACATCATGCTGCAAATATTTTTCCATTTTGTTTTCTCCTTAATTTTTAACACAATTATTTTCTTGCAGCCAATGTTATCTATTTTTGCCTTTGTGAGCATTTTTTATTGCTTCTAAATTTAACTTGCACTGGCTATCAAGTACTTGAAATGTGGATAGTCTGTATTGAGATGTGCTGTAAGTGTAAAATACATAACTGGTTTTCAAAGACTTAGTTCAAAAACACCAACAATGTAAAATATCTTGTTAATTTTTATATTGATTACATGTTGAAATAATGTTCTGGACATATTGGGTCAAATAAACATTATTACAATTAATTTCACCTGTTTTTACTTTTTTAATGTGGTTACTAAAAATTTTTAAATTACTTATGTGCTTGTATTATATTTCCATTGGACAGTGCTGACCTAGAGGTTTGATAAAAATACAAGTTCCTATTTTCTTCTATTTTTTAGATAATTTAATTGCATATATTTATTTCTTTAATGTATCTAAAATTTATCTGGAGAAGATTCAAAAAAGTATCTTTCCCTAGAGAGCTAACCAATACAATTTGCTACATTTAAGGTATGTCCTCTTAGCACACAACATACTCTGGCCCATCTCACCAATACCACTATCTATTTTGACAAAAGCAGCTTTGGAAATGTTTTATTTTAATCATTTTAAACACTATAGCTTTAGAAATATCTTATCTGATGGTGCCCCTCAATCACAACTCTTCTTGTTCAAATATTCCTTTTGATACTGACTGGTGATAAGAAAGGTAAAGTGCTACCAGAGCACACAGGACCAAGTATCTCAATTAGCCTGTTATCGAGCATGTGTGTGTACTTGTGTGCACGTGGTATTATGTTTGCATGTGTAATTGCTTTCTAGAGAATGCAAAATTTAAGTTCAGTCCTAAAGACTGAGCAGGAACTAATCTGGCAAGAAGAGTGGGAAGACCTTTCAGGTAAAGAGAAGAGCAAGTGCAAAGCTCCAGGAAAGGCAATGTCATAAACAGTTTATCGTATTCAATGAACCAAAAGAAAAAAGAAGTTCTATAGCTCTATATGGGTGGAACACGGGGTGGGAACACTGGAAAAAAGGCAAAACATGCAGGGAAAGATATACACAAGCCATGTCATGAAGCGTCTTGTGAGCCATTTTAAGGGCAATGAAGAGTATCACTTAAGCAGGTCGTGCTATAGAGGATTAAAAAGTACAAACGGACAGTTACAAAATAGTCATAGGGACGTAAAATAAAGCATAGGGGATATAGTTAACAATATTGTAGTAACTATGTATGGTGTCAGATGGGTAATAGATTTACTGGGGTGATCACTTTGTGAGTTATATAAATGTCTAATCACTGTTGTATATCTGAAACTAATATAATATTGTATGTCAAATGTAACTGAAAAATAAAAATTATTAAATGCAAGAAAAAGTAACACAAAAAGGTATTATAATGAAAATGTCACTGACTATAAGTGATAAAAACACCCTTTTATCTACATTAATGAAGACTACAAAAATCTAAAGAAAAGTAATTAAAATTTAATGCTCTTTGAATTTCCTAATAAATAACAGAAAAGATACAATAACTTGGAGGTTATGGAAGAAGAGAGTTTAAAAGGATCAAATATAAAATTTTACTTAGGGAAGAACTAAGTTTCAAAAACAGCAGGATAGTAGAAAAAGACATCTTTGGAGTGAGGAAGGAAAGAAAAGGACCAAGGGGAATAGATATCAGACATCGGCAAGCCTGATAACAAACACATCTAAACAAACAAAGCACACAAAAATTAGAGCTGAAGGAGACCTGAGATATCATTTAGTCCAATCCAGATTTACTTTTTAAAAAGTGAATATTCATATATCATATCTGATTATTGGTGTGATTGGGTAAACAATTCAAAACCATTCAAATAACTGTTCTCTTAGTCCACTCCTAGTGCATTTTAAAACTGAATTTATAGAAACTAAACACTTCAAGTGAGGCTAATTCAAATGAATTTATTATAAAAAATATAGAACTTAGGTACCACCTTGGAATCTAACCTATTGAATAAAAGTGCCAAAATGTATTTATGTTTTGTCTGTACAAATAAACTTTACTGAAATGTCATAAGGCATAATTGTTTATTAATAATTATTTGCATATATTTTAATGGAAACACAGTAATAAGTGAACAATATTTAAAAAATATAACCACCTAGGTATAAATTATACCTACTAGCTAGTATTCAACCGCGATTAACCACTGCTAAATACAACTGAAAATATTCTTTTGCATTTCAAAGATAATACAAAATTCTTTGGTCACTTGCTTCAATTTTACTTAATTGCTCTCAGTCTAAGATCTTTACGTGTAAAATGAGAATAAGAAAAACAGCAATCTTTCACCCGACCCACAGCACCATTCAAGCGTATTAGATAAGAAGATGTGCACTAGATGAAAGGAAATACATCTTAGAATCACCCTGGGAATTTTTCGGAATACTGTATAGGTATTATCCAGAGGATGATTAGTCTGGTATTTTTACCTTAACCAGAATCTCAGGGAAATAATCAGGTTTTCTAATGTAACTGATCATAATTTGTTAAGGTGGCCATCAGAATAATTATGCTATTATTTATTGCTCCATAAAATATCACTACTTTAAATACTAAAGGATTAGGTAAAAGATGTAAGGTTAGTTCTAATATTCTATAATCTCTAAAGAAAACAATAGGGGAAAAAAACTACCTTATTAAAAGTGATTTGTTGTGTGCAGTTAACAGAAATTTAACCTTTTGAATTTAAGAATTGTTTTGTTTTTTTTTTAATTATTTTTTCAGTTACAGTTGACATTCAATATTATTTTGTATTAGTTTCAGGTGTACAGCATAGTGGTTAGACATTTATATAATTTATATAGTGGTTTCCATATTACTCTAGTAACCATCTAGCACTATACACAGTCATTGCGACATTACTGACTATATTCTCTATGCTGTACTTTACATCCCCATGACTATTTGCAACTATCAATTTGCGTTTCTTAATCCCTTTACCTTTTTAACCCAGTCCTCCAACCCCTCTCCCCCCGGCAACCATCAGTTTATTCTCTGTATTTTAGGAAGTAATTTTAAAGTTTGTTTCTACAAAACTCTAACAGTTGAAATTGTTTATTTTGAGGGATATACACTTAACTGTAAAATCTTTAAGGATGTATTTATTTAAAAAATGTTCACCTATTATAAAATATAATCTATGAAAATATAGTCATTGAAAAAATACAGAAAGAATAATTACAGACAGCATCAATCTTGCAGATATTTTTCTCCTCTCCACCCCAAAGGACAGGCAACTTCCATTCTTCACTGTATATTAGGACTGACATTAAGTTAGATCCGAGGAGAACAAGGTAAGTACCTCACTGCTTTATTTCTAAAACTCAGTAGAGAGGTTAGGAGACAGAGCAAGAAAACCAACCAAGAAATCAAAAACATGTTCATGCTTTCCAATATTTGCAAATGTATGAATCTTGGCTACCACATCAGTTGGTTAAGGCTGCCATAACTAAGTACTACAGACTGGAGTGCTTACACTGAAATTTGTTCTCACAATTCTGGAGCTTAGAAGTTTGAGATCAAGATGTCGGAAGGGATGGTCTCTTCTGAGGCTTCCTTCATTCCTTACCTGGTAGATGGGACATATTCTGCCTGTCTTTTCACATGACCTGCCTGCTGTGTGTGTCTGTGTCCTCATATCCTCTTATTATATAGACACTAGTAAAAGGGAAATTCCTATTGGATTAGAGCCCACGCTAATGACTTCATTTTAGCTTAATTACCTCTTTAACTATTCCATCTCTACAGTCACATTCTGAGGTACTGGGTTTTAGGGCAGATGTCAACATACGAATTTTGGGGTGGGGTAGGGAAACACAATTCAGCCCATAACAGCAACCCTCAAATTACAGAAAGCACATGAACAAAACTGTCTGGAATGCCTAATCCTTTCCCCCTTTCCTTATCCTACTGCTTCTTTGTGCTTGCTTAAGGGTCCAACTTAATGAGAGTAGCAATAAAAGGGAAAATCCTTTGGGCCTTGTACCCTTGAATAATAGTTAATGTACCTTTAGCAATGTAGTTTCTAACCCATGGTCGAAGGCCTGAAAATTAACTCAATACTCACGGGATTGTTGTTAATGACTAAATGAGTTAACACAGCTCAAGTGCTTGGGACAGTGACTGACATATAGGAAGCACTAGTTTTATGTACGTTAGCCGCTGTTACTGTAAGCACTGTATGTGCAGCTCTTAGTATTATTCTTAGTATTGTCAATGCAGACCCACTGCTTTGAGGACTTGCCCCTAGCCTAGGAGAAGTAGAGCAATTTACATGAAAGAGAGAATAATATACCCAGAACACAATGTTTATGAGATTTCTCCTAAACTGATCTGGGACCTATCTGCTTCTTATTTTCCATTATTTTCCTGTACTGATCACAAATAACTGTATTGGAACACCCACCCTACTCACCTGATCTGACCCCCAATGACTTCTTTCTTTATCCAAAGATAAAGGAAATATTGAAAGGAAGATATTTTGATGACATTCAGGACATCAAGGGTAATATGACAACAGCTCTGATGGCCATTCCAGAAAAAAGAGTCCCAAAATTGCTTCGAAGGGTGAACTAGGTGCTGGCGTTGATGCATAGCTTCCCAAGGAAGGTGACCATTGTGATATTCAGCAATGAGGTAGGTAGCACGTTTCTAGCATGAGTTCTCGAATTTAACTGTCAGACCTCATATATATAATTTACATATTTAAAATATTAGTGCCCTTATAATTTTAACTACAGTTGTTTGTAAGATTTAAATAATTTAAACCATAGTATTTTTTTCAAACTACAAATAACTATAGATTTAATAAAATTATTCTAGGGTAAGCACAATGAGTGATTTTAAGTTTACTACAAAACTGGCAAATCTGTAGCTTTTATCCCCTATTAGAAGCTGTATGTATTTTTTAAAAAGTATCATCGTTTTACTTCCTTAGCATATAAAAACAAACGCTTTAGCTATAAATTATAAAAATTTATATAAATTACAGTACTAAATCAGGAACATGCTTATCTAAAAAGCTACTTTAAACCTTAGCACTTTACATCTTGTTTGCATCCTCTTTAATTTTCTCATTCAACTGTTGCTACATCTACCAAAGGCTGCTGTTAAGATTCAACAGTTTCTACTCCAGGTGTTCCAATTTGTTCCATTCAATGAATACGAACGTAAAACATCATTGGCAATTTTAACCTCAGACTACCCTTAGTCTAATAGGTCAACTTTACAAATTTCATTCTGGGTAGTATCTTAAACCATGTTATACCTATCTGGTGAAGATACTCAAGAAGGCGGGATGTTAAAGGTATACTGCTAATCTATCAGTATACTCATTAATTCCTACTTCAAACCTTGCTTTCTAATCAAATTAGCCCATGTACAGTAAGCTTCCTTTTGTACATGAATGTATCAAGTCACCACAGCAACTAAATCAACGAAGAGCTGCAGTAGCATCTGTTTCTGGATCATCCAACATCAGTTAACAAGTTGGAATTGAAGAGTGTGCTGTTCCCAAATACATTTTATTTTAAAGCCATAGTTTTATTTTATTTATTTTTGCTCTCTGATCTTGGAGTATGTCGGTATACAGTTTATAAATACTATATGCAAATATGTACCCGTGTACATATAAGAAAGTCGACAGTGTCACTATGCAAACAATTTAACATGTACTTAGAAATAACCTATTAATGTGTTAATTCTGCAACTGACTCCAAATTTAACTGATTTATCAATGAAAATTGGTAAAGGTCTTTTGACAGTAATTTATTTCTGGATTCTAGCAATCACATTTATATTACATAAATACATACCTAAAACATGCAGAGGGGTTTTAAAATACTTTAGACATAATCCACATACCATAAAATTTACTCTTTAACGGGTACAATTCAGTCATTTCCAGTACAAATGCTGAGTTGTACAACCATCACCAAAGTAAATGCTAGAACATTTACATCACTTCAAAAAAATTTTTGTAGACTTTTGTGACTGGTTTCTTTCACTTAGTATAAAGTTTTCGAGGTTCATCCAAGTTGTAGCATATATTGAAATACTTCATTCTAGTTTATGGCCAAATAACATTCCATTGTATGGATATATTGTTTATCTAATCATCTGTTGATAGAAATTTGGATTGTTTCCATCTTTGGCTATTATAAGTAATGCTGTGCAAGTTTTTACATGGATATAGGTTTTTGTTTCTCTTGTGTATATACCTAGGAGAATTGCTGGTTAATATGGTAACTGTATGTTTGTTTAAGGAACTGCCAGACTGTTTTCGAAGTGGATTCCCCAGCTTACATTCCCACCAGCAGTGAATTTACGAGTATTTCAATTTTTCCATATCCTTGCCAACACTTGTTACTATCTGACTTTTTGATTCTAGCTATTCTAATAAGCGTAAGTGGTAGGTATCTCATTATGGTTTTCATTTGCATCTCCCTAATGACTAAGGATGTTGAGTAACTTTTCATGTACTTATTGGCCATGTGCATAACTTCTTTGAAGAAATGACTATTTAAAACCTTTGCCTACTTTTTAATTGGGTTTTCATCGTTGAGTTGTAAGAATTTCGTGTGTGTGTGTGTGTGTGTGTGTGTATGCACTAAATACAAGACCCTTATCAGAGACATGATTTGCAAACATTTTCCCTATTTTGTGGGTTGTCTTTTCAGTTTCTTCAAAGTGTCCCTTGAAACACAAAATTGTTCAATTTTAACGAAGGACACTATATTGCATTTTTTTCTCTTACTTGTACTGTTGGTAACATCCAGGAAATCAATGCCTCACTGAAAATCATGAAGATATATCCCTATATTTTATTCTAAGAGTTTTATACTTCAGCTCTTATCTCAGGCCTTTGATTCATTTTGAGTTAATTTTTGGATATTGTATGAGGTAAGAGTCCAACTTCATGTTTTGCCATGTGCATATCCAGTTGCCTCAGTACCATTTGTTGAAAAGACTATTCATTTTCCATTGAATCATTTAGGCATCTGTCAAAAATCAACTAACCATAAATGTAAGGGTCTGTTTCAGGACTCTCAATTCTATTCCATTGATCTGTATGTCTATTCTTATGCCAGTATCACACTGTCTTGATTACTGTAACTTTACAGCAAGTTTTGAAATTATAAAATGTTGAGTCTTCCAACTTTGTTCATTTTCAAGACTGATTTAGCTATCATGGGTTCTCTGCATTTCCGTATGATTTTTAGGGTCTAACTGTCAATACTTAAGCTGGAATTATGATAGGTGATGTGTTGCATCTGCACAATTTAGATAGTACTGCCATCTAAACAATAAGTCTTCTGATCTAAGATCATAGGGTGTCTTTCCACTTATTTAAGGCCTACTTTCAATAGTGTTTTACAATTTTCAGTGCACAAGTCTTGTACTTCTTTTGTTAAAATTTCTTCCTATTTTATTCTTTTTGATACTACTGTTAAGTGGAAATGTTTTTATAATTTCATTTTCAGATTGTTTATTGCTAGTGTAAAAATACAATTGATTTTTCTATACTGAATTTGCATTCTACAACCTTGCTGAACTCATTATCATTCTAACAGCTTTTTTATGGATTCTTTAGGATTTTCTTTTCATAAGATCATGTCATCTGAGAATAGAGATAGTTTTATTCCTTTTCTAATCCAGATGCCTTGAATTCCTTTAATTGCTAGTTGCCCTGGCTATAACTCCCAGTATAATATTGAATAAAAATAGTGAGAGCAAGATATCCATGTCTTATTCTTGATCTTAGAAGAAAAACATTCAGTCTTTCACCATTAAGTTTATTAGCTGTTGTGTTATTACAGATGGTCTTTATGAGGTTGAGGACTGAATATTTTTATCATGAAAGGGTGTTAAATTTTGTCAAATTCTTTTTCTGAGTCTACGGAGATGACAATGTGGCTTCTGTCCCTTTTCTATTATGTGGTGTATTACACTGATTATTTTATGATGTTGAACCTATTTTGCATTCCTGAGATAAATCCTACTTAGTTGTGGTATATAATTCATTTTACATGTTGCTGTATTTGGTTTGCTAGTATTTTTTTGAAGATTTTGTCTGTACTCATAAGGGATATTGAGCTGGAGTTTTCTTGTGGTATCTTTACGTAGTTTAGGTTTGGTGTTAATTCTCCTTTAACCATTTGGTGGAATTCACCAGTGAAGCCATCTGGGTCTGGGCTTTACTTTGTTAAGGTGTTTGGTCACAAATTCAATCTCTCTAGTAGCTAAAGCTCTATTCAGATTTTATTATTTTTAAGTCAGTTTTGGTAGTATGTGTCTTCCTAGATATTTGTCCAGGTCATCTAGATTATCTATCTGTTAGCGTGTAACTGTTCATAGTATTCCCTAATTATCTTTTTTATTTCTATAGTATCTGTAGTAACATCTCCACTTTCATTCTTGATTTTAGTAAACTGACTCTTTTCTTCTTGATTAAGGGGTTGGCAATTTTTTAATCTCAAATAATTAACCTTTGGTTTTGTTGATTTTTCTCTATTTCATTTATTCCCACTCTAAACTTTGCTATTTCCTTCCTTTTGCTTGCTTTGCATTTAGTTTATTCTTATTCGTCTAGTTTCTTAATGAAAGGTTATGTTATTGATTTGAGGAGCTTTTTTGTAATATTTTATGTGCATTTTTATTAGAAACTAACTGAATACAAAACAAAATCCGAACAGCAATATTTCAAAAACAACCATAATCTCTTCCTGAAACAAGTTAAAAAAAAAACACACAACAAAACACCTGCTCCAAACTCATCAAGTCATATACAACGGCAAACAATTAAGTTCGAGAACTCTGCTGAATATCACTACAGTCACCTTCAAAGTACTCCCCTTGGGAAGCTATGCACCGACATCAGTGCCTAGTCCACCCTTCAAAGCAATTTTGGAACTCTTTTTCTGGAATGGCCATCAGAGCTGTCATCGTATTACTACCCTTTATGTCCTGAATGTCATCAAATGTCTTCCTTTCAATATTTCCTTTATCTTTGGGTAAAGAAAGAAGTCATTGGGGGCCAGATCTGGTGAGTAGGGAGGGTGTTCCAACACAATTATTTGTTTACTGCCTAAAAACTCCCTCACAGATAGTGCTGTGTGAGCTGGTGCATTGTCATGATGCAAGAGCCATGAATTGTTGGCGAAAAGTTCAGGTCATCTTTTTCACACAGGCTTTTCAGCACTTCCAAATAGTAAAGGTGGTTGACTGTCCAGTTGGTACAAATTCGTAATGAATAATCCCTCTGATGTAAAAAAAGGTAAGCAACATCGTTGCAATAAGTTCGTGAACTTAATTGTCACACCTCATAAATTTTATACACACACACACACACACACACACACACACACACAGCTTTTTGGATTTCAATCATACCTCAATAAAGTGGTTTAAAACATTTAAAAAATATAATACACAGTTCAAAAATAAAACTTTTTAAAAAACCAAATGACCTCTATGAGTTGCAGGGGGTGGATAGGACAAAGGTTTATTTCATGTGAACCCTCTAATAACTTCTTGCATTAATCTAAAACACACTCATATCACCCAGTTCATATTCTTTTTTAGAAATCAAGTTGATTTTTTTTAACTGAATCTTTTAATTTATTTGGGGGTTGGAGAAATTGGCTATATATTATTTAATATTTCTTGATGTATAATATTTGCCCAAATTTAATGGTATCTCTACAGTATCTTTGTCAACCTTTGTGCATTTAATTTAGACTACCACCACTAACCCCCTATTTTTTTAATTTTTATTTTTCAATTACAGTTGATATTCAATATTATTTTATATTAGTTTCAGGTAAACAGTACAGTGGTTAGACATTTATATGATTTACAAAGTGATCTCCTCAGTCTAGTACCCACCTGGCACTATATACAGTTACTACAATATTATTGACTATATTCCCTATGCTGTACTTTACAACTCCATGATTATTTTGTAACTAGCAATTTGTATGTCTTAATCCCATCACCATTTTCACCCAGCTCCCCAACCCACTTCCCATATGGTAACCAGTCGTTCGTTTTTTGTATCTGTGAGTCTGTTTCTGCTTTGCTTGTTCGTTTATTTTTGTTCTTTAGATTCCACATATAAGTGACATTGTATGGTATTTGTCTTTCTGATTTACTTCACTTAGCATATACCCTCTAGGTCCATTCATGTTGTTGCACCTTTCTTTTTTAAGAAGTAAACAAGTATAAATTTGCATCTAAGCCCTGCTTTCGCTATATCTCATAAATTTTTGATATGTTGTCTTTGTTTTCATTCATTCTAAAGTATTGTCTAATCCCTTGTGATATCTTCTTTGGTCCATTGGTTATTTACAAATATACTGTTTAATTTTTACATGGTTTCCCAAATTTCCTTTTGTTATTGATTTCTAATTTCATTCGATTGTGGCTGGAGAACATACTTTGTATTATTTATGTCTTAAAATACATTGAAATTTGTTTTATGGCAAGACTACAATCTATCATGGGCTGATCCATGTGCACTTGAGAAGTTTTATGTTCTGCTTTCAAATGGAGTGCTCTACAGATGTCTGTTAGATGTACAGTGTTATTCATGTCTTGTATTTCCTTGTTTATCTTCTTAGTTGCTCTATTCATTGTTGAAAGTGAGGTACTGAAGTTTCCAAATGTTGTCCGGTTGTCTATTTCTCTCCTCAATTCTGTCAATTTTTACTTCAGGTATTTTGGGGCTCTGAAATACCTGAGCCTTTTATCATTACAAAATTCTTCCTTTGTCTTTAGTAACATTATTTTTGTCTTAAAGTCTATTTATTTGATATTAGTATAGCCACTTCATCCATCTTTTGGTTATAATTTGCATGGTATATCTTTTTCCATCCCTTTAATTTCAACCTACCTGTGTCTTTGATTTAAAGACTGTCTTTTGTACATCCAGCACGTAGATTTATTGATTTTTATCCATTCTGTCAATCTCTGTCTTTTCATTATCATGTTCAATTCATTAATATTTAATGGAATTACTGATAAGGTATAATTACATTTGCCATTTTGCTACTTGTTTTATGTAACTGTCTTTTTTTGTTCCTCAATTCTTCCATTACTGCCTATTTTTTTTTGTTAAACATTTTCTAGTGTTCCATTTTAATTCTATTGTTTCTTTTACTGTACTTTTTTGAGTTATTTTCTTAGTAGATGCTCTGAGGATTACAATTAACCTCTTAACTTATAATAATCTAATTAAGATTGATTCCAATTTAATTTCAATTGTAAATAAAAACTTTGTTTCTTTATAGCTCAAGTCCTTGTCCCTTGCTTTGTTCTACTATTGTAATACTAATTACATCTTAATACATTATAAGCCAAAAAACACTGTGTATAATTATCACTTTTCATAAATGTCTTAAATGAGATAAGAGAATTATAAAAAAATATATTTATACTGTCTTAAATTTATCTACGTAGTTACTCTTACTGGCACTCTTTTATTTCTTCATATGGATTCAGTTACTGTCTTGTGAACAGTACTACTGAATGCAAAGAAACAAGGTTGAAAAAGCAGTCACTAACCATTCCTATAAGCCAAGTGCTATTATTTGTGAATTGCTTTATTAGTATCAACTGAATCATTATTTATCATTATCATCAATGTTCCAGTTCAGTTTATCAGCTTTTTAGTTTTAAAATGCCAGTTTCTATATTATATAGGTATACAGGCTTTAAGTGCTCAGTATGTTTACAGACACACGTGAGACACTGGGATTGATGATTAGTAGTTAAATAATAGCTATTTTATTCACACATTCTCCAAGACAAGGATTAATGCATCATTTAGAGCCATGCTGAAATCTTGGAAAGAGAAAATACTTTCTTCAAACGTAATCAAGTTATTTCTAAGGCAATAATGATTCGAAAAGCCTTTTAAATCACTCTTGGCCTTTACTCATATACTGGTTTATAATACTATGTTTGTATAGGAGTGGGGAGTGGTATACTCACACACTTAATTATAAATCTTTAGGAACAAAAATTGTATCTTGTTCTTAGCATTTTTCATATGACTTAAGTTAGTAGAGGTTACCCTGGAAAATGCTTGTGAAGTTGAAATATATTTCAGTTCTTAGAAAAAGACTATTTGAGAACTAACCATAACATCTAATCAATTTTGAATCTAATGTTTTATGATTTGTCACACAATCATGAGTCCTACCTACCCATGTCGAGCGGGCAAAAGGAAGATATTTAGGAGACCACTTAAAATACTGAAGAAAATATCAAAATATTTTTTTCCAGTAACATTTTGAGGAAGGGATAAAATGTAGAAAATATGAACTACTACTGCTTTAAAATAATGATTATTAAATAAAACAACAGTGTGCCCTGGCTAATTCTGAACTCATCAAAGCCAATTATTATAAAGATTGCATCATAGAGAAGATGACTTTCCCAGTGTCCCCACCTTAAAACAAACAAACAAAAAACCCTTAGGAAATGTTCATGTATATTCATTTTTTAAATTTATATTCATTTTTGTTCACACAGAAGGTACATACATATTCTCTCTAAAACTCAGTAATACACATACCCACTGTGATAGCTAAAATGAAAAAGACAATTCCAAATGTTTATTTGACTGTAAAGCAACTGCCAACAATATAGTGTTTATGGGAGTATGGAGTGGTACAGCCTCTTTGGAAACCTTTTTTTGCCATCAGTTGGGTGGCAAATAATCTTACCCTAGGATAAAATAATCTTACCCTAGAGGGAGGCAGTACATATTTGATGAAAATAATAGTCTTCTACAATAAGGAAGCAGAAGTAGCAAATTTGGGTTCAGAGAGTATAGGAGGAGTTCAATTGAATTTGAGGTACTTTGGGATGTGTAAGTAGAGATAAATAAAATAATAAGTTATTATTTGAACATACACATTTCTCTATGACCCATGCATCCCACTTGTAGGTTTCTATATTATAGGTATATGGACTATTAAGTGGTCAATATGTTTACAGACACATATGAGACACTGCATGCAGAGGTACAACAAAAGCCATGTACAAAAATGTTCTTGAAGAATTATTTGTGATAGCTCCAAACTGAAAACAACCCAAATTTCCATCAATAGGAGAATGAAGCAGTAAAGGTTTATTTGTATGAAGGAATATTATGCAGCAAATATTATGTTATAGGTGGTAATGGAGCAAAAGAAACCAAGAGGCAAAATAATATACATTGTATAATTCTATTTACATAAAATTTAAAAACAGGCAAAATTATCTTTGGTTTGGGGAGGAAAAAAAGAGGATACTGTTTGGAAGACAGGGGGGTACTTCTTGAGAAGGGGTAGGAGGGAAGCAAGTCTTGCAGGTGCTGGTAAAGTTCTATTTCTTGACCTGAGGGTGATTATACAGATGTGTTCACTTTATATTTTTATCTGGGTGTACAGAAATGATTTGTGCACTTTTCTGATGTATGTCAGTCTTAAATAAAAACATACTTAAAATTTTACACAGTTTAGATAAAGTAAAATGTGTCTTTCCACCTCTGGCCAACCAATCCCTCTGTCCTGAGAACAATCACTGTTAACAGCTGAATATGTAACTCTCCAGAGGTTTTTTTTTCCCTGTGATATATGTGTATGTACATTTGGAATTGCAAGTGTTTGCTTCTCTTTTTTCAATTGTTAGAGTTTTCTCTTTTTTAATTGAAAAAGTAATGAATTCACAAGATTTAAAAATATTCAAACAGTACAAAAGACTATAGGTAAAATGTAAACTGTTCTTTCTGGGGTCAGTCCCTGTTTATAATTTCTTGAACATTTTTCTGTCGTGTTTATATGTGTGTGCATATTTGTCCCATTTTCAAAACATTTTTGAATAAAATCACACAAATGCAGGATTTCAGGAAGCTGAATCTTGAGCATTCTCTCTGGGGGTAGGGACATATACAATAGTACTTTGAATACATAATCACCATAGTTTATTAATGAAAGGGAAATGTAAGACGTTAAAAAATCAGCATTCAACTTGTATTTCTACAAACATCTGTGCAATTTTTGACAAAAAGAAAAATCTTTCTTTGTATTAAGCTAACGTAAGAACATACAAAACATCATGGGAAAAATCATTTTTTTAAGGCTCCTTTTCATTTAACAGCTCTTATTACAGAAGTTTATAATCAGATTCACTTTTTAAATTTTTCAGTATTCTCTCGATAATTTTCCTTTGAATGTATTTCCCTATTTACTCAGTGCTGCTTACAAGTTATTCTTTATTTTCTCTTTACTTGATCCCAAATTATATTTCTTAAAAGTCAACAATTTCTACCGGATACTAGAGGCACAAGAACTAACTACAAAGTCACTTAACTAGAGGGTTAGAAATTAGAGGGTTAGAAATTATTCTAACTGTAGAATATTCAGGAATTAATAGAATATCAGTTATTTTTAGGTCAGAATCCATCAAAATTCCATGGCCATTATGTTTCATTTGAAGATGTTGTTCTCTGTAGAGTCTGATGATCCTTTCACAGTAGATTTAAAAACATACATATTTCATTAAAACATAAAACTTTTAATATTTTAATTTATAATTTTGTCATATTGGCTTAATTTGCTATTCAATTTTCAGATGAAATTATTTGTCAATAAAACACAAAATAATTTGTCAATTTTACTTTCTTGGAAATGAAATGAGAAGAGAGATATACTTTAGAAACAAATGAAATGATAATGGTCCCAGTCATTCAATAAGACTACTACTTTCATGCCGAATATAAAAATAAATTCTACTTTGTTTATAATCTCTGGAACTTTTCTTTTTTAACTGACATTTTAGGAAGCTTTTTTTTTCTTTAAATAGAGTACCTTAAAATTTGCACCCAATTTAGAAGTCTGATTATACTATCTCTTAGTAGAACAAAAATCAGCACAATATTATGTACATAAAGAGTACTTAGATATATGAAGCTAATTTTTTTTCAGAGCAGGATAGCTGAATCTTTATCATAAAGCTAACTTTTAAAAAGATGTACTTATAAAAAATGTGACACTATAAGCGAATTGTCAGATCGGTAGTTAGTGTGTAAAGCTTTTATTTTTTTATTTTTTTAATCTCTAAGGAAATAATGTTAATACTGGATTTTTTTTAAGTATCTGATTGTCTCATGAAATATAGAAAGTGGCATGGTATACACATGTAGAAGAAACAAACTCTAGTGGGAAAGAGAAGATTGTTTTAATGTTTAAATTCTAGTTTGTCCAAAAGCCTTTAAGAATGAGAAAAATAGCAAATATCTATATTATTTGCCATGCAAAACTACACAGCATTTAGAAAACTAATTTGGGCAGTGAAATTCTGGATTAGAATTCTAGAGCATAAAATTATTGTCATAAAGCTGTGAGTTATTATTTGAGTCTCAGTAATCTCACCCCAAGATTTACTGAATGTTTATAGTTTGTATTTATGCTATCAGAATTGTTCATGTACGTACTTATAAATTTACAAATGTGATCACCTTTTAAAGTTCTTATATCTGATTTTTGGTTAATGAAAAATTTCCTTCTTATTTCCATTTAAAACAAATACAACTTGCAAGGCGAAAAATTTTGATCCAAAGTAGCATTAGACAAAAGCTAATGTTAGAAAATAACATTTTAGGATTTGCTTCAGGTGGTGTACAGAGGGAGAAGCACCTTTATTTTCACATACCCTGCTTTTCTGGTTTGTCACTAGTGCTCACTGAACAAAGAGGCTCTGAATATTTCTGAAACAATTATCAATAAAATGTTCAACCAAAGAGTCTGATGCATGAGATCTTATCACATATGAACAAAAATAATGAAATCCCTCAAGTAAGGAAATTTAGTGACCCTGTAAGGTCTATTTATTCTGAATTTCTAAAGTGAAGATCTGAGTCAGCTGAAAAAACACCTTCTTTTTACAGTCATTTGTCCTGCCTGTTTAAGTTTATTCTCTATATATAGTCACGTATTTATATAATGTGGAAAATGACTATCTCATACACGTTGATAAACAATAAACACATTGTTTTTCAAAGTTTAGATGTCAATAAAAAATCTGAAATTACACTAGGAAAATGTTACCATCCATACAGAACCTGTTCTCTGACCATTTTGCATGTTTTACTTCATTAAAATTTTTTGATGATGCCACCAAGAATGGAAGAGTATGAAGTTCCTAAAGGCCACTCCTCTATAAAAGGAATGACAAAACAGGCAAAAATTGTGAAAATCAACTTTCCCCGAACTCTGCCAATTAACCATAGGCTTGCAACAATTCACTCAAGTAAAATAACTGAATCCTGGTAAGGACAGTGAGCTATGTGCCATTTTATTTTACCCTATTCTGTTCTCTCTCTCCCTAGCATCATGGAAGCTTTGAAACCAACAGCCACAAACTCACAGCAGCAATAAAAAACCAGCAGACTAGCTGCTCCAGAAGGCAACAAAATATGTTTGGAGTTTCATAAAAGTCCCATCTCCAGAGCATTATCATTATCTGACCAGTCTGACAATTCTCTGGAAACACCATTCCCAGGACTTGCTTTTATTTGACCTTCTCAGAGCTCACACACATAAAACAGCTTTCACCCCAGGGAGTTAAGTCTCAAACAATCAATGGGAGGTGGTTAACATCACAGTTGCCAGAGGTAATGATGACAATTATGGAAAACAAGAAGTTGACCAAAGAGCAGAAGATACCCCACCAGAACAGGAAAAAAAATATTTTTTTTAAATGAGGATAGTTTAAGGGATCTCTCGGACAACATCAAGCTTACTAACATTTGCATTGTAGGAGTACGAGAAAGCAAAGGGAAAGAGCAAGGGATTAAAAATCTATTTGAAGAAATAATGACAGAAAACTTCCCTAACCTGGTGAAAGAAAATGACATATGACAAGCCCAGGAAGCAGAGTCCTAAACAAGATGAACTCAAAGAGGCCCATACTAAAACACATCATAATTGAAATGCCAAAGGTTAAAGACAAAGAGAGAATCTCAAAAGCAGCAAGAGAAAAGCAGTCACTGACATACAAGAGAGCTCCCATGAGACTGTCAGCTGATTTCTCAACAGAAACTTTGCAGGCAGGCAGGGACTGGCATGAAATATTCCAAGTGATGAAAAGCAAGGACCTACAACTCAGATTACTCTACCCAGCAAACCTATCATTTAGAATCAAAGGAGAGAAAAAGAGTTTCCCAGACAAGGAAAAGTTAAAGGAGTTCACCACTAAAACAGCATTGCAAGAAATGTTCAAGGGACTTCTTTAAGATGATAAAAATATATGAATAAGAAAATATGGGAAAGAAAAACATTCCCCCAGACAAAGGGAAACACATAATAAAAGCATTAGATCGACCAACTATAAAGGTAAAAGACAAAGTGACGGAAAAAAGGCAAGTACAAAGATTAAAAGGCAAAAGTAGGAAGATCATGTGTAATCACTGTAATTAAAGGATACACACAAAAACAAAGGTAAAAAATAACGACAAAAACATAAACATGGAGGGGTGAGTAAAAACTGTAGTGATTTTAGAATGTGTTGAACTTAAAGAGACCGTTACCTCAAAATACACTACTATAAATAACTTGGTATATAGGAAACACATGGTAACCACAAACCCCAAATCTGTAAGACATATACAAGAAAAAAGATAAAGGAATACAAAAAACACTACAAAAAACACTATCAACATGCAAGAAAAGAGAGCAAGAGAATGTGGACAAAAAAGGGGTCCTATTGAAAGTAACTTCACAGGGTGATTTGAACATAAATTCCTAACTGAGCAGGTCATGGTGTGTAGTCATGCCCCAGGCATATAACTTCTTTAGTGAAAGGTTTTAAGTCAGCCCTGTCCATTGTTCTTGTGCATTTAGGTTAATACTCCTTTGAAATACCAAAGTAATACCCTTTGAAAGGATATTTCCCACCTCATATAATCTTCCTTAGGTTCTCTCCTTAATTTCCAATGCATAAAAGAAACTGTAAAACTGTTATTCTCGGGAGCATTTGAGAACTGACTCCCAAGCATATGTCATCTTTTTGGCTCAAACACACACTTTAAAAAGCTCTCTACAGGTTTGGATGTTCTTAAATTGACAATAATAAGAAATTAACAGAGAAGAACTACAAAAAAATCAGAAAATAATTAATAAAATGGCAATAACTACATACCGATGAATAATTACTTTCAATGTAAATACACTAAATGCTCCAATCAAAACACATATGGGGGTTTAATGGTAAGAAAACAAGAACAATATATATATTGCCTATAAGAGACTTCAGATCGAAAGACACAAACACACTGAAGGTAAAGGGATGGAAAAAGATATTTCATGCAAATGGAAACAAATAAAAAGCTGGGGTAGCAATACTTAGACAAAATAGACTTTAAAACAAGGCCTATAACAGGACATTTCATGATGATAAAGGGATCATTACAAAAAGAGGACATAACTCTAGTAACATCTACGTACCCAATGTAGGAGTACCAAAATGTACAAAGCCTATATTGATGGACATAAAGGGAGAGATAAACATCAATACAGTCATAGTGGGGGACTTTAACTCCCCATTGACATCAATGGATAGATCATTCAGACAGAAATCAACAAAGAAACAGTGGCCTTAAATGACACATTGGAGCAGATAGTCTTAATGGATATTTTTAGGACATTTCACCCCAAAACAGCAGAATATACATTTTTGTCAATTACACATGGAACGTTTTCCAGGATAGACAAAATGTTAGGCCACAAATAAAGCCTCAATAAATTTAAGAAGACTGAAATCATATCAAGCATCATCTCCGATTACAACAGTATGAAAGTAGAAATCAATTACGTAAAGAGAACTGAAAAACACATGGAGGCTAAATAACACGCTATTAAATAATTAATGGGTTAACAAGATCAAGGAATAAAAAAATACCTTGAAACAAATGAAAATAAATACCCAACAATCCCAAAATCTGTGAGACACAGCCAAAGCAGTTCTAAGAGGGAAACTTACTTGTATAACATAAAGGCCTACCTCAAGAAAGGAGAAAAACTAACAATCTGACCTTACACCTGAAGGAACTAGAAAAAGAACAAAGTCCAAAGTGAGTAGAAGGAAGGAACTAATAAAGATCAGAGCAGAAATAAACAAAATAGAGTTTAAAAAACACAATACAAAAGGTCAATGAAACCAGGAGCTGGTTCTTTGAAAGGATAAACAAAATTGAACAACCTTAACTGGACTCATGAAGAAAAAAAAAGAACCCAAATAAATAAAATCAGAAAGGAAAGAGAAGTGACAACTGACATCACAGAAATACAAAGGATTGTAAGAAAATTCTGTAAACAACTATATGCCAACAAATTGGACAACCTAGAAGAAAGGGATAAATCCCTAGAAATATATAATCTTTTAAGACTGAATCAAGAAGAAACAGAAAATCTGAACAGACTGATAACTACAACTGACATCGAATCAGTAATCAACAGGCTCCAAACAAATTCACAGGCGAATTCTATCAAACATTCATAGAAGAATTAACACCTATCCTTCTCAAACTATACCAAAAAATTGATAAGGATGGAAGCTCATTTTACGAGGCCAACATTACCCTGATTCTAGAACCACAAACATTACAAAAAAAGAAAACTATAGTTCGATATCCCTGATAAACATAAATGCAAAAATCCTCACTGAAATGTTAAACCGAATTCAGCAATACATCAAAAAGATCATACACCATGATCAAGTGGAATTTATTCCTGAGATTCAAGGTTGGTTCAATACCTGCAAATTAATTAATGTGATACACTACATAAAATGAAGGATAAAAATATGATCATATCAATAGGTGCAGAAAAAGCATTTGACAAAATCCAACATCCATTTATTAAAAAACTCCCAGCGAAGTGAAAATAGAGGGAACGTACCTCAACATAATAAAGGCCATGCATAACAAACCCACAGCTAACATCATACTCAATGGTAAAAAGCTCAGGAACAAGACAAGGATGTCCAATTTCATCACTTTTAGTCAACATAGCTACAGCAATCAGACAAGAAAAAGAAAGAAAAGACATCGAAACTGGAAAAGAATAAAACTATCATTATTTGCATATGACATGATACTATATAGAGAGAACCCTAAAGATTCCACCAAAAAACTATTAGAACTAAAAAATGAATTCAGTAAAGTAGCAGGATACAAAATTAATATTCAGAAATTTGTTGCATTTTTATAAAGCAATAACGAATTATCAGAAAGATATATTAAGAAAACAATTCCACTTACAATTGCATCAAAAAATAAAATACTTAGGAACAAATTTAACCAAGAAGGTAAAAGACCTGTACTTGGAAAATTATAAGACATTGAAGAAGATATAAATAAATGGAAGCATGCACTATGCTCATGGATAGCAAGAATTAACATTGCTAATATATCTATACTACCCAAAGCAATGTATAGATTCAATGCAATCCCTATCAAAATGCCAATGGCAATTTTCACAGAAGTAGAATAATCCTAAAATTTATATGGAACCACAAAAGACCCTGAATAGCCAAAGCAATCTTGAGAAAGAAGAACAAGTGTGAGCAGGATGTATCACACTTCTTCATTTCAAGCTATATTATAAAGCTATAGTCATCAAAACAGCATGGTACTGGCATAAACATAGACAATAGACCAATGGAACAAAATAGATAGCCTAGAAATAAACCCACACCTACAGGGTCAATTAATCTATGACAAAGGAGGCACGAATATACAAGGGGGTAAAAACAATCTCTTCAGTAAATGGTGTTGGGAAAATTGGACAGATACATGTAAACAAATGAAACTAGACCATTTTCTTACACCATATACAGAAGAAACCCAAAATGGGTTAGATTTAAATGTAAGACCTGAAACCATAAAACTCCTAGAAGAAAATATAGGCAGTAAACTCTTTGACATTGCTCTTAGTAACAGTTTTTTGGATATGTCTCCTCAGGCAAGGGAAACAAAAGAAAAAATAAACAAATGGGACTACACCAAACTAACGTGTTTTTGCACAGTGATGGAAACCATCAACAAAGTAAAAAGGCAGCTTATTGAATGAGAGGAGATATTCGCCAATGATATATGCAATTAGGGGATAATATTCAACGTATATAAAGAACTCATCACATAACTTACTACCAAAAAAAACAAACACTCCAATTAAAAAATTGTCAGAGGATCTAAATAGACATTTCTCCAAACAGGACATACAGATGGCCAACAGACTTACGAAAAGATGCTCAACATCACTAATTATCAGAGAAATGCAAATTAAAACCATATTGAGATACCATCTCACACCTTTCAGAATGGCTATCATCATAAATCAACAATAAATGTAGGCAAGGATGTGGAGAAAGGGAACCCTCATGCACTATTGGTGGGATTGCAAATTTGTGCAGCAAGTATGGAAACCAGTATGGAGGTCCCTCAAAAAATTAAAAATTGAACTACCATATGACCCAATAATCTCACTTCTGAGTATTTATCCAAAGGAATCCAAAACACTAATTTGAAAAGCTATATCCATCCCTATGTTCACTGCATCATTATTTACAATAGCCAAGCTGTGTAAGCAACCTAAATGTCCATCAATAAACAACTGGATAAAGAAGATGTGGTACATATACACAATGGAATATTGCTCAGCCATAAAAAAAAAAATCTTAAACATGTGTAACAAGGATGGACATACTGTGTTTCCCCGAAAATAAGACCTAGCTGGACAATCAGCTCTAATATGTTTTTTGGAGCAAAAATTAATATAAGACCCGGTATACTATATGATATTATATTAATTTTTGCTTCAAAAGACGCATTAGAGCTGATTTGCTAGGTCTTATTTTTGGGAAACACAGTAGAGGTATTACGCTAAGTGAAATAAGTCAGACAGAGAAAGACAAATACCACACGATTTCACTTACATGTGAAATCTAAAAACAAAATTAAGTAACAAAATAGAACCACACTCATAGATACAGAGTACAAATGGATGGTTGCCAGATGACAGGGGGGTTGGAGGGAAGGGTAATAAAGGGAAAGGGATTAAGATACACATATTGCCAGGTATAAAAAGAGTCATGAGGATGTAAAGTATATCACAGGGAATACAGTCAATAATGTTGTAATAACTATGTATGGTGTCAGATGGGTACTAGACTTATACAGGGTGATCATTTTGCAAGTTATATAAGTGTCTAATCAGTGTATTTTGCACCTAAAACTAATATAATATTGTATGTCAATAACAATTTAACAAAAAAGGGCCGACCTGGTGGCTCAGGTGGTTGGAGCGCCATGCTCCTCAGCCAAGGTCACCAGTTCGATTCCCACATGGGCCAGTGAGCTGCGCCCTCTACAGCTAAGATTGTGAACAACGGCTCTCCCTGGAGCTGAGCTGCCGTGAGCAGCCAGAGGTCTGAGTGGGCTGCTGTGTGCTGCCGTGGGTTACTGTGTGCTGTCGTGGGTTACCGTGTGCTGCCATGAGCGGCTGGTGATCAACATGAGTGGCCGGGAGCCGGCAAGAACTGCCGTGAGCTGCTGTGAGCGGCTGACCAACAACCGGTGACCAACTGCCTCAGCCGGTGGGGAGTACAAGGCTCATAATACCACCAGGATGGGCCGGGGAGCTGTGTCCTACACAACTAGGCTGAGAAACAACGGCTTGAACTGGAGTGGGCGGGGGGGAGGCAGAAGAAGGGGAAAAAAAAAAAGCTGACCAAAAAAACCTTGAGCGGAAACTCTGGGGAATAAACTAAGCTCCAACAAGTCACGGTACAGTATAAACCTAATTTCATTTGTCATCACAACCGTGATGATTCTATTAGAATACTAACATTTCCCCCCCAACATCAACTCAAAATTCCCTCAGGACAAATAATCTCATTCATTCCTATGACTTCACTACCTCTAATACTCTGACTTCCATGTCTGTCTCAAATCAGGTATTTCTCCTGAACTCTAATCCATTAATTTTTCTATTATTATAGTGATTAAGACCATGACATATTATTGGTTTTATAAACTTGGTTTTGAATTCTAGTTTTTGCCTTTCAGAAGCTATGTTACTTAACCCAGTAACAAGCAGCCTAACACCTTTCTAATTCTTAGTTTCTATGAATGGGAATATTAAAGCAGTTCTTAGGACTGTTATGAAGATTAAACACAATACACATACGGACTTGACTCAGTATCTGACACATGGCAAAAGCTCAAATGGTAGCTGCTAGTATTTTTATTATTTCTACTCACACATCCCCCAAACACCTCAAATTCTATTGACCTTCTCTTACACTCCCTCAAATCTCAAGCTTAACGCTACTTCTGTGTTCCTTATTGTAGAGGACTATTCTTTCCTCAAATACTTGCTGCCGCTCCCTACAGAGATTATTCTTCCCCACCCTACTAATGTCAGGTTTGGCCATGTGACTTGCATTGGTCAATGAAACATGGATGGTGGTCAACACGTAGTTCATCATCTTCTTTGCTATAATAACAGCAATATTCTTCATAGAGACTGGATCTTAAGTGAAAATTATGAGTTGCATAGCCACAAATAACCTGTGAAGGACATGTAGTATGAACAATAAATTTTTTGGTAAACTGAGATTTACAGTCTGTTACCATGAAATAACAATCCTGACTGATAAGATTTATCTTAGTAAATAGCCTTGCCACCCACCTAAATATTCAAAGAGCGAGCATGGGAAATTTTTTATATTCTCTCTGTTTTGCACTACGAGCAGTTGTCCACTGATTCCAGTCAATTCTACTTTCCTAATATTTCTCAAATTGTGCATCGTTAATATGATGTTAATTCAAGTTTTCTTTTTTATCTGTTGCTACAGTATTTTATTTCTCTAGCCTCGCTTAAACATTTTAATTGACATTAATAAGATTAATGTGTTTATTTTCTCTTAAATTTTTCAAATGTCCAATCATAAGTGCTTAAAGTTTTTATTAAACTTATAAATGTAACAAATCTCAAATTTTCTTAAACATTTTAATACTGCTTAAATACCAAATACAGTCATGTGTCGCTTAACAACAGGGATACATTCTGAGAAGCGTGTCGTTCGGCGATTCTGTCACAATGCAAACATCACTGCACGCACTCACACAAAGCTGGATGGCACAGCCTACTACACACCTAGGCTTTATCGTACAGCCCATTGCTCCTCGGCTCCACGCCTGTGCACCGTGTTACTGTACTGGATACTGTAGGCAATAGTAACACAATGGTAACTACTGTGCATCTAAACACAGAAAAGGTATGGTAAAAGGATGATATAAAAGATTTAAACATGGGACACCTGCATAAGGCACTTATCATAAATGGAGCTTGCGCGACTGGACGTCAGTGAGTCAGTGAGTGAAGTGAAGGCCTACGGGACTGTACGCTACTGTAGACTATAAACACTGTACACTTGGGCTACACTCATCTTATAAAAATATTTTCCTTCAATAAAAGTTAGCTTACTATAACTTTTTTACTTTGTAAACTTTTTAATTTTTTAAAACTTTCTAACTTTTTTGTAATAACACTTAGCTTAAAACACAAACACATTGTACAATTGTGCAAAACTATTTTCTTTCTTTATATCCTTATTCTATAAGCTTTGTTCCATTTAAAAATTTCTAAATTCTTTTTACTTTTTAAACTCTTTAGTGAAAAACTAAGACACAAACCCACACATTAGCCTAGGCCTACACAGGACGAGGATCATCAAGAGCACTGTCTCCCACCTCCACACCTTGTCCCACTGGAAGGTCTTCAACGGCGGTAACACGCAAGGAGCTGTCATCTCCTATGATAACTAGGCCTTCTTCTGGAAGATCTCCTGGAAGACCTGCCTAAGGCTCTTGAGGAGGTGCCACTCTTTTCAGAGATACGTCTATAGTGGTTTGCTAGATTTGCTTTCTTCATCATAGATTTGCTTGTAAGCAGATAATGCACCCTGAACATTCCTCTCTATTAATGAAAACCTTTTGGTGTTAGGGTCTATGTGTTCCAATTTTTAAGGAGCTTGTTGATGTCTGCAAAGGCTTTTGCTAAACTCTTCACTGTGAATTTTCTTGGAGGTTCTTCTTCTTTTTCTTCTCCTAAAGTTTCCTTCTCTCTTGACTCTTCTTCAACTATGCATTCTTGTTCCAGTTCCAACAATTAACTCATTAGTCAATTCCTTAGGAACCACCTCTAGGAGCTCCTGAGTATCATTCCCACCCACACCCAGGTTAAAGTTGTTTGCCACCTCAACCACAGCCTTGTTGGTTTTTGCAGTCTCTTCACCCTTGCCAGATCCTTTGAAGTCATGATGAGCCTCTTTAGTGTCTTCTTCCAGATGCCACTCACACACTCCTTGGTCACATCACCTCAAGCCCCAGCAAGGTTCTTAATGCAATCGTAGATGTTGTAATCCTTCCAGAATTGCATCAGTGTCTTCCTTAGTTACAGCAATAGCCTGGGCAAAGGAGGACCCCAGTAAAGCTGCTATAACTCTTTGATCTATTGGTTGGATCAAAAGAGTTGGTGTTTGGAGAGAGAGCTACTACTTTGATATTGGGATAAAGATCACCAATAAAAGAAGAATGTCTAGAAGCATTAATATTAAGAAACATCTTAAAAGGTATGTTATTCTCCAAACAGTTCTTCAACGTCTTGCTGGCATAGCAATTTAGCAGGGCATCATGAAAGAGAAGCTAGGTCACCCATGATTTCTTGTTGCTCCTGTAGTACCCTGGCAGTGTGTACTTACTGATATGCTTGAAGACCCTGGGGTTCTCACTGTGCCAGATCACAAAGGGTTTCAATGTGTAGCCTGCAACACTGTCCCCAAGCAAGACTGTTATCCTGTCCTTAAAAGCCTTGAAGCCTGTCACTGACTTGGCTTCCTCGTGGATGAAAGTCCTTTCAGGCATCCATTTCCAGAATAAGATTTCATCCATATTGAATATTTACTCTGGCAAGTTATTTTCCTCCATATTATAATAAGTTTATTAAAGCTCCCACCAATTCTTCTACTCGCACTCACCACTCACTTTCACATTATATAATGAATAAAAATTCTTGGATTGTTTAAACCACCCAGCCCTAGCTGTGAATTCAACATCATAGTGCGATCCAGCCTTTTCTTTCAATACTGCAAACAAGCTTTTTGCTTTGGCTGTGATCATCATGGTGGTGGTGTCCGGTCTTCAATGCAGGTCATTAGAAGTTTCTCCATGTAAGTTACGAAGGATACCACAGAAATACAAAGGATCATTTAAGAACTATGAAGGACTATATGCCACCAAATTTAATAACCTAGTAGAAATGAACAAGTTCTTAGAAATACATAACCTTCCTAGACTGAATCACAAAGAACTGAAAATCTAAACAGATATATCAACAGTAAGAAAATTGAAACAATCATCCAAACTCCCCCAAAAGCAAAAGTCCAGGACCAGATGGCTTCATTAAGTGAATTCTACCTAACATTCAAAGATGATTTAATACCTGTCCTCCTCAAACTCTTCCAAACTACTGAAGAAGAGGCAATACCTCCTAACTCATTTTATGAGACAAACAACCTGATACCAAAACCTGGTAAGGATAACACACAAAAAAAGAAAAATATACACCAACATCTCTGATGAATACAGATGCAAAAATCTTAAACAAAATACTAGCAAATTGAATACAATACATTAAAAAGATTATACATCACGATCAAGTGGGGTTCTTCCAGGGGCAGAAAGATGGTTCAACACGTGCAAATCGAACAATGTGATAGGCCACATATGGAACATAATAGGAAAAGTCATATGATTGTATCAATAGATGCAGAAAAAGCATCTGACAAGATACAACATCCATTAATGATTAAAATACTTAATAAAATTGGTATAGAATGAAAGTACCTCAACATAATAAAGGCCATATATGACAAACCCTCAGCTAATATCACACTTAATGGTGAAAAACTGAGAGCTTTTCCTCTAAAATTAGGAACAAGAAAAGAATGCCCCCTGAATGCCCCCTGTCACCACTGTTATTTAACCTAGTACTGGAAGTCCTAGCCAGAGCAATCAGGCAAGAGAAAGAAATAAAAGGAATCCAAATTGGGAACGAAGCAGTTAAACTGTCACTTTTTGCAGATCACGATTCTTTATATAGGAAAAAAATAACTATTAGGAACAAAACAAATACAGTCAAGTTGCAGGATACAAAATCAATGTACAAAAATCCACTGCATTCCTATATACTAACAATGAAATTTCAGAAAATGAAATGATAAAAAACAATTCCTTTTGCAGTTGCAACAAAAAGAATAAAATACCTAGGAATAAACTTAACAAAGGATGTGAAGGACCTATACACTGCAAACTATAAGACATTATTAAAAGAAATGAAGAAGAAATGGAACATTTCAATTTCCAAAGAAATGGAAAGATATTCTGTGTTTATGGATTGGAAGAATCAACATAGTTAAAATGGCCATATTAACCAAAGCAATATACAGATTTAATGCAATTCCCATCAAAATCCCAATGGCATTTTTTAAAGAAATAGAACAGAAAATTACCAGATTTGTATAGAATCACAAAATACCCTGAATAGCCAAAGCGATCCTAAGAAAACAGAACAAAGCTGGACTCCCTGACTTCAATTTATACTACAAAGCAACAATAATCAAAACAGCGTGGCATTGGCAGAAAAACACACAGAATGATGGAATAGAATTGAAAATCCAGAAATAAACCCACACATATATGAGTGTAACACAACATACTGTTACAGTAAACTTGTTTTTATAAGCAGAGAGTACACTCTAAAACAATAAAAAGTATAGTACAGCAAATACATAAACTGGTACTATAGTCATTTATTATCATTATCAAGTATTATATATACAACTGGCAGCAAACTCGGTTTGTTTACACCAGCATCACTCCAAACATGTGAATACTGTAATGTGTTACACTCAGATGTTACAATGGCTACGATGTCACTAGGCAATAGGAATTTTACAACTCCATTGTAATCTTACAGGACCACCATGGTATATGCCATCTGTTATTGACCTAAACATCATGGGTCACATGACCGTATATCAGATTATCTCACTAATACCAACGCTTACTTCCAAACTTAACAGACAAGTATTAATAGCATGAGTTTGACTTACTTCATCAATTCTATACTTAAGTTAAAGAAAACTCAAGGCTTCATTCAACCAAATATTCAAGGAAGAAATAATTTTAAGCTTACACAAATCTACCCAGTGAATGGGGGAAAAAAGGGTATACTCCCCAATTTATTTTATGAGGCTAGCATATCTTTGATACCAAAGACAGGATATTAGAGGAAAAAAATTATAAATCAATCTCTCTCATGAATATAGACCAAATATAAAATCTTAGAAAAAAATATTAGCCCACCCATCTCCAGCAATATATAAAAAGGACAACATAAACAAGTTAAGTTTACCCCAGGAATATCAGTTAAATATTAGGATAATCAATGTAAAGTTATCCTATCAAAATTTTAGGAAAAAATATTATATGATCATCTCAAGAGATGCAGAAAAGGGCCGTCCTAGTGGCTCAGGTGGTTGGAGGGCCATGCTCCTAATGCCAAGGTCGCTGGTTCGATTCCCACATGGCCAGTGAGCTGCATCCTCTATAACTAAGATTATGAACAACGGCTCTCCCTGGAGCTGAGCTGCTGAGTGCTACTGTGGGCTACCGTGTGCTGCCCTGAGCGGCCGGTGGCCAATGTGAGCGGCCGGCGGCCAGTGTGAGCAGCCAGCAGCCGGTGAGAGCTGCCGTGAGCTGCGGTGAGCGGCTGATTGACAACTGAGACCGACAGCCTCAGCCGGGGGGAGCACAAGTCTCATAATACCAGCATGGGCCAGGGTGCTGTGTCCTACACAACTAGACTGAGAAACAACAGCTTGAACAGGCAGAAGAAAGGGGGAGAAAACAAAAAAAGAGATGCAGAAAAAGAAACTAAAAATATTCAACACCCACTTACGGCAAAAAATTCTTAGCACTCAAGGAACAGAATGGAATTTCTTTAATCTTATGAATAATATCTATGAAAATCTATAATAAATATCATGCTTAATGACAAAATGCTGAAAACATTCTCTTTAAGACCAGAATGAGAATGCTTACCATTATTATTACTTCTATTCAGCATTATATCAGATGTCTTACCATAGTAATAAGAAAATAAAGGTATAAAATTATAAAAGAAAAAAATTGTTATTTGCAGATATGATTTTATACATAGAAAATTAGAACCCACAAATTACAAATAATAAAGATATATGAAATTATTATTATCCAGCAAGATTGCTAGGTATTAAAGCAATATACAAAAAATAAACTATTTCTATTTATCAACAACAGAACATGAAATTTCATACACACAGACATACAATAGTATAAATATGCCAACTTGAAGAACTGAAAGACTAAACATTGTAAAAGTATCAATTCTCCTCTAACTTGATCTACAGTATCACAGTAATCCAAATCAAAACCTCAGCAAGCTGTGTGAGTGTGAGAGTGTGTGTGTGTGTGTGTGTGTGTGTGTGTGTGTGTATGCTGATAAGCTAATTCTAAAAGTTGTATGTAAATGCAAAGGTCAAGAACATCAAGTCACTCTCAAAGAACAAGAAAGTGGGACAGTCTGTCCTACCAGGCACCAAGACTTTAAGTGAAGTAAAGTCTTGGCGTATTCTTGGCATAGAGATAATCAAACAGACCAATGGAACAGGATTAAGAATCCAGAAACAGTTCTAAAATAAATGGTCACTTAATTTATACCATCAGTATCAATGTAAAGCAACAGAAGATGAAAGTCTTTTCAATATATGGTGCTGAGATAATTGGGTATACATATGGAAAAACAATCAAATTGAACCAATGCTTAATACAATTCACAAAAATCAATTCCGGTGGATTTTAGGATAAAATGTTCAAGGCAAAACTGTACTTTTTAGAATGCAGAAAAATATTTTCACTGCCTCAGTGTAGGGAAGAATTTCTTAAGAAACAACACTAACTCTAGATGGAAAGAACTGACAAATTTGACCATATTACAATTACGAACTGTTCATCTAAAGACACTAAAGAAAGTGGAAAGACAACCCAGGATAGGAGAAAATATTTATCACATAAGTGACTAACAAAAGATTTATAGCCAGAATATATATCAAGAGTTTCGACAAATCAAAAAGGAAAAAAACACACACATAAAGCCCCCATCATCATTCATAATAATCCTAAACCAGAAACCACCCAGATGTCCATTAAGAATAAAACATATAAATGAATATATTGTGATATGTTCATACATGGAATCCTATACAGCAATAAAAAAGAAGAAATTTTAGCAACATATAAAGTTGAATCTTAAAAACAAAGTTGGACAAAACCAGCAAAACCCGAAGGACAGTAACAGTAAAGCTTAATGTAGGTAAGGATCAAGAATAAGCAAAACTATTACTGCTTAGTAATATATATGTAGATAAAACTATAAAGAAAAGTTAGGAAGCAATTACTATAAATGTAAGGATAGTGGTACCCTCCAACTACAGAGGGTATTGTGATGTGGAAGGAACACAGGTGATTCCTAGGGTATTGGCAGGCAGTGCTCTACTTCTTAGACTGGCTGGCACTTGTAAGATTCATGCTGTACAATCATATGCTATACTACATATTTGTTTTATGTACTTTTCTATATATGTTACAGTTCACAATCTAAAACAGGTTTTTTAAAAAAGTAAGCTGAGGGCATGTACTATGTTTTCTTAGATTCTGTATTCATCTATTTGGCATCCATTAATCACAGGGCCAATTATATTAACTGTTTTCTTATTTTCTGTGTTTTTGATGATCTGGCATTGTGGCTGAGTTGGTGACGAAAGGGACTGCCCCTCCCAAAGGCTAACTATTTCCTAGAGATAGCAAAGAGTGGCCCAGGAGCACACTTCTCATATGTAAACCAACCAATTCCAAGTCTACAACTCCAACCATCTCCTTATTGAACTGGTAACACACACGCCAGTGTTTCCCATGCCTTACGGCAACTAAAGACCACTGTATAACCCAAGGCCTGCCAGAATTATTTTCCATTTTTATTGTTTTATTGAGAAATAATTAACATATAACACTGTATTAATTTTAACTGACTTTAATGATTTGGTACATGAATATACTGTGAAATGATAACCACGGTAAGTTTAGTTAACATATACCACCATACGTAGTTACAAATTTTTTTCCTTGTGATAAGAACTGGCAGGATTTCCTTCTTTTCATGTCTGAATATTCCATTGTGTGTGTGTGTGTGTGTGTGTGTGTGTAGACATCACAATTTCTTTATCCATTCATCCACTGATGGACACCTAGGTTGTCTCCCTATCTTGGCTATTGTGAACAAGGCTGCAGTGAACATGGGGGTGAAGATATCTTTTCAAGATAGTGATTTTGTTTCCTTCAGATAAATACTCAGAAGTGGAAAATTGCTGGAGCAGATAGTAATTCTACTTTTAATTTTTTGAGGAACCTCCATTCTGTTTTCCATAGTGGCTGCATCAATTTACATTCCCAACAGTGTACAAGGGTTCCCTTTTCTTCTACATTCTTGCCAACACTTATTTCCTGTCTACCACAATTATTACAAGCAACCAATCCTAAGCTATTTATCTGCTGTGCCTTTCCTGCAGAAATACCAATAACAACTTTGGGCTAGGCTTGCCTCTTGCTTTTGCTTCTGACCAAAACTGATACTTTCCCTGTGGCCTGGTGTGGTAGGCTCCCCTCTTTCGGAAAACGTAAGTCAAAATTTTCTTTCAATGGCATTAGCCTCTCCATGTCATTACTTAGTCATCTCCATAAATTAAAATTCCACAAGTACAAGTGAGACACTTACAAAATAATAATAACAATAATAATAGATTAATGAAATGGAGAAGACTGATGAAACCAGAGAGGTAGCCTGAGTTTTGAAAAATCTTCACCAAAAGTTTAAATGCATTCATTCTTTTTGGAAGGTAAATGAGTAGACCTTAGAGAAGGTAAAGTTAAATTAGGAAAGCTTAAGCACACAAGAAACTGAAATATGTGAACTTTTCTTTTGATGGTGGCAACAGTGAATCGAGCTGGGAGCATTCCACCTGTGCTTGAAGCTCAAATTCCCTACAGCAGATTTGGAGGTTCTAACAAGGCAGCACAAGCACTCATATACTCGTGTGTTTTTACCTCCTCTAGCAAGAAAGGATATAATCTTAAATCAAGCACGTGCTTGTGAATGCCAAATGGTACAGCCACTTTGGAAAACAATTTGGTAGTTTCTTATAAAGCTAAATATAATCTTACCATACATGATCTAGCAATTATACTCCTAGGTATTTTACCCAATTGAGATGAAAACTTACATCCATCCGAAAACCTGCACATGAATGTTTAAAGCACCTTTGTTTATAATTGCTCAAACTGGAAACAACCAAGCTGTCAATGTGTGAATGGATGAACAATCTGGTACATTCATGCAATGAAATATTATTCAATAATAAAAAGAAATGCATTATTAAGCCATGAAAAGAAATTGTCTAGACCATACTGCTAAGTGAAAGAAGTTGGTCTGAAAGGGCTACATACTGTATGACTCTAACTATATGACATTCTGGAAGATAAAATAGGGACAGTGGGTGGGGTAAGAAGTGAGAGAGGGAGAACAGGTGGAGCACAGGGAAGTTTCAGGGTAGTGAAACTATTCTGTTTGATATTGTAATGGTGATATATGACATTATCCATTTGTCAAAACTCACAGAATTGTGGAATACCAAGAATGAACCCTAAGTAAACTAGAACTTAATAATAATGTATCAGTATACTGCTCACTAATTGTGACAAATGTACCACACTAATACAAGATGTTAATTAAGAGGGTAACACTGTGGAAGAGGCATATGAGAGAACCTCTCCATTGACTAAAACTGCTCTAAAAGTAAAGTCTATTAATTTTAAAAAAGGGGGATGAGGATTCTTCAAACATAAAAAACGGTTCAAATGCTGCTAGTCAAAATGAATGATAAATGTCTGTTACAGCTTCTCTAAAAGCAACACTAGTAACAGTGATGTCAGGAGGGATTCCTTCTAGTATAATTCATAAGCCCAAAGACCCACTATGTATGATACAGTTAGCAAATATGTTTACTATATAAAACCAGAAAATATTGAGGCAATAATAATCTTGATGGCCAATTATAAAGAAAATTAGTTTGATTTCAAGAGGTGAAACAGAAATCATCCCATAATATATTCCCAAGAAATAGTATAATATTCCCAAGAATGTCAAGACAAGGGGCAAACTATGTGTTATCCTGAATTGTGAACATGCATGTACTCGTCCATGACATTTCCTCCATCACAAACTGAGTTTCTTGTCCCACTCCGGGCACATGCCCAACCAGATGTTGGATCTCCACAGGCAAGCTCTAACTTGGTCATGCTTGGCATACCAGTAAGTTCCTAAGTTAAGACAAAGAAATATCTGTTGTCAAGTTTACTGACCTCTCACCTCTAATTGTTATCTACTTTTGTTCAGTTCCTTCCATTCCTACCACAGCTATCAGTCCACTTTTACATTTACACTTTAGTATAACTATCTCCTAGTTTTTTTGATCCAATTTCTTCAGTCTTCTAAACATTTATTGAGTGCTTCAATTTAGATTCAGCAAACATTTTCTGAGCTCCTTCAGGCTCATTTCACCCTCAGTTACAGCTGCTCCAAGACACTATTATTACCTCCATTTTATACATAAGCAAACATATTCCGAGAAGTAAAATAACTTGTCTGAGGTCACCCAAATCAAACCCTAAATCTATCAACCAAGTCCTGTGCTCCTTCCATTCATCTTTATCTCTCCCCATAAAACTACAAGACACTCAGCTAGTTAGAATTCAAGGCTTTACTTCACCTCCTGAAGGCCTGTTTTTCAAACCCTGTCTAAAAACATGTCCTCTACACTCAATGACCCCACCTGATTCTTTACATCTTGCTCTAGTAGGTTCTTCTATCCCCAACTCCTTTCTCTATATTCATCTCTACCACTACAGCTATATGCTAGCCATGGTGCCCTAACATTTCCAGAAAAATTCTGCTTATAGAATCTCATTTTGGGGAAAAGAAATAAGTCTTGAGAGGGCATCATGGTCTTGTTTCAGCCTGCTGTCTCCTCTGTAGCAACATCAGATTACTGTAATTAACTGCTTAATAGATTCTTTTATGCATTTGACTATATAAACAATGTGAAGCCAATGACCTGCCTCAGGCAATAGTAACAGCTAAAGACACTCCTAGAGCCTCAAAGTAAATGAATATGTGCCACATTTATTATTTTTGCAGGAAAAGAAATCTTAACAGACTTAAATTTGACAAAAAGAAGTTAGTGAAATGAAGTTGCTGCTAAAAACTACCTGAGCACATGTGAAGATTAAAACCAGGATACACTTTTTATGCCATGTTTATTCAAAACAGAAAAAATTACAACTCAAGCCAATCGCTCTTGATTTTCCAATATCAAAGTTAACAAAGTAGCCCCTTATCTTACAAGCAAATCATAACTATCCACTACAGACACTAAGTTTGTAAAATAACAAAATATGACTATTTTTTTCTTAGTTTCCCAGGGCGGCAGTATGAATAATGGTTAGGAGAAAAAGCTTTGTGTGATCTTGAGCCTTTCATTTTGTTTCATCTGCAAAATAGGTACAGGTGTACCTACCTCATAGGATTGCTGAAAGAATTAAATAAGATCATAAAGTTCTTAGCACAATGTTTTTTTTCACACAGTGAGCACTCAAAATGTTCCTTCTCCTCCTCATTATTACTTATTATGTTGTTAGCCATTGGAGAGGAAAGGAGAATAGGAAGAAAAGTTTTATTATTATATAATTTGACAGTCATTTAATCACATAATTATAATAATCATTAAGATACAAGGTTAAACTTAGATTAAAAAAATAAACCTCAGGGCCTAGTATGTTGTTTGTCTAAAGTAAAACAAAACAACTTTAGTGGCAACTAAATATATACACAAGAAATTTAAACATTAATTAGTCAGAAATTTTAGAAGTGACTTCAAAAACAGTCTCATTATTTCATTGTCTTATAAAACCAAAACAACATTTTGAACTGGAATTAAAACATGAATTAACAAGAACCCACTGTTGTGAAGTTTTTATTGTTTAAAATTTTGCGTTCTTCTGAAAGAAACACATGTATACTAGAATAAAAAACAAACATTCAGATTCCTTACCTGTTGTGTTCCATCTGCACTTACAATAGGGGCAGAGAGAAGAGAAATATCACTACTTAAAATCTGAGATGTATCCAGTAGTGGTGGATGTTCTGCCATTATCAATAAGACATTAATATACCGGATACCCCTTCAACTCTGAAAAAGAAAAATATATATCCATTTGTGTGTATATTCTTAGAAATACTATATTAAAATACAATAATTCAAGATTTGTATTCAAGATTTGTCTCATTCTTTAACCTAAAGAGATTCTTGTCAAAGAAAATTTTACAATATCCTGTTGACTACTTTTTCTGTCAACAGACCATTTAAGGAAATATATTTTTACAATTTAACCAACTATATGCCAATGTAGACAATAAACTAAGATATAATAAAGCAGCTTCTATTTAAATTCCCTGTTTCTCTATCCCTTTCATCTCTATACAATATTTATTTAATTTAACCACCACTACTTTAGCTAAACATTGGGATAGGCGCCTAAACGCAATGATGGAGTGAGGCAATTCTACCACTGACTTTTTTTTCTATGAGTAGAAAAGTAGATTATAAAGACCCAATTCTCCCTCATCGTCCTATCAGTCTCTAGGAACTAAACAAGAATTAGATTTTTCATTTATTCCTCAGACAGAGCAAAACGGTAGAAAAATTTGCTCAGATTAAAATAAGAACCTTCAGCTTTTAAGTTTTATGTTCTGACATTGGCCTTCCATCATTCTGGTTTTATTAATCTTTTCGAAGTCGTACCTACTTTAGGTAAACCAAATCATTTCAGTGATAAAAGCACAAACATTTAGAAATCTTTAACTATAGATAGAGTATCACTTTATATAAAAAGTAAAGGACTTGATGATGTAAGTAGTATCAGTCTACCATATACAACGTCAACCAATAAAACATCAACAAATTATAGTCCAGATGAGCATAATGGAGCTCAATTATAAATTTTATCATATCTACACTGAAAGGCAAAACAACATTTTTAGATGCTTGCAGCATTGTACTATTCAGTAGTATCAAAATGCTTAACTTTTATAAGACATTAAATTCATATTATTTATTTTAAAATCTTAAATATTTGCAGAAACTCTAATACAAGTTGATTTAACCTAAAAACACTTTTTATTTAGATATATAAAAACTGCTGTAAAGTATTCATTACAGGTATCTACTTCAAGGTTTTATATATAACACCATAACATGAAACATTTTATATTACTTAACTATCTCATAAAAATGCATGCATTTGAACATAACATATATATAAAGGGCAAATCTAACTTATGGCTTAACCTGTATTGCTATGTTTCTTAAAGTTCAATAAAATCACTGAGTACTTTAAATCATTTCAAATAATTTCAGTCTGCAGAACATACAAAGAATTATAAGATGGGAAAGTGTCAATGTATAATTTTCTCTCTTGCATGTGACATAATTTAGTTTAAGAAGAAATATTTTAAGGAAGCTAACTCAGGAGTAACCAGAGAAAGTTTATAAGTAATTTATTATTTTTGTAAATTAGTTAAGTTAAAAAAAAAACACTACCATTGACTAATTTTTCTTTTGTCATTTTACTATATTTGTAACATGTCATATATTTAACTAAAACTGCAAACCACCATTATTACTTAAATTTTAGAACATAATACTGAAGATACAACCATAGTCTGGTTTCAGAAGATAGACTGGAAGATTTACAAATACAAATTTTTTCTGAACCTCCAGTTCATCCCAAGCTCAATGCTATTATAGATTGGATTTGAAGCCACATGCTTTGTTTCTATATTATCATTCCACTTAAGTGTTTTCTCTAATTTTATTCTTTGCAAGGCTATAACACAGCAAAAGTTTCATTTATGAATTGATTTCTTGTATGGCCATATTTATCACACTATATACAAAACAGGTGGTTTTACTTCAGCTTGCAAATTGGAAACTTCAATTATGCAACTGAAATGTTGCTTTTAGAAACCTAAAAATTGCTTTCGTTCCTGCTTAGAAACAGTCAGCTTCTTCTTTTAATCAATTTCTTTTAATTTTGTTACTACTCACTTCCTACATTTTCTTCTTCTCTTGTGACCAAATACCCACTTGTTTTAAGTTATGAATTTGTTTTTATTTTTTTTGTAAATTGAAAAGAGTGATATATGCAAAAATTGGAAGGAGTGATTTCTTTTGTTTGCTAATTTCCATGAGATAATATTTCCCCATGGCCCATCTCAAGCTACGATGATTTACAAATCGACCTGAAATATTCTGAATTTTTAAAAATCAACTTGTGTATACGAGTACAAGATAGCTCCGACATCTCACTGTTTCTTTCTATATATCAATATTTAACTATCTTTATAGTCATAATAAAAGACTAACACCTTGGGAATTTGGGTAAAGAAAGGCTGGATGTCTTTTCACTATTATTGCAACTTTTCTGTAAGTCTGCAATTTTAATTAATGTCAAATTAAACAATACTTTAAAAGTATTAATGCCAGGTAAAGAAGGTAAAACCAAAAAGCTTCTAAAAGATATCATCATAATCATGGGACAAAGGAAGATTTTTTTTTCTAAACAGGGTGTCAATTATATTTCTTAAATCATAAAGGAAAAGAATAATACTTTGAACTTCATTAAAATTAAGAACTACCATTCACTAATAAATACATTTGAGAGAATGAAAAGGCAAGTCAAAGATATTTACAACATATGTAACTGGAAAAGACCACATTTTTAGCACATATACACGCCTCTTACAAACTGATTTAAAAAAATAGAAAAATGTCAAGGGACTTGAATATGCTCTTCAGAAAAGTATAAACTCAAGAGACCAATAAACATATGAAAAGATTGTCAAATTAACTAATTACTAGTAAAGAGTTAATTAAAAATCATAATGAAATACCCCCACATATTCAATAAGATAATAAAAATGAAAAAGACTGGCAATACAAAATATTAGTGACATTACAGAGCAACTGGCACACTCATGGAATGAAAACTCATAAAATCACTTTGGAAACCAATTTGATATTATCTACCGAAGTTGAACATATAAATATTCTATGACTCAGTTGTGATCTAAGATTCCTAAGATATACCAAGAAGAAATGTATACATGTGTGCATCAAAAGTACATTAAGGTACATAAAAGCACTCTTCTTCTTTTTGTTTTTTACAGGACTTTATTGGGGAACAGTGGTACTTCCAGGACTTTTTTCCAAGTCAAGTTGTTGTCCTTTCAATCTTAGTTGTGGTGGGTGCAGTCCAGCTTCAACTTGTTGTCCTTTCAGTCTTAGTTGTGGAGGGTGCAGCTCAGTTCCAGGTCCAGTTGCCGTTGTTAGTTGCAGGGGGCGCAGCCCACCATCCCTTGCGGGAGTCGAACTGGCAACCTTGTGGTTGAGCCATCCAGGAGCTCAGCGGCAGCTCAGCTCAAGGTGCCGTGTTCAATCTTAGTTGCAGGGGGTGCTGCCCACCACCCCTTGCGGGACTCGAGGAATCGAACTGGCAACCTTGTGATTGAGAGGACGTGCTCCAACCAACTGAGCCATTCGGGAGCTCAGCGGCAGCTCAGCTCAAGGTGCCGTGTTCAATCTTAGTTACAGGGGGCACTGCCCACCATCCCTTGCGGGACTCGAGGAATTGAACCAGCAACCTTGTGGTTGAGAGCCCACTGGCCCATGTGGGAATCGAACCGGCAGCTGTCGGAGTTAGGAGCACGGAGCTCCAACCAGGCCAGCCCCACATTATTCTTTAATGGCCCCAAACTGTAAACATCCTAAACATCCCTCCACAGTGAATGGTACCCTATATCCGAGTCATCCAATTGGACTACTATACAGCAATAAAAATTAATGAACTAGTGATACAGAGAACATGAATAAATTCCACAAATAAAATGTGAGTGAAAAACAAACACAGAAGATACATACTGCACAACTTTATTTATAGAAAGCCCAAAACTGACTAAAACCAATCTATGGTATTAAAAGCAGGGACATCAATTGCCTTTGGAAAGGAGGAAAGGATGGAGATTGGAAGGTGCATGAAAGTAGTTTCTGGGGTGCTGGTATTGTTCTATGTCTTTTGACTTGGGAGGCTACTACGTGGTACCTGCCACTCCATTATGCTATAAACTGTGTACTATGTACTTCTCTATGTGTACTTCAATAAAATTATGTTTATAAGTTAAAATGACCATATGATCATTTCAAATGATGCAGGAAAACCATCTGATAAGATTCAATCCCCTTTCATGATAGAAACACTCAATAAACTAGGAATAGAAGAAAACTACCTCAATATAATAAAGGCCACATATGAAAGGCCCATAGAAAAACATAAAACTCAGTGACAAGAGACTGAAAGCTTTTTCTCTAAGATCGGGAACAAGGCAAGGATGCCCATTCTCACCACATTTATTCACAGTACTTACTGGACACAGTACTGGAAGTCCTAGTCAGAGTAATTAGGCCTGAAAAAGAAATAAAAGGCATCCAAATTGGAGAGGAAGAAGTAAAACTATCTTTGTTCACAGATGACATGATTTTATATGTAGAAAACCCTAAAGATTAAAAAAAACCAAACCTGTCAGAACTAATTCAGTAAAAATGCAAGATATAAAACCAACACACAACAATTAGTTGCATTTCTATATACTAACAGAATAATCTGAAAAGGAAGTTAAAACAATTTCCTCTACAATCGCATCAAAAATATGATACTTAGAAATGAATCTAATCAAGTGGTAAAAGAGTTGTATACTATAAACTACAAAATATTGCTAAAAGAAATTAAAGAAGACATCCGGAAAGGTATCTGTTCATAGATTGGAAGAGTTAATATGTAGTATGTTCACACTACCCAAAGTGATCTACCAATTCAATGCAATCCCTCTCAAAATCTAAATAACATTTTTTGCAGAAATAAAAAAATTCATTCTAAAATTAGTAGGGAATCTCAAGGAACCTTGAACAGCCAAAACAATTTTGAAAAAGAACAAAGTTAGAAGACTCACACTTCCTGGTTTCAAAACATATTACAAAGCCACAGTAATCAAAACAGTGTGATAATGGCATAAAGACAAATAGACCAATGAAATAGAATAGAGAAGCCAGAAATAAACTCTCCTGTATATGGTCAAATAATCTTTGACAAGAGTGCCAAAATCACTCAATGGGGAAAGGACAGTTTCTTCAACAAATGCTGATAGGAAAATTGCATATCCACATACAAAAGAAAGAAATCAGACTCTTATCTTACAACATGTACAAAAATTAACTCAAAATGGATTAAAAACCTAAATGTAAGACCCAAACCTATAAAACTTCAAGAAGAAAATGGGAAAAGCTTTATTGACATTGGCCTTGTTAATGATTTCTTATATATGATACCAAAAGCAAAGGCAACCAAAGTAAAAACAGGCAAATGTGACTAAAATTTGAAAACTTATGTGCATCAGAGGACATGTTCAACAGAGTGAAAAGGCAACCTGTGGAGGGGAGAATATATCTGCAAACTTTGCTCCAGCTGCTAGTAGACATGGGTGGCTTAAACAACAGACATTTATTTCTCATGGTTCTAGAGGCTGGGAAGTCCAAGGTCGGGGCGCCAGCATCATCAGGTTCGTGTGTGGGCCCTCCTCCTGGCTTGCTAAGAGCCACTTTCTCGCTGTGAAAAGGAGCTCTGGTCTCTCTTCCTCTTCTTAGATTATAAGGACACTATCCCATCATGGGGGCTCCACCCTCGTGACCTCATCTAAACCTAATTACCTCCCAAAGGCCCCATCTCTTAATGCCATCACATTACAGCTTAAGACTTCAACATACTGATTTTGGAAAGCCACAATGAGTCCATACATTCTTTCCCTGCCCGCCCCCCAAATTCATGTCTTTCTTGCATGCAAAATACATTTATTCCAACCCAGCAAGTCTTAACTCAAGTCAACGTAAACTCTGAAGTCTAAAGTCTCATCTAAATCAGATGTGGGTGACACTAGGGGTGCAATTCATCGTGGGACAAAATTCTTCTCCAGCCGTCAACCTGTGAAACCAGGTAAGTTACATACATGCTTCCAAAATACAACGACGGGACAGGTACTCGATAGACATTCCCATTCCAAAATCAGAAATCAGAAGGAAGGGTGACACGTCCCAAGCAGTCTAAAATCTAGCAAGGCAAATATTAGATCTTAAGTCTCACTAATAATCTTTGGTTCCAGCTCCGCCCTCAGGACCCAAATGGGGTGTGGCACCATTCCCATGGACATTCCTTCAGCTTGGTGGAGCTCCACCCATATGACTCTGCTGGCAGAGGTCCCATCCTTTGAAATTGAGGGCAGGTAGGCCACCTCTCACACCTGTGCACTCTGGACCTGTGATGGGAGTAGCAGCCCTGATGATCTCTGAGTCTCCATTTGGGTCCTTCTTCCCTTTTCTTGAAGGATAATACAGGTTTGGAGATTTCCTTTATTCCCTTCCATTTTCTCTTTTTCCTTTAGTCCCAACTGGCACTGTTTCTGCCAGTATAATTCCATCTCTCTGCCTGGTTTCTGTGGAGATGCTGATTAGGTCCATGACTCACATCCACACTAATATCCTCATCAAAGGGCTAGTCAGCCACTCTTGGTGTTCTCTTCCCAACATGCTTCCTCATTTTTTGCAATATGGATAGGCTGAGAATTTTCCGAATCTTTAAGTTCTGGTTCCTTGTTGGTTAACAAATCCTTCTTCAATTCGTATCTCTCCTCTCACATTTTACTATGAGTGGTCCAAAAGAACCAAGCCACTATTCAACTTTGCTTAGAAACCTCCTCATATAAATATCCACTTTCATCACTCACAAGTTTTACCTTCCGCAAAACACTAGACAGAACATGAATATAGGTGAGCCTAGTTCTCCGTCCTTTTATACTAAGGATTGCCTTGTCTCCATTATCCCCTACCAATGGCTCCTCATGCCCATCTGAGACCTCATCAGAATGGCTTTTACTGTCCATATTTCTACCAACATTCTGCTCATGATTACTTATGTATTCTCTAAGAAGATGGACGCTTTCTTTCAGCTCTTTCTGAGTTCTCACCAGTCACCATTAGCAGTCCCTTACCAGCAATCTAGGCTTTTTCTAGCATGCACTTCAAAACTTTCCCAGCCTTTACCCACTACTTAGTTCCAAAGCTGCTTCCACATTTTTAGGCATTTGTTATAGCAGCACTCCACTTATCAGTACCAATCACTGTCTTCGTCAGCTCAGGATGTTGGAACAAAATATGTACCACAGACTGGGTGGCTTAAACAACAGACATTTATTTCTCACAATTCTGCAGGTTGGAAGTCCAAGAACTGGGTGCCATCATTATCAGGTTCTTAGTGAGGGCCTTCAGGTGGTTAGCTACCCTTCTATCTTCACAAGGCCAAGGGAAAGAGAGAAAGCTCTCATCTTTTCCTCTTCTAATAATCCATCATAGGGTTCCATCCTCATGACCTCATCTAAACAAAAATACCTCCCAAAGACTCCACCTCTAAACACCATCACATTGGGGATTAGGGTTTCCACATATGAATTTGGGGAGTACATATTCAGTCCATACTTCTATTAGGTTTAGAAAACAGCACTGTTTCTCACTCAGTCACTGCAATAATTCTGAATCTGTCCTAGTTTCCTTACTCAAATATTCTGCCACAGTTTTTCTTCCTTAACCTCCTCATTCATACCCATCCATTCTACCTGATTTTGTTTTAGTCTAAGGATGCTGTTGTTATAACAATAGCCTACACCTAGAACCTAAGGTAGCTAGCTCATGACAACGAGCTTGGCCTGAGGTTTCAAATTTTGGTTCTACTTGTTTAAAAAGTATGTGGGAAAATACAACGCAGGATCTTACTTGGATTACAGCCATAGCATAATTGAGGGTCCCATAGGAAAAATATGTACCTTTTGATTGAGAAATCCAATGTATTTTTCTGGTCTTTTGATTTGTCTAAATCAAAGAAACTAAAAAGTATGACTCCAAAGGCCATATCTGAAATCACAGGACTATTATACACTGCAAATAGTTTTAGTATCACGTTTAAAACTAGAATTCAGGAGTACTTGAAAATATACATATAAAAAAAATTAGGTAAACACATTAAAATCACTGTAGGAATTATATTAAGATGGTGGAATTACCATAATATTTTTCTCTATTTCCCCATTGTGTTTGTAATGTGGATATGACTATGCCACTTTCATAAAAATTTTGATTTAAAAGTGGTCTTACAGTGCCCTAGGAAACTACAGAGTCACATTTGGCTTATCAACCATTGAAATACCTTTTCAGAAATACTTCAGTAAATTTTGCTTGAATTTGAACCTTATCCAAATGACTAATTCATCTTACAAACTGATTATCCTAAAATGCATTTTTTTCCAATTTAAACCTCCATTTCATTTTTTAAGTTTTGGATTTTCTAACTTCTAAACTTGACTGGGTTTTTAAAAAGGTACTTTAAATCACCTGTAGTGGAATTTCCTGAGATGAAAGTTATGAGAATCAGTCTGCAAAATCATCTTATCATTTCTTATCAAAAACTTTATTAAATATTTTATATTTAATAAAACCACATTAAACTGTTTTATTTTTCCCTAAGACTAATTAATTCTTACAATTACCCTGTTGGATATTAACTATATTCCAGAAAAATGACTGTTAAAAATATACTCAATTAATTAAATGCATCATTTTGGTTCACCTAAATTTCCACATCTTAATGTGAACTTTCATTAAGATGTAAAAGAACAGTCGTGCTTTTTTTGAATTTATAAAAGAAATTTATACTTGTACAGAAAGTAAGACGGGAAAGGGATAATAAGGATAGTGCTATCAAAAATTTTAAATGACTAATATCAATAGGAAAAAAAATAACACAACTCTTGATCATTCAAAAGACTTATGATTAATTCAGGCGTCTTCTTGGTCTTTCTCTCCTCATTTTTCATTTCTTTGGTCACTGGAAATATAAAAGGAACACTGGTACAAGATCTGGCACCAAAAAAGACTGCAACTAAGAGTATTACCAAAAAAAAAAAAAAAAAAGAGGCAATTCTTAACTTACAAATAGGCTGCCTTCCTACCCCGCATTTAGAAGTCAGAAACACTTGGAAAATATTCTCCCATAGAAATATGTAATAAGATCATGCTGCAAAAGTTCAATTTAACCTCTAACAAATCTTTAATATTTTTATTTGTGGAAAATTTCAAAGATACTCCAAAATAACCATAATAGTATAATGAACGCCCATGTTCTCATCACCCAGTTTCAACCACTTCAACTCATGGCCAAATTTCATCTATACCACCTCCTACATCTTCCCATCTTTTATTATTTTCAAGTACATTATACAATTTCATCTGCAAATATTTCAATATGTATCTCTGAAAGATATGGACCCCTTTTTAAAAACATAATCCAAAACCCTTTTAAAAAACATAATCCAAAACCATTACCAAACATAAAAATAATTCCTTAAATCAAATATGCAGTGTTCAAATTTCAAATTCTCATTAATTTTTATTAAAATGTGTTTGAATCAGGACTCACACCAAATGCACACACTATTGGTTTGCATGTCTTTTAAAATCTCTTTTAACCTATATAGCTTCCATGTGATTCTTCTGACTTCTATAAAATATTTTCTAAAAACCAATAATTTGTGTCTGTCTTTACAGGTGACAATAACTAGATCATATAGGTATAACTGACAAACCTTTTCATCTTGATATATCGAGTCAATCAATGGAGGTAATTTAGAGAACATTAGTGAGATCACATTTTAACATCTAATTTTAATTTGACTAGAAAAATCTCAAGTAGCCAATTAGTAAGATAAATAAATGCAGTATCAATGTATTAAAACATAGTCGTCTATATCTATAATTATTGTTAAGATACTAAAATTTCATTAGCACCCACCATTATTTTGTCTAAGAGCACATCTGGACATATTTCATTCTCTTGCACATAAACTGAAAAAGGAGTCATGTGAGGATTTTACTTTATCACAAAAAGTTTCAAACCTACAAGAAAACTGAAATAATTATTAAACAGTGAATGCCATACACTTGCTATCTAGATGCTAAGATTAACATTTCTTTATCATATGCATTCCTCTATCCATCTTTTTTTTTAAAAAGTTGCAGGCATCAGCATATTTCACCCTTAAACACTTTAGGCCATGTTTCATTAACTACTATTCAATATTTGTTTAGTTCTTTTTTGTAGGCAAAATTCACGTATGAGAAACTGCACAAATCTTAAGTATGCCATCATGTGAGATTTCTTGAAACGAATTCCACCACTACCAGTATCTAAATAATTCAAGTCCCACTGTTGCTCTAAGACCGTGTTTTTCAAACTTTGGCATGTATCAGAAGAACTACAGGGCTAATTAAAACACAGATTGTTGGGTTCCACACCTAGAGTTTCTGATTCAATAGGTGTGAGGCCCAATAACTCACTTTTCTAGTAAGTTCCCAGGTTAAGCTGATGCTGCTAGGACCATACAAATCTAAAACTAATTTGTACATAAGTATTAAGTGATAATGAAGATGTCAAGCTGTTATCAATGTAAGGGATACTTCATTCTTGAAGGTCCCATCCCAGATGTGAATACACTATTGTTCTTTAACTAGAAATAGATAAAAATAGTTTCCTTAAAGAGAAGAAAGGGTTTGTCAAGTAATCAAGTTTAATGAGGCCTTTGAAATTACCTTTGGATGTTTCAGCCAAATAAATTGAGCCAAACCAAATTTCCTCTCAGATTGAAACTGCTTTTTCCTATAGGTTAAAAAAAAAAAAAAGAAAAAAGAAACTTTCAAATGTTCTTGGGAAATGGAAGAGTAATGAGTTAAATGTATTAAACAAACACGTATCAAACATGTACATGGCAACTACTCTAGATTTTAAAAATAGCTTTACTGATGTATAATTAACATATATCAAATAACCCATTTTAAAGTGTACAACTTGATAAAATTTTGACACATGAATATATCTATGAAACCATTACTACAATCAAGAAAAAGACCCTATCCATCATACCCCCCAATTTTCCTAGTATTTGTAATCCCAGCCTTTGCATTTTCATAACTAATGATGTTCAATGTGTTTCACCCTACAGATTTTTGGTTAAGTAGCTGTTCAATACTTTTTGGCCCATTTTGTTAGTGGACTGTTCTGTGTTCATATTACTGTTTTGATAGTGCTTTATATATTCTGGATATATTTATCAAGTTAAGTGGTTTACAAAGATTTTCTCCCAGTCTGTGGCTTGTCTTTACATTCTCTTACCAATGTCTTTTGAAGAACAATTTTAATGATGATGTCCAACTTATCAATTTGTTATTGTATGGATATATTTGGTGTTGTATCTAAGAGATCTTTGCGTAATCCAAGGTCACAAAACTTGTCTCCTGTTTTCTTCACAAAATTTTATAGTTTTAGGTTTTACATTCTACTTGTTCTATCAATTATTGAGAGAGGGGTACTGGAATCTCTGCTAAAATTGCATATTGGTGTATTTCTCTTTACAGTTCTAACATGTAATTTGAAGCTCTTTTATTAGATGCACAAAAATTTAGGATTGTCCCCTTGAAGAATTAATCATTATTAAGAAATGACCTTCTTTATCCCTGGTATCAGTCTGCTCTAATGTTAGTCTATCTAACTTCTGATCTAATGTAGTCACTCCAGCTTTCTTTTGGATAGTGTTAGCATAGTCTATCTTTTCCAACCTTTTAACATATGTGTCTTTATATTTAAAGTGGGTTTCTTGTAGATATAATACACCTGGGTCTTTACTTTTTTTAAAAAAAATCTAATCCAATGATCTGTGCCTTTTAATTTAGTGTTGAGACCATTTATATGTAATGTGATTATTGATATGGTTGGATTTAACTCTACCATTCTGCAATTTGTTTTCTATTTGTCCCATGTGCTCTTCATGCCTTTTTCCTCTTTATATGTTTTGATTATTTCTTTAATATCATTTTATTTCCCTTGTTGGCTTAAAGACTATAATTGTTTTGTTACTTTAGTGGCTGCTTTAGGGTTTCTAACATGCATCTTTAACTTATCACCATATAAGTAGCATAAGTTTAACTTATACTACTTCAGGTATAAGAACTTACAACAATATACCTGCAATTTCCCCACTTCCTTGTGGCATCATCATCATATATTTTACTTTTAGATGTTATAAACCCTACAGCCATTATCATATTTACGGTAAACAGGTAATTGTCTTTTAAAGGTATTAAAATTTTTTTTTTAATCTTATATATTTACCTACATATTTACCATTTCCAGTGCTCCTCATTCCTTTCTGTAGGTCCAGGTATTCATATGGTTTAATTTTCCTTCTGCTCAAAGGACTCCATTTAACATGTCTGTTACTAAAGTATTAACAGACTTTTGTACATTTGAAAAGTCTTTATTTTGCCTTTGTTTTTCAAAGATACTTCTGCTGGGTAAAGAATCCTAGATTGACTGTTTTGTCTTTTAATGTTTTAAAGATATTGCTCCATTATCTTCTAGTTTACATTCTTTCTGATGAGAAATCTACTGTTACCTTTACCTTTGTTCTGTTTTTCTATGGCTGCTTTTAAAACCTTTTTCTCTTTATCACTTGTTTTAAACAATTTATAAGGTTCCTTGGTGCCATTTTTATTCACCTTTCTTATGCTTATTGTGTTTCTTGGTTTATAGTTTCTACCAAATTTGGAAAAATTTGGCCATTATTTCTTCAAATATATTTTCAGTTCACCTTTTTAAACAATTCTCTTTTCTGTTTCATTTGGATAGCTTCTATCACTATGTCTTCATGTCCACTAATCTATTCTTCAGCAATATCTAATGTCATTAATCCAGTGTTGTCTTGTCTTTGACTGCAATTTTAATCTAGAAGATACCTCTACTTAACATGTTCAATCTTCTTACATAAAATACAGTCGTAACCATTTAAATGTTCTTTACTATTTATCACCTTGGTATCCAGGTTCACAACAGAAGGATTTGACTTCCTCTGTAAAAGCTACTGGCTTACTATAACTTCACCAAGTTTAACATGTTTCCTTCATTAATTCCTTCCAAATAAGATAATTTTATCACAAGATATAAGAAAATCAAGAAACATTTCTGTATTTATCAGGAGAAAAAAAAGATATGTCTATAGAATCCAGTATTTCAATGTTCTCATTTCTGAGGTAACCAAATTCTTTGTTTATAAATCTATAACTATGCCAAAGTTAAAAATTACTGCCTAAACATGCTCATATTCCCTCATGTTATTTTTAAAAAATCTTCCTCCTCTTTAGTCTGTCTTCAGCTTAAGCTGCTGACATCTCTCCTGAAATTTACCCCCAACTTTCTTAAAATATTAGGTTCTAATATTAAAAGAGGGGGTAAAAGTATCCAGGTATATGAGACTGTATTTTGTATTTGAAAAAGAAAATTACTTTTATATTTAAAATTCAGAAAATAAAATACACTAAAATTGTCTTGGTTGATAGACATCCTTTACATGTACATAAAGGTTGAGAATAACTAGTCTACTAATTCTCACTCATTAAACACTGTAACACAGCTTCAGACACAATACTAAACTGAATTTGCTGTTTTAGAAAGTACCAATGACTTCAGACACCAATTGTGAAGCTTTTGAGAGTGAAAGGAGATGCTACTAAAAATTACACAGGGAAAATAGACATAAATCAAGGCAGTCCAAGCAGGTATAGGTCTAACAAGGACTAAACATAACCACCAAATCCAAACCCTCTTATGTTTCATTATTTTTGTTACATCACAAAAGTATGTTTTATACAGTATTTAAAAACATACACAGAGACATTATTTTTAACTCTTTCTCCTCCTAGCTCCCATTTCTATAGCTACTCACTATGGAATGTACCCTTTTAGACTTCTCTGCACTTACCTGTGCATGAGGTTTTCTGGCAGTGGTTATATAAATGAAATCTCATGTACTGGTCAATGTTTTGGTTTTTCACGTAAACTATCTTAAGACATTCCTAAAGAAGTACATCTATATCTATGCATTCTTTATCTTGACTACCTAATATTCTACTGTAAGGGCATACCATAATTCCACTATTCTAATAATGAACACTGAGATTGCTTCCATTTTTCTCATACACTTCTTCCTCTGCAAAGCATAAACATGTAACATTTTCTATGTAACTATGATAGTATTTCTGTATTACAGAAATGGAACTTCTAGTTTAGAAATATGCACTTTTAAAACAGCAAAATTTCCTCCTAAAAAGATGAAGCTATTTATATGCAGTCCAATAGTTTATGAGTACATACTTCACATTTTTGACACTTAACATAAAAATTTTCCAAATTTTGTCAATTTTATTACTAAAGATTTTTTTAAAATCATGTCTCACTGATGTTTTAATTGGAATTTCTCACATTACTGGGTATCTCTTCAAAACTTTATTGGCTATATTTCTACTTCTATGAATTTCCTACCTACATTCTTCTCATTTTCTACCAGGTTGTTTTCTTCATAGTGATTTGTAGGCACACCTTTTATAATTTGAAAATTAACTTTCTCTATTACACGTCAAATAATTTACCTCAATCTACCGCTTGCCTTCTTAAATAACATCTAAGTTTGATGTCTCACCTGAAAAGACTTTTTTTACCCCCCAATTTTTTAAGTCACTTCTTTTTGCCATTTTGCTTACTTATATTTAGTCCATTTGAGAGTGCCACAAAGTAGGTGCCTAATTATCTTTACCTCAATTGGACAGCCAATTGTACTCCACCATTAACAGACTATATCTTCCATTACTCGTTTATCATATAAGAAATTCTTCTGTATCCATGGAGTACCTCATGAATTCTCTATTCTGTTCCTTTGATCAACATGCCATTCTTACTCCAAATTCTTATTTTAATAATTGTAACTTTACAGTATATTTTGGTCTCTGATGGGTAGATTCCCCTTTGTCATGCTTCTTTTTGAAATTTACTTGGCCATTCTTGTGTATTTTTCTTTCTTAAAATTTAAAACATCAACTTGTCAAATTCCATTTTTAAAATCCTGTTGGATTTCTAACTAGGATTACACTGACTTTATTAATTTGGTGAGAACTGCCAATTTTATAGTATCAAGTTGACGCATTCAGGAATATAGTATTCATCCATCTATTTAGATCTTACAATTTTATTCATACAGCTGTTCCTTATTTTTAAAATTTCTTAAGTATCTTATAATTTAGGCTTCTACTTTTTGTTTTGCACAGTTGATTATTGCTTGTGTATAAAAAAGGTAATGAGACTTCTTAGTTTATCTCACAGTCAGTTGCTTTACTGAAATCTTTTTGAAACAAATAATTTTCTGTTGCTTGTCTTTTATTTTCTAAGTAGACAATCACATCAACTGCAAATAGTAACAGTGATACATCCTACCTCATTCCCAGTCCCATTATTTAGAGGTCATTTTTCTTGTTAATGCACTGGCCAAGACTTTTGGACCACTGTTATGTTCCTATCTTTTAGTGGAAGTACTTTTAATATTTCATTATGACATTTAATATAGGTTTCTGATAGAGATCCTTTTCAGGGTTATTTCTTGTTGATAAATAGTTATCAGGAACAACTGAATTTTAGAAAATGATTTTTCTTTAGCACCAAAGAGATAATCATATAGTTTCCCTTTTTAATTTATTAATGTTTTCTAATACCGAATCAATATTACACTCCTGGGATTCAACATATCAAAACTGGTACAACTTAATGATTGAAAGCTCAGGCTCTGGAGTCAGAATGCCTGCGTTCAAATCTCAAATCTTTCACTAACTAGTTGTACGGTCTTAGGTATGTTATTTAACTTCTCTGTGCTTCAGTTTCCTCATTTTTAAAATAGTGACAATAGTATCTACCTCAGAGGGTTGTTCTAAGGCTTAAGTAAACAGATACCTCTAAAGTTGTTTAGAACAGCACCCAGAACATAGAAAGTTTAATATATATTATTATTATTTACAGAGCACCTTTTATTTGTCAGGCATGGGGTATGCAGCATAGCCAGAGTTGACAAACTAAGGCCTGTAGGCCAAATCTGGCCTCCTATCTATTTTTATATAGTTTTATTAGAATACAGTCATACCCAATGTTTAGAATTTATCTATGACGGTTTTTATACTCCTACAGCAATTAAATAGTTGCAACAGAAACCACATGGCCACAAAACCTAAAATATGCACTATCTGCTCATTTAAAAAAAAAAACCTGCCAACCCAAGCAGAACTGTTCAAACTCAAGAAATTCAGAATCTAATAGCTGAGAAAGATAAGTAAAGAAATATAAATGCTACACTATTGAGTATACAATCATGATATTGTGTTATTATGGAAACATGACAATTTAATACTAAATGGCAGGAATGATTCATGCAAGTAAAAAGAAACAACAGAAAAATGTATTTTATCTACTTTTATTTTGAAATATGTATTTGTTTACATATCTTTATCTCTTATCCTAGTGTGTGATTTACTAAAGGAAAGGGAGTATGACGTTCATTTTTCTGACATTCATATTCTAAATATCTAGGACATTTAAAGACTTTGACAAATGACAGATGAATAAATTAATTAGTGAAAACAAGAATAGGATACCTGGGTGACAATAATTAGACATGTCTGTCAAAGTGCTAGATATAAATATTCTATGGCAAGCATTTTACTTGCCATGTTAAATGGGCTCTCTCTTTTAATCTTTCTAACAGCCAAGACTCATAGAGAGGTAAAGTAACATGCTCATGTTTATATATAGCCAGTAAGGGAAGAAGCCAACAAACAAACCTATTATATATATGCCTAATGTAAAACACATGCTCTTTATACTACAAAGTTGGAAAATGGTGGGAAATAGATATAGTCACAGGGTATCAACAGAATACAGATTCTAAAATAGGGATAGAAGGCATAATCAATACAGCAGAAATTGTGGTGTGATTTTCATTTCTAAAATTGAGCGATGATTTGAATAAATTCATGTCTTTGAAATATTAGCCTGGAAGCAGCCTGCAAGATGAATTAGAGGGACAATTAGTTGCCCCTACATTTCATCCAAAGGCTACTGTATCACACAGATTATGCCAGTTTTAGCAAGGTTCAAGTAATAGATTTTTAAAAATTGCTAGCATACTATAGTATTTAAGGAATAATGATTTACCTACTAATCTGAAGTATTGGAAATAGCTGGTCTTAACACTTATGGAAGAAACAAAAAGGTACTTCAGAAACTATTAACTAAAATGTAACAAAAAAGTATATATTGCAAATGAAAATATTACATGGGAAAAAATCAAGTCTTAAGAACAAAACTATAATTGAGAATGGCTGTCTTAAGCAAACCAAAAAAATCTAGAAAAATGTAAACATGATGAAATCACAAATTATAAATTCGCACTTTTCTTTTTACTTAAGCAAATGTTTACAAAAACTAATTTTGAAGTAGACTAAAGGACTACTTCAAGATAGATCTTAACAAAAGTTGCTGTTATATATGACATCTATTTCTGCAAAAGAAAGCACATAATTACTGTTTAAAGAAAATATTTAACTGTGCTTTAAAATGTACTTAAATATTAGTTTAGAACCCCCCAAAGAAGTAGGAAGATTGTTTCCCCCTCACTTCATTAGATAGTGAAGAAATCACTTAAACTTTTAAAATTATCTTGTTCAAATATACCTTAAAATGTGCATTCTGAAGGAAAACAGAAAACAGTACTTTTCAGATATTTCTGATAAATGTTGATTAACACAATTTATCAAATTTAGATAACTTTTACACCAATATTTATTTCAAAGTATACATCATACTTACTTTGTATTTCTAACAACTAGCTCGACAGATCTCAAAAAGTGAAGGACGAAGAGAAATACGGAAGTCAATCAGAAGTAATAGTTTCATCTGTAAAATGAGAGTACCACCACTTATCTGGCAGGTCTGTATAGGATTTAAGAAATAACCAGAGCCTAAAAGTACAGGGCCTAAAATCCAGCCAGAGTTCAACAAATGGATCTTATTACTATAGATACAGTAAGTCTTCTACTTGAGAAAACCATAAGGAATTCATTTTTGCATATTTTTAACCCCAATTTGGAAAGAATAGCTGAAATTGCTTGGAATTGATCAGTATTCCCTTGCAAAAAGGAACAGAGGCATTGGATGTGCACTGCACTGAAAGATTAATAAGAATGGAAGGGAAAGAAAGCTTTTATATGCATTCTCCATGCCAAGAAAGCAGTTAAAATGTTTGAGTAAACCAAACGTTTATTGGAAGCATATTTACAGACCTTTGGAGGAAAAACTTGAACTCATGATTTCTGGTCTTACTACAAAAAGGCGGCACTGTTTCCAAAATAGTAGTATTAAGCACTTATATGATATGGTACTTTAATATTTTCACATTTTTCAACGTCTCTTTGGGTGCTCACAATATTTCTGTGGAGAAAACAGGACAGATGTTATTCTCCATTTTAAGGATTTGGAACCTAAGACTGAAAAAACCAACCTGAGATCATATGACTAATAAAGGTGAAGTTGGAATGAAGAGCCAAGATTCTTTTACCTATCTTCTAGGAAATGGAAATAGCAGGAATAATGAAGCTGACAAACGGGAGGTTGGGAGAGTGAACTGTTAATTTCTCCTTAAAGCAAAATTTAAAAACCAAACTTTTATTAGGTAGCAATTTATGAAGGCCGAGATTTAGTTCAAAAGGCTTATACTGCCTTAAAACTTAGGATACTATATACATTTATAAAGTATGGAAAATGAGAGTATAAATAAAAATACAAAGTTAACAAGTTTTGGGGGTTTGTTTGATTTTAATGCTTTTAAAAGGAAAAAAAAAACAACAAACAAACCACTGATTTTATCCAGGCAACTCTCTATCCTATATATCTTTTCTTTTTCCAGTACCTAATACTGTCCCTGATATATATACTTATTAATGCCTGCTGAATGAAAGAATTATCTTATGCTATATTCTTGCTTTCTTGAAGACACAAAATACGGAGTAACCCTAGCCAATTTATTCATGCAACCATAACCTGAGGCACTATTCACGTGCTGAAAGAAACAGAATTGCCTTAGAAATATACATCTATAAATTTAGAAACATCAATGAGATATTTTATGTAAACGAATTTTCAAATAACTCAGTTACCCTTTAATTCATCATAACTTATCTTTAAACAATCTTAACGTGAAATATTTTTAAAAAGATTTCTAGATCTTTCTTCTCTGCATTAATCTGTACACAATACAACCTTTTCTTGATGACTCAAGCTCATCAATGTAAATACTAATTATTAGACTATTCTATAAACAGTGATTCTACTTGGAGTGATTGAAGGATGTTTCATATCTTCACTAACTCATCCTAGACTACTTTTAAAAACAAGGTTTCCTACTGGCTGCTCCACTGTTGTAATTTATAGGCTACCAGCACCCACCCTAGTCAAGGTTTCTAAAATGCCAATTATAGTTCAAAATATGTAAAACTAGAACAGGCAGCTAATATACTTTAACCATATACAAATTCTAAATTAAGCCTCAGTGTAGTGATTTTCACTACTCTAAGGTCTGGTTCAAAAGCTTTTCTTTCACTTCCTAGTTCTGAGACTTAGTCTGGGCTATTGCTGGAAGTGTGGCCATAAAAATAACAATTACCATAGTAGTTCTTTCTGCATATTTTCTTTATTTTTACTATAACACAGGGAAAAATATAAATGATAGCCATAACAAAACACACCAAACAATGATGTAGACAACTGATATAAGATACCTCATATTATGTGCTATATGGACAATTACCTAGCCAATTATTAGCCAATAGTTGGGAAGCTAGGCCCACTGGCTAAATCCTGCCCAAAGGTGGCTCGTTTTTGCCTGGCCCTTTAGCTGAGAATGTTTTTTATATTGTAAAATAAAGAAAGAAAAAAGAATATTCAACAGAGACGCTAAGTGGCCTACAAGGCCTAGAATATTTACTATCTGGCACAATACAGGAAAAGTCTGCCACCCCTTATCTAAGGTATAATCAATACATGTAAGACAATATAAACTATCTTATACATAAAGCTTAAGCTATGAATATGTCAAAGTAGATGTACAGTTCTTCCAGCAATGGGTTCATAATGATAAAGCCAAATTGGATTATCTAGCCCTGCCTATTCCTCTCTTGATCATGCCCTAAGGCTTAGCCAAAATCTTTACCTAACCTTTCTCTCTTCTTCCTGATAGTTGTCCTTCGATGCTCTCAGAATGGTCTCCTTGCTACTACTTACAGCTCTGCCTGTCAATATATTTTGGAATGTCTCTTTTTGCTCTCTAAATCCTTCCTTAAGCTTCAAGTCTGACTTCCTCCAAATGCCTTTCAGGATGGTTCTAGTGGCCTCACTTTCCTTTAAATTACAGTCGCTGCCAAACAATTTAATAATACCATCTTATTTTTTCCTAATGATTTCCTGTGTGTTTGCTAGTATCCCTAACTAGTTTGTAAACTACTTGAAAGAAGAAAGCACATCCCATTGCTTTTGTCTGTGCATCCCCATTTTAATAATAGCTTATCATCCTTTAAAATACTCTGAATTAAGACCAAAATATTAAGAAAATTATAAAAGCTCACAATACATGTAAAAAAACAAAATCTGCCTTCCAACACTATTGGCCATTCATTTCTTTTTAACAAGAAGCTCTTGACATTGATATCCATAGGGGCCATTTTTCTTTTCTTTTTTTGCAATGTCATAAACTGAAGCACTAAAAGATTCAATACACTAGACATGCACAGTATTCTAATTTTTTGGATTTACAATACTGTGAATTTATTTGAAGTCTGCTAGAAATTAAAAAAAAAACAATCATTTACCTTTTGATTCTCTGGCTAATAAAATTGGAAATCATGTACACATCCATACATCACTCTCAAAGACACCGCCGACACTCATTTTCATTAAAAAAAGCACCAAAAATATTTTTTAGAAGACTCTTTAGGTTACTTCATCAAATTGCATTTTAAAAATATAGGTAAACTGTAAGGTGCACAAGCCTTGGGAGCACGAACATAAAAAAATATACATTTTAAAACAAGTATAAATATTACTCATGAGTGTAAACTAAAAATAAACACATTATAAATTAAATGCTCTTTAAGTAAAACTACAAAAGACAATGAGAATATTAAATCATGCATCCCTTTTTTTTTCTGGGTTTTATACGGTATTCTCTGAGTCCTGATCTATGCTTGACTGGTCAGACAAGAGGGAGAAATTTTTTCTTAATTAGTAATAAAATATGCTTAACATTATACTGTAGAAATTTCACAATTGAAACAATTATTAAATGCATGGTAAAATAAAGCAGCTCTCAATTACTCATATAAAGAAGGGAAGTGATGACACAGATGACATCAAAAGATAATCCTAGAATCAGTTTTTTCAAATCATTAATTTGGGAGAAGCAAATTACCCTCATAATTGTTTGGATGAAGCCAATGTTAACAAGAAGTTTATTTTTCCTGAACATTAAATGATTCTGAGGATTCAGACAAAAAGGAAAAAGAGGGAGTTAATTTAGAAGCATACAGGTGGCTAAAGGCAGTCACCCAGGGATAAAAATATTTTCAGTTAACCTACACAAGAAAACTTAAAGATGATCTATGCATGGAAAGAAGAACATATAGTAAAATTTACTGTGATAGTGATAAAGATTTTAAACATAAAATTATTTATAAAAATTTTAACAAGACTGTGTTCCTATCATCATCCCTTCTTCCCAGTAACTGGCATTATTAGTACTGGCAAGAATTATCAGTGTGCTAAAAAGCTGAAAGCAAAATTTTAGGTTCTATGTTATAAAAGCTCTATGAAAAATCCTTTTTATCACTGTTTTCTGTGAAGTCTGTCTCAGTGGGCACTTTATCTCATCACTTGAGAAAAATCAATTCAACCAAGAATATATCAAAAAGGCAGGGGACTCATTTCTCTTGAACATATTTTAGGTGATTTAAACAAAACACACACGATGGCAAAAATTACGGATTTAGCGAATACATAAAAACCAAATATTCATCCAAATACAAGATCGTAGCCACAAAACTCAATTAGTTTCTGCCTAACATATGGCTCCAACTCCTGAGTGGCATATGTTTAGCACTGGTGCTGGTAACAGCATAGCGATAAAATATTATAGTAACAGCTCAACTTCTGCTATTTCATTCTTATAATACAGAAAAGCACACACCAACTTTGGTTTCAAGAACTAAAAACACAGATCATAGTTAAGCAAAATAATTGTACAGTTTTAAAAGTCCACAGTAAACACATACATGAGGATGACACTGTAAAACCAAAACAAATCGTGCCTGTCTGCTCTTAGTTAATAGATGCTCACACACAAAGGTGTCCAAAGGAACTTAAATAAAATTTAACAAAAGAAAATCTCTAATTCATAATTCTTAGCATCCCAGCACCATTACACATTCCCCCCCCCAACAAAAAAAATATCCCAAGGCTTTTAACGCTAACAGTTCAATAAAAGAACGATTAACGACTAAATTAATTAAAACAGACGCCGCTATGCCCGCGATTTTATGACTAAATTATTTGTTCATTTTCCTTTACCTAACGCATGACGTCCCTCCACAGCCGTGTCAAAAGTTCAAAGATTCAAGCTGTTAAAACAGGGCGAGGACTGCAGCCTCCAGTCTCCCTCCTGACTGAACAGGTGGTTAACTCCGCCGGGTGGAGGGACGGGCAGGTACAGCCACCAGCCCAACAGGCTCAAACACACAGGGCGGGTTTTCGAGGTTTTAACCCCAAGGTGAGCGGGGGAAATTCTCTTCAGAAAAGCGTTTCAAGTTCAGCGGCTGCCCGGCGGCCAAAGCCGAAGGCGCGGAGGCCACTCGACGATCCTCGCCGGAGAGCTCTGATCCCTCCCTACCCCTGCGCCTCCAGGAGCGGCGCTGCTCGCCTCCGGCCGCGGGCCAGGGGGGCGGAAGGAGGGCCGCCCGCACCCCCGCGCCGCCTCCTCAGGCTGGTGGCGGCGCCGCGCCCCCGCAATCTCCTGGCCGAGACCCTCTGGCCCCGCAGGTGCCCAGCCAGTGGTCGGCTCCCGTCCCCGGCCCCACTCCCCTCGGCTCACAGGGCAGGATGGGCCGGGCCCTCGACGGGCCCGAGCCCCGTTCCGCGCCCAGGCTCCTCAGCCCCAGCCTAACGGTTTCCGTGGCGCCTGCTAAGGGGCGGGACGGACAGGAACGGGTAGGTCTTCCCCACCTTTCCCGAAGGGAGCGCCCGCGCTCTCACCTCAGAGTCACGCCGCTCTGGGGCAGAGGAAGGCGGCTACCCTGGCACCTCTTCTTCGGGTTCCTGATCGTTCTCGCTCTACCTCAGCGGCAGAGCCGGCTCTCCAGGCCGCCGCGGCCACCGGCGCACTGACTATTGGGGTGGTTTCCCGACAGTGACGGCGCCGCTTCAGCCCCGCTCTTCGCTCCCTCTCCGCGTAGCTCCCGCTTTCTGTTTCACCCGAGGGACCACGAACGCTGCCGCCGCCATGCTTACTACGGAGCCGGGAGGAGGAGCCCGGAGTCGGAGCGCTGAGTGCGGCTGCGCGAGTTCCGCCGACGGCGTCCCCGGCCGGCTTGGACCCTGCGTCCCCGAGCCCTCACCCGCTGCCCCAAGGGTCCTTCATGGGAACCCGCGTCGCCCACTGAGCTAGCAGCGCGTGGCGCCCGAGCGCCCCTCGCCGCTCCTGGGGCTCCCACCGCCCTCCGGAGCTGCAGGCTCTCTCCAGAGGCCCGGCTGCGCCTGGTTCGTCGTAGCCTCCGTGGCGGCCAGGCTACGAGCCACACTAGGGAAATGTGGAGTTAATTGACGTTCTTAGTACCACTCACACAATTCTAAGACCAAATTGTAAAATCCCCTCTCCGCCCCCCGCATTCTCGCCCCGCGGGACGCAGCCGGTCATCCTCTTTCCGAAAGCACAAGAACTTAACGTGGGGCAGGTGCCTCTAAAGACACTCCCCCCGGGAATAGAAAGCCAACCGAAGTGGGTGGGCTTGGGTGTTTACAATCCTAAACACTCGGAACCTGGGACCTCTCTAGCAAGCAAAAACATTTAGATATTTACTTCAGTTGAGAACGTGGAGGTTAGTTACTTGGTCTCTTCCCGGATTAAATCGCGTGGAAACCCATTACCTTAACTTGCACAACAGCACGAAGACTTAACAAGGGTACGCAGCAGAGATTCCTTAAACCTCCAGCAACTGGGGGCGCTGCAATATTGCCTGAGGGCTGGCCAGGGCCGCCTACTTCTGCAGTTTCCACTGGAGGACTTGGGAAGGGGGGGGCGTCCAACCCCAGTAACTGTTCCTTCAGAAACAATGAAGGATGTAAACAGGATCCACGTTTTGGCTTTATTGCAGTTTATTGATTGTGCGGCCTTTTAAAATAGCAGTATTTTTATTTTAACCTTATCACAGAAGTCCTTTTAAAATGTACTAATTCCCTACATTCTTAAAGAATACAATGGTTAAGGAAATCCTTTGTTGATGATTTACCATCAGATAGGATACCTTGGCCATATGCTAAAGTCCCAGGGGATTGCTGAGGTATGTAGGATCCCTACTTTGCTGATCTCTTTTTCTCTTTGGAATGTTCTCATCAGCTTTCCTAGTATATGTCACTGCTTCTCATCTCATCTGCCACTTTGTCCACTCTGATCCTTCTCATTTATTTCTATTTTACAGTTTACTTTTTACTCTTTTCTCCTTTCTTGACTACCTTTCTCTATAGCTTCAGGTGATGATTGATCAGATGTTTATATCCGCAGCCAGCTAATGAAAGATTTTTTTCTTCCCATTAGTAAATAGGACGGTGACTCTATCTCAAGTGATATCTTGAGATATTTTCATTGCTGTTCACTATCAAAATTTCTTTCCCTGTGAGAGGTGTTTTGTTTTCTTTTTAAAAATTATGTTTAATTATAGTTGATCTACAGTATTGTATTAGTTTCAGGTGTACAACATAGTGATTCAACATTTATATACCTTATGAAGTGATCAACACAATAAGTCTAGTAACCATCAACCATTATATTATTGACTCCATTCCCTATGCTGTACTTTATATCCCCATGACTTATTTTATAACTGGAAGTTAGTATTTCTTAATCCCCTTTCCCTTTAGGTGTTTCCTTTTCTTAATTTCCAGATTTGGCCCTCTTCCAGACAAAATTGCTGGAAAACTGATCTCTGAATAACTGAAACATAACTGTATATTGTTTTAAAATATGAGGATTTATCAGAATGTGTGTAAGTTGGGGTGGTTTCTCCATATTGCTGTTCCAGCTCTGTTTGGTCTGAGACTAAGCTAGTGGTTTCCAAACCTGACTCTAAGCTAGTAATTCCCAAATCTTCCTACTTGGGAGCTTTTTAAAAAGACAGAATCTTGTAATTCAACCCTCAAGATTTTGATTCCTTTGTGTGTGTGGGGGGGGGGGGGGAAGAGGCTCCCAAAATGGCATTTAAAAAAAAACAAACTATGTTTTTGAAAAATATGTTTGGAAATACCTACATGTGTAGGCGCAATAACGAAGAACAGCTATTCTGAAGGAGAGTCAAGACGTAATTCAGGAATATCACTGAATTACGTCTTGATGGATGTAAACAGGATCCATGTTTTGGCTTTATTGCAGTAAGATCTAGAAACTGTAGTCAACAATATGTAGTGCTGTAAGTTTGAGTCAAGTGATGACTGGGGAATTTATGTCCTGTTGAGAAAAAGAACCACACACATAACCCTAGCTAGGGCACCAGTATGAATTTTCTGGGAATCCAGAGAGGGACAAGAATTTACGTTGGCTATGAACAAGTCACTTTTGAGTGCTTCCTTTTTCTTATCGCTAAAATAAGGGTCATTTTCAGTCCTCATATTCCTTGAGCTTTCAGCAATACTCAACACTTTGACCACTTATTGAATATTTTTTCTTCCTTTGGCACTAGACTCTCTTGGCTTTTTTCCTACATTTCTGAGTACTGCTTCTCTAATTCCTTTGCAGATTCCATCTCTTCTCCCTAGCTATTAAGTATAGGAGTACCTCACAATTCCATTTAGGTTCTTTTCTATTTTCATTATAATCTCTTAGCTGAAATATCATTACCCACACCAATGGCTTTAGTTATCATCCATAGGCCAATGATTTCCACATGTGTGTCTCTAGCCCAGACCTTTTCCCTAAATTCCAAATCTGATACCTATTGCTTCTTCATTGTCATGTTCACTTAATGTCTTAAAGTTATACAGTTATACAGTTTAGTCCCAATGCATTCATAAGCTCTTCTTGTTTTTCCTTTCCTCTCATCTTTCCAGTTTCAAATCAAACATATAGTAGTCATCCCTGATATCTCCCTCACCGTTAGTCCCCATATTCATTGCACTACCAAGTCCTGGCAATTTTAGCTCCAAAATCTCTCAAATTGGTCTACTTCTTTCCAGTTGCCACCAATCTAATGTAGTCTCACTGCATGTAATTGGAACCCTTCCATTCATTCTCCACTTAGCAGCCAAAATGACTTTTCTAAAAGCAAATACGATTATATGACTTCTCACATAAAATCCTTAAACAACTTCTCATTTTTCTGAGATAAGACTAGAATTCTTAAGGTGGCCTGACCATGTGAAGTTTCGCCTTTCCCAGTCTCATCTCACGACACTCTCCCCTTGCTTCCTATATAAACTTCTTAACCTTCTTTCAGTTTCTCAAATGTGCTGTGACCCCAACAGTCACAGACTCTCTGCACATGCCTTCTTCTCCCTTTTAACCATCTCCTCTTACTCATCCAGGTAAGGAAAAACATTTATGAATTCCCAGACAAGTCCTTGATCCCTTATTGATGTTAGCTCTTCTATTAACATGTACCTTTCTCTCTGATTTACCGCAGTTCGTAACATTTTGGTATGTGTGAATACTAGATACATATCTGTTGCTCCCTTCATGAAGAGAAGGACCATACCTGTTTTTGCTTACAATGTAGTAGGTGCCCAATAAATAATTCTTGAGTAATTGAATATTATTCTTTGAGGTCCCTTTCGGGATTCTAGAAGGTTGTTGAATCATGTAATTAGGAGATTATTGATCAGTATTGAGAGAGCAATCTTCTGTATGATTAGTCAGAAGAGATACAAGAAAATGTTGGGAGATAGTTCTCCGTGGAACTGTCATACTTCTGTACATATTGTGAGCAGAAGCACTCGCAGCTTTTGTTCCAGACTACCATCTTTTCCAGGTTGTTTGTATAGCAAAGAGCCTTGGAAAATAGAAATAGTGTTTCCCACCGGAGTAACAGGTACCTTTGTTTACCATCCAATATGATGATGTCTCCTTCTGTGGGGAAGGTTGAACAGGTTTGCTTGCAACCCATTATAAAAGGTGGTGGGGGTTTCTAAGCTTCGGGTTCCTCAGCTGTGATGCAAACACACTGTGTATACAGCATCACCTGGGCCACTCCATGTTGCTCCCGAGTAAGACCTGAGAGGTCAGGAAACTGACATGAACATGAAGCTGGTTCTGCTTGCTGTGCCATGTATAATACAGTCCTTTGACCCAGAAGACTCAGGGTTTCTGCTAGTATCCAAAAAACTGTAGCAGGCTAAGTTACTAGCTTGTAAGTAGCATAAAATATCAGACCCTTCACCATTCTTGACAAGATACAGTGGGTTGAAGAGAAAGAAGGAGATGGAGAAGTCAAACAGCAAGTGGAGACTTGTCTTTTAAGAAATCAGGGGGAAAAAAGTTTTGTGAGGAAGAAAGCTAGGACAGCAGATTGACGTGGGGGGGTTGTACTGACTGAATTCTCTAGGCAAAATTGGGGCGTCCTAATTCTGATCAGAGCCAGAGAGAACACTACTGCCACTGCTTTTCTCTTTGGATGGGGAACTGGTACGAGTCTGGAAGAGGAGAGGGAGGTGAAAGCAGTTGGTATGAAGGTACTATTAAAGCAGCCAGAAACTTTTTGTTTGTTTCTGAGGAGTGTGATGTAATATGGGGGAGGAGAGACAGGGTTGGGCGTCAGGTAAATCAGGGCTCGAATCTCAGCTCTATTACTGACTGACTGATCTTGGATGTGTTATTCTTCTGAGCCTCAGTTCCTCACCTGTAGAATACGGAGAAAAATACCTCCTTTGCCAGATTAAATGGTGTAATGCTTGAAAATGCTTGGCACATGCCTGATGCTCAATAAATAAGTGGTAGCTATGCGATTAGGGTGTCCGGACTAATTGTGACCTGGTGAGGTTAGAGAAGTCCAAAACCTTTCTTGATATTTCCAAGGATACTTGGGGAGGGATTTGGCCAGGGTCAACTCTTGCTCCAAATTCTTGATCCTGTTGTAGTCCCTATCCCTCACTGTGCTTTCCCAACCATGCTTTATTCCATGGACGGAACAGCTTCATCCCCCAAAGCAAAGGAAACAAGGCACAAAATAGGAAACAACTTGATATTGAACATTGGCCATTTGCACCACAAGGAATTTCTCATTGGCCATCATTTTTCTTCAGACCCCACCCTGCCATATTGTCGCTATGGACCCTAATTCTAACAAGGATGTTTTCCACATTTTTCTAAATTTCTGGGACACCCCTAATGCCATCTCCCTTGAAAGCTACCTGGGGACAATTCCCAAATTCTGTTAATTTATTATTACTCAGAGCAGTTTGTTTTCTGTCCTCATTTTTATCCAGAATATCCTTGGAAGCCTTAGCTTTCTTTTCAAAATCAAAAAATCCATTCAAGTGATTTGTTAAACTAAAGAGTAACTGTGTCCTAGAGAAGTAGTTCTTAAACTTTGCATGAATAAAAATCACCTGGGTGCTCGTTTAAGATATGGTGGTTCTACCATGTGTTCCCTACATGAAAATTTGGATTCAGGAATCTGCATTTTTAAGCACTCTTAAGATTCTGATGATGATAGTCCATGAGCCATGCTTTGAGCATCTTAGAGCAGCTCAAAAAAGCAGTCAGCTTTCACAAACAAGATAGGTTTTTTCTCTCTCTATGGCATGGAGTTAAACTAGGATTGACTCAATTGTTCAAGAAAACCACTCATCTATGGTTCAAGTCTTTTATATTGTTTCTTCTTTATAGAGAAACCAATTAGGAAAGGCCAAGGAATTCCTTAATCACAAAAGATAATCCTAATAGTCCCAATTTGTCGATGTTAATGATATGGTTTCAAAGCATTGCTACTGGAGACAGTTTTACTTCCAAAGAGGGGAAAGTCTTATCTGGTTACTGACCAGGACTTATTGAATAGGTTCCTGACCTAAAGGGGCTATACAATAATAGACAGATTATAAGGATTTTCTCTAGGTTGAAAAAATTAGGTTTCTATATCTGTCTTTATACTGTCAACAGCTCTTTGATGTTTTGTACAGCATTAGGAGGCTCTGATAGAAGCCCTGGGGTTGAACACGCCACGATCATTATCCAGCATTACCAGACGACATATGAATCAATTTTAAAGACAGAAGAAGGAGATAGGCATCTACAAGGATAATGAGGCTGAAGATAACTTGGGATTTGAAAAACCTATCCCAAAACTACCTTCCATTTATTTTTCCAAAAAGAAAATTTCAAAACCAGAGCAATATTTTTTTCAAGATAACAGTGAGATTTTAATCTGGAAAAAATAAAAATAAAATTTAAATGAATTAGGAAATGAAAATTCAGATAATCTGTTTTCAATTGTCACCAAATGTGAAGCTCTTCCTCAAACTACAGAAGTAAATAGTTAAACCAAATTGCATTTTAAAACTACCAGACAAATCAACTATTTATGGTAAGTAGAGTAAACATCCTTATACATTAAGTTGCCTTTAATTTTTACATATAAATTACAAATGAAACAGGCTTCTTTTAAGTAAGGACAATGATGTATAGCGATGGGAAAAATTAGGGAAATCATTTATAAATTAAATAATTTTAATGAAATAAATCAAGTACTAATTTTATTTATTATTTCAAATTGTTATGTATGAAAACTTTTTAAATCAAAGCACATCTGAACTTTGATCTTAATTTCTCTTTCACTGTACATACAAAATATAAACTATTATGTTGAAAAGACAAAAGCTAAAATTAATTACTAATAGCAATTACCATCACAAAAAGAAAGTAAAACAAAGAGACTCTTATTTAGCAAATAATAAAAGATGACTTCACCAGAGATACTCAGCTTCAAATTTGAGAAGCTAATAACTTAAAATATTGGAAATTAAAATGTAGCCCAATTTTCCAAGCTATAAGACTAAGAATAAAAATAGGGTCATGGTAGAACTCTCAAACAGTAGTTCACTCTTCTCCCATGTATACTCAAATTTCTTCCAGATGATTCTAAGAATCCCCAGGGATTTGTACAGGTGCACTCCAAGAAGTAGTCCCCTGAGCAACTAACTGCATGACATCCACCATCGTCCTCTTTTCCTCTTCTGGCTTATTGAGACGTTCTCTCCTATTGTTTCCAAAGCCAGCAAAGCTGCCCCGTTGCAGTGCTGTTTGTGCTAAGGCTGTCAACCCCTGACTTGAAGGGCACCCATACCTGTACCATGATACAGTTTTCCAGGGGCACCATCTCCTGTGGTTCTGCTTTTAGCTCCAAAACTCCCATGTCCATCATAGTGAAGTGTATAATTATATAATTTGTTTGCAGCTCTAAGACTCAGGTATGAATTCATGGAATAGACAACACGTTCCAGTAAGCCATTTACTCTAACACTGGGCAATTGACCTTGAAGTAAACTTTTCATATCTCTCTTCACTTAGGATGAGGGTTTTTTTGTTTTTGTTTTTTCCCCCTCCTTTGTAAAGAGGCCTGCTCTACTAGCTCTATAGACATGTCCAGACATGCTTAAATCCTAGGGCAAAAAATAGTTTAAGCTCAAGCTCTGACCCCAGCTACAAAACCAATTAAGTACTTTGGATGAGGGATGTGGATGTTAGTGAAATGATTTACTATATTAATTTTCTTAATAACAGTGTCTATTGAACATTGATATTACACTAAGCATCTTGCTCAATATAGAATAAGAGCAAACTCCTTTCTTGTAAGAATCTAATTTAAGTTGATAATCCAAATATGCTCCAGAGACAGGTTCACTGTAAAAGAGAGAATCAATGAAGAAATATTTATAGAATACCTTTTATGTTGAAGACTCTGGACAAAGAACAAATGCCTTGACAGTAACAAATTTACTTTTTGTGCTAATTATTTATCTTTTGCTCTCAGCTCCAAGCCCATCCTTTAATACTCTGCTCTGGGATTCTGGGGCTAGGTTTGGAAACTACATTTCCCAGTCTCCCTTCCTGTTAGGATTGGCCAATGGAGGCTGGAGTAACTAGGGAGTGATTGGAAGGCAAGTGAAGGAGACACAGGACTTGCTTCCTATTTGCAAAAAATAGCAGCTACAAAATAGCCTCACTGTTTTTGGCATATTTAGCACTAGGTGTCCTGCTTCCCTTCATGACTACCAGGACTAGCTAACCACGCCCCTTGTTAGCATAAGCATAAGCACTAGCCATATAGCACCTCCCTCAGAGACCTGAGTACTAACTATATGAGTACTGAGGACCCCTTCCTCCAAGCAACTAGTTTTTTTTGGTTTCGTTCCCTGCTCCCCTCCCCGAAGCCCAGCAGGTCCTTGCTCCTTTCCCCCAAGAATCCCCCATTTGCCCTTTCAGTTTTTCAATATCTATGTGACTAATTTCTTGAATTAAATCCCTCTGTTTAAAATACCTAGCATGGTTTCTGATTACCTGCCTGGACTTTGATTTGACAGATTTTAACCAGATAGATTTTAAATAGCTGGTTAAGGAGACAAAATACACTTATGCAAAAAGACATTCAGAGAGATCATATTTGAAATGAATAGCTCAGGTAAAATTTGCTGCAGGGATTAAAAAAGGCAAGCAATCTGGTGATGAAGGAGAACTGACTCTGGATGGTAGCACACAATGTGATATATAGATGATGTATTATAGAATTGTACACTTGAAGCCTATGTGATTTTACTAACTATTGTCACTTCAATAAATTAAAAAAAAAAAAGGCAAGCAATCAGTTGTTATGGGATGACCAGACACAAACATTGCGCTTTTTAAATTTAACTTCTTTTAAAGAAGATATCTTACAGTATTGCCAAGGTTTGATAGAGTCACTCAAGAAAATGCCAAATTGGTAACTGCTTCCTTTTACAGCGAGCTCCCTAGAAACAGACTTTAAAGATCATTGATGCCACTTGGAGATTTTGTTTACTGCAAAGGACATCAAATAAAAGACACTCTCCAGCCTCACTGGAAGAAGGGAATTTAGCAGGTGCCTAACCATGAATGGACATCTACTGCTGTCTACATACATCAAAGAGTCCTTGAGGATGAGAAGCTGCCCAACACCAGAGGTAGTAGACAACTATCTCAAGACATCAACAAGGCGTGTACACGTATGGATTGATATTGAACTCAGAATCCATTTCATTTGGTTGCCTTTACCTGTTTGCTAATGATATTAGTCATAATAATAGTTATATTGTTCTTTGGGTTTTTCTATGTAGTCCAACAGTTTATGATTACTAAACATGTATAAGATAACTGTTAATACTCTTTTTGTGGCTTATGTAAATGTTGTACAAGATGTCAAATACAGAAAAATGAGACAGAAAGCAAAACTCAGATCATGAGAGTTCACAGATGAGAAATAATCCAGAGTGTTTTTTTCACAATGAAGGTCATAAGACCTAATTGCCTTCCATTTACCCTGGGAAAAAGTTCGGCCTCCACTCAGATCCCATGGGTATGGTATTGCTCCATCCCCAATGGTCAACAAGACAAAGGCAATACTGAGACCTCCTAGGAATGAGCTTTCCTAGTTCTGTGAGACCACACTGTCTGATCAAAAGGTTGGTCATCAATACAACCTTCGGATTGATTTATGACCAAAAGGGGGACTGGTGGACAAAAAAAGGGGGCTCTATGGAAAGTAACCTCACAGGCTGATCTGATCATAAATTCCTACCTGGGCAGATCATGGTGGGTCATCACACCCCAGGCCCATAACTTCTTCAGTGAAAAGTTTTAAGCCAGCCCTGTCCATTTTTTTCTGTGCATCTAAGTTAACATACCTTTGAAATAAGCCTTAGCCACACTCAGGAAAGTATATAATCTTGTCAACTATTCTGTAATCCAATCCCCACCTTGCTTTTTCCTACTTTCATGTAATCTTATAGTCCGCCTTAATTTCAAAGCATAAAAGAAGCTGCAAAACAGTTATTCTGTGGAGCATTTGAGATCTTGTTCCTTGGGCATATATCAACAGTTTGGCTCAAATAAACTCGTAGAAAAATTTTTTAATTTTTAAAAAAATTTCTTTTATTTAATCTTCAACACTGTGCTGTGCTCAAAGTACTATTAGTCCCATTCTATAGATGGAAATTTGGTTCTGAGAGGCTAAACATATGTTCGCATATACACAGCTAAGAAAGTAGTAGAGCTGGGATTCATAGCTAAGTCCGTGTGACTAACTCATTCTTTCCATTATTCCATGTTAGATCAGAAGGGTTGAAATTTGAGGTGAACTTTGAAGAATAGGCTTCAAATAAAATGGTCAGAGGACAGTACTTTAATGGGAACGATAGCTAACAAAGGCATAAGATTGGGAAAATGCCAAGTGTGCCTAGGGGTAAGAACTAAGCCAGTGCAAAAGTTTGTGATGGAAGGTATGGAGATGCAGGGCAGAAAAATCAGGTTAGGTTCAGATTATGAAGGACATTGGTTGGCATGTGAGGAATTTAGGAACCACTTATTTTTAATCAAGGCTCAGAGAAGTGAAATGGCAAAAGTGAAAACCTATTTGGAATTGTTGATTAATGAATTTCATCACTGGTATTTGTCAAGCCACTGTTGTTATCAAACGCTTTTTAAATAACCAAAAAATTAAAAGAGAAAAACCTTTATGGATTACTGCTATCAAAACAAGTGATTAGAAAAGGAATTTTAACTCTGCACAAATTTCAGGATAAGTAAAAAACATACACCAAGTTAAAATAAAAACTTTTAAAGTGAGAAACTGTGATTTTTATCATAGAGAAAGAATACATATTTATTCCTTGATTTAACATAAATCAAAGTCCTAAAATAATCTATGAGAAATGAATTAAGTACATTTTATAGAAAGGTATTATTATTTGACCAACACATCTTTAGGGGATAAAATAAAGAACTATTAAAATGACAAGCCAACAACACTAAATTGAGAGATACAGATAATATGGGTCACCAATCAGCCTGTCAATGGACTATTATGTTGGTTACAAACCTCTCCTTGAAGCAATTGGATTCAGACACATTATGTGTTAGATAGGCTTTTGTGGGCTAGCCTGGAAATTCAACTGTCATTTATAACTTTGTTTCCATGGCAAAGTGCCTTTGCAAGTTCTAAACAGCCGACTTTCAAATTAACTTTTAGAATATAACCCATTTGCAACTTGGGGACTGTCTGTGCTTTGAATGTAGATGGTCTATTAAAACCAGGGCTTTAACACCATTGAATCTCAGAATTTCAAATTAGTTAGTACCTTTCTTTCAAATCCAATAACTTATTTGAGAAAAGGGGATTAGAAAAGTAACCCACCTGGTGTGAAGAAAAGGCAAATCCAATAACTTTTTTCCATTCAAGTCTTGGTTATAAGTAAGCAAATATTTTGTCTACGAGTATAAGAAGAAAGAATAAACTGACTAACTAAAATATACCTAAGTGTTTATATTTTTGCATTATTTATTTATCTTTTGCATAGTCTATAATGTAAAGGTAATACAAAGTAAGGAATTGAGTTGATTATCCTTAAAATGCCTGCTTAACCTTTTCTTAATGACATTTGTATACTGTAGGTGAAATTTTTCTAGGCTAGAATTGTAAAGATTATTGTAGTAATTTTCCATTGAACAGTACAAAAAAAGATGCAGGGAAAGACCTACAAATGATACCTGGCGTTAAAGATTGTCTCTTTTCAAGAGGATGAAATGCTTATTGTTTAGAGAAAGGATATAAAACATTTGATTGGATTTCCAGTTAATTTCAGTCTTTCAAGTAATTTTTTTTCCTCATTAACAAGAAAATACTTGAAATACAAACAAGCAAAATAAGAAATATTTCTCTCTTCCATCAACTCGTACTTTATTGAAGACTTTAGTTAAGCTCGTTAAATTCATGGCTGATAAGTGTGTGAGGTACTCCAAAAACTTATGTAAAATTCTGGTATTTTTTTCAACTAGGTAAGCTAATAAATGCTGGTGTTTTTAATGAACTCACTTGTTATTTACTCCTGGAATTTTGTTTGTTTGCTTATTTTATAAACCATATTTCTTCCTGCTCCATTTATCACATAGGTTGGTAAGAATAATACCTTTTATAGTGAGATCTTAAAAACACTTACTCTATTAGATACCCTAAGTATCTATCAAAGCTTTAGTCCAGCAGTTTGAAAATCATTATCTTTCGTTAGAGTTTACCTGGTCCTAGTTTTACATATTGCTTTTCAAATACTTTCTTTTAGTATTCCTCCTAAAGGCAATTGAAAGCCATCAGCCTGAGAGTCAAAAGCCCTGGATGCTAGTTTATTCATTCAACAAATCATTCCTGAAGGGCCTTATGTGTAGTGTGTTCATTGCCATTCAGCTCTACAAGTGTTCTATTATAATTTCTACTGTGACTTTCTCCATAATCCATAGAGTTATTTAGGAGTTCATTTTCTGTTTTCTTTCCAAACATTTTAAATTCACATTTTATTCCTGAATTCTAATCTTTTGTTATCCTGAGCAGAGAACATGTTTTATATAATAGCTGTTCTTTGAAGTTGTTGAACTCTCTTTGGTGATGTAACATGTGGTCAGTTTTTTTAAAATGTGCACTTGAAAAGAATGTATGTTCTCTATTTGGTGTGAAAGTCTACTCATATCTATTTAATAAAACTTTTAATTTTGTTGTTCTTATTAATCATTTTGAGTTTGAACTCCTAATTTAAAATTTAAGATGGTCAGTTTTTCCATGTCTCCTAATAATTTAGTAAGATATTGCACTATATATTTTGGGGCTAGGTTTTAAAGCACATACGTGTTGAAGATTGCTCTATATTCTTGGTGGATTATTTTTTCTTAATATTATTCGATGTCTCTCTTTATGTTATTAATACTTTTTGCCTTAAATTCTATGTTGGCTTGTTTTATTGTTGTTCTAATTTTTTTTTCTATTTGCCTGATTTAGCAAATATTATTTTTCTATCCCTTTACTTTTAGTGTTTTGGTGCAGTTATGTTTTGTTATAGATGTGTAACTTACAAAAGTATAGAGTTAGATTTTGTTCATTTTTTTATCCACTCTGATAATCTACCATTTCATAGGTAAGAATCATCTATTTTATATTTCTTGTGATTCTTTGTTTGTTTAAATGTATTTCCACACTCTTAGTTGTATTTTCTTTTTCCCATGTTTTTCTTTGCTTTCTACTTCTTTCCTGCTTTCTAATGGATTAAATGATGTTTTCTATGTGACCCATAATTCTCTCTGATGTCTTGGAAATTAAAGATTATTTTTCTGTTCTTTTGATGGATTTATTTATTTACTTCCATTTCTGTTTCTTTCCTCTTGCTGAGCACGGTACCTATTTTGGTATACTTTACTCTTTAGTATATACAACTTCCCTACTGCCTCAGTGCTCTCATTTTCTTACTGTTTTTTGATACATCTAAAGTTTTACTATACTTCTTAATTGAACATTAATATATGTATCTATGTGTTAATTTATACTAATTTATATTGACTAACATATTTAAGCTGTTTCTGTACTCCTTGTTAATTCTCATATCCTCCATTTCCCCCCTAGGATCACTTTTCTTCTTGTGGAATGAAGCATGTACTTTAGCAGCTCTTTTAGTGAAGGTTTGTGAAAATTTTGGACTGGATCAAATGATTCTTAAACCATCTCAGACCCAGATACATATTTTTGTAATAAATATTTTATAATGTCTTCATGAAATAAAATACATAGATATTATAACTTAATAATATATAAAATTTCTTAGCAGTTAATACAATGCCAAAACTACTACATAATGTATTAGTAAAAGGATAATAAGTTATCAAAAAGAATGTACATTTTGCTAGGTATATAAATGCTTGAACATGACCACAGTAGAAGACATAATGAAATAATCACATACTTACACCTACTTATAATATTTAAGTTTGGATTTAAGAGAAATAAAACAATATTCAACTGAATATTATCAGTGTTTTTTACTCTATGTTTTTATTTTACACTTTATCATTTATTTCATTTACTAATTTTATGTTTTACTTTATATTTGACATCTTAATAAAAAGGCTATATACGTATACATATACACACATATGGCTGTTCATACGTAAAATCACCATGGATATATAACTATAAGGTACAGGTGTGTTATTATTTGAGACTCAAATTCCTTGAGTGACCTTGCTATTGGTGACATATTTTTCCAAAATGGTGAACAACTCTTAGTAAAGTTTCAAACAAAACAAATTACAATCATTCCTCAATTTGCACCCTAGTTGCATTCCTGACTAATTTAGCATATATTATTTTTTTGTTCATGTGGAGATAGATTTTAGGTTCAGGTGATTATAAAGAGGATTTTCACCTACATGTAGATGTGGCAGGTTATTAGAGAGTCATGCAGGACAGCACAATGATGAGTAAAGAACAAGGAAGATTCATTAACACATTCTAGTAAACATTTTGACTGCTAAAATTAAAACCAAACCATTTTGTTTACAAATAGATCACTTAAAAGTAAAAAAAGAAGTCAAGGTGCATGATTTAAATGGACCTTGCTATTTCTCATTTTTTTACAGAGTGATTATATTCTCTAGTTATGCTAGAACTGCTTTCATGTTTAAACTTCCTATATTTCACTGTGACTCACTGCATTCTTTAAAAACAATGAAATGATAAGGTTATGAGGCCACCATCACAATATGTAAACTGAATTAGCCATTCACAAAACTGTTTTTTTCCCCTTGCTCACATTTTCTAAAGGTTTTTTTTGTAACAAACATATTCCTTTTGTAATAAGGAAAAAAGAATATTAAATGTTATTGAAAAATGTAGTAGATCTTTAAGAATATAAACGGTTTCAGGATTTTAACCAGTTACTGTGCAATTTTCATAGTATGGGATGATTGTGGATCAACTATTTTCTTCCTATTTTCCTCTATCACTGTACTTTAACATGTAACATTCAATGATTTAGCTGGCTTTGAGGTAAGAGGCTCTTCTGGCCTGCCGGGAACAGATTCTAGCAGGTTGTTACTGTATTTAAAACTCTTTGAAGAAGAAAGGTATTATTTAAGTATTAAGCATTGTTATGAACATCCTGCCTTTTAAAAGCTCAAAGGGAAAGACAAAAGGACCTGTCCTTATTAGTATTTCCAATTAAACTGGGAAAGATAAATTATTTCCAAACCATCTAATCTTTCCTACAGGCCCCCCCCACCACCACCCCCAACACTACATTTCAGTCATATCTACATGTGGAGAGAGACATGAATCCAACCTCTAATTTTCCTTTTAGCTGTAATAAACACATTTATTACAGGGTTTCCGCATGTTTGTTTATACAAAATCTTAGAGAAACCTGTTTGCTTCTACTAATGAGGTTTAACAATACCCTCATAATTAGTACTACTTGCCTCTCAAATTGAGTAGGTAATACAAGATCATGTAGCTGTTTAGTTTGGGGTCTTATAAAGCATTGTGCCAAGTCCTTTAACTGTGGCATTTGGGTATAAATAATCATTCCTGAAAGAATCATCAAATATACCTTTAGAGATTATTATAGTTATTGGGAAGTTTTTACTTTTTCTCAGGGAATTAGCAACAGTCTTAACACAATTGCCAGTTACGGTAATTGAATCATCAGTCCCTTTGTATGAAGTCAATTTTTATGACTTGTATGCTTGATATTTATCCAGCCATTCCCCCCAGCCTTCAACCATCTGACTTATAATCCAAAGCCATCCAGCTTGAAACTGGCCAAAGAGCTCATGAATTGATAAACTGATATTCTGAGGGGTACATACGGAATTTCAAAATGATGTTAAGGAGTCCCAAATAACAACTGAATATCTGTAACAAGCACAATGATTCAAGAAAGAGTACGTCTAAGCAGATTAGAGACTCGACTGAGACCATCATAAATTTAGAATGGATAATTAGAGGATATAATTTTTGGCCCAGTGGGGTGTGTTTCGAATTCAACACCAGTTATTTTTGGTAGAAGGTTGAGTCTGAATATTTCAAATGAAATGGCACCATGTTAAATTACCTGTTCTAAAATGAGAAACTTTGTTCTTTTTTGTGAGATTCCTTTTTAGAAGTGCAATGTGATAAATTAAAATTTAGACTGTGTACTAAATTGAAAGTATGAAATCCCATTTTTAATTGCTTGAGGAATCAAGGGTTTGCAAAACTATGGCTATTCAGAGGGCTTTTTTGCTTCCATGTGTGTAAATGTGTAAAAATTCTATGAAGACCAACCTTCTTGCCTCAGGACAAGGGTAAAGAGTTTCAGTTAAAATATAATTTCCTTCTGAATGTATGAATTTAAAAGCCTGAACTCACTGTGTTGCTAGTATTCTTGTAGCTCTAATAGCAGCGTCAGGTTCATCAAGAACCTTTTGCAGCATTTAGGCCACCTAGGGAGTCTCTTGCACTATGTTACTGTCACTGGGGAGCTCTATTAAGGTGATTAATCATTGAATAAAAATGTGGCTGGTATTAGGGAATAATACTAATGTTCACTCTGTTAGTGGGGGATGCCTAATCTTAAAAATAACTTGGGAGTTAATTAAGGGCAACCTGAATATTAATGAGTGCTCCCCTGATCTTGTCTTATAGTCGGGTCCTCTCTCAGATTCTCTCTTCAGGAAAGACACTTCCATCCCTCAGCTGTGGACATATTGGCTGCTGTCCGCTCACACTGTGTTTCTCATTGAAAATTGCCCTCTGCCACAGGGAACTGCCTTGACCACTGGACCACCCCCGCTACAGGGTGGCTTGTGGCCAACGACCGGATGATATGGGAATAAAAGGTCCAGCTCCTATGCTTCAATTTGGGACAACTCTGAGGGCTCATTCTAGTCCAAGAGCTCCTTAAAGGATTGGTTAAAACCTCAACTGCAAACAGGTTTTTGGGTCAACTCCTCTGTTCTCAACTGCATTCTTCACTCATTTACAGGTATATCTACTGGGAGCACTCTCCAAGCGAAGTATTTGCAATTAACATCTCATTTATTGCAATCAACCCCTCATCTATCCCTATTTTCAAGGAAGCCAATTTAACACAGTGATTGTCGTCATGAGCCATCCTATTGTGTTGGCAGAACATGTTGCTACATAGATTGACTCTGGTCAAAATACTGGTACCACGGCCCTGCCTAAGTTGGTGTTGAATATTACTATTGTCAAACCATTTCTTTTAGTCCAGAAAGCATGTGAGATGTAGGAAAGTTTACACCTTCAATTAATATAAGAATTTACCAGCAGAAAACAAGACCTCAAGAAGAAGACAGTATACTGTATACGTAAGATTGAATGAGCTATGGGAAAAAGAGAGGGAAGAAAGATCTTATGTGGCCTGCTTGGAAAGAGAAAGTCCATAGTGGGGTTCCCTGAACCAACTGGTGTTATATTTGTGCGTGGCAGAAGGAGGAATGGAAAAGGTTACAGGAAGACAGTGAGTACCTTCAGTTAGGGACGCTGAAAGGAAGGCTGTGAAAGGGAGCTGTTTGATCACTTTTGCTTTAAGATGACTCTAACATGAAGCTATTTTAGACCACAACTGCCCACACAGTTTTCTCTTTGAACTCCTTCTCCCACTCGTTTTGGTACTAAATCTTATTTCGTCTTATGTCATTTGAATATTTAGTAGGAATTTGCCTTTTTCATACTTCTTTTGAATGCCTTATAGTACTAACACGGAACCATGCACATAAGAAGGATTCAATAAGCATCTATTAAATGAATAAGTGACAACATAAACCAAAGATGGAAAGATTACTGAGTCAGAAAAGAAAAATACATTAGTGATCCAAAGGTCCTAAATCTATGGTTTCAGAAACCTTTAAAATGGGGGATTTAACATAATGTTTCTTGATAGGAAACAATGGATAGATATATTTTTATGTCAACTGAATCCAAATGATATTTTTGAGATGGCAGTTTTAATCCCAAATTGCAAATGATCTAAACATCTTGTCATAAGAGATAATAGACTTCATGTAATTTCAGTACATGTCACAGCTCAGTGAGAACAAAGAGACCTACTGGAAGGTTACATGCATTTTGTAAACCCTGAGCCATAAATGACTTCTTTTTGTTCAGGACGTTCCAGACGTCCCCTCCTCCACTTGAACACAAGGTTCTGCCTTGTGACAGAGAACAAAGATGTGGACCGCAGAGCACTTCTGTGTCTAGAAGGCTAAATGGCTGAAAAATGACTCCATTTCCAGACGAAATGACTAGGCTCCTATTTCTCTTGGACAAAGTCCTGATACATTCCTTTCTTTCCCTTAATCCCACTGACCAAAATACTCAGGTTAAACATTTCTAGGAATAGTTTGAAATGAGGATAATAACCACTTCCTTTTTCTCCACTTCACTTTTCCAGGAAAGATAATTTCTTCTTTTAATTGATGCTTATTAAGAACACTCCACAGTTTTTTCTTCCTCTAAAATGAAGTATCTAGCTAAAAGTATTAAAATTATTTTGCATGTATTCATAAAATAAAATCTGTGGACTAAATTTTTTAGGACACAATTACTTAAAACATATAGGTCTAAATGTGAGTGTGTGTAGTAGTGAACCAAATAATGATCTCTTTCTAAATGGTTAAAGCGTTTATGTTTGTAGCTCCTCCCTTGAGTTTGTAGCCATAAACCTTGAGGTGGTCTGCAATGACACTATTCATTTGACATGGGACAAGTTATTTTTTAAAAGCATATTTAAAATCACATTCAATAAGTGGAATCTATGTTGAAAACTTGTGAATCATTTATAATAGCAAGAGCTTAATTACCTAGCAACATCAGTTAACCTGAAATACATTTGTTGCACTCGACAGTTGGGAAAGATGGGAAAGTTACAGAAAAAGCTGGTGATGATAATAACTTACTATCAAAAGCAACTTCTGAAGGAAAAGTTTTCTTCAAAAAAGAGTGTGCCCTTTTGGGCCCATGAACAACTATGTGATTGAATTCCCAAAGTTTTACCCTACTGAGCAAGAGAAACAATTTTAGCCAAGAAAAATCTCAATAATACTTCAATGGAATATATATATATATATATATATATATATATATATGTATGTATTTTTAAACAAAATAACTTTCAGATGAACTCACAATGTAATTCAAGTTAGTAAATGGATTAATGTTTTGTTTGGAATTATAAAATATGAGTCAATTACATTTTGAAGGACATATTTAAAAGGTAATTTTAGTTTCAAAGACTTATATGAAGACTTTTTTCCTCAAGATAATTAGGTACAAAAGCATTTAAGTAAAATAAACAAGTAAACAAGTAGAATAAAACAAAATGAAATAGAAATATCTTTAGCGTTATTGGAGGAGAGTAGAAGCCATGCATTCAAATTATTGAAATATAAGTTGACTACTTTTGTCTAAACTGTAAGGGGATTTTTCCATTTGACCAGCAATATTAAAATGCAGGCTGTACATGAGGATCAATAACTGGGATTTCATTCATGTTGCATGATCCATAACCAGGTTCTGTTTCTCAAACCAATGGAAAGTAAAGTCCACAAAAGGTTTATAGATTTATGTTATTCTTGACAGCTTTATTCACGAGGTAAATAATGCGACAGTAATTAATAAATGTCTAACTGTACCTAAATCCTTTTGCTTCAAGAACAAAACAATGAACTAAGAAACCCAGATCCATAGTTTGAGAAGGAAAGCTGTTTTGTTTTTGACAGAATGTCCAACAATTGTTGAGGGAAAAGAGAATTTCCCTTTAAAGAATAAACAAGAGACCACATTTGCATTCTTGTATATGAGAGTATACCTGTGAAAGTAATTGAGCTAAACAAGAAGGTAAGTATGACAGTCCATGAATTAGAGCAGGTTTGAGTGGTTGTGAGTAACAGAAGTCTTTAGTTATGCGTGCCATTTAATTTTAAAATTTAAATCAAGTAATTAATGTGACTATTCTATTTAAACTTATTATTTGCTAAATATTCTCAATTTTTTCTTATGTGATTGCTCAGAGTTTAAGCATGTTATTTTAACTTAACAAGTAATGAAGTTACTTCCCTTCACTATGAATTATGAAATGCCTTCCACTACTTATTAGTTATTACCTGGGAATAGTTTTCTTCTCTATGTGGCTCTTTATCTTGTCTGTCTTTAATATAATTGTTCTGGCTAGCTGCTGTGATATGCTGCCTAGCGGGGATGGATAGAATAATTTCTTAATTGGGGTCTGAACTGAAAACAGCATTTCCATTAGGCAGAAACAAGAGTGCCACAGCAACTTCTGGGTCAGATTATTGAACACAATTGTGGTTACCCAGAGATATTTATGCTTAGACTATTCCATGGCCAATGTCGCTGACAAGGTTAGTCTATTAAGAACCTTTTGTTTTGAAGCCATATCCCACATTACAATATCTCCAAATCTGAATCATTAATTGCTTCTAATGGTCAGAACTAGGATTTCCCACACTGACCTATTACAAATTTTTGCAGATGATAATAAGATTTAAACTTTATTCATTTATTAAATATAAGCGCAGTTCATGTGTGGTATCCTGTACAAGAAGCTGGGAACCCAAAGATGGAAAGGCATGTCTTGAGTTGTCTCTTTCAAATCCCATTTTGCATGTCACTTTGCTATCCTGACTTCCCAACAGGCTTTATGAAGTGAAGAAATAGGTCTGCGAGGCTTACGAGTATGTTTGGGGATAAACAGGGAAGCCACTCTCTCAAGGTAAGCAAAAGGAAACTTCAAAACAGATACCACTGAACCCATAAACTTACAAATTACTCATGGAATTGGAGAGCTCTTTATTTCAAGATGATGATTGTAAGGTATTGCAAGACTATCAAAGGATTCAATTATATTTTCTGTTCTCTGTTTAATCAGAAAGAAAATCATGTACCCATAAAATCCCAAGTTATTATCTTCTCCCAAACCTGTTCTTTTCCCCGTAATCCTAACTTAGATAATAACACCACCATCATATATTACCCAAGTCACCTCCTCCACTATTGGTCCCTGAGTCATGTTGATTCTACCACCCAAATATCTTTTGAGTCTGTTTGCTGCTTTCTACCCTCAGTGCCATTGCAGAGGTTTGGATCTTCATCACCTCTGTCCTGCACTACTTTCCAGACTGAGGATTTCCTAGCTGATCCCATTTACCTCCAGCGCCTCCCTCTTCAGTCCATTCTCTACACACGTTTGTCTTTTCAGAACACAAATATGATCATTTCTCTGTTTTAGAAGCTGCATTGGCTTCTCATTGATGATTTAGCCATTCATTTTATCTTTCATCTTCATATCCCACCTGTACACCATACACCCAGGTCACATAATACGCTCTTTGTACTTCTCTGCCCTTCCATGTACGATTCTACCAACATGGAATGTCCTTTATGTTGTTTGCCTTGTTTTGTTTTAAGACACTCTTAAAATACCATATCATCTACGTCTTTTATTGCTTTCTCCAGGCAGAGCATGTTGCATTTTTCTTTGTGCTTCCAGGGTACTTTGTACATATTTCTAATTTAACTAATCATTTTATCCTCTAATTATTTGATTATGCTTTGTTTTTCTCTTGTAAATATAAACTACTAGAGAGTAGGGGCTATCTTATTTATCATATATCCAGGCTTAGCACATTGACTGATCAAGAGTTGCCACCCAATAAATATTTGATGGAATGAAGAAACCAGAGTTGATATGTTCCTGCAACTTATTTATGAGATTTGTATAGGATATGGCACCATCGGCAACGTGCTGATTATGAATGATATTGATAGCAATAACATAACCAGAATTTTCTTACTATTTTGTACTCCACAGAGGAAAGCCATGAATATACATCTAATTTGCTTATATTCTGGAAATGAAGTAGCACAATTCCCTAAAATGCTAGATGTGAAAACTGTACATCGCTCAGGAGAACACTGTATTACCTGACATTAGCCACGAAAGCTTTCAAAACAAAAATATAAATTCTCCCCACCCCTGGGTTGTTTCTCCTGATCTCTTTCCTACAAGAGATAACATTTTTCTTCCTCTTCATATAATATTTTTAGAGTACTCTGCTCTTACGAAGCATTCTGCAACCCCTGGTTAACCTATTTAGATTTCAGTGTCCTTATCTGTATAAGGAAGCTCATGGTACCGAGCTGTTCTCCCAGGGATGTTTGATTAAATATGTTTCTTGACATTACACAGACTCAGCATACATAAGCAATTATTTTCAAAATGAAGTGTTCTATATGCACAGAAAATTGTTTCATTTGGCATTGTTTTAAAAGCAAGCACATTTCCATGAGGAATGTTTGCACCATTAGCAAACATTTCAAAATGGATCTAAGGTAAAATTTGTTATGACTGTGAATGTTTTATTTGGGGCTGATAAGCTAGGCAAGTATTTCAAAACATCTCCACCCATAATTTTTAATGGGAAAAGTAAGTTTTGGTGGAATGTCAGACAATTTTATTGTTGCTCAACATACTGGCTATCATAAGGGATTTCTTAATATTGTTTACTCGAAGACAGCCTTATGTTGGGTTGTATCTTCTTACAATGTCTCTTTGCCACTTCAAGTGGGAATAGAGCCCAGAATTGCTGATGTAACTCCCTTTCCTAGCAATTTTCCTGTTATTTTATGTGGGAAGAAAGGCTGCATTGATCTCCCATATCAACAAAGATAGACTAGCTTAGGTGGACAGGATCTCTTTTTTCTACACCTCTAAATTTTCTGTCCATATGACTTTTTCTTTACCTCTACCACTTTATGTGACAGTTTCTTTCCCAGTGATAGGTAGACCCAGACAAGCAGAGAGGAGAAGCCAGTAGAGAAAGGGGGACATGGATAGAAACCAAGAGGAAAATATAAATAAAACATATCCTAGATGCTTTTGACATGCTGAAAAGTGGTAAGATAAATTTAGATTTTCTTAAAAAATTATAGGGTAACATTTTAACTCATACTTTTCTATTATCTGTCCCAAACCTAGATTCAATTAACAGGTGAAGAACGAATGCTTCTTTCAGTAAAGCTGGTGTAAAAAATAATGGCAGTCTAGCCAGGGTTAATAGCATATGCAAAGGTTCTGACTCCAGGAACTGGATATTTTTGATGTGCAAAGGAATCATCTGGAAATGTTTCATAACATAAAGAAAAACCCTTTTTATTTAAGCATAATATACATAAAGAAAAATACATATAAGTATAAACTTCATGAATTTTCACAGACTAACACTCTCATTAACCAACATCATTGGGAGAGTTTTTCGATTTTGCTTTACAGACATAGTTTTCAGGACATTTTTTCCCAGACCCATTGAATCAGAATCTCAAATTTTTAGACCCAGGAATCTATATTTTTAATAAATTCCTTAGGATGTTCTTTTGGAACTAGCTGGGCACGGGTTAAATTTGCGAACCACTGTCTGGATCCCAGGGTGCATGAGTTGGGGGGAGAGAGAAAGAGACAGAGACAGACAGAGAGAGAGAGAGAGAGAGAGAGAGAGAGAGAGAGAGAGAGAGAGAGAGAGAGAGAGAGAGTAGGGTAAGTCATAGAGTCCTAGAGGAAGGTAGAGGAAGGAATTCCCCAGCTTTGAGAAGAGTTCCAACAGTTGTTTGAGCAAGGAACTATGGCAAAAACTCCCATTTGCCTCCCAGTATTGTATTCATTTACCTTTTATTGGTTAGTAATAGAATTTTCAGTAAGGCACATAGTAGTTACCTGGAGTAAAGACTAAATCTTGGCCTGTCTTGCAGCTAGATGTGATCATGTAACCAAATTTTAGTCAATGGGGTATAAGTAGAAGTGTCATATGTGACTTCTGGAAAGTCTTTAAAGAGTTGGGGTGCACTCTTCTTGATCCTTTCCTTCAGCTAGCAGCTGTACTACTGAAGTGTTGGTGAGAGCTCAAGCAGCCAATTTGATCCAAATGGACAAAGGCCATGAGTTAGGGATGGTAGAGCAGAAAGCTGGAAACAAACTTAGGCTCCTTAGAATGTTATGAATTTCATATCAGCTCTGTAGTGCCAATTCAGAACTTTGAATAGAATGAAATACTTTGTGTTTTGGCCATTATTAATCTGGGTTTTCTAATACTACAGCTGAACCTAATCCTAACTGATTAGGATTTTCCTGTTCTGTATATGGATGTCTGAAGGATCCCAGCAAGAGGTGGTGATCTCTCAAGAACAAGGTGTTCTATTATTTGCCTAGAAACTACTGAGAGCAAGTTTGGGTTTTGATAATTGATTCTTAAACAAGACAAGCGTGTTCAATATTGTACAGTAGGCGCTTGTTTTCTAGGACCTATTTATGTGGTTGGTCTCTTTTCATAGGCTTCCCCTGAACCAGTTCTTACCTGGTATCTGGAGCACGTTGGTGGGATTCTCCAGAAAGTGACTAGTTTTGTGCAGGTGAGTGTCAGCCTTTTCATATCATAGTTTTAGGGGAATTCTATGGGTTAGGGCAAGTTTCTAGCAGCAGCTAAGGATACTGGGTCCAATTCCTAAAGAGATGAAGCTGGCACAGGCTAGGTGTGTTGTCAGATCTTAGGCCAAAGTAAGCATGAGTGGGCTTTCACTACAGCTCTAGTGCCAGTGGAAGAACTGAGATATGAACCAATCATGGAGACGTGACTGAGGCAGCGGCAGGGAAGAGCAGCAGGTGTGAGGGCATAAGATTGCCCAGGACCAACTGACTCAGATCTGCAGCAAGTTCAACTCCAAGGCCCTCTTAGCTCATGCCTGGGGTTCCTCATGCATCTATACTCTTTACTTTAGGCAGAAACTGGACAGGGCTGAGGTTACTGGGAAAAGCTGGTACTGTCTGAGGCTGAGATGTACAAGGGAATGGTCATTGTCTGACTTTGTGCAAGTTGCTTAACTCTTCTTAACCTCAATTCCTTCATCTGCAAAACTGGGACTAGCAATACCTAGTTCATAGGTATTCCATCATGGATTTTTTAAAAAAAGTTTTATGTGAAAGGAATTTGCAAATTGTGATGAGTTACACAAATGTAAATTATTATTACTATCTAGGGAGAAGGATGGCAGCAATTTAACTGTGCAGAGCAAATCTCCATAGCATTCAAGATGAGATGAGTATAATTCATTCATTTGAAATGAAACAGGGTAGATTTATAGAGTCAGGATATAATTACAAGATTTGTAATCTGGTCAGGAAACTTCGATCAAAGAGATACTGTATTCTTATTTGAGAAAAACACAAGAGTTTTAAAGAGATGTGACGGTTTTCTTTACTTTCTAATCATTTCATGGGCAGTATGGTTTATCTTAGGGCAGCTACAATTCATAATAGTATAGTTTATGATTCACCAGAATTAAGAATAGCCACGTTGAGAGTTATTGAACATTGTGTGTTATTCAAGACAAACATTAAGGATCAAATACAAGAGTCTAGAGTGCTTGCTTTTTTGCCATAAGAGCAGCATTGGGGTGTATAGGTTTACAATTGTATTTGTTATAAGGAACCACACTTTATAGGCAACAGATATAGCTGACTTATATCCTAAATTGTGTGAGGTTGTGCTGTCAGACTGGCTCTAAAGGGATTGGGAAAGATTTATGAGATTGAGGTAACAGCCAGAGTGATTCTTAAAATTGAATTTTTAAGGTGTCATTTTGGTGAATGACAGGTTATAGTTACTAAAAAATATTCATAATAATGAGTTTGTCTTTAAATTGTAGTAAGGCTATTTAGTGGAAAAAAACCCACTTCATTATTTAATAGAGTTTGCCATATTTTGGACATTCTATGAATCTAATTGGCTTTGAGCATATGGCCTGACTTCTCTAGACATTCAGAATCCCTTCTACTCCTAGCCAAAGACCACAGATTCCTTCATACACGGTTGTAATGTACTCATAGTGCTTAAAACAGAATTTGTTCTTAATTAGTGTCTTTTCTAACTATTCCAATTAATTTGAAGATAAAGAAGTCAGTTGAGGGAAGAGGGGAAAAAAGAGGGAAAAATGTATTCCATGCTCTTGTTAGATGAACTCTTTCCTTCACTGCTCCTTAACCGTCATCCTGCCCAGGGGCCCCTATGCTTGCTCCTCTCTTGAGATAAATCATTTAATCTCAACCTTCTTCTCATATTTCAGACTAGTCAGGTAGTCTCACAAAGGTTGTTAGCATTTGAACTTAGCATTTTCACGTTGAATAAGAAGAATTTTTCCTTCATTTTTATTTGCTGTTAAATACAATATTACAATATCTTTAAAGAAAATTTTAGAGAAAAAAGGGGGAGGGAGGTGGTAGAAGAGGGAAAAAGGGATCAAACATATGGTAATAGAAGGAGAACTGACTCGGTGGTAAACACATAATGCAATGTATAGATGATATATTACAGACTTGTACCCTTGAAACGTATGTAATTTTACTAACCAATGTCATCCCAATAAATTTAACACAAATTTTAAAAAGAGCTATAATTCTCTTTAATATAGTTGTTTCTTTTGTGTTTACATTGATTCATTTGTTTATCTGACAAAGATTTATTAAGAGGCTCCAATAGCTCAAGCTCTATTCTAGACCCTGGGGATATAGCAGGGAACAAACTACCCTGCCTTCATGGCGTTTTTATCTCTATGTGGGGAGAGAGAAAATAAACAAACAAATGTTATGTCCAATGGTGTTAAGTTCTAAGGAAACAAATAAAACAGGGTAAGGGTTGCGAATGTGGGTTGGGTAGAAGAGCGGCTATTGGCTTTCTAGCTTTTTCCAACCACACAAATATTCTTTTTCTGTATTCTGTAAGAGCATGTACCCTTCTCCCCGAAAAATGCCAACTTCTCACCCTCCCCCGAAAAAAACGACTCATAAATATACATTTAGTGATATGGTCTGTACTTTTTTTTTTTCATAGCATTTGCATGGCATTTAATGCAACGAACCCTAAGAAGAGCTTTGATGCTAACTCTTAAATGGAGGAAATAAAAGGAAATAGATATAGAAAGATAAGAAAGCATCAAATAAGAGAGGAAACTGGCAAGAGATAGAGGAGAAAAAGTTCTAGTCATTAAACGTTTGCACTCATATCTCAAACTCCTGAGAATTTTTGGCAAGACTAGATTAGGGTACAGAAATCCTGAGACAAAATTGGAAACAAATCAAGTAAAATTAAAAGCAGTTTGTTATTTCAGAGTTAACAGTCTTAGGCAACTTGCGTATCATCCATTGTTTCTATTTTGCATACAGTTCCTGGGTTTCCTTTTTTACTTTCTTCTAGAAAACAGTGAAAGGTTAAAAATGGGAAGTCCCGCCTGCCCTGCCTGGAGATATCAAGGCCATTACCAATGTGACAGATACAGAAACCCTAATTGAAAAGCCTGAGATCTGATCTGAGCTCCACCAAGAATCTACTCCAAGTTGAAAATCAATGGTCTAATTCTCCCTGTCCCCTTTAAAAACAAGTATGCTTGTATATGGCCAATTTTAAAGAGAATAATGGTTAGAATCATTATGTGTGAAATTGAAGAGCCCCATTTATCATGGGAGCCTGTGTGGACCATCAAAATGAGCTCAACATTTGCAACAGGCAGCTTTGGATTTGAATTCTGGTTTTACCAGATACTCATTGACCTTAGACAATTTAGTTAAATTCACTGGGCCTGTTTCCTAGTAGCAACTTTTTTGGTGTTGAAAATGATATACATTTAAGGGTCAAGTCTTGGGTTGAACCATATGAAATTGCTGACATTTGACAGTCTTCGACTATCATATGGCAATTTCATGTGGTCCAGCTTGGCATATAGTGGGTACTCAATTAAGAGTTAGTCATTATTATTGCCATGTTTATTCAGTATTTTAAAGATTTACTGTGATTCCCCGAAAATAAGACCTAGCCAGACAATCAGCTCTAATGCGTCTTTTGGAGCAAAAATTAATATAAGACCCAGACTTATTTTACTATAAGACCCGGTCTTATATAATAATATAATATAATATAATATAAATATAATATAAGTGTAATATAACATAAGGCCGGGTCTTATATTAATTTTTGCTCCAAAAGACGCATTAGAGCTGATTGTCCGGCTAGGTCTTATTTTCGGGGAAACACGGTATTTACTTGAAAATATTAGAATATTTATATATTGATGAAGGCCGTTGGCTGTCCAAAGGACAATCATAAAGTACTTTCATTTTTCTTTTTTAATAATAGCTTTATTGAGATATAAATAATATTTCATAAAATTAATCATTTTGAAGTGTACAGTTCAGTAGTTCCTAGTATATTCATAGAATTATGTCACTATCACCGCTATCTAATTTCAGAAATTTCCATCCCATCACCCCAAAAGAAACCCCATACCTATGAGCAGTCATTCTCTGTTGCACCCTCCCCCTAGTCCCTGGCAACTACTTATCTACTTTTACGGTTTATGGTTTTGCCTGTTCTGGACATTTCATATAAATGGAATCAGACAATATGTGGCCTTTTGTGACTGATTTTTTTTCACTTAGCATAATGTTTTCAAGATTTTTACTTGTTATAGCATGTATCAGTATAATAGCAACATTATCAGTAATGAAATACTGAATAATATTCCATTGCACAGGTAGACCACATTTGGTTTATCCATTCATCAGTTGATGAACATTTGGATTGTTTCCATTTTTTTTGGCTATCATGAATAATGCTGCTATGAACATTTGTGTACAAGTTTTTGTGTAGACATATGTTTTCAATTTTCTTAGGAAGGGGATTGCTGGGTCATATGATAACTATATGTTTAGCACTCTAAGCAACTGCCAAGCTGTTTTCTTTATTCTAAATAGCTAAGAAGTGTGTTATTCTAGCAGAGAAAATACAAGATGAGCTTAGGGCATCTGTAGTGCAAGAAAGCAAGGAACTGCTAAAAATATAAATATTGGGGGCATATCAAAGGGACACAGGAGCCAACCTAAAATAGCTACCAAGTACCAACGACCAAACCTAGAACAACTTGAACAACAAAGAGAATAGCATGGTATTGGATTATAACCCAAATATAAAATAAATGTGCATTAGTCTACACTGACATAAATAAATAATTGAATAAACAAATAAATGGGAGAGAAGAGACAAATCTTCCTTAAAGAAGACTTCCAAATAACACAAGTAGATACACCCCCTCCAGTAGGTGGAGCTTAATCACTTGAATATGGACTGGGTTTAGTGACTCCCCACCAAAGAATACAGTACAGAAAGGAGAAAAAGAGTAACTTTATAGAGAAACCTGGCGACACTACCTTAACTAAATGATCAAGGTGAACATCACCAATAAGAAGTCACGTTGAGATGGTGTGCCCTGTGATACAATGTGACCAGAAGGGCACTTCCCCTGTGTGGTATTCTTCCCTAAGATCCACGCCCTAATTTAATTGTGAGAAAACATCATATAAGTAAGTGCACCTTGAGGGACATTCTACAAAATGTCTGATTAATACTCTTCAAAACTATCAAGGTTATGAAGGATAAGGAAAGACTGAGAAGCTGTCACAGAGCAGAGGAGACCAAAGAAACATGACGACAGATGCAACATGGTATCCTGCTTGGGATTCTGGAACAGAAAAAGGACATTAGTGGGAAAACTGGTAAAATCCAAATAAAGTCTGGAGTGTAGTTAATGGTAATGTATCAGTGTTGGTTTCTTAGTTTTGACAAATGTACTGCTGTAATGTAAAATGGTAACTTTAGGGCCAACTGAGTGAGGGGTATAAAGGAACTCTGTACTATCTTTGTAACTTTTCTGTAAATGTTAAATCGTTCCAAAATAAAAAGTTTCCTTAACAAATAAATCAATTACATGTAAACATAAATAATACATTTTAATTGAAATAAAGCTATATTTGCCGAAACAAAAAATATTTAATTTTGAAAATTTAGTGGGTATAGGAATGGTTATCCAGGATTTCAGATAAAAGAATTTGTTACTGAGAACGAATGTTGAGATTTATCTAAAGTGGTGGTTTAAATGGATTAAATTTACCAAGGACTTGCTTATCTCTCTATCAAACTATCTAAAGTTACAAGATTGGTTGGCTAAAGCAACAGCAGCCATTGCAGCAACAAAGATTTTTAGCATTTGATCCCTAGCACCGGGCATTTAGGGCAGAGTTCTGTTGTCTTCTTCTGTGGATTAACTTATCTCTTTTCTTAAGCAGTATCAGCATTTACCAAATTAGTGAGTTAGTGTTACACTCAAGAAGATATTCATTTACCTTGGCCTCCTTTACCTGGGGTTGCTAAAATGCACTTTACACGTGCATGCTTGTTGATCTCATTGCCAGTTCAGGACTCAGCTCTCATGTCAACAATAATGACTTCCAAATCTGTATCCTCACACAGCTCTCTTGAGTTTCAGTCTTGTGTATTTGATTCCTTTCTGGACATAAACTGGCTGTCCCATTGGGACACAACTGAAAAGATCCCAGCCAAACATATTCTCTTGCCACCTTTCATTCCTGTTAAAATGATTCCTTCACGTATATTCCTTGCTTCAAGTAATGATTATCAATCACTCATGGCCAAAAAGAAACCTAGGAGTCTTCTGAGTGATTCCAAGTGGAATTATGGTTATAGACGTTAGTTGCTTAACCTCATCCTTGCTTTGTAGATCACAGACTGAACCCACTGGCTGCTCACTGATTTTTTTACCTTGATCTTGCACATCTGCAGGTTTTGCTTTTTGCATGATCCCAGTCTTCCATTGAGCTAGGTGCAATAACTAGAATTGAAATTATCAATGTAGGAGTGATTATTTAAAACAGGTTCAACAATTTTTTTCTGTAAGGGGTCAACTAGTAAATAGTTTAGGCTTTACAGATGGTCTAACTACACAACTCTGCTGTTGTAGCACAAAAATAGCCCTAGACAATAGGCAAATAAATGAATGTGGGTGTGTTTCAATAAAGATTTTAAAAACAGACAGTGGGTGAGACTTGGCCTGTCAGCTATAGTTTGTTGATGCCTTATCTAAATCATAGCATTGGATGAGATTGCCTCTGACAGCAGACTGAGAAGGCCAGGGGGCTCTGGAGAGAGTCCAAAGGAACATCATTGTTAAAATAGTTAGCTTGGGAAAAGAATTCAGTGAAAGAGAATGAGGAAGAATAGTCAGAGAGGTAGGGAGAAAATTAAGACATAGATGTGTCTTACAAGTCAAAGTAGCAGTGCATTTCCATCATTCTCAAAGGCTGTCGAGAGATGAAGTAGGATGTTTTAAAATTGGGTGAGCTTGGGCAGAAGCCATCTTGAGACCATGGCACTTTGTGACAAAGGTGGACAGAAAGCTAAAACTAAGGTAATATAGGCTGAAGTTCAATTCTGGGGCCCAAGCCATTCAAGGAAGTTTAGATGTAGAAAGAAGAAAAAGTGAACTTCTCAGGATATCTAAGACCCAGGATATCTAAGACTCAGGATGCACAAAATATCAGTTCTAGATAGAAAATTTTCTGTGTCCTAGGGTGAAAGAATTGTGAAATATAGGGCCTTATTTCTAATCCAAAAAATGTGGATACATGTCTGAAAAACATGAACATTGACTTCTCAGTAAGTTGTCACTGTAAGATATCACGGTTAACTTTCTGGTGGGGAAACTGGAAATAGTTTCTGGAAATCTTGACATCAAGGATAAAACCAACTAATCAACCAAACTCTAAATGCACCTCAATTTCTTCCCCAACCCTGCTTTTGTGGGGGTGAGGAGAGCAATCAGACAATTTGAGAAGAATTTAATTCTGTACAATATATCTGAAAAACCCTTTTCTGTCATCATCATCTAAGAACATGATTATATTTGTCATATCATAATTAGAGAGATAGATTATAACAACACATATTCACTGAGTTTACTTTTAAATGTTTTTACTTTTTTGACTATGGAAACACACCATTCATCCTCAATGTACAAAGACTAAAGTAATCTCACATGATTAATGGTTTTGAATATAAATCTTTCTTTACATAGATTTTAGAAATAATTTTTAAAAGGAAGAGCTGACAGCATTCACTGGAACTCTTATACATTTTATGCATCATTCATAGACCACAGTTTTCAATTTAAAAAAATCCTTACGATGGAATTCTTGTTTTTCTTCCTTCTTATTTTTCCATGCCCTTATACTTCTGGTACATAGATCTGAAAGATTAACCACCTCAAAAACATCCTGAGGCTCAAATCACAGTAAATGTCCAAAGGAAAAAAACAATCAAAACAAAAGCCTATGACCTTCTACCTTTTTGTTCTAGGACTTCTGCTAAAGAGTTCTTGGAAAACATGAGAAGTGGCTTAGTGTTACAGTCCAAGGTTTACTTGAGAGTTAAAACAGACACCGAGAGAGGCCTTATTTTGCCTTTTGATCAGTGGGAGTAAAGTCTGGTACTGACGATTTCACCTCATTAGTGGGGCTCTCTGATCACACCTCTCTCTTTAATTCTTTCCTGAGTGAATTTGTAATTTGCCTTTGGTTTCTGCTTTTAAAACAACAGATTGTGAAGGATCAAAGAGAAACTGGATAATGACAAGGAGGAAGTAGCAAGTTAGTGACATCTTTGCAGAAGGAATAGTCAGTATACACAGAGTGATTACTCAAAAGTAGGCTGCTGAGAAGTGACTATAGAATAAATTCCAGTACAATAAACTCCAAAAGACTGCCCAAGTATCTCATTTACTCTTTAATTCTCATTTAGCCATTAACATTTTATTGAGCATCTACTATATGTAAGAACTGGCAACCAGAGAAGTGTAGAATAGTGGATAAGAGGTTGAGATCTTAAAGTCAAACAGAACTGTATTTGAATTCTCGGTTTTACCATTTACTAACTGTAGTGGGTTAAATTGTGGGCCCAAAAGATATGTCACTGGAAACTTCAGAATGTGACCTTATTTGGAATAAGTCTTTGTAGATGTAGTTAAGGCTCCTGAGATGAGACCATCCTGGGCACTAAATCTACTGATGAGTGTTCTTGTAAGAGATAGAAAATGAGACGATACAGAGATATACAAGAAGGCCATGTAAAAATCGAGGCAGAGATGCAGCTCGAAGACAAAGAACACCTAGGGTTGCAGGCAGCCACAAGAAGCTAGGAGAGAGGCAGGAACTGATTCTCCCCTAGAGCCTCCAGAGGGAACCAAGTCGGCCAGCATCTTGATTTTTGGACTTCTAACATCCAGAACTATAAAAGAATAAATGTCTGTTGTTTTAAGCCACCAAGTTTCTGAAAATTTGTAACAACAGCCCTAGGAAACTAATATGCATACACTTGCTGTATGCCTTTGGGTTGACTAATCCTCATGAAGATGAATTGCTCCTCCCAACTGTGCTGGCTGTAGAAACCATATGGACTCCAGAAGCTCTGCTCCTATGACAAGAGCATAGTACACATTCCTTGAGGGGCTGCTGAGTTCATTAAAGCAGTAAGGACTTGTAAATATTGTTCACAGACTCTAATGCACTTTTATCAGACTATGTCATTTATGGTTCCCTCTCCAAGTTTATGGGAACCCCAGCAGTCCTCCAGGGCAAAGATGTGCAAGAAAAAACAATGAACCCTCAACATATTTAGTTTTAAAATTGTGCTTAGGGAACTACTTCTTCCTTTGCCTAGGTCTTTTTTAAAATCATCTTCAATAACATCTTAAATATTTCTCCGTGAAGTTCTTATAAATTTGTGTTCGATTTATTCTATTTTTTGTATCTATTTTTAAATTACGTTTGCTAAGAAGTTTTTTTGTGAAAGGATGGATTTTATCCAATGCTTTTACTGCATCCATTAAAGTGATCATGTGTGTTCTTCTTTAATCAGTTAATGTAGTGAAATACATTTATAGATTTACTACTGTTAAACGACCTCTGAGTTCCTGGGATACAACTATTTTTGTCATTCATTCATTCATTCAAAAAATAATATTGGATGCTCATTTATGTTTCAGGAAAAACAAATAACCGGAAATCACTACCTTCATAGAGCTTACTACTGTTTTACACACAGCTGGATTGAGTTTGCTAAATTTTATTTATAATTTCTGCATCTGTGCTCTTGGATAAAATTGGCCTGTAACTACACTTTCTTGTATTTCTCTTGTCTGTGCAGTTGAAAATCATTGCAGGCAATGGGTCATACAGCATCATTGGGTGAGATGGTGCACATCTTGAGTTACAGCTTCTCTTGCTCTGGTCTGTGCTCAGAACTGATGGTCTTACAGGTATTTTCTTAATGAATTGAAGTAGCATACTCAAAAGTGATATAAATTGCCTACAACCCCCTACCACCACAAAAAAAAATGTACACCGAGCATCATGACACTTTTTTAGTGTTAGGTGGTGGAAGACGCAGTAACTTGTTTTTCTCCTCAGAGAGGAGGGGTATCTCAGCATGTTCTAGATCATTGGAACCCAGAAACTTTACTGAGGTGATGGGTCCCCGAATTATCATGAGGTTTATCTTTTACTTTCTGGTTTGCATTCTCTTGTTTTCTCCAAGTCTTTGTATATATATATTTAGCGACTCGTGTACTTCTTTTGATTTATAAGCCGTTTTCTTTCCGATCAGACTACATACTTTCCCCCTTTGAACATTTGGTCTACATTATGAACGTGGTGGCAACAGGGGGTATTCAGGTTCCTTAGGAGAATGAGTACCACCTTGTAAGGCAATTGCTTTAGATGAGGTTATTACAAGGTACTCAAGCAAGGAACGTATAATTTCCTTAGATGTGCAGGGCCGGCTCCTTACACTGGCAGGAGAATCTTAGAGTGATTTGGTGATGGTGGTAGTGGGGTTGAGATCCTCCTTGTCTTCTGAACCCAAGCAGATGTTCCCATTTCAAGTTTCCAGTCTCACTCTTATCCAATCAGTGTTTTAACTTTTACGTTTCAGACTTAGGAAGGCTATGGATTCAATTTATATTTTAATTCTGCTACCTGTATTCAAGTTTGTGTTTGGTTTTCAACACTATTTTCTCGGTGGCTACAAGAAATAAGAGCTTATTTTAGGGATATAATAAAACTTCTCTGGTAATCTGTGACTTAAGCTGAGTGTGTAAAGACCTGATCTTGTAATTGTCTTTCTGTAAGTGCTCCAGTGCACTCAGAAGAATCCATTCAATGTCACAATCCTTGTAGTCAACATTATTTCATTAAGAATTAAATGAAGCAATCGCTTGTTTCCCCAAGACACTTAATTCATTAAGAATTTTATCATAATCAACCACAGGTATAATTTGAATAATTGTAATACCAACGCATGGATTGCTAGTATCCCATATTCCATTGTCAAGGAGCTCAGCACTGCATTCAAGTCCAAGCACACAACCAAATCAATCCCCAAATCACATTTATAAATATTTTTCCCCCTAGAATGACTCCTGGTATTAATTTATCTATAGTTGGTGTCCACTCAGGAGACAGAAATCATACCAGTTACTTTAAGAGGTAATTTGATATAAAATTATTACATATGTATTACATTGCTAATTAGGTAACTGAAGAGGTAAAAAGAGAACACTAATATATCATGAAGATAGCAACTATGGGAACAGCTACTATCCCTATGGCTGGGGGTCAAAGGAAAGAAGTTGGAATTATTAGAACTTAGATGTTTGGAGGGGAGTCCCTGTAGAGCTGGAACTCACACCTCTGGAAAGGGGCACAGCTTAACAGTCTCTGACATCTCTGAACTTGAAGGAGAAGCCCTGTGAGACTGGGGTCCAGACCTCTGAGGTGGGGACACTGGCCGATTGGTGCTGGTGTCTCTGAGGGAATATAACATGGCTTGTCCTGCAAGTGTTGGTAAATTGCAAAAGGATCCAACTGCTACTACAGAAAGGGACTGTACTTGCCAAGGTGTAGAGGTGATACAGGAACCAGAGGCAGACAAAAAATAAAGAGGAAGCAAACAGGAAGTGCAAGTCCCTTCTCCAGTCTCCAGCCTTCTTGTCTTGCTGTCTCCCTCTAGTGCTGCCTTATGGCAAAGTCTGACAGGGAACCAGCTGGCAAAGCAGAAATGGGGTTTTCTGGGTCCCGGCCTGGGCAGAGAATGGAAGGGTGGGTCTGGAGTTATAGGACAATCCCACAGTCCTCTGTTTGACTCCCCGATTTTCTTATTATTCTGAGTCTTTGAGAAAGCAAGGCAATGACAGAATTAAAGAAACATTTATTTACAAACCATTAGAAATAATTATTACTTTGGTAAGGGTAGCAATTTACTTAGACATTCCATAATAAAAAACAAAAGCCTTTAAAGAATTATTGCTTATAAGAACTGGAATTCCTATCCCAATGATGGAAATACTGAAAGCTGAAAAAAGGTGGGATTGAATGATTTAATTAGAAGGGAAAATAAGAAAGAAAAATGGAACATGGCATTTTAGTTTAAACATAGAATTTAGTTCTTTTCTTATTCTATAGTTTGCAGGCATTTGGCATTCTACTGATTCCTTATAAAACCTTGACCCTTATCATGATAAAACTATTTTAAAAGACATAATTCAAATTAAATTGATACACCACTAGTTAAAAGAGGCTCTTTCTTTTTAACTTGATACATTTGTTTCAATTCAGTGATTCATAATAGATTCATGGCTGATGAAGTTGGCCTTAAAAATAAGGAACAGAATATGGAAACATTTTAGTCAGGGATAAGTTTCCTACAGAGTCTTATTGCAAGGATACTCTGTAATTAAGCTGCTTTGACTGTTGGCTTAAATTTTAATAAGCTGATGCCTATGTTCCCATGATTGTCCTCATTCAACACAAATCAGAACTAAGAAAAACATTTTTTCCCCCTGAAACTGCCATGCATTTCAGAGGCAGACATACTTAAAATCCATTCAAACAATAAAATGCAGTACCAAATACTACATTTAGTCTTCAGTGTGTTTAGTACTTCCAAAGCAGCCTAACAGCCTTTTTCTTTAGCATTGTCATAAATCACAACACAGATGGTGTTTCTTGATACCTTTCAGTCAGATTTCAGGCCTGTTCCATAGGAGCATCCTCCATCAATATGGCTTTGCGGTAAATGACTTCATTTTGCTGTTGACAAGGCTGATATAAACAAGTTGTGTAATTTACTCTACCACCAAGTAAATCACATGTGAACATTTAAGTTTAACTGCGCTGGCTTTATAGTCTGGTAAGTGTTTTTGTCTGCATGGAGAATATTTGACATTTAAGCTCAACCCAGGAAAACAAAAATGAAAGCCTGGGTTTATTCTCCTATATTTGAGGAGAAGTCTTGTGTGAGCAAAAGGTGGTTTAACTATGCCAAATAAGGAAGTTAAAGAGGCATCCTTTCCAAAGGTTTTTCTAGGCAAGCTGATTTTAAAGAAACCCTGAGCCTTCTCCTGAACAACATACATGATATTACAGGGTGATTTTGAGGTAAGCTAGAATCTATGACCAAAACCTAAGAATGTTTGTTTCCATATTGGTGAAATATATATAAATTCTGAACTCCTACTAGAAGGAGTTCAGAAGAGACACAGGACAGGTATGCCCAGAGTCTCCTCCATTATTGAGGAGGAGATGCTTTTATGTCTCTTATTTCTTTAGAGTTCGAAGTGATGGTTGGGTTGATAAGCAGGTTGAAAAGATGCTCATGAAAAGATGCTCAACATCATTAGTCATCAGAAAATGCAAACCAAAATCATAGCAAGAAATACTTCACACCAACTCGGTTGGCCATAATGAAAAGGAAGGAACATAACAAGTGTTGGTGAGGATGTGGAGAAATTGGAACCCTCATATATTGCTAGTGGGAAAGCAAAGTGGTACAACTGCTTTGGAAAACACTTTAGCAGTCCTCAAAAAGTTAACATAGTTTTTCGTCTGGGCTGTCGACATGCCATCCAGACTGAGGAAGACCCGGAAACTTAGGGGCCATGTGAGCCACAGCCATGGCCACATCGGCAAGCACCGGAAGCACCCAGGAGGCCGCGGTAATGCTGGTGGCTTGCATCACCACAGGATCAACTTTGACAAATATCACCCAAGTTACTTTGGGAAAGTTGGTATGAGGCATTACCACTTAAAGAGGAACCAGAGCTTCTGCCAACTGTCAACCTTGATAAACTGTGGACCTTGGTCAGTGAGCAGACACGGGTAAATGCTGCCAAAAACAAGACTGGAGCTGCTCCTATCATTGATGTGGTGCGATCGGGCTACTACAAAGTTCTGGGGAAGGGAAAGCTCCCAAAGCAGCCTGTCATCGTGAAGGCCAAATTCTTCAGCAGAAGAGCTGAAGAGAAGATTAAGGGTGTTGGAGGGGCCTGTGTCCTGGTAGCTTGAAACCACACAGGAAGTTCATTAAAACTCCAATGTTTTTCTCTTAAAAAAAAAAAAAAAGTTAACATAGAGTCCCTATATGACCGTAGGTATATACCCAAGAGAACTGAAAACAAATGTCCACACAAAAACTTGTACGTGAATGTTCATAGCAGCAGTATTCATAATAGCCCAGTAGAGACAATGTCCATTAACTGATGAATGGATAAACAAAATGTAGATCCACACAATGGAACATTATTCAGCAATAAAGAGGAATGAAGCACTGATACATGCCACAATGTGGGTGGACTTTGAAAACATTATGCTAAATGAAAAAAGTCAGATATTTTGTCTGTTTTCATTTATATGAAATGTCTAGATCAATAAAGCCATAGAGACAGAAAATAGATTAGTGGTTGCCAGGGATTTGGGGGTGGGAGGGTGAAAGGCGAGTGACTGCTAATGGGTATGAGGTTTCTTTTTGGGGTAATGAAAATGTTCAGGAGATAGTGGTAATATATTCACGGAGGCACAACTCTGTGACTATACTACAAATTAAAGCTCATACTTTAAAAGTATGAGCTTTATGCTAGTAAATTATGTCTTAATAAAGTTATTATTTAAAAGAAAATTTTAAGGAGGCATTCATGCTCAGGTGTGGAGCCTGCACTTGCACGAACCTAGTGCTTCATTAAAATTTGAAGGGTACCTTGCTTGCCTCACCCTGGTCCAGGCCTTGCTAATGCACTGTGGAACTCTGCCACTGGTCTTCATTTAGGTCTTATACTTCATTTACTTGCACTGCTCCATTTTGGAACCCCAGTTCCCCACATTTCTATCCACTGATTGGCCTTACCCCAAAATCAATGTCCTCCTCTTGCCAATTTTGATTGAAGCAGAAAGGTGGGTTCTGGGTCTGTCTTGTTCTGAGGCAGCCACAGAGGGTCTGGTATGCAATAGGTGCTCCAATACCTGTTGAGTAGATATTATTTCCTTAGAAAATATCAGCCAATAACTTCCCATTACTTTCAGGTTAAAATCCAAACTTCTTCGTAGGGTGTCATGTGACCGTGCTCTTACTAATCTGTTCAATTGCCTCCTACCTTGCTCTTCAGAGCTCCCTGCATATTGTTTCTGTCGTACTGAACGCTTTGTAGGTCATGGAATGTTTCATGGAATGTCTCCTCTCCGGCGTTGAATTTGTTCCTCCTTTTCCTGGAACTTTATCTCCAAATAATAGCTTGGACACTACTCTATCCTTATTCCTTCCCCATCTCCTTCATAGATGTCATATCTGCATCACAGTTTGAAGGGTCTTTCTGCAGTCTCTGACTTCTCTGTCCTCCACAGGCATTTTCCCCAACAAATCTCTTGCATTTCTAATCCTGTTTTCGTGTCTGCTCCTCAGTGGACATGAACTAACATACAAGTTTGACAGTCACATCATTATTTTTATTCTTTTAGTGTTTCTTACTCCAGAAATTACACGATGAATCCTAACTTATCTAAATCTAAACTTGAATATCTTTACTTTCTTTCCAAACAACACAAAGACTTTAGATTCTTAAACTGCATTTGTTCACTCTCTTCACCAGTATGATACAGGTGTCAAATATTTTAATTCTTGCTTTGTATTAAGTATTATACATTAATATTACTGTTGTTTTATATGATGTTCATTTATATTTACTCAATATGTACCATTTTCAGTGCTTTCCATTTCTTCCACAGGCAATCACTTTTTCCCCCTGAAAGTACATCCTATAGAATTTCCTTTTGTGAGGGCCTGATAGTGGCAAACTGTCTCTGTTTCTGTTTGTATGAAGATGTCTTCATTTTTACCTCATTCCTGATAGATAATTTCACTGGGTATAGAATTCTAGGATGGTAGTTATTTTCAATGACTTAAGGATGGTGGGAATTGGAGAGACAGAGAAGTGCATGAGCAGATAGATATTCTTCACTCTCAGTTGTCACCTTCTTGGACCCCTAGCTTACTCAATTGACAAAGATGCCCTCCAGATGAATTAAAGATGTAAAACATAAATCTATTAACTTAATACAAGAATGTGTAGGAGAATGTGCTTGTGACTCAAATACACTTAAGCCATAAGGCAAAAGTATAAAAGATTTGACAATATAAAAATTAAAGATTTCTATTTAACATATGGCATTTTAATAGATTTAAAAGACAGATGCCAAAACAAGAGAAGGCAATTGCAATGTCAAAAATCATCAATTTATTATTACTTGCTAAGACTATTGAAATATAGACAAAGGACATTCAGAGAATTTCTGGTCAAAATGGCAGAGTAGATAAATGCTGTGCTTGCCTCCTCTTACCACATAAAAATTACAACTAAACTACAGAACAATCGTCATTGAGAATCACCAGATATCTAGCTGAACACAAATCCTACAACTAAGGACACACAGAAGTAGCCATCTAGAGACTGGTAGGAGGGGTGGAGATGAGGAACAAGCTGGTCTCATTCCTGTGTGTGGCAATTAAAAATCAGGAGGGTTATCTCGCTGCAGGGGTCCCCCTGAGGAGTGAGAGAGGGGGACCCCCACAATAGGCTCCCTAACCCAGGGTTACAGTGCCAGGATGTTGTTTTTCACAACTTCTGGCTGTGAAAAAGAGTGGAGATTGTGGCTGATTGGGACAGAGGGCTGCTGGGGTCCCAGGCATTTCTCTTAAAGGGCCCATGCATAGACCTACTCATTGATGGACTCACTTGCTCTGAGCTGTAGCACTGGGGCAGCAGGTTGAAAGGCACTAAAGACATATGGGGAGGAACTGAATTGTCTGGCCTCTGGGTGTAGGCTAGAGAGACAGCTTTCTCCCAAAGAGCAGTGCTGGCAGAAGCCACTTTTCCTTGGTTGAGCCCTCCCCGCTCCCAGCATGCAGATGTAGGGACTGCCATATTTGAGTCTCCATCAACCTAGTTGATATCATTTGACCTGCCCTGGTGATATTCTGAAACCATGCTCCACCCAACTTGTGGGCCCAACCAAGCCATGTCCAGGGTTTTTTCCATACAAACAGCCTGTCTACAGACTTTCTTAAAACATTCTCAAAGGTTCACAAACCCCAAATAAGCAGCACCTGGCCTTGGCAAGCACCATACCTCTTACTAAGCAGCTCCAAGCCCAGCACTACCAGCAGCCAGCCTTGGTTTGCAGCTCAGAGTCTCCCAGGTACCTCAAGCCCAGCACATGTGGTGGCCACCTGCAGATATCTTTGTGGCACATTCCAGGTCGCCTCTGGCAGGGCACAAGCTGCAGCTGTACTTGGCCTGTGGTGGGGTCCCTCCCAGGAGGCTGTGGGGCCAGCACACCTGGAGGCCAGCTTCAGACGAATTTGGAGTACCACCTGGCTTCCTCTGTGGATGACACACCCGAAGAGCAGACTCAGCAGGCACCAGAGCCTTTCTTTAAAAAAATCCTGTAGGTTCAGCCCCAGCACAATAGCTCCTCCACTGGAGTCACAGCCTGTCTTCTCAACCAATCAGCCCAAGGGTCAATCTCTCTGAATGACATACAAGTAGCAACCGAGGCTCAACGACAACAAGAAGTCCCACACAAGGGACACACCTAGAGCACCTGACTCAGGTGACCAGGGAGACTATGCCACTGGGCCCCACAGGACACTTACTACATAAGGCCACCCTAATAAGACCAGGAGACATAGCCGTTCTACATAATATGTAGAAACAAACACAGAGGCAGCCATAATGGGGAGACAAAGAAACATATTCCAAATGAAAGAACAAAACAAAGCTCCAGAAAAAAACAAAAAACTAAACAAAATAGACACAAACAATCTACCAGATGCAGAGTTTAAAAGACTGGTTATAAGGGTGTTCAGTGATCTCAGTGAGAACTTCAACAAAGAGATAGAAAACATAAAAAAAAGAACCAGTCAAAAATGAAGAATACAATTAGTGAAATGAAGAGTACATTAGAGGGAATCAATAGTAGATTAGATGAAGTAGAGGATCAAATCAGCAATTTAGAAGATAAGGTAGCAGAAAACATCCATTTAGAACAGCAAATTGAAAAAAGAATCCCCCAAAATGAGGATAGTTTAAGGGAACTCTGGAACAACATCAAACATATCAACATTCATATCATAGGGGTACCAGAAAAAGAAGAGAGAGAACAAGGAATTGAAAATCTCTTTGAAGAAATAATTATTAAAATCTTCCCTAATCTTGTGAAAGAAATAGATAAACAAGCCTGGGAAGCACATAGAGTCCCAAACAAGATAAAACCAAAGAGGCCCACACCAAGATACATCATAATTAAAATGCCAAAGGTTAAAGACAAAGAAAGAATCTTAAAAACAGCAACAGAAAATCAGTTAGTTACTTACAAGGGAGCTCCCATAAGATTATCAACTGATTTCTCAACAGAAACTTTGCAGTCAGAAGGGATTGGCATGAAATATTCGAAGTGATAAAAAGCAATGATCTACAACCAAGATTAACCAGCAAAGCTATCATTTAGAATTGAAGGATAGATAAAGATCTTCCCAGATAAGAAAAAAGTAAAGGAGTTCATCACCACCAAACCAGTATTACAAGAAATGTGCAAGGGACTTCTCAAAGAAGAAGGAGGAAGAGGAAGAGGAGGAGGAGAGTAGTCAAGAACATGAATAATAAAATGGCCATAACTACATATCTATCAATAATTACTTCAAATGTAAATGGATTAAATGCTCCAATCAAAAGATACAGGGTGGCTGAATTGGTAAGAAAACAAGTCCCTTACATATGCTGCCTGCAAGAGACTCACTACAAATCAAAAGACATACACTGACTAAAAGTAAAGGGATGAAAAAATATATTTTATGAAAATGGAAATGAAAAAAAATGCTGGAGTAGCAATATTTATATCAGATAAAATAGAATTTAAATGCTATAAGAGGAGACAAAGAAGGACCCAGTAATCCCATTTCTGGGTATTTATCTGAAGAAACCCAAAACACTACTGCAAAGGGACATGTGCATCCAAATGTTCATTGCAGCATTATTTACAATACTCAGATATGGAGGCAACCTGGGTGTCCCTTAATGGATGAATGGATAAACAAGAGGTGGTACATATATACAATGGGATATTACCGAGCTATAAAAAAGAATGATATCTTGCCTACTACAACTCTGTTGGCATAGAGGGTATCATGCTGAATGTTGAAAATAAGAGAAAGACAAATGCCTTATGTTTTCACTTATACGTGGAATCTAAAGAACAAAATAAATGAACAAACAAAACAGAAACAAAGTCATAGATACAGAGAACATTTTGAGGGTTGCCAGATTGAAGGGGAGTTGGGGAGATGGGTAACTAAGGGGAAGGGATGAAGAAGTACAAATTGGTAGTTACAAAATAGTAGTGGGGATGTAGGGTATAACATAAGGTATATAGTTGATAATATTATAATAACTATGTATGGTGTCAGGTGGGTATTAGATTTATGGGAGAATCACCTCATAAGCTATATAAATGTCTAATCACTATGTTGCACACCTGAAATTATGTCATCTGTAATTAAAAAAAAATATTTTTAAAAGTCTTCATTTATTAGTGCTATTGCATGGTGCCACAGAGACATGTCCTGGTGGAAATAGAAGCAAAATACACATATTCTGATTCAGTTCATACATTTCCCTGGGTATCCATACCTTGTCATTGGCATCCAATCAGCTCAACAACCATTTAGCAGCACTCAATATATATCAGCCCATGTAGGACTCTTGGAAGACTAATAACCATAGCTAACCACAGCTTAGTCAGTGCTAGGGATTGTGGTCAGAGATTCACAGGTAATTCTTCTACTTGCTACACTATGATTATTAACCTTATTCTACACAATAGAAAACTGAAAATTTAAAGTTTAAATAACTTCTCCCCAAATAACAAAGCTATTAAGTGGTTGATAGAAGTCTCCCAACCTGAAGTCTTATGCATATGCTCTTCTGCTCCATAAGTAATGATTTAGATAATTTTTGTGAGGAAACTATTAACTTTAACACATTTAATTCAATAAATATTCATCAATTTCTTAAAAAAAAGGACAAAGAATATGAACTGAACAAAAGTGGAAATACAAATGGATGACAAGTGCATGAAGAGAGGTTCAATCTTATTCATAGTCACAAAAATGCAAATTAAAACAATAATGAAATACCACTTTTCATTTAATGTTTTGGTAAAAATTAAAAACATGGATAATAGCAAGTGTTGCCAAAGATGTGGAGAAATGGGGACCATTAAGCACTATTGTGGGGTGAACTGCTACAGCTATTCTGGAGAGCAATTTGACAGTTTTTAGTAAAAGTAAGTGTTCATCTTATGACACTGCAGTTCATTTCTTGGTATATGGTCCAGAAAAATCCGTGCTGAAGTCCATGAGGAACAGGTAAGGAGCTATTTCTGGCACTGTGGTTATTAGAGGTAGTGAGGAGCTGGAAGCAAGCTATGTCCTGTAGGAAAATGATAGCTAAAGGGTTATGGACTAGATATACTGTACAGCATTACTGATTGGTCTTCAAAATATAGTTGAGTGAAAAATGTAAAAAAACAGGAATATCAATAGCTTGATACTATTTATTTTATAAATATGTACACACACAAAGTAGCACTCCAAATTTTACAAGGATGCATGTATATATACATATATATTGCATATATATAATCACATATATATATTGCATATATATATTCAAAGACAAATATTGAACATCTCAAAGTAAATGCTTGTGAGAGAGAGAGGACTATGGGAGTAATTAATGGGAATAAATGGGAAAAAGCAAAATAGAAAAGGAGTCATAAACAGAAGAGAACAATAAACTCATTTCTTTGCCTCTGAGGTCTAATACTCACTGCTACGCCCCCCAAATTACTAAATATCACCTACTCTGTCAGGTCTTTTTTGACTCCTATGTGAAGACGGAATTTAAAGATGTTTCCTCTGGTCTGTCCCATATTCCTCCCATTATACTACGACCCAAACTCTATTTTAATGCATATCATACTCTATCATAATTATTGTTTCCCATGTTTTTGTTCCCTAAAAGTGTGGTGAGAATTTTGAAGGTGGGAATTGAATCTTACTCATCCCTGTGTCCTTGGCAACAAGATCAATGCCTGACATATTAAATGTTTGTTGAGTGAATGAACTACTGATGGAAGGGAACCATGATGGAGAAAAACTTGTAGGAATAAAGGAAAATCAACAAGATCAGTAGTTAGGAAGTAGGGCAAAAGTAGTTTACATGTTTGAGCTGCTGTGGGCAGATAGGAAAAAATTGCTTGGACATGAGTGAATGAGAAAGAAGATTAAAGAATCTCAGTAAGAGATTTCTATCTATTCTTAGAGTAGGAAGATAGGAGCTCAGGGAATCGTTCCCATCAAAATAATCCTCCCTTAACCTCCATATTTACCCTCGCCTACCGCTGCATTTCTCTACTCTTATTTTCAGCAGAGCTGTTTGTCCGAGTTGTATCCACTCACTCTCTTTACTGCCCAACTCCCCCTTCTCTTTTGAATCCATCCCAATCAGGCTTTTGCCCCATTATTTTACTGGAACAGTGCTTGTACAGACCATTAATGAACCATAAATTGGCAGGTCTGAAGGCCAATTCTCAGTCCTTATTTTACTTGTTCAGCAACACCTGCAAACAATGCTCCTTCCTCCTTGAAACAGTGACTTCCGCAGACCACTTTCTTGGTTCCCCTATCTAACACCTCTCCTTGAATGACTAATGGGCATTTCACACTTAATGTGTACAAAACTTAACTTCCCTTTTCCACTTTCAAACATGATCTTTCTCTAGCCTTCCAGTTGCTCAGGCCCCAAACATGAAGTAATAAGTCTTCTTCTCACACTCACATCAAATTGTGTTTTCTCAAAATCCTCCTCTGGTTTCCCATCTACTCCAGAGAAAATGCCACTGGCCCTCCATTACCTCTTTGACCTTACCTCCTACGATTGTCACTAAATTACTCTTCTCTAATCACACTGGTCTTCCTGGTTGTTTCTTGACCATACCAAGCCCACTTTTGCCTCAGGAGTTTTGCATCTGCTGTTCTCTGCCTGGAATGCTTTATGCTTTGCGATAGCCTTACTGTTTATCTCGCCCTCCTTCAGCTGTTGGCTCAAATGTCACATTATCAAAGAGATCTTTCTTAACCTTTTCTTGCATTGCTTCATATTTGTTTGTAGCTTAGCACACATTATATTTATATATTATTTATATATTTGACTCCCCCCTCTACTATGATTTTCTCTCTCTCATTTTTTTTTTAACTGCTGTATCTCCAAAACCTAGAACAGTTCAGGTGCGTATTGGATCTTTAAAAGTATTTGTTGAATGAATAAATGATTCCCTTCATAGAGGAAAACAACATTACAAAGAATGTTGAAGTCTTTCCGGATGAAGCATCCAGGGAAACTATGGTGCAAGATTTTCCAGCCAAGACCAGGGACTTGGAATCAAGCAAAAAGAACTAAGAGCATGAAGCCAAAAAGTATTGGGTTGACCAAGTATTAGTAAAACAGATTAAAATTAAACTAGCCCAGTGGAAATTTGGTGAGCCTCATGGCAGCCTCTCTGTCTGTGTCCCGTGTGTCTTGGGTGTGGCTTCTGAGATTCCTCCCTGCAGAGCCAGTGTTGCTGCTGCTGTGACCTACGGGTGTTTTGTTGCCAGTGGCTTTTGTGGAGGACTTGGGAGTATATAGCACAGTGGTATGGAGTTGAGTTGGTCCCAAGCACAGACTCTTCCCTGTTCCTCTGGTGATGAAATAAAAGACCAGCGAAGAGAGTGAGAATGGAAGTTCCTTTTTACCAAATAAATGTGCTGAGACTTCTGTCTCTGTTTTTAAACATTTCATTGCCATATTTGGGTGTCTTTTAAAATGAAGAAATATTATTGTAATTTTATAGTTTAAAGCAAATAATATTGACTGAGTAGAGTATTTAGATTTCAGCTAGATATTGTGGGGGTAGGTATTGAATCAATCAAAATCAATAAATAGTGTCTTGAACAGGCAGTATGGCAAGTATCTTAAAAGACTGGAATAGGACCCGGGTCATTGATTCATACAATCATTGTGGGTCTACTGTGAAGATTTCTGTAAGACTGTTGACTTTTTGTGTTCCTGGTGCTCAGAGCCTTGAATACGGTGCAATTGTCTATGAAATTGTTTTCCAGTCTCCCCTGTTGGTAGGGAGGCCGTTAGACACTGCAGCAAATTTGTGCAGTTGAGAATGGTCTCTCTCTGAGATCTTGTAACCTTGAGTAGATAAACCATTACTCAAAACTGTCCTTCCATTTCTCTGTAATTCTTTTAGAAATCTACCAACATATCTTTGTGATCTACTGGTAACCATGTGATGTACTTTTCAGAGACATCAATAGGATTTCCAGAGAGTCTACCAAGTTCTTTACTGAGGCTGTCGATAAATAATCAAGTAAAAACTTTAACAAACAAATATCTAGTTTATATCATTCCCAGAGAAAGGTCTAAGGAACTACAGAATAGAGAAAATCTGGTTTGGTGAGGCCAAGAGAAAAATGAGTCTTCAAGCAAGACAGTAGCTATCACCTGAGTTAGAAAAATGTGTGCCCTCCAGGTGACCCAATTAGAAAAAGATAGAGCACACAGTTTGGTGAGTGCAGCCAGACCTGGGTTTTGTACCTCTTTTTATATTTCTGTCCCCACCCCTTGAGGTCCCTTTGACTGGGTGCCGTCACATGGTGCTAGAAGGTTTGAATGGAACTAGAGAAATCCTGGGATAGTGAGCAGATAGCTGCAAGTTGAAGCTCCTTTGCTATATTTCTTTCCTAGAGAATACTGTACCTGAAGTGGGGAGACTTCCAGTTTCAGGGTCCAACATGTGGTGTGGTGATTGAGAGAGTAAAATGAGTACTTTGTGCTCAGCACTGCATTTACATAAGGATGTCAGCTACTATCTTCTCTTGATCTTTCTTGCCAAATCTTTCCATTAAACTCCTTCATTCGATGCCCCACCATATTGGTTCGGTCTCATAACTTTTGCTTTTTCCCAGTTTCCTCATACGAGTAGGTATGAACCAGTAGATCTCAATGGACAAACACATGGTTTACTAATGATTGTAAACCTAATGAGAGATGAGGCTTCGCCCAACCCAATCCACAGGAACAGGTGTCCTTGGGTGTCTCATTCAGAATATTGAGAAGTGTTTGACCTAAGAGCCAGGGTTATTGATGAGACAGACCCAAGTTCAAGTTTCAGGTTTGCTCCTTACTGACTGTGTGACCCTGGGAAGTTGCTTAACTACCGGAGCCTCACTTTCTTCATCATGAGGATTAAATAAGAATGCATGCAAGTGCTTATGTCCAGGGCCTGAGCACTCAAACATTAGAATGTCTCACTGGCATCATTTGTTACTGAAAGCACGCTGCCTGGTGCCTTTTTTATGGCAGATCTTGCCAATCAGTCATGGTTTGCTTTGTAGCTGAGCCTCAGAATAGTTTTCAAGAGTGGATTTCAAGCACTTACTACTAAGTGGTTGGTCTTGTCACACGACAGTGCCCACATTGTCATCCTTAATTTGGATAGTTATCTGTGCTTGTTCAAATAAGTCCTCCTATTGTGGGGACAGTGGGATGAGATGGGCCAAGCCAAGAAGGGTTGGGGATAGGAGCTCCCTCAGGGCCAAGAAGTTCTGTTGGAATGCAAAGGAGGAGGTGGAGTGAGTGCTATGAATCAAGAATATGAAACCATGATCAAAATCTGTGGCCAAATCTTATGGCTAACAAGAGCCTGAATGTCCATTGTTGAATTCAGGCCCAGGGAAAAAGGAGGAGGATGAAATCTAGATAAAAGACACCCAAGAATGATGACCCTCATTTGTTGACACAAAAATGAATCATCCTAACCATGCCCCAAGCTCTGACTTGACTGAAGACAGGTTTTTTGAGTAGCCCTCAAGGACAGTGTGTTACTCTACAACATGAGGCAGGGCTACTCAGGTGACTGTATTAACTTTGATCCATTTCCTCATACATAGATGAAGGTAGTGCTTGTTTGAGGTAAATGTTTCCTTATCTGCATGAATCCTCTGTTCCAAAAGGAAAATATATACCTGATGAAGAAAGCCTCCTGTGAGTTGCATAGGGGATAGAGACGTGTTTTGTTGTTTTGAGCTGGACTGCAATGCGTTTTCTTATAGACATATGTTCTACTTAGAAGTTGAGAGCAAATGCAATATTGGAGCAAGGATCTTAAATTTAAAATTTTCAAGAATTGTATAATTTCAAATATTTTGTCCCATTGTCCTTGAGAATTTGAATATTTTCAATGCCCCAGGTTATTTTAAATCCTGAAGAGGCACAAAATTCCTTTGAAAGACCCCATGCTTTGGAAAATATGGTTACTATAATTATAGTTTAAAGGGGTTCCTGAGTGCTTATTTGGCAAATAAACCATTACATAATATTGTTTCTTTGGAAAAATGATCATGAAGTCATGGGCCACTGACTTTCAAAGAAATCTTGTAAAGACAATCTGTTCATTGAGAAAAGATGAACTGTTTACACAGGTCCCCTCATAGGCTACATAAGACCACCTGAGCTCAGTTTACTGAAAACGCAGCTATAACACCTGAGAAAGAAACTGCCGACTTGTGTGTCCTTGTCTGTCTACAGGACAATTCCTTCCCTACGAGCTGGTTGGGTGGCTCCAGGGAGCTAGCCAGGACCCATGGCCTGACCGGGTCCTAGACTTGGTGCCCTGCCCTTGCTCTGTCCTGCTCTGAATCGCAGGGGCTGAACCCTGATGGCCGCATCTCCCGGGCTTTCTTTATCTGGCCAATGGGAGGCAGTAGTGGGAGACAGAAGAACAGGAAGAAGGAGAAGCAGGAATATTTCTCCCTTCTCTAGTTCAACAATGTCTCCACCAGTAGCTGTGTTTGTCCAGCTTCCACAGGACAGGCGTAGAGCAGTCCCAGTTTCCACTGGCTCCAAGCGCTGGGAATACTATCTCTCCTCCTTTTGTCCCTCCAGCCTAGAGATGGTGGCAACTTCCTGCTATTGATAAAAGCTTGTTGCTTCACTGTTCCCTGGTTGGATTCCCAGCCTCCTTTATCACTTATTAACTAACTAATTTAATGCACTGAATCTCCCCTAGTTTAAATTCTCTGTCTCCTGATTAGACCCTGACTGCTGTATTCTTTTCTATTTTTTCGGTTTCACCAAGATAGATTAAGTGCTGCTCAGGTCAACCAAGAGTGTGACATTCAACGAGGTGTGTCAAGATGTGAGAGGAGATTGTTGCAAATGACAACAAAGGCAGAACTGTCAAGTCAGCAGTTGCTTTTGGACCCCTTTTTCCCCCTCTTTTTCTATATCTTTCTTCGTTAGCCTCCTTCCCCATGATTTTGAATACCTGGACTCTCTCTCCATTCATCTTTGTCCCTGCTGTCCCCACCCTAGCCCAGCCTGGCCTATCTCATTCTCCCGCGATGACCTAGAGGACTGGAATGCAGGGCAAGGGGACAGGGCTGTGCCGCTAATTGTTCAAGCCACCAGAAAAGCCCCAACCTTTGACTCTTTTCTGTTTGCTTTCTGATCTGTCTTCTGGTGTTTCATTGTGCCTTATACCATTTCTCCTGAAGTCTTTCCATCATTTTAAGGCTAACATTTTTAAAAAGGGGCTTGCCTGCAGAATGAAACTTGGTAAATGTATGTTGAGCAGCTGTAAGGCAATCTACAAAGTGCTGTGAGGTTGCAAAAGGAAGAATATGTCATACCTTAGAGAATGTGCTAGGGGCGGGGCAGACCATTCTTCCTGTTTCCCTTAAACTATGTTTCTGCCCAACCTCATTTCCCAATCTGTCACTGTGTCAGTGCACTATTTTAACCTGTCAGTAAAACTACTTGCATTCCATTTTTCGTTTACAAGTTATTCATATTCCGATATTTTGTCCCCGCCTCAAATCCTCTTTAGAAAAAGCTGGGGCAGAAATCCATAGTCACCAGCTCTGGGATACAGAAAAGATGACAGTTTGTTCAGCTCAAGGATCTTCAGGGAGCATGTTGGCCTCATGCTTCTGATGGCGTTATGGGAACAAACACTTTACCAAGCCCAGCTCAGAAAAGTGCATTTGACCAAGTGAAAAATTCCTGATTCTGTTGCAATATTTTTATATTTTCCTCTTAGTTTCTTCTCCCTCCCGACACCATCTTCATCACCATAACATATGTCAAAGGAAGATTCTGAGACAAACCATGTAAGAAGGAAAGAAACTCACAAAGAAGGTTCTAAAGAACCAGCTTATTGAATATTTAAAAATCCCAACTCTTTAACGGAAAAAGTCCACAATATTACTTAAGTTATACACCTTGCAGTTGTTTAGAGTTGAAGATAAGCAAATTTCCCCCATGATTATCATAGCCACAAGGGTTGCGATATATTATGGCAGTCATGGAGGTATGCCATTCAGATCTCCCTTCAAGAGATAACCTGAAAAAAGTAGTTAGTGGGCAGCCTCCAACTCCGCTACACCTTTGGGATCTGCCACAGCATTCACACCAAGGCCATATTCTCCCTGGGTTGCTCCTAGCTAATGACTGAGCACCGTACGGGAAACAGAGTCTGGCCATTGTTCTAAAGAGCAGCCTTTTCTCTGGAGCTCCCCACTGGCCTGGCCGAGACTTTCCCAAAGCTGTACTGGAGCCAAAGGCTCTTTCCACTCAATACACCCTCCTTCCTCCTCTCCTTTCTCAGATATCTCCCAGCCTCCTCCTGCTCCTTTGTCCCTTAATCTTTCACAAGCATCTCCCCTAATACGTTTTTGCATCATTGTCAGGGTTGAAATTTTTGCTGAGAAAATAAAACTTTAACATTACCATTTTGTTAAAAGAAAGGCTTAAGTTCTCATTTATTTTGGTGACTAGACCTAGGTAAAGTGATCCGGTCTTTTATTTTTGCTTTATCTCAGGCCCAAAGTGTTTTATTTTTCCTCTGACTGTGGCATGTGCTGTGCACACTTATGCATTAAGTCATGAGGGCCCAACACAGGGCCAGTTCTGCTTTTGCTCAAATTGCAAGAGGTTTTGTGAGCAGACGTTAGAGGGAAAAGCCTGGTAGGGCAATTCTATTTATCCTGAAGGTCTTTGTGGCAGGCAGAAAAGGATAGTCCCTCCTCAATGTCTGTGCCCTAATCCCTGCAACCTGTGAATGCTACCTTGCAGGGCAAAAGGGACTTTGCAGATGTGATTAAGTCAAGAATCCCGAGACAGGGAGATTATCGTGGATTATCCAGGTGGGCCAATGCAATCACCAGGGTCTTATCAGAGGGAGGCAGGAGGGTCAGCCAGAGAGAGAATTGAAGGTGCTGTGGTACTGATTTGGAAGATGGAGGAAGGGGCCACAGTCAAGGGATGCAGGTGGCTTCTAGAAGCAGAACAAGGCAAGAAGTAGATTCTCCTCTAGACTCTCCAGAATGAATGCAACCCTGCTAATACCTTGATTTCAGTCTAATGAGAGTGATGTCCTCCAGAACTTTAAGATGAATTTGTGTTGTTTTGAGTCATTAAGTTTGTGGCTACATGTTACAGCAGCAATAGGCAACTAATATTGTTTTATTCAGGACTGTAATTTTATCTTCTTTGGCACATTCTGACATTTGTTATCAACCTGTGGGCTCTGAAAATTTTCATACCAAAGATATCACTTGGGTCCATCTTTATGTCATCATTTCACTCACTGACTCAACAAATATCAATGTAGCATAGTGATGAAGAATCACTCAAGAACCTGGTTTTAACCTTGACTCTGCCATTTGTCAGCTCTGTGATCTTGGGCAAGTTACTTAACCTCCCTATGTTTCAATTTCTCCATCTTCGTAATAGGAAAGGGGTTAGCAAATTATGGCCTTTGGCCCAAACCCATCCTGCTGTTCATTTGTATAAAGGTTAATTGGAACACAGTCATGCCATTTATTCACGTGTTGTCTGTGGCTGACTACTTTCACATTACGGCAGAGTAGAGTAGTTATGACAGAGACCATATGGTTCACAAAACTGAAAATATTTACTATCTCACCCTTTACAGAAAAAGTTTGCAGACCTCTGAAATAGAATAGCAATATTACCTACTTAATGACATTTTTACATAAACGAAGTGCTTGAAAGAGTTCTTGACACATAGTAATCCACTAGCTGTTGTTATTACCATCATTATGTAATGTATTATCATTATTACTATTATTATTATTAGTCAATTCAGCACCAACCATATACCAGGCATTGTGGGGACCCGCTACTTCTACTATCATTGGCAGGAGACCTCTGCCCCTTCTTGAGCCTGAACTATAGGGCTTCTCCTGGAGCTTGCTCTGTCCATGCCAGTGCCCACTTCTAGGTTTTGGGTTGCCTGAGTCCAGGCCAGGAGAGGTTTAAGGGGAAGAAATAGAATAAACTCACTGTGGGTGTGATGGTACTTTGAAATTTATCTTCTTTCCCAGTCTGCCTACTACTATTTACTCTACAGAATCCTCAAATAGCTGTCCCATGCATTGTGTAGCTGTATTCAGTGGGAGAGACAGGTAGCATATACTTACTGTGTTTTACCTGGAACTAGAACCTCTCAATACAGGTTAGAATTATAAATGTCAAGACATGATGCTGAGCATTACGGGGTTATGAAAAATTAATGTGACTTGGTCCTTGCCTGAAACAAGCTTGGTAGAAAGCAGGAGAGATCAGGGCAATCCCCACATGTCAGAATTTGGTCTTTTTTCCTGTGTATATGTCAGGGGAGGGCAAAAAGTGGATTGTGATCTCAGCCAAATGGAGCTGGTGGGGAGTAGGTTGAAGCAGGAACAGTAAAGGATGGGGGCAACAGAACTGACAGGGAGGTTTCCTTGAGAGGAGGAAAGCCCTGGATTGTCCGGACACAATGCGAAAGGCTTAAGGGATCCAGTCCCAGATCGAAAGGTGCTGTCCTGGAATATTGAGTTATGGGTATGTTTCAACACAAGAGAAATTCATGAAATGGTAGAATGCTTGGGAGTCAGGCAGACTGTGTGGTATGATTCTGGAAGACCTGTTTATGGGCCCTAGCATGTCAGGTAGGGAGTAGGATCTGCTTCCCAAGAAACTTCGGGTTCAGTGTCATGCTTCCATCCTAGAATGGGGCAGAGTATGAGACCGGGTAAGAAGGGGTTCTAAGGAGGGGAGGGCTTTAGTTAGAAAGTCAAGTTTTTTATGTAAACTAGCACTGTGGTATGGCATGCTGAAAGTTTGGAAGCTACATAAAGAACATGGACTAGCCCAGGCTGGTTAACAAGAAAAAGACAGGCTGAGGAGACCCGCAGTCCTGACTGGACCACCCACGCTCGAGAAGGTGATTTAAATTTATGCCCGACCAACAGAACTGTGATTCTCAAAGTTAATGTGTACAGAGAGCATCTGGGGCATCTGCTTTTTTAAAAAGTAGATTCCTGGAACCTACCATCCTGGGAAGTCCATTTGGGGTGAGGCCCAGAAATCTTCATTTTTAGCAGATGATTCTGGCTCAAAGATCACACAGTGAGTTTTCCTTCTCTGTCAGGATTGGCTGATCCATCTGAACCACAGGTGAGACTTACTAAGTTGATCATCGCTGAGCAGGTGACTGTGGATGGATGAGACAGTGGGCGGCACGGGGGCAATCATGTGTCTTATTCTGGGATGTTGGGATTTAGAGCTGGATTTTCCTGATTCATCACACTTCTTCCTCAGGAGCATGCATTGCCCAGGCAATTGCCCAGAGAAAGACAAAGTACTGCTTATTAACAGAGCGGTAAACACCCAACACTCTCCAAAGCAGGTTTCTCCAGTAAAAAGCTGTATTTTCAAATATGGCTTAGGCAGAGAGGCTGCGACAAGGCTTTTGATTGATTTCTGCTTGAAAGTAGAAAGGCAGCTTCTGTGTCTATCTGGAATAGGAAAGAATGGATCTGAGAGAGGCCTTGCCTAGGCTGCCCTGGAGGCAAACCTTTCAGGTAGCTTGCATCTCAGGTACAGCAAGGGAGAAAGCAGAGCATGGCCATATGTCTTATAAGGCACAGTAAGCTCGCCACGTAGTAAATAATAGCCCCGTCAGTATTTAGTCTCTCATCAGATTGGTGATGCTCCTTCCCTTTGAGGAGGAGCTTATAATATACTGGAGAGAAGAACAAGAAATGTGACTGGACACTTCTTCATCTATGGGAGAGTCTGACTCCCCCAAAGGGATGAAAGTGATTTTGTTGTACGTTTGAATGGAGGAATCTCCAAAGGATATTAACCCATGTTAATACTTCCTGGATTTATGGTAGTAAACACATAAATGAATGTCTATCTCTCAGGCAACTTTGAACAGAGTCCAAAATCTTCATCTCTAATACCCATGCTTGCTACAGGAAATTTTTACAATGATTAAGAGAATGACAAAATACATTCCTTGATCATTTCTCTCAAAGCCCTCAAGCAGCCTTAGATCTCCCAAGTAGGTCTCCTCAGAGACAACTATGAAACCCTTAAGCTCTTTTAGAGCTCCCCAGGGCCAAATCTGGGACAATTTGAGCAACAGAATAAATAATGATAGTAATTGATCATAACCCATAAAATAACTATCCAAGAATCCATATTGATATACATAAATAGTTGAATAAATAATAAATGAGAAAGACCATTCTTATTTACAGTAGAATACCAATTTAAAAATGTACAAGAAATGATGGGAATAAAAAAGTCGCTGTTTGGCAAGCACCAACATAATAGTTGTTACTGATGCCATAAATTGATGCTAAAATTAATGGGTGAAGAGATCATGAAAAACCGGTATTTGTAGTTTTAAAATACATCCCCTTCAGATAGCCTTAATTACAAAGGGAAAACAATAAGTTTATAGAGTAGAAACTTAGCAAACTTCCCTTTAACCAAGCGATCAAAGTTAACACTGCCATAATAAGACATATAGATATCAGGTACCTCCTGCTGTGATGCACTAAGATGGTTGAACTTCTGTGGTATTCTTGCCAAAAATGCATAACTTCAACTAATAATGAGAAGAAATCAGGCAAATTCTAACTGAGAGACATTCTATAAGATAATTGGCCTATACTCTTCTTAAAAGACTAATTGTTCCGAATCACAGAGACGCGGATACATGATTAAGTGTAAAGTGGGATCCTGAATTGGATCCTGGACCAGAAAAAGGATGTTAGTAGAACAACAACTAGATCAAATAAGATCTAGGGATTAATTTCATTTTATTAATGTTAATTTTCTGTTTTGAACAATTGTACTATGGTTATGTAAAATGATAAATGAGGGGAAATTAAATGAAGAGGACGTAGAACTTCATGTAATGTTTTTGCAAGTTTTTTGTAAGTGAAGTTATTTCAAAATAAAAAAGTTAGAAAAGAAAGAGCCCTTCTGAATTCTATGATGGGATTCCTTCACCTTGAGATTTATGCAATGAAATAAAGCAGGAATTATGCAGAAGATAAAAATTTGGTATATGACGTTAAGTGTTTTGTAGCAAATGTTAGGTATATAATTTATAATCAACTAAATATAGTCTTTAGGTCCATTTTAACAAAAAGCTGGACACTAAAATTTGATTAGGAATTTAATGACCTAATCTGACTATAAATCTGTGGAAATACAATTTTCAATTTACTTAATTTTAACTTATGACACCTTTGCTAGAACAGTAACCCTCTACAAAAGTGAGATGGTCCACAAACTAATCACATTTATCAGGCTGTAATTAGATTGATAGAATCTGATTTTCAGGGAGGTGCTCTTACCATATTGAGTTTTTTTTTTCAGATTACAAATTATTATTTACTTAAATGGATAAGTTTAATTGCAGCTAAAATGTAGCCATTATACTGAAGGGCGTTTGGCATATGCTGTTATTCAAGAATGTACTGATTAAAAATAATAGAAAAGAAAGACTTTCCTACAGTCAGAATCAACAGGGACATTCTTTGGGAAAATTCATTACCTGAAAGAATACTTGTGTTCATTCAGAAGCCTGTATTACAGAACCAAGGAAGATGTATGAGAACACGCATGAATCTCCAAAAGGAAATGAAATTGGGTGTAGATGTGATTCCTGTCCAATTTGGGTGATGAATGTATTCCCACCTCATAGATTATAGAATACCAATCTATTGATTTTGGAAAGCACAGAGACCTTAGTACTGGGGAGTAGGAATGGAAGTCGTGTGCTATTTAGTGTGATTATCAGTGTGTGTGTAGCTGAAATCCACTTGCAAGGACTCAGATGAATACATGGACTTTTTGAAAAATATTGGTTAATTTTCTTTGGCAACTCTAACATTTATATACTATTTGCTGTGTTCTAGGGTCTGTGATAACACACTTTCCATATTAACTCGTGTAACCGTCATAACAATCCTATGAGGTAGACACTAATGAGAATCTCCATTTTACAAATGAGGAAACTGAAGCACGGAGATATCCTAAACTTGCCAATTGGGCAAATCTTGGCAGTCTGACTCGAGTTATGCCTTTAACCAGTACACTATATTTAGTGTGGTTTACGGTTTGCTTCCTTGGTGAATTATGTTCACTTTTCTGTTCTGGCCATATGATATCAATTTTCTGTCGGTTCTTGATACACAATAATTAGAGTCAACATTTTATATGCCCTTTGTAAGAATTAAATCATTTAATTCCTGTGACAATTGTGTGCACTTTATCATCTCCATTTTGCAAACCGAGGTTAAGTAACAATCCCTAGGTCAAACAGCTAATCATTAGCCAAGGTGGGAGTCCATGTGACAGAGCTACTGGGGCAAAGCTCTGATTCTTAAACTCTGTGCTAACTTTGGAGGATGTGGCATATTGCTATTTCTGACCGCAAATCTGTTCTCCCCTTCCATATCATGGGGCTTGGGGTGTTACAAGGCTACTCTCCTTAGACTTCATTTACTAGATTCTCTTGAAGCTTGATTTGGTTGTGAAACTAAGCTCTAACCAATGGGATGTGAGCAGAAGGGATGCCCGCAACTTCTGTCAAAAAGTTGGTTAGTCTGGATTTCTCTTCTTCTAGTGGGGGAAAGAAGAGCTGCCAAGCTGGCCTGGACCTCTGTACTGTGATACCAAGTTTTAACTGATCAAGAAGAAGTCACAGTTCTTCCATGTGATGTATTCTGATGATAGAAATGTTTTCTGAATTCTGACAAAGATTTTTTGTTGTTGTTGGTTATAGCAGCATAACTTCTACCATAACATGAAATGTTTCAATAGTCATGTATCAGAACTAAATATAAGTTTCCAAGTGGTCACCAGGATCTAAGCATTTTGAGAACAACTGTTGCCTAGAGATGGTCCGGTTCATTAGTTTGTGAGCAGAAATATTGCTGTTTGTTCAATTGTGATTTTTCCAATGATCTGTGTAAGTTTTATCATACATACATTTAAAATTATATGGTGGAATACTATTTAATAAAACAGAAGGAAAGATGTTCATGATATTTTTAAGTGAAAAAAGTGCCTTACAAAACAGTAAGCAAAGGGTGATCCCTGTTTTATAACAGTACATCTTGTTAGATTGAGTAATTAAAGATTTTTTATTTCCTCTTCTTTGGGCTTATTTGTATTTATAGTATTTATTCTTCAATGAATTTGCATTATTTTTATTAAAAAATTTAAAGATGAAATGAAAATGTACACACATGCACACACACACACACACACACACACACACTCACACACAGAGGGTACCAAAAAAATGTATATATATTTTAAGAAAGGAAAAAACTGTATTAAAATTATAATACAATGAATGACACTAGCATTCATTTGATTAACGATGTCTTTTGAACAAATATCATACTACACATTCAATTCAACTTTGAAAAGTAATACATATTAGGTTGGTGCAAAAGTAATTGCGGTTTAAAAGGTTAAAAATAATTGCAAAAACTGCAATAACTTTTGCACCAGCCTAATAGATAACATCTCTTAAAATGTGTACATTTTTTTTTGGCACCCCCTGTATATATATTGCTCTGACAAATAAAACTCCAAAATGTAGTGGCTTAGAGAACTAGAGGTTTAGTTCTTACTAATGTAATAGAGCAGATTGCAGGTTCCAGACTGGTATTGGTGTCTCTACTCCATGCAGTCATGACCCAGACTGACAGAGGCTCTGCCATGTGGAACAAATGGCTTCCAAGTCACTACAGTCATCTTCATTTCCATGAGTAGGAATGAGCATGGAGAAAGTGCATGGCAGGGTTTTTAGGGCCAAGCCTGGAAGCAACACATATTCTACTCACATTCCATTGTTAAGAACTCCGTCTTGCCCCACCTAACTGTACACCACCATCGTTAACCTATAAGGTAATATCACTGTTTCAGCTATTCATTCAGGTTAAACAAATGATTGAACAGTGTGTCTTTTAATCTCTAATTCTTAGACTATTTTTTTTGGTTAAAACTTAGTGCTGCTAAAAGATAATTTATCAATTTTCCTGTCAAAACTTTCTTTTTCATAAAGAGCAGGGAGTGAGAATCCTTTTATCTCCTTAAAGATACAGGACTTAGCCTGTTATTTTCTTTTAGCTTTGTAACAATCATATTGATCCACCTTATTACTATGCTCTGACTAAGTTTATTTCTGAGCAAGTGGCACCTATTATTTATAGGTCAGGAAAATAGTTGACATTCAGTCTTGTCTCTGTGGTAAAGCTAATGAATTGGCAGATTGATTCATGGTGAATTACTTAGTTTTGAAACCATGGCAATTCAGAAGTTTGATATTTTCTTTCTTTAAATCCCACATTGCTATCTGTGACTCACTGCTATTTGCCTTTTCATTTTATAGATCATATGAAACAAGCTCTTTGTATCCTTATTTCTACCCTCTTCTTTCTATCTTCTCCTCAAGTGAAGGGATAACTTGTTAAATACTAGATACAGTCCTAAGAACTAAGTGGGACTTATTTTCATCTGGTGATGGTCGTGACAGATTTTTTCTGACCAAGGATAAGTCACAGACCCTGAAACAAATAGTCCCTCTTACCTTGTCTGAAATATTCTGATGACAGAAATTTTCCCTGCATTCTGACCATACTATTCTGATAATAACACAGAGGGTACGCATTAAAAGACTTGAAATTCTAAGTCTAGAAAGGAGGAGTAATAGATGAATAGCTTTGAAGCTTTATGAGTTAAATTAGGAAAAATTAAATATTATAAACAATGTTTTGAAAGTTAATTAGCTTCTCAGAGGACAGATAAAAAAAGAACCAGACTCTGAAATGTATGGCTTTAAAAAAATGAAAAATTGCTAAGAGTGGGTAACCCAATGCTCTAGAACCTATCAAATCTTGTACTCCTTCTCAACATATCCCTCTCAATTACTCTCATATTCTCTTTCTCATTCTGTCATTCCCCATTGCCTGACTCTCTTGTCTATTCCTCTTTCACATCTGCTTTTTCCTGGTACAATCCTCAACTATTTATACATCTTTCTAACATCTTAAGATGGCCACAAAATGGAATGGAATAATCTAAAAAACATACATCATTCATAAATATTTTAAGTACTAAATGTCAGTGCCTGTGGTAGATCCTGGGTATCCAAAGATGAACAAGATGTACTTCTTGATCTCAAACAGTTCACTGCCTGGTCATATCGTTCTGCTCTTGTGAGTATGAAGGGCAGAAAAGATAATTTTGCCAGGGATAATCAGGGAAGATATCCCAAAGAAGGAGACATGTGGACTTGGGTCTTAAAGGACAGATAGAATTTTGCCAGGTAGAGAAAGAAGGAAGACTTTTTCAGGCAGAGGAAATAGCACATCAACTTTTATCTTAAAAAAAAAAAAAAAAAAAAAAAAAGATTTCCTGGTACTAAATGAACTTCATCAAGAATTATCATATTCCTTCCTTATCTATCATAAGATATGTTACACTGACTAATGTCAAAATAAGCTTTTCCTATCTAGATCCAAGTTAGCTACAGTTCCCATCACTTGAGAACATAGTTGAACACTAAGTAATAAGTGAACACAGTTCTCTGAGTAGCCAAGAGCTTAGTTGCAAAATTTCTCTGCTTATTGAAGAACCATTCAGTCAGAGCCTCTTTCTGAATATTATGGACATCATTCTAAGAAAGCAAACCAGAGGCAGTCATGTGACTCGGAGCAGGGAAAGACTGGGGCTATTTCAGGCAGGCTTACTATAAGTAGGAAAAAGTAATGGCTAGAACACTGAGAGTATGGAAGGAGTCAGAGAAACTAGCAGTCGGCCCAGAACCTCCAAGAGCACTGAGTGAGCAGGCAGAGAAGTCAACGTGCCTTGGTCAGACCTGCACAGTGAACTCATTGCATCGGTGTTCTTAATTATGATAACAGATCTGTTACAAAGGATATTAAATTCAGTCTTTGGGCTCTCTTAGAAAGCAGTTTATAATTAATTTTAGAGAGTAAAATTTAAAGTAGTTAAAATTTTCTTTTGAAAGGTGCTGCTGTAATCTGAAATAGTCTGCTAGCCAGCTCTATTAATTTCTTGCCAGGTTTTTATGGTTTTACTGAATATTACTTAAAATCATTATATGTACTTATATTTTGCTGTTTTTAAAAAAAAACTCTTAAAAAAACCCTCTTTTAATGGTATTTACTTCTTAACTCAAGCAGTTATCTAGGCAGGACCAGGGAAAATACAGGCATCCAACCCTTGTTCCTGCCCCTGAGCCATCTCCTAGCTTGGGGCTGGAGTGGGCACTGAGGGTGTGCTGCCCAGGAGTGGGGTAGTGTTCAAGGGGAAGGATCACATTAAACTAGACAGTTCTCCATTTAATTTGCAATGAAAATTTAAAGCATTTTCAAAGCCCTATTTATACTTGACTACTACTTGTTTATTTTAAAGAATCATTGCTAATGTGAAAGATGCTGGCAAGCAGCATCTTAAATTACAACAGATCACTGAAGCCTTGGTGTAGCCAATCTGCCGAAGACCAGAGCCTCCTGGACCACCTCTTTCTGGATTGTTCTCTATTGCTCAGTCTCTCATGTTGACTAACTTAGGGCCAAGCAACAGATATTTATTTAGTACTTTATGAGAGAAACACACAGGAAATTGAGGTCAGTGCAGAGATGAAACAGGCATTTTTTTGCCCCTGACAGAGTTTGATGGGGAGAGGAGGACGTTCACAGATAATCCAGGCTAAGGTAGAACGTGAAGAGTGTGATGTAAGCTAAAACAAAATGCTATTGGCATTGGAGGAGGGAGATTATTTTCAGCCAGGCAATCAGTGGCTTAGGGGTTGTATCAGGGAAGATTTTGTGAAGAAAGAGTATTGATGCTGGACTTTGAGGATAGATGTGATTTCAACGGGGAATATGGCAAGGAAGGCTCTTCTGGGTGAAAACGATAGTGAGTGTGAGCATAGGATTAAGAAAGCACAGCACACGTTTCAGGAATCTGGTTCTGAGGTATACAGGGATGTTGTTGGGAAGAACGTGGGAAAAGGAAGGTTGGGGCCAGGTCACTGAGGCTCTTCAATGCATGTTTAGGGCTTCATGTGTGGGCATGAAGTATGGGGGACGACCGACTTGTTACTCCTGAGTTATATCCAGTGTTGCAACCCAAAGTGGAAAAGCATCTGCTCCTTCCACATGACTGAAGGCAGAGGGAGCAGGGAGCTAGAGTTCCACAGCACAAAGCTCTCTCAAGCACCTCCCTCTCATCCTTGAAGGTGACAGTGACAGGGGCATATGGCGGAAGCCCCAGTATGGACTGTGCTCAGCTGATGTGAAGTCCCTTCTCCACTACTGTCCCTTCCTGTGCCATGGGATACACAGTCACCTCCATTCTTGAGCCTCAGTGGCACTAGTAACCTTGACCACTCCCTCTGGGTCTTTTGTTTAATGAACGAACTTCTTCCAGCCCCCTTAATTGGACTATAAATTTCTGGAAGGCATGAGACAGTTCCTAGGCTTCTTCCGTTTACTTCCTGCCTCCCCAATACAGTGACAGACACATAGACGGCTTGCAAAGAAAGGCCTTATTAATTATACCTGTCTAATTTTCCTCCCAAAAAAGCTGAATGAGGAACATTAATATAGCAAACTGCTTAATCCTTTAAAGATTCTGAAGGAAAAAGCTCTAAGTAGTCAAATAACTTAGATGTTTTCTTTAAATTAACATAATTAGCTACATGAATATTTTAGCTGATAACAAGGGACGGAAATCCCCCGAGTGCCAATAGCTGCTTACACCCACTTCTTGGCCAATATTTTATCAGGTCCTGAGTCATAGCTCTGAAATCAATTCTGCCCTTTACTGCAAAATCATTCAGGGCCAGAAGGAATGATTCTTGCTGTTTAATCGGTGGGAGTGATGGGTAGTCAGGAGACACTGACACTGTACTGTGTGGTAACCATCTGAATGAAGTACGCCAACCAGAGAGGTGGAGGATGTGGTCACACTCAACCCCTAACCTGGCTCTGAAGTGAATTCAAGGGAAGGGATATTCTGATGTACTCTCCGTAATCCCCACAATCACAAAATTTTTGCACTTTCAATTTCTCAGTCTTTTAAATTTTTCTTTCCCAAATAAAAAGAACATTGTGAAAAGATGAAACATTTATGAAAGAAGAAACTGAATCTAGGTATAAAATGACGTCAATTCATTGCCAAATTTATGTGCTACCTTCCTTATTTTAAAACAATAAAATCTGAGTTCAAGAAAATGATGAGAGAGGAGAGAGAGAAAATACTTACCATGTTGTCAGAAAAAGCACAGAACTGAAGAGACTCCAGCAGAAAGATGTCACTATTCTTGCCATCTCATACATGCCAAAGAATGTTCAGATTATGGCATCGAGAATGAAGAGAATACAAGAGATGTGGGGGTGGAAATGGTCCCCTTTTCATCTTTTCACCCTGAATGTGGTGTCTTTGGTGGAGGCCCTATTCAAGGAAGGGATCACTTCCTTGCTTATTTGCATATTCTCAAGCTTAGTTACCACATCCCAGTTTTTGTATGTAAGAGGCAGGGTGGAAGGACCACATGATACAAAGCCTGATTTAAATAAAAACCTGCTTCTGACTTTTTTGTTAGAGGCTAGTTTGGGGGCTGATAGAATCAAAATCTCTGTGCTCTGGGTCAGACCACGACTCCCTCGGCCCCTGGGATTTCCATGCTGTGTTTCAGTGTGAATTACTGAGACCAGTTTCCTTTTCCACTGCTTTCTGGATTGTTCCCTAGTTTAGTCTAACTTAGGCCCATGCAATCAATATTCATTTAGGACTTCATGGGACACATGCTAGAGACTAGGGGGGAACAGAGATAAATGCCTTTTCTTAAAATTTTTTAATTTTGTCTCTCAATTCGTTCAGCGGGGAGAGAAGCTTGAGAATTCAGTACAAAGACCTCTGTAATTGACCTTCTGACCATATGTATCCTCTCTTATTGGCCAGCAGTCCACTGTGTATCCAGGAGGGAAAATTTTCCCATTAGAGATACTTTCTTAGAGGAACTTGTCCAAAGAGCATGTGGAGAGAGAGACACAGTGGGGTGAACTGGCAGCGTGTTTATTTCCCCTACTGGGCTGTGAGTAACTTGTCTTCTTTATCTTTATTGAGTCAGTTCTATGGGCAATGATAGCACATAATGGTCTCTGAGTAATACTGTGTTTCCCCGAAAATAAGACCTAGCCAGACAATCAGCTCTAATGCGTCTTTTGGAGCAAAAATTAATATAAGACTCGGTCTTGTTTTACTATAATATAAGACCAGGTCTTAATATAATATAACACCAGGTCTCATATTATTTTTTGCTCCAAAAGACACATTAGAGCTTGGTCTGGCTAAGTCTTATTTTCGGGGAAACATGGTAGCAGTTGCAGGATGATAACAACAACAACAACCATTTAATGAAAATGTACTGCCCACAACTTTGCATACATTATTTCAGTATATCATTATTGCAACTCTCTGAGGTAGATACTATTATTTTCATTTTTCAGATGAGTCCCTGAGAAGTCAGGCACCCAACAGTGTATCTGCATAGTATATCCTTAATAAATACCTGTTGGATGCTGATTGTGATTATTGAATAAATGTTCAGAAACTTGCCCAAAGTCACACAGGTTCTAACCAGCAGAGTGGGACTTGAACTCACCTCTCTCTGAAGCTAAAGTCCATGCTCATGAAAGATCTCACGTAGAAACAGAAAATGCAGCTGTTCTCTCATCCAAAGTGCTCAAGTGGACAATTTTAGTAATAGGTCAATTTATTTCCCTACTGCCACATACCGGTAGTAACAAAGGTAGAATAGCTTAGAGATAGTCCTTGATTTTTGTTGCACATCAAACCAAGGCTATGCTTTAGATACCAGAAGATATAAAAGCATTTTTTCCCCTATATTCTTTCATCCATCTGTCCATTTAGCAAACCTTCACTGGGTACCTACTATGTGCCTGATAAAGACACTAGAGACAGAACAAAGTGTTTAAGGCATAGTTTCTTGTTTTGGGAAAGCCCATTTCCTACAAAGGAGGCAGACACATGAACCAACAATTTTATTTCAAAGCCGTATCAGCACTACTGACCAGATCTATCTGCCTGTGTAAGAAGTTATGAAAGCACAGTATTCTAAACATTTGAGATGTTCATTATGGAATTGTTTACAAAAGTATCTAAAATGGTTTCAGATGTAAGGACGTGGTAAGTCTATGCGTTAAACAAGAAATGTGTTTGCCATAGGATTTTCTCAGATGACAGCAATGCTATTGCAGTTTAGTTCCTCACAGTGTTTTTGGTTTAGAGAAAGAAATTTGATGGAAACCCAATAATTCATCTCAACACTTATTGTTTAAATTTTCTTCTTGTCATTCTTCCAAATATTTTCTCTCAGATATTTTACAGTCAGCGTTTTAGAGACAGTTTCCTTTTTAATTTACATCTTGGCACCTTAAAAAGTGGCTTGATCAAGGAAAGTACTACGTTCCTTCCCCAACCTTGAACTGCTTAAGACTGCCTTCTTAATAATGCTTCACATTTGTCTCATCCTTGGGGGTTTTCAAAGTGCTTTCTTATTCATTATCTTAATTAATTCTCTTAATTACTTGATGGGATAGGCTGGAAGTTATTCTTATTGTCATTTTTATTACTACTACAAGCGCAATACATATAGAGGACAGAAAAAACTCCAATAATACAGAAGGTTACAAAACTAAAAAGAAAACTTACTGCTTCTCTACCCCTCTCCACAACACTCCTCAGAGATAACCGCTTTCAACTGTTTCTAGTTTCAACTGTTCTGATATTTATCTCCATAACTCCTGATATAATCTGGTCATTTCTTGATTTATCAGCCATATGTACAATCTACTCATTGTGAAAGATGAGATATTAAGCCTATTTTTTACAATACGGTTTTATTTTTCAATGACAGTTGACTTACAATATTATATTACTTAAGATGTACAACATTGTGATTAGACATTTTCAAACCTTATGAAGTGATCACCACAATAGGTCTGGTACCCATCTGACTCCATACATACTTATTACAATACTATTGACTATATCATCTATGATGTACTTTACATCCCTGTGACTCATTTTATAATTGTCAATTTGTATGTCTTAATCCCTTTACCTTTTTCATCCACCTCCCCAACCCTGCTCCTCCCATCTGGCAACCATCAATTTGTTCTCTGTATCTATGACTTTCTGTTTTGCTTGCTTTTTTTTTTTTAGATTCCACACATACAAGTGAAGTTATATGGTACTTGTATTTCTCTGCCGGACTTATTTCACTTCACATAATACCCTCTAGGTCCATCTATATAGTCACAAATGGTAAGATTTTATTCTTTTTTTATGTCTGAGTAATATTTCATTATACAGACACACGTACACACACACACACACACACACACACACATATACACAGAGGGTGCCAAAAAATGTGTGTGTGTGTATATATATATATATATATATATATATCACCTCTTCTTTATCCATTCATCTGTTGGTGGACATCCAGATGGCTTCCTTAACTTGGCTATTATAAATAATGCTGCAATGAACATATGGATGCACATATTCCTTCACAGTAGTGTTCTGGGTTTCTTCAGATAAATACTCAGAAGTGGGATTACTGGGTCCTTCTTTCTCTTTCTTTCTCTCTCTCTCTCTCTTTTTAAAGATTTTATTGGGGAAGGGGAACAGGACTTTATTGGGGAACAGTATGTACTTCCAGGACTTTTTTCCAAGTCAAGTTGTTGTCCTTTCAATCTTAGTTGTGGAGGGTGCAGTCCAGCTTCAACTTGCTGTCCTTTCAGTCTTAGTTGTGGAGGGTGCAGCTCAGTTCCAGGTCCAGTTGCCGTTGTTAGTTGCCGATGTTAGTTGCAGGGGGCGCAGCCCACCATCCCTTGCGGGAGTCAAGATGTCGAACCGGCAACCTTGTGGTTGAGAGCCCACTGGCCCATGTGGGAATTGAACCAGCAGCCCTCGGAGCTAGGAGCATGGAGCTCCAACCGCTTGAGCCACCGGGCCGGCACTTTCTTTGTCTCTTGTTATAGCCTTTTTTTAAAAGTCTGTTTTGTCCAGTATAAGCGTTGCTACTCTAGTTTTTTTTTCTTTCCATTTTCATGAAATACCATTTTTCATTCCTTTACTTTCAGTCTGTGTGTCTTTCAATCTGAAGTGAGTCTCTTGTAGGCAGCATATGTAAGGGTCTTGTTTTCTTATCTATTCAGCCACCCTATATCTTCTGATTGAAGCATTTAATCCATTTACATTTAAAGGAATTGTTGATAGATATGTAGATTGCCATTTTATTATTCATGGTTTTTATTTTCATTTTTCCTTCTTCTTAAAGAAGTCCCTTTAACATTTCTTGCAATACTGGTCTTGTGGTGATGAACTCCTTTAGCATTTTCTTATCTGGGAAGCTCTTTATCTACCTTTGATTCTAAATGATAGTTTTGCTGGGTAATCTTGGTTGTAGGTCATTGCTTTTCCTCACTTTGAATATTCCATGCCAATCCCTTCTGACTGCAAAGTTTCTGTTGATAAATCAGCTGACAATCTTATGGGAGCTCCCTTGTAGGTAACTATTTTTCTGTTTCTGTTTTTAAGATTCTTTCTTTGTCTTTAACCTTTGTCATTTTAATTATGATGTGTATTTGTGTGGGCCTCTTTGGGTTCATCTTGTTTGAGGCTTGCTGTGTTTTCTGGGCTTGTATATCTATTTCCTTCACCAGGGTAGGGAATTATTTCTTTAAGTAGGTTTTCAAGTCCTTGTTCTCTCTCTTTTCCTTCTGATACCCCTATTATATAAATGTTGATATACTTGGTGTCCCAGAGTTCCTTTAAACTATTCTTATTTTCTTGGATTCTTTTTATCCTTTTGCTGTTTTGATTGGGTTTTTTATGCTACCTTGTCTTCAAATTGCTGATTCGATCCTCTGCTTCATCTACTATTGATTCCTTATAATGTATTCTTCGTTTCAGTTATTGTATTCTTCATTTTTGACTGGTTCTATTTTATGTTTTCTATCTCCATTTTTGTTTCCTATTTCTTTGTTAATGTTCTCACTGAGTTCACCTACTCTGCCCCTAAGTTCACGGAGCATCCTTATAACCAGTGTTTTGAACTTTGCATCCGGTAGATTGCTTGTGTCTATTTTATTTAGTTATTTTTTTTTTCTGGAGCTTTGTTCTTTGGGACATATTTCTTTGTCTCCCCATTTTGGTTGCCTCTCTGTGTTTGTTTCTATGTATTAAGTAGGGCTGCCATGCCTCTCAGTCTTAGTAGAGTGGCCTTATGTAGTAGATGTCCTGTGGAGCTGAGTGGCATAGTCTCCCTCATCACCTGAACTGGGTGCTGTAGGTGTGACCCTTTTATGGGTTGTGTGTGCCCTCCTGCTGTAGCTGTTGACAGTTCAATGGGAGGGATTGCACCTCAGGCTGATATGCAGCAAGAACTGGCCATGACTGCACTGGAGGAGCTGTTGTGCAGGGGTTTGTTTTATGGAGCAGGATTAACTTTGATTAATCAAAGTTATTAATAAGATATGGTGCCTGCCAAGTCCACCTTTTATGTGTGTCATTTGTGGAGGTGGTTGGGTGATGCTCTGGTTTGTTCTAAAGCTAGCCTGCACATGTCTTAGTTCTGGAGCCTCTTGGGAGGGACTCTGGTGCTGGCCAAGGTCAGCCGCTGTCTGTGCTCAGCCTGGGGCCAACATGTAGGAGCTACAAAGTGATCTGCAGATGGTTGCTGCTTGTTCATGGCTTGGAGGCTCCTAGAAAAGGCTAAGCTATGAACTGAGGCTGGCTGCCACCAGTGCCAAGCTTAGGGATACTTAGCAAAAGGTACAAGGGCCCTGAGGCCAGAGACTGCTTGTTTGGGGTTTATGAACCTTTGAGAGATTTTTAAGAAGTCTGCAGCAGGGTCTCAGGGAATCACCAGAGCAGGGCCAATGATGTTAGCCAGGTTGTTGGAGATTCAGATATGGTACCTGCCTAATTCTGCAGGCTTGGTAAGGGGAAGGCTCAACAAAGGAACAATGGCCTCTGCTTGCACTTCTGTCTGGGAGAAAGCTGCCCCTCCAGCCCTTGCCCTGAAGCCAGAGAATTCAGTTTCTCCCCGTATGTCCCCGGTTCTTTTTGAGTTGCTGCCCCAGTACTGGAGCTCACAGCGAGTGAGTCCATCAGTGAACAAGTCTGCACATGAGCACTTTCAGAGGAACGCCTGGGACTCTAGCAGCCCTCCCTTACACTCAGCCACAATCCCTGCTAGTTTTCACTTCCAGAAGTTATGGGGAGTTCTCAGCCCTAGTGTCTTGGGCTGGGGAACCTGGTGTGGGGTTGGGAACCACTTGCTCCTTAAAGGGGACCTCCGCAGACTCCTGTTTCTTAACCTCTACAGCATGGCTGTGAGACCTGCCTGTTCCACATCTCCACACCTCCTACTAGTCTCGAGGGTGCTTCTTTTGTATATCCTCAGTTATAGGACTTCTGTTCAGCTAGTTTTCAGATGGTTCTCAAAGATGGTTGTTCTGTGATTTAGTTGTAATTTTGATGTGGTCGTGGGTGGAGGTGAATACAGCATTTATCTACCCTGCCATTTTGACTGGAAGTGAAATTTAGCTTATTTATATTCACTTATTCTTTTGTTCAAATTTTTGTTAGTTATATATTTATTTTTCATTCTTTTATTACATATCCTTATAATTTTAAATAACACAGTGCTTAAATCTGTATTTATGCATATCTTAACTTTGGAAAATATACTATATATTAAATCCATTTATGGAAGATAAAGAATTTTTATTCTGATACTTCCCTTCATCTCATCTCACCCCCTTTTATTTCTAACATCTATTAATTCTACCATTACTTTTATACTGTTAAAATTTTACTTGTTTAATTTCTGCCCTGTAACTATAATTAACTCTTACATATTTTGTTTACAGGTTGATTTAAAAAGAAAACATGATACTTATGCTAAAATGATTATGAAAATATTATTTATAAGTTTAATTAGTAATTAGTTTCACAACAGAGAAAATGTTATCTTATAACTTAACCTATGTAATTCAAAGGAGAATGTTTTAATCATCAAAGTCAAATGAGACTTACATAATGTCAATTGTTCAAAATTACACTACAATGTTGCAATTTGCTTCACATTTGGATCTATGGCTTTCTTATATGGCTTTTCATTTTTCCTGGAGCTTTAAATTGCCTAACTTTTCCCCCCTATGCTATTGGTTCACTTACCAACTATGCCTCAGCTGCAGTCAGAGCTTCTAATATCTCACAGCTGCCTACTTTTCCAGAAAATTGCCTTTGGCCTAATGGAAGCTACTTCACCAGAGAAGTTACTTTTCCCCTCACAAGCCTGCAACTGACTGGCTGACTGATTGACTGACTGACCTACTGACACAGGGTGCAATAGACCAACTTGCCTCAAGATGTGACCCATTCTCTGGTGTAATTTGCGATTCCTGTCTTTCTGTGGAGTCAGTGTACAGCTCATATTCAGCTGAACCATTTTCTTGCTTAACTTGTTTTTTGCCCTATACTGTTTCCTTCATCCTCTCTCCAAAGTGCACTTCTTCAATAAATCACTTGTGAAAGAATCTTTATCATAGGCTCTGCTAGTGTTATGGATTGAATGTTGTGTCTCCTTAAAATTCATATTTTGAATCCTTAATGGTATTAGAAGGAGATGGAGCCTTTGAGAGGTAATTAAGTTCAGATGAGGTCCTGAGAGTGGAGCCCTCATAATAGGATTAACGTCCTTATAAGAAGGATGTTAAGAAGGACGTCCTTATAAGAAGGACGTCCTCTATAAGAAGAGGTAAAGAGACCAAAGCTTTTCCTTTCTCTCCATGCAAATGCACCAAGAAAAGACATTGTGAATATATAGCAAGAAGTCCACTGTCTGCAAATCAGGAAGAGGGCTCTCACCAGATACCAAATATGATGGCACCTTGATCTTGAACGTCCCAGCATCCAGAACTGTGAGGAATAAACGTCTGTTGTTTAAGTCACCCGGCCTATGATATTTGGTTCTAGCAGCTTGAGGTGATAAAGACAGCTAGGAAAATCAACCTAAGACACTTGCTGAAAGAAGATCACAAGACTTTACCGAATCACTAATGATGACTTTTTTTTTTAACCTTACTACGTTTTTGAAAAAATTGGCTTTCTTCTTGAATACATTTTTCTTAGAATCCTCTGGACTTCCTGATGAAGTTTGGATCAATTTCTCTCTAGATATATTATGCATCTAAAATATTGAAATTTCTTTAATTACTTCACTCTTGGATTAGGTAGCCTAATATTTTTATATCATATATCTTCCTCTTTCTTGGGTTACCTTTTGTGTTAAAAACAATAAAATTTCAAGCAATTGTCATGAAAGTTGGATGGGGGTAAGTTTTATGAGTCATAACAAGTCTAAAAATCTGTTTTCACTAATGTTATGATTGGCAATTTGGCCGAACATAAAATTCTAGCTTCAAAATAATTAACCCTTCATTCCTTTAAAGGCAATTCTGCGTTGTATTCTAGTTTCTAAAGTTGCTGATGAAAAATCCAATGTCAATCTGATTCTTTGGGGTTAGGGATGGGGATGGGTGGGAAATCTATTTTTTGTCCCCAAAGTGTTTAGTTTTTTTTCCTTTGGATTTTCTAAAATTGTATTCTTTTGGACACTCAGTGGGCTTTTTCAATCTGACAACTTCAGCCTTTCTTTAGCTCTAGGAAACTTTCTTGAATTATTTCTTTAATTGTTAAAGCTCCTTTGTTTTCTCTGCTCTCTTTCTGTAATTCCTATTAGATGCACAATGGCTCTCTTAGATTTATTGTCCATATTTCTTAACTTTTTTTTCTCTTAGTTTCCTCTTTTTTAAAAAAAAATTATGCTCTACTTTTTGGAAGGGTTTTATAATTTCACCTTCATCTTGGTCCTTCTCTTTGGGCTGTTGGTTTTTTTCTGAAATGTGAGGAATCCTTAGCTTTCTATTTTTATTTAAGACTAAAGTATTAGGTTGTTATTATTGGTAGCTAATATGACTTTTCCTATGCCGACTCCAGTTCTTTCAGTCTTTTTTTGGGGGTATGTGGGATTCATAGAAAGGGAGAAAATTGGTTTGTTCCAATAGTGAATGTTTAGCTAATCATGCTTATTGTCATCGTCAGCCCACTCCTGCTGTCATACCTGCTAAGTCTGGGCTTGGAACCTCTCCTGGTCTTACAGGGAAGAACTTCTCCAACCATTATCTCTGTTGCAAACTCCTATGTGCACCCTGGGCTGCAATTTCCTCTTTCAAAATGAGCCATTTTAAAGTCTTCCATTTCCAGTATTATTATTGATGTGCCTCCTCTCATACATCTTTACTGTTGATCTATGAGACATCTGAAAGGGAAGTGAAGTAAGTGCATATGGGTAGTTTGTCCTTCTAACCAAAGCTCGGTCATTGGCATTATATAGTTTCTGAAACCGGGGCACAGAGGGATTCAATGCTCTGTCAAATGATTATTAAGTGGTGGAACGGAAAACTAGAATTCTGGTTTTCTGTCACCTAGTGTAATGTTCTTTCCATCTCTCTGTACCTCTTTGCTACCTTTGTCCTTTCAGTCCTTATCAGTGGAATTCAATACAGCTGAACAGGAATGTTTATAAGAAGATTTTTGAGCATGTACCTCATAGAGTCAGATGTAAGGACAAACAATGTATTTGCGCTTGCTTTGAGTGTTTTCCCCAACCCAGTGTTGCTCTCACTCTCATCTTTGGTTTACAGAGAAATGTCAGAAGTAAAAAGATTCTGAAATTTAAAAATTTTAAAACCCAGTGTAAATCATTTTCACTAAGAACTTTAAAATAAATTAGTTGACTGGAGGGGGCGGGAAGCATGTAAATTTTTTTTTTTACAATTGTGAATATCACATTATTAGTGCCTAGTTTGGTTCCAATCTCTGAAAACTAGTAATGTGTGGGATAAAGGAAAGACATATAAATTACTTTAGTCTACTGTGGAGTCAAAACATGAACTTCCCTTAACCTCATTCACACCTACCTATATTTTCCCTCTCGTTACCAGTTCTTGTACCCACTGACATTTTTTAAAAAGCTAGAACATGAAATTATGTCTGTTGTTACACACACAGGACCTGTTAAACAAAGTGGACTAAAATTTCTCACCTTATTTTCCAGAAAACCATAGTTAATATTACCAGAGAGAAATAGGTGATTCCCTTTTAATTAGGAAGTCTGAGGGCAGAGAGTAACAACTACTCATTCAATGAATAATTATGTATTGAGTATCCCCTGCTATATCGAGGCTGTGTTGGAAATTTGAAATAAAAGCAGATAAAATGGTATCTAGTGGAGAAGGCAGGCATGACCAAATAATAGAAACATATAGTACAATAATGAACAGGGAGAAGTGTCATGAAGGAAAAGTCCACACATGGGACCATTGATAACTGGGGGAAGGCAGGCAGGGAAGACTTTTCTGAAGGAGAGACATTTGGGATGAGTTCTGAAGTTAAGAGAGCAGAGTGATTAGGAAAAGAACCTTAGGTTGAGCGATTAGAAGGTGTAAGGGACCTATAGCAGGAGAGAACATGGTATAGACTGAGAAAAAGCCAGAGCAGCTGGAGACGCAGGCAGAATCCAGAGCACCAAGGGCCTGTGGGTTTGGACACTATGAGAAGGTACTGAAGGGGAGATCTGACTGGACATGTGCTCTGAAAAATCACTCTACGTGTATTGTGAGGCACAAACTGGAGTTGGACAACAGAGAGCCTACAGGTCAGCCAGAAGACCATATGAAAAATGGTAGTGATTTGGGCAAAAGTGTTATAGTGGAGATAAAGAAAAATGAATGGATTCAAGAGACATTGAGAGAGTAGAATTTCTGGTATTGGTGGTAGATTAAATACAGAGAATGAGAGAGAGGACACTTGGACACCAAAGACAACTAGTGTCTCATGGGTGGGTGCCTACTGGAGGAAATATACCATATTCTGGGAATATGGTACTTGACATGGTTCTTAGAATGGGTTCTATCTTAACAGTTAAAGATGAGACTGGTAATGAGAAATGGCCTTTAAGGTAAGGGATAAGATGGGAATACAAGATATGGGAGCAATGTAATCCAGAGTACAACAAAGTGAAAAAGCAGGATGAAAGGATGTGGGTAGGTGGGGGGAGAGAAATGTGAGTGATAAGGCAGAAAGATAGGTTGGGACTAGATTGTGTACAGCTAAGGAGTTTAGATTTCATTTTCTAGACAGTGGGCTTCAGAGATTAAGAAGATTAAAGTAAATAGAGCCATGACTCTAAATTTTCAAGCTGGGTGGGTTGGAGTCTAGTGGCATAAGAATAGAGAAGCCAACAAAAGAATATAAGTTAGAGCGGCTGGTAGGACTTCTAAGAAGACATGTTTATGAGGCATTTCAAAATACATGCCTTTAAGTTCAGGACTGGAGATGTGGATTTGGAAGTGATCTGCAGATAAAGCTGGGTTAGGAAAGAGGGAAGGTGATGAGATCACCAAGGAATTAAGATTGAGGATTTCAGAAAATAGACCTAAAGTGAGAACTTTAGGATATGTACTAGTACTCACAGGGCATAAAGAAGGGCTACCAATGACAGGGGCAGAAAGGTAGGAAATAAACAAGAGGAATGCGATGGCAGGGAAAATAGGGTAGCTAAGAGTTATAGGAGGCGTGGAGGGGTTAACAGTGCTAAATATCTTATGCTTCAAGTTGTAAATTAATATTGAGAGGTCTGGGGAATAGCACATTAGGATTGAGGCAGAGAAACAGAAAAGCCAGGACCAAAAAGAACTACAGAGAGAGGCTGGATCTTAGTAGATCCTCAGGAAATGCTTGCTGAACAAAAGAAGGTTGACTAGTGGGCCAATCTCCATGTGACCGGAAAGCTCTTGGTGGTACCCCTGGACTTTTAATTTATAGCTGTGACTCTTCCATTGTTTTCTATTGTGTCCTGCAGACCATAAAATAATGCAGCTGAAATGATTAATTCACCCTTAGGTATTTTCTGGTCATTGTTTTCTACTCAATATAGTTATTTTTAAAGCATTTAATCCACTCACTCAGCAACCTCCGAAGTTGCGGCTTGCATTTTATGGGCACACGAATGACTGGTTGAGCTCCCAGTCTTGGTACAACTGACAAGCTGATGTCTGCTGCTTCCTCCCACACAGACTCCTCGGGCTGCACGGAGGATAGCCGTGGGGCCTAAGATGCATGTCAAAGGAGGGCACACCTGACAGCTTGTACACTTTTGGGTAGAATATAGGAGCAAGGAAGGGAAATTTCAGAAGCCGTTACTGGGTTTCTCTCAGTTTAACAGAGATTTCCTGTTGGAAATGTATCCAAAAGACGAGCCTGAGTAGCTGGTTGCTTGTCAGTAGGCAATCTGGTGGCCGCACAAGCTGCAGAATGTATATAGCCACACACACAAGACAGATATTTATATTTCTCTGTATATTCTAGGAATAGAAATATGCAAAGGAAATTAAAGAACATGGTTTGGCTCCCACACCTTCCTACCATTCCTCAGCGAAGCACAAAATTACAGCCGCACGTCTCCATGGAAAGGGCACAGACGTGGGTGTCGGGAAGACTGAGGTTTAAGTTCCTGCCCTACGTCTACTCGTATGACGTCAGGCAAGTTCCTTTACATTTCTGTGTCTCAGATTCAGCATCTAAAAGCGGGAAGGAATACATTGAAGACCTATAAATCTACATTTTGGCCTCGATCTCTCTCCTAAGATCCCTACCCTTACGTTTAACTGCCTACTGGACATTATGTAGGTATTTCATGGGCAACTCAAATTCGTTTGGTCTAAAACCAAACTCATCTCACTCCAACCCGAATAAAATAAAGCATTGCTCTTCCTGCAGATTTCTAGATTGGTAAATGGGTCCCCCTTCCATTCGGTCCCCTAAGCCAGAACTTCCTAACATCCTTAACTTTACCTTCTGTCTCACTCCATTTCCAGTTCATCACTATGTCCTATCTATGTTATCTTCTAACTATCTTTCCACTTCTCTCCCTCTTCATCATCACCATACTAGTCTAAGTTACTGATATCTTTCTGTCCAAACCTCTCTTCTCCTGTCACTTGTATCTAATACTGCAATCTCACTGAGCCGCTTTTAGTCCTTGAGACGTGCCAGGGATTTGCTTTCCACTTGGCCATTAAAAGGGTGATTCTTTTTGCCTGGAATGCTCAAGTTCACATCCCATTCTTTTCTGTCTTCTGCTTAAATGCCATTTCCCTTGGGATGCTTCCCTCATTCTTACCCTCCTCTGGACCAGATTAAGTGTCCCTAATCAGCAGTTCCATAATACCCTAAACTTCCCTGATATTACACTTATCAAAAGCATATCACAGAGACTTGTTTAGTTATTTATTTTCCTCCTGTACTCTTAGCTTCTTAAAACAGGTACTGTATCCATTTTGTTTATTAGTATATTCCCAGTACTCAATAGATATTTGTGAAAAGAAGGAAGGAAGGAAGGAGAAAACGAAAGAAAGAAAGAGAGGGAGGGAGGGAGGGAAGGAGGGAGGAATGAAGGGAGGAAGGAAGGAAAAACTGAGCAAGGGAAGAAGGGTTAATTTAAAATAATATTAAAAAGGTGTTTGGTAAAAGGAATCTATTATTATTGTTATCCCAGGGACAAGAGATTTCAGCAGGAGATCCTCATAGATTTAAGTCATCTTATCTGCTGAGAAGGGGATCGGAGGTGGAGCACTTCCTGAATTCAAGATGGAGAGGTCCTTGCTCACCCTATATGACACTGAAGTTGTATGGGAAACAAGGGACCCCTCCACTCTTCTGTTAGTGTGTGAAGGGGCTACCTACAGCCATTGACTGTGTACTTTGGGAAGGTGCTTAGTTTCTTTGAGCCTTGATTTGCTCTAATATATAACATGAGGGGGTTGGACAAGGTCATCGCTAGGGTCTCTTCTAACTCCAACATAGTTTGATTTTACCTTGTAACCCACTCCTTTCCTCCTTAAGACTTCTGGGTCCCATTTATTTCTTTCTCCCTTGCCACCCCTCCCCCCATGCACTTTTCTAAGTGTATTAGTTAGTGGTGAAAAATAAGGGTTGAAAGTTTTAGTGGAAAGTAGACAAGAGTGTATATGTTATATGTTATTTGTTCTACACTTAGGTCTTTGTTCTACTGATTTCTGTTTTCATAGGCTTTATTTTATCTTCCAGATAGTCTGGGATATTGTCAAAGTGGCCCAGATTCAGACGTAGTTTTTAATTTGGAACATTAGTTTCGGTCACACCATCTATTATCAATTCCATCATTTTTTTCTCTAGAAAGATTGACTCTGGTCAGCAATTTCAGGCAAATGTCCCTAAGCATATGAATAGTCAAAGGCACACAGGTTTGTCCTCAGTATCTTTCAAACCAAATTTCAAAGACTTTAATGAATAGTGAGACTTCCATTTCCATTGGAAGGAGGTTCTTCCTAACGTGCCATGTTTGTACATGTCTATGAATTCCTCTCTCAACTCCTGATGGGGCTGGTTCCTTCTCATCGTTCATGTGTCAGCTCAAATACCATCTCCTTGTAGAAGACTCCCTTGACCACTCTGGCGAAATCAGCCCTCCTAGTTCTACTTTACCACATTTCTGTGTTTGATTATTATCATTTATCACTGCCTAAAATTATGGTGTTCATTTATTTGTGTATTTCATGTTTCTCCTTGACTAAAATGTAAGTTCTATGGAAGGTGAGACTTTTATCCATCTTGTTCACTGCTGTATACTCAGCAGTTAGTACAATGCATACACAGAATAGATGCTTGAGTAAATACCATGGTAAATAGATGAAACTTTGGGATGTGCAGGGTTTTACTTAATCCATTCATTCAGCAGCCTCAAATGTCAGTACTTTCATGTGATTGCTGTAGAAATAATAATCTTTGAGGTTTAATAATCTGAGTGGTTTAATAATGTTAAAGTTGTTAACATTGGAATAAGTGGTCTCTTATGGGCTTTTCAACTGACAGTCTCTGTTTTCCAGTCACATTATATCCCTATTAGCTAGACAATACTCATATTTATCTATCCTAAAATTTCTAATATTTAAAATAAATAATGACTTACAGCTGTGGTTCACTTTTTTTTAAGCTAAGGAATCCTTTCAAGTGGAAATCTTATGAGGAACTTAATATATATGAGATAAAATAAAGTCCACTAGAAGAAGTAAGAATGAGGGAAGGAGGGAGTTTATAGCTCTGTCTGCTCCCCAGAATATAACATCTTCCTCATGACAGTTCCTGGGATAGTTTGACTGTTACTGGATTATAAAAATACTAAATAATATTTTTTGAATAACCAAGTACTTTACATACATCATCCAATTCTCATAACAACTCTATGCATTAAGTATACTGTTATTTTCTGTATTAGTCAAATAAGAACACTAGGGTTTAAAGAGGTTAAAAAACTTTGTCCAAGGTCTTTTCAAAATTGTTGCCAATGACCCTCACCTTCTAGTGTCAGTGCTCTTGTGTAGTCGCCTCTTGCTTGAAACAGGGCTGGTCAGTGTGACTAGTAGAAAATAACAGAGGCGATGCTATATGACTCCTATATCAGGAGTCAGGATATATGACTATATATCCTATATCCTATATATAGACTATATATCTATATATCCTATATCAGGATATATGACTCCTGCTATATATCAGGCGATGCAATGATAAAATCATTGTAACTTCTGCATTGCTCTCTTGGATCACCCACTTTGTAGTAAGCAGCTGCCACGTCATCAGAACACTCAAGCCGTCTTTGGAGCCCACGTGGAAAGGAGCTGAGTCTCCCTGCCAATGTCCTGTATCTACTTAAACATGGGAGGGAGCTCCCAGCCCCAGTCTATGTTCAGCTGACTGCAGCCCCAGCCAACATCTGACTACAACCTCATGAAAAGTCCTTGTGTCAGAACCACCTAGCCAAGCCGCTCCCAAATTTCTGACTACAGAAACTGTGGAAGACAAAAAATGATTTTTGCTGTTGTAAGCCAGAAAGCTTTGGGAGTGATTTGTAACACAGCGTTAGATAACTGGTATAACCTTGTAGACAGTTCAATGGCAGAAGCAGGATTTTAACCTCAGGTCTGATGCCAGAGCCTATGCTCTTAATCATAAATGCTCTTTTTTCTTACATACTTATTTTTAACATAAAGTTAAAATACAAGTTATACAAACATCTTACAAACTCCATGTCACAGATGGGGAAACAGAGGCATAGAGAGGTTAAAAATTAATTGGTGAATCCAGAATTTGAAGTCAAGTGGCCTAATTCCAAGACTGGGCTCTTTGTCACCATGCTAAACTAATGTCATAATCAAAACAATATTTCAGAAAAATTAATCTGGAATTGGAGTGCCAGATGGAATGGAAAAGAAAGAGCCTGGAAGTGTGGACCTTAACTGAGAGGTTACTGCAATTATTGAAGAGAAGTTATTTGAGGGAAATTGAGACCTTTGTCATGGAGAATAACTACTAAACTAATTCCCCAAATATCTTTGATACTTCTATAGGCTACTGCAGATTTGGATGGGTGGTTCATTGGTTTGTAACAAGAAGGAATTTCTCAACAATCTCTATTCATTGGCCAATATTCCAGAAGGAAATGAACCTTGGTCACTGCCCAACATTGTCTCCCATATGGTGGGAGTTGGTGGGAGTACTGAAGACAACGTTGTCTTCAGTACTCACTATACTACAATGTTCAATATCTGTTTTCCTGCAGCACTTCAATATTTGTTTTTATATTAAAACATGCATCCCTGTTTTTAAAAGAGGAGGGAGAGGGGACCAAAATTTTCTGCCTTTGAAGTTAGCTAACAAATCAGTGATAATTGCTAGGAGAAATCCTGGTGCAGAAAGGGAGAACTGATTGTGCTCTGTCCTTGGTAGACTTTTGAGTCATTCATGCAGTATAGTGTCTGAGAGTGCTAGTGAGTCATGCATTGCTAACTATGGAAGAAAAATACATTTTCTAAAGTTGTCTGTTATTACTCATGTCTTTCAGTCAGCATCCGGAGATGCTGGTACCCTATTGACTGGTGATCTAATAGACAGTTTCTCATAGACAGACAGATCCAAAACAATTTCCCTCTAAATCTGATAAATTTGGCACAAGTCTTTTTATTTGGCTTGCAAGATGTTTGCATTAACATTGTGACTTATTTTTGGCTTGGAGTTAAAAGGATTGTTTAGAAACAAAATGGAGCCTTTGGATTTTGTGGCAGCCGCAGAGAATGCTCTTATTTCATAATGAAATGACTGAACAAATGTTCTTTACAGTGATTCATTCCTCATGTGGGAAAAAATGTTATATATATATATATATATATATATCCTCTCTATATTGGATACATGAAGCTTTACCTTCAATATTTAGGTATAATTTCCAACGAGTGATTTGGGAACAATATCTGTAAATTACAAAGATAGGCTCCTCTGCAAAGGAATAGGATTGAAACTATAGGATTAAATGTTAGAGACCACTTGGGTTCTATTCCTAACGGGGCCAGAGTTTGCATATAACCTTGAGCTATTCACTTGATCTTTTAAAAACTTAGGTTTTGCGTCTGAAATAGGCAGAAAGCTGCTCACCTATTTAGCTAAGGCAGAAACAATTTCCTAATAGGAAGATGACTCAGCAGCGATGGAGGCGGCATAGCCTCTCGTCCTGGAAGCCTTCAGGAAGAGAGGCAGCCAGCTGCCTGGATGGAGTAACGTGTGGTACTTGAAGACTGGAGACTAGACCACACAAAAGAAGCCTGACATTTAGGAATAGTAAACAAACCAAGTCATGGAGGGCCTATTATTTACCAGGCACTGTGCTAGATCCTGGGTGATAATGGTGAACCAGACACACTCAAAGTTTCTGCTTTTATGAAGTTTACTGTTGAGTCTGCTTTGTGCATGTTCAAGACTATTCAAAGAGAGGTTCTGTGATTTTATTACCTGCATCTGAGTTTTTGGATTTTTTAAAAATATGGGATCATGCAGGATCAGTACTCAAAAAACATAATCGTGGACGTCCTATGGGAGAAGAGTCTGATATTGTGTGGGGTATCACTAAAACAGGCCTTGTTATAACAGGGCTCGACCCACGAGGTCAGATGGGAACAATGGATTCAGGTTGGCATCATCCATTACCTGAGCGGACAGCATGGGGAGAATTTTAAAATGTCTTGCATGGACGTCCAGGTCAGAGTTAATAGTCCCTCTCACCTCTGCCCTCAGAGGGGCTTCTTACCAATCTGATGATGTCCAACTTGGATGATGATTGATGGGTCTGAGGCCATTGAACCACGGATCTGAACACAGAAGCTGCTCCTAATCTTCTGTGGTCAGAGGCACATGCAATGTGAGTGGGGTTCAGGCAGCAAAAAGGCATCCTTGGTCTTGCACAAATGTTTTGTTTTCAGCTTGCATTCTTACAAAGCAGTGATTCTTCCTACCATAAGAAGTTTGAGATGTACCCCTTCTTGCCATAGTGAGTGTTGCTCCTGCAGGGGCAATGCAGCCATAGATGCTGAGATTAAGGAGGTGAAGAGACAGCTGCAGCATCACACAGTGAGTCCTTTGAGCAGATGTCAACCCTCTGTGGTTTCCCAAGTCCTTCAGTGTCTGTCATCGGCTCATCTGTTCCATTATAATTTTTAAATTAAAATGGTTTGAGCTCCTATCATACTTAGGAAGGCGGTGTCCCAGCAGCCTTGAAATATCTCTCATGACTCTTAAGTGTTTCATTTCTTCAAGTCATCTCTAAATCAAAGATTCTGTTTAACTGAATTCTTGTTATTACCCCCTGCATGTATTGTCCGTCTCCTCAGTGTTATATTATATTTAAAACTGCCAGATTCCTTCACATCCCAAAGCACCACTGATCCAAGGCAGCAAACAATGTAAAACAGATATTAATTAATCCTGAACTTAGAAGTCCTTGGGTCATTCCTGCTCAGGTAAATTTCTTACTGGCTCTGTCCTCCACAGACCCTGTCCTCTGCATCTTGTTGAACTCTCTTCTAAAGCTCAACACCTCTCTCACTGTATTGCTCTAGGCAATTTTGTTCTTTCTTACTCTTATCCCAAAACTCAGCTCTAGGCCTCATATCAGATAGCTGGCAGAAATACCGTATTTTGCCGTGTATAATACACACTTTTTGGCCCAGATTTGTGAGGGAAAAATAAGGATGGACATTATACATAGGTAATACTAATTCTGTATCTATATAAATGTTTTTAATTCTTTTATTTAAGCTTCTGATTTAAAAGTGTAACTCTAGAAATCAATAACGATATCCATATGCAAAAGAATACCTTGGAATACGATCATTGGTTTTGTTGAACTATGACAAACTTGCAACAACAAAGAGTTCTTGGCCTTCTATAAAGCGTAAATATCATAAATTTGTTACCGTTACATAACATTTCTTATATCTTGTATCTGTTTTTGTGTTTTGTAATTATTTGTTATATAAAATTTCTTGTACCATAATATGTTTAAAATAATGAATGCTAAAATTCCTTTATAACACAAAAAACAAGTACTTAAATATAAACAAATGAAAATTTTAATTAAAAAATTGAAACGAAAGATTTTTTCCCCTGAAATTTTGGGCCAAAAACGTGGGTGCGCAGTATATACGGCAAAATATGGTAATTCATTAAGTTGCTCAGCCAAACTCATCTGTCCTGGTACTCAAAGCACCATTGTGTTCTTTAGGATCAAAACTTAGGTGTAGTTTTCTTCTCATGGGGAAGGGAAAAACTTAGAATCAAAACTTAGGTGTAGTTTCCCTTCTCATGGATCTCTGTACATGGAAGGGAGTAGGAAGGTAGGAATTTATCTTCCCTTTGGGATGATCATGCCACCTCAGTGCCCCTAGGGAGGCAGAAGTGGTTTTTCATTTTTACTACACAAGGACAAAGACAGTCGCATTTCGTAAAACATACTAAAGGGAAACTTAATATTTCTTCAGAGGATCTTAAGAGGTCCCCAGAAATCCACTGACAAAGATTCAGCACTTAAAGTTGATGTCTTGGCCAATTCCATAAGCAAAGACTAAAAATTTCATGTCATGATCTCTAAAATAAGAAGCAAGCCCACATGGCACAAACAAGATGGTATAAATGAGACACACCAGGGAATCTCTGGAACCAGAACAAGCGGGATCCAATCTGGACTAAATTATTCCTTCAGCCAAGCCCTGGGGGAACTTGAGATCAATATCCCTCCTCCCAAGTCTTAGTTATTCATAAACATTCACATATAAGTGTTTAGAGTGAACTGTATCTCATTCTCATTGTGGCTTCAGTCATTACCAACAAATACTCTCTTTGTTTTCAGAAACCCTCTTGTCTCTGTGTGGGTCTTACCCGTCAAGAGGGGCGATAATCAGGTAGCAGCATCCTTTATAGAACGTGGTCTTAACTAGGCTTATTTATAAAGACACAACCTTATAGTAGGCATGAACTTTCTCTGTATCCAGTAGTTTTTGGAAGGAGATATGATAAAGTATCACATTTCAAAAACAAACAAGCATGTTTTCAGAACAGCTATATATCATGTGTTCCTTTTCCAGTGATATATGAGAGTCTTATTATTTTTCTTGTGTTGCATAGAGTGTAAGTTCTTTGGAAGAATGTATATTGATGAAATCTGAGGAGGTATGATGGTTGGAGTAATGGTATATTTCATGGCCTTCTCCTTAGGCAGTTCACCACATGGCTGCTTTCTTCCAGGCCAGCAGGAGAGAGCATTTCTCTGCTGCTTCACTTTCTTTAAAGGGCTTGCCCACCAGCACTTTTAATTAACTCAGTGTCAACTGATTAGGACTCTAATCACTGATTTTGCCCATACTCAGGGGGAGGAAGAGATTATATTAGACCTGTATACCAGATGGTAGGAATTTGGGGGGCATCTTAGAATTCTGCCTACCACAAATGGTGAATATCTTTCATCTTTCAGAGGATATTAAAAATTAATAAATTTCAAAAAAATATCAATTCTCACTCCAGGTATCATTTACCAAATTGGTACCAAGTCTTTATTCTATAACGTCTTCCTGTTTTTTCTTCTAAAATTCAAAACATTGAACCATTTTCTGTATTTAGTATAGGCTTCCCCAAAACTGACCATAAGATTGTATCAGGAAAAGTAAACCGGACATCAGCTATCTGTAGAACTAACACATCCTAAGCAATGACTTGTAAATGGAAACCTGAAAATGTTGGGAAATACCAGGCAATAAATTAAGGCATTCGAGCTGTAAACTCAGAAGAATATGTCCATATTAGCCTGTCTAAAGATGTAGGCAAGTTGGTTGGTTTTGCACTGTGTAAAGGAGTATGATTTACACAGGGAAATGCACTGCAGTGAACTTGCAAGAAAGGTTGAAGCAGAGTTGTTGAGCTTGATAATCACAGCCACAAAAGTCATCTCACTTATTCCCCTGGCTTTGGTTCCCAGATAACAGAACAATCTTCCCACTTGAATTTTGTTTTCTAGGTATCGCATAGAGAATTTACTGACAAATGGGCATGGGAACTACAGTATTCTTGGTGATTATATTTCTTAATGAAAAATAATACATGTTCTAGTTTATATATTTTTCTTTTGTGAATTTGATTAAAGTTAATTGGCATCCTAGATTCCAACTGTCTTTAGGCACACCAACAGAACTGACCCTCTAGACATACACTTGAGGACTAGATGCTAAAAGGAGGTGACTAAGGAATTGTAATCCCCCGAGACCCTGACTGGCTACTGGCACGGACAACAGCTCTGTCTCAACTTTCCCTTACTGCAGCATGTTGGATTGATAACATGCTTTGAGAAGGCAATGTCAGTGACCTCAGTGTTTGGAGCCAAAATCATCTGGTGGCACAGGCTGACTACCTGAATACATTTTTCAGTTGAAATGAGCAAGTGGTTGCAGCAGTCACCACAGCAACGGTGGGGATGGAACCCTTGGGAGCTTTCAGCTGAGGAATAAAGGGAACTATGACCATGCCTTCAACTGGAATTAATAGTGACTAATTCTTAGGATAGCCTGCTGGGAATCCTTTATGTTTTTCCTAGTAAACATAAGTATGCACTACAATTGTTCCTCGACATGAAACACCTCTTCACTTTTCCTCTTCTGGATTTTATAAATGCTAAGTAAATCTTCATAGCAGCCCCACTATAAAGGGTGGAAAAAAAAGGGGTGGGGAAAGTGAAGAACTTGTTTTAGGCTACAGAAAAATACAGGTTTTTATCTGATTTTCAACTCTGCATTCCTGAATTTTCTGTTTATTTTCCACCTACCAGGCTGCACTTATCTCCAAATTGAAAGAAAGACGAATTAAGATGCTAAGGGGAGAAAAATAGTGAACTCAGAGTTATTTTGAATCTGTTTTATGAAGTCAGTCTTTTCTACAAAATTTCTCACACTATGGACATACCAATCCTAAAACCAAAATAATAAAGCTTAAATTCACATCAGGAACCAAAGACTGGGAAAAAAAAAATCAGGAATACTTTATCACAAAATTCAGCTATGTGTTCATGATTGTCCATAATGGTCTATTATTGAAAAAAAAGGAGGATAAATAAGATATGGTTGTAAAGTGATCTGAGAGTGATGAATGCAGAATTATATAACAATGAGCAATGTTTTTTTTTCCAATAGATTAGTATTTGGAAATACATATGAAGTAAAGTTGTTGCTGAAAAATATATTATGTCGGTCAGTCTATTTTTTATGCAGCTCTATACATAATTATGATTGGAAAATAACTTTGTTTTGCCCCAGCTTTATAGAGGTAAAATTGGCAAATAAAGTCTATATATATTTCAGATGTATAGAGTGATGTTTTGATATATGTATACATTGTGAAATGATTACCACAATCAAGCTAATTACCATATCCATCACTTCACATAGTCACTAGTTGTGTGTATGTGTGGTGAAAACACAATCTACTCTCTTAGCAAATTTCAGGTGTAGAATAGTGTATTGTAGTCAATAATATTAGCTATAATCATCGTGCTGTGCAATTGATCTTCACACATGAAGTCAGAGTCTTAATCACTTGCTTATTGATTGCATTAAAACGTCAATCATAACATCACCTGCTTGCTTGTTGACGTGGGGTGATATTACAGATATTACATTAGAAAATGTGAATAAAATATGCTTGACTGTTACTCTAGGAATTGTTCAAATTGTTAAAACAACTTAAAGGAGGACAGGTCTGAGAAAGACAAGGAAATCTAGATACAGGATTTATTGATGGTGTTTATCACATGCAGACACAAGGTCATAAACTAAAGTGAGGTGCCATCTTGGTGAAATAGACTGTGGCCAAGAGGATAGAACCACAGGTGGTGACTGATTTAAGGTACCTGTGATTTAGAGCAAATACTATAATTTTTCTAGTATAATTGATCCACCAAACTGGAATTTTTTTTTTAAATAAATATGTTTGGGTAATACTGAGTTAAAGTCATACAGATTTATTTGCATCAGACTTTCTTAGGGTTTTTACTATGTGTTATGCACTGAATGTTTGTGTCACATCAAATTCATATGTGGAAGCCCTAACTCCCAATATGATGGTATTTGGAGGTAGGACCTTTGGAAGGTAATTAGGTTTAGATGAGATCATAAGGGTGGGGACCTCATGATGGGAATAATGTCCTTATAAGAAGAGAAAGAGAGACCAGAGCTTTCTCTCTGCCATGGAGGACACTGTGAGAAGTCTGCCGGCCAGAAAGAAGGCCTTCATGGGGGAACTGAATTGTCTGGCACCTTGACTTTGGACTTCCCAGCCTCCAGAACTGTGAGAAATTCCTGTTGTTTAAGCCACCCAGTTTATGGTATTTTGTTATGGCAGCCTGAGTTGACTAATATGCAAATGTTTTTTATGATGCTAATGTTCACTATAAATTTCTAAGACAGTGGTTCTCAAACTTATTTGAATAGAAATTCTGTTTTTCAGAGTATCTGGGGGATGGTGTGGGCAGAACTGCCCTTAGCTAAAGCAGGAAAATCCTCTGGAATCTATTCTTTAGAGGCCCCAGTATGGCCCTCTGCCTATGCTCTCCCTGCAGGCCTATGGGAATATTCTCACCCAGAATCATGGTTTACCCTTACACATCTTGTTTTTGGCCTGCATGTGTTTCTATTCTAGCTTGTTCTCCTGAGAGTGGACTTTCTTGCACCCAAAGCCAAGGGATGGCTAAGGGGAAGCTGTTTACAGGAGTTTGAGGACAGAGTTTGGATGTGTGCACTATTGTATCCACACATGAGGCCTCTCTTGGTGTGGTCTGGTGTCAAGGATGGAAAGAGAAGGGAGATGGCTGGGAGCAATTTCATTCTCCATGATCAAGTTCCAATGCAGAATGCTATGGAGTCTAAGAATCCTAAATTGGAACTTGGCCTTCCAAGTTGTTATGAAGGTATATTTACAAAAGTAGTAAGATACTTTATTTAACAGTTTGCTGATTTATAACTTAAAAATATTTAGACATATGGTATGTGGGCCTCTATTTGTCTTGTATGTAACTTTAAGACTTGCAAAAGTTAGGAGAGAGCCTAGGCTGGTGTACCCTAGGACACAGATTTGAAAAGTTTGTTCTAAGCTTCACCCTGCTGATATTTCTCATCTACTACTCTATTCACCCGTGGCAGCCAGAATCACCCAATACTATTTCCGAAAGGAGGCTTTTTGTATCAAATTAGGAGAGAGGATTCTAAGTAGTGGTTCTCTTTACTTCTCACTTTCTCCTTTTGTACATGGGGCAAATGAAAGCACCTCTTTCATGAGTTTGTTTTGAGGAATATATTGAGTAACAGTGCATCTAGCAAAATGTTTGGCACACAAAAAGCTCTCAACAATACTACATATTTTTACTATTACTATTATTAATATTATCATCTTGGTTCAAAGTTGGCTGGTTATTAGGTAACAGTGATTAGTATATTAAAAGGTATGTCTTGTCTGGCAAGTGAGAAGCAGGCTCAGGCTGAAGACAGCCCCACCAGACCCTAGCTCCCTCCAGCTGCCACCATCTGAAGTTCAGGTGTTACCATTGCAACTGTGAGGAAGCATCAGGCTGCAACTCTACTGTCTCATGCAGAGGAACCTAGAGTCTGATAAAAGTGCAGGCCTTGTCTAGGGCTGGGAGAGAGAGCCAACAGATAGGAATGATGGTCTTGACATTCCCACTTCAGAGACACAAAGGTGAATCTCCAACACAAGGCCCAGGCAGAAATTCTCTCCTATGTGTTAAAAGTCTGGCCTTCAAAATACCTATTGATTGAGACAGAGCCAGTATTTTAACTATTGTCATCAAGTAATGTAAGCATTTGGTTGGTTGTCTTAACACAGAAAAGAATCCAGATGAAATTGGTTGAAGGAGACTACATTCCAAAGGAGGGGAGAGTAGGTAGGTAGGTAGATACTCAAACTTTAGCATGCAATGGAATCACCTGGAGGACTTGGTAAAACACAGGTTACTGGGCCCCACCCCCAGAGCTTCTGATTCAGTAGGCCTGGATTGGGGTCTGAGAACTTTCATTTCTAACAAGTTAACAGGTAATCTTGATGCTGCTGGTTTGGGGACCACGCTATGAGAACCACTGATCTAGAGCACTGGGTACTGTTTCAAAAGGGTATACGTTTGTGAGTAAAGAGACAGCCATGGGGAGAGATTCAACATGGTGGAGCAGATAAACATTATGCCTGATTTCTCCCATGAACACATTCAAATTACAACTATATTACTAAACAATCAACCTGGAGAACCACCTGAAGTCTGCCTTAAAAAAAGTTTTATAACTAAGGATATAAAGAAGCCACATCAAGACTGGTAGGAGGGGTGGAAACACCAAACGGGCTGGCCCCAAACCTCTGTGTGGCGGTTGAGAACTGGGAGAAATATCTTGGCCACGGAGGTTCCCCCTGAGGAGCAAGAGCTCCCAGCCCTACACCGGCCTCCCCATCCCAGAGTATTGGTGCTGATTAAAGGAGCCCCCGCAAAATTTGTCTGTGAAAAACTGGGGATTCTAAACACCTGGGTGGAGCAGAAGGCTGTGAGAAACCAAGACATCCTATTAAAGGTTCGCACATAGACTCTCTAACTTGCAGGGACTCACCTCGGGCTCCAGCAGAGGGACAGTAGTTTGGGGGTTGTCAGAGGCATACGGGAGGCAGACTGAAGTGTGTGACTCGAGAGCAAGGGCTGGAGGACAGTTGCCATTTTCCTTCTGCGAGGTCCTTCTCCCTTGTAGCTGGAAGGTGGGCACCATCTTTCTTGTGTTGAGCCATTCCCCATAGGCCAAATCTGAATCTGATTGGCTTGGTGAGCTCCACTGCTCCATGCTGCTGACTCCCTGAGACCCCGCCCCATACAACTCGCTCAAGAACAGAGGCACTTTCTCTGAGAGCAATCAGTCCTGCCTGAATTGCATTCTTTCTTGAAAAACTATTAGAGTCTGCAGGACCCAGGTGGGTGGCAGCTGACCACAGTATGCTCTGAGACTCTTGCTGAGTAGCTCCAGGCTCAGCACTGGCACCAAACCAGAGTCTACAGTAACATGTTGACCACAGTTCTTCCCACTCTAGTGACTTGCTGAGACCCTGTCTGACCCAACTCATGTACTGCACGAGGCTTAACAGAGGCTGAACCTTAAGGAAGCCCACAGGTGGCAGCAGGCCTCCAGGTGTCCTGGATTTTTGTAGAGCTACCCCAAGCCTGGTACTGGAGGCAGTCATTCTCACTTAGCAGTGTGGCTGCTCCCACAGACCTCCAGGGTTAACACCATCAGCAAACAACCATGAATCACATTGTCGCTTCTACCAGGTAGTCCCTGACCAGTCACAGGCAGTGGGTGACATGGGCCTGCCCTGGAGCCCTTCCCAGGAGGCCCCAGAGCCAACATGCTTGGAGGTTGGCTTCAGACCACAGCAGAGAACCACTCAATTACCCCACAAGTGGCACACAAAAAGGGTGGTCTCAACAGGCACCAGAGCCCACTGGCGCAAATCCCACTCAGTGGGGTAAGCCTCCTGCACAGCAGCCCATAAACTGTGGATGTGGCCAAACCCCATAGCCAATCAGCCTAAGGGTAAATCCCACCCACTGATGTGCCAATAACAATCAAGGCTCAACTATAACAGGAAGGCACACACAACCTACACAAGGGACACTCCTGGAAAACTCAGAGAAGGGGAATAGGGAGACTGTGCTAGGGCCCCACAGGGAACCTACTACATAAGGCCACCCAGCCAAGACTGGGAGACATAGCAGATCTACCTAGTACATAGAAACAAACAGAGAGGCAGCTAAAATGAGGAAACAAAGAAATACGTCCCAAATGAAAGAACAGGAGAAAACTCCAGAAAAAGAACTAAACAAAATGAGGCAAGCAATCTACCAGATACAGAGTTCAAAAACTGGTTATAAGGATGCTCAAGGAACTTAGTAAGAACTTCAACAAAGAGATAACAAGCATAAAAAAAGACATATAAACTGTAAAAAAGAACCAGTCAGAAGTGAAGACTACAATAACTGAAATAGAGAATGCACTAGAAGGAATAGCCAACAGACTAGATGAAGCAGAGAATCGAATCAGCAATTTGGGAGACAAGGTATTAGAAAACACCCATTTGGAAAATGAGGAGAGTTTAAGAGACCTCTGGGATATAACATCAAGAGTAACAACATTCACATCATAGGGGTACCAGAAGGAGAAGAGAGAAAGAAAGGGATTGAGAATCTATTTGAAGAAATAATGACTGAAAACTTTCATAACCTGGCAAAGGAAATAGATATAGAAGTCCAGGAAGCACAGAGTCCCAAACAAGATGAACCCAAACAGGCCCACACCAAGACACATTATAATTACAATGGCAAAAGTTAAAGACAAAGAGAGAATCCTAAAAACAGCAAGAGAAAGGCAACTAGTAATGTACAAGGGAGCTCATAAGATTGTCAGCTGATTTCTCAACAGAAACTTTGCAGCTCAGAAGGAATTGGCACACGAAATATTCGATGTGTAAAGCAAGGTCCTACAACCAAGGGCACTCTATCCAGCAAGGCTATCATTTAAACTTAAAGCACATATAAAGAGCTTCCCAGACAAGAAAAACCTAAAGGAGTTCATCACAGTATTATAAGGAATCTTAGAGGGACTTCTTTAAGATGGCAAAAAAAAAAAAAAAAGAAAAGAAAGAAATCAAAATTATGAATCATAAAATGGCAATAGCTACATATCTATCAACAATTATTTTCAATGCAAATAGGTTAAATGCTCTAATCAAAAGACATAGGGCTGAATGGATACAAAAATAAAACCCTTACGTATGCTGCATAAAGGAGAATCACTTCAGATTGAAAGACACTCACAGATGGAAAGTAAAAGGATGGAAAAAGACTTTTCATGAAAATGGAAGTGAGAAAAAATGAAACAAAAAAAAATCTGGGGTAACAATACTTATACCAGACAAAGAGACAAAGAAGGATCAGGAATCCCACTTCTGGGCATTTATCTGAAAAAATCCAAATGCTACTTCGAGGGGACATGTGTATTTGTATGTTCATTGCAGCAATGTTTACAGTGGCCAAGATGTGGCAGCAGCCTGGGTGTCCATCGATGGATGAACAGATAAAGAGTAGGTGGTACATATATACAATGGAATATTGCTCAGCCAGGGAAGGGAAGGGAATCTGCAGTGGGGATGGACCTAGAGGGTACTGTGCTGAGTGGAGTATGTCAGACAGAGAAAGAGATGCAATGTGATTCCATTTATCTGTGGAAACTAAAAAACAAAATTAATAAGCAAAACACAAACAAACTCATACCGTGTTTTCCCGAAAATAAGACCAGGTCTTATATTAATTTTTGCTCCAAAAGACGCATTAGGGCTTATGTTCAGAGGATGTCATCCTGCAAAATCATGCTAGGGCTTATTTTCCTGTTAGATCTTATTTTCGGGGAAACACAATAGATACAGAGAACATATTGATGTTTACTAGATGAGAGGGGGATTTGGGAGTGAGTCAAAAAGGGGAAAGGATTAAGAAATACAAATTGGTTGTTATACAGTAATCATGGGGACATAGAGTATAGCATAAGGAATATTTCAATAATATTGTAATAATTATGTGTGGTGTCACATTGGTACTAGATTTATTGGGGTGATGGGAAGGGGTTGGGGGCAGGGTGGAAAAGGTGAAGGGATTAACAAGTACAAACTGGAATTACAAAATAGTCAGGAGGATGTAAAGTAAAGCATAGGGAATATAGTCAATAATATGGTAATAACTATGTATAGTGCCAGGTGGGTACTAGACTAGTCAGGGGGATCACTTCTTAAATTATATTAATGTCTAACCACTATGCTATACACCTAAAATTAATATAAAGTAATATTGAATATCAACTGTAATTGATAAATTTAAAAAGAGGGGAAGGTGAAGAGGAATAAGAGATCCAGATTTCCAGGTATAAAACAAATAAGTCATGGGATGTAAAGTACAGCATAGGGAATATAGTCAATAATATTCTGATAGTGTGGTACGGTGTCAGATGGTTGCTGGACTTACCATGTGATCACTTCTTTAGGAATATAGATGTTGAATAACTAATAAAATATTGTATGTTAGGTACATTTCAATAAAAATCTTAAAAAAAAGGACAGCCATGAGGCAGGATAAAAGTGCTATGCATCATGGTTAGCACTAATGATGAATGTGGCCTGCTTCCCAGCTTAGCCCAGGAATGTGGCTTTCAAGTCCCTTATTTTATTTGGTGTTTGATTATTGCTACTCTGGAGCAAAACCTCTCCTACTTAACTGCCAGCCCTTGATGCATAGTGGGCGCTCAGTCAACATTTGCTGAGTCAAGTGTTGCTTTAACAGGATTCCCAGGGATCAAGGAATTTGCACAAATACAAAATTAATAGGCATATCGACTGAAAAGTCCGTTTATCTGGCACCTCCAGAAAATGAGATGGGTTTTCCAAATAACCAAAGTCAGGGCCTTTCTAAAGGGTGAAGTGCTTTAGGCAACCCGGTCAGTGTAGATTCCTAAAATAATCAATTGCACTTGAAAGAAGTCACTCTGTCAGCATCTTTTATAGGCTCCATGGGTTATCTTTATTCAAGACAGAAATTTTATAATTGAATTTTAATAAGATTCCAAAATAGAAGAATAAGGTGCAGCACCACCATGGGGTCTAGGGCAGCTTTGTCTATTGTTCTGCCCAGGGGTGGATCTGGCTGGAATTTACCATTTAGCACACCGACGTCATTTTACTTTAGCCATTTTAGGACTTCACAATAATAGAAGTTTATTTTAGGCTCACATAATAATTCAGTGTAGTTGTAGCTCAAGTGGAGGTGGTATCACAGTGGTGGTGGTGTGTGTGTGTGTGTGTTAGGGGTTGGGGGGCAGGGAGCACTCAGTCTTATGGAGGCTGAACCATCTTTATCACTAGGTTTCCAAGGTCAACCTGAAGGTCAATGTTCAGGTAGCCTAAGAGTAAAAACATGAAGGATTGTGACTGGGAGCCTCCACTTGGTGAATATCACTTCTACTCACCTTCCTTTGGCTAGGATTTAATTACCTAGTTGCATCTAACTGCAAAGGTGGGTCAGAAGTATAGACCCTGGCTGGGCAGCCACTTCTCTGTGACCACTCTGCTCCGAGCACAAATGTTTGGTGGATAACCAGCTACGTGTACTCGTATACAGATGGAAATCTCCCTAAAATTTATGATTGCTATTTCTGGCTGATCCATAGGATGTCATTCTATGGAAATTTCCCTAAAATTTATGATTCCTATTTCTGGCTGATACATAGGCTGTCATCTTCCTTTGAAAACTTAGTGCAATATTTCCCAGTGTTCCCAAAACAAAAATAAACTGGTCAAAGCTTTCGTGGTCAGATAAAGTTTAAGAAATGTAGCATGTCATATTTCCCTCTTAGAAAGTCATGCTTTAGCATCTTAAGGCTTATGAAAAGTTGTAAAGAAACCAGTTTATTTTAATTGAATCTACTATTTTGCATACTTACTTTACACAGAACACTTTGTTTTAGCAACACATATCGATATCCTGTGGGTTTAAAGTCATCATTACTACTGCCAATGATTGCTTTCTGCTTTGACATAGTTGTGATGCTTTTGGGGAAGGTGGGGCCTTTTCCCCCCACACCAAATGACCTGGGTTATTATGGATTTGAGCTCCTATTTACTTATTTATGTATTTATTGTATTTGCTTTTCTATCTCTTTTCTCCATGTTGGGTTATTAGCTCTCCCTTTTTTAAGATGACTAGTGTGTCTCCTGTCAGTAGTGTCCCTCCCATACTAGCCCTCTGCTCGGCTTCTATTCTTCTTTGGCCTAAGAAAACAGGCAAGCTTGCTTGAATATATTAAAATAAACTTCTAAGAGAGACTTGCACCGAGTGAGGATATATTTCTTCTGAGTAAGTTACATGAGCTTAAGTGAATATATTTTGTAAAATCTATTTTTGTTGTTCTGATGTTTCCTCCTTACTTCCTGTTTCTCACCTCTGTTCTAGAGAGAAGTGGAAACAAATAATACAGTTCTTACCTGGACAATAAATCCAGTTTCACACCAGTAACACAGCTGTACTCAAGATGTAAGTCAACCAACCTCACCCCCATAAGGCTTTACTATTGATCCTTCCATAATTCTAATTTCCACAAAGGGAATACTTTTAGACATAAATTACACTTTAACATGTGTGACTTTTTATTCATCTAAGATTACTCAAATGAATGGAGTTTTAAAATACGTAGTCACTCTTTCATCTATTCTGCTTCATCTTTCCCAGGCATATCTAGAGCCGTGAGGTGAGAGAAAAAAATATTTTGTGGGTGATGACTTGTAGTTCTGTGCTTCCTTTTTATCTAGACTAAATTTTCCATCAAAGGATCAAAAAACAAGCTTCAGGGAAAAGAAGAAATGAACTGTGTTAGTTTTCAGTATTTAATAGTTCTTTGTTGGTTTGCATGATGAAGAACATCTAACCATTGTTATATGTTTATAAAGGAAATTTCTTCACCTAGAGACCCTATTTGATACCATGTATGGGTGGGGTGTGGGGGCAGCAGAGCGGCTGCTATACTAGCTGCTTCTGAGGAGGAATGCGTATTTTAGCTCCCTATACTTTGCACTATCTATGATTTAAGAGTTTCATATGACAAGGAGGAGAGAAAGAAAAAATTCTGTTCTTTTCTATAAGGTATTCTTAGAAATGCCAACTCATTTTTCTGAAGTATATATAGCACATGTTAACTAGAAAATGAGTCACTTCCAGCCCTGTGTGGAAACTGTGACACTGTAGTAACACAGCTTACTTAGTGTAGCTTGAAAGCAACATCCTCTGAGTTTTTAAAGTACCAATGAATTAGCAGACGGAGAGAGCAACCCTACGAAGAGGGTGCACTCCTCAACGGAGTTGAGGGTTGGCTTCAGAGCTAATTGGATACATGTTTAATAGCAATATATGTAATTGTTACCGTGCGGAATGATAACTAGGTATAAATGGTGCTCAGTCCCATATATGAGTCAGTTTTGTCCCAGCCAAACCGTACATTTCTAGAATTCTGTTAAGTTTCAGGTCCTTTAATCCCTGTCAAAGAGAACCAGAGCTGGACACTAGTTAACACACTGAAGATAAATTTTATTTTTTAAAAAAAAACCCCAAAACTTTGCAATAGGGGAAAAGAGACTCCAGTATAGAACTGGGCTCAATTCTGAGTACAGCATGGGCAAGAGGGGATTTCTAGCTGAGGAGCTGGGTGGCGGTCAGGGGCTAGAAGACAGCTAAGAGGAAGCATCAGGAGTAAGGAGGGATTCTTGCCAAACCTACTTGATAAGGTTCTTGCTGAAGGCAGGCCAAAGAGATCAGATACCACAGGTGGGGGATGAGGAATTTGATCAGATATTGAGGGTGGGGATTCTTGCAAAACTGACTTAGCAGGATTTTTGCTAAAATTGGGTGATGCAAAGATGGACACAGAAATCCAATGATTGGGACGTAGGCCAGAAGAAGGCTCCAGGAGCCTGACCAAAGTTTGATCAAAGAGAGACCACTTGTATCAATTTTGGTCATTCCCTGTATCCTATCATCTTTCTCCTGCCACAGTTTTCTCTCCAAGCTACTTAGCCCATACCTGCTGACAGTCCCCAGCCTCTGCACAAATCCAACTCTGGGCAAAAGGAATCACAAAGGATGGCAAATAGATTTCACTCTGCTTGATTAGCAACAGCTACCAGGAGCTGAACAGTCTGGGTCTGGCTTGGTGGGACAGAATGCCATGGGATAGGAAAAGGGACTGCAGCCAGCATGCCCTGGGACAGAACCAGGATTCATGGAGCCTAACATTTGTATAATTTAATAAAAATATAGGACCACACGAACAGATTGCCAGGGCATTGTAAGGGGCCTGTGCAAAGGAGGGTAGTAAAGCTTAGTTTCCCGGTAAATCTGCCACCGATTGAGCCGCCAACATTCCCATTCTGATCCAATACTCAAAGGTCCGTTGTTTTGCAACTAGTCCAACTTACCATTTTTTCCCCTTTATGACTAGTGCTTTGTATGCCCTACTTAAGATATCTTTGCCAAAATGATGTTTTTCTATATTTTCTTTCAAAACCTAAATTGTTTGACATTTAGGTCTAATGAATCTGGAATTGATATTTTGTATGGTGCAATACAACATAATAGATAGTAGTCAAGATTTATTTATTTTTCCATATGTATCTCCAACTGACCCAGCACCATTTAAAACAAAAATGGATCACCCTTTCTGCACTGCAGTAGAGTCATCTTTATTTTAATTAGGTAACCTTCTAAGTTTCTGGATCATAGTCTGCTCCATTGGCCTATTTGCCTGTCCTTACACACTGTCCCAATTACTAGAACTTTAAAATAAGTCTTGATATTTGTTAGTATAAGTCCTCTAGCCTTGGTCTTCTTTTTCAAGTTTATCTTGGTGTTCTCAATTTTTTTACACTTCCAATCAATTTTAGAATCAGCTTGTTAATTTACGCAAACACACACACACACACACAATCCCTACAGGAACTGAGATTGGGATTGTCTTAACCTATAGATCAAGTTTGAGGAGAGGACAAAGTCATAATTGAATTGAATTGAATTGAATTGAATGTGATTTCGTATTTTAATGAAATATCCTACGATTGACTTAGACGTTTAAAAATTTCTCTCAATAATGTTTAGTAATTTTCAGTATAGGTGTCCTGTACATTGTTTAGATCGATTCCAAGTATTTGATATGTCTTTGGTACTACTATAAATTTATGTTTTAATATATTTTTCCCTGTTTTGGTGATATATACAAATACAATTGATTTTGCACATTTAAAAATGTAACTGTTAATTTATTATTTCTAATACTTTGTAGGTTCTTTTTGATTTTATATGTGTACAATCATGTCATCTACTAGTAATGACAATTGTATTTCTATCTTCATAAAACTTTGCCTTTTATTTATTTTATTGTATTTTACTGGCTAGGACCTTGAGAAAAATGTTGAATCATCTTCTTTTCATTCCCTACTAGAGGAGGAAAGTTTTTAATAACCTATTGTTTAATTTTATGTTTGATGTAGGATTTTTGTAGATATTCTTTATAAATCAAAGAAAATTTCTTTTATTTCTAGTTTGGTACCATTTTTATCCCAAACATGCACTGGATTCTATCAATTTTTCTTCTGCATCTATCAAAATGATCATAATTTTTGCTTTAATATGGTAATGTTATCAATTACATTGATTAATTTAAAAATGTTAAACAACCCTGGCATTCCTGGTAAAAACTGTACTTGTTTGCAAAATAGTATCTTTTGTATATCACTGGATTCTACTTGCTAATGTTTTGTTTAGGATTTTGTGGTCTATGTTCATAAGAGTAAGTGGTTTGTGAGTACTGTCAGGTTTTAGAATCAAGGTTATGCTGCCCTCATAAAAATGTTCTTTTCTTTTTTCTAGAAGAGTTGGAGCAGAATTTGTGTTATTTTTTCCATAAATGTTTGGCAAAGCCATCCTATGGTGTTTGTTGTTTTAAATTGGGAGTTTTACAATTTAATTAAGATTTTCTAGTTCTTCCTTTGTAGGTTTTGGTAATATGTTTTTAAAGGATTATTTTAAATGTCAAATTGTCAAATGTGTTGGTATAAAGTGTTTATATGTAATATATTTTTAATATCTTAATATTTTAATGTCTATCAAGTCTATAATGATATCCCTTTTTATTCTTCATTTTAGTAATTTGTATTTTCACTCATTTTTTTCTCTCTGTTTTCTACAGGTTTATTTATTTTATTAATCTTTTCAGAGAATTAATTTTGCTTCTGTTGATTTTCTCTATGCACATTTGTTTGCTATTTCATGGTTTCTGTTTTTATTATTCTTTTATTTCCTAGCTTCTCATTTGTTTGCATTTGATTAGTGTGTTTTCCCAGCTTTTTTGAGATTGAAGTTTAGAATATTATTGTCTTTTAGTCTTTCTTTTATAACACATGTATTAAATATGTGTTAAATATGGCTATATATTTCTTTCTATTACAGCTTTTGTTATATCCCATAAGTTTTGGTATGTTTAGAATACCACACAAGTTATCATTCAGTTAAAAATATTTTCTAATTTTTGTTGGAATTTCTTGTTTGTCATTATTTAGCCATGGCTTACTTCCCAAGCAGTTGAGATTATTTAGTTCTTTTGTTACTAATTTTTATCTTAATGTCATGTTAGTCAGAGAATATACTCTTCATAATTCCAATCCTTTGAAATTTGTTGAGGTTTCTTTATGATCACATTTTGACATGTTCTATGTGCACTTGAAAAGAGTGTGCATTCTGTCATTACTGGATGACATTCTGTGTATGTCAAATAGGTCAAAAATTTTAAGTGTGTTGTTTAGATCTTCAATATCCTTACTAATTTTTGTCTTTTAAAAACATATATCCAGCCATTGAGAAAGGTATTTTGAATTTTTTCTTAGTTCCATGGAGTTCTGCTTTATGTATTTTGAATCTGTCATTGAGTGCATACAGGTTTAGAATTCTGATGTCTTTCTGATGGATTGACTCTTTGATCACTATGAAATCTCCCTCTAACCTGAGAATGCTTCTTGAAATAATATCTACTTTTTCTGAAAAGTTCTCTCTGTCTAATGTACATAAAAAAGACTGGATGACATACACAACACGCTAAATCTGCATAACTCTGCGAGTTGTAATTATAGATGATTATTTTCTTCTTTTATTAACACCTTAATTATATTTTCTTATTTTTTACAGTGAGCAAGTGTAACTTTTATAATGATAAAAATATACAAGTTACTTTAGAGAACACAAAAGCAGACAGTAGCTTCAAGTTTCCACTGTGCATAAGCAAGCAGTAGAAAGGCTGTTAGGGCAAGAGGATACAGTAGGACTTCCTTGGTTTGAGTCTCAGCAATTCCAATTCTGCTCCTCTGAGTAAATCCCTTTCTACCTAGATGTTTTCATGTGGAATGCTGATAAAGGGTAGGAACACACACACACACACACACACACACACACACACACACACACACCTCTTGAAAATTTTTAGGCTTTTGGAGATATTTAGGAAAGTTGACAACCATACTTAAAGTGTCATTAATGGGTATTATGTCCCTTCTTTATTAATGGATATTCTGGCATCTTTTGTAACATCTTTGGGAAGCAATCCAAACAAAGAAAAATCCCCAAACAGAACTCTCAATTATCCATGCTTGAGAAAATATGAAATTAGAACTGATAATGGAGATATACAGATAATCTTATATTTTATATGAGTATAGTTATGTTTCCCCACTTAGCATTTATTAGAATTGGCATTTTCCAAGAGGGGAAATATCATGATAACAGTTGACATTTGTTGAGCATTTAAATCCTTTGCCAGCCACAATTGTAAGCTCTTAGTTAATCTTCACAAAACCCTATGTCCTAAGTAATATTTTTGTCCCTATTTTACTGATGGGGCAATTGAAATTCAGAGGATAACTTGACCATAGTTAAACATCTAGTAAGTGACGGAGCCAGAATTTGAACTCAGAAAGTCTGGGACAATCCTCTTTAATATTCTATTATACCACAGCAGAATAATAGGGGGAAAAATTAGAATTCTAAAGTTGGGAAGTCAGATTTGGTTGGGTGCTCTGGAAAGATGATGAGGCCTAAGACTCAAGTGAGGACTTCATTTGGGGCAGGAATCCTGAGGGGCCATGGGTGGGTCAGGAAAGGGCTGGTGGGTCTGAGAGGATCTTTAGAATGTGCCGGTCTATTTGGGGGGACAGAGTCAGGGTGACTGGTGTTCGGTAATGTCATTACTGTCCAATGAGGAGACTTCAACTTGCCTTGGAAACTACTACACTTCAGGAACTCAGCTTATCTGCCTTCTAAAGCACACTGAGGCTCCACTCTCATCCCCCCAGCCAGTGGCTGCCCTGCTTGTTGCAGATTCCATAATGTCTAGCTGAAATCTTCAAGGCACAAATTAGGTTAAAATTTTCTTAAGCTCTTATTACCCTTTTTCCTCTCCAGTTTCCTTCCTCCTCTCCAATAATTAAGGTACACATCATCATCAATCATAATCCTAATATTTATTAAGCCCTTGATGTATACCTGGCAAGGTATTAAACACTTCTAATGTATTGTCTTATTTAGCTCTCACAACCATCTTTTAAAAAAATTTTTAAATTAAAAATATAGTTAACATACAATATTATAGTAGTTTGAGGGGTACATCATAGTTATTCCAATGTCAATTGTGGATCCTATGCCTTTTTTGGCCTAGCCTTACAGCATTCTGGGCCAGTTGACAGTTGCCTTAGCTCATTTGTCTCCCCACGCCCAACAGTGTTCTTTCAGGGGAATCGTTGCCACTAATCAGTATTGCCTATGATGTACAGATAATATGCTTCATTTAGAGTGGACTGTAACAAAATTGATGGGTTTGAGTTTTATATTCTTTCGTGTCTTCTGTCCACGTTTGCGCTAAGTCCTAAGGAGATGTTAAATGAGCATAAATCTGGGTTACTATTAGGAAAAAGAGAGAAAGGGTCTACACAGCTCAGGTTTCAGATAATTGGCTCCCTAGCTATTGAAGGTTAAGTACAGTGACTCATCAAAGCACACTGTTTTTCCTAACAATCTTTATTATCCACATTTAACCTGATTTGCTGAATGCATCAGAGAACATAAAATCCTTAGGAAGCTGACATCTTAAAAAACTTTCAGACAGTAATGAATCAATGATTCAAGAATCTCTTCAAATTTAACATTCACTTCAAATTCAACATTCTCTTGCTTTTGTTTTTTCTTATTATTAACTTCCTCACTTTAAGAAAAAAATCTTTCTTTTTTTTTATTCTTGTAAACTTTATCTTCAATCATAACAAATTCACTCAAGATTTTCCTAAGTCTTTAAAAACCTACTATCCTGCAAAGCTGGATATGATTTCCAGCTGTTTTCTTCCTAATTTCTTTTAAAGATTTATTCATGCAAGTCAAGATGATAATTTTACCAAACGGGCTCTAGCCATTAAAAGCTAAAAAAGGCATATTAAGTATAAAGTTAACAATTTCTTTTTGCTGACCATGTAACAAACTATAATAATACTTAGATAAATTATTAAATTTTATATAAGAAAAATGTTTCAAAAACTTTAAAAAGTTCTCTTGACCCAGTAATTCCATTTCTAGTAAACAATCTTGAGGAAATAATGAGAGAAATGGCATTTCGTATAATAGTGAAAAATTGGGGGAAAACTCAAAGGCCTAACTTTAGGGAGAAGTTTAAATAAATTATTGTTTATTGAATAATGTGCAGCCATTAAAATGGTATTTTCAAAAAAAAAATTACGCATGCATGAAAACATCCTGGCTAACATAATATTCAGTGAAAACCCAGGAAACTGGAAGGAAACCCACCAATATATTTATTAACTGAGGTTACCTATGGGTGATGGAAATATATGTAAGATTCATTTCTGTTTTCTTTTGTATTTTCCAAATTTTCTGTAAATTTTACAATTAGAAGTATGACTTGAACATGCCTCACACATTTATAGTTATTACACTGCCAAATTTTTATGTTATGATGAAACATTGAGAGCATTATATTTCTACTGACTACAAAGAATAAAAATAAAGGACTTGGGCAACAGAGCTTTATAGTCTTTAACCTTGCCTGAACTGTTTCCTATACATGTTCATTACCTTGATTTTTAGGTTTCCTTGACTGGGCAGACAACAGAACTTTCTGGGAGGATTCCCTAAATCCTTCAGACTAGTAAGTGTTCCTCATCCTTAGGTCCTACTTAATTCCAAACAGACTGGGGTTATGGGTGTGGAAAGTGGGGAGGATTGGGGACCTGGTTTAGTGTACAGAATTCAGTGTGGTTATGGTTATGGGTGAGTCATGAGTTTCAATTCCAGCTGGGTCTATCACTAACTGCTACCTCTTCACTACTAAGTTTCCACATATGGATTAACTGACATTACTAGCACAATGGTAGGCCCCATGGTAAGTACTCAGTAAAAGTTAGCTCCTATTGAACTTCAAAAGAAGTAGAACCCTTTCATCTACTCTGCAGGCATGAGTTGGAACAATCTCAGCAGGTGTAGTTACCTTCTTGGAAGAAAGGAAGCAATTAACAGGCTGGGTCTTGTGTTTTGTTGTTGTTGAGGGTGGGAAGGGAGGAGGGACTCAGCAAGCCCCAGAAAGGCTATGCTAGGGAAACATAAGAGTTGGAGGCAATAGATCAAGGGCTGCAAGAGAGGGCTCAATTTTGGAGGGGCAGTTTGGGGACAGAGATGGAAAGAGCTAGTAATAATCGTCCCAGGGGCAGCCAATATGGGTTGTGGAAGCTGCTGCCGCTCCTAGGCGTCCCCAACACCTCAGCTCAAGGCATAAGGAGTGGAGACCATCACTGCTCCTGTCACCGGTCACCTTCTCTCAAGCACAGTGGTCAAATGCCTTCTTCTTCTGAACCTGCAACCCAGGGAGGGTGAGGAATAGACGATTCTGGCAACACTGATGACCTTAACTCAAGGAATGAGCAGAACGACGCCCCCTGGCTGAGTCACCAGGGTGGAGTGTCAAGGGAGAGCAGCAGAAAGTGACACTCCTTAGCCTTTCAACTTCTCCACTTCTGGCTGCCAAGGATGACAGATGCTATCTTATCAGTTCAAACAGGTGATCACATGCACTCAGGGGAAATGAGGCAGGGGGAAGTATCCAGGGTGGCAGAAAAATCAAGAATTTGACATTTTGGGCTTTGAATTGTTTAGAAAGAAATTAGTTCTCTGAATGGTATGTAAAAGAGGATCCTTGTCATATCAGATGAGGAAATTTGAATTAAAAAGAAAAGCGGGGTACAGAGCGATTCTCAGAGAAACACAGACAGAATGTCACTGTCAGAGATATCTAGATGGTTCCCCTGAGCAGCAAAACAAGGCTAAAATCAGTTCTCCTCTTCTGGCACCTGACTGGCAGGTGCCACTTGACTGAAAGATCAACGTGAAAGGAGAAAGTCGGGTAGCTGAAAGCCACTATTTGGCTTGGTCCATATTGGGTAGGGCAGGGGACAGATTTCAGTCTGGGTTGACTTTAAATAGCTCCTGTTCCAACTGCCAGGCACGATTCTCATTCTCCAACCTGAACTTAGACGGAGTATCTTTCTACCTCTAGTAAATACAGATTTTTTTTTCCCCAATAAGAATCCAACATCATGGGCCAGTATAATAATTCAGGAGAAGTCAGAGCTCTGATGGAAATGTTGGATAAATAGGAGAGGAGCATGCCTTTACTTAGAGAAAGTATCTCCTTTCTGTGGTTTTAAAGTTTTGAGACAGGCAAGGTCTCCCCACTCCCTGCCTCCCGACAACCCTGCTAGCCTTTCCTCTCATCTAGAACTCCCTCTAGTTCTAGTTCTGAATTGTAATAAAAAACTTTGCATTTGAAAAAAAAATTTATCCTGTTAAAGAGGAACTTCTTTGGGCCTTAAAGTTCTTTTCCAACTTTAAGAATCCTCTATTAAAATGCAAACATAAGGAAGGAGTAAAATCTGCAGCTTTGATCACTAATATCCATCCGTCCATCACTATCACTTTAGCAAACGTTTATTGAACCCTTACTACCTACTTATTTATTTGTTTGTTTGTTTGTTTATTCGTTTGTTTGTTTATTTAAAGATGGATTTATTGAAATATAATTTTACATGAAGGCAAATGTGTGCCTTGTAGTGTGCAGTTAGTTCCATACCTTTTGGCAAAACATGGCAGTCATGTAACCAAGCTCACAATCAAGCTACGAGTATAGAACATTTCTATCAGCCTCGACCCTTGTTCCCCCCATCCCCAGTCCCTGGCACCAATGGACCTGTGGCTTTTGTCCCCATAGTTTTGCCTTTTCCAGCCCCTACTATTTAGAAAAATAAAATACCCCTCCTCAATAAACGACCCCAAACTGTCTTCAGCTCTGTTTTATAATCTAGTTTAGTAACAATTTTTCTTGGGGAGGGTGAGGATAACCTTTCAGATTAGTTTTCATTCTCAGCTACTAGCCATGGCAAGGAAGTAGGAAGTCAGATGGGGACGGGGCGACGTGCTTTGCTTTACGAAGTACTCATCCTGCCATAACCCCTGAAGGTGGACAAATCATAAAACACCTTTCACCAGGGCTCCTGTTTGCCCAGTCCTCCAAAAACTCAACCCAGATCAGAGGCAAACCGTAAACTCTGTAAAGATTGTTTCCTTTTGGTCTCTATCTCCCCCTTCCCTCACTTGGTGGCATCAGCTTTGAGTGACTCTAGATGTGGAAGATAAAGCACAGAGGAAACTAGAATCACTCTCACATTTCTGGCTTGTCACTGGATGGTGTCAGTAATAAGGGAGCAAAAGAAGAAAAAATAGTATTTTTTTTGCTTTGCCCGTGTGCCAAGCATAAATGATTTCATAATCAGATGAGCCTCAGAGACAGAGACCTCCTGTTCTCTAAACCCCTGATGCCCACCAGCCATGGGGCCAGGTTATCCTTTAACATCTCCCTAGTTCTCCCTTTCATTCTTACTGCTGTGTCTGAATTCAATCTCATTATCTCTGATCTGGATGTTTGCAGTCATCTATTAGGATTCTCTCCACCTCCAATGTGGTCCTAATTTATCTCCCTCCTGGCTACCAAAGCTATTTTTCTCAAACACAAATTGGGTCCCAGTTGTCCCCTACTTAAATTTCTTCTGTGACTCCCCTTTATCTTCAGCATAAAAGCACATCTCTGGCTCCTGGCAAACAAGGATCTGTGATCCCATGCAAGCCCTTCTCCCAACCTCTTCTGTTGTGGCCAGAAATCTGCTTGTGGCACTAGGCGACCAGGTTTGCTTATGCTAAGCCCCTCACCCTCGCCTTTTCCTAGCCATGCCCTGAGCTGAACAAGTCTTTCTTATTCTAGACACTGCTCCAATATTATCCTTTCTGAAAAGTCTCTCTTGTTCCCTTACTGAAGTCATTCTGACCTCTCCTGCCCTGCTCTTCACTACACCCTGACAGCCTTCTGTCACAGTACCTACCAGAGTTTACTGCACTTATGTGCTTACATCGTTGGCTGGGGAGCACTCTTTTCCTTGCCTTCCTACAACGCTTAGTAAATGACAAAGTCTTGTTTTAAATCCTTGTTTTCCACAACATGACTCACTTAAGGAGCTGAAATGTGAACCTAGAAAATTGGCTGATACCCAAGCTCATGCTTTCTCTACTGCATAAACTACAGAAGCACATTTGGGAAGAAAAATGATTTTATTTGGGGATGTATTGTGTTTGTGATCCCTGTGGTCACTGAGGTGACTGTATGTACTAGGCAATTGGAGAGTATGGAGCTCAGGAAGAAGTCTTGGGTTGGATTTTCAGTAAACAGCTTTGTTTAGTGGGTCCTAAGCACTTTTACTTTTGGATACTCCTCTTCACGTCATATATACTGTATAAAAATATCATGTACGTTTTTGGTTTCTTTGTCAAAAGTTATCTGTCCATATTTATGTGGGTTTGTTTCTGGGTTCTCAAATCTATTCTATTGGTCTGTGTGTCTGTTTTTCTGCCAATACCATGCTGTTTTGGTTATTGTTGCCCTGTAGTACAAGCTGAAATCAGGAAGCGTGATACCTCTAACATTGTTCTTTTTTCTTAGAATTGCTTTGGCTAATCAGGGTCTTTTGTGGTTCCATACAAATCTGCTGACTTTTTGTTGTATTTCTTAAAACATAAACAAAAACATATAATGGAGAAAAGAAAGCCTCTTCAATAAATGGTGCTGTGAGAATTGGAAAGCCACGTGCAAAAGAATGAAACTAGACTGCTATCTGTCACCATGTACCAAAATTAATTCAAAAATGGATCAAAGACCTAAACATAAGACCTGAAACAATAAACTGCATATAAGAAAACATGGGTACTAAACTTATGGGTTCAAAGAGCATTTTATGAATTTGACTCCAAAGGCAAGGGAAGTAAAAGCTAAAATAAATGAATGGGACTAGATCAAACTTAAAAGCTTCTGCACAGCAAAAGAAACCATTGACAAAATAAAGAGGCAACCAACGAAATGGGAGATTTTTGCAAACAACATCCCCGATAACGGGCTAATATCCAAAATATATAAAGAACTCATACAACTCAACAAGGAAAAAACAAACAATCCAATTAAAAAATGGCAGAGGACCCGAAGAGACATTTCTCCAAAGAGGACATACAAATGGCCAATAGTCATACAAAAAAATGTTCAACATCACTAATCATCAGAGAAATGCAAATAAAAACCACAATGAGATATCACCTCACACCATGAATAGCTATCCACATCACACCATAGAATGGCTATCATCAATAAGACAAATAGTAACAAGTGTTGGAGAGGCTGTGGAGAAAAGGGAACCCTCAAACACTGTTGGTAGGAATGCAGATTGGTGCATCTGCTATGGAAGGCAGCGTGGAGTTTCCTCAGAAAATTAAGAATAGAATTACCACATGACCCAGCAATCCCTCAATTGGGTATCTACCCCAAAAATCTGAAAACATGTATCCATAAAGACGAGTGTGCTCTAGTGTTCATTGCAGCTTTATTTACGATGGCCGAGACATGGAAACAACCAAAATGTCCTTCGATAGATGAATGGATAAAGAAGTTGTGGTATATATACGCAGTGGAATACTATTTGGCCATAAGAAAAGATAAAATAGCACCATTTGTGACAACATGGATGGATCTTGAGATTATAATGCTAAGCTAAATAAGTCAGACAGAAAAAGTAGAGAACAATATGATTTCACTGATATGTGGTATATAAAACTGAAAACAACAAAAGAACAAGAAAACAAATGAAGAAACAAAAACTCATAGACATAGACAAGAGTTTAGTGGTTACCGGAGGGTAAGGGGGTTGGGGGGTTCTTGAAGAGGATAAATGGGGTCTAATATACGGTGATGGAAGGAGAACTAACTATGGGTGGTGGACACATAATGTGAGATATAGATGATGTATTACACAATAGTACACCTGAAATCTATGTAACTTTACTAAAAGTTATCACCCCAGTAAACTTTAATAAAAAAAATATCATGTACCATATATTGAATAATCATATGAGTCAAATTACAGATGACTATTTGACATGACTTTAGGCAGTTGATTAACCATTTATTCATTTCATTATTCAGTTCTCCCTTCCTCTTTCTTTTCCTTCCTCCTTTTCTTTCTTTTTCAAATATTTCTTTAACATTTGAAAAGATATGATACTTTCAGTATGACTTTAGTATGCATTAGGTAAAATAGCCCATGTGTAAGTGGCAGTTGAAGACTTGACCTCAGAAAAATCAGGGGGCAGCTATAGGTGGGATAAGGACTATGTCCTCCTTAACCTACATCATACCCAGCAGGCCATCCCAAATAAAGAGAGAGTGTAAGTGAAAGTAGCTGGCCTACTCTGCAAACTCAACTTTAAGACAAATCTCCTAACTCACCCTGTATGGAAATTCTGGCATCTCCACTGGGTTTGGATAAGTGACATTCTTTTGTCAAATGAGAAGAAGGCTGAGAAAACCCAACAGAACACTAACATTTGAAGTGTCCATCAGAGGAACAGCAGTCTGGGAAGAAGGCAAGAAGCTAGGCCACGAATAGATGTATGACATATACTAAAGGGTGCAGGGCTTTTAAAAGAGAAGGTATCAATAGTCAGAGGGGTTCAGTTAAAAAAAAAAAAGGAGAGAAAATAGTGCATTTAAATAGGAAATTCAGGAGCCACTAAGAACAGAGCCAGATTGTCTCAAGCAGACAACTGAGAGGGAGCTAAGAGCAAGTGTAGATAATGTTTTAAAGACACTAGACTATTGAGGGAATGAAGGAGAGATATAGGGTATAGCTAAATGCAATTGAAGCTTGTTTAGTTTCACAATAGGAAAGCCAAAAAATACTAAAAGAGATTGAGGGGAAAGAGACAGTGGTAACCGTGGGCTGTTGTCCATACTCCTAGCTTAGGCCAATCCCTTTACTTTCATTCAATCCCATCACTTCTGTCTACTCGAGGGCATTGTTCTAGTAATTTTTTCTTTCTTAGTTCATGAGTTTTTTCTTTCTACTCAATCTTACCCATCAGCATACAAATCTACTAAGATTTTTGTCATATTGAAAACAAACAAAAACCCCCAAAATCTTTTTTTAAAATGAAATCTTTTAAACAAACAAAATCTTTTAAACTCACGTTCCCCTCTCAAGTCACTGACTGTTTTCCCTCTTCCATTATCAACAAAACACCTTGAATGAGGTTTCTAGTTGAATGAGGGCTTAGTTGTCTCTAATTTCCCACATTTAATTCTCAATTAACTCCAGTGACTGGTGGTGAAGTGGAATGGTATGCCCACAGTTCTACTGAAAGTTCCCTGTCAAGGTTATCAAAGATCATAGGTGGCTAAATTCTATGGTCAACAAATAGTCCTCATTTTCTGTAATCTATCTGCAGCATTTGACACGTTTAGCCCTGCTAAAGCAAATCCTGCTCCACAGTGTCAGCCCCTACACTACAGCCCCTCCACTGAAGTCACAGCCAGCCCTCACAACCAATCAGTCCCAGGGTCAGTCCCTCCCATTAACATGCAAACAGCAACCAAGGCTCAACTACAACAGATGGGCACACACAACCCACAAGAGGGAAACAACTACAGTACCCAGATCAGGTGACCAGGGAGAGTGTGCCACTGGGCTCCCCAGGACACCTACTACACTAGGCCACTCTACTCTATTAAGACTGGGAAGCATAACAGCCCTACCTAATACATAAGAACAAAAACTGGGAGGCAGCCAAAATGAGGAGACAAAGAAACATGCCTCAAATAAAAGAACAGAACAAAACTCCAGGAAAAGAACTAAACAAAAGAACTAAGCAATCTACCAGATGCAGAGTTCAAAACACTGGTTATAGGATGCTCAGTGATCTGAGGGAAAACTTCAACAAAGAGATAGGAAACTTAAAAAAGAACCAGTTGGAAATAAAGAACACAAAAACTGAAATAAATAATACATCAGAGGGAATCAACATAAGATTAGATGAAGCAGAGAATCGAAGCAATGATTTAGAAGATAAGGTAGCACAAAACACTCAATCAGAACAGCAAAAAGAAAAAAGAGTCCAAGAAAATGAGGAGAGTTTAAGGGACAACATCAAGAGTACCAACGTTTGCATCATAGGGGTATCAGAAGGAGAAGAGACAGAGCAGGAGTTGAAAACCTATTTGAAGAAATAACAACAGAAAACTTCTCCAATCTGGTGAAGAAAATAGACATACAAGCCTAGGAAGTCCCAAACAAGATGAACCCAAAGAAGCTCACACCAAGACACATCAAAATTAAAATGGCAAAGTTTAAAGACAAAGAGAGAATCTTAAAAACAGCAAGAAAAACCAGTTAATTACCTACAAAGGAACTCCCATAAGACTGTTGGCTGATTTCTTACTAGAAACTTTACAGGTCAGAAGGGATTGGCAGGAAATATTCAAAGTGATGAAAAGCAAGGACCTATAACCAAGATCACTCTATCCAGCGAAGCTATCATTTAGAATTGAAGAACAGATAAAGAGCTTCCCAGACAAGAAAAGCCTAAAGGAGTTCATCACCACCAAATCAGTATTACAAGAAATGCTAGAAGGACTTACTTAAGACAGAAAAAAAACTAAATAAATAAAAAATATGAATAATAAAATGGCAATAACTACATATCTATCAACAATTACTTTCGATGTAAATGGATTAAATGCTCCAATCAAAAGTATGGTGGCTGGATGAATAAGAATACAAGACACTTACATATGCTGCCAACAAGAGACTTACTTCAGATCAAAAGACACATGCAGATTAAAAGTAATGGGGTGGAAAAAGACATTTCATGAAAGTGGAAACAAATAAACAAAAAAGCTGGGGTATCAATCTTATACCAGACAAAATAGACTTTAAAAGAAAGGCTATAAAAAGAGACAAAGAAGGCCCCAGTAATCCCACTTCTGGGTATTTATCTGAAGAAACCCAAAACGCTGCTTCAAAGGGACAAGTGCATCCTTATGTTCATGGCAGCATTATTTACAATGGCCAAGATGTGGAGGCAGCCTGGGTGTCCACCGATGGATGAATGGATAAAGAGGAGGTGGTACATATATGCAATGCAATATTGCTGGGCCAGGGGAGGGAATGGATTCTTGCCTTCTGCTGTGGCATGGATGGGCCTGAAGGGTATTGTGTTGAGTGGAGTATGTCAGACAGAGAAAGACAGATGCAATTTGATTTCTCTTATATGTGGAATCTAAAGAACAAAATAAACAAACAAAGCAGAAACAAACTCATAAATACTGAGAAGATTTTGATGATTGCCAGATGGGAGGCATGTTCTGGGGATGGGTGAAAAAGAGGAAGGGATTAAGAAGTACAAATTAGTAGTTACAAAATAGTCATGGGATGTAAAGTAAAGCATGGGAATATAGTCATGGTAATAACTATGGTAATAATATGGTAATAACTATGTATAGTGCCAGGTGGGTACTAGACCAGTCAGGGGATCACTTCTTAAATTATATAAATGTCTAACCACTATGCTGTATACTTGAAATTAATATAAAATAATATTGACTGTCAACTGCAACTGAAAATTTTAAAAAGTGGGGGAAAAGGTGAAGGGGAATAAGAGGTCCAAATTTTCAGGTATAAAACAAATAAGTCAGAGGATGTAATGTACAGCATAGAGAATATAGTCAATAATATGATAGTGTGGTACAGTGTCAGGTGGTTGCTGGACTTATGGTGATCACTTCTTTAGGTATATAAATGTTGAATAACTTCAGTGTTTCAACATTTAGGTATATAAATGTTGAATAATTACACCTGAAACTAATATAAAATATTGTATGTTAGCTATATTTTAATAACAATATTTAAAAAAAGAAAATAGGATTAACAAATAGGATAATATGAATGTGAAAAGTAATGGTGAAAAAAATGAAACAAAACATACTAATAGACCCCACAGTGAGTTGGGCAGAACTGAAATAATCAACATAAAATTTCTAAAATTTTCATTGTGTTTTGTTGATACATGATAGGGGTCTATATTAACAGATTTTTTTTAATGGACCTGGTTTGAGGTCCATTCTAGCAGCTTTTGATGCCAAATGGATTTTGACCTTTTGGCCTCTCAGTTTCAGAGAAGAGAATTCTTAGAAGAGCTGCCCTCGTGAGGGTCATTTAGACCACTTAGTCCACAGACTTTTCCTTGGATTCCAGTAATGTCACAGGAGCACCCTAAGTTGCTACTTGCTTATTTAAAATCTGACTGGTAGACCTAAAAAGATTTTTCTACTGGCAGTAAAATGTGACCATCCTAATCAAATCCCTTAAAAATATATCAGGTCGGGGTTTTTATATAACCCACAATTTATTATTCCATGCTGTCTCTTTTATGGAAAATAAGAAGTTTATTTTAAAAACTCCTAAGTATAAAGGATTATACAGCTTTTATATTTCAGTTTTAAATACTTAGATTTTATTCTGTAAGGACAGAACCCAGAACAATGGTCTAAAATCCATAATTGTATGAAATAGAGACAGATTAAAGGCTAATCTCATTTGCATTCTTGTTGTGGCTCATGTTTTATTTTTAATATTCTTTCCTATTTAGATGTGCTCAAAATATTACAGCTACAGCACATAGCTCTAAGTCCCATATGTTGTTCCCACTCTCGGTGGGTGGCTGTGTGTTGCTGTTTTTGGTCACTCCATATTTAAGCTATATTTTTAATGTAAGGAGGATATGGGGTCAAACACACACATTCAATGTTGGATTTGGACCTTGGAGTCTTCACAGGACTTGAAATATGAAATTTCATCTTTTAGTATTCTATAAAGAAAAAATAATATTGTTTCTAATAAAAATACAGCCTGAATAAAATTTGAAACCTCAGCTTCCTACTATAAAGTTTCCTCCCTCTATCAAAACGTCGTTTCTTATCAAAAGAAATAAACTTTGAGAAGTCATTTTGGTTCTAGAGAAATTCTGTGGTTTCTTAAATTGTATACATGTTGAATAAGAGGACTTGTTGAAAGGTATTAGATACAAAATAACAAAAGAAAAACAGAGGAGAGAAAAAAAAAGAAAAACTAGAAATAAGTACTATTATTTCTAGTATTCTCTTTACTCTTCTTTCCAAGAGCTGGAGGATGATGCAGTATCTCATTGTCACACATAAAACCAAACAGGTGAGTTAGATGGACGTACTGACTACGTTAAGGTAGCTCAAAGTCCAGGTTTCTCTGGAGAAAAGCCCAGGTGAATGTGTATCCCAGAGAATATGCCAGGATTCTAGAGATTTTTCAAGTAAAATAATTGGGGATCCTTTTCTCATAGCTTAGGCCACATGAGACTCAAAAACCAACAAACAAAAAAATGAGAAGCTGCCTCTTGTCTCCTTTTCCCAGTGGCTAAATTAAGCCGTAATTATTTCTTATTTCTAGCTCTGTGCATAGCACCAGCGTTGTAATTAGTTGTTGCTTCCCTTAGCAGTCTGCCCTCTTACCCCTAGGCTTGGTACCTGACCCTAAGTGTTTGAGATGTGAACATTTCATTCATCAAAGAAATGGATTTTCCAGTGAAAAAGAAACTCACCTTACAAATGAATATAGATTTTCCTCTCCACTGTCACCAAATGTTTAGAAATACATATAGTTTATTTTTAAAAACTGTACAGTTGTATTCCAGTAACAATGACTTCTCACTTTAGACATGAGAAATGCTTCTGTGTCTCAAGTTTTTTAAAAAAATTAGAGTCAACTCTCCATTGTCCTGGAAGTCACGAGTTAGTGCTGTTGTTCTCAGGCTTCTTAGACTCAAAGCCTCCCTTTATATAACACAGATTTTGAGATGCCCTTTTACTATTCTGAAATAAAATTCACAGGTAATGCAATCTAACTATGCACATAATTTTAAAAACATGAAATACAAGTTAAAAATAAATATAAAAAATATAACTTAACATAATATGTACTTCAATATGTAAAGGGCTGAACTGGAGTATAAATTGTACAAATTTCCAAAATGTTTCCTGGGGAGTGGAACCAATCTGGGTGAGAACCACTTGGCCTCTCTGGTATTGGGTAGAGCAATAAGTGAGTTTAGAAGTAAGCTCTTTTGGATTTGGAGCATGTTACTATCTTCTCTGAGCCTTAGCAGCCTCATATTTAAATGAGGACATCCTTTCACAGGAATGCTGTTTGTTACTATATAGCATATTACATATGAAGCTCCTAGTACAATATCTAGCCCACAGTAGAATCGCACTGAATGTTTTCCCCAGAGAAGTCCAAGTTACTGTGAATCTCAGGCTTATTTGGCTCATTTGCAAGGTTCACCCAGTTGGGCTTAGTGTCTGGGGGAAATGAGAAATTGGAATAATTCAGAGATTGAGCTGTGAAAGAAACACTGACCTTTACTGCTTTCCCAGCCCTCCTTTACAAGTCAGTGAAATAAGTATGGGTCAAATTTCCCGTTCTTCTCCTCAGCTGAGTCTTTTCATGCTACTGGTCTTTTGCAGGTTCCAAAAAACGTGTTGGAGGTAAGGGCACTTTGCAAGCTGTTGTTAGTTGTGTTGAGAACTGGATTGTGCTTTGGAAAGCAATCCACAGTCTCTGTTTTTCCAGAACAAAGGTTTATGAGGGTGAGGCATTCGTAGAGGCAGGTGGAGCTGGTGGAGAAGGACACAAGTGGTAAATTGTTCCTCCATTCTACGCTATTCATGCTGTTAACATTCTATGCTAGTTACGAAGCAGAAACCAAGGGGATTTTCTTTTTAATCCCTAAAAAGAATTTGCCTGTTTCTTTCTTAAATGTGTAGATTACAAATAAAATCCTCTGAAATATTTTGGAGGAGAAAAATGCAGCTTTCTTAAGAAAACAACTCAGCCTATACTCCAAGTTAGCTATTTGGGAAAAGATTTCTTTTAGTATATTGAGAGGAAACTTTATAGGTACATTTTTTTCCTGTTTATTTAGAAATCCTTGCAAACAATGATGTTTTAACCATTATGTTTTTACGTTTTAGAAAGTATAGCAGAGTGAAGTCCTTATTCTGCATAGCAAAATAAGATCCTTTAAAAATTATCTAGAGCAGCAAAATGTCATCTCCTATTTTATACCCTCATAAACAACCTCAATTGGATGAAAAGCACTTATGGAAGTGCAGGCCTCTCTGGTTACTGCCTCTTCTAGGTTTCCCTTCTCTGCTTGATTCTCCTTTTTGATAAGAGATCAGGTAACCATGACAACACTGCACAGTGGAAGTCCTTTCATTTTTGTGCTTTACATAATCCTGAAAATAAATCTGTTATCTGTCTGACATTTGCTTCCTTTTCTTACAAACTGTTTTTCTTTAATCTTAGCACAGAAGCTCCTGAAACAAACTTGCTACTTTAGAGGATTTGCTGGCCCCGATATGACTTATTAGGAGTGGGGTTGACTTTGCATTCTCTGAGGCTCAGATTCCCACCATGGATTCTTCCCATACACACTTCAAACTAAATTATAACTCTCTTATACAGTTATTGAAGACTAGCAAGACTGTGATGGTTCACCAGGGTCCTTTCTGATTTAAGACTCACACAATCCAAGGCCATGTGCCCCAAAATGGCAGCCAATTTTATTAGGTGAGCCCCTAAGACTCAGCCTCACAAGAGCTAGCTTCATAGGGAGAATTCTGGCAGGAAATGAAGTCCATGCTCAATACAAAGCATGATTTTTACACACAGTCAAATTTTGACAGTGTGATAAGATAGTTTGACCTGATATTTCTTGAAAAATCAAGATTCTAATATAATTTAATATATGAATCTTGACAATATGCCTTCGAAATGAGAACATGGATTGTACCCACATGGATGTTAGAATTTGGGGCCATACCAAATGACTAGCTTCTTTTTCTTTGTCTTATCAATGAAAAGAAAAAATTAATTTTGTGCTGTGAATTCTAGAGACTTCCATGGTAATGAGGGCTTCTCCCAAAACAGAGGAAATGATTCAGTTTCCTACATTAATGGCTTTGTGGAGACTCAGACGAGTTGAATGCCAAAGAGTTCTTGGTTGGATAGGAGAAAATTTATCATTAGGGTCAGAACCAAGCCATTGTTTTGAAAGCAGATTTAGTTTTTATCTTTACCCACTGGCTTGGATTGTGTTCAAGCAAACTGTTATTGATTTGATTTATTTCCCTAATGGTTGTATTCTGCTCTCTCTCAGGAACTCTAATATACAAGACACATGGGGCTTTCCTCTGCATATCTGCCTATTAAGTTTAATGAGTCTCTTCAACAGCACCTAACTCTCTATTCTTTATACAATCTCCTGGGAGTTGGAGTTCAGAGAAAGGACTGCAGAAAGAAACCTACTAATTTGTTGGATAATCTTATATTTCCTTTTAAGGACATGTTTGTCCTCCCTGGAACATATGATATAATCCTTGTGTAATCACACAAAGTGTAATCATATCACTGTGATTCAAAATGATGGGACATTCAAACAACCTTCATTCAAAATGACTGGGATAAACTAAGGGCCGTGTATACTGGAGGGAGTAGGAGTAAATCCAGCCTTTCTGTGTCAGCTCACAGGGAGGTGCCTTTTTCTAATTCCCACAAAGACCCTGGCCTAGGGAGGTCTTGGGTAAACTGATTTCAGTATATCACTATCCTTGATACTTGACCACGTGGATGAACAGTGTCTCAGTAGCAGGATGCTAAATGATGAGCAACTTTGGGAAAAGAGTAAGAAGATAGAAGGTGGAAGTAAAATGAAAAATAAATGCACAGACAGCTCAGTATCTCAACCTCATACTATTAGATAACTGATATCAGATAGGCTTTTTGTGTCAGATTTGGTGTGACTTGGGAGCAAGTTACTTACCTCTCTATGATTCTGTATCCTGATCTTAAAATGGGATAATCCTACCTTGTAGAACTGTTGTGAAGATTCATTGAGATTATGAACATAAAGCTATTACTAGTGCAGTGCTCAGCAAATGGTAAATGCTCAATAAATATTAACTCTAATTATTATGATTGTCACTCTCCTTTCCCAACCCCTGACTGTAACCTTTCATGTTTACTTGCCACTCTGTAGGTGCTGATAATGAGTCTGTGACACTGCATGGGGGAGAAGAGGAAGAAGGAAAACCAGAGTGTGGTAATGAATAAATAACATTGCGATAGGACTTGAAGCATTAAGGGCTACAAGGAGATTTAATCAGCAACACACATTTAACCAAAAAGATTCTTTTTAACTCACACTAGATTGATTTAGGTTTTATTTTATTTATTTTTGCATATCACATATTGTGATTCTAAATACAGATTTCTCTGAAGGTGGTTAAAAGCTTGCTTCTGATAATTACTACTTGTGAATTCAAAAAGCAAAGGGCAGGTTGTAGTTACTTCTCTGTCTCCGACTACCAAGAATGCCACACACGTCAAAGGAGGAACAAGTCTTTTGTCCCTTGCTGTCCAGTGTGGTCATCTGATCCTAGTATCCACCGTGGGCACCAACCTTTAAATACTCAACGGGGCAGGCCCAAGGCCTCCTCTGTCCATATTTAAATACAGCATATGTATTTTTCTCTTTTAAAAACTTAACTGGAAACCAGTCGGCTTTACAAATAGGCAGTTAGCCTTAATGGTTTCCCATGAATACTCTCTATGCTGTATTTATAATCTATTTAAGCTCTCTAGTAATGGGAAATTCGAGGCTTATAAAATATGCTTACTTGCTTAAAACAAAATGCCACAATGCTATCTTCAAAGCCTCTGAGAGTCATTTGAAGCAAATGTGTCTAATTTGGTTATTCTTTGAACTTCCTGAATTGAAATACTGTTTAGGAATCCCTAGTTTTAAGCCAATTTGTCTTTTTTGTTGTTTTATTGTTTGTTTGTTTGTTTCTTTTCTTTTTTTCCCCCCAACAACTGCAAGAGTGGTAGAAAAGGTGCTGGCCTGAGAGTTATACCATGGCTATAGAGCTAGGTGTACTTCTAACTATGATCTTGGGCACAGTTAGACTGGGCACAATCTCTTCCAGCCTCAGTTTTATCAATTGTAAAATGGGAGATTGCACAGTTATCTTTAACAGGGCTGGTTTCAAAATTTGTGAAATTAAAACGTGGATCCCTTGTTCAAAAAGAAGGAAAAAAGTATTGTGAAAGATACCATAACATCTCTTCCTTTTTTCCATTGTCTCTCAAATTGTCATGGTATTTTTCAATTTGCTATCTAATATCATCATAAGTAAAGAAAAATTTAAATTATTAATATGAATTTTACCATTCATATTTATATTGTACAATGTCAGCTTTAAATGCAAATGTAAGTGTTTAACTCACGAGGAATTGCTGATATACAATTAGTATTTTGCAGCTCTTGCATGCGTATGTATTTCATTCTTAGAATAGTGGAAACACTGCACACAACTAACTCAACTGTTTTCATTTCACTTTTGATATGTGTACATTCTATCAACACTCCCAACCTTCAGGTTACTGATGAGTGAGGGAGGATTGAAAGGCAAAGGAACTATAGATTGTTCTCTTTCCTTTTCCTTCTAGGTCATCATTTTCAGGGGAAGTGGTTAAAGAGAAGTAACATAAATCAGAAAAGATATGATAGGACTTTTTGGTTGTTCCTATTTCTTAGAAGTCTATTGCCTTCTTTCTGTGTTGGAAGCAAATTCTGTTTCAAACATAAAGTATGGACCCTTGGGGGCTGTCATTCCCTTCCCACTGCCTACTTAGTTGTAGAAGTAACACACTTACCTCCCATTCCCTTTGACCCTTGCAAAACTCCCACGCATTGTGGGTCACCGGAATTCTGTATTCACAAGACATCGGGAATGGTATAAGCTCTATGCAAGTGACAGAAAGGAATTCTGGACACATACATTGTATGCTACCTCTTCTGCTCCCACACATGCTCCAGTAGAATTTCAAGATAAATGACAACCGTACATAAAACCCAAGGTGGGATCCTTCTGAATGCAGGGCTACGTGACTGCACAGGTGTCCTAGGTCCATGAAGCCTGCTTTGATCTTTAAATCTCTAGATCCCATGTAATTATCTAGTTGTATAATGACCTTATTCATTCTTGGACATGTTTTATCTTTATAGATGACTGTTCAGAGGGACTAAAAGAATTACTGATCTATCATTAAAAAAATTTAAAAAATGGGCCTTAGAAATAAAATATACTCACTGCAAATGAATAGTTTGATTATTGTCAGTAAATTTATGCAGTTATACACCCATCACCAAATCCAGTTTTAGAACACTTCCATATGACGTCATAAAAATGGTGGCATGAGGTGAACCTCTTTAAATCTCCCCTGGAATTCACAAAAAATTGAACAACTATAACTCCACAAAGGACTCCCTGTGCATTAGACAGGCACGACTAAGAGGAGCACTACTGAAATCATCTAAAGGAGTAAACAGAGCTGCTGAAATACATGGGATCTGAATCTGGGGCAGGAAGAGCTTTGAAACTTCAGAAGCTCTCCACATCCCCCCACAAAGGCGGCGTCCTATGACCCAGGTAAACTGTTCACAGAGGAGAAGCCCGCCTTCCAGGGAATCCCCCCATTGTGTGAGAAGCCAGAATAATGCAGAGAAAATATAACACTGTAGTGTGAGAGAGAATGAAAGGCTGCAGTCGGAGAGAAAACAAAACATTCTACCAACACCTACTGGAAAACAAAAGAAAGACCTTTCTATCAACCTGTTGCAGAACCCACTCCTGTAGATGTCTAGGAAGAGAAATTATTATTTAATTAGTTGCCATGAATAACCAAGTCAACAAGACAGCTCAAAAAGAAAGTGAACAATCTCCAGAAAAGGAACTTAAAGACATGGAAATATGTGATTTAAATGACAGAGAATTCAAGATTGCAGTCTTAAAAAACTCAACAAGATGCAAGAAAACACAGACAGGCAGTTTAGCAAACTCAGAAACACACAAAAAAAGAACAAAGTGAACATTTTACTAAAGAGATTGAAATTTTAAAGCAGAACCAAATAGAATTTCTGGAGATTAAGAACTCAATGAAAGAAATGAAGAATGAAATAGCCAGCATTGGTAGGAGAGTTGATCAGATGGAGGAAAGAATCAGTGACATCAAAGATAGAAATCTGGAAATGGCACAATGGAAGAAGAAAGAGACGTGAGACTTAAAAGAAATGAAAGAACTCTACAAGAACTTTCTGACTCCATCCAAAAGAGCAATATAAGAATAATGGGCATACCAGGAGGAGAAGAAAGAAAAGGGAACAGAGAGCATATTCAAACAAATAGTCGATGAGAACTTCCCAAACTTGTGGAAAGAACTGGATCCTCAAATCCAAGAAGCAAATAGAACACCTAATTACTTCAACCCCAACAGGCCTTCTCCAAGACACATTGTATTGAAGTTGTCAAAAATTAATGACAAACAACGAATCCTCAAGGCAGCCAGGAAAAAGAAGACAGCAATCTACAAAGGAAAGCCCATTAGATTATCATCAGATTTTTCAGTAGAAACTCTATAAGCCAGGTGGGAGTGGAATCAAATATTCAAACTATTGAAAGAGAGACATTATGAGCCAAGAATAATATATCCAGCAAAAATATCCTTTAGATATGAAGGAGGAATAAAGACCTTTCCACACATACAGAAGCTGAGTGAATTTTCCAACACAGGACCTGCACTATAAGAAATAGCGAGGCTATTTGACCAGCATAAATAGGGATAATTTGTGGCACCCAAAACAAAAGGGTGGAGAGTAAAGGCCTGAACCAGAATATGGGAATGAAGAAAGTAAGCATGCTGAAGAAAATGGAATACTCCAAATATGGAACTTTCTTTTACATAATCTTAATGGTAACCATTCAAAAAAATTCCAGAACTGAAATATATACTGTAATAAAAGAAGAAACAGAGAGGAAATTCATGGAATGCAACCACACAGAAATAGTAGAAAACAACAAAAAGGCAAAGAAACAATGGAGACACAGTCTTACCAGAAAACAAAAGGTATAATGACAGAAAATCCTTGTATATCAATAATCACCCTAAATGTAAATGGAATGAACTCACCAATATAAAGGCACAGAGTAGCAGATTGGGTCAAAAAACTAAACCCAACCATATGCTGCCTCCAAGAGACACATCTCAGCTACAAGGACAAATACAGACTCAAAGTGAAAGGGTAGAAATTGACACTCCAAGCAAATTGTATCCAGAGAAAATCAGGTGGAGTCATACTGATATCAGATGAAACAGACTTCAGGATAAAAAAGGTAAAAAGAGACAAAGATGGATATTTCATAATGATAAAGGGGACTATACAACAAGAACACATAACAGTCATCACTATTTATACCCCGAATCAGTGAGCACTGAAATATACCAAGCAACTACTAACAAACAAAAGGGAGAAATTGACCAAAACACAATTATAGTAGGGGACCTAAATACATCATTGACAGCTATGGCTAGATAAACAGAAAATAAGTAAAGAAATAGCAGTCCTAAATGACACATTAGATGAAATGGACATAATTGACATATATAGAGCACTTCATCCTAGAACATCCGACTATACATTCTTTCCTAGTACACATGGAACATTCTCAAGGATAGACCATATTTTGGGACATAAAAGTAGCCTCAGTACATTTAAGAAAATTGAAATCATACCAAGCATATTCTCTGATCACAAGGCTTTGAAATTGGATATCAACTGCAAAAAGAAAACAGGACAAACCACAAATATGTGGAGATTAAACAACATACTTTTAAAGAATGACCAGGTCAAAGAAGAAATAAGAGGAGAGATCAAAAGATATATAGAAACAAGTTAAAATGAAAATACATCCTACCAAAATTTTTGGGATGCAGCGAAAGCAGTTTTAAGAGGGAAATTTATATCATTACAGACCTATCTCAAGAAACAAGAAAAATCCCAGATAAATAACCTCATGTTACACCTTAAATAACTAGAATAGAAGAACAAATGAAACCCAAGGTCAGCAGAAGAAAGGAAATAACAGAAATCAGAGCAGAACTAAATGAAATAGAGAACAAAAAGACAATAGAAAAAATTAATGTGACAAAGACCTGGTTCTTTGAAAAGATTAACAAAATTGACAAACCTTTGGCTGGACTCACTAAGATAAAAAGAGAAAAGGCACTAATAAAATCAGAAATGAAAGAGGGGAAGCTATCACAGATGTCACAGAAACACAAAGGATCATCCAAGAATACTGTGAAGGAATATATGCCACCAAATTCAATAACCTAGAAGAAATGGACATGTTCTTAGAAACATATAGCCTTCCTAGGTTGAATCAGGAAGAACTGGAAAATCTAAATAGACTCATCACTAGTAAGGAAATTGAATCAGTCATCTGAAATCTTCCCAAAAGCAAAAGTCCGGGACAGGATGGCTTCACTACTGAATTCTACCAAACCTTCAAAGAGGATCTGACACCTGTTCTACTCAAACTCTTCCAAAAAAATTGAAGAAGAGACAATACTCCCTAACTCATTTTATGAGGCCAACATTACCCTGATACCAAAACCTGGTAAGGATAACACACAAAAAAGAAAACTACAGACCAATATTTCTGAAGAATACAGATGCAAAAATCCTAAACAAAATTCTAGCAAATCGAATGCAACAATGCATTAAAAAGATTATTCATCACGACCAAGTGGGGGTTCTTCCCAGGGACACAAGGATGGTTCAACATACACAAATCAATCAATGTGATACATCATGTAAACAAAATAAAGGACAAAAACCATATGATTATATCAATTGATGCAGAAAAAGCTGAAAAAGATGCAGAAGAGCAATCAGGCAAGAGAAAGAAATAAAAGGCATCCAAATTGGGAATGAAGAATTTAAATTGTCCCTCTTTGCAGATGACATGATGCTATATATAGAAAACCCTAAAGACTCCACCAAAAAGCTATTAGAAACAATAAACGAATAGTCAAGTTGCCGGCTATAAAATCAACATACAAAAGTCCATTGCATTCCTATACACTAACAATGAAATCTCAGAAAAAGACATAAAAAGAAAAACACCAATTCCTTTTGCAATTGCAGCAAAAAGAATAAAATACCTAAGAATAAACTTAACCAAGGATGTGAAAGACCTATACGCTGAAAACTATAAGACATTTTTAAAAGAAATTGAAGAAGACACAAAGAAATGGAAGACATTCCGTGCTCATGGATTGGAAGAATCAACATAGTTAAAATGGCCATAGTAACCAAAGCAATATACAGATTATTGCAATCCCCATCAAAATCTCAATTGCACTTTTTAAAGAAATAGATAAAAAAATCATCAGATTTGTATGGATCCACAAAAGACCCCAAATAGTCAAAGCAATCCTAAGAAAAAAGAACAATGCTGGCGGTATCACACTCCCTGATACTTGTACTACAAGTATCAGGTACTTGTACTACTCCCTGATACTTGTATTTAGCTTGTACTACAGAGCAACAATAATCAAAACAGCATGGTATTGGCAGAAAAACAGACACATAGACCAATGGAATAGAATTGAGAACCCAGAAATAAACCCACATAAATATGGACAGATCATTTTTGACAAAGAAGCAAAAACCATACAATGGAGAAAAGACAGCCTCTTCAAAATATGGTGCTGGCAGAATTGGAAAGCCAAGTGCAAAAGAATGAAACTGGACTGCTATCTGTCACCATGTACCAAAATTAATTCAAAATGGATCAAAGACCTAAGCATAAGACCTGAAAACTGCATAGAAGAAAACGTAGGTACTAAACTTATGGACCTTGGGTTCAAAGAGCATTTTATGAATTTGACTCCAAAGGCAAGGGAAGTAAAAGCTAAAATAAATGAATGGGACTATATAAAATTTAAAAGCTTCTGCACTGCAAAAGAAACTATTGACAAAATACAGAGGCAACCAACTGAATGAAAGAAGATTTTTGCAAACAGCGCCTCCAATAAGTGGCTAATATCTAACATATACAAGGACTCATACAACACCAAAAAAAGAAACAACCCAATTGAAAAATGGGCAGAGGACCTGAAGAGACATTTCTCCAAAGCGGACATACAAATGGCAAATAGACATATGAAAAAATGCTCAACATCACTAATCGTCAGAGAAATGCAAATAAAAACCACAATGAGATATCACCTCACAGCAGTTAGAATGGCTATCATCAATAAGACAAATAGTAACAAGTGTTGGAGAGGCTGTGGAGAAAAAGGAACCCTCATACACTGTTGGTGGGAATGCAGATTGGTGCAGCCGTTATGGAAGACAGTGTGGAGGTTCCTCAAAAAATTAAGAATAGAATTACCACATGACCTAGCAATTGCTCTCCTGGGAATCTACCCAAAAAATCTGAAAACATTTATCCATAAAGACACGTGTGCTCCAATGTTCATTGCAGCTTTGTTTACGGTGGCCAAGACATGGAAACAACCAAAATGTCCTTCGATAGATGAATGGATAAACAACTTGTGGTATATATACACAATGGAATACTATTTGGTGGTAAGAAAAGATGAAATAGGACCATTTGTGACAACATGGATGGATCTTGAGATTATAATGCTAAGCGAAATAAGTCAGACAGAAAAAGTAGAGAACTGTATGATTTCACTGATATGTGATATATAAAACTGAAAACGACAAAAGAACAAGACAAATAAATGAAGGAACAAAAACTCATAGACATAGACAATAGTTTAGGGGTTACCAGAGGGTAAGGAGGCGGGCTCTAGAAGAGGTTAAACAGAGTCTAATATATGGTGATGGAAAGAGAACTGACTCTGGGTGGTGAACACACAATGTGAGATACAGATAATGTATTATAGAATTGTACACCTGAAATCTATGTAACTTTACTAAAAATTATCAGTAAAATTTAATTAAAATTTAATTAAAAAAAAAGAACACTTCTATAACTCCCCAAAGTTATCTTGTGCTCACTTGTAGTTAATCCCATTCCCACGAGCCCAGTCACCATGCTGATTATGACATATTTACACCGCAACCCCTTTATACAAAGTTAGTTATGGCAGTTCTGGTTCTGTGGGGCAACTAGCGATTCAGACACAAAGTTCCAGGAAGTCTGGCTTCAGTAAGGATTCCCAAGGCATGGGAACTGGTTGGGAAAGGTCTTTGATCATCACTGTCCCAAGAAAGTACCTTTGGGTGGATTTAAAAAGTGTGCCTCCTTCACACAGAGGCAGCCTCATGGGTTGGTCAGCAAAGCCTGGGCTGCACTTCCTACTTCAATTTCCCGCCTCCACCTCCCCCCACAGCTGGGATCCCTTTGCCAGATACAGTCTGTAGAAATACACCCAGTGACATTGGGAAAGGTACTGGTAACAGGAGTGGGGAAGGGTAGTTTAGATCCACCCCTCTATATAAACGTGGGTAATGTATTAACTTCTCTGAGTCTCTGTTTTTACACTTACCCAGGCAAGATGGTAGAATTTACCTTGCAGAGTTGTCATGGGGACAAAATGTGGCATGAGGAAGAATACGTTTAAAGAATCCAAAATGTGCATGGTGCTCCAAAATGTTAGTAATTGTTTTTACTGGCTGAAAGTGTCACAAGTGCTAGTGTTTTCTGCACTGCATCCCAGTAGCAGCAGCACTCCAGGGGTGTCTGACTCCCCCTTTAACTCTTTTTTTTTTGGTACTCTCAATGTCCTTTACTGTACAGTGTCATCTCTTGGGGGGGTGCGGCGCCAAAGGACTAACTGATACAGAGAGAAATAGATAAATATGCCGAGCTTTTTCTCTTTTTCTTTTTAAATCAGGCATTCATAAACAAGAGAGCATACATTAATTACATAAAAATAGTTCTCAAACAGTAGAGTAAGTCATCATGTTGTCATTAGCAGCAGCAAAGAAGAGAACTGGGCGCCAAATGCTTTCAACTGAATTCGTTGATAGACTGCACCCCCAACTCTATTTCCTATTTTAGAACAAAAATGAACAGGTACACAGAATCTCATTTTAAAAATTCACCCTTTGGACAACTTTGTTGGAGCATAGTTATTCCATGAGTCCTTCCTCTTTCTTTCCTTTTTTACTTTCATTTAACCAAAAAGCTTTTAAAATGCAGGTAGGGCTCCGCCGGTAGCTAGCTTTTTCACTCTGGCCAAGTCATTTGACTGATCTGGGTATCAATTTCCTCATTTATTAAACGAAGAGGATGGACTGCAGAGATTCTCAGGGTGTTTTCTGGTTCTACAATGCAGTGATCAATGGAAGGAGGAAACACACTATACAAAGAAAAGCCATTGTCTGTTGAAACAATTTCTTTTCATCATTTCTTTGTATTCCTTCCACTTCCCTGTCCCCCGAGTATTTGTAATAAAATTGATAGGCTTTGTAACTGACCAAATCCTAGCTGTGACCTTGTAGCAGGAGGGAGCATCCACGTTTGGATTCTCCCCTTGCTAAGTCTATGAAAATTGATGGGAAATAACCTACTGGCTCACTTTGGCTCCTGGGTATTCTCATGGAATAGGACAGCTTTGCTGTGAAGTGGAGGGAGGAGATGTGGATAGGGCAGAGTCTGCAGTGGACAGATGACGCTCCCACATGCATCCTGACAGATGGAAGTGCTGTAATCATTCTTTATCTTAGACTCTGATTTATAATGGGATTCAATTAAGTTTAGAGCCTTTTCTGATTAAAAAATGATTAATTTTTTTCTTTATGAATGACACCTCTGCCTTTCTTTTTATAATGAGAAGTGATTTTTAAAGAAAGATGACTTGTTCCTACAGAAGTAAAGGGACACTTAAGAGGATTTGAGTCTAATTCTTTTTTTTTTTTTAACTTTTTCTTATGGAATACACAAAAGCAGAGAGAACAACATAATGAAATCTCATGTGCCCATCCCCCATACTTAAAATTATCACTCTGGCCAATCTTGTTTCATCTGTAGTAGCCCCACTATTTACCACCACCCCATAGATTATTTTGCAATAAACCCCAGGTATCGTATCATTTCATCTGTAATACTTTAGTATATATCTTTAAAATGTATCTACCTTTTAATAAAAAAAATCAGAATATAATCATTATACCTAAAAAAGAACAATAATTCTTAATATCAGCAAGTAGTCAGGAGTCAAATTTTTCCAATTATCTAATTTTTTTCACTGTTAGTTTAGGATCCAAATATATATCAGAGGTGCCAAAAAATGAATACACATGACTTGTAGTCATCATTTGTTATCGGTATATATTGAGTATTACAATTTTAATACAGTTTTTCCTTTCTTAAAATGTGTATACATTTTTTTGGCACCCTCTGTATATTGCCATTTGTGAATTTGTCTCATAAGTCCCTAATTAATGGTTCTCAAAGTATAGTCCCCTGTCCAGCCACATCAGGATTTTTGTAGAAATGCAATTTCTCTGGCATTAGCCAAGGTCTACTGACCCACAAGGTGGAACCCCACAAGCTGTCCTCCACGTGATTCTGATATACACTAACGTTTGAGACGTGCTGCTCTAATATTTAGGTTTTCTCTCTCTCTTTGCTCTTTCTCTCTTCTCTCTCCTCTCGTCTTTTCTCCCCCCTGCATATATCTTTTGAAGAAACTGATTGCATATCCTATACAGTTCCCTACAGGTTGGATCTTGCTGATTGTGTTCCTGTAGTAATTTAATAATTCTGTCTTAAACAAAATGTAATGTACATATGCTCAATCCATGTAGATCAATTCATTTTGATATTAAAAAGTAAGCATGATGAGCTACTATCAATTGACAGTATTGGTTACTGTTTTTTATGTTAGTTTGAAAGTGTGACTAAAAGGAACCAATGTATGTTTTGGAACTATTTGAACTTTATTTTTGTTATTAGCATTAGAAATATTCCATTTTTGGAGTTGATATCATACCTCCTAAACCAAATTACAGGCTTATCAACATATTGTTAAAAAACTGATGCATCTAGTGGCGTGATGGTAAGCTAGCTCTTTGGTGACCACTTCACCCCCAATTTATAGCATCTCTGTGTTGTAAACACTCCCTGATGGCTGATTTCAAGCTATCAGTGTGATGTCACTGAATGTGGACTTTGGAAGACATTGGGCACAATTGGCAATCAAGAGCCGGTAGGAGGTGGCTCCAGCACACCACTGGCTTAGCCCATTTAGAATCTGGTCTTAACGGCCACCATAACTTGGGTAGTTTAAGCAAAACCCACTATTTTTCTTTGGCTCTGTGAATCTGAACTAAGGTGCATGTGATGATTAATTCTATGTGTCAACTTGGCTGGGTCACCGTGCCCAGATAATTGCCTAGACATTATCCTAGATGTTTCTGTGAAGGTGTTTTATGAGTGAGATTAACATTTAAATTGGGGAACTCTGAGTAAACTAGATTGCTTTCCCCATTGTAGGTGGGCCTCATTCAATCAGTTGAAGGCCTTAATAGAATGAATAATAGTTTTCCACAAGTTAAAGGAAATTCAGCTTACAATCTGCTTTTGGATTCAAACTGCAACATCAGCTGTTCCCTGGGTTTCCAGCTTACCCACCCTGTCCTGCAAATTTTGTACTTACAAGTCTCCACAATCATGTGAGTCTGTTCCTTAAAATAAAACTCTCTCTCTCTCTCTCTCTCTCTCTCTCTCTCTCTCTCTCTCTCTCTCTCTCTCTGTCTCTCCACACACATGTGCACGCATACACATGCATGCACACACACACACACGTACTCTATTGGTGCTGTTTATATTCAATAAAACTTTAAATTTTTTTATTTTTAAAAAATGTTAGTTATAACCCTAATTTTACAACACCCTGATAGGATAAACACTTATCTGCAATTGGACAAACACTCACTTAAGGGCCCTTCTCCCTCAAGCATCTTCCTACTGACTTTTCTACAGCACTTGAAATTACCACTTCACTCCACAAGATAAGGCTTTGATGGCTCCTGTTAATATAGGGAGCAGGGCAACAATCAGGCCAGTATCAGCGGTTAGCATCTTAATGGTCTACATGTTCTGACTTTCTGTCCATTCATCACTAAGTGATCTGTGTAGACAGGTTACAGATATGCTAGCAAGCCCCCTGGGCAACAAGGGATCATCACGAAGGTCTATCTAGGTCACAGGAGGGCCTCCGTTGACTAATCTAGGATCTTAAGTATATTAAGATCTAGAAATGGTTTAAGATGGCTTACAAAGAAATATGTAGTACAGCAAGATCAAATAGGTAAAAAAAAAATGAGGCGGAGGGAAAACAACAGTAGGAGACTAAGATGGAGCCAGGAGCAAAGCGAATATGCAAATTTCATTTCTTGAATTCTATATGGTTATAGCGGTAAGACATGCAGTTGAGTTAGAAGTTTCTAGGAGAATTTGTGAAGGGGGTAAAATAAGTCACATAACATAGGAGATAAAAACATGAAAAAACAAAAAAAACCCAACCCATTGCTTAGATAAGTCCAAGTACTTCTATCATTGAGACCAGAGTAAGATTTCTTTAGTAAGTCTTCCAAGAGAGAATGCTGGGTAACGTAAACAACACTGTCTTTGCAACATCTTTGGGCTAAAGGAATTAACAAGCTTCAAAGGACCCTTTCAAATAATACTCTTCATTTAGCCAAGAGCATTATATCAAATTGCAATTCAGTAGAAGCACTTCTGCAGGGACCCACAATGACACAACCCATTGTGTCATCTAGGGATAAATTATACATTTTCTAGTTGTTCTCAAGTGCCAATCTGTCAGTCAGTGATGAAATTTCCATGGATTCATGATGAAAATTAGAAAACAGTGCTGTGAATAGTGAATTTTCCACAACACTAAATTTCTATAAAATCTCAACCTAAAAAAAAGACTATCTTTTTGTCACATCTTTACTTTGCAAAATAAGCAACCTATGTCAGTAACCATACTAACAAATTTTTAGAACTTGTTGGTGAAATATAAAAATCTGGGAAACCACTGATCTAAGAGAATGGAAAGACACACAATCCTCCATGAGTTTTATTTTTCTCAGCAGGGCTTTTGATATCTTTATAACCCAAAGCAATAATATTCTATAAATTATACCTTTTAACAAACATCTGGAATGCAGTTCTCCAACGTTACAAGTTTAATACAAAACCATATGTTTTACAAATCAGTCAATCTGGGGGGTAGAATTGATGTACTGTTATAAAAATTTAGAAACCAGGCAAGGACTGTGCCCCACTGAGTTGAGCCAAGGGAGATAAGGCCAAGAGTGTCTTCAAGAATTTATTTTGAATGTTCACTAACTCACAGACAAACGGATGAGAGACATTCCCAAATTTTACACCACTGAGCACTGCCACAATAATTCTAACCTGGGTGCATTTTAAAGTAGATATAGCTAAGTGTTCATCTGGAGCATTAAATAACAACAATGAAAAACTTTAAATAAATTACACAGTAATAATACCTACACAATCCTTAACTTTGAGGTAACTGAACTTTCTTGGATTTCTTGAAAGATTAAAAACTATGTATTGGTAATGGATCACATCATCTGGTAAATGTGATTAGTAGCTACAAATAAATAGTTAATATTCATTGAGCGCTGTTCTAAACATTTTACATATAAATACTTTCAATCCTCACAACAACCTTGTAAGATAAGAATTATTATTATACCCCCATTTTACAGATGAACAAACTGAGGCTGAGAGTTGATAAATAAATGTCACTCAACTAACTAAGAGGTGGAACCAAGCTCCAAACTCTGGCAGAGCTACTCCAGAGACAATACTTACAGTAAAATGCTTCACTGACTCTACCTAGCTATAAGCTTGAAAAGAGTTGGGAGATGGCTGCCAGAAATGGTGCCCTTGGCCTTAGAATAGTTAATCTGTGAGCATTCTTTCTGGCAGGAACCAGATCACACAGACGATTTTCTTTGGAAGGCCACTTCTAACCTGTACTAATGAAATCCTATAACCTTCAGATAAGAGGGTGCTCATTGTTCTGTTCTCCACTGTCCTTGACCTCCAATTCATCCAGAAGCAACATCAAATTGTTTTGAATCAAGTTAAAAACAAGGGGAATGGGGCATGGAGTATGACTGGTCCTCAGAACATATCCTCTTCCCATACACAGAACTTTATTGGATTGGCCAAGTCATTCCTGAATGCCAGGGTCATGTAAAGTACTGGGGAGCAATCTCCACGTGCATGAAAATGTCTGTGGTGTCTCTATTGCATTCTGGTGACTTGGCCCACATCAAATTCTGTTTCACTGAGTCAAAGACTTAAGAAAAAGAAAAAGAAACTGCAAATTGTCTTTGATCAGGCCTACTGGATTTCTGTTAAGAAAAGAGCGTAAGAATGGACAACAATAGATTGACTGTACTCAAAGCTGGCCTTCTGAGTTGGAGGTCGACCCAGCAGTCAGCTCATCTTTAGTTTGTTCTCTAGAGCTTGGGGCCTCTCTGTTCTTCTTTCAGTCTGCAAGCCCTCCAGTCTCTCACAGTGATCCCCGACTCCAATTTGTGTCATTTTTCATAGTCAATTGTCACCATGGCAACACTCCAAGCAAGCCTAATGGGTCTCTGGTCTGCAGTAATCCGAGCTCTTTCCAGCAGGTGAGTCAACAGAAGTTCAAAGTATTTAGAAGTTAGGAAGTCACAGGTGCCCGGAACTGGTAAGGGTCCAGCTTTCGAGACTATTCTCACTAATTTCCCAGAGCCCAAATCTCCCACCTTCTGGGCAGAGTTTAATCTCTTGGGTTTGGGCTGCTCAGGAAATCTGTTCTCATTCTACTTCAGACACTGCTGCTTTTCCAACTCAGACTCTTCTGTGCTTTTCTAGCCTTTCCTTCTTTCTAACCTGCAGCCTGGAGTCTTAGTTCTTTTTGTACTGCAAATCTTTTAAAGTCTCTGAGTTTCTCTTGGGGAAAATAATCTTTATCCACATATTTACGTGTAATAGACTATCTAGAAGAGGCCAGTACAAATAGTGGAGGCATCTCACTATGGAGAAGGCAGAAGTAGAGCACAGGAGTGCAGAGGACAAATTTGCCAGCACAATTTTCCTGCTCCAAAAATTGTTCCTTTTCACTTGACAGAGGAACATTAAATATTCATGGATAGCCTCATTGAACAAATGTTTATTGGTAAAGAACTAGGCTAAAACCAGTCATAGACTTTCTTGGGCCCTGCCTCTAAGGAGTTTTTAGTCTACTAGGAAAGCATGGCATGCACTGGAAGTTCAAATTACTTTGTTTTGTAGGAATCATAAGTGAATCATAAGTGATTCACTTTATAGATGAAACAAACAGACCCAAATAAGTTTTAAAAAGTAAACAAGAAGACACATAGTTTAATTGTGACAAAACTGGGTCCAGAAGACAAGTCTCTGGACTTCTAGCCTACAGCTATTTTCTCTATACCAAGTAGCGTTCCTCAATAACCCAGGAACATGTGGGCCACAAATTGAATCTAAATTAGCAATAGCCAGCAAAGCTGTGTTTTTAAAAACTAAGATGACCATGTTAATTGGAGAATGTCTTTGAAAAGACAGGAAAGAACTCTTCGGTTATATTTGGTAGTGATTCATTTCTTCGGTTATATTTGGTAGTGATTCAGCCCTACATCCAAAGAAGAGCTATAGAAATAAAGGAATAGAAAATGAGACCATAAAAAAGTTATGAAAATCAGAGTTAGTTAGCCTGAAAAAGAAAAGAAAGTTTTGGGGGAATTCTTTATCCTACAGGGATCAAGAGGTTCCTAACCAGCTGTTCTCCTTATCTCCAAAAGCCAGAAAACCAGAGAAAATAGACTTGAATATCAAGCAGAAAAGATGAAGATAGATATACTCGATCCGAAGGTCTAACACACACAGAGAAAGGAAGCTGCAGAATACTCTAGATTGTCTTTCCTTTTCAGTCTTTATACCTGGGAATCCACACCTTTCCCAGAAGTCCTGTAGACATGCCTGGAAGTGAGGATGGAATAAAAGGCCTTTTAAGGATTCCTCCCAATTTTGGAAGATTATTCCAAACTTAATACTCAATGCCCCATTGATCTTATAAATTAAGGGGAGACAAATTGACAAAAACAAAATGTTACATAACATTTTTTGGTGATTAGAAAGAGAGTGGGATCAGACATTCCCATAAGATGGGGGTCTGTAAACTGAAAGAGCTAATGAAGTATATTTTACAAATGGCTATTTTTTTATTCAACAATAAACAAGAGATTGAGAAGGAGCCATATTGGTTTTTCAAGACTTTCTGTGGAATTTCCAGAGCCTTCCTGTTCCCACTCTCTTTCCTTTTCTCTCTCCCAAATTATCATCCCTCAAAACAACTCTCGTTTGTTGATGAATCTCTGAATTATTAACTGAGAATGGCATAAGTTCCTGGTTCCAAAACCTAGGCATAGAACCATCTGGAAAGTTGAAAATAAAATAAAAAAGCCCAGATCATATTCCAGAGATTCTGACTTAGTAGGTGGAAAGTGGGCTCCAAGCATTTGTCGGTTTGCAAAACTCTCCAGGTGGTTCTAATGCCTAGGTTTGAGGATGATTAGCTTCTGATACTGTCTATCCCAAAGTTATTTTCTTTGGGATAGTGCTCTCTTGAACATATATGAAACATTCAAATCCCCAGTGAATTTGAGATGTGAAATTTCTGATGCAGGTGGTCAGAGAAATAATTTGGGAAATTTCATCCCCCAAATTGTTCCATAGGGACTCCACCTACTCTGCAGGCTTGACAGTGACCATGGCTTTGCAAAGGGAAGTTTTGCTATTGCATGGGAATGACTCTAATGATTCCTAGGACATCTGGCAGCATCCTTCCGAAAGGATGAAGTGAAACATACAAGGCAGGTAGACCAGCAGATCCACTTTCAGGGTTCCGTGTTTGGCTGTACATATATGTAAAACCTGCTCTCATCCTTCTCCCAAATGTGGTCTGCATAACACCCATTCTAGAAGATGCCCCTCAAATAAAGCATCTATAGCCAAATAAGTTTTGAAAACACTTACACTATACCTCCCCCTGAAGATTCACAGGATATGTCAATATTATAAGGTTTGGAAAGTTTGAAATAAATAAATTTGCTTAACTTGGTTTAATCCAAAATTTGTTAAACATTTGGCCAGAGCCAAAAAAGGTTAACTATAGGTTAGAAATTTGTTTGAAGTTTTGTTCATTCATCAAATTTATAAAAGGCAAAACTTTGGTTTGTTTATCAATGAGTAGCTAATATCATATAAACCCTTTCCTGTGAACAATTATAAATGCTGAATAGCAGTTTTTTGAGAAATACAAGTATTTGAAGACATCAGAGAACAACCAAGGCAGCCAAGACTTTAAGGGCCAAAATTCCAGAGATATTCCTTGATATAAAAAAACTGATAAGAATAGAACAAGAAAGGAATATTATAGGCTTCTCACATTCATGAGCATAACTGAAAAAGTCATATACAAAATATTTACAAATAGAATTCAGTATTGTATATAAAATGAATAAGTTGAGTTTATCCTAGGAAGGCACATTAACAGTAACTCTAGAAAAATTAATCACTGTGATTTTCTACCTTACCAGAATAACAGAGAAAAATTACCTGACCATCTCAATAGATGTAATATAATTGTTTGATCAGTTCAACACCTTAAGGACTTATAGAAAGCAGGAAATAGAAGGGGACTTTTAAAATCTAATTTAAATATTTCTGCAAAAGCCTATAGCAAACATTGTACTTAGTGGGAAATCTTAAAAGCTTTTCTCTGAGATCAGTAAGAAGACAGAGATGTCTGCATCAGTTTTAATCAACATTGTTTTGCAGGTTATAGTCAATGAAATAGGCAAAAAATAAATATTGAGATAAATTAAAGAAGACAAATAACAGAGAAATATACCATACTCATGGATTGGAAGACTCAATATTGAAGTGGTCAATTCTCCTCAAGTTGATCTATAAATTTAATGCAATTCCAATCAAAATCCCATATGGTGTGTGTGTGTGTGTGTGTGTGTGTGTGTGTGTGTTTGTGTGTGTGTGTAAATTGACAGGTGGCTTCCAAATTTTACATGGAACAACTAAGGGCGAAGAATAATCAAGACAATCTTAAAAAAAAAAGTTAGAGACGTTGCCAGATATCAAGACTTATATAATGCTACAGTAATTAAGACAGTGTGGTATTGGTGTAAGGAGAGATAAACAGATCATGGAAAAAATAAGATTCAGAAATAAACCAACACATATTATGTCATTTGATTTATGAGAAAGATTGCTACTGAAAAGCAGTGGGAAAGTATAGCCTTTAATGCATGACTGAGTCAATTGGATAGCTATATGAAAAGAATATTGATTTCTACTTTGCACCATCCATTAAAACCAATTCCAAGTTGATTGTGGACTTAGGAATGAGGATAACATAGGAATGCAACATTGAAATGTGCAAAGATTTCTTTCACGAGACACCAAAAGCATTAAGCATAAAAAAAATATTGATAAATTAGAGTTTGTTAAAATTAAGAACTTTTCTTCATCAAAAGAGATAAGAGAGTGAAAAAGCAAGCCTCAGGTAGGGATATTTATAATACATATATATCTGAAATACCTATTAATCAGTAAGAAAAGATAGATATTACTGCACTTTCCTCCCCCAAAATAGGCAAAATTTTTGAGCAGGCATTTCACCAAGGAGGATATCCAAATGGTCAACAGATATATGAAAATGTGCTCAACATTATTAATTAAGAGCTAAATTCAAATTAAAGCCATGATAAAATAGCACTACATACTCACCAGAATAACTAAAATTGAAGCAACTGGAATCACACACACACTGTTAGTAAAAATATAAACTAGCATACTTCTTTAGAAAAATGTTAAGCAGTATGTACTTAAATTGAACATATGCATACTCTAATTCCACTACTGGAATTCACAGTCCCACTACTGGGTATCTATTTAACAGAAATGCATACATATGTCCTTCAAGATGTTGGATATCGGCACAAAAATATTCATTCAGGGATATTTATAATGGTCCCAAGCTGGAAACAATGCCAATGGACATAATGGGAGTTATTGATTACTGACTCAATTTCTTTAAAATAGCTGATTTATTCAGGGTTACTATTTCTTTTTATGTAAATTTTGATAATTTTTGTTTCTTTTTTTTAATTAAAGTTTATTGGGGTGAAAATTGTTAGTAAAGTTACATAGATGAGGGTAAAGGGGAACAAATTTGTGTTTCTTAAAAATTATTTGTTTTTAACTTTATTGGCATAAAGTTAATTATAATAATCTCTTAAGGTTTTTAAAGTTGCTGTAATTTCCACCTGCTATTTCTCCTCTAAGAATTCCTCGGTACTCTGGGCCATTGATAATTACCCCCACTCTCCAACCCCTGTGTCTTCCAGTGACATTATAAGTTTATTCCATTTTCATCTCCTTAAAAGTCTTTTTTGTTTTTAAATCATTTTAAGGCACTTGGGGAAGGTAGGAAGATAGATGTTTGCCTTTTTTATCCAATATTTCCTCAACAAACGTTTATTTGTTGGGTAGCCGTTATTTACATATTTTTAAAACAATGTACGTATAAGGCTACAATCAATAGTATTTTAGTACTATTATGATATAATCAGTGAAAACTCTCTTTGGAAATAGTTATCATTGGTTATTTATTATTTTATTATCAAAACTCTTGTGAAGGAAACTCGCGGGCATTAGGGAAAGAAAATTCCTGTCTGATTTTTCTAAATATTCAGATACTGTTTATCAATCAAATACTTTCACAGGTCATGCTTATTTGTGTTATTTCATTCAAACTCACATTACTATGAGAGTAATAAATCCATGTGTCAGTCATGTTTTCATTGTAAATGAAGCTGAAGAAAAATAAGGGATTTATGAACTGAGCGTTATGGCAAACAACTAGTTAGTGGCAAGTCCAGGAAAAGATGCAGATGGGTCAAGGTGACAAACACTAAGAACGCTAGTGATCTCTTAGATATCCTCTGAACTTCTGCATAAAAGTCAGAAATAATTTTTTCACAGGGGACCTACTCATCTCAACAGCAACAATGGATCATATTAACATGTACAAATACTTTCAGAAAAGAATTTTCTACCTAGGATTCTATACCCAGAAAAGCTATGATTCTATACCCTCAAAAACTGTGAGGATAGAATAAAAACTTTCAGACATGCAATGTCTCAAAAACCAAACAAACAAAAACCCTATGTACCTTTTCTTAAGCACTTACTGGAGAAAATATTCTGCCGAAATTAGAGATTAAATGAAGAAAGAGGAAGATGTAGGATCCAGAGTACTGAAGATCCAACACAAGAGGGAGGTGAAGATTATTCCCAGGAGGATGGACAATGGAAAGCACAAGTTGAGACCACTGTATAGAACAATTGGTCCAGACTGAAGCAGATCAGAAGGTTCTGGGAGATGTGTCTTGAAGAAAATGAAGTTTGCATCTAAAATGTAAGATAGATGCAACTATACAGAGTTTGGGTTGAATTTGTGATTATTCATAGAAAATTAAGCAAAATAAAAACATGATAATTATTAACTTCAAGAAAAAGACAACAAAAAGGAAAACTAATAATGTACTACCCAGCTCAAATGTGAATAATATTTGTCATTAAATTAATACTGATTAATGATCTAAACAAAATTATAACTACATAGGGAGAAGAGTAAGATGAGAAATTTGTGTTTTGTAGTTGAGGTGTTACCAAAAACTGAATCAATATAATATTTAGAGATATTGAGATAAATAACCAAATGAATCACTTAAAACATTCTTTGGGGTAGGAAAAGGAGGGCAGGTGAGAACTACTATTTTCATAACAAATCTTGTAGAGCTATGTGACTGCAATAATACGTATGCTGAATTATGATATAAATAGAAATTAAAAAGTGAACTATGAAAAGACTTGAATCTTATGTGATCTTGGACAACTAACTTAACCTCTCTGGACATGACTCGTAAAACAAAAAAGTAAGATAGGTATCCTTCCATTTTGTATGGTCAGTGGCCCAACAATTTTAAGTGTTAATCTACCTGGTTCTAACTTTAAAACTCCATAAAATCCCAGAAAATGGAGTTTAAATTTCAGAACTGGAAGGAATAATGGTGTCATCTAGTTGGACCTCAGTTTCCAAAGGGGAAGGCCAGAGAAGCTGAGTGGTATGTTTATAAGCTCCAGCTCACTACTAACATACTGGGTAATAACATAACATATGAGAAAATACTGGCACGTGGGTGTTCCGCTCTTGATCCAAATATTCTCTTTATTTTACCACAGTGACAGAGAGAGAGGGCTTTGTGGAAGAGATGGATAAAACCACATAAAACTACACAAAACCAATTCTTAGAATATTATTTCCTGTGCTTCGGCCAAAAAAGTGTTTTGAGTGAACCTCCCCTTTCCACCCTGCCTACCTCCTTCTTGATAGGGTTGTGTGTCTACCTTTAATTACAGCAAAAGTTAAAGGCATGTTGCTAATACATAGATGAATCCATCTTCCCAAAACAGAGATTATGTTTTCATTGTGTGTCAACAAACCTTCCCTAAGACCATTAGTAATTTTCCAGACTTATGTCCACACTGAGTGCTGTTGAATCAATGCTGGGGTTATAACAGAAACTCAAAATGAGTACATAAAGCTCAAGATGTCTGGCAAACAGTGTTACAGGTGACATTCTACCCAGAGTACACTCTGTATGCTGTGAACCTCTTCCCTTCCCCCAGTCAATTTGCTGTGCTTGCCTGCATGCAAATGCTAGAGGGAAATCTAAGACCAGTTACTAAGGAGACTAAACAGGTGCTTGCATGAGTCATTCTCTCTTTGGAGGGAATGTGGGTAAATTTTCTATGGTAGAAGCTTCAGTGGTGATTAATTCGCTTTTGACATTCATTTTAATGCACAAGGACTGAAGAATTAATTTCAAATTAAACCTTACTTTTTTCCACAACACTGGCAGATGAAAGCAGAAAATGATTCACTGTGTTGCAGTCCGGGGTTACAGGAGAATCCCTGCACCCTTTGTAGGGAAGGAACAAAGAGGCAGAAGCTTCTGAATGAATAGGTGGATCTGCCTCTGAGCCGAGGAAAAGCGTGGGTGATAAAACAGTCATTTGGCTGAGTGGAAAGAGCTGGAAAAGGGACCGGATGTTAAAGTGCTTCTATCTTGTGCTAAATCCTACAGAACAGCCAGTCCCATCCAGGCAGACAATCCTGATAAGACAAAAGATTTGGAAGGAGGCGTTGAGGGGAGGGGGAGAGGAAACAGAGGGAACAAAATTTCGTTTTGACTTTCATTCTGGGAGGCAGCCGCATGATGGAAACATCATGGGTTCAGCAATCAGACTGGTGTTGATTGCAGTCCCAGTAATGCCACCTAAGAGCTCTGGGTCCTTAGTGTTTCTGCACATCAATAATATGGAAACAATGTCAATCTCACAAAGTTGTTGTGAGGACCTACACATAGAAGGCACCTGAGGAATGTTGGGATTCCCTTCCCTTCCCCTGGGACTTACTAACACCAGTTTAGATAGAATTATAGAATCCTAGCACTGGAAAGGGGCATTCATGATCTAACTTGGCTCAAAAAGCCTGAAGAAATTCTAAACCTTCTAAAAGAAGTCCAAAGGTCTTCCAGCTTCTGCTCAAACATCTCCAGTAAGAGGGAATTTCTATCTCTTCTAATAATTATTCTAGAAATTCCTTTACCTATTTATATCTCAGTTTGAACCTCCAGAGCCACAAAGAATTAAACTAGTCTAATCACTTCCACAAGAAACAAAATATTGTCTTCTGGATGTGATAGGTCCCTAGCATGATATGTAATGCTTAGTAATAACTGGTCTTAGATTTCCCTCTAGCATTGTGCTTTTCCCTATTACTTTGATTGCTGTTTCTCTAAGACTTTGTAGCAGAGACTGGGGCCTACCTACCAAATCTGCTCTCCCTTTCCTTCAGTCCTATAGAATCACAGCCAGGTGAATGGGGCATCTAACTGAACTAGCTTTCCAGCCTCCTATGCATTAGATGTGAGCACGCTGGGTGACAGTGGAATGTGAGCAAAAGTTATGAGTGCCCATTCTTGGCCAGTACCTTCAAATAGTGCATATATCTTCTGTGTGTCTTTCCTCTATCTCTTCATCTGTAACCTGGTCATATTAGTGACCCTGCTTCACCTTTGTAGTAAATGGTAATGCCCTGGTAGATGATGAAGCATTGATGATGGAACGAACCTGGTTCCCTGAATGACCACATGGAACAGAGCCACCTGCCACCTTAGACCACTTACCTGGGACTATTACACAAGAGAGAAGCAAGCTTTTTTGTTCCTTAAGCCACTGGATCTTACTGTATCAGCAGCCTGGACTTACTCTAACTAAAACAGGTCCTCTTAAGGTGCTCCTGAGAAAGGAGTACAAAACTCAGGTTGTGTTGTGGTTTCATTAGAGCAAAGCACTTATTTTTATTTTGTCAGATACTATCATAATTTATAAATGCAATCCAAGACTAATTATTCTGTGTAGTCACTTCATATTAACTGTAAAATAAGCTAAAATCTTAAAACTTTTTTCCTGTGTTGTTGCTAAACCACATATCTTCCAACCTATACTTGTGAAATTGGTTTTTTGATGCCAGCAAAATCCCTTATGCTTACTCTCATTAAACATTAACTTGATTGATATAATCCAGCATTCCAGTTCGCCAAGATTGTTTTGGTTTTTGGTTTGTCAGTTTGCCAAGATTGTTTTGTTTTCTGGTTTGTCAACTCTCTTGGTTGCTTCTCTTGACTTCCAGTGATTCATACGTTTGAGCAGCATGGCAGTTATAGCTTTAGTTTAGCTTAATTTCACCTTTTGATACTTGTGCTAAGGAGTAAAACACCTTATATATGTTTTTCCTGCTAAAATGAACCTAGAGCCATCAGTCTGCAGCTTAGCAGTATGATTATGGTCTCTTATGGTGCGGGTAATATTTACAGGGTTGCCCCTCACATGGGTGCATTGAAATGAACAATGCAAACATTGCAGATTTTGCACCAATATTCTGGGAACTGTCCTTAGTCCAATGCCTATCTTCTCTATCCTGCAGCAGGTGGCAAATGCTTGTCAACCCACAGGATTGTGCTGCTGTCTCTAATTGGAAAAAAGGCCCAGCTTTTCTGCTTTTCAGTGAATGAGTTCCCTTTGTTCCTTCTCATTTGCAGACATACATCTGCAGACACAAACATATGAACAAATGTGTTACTGCTTTATTTATCTACCATCTGTAAATGTACACCCTAATCTAGCAGATTAATTCAAAATTAGCAATGTAGCATTAATCAAGCTAAGAGCCAAGTTTTAGCTTCTAGTAATTATTTAAAATCAGAGTACAATTACTGAATAAAAATAGTCGGACTCTGATTAATTTTAGTAGAAATGAAGGGGCCAATAATACTTGCTAGATAATGTTGGAATTAGCACTCCACATTACCTTACATTTCTATATGTTTCTGTTGCTAAACATAATGCCAGTGCTGACAGGACAATGGGTGTGTGAGAGCAGTGTCTTAGATGGACCCTTTCAATGGCCCAGCTAGTTCTGTGCTTCTGCCCTATCCTTGCCTTCTCTTCTCTTTGGCTCCACCATCACCTATTGAATTCCCAGGCTTATTAGGACATTTCCAGATGGATGTGCCCAGTACTCCAATTCTATGCCAACTTAAGCTGGTGACCTTAAGAAGGAAGATATGATACATACTTGCTGGATCAAAAACATACCACATCATCAGAGACATGACAGCCTGTGCTTTGAATCCTGTTTGGAGATAAATCAAAATCGCCAAATTTTAGGAATGGAATGGACTCCAAAGATATTGGAGGGATTCAGTACATTCCCAAAAAGTAAGAACCTTATCAACCATGCTTGGAGCAGTGCTGATATTTTATAGAGCCTGAACTCTGAACACCAGCCATCACCTGTTAGAGTCTTCTAGTTTCTCTGCCTTACTTGGTCCCAGAGAAAAACATTTTTAAACCGATCAATGATGACTACTTGGGAAATTCTTTCCATCTTAGCATCTCTCCTATGTTTATCTGCATAGCTTCTTGATGTGTTTTATTCTGTAGTCTTAATAAAATTGTGTGCAAGTAATAACTACCTGTGTTTTCCATTGAAGCTATCTTTCCTCATTGGCCCAGCTTTCTTCCATCGTGTTTCCCATGGTTCCTACACACTTCTCTGTAGACAGCACAAAACTGTCCCAGTTCCTTCTCAGCATGGAGAAAAATATTTCATCTTTAGAAGCTTTTCCTTTTGACGATGTACGTATCCAAAACCTAACCTGGTCGTCTTCCCATGTTCCCTATCTTAGCGAATGGCACTATTTTGAGCTTTTTAGCTCAGAGATTATTTTTTCAGTCATGTCTAGTCTACTAATAGGCCCATCAAAGGCATTCTTTATTTCTGTTACAGTGTTTGTTTTATCTCTAGCACTTCTTTTTTTTTCCTTAGGATTTCCATCTCTCTGCTTACATTGTCCATGTGTTTTTACATGCTGTCTATTTCATACATTAGAGCCATTGCAAGTTATTATAATATCTTATAATTAGAAAAAGGTGAAGGGATTAAGAAGTACAAATTGCCAGTTATAAGAATAGTCACGGGGATGAAAAGTACAGCATAGGAAATACAGTCAATAATATTGTATGGTGTCAAATGGGTACTAGACCTATCAGGTTGATCACTTCATAAGGTATAAAAATGTCTAATCACTACATTGTACACCTGAAACTAACATAATATTGTATGTCAACTGCAATTGAAAGATATATCTTGTAAGTAAGATATTAATCATAGTTGTTTTAAATCCCTACTCTGATAATTCCAGTATCGATGGTATGTCTGGTTCTGAGGCTTGCTCTGTCTATTCAAACTGTGTTGTTGTTGTTGTTTTTTGCCTTTTAGTATGCCTTGTAATTTTTTCCTGATAGGTGACTATGATGTACAGGGTAAAAATAACTGCAGTAAATAAGACTTTAGAAATGTAGTTATATGGTGTGGTGGGAGGGGAAACATTCTATAGTCCTCTGATTAGGTTTCAGTTTTGTAGTGAGCCTGTGCCTTTGGACTGTGAGCTTCAAAAGTGATTCTCAGTTTTTTTCTCCCCCTTTAGGTGGGACAAGATGGCTAGAGTGGGCTGGAGTTGGGCATTTCCCTTCCCCTGGTCAGTTATGCTCTGATAATACCCCAGCAGGATAGGTTCTAGTTAACTGGTTCCCCCTGAGGGCAGGCCTTTTTGAGAACAGCAGAGCATTCTGGCATATTTCAAAATAGTTCCTTTTCTCCTGCCTAAAGCATGAGGGAGTCCGCCCCCTCCAATATTTACTGTAGGAACCCGGTCGAGCTCCTGGAGGTAAATTTCACAATATTTCCCCTCTCCCCCAACTGGTGTTTTTAACTCTCAGAGTTGTCTGCACCGAGCCTCCAGCAGTTCACCAATTACAGCTCAGGTTTTCCTACCCTAGCATTGGCTCCCCCAGAGATTTCTGTTCATGAGCCTCTGCTCCAGTAAGCAGTGAGTCCCTGTACTCTCCTGTTTGTCCCTCTAATCTTGGGGACAGCAGTTTGTCCTGGGTCCTCCTCTGTCTTATGGATCCAAAAAGAGTTGTTCATTTTTCAGTCTATTCAGCTTTTTACTTGTGTTAGGACAGAATAGCAACTTTCAAGCTCCTTACCTGCAGAACTGTTAACAAGAAGACCTCATATTATGAGTTCTTAATGAGTTCGGGCATCCATCTAGTTGTGTGATTCACAAATCTGGACTCTCATCCCTACATCAGCCACTCAGCCCTATTGATGTTTATCTCTAGATATTCCTTGACACTGTTCACTTTTTCTCCTTTGTCATTTCCACATTGGTCCAAGCCACCATCACCTCCTAACTGCTCTCACCACCCCCGCTGCAGTTCTCTTGTAACCGTTCCACACACTAGAGCCAGAGTGATACTTTCAGGACAAAAAGTTCTATATTATTAACCCTCTTTCTAAACCCCTGTTGTCCACAAGAGCCAGGCCTTGCCAATAGAAAGCCCCTAGACAGACATCAACAAAGAATTCCTAGGTTCTGCAACTAAGACACAGAAAATGCTTGTTATACCACATAGTCCAGCAAGAATTTCATCACTCAGAATTGGGACTTTAGGCCTGGTGATGTGGACTGCTGAATGGGCAAAATTGTTGCCTTCCATGGGTGGGCAAAGAAATTCTGGAAACCCTATGGTTCAGGACCTTTCACATTTAAAGGATTGTTCAACTCTGACAAGCTACTGGCCACAGCTGACACCCTGAGACACAGGAGAACGAGAGGGGGTACCTGGGAGGTATCTTTAGTCCATGCTGCTCTTACATCCACTTTGATGCTTCAAAAGGTTTGTGAGGAGAACTGATTGGCACCCACCGGTTTCATGTTCCCCATCTTCAAGCCTGGCCTTTGTCTTCTTGTTCCAAGACCTAGGAAACCTTTCATGACTTCCCATAGTTCTTGTGATAAGACAAACTCCTTACTGTTGCTCTTTGTTAGGTTTTCAGGCTTCTGTCCTGCCCGCTACCCCTCATTCTCTTTGTCCATATACAATGACTTTCCAGTTCTTTGTATTTGTCAACAATGTTGCCTCTTTCCCCAAAGCCATTCTCTTAGCCTAGGATGCTCTTCTCTGTTCCTCTCAGCTAAATAACCTCCACTCATCTTTTTGATCTCAGCTGAAGTACCATTTCTTCAGGGAAGACTTTTTGATCTGTCTAGCTAATCAAGTCCCATTAGGACTTGATTAAAAAAAAACCCAGTAGGTTTTTACAGCATTTTGTATCTCTTCCTAACTTTGGTCACCATTGCAGTTTACATACCTGTGTAATTATTTGACTGACATCTGCTGTTCCATGACAGCAGGACAATACCTTGTTTTGCTTATTATGGCTTCCCCTGTGCGTGGCTTGGTGCCTGGCCATGATAGGCTTTCAATAAATTTAACGAGTGAATTAATGAATGCCCTTGTGTGAGTTATAAAGAGGAATCATTGCATAACCATTTCTTCTCTCTTTGGATGAGTTTGGCAGTTCATCAACAAGTATTTATTGAACTTGTACGAGGCAGAGAGTATTGTTGCTTGTTTTTATATCTTTTAATAGTCCCATGGTATGTGGTATATGAATGCTGCGCAGTGATTCTAAGGAAGACAAATAAGGTATAACCGAAAAAGGCTGATCCTCTTCATCTTTATGAAATATGCTAGAGCAAGATAACCAGAGACCAACAAGCAAAGAATGAAATCACTTCCAAAAATAACACAGAAGACAAGTTAGTGATGTAGCTCAGAATGAGGGAAGGAAAATTACTAAGTGCTTCCTCTTCCTTCAGAGCCTTGTGCATTTTTGTTAAGGATTTCTCTGTTCTAGACAAGTGCAATGTGACCTGGTGACTCACCATAGGTAGTTCTGAGAAAGCATTACATAATACATCCTGTGCGGCCAGCATGAGCTGGTATAAGTTTCTGACGCCAGGAAACAGGGAGAGAAGCCATTCTATAGCAGGGTCCCGGAGAGAGTCAGCATCTGTAAGCTTGCAGGACAAAACAAAAGAAGCAGGAGTCCCATTCCTATTCTCTAAACTGATGCTAGCTTAGAGAAATGCCCCTGTTTTACCACTCACCTGTATGGACTGCGTCTCTTTTACCAAATGGGTGTGTAGCAGGAGAAGTGATTCAAGGGGAATTGAAGGTAGTATTCTTGTTTGCCAAACGTTAACTTTGGTCCGAGCACCGTCACTGACGTGCGCCGTGTGTGACGACATGATTTCGTCTGCTCACCAGGCATGGTGCAGATGGACCTCAGGGAGGGCTCTGGGAAGCAGGTATGGCTGGTACAGAAGAGCCAGAAGGAAGGCTGAACCTTGAAGCCTTTCCTGTAGGGCAGTGGAGCCACGGTGAAGTAAGGACTGGCTTTATAAATATCTGATGACTGTGGAATGGTATGTCTGTGTCACTGGAGAAATACCATGCATCTCAAGAGCATTTTTTGTGGAGAACATACTGTTTTGTTGCCTGTTAGGCCAACAGCTTAAGACGAAAACCCGCTCTTCTTTCTCCCAGGTGTCTGTCTACTGGAAACTCAGTGCGCTAAACTGGGGAACCCATTCAATGCCTAGAAAGGTAATGTCTCATTTGGACTTGCTTTGCAGGGGATGGTAATAGAATGTGTCTTCTCATTTCACATTCATTAAATATGTTGATTGTGAAATGAATTAGTTAAAAAAATTCAAAACCATTGATGATTCAGCCCAAGATTAAGGGCCTTTCAAAAGATGTAGATAAAAAGGTGAACCAAGGTAGGTGGGGGGTTGTGAGATATGACAGAAATGTTGTGCGAATATTAATATTAAAAGGACGCGTTGTGGATTTTCAAACACGAGATAATGGGTAGAAAATGACCATTTTTTGCTCTCGGCTGTCCAACATCCTGATTTCATTAGAGGGAATTATCTGTCCTTCCCCCACATGTGTCACCCTGATGACATAGAGAGTGCATGCCTTCCTCTAAGGAAACTGAAAGGAATCCATCCTGCCTTTCCCTGGGACAGCACATGATCTGGGCTCAGCCAATCAGACTCCCATCTCAGGAATTGTAATCTTGAGCAAGTGCCCTAAGGACATGAGAAATGGGCCATCAAAACAGAGGCCGGAGCAGTGGCTGACCATCTCACTGTGCTGTGTGGCTGTGGCTCTTCTTGTACCTGGTCCTGTAGGTGTCCTTGGTTCCTGCTGGTTTCAGTGGTATAATGCCTCCAGCCTCCTGTTGATTCTCTGAACCCTTGTATCCTTCCAACAAATTCTTTTGGCTTAAAATAGCCAGTGTTGTTGAATACAAATAATAAATTAGTGCCACGAGTAAATTACCATTACTACCATTACTATTACTGTCGCCATTAGTAAATTAGCACTACTCAAGTTTTCAAGGGCATATGTTTAGGAAAAGGCAGGGCTTGGAAACTCCTGGGCCAGGATTTCAGGAGGCTGAGAGAAATGAAAGAGGTGAAACTTCTCAGGTTCCAAGGTAGACCTCAGAATAAGAAAAGAGCTACATTACCTCCGCCCCCTGCAATGATCAAGGACACAGAAAAAGCAGCATTACTGTGGCAGGAATATAAAAACAACTCAACTTTTTTCATGGTGGAAATTTAATACAGAAAATTAGGTGCATCGTGTTTAGAAGAATTGCAAAAGCAAATGGCAAGGTGAAGCAACACAGAGATATGCAAACAGAGAGAGCAGCTACTTCCCACCCCTGACTAAAGGGACAAGGGAGGAAGTGGTAGAACTATAGTGGTAGATGGGGGAGGGGTGTTCTGCACTGCAGAGGTCAGGACTTAAGAGGGACATCTTGACAGGGAGGTCCAGGAATTGTGGAGGAGACGCAGTGACTCCTAGAGGTACCATCTCTATGGCAGGGGGAGAGGGTAAGAAATGCACTGGCTTCTATTTTCGTCCTGCCCTCCAGTCTCCCAGTGCCTCCCATTGGCTGGACCCTGCTGGAAACTAGTAGGTGATGGAAGTCTGGAAAATGCAACTTTCAGGGGAGTGCATCTGAGAGCAAACAGGCAATGAGCCTGCCAAGTGGAGACGGGGCAGCCCAGCCTGAAAGGGCACTACGCTATTCAAAGGGCACTATGATAAGATCTGGGGAGGAGTCAAACAGCATGACTGAGACCATAGCCGTCTGGAAGACACTGGTCCTATTAGTTTCCCAAAGCTGCTGTAATAAATTATCACAAATGTATCGGCTGAAAACAACACAAATTTATTCTCATACAGTTCTGGGGGTCAGAAGTCTAAAATCAGTTTTAATGGGTTAACGTCAGGAAGTCATCAGGGCTAGTTTATTCTGAAGCCTTCACGGAGAATGTATTTCCTTGACCTTTTCAGCTTTTAGAGGTCACCTGCATTCTTTGTAGTGTCGCCCCTTCCTCAAATCACTCCAATCTCTTGATTTCATCATCCTATCTTCTCTGACACTCACCTTCTCCCTCCTTCTTTTCAGGATTCTTTGTAATTACATTGAGCCCACCTAGATAATCCAGGATAATCTCTGCATCTAAAGATCCTTAATCGCATCTGCAAAGTCCATTTTGCCATATAAGGTCACATACTCAGTTTCTGGGGACTAGGTCAGGAACTTCTTGGGGACATTGTTCAGCCTACTACACGGTGAATACTTAGAGCTGAGTCAAACTGCACGGTGTTGCTTAGAATTGGAAATAGGCAACGAATGTACAGTCTGTGGCCGGGATCCTGCTTGTTGCAGGAAAACAGGGCATCTTGCACTTTGCACACACACTGTAATACTGCGAAGAGAAGGTAGTTCAAATGAGACTCTCAGGGGGAGGGATTAGGAAGAAAATATTCCCTTTGGTCCCTCTAGGCTGAGCCACCCAGGCCAGCATCAGTGACAGAATCCACATGCAAGTCCAACGCCTTTGCTGCATTTCCTCATGTTTCTAGATCAAAGGTAGAGTTGTAACCACACAGCATAAAAAAGGTGTGAGAAAAATGCAGAATCCAATTGGATTTCATGAAAAATCCAGGAAGTATTGTGGTCTACATACATGCATAATAAGAGAAGAATCTACAATTCAATGAAGCACAGAAGAAAATAGCTTAGCCTGGGTGAGGCGTTGGTTATTTGAGATGATCAGATGAAACAATTATGTGACGTGTAACTTTAAACCAGGAGCAACTCACCCCATCTGAAGGATATGGGATTTGATGATCTTTATTGTCATAGAGGCTATTTCACAAAGGCTCACTCAGTATGTCCTTCAATGACTCTGAAAGAATCTCCTTGGATTTATTCATCCCCCAGGCCTGCATGCTGGCTACAGATCAATGAGCAATCTCAGGCTGCCTGAGAAAATGATCTTATTGTGGTCACTGTCAAGGCAATAACCTCAGCTTACCTAAGATGTGAAAATATAAGATAAGAAGAATTGAGTGCAGAGATGAAAAGTTTAACAAACCTGTAATATTAATATGTGTGTTAAGTATAGGGATATTTCACAAATGCTTGATAGTAAAAGTATATGTCATGTCTTAGAGAATTAGTATATTAGAGAAAGTGACAGATTAGTCTTGTGCATTCAGTTTAAGACGTGTAATTGATTTTAGGCTTGTCATTTAAGCAAAAAGGCGTAAGAAAAATGGACTTAGCTTGTGAGCAGTATTATACTGTTTAAAAAAACTTAAAGTTTTAATTCATTAAATTACAAAAGTTTCTAAGTACTTGAAGGAAGGTTAATTAACCTTGAAATCCTTGGAGGAATGTAAACTTCAAGCCTTAAAATAAACAATATTTTAAAAATATCATTTAATTAACCATGTAGTTTAATTTCAAACCTGGTAACTCTAAGTAGTATTTTCTGTGCACAACTCCCCACAGATATCAGAATACTCACACCGACAGCTCACACACCTATATGTGAAAGCTTGGGGCTGGCTTAGCCTGGAAGTCTCCCTAGCAGAAAGCAATTTCACTGGGATTACATAGATGGAGGTTTAGAGAAGGCTACCTAAAGTATCGCTTTTCATGTCAGAGATTTTTGATCTGGAGGCAAATCACATATCTACCCCTTAACTTGTCCTTTATCCTTACTTTACCATTGTCACCTCTGCTTCAAGTCATATCATATCTATCTCTTCTAAGTTAACTTGTTTGATTGGCATTCTGGTGACTCCCAAAACTTGACTCTGAAATTCTCTGCTTTCCCATTGTCATACCTTGTCATGCCCCCATTTTGTGGGTTTGGAATGATTGTTTGCTTTTCAGTTTTCCTAAGAAGTCTGTAGTACAGAAATCGATTCACTTTCACATCTATCTCTTCAATTTTGTAACTTGCTCATGGCTTCCTTCTTTGAATCTATTAAGTTGTTGCCTCTATTTCTTCATCCTCCTCTTCAATTCTTGGTATTTTGCTTTGTTTTGGAATCACTTTCTTAGGAAGTACTTTGTGAGATTGTGTGTTGACGACTTTAGATAAATATGAACTACATTTTGTGTTGCAGAACAAAAGAATTGCATTTTTGTATTATGGAGGAATGCAAAGAGAGTGAGCTTCCGTAGGATTGCAGGGCTGAAGTGACAGGAACTCCTTTAATTTTTAAGGCAGCAGGGAAAACAAATCTGGACTAAAATAGGCAGAATGGAGCTGAAAGGCATCCTATTACCTGAGCATTAGGGCAACAAACTAATCAATCTCAGACAGCCCCGCCAGCTCACTTTTTCCAGGTCATCTGTCTTATCACTCCATTGTGTAACTCGGGACAATTTATAGCCTGCCTATTGTCGCTTTGTGTTTGTGTTTTTCAGAGCGTGTGCTAGAAAGCTCTAATTCAGCCCATTGCTAAGTTCTTCATGTATGCATTTGTCTTATGTTTTTTGCCTTGATTATTTTGCAACAGGGAATTTACTCTGACTTTAGAGTCCTGTAACAGACAGGTTATAGTTTGCAATCTCACTTGAAATTGACACAAAATATGCAAAGGTAGAATGAATGATGAAGTCTTAGGTGCATTTGCTTCATTCCACTTCTCCATCTGGGAAAATCAATCCACATTATTTTCACACACTGAAGATACTCTCAAATACATTCTAGTACATCCCCAAATGAACTGCTTTTTCACAGAGCTTTTGTTTATGTATGGGACATGAATAGTTCAAGAGCCACACTAAGAAAATTACCACTCCAGGTACTTAGGAGATGTATTCTTTGGGGGAAACCATATATTTTTTGGTACAAAATATAATAATTATAACCAATAAATAATTTTAAGTCTTAAAAATATTTTGCAGAGTGTAAAGAAAATCTGTAAAAACCAGTGACATTTGAGGGGAAGGGATGGGTTCACTCCAAGAGTTGGGGTGCTTTTGCTGTACATTCTCTTTTCTTCAACAGCAGGGTGACTGAGGATCCAGGGGGGCACTCCAAAGCTCTCCTGAGATGGCAGAACCACTAATTCAAAGGAGCCTGGGTCCCTGAATGACTATGTGGAACAGAGCTCCCTGCTGACATTCACTGGAGTGTGATATGAGCAATAAAAACATCTAAGACTTTGGGGTCATTACTGCCAGTTAGTCTGGCCTGAATAAGCATTAACACCTGTTCAGAAAAACTATTGTGAATGCTAATTAACTGGCTGCCAATTCTAGGCAACTTAAAAGGATTCAGGCTTTTGTTTGTTTCTCTGCTTTCTTTGGTTTTATTAGGTTGGTGCAAAAGTAATTGCGGTTTTTGCAATTATTTTTAACCTTTTAAACCGCAATTACTTTTGCACCAATGTAATATGTTATAACAAAGACTACAAGTCAATGTTCAAGACTTCATGGAAGGTGCAGATGACATGTGGAACAGTGGTGAATAGGAATGATACTATGAAATGTTAAGTTGTGGAGTGCAGACTGAGTTCTTCAGGAGTGTGAAGCAGAGTGAGACTAGTAAGTGCTGAGATGTAAAGTGCCATGGATCATTGGATGGGAAAATGAACTCATTACAGCTTCGAGGGTCAACGTGAGTGAAGTGAGGACTGAAGATGTTGTACGCATGGACAGAACTGCATGACCTCACCGAAGCAGAGGGTGACGGTGGTGGGAAATGTGTTTGGACAGGTAGGGTGAAGCCAAGTAGCCGTGGGTCTGGCAGGTCAGGGAGGGCAGCTCAGAATTGATTTGTCTGTGTGAAACCACTGAGGAATTATTGGAAAAGAAAAGATCTTTATTGGCCAGAAGAGAAAATCTGGTTCATAATTCTCTGTAGACACCTCAATCATATTAATAAGTGAGAGACACAAATCATAAACAAAAAAATAAAACTCTTCTAATAGATGAAAGGCACTTATGTGGAGGAGAGCAAGCAGCCCTTTTGCATTTGCACTATGATTTTGAGCCAAGAGGTTTTGACTGTGTGTGGTAAGTGAGACTCCAATTGGACAAGACACAGTGCTTTTTGATTGACAGGCCATTAAGCCCTAGACTATGCTATGAAAGCCAGTGTAGAATCTCTTACAGTGAATGGAATATAGACCAGGTTGGAAGGCTGGTGCGCGTTCTCTGTAGAATAACCCTTTCTCCAGGTTCCTACCAGATCTATGGCTCTAAGATTTGAAAAATATGTTTTAAGCCCAAGGTCATGGCTGCTTGTGAAAAATCAATGAGGGTACAGGGCTTTCCCATTTAGCTTTATATTTTTACATCCTTAGGTCAAGCTGGTGAATGTAACACTCAGAAAAATGATAGACTGCCCTGCTCAGAGCCATGAGAAGTAAAAGGAGAAATATGGTGCACGTTCACTTCAGTGGCTGCCTTTTTGGACTTGGGCCTGGCCCACAATGCTGCTAACCTGTAAAGACCTCACCATCTGTTGATGTGACCAGAGTCCAGTGATTCTAATTCTGAATGTATTCTTTGGTGTGGTCACTCTCGCTGTGGTGCAGCCTGTTACAAAGAGCAAGAGTAGGCTTTTATAGAGGTAAAGCAGTCTTCGTTTACAACCCAGGTCATCTGCTAAGTCTCACGCGCTTCCTTTCTATAAGGAAGAATGTCATTTCTAAATTATAGCCTCTTAGATTTTTTGAATTCATCAAATATAGGCAAGAATTGTTCCCCTGTTATATATCCTGGAAAAATGGGTAAACTTTCTCATCATCTCAACTTATATAATATTTCTGCTACAAATATGTCGCTACTGAGAATACAATGGAGAAAGCCATGGACAGGTCTAGGGCATTCCAGGTAGGAGCATATGTGTCTTTACATAATACCATGTTTCCCCAAAAATAAGGCCTAGTCGGACCATCAGCTCTAATGCATGTCTTGGAGTAAAAATTAATATAAGGCCCAGTCTATTGTTGTTTTTGGTAGGAACAAGACAAACAAATGAGAAACAAAAACTCATAGACACAGACAATAGTTTAGTGGTTACCAGAGGGTAAGGGGGGTGGAGGGTGGGAGATGAGGGTAAGGGGGATCAAATATATGGTGATGGAAGGAGAACTGACTCTGGGTGGTGAACCCACAGTGGGATTTATAGATGATGTAATACAGAATTGTACACCTGAAATCTGTGTAATTTTACTAACATTGTCACCCCCATAAATTAAAAAAAAAAGACCCAGTCTAATATAATATAATATAATATAATATAATATAATATAATATAATATAATACCTGGTTTTATATTAATTTTTGCTCCAAAAGACACATTAGAGCTGATGGTCGGCTAGGGCTTATTTTCAGGGAAACGCAGTAGCTATGTCAGACTGATAGGGGCCTTGTGGCTGTAAGTGACACAAACTATTTTTGTTTGTTTGTTTTTGCACTGAGATCTCCCTTCTGCCAAAACAACAACCCGCGGCCATCAAGGAAGGCAGATAACACTGCTGTAGTCAGAGAGCTCGCTTACCAGCTCCCTGGGAAGTAAGGTCTACCTTTAAAGGACATCCTGGTGGGTGAGTGGGTTGTCTAGGAGGTGGAAATGGTGGGATCAGCAAGCTGTGCTGCTTCCACACTCTCCAATTTGAAAGAGGGGTTCAGGTTCCATTCCCCGTGGCTCTCAAAACAAAGTGGAAGCTAAAATTACCAGCTACCTCCCATCACTCCATCTATGATTCATAGAACCATTTTTGCTAGAGTGGACTGAGAACAGCATATCCCCATCAATCACTTAAATGGAGGGTGTTTGTTTCAGCTCTGAATTTTTTCCTACCCTACTCCCCACCCCATCCCCGCTTTTAGATGATGTTCTTGCCCTTCTCCTACCACTGACAATCTCTACACAGTGTCTGAAATGATGCTCAATAAACTGAGTAAGATTGATAATCCATAAGAAAAAGATGCGTTTAAGATATAACTACAGAATTCAAAATCTTGAAGTGAAGTAAATGGAACAAAATATCGCTATCAGATACCGACCACTGAATTCAATGACCACTTAATTTGGCAAGATAGAGGCCATTGATGTCCTAGCCAAGAATAGTCTCAATAGAGTGGTGAGAATCCCAGTTGAATTGGTTGGAGGAGGGCAAGCTAGAAAGGAAAAGGAGACACTGTCTAGAGGCAAGTTTTGTAAGAAGTTTTACTATGAAAGGGAATGAGGTCAAGGGAGGGTTTAAGATAGAAGCTACTAAAGCAGGTCTGTCTGCTGGTGTTGATGCTGTTTCTGATCTAGGAAAAAGAGAGCATTGATGCAACTCATTCATCTATTTTCCTTGCTCCTAAAACCAGAGTCCTCCGAGAATGATTCAATTTTGCTTAATGGCCGCTTCCTTTCCTCCTAGTTTATAACTGCTTCAGGGTAGAAATTATGTCTGATTCATTCTTGCATTTCAGAAAATGCTTTGTTGCAAGGTTCACAGGACAGGGATCAGGACTGTCTTTATCCTTGCATCCATAGTGGTTAGCGCAGTACTTAGAACATAGTAGGTTCTCAATAAACAGTTGTGGAATTGAATGATTCTGTACAGGATGAGCACATGAACATATGAATGAACAAATCCAATTATCTATTTTCTGGGGTTTCGGTTGGAAAATTTAAATCATGAGCTCTTTTCCCTCCTCTGTCCTTCCCAATTCTAAAAACTTGCTCTTGAAACACAGAAGTACACCCAGGAAATGTTAAATTTGGTAAACATTCATCTATAAAAACATATTTGTTGCAAAAGAACCTACCTACTTGCTTCAAGTTCCCCAATCAGTGTAGTTTGGGGGATTTTCCTCCATTTTGGAATATCTTTTAGCTTATAGTTTTCTTCAGAGTTATAAAGTGCTTTCATACCTGTCATATCATTCTCTTATCAGTCCTGAAAGGAAGTTAGGCTAGAAATTATTATTCCTATTTAAGGGGTGTGGAAACACAGGCCAAGAGGAGTTCAACGATTTACTCAGTCACAGAGCTCATTGGGGCAGAGCAGGACCTTGACATTCAAATAGCCTTGCTGTCAGTTCAATGAATTAGTATTTAAGTTCTTGATTTAGTAAGAGCTCTTCACCCACATCCTGTGACTCAGAGGATCCACTCCTGTTTTTATTCCACTTGTTTTATTTCTGTGCAAAGCAATAACAAATTTGTATTTCTTAGGGCAGGACATGGTTCATTAAGCTTCTGCAAAGTTTTAACCTTTTCCAAGACTAGAGGCAGATGGAACAGGCCAGAAAGAGGCTGACTTTGCTTGGTGGGAATTGCCGGGTTGGAGCAGATAAACAGCATCCAGCCTGGAAGCTGAATCCTCAAGTGGCGTTTAGGGTTTCGTGATATGCAGCCTTCTGCTGCAGGCAGGCGAGGGATGAAACATTACTGTTTACCAAATTGAAGCAGATGTTCTACTCTTGGAAAGGTGAGATTGGAGGCCCCTCCCTCTGAAAAAGATTGTTGTAATTGAGTTCTGCTTTAAAGTGTGTTGATCTGGGAAATGTTGGCTCCAGTTGCACAGAACTTGTGACTATATTATGAGACAACTTTGACAAGCAGAGGATATGTTCCCAAATCAACAGTGGACACAAGAGCCTATTGTATTTCCTGGTAAATTAAATAAACATCAGGATAAACCGAGGACTTAGTGCATACCACAGATGCTAAGGTTAGATTCACTCATATATGTGTCCAGGATGTACTCTCAGTCAAGTGCGGGGTGTTTGGCAGGGCTGCCATATGCACACAGAAAATTCAATTTCACAAGCTGTACTGTGTTTTCAGACCAGCAGTTTAATTAAAAGATTCAAAATGTGAAAAACTGGGCACTACTGCTATGCTATATCAACTCTTAAAGGGATATGTAGTTTGTTTTTTCTTTTTTTTAAATTTCAGCTTTATTGAGGTATAATTCGTAAATAAAATTGTAAGATATTTAAAGTACAGTGGTGATTTTGTATATATATAGTATTATTGTTTCTTAATCTTTAATTTCTGATTAAAAAAAGAGTAAGCTTGAAGACTTGACATTGTCAGGAGTTGACTCAGTGAAATAATGATACTAGTGAATTAGAAAAAAATATACATACATTTCTATTTACATTTTGTTTTCACATAATCATGGGGGTGTTTAATGGAAGAACTGATTATTACTGAGTTTTGATTGACTTATTTCCTCCCTTCCTCCCTTCGCAGAGCACACGCTCTGTGTTAGACTCTGCCTCGGGTATTGGGGATACAGCAGTGAATAAGGCAGACACAGTCCTTTGCCTCACGGAGCTCACGGTTGAGATGGGGGCAGTATGGTACATGGGGTGATTTAAAAGCAAAAACCACTAATTATGCAGATAATTAATTATCATGTTTATACATGCTGTGTAGAAAAGTAGGGTGCTTGAGCATGGAAGACAGAGAGAAGTGGATATATTCAAGATATAGTTAGCAAGTGGAATCAATGGGCCCAGTGATTGATTAGATGTGGGTGGGGGTGGTAGTGAGGGTGAGTCAGGGGTCAAGGATAGAACCGGATGATTAGCTGGACGGATGGTAACCTTCTACTTGGAGCAGGAAGACAGAGTCGAACAGCTGGTAAGTCACATCCAAGGGAAACATCTGAGTGAAGGATCATACATGGATATTTCTCTCTCTCAATCTCTCTCTCTCTCTCTCTCTCTCTCTCCCTCTCTGTCTCATTCTCTCTTCCTCTCTCCTGTCTCTCCTTCCCCACCTCCCTCTCAAAGAAAATAGAAAATTTGAAAGTCCTTTGGTTCTCCAAAAGAAAGTTGTCATCTTAATGAGCCATGCAGACAGGTCCAGAAAAAACCTGTTGCACAGGCTTTTCCACACCTGACTAAGGACCATTCTAATCTCACCCTCTTTAGGAACCATGATGGTGATCCACTTGGTTATTTAATGGCCTGCCACTTATATGCTTTTCCTCTCCTTGTTATATATTGTTCTGTGAGCTTCCTGAGGGTGAAGGTAGCATTCATTTTCTTTTCTCCCTCGGTCTAATATATTGTGGCATTTAGTCGGTAACACAAGTAAATTATAACACAGTAGTACGCACGCTGGCTATAATGAACTTGTATTCTTTTGCACTTGCCTAGACATTGTGTGGTCCTCCTTAGCAGGGTGTATATTCATGTGTGGCTCCTTTTAGGGAAGGAGTGTGCCTGTCTTTCCAACCACTAAATCTCCAATCCTGATAGACAATTAGCTTTCAAAAATACTTGTTCTGTTTTTGAGGCAAGGAGGGCAAAGTGATTCAAAAATCTCTGAAAGCATTGTGCATATTACACAGGGTAAAGTAATAGATAGATAGATAGATACATACATACATACATACATACATACATACATACATACATAGATAGATTGATCCATCTATCTATCTATCTATCTATCTATCTATCTATCTATCTATCTATCTATCTATCTATCTATCTATCTATCTATATGCCACTGGTAAAACTGAAGAGCCACAGAGGTTTGCTGAAGCTTATTTACAGAGGAGAGCATTGTTACCCACGGACTGTTTACTTTTAGGTTAGCCAAGTTTGGTTCAGGTATTAATTAGATCCTAAGTTACCTTTCACAGTTGACAAAAAATTGGACTACTCTGACACATTGAGACTCAAACTTGAAAGGATGGGGACTTTATTAGTTTTCAACAGTGTTTCAGGAGACTTTGGGGTTTCATGGAAACCTTGAGTAAAGCAATTGGAGGGGGCTCCAACCTCTTAGTTCTGCCTTCATCCAGGGCAGCTCATTGGTATTTGCCTTGTTTACATATCTGTAAAGCTTCCTTTGAAGGACAAGCTTCATGCTTAAAAGAAAAACTTCAAAACCAGTGTCACATAACAATCCTAAAACTGTTGTACATAACTGTAGTATTCCTACATGTAAAATTCCTATGTTGGTAGTGGCATGCTAGTTGTCTTAGGAAAACAAGTTTGGTCTCACAGAAAGCATGAAAACTTTTATCAGTTAAAATGTCAGAAAGCTACAGATATGTTTGCAAACAACACAACACATTGAAATCATTGCGTTTATTCTTTTTTTAAAAAGCTCCCTGTTTTCTTGTGTGTGTCTGTCAACTAAATTGTAAACTCTTTGAGAGCAGTAACAATAATTTTTGTCTCTATTGAGTTAAGCACAGTGCCTAGCATGATAAAGTTATACTGAATGAATAAATGGATGGATGGATGGATGGATGGATGGATGGATGGATGGATGGATGGATGACTTTGACTGAAAGAAAAATGACTGTGACACAACACCAATAGCTGGGACTTGGTAATTGTGTTCTAATCCTGTCTTAGCAATTCTGTTTTTGTAAGACCCTGAATAAATTAATTTTGTATCTCATTATGTTAATATAAAATTAAAAAATAGAGTGTGTATTGCAAATTAAGGATGATGAGTCACTGTTTCTTGGGAATAAAGGGTGCATGAGAAAATTAATTATAAAGGCTTATGTTATTATAATTACAATGTTAATTATTACACATAGCTGCTGTTGATGAAACTAGCCCAGAAAACAAATGTAATATGAGCAGTTGGTTCAAATCTTGGGGTGATACTGTGTTGGACAAAATTATTATTCATTACTCAGAGGACCTTAGACCAAAGTTTGATGCAATATAGGCCGTGTTGGATTTCTGCAGATTCAGTAACAGCAATGATCTAGTAGCCAAAGAAGACATTGAAAACCAAAGCAAGTCTGAAGGGCAAAAGCAAACAGTTGTAAAGGTAAAGTTTTTTACCCCTCATCCACTGCCATGCTGGATGAAAGTGTGTATGAACACATTTGGTAGAATTTACTAAGCTGCTTTCCTGTGCAAGATCTGCTGTGGAAGGAAATTAGAGATGAGTTACTAAATCAAGGGAGTCAGGACATATACATCTAACAAGGAAATTATTAGGGGCCACAAGAGAATCAGTATTCAAGTGGTATGAGAAGTCATGAGGAGGAGAATAATCTTTCTATAAATATTGCTTATTACTTGGATTACTTATGCCTGGATTTTCAAATAAAATAATACCTTTCATCTTCTCCACAGAGTCTTTAGCATAAATAAATATGTAGATAGTGTTTCTGCCAAGGTATGCATTCCCTAAAGAAGGAAGCATTTCCATAAACATAAACTTTTCTTTGTTCTGATAGTTAGCTCCATTTTGTTTCCATTTTGTGGCATAAAGGCACTTGAAATTGCGAAGCTGTCTCTGACTCTGGGCCAAAGTTGAATCATCAGATTGACTGACCTCACTATGCCATGTGTTTTGTATTAAAAATATGTGTGTGTGTGTGTGTGTGTGTGTGTGTGTGCATGCGAACATGTATGTGTTTAGCAAATGAAAATGAGGATTCCCTAAGTCCTACATTCTTTCTTACTAATCCATTTACCAATGTTTTTACTATACTGTGAAAACAATGTGTCTCTGATATATTTAAAGTACCTCATTTTTACAATGTAGGATGTTAATATAATCTAGAAAGACTAAGAATAAAATTGGTATGCATATCTGCTTCAAAACAACCGAAACTTTTGACCTTCCTATAAATCTTTAAATTTGCATGTGTTTGATCAATTTTCCTTAAAAAAAAAAAGATAAATAGATCTAAAAGAAAGGTTGAAAAACAAAGACATACATAATCTCATCCTAATTTAATACTCAATTTTTTTATTTTCACATATTTCCTCCCAGTTATTTTTGTATTCACGTCCTTACCTTCCACTCATTCCTAACCCACCCTAGTCTGACTTCTGTCCCTACCAGGCCCCTGAAATTCCTCTTGTTATCGTGTCCTAAACCCGGTGGATGGCCTTTCAGTTCTTACCAGTCTGCGTGGCCTATCAATGGCGTTCAGCGCAGCTGAGACCCGCAGCCTGGCCCTCATTCTCTATGTTGCAGGCAGTTGGGGCTTGATTCAATTTTTTGTACACACTGTGTTCTTTCCCTCCCCAGGCCTTCTATGGAGATGTGTTCTATACTTCCTTCTTGGAAGGTTCTTCTTCCCAGTTCCTCCTTCCTCTTTACCCAGTTAACCTCTTCTCTTTTTTCAGGTCTCAACGTAACTGTTATGATGTTAGATTAGATCACTGCAATTCTGCTTCAAAACAGTCATCAGACAGGTAATTGCAGGTTCTCTCTCTCTCTCTCTCTCTCTCTCTCTCTCTCTCTCTCTCTCTCTTTCTCTCTCTCTCTCTCCCCATGTCTCTCTCTCCCTTACCCTATAAGTCCCTGGAAGGCAGAGGCCACTATTATCTTCACTGTTGATAACTCAGTACTTAGTTCATTGCCTGGCACATAGTAGATGTTAAAAATTTTTGTTGTGGTTGAACGGATTTATGAATAGTTGCAGTCATCGTCTACATACAATTTTATATCCTGCTTTTTAATACTACGTGCATATCTCCATGTTATTCCATTATTTTTACTTTTATCAAAATTATACATGTATCCATGTACAAGAATGCTCAAACTGGAAATAACTCAAAAGTCCATTAATAGGAGAATGGGTAAATTGTGGTGTTTTCATTAAATGGAATATTATACAGCAATATTGCAAGTGTTACTACACATAGCATGGATGAACCTTACAAGCATACTAGCAAAAGAAGCCAGAAACAAAAGAGTACATGTATATGATTTCATTTACACAAATTTCGAAACCAGTGAATCCTGATTTATGATGTCACAAGTCAGGATACTGGTTATTACTGGTGGGAAGTTGGGAGGGGGCAAAAACGGGACTTTTTGGTAAAGTTCTATCTTTTGATTTGGGTGCTGTTGCATGCTGTTGCTCACATGGTAAAAAAAATGCATTGAATTTATGATTTGTATCTCCTCTCAACTTATAGCTCAAGAAAATCAGAAATTAATGAATTTTACATGCACATCTTTTAAAGAATCAAATCACTCTACAAGATTTAAAAGCAGCATTTCTCTGCTTCCCATTCCCTTACATTCACTCTGCAATAACTCCCCACAGATAATGTTTCAACTTTTTTTAGTTGATTCTTTTGCTTTTGACCTCTATCGCACTACATAACATGCTTGATTGCATTTCCTAATTTTTCAGTTTGAAGCATTATCTATTGACTTCTCAACATGAAAGATGGGGTTGTACTTTTTCTTTCATACACTCCCTGTATATATTTATATATTCTTTTCCACATATATATATGTATCCTTTCCTGCCTCTATAACCTCCCAATATGGGTTATTTGTCATTTTGGCTTGATTAATATTTAATGTTTATGTGATATTTTCTATATAAGTTTTTGTGCAGAAGTGACTCCATTTAGAAGCTAATCTACCATCTTGACTTCTGAGTCAACCCAGACCCTTGACCCCTCCCAGTTCCCCAGGTGGATTCTGGAATGTGTACAGAGGTTCCAGGTAAATCACGGAATTCCCATTAATCCTTCTGCTAGGGTGAGGTGCCCTCAATGTTATCTGGTTCTTAACTCACTCTGGTGCCAGAGTCTCCCAGGCCCTCCCCCTTTGATCATCCACGCATTCCTTTCCTAGCACGTAGGCTCACTGCTTAGGGGATATAAGCAGATAAGCATAGTCTGCGGGGTAGAAGGTATGGGAATATGACTGTTTTGTGGCCACCCAAGACTGCGTCTCTGTACATAAGTTCCCTATTAAACTCATTAATAAACAAGCTGAACTCGTCCCCCTGGTTCTTTAGTTTCTCCACTCCTTCGGCTTTTGGGGGCTGCTTTACATATATGACCTTTTCACAAAACTGTTATTACAGCTGAGCTATGTAATAAACTATAATCTCTTCTCTTTCTTGTTTTCTTTGCTTTGTTTGCTTGTTTAATTTTCAGAGAATTCCAATCCCAAATGTTTCACCACTTGTTTAAATCTTCCTTCGTGGTAATCAGACTTATTTGTTAAACTATCAATTTAATCTTGAAGAAATCTCTTCTAGATTCTTGTGATTTTCTCCATTCCAGGCTGATTGCCCTCTATATCTGGTTCAAAGTTCTTACCCAGAGACTTCCCTTCAAAATTATTCTGGGCATTCACTTTACCGTCTTCTGTGTTGGTTTTCTGTTTCCTGTTTTACATGTAGTCTTCCTTTTTTGTTTATTTCCTTGGTTTAATGGAGAGCATCCTTTAGTAGCTTTCTGAGACAAGGGTACATGGGACATAAAATGTTAAGGCCTTGCATTCATGAGAATGTTTTCGTTCTGCTCTCACACTTGATTAATGGTTTGGTTTGGTGTAGAATTCTATATTCAAAATAATTCCCTTTCAGAATTTTGAGAACATTGCTCCATTGTCTTATAACTTTCTGTGCTGATATTCAGAAGTCTGTGGCCACTCTCATTTCTCTTTTGTGTATGTGATCTGTTTTTTCTTTCTTGTAGGAGCTTCTCTTTATACCTAATGATCTGACATTTCATATTGCTGTGTCTTGCTGTATGTAGACCTAATTTCACCTAATATGCTGATCATTGAGTAGGGCCTTTTTATTCCGAAAATTTAAGGCTTTCTGCTCTGGGAAATTTCTTGAATTATTTTGTTAATGATTCCTCTCCTCTGTGTTCTCTGTTCTCTCTTACTAAAACTCTTACTATTAGATCTCCTGGATTAATTCTCTAATTTTCTTATCTATAATTTCCAATTTCCTGGTTTTTTTCATGGTTGTAATATACTCTTATCTCTCTGAGAATATCAATGATTTCCTTTTTCCTTCCTCATGCATAGTCTTTGTTTTCTACAAGTCATTTTATTTAATTATTTTTACTGCATATTTATTTTGGTCTCAGTCTTTCAAACTAATGACTGCTCAGATGTCTGGTAATCTTGATAAAAAGTTCAGTAAATTTGATCATAGCTGAGGGATTGGAAACTCTGAGCATATGGGTGGGACTTACTGATTACTGTAGGGTGATGAAACACCCATGGTTTCTCTGGGACTATCCCAGTTTTAACACCGAAAGTCCCCCATATTAGGAAACCCCTCCATCCCAGCTGAGGTCACCCTAGTTACAATTATTTACATAAGGTGAACTGTCTGGAAATTTTCCTTGGGAGCTCAATGCCAGTCAGTGTCTGTAGTTCTTTTCCCCTGAGTTGGCAGATTCCCCAAAGGATGTTATTCCAACATCCTGCAGGGAGACCAAAGCCTTGTTGTGAACTTTTTTGAGCTCGGGTTAGGGGAGTGCAGCAGGGATTGTCAGCTTCCAATATGAAAATATCCTCTTAATCTCACTTCAGCTGTGTCTGGTTCTTCTCATTTACTATTTAGTGAATGCCTGTCATGTGTCAGGTTTTCATGCCATAGGCCTAGAACCAAGGCAACCCTGTTGGCCAGTTTGAGTCATAGTACTAGTATCCCAAGTGATGTTCAAGGATAACTTTGATCATGTATGAGACTGCCTCCATACTCAAAAGTTTGGGGACAAAAGTGACTATAGCATGTTTGGTCTGCAACTAAATTAAATGGTATTGTCCAACTTTTTTTGTTCTGGTGTTTGAGGGTTTTGATTTTTCTACTCACTAAGTTGATTTTCACTGATGATATGCGTGTGACCCTTTCTGATCAGGAAATCCTTCCCTTCTTTGTTTACTGGCAAATTTAAAGCCATCTTTCCAGGCTAAGCTCAGTCCTGAAGCCTTCCCAAGTACTTGCTGGCAAATTAGGCCAACGTATCCAGACCATTGTGTATGAAGCACTAGTGTAGCAGTTATGATGTTGAGTCACCATTGTTTGCATGTCTCTCTCCCCTCTAGCCTGTGTATGTCTCTAGAATAGGGACTGTACTGTGTATATTAGTTTTTGTAACCCCAGTGTTTAATGAAATGCTTAGCACGTGGTAGACATTTAATAAGTATTGTTGAATGAATGAACCAGGAATGGAAAGTGAGGTAGAAAGAGAACCATGGTATAGATAGAGGTGTCAAAATATCCAAGAAAAACATTTAAGAATGGAAATTGGTCAATGAGAGGAATAATTACTACTAGTTATCAAAGGCCTTCTGTATTCAAATAGCTCTATATGCACTATAATCTTCCTTACGCATCGCCTTACTCATTTTATGGATGAAGAAAAGTTAGCACTAGAGAATTTAAGTAACTTGCCCAGAATCCCATGACTAGTAAGGTGAAGCAAGGATTTGAATCCAGTTTGTGCGTTTCCACTACTTTCCCCTGCTTCCCTGATTCAACCCTGTCAGAGGCTAAAGAGAAATCAAGTGGGGTGATCAAAAAGCATCCACTGAATTTGGCTATTAGGAGGTTATTGGGACCCTTAGTGATTTCAAGGCTTGCATCCTATGTGTCCAACTTTATTTCCCATAATGAAATTTCTGATCACAAAGTGTCTTGTCCGAACATAACTCTTTATTAACAGAAGTGCCATTGAGTACCCTTCAAGAGACCACTAGGTCTCCAAAAGGAAGCTCAAGTTCACTATGGAGAAGTGGGTCTCTGTTGTTCAGAACATTCAGGCCTGGGACTCATTTTCAGGGAAAAATTAGGAGACACGTCCTTGCATCGGGCAGGATGTAGCCTCTGGATCCAGGCCCTTGAAGAGAACTTTCTGGAGAGGAGTGGGGTGAGTGGGGGAAGGATGTATGTGTGTAGAGGAAGGGATGTGTGTCATTCTTGAGATAAGCTCCCAAGGATTGATGACGGTGGGAAAAGCTGATCTCTGAGCTAATGAGGATGCATCTATTTACGTAGCATTGGGACAATGACTAAAGTCCACTTGCTTTCTGGATAAAAATATTATGCTGATGCAGTGCTAAATGGAGGTTTGCTAAGTGTGAGTCATGATGACGAACCACTGTAACAAGATATATTGAAATACCCTCCCATACTCAAAGTCATTGTTGGCTACGATGGTTCCAAAATTTAAAATTTCCCCAATTTCTTTATTTATAACTTTGCTAAATTAAATGTAATAACGTGGTTTTGGCTAAACCTGTGTGGAACTTAAACCTGTAGAAACAGAGAGTGCCTCCTCCTGGACCCCCAACCAGCCATAAGATGATAGGGATGAAGACTTCCTTTCTGTCTGAAGGGGGAGAGGAGATATTCGGGCATGGGCAGGGAAGTGAGGAGAGAGATGGAAAGAAGGTGAGTCAGTCAGTGTCCAGTTCCCAGCCCAGCCCAAGCAGAGACCACATTTAACTTTCTGAAAGAGGGTCTGCAGGCAGAAACCAAGGAAACTTGGGCAAAGGAACTCTTTGAGATTTGGGGTCCAAGTAATTCTGCTTTGGAGTCCAGTGACAAAGGACAACACAGAGTAGGGGAGAGGGGCACCAGTGCCATGAAGCTCTGTTATCCTGCAGCTCAGTGCAGCCTCTATGAGGGGTGCAGTGCCTGAGGAGGCAGAGAGAGCCACTGGGGCACGGTGTTCTGTTCTCTCTGAGGGCCCAGCAGCTGTGACAGGGGAAGGCAGGCAGCAGACCCTGCTGAGCTGGTTGGGGTGGAAGAGCATGAAGAGATCTGTCACTGAGCAAACATGAGATACACCTGAAGAACCTCAAATAAATGGGAAGGCTATCGGGGCAGAGATGGTGGGATGAGGGTCTGCACATACACAATTAATGTTCATGGGTTCCATCTGAACCCACAGACTGCTGAGGTACAGGAACGTCTGAGTGGTATCAATATGGAACCAAGAGGATTAAAAATATATGTGATCTTTTCCGTGAATGTGGAACTGTGCTTGTAGATGGCTGTGATGAAAATAATAATAATGAGACTGTATTTTTATAGTGCTATAAATTTTAAGATGTACTTGTATATGCTTTCTCTTATTTGAGCTCCTCACTAAGCTTGTAAGAGGAGCTGGGACCCTCCATTTTGCAGATGAGGAAACTGAGGCATAGAGTAAAGATATCTAAGTCTATCCCAGGTTCATGACCCAGTTTGAACCTCGGTCTATATCCCTCCACATCCAGTGCTTCTTCCACTAGATAAAGCCATTGCATTGCACAACTGGAATGGCACCCCTGGAGTTGTGCCATGTGTACCACAGCTGGTACACTTAACCAAGGTGGCCCTGCCACCAGGCTACATGATGCCACAAGAATGGAATAACTTAAGTGTACTCCTGGCTGCAAACTAACAATTCTCATCTTATTTTCAGAGTGGTGTGTGTATGTATGTTTCAGAAGACAAGGCTTGTCACTGGTTTTACCCCAAGTATTTGGCAGGCAGGCAGGTCCTATGAAGGTCATGGGGAGGTCATATGAGGCTGTGCATGTATGTGTATGCATGTGTGTGCGTGTGAGTATGAGCGTGTGTGTATGTGCATGTGCCTGTGCTAGCGTATGTGTACATTGTCTACCGTGCACTCTGCCCCACTGCTCCACATCTGGAAGGACACATGGGCTCCACGCTGGTGGTCTTGGTCTGGTGATCTAAATAATAATGGTACTCTCCACTGAAGTCTGCTGTCATTCTTAATATAGTGTGGAAGATGTGAGCCTCCCAGATTTTCGTTCCCTACTTGGCAACTCCTGGGACACGCTCCCTTTCTGTGCTTGGCTCTCACAAATCACCCCCATTGCTCTTGGCTAGGCTTAGGTGGACCAGCCATGATAGAATCTTCAGGGAGGGTCAGTAGTGGGGCCAAGCAGTGGTTTGGGTGCCTTTAGCTACCTATAATTTCCTTCAGCCCCCTGAGTAAGCCATCCTAAATAGATATGCAATGTAAGTAAAAAAACGGGCTTGTTATGCAAATGCAGTTTCAAGAGAAATCTCTTAGCATCTTCCCTGACTAGCAGAATGTTGCCCTTCAGTTTACCCTACATAGAAATGTATTTCTTTCTCCTTATCCCTGCCCTCCTGGGTGCTCCCATGGCTGTTTGTACCTCCAGAGTGATGCTCTCTGCTGTATCAGAGAGACAACTGCATGTTTGCCACGTCTCTCCTTCTGGATCCCGAGCTTCCTGGAGGCAAGGCTGTCTCTTATTCATGTCCGAATTCCCCACATTCTATAGGATCCCCATAGCAGGTACTCATTCAACCAACATTAGTCTACTTGAATAAGAATATGGTACCCACAGCTCCAATATCATCTCAGCCCAATCCTTGTCACTGAGAGGCTGGCACCACAGCTGAGGTTCTAATCTAACACTGCCCTCTCCCAGGCTTCAAGATATCTGTCCACTATTCTTCATATTGGGGAAAAATAATGGAATATGAAAGGATTGCTTCTTGCTCTCCCGTCCCCTGTTGACACTCACCACTTTTGGTCCTGCTGACTTGTCTTCTTCTCGAATCCCCTCTCGCATTACAGGGCTTTGGGACCACGGAAAGACACCCTTCTCTGGCTGAAGTCTGCGCTCCCCCTCTGGTCCCTACAAATGCCATTCTTGGAGACCTGGTTCTGTGATTACCACTCTCCCTTAACATGCATAATCTCCTATCTAGGTCTCATCTCAATAAAGCTAGATCAGAGCTCTCAACCTTAGCACCACTGACATTTTAGACTAGATAAATCTTTATTGTGGGGCTGTCCTATGCATTATTGGATGTTTAGCAGTAACCCTGGCCTTTATGTAGTAGGGTCTGCCTCTTCCTCCTTCAGTTATGACAACCAAAAATATCTCTAGACATTGCCAAATATCCCCTGGGCGGCAGAATTATCCCCGGGCAAGAACCACTGTTCAAGCCTAACTGATATTTCATAAAAATAGATGAACAGCATTGAGCCTAGACATTGGGAGTCCAAAGAACTGGCACTTGGTAGTACTCACCCAGCTGTGTGCTGGGAAGGGAATGCCCTGAGCCTCACTGCAGTTATCTCCTGATAGTAGGAAAGAGGCACGGACATCACATGCCACTGTTATGGGCTATTGATATCCTCCAAGTAAAGTCTTTGCTCTGATTCCTGTCTTGCTGGAAGACTTTAAAATGACCTTTCATAAAGTAATTACCTTGAAAGGGTCAGCCAGTTTTTCTCAAACCCCATCTTCCCTTCTCCTCATTATCTCCAGACTTATATTATGCCCCAGGGATCCAATTACAAAGTCAACCCCAGAAAGAAGACTTTCATAACTAAACAATTGCAAAATTTTGCTAGCTTATGTCAGCAAATATTGTGAATACTTTTGGAAATGGATGCTGAGGGTACTAGACCAAGGATAAAGAATATAACTTTAGATCAAACTGTATTTACTCACATGAATCACTTATCAGAGCCTCTGGGTTCAATCTACTAGTTTTAGCAGCTGGGAGTGTTTCTAAATGTTTGCTTCATTGGTCGACTAAAACTTCACTTTAATGGTGGTCTTCATTTTTTAAAGTTGATAGGCCAGAAGTTCTTTGGTATAATATAGAGCATGGAAGCCAAAGCTTGGGAAATAGGCATGTTGGAGGGGATTTAAAGTGGGTGATCTGTTCACCCACACTCTAACTATTTCTTTCCAGAAGTCCCAGAGAGCACCCCCTTCACCAAGCCTTTGAGAAATGTATTGATTGGTGAAGAGAATGTCAGCACATTTTAAAGGTACTGTGGGGACTACAAACTTTAGGTCAGGGAATCTAATAAGAAACACTGCCATTGAAATATAATCCCGATTTTACATGGGGATACCAGGAAACTGGGATGGCAGAGGCCAAGTAATACTACTTAACTGTCAGAGGCAAAGCACGTATGGCTACCATTATCGGCATCAAAATCAGTACATAAATCAGGATAAACAACAAGCAACAGTCTTTATAAGAAGACTAATTCATTGGTTCTCACACTTTTGTGTATACCAGAATTACTTGGAAGGCTTGTTAAACCACAGAGATGGCTAGGTCCCATCCCCAGAGCTTCTGATATAGTAGGTATGGATGGAATCTAAGCATTTGATTTACTAACTAATAATCTCCCAGGTTATGTTGATACAGCTGGTCCAGGGACACTATGAAAACCATTGATCTCATTGATCTTCAGTCCTGAGAACCAGTGTAGATAAGGAGACCATAAAGATATGACTTAATTTGTAAATCCTTCCCCCAACTCAAAGAATTATGAAGGAAGTCTTTACCTGAGTCACCACAAAAGACTCACTCTCTCCCACTCTATTCCCAGGTTGAGTCAATTTACAGCTAAGAGCCCCTTGAATGGAGATAGGCTGGTACCACTTACAGAAGGACCAACCAGGCAATCATCAGACATGCACTTTATTCATAATTATTATTATAAATAATAATGTTATTATAATTATTTTATAATATAGTATTATAAATATTTATATGTAATATTATAAATGTTTGAAAGGCCTATATGCTGAAAACTGTAAGACATTTTTAAAAGAAATTGAAGAAGACACAAAGAAATGGAAAGACATTCTGTGCTCATGGATTGGAAGAATCAACATAGTTAAAATGGCCATATTAACCAAGGCAATATATAGATTTAATGCAATCCCCATCAAAATCCCAATGGCATTTTTAAAAGAAATAGAACAAAAAATCATCAGATTTGTTTGGAACCACAAAAGACCCCAAATAGCCAAAGTAATCCTAAGAAAAAAGAATAATTCTTGAGGCATCACACTCCCTGACTTTAGCTTATACTACAGAGCAACAATAATCAAAACAGCATGGTATTGGCAGAAAAACAGACACATAGACCAATGGAATAGAACTGAGATCCCAGAAATAAAACCACATAAATATGGACAGATAATCTTTGACAAAGAAGCAAAAAACATACAATGGAGAAAAGACAGCCTCTTCAATAAACGGTGCTGGCAGAATTGGAAAGCCACGTGCAAAAGAATGAAACTGGGCTGCTATCTGTCACCATGTACCAAAATTAATTCAAAATGGATCAAAGACTTAAGCATAAGACCTGAAACAATAAACTGCATAGAAGAAAACATAGGTACTAAACTTATGGACCTTGGGCTCAAAGAGCATTTTATGAATTTGACTCCAAAGGCAAGGGAAGTAAAAGCTAAAATAAATGAATGGGACTACATCAAACTTAAAAGCTTCTGCACAGCAAAAGAAACCATCAACAAAATAAAGAGACAACCAACTGAATGGGAGAAGATTTTTGCAAACAGTACCTCCGATAAGGGGCTAGTATCAAAAATATACAAGGAACTCATACAACTCAACAATAAAAAAACAAACAACCCAATTGAAAAATGGGCAGAGGACCTGAAGAGACATTTCTCCAAAGAGGACATACAAGTGGCCAATAGACATATGAAAAAATGCTCAACATCACTAATCATCAGAGAAATGCAAATAAAAACCACAATGAGATATCACCTCACACCAGTTAGAAGGGTTATCATCAACAAGACAAACAGTAACAAGTGTTGGAGAGGCTGTGGAGAGAAAGGAACCCTCATACACTGTTGCTGGAAATGCAGACTGGTGCAGCCGCTATGGAAGGCAGTTTCTCAAAAAATTAAGAATAGAATTACCATGTGACCCGGCAATCCCTCTCCTGAGTATCTACCCAAAAAATCTGAAAACACTTATCCATGAAGACAAGTGTGCTCCAGTGTTTGTTGCAGCTTTATTTACAATGGCCAAGACATGGAAATAACCAAAATGTCCTTCGATAGATGAATGGATAAAGAAGTTGTGATATTAATACACAGTGGAATACTATTCGGCAATACGAAAAGATGAAATAGGACCATTTGTGACAACATGGATGGATCTTGAGATTATAATGCTAAGCTAAATAAGTCAGATAGAAAAAGTAGAGAACCATATGATTTCACTGATATGTGGTATATAAACCAAAAACAAAAAAAGAACAAGACAAGCAAATGAGAAACAAAAACTCACAGACACATACAATAGTTTAGTGGTTACCAGCGAGTAAGGGGTGGGGGGTGGTGGATGAGTGTAAAGGGGATCAAATATATGATGATGGAAGGAGAACTGACTCTGGGTGGAAAACATACAATGTGATTTATAGAGGATGTAATGCAGAATTGTATACCTGAAATTTATGTAACTTTATTAACAATTGTCATCCCAATAAACTTTAATTTAAAAATATTTATGATATAGTATAATATATTCTAACAGAATATCACAAAATATTTATAATATAATATTATTATATTTGTAATCATCAGACATGTACTTTCATCCTATAGTTTCTCCAAAAGATCCTGTGATCACTTACCTACTCTATACAGGACATTACACACTGTCTCTGAATAACACTAATTTCCAGAAACCCTCTAATCCACTCTAATCCAGTCACAGTAGAGGCTAATCAGGGTCATGTGATAAATGGAGATTTAACTTGAGTTCCGCCTCACAGTAGGCTCATGGAGACCCCATAGTTATTTCCCTAGTGTCTTAGCTTATCATTGGCATACATTTACTCAACAATACTCGAATACCCTCATTAGGTCCTTGACCAATAGAATAGGATTATTCTAGTTAGAAGAGTCAATTAGAAACTGCCAGCTCTCTCCCTTCGTACTAAAACAGTAAATCAAAAGTAATGTCTCATCCTTGTTAAAATCAAAGAACATAAATGCCATCATTATGGACCTGAGAAGATACAGGGGTGGGACGGCTTGCACATTCTCATTTGATTGCCATTTTGGCCAGTATTCAAAATGAAAAGATTTTCGATAATGACAGCAATAATTTGAAAGCTTAATCAGGGAATAATTACAATTGCATCTATTGTTCTGTATGTGTTTTGTTGTTGTTGTTGTTTTTTCTTCTTTTTTTTTTTTTTACTAAAGCAAGTATACACATTGTATGGCATCAGCATGCAGCTCTAATTCTCCATCCTCCACGAACAGAAGATATCTAAAGTAGTTTGCCTTCACCTAGTGAGGAGAGCTGTATACTTTCAGTGTATTGCTCAGGGTGACATCAACTCCCTGTCCTTGTGCCACAAGTCAGTCTTCAGTGACCTTGATGATTTCATCATCTCACAGAAGAGCATGCTGTTCCACTATAGTAATGAAATAGACACCAGGGAGCAAAAAGTTGCTGGAACTCGATGTGTATTGCTATGGTTGAGGATGCCAGATGTTGGGAGAGAAACCCATGAATACTAGGCTCAATACCTCACGGAACTTTTTGAGGGTCCAGTAGTCTGGGGCACACTGGGATAACTTTAAAATCTGAAGGCTTGTTGTTGCATCTTGTAACCCCTACCAGTAAGGAAAAAGAAAATGCTTAGTGGAAATATTTGGTTTGTGTAGAAAATGTGTACATTTGGGTATTCTGCTTCTACCCATTACCTCTCGAAAGACAGGCAGCTTTGAATGGAAGCTGGAACAGAGAATTTTCTCCAGCTGGTCAAGGTTGAAGTGGCAGAGCAACAATGCTCAAAGTACTAGTATTTGTGGCAAGTTGTGATGTCAAACGAAGCCTATAGAAAGTCCCAGTGGGATTATCACAGAGGAGATCCCTAAAATTTAAGAGCAAGTAAAGGCGCTATTAACCTTTGAAAAATATCTCTTGCTTGCTAGTATCACTGTTAGGGACCAATAGTGGGACAAAAGGTAACTACTCATATATGGTGTCAGCTCTTCAGAGTTATATTTTCTCTATATATTTCTTTCCTTTCAGTGTCATGCTTATATTTTAACTAGTTTTCTTCTTTTCTCTCCCCCATTATTTTGCACAGAATGAGTTTATAGTAGTTTCCTTTATAATCTAGTCCACAGAATATTATAGATATTATAGAATATCAATACAGGTATTCTTCTAGAAATAGAAAACGCCCATTCAGAGTTCCAGAACATGAGCTGGAGGTAGGTAGTACCTGACGAGATTTGGTGTTATCTTTTTGAGGAAGGAGTGAGAGACTGCATGATTATATGAGGGATGGTTGAATTATTTTAGGCAGGAGCATTTAAGATGGAGAAGAATGTGTGTTAATGTTGGACCGCCAAAGGGATGGACAGCGGTGGGCATTTGTCATTCCGACTAACAACATCTCAAACTCCTTAGTGATTCTCAAACCAAGTGTGGTACCTAATATTCAGTGGCTGAAGCAGAGCATTCTTACCACACCAGTTCTTAGGCATGATCTGGGGACTTGCTCTTGGTTACATACCCAAACTTGATTCTATAGCCATTCATGATTCCAAATGTTACCCAGTACTATTTTAATAAATTACTTTTGTACTTAAATCCATTTGCATAGTCATTTTCTACTGCATCTAACTGAAAACCTTAACCGATCTTCTCACTAAAACAAAACTTCTGGCCATGATAATAAGGAAGGGGATTCCTTGGATAATGGATACAAGCATTCCTGTCCCTGTAAAGGGATATCTCCCACGGAATATTAAATAAATTGACATTCTAATGCAAACATTGATCTCTTGTAAGTTTGGTTAGCATATATCCATCTCTGCTGAGCCTAGTCTCTTCTGGGCACACTAATAAAATCCAGTAACTTTGTGACAGCCAACTATGAGGTTCTGTCTTAATGGTTACCACTGATCCCCTGTGATCTCTGTCTCTTTCCCCCTCAACTCAAAAATCGTGCCATCATCTACCTCCTAGAGCTCACATCTCTATGGAACATTCACATGCATTTCTATCTTCAATCTAGAGACAAAAGAATTAAAGTGAAGGGAAACAGTCAAACATCTAGAGACAAAAGAACTAAAGTTAAGAGAAGAAGATACATTCAACCAGCTAGTGAGAAACAGATCAGAACCCAGAACTTGAGACTTTGGACTCCTAGACTATCCTACTGCAGAGAGTGACAGCCTCACTTACCTGATTCACAGGAGCCACAGAGATGGAGAGATGCTGCGTCTGGAGCTAACTCCTTCCGTGTCCATCAACGAACACCTGTAGAGATCATGGGAGAGACCTAAGTGAATATAATTCATTTCTCCAGGGCTTGAGAGTTTCCACACCTGTGTCTTATGCTTGTTTTGTTTGTGTTTGCATTGTTTTGAGCTCCTAAGTTGTGTTTACACTGCTGTCTGATATCTATACTTCTTATTCCCATGGAACCTTATGGTTGCTTTTCCCATAGCCAGATTCACACAAATGTGAATGTATTGTTCACCAGTACCCTAGGATTCTCATACTGAGCCCATGGGTAATGCGAGAGATTTCACTCTTTCCAGAACATGCAATAGTGAAGCACAGAGATAAGCTGGTTCAAAGGGGTTCTGTGGCAACTAGTGGCAGATTTTTTCACTTCTTCACAGATTACTTATTATTAAGTAGATCACCAAGATTGATAAATTATACAGATCACCATGGGAACAAAGTTCTTATGAAAATAAACCTTTCATTGAGAGGTTCCTTTTTTGAGAGCACACAGAAAATGAGCCTTAACCCTCTGGACTGTGCACATACATTTTCATCCCTTTAAGTTTGTTTTCAACTCCCACTGTACGACTTTGTTCTAGGACCCACCTCAGTATATTAAACTGAAATTGTCACTTACTTTACTTTGTCACATCTGAAATTTACCAGCAGACCCTATTGCTTACATTACCCTTTCAGAAACTTACAACACCCAAATATTTCTTTCCTTATGTTACTCTTACATAGTAAATCATTTCTAGGGTTTTTTTTTATATTGCTGATAATTCAAAATCAAAATGAATAGGCTTCTATGAACTAGTATTCATCTTCTAAAGAGGATAAATCAAGGTATTCTAGCAGCTCTTCACCTTTGCTGTTCCCTTTCTATGGCAATGCTATTCATTCATTCATTTGTTCATTCATGCAATCATTCATTCAGTTGGTTCAATCATTCATTCAATCATCTGTTAGGGATTCAGCCCTATATAAATGTCATTAATTGTGTTTTAAAAGAAGACAGCATGACCCCTTCTAATCAGGAGCCTACTACCTAGTTAGGTTGTGAGATGTAACTAGAGATTATATGGAACATAATGTAACTATATAAACACGTCCATATGCGTTCTGAGAAATACAAATGGTCTGTGCATTCTGTAACATGATATACAAGTATAGGGTACATCCTTTAAATTTTGGCAAAAGTGAACAATTTCCTCAGCTGACAGAATTCTTGAGGATCTAGAATAGGCTTAATTGCTTGAACTGCTCACTGATTGCTGACAACTTTTGTTATATGTTGGCCATGAGTTCTCTGTCAACGGTCCTGGGATGCAGACCTCCCTAACTCAGCTGGTGGTCTCCCCACTTTCCTGCTAACTGCTTAACTAGCACTAGGGAAGGCAACCTTCCCAACCATGTGGCAGAAGATGACAGAAGGAGAACAGACCACAGAACCTCATCTCCATGAAATGCAGCAAGACCACATGGCAGTCTTTCCAATCAGAGGGGACTAACTTTCTTCTTACTAAAAAGGAAAGGAATCATCTACATGGCGGACTCTATTAAGAATCTTTTTTGGTATCTTCTAGATCAATTTCATTTTTAGGTTTACATTAAATATTAGCAATTCTCTTAACAGAAAGTATTATTTGAGTTATCTGAAATTGACATAGATAGAAGTGGGAAGATTATATATTCACATTTGAGGATTTTAACCACAAGTTTTAGATAGAAAACTTATTAGTTTAAATGGAGCCTTAAATAACCCTAATATAGTCTCCTCCAATATTATGGGTGGTAATATGTTACTTTTATTTCTGATCTCATCAGCCCATCTTCTTTTCTCTACCCAAAGTTCAAGTCAAACCACAGAGTGTGTTAAACAGGCTGTGGTTTACCATTTGAGCCTGTGTTTCTTTGTTAGGATTGACTCATCTAACAAGACTAAATTGTTTCAGATCTAGAATCTATTTTTTTCCATAAAGAAAGTCTGTTCATTTCTATATAGTCTTCCTGAAAATGGAGATAGGGCCCTCTTCTCTCAGGCTTTCCTTGCAAATGACCTCGGAGAACCCATAGCACATACCATAGTTCCAATAAAGTTGAAGTCTGTTATTTATCTTCTATCTATCTATCTATCTATCTATCTATCTATCTGTCTGTCTGTCTGTCTGTCTGTCTGTCTGTCTGTCTGTCTATCTATCTATCTGTCATTATCTATCTATCATCCATCAGTCTGCCTGTCTGTCTGTCTGCCTGTCTGTCTATCTATCTATCTTGTCTGTTCGTCCATCTTTCCATTCTCCACTCAAACATGTATTGATCACTCCCCAAGCCATGCCAAGCATAGTGTTGGGCACAAAGATACACAGATGAATTCATGGAAACAGAAGTAATAGTGTAGTAGAGGAGATAGACAGGTAATCAGACTAATTAAAATACTGTATAGGCATGTGTTTTTAACTATATTTTCACCCTTGCATTTCTTCTATTGAGAATGGTGCCTAGCACAGAATAGGCACTCAAATACTAATTGGAGCAGAGTGAGTGAAAGGGAGACATGTGGATGAGGCCAGAGATTGTTTTATTGTTTCTGAGTTCATTAAACTGCCTGTCTGTGTTTTCTTGCATCTCATTGAGTTTTAAGGACAGCAATCTTGAATTCTCTGTCATTTAAGTCACTTAATTCCATATCTTTAAGTTCATATTCTGGAGACATTTCATTTTCTTTCTGAGCTGTTTTGTTACCTTGGTTATTCATGGCAATCAAGGAATTATTATTTCTCTTCCTAGACATCTACAGGAGTGGTTTCTGCAACAGTTTGATAAGAAGAGGTCTTTCTTTTGCTTTCCACTAGGTGTTGGTAGAGTGTTTTATTTTCTCTCCTATGGCAGCCTTTTATTCTCTCTCATATTGTAGTGAGAATAAACATTTTCTCTGCACTGTTCTGGCTTCTCACACAATGGGTGGATTCCCTGGAAGGCAGGCTTCTCCTCTGTGAACAGTTCACCTGGGTCATAGGACACCGCCTCCATGGGGGGATGTGGAGAGTTTCTGAAGTTTCAAAGCTCTTCCTGCACCAGATTCAGAGTCTGTGTGTTTCAGTGGCTCTGCTTACTCCTGCAGTGATCCTCCCAGATAGGTGGGGACACGGGTGGGGTAGTTTGTGAGAGGTGGCCCAGAGCAATGGTGGTGACCGCCACCACAGCCAGTTCTGTACCCAAACCCCCTTCTCTTTGCCAGAACTAGCTAGTTGGGTTGCGAGTCCATGGCTGGCAGCCACAGTTCTCAGAACTGCAAATATTCTGTTATTTTGATCTAACACTGCTACTGTTCCGCTTCTAGCACTGCGGAGGTGGGGTGAGCTCTGAAAGGATAGGGAGCGGGCGGCTAGGCTCAATGCCTATGCCTTCTGTTCTCTGCTCAGCAGTGAGGGCTTAAACCTCCATTTTCACCCTTTTTCCCTCAGTCTTTGCTCCGAGTTCTCTGCCATGATTGTTGGGTTCAGCTGCATTATATGCTGATGCCTCAGGCAGGACTGTGGGCCACAAGTGTAGCACTATGTAGCAGTCCAAGTTCTTCCCTCTCCCGCAGTTGTGGTAGTTCTGGGATGCAGCAAGTTCAGAGCACCAAGCTAGGTCTGCGTCCTATGCCCTCAGGTCCACATCTCCACACTTCCCACTTTCCTCCTCCCTGCACCCACTCGCTGAATTTGCCCACCTTTAGATGTTTTCATTTGCCACCTCTTAGTCTTGCCTGTCTGCTGTGCAGGAAGTCCTTTGTGGAGTTATAGTTCAATTTGTTGTAAATTCTGGTAGTGATTTCAAGAGGCTCACCTCACACTGCCATTTTTATGACATAATCTTCCATGTGCTCTTTAATTCAGGAATGACCATGTGACTCATTTTGGCCAATGAAATGTGAGCAGGTAGTACTTCTGCCATTTTCAGGTGAAACCCTTAACAGCTGGTACATGCTTCCCCTCATTTTCTGTAGCCTCTGCCAGAGCAATTAGAAACATTTACTTGGATCTATCTTTCTTTTCTTTTTTTTTTAAGATTTTTATTTTATTTTATTTTATTATTATTGGGGAAGGGGAACAGGACTTTCTTGGGGAACAGTGTGTACTTCCAGGACTTTTTTCCAAGTCAAGTTGTTGTCCTTTCAATCTTAGTTGTGGAGAGTGCAGTCCAGCCCAACTTGTTGTCCTTTTAGTCTTAGTTGTGGAGGGCACAGCTCAGGTCCAGGTCCAGTTGCCGTTGTTAGTTGCAGGGGGCACAGCCCACCATCCCTTGCGGGAGTCGAGGATTCGAACCGGCAACCTTGTGGTTGAGAGCCCACTGGCCCATGTGGGAATTGAACCGGCAGCCCTCGGAGCTAGGAGCATGGAGCTCCAACCGCCTGAGCCACCGGGCCGCCCCGAATTGGGTCTATCTTTAGACTGAGGAACGTAGAGCTAAGCCCCATCTGACCTTCAGTGATCATGTAGCATTATCTAGAAGCAAATTTTTGTTATAAACCACTAAGATTTCGGGGGCTGTTTGTTATTGTAACATGATCCATCCTATCCTGACTGATACATCACCCTAAATATAATACTCTCAACTCCTTCCCCAGTTCCCCATCACCCTCAATTTTACCACCTCCTAACATAGAATATATTGATTTTTCTTTCTTTGTTTTTAATTTTCTCCCTCTTATTTGAATGAATTCTCCATAAGGACAGAGACCTTGTCTGATGTGTTTGCTGTGGTGTCTAGCCCTTAGAACAGTATTTGGTTTGTAGCAGGTGATACAGAAACACTTGTTCTGTGAATGAGGAAAAGCCTGGGCTATCAGTGAGCACTTTTACAAAACAGAGAGTATTGAAGCTGTATCTCCACGAATGCCTAGGAATGTGTCAAGAAGAGGAAATAGCCTATCGAAAGACCTGGCAAGTCCAGGGGACTCTAAGAAGTTCAGCATCCTTAGAATGTAGGGTGAGTATAGACAGTTGTGGAAGGAATTGAGGTTTGGGGAGATGGAGTGATGAAAGATGCAACTAGAGAGATAGATTGTATCCAGTTTATGGAGGAGCTTCTATGCCCTACTAATATACTTGGACTTTAGTTTTTGAGCAGTGAAGAGCCAATGAAGTTTTTAAGTCAGGAAATGAAAAGATCAGTTTTGACTCTGCCCAAACAAATTACTTTCAGGGAGCAATCTCTGATCGACTAATATTTTCATTTCTATTTGCCCACTGCAGCTATGTCACCTTTCATCAAATCATTTATCCATCTTTTCCCAACAGATATTTACTACTTTCTATGAGCAATGTACTACGGAAGGTGCATGGCAAACAAACAGATGCAAAAGACACTGCTTGGCTTAAATGAGTTTCCCTAATCTGGGATTCAAAACTAACACACATAAGGAGTAATTATGCCAATCAGGTGAGCAAAACCCTGCATTGGGGTCTCTGGCCTCTATGAACTCTTCTTTCCATTGACGCATTGACTCTTATTCCACATGTGAAATTCTCTGAGGTTTACGTCCCCATTTCACATCACTTTCTTCTATAAGAAACAATCATTGTCATTGTTATTGCCGTCATCCTCATATCATCATCACAAAACAGCAAAAGTTAACATTTATATAACACTTCACAGTACACAAATCACACTGATATCCATTATCTCATTTAATCCTTACAAGAACCCTATGAAGAAGTGTTACAGATGAAAAAACAAAACAAAACAAAACACTAAGTTCTGAGAAGTTGTAACTTGTCCAAAGTCACATACTCAGACATGCCTGGAATCTAGGTCATGAGGAATAGAGAGATGTCAGAAATGGTCCATGCCCCACTTGCAGATTTTCTCACCTATAGTTTCCTACTTCATTTGTTTCTCCCTCTGAACACAAGTATTTTCTGAGCATCCATGGCATTTTAGGACTGCAGAAATAGTGGTAAAGAGAACACACATAGCCTCTGCTTTCTTGGAATTTCGTAGGGCTTCGTCTAGCTTACCCCACGGGCACTTTCCTTTCACTGCCACTCCTGGTAAGTTGGTGAGGGAGGCCTTCCTCTCCATTGGTCCGTGCACAGAATGGGCACCCTGCCAACGTTTCTCCACCCCAGCAACAGCCCCTCTTCATTGGTGCTTTGTTTCCTCCTGGTGGAGCACATACACGTTGGGTTCTGCTGTTCCTGCCATTGTCTTGCCTCAATAGCCACTAGACAGTAGCTCTCTCTTGCTGGCCGGGGACATTAAGTTGCCTGGCCCTCAGGCATCCTAACTATTCTAGGCAACAAGAAAATCTCCTTAGAAAGCCTGTGTCACTTGTCCCTTTCCTCACCACACCTTCCTCTCTGTGGCCAGAACTATTGGAATCTTGGTAACTTCTAGGGTCAATATGCAGCCAGTCAAGGGGTTGAGTTCGGTCAGGGACTGGAAAGTACCACAGGCAGCCAACAGGCTTGTCATTCTGCACTGGAAAAGCCCCACCTGAATGCATTTTGCAATTTTTTCCTTATGAATGCCTCTGGGTCAGCAAGCCTAGTTCATTGAGCCAATCCCGAGGTTCCCATTTATAATCCTGCTATCTCTTGGTCTTTAGTGTGCCTGTCCTCCTGCTCTTCCAGCCAGGGCTGGGCTACCTGGAGGGTGTAACATCCTGTTGGTGCCCAATAAATAATTCCTTATCCCTGATAGTCCCTGATCTACTGGAGATGTCTGCAGGCCACAGCACAGCCTGTGGACTTTTCCTCTGCTACCAGAATTCTATCTAAATCCAAAACAGGAATAAAGAATTTGTAACCACGGACTGGACTTTTGATCCCAAAGATTGACAATGATGGTCAACCGGGCCTGAACTACCAGTCTACAGTACGTCTGGCCTAGTGACCTTAAATGACAATAGAAGAGGGGATCTGTGGGTAACAGGGGGATCTGTGGGTGTCTTTGGTTGGGGGGCTTTCATAGTCATCACAGCTGCTGCTCTCTCACTTTGTTTTGATCCATTTACTGACCTTCAGGTGGCTTGTGAAGCTAGGAACTGGGAACTCATCTGGATGTCACTGGAAAGCTCCTGACAGGGATAGTGACACAGGTATTTGTAGGCTGCAGACTGTGCCTCTGTCTAATTCTGCTCCAAATAGTCCCTCCACCCATCCACAGCCTTTGCAGTGGGGTTTACCTTCAGCACCTGAAAGTTCTCTATCCTTAAATCCTAACAGCCCAATCTTCCCCTGGTGTGGGGCTGAGAAGGGCGAGGGAAGCTTCTCTCAATAGAAACGAAATGATTTCAGACATGGAGAGCAAGATGGAAACAGGCAGAGCAGAACATAACTTCCTATCTGGAAAATGAATAATGTAGAGATGAAACTCCATACCACAGGCAGCAAGAGTGATGGAAGACAGGGATGATGAGAAAGGGAAGATGTGTGTGTTTCTTTCTTAGTTCTTTTTTTTTTTTATGCAAGTTACTGTATTTCTGATTATAAAAGTAATACAAACTCACTGTGGAGAATTTGGAAAACGCAAAAAGGAACTACAAAGAAAATACCCATAATAATTGTACGTAACATTTCAAAGTGCTGCTTTTGACTTTTTTCTCAGTCTATAAATACATAAATAAAACTCCTCTCTTATTTTTGAATATTTAAAATATTTTCTTTCTTTTCTTTAATATTTTCAATTTTGCAGTTATACAACTTCGTGCTGAACCTGTTTGTTCGCAAATATTTCTCTAAATTATTTCATAGTGATGTCTTTCTTCATGACAGAATGAAAACACCTCAAGAGGAGGTGAGAGTGGATGTCTTTTGGGGGGTTCGATGGAGGAGGGGCACCCTGGGAGAATGACCAAAAAGTCAGGGTTCATAGAGGTCAAGATTTTTTGTGTAGCTTCTTTCTCTTGTGTGCTTACACTACTGCAGTTTCAGACTATTGTTGACCTTGTAGCGTATGGAATCATATAAAAAATCCGTGTGATTCACACTTCCATCCTTTTCACTTTAGCTTCATTTTATGAGTATCTGTCAGTTTGGCCTAAACATTGATTGCCTGGAATGTTATTGTGTGTATTGACAAGCTCTACTAGAAGTCCAACCCTTTTTTATCATAGCATGGGGAGATGGGAAGCTAAAATTGACATTTCCCATGCTTTCTTTTAGTTAGGTTTCAGGATGTGGTTTAAAGGCTGCCAATCAGATGTGCTCATGGTAGAAGGGATTTGGAACTGAACCAGGAGGAAGAGGAGGAGAAAAGGAGGAAGCAGGCATTCTTTTGCATTGCAAATAAGGCTCAAGTTTCATCTGCCCACCTCCCCAATCCTTGTTCTTTTCCCACCCCAACACTGCTAACAGATTGATGTGCATTGTTCCATTCTCCTTTCCGTCCATTTTCCTCATATACCTATTCACGTATATTCTATTTTTGTTTTGTTTCTCCAATTTTTTGTGATAAAATTCACATAACATGTAAGTTACCATCTTAATTGTTTTTAAGTATACAGTTCAGTGGTATTAAATACATTCATGACGTTGTGCAGCCATCACTGCCATCCATCTCCAGTACTCTTTTCATCTTCACAAACTGAAACTCCACACCTATTAAACAATAACTCCCCATTCCCTATAGCCCCTGGAAACCATCATTCTACTTTCTATGAATTTGACTACTTTAAGTACCTCATATAAGTGGACTCATACCGTATATGTCTTTGTGTGTCTGGCTTATTTCATTTAACATAATATCCTGAAGTTTCATCCACATTGTCGTGTATGTCAGAATTTCCTTCCTTTTTAAGGCTGAATAATATTCCACTATTTGTATAGGCCACATTTTGCTACCCCATTCATCCATTGGTGGGCACTTGGGCTGCTTCTGTGTTGCAGCTATTGTAATCTTCTACGAATATGGGTGTACAAATATCTTATCAAGACCCTGATTGCATGGTATCAATGAGCTGAGGCCTGTAACACTTAGCACAGTCTGGCACATAGTAAACGATGATGGAGGTGGCTCTTCTTGCTGCTATTGCTATACCTCTCAAAGTCCCTCTGTAGATGGAGTCATTCTGTTACAGCCCTTGTGGAATTTCCATCATTTTGTTATTACTGCCAGATTGTCTGCTATTGAAAGGTGCTAACATACTGTGCAGCATTTCTAAACTGGCCCTTTGAAAGGAACCCACCTGATGTGGACTCCCATCTCATGAAACTACTTGATACTTTTAGTTTAATATACTGAGTATGTGCATGAGTCCTGTTCAAATTCTTCCTGAAAGAACCACTTTTCTGTGCACTTGAGGTTACCTACACTTTTCAAAGGTTTTCCATACAAGAGGCTACAATTAAGTTAATCTCTTCAGAATGTCTATTTTCAAATGAAGTGAACTGCACTCATTAACATATTCAGTTTAAGGAAAAGGAACATATGGCCCCATTGTAAAAAAAGGCCGTTAGAGTAACACAGGCTCTCATGGCGGGGAGAGAGAATGTGACTAGCGTCAGAGAGGCCCAGGGCTGACTCCCTTCCCTGCCTCTTATTAGCAGTGAAAGACCCTTAACATTTCTGAGCCTCAATATTCTCATATTTATATTTACTTCACGAGGTTGTTAAGAAGATTTAACGAGATAATGTGTGTAAGGGCTGGCCACATAGGACAGCCTTAGATAATGTTCATTCCCGACTACCCTTTTAGTCATTTACATGCCCCTCTGAATTCACCATCTGTTTATTGAGTGTCAGCTACATGCCAGTAGGCACTTTATGCGAATGTTGTGGCCATAGGGGAAAGAGACACATCAGAGAGACAGTCCCAACTTCAGAGGGGTTTTAAACTAGTGAGGAAGACGAGACAAGGCTAAGTGAACTCAAGAAAATGATAAGTACAATAATTACACTGTGTCCTGTGTTCTCATCTCCCAGGAAATAAGAAAGGCCGTCACAGAAGTGACACTTGAGTTGCATCTTGAAGGATGAGAATGAGTTCACCAGGCAGGTAAGAAGGACAGATGTAAAAGCAAAGGTAGAAAGAGCATGGAGTTTTGTATTATAAAACTGATGAGCAGTTCTCTTTCTTCTCTAGAATACCTGGCCCAGAATTCTTACAGTGTCCTTCGGCTCATATCCATGTTCAAATCTCTGGGTATTGCAAGTCAATAGAGAAGCCGAGAATGACAAATGCCCATGGCAGAGTAGAGCTCACAGCTCCATAAATGAGCCCAGCCTGTAAGTCTATCTGGAAAATGCTTAGCTCCTACTTTTGTCTCTGCTATCATTTCATGGGGAGAACTAAGCTAATCACAACGGTGGGGTCTGGCTGTACATAGGTCCTGCGTGTCATTGTTGATCATGTGTATAGAGCATTAATTATGAATATAAACTGGACGCTAATCATTTTGATAGTTACGTCAGTCACAAAGCGGCAGTCACGCCAGAGCATCTCGTGAAAGGCGTGACCAGTGAACACCCTAAGCAGATAACTCCAGAGCAGGGTGGGGTGTGACCATCTGGACAGCTCTATCAGATTGCAGATGGGTGCACCGCACCCAGTCTTGAGCATAAAATCAGAGCTCTCTGATGGCTCATTCCTCAGGCCTCAACTTATGAACTGACAGCCGCACCTGTGTCATCCCAGATGGAACACTTGAAGCCTCGCTTCCTGACCATCTTACCAGCCTGGCCTGACCCCTGATGCTATGCACCCCGGCACTGAAGGGACTCTCACTGAAAACCAGACTCTCTTTTGTCCTTCTTTCATAAGACTCTGTTTACCTTGCTTAACCCTATTGCTTGCAAACCTGTGTGACCCTATTGTATGAAACCACTCTACCTCAACTATTGGAGGCCGTCTTCTGGCCAGAGCCTTGGTGAATGCCCGTGGTAAACCAAGTCAATAGGACTAGATACATGGCTTTATTCTAATAAAGTCTGACATTGTGGAAAGACACAAACATGGGTAAGAATGCTCCTTTGATAGCCACACTTGCTCAGGACAGCATGAGAGATTTTTCTCTCTGGTATCACATCATTTCACCTCATTCCTAAAAGTAGTGCTCAGGTGCTGGGTGGGTAGATACTGCTCATAACAACAAATGATCAATGATTCTTCCAGCAACTATAGTAGAAAGGTCACCTAGTGGGTAGAAAAGTGTGTTCCTCCATGTCCATTTAATTAAAAAAAGTCCAGAGCAAGAATCAGTGTGTTATTAAAAGTGGCGATTCCCAGATATAGTTCTATGTCCCTGTAGTCTTTTATAAACCATGGGCACCTGCCAGCTGCTGCTGCTGAGATGGGAATGTTTACACCAGACAGAGGGACAACAACTTGGTAGAGAATGAGCAAGTTGAAACCAGTAAGAAGAAATACTGGAAGAAAAATGCACAATCAAATTTTGTTGTGTATTTTAAAAGAAATTCTAGCCCACTGGTAGCTAAGAGATGATTCATCCTGTCTACAGAAGGACCAAGAGAAATGAAGCAGAAGGGATGAACAAAAACAAGATTCTGTTTTACATAATTCTCATTTTCATGCAAAGAACTATTCAAACAGCTCATGAAATTAGCCAGCAATTTACTTCATTATTTAGAGTGTCAGGCAAAGTGCACGAAATTTTCCTAGATAAGGATTATGACAGCTGGTCAATAAGATAGCTGTCATAGACCTTGTCGCACCACACAGAACACTAGGAAAGTGTAAAAGCCTCTCAGAAAGACTGGGAGAGTGATGTTGCGGATCTTTTGGTTGCAACAGAGACCCATTCAAGTGACCTCAGAAAAGGGCGTTCAGAGAGTTATCAGTAATTCTCAAACTTGGCTATACATTCACTTCACCTGAGGAATTTTAAAACTACTGAGGTCTGGGTCTCATTCCAGATATTGTCATTTATTCAGTCTGGAGTGTGACTTACAAATGAGAACACTTAAAAATTCTTTTTATTTACCCTTTTTAAAGGTAGTTCTAACATGCAGCACAGCTTAAGAACCACTGATAGCAATATATAACTACTGGAACTACCATCGAAAGATGCCCAGAAGAAAAACCATCAGGGCAACCACATTGCAGATTCAGGGAGCACCCATCACAAGGCATTCTGTGTGAATGGTGCCCCGTAGAATACAACTCCAGATGTGCAATCTTGCGGCAGTATTGACGATTGATACTTTCTCCATCCCTTTAATTAGGGGACAGATTTTTACTCACGTCTCAAACGCTATCTCGTGCCATTTCGTTATAGCTATGTTCCTAATCACCCAAGTCACTCGATTTCCCAATTTCAAATTCTTGAGAGAGGAATTTAATATATCCAGCTCATCTTTTTGAGATAGATGACAATCACCTGCTTCTGACCAGCCTATGGTACACTTGAGTTAAGTAGCAACCCCAGTTTATCATGAGTGGGGAAACATGGGGTGCTGGCCATTAAGGGACCAGAGAGAGCTCTGGGCATAGCATTTTCTCTCAGGAAGTGTGAGTAGGAATGTGATGACTTGTATCTTAAATACAAAGAGTTTGCCAGAAGCTGACAGATTTCATTAACAAGGGTTGCAGTTTGGCTGACCATAGAATTAACTGACCAGATCAGGACACTTTTGAGAATGAAAGAGTGCTATATATAATAACATTGGGACAGTAGGTGTACACTGGGACAGTCCCAGGCACAGTGGCATGTATGGCCACCCTAGTTTGGCTTAAAATTATGATAGAAAAAGAGAATAAAGGACCTAGATAAAATTTCAGGATATGGACATGAAAAGTAATCATGTGTTATAGATATAGAAGTAAGAACCATAATGAAGAAAGGGCGGGGAAGAAACATACTCAGGTGATTTCTCCTACATGGAAATTCATGAAGACAAAGGTCCTTCATTCTGGCAGGTGTAGATGAGCCGACTACCCACCTATGACATGTATATTAATCTAAAGCTACCATAACAAATGATCACAAATTGGACGGCTTAAAACAATTTATCCTCTCACAGTTTTGGAGGCCAGAAGTCCAAAATTAGAGTGTCCCTGGGCTCGTGTTGAAGCCTCTGGGGGAAATTCCCTTCTTGCCTCTTGCATCTTCTGGCGGCTTCTGGTGCTCCTTGGCTCATGGATGCATAACTCCAACATTTGTCTCTGCCATCACATGACCTTCCTCTCTTTCCTGTCCATGTCTTGTCCTCTTTTGTCTCTTATAAGGACACTTGTTATTGGATTTAGGGCCGACCCAGTTATTTCAGTATATCTTATTTTGAGATCTTAAACTTAATTACACCTGCAAAGACCTTTTTTGCAAATAAGATCACATTTACAGGTTCCAGGTGGACATATCTTTTGAGGAGCCACCATTCAACCCACCACAGCAGATAAGGACCTGAGTCAGCTTCATCTAGAATAGTATGGCCTGAAGAAAATGTATTCAAGAATCAATCCATTTTCAGGTGCTATATGTTATAATAGTTAGACTCTACATTGCAAGTAGCAGTAAATCTATCTAAAACTGGCCTAAACAATAAAGTAAATTTGTGGGCTCATGAAAAGTCATGATATAGGGTTAGCTTCAAGTGAGGCTTGAATCAGCAGCTCAATCACATTTAATTCTAAGCTTCCACTTTACCCTTCATAGAGTTGCTTTCTCATAAACCTGATTTCATTTGTGATCCTATGAAATGGCAGCCTGTAGCTCCTGGGGCTGGAAATATTCTTTTTTTTTTTTTTTTAAAGATTTTATTGGGGAAGGGGAACAGGACTTTATTGGGGAACAGTGTGTACTTCCAGGCCTGTTTTCCAAGTCAAGTTGTTGTCCTTTCAATCTTAGTTGTGGAGGGTGCCGTTCAGCTTCAAGTTGTTGTCCTTTCAGTCTTAGTTGTGTCGGGCGCAACTCAGCTCCAGGTCCAGTTGCTGTTGCTAGTTGCAGGGGGCACAGCCCACCATCCCTTGCGGGAGTTGAACCGGCAACCTTGTGGTTGAGAGGACACACTCCAACCAACTGAGCCATCCGGGAGCTCAGCGGCAGCTCAGCTCAAGGTGCCGTGTTCAATCTTAGTTGCAGGGGGCGCAGCCCACCATCCCTTGCGGGACTTGAGGAATTGAACTGGCAACCTTGTGGTTGAGAGCCCACTGGCCCATGTGGGAATCGAACCGGCAGCCTACGGAGTTAGGAGCACGGAGCTCCAACCGCCTGAGCCACCGGGCCGGCCCTGGAAATATTCTTATTCAGGCAGGATCTCCAGGGAAGAAGAGTCCATCTTCTTTTTTTTTTTTTTTTTTTTAATTTACATTGGGAAACATTGGGGAACAGTGTGTTTTCCATCAGCTCCATGTCAAGTCGTTGTTTTCAATTTACTTGTGGAGGGCGCAGCTCACTGGCCCATGTGGGAATCTAACTGGTGACCTTGGTGTTATGAGCACTACGCTCTAACCACTGAACCAACTGGCTGTCCCAAGAGTCCACTTTTTAATGATGCAAACTGAAACCACTGGAATTAATCTGTTTGGGCTGTCATTGGTCTTGACTTAAGGTAATGGGATGCTCAAATTGGCGTAAGTCAATTGGCACTCTCACCCCTAGAGTTGGGATGGGGTCAACTGAACCCTAACCTCATGGCTGAGACTTAAGATACTATTTAAAAGAAGGAAAATAATAAGGATGTTGGAGACATAACCAGCATCACAGAACCACTGCATGTAATCATCAAATAATGAAAATGAGAAATTAATGACTAAAAGTAATATTTTCTGAGTGCTCATCATGCACCATATACCACACATGAACTATATCATATGTTCACCACAATTATAAGAGGTACTATAATTATTCCCATTTTACAGATCAGAAAACAGACATGAGATGTTAAATAGCTTACTCAAAGTCAGTCAACTAGTAAGTGTATTATTCTGAAAGCAATGAGGGCTGTCATGATCAAATTTATTTTAGAAATATCATTCTGATAGTATCATGGAGAAAGGATTGGGAGGACAAGAGGGGCTGCTGGAAGGCCAGTAATCTAGAAAAGCAACAATGAAGACCTGAACACGGGCATGGCCAGAGAGGAAAGGGAGAAGGAACTGGTGTGAGGAATATCAAGGAAGTAGAACCACTGGACTTGGTAAATGCATGTGCAGGGACAATATAGGAATCAGTAATGAGCCCCAGGTCTGCAACTTGAATGACTCAGCTCATTTACTGCTACCGTGTTTCCCCGAAAATAAGACCTAGGCAGACCATTAGCAAAAATTAATATAAGACCCGGTATTATATTATATTATATTATATTATATTATATTATATTATATTATATTATATTATATTATACTATATTATATTATATAAGACCCGGTCTTATAGTATAGTAAAATAAGACCAGGTCTTATATTAATTTTTGTTCCAAAAGATGCATTAGAGCTGATGGTCCGGTTAGGTCTTATTTTTGGGAAACAGGATATTAACTGAAATTGTAATAATATTAGGTTGGTGCAAAAGTAATTGCCGTTTAAAAGGTTAAAAATAATTTCAAAGACTGCAATTACTTATGCACCAACCTAATACATTTATAGAATGCTTACTTTGTACCAAGCACTTCACAGGGACTTGCTCATTTAATCTTCACAATATCCTTAATGCTACATGACAAACAACCACAAAATGTCAGTAGCACTTATCAATAAGCATTTATTTAGCCAATGTGTGTCTGCGAGTGGGGGACGGAAGTCAGCTAAGGCACAGCTGAGGAGGTTTGGCTCTGTCCCACATGTCTCATCCTCCCATTGGGACCTGCTGGTCCCAGAAACCTCTCGTACCAGATAACACTTATTGCAAGTATGTATCTAATCTAAGATAGTGTGATATTTGCTTAGAGATAAATAAACCAATGGGATTTTTCCCCAAAAAAAACGTTGGTGAGGGCATGAAGAAATGGAAACTTTGTCATTGTTATTGGCAGTGTAAATCAATACAACCACTTTAGAGAACAATTTGGCAATATCTAGTTAAGTTAAAGATGTCTATAATCTATGACCCACCAATTCCACTCTTAAGCTGAAAGAGCAGAATCCTAGTATAAGGAAATCTGATACATGACAGAAGTAGCATTCCAAGTCAGTGGGAAAAGGATGGACTCTTCTATAAATGGTACACTAGTACATTACACAGAAAAAGTTGAAATTAGTGCCATATCATGCATTAACACGAAGATAGATTTCAAATGGATGAAAGATCTAAAATTATCTTTATGTCTCTAAGAATGTCTTAGACCTTGGGATGGAGAAAGATTTCTTACAAAGTTGAAAATCATTAAGGGAAAGGTTGATATATTTTAATACTAAAATTAAAAACCTCTGTTTGACAACATAGCCAAGGATTATAGCTAACATTTCCTTTAACTGGCAATCATTTAGTATCCAAAATATACCTAGAACTTGTTTAAATCAATTAAAAATGGTAAACAACATATTACTGAGGCAGGCAAAGGATATTAAGGAACAAAAATAAAAAAAGAAATTTGAACTGCCCATATGATTATAAAAGTTTTCTCAACTTCACTAGGAATCAAAGAAAAACAAATTCAAATCACCACCAATGTTGCAAAGATTAAAAAGTCTGACATTATCAAGAGTTAGCAAGCATAAAAAATGTCAGGATCATGGTATATTTTTTAAAAGGCTGGGGAATTTTTCTAGATTAAAAGGGGTTAAAGGAGATTAAAGATACATGACAATTAAATGCCATATTCTATCCCTAATTATATTCTGGACTGGGGGAAAAACTATAAAGAGCTTTGTTATAGGTCAATGGGGAAATTAGAATTTGGACTATATAATAGATAGTAGAAATGTATCAATTTCCTGAGTGTAATGATTGCATTATGCTACGTAGCATAGTGTCTTTGTTCTAGGATATATATACATATATATACATATATACATATATATGTATATATAAATATATGGAATATAGTACTTATTTTGAATATATTAATGGATAAATATATATATTTCAATATATGTGTATGTGTTGAAATATGGAAAACGAGATTCCAATTTTAAAGTGAGAGAAAAGGAAAGCACATATAGCATAATGTTAATAATTATTGAATCAAGGTGAAGCATATGCATGTGTTCATTGTACCATTTTCAGCAACTTTTCTGTAAATTTGAAATTTTTGTCATAAAAAGAAGGGGCCTGTACATTAAAAAATGGAAACTTTTTATTTTTATTGACCATATAAATTAATACAGCCAGTTTAGGGAACAATTTGGCAATATCTAGTAAAGTTAAAGATATCTAATGCTCTAACCCACCAGTTCTACTCTTTTTTTTTTTTTTTTAAGGAGGGCGAAGCTCACAATGGCCCATGCGGGGATCGAACCGGCAACCTTGGTGTTATCAGCACCATGCTCTGACCAACTGAGTTAACCGGCCACCCCATACTCTTAATTTTATCAAATTGCACAAGTAGATGTGTTTAAGACAGTTCACTGCAGTATTGTTTGTACAGGAAAAAAATGGAGACCAACAAAATAGAGACCAATAACAAAATAGATAAAGCATTTAGTTCTACAATTCAGTAGACTGAATGATCTAGTCCTACGTGTACCAATATTTTAAAATCTCAATAATAATATTGAGTGAAGAGAGCAGTTTACAGAAGGGTCAATGCAGTAATATGTCATTTCTATACTGTTAAAATAGTTCAAATCAGTATTAAATCTTGTTTATGGATCCATACATATGTAGTCAATGTTTAAAAATATTGGGGATGATAAACATCAAAATTCAAGGTAGTGGAGGGAGAGGAAGGAATGTGATTGTGGCCCCCTCCCCCCCATAGGAATCTTCAACCTTATCTACAATTTGCTTCTAAAAATAAGCAATTAGGGAACAGTACAGCAAAATGTTAACACATGATGAAGCTGGGAGGTAGACAACAGATGTTTGTTATATTTTTCTACCATAAGCAGTAAAATATTCACAATTTATTTTTGAAATTTTTAGCAAGACAGGTCTGGGATATATGTATTTTATTTTGCTTTTGTAGGAGGCATGCTAGAAACTTGCTCAAAACCCAGGAGAGGCTAATTTCAGAAAGTATTTCTTGTGAGATGGTAAGATTGTCGCAGTGATTTTGTACCCATGGACACCACTAAATTGACACTGTGAGCATTGAGTCGACACTAAAACACTACATCACTGTAGTTTAAAAATGCACACATCCATATCTGCAAAGAATTTAGAACAGTGGGTGCAAGCTATGGCCCTAGAGTGCCTCATAATTAAAAGTAGACAAACAGCCTGAAAGTTAATTATGAATAAAGCAAATCGACTGACAGCTGGGTTTCCCTCAGGAAGAGGCCCTAGCTATTACTGAGAATGAGAGGGACATGGGGGCCAGAGAGATTGGCCCCCACCCTGACTCCTTACTACAAACAGGGACCTCCAGTCAAGCATCCACAGGCTCTTGAGGAAGCCCCAGGGATGACTTTCCAGATTTCCCTGTAATAGGCTCAGCGACGTCCAGCACGACCCAGACTCTCGCTTGTTTTGGAATGCAAGTGAGGCCTGGAGCTCAGAAGTGGAATTGCACAGAGCCTGCTCCTGCTTTTAAATATGAACTAGTTCTATGGCTCTCTAACCTGAGAACAAACAGGTATTAAAGAATTCATTCATTTGTAAACATTCAATAGTGAGCCTCTATTTTGTGCCAGGTACTGGGCTGGACTGAGTGGCTGAAGATGAACAGGGCAGGTCTGGGCCCTCAGAGAGCTCATAGTCTAGTGTGAGGGGCAGGCAAATGGGTAACACACAGTCAGAGAAGTGGTCCAGTGTAGTTGTTGCAGAATCCCCTGGGAGCAGAGAAGAGAGTACGTGGATGTCTGATGGTGGCCATGAGGTTCTGCAGACGAGCTAGGTCTGAGCTGATGACAAGTGGCCAAGAGGGCATGTGCAAGGCCTGGGCATGTGAGAGAGCTTAGTGAGTTCAGGGCTGTGCCTTTGAAAGAAGGAAGATGGAGAAAAGAGATTCCCAAAGCGTTCAAGGCACATAGTACTGTATTTGAACAACCACGACTTGAAGTCTGTTTGGGTTGGAGATTTCTAAATGTGCAGGCTTTCATTTTGGAATAATGAATGTCTTGTTTTGTACCCAGCCACAGAGGGCCCAGTGACAAACACCTGTTTGATGGAGCTGTTTATCCTTAGGCTCCTCACTCCTTCAGTGTAACCTCAGGTGACACTTCAGCTCCTGGAATGTCCAGCCAGCCCAGGAAGCTGTTTCTCTGCAGGCAATTTAGTTCACCAAGAGGTCTGGGTACAACTGGGAGGAGAAGAGGCTGGAAAGAACACTGCAGAACATTCAGGAGTCGTGCCAACCCCCTCAGACTTCCTGTATGCTCTTGGAGTCAGGATGCTGAGGTTTCAATCCTGTCTCTGGATTCTAGCTGTGTGCCCTGAGACAAATTATTTAACTTCTCTAATCATTAGTTTGCTAATTTGTCAAGTGAGAATATTAATAATTCTCGTGGGGTGGTTGTAAGGACTAAATGAGATAAAGCATATAAGGCAGATAGCACTGTATGCACTTAATAAATGTTAATTATCATTACTGTTGTTAATATTATGTTCATGCTTCTTGATAGCTTCTTAAAAATCCATGTCCTTTCAATGCTTTTTCACTCTATCTTTTCCATATAGCCACAGGATAGATTCCATCAAGCTTTACTTCCTGTGTTTATATTATGAAAAAGTAGGCATATTAAATGTGCTTTCTCAAACCACTCCTGCTCCCCTGGAGGTCCTGACACCAGTTTCCCTCCCCACCCTGCACCACTGGTTGACAAATGGGTCACTGTATGCTTTAAAGCAGAAGAGACATAAGACTAGATGAGGTTGCTTGCAATATCACTTAATTATCTTAGAATCACATTTATAACTTGTCTAAAAATAGTTTATAAGCTCTTGTGTCTGTATTTGTCAGCCACCTTAATTTTTTATTTCTGGGGAGATGATACACAGGCTTATCGTGTCTATTGTCCTACTCTGGGCCCAGAGATGTTACATTTTACATGCTGTTGAAATAAGCCCTTGTCATTTTCTGAGCTAACATTCCCTGGATGAGTCAGATATTTGCCTCTGGGTGGCATGGCCTCTGCAAGTGGCCTTGCCTCCAAGGGTCAGGCTGCTCTTAACTCTGAGGGATCCCAGCTTGGCTGCCACCTAATGGCAACTTTCGTCAGTGAAAAATGGCTCTTAGAAATACTTCAAACTCACCCTTGGAAATGAGACCTTCTGTCACTGTGAGTCATTCCGGATGAGAGCATGATAGACATTTATTCATCTTTATAAAAGATGACTAAGTGCTTCTGGCCGATGGGGGCTGTCTTTGAAAAAGAATTCTATTTTGTTTTCTTCAAATATGAATTTCAGGACTTTCTAAAGATATGAATGATCTTTCTCTTCAACACTCACCCTGGCAGGGGAAGGACTACGCTAGCAGGGGTGAGGGGGAGGATATATTGCTAACATTTGTCAAGCTTTTAGTGTGTACTAAGTTCTGTTGTAAGATTAAGAATATCTCACTTAATCCTTATTTTAATCCTGTGGTAGATATGGCAATAAAACAAAACTAATGATGATTATTTTTGTTATTGTTGTGGTTGTTATTTTATACATGAGGGAATTAAGGTTAAGGTCGGTCTAACACCACTTAGCTAGTGTGTGGCAGGAATTTTAACCCGGGCTTGTCTGACGTCAGTAACTGTGTGCGTGACCACTCCGCTCTTGACCTTCACTTCTCTACATCTGCTGGGTTCCAACATCAACTCCTTCTGCAACTATGTGTCAAGGCCAAGAATGTGCACTCTATTAAGTACTGGTTATCAGTCAGCAGACCCTTCCCTCACGGAGCTTATAGTCTAGTGGGAGAAAAATAAATACATAAATAAGAAACTGCAATAGAGCTTGTAAATGCTACATGCATTTATCACATGTAGATAAGCACAGGGTGCTAGGGGGCCAGATATATAAGTGGTTTGTGGTGTAACCTTTGGGCAGTCAGGGTAGACTTCCCAGAGCGGGTGACCAAGGTAACTTCTGTGGGACGAATGGGAACTAGACAAGTCCAAAGAAGGACACTTCAGGCAGAATAAGCAGCAGGCACAAGGGACCAGAGTTCCAGGTAGGTGCCAAGTACTGGGAAAACACTCTCATGAATGGAGACTTTCAGAGCAGGGCCAAGGAGTAGGCTCATTTGGATGCTGACGTTTATGTTCTGTGTCTAGCAGGGGGCTGGCCACCTCATTCCAAAAAGAACATTGTTTGGCAAAGGAGAGGCTCTGAGACAGAGGTAAGAAAGTTTTTCTTCCTCATTATGGCCTGAAATGGTTGTGTGAATGCCATCCTGGGCCTCAGTGGGAATCTCTGAGAAGCCTGGTGACGATGCTCTGTTAGAGAGCTCCAAGCTCAACCGTGGCGGACCTGGTGGACTGGCAAATGGCTGTGCGGTCAGGACATCACAGCGCCACATCAAAGGGCCCTGGTGCATCTCAAAGCCAAAATCTGAAAAGATGAATCTTGGTTTCCTATTCAACATAACTGCAGAGGAGAAGGAAACCACTGTAATGGAGTGAATCAATGAGAAGGCTCCCTCTTGTGTGCGGCTAGTACCTCCACAGATGGTGTGAAGGAAATCTGGGCTCTTCTCTAAAGGGTGAGACCTTTCCCTTTGCTTTTTCCATGGCACTTCCCCACCAGTGGTCTTCAGCACAACTCTGTTAGTTGGATGCTTGTTGGGCAAAGCCACTTCACAAAATTATGGGTAAACCACGAAGCAGGTAACTTACAGGTATGCCATACATTCAGTCTACTGGATTTGGGTCCACACAGTGATTGGGCTGTTGCATTTTTGTCTCTTCCGTTTACTACCTGCTTAATTGGTCACCTCACCTGGGCCTTTGGAGATACTTTGGACTTTCTTGTTAGATTTAACCCTTTGATTCGGGTTGGAATGGTTGTTTCATAGCCTCCTGAATCCCAGTCTTGTGTTTCTTTAGCATTTTGCTGTCTCTCTTAACCAAATCTCCCCTCCTGGGCCTTTTCTTTCCTCATGGAGAAAGTCTCCCTCAGTGATTGAATTCCTTTATTTAAGTCTTTGTAGAAGCAGTGGGGGTCTTCCAGTCTCACTGGCAGTGAATCCCAAATAGGAGAAATTGCTATGGCACATGGGAGGAATTGGCACCAATTTTTCCATATCCGACTTGTATTTAGTATCCTGTTAAACCACTTTCATGATGTGGTGGTTAAGAACATGGCTCAAGTTCTGCCACAGCCTAACTAGAAAAATCTTGGACAAATTTCTTAACCTCTTTGTGCCGCATTTTCTTCACCCGTAAACTGCTATCATAAGAGTACTTAGTTCACGGTGTTGTCCTGAGGACTAATGAGCTGCACCTGTGCAGCGCTGAGAACAGTGCCTAAGCCAGAGTAAGCACTATTGAGTGTTTGCTTTCTTCTGGTCGGCTACGCTCTTTTCTGACTACTTCCTGTGATCCCTCCAACCATGATCAAATCATCACTTATGTCTTGTTTAGATAACATTTGCCTACAGAAACAAGTTGCCAAGGAGTTCACAATGTTTATTCAGGAAGTAGCATTCCAGCTCATTCCTCCTACTCAACAAAACCACACTCTAGCTTTCTCTAGGGCCCCCTTCCAAATGCCCAACTGTAGACTGTTCTAGTTGTTGCGCCCACTTCCTCTTCTAGTATTAGTTCTGAACCGTCTCAAGTAATCTCAAGTAGTAGGTGTAACTAATTTCTATTAGATAGTTTTCTATTAAAATTTGTAATTTATACTCATGTAGATTAATATTCTATTGCGTGCTATTTTACACTTGTTGGTCTTGGAATCTGCTTCATGCATTTGTGGGTTTATGAACGAAGTTTAGATAGACGTCTACCTTGGTGTTTTTAATATATTCTATAAGCCTGAGCAAAAGCCTGACATGGCACTGCACACCCAACATTTCCTTCTCCTCAGGAATTACTCTGTGCAGTAACAAAATGCTATTCCTTCTTAGTGATTTGTTTGTGACAAAAGAGCCAGAAATTATATCCTGCTGGAGAAAGATCATATTTGCCTTTAAAAACAAAATTCTATTTCTTTCAGGTATAATATAATTTGATTTGTCATTTGCTTCATGGATATTATATTTTAATCTTTGTTTTTCTGAATTCTAATATTCTAGTTTACTCTGTTTTATCATGGAGAAGATGAGAATTTATGGCAAAATTTCTCAGTACTTTTACCTTTGCAAAAGTGTAAGAGATAAAATGATCATTCCTGATGTTAGCTCCTCTGCCCTGTGGAAGGGACAACGATAAATTTAACGGGAAGCCATGCCCTAGTGACTTTGCAGTTGAGAAATGGTAAGGGTAAGGAATAGCATCTTTATTCACTGCCACGACTATTTGGCAACAAGGAGAAACACTCTAAGCTGTTAAGAGAATACATTAGCATAGTGGCTGTGACATCTGAGTAGGTTACTGTATGTGCACTTTATAGGATTGAATCTCCTAGTCACTGGGTGATTTCAAATTCATCTATATAACCTTTCCATAGTCGGATGGGAAACTGGAAATCTCATATAGGGCCTCCTCAGTAAAAGGGCTCGTGTGTCTCCTGCTTATAAGATCACAGACCCCCATGCCTCACCCTGAGCTGGTGGTGGCCTTGGGTGCTCCTTGACAGCATATCCTAAGTGGAGGCCACCTAGGATACCTTTCCACATTCCTTTCAGGGACCCTTCACTCCCCTCTGGGCTCACTAATCCTCTGGAATCTCTGGTTACCCAGAGCCCTTTGCTGTTGAGCCTTACCCTTGGCAGCATTTACCCCTTTCCCTTCTTTCTTGCTGCCTTTGATAGAAAAGATAAACACGTAACATTAGCTTTTCACACCTACTTCCATTTCAAAACTCTCTGTCTCTCTACTTATCATCTACATCAATGATTTTTAAAATTACTTTACTGAAAAAAAAGAGAGAATAATAAACCCTGATATTTGGATAGTAAAAATAAGTAAGTAAATAAATTAAAATTGTTTAATTTTTCCAATAAAATAAAGCATGTATAGGACTTGTTTGCTGAAAACTACAAAATACTGTTAAAAGAAATCAAGGAAGACCTAAATAAATGGAAAGACATTCCATGTTCCTAGTTTGGAAGACAACGTATATTTGGTCAGTTCTACCCAAATTGATTCATAGATTTAATGCAATTTCTATGAAAATCCAAGTAAGATTTTATTTTTTTGTAGATATAAACACATTTATTCTAAAATTTATATGGGAAAACAAAGAATTATAGTAACTAAAACAATTTTGAAAAAGAATATAATGGATGGATTCACTCCACACAATTTTAAGGCTTACTACATACTGTAGTAATCAAGACAGTGTGGTGCTGGCAAAAGGATAGAAACATAGATCAATGGAACAAAATAAAGAATCGAGAAAAAGATCCACACGGAACTGATTTTTCACAAAGATGCAAGAGCAATTCAATGAAGAAATGGTATTGGAACAATCAGACATCCACAAGCAAAAAACAAATAAAAAACCCTGACCTAAACCTCACATTTTAAATGAAAATTATCTCAAAATAGGTCATAGATTTAAATGTAAAACATTTAGGAGAAAACACAGAAGAAAATCTTCAGGATCTAGAACCAGATGAGAAGGTCTTAGATGTGATACCAAAACTATGATTCATAAAAGAAAAAAGAATCAATGAATTGGACTTCATCAAAATGAAAAAGTTTTACTGTACAAAAGGCTATTAAAATGATGAAAAGACAAAACTGGAAGGAAATATTTGCAAACCACATATCTAACAAAAGATTTACATTTAGAATATACAAAGAACTCTCAAAACTCAAGAATAGAAAAAAAATACAAAAATCCAATTAGAAAATGGGCAAAAGACATAAACAGACATTTCATCAAAGAGGATATACAGATTGCAAATAAGAACATAAAAATTTGTCCACCATCATTCACCATTAGGGAAGTGCAAATTAAATATCACTACAAACCTATTAAAACATCTAAAAGAAGCCATTCTGGCTCTGCAGCATAGCAAGAATTCAGCTGTTCTGGACAACCAAGATGGCGCAGTAGGTAAATGCTGTGTTCACCTTCTCTCACAACCACATCAATATTACAACTAATCTACAAAACAACCACTATTGAGAATCACCCAAAATCAAGCTGAACTGAAGCCTTTCAACTAAGGACTTGCAGAAGAAGCCACCTCCAAACTGGTAGGAAGATCAGAGACGCAGAACAGGCTGGTCCCACACCCGCATGACTATTAAAGATTGGGAGGGCTATTTTGGCAGTGGGGGTCCCCCCAGCCCCTAAAGAAGTGAGAGATACCAGCCTCACCCCAGCCCAGGGTTCCAGTGCTGGGAAGAGAAGTCCTCATAATTTTTGGTTGAGAAAAACAGTGAAGATTGTGACTGAGCGAGACAGTGTGGCTGTACTCACAGGTGTCCCTCTTAAAGGGACCATGCATGGACTTACCCACCAGTGGAATCACTCGCTCAGAGCTCCAGAACTGGGGCAGCTGCTGGAAATGCGGCAGGGACAAATGGTGGGGAACTGAGTTGTCTGGCTTGGAACGGGAGCTGGAGAGGAGGCTTTCTCCTGGACAGGGGAACTTGTGGAGGCCACTGTTTCTTTGTTGAGCCCTCCACCTTCCCAGCATGCAAACACAGGTGGCCACCATTTCTGAGTCTCTGCCCTGGCAATTTGAGATCTGGCCCCGCCCAACTTTCAGGCACACCCAAGCTGCTTTCAATGGCTGTCTCATGCAGACTACCTGCTTTGGCTCAAGCTACAGACTTTCCTAGGGTCTCTCAAAGGTTCGTAGAACCCAGACAAGCAGCATCTGGCTTGAGCATATCCTGTACATCTGGCTGAGCAGCCCTAAGCCGGCACTAGCGGCAGCTGGCCTTGGTTCATGGCTTGGCCTCTCAAGGTGCTTCCAGGCACAGCACAGGTGGCATCCATCTGCGGATTTCTTTCTGGGTCTAGCTAGGTGGCCCTGGGTGGGGCATGGGCTGTGGCTGAAGTAGACCTACAGCGGATCCCCTCCAAGATGGTCCTGGGGCTGGCACCATCAGTAGCCAGCTTCAAAATGAGCTGGAACACTAACTAGCCATCTCCAAGTATGACACACCCAAAGGGCAGATTGGGCAGGTACCAGAGTCCTGCTGAGTTAGATCCTGCTGTGTGGGATCAGCCCTGCACAACAGCTCTTCCAGTGTAGTCAAGGCCAGTCCTCACAACCAGTGAACACAAGGGTCAGTCCCTCATACTGATGTGCAATTATGAATCAAGGCTTGACTACGAGAGGAGGGCACACACAATCCACACAAGAGATGCACCTGGAGCGTATGGCTCAGGTGACCAGAAAGACTGCACCACTGAATCCCACAGCACACCTACTACATAAAGCCACTCTACTAAGACCAGAAGACATAGCAGCCCTACTTAATAAATAGAAACAAACACAGGGAGACAGCCAAACTGGAGTGACAAAGAAACAGGTTCTAAGTGAAAGAATAGAACAAAACTCCAGAAAAAGAACCAAGAGAAACGGAGACAAGCAATCTATCAGATGCAGAATTCCAAACACTGGGTATAAGAATGCTCAATGATCTCATAAAAATGGAGATGGGAACCATAAAAACCATAAAAAAGAACCAGTCAGAAATTAAGGATACAATAATGGAAATGAAGAATATATTATAGGGAATATATTAGATTAGATGAAGCAGAGGAACTAACCAGTGATGTAAAAGATAAGGTAGCAGAAAACATCCAACCAGAACAGCAAAAAGAAAACAGAATCCAAAAAATTGAGGAGAATTTAAGGTTCTTCTGGGGCGATATCAAGCATACCAACACTCACTTTATAAGCGTACCAGAAGGAGAAGAGACTGAGCAAGGAAGTGAAAACGAATTTGAAGAAATAATGACAGAAAATTTCCCTAGCCTGGTGAAGGAAATGGACATACAAACCCAGGAAGCACAGGGAGTCCCAAACAAGATAAACCCAAAGAGGCCAACACCAAGTCACATCATAATTAAAACGGCAAAGGTTAAATACAAAGAGAGAATTTTAAAAGCCGCAAGAGAAAAGCAGTTAGTTACTTACAAGGGAGCCCCCATAAGACTGTCAGCTGATTTCTCAACAGAAACTTTACAGGCAAGAAGGGAGTGGCAGGAAATATTCCAAGTGATGAGAAGCAATGACATACAACCATGATTGCTCTACCCAGCCATGCTATCATTTAGAATTGAAGGAGAGATAACGAGCTTCCCAGGCAAGAAAAAGCTGAAGGAGTTCATCACCACTAAACTAGTATTACAAAGACTCTTAGAGGGACTTCTTTAAGATGGGAGGGGAGTTCAGGATGGGTGAAAAGGGAAGGGATTAAGAAGAACAAATTGGGTGTTATACAGTAGTCATGGGGATGTAGGTTATAGCCTAAGAAACATAGTCAACAATATTGTAATAACTAGGTCTGGTGCCAGATAGGTACTAGAACTACCAGGGTGATAGATGGGAATGAGGTTGGGGTCAGGGTGAAAAACGTGAAGGCATTAATAAATATAAATTGATAGTTAATACAGTATGGGGAATACAATCAACAATATTGTAAAGATCATGTAAGGTGCCAGATGGGCACTGGACTTATCAGAGGGATCACTGTGTAGATGCTCGACCACTGCGCTATACACCTGAAGAGCTTAAGTAGAATAATATTGAATGTCAACTATAACTAAATATTTAGGTATATATAGTCACAGGATGTGGAGTACAGCATGGGGAAGATAGTCAATGTTATTGTAACAGCTATTTAAGATGTCAGAGGGGTGGTGGCTTGGGGGTGGGTCATCACTTTATGAGGGGTTTAAATGTCTAACTATTACGTTGCTTTCTACACCTGAAACTAATTTTAAAAATTAATTAAAAAAACCTAAAAGAAGAAATAGTGATAATAGCAGATGTTGGTAAGGATGCTGAGCAATTGGATTGCTTACTTATACATTGCTGGTGGGACTGTAAATGGTACAGTCATTCTGGAAAATAGTTTGGCAGTTTCTTAAAAAACTAAACATATTCTTACCTTATGATTTAGCAATCACAATTCTGGGCATTTATCTCAGAGAAATAAAAAATTATGTCCACACACAAACATGTACACAAATGTTTTTGGAAACTTTATTTGTAATAGACAAAAACTGGAATCAACCCATGTATCCTTCAATGGATGAATGGTTAAACAAATGATGGTACATCCATACCATGGGCTGCTACTCAGCAATAAAAAGAAACGAACTATTGATATATGCAACAATTGAATAGATATCAAGGAAATTATGCTGAATAAAAGAAAAGCCACTCTCAAGAGGTTACATACTGTTACAATTCCATTTACATAACATTCTTGAAATGACAAAATTATAAAAATGGAGAACAGATTTCTGGTTGCCATGTATCAGGGTGTGGGGAGGATGGAAGGGGAATGGGTGTGACTGTAAAGGGGTTGCATGAGGGATCTTTGTAGTGATGGAACCACTGTGTATCTTGGTTGTGGCGGTGGTTACACAAATCTATATATGTGATAAAATTGCATAGAACTATATGTACACACACACACACACATACACACACACACACACAAGTGCATATAAAGCTTCTGAGATCTGAATAATATCTATGGATTGTGCCAGTGTCAATTTCCTGGCTTTGCTATTGTACTATTATTTTATAAGATGTTACTATGAGGGTAACGTGGATGAAAAGAACTCAGAGGGTAAGGGGGCAGAGGGGTGGTAGATGAGGGTGAAGGGGATCAAATATATGGTGATGGAAGGAGAACTGACTCTGGGTGGTGAACATACAATGTGATTTATAGATGATGTAATATCGAATTGTACATCTGAAATCTATGTAACTTTACTAACAATTGTCACCCCAATAAACTTTAATTTAAAAAAAAAAGAAAAAAAAGAAAGGAACTCAGGATTCTCTGGACTGTTTTTGTAATTTCTAATGAATCTATAGTTATTTTCAAATAAAAGGTATAATAGGAAAAATATAGGTTCATAGTAACCACTTATACTATATGGTATCTCTAAAAAAGGTGATAATCCTACCTTCTTTTAACTCCAGTCCCCAAAGACATCAAAGTCTAGTGTGTAGGCTTCCTTATCTTTCATGTAACAAACAAAAATACATATGTTTTTGTTTCTTCAGGTTTTTTAGTTTATTTGTTTACAAGTATACGTAACACATGCATTGCCCTGCAACTTGTTTCTGGCCCTTAACAATACAGCACGAACATTGCTGCACTGTTAGGTCAATTTACGTATGTAGAGCTAGCTGATTATGTTGACAGCTACAGTGGTTTGGCACAATGACTATGCTGCAGTTTATTCAACTGTTCCTTTATTGATAGACTTTCAAGTTGTCTCCAGTTTTTTATTGTCACTGTCAATAATAATGCCTCTGCATTTACACTGGTAGGCCAGCTCCCCCAACAATGATTTTGAAATTTTATTTTAGTAGTGGAAGATTTTTTTTTCAAATTAACTCTTGTCGCAAACTCCGTAAGTAAAACACATAGACCTGCTCAGGTGGAATGGGGGTGGGAAAAGCTTGGAGACTTTCTGTTCCTTTAGCAGCTCTTGAGGCATCTCTGTGAACCATTAAGGTTTAGGGAACAAAAAAACAGAAAACCATCGTTCTACACCTTGTGATTCCTGGGCTGTCACCTCTCTTCTCCCGACCAGAATTCTGATCTTGTCCACATCCTCCAATCCTGGGGTTCCTATTTTAGTTGGGCAGACCCTCCGAATTCAAGATCCTTGAGGTCCAGCCTTCTGGCTCCATGGGTCCTGCCCCCACCCCACCTGCTTGGACACCTCCATATCAATGTCAGCCTGAGCCAATCTTGCATTTGTTATGACTCTAGTACCACGCTTTTTCTGACGCTAGCCTTATAGTCAAAATGGTTCTGCCCCCTACCTTTGTTTTCCTGATTTACTGCCCTCTCTCTCCCCACCCCCACCCCATCCTGTCGCTAAGGGCCCAGCAATTGTTAGACAATTGCTATGGAGCCCTTCGTTTCAGGATGAATACCCTAGCCTATTATCTTCATCCCACCCTACTGGCTTTTCAGCCCTGCTCTTTCAATTGTCCTTGATCTCTTTTAAGACTTTCAGTATCTCCTCAGTCTTCTCTGCCTTAAATCTCACACAGGCTCTCACAGTCTGAAGCAGAACTGTCATAATTCCAGCTATCCCCTCCACCCAAATCCTATTTGCAGCCGGAATTCATTCTCCACCTCTGTATTGGATCTCCTGTACCTTGCTGGTGATTTCACCTTCACTTGCTGGTTGTCTGACCAGAACTTAAATCTAACTTGTTTAGGCAGACAATACATTGTCCTGCAAATAAGCTCCGCTTCCCCACCTTTACCTGCGATGGCCTGGCTTCTCCTGTCGTCTCGTTAAGTCCACTATCTGCTTGCTCTCCAATTGGTATTTAACTTGTCCGGTATTTCTCTTTCCCTCTACGGTCATCCTAGTTCAGGTTCTTATCATTTCTCATCAGATCTTTTCTGTAGTCCTCAAACTACTGCCCCACCTGGGGTGTCTTCTTTTGCTCCTTAGTGACAGCCCCCTCCAAGCACCATTGCCAACATAATTTTCCTAAAACGCCACTTTCAGCATGCCATTTTTCTGCTCAAAAATATTCAGTGACTTCACTATCTAAAGGAGAGAAGCCCAAACTCCCTTTATTGATCCCAATTATCTTTACAAACTTGATTTCCACCATTCTAAAAGAAGTGAATGAAACAATCTCTCAATGCCCTAAACACAGTGGGCAAATTTCCATTTTGGTGTCTTTGCTCAAGCTGTTTCTTCTGCCTAGAATGCTTTCCCATGTTGTCCTTTCTGTTTCCTCAAGTTCTGTAGATCCTTGAATACCCGTGACTTATTTCTTAGTTTCCACGTACCTTCCCTGCACCTGCACATGTATTGATTTATCTCTCACTTGTCACACTGCAAGCACTGACTAGGTTTACTTTCTCCAGTTCAGCACATTCAGTCTGTGCCCAGGTTTCCTGAGGGCAGGGAGCGCCACACATCGATTCACCAATGTCCCTAGCGCAGTTCTCTGCAGGTAGCCCAGCTCAGGACACAGCTAAGTTAAGTGCCTGAATGATAGACATTATCTAAGGGCAAAGTGCCTTGTTGTGTTTCATTCTTTCTTAAAATTGAGTCCAAAGGCATGCAGACTATAATGAAATCACAGGAAATTGGATATGAAGGGACTGAAACTCATGCCGGAGAGCAGCTGCTTCCCAGGAATTATTTAAACACTGTTCTCAGGAAGTACCATGGTTTAGCCAAACAGGGGCCATATCCATGCAGATTGAGAAGCAGCCACCAGCATTCACAGGGCATTGGCAAGGGAAGCAAAGCCTTTTGTAGAGATCAAGTTGATAAAGATGCTGGACTTAAAAGCTACAATTTCAGCAATTACGTAAACAAAGGCTAAGAAGTCAGCACTACCAGCTCTGAAGCAGGAAATGGACATTTCAGCAGAGGCAATGAAGAAAATAAGACACAAGAGGGTTCCTAGGATGTGGCAGACAAACATTACGGTGTGGGCCTTTACATGGCCTCGCCACATGAGGGCAACTCTCCTGTCTTAAGTGAAGATAAACAGGAGTTTGATGCCAGAATTCAGCAGGGATCACCATACAACAATGTCTTAATATTGTTCTCATTAATACACACAGGTTCAGCCATCTTTACCAAATCCCTTTGTCATCTTCATAAAGTCTTGAGTTGAAGAACACGTGTGGGTGGAATGTGTGAATAAGGTTGACCCAGGTGAGTCTTCCAGAGTGGACAGAACCCAGTAAGGAGCCCCTGCAGAGCCTTTCCTCATCTGATGCACTTTTGCCTTTTGTGTCTGTTACAAATGCACACCTCTGAAGGTGGGCACAAGGAAGAGAGGTGGAAGGGGAAACAGGAGAACTGTTTGCTCAACACCAACTCTATCCCAGGCCCTTTGTTAAGCATTTCATTAACATGATCTGTAATCCTTACAGTTGCCCTGAAAGGTGGAAATTTTAACTTCATTATACAAACAAGGACACTGAGGTTAGAGAGATGAAGCCATCCTGGTAGACATCACAGCTGGGAGACTCTGAAGCTGGGCTCCACCCACCTCCAAAGCTTACACTGTGTGGCCTCCTGTAACTGGCTTCCTGAAAATCTGCAGCTGTGGGCAGGTTTCCTTCAACATGTCATCAGCCTGTAGAGCAGGAGCCGTCACTATGATTTGCAAAGTCACTTCTTAACACAAACCACAATCTTGCCAAGTAAGGTAGCTTCTTGGTAAAGAGGTTTGGAAACTCCTGCAGGAAATGACAGGTGTATCGGCAGAGCACAAGCCCTTGAGAAGTCTGCATGGGAAAGCTTCTTACTGTGTGCGTGCCCGGGCAGTCATTAATGGATTCCGCAGAGTGGTCATTCGGAGAAGGGTGAAGGGAGTTTTGACTTGGTAGAAAAGAACACATAGGAATAGCTTCCCATTTTTGCCTTGCAACTCCGCCCCTCCAATATATTATCTAATTTAATCCCTGTTTTCCAAGGAAGGAAGCAGAGTCCCCAAGAGGGTGAGGAAGCTGTCAAGGCCACACAACTCCTAGAGCAGGGTCACTCAGACTCAGGTGTTCCGCCTCGGGAACTCGGGAAGTCTCTGCTGTGTTGCACATGTGACACTTCCCAGAAGAGCCTGTTTGTCCTCCCTGAGAATCAGCGTCATGCCGCAAGCAGCCTCCAGCTGGCCAACTCCACGTGTGATTTTCAGAGACACTAAGGGGGCCACCCACTGACCCCTAGACTCTTCCTCCCACCTGTTTCCTCAGGTTTGGAATTTCTTTTAAAACAGGGAACACATCCTTTCATTCCGTAACTAGAGATGTTGCAAAATGCAAACTCTGACACAAAAGGTAACAGCACTGATTTAAATTTGCACTAAAGTGAACACAGGTAACACAGCCCAAAGGGAAGAGCATGGGCTTTAGAGTCGGCATTGATTTCAAACCTGGCTCTATCGGATGTGAATTGTATGGCCTGGAGCTTATTGTTTCATCTCTTTGCACCTCAGACTCCTCATCTGTACAGTGAGAATTATACTACTTATCTCGGAGGATGAGCAGAAAGATTATATGAGAAGTGCCCAACACAGCGCCTGGCATACAGTATACGCTGAATCCATGAGAAGCATTCTTTTTCTAACATCCCAACTTCTCAATATTTTGGAGTTCCTCGAAGGTGTAGCCATATAGAACAAATAGCAGCTGTTATTTGCTGGCTTCAGCTCCACCACTTGGTAGCTCTGTAATCCTGGGTACCTCACTTCCCTCTTAGACTTAGTTTCCTTACTCTAAAACCAGACTGTGTGAGGATGAAGTGAAATAATACATGAGAAAGGGCTTTGTAACATGGGAAGTCTATGTCTATATGTAGTTATGGTGGATGTTTGAAAAGTAGAGGGTAATACAGAAGTAGTATCAATGTGTGGTTATAACATTATTGACTAGAGTATTAATTACAGGTTATAGAATGTTGATGGCAGAATCTTGCTGGAGTTATAAAGAAATTTCACCCTAATGCTATTATATATCTCTACTAGTGTGTATATATGTAAATAGACACATAAGTTTTATAGACGTGTAATAATATGTTATATGATGATACCAGTCTAGTTATGCATCACATAAATCCAGCAAGAGGTTTGTCCTTCTGTTTGGAAGCATTTTCTAGTGTTACCCTCAGGCCAGTCTGGAAATAAATGCTGCTGTACATGTTGACTTACAAAAATAAAACATGACACAGCAAGCTGAGCCACCAAACACTCAGATGAAACCCTGACGTCACAGTAAGCCCTGAAGACTACGTGCCTCTGAACAGATCTGAATTTTCCACGATTGGTATGAAAACATTCACAGATGTGGGCTTCCGAGGCAACTGGAAAACAAATATGAAAAAGCTCTTCACAAGGTCTCCCAAATAAGGTCAGAAATAGGATCCACAGACTGGAAAGCATCTTTGAAGTTGTCTGTGAGCAGCTGCTGGCGGCTACTGGCTCTGGGGTCTGGCAGCCCAGCTCCTCCGGAAAGCATTGTCTCCTTCACAGAATGCCTTCTCTCTTCTACCCTCTTCCATCAGCTAAACTCATGTTTTTAGTGTTCATCTGCTCACCACAAATTCTTGGGCTGTGTTTTACTAGAAGATTCACTTCCCTCCAGAGAATTTGCCAATATGGCTCAGCATACAGAGCAGTTTTACCCTAGAGAAATAAATACAGCCTTTTAGGATGCAAATAAATGCAAGACGGAGAAACACAGATTGTTTTGTGGAACTAGTGGCCAATTGGATATAGTTAGGAGCTATCCAGCCCTTGAAATATGAAAATTAATTAAATTCAACTTGATGAATGAGAATAATCACTTCAAATAGGATAATGTGGTAAATAACCCCTTACATAAGGAAAATAATCATTTCCATGCTACAGGTGCCTTATTTTGAGGATTGCTAGAATGCAAATAATAATAATCACAAAATAAATAAAATAGAAAAATAAATCCAAGCTTATTAAGCTAATGGTCTGAATGAGAATGATGTGCTGCCCTCAAGTTCCTCCCTGCAGGACTCCTGCTTCTCATACTTCTCCCAGTATGCATTTCCTATTGTTGCTGTAACAAAGTACCACAAACCTAGAGGCTTACAACAGCTTTTTGTTCTCTTCTTGTTCTGTACCTCAGAAGTCTGATATGGGTCTCACTGGGCTACAATGAAGGTGTCGGCAGGGCTGTGTTCCTTTTGGAAACTTTAGGGAATAATCCATTTTTTGTCTTTTCCAGCTTCTAGAAGCCACATACGTTCCTGGCTCACGGCCCCCGTTCTGCATCTTCAAAGCCTCAAATCTCTCACTCTGACCAGTTTCCAGTTTGGCATATAAGCGCCTGGTGTGTATACATTTGTCCAAACCCACAGAACATACTACACCAAGAGTGAACCTTAAGGTAAACTGTGGACTTGGGATAATGATATGTTATTGTAGGTTCATCAGTTGTAACACATGTACCATTCTGGTAGGGGTGCTGCTAGTACGGATGGCTGTGCATCTCTGGGGAAGAAACCATATGGGAAATCTCTGGACTTTCTGTTCTATTTTGCTGTGACCCTAAAATCTCTTTAAAAAAAAAAAAAAAAACTCTTTTTTTGTAAGTCTTATAAGGGAAGAATGTTCTTTCTTTAATTTTTCTTTTTCAATTACAGTTGATATTCAATATTACTTTAGGTTCAGGTGTACAGCACAATGGTTAGACATTAACAAAATAAATGAACAAACAAAACAAAAATAGACTCATAGATACAGAGAACAAACTTATGGTTGACAGATGGGAGGGGGTTTGGGGGACAGGGTGAAAAAGGCAAAGCGATTAAGAAGTACAAATTGGTAGTCACAAAATAGTCATGGGGATGTGAAGTACAGCAAAGGAAATATAGTCAATGATATGGTAATAACTATGTATAGTGCCAGGTGGGTACTAGGCTAGTCAGGGCCATCATTTCGCAAGTTATATAAATGTCTAACCACTGTGAGCAATGTTCTTGAAAAAGTTTGGAACCACTGCACTAAGCTGTAAGCTTCTTCAGAGAAGAGATTCTAACTTATTTCAACTTTATGTCCTAAGAGCCACACAAATGCCTGTCCATGGTGGGAGCTAAATCCATGACTGAAGACGGGAAGGAGACCAGGGTGTAGTAAGGTTTCATGCAGCCCATGGTCACCCTCAGTGACAGTGCCTCCCTTTGCAGCGTGACAGCTCCTCCTGTAGCTCAGAGAAGAAGTGGGAACAGGAAACCAGCCCTGCTCAGCCCTGTGCCAAGCTCTTCTGTATCATCCCACTTCAGGCTCATAATAACTCTACGAGATAAATATTAACTTTTCACTTTTTAAATGAGAATAATGGGCCAAGTTATGGGCGGAAGGGCCTCAATTCCAATCTAAGTTTGTGTGAAAGCAAAGCTCATGCCAGACTGCTTCCTCAAGTGACAAGAGTAGAGAAGGGTGGTTCTTTGTATGTGTTCTGAGCTCTGGATGTGGGAAATGATGTAGAAAAATGGACCTGCAAACCAGGAGGGGTCCCCAGGAAGGGTTCACTGTTGGAGACAGCCTCGTATATTCAGATAAAAGACTGGTTGACCCTGGAGGAATTCCTAGCCTTGGTAAATGCCAGTGAGTGGTCCCTGTAGGCTTTTCCAGGACGGGAGAGCCAGCAGACGGGACCAAGCAGTGCTGGAACAGAGAGCGGCCAGTAGAGGGCGCTGTGCAGACGTGGTAGCCCGGTCTTTCCAAGGCCCCTGGCCAGCACAGACCCTCCAAAGCCAAGAGTCCCAGAGGTGCCCAGGGCTAAGGCAGAGATGGAGAAATGTCTTTTTGAACTAAATTGGTTTCTTCCCTGAGACAAAGTAACACAGAGAATATTTTTCAGAAAGCACTGGAAAGTGAAGTTCGCCTCTTGCAACACTACTACTTGTGGTTTCTTTCTCTTACATAAAATTTCCTTTTGTCACAGTGGGTTGGTGGCAGTGCAGAAAATGGGTATAGCAGAGAAAGTATGTATACGTGTATACAATTCTACATCTGTCTATTATGAGAGGTGTGGGTTTTCTCTGAGCCTCCTTTTTGTCTTCTGTAAGCTGGAGATCAAAGGCTTTATCTTACAGGTCTGTTCTGAAAACTAACGAGAATGTACAGAAAAGATAAGTACATGATCTCACAGTTTGCAATTATTTTGGTCTTGTGACCCCTTTACATTCTTAAAAATTATTGAAGACTCAAAGAGTTTTCGTTAATGTGGGTTCTATTAATCAATATTTACCATATTATGTAAGCTAAAATTTACTTTTCAATTAAATTTCTCTTCAAAATATTTATTTTGTTAGATCAAAATAACAGTAATAGGCCCATCACATGCTAACTTTAAAAACATGTTTTTATGAAAAGTAACTATAATTTCAAAGTGAAAAATATTTAGTTAGAAGAGTGACTGTTTTTCATTTTTGCAAACCTATTCTGTGGTCAGACCGTTGTGACTTCACATATCACATAGCCTCTAGAAAACTCTACTGTACACTTGTGAATGAACGGGAGTGAAAAAGGCAATAGTTTCTTAGTGTTCTATGAAAATCGTTTTGAGCTGGACACTCAATAAGTGATACTAATTACGCTGTTCCCTGAGTGAGTTCATCCCAAATTTCTGGGTAGCAACTGCAGCCTGTAACACAGTATGCTCTATGAGGTAAATTTCTCCTTGGAGAAAGTGTCTGACATCAGAGTTCTGAGAGGTTTTACCCAGCATGCAAAGGGCTTGATGAGAAATCAGGTAGTCGACGAGATGAGTCAGACATGCACAGTTGGAACAAGCCTGAGTTCACAGACCTTCTAGTGTATGCCAAAGTGATGTCTATCTTGAACATACAAAATCAGAGAGTGATGGGTTAACCAAATATTTTATTACAAATTAAAATAAAATCTGCCTTTCAATGACTTCCAACTGTTTCATTTCCTTCCTGCCTTGGATGATGAGATGCATTTACTGTGTTTTCATCTCCTCCCCAGCAGGCATCCAAGCCTGATGAATCCTGTGTTAAGGGACTCCTGCCTCCTGCTGAGCCCTGTGCCACTTCCATGGGCCTGAATTGCCCTGTGCCCGCCCAGGTGGGCAGGAGGCCTTCCCCAGGCCACCTTGTCCAGAGGGATAACATCAGCCAGCAGAGCCCGTGTGGGCGGCTGTGTCAATAGCTTCCTCTTCCTCCCCAACTCCATCATTCCTGGCCATCCTGTTACAAAGCTCCCTCTCCTCCATCCTTTGGACTCTCAGAACTCTTGGTAACCCCCATTTCTCCTCTAGTTTCCTCTGTCCACCCAGCCTGAATCCTCCTCACCACTGACTCATTGCTCTTTCCCTGTCCAGGCTCACCTCTCCATTCATGACCTTCTTCCTGCCTCTTCTCTCTTCTCTGCCTGTGACAGAACACCCTTCACATGCAGGGGATCCAGAATCCCAGGCATGAGGGGGCTTATGAGCCATGGTAAGCTGTTAGGATTTGAACTCAGGACTTCTGATTCCAGGTATAGTGCTCTTTACATTGCATCACGTGGCCTCTTCAAGGGGTTATCATAGGAGATAGTCCAGTTTTGAAGATCAGCAAAATGATGGTTTGGACTCTCTTGACATTTGCTTTCCTTCAGTTTACTTGCAAACCAACCAACAATGAGAGTGAAGGTCACGCACAAGATCAAGAATACAAAGGATGCTTCCTAACACCTCCCTTATTCTTAACAAAGGACCCAAGTTCTAAGTCCATATAGCTCATGAGGAGAGAGGAATCTGCCATCAAGAGGAGCCCAGAACAATTGGACTGAAGAAAGTCATGTTGCCCTCAGGGGCTCTGCCTCGAATGTATTGTTGCACTCTTATGAACTGAACTGTGCCCCCCACCAAATCCACATGTTGAAGCCTAACGCCCAATATGACTGTATTTGGAGATAAGGCCTTTGCGGAGGTAAATAAGGTCATAATTGTGGGGCCCTAACCTGACAGGACTAGTGTCCTAATAAGGAGAGAAAGAGATACCAGAGAACTCAGGAGGAGAGGCCTCCCTGGAAACCAACCCTGATGACACCTTGATCTTGGATCTAGTCTCCAAAACTGAGAAAATAAATGTCTGTGTTGAACCCACCCACCTGTATTTTATGGCAGCTCGAGCAGACTAATATACACTCCAATGAATTATTTCTGTGTTCTGTTTCTTATTGCATCAGTGGACCTCTAGCAGGCCAAATCATAGCCTGCCTTGCCATCAAACTGCGGAGGAAGTTCCCTCTGATGCCTAGGAAGGGCAGTTTTTCTTGTAGGAGGGTGGTTTGGAAGCCAGGATGCCTTAAATTGTTTATGCAACTGTCTCTTCGTCTATAAAATGGGGATGATAATACCAGTGTTTTGGGGGAAGTTCTAAATATAAAATTCAGTTGAACAAATAGTTGCTGACATCATTTATGTATAAGCTGTTATGCTGGGAAGGATATAAGGGTAAATGTGTATGTATCTTTTAAGGGAAATTTTGCTCAATAATAATGTATGTGTGTAAAATAGTTGCGAAAGCATTTAAGGGTGTGACATACGTAAATGAGGAGGTGTTTTATTTATAAGATTAACAATCTTGTCACTTATTGAATGTAAATGTACTGATTTTTGTAATCATTATGATAGTCTAAGTGTTGTCTCTTAAGGTGTTAAATTATTTACAAGGCCCTAATATATCTGTGAATTTAACATTTAGAAATGTTGGATTAGGTTTGCAATGCTTAAATATTTGGGAAATTTTACTTCATTACATTTATGTATTTTGATTTATTGGTAATGCAAGTAGTCTGAGAATATTTAGATAGTTATTGATTATTTACTGTTCAAAGAAATGTTAATTATTTAATAAGAGTATGAATAAAATTACTACATTATGCATCACCCTGGGTAACAAAAAATGGGGAAAAGTGTTAAGAATCCAGAGTAGGGAGATGTGGAGAGATCCTGGAGCAGGTGCCAGATGTTTGAGAGATAATGACAGAGAAAAGGATGGGGGAAATTTTGCTATATGCTAAGGAAACAATTCCTCTTGGGCTTTTCCTTGAAGGATGTAATACAGTTTCTTATTGCTTAATTACTCTTTGGCTGCCAGACTGTTTCTTTGAATGGGACCCCATGCTATGACTAGACCATAAGAATATCCAGCTTAACACAGGTTCCGAGAGTAAATGTGCTCAGAAAATGCAAAGAGTTATTAAAATGAAGCAGCTTTCTCTGCAGTACCATCCAAATAGACCCGAAGTTTCCCTTCTGGGAAGTACAAATGGACTAAACTTAAAATTCCTGCAAAATGACAGTGACCAACTTGCCTTATAGATAGAGAATGGTGTATTTAAATCAAAGCATCTTAAAAGGACCACAAAGTCTGTCAGTTGTAACTCCCATCTAACGCTGGAAATGTTTCCCTTTTGATTTAAAAATGACCACACACACACACACACACACTCACACACACACACACTGAGCTGGGATTTTTTTTTCAGTTCCTGCTTTCATTATTATGTGCTTTATTATAATAATTCAAAATTTCTGACCCTATGGTTTGGTGGGTCTCAAAATATGGCACCTTGGCAGATTGAGTATTTTGGGTTGAGAGAGCTTGAGAGAACGGCAGAAGCAGAAAGGTCACTCTGACCCTTCCCTCCATCTACTCTTCTCCCTTGAAACAAGTCATAAAACCTTAATGTGAGCGGTGCCCTCCTTATATCCAGAGGAAAGGAGCAGCTTTATCTCCAAAGACAAAGCAATGCTGAGTAGAATCCCAAAATAGGCCTTGCTAATTTTTTCCCAGTTCTCTACACTTACCCCATACTCCTTAACTCATATTTTTACGCGACTGCCCACTCTTCATCAAGCCTAGCATGAAAATACTCAGGTCTGTTTCTTTCAGATCTTCATTTTCTTATAAAGGCTCCTGTGTCATGTCAAATTTATATTAAATAAATTTGTGTGCTTTTCTCTTGTTTATCTGTTCTAAGGTGTGTTTTTCCAATACCACCAAGCAGTTAACTTAATTTTATCTACCAGGAGATGGCATCAGATTCTGCAGGTTCTGGGCTCAGTCCTATAAAACTGCCCCCCTTCTCCAGATTAGATGTCAATCCCAAATCCAGGTTCTGAAATTCCCATGATTGCCTCCTCGGGTTCACTCAATTTGCTGGAGCGGCTCACAGAATTCAGAGAAACATTTACTTATTTACCCATTTTTTAAAAAATATTTACATACTTTTACTTATTTACATTTACCAGTTTATTTTAAGGATATTATAAAGGATACAGATGAAGAGTCATAAGAAGAGGTACATATGGTGAAATCTAGAAGGGACTCGCGTGCAGGAGCTTCTGTCCCCATGGAATGGAACTAGGGTACGCCACCCTCCAAGCATGTGGATGTGTTCACTAACCCAGAAGCTCATCAACCCTTATTCAAGAGTTTTTATAGTCCCCCGCCCCTTCCCAGAGGACAGCGGATGAGACTGAAAGCTCCAATCCTCTAATCACTTGGTCTTCCTACTGACCAGCCCCATCCTGAGGCTGTCTAGGGGTCTCCACCCTAAGGCATTTTATTAGCATAAACTCAGGTGTGCTTAAAAGGTGCACCTTAAGAATAATAAAAGGCACTCCTATCACATAGAGAAATGCCAGAAGTTTTAGGAACTTTGTGCTAGGACCTGAGGATAGAGAGCAAATATGTTTCTTATTTTACCTCATCTATTTTTGTCAGTTTAATATTCAGACCCAGCCAGGGACCCTAAGAGGATCAAGAAGAAAATTTTCCCTCCCCACAGATTCCCCCTATTAAAATAAGCAAAATGTATCCAGCACCTACTCTGTACCCAGTACTTTTTCAGTTGCTTTTACATATGTTATCTCATGTAATCTTCACAACACTATGAGGTAGATTTTAATATTTGCAGTTTTACAGATTAGAAAATTGAGGCTTTGAGAGATTGCCACCCTCACCTGAGAACTCTGGAGCCAGAATTCAGGCACAAATCTCCCACACTGCAAACCCATGGCCTCCCCGCTACACTAAACTACTCCCCAAAACCTTAGCCTTGCGTCCTCCGTGTGACCCATAGCCTAGTCCTGATCATTCTCCAGTTTTCTCTTTCTTGCAGACTTGTGGTAAAATGAAAACAAACCAACACAGAATAAAACCCTTAACTTTTGGTTTATGGTTATGGATTTCAACTACCCCTAATAACAGGTGGTCAGGACTGAGTTCAACCAGGTTTGGGTTATTCTTGATTTCTACCACAGCTTTGATAGTCTAACCCTTATCCTTTGAGACAATGGGTTTATTTCTGTATTTGTGGAAGTTACTGAGTATATTTATGTAAGAGACTGTTTATAGATGTCTGCATTTGAGAGGAGGTTAAGGAGACCCAGAGTGGCTTTGAATCATTAAGAATTTGGCGTTCATGACGTCACTTCTAACGCAAAGAGGATTAAAGTCATTTGTTCCAGGAGCCCCTGCGGGGCATCTGGAGGAGTTCCAGGATGCTCTCTTCTCCCTCATCACCAGGGTGAATGCCAACTTCCGAACTCCCTTCTGTTCAGCACTGCATTATTCCCAGAATAATCATTGCAATCTTTTAAGTAGGAGCATGAATAAGTCCTATTTTCAGAGCATTCAAAATAGCAAAATTCAAATACAGAGAACAAATTAGGGACTGACTCATCACAAAATAATTATTTGCTTTAAGCAAATATTCACTGACCATTTCATTTGTGTAGCAGACTCCCCAAAGGCAATTAAAATGTAATTTAATAAAAACTCTATTTATATGAAGTATCTAGTAGCATATGACTGCTTGCATCTCTAGGGTTTTATAGATTTCAAAAGAATTTGGCATGTGTTTTCATACTTTTATTGTCCTCATAACTGCTTTGCAAGATGGGGCAAGTATTATCATTCCAACGTTACAGATGAGTAAACTAAGGCAGAGAGCTAAGTCTTTAGCCCAAAGTCACCAAGCTGAATAGTGGCAGAGCTAAGGCTAGATCTCAGCCTACTTGACTTCTTGCTAAAACACCCTTTCTTTATAAGCAGACTTCTTTTTTCAGATTTATATTTTCCCTTGAAACAGAACTCAGATAGTTAGGAACTATTTTGGAATATATTCAAATTTGGAATGGAGAACTATTTGTAAAAAATTATTTGATTTTTTTCAAACAGGGTAGTTGGAGATCTGTAAGGTTTTGAAAAGAGGATATAAAAATATACTTCATCAGACTCACTAGTAAAGCTCTTAAAAAACACAGATGATCAGGCCAGACTGTTTCGGCAGACTCAAAGGGTCTGCTTGCCTGCACTCATCCAAGCCAAAAAAAGACACAGGCATAAGTTTGCAGCAAAGAAAGTAAAGGTTTATTTAAAGAGTTGGCATCAAGCCCAGAGACACAGGTGAGCTAATGCTCTCAAAAACCTGGCTCCCCTATGGCTTCTAGTGGCTACATTAAATATGGGAAAAATCATTAATTATGGTTGCTATGGGAGTTGGGGTAATGGTCTCTACTGATTGGTCAAAACTAAGGCAGGAGCAATTGATTATGGCTTCAGGTCCTAGTGTCAGCATGGCATTGTTCTGTCCAGTATCCAGGGGATGCGGTCGGCCGTTCTGCATTCATGAGTCTGGAGTTGAAACATAACTGAGGCCAAGACGTTAGCTTTGTTTGACTAAAACCTTAGTCTAGTTTGCAGGTTGGTTATTGTATCTGGTCATGGTTGATAGACCTGAGGCATTATTCCTAAGTGAGTTTAACGCTGGCCAGAACCTAATGTCCTAAGGGCTTAATGATTAAAGGAGTGGACATACAATATATGTACAGATAGGAGGACTTGGGGGAAAGAGTGCAAGTGAGTTATAGTTTTATCAGGCCAAACAAAGTAAGCTTGGATTAAAGCAGACTGTATGCTAAAGAAATGAAGTTCATGTGCAGTTACAATTCTACAAATATATTCCATATGAATTTCCAGGTCTGGGTTATTTTTTTTGGTTTTGTTTTGTTTTTAGCTAAAGAGTTGGTTCAGCCAAAACTGAAAAGCGCAAGTTCAAATGTGGCCAGAGTGAGGCAATCTGAAAACTGGTGAAAAGAGTCTTAGATTTTTAAAGTGGCTCCTGTGCTCAAAGATATATGCCATTTCCTTGCAGGCAAACCTAATAAAATTAATTTGTATTTATCTCCTCTAACAGAGAAGAAGAGAGGATGAATCATATGCAATTGAAGATAATTAAGAATAAATTCTATTTAGCTTTAGGTCATGGTTCTATATTTATGTTGAAAATCTAGCCTTTATGTTCCTTATACATGGATGACTGTAATCATTACGCTCCTCTCCTCAGAAGTCTTCCGTGTCTCCCCATTGCCTCCTGAATTGCAGCACTCCCCTTTGCATGGCACTCCCGGTCCTCCATGCTCCTATCCTGCTCTTACAGCCTTTATACATTACTACTCCCCTCCAGGGAGGTCTTTGTCCACCAATCCATATCAGAGTGCTCACAATTTTCAAAAAACACTAGGTTTTGAAGGGGGGGAGTATCTTAGCTAAAATGCCCTTCTCTTTTCCCTTTCTTAATGTCTAGCCATTAAATTCTGCTCTTTCTTTTAGGATTAAGCCAAACAGCCCATTTTCCACAAAGCCATCACTTGAACTAAATTTCTTCCTTTTCTGTGCTCTGCTGGTGGTTGATCTGTACCTCACTTGTAATACCCGTCACTTTCTGACTTATGTCTAGGTGTTTTGTGTCTGTGTTTTAGGTCTTTTGCTAGACTTATCTTATTTATTTTTATACCCTCAAGGGGCCCAGCACAGTATTTGATACATAACCAGTGGGTACCCAGTAAAATAACTTGTGGAATTGAACTAAATGGTAGTTCTCTTATTTTGGAATTTCATTCCAAATAAAATCATGAAGGCTTTCCTTAAAAGTCTTGCCTGGGAAGAGAGTAAATTATTTTCAATTTCTCTGTCTTGTAGCCAACAAAAGAAGCGGGGGTGTAAACTGCTGGGGGTGGTTAGAGAAACTGACCAGGCTACTGAGGTTGGCAAAGGAAGAGGCAGCAGGGGAGAAACTACCTTTGTCAGAACTACAAATTATTTGATACCAAGATATTCAAGGTTGCAGAAAGGACAAACCAGTGATGATGCAATCCTCAGAAAATCTGTTCCAACTCATTGGGATCCCTGGTTACTGGATGAGTGAAATCAGGCAGAATGGAGCCACCAAAAAACAGAGTTTGGCGAAAGATAAGCAGAGCTTGGGATCTCAAAGAAATGGACTGGGATTCAGTCTGTGGTACTAAATGAATGAATCAAAAAACAAAAAGAAATAACAACAGCAAAACATCTACATAGGTCTCTAATCAAAACCTGTTTGAAAGAGTAGCCAGATATACAAGGAAAACTAAGAGACTGTGATGTCATAAAGACCAAGAAAAATGTTACAAGAGTAAGTGTTAGTTACAACTCTGTCTAATGCAACAGAGATCATGGAAATTGAGGCTAAAGAAGAGACCAGATCTAACAACACGAAGGCCATTGGTGATTTTGGCAAAGCTAGTTTGAGAACAATGTTGGAAACAGAAGCTGAATTGCAGGGGATTGAAAAGTGAATACAAGTAAGCATTCTTAGAAAATTGTAACATAGGTTTGTACCAAATTCATAACAAAATCCTAGAGCTAAACCTATTGCCTTTCTTACAAAGAAACTAAAAGGCTTTAATTTCTGAAATTATGGAGACAGATATTACCTCAAATTCTGACCTGATAAAAATGATATAGTCGTAATTTTTAAGTGCACTACAGAGTGCAGAATACGGGGGTTGGGGGGAATCCAGAGTGGTCAAAACAGAATAAAAGTATAAACTTTGAGAAATAAAGAAATGCCAAGAATCACTTTCACCCTGAGAGTATTTTCTAAGCCCCAGGGAACTTTGTTGATGTTTTGATGACTTCATAGAATGAGGGAAATTGGCGCTAAAGCCTAGATTCCACCCAAAATAGAAAGTCTAACAGATGAATCCTTGTGTAAAACAACCACCCCAAGATTTAGTGGCCTAAAATAACAATGTATTATTAAACTCTATGTGTTGACAGTGCTCAGCTATGATTTCTCCCTTGGGGAGACTTCTGGGTTATAGCCAGATCAAGGTTTTAGTCATTTGAAGGCTTAGCTGTCCATCCAGAAGGGTTCACTCACATGGCTCACAGTTAATGCTAGCTGTTGGCGGGGAGCTCAGCTGGGGCTGTTAACCAAAATACCTATACACTATCTCTCCAGGTATCTTGGTCTTCTCACAGAATGAAAGTTGAGTTCCAAGAGGAAGCATCTCAAGAGCAATGTTCCAAGAGATTCAAGCAGAAGCCACAAGGCTTGCTATGACTTAGTCTTGGAAGTCCCAGAATGTCACCTCTGCTGTATCCTACTGGCCAAACAAGTCATTAAGCCCAACGCAGATTCAAGAGGAGGGGAATTAGATTCCACGTTTTGATATGATGAGCAGCAAGCACGGGTAGAGAAGGAATCGATGGTGACAATTTTTGGGGAAGATCTACTATATCCCTGAATAAAGCTTGAATGCTATAATTTCCATTCTCAGTCTAAGGACATATGAGAAACAAACTTACCATGCAGAAGGGAATAGGAATGGACCTTGCTTGTTCAGACACCTCCCTCAGGTGAAGACGGAAAAATATCTCTCCTAAAAATTTTGAATCACAAGCTGATTATTGGGGAAGTTATGGCCAGAATTTTCACTATCTATGTGGTGCAAAAAAATAAAAAATAAAAAAAAATAAAGTAGGCACTTTAATTTAATATGGACCTAGGATTGTATTGTATCCAAGAACCTGGAAGAAATAAATGTAAAACCTCTCTGGAGGAAAGTCAACATAAGCCTCAAAAAAAAAAAAAAAAAGAAAGAAAGAAAGAAATAAAGAAAGACGGAAGGAAAGAAAGAAAGAAAAGAAAAAAACCCATTGATAAAGTTCCAAAGAACAGGGGAGCATAATCAAAAATCAGAAAACATATCAAGTCACTATGGGTAAGGGACAGCATAAATGATACACAGCAGAATCAGACCATCAAAAACTTCACAATGAAATTATTAGTCTCAGAGTATAAAACAAGTATATTTCAAGAAATAAAGAGGGTTGAAGAAATTAAGAAGAGCAATAAACTATAAATTATAACCATGCCACTTAGAAAAAATACATTTCTAGAAATGAAAAGTAGAAATAATTGAAATGAATAATGTAAAACATGGGTTTAGCAATGGATTAGGCACAGCTGAATCCAAATCAGAGTAATTAAAACAAATCTCTACCTCAATATATTATAGTAATATTTCAGAACACATTAACAAAAGACAAAGATCTTAAGACTAACCAGATCTTAAGTCTCAGAGCATAGTGCAATGAAATAGCTGATATTATAAGGTAGTACAGTGACATGTGTGGTTGGTAAGAACATAAGCTCTGTAGTTGCCTGATTGGGTTTCAATACTGGTTCTGTCACTAGCAATTACATTTTGACAAGTTACTTCACCTTACTATGACTCAGTTTCCTCATCTATAAAACACGAGTAACCACATATTTGTTCAGTTCTTCTATTACATGAAAAATGTACACCCATTTCCTAAAAGAATGGGTAGCATTAATAAATGCTAGCTATTATTATAAAGGAACTGGCGAGGGGTTTATCATCCACAATAACAAAAAGCAGAAGGTAGTCAACCTAGCTATCAACCTAGAATTTTTGATTTATTAATATATTTACCTACATCTTTGCTCACTATTACTTCTTGCATTTCAGACTGTCCATTTGTTATCGTTTTCTTTTACCAAAAGTATAACCTTTAGAATATCCTTTTGTGAAAATTTATTGGTAGTTAACTCCCTCAAGTTAAATAATACATGAAAGTCACAGTGAAATATGAAAACCACAACGAAAGTCACTTGAAACATACCAGGATTCAACAGGTTAAAAGTCTGACTATCACAAATGCTTCTGAGGAGGTAGACACACGGGAGTTCTCAGATGTTGCTGTCAGGGGTGTGAATTAGTAAAACCAGTTTGGAAGAGAGTTGGTATTACCTAGAAATGTTAATTAGGAACACATTCCAAAGTGTATAATCTGGAGAAGCACTGAAAGACGTGTATGAAAATATTCATAGGAACATTGTTACTAATAGCCAAAATCTGACAATTATCTAAGTCTCCATTAACAGAAGTATAGATAATTAAATTGGGTTACACTCATATTAGCAGCAGTATCACGATTGACTCTGAAAAAGATAAAGGCTGAATAGAAAAAATATTAATCGTTACTATATTATTCCATTTATAAAAAGTGAAAAAACATGCAAAAACTAAATAATATTTTGCTTATTTATGGGGATACATTTATGTGCTAAAGACTTATTAACACAAAATTCAGAATAATGATTTCCCTCTAGGATCAGTGGTACATAAATGAGTATGGAGGTGCTAATAATATTCTATTTCTCAGACTAGCGAGTAAGAACAGAGGTAACAATTTTATTACTAGTCTTTAATTCTCACAGTTTTGTTTGTATGAAAGATCTTGGGAATAAAGAAAGCATCATGTTGAATTTCAAGAAAATTAATTTACCTTAGACTTAAAGCACGCATCTCACAAGGCTAACAGGAAATTCAGTTTCGGTCATTACAAGGGTTCTCCAATTTGAGAATTATAAAACTGCTTTCCCTAATTTAAGGGGTATGCAAAGATCCCAAGGTCCTGCTTGAGCCAGCACATCAAGGAAGCTCCTTTGATCATTAGCCACTGTCCACACTGGCCCACTGACCCAGGCTGCATGTTGCTTTTATGTCCAGTAGCCCCTGGTATATCTATTCCTCACTTGGAATACAGGAATCATTGTGGACAAGGGAGCAGGGGAGAACCTGGAAGTCCCCGGGCCTAGAATTCAGACTCCTCATCATATCACACAGCTAACCCTTCTGAGACCTTTCCAACTCCCCATGTAATTTAGCCTTTGTTGTCAAGCTGTGTGTTTCTTTGATCTCTTTGTGGATTTTTATGACAGTGCCATATTCTTTTTTACTTATTAGAGCTTTGTAATATATATTAACTTTTTAATACGTCCTCTTTCATTATATTTTTCCTTGTGGCTTTTATTAGCTGTTAAGTAGCTGCCTCTATCTACTACGGGATGAAATGTCCTCAGAGAAAGAGTCTCCCATCACCATATCCTCTAGATTGCCCCCTCCCTGTCCCCATTCTCCCCTAATAAGGTCTCTATTTTCAAGCTCCTTTCCAAGAAGAGAAATGAATTTTCTATTGGAAGCCATCTCTCTTGCTGATCTTCCTTCCTAATCTGTTTTTAGCCAGTTTGACATCATCTCTACTTCAGAATAAAATGCAAATTAGCTTAATTAAATTTAAAACAGAGAATTGGTCATTTAAAATAGTTACAAAAATATGGTGGCATTTGCTTCTTAGGTTCCCCCTGAAAAAGCACAGTTCCAGTATCATAATTCTACTAAAGATTACACAACCAAAAGCCTTTCTCCCAGTTGAACAATTTATGCATTTGCTTGAGGGGATATCTAATATCTCAAACAAAAAGAACTGTATCTAAAACTCCAGGGCACTCTTGACTTTCATTTTGTTAAATAAAGAGTTCCATTTTGTTTTCTTCCTCAAGGACAATATTCTTCACCAAGTGAGAAAATGAGTTGTTTCACTCTCAGTAGAAAAAGGAAAAGTCTGAGACTTCCCATCAAGATGATGATGTAGGTAAATGCTATGCTAGCCTCCTCCCATGATCACATCAAAATTACAACTAAATTACACAACAGCCATCATTGAGAATTGCCTGAAGTCTAACTGAACAGAAGTCCAATAACTAAGGACATACAAGGAAGGCACTTTAAGACTGGTAGGAGGGACAGAGACAGAGATCAGGCAGGTCCCACACTTATGATGTGGTGGTTAAGAAAAGAGAGGATATCTTGGCTGTGGAGGACCCCCCACAGCCAGGGATCTGAAGTGAAAAGCAAGGGATCTCAGCACCACACCAGGCTCCCTAGCCCAAGGTTACAATGCTGGGAGAAGAACTCCCCATAACTTCTGGTTGTGAAAACCAGCGAAGATTGTGGCTGAGTGAAATGGAGGGCTCCTGAAGGCCCAGTCATTCCTCTTAAAGGTCCCATGCATGGACTTACTCTCTGAGCTCCAGCACTGAGGCAGCGGGGACATAGGGGAGGAACTGAATTGTCTGGCATCAGGATGAGGGCTTAAGGGGCAACTTCTCAGACAGAAGTGCTGACAGAAGCCATTGTTTCTTGTTGAGCCCTCCTCCCACCCAGCAGCCTGTCTGAGTCTTCATCAACCTTGCTGACACTGTTTGTCCCACCCTGGTGATTCCCTGAGACCCCAAGGCACCCAACTTGTAGGCACACCCAAGCTGCTTCCAGTGGCTTTTCAACTGTCTTGGCTCATGCTACAGATTTTCCTAAAATCTCTTTTAAAGCTTCACAAATCCCAAATAAGTAGCATCTGGCCTTAGCGGGGCCCTATATCTCTTGCTAAGTGTCCTGAAGCCTGGCACTAGTGACAGCCAGCCTTGGTTCACAGGATAGCTGCTCCCAGGCACCTCCAAGCCCAGCACAAGCAGCAACCATCTGCAGATCACTTTCTAGCTCCTAACAGGTGACCCCTGGCAAAGCATAGGCAGCAGCTGACCTTGGACTGTATTGGAGCCCCTCCCAAGAGGCACCAGAAACAACACACCTGGTGGCCAGCTTCAGATCACACCAGAGCACTACCCAACCACCTCCACAAACTACTACACACCCAAAGGGCAGACTCAATAGGCATCAGAGCCCTACTAAAGTGAATCCTGCTCTGTCTGGTAAGTGCCTGCACAACAGCTCCTCCACTCTAGTCATGGCCAGTCTTCATAGCCAATCAGCCTTAATTCCTCCCATTGAAATGCCAAGAGCAACCAAGGCTCAACTATAAGAGGAGGGCACACATAACCCACACAAGGGACACACCTAGAGTGCCCACCTCAGGTGACTAAGGAGACTGCACCACTGAGCCTAACAACACACCTATTACATAAGACCACTCTACCAAGACCAGGAGACATAACAGCTCTACCTAATACATAGTAACAAACAAAGGGAGGTAGCCACAATGAGGAGACAAAGAAACACATCCAAATGAAAGAACAGAATAGAACTTCAGAAAAAGAACTAAATGAAATGAAGGCAATCAAACTACCAGATGCAGAGTGCAAAACACTTGTTATAAGGATGCTTAATGAACTTAAGGGCAGAGTTGATGAACTCAGTGAGAACTTTAACAAGGAGGTAGGAAATATAAAAACTGATATAGAAAACTTAAAAAAGGACCAGTCAAAAGTGAAGAATACAATAACTGAAATACAGAATACACGAGAGGGAATCAATAGTAGAGTAAGTGAAAGAAAAGACTGAATCAGTGATTTGGAAGATGAGATAGCAGAAAACACCCAATCAGAACAAGTAAAATAAATAAGAACCAAAAAAAAATTAGGATAGTTTATAAGGCCTCAGGGACAACATCAAGCATACCAGCATTTGCATCATAGGGGTACCAAAAGGAGAAAAGAGAGCAAAAAGAAAGCAAATAGAATTGAAAGTCTATTTGCAAAAATAATGATGGAAAACTTCCTTAACCTGGTGAAGGAAATAGACATACAAGTCCAGGAAGAGCCGACTTTGGGACAACATGGATGGACCTAAATGGTATTATGTTAAGTGAAACAAGAGAAAGAAAAATACCATATGATTTCACTTATATGTGGGATCTAAAAAACAAAATGAAAAAACAAACAAACAAACAAAGCAGAAACAAACTCATAGATACAAAGAACATTCATTTTGATGGTTGTCAGCTGGGAAGGAGGTGAGGGGGTGAAAAGGGAAAAGGGTTTAAGATGTGCAAATTGCCAGTTATAAAAACAGTTATAGGGATATAAAGTACAGCTTAGGGAATATAGTCAATAATATTGTAATAACTATATATGGTGTTGGATGGGTACTAGAATTATCAGGGTGATCACTTTATAAGTTATATAAATGTCTAATCACTATATTGTATACATGAAACTAATGTAATACTGTATGTCAACTGTAATTGAAAAATAAAAAATTATCTTTTAAAAAAGTAAAGAAAGAATAAAAAGGAAAAGTCTTGGAAAGAGGAAAAATAAGTTATTAAGCTCTCTCTCTCTCTCTCTCTCTCTCTCTCTCTCTCTCTCTCACACACACACACACACACACACACACACACACACCATAGACTTACAGACACTAATAACTCGCATCCCCTGTATTACTGCTCATCCCAAGAACCTTAGTTGCTCTCAGTTATTCCCAGCTTTCTCTGGTATAGCTTACCCTTGGAGAGTTAAGATTTCTAGTTGCCATGTAAAAATCCCTATAACTTTACAATATAAATTTATATTTTAGCTGTCATCCTTCTTCCTTAAGTGTATCGTCCTTTCCACCCTCCTCAATTTCTGAGCCTGCTGCTTAGGAACAAGCCACACCTGACATGGATGCCTAGATGGCTGGCAGCTCTCTTTCCACCTCATTACAATGCAGAGTGTGGCTTCTGCAAGCCCCATTTCACCCCTCTCCCAGCTGAGATTTCCGTGGTTTAACTCCAATCCCAACTCTAGGTGTCGTCTGTGATCATCCTCACTCAATAAGAGCAATCCCTTCTTCCGTGGTTTAGTTTAGGAGCCATTGTGTAATCTGAGTAGGTTTGATCAAAAGGAAGCCTATGACTTTTGTTGGTTGACTTGTGCAGGGATATCCTGTTTCTTCTCCTGGATACAAGAAGCATGTAGCCTCATGCTGCTTGCAGTCAGCCTGTTCCCATGAGGGGATTATGCCATGGAACCAAGCCAATACTTAGAGGGAGAGGCTCATAGGAAAGGGAGTCTCACAGAACATTGGTTGAATAGAGCCTGAAGTCCAACTTCCTTTTGTATGTTCCAGTTATGTGAGATAATGATTGTTTAAGCCACTTGGAGTTGGTATTTTCTGTTACGTGCAACTACAAAATATCTTGATATACCAAATCACCGCTGACCCAGGAAGTGATGCTCCTCAGCCCAAGAGTCTATGTGGGCATCCCTCAGGGTCCCAAAGCCAAGTCTAGTCCTTTTCTGCCTTTCTTTCTCCCGTCAGCATTCAATTTCCAATTCTGGTGGCTTTCTTTTTGTCATTTTTAAAAAAAACAGAGAATTAATTTGAATTTTAAAATTTTAACTTATTTTTTAATTATATTTCAGCAACATATATTCACAAGTTAGGCAGTTAAATTGTTCTTAAAAGGAAAAGAGAAATCCTCACCCTATCTTTTCACCCGCGACTTCTCTCCAGAGGCAATCTCCGTCAGTTTTTTTCACTGTTTCTTCTGGACTTTAGCTCCTATTGCTAAATAACATTTTTATAGTTATTCATTGTCCTCTAGTTATGTATTTTCGGTGATGGAAGATGGGGACCTAGATTTTTTACACCCCTCCTCCCCCACTTACAAATCCTCTCGCTTCATTTCTTGAAAAACAAATTATATCATAGTCTTTGATATTTATGTTATTCTCTAGGTAAATATTATTCACAGCTAAGCCATGTAGTGTATTATTTCCTTTCTTACACAAGTTTCTTTTTCCCTAGTATTTAATAGGTGCTTTGTCTTTTCCCTTGCTTATTTTTCTATGTATTTTCACTAGCTCATCCTAAGCTGTCCAAGAAAAATATAAATCCCTCTAGTGTGGGCAAATCAATTAGTTTCTTGTTTTTCTGCTACATACTAACTTCCTGGGAATTTTTTTTCACCTTTTCCTGTGTTGGATTCCTTGTTTCCTAGATGTCATGTTTTCCTCTATCTTGGTTTAATCTATTATTTTGGAGGAGCACATCCTCCAGTAGGTTTCTGATAAAAATTGCAAGGGTGATAAAAATATTGAGACCTTTCATACTGAAAATGTTTCTATTCACCCTTTCATTTATTTGTTGGTGCTTTCCTTATCTGGGTGTTTTCCTCCAATGTGTAGTAGTCATTGACTGCTCATAATTAAGACTGAGTAGAAGAGATTAGTTGCAGTGTGGGCTTTCCTGTCAGGTAGATAATAGGGCAGGACCTGACTTTTATGTTGGGGAACCCCGAACAGTCTATATCTGTTGGTCTTTTTTCTTGGTTTAGCAGTTTTTCCATAGGAGGATCCTCCAGGTTCCCCTCTTTACAGGATACAGTCTATCACCATTCTGGCAGCTCAATAAGGGGAAGGCTCTAGGGCTCTTGTTTACCATGAGGAATCTCACTTAATCCCTCCCAACCTGCAGAATATCACCTGCCTCCCACCCCTCACTCTGCCTGGGGTCAACAAATCCAAAGAGAAAAAGATTGGTCTTCAGTGCTCTCATTAGAGTGAGGAGGGGTAGGTACCTGGTGGGGAAGAGAAGTCTTATTCTGACTTTCAACCAATATTCATGGAGGTTTGCAGGAGACACAGTTGAGGTTGTATCCAACCAACCCTTCTTCAGAGAGGTTCTTCAAACTCTCATGAACTCTGTGAACTTAACAAGTTTCCTAATTTCTTTGAGCTTCAGGTTCTTCGTCTGTAAAATGGAAACACCAGGCTTTGGTGTGAGTGTTAAATGGGATCAATGAACGTGAAGTGCCTGGCACAGTCTGCCCAGCATGAAGAGGGCACTCAATTCTTGGCAATACAATGGTCTTGGTGGTAGTGTCCTTAGCCTTGTTTCAATGAACAGAGAGGAACCCTTTCTACTATCCAGTGCTTTCCCACACTCTCTCAAAAGGACCCCACCCTACTTATGTTCTGCCAAAATGTTAATAGAATTTCAGGGGTATAAAAGCCTTTTCAACTTGTCATCTACCCTACTCTCTTTCTGAGTGCCCACCCAAACCCTTAGAGACACCTCCTCTATTCTGGCTCCCATCTCAATGGATTAACATGCAAGATTGAGAACTGCAGTGAAGTCAGTCTAAACCCAAATCTCAAGAGTAAAATTGAGCCCTTTTCTCCCCTATTGTACACATAATCCTTTCAGTCCCCTATGGCAATGCCTCAGGTCATCCTCCTACTCTTCCTGTCCTTATTAACCCCTGGCAAGAGAGAGTCAAAAGGGGCCTTCTTGCCTTCAGTGTGCTAGAGCCCCTTTCCCAGTGCAAAATTAAATTCCTCCTTCCCCCTCCTCACCAACTCTTTCTTGCCCTAGTCCTTCTCCCTCTTCTTCTCTCACTGCTCTCATTTGGGAACTTGATCACACTTTGTTAGAGGACAGCCTTTCTCTTTATCATCAAGGTCTTTTCCCTGAGTTCTTAGAATGCTTTTCTTATTTGATCTGGGGCCTCCAGCAGCTTTGCTAATTGGCTATAGCTCAGGGGATTGAAGAGGAACTGAAGAAGCTGGGGAAGTTGGGGTTATCTTAAAGTTAAGAATTTAGAATGCTTATTGGGCCAGAGATCTGATACAGAATCTGATGAAAAGTAGCACCCATTCTGCTCAGCATTTTTCCCGCCTGATGCTTCAGGTTGCAAGACTCTATCTAGTATGGAATTTTCCTGCTATGTTCCTCATTTAGACTTAATCATTGAAAATACATCCAATGAAATTTTTGAAGTAGACCTTATTAGCAAAATGTCATGGTCAAGTAAATGTTGGGACTAGACCTTTTTTGGGAATGGTGTAAATACATGGTCTTTTGGAGACTATGTGTGAATGACCGTAGACACAAGAAGACAAGAACAGGCCTCACCTAATAATCCCTTACATTCTTGTTTCCTTTTTCAATCACACACAGGCAGGAAAGCTGCACTTTGTCTTCTGTGGATGAACTTTTCTGAATGCAGACCTTAGTCTGTCCTTAAAATTCTCCCCAGTAAAGTAATAAAGCAAAGGGTTGAGGCAGGTGTTAGATGCTGCCAAGGCCAATGTGATGATCACGGCCTTATGCAGCCAGTCTCTGCATATACCCGCTTTCCACACGACCAGGTGGAAGGTCCTCAGTATGTGATAGGGCAGGAAACACAGGAGGAAGATGATCAAGGTAATGATGATAGTAGTCAGTGCCTTCTTGTGAGCAACCCGCAGCCCCAATTCTGGGACCTCCACCTTTAACAGCGTGCGAATGATCAGCAGGTAACAGATGTTGAGCGTACAGAATGGCAGCAGGAAGCCTATCACCAAGGCGATGTGGTTCATGGTCTTCAGTTTAACAAGTTTATTGAATTTCAGCTCTAAGCATGTTGTGACATTACCCTCTTGCTCAGAGCCATTGTTCAGAAGCGTTATTGAGGAAGCCATGATAAAGATCCATATGATCCCACACAGAATCCAGGCACTTCTAATGCTGGTGACATGGAGGAGCCGGAAAGGGTGAACAGTTGCCAGAAAGCGTATAACGCTCAGCACAGTCAGGAAATAAATACTGCTGTACATGTTGACATATATGGAATAAGACATAATCCTGCAGGCCACATCCCCAAATATCCAATTGGAGCCTCTCAGGTAATAGTCAGCCCTGAAGGGCAGTGTGGTTGTGAATAAGAGATCCGAAATGGCCAGGTTTAGCATGAAAACATTCACAGATGTGGACTTCTTATGAGGCTGCAGAAAAACAAATATGGAAAAGCCATTTCCCAAGGCTCCGCAGACAAATATTATCAGGTATACAATAGGATAAAAATCCCTCTTGAAGTTTTCAATTGTGCAGTTCCTATGGCTATTGTTATTGCTGAAGTTGCCATTGGGTTCCATTTCTGATGTGAAGATGGATGGAGGCAAGGACAAAAGTTTTCTCTCCATGCTGGATTAAAAAGAAATAGACACAAAGAGTTACTTCCTGCTCATTGCTTACATCATTCCAGGGTTTAACGGAAATGGAGAAATACTATCTTTTCTTTGAAACTTGCATCAAAAAATATCAGCTAAGTCTTTACTACATGCTCTATTACATTTCATGATAAATTTCTAGAATGCAGAATAAACATTAATGTATTTAATTGAAGCTGAAGCCTCAAACGTGGGGGGCTTTTGGCCTAGTGCTCATGTTGAAACGAGTGCCCTGTAACACTGCAGTCTAAATCTACTGGATGGCAGATTTCTGATCGGAATCTATGGAAGGCAGAAGGAAGTGGTGCAACATTTTTCAAGTGCTGAAAGAAAAGATGAACTGAGAGTCCTATTTCTAACAAAAATATCCTTCAACTATGAAGGAATAATCAAGGTATTCTCAGATAACAGAAAACTAAGAGAATTTGTTGCCAAAAATCCTACTTTAGAAATTCTCTAAACAGAAAGGAATCGATAAGTAAAGGATCCTTGGACCATCATAAAAGAAGAAAGAACACAAACAAAAATATGGGTATATGTAATAGACTTTTCTTCTCTTTTTGAGTCTAAGTAATGTTTGATGGTTGAAACAAAAACTATAACACTGTCTGATGTGGTTCTAAATGGATGTAGAGGAATTTTTAAAGATAATTATATAAATTGGGGAGGGTGAAGGGACATAAAGGTAGTAAGGTTTTCACACTTCACTTGAACTAGTAAAACGATGATGCCAATAGACTGTGGTAATGTGGGTATAATGTACCTAAAGTAGTCACTAAAAAGCTATACAAAGAGATACACTCAAAACCACTGAAGATAAATCAAAATAGAATTCTAAAAAATATTCAACTAACCATCAGAGAAATGCAAATAAAAACCACAATGAGATACCACCTCACCCCAGTCAAAATGGCTATCATCAATAAATCAACAAACAACAAGTGCTGGCGCGGATGTGGAGAAAAGGGAACGCTTGTGCACTGTTGGTGGGATTGCAGATTGGTGCAGCCACTATGGAAAACAGTATGGAGGTATCTCAAAAATCTGAAAATGGAACTACCCTATGATCCAGTAATTCCACTCCTAGGTATCTATCCGGAGAAATCCAAAACTTCAATTCAAAAATCTTTATGCACTCCTATGTTTATTGCAGCACTATACACAATAGCTAAGACATGGAAACAACCAAAATGCCCATCGGTAGATGACTGGATTAAGAAACTGTGGTACATTTATACAATGGAGTATTATGCAGCCATAAAGAAGAAAGAAATCTTACCATTTGCAACAACATGGATGGATCTAGAGAACATTATGTTAAGTGAAATAAGTCAGACAGAGAAAGATAAGTACCATATGATCTCACTTATTTGCGGATTCTAAAGAAAAGAATAAGTGAATGAACTAATCAGAAACAGTTTTGGAGACAATGAGGAAAAACTGAGGGTTGCTAGATGGGCGGGACGGGTGGGAGGTGGGGGGGAGGGTAAGGGGATTGGAGGGAAGTCGGTGACCACAGGATGGCCACGGGTTTGAAAATTAATCTGGGGAACATAATTTGGTGGTTACCAGAAGGTAAAGGGGTTGGGGGGTGGGGGATGAGGGTGAGGGGGATCAAATGTATGGTGATGGAAGGGGAGCTGACTCTGGGTGGTGAACACACAGTGTGATTTATGGATGATGTGATACAGAATTGCACACCTGAAATCTATGTAATTTTACTAACAATTGTCACCCCAATAAATTAAAAAAAAAAATATTCAGATAACCAAAAGAATGGCAGGAAAAAGTAGGTAATACAAACAGAAAAATAAAAGAAACTGTAAGACTTGTCCCTAATAAATAAATAATTACATGAAATATATAAACAGTATAAATATACCAATTAAAAGACAGATTGGCAAACTAGAATATATATAGTCACATGACTTACTTATATGCTGTCTATAAGACACTCACTTCAAATACCAATATTGGCAGTTTGAAAGTAAAAGAATAAAAAACACAAACATTAATCAAAGGAAATCAGGAGTGGCTATTAATATCAGATAAAGTAAACGTCAGAACAAAGTAAATTACCAGAGACATAGGGGCATTATATAATAATAAAAGATTTTATTCACAAATCCAGTCAAGATGACACAGTAGGTAAATGCTGTGCTTATCTCATCTCACCACCATATCAAAATTATAACAAAACTACAGAACACCCATCATTAAGAATTGCCTGAACTGAAGCCCTACAACTAAGGACATCAGAAGAAGCCACCTAGAGACCTGTAGGAGGGGCAGAGATGTGGAATGGGTTGGTCCCACACACGTGGGTGACCATTAAAAATTGGGACGAATATCTTGGCTGCAGAAGTCCCCACCCCCTTGAGGAGCAAGGAGTCCTAGCCCCACACCAGGCTCCCCAGCCCAGGATTCCAGGAGAGAAGTCCCTATAACTTCTGGCTATGAAAACTAGTGGAGATTGCGGCTGAGTGAAACAGAGGGCAGCTAAAGTTCCAAGCACTCCTCTTAAAGGGCACATGGACTTACTCACTGAGGGACTCACTGACCCAGCATTGGGGCAGCAGCTCAAAAGGCACCAGGGACATACACGGAAGAACTGAATTGTCTGCCTAGAGGGGCAGCTTTCTCCTGGGTGGAGGAGCTGGCAGAAACCATTGTTTCTTCATTGAGCCCTCCCCCTCATTCGTGCAGACTCATATCTAAGTCTCCATCAACCTGGCTAACTGTTCATTCGCCCTCATACCCAGATACCTTGTTCAATCTGACTTCCAGGCCCATCCAAGCTGCTTCTAGTGGCTTTTCTGTTTATACAGCTGTTTGTCTTGGCTCATGTTGTGAACTGTCCCAAAAATATCTTGAAGTTTCACAAAACCCAAACAAGCAGCATCTGGCTTCAGCATGTCCCATAACTGTGGCTGAACAGCCATAAGCCCAGCAGTAGTGACAGCTGGTGACAGTTTGCAGATTGGCCTCTTGAGGCATCCCAAAGCTAGAGCAAGGGGCAGCCATCTGCAGATTGGTTTGTGACTCATGCCAGATGGCCCCAGGCAGGGCATTGACTGCAGCTGAACTTGGCCTGTGGTGAGACCTCTCCCAGAAAGACTCTGGGCTGGCACACCCAGTCGCCAGCTTTGGACCCAGACAAATCATCACCCAGCAGCCTCTGGGGATGACACACCCAAAGGGCATGTTTGGCAGGCACCAGAGCCCTGCTAAAGCAAATCCTGCTCCACAGGATCAGCCCCTGAACCCTAGCTCCTCCACTGTAATCACAACAAGTCCTCACAACCAATCAGCCCAAGAATCAATCCTTCCCATTAATGTGCAAACAGCAACCAAGGCTCAATTACAACAGGAAAGCACACACAACCCACACAAGGGATACACCTGGAGTACCTGGTTTAAGTGACGAGGAAGACTGCACCACTGAGCCCCACAGCACACCTACTGCATAAGGCCACTATACTAAGACTGGGAAGCATAGCAGCCCTACCTAATACATAGAAACAAACACAGGGAGGCAGCCAAAATGGGGAGACAAAGAAACATATCCCAAATGAAACAACATAACAAAGCTCCTATGTTCTAGGAAAGGAACTAAGCAAAATGGAGACAAGCAATATACCAAATGCAGAGTTCAAAACACTGGTTATAAGGATGCTCAGTGATGTCAGGGAGAACTTCAACAAAGAGATAGGAATCATAAAAATGGAGATAGAAAACATAAAAAAAAGAAAGTGAGGAATAAAGAATACAATAACTGAAATGAAGAATATATTAAAGGGAATCAACAGTAGATTAGATGAAGCAGAGGATTGAGTCACTGGTTTAGAAGATAAGGTAGCAGAAAACACCCAATTAGAACAGTAAAGAGAAAAAGATTCCAAAAAAAAAAATGAAGATAGTTTAAGGGGCCTCTGGGACAACATCAAGCATACCAACCTTCGCATTATAAGGGTACCAGAAGGAGAAAAGAAAGAACAAAACCTATTTGAAGAAATAATGATGGAAAACTTCCCTAACCTGGTGAAGGAAATAGATTACAAGCCCAGGAAGTGCAGAGAGTCCCAAACAAGGTTAACCCAAAGAGACCCACATCAAGACACATTATAATTAAAATGCCAAAGGTTAAAGGTAAAGAAAGACTCTTAAAAGCAGCAAGAGAAAAGCAGTTATTTACCTATAAGGGAGCTCCCATAAGGCTGTCAGGTTGATTTATCAACAGAAACTTTGCAGGCCAGAAGGGATTGGCACAAAATATTCAAAGTGATGAAAAGTAAGTATGCACAACCAAGATTACTCTACTCAGAGAAGCTATCATTTAGAATCAAAGGACAAATAAAGAGCTTCCCAGACAAGAAAAAGCTAAAGGAGTTCATCATCACTGAACCAGGATTACAAGGAATCTTAGAGGGACTACTTTAAAAAGAACAATGACAAAAAGACCAAAAATATGAATAATAAAATGGCAATAACTACATATCTATCAACAATTACTTTCAATGTAAATAAATTAAATGCTCCAATCAAAAGATAGGGTGGCCAAATTGATAAGAAAATAAGACCCATACATATGCTGCCTACAAGAGATTCACTTCAGCTCAAAAGGCTGAATATATATTTCATGAAAAATATATTTCATGAAAATGAAAACAAACAAACAAATAAAAGCTGGTGTAACAATATTTATACCAGAAAAAACAGACTTTAAAACAAGGCTATAACAAGAGACAAAGAAGGACCCAGTAATCCCACGTCTGGGTATTTATCCTCAAGAAACCTAAAACGCTACTTTGAGGGGATGTGTGCATCTATATGTTCATTGCAGCATTGTTTACAGTGGCCAAGAGGTGGAGGCAAACTGAGTGTTTGTCAATGGATGAGTGTAGAAAGAGGAGATGGTATACATGTATACAACGTAATATTGCTTTGCCAGGGAAGGGAATGGATTCTTGCCATTCAGCAGCATCAATGGACCTGGAGGGTGTTTTGCTGAGTGAAGTATATCAGACAGAGAAAGACACATGCAATGGGATTTTGCTTATATGTGGAATCTAAAGAACAAAATAAACAAACCAAACAAACAAACTCATAGATATAGAGAACATTTTGATGGTTGCCAGATGGGAGGGAAAAGGGATGGGTCAAAAAGGGGAAAGGATTAAGAAGTACAAATTGGTTGTTACACAGTAGTCATGGGGATGTAGGGTATAGCATAAGGAATGTAGTCAGTGATATTGTAATAACTATGCATGGAGTCAAATGGGCACTAGATATATTGGGGTGATAGATGGGAAGGGGTAGGAAGGCTGGGTGAAAAAGGTGAAGGGATTAAGAAGTACAAATTTGTAGTTACAAAATAGTCATGGGGATGTAAAGTAAAGCATAGGGAATACAGTCAATAAGATGGTAATAACTGTATAGTGCCAGTTGGGTACTAGATTAGTTAGGGAGATCACTTCTTAAATTATAAAATGTCTAACCATGATGATGTACACCTGAAATTAGTATAAAATAATATTGAATGTCAATTGTAACTGAAAAATTTAAAGCGGGGGAGAATGTGAAGGGGAATAAGAGGTTCGTATTTCCAGGTATGACTGCAAAACAAGTAAGTCATGTAATGTAATGCACAGCACAGGGAATATAGTCAATAATATTGTGATAGTGGGGTCCCATATCATATGGTTGTTGGACTTATGGTGATCACTTCTTTACGTATATAAATGTTGAATAACTATTGTGCATACCTGAAACTAACATAATATTGTATGTTAGCTATATTTTAATAAAAATCTTTTTAAAAAGAGTTTATCCACTAAGAAGACATACTAATTCTAAAAGTATATGCAACAGAATTACAAACTATGTGAAGCAAAAACTGATAGAATTGAAAGGAGAAATAGAAAAACCCACAATTATAGCAGTTGGTAAGTTCAAGACCCTCTCTCAACAGGGTCAAATGGACAAAATGGACAAATGGATAAAAACTCAGCAAGGATATAGAAAAACTAAAAAACACCATCAACTAACAGGACCCAATTGACAGTTATAGAACATATCATCCAACAACAGCAGGATACACATTCTTTTTAAGTGTCCACAGAACATGTACCCAAATAAATCATATCTTGAACCTTAAAACAAATCTTGACAGATTTAAAAGAACTGAAATCAGAGTGTTCTCTATATCTATAATGGAGTCAAAGTAGAAATCAACAACAGAAAGATAACAGAAGAGTCTCCAAACACTTTGAAACTAAAAACACACTTCTAAATAATTCATGGCTCAAAGAGGAAGTTTCAAGGGAAACCAAATAATATATTGGACTGAATTAAAATGAAAATACAACATATCAAAGGAATATAGCGAAAGGGATGTAGCAAAAGCAGTGCTGATAGGGAACTGTATAACACTAGTTACATACATTACAAAAGAAAAACAAGGAAGGAAATAATACAGATAAGAGCAAAAATCAAGGAAATTGTAAACAGAAAAAAAAAAAAGGAGAAAAATCAATGAAACTTAGAACTAGTTCTCCAAAAAAAATCAATACAATTGACAAACTAGAGCAAGATGGACAAAAGAAAAGATAGAGCAGACACAAACTACTGTTACCAGGAATGAAACAAAACATCATTATGGACACTGCAGACATCAAAAGGATAATAAGGGGATACTATGAATACTTCACAAACATAAACTTGACAACTGCAGTGAAATGGATTAAAATTACAAACTATCCCAACTCACCAAGTATGAAACAGATAATCTGAACTATTAAGAAAAATAATTTACTTTTTAAATTTTTATTAAATTTATCGGGATGATATTGGTTAGCAAAATTATATAGGTGTCAAGTATATAATTCTATAATACATCATCTATATATTTCATTGTATGTTCACCACCCACAGTCAGTTCTCCTTCCATCACCAAAACTCAATAAAGAAATCTCCAGATCCAGGTGGTTTCACTGGAGAATTCTACCAAATATTTAAATAAGAATTAACACCAATTCCATACAATATCATCCAGAATATACAAAAGGAGAATACACATCCCATTTATTTTGTGAAGTCAGTATTAACCTGATATCAAAACCAAAGATAATATAAAACAAACAAACAAATCCACAAAAGACTACAGACCAATATTACTTATGAAAATAGATGTAAAATCTCTTAGCAAAGTATTAGCCAGTAGAATTTAGCAATATACAAAAAGAATTTTACCCCATGACCAAGTAGGATTTATTCCATGAATTCAAGGCTGGTTCAATATTTTTAAAACAGTCAATGTAATTCATGTAAACAGGTGAAGGAAAAAAATCACATGATCATATGAATCGATGCAAACAAAACATTTGCCAAAATCCAATAGCTATGCGTGATCAAAACTCTCAGAAACAGAGGAACAGAGGGCAGTTCCTCAACATGATAAAGATTATCTCAAAAAATCTACAGCTACCATACTTAATGGTGAAAAACTGAATGCCTTCTCCCTAAAATTGGGAACAATACAAGAATGTCCACTCTCACTGCTCTTATTCAACATAGTGCTATAAGTTTTAGCCAGTGAAATAAGGCAAGAAAGTAAATAAACATACAGATTAAAAGGAAAAAAATAAAACACTTCCCACTTGCAGATGACTTGATTGTTTATATAAAAACTCACAATTAATCTACACAAAAAAGTTGTAGAAGTAACAAGTGAATTCAGCAATGTTGCAGGATGTAAGATAAACATACAAAAATCAATTTTGTATATACTAGCAATGAACATATGGACACACTAAAACTAAAAATACAGTTTCATTTGCAATCATTCAAAAGTAAAATGAGACACTTATGTGTAAATCTAACAACACATTACAAGATTTGTATGCTGAAAACGACAAAATGCTGATGAAAAAAATCAAACTTCTAAATAAATGGAGATACATACCATGTTTGTGAATTTGAAGGTCAACAGAATAAAGATGTCAATCCCCCTCAATTTGATACACAGGATTAAAGCAATTCCTAATAAAACCCTTTTAAGACTTTTTTGTACCTATAGACAAAATTTTTCTAAACTTTATGTAGAAAGGCAAAAGAACTAAAACATTTAAAAACAGGAGAACATAGGAAAAAAATCCATCTACCCAATTTCAAGACTTATTTTACAGCTAAAGTTATGAAGATTGTGTGGTAATACAGGGATAGACACATAAATCAATGGAACAAAATAGAGAACCTAGAAACAGATGCACACAAATATGCCTAACTAATTTTTGATAAAGGTGCAGAAGTGATTCAACAGAGGAAAGAAAAACTGAAAACAAGTCAGATGTCCTTCAATGATTAAATAGCTGTGGTAAAAAATGCATACCATGGATACGCACTACTCAGCAATGGAAAGGAATGAAAAGGAGTGAACTATCGATACCTGCAATAATTTGGAAAAATCTCCCAGGAATTATGCTATGCGAAAATAAAAAGCCAATCTCAAAAAATTATATAAAGTACAATACCATTTATATAAAATCTTTAAAATGACAAAATTATAGAAATGAACACAGATTAGTAGTTACCAGGAATTAAGGTGATGGGGATGGGAGGGAAGGGGATATGGCTATAAAAGAGCAGTTTGAGGAATCCTTGTGATAGAAATGTTCTGTGTCATAACTGTATCAATATCAGTAACTGGTTGTGATATTATCCTATAGCTTTGTAAGAGGTTACTACTGGGAAAAGAGTACAAAAAAGTGATTTCTCTACTATTTCTTATAACTATGGGAAGCTATAATTATCTCAAAATGAAAATTTTAATTAAGAAAAAGTTGAATGTGGTTTGATCAGGATACCCTAAGACGATTGCAGAATTCCATCTGGAAAGAATTGCTTGGTATTTCTTGTGTTTAAGGCCTTTTTGTTGTTGTTGTGAAAGATCCCCTTCCCCACACACAGCATTCTTCTCCAACCTTTGCACACTGTATGCCTGGAGAGGTCATCCCAAGGAAAATGGAAGAAGACTCTCAGGAGCCTTGTTGGAATTAATAATAAAGCCACCTTGTTCACTACCAGGTGTGTTTCTGGTGGGCTTTGGCTGGAGGACACTGACAACTTGGAGTTTCACTGAGACTCCTGGGAAGTCCTTCCTGCCTTGAACAAGTACCTCATCTTAGTGTGCACATCTGTGACCCCCGCTTGTGGCTGGAAATAAGTTCACACTGCATTGAGCTCTGATATTTTGTTGAGAACCTTCAGCAGTATGTATCTTGTTTTCCAAGGAATAAATCTTCTGAGACATTTTAGTTACTGATCAGATTTGTAAATCTGGTAAATTGTAATAATTGTTTTCTAGCCTTCTAACACTCGTTCTATAGTCTGTCTGTGGGCTTGAGTATTGTTTGTCTACCAGAGGAAAAGTCTATAAGGAAAAAACAAGCAAAGGTCCCAGCAGTCCATCCTCCAGCTGCCCCCAGGGCTGAGTTCAGAAGGCATGGCATTCCTTGGACATATTTTGTCCTTTGGATAAACTTTGTGTCAGGTCATTTCAAAACTTAGGACTTCCTCTGTCTTAACTTTGTGACCCTGAGAACTGTTTTCTCTAGTTTTTTAAGCCCTAATTGGAGACAATTGACCATTACCCAAATTCCAGAGACAGAAATTCATAAAAGTATCATCCTTTCATTACTGCAGTTCTCATGGGGCCTATTCAACCTAGAATTGCACCTCTTCCGGGCCCAAGAACTGTTTCCTTCAGCTTTTCTCCCTGTTACACAAACATGTGTGCTTATCTCTACAACTGGCACAATTTTACCAGGGACAATTTGGAATGCAATAGCCACTTTGGGGAACTTTGACATAAGACTGTTTACTTGAGAGGCACTTTAAAACAATAAGAGAATAAACTTCAAGAGATGATTGTATGTCTAAAAGAGAGATTCTTTTGTTTAATGTTGGCAATGACTCCCTCCTTTGCTTCCATACTTTGGGGATTAATAAGTGCTGGCTTTTTAATCAGAGTTACTGATAAAATTGTCAAGGACTTAAACTAATTTTAATGTCACTCTTTTTTGTGTGTGTATTTCAAAATCTATTTTCTATATATGAACTTTATTTCCTTTCTTTTCAAGGGAACATAATTATCTTTTTTCAGTGTTAATGTCATATTCATATGAAGCAGGCTCCCTTCTCATTTTTTTTCAATTCCTCTTCCTCTCTTTTCCCCTCTGTTAACAAATTAATGATTACCTGATCAAAAAGTCATTCACTTTTTATGCGCACATTCAAGAAATATCTAGTCCAGATAAACAGTCAAAATGTCCAAATAAAGTAAGGAAAAGTTATTAAAATGTGTTTCAGTTTGTGAACACTAAAAGTATATTTACATAATGAGTTTTATTATTATGGTTGTGAGAAAAGAAGAAAGGGCATTATCTTTAAGTTAAAAGAAGATAATGTTTTTGGCATGATTTAGTTTTTAAAAATATGTTAGTTTTATATATAAAACTAGTGTCAACACAATATTTTGGTTTGTACAGGCCAGGGTTAAATTTTTTTTTATTAAACTGAATTTTCTACATTGTTTTTATGAGATAAGCAAGATCCCACTATTTCCATACTTTGTTTAAAATTTAAAAATATACATATAAAATTGTATTCAACTAAAATGAGTGATAATAATGTACATCTTTTGAAAAGTTTAATTTTATAAAATTCTGACATTGCTGTAAATCATAAGGATTTAATGTATTAACCAAAATTATAACTTCCTGACCCTTAACTAACTTTGAGGCTTTTAATTAATAAATCTTTGGATGCCTAAACAATTTCTAAATAAGAAACATACAAAATACTGGTTACCTTATTTGTCAGAAAGGCAACAGATGAACAAAATATGCAAATGCTGAATTATATTATATGTTTATACATAAAATTGTTTTAATTGAATGAAATAAATGCTAGTCGACAGGAAAAAAATCTAAATAATTCTTTATTTTATCTCCTCTAACTTTTTTTATGCCTCAAGAAAAGGAAAATTAATTACTTTGATTGAAAATGATAATTAAAATAAATGGTTAAAATAGAGAAATACAAATCTGTATATAAGACAGTGAATATGATTTTCTATTTGTTTATTAGGAAAGCTGAAACAGTTTATTCAGAGGGTAAATTTAATATGATATACACAATATTTTATTTAGCAGATTTAATTTTAAAGCTATAGTTAAACGCTTTAAATTTATTATTTATATATTTACATATTTTTGAATGCCTAACTAGATACATATTAATGTAAAGTGCATATTAATACATCTTTTACTGTGAATTGTTACATGAATAATGTACAAAAAGAGTGAAATTAGAATTTGGGTCTTCTTAATATAAAATAATTAGGTTCTTTTATGCTCACATTAGTAAAGATTTCTTTTTTGTCAATAAAATATTCAGTTAACTCTGTTGCTGATATACTTTTAAATCATTTTAAAAAGATTCCTTGCTTTAAAAAAATTAAGTTCCTAAGTATAACAATGTAAGTATTGTTAATTGCTGAGCATTTTTACAATGTTACCTATAATTATTTCTTGACTCTAGATATTTAAAACTTACATCTTGTCTCCTCAAATAACTATTCTTGATTCTTCCTTTCTTAAATCCAGGTCCCAAATTCAGAATGAAGCTATTAATATGTCTTTTGTTCCTAAACTACCTTTGGGTTACTACAATGGCCAATAGGTAACACAAGTTTTGTTCCTTTATCCTATGAAAGGAAGGACAATAGGAATAATTAGATTTCTAAAAATATTTTTAATTTTTATTAATTTAAAACCATTATGAGAATGGGTTTGTTTATCAAACTTAGTAATAAAAACTGATAAATTACAAAAAAGGCTGATTTTGCTAAGTCAATTATACTTAAGTAAAACATGCTAATATAAATATCTTTCAAGGATTACATACTTTCTAAGTTAAAAGCAGCATGCTCATGTTTAAATACAAAGATTACTATAATAAACGAGTATCAAAAGACTTATTTTCAGGATTATAAATTCACAAACCCTTTTTCCTTTTCTGCCATGACAAGTCTGAACAAGCACTAGGGGTTCAATTACATGGGACCCATCAGAGACCATTTACTTCAGTATTTCATTAGATGCAGGAGCCACGCATAACCATCTTGTTTAAGAGCTGTAATAGCTGCAGCAAGGCTTGTAGAAGCCTTAAATCAACTTAGTCAACTTAGTTCTAGGGTCTCCACTAAACTTAATAGTTTCTCTGCTGTACAGATGCTTTTCATTGGCAGAAATAACTCAGGACTTTTCAGCTAACTACCTAACCTATGCAATTTTTCTGGTTTCCCTTCAGACATCACCATTCATTGCTGTAACACTCTAAACTGAGCTACCCTTCTTCCCTTCTCTGTAGAAAAACACACTCATGATACCTTGCATGGACCTTCTAGATTCTCCCTTGGATATCCTTAATTTAATTTTGTTTGTTGGTTGGTTCATACTTAAAAAGAAAAACTGAAAATTGTCAAGCAGTCTATGCTATCACTGACTTGAATTTACCCTTGAATTTAGCCTGAAATAAAATAAATTCAGATGGTTAAATGAATTACCTTTACCCAGACTTGCCAGTTGTCAAAATGATAAAAGGACAAGCATTTACACTGACATATGGCATATAATTTTGGATTCACCCATGAATTCAACATGCTTCAGAAACTGCAATTTCCTGTCACTACAAGAACCCCTACAAAATGGATGATGAATGAAAGAACCTTGAGATGCTTTACTATTACCTAAAGAGAGAGCCATAATATAAGTAGAGTTTAGCAAGGCTGCTTTATGATATTACCTACAATAGCAGGGATATACTGGCAATGATATTTAACCAACAGTGGTGGGGTAACTTTAAGATTGTTGCTAAAGGATGTTTCGATGCTTGCCCTACCCTCCATCAACACAATGCTAGCGAGACTGCAGGTAGGACATAGACAACCACAGCCTTAAGGCTCCTTTGAACATCTCTAAAAGGTCTATGAATGTGTTCTGGTTATTGCTGATTCTCAGAGTCCGTTAAAAGCTTTTCCTTGCTGAAGAGCGCTGGCTGTAGTAGTAGGGAAAAAAATCACTTCATTTTGTAATCCCAACTTGTCTCTCCAGTAAAAAAGACACACATTTCACTGATATACAGTCAATAAAGAACTGTAAGCATTTCCCTTTTATTTAGAAACATCTTTGTCCTTATGCACAAACAACAAAGAAAGTAACAAGAACTGATGGAATCTACAACACTCAAACATCTAATGTCTCAAGTATTTCTACTGACCTTGATGGCAGGTAATAAGAGCAATCTCCTCTAGGACCCACAAATTAAATCCTTCTGAGTAAATAACAGGTTGTCTTATGCATGTGGGAATTATTTCCAATTTTTGATCCTACCTTATTGCAATCTAATGTGATATCTGCAGGAGAGCTGCATTTCCAAAATATCTTCCAAAATGGCCTTGGTGTGATGTGAAACCTAGATATTTGATATTCTGGAAAAGACATCAGAGAATAACTTCTCTTGAACCTGATGGAAAGGACCTTATTGGTACTTTTAACAACTGGCACAGTATTAAGATTCCAATATTTTAATCTTTGGATTCATGTTTCCCAACTAAAAGACATACATACTTCCTGTCAACTACTGGAAGTTCATTCCTTTGAAAGACCTCAAACTGAAGATTTTTAGAAATTCTCCGGAAGCTGTTGATTTACAGATGTGGACAGCTTCTGCCCAAAATAGCAGAGCAAACTACTGACTGCAGAAGCAGACAGCTTTCCCACACGACAGAACAAAATTAATTTTCTGATTCTTTAGCACGCTTTTTCTTTCCCTTCACTACTCATCTTGTCCATCACTGTACTTTCGCTCCCTCTATTAACTAAAATGATCTCCCTTCTCTTTATCCTGTGACCCATTATGGTCTTCTGCCACTTAAGAAAAAAAAATATCTGTTGTGGTTTTCTCAGACCATAGCTACTGTTCTGAAGTCAACTGATTGCTGACAAAATTTAATAACTTAAAAAAAAGAAGAAAAACCACTTCAAAAGGTAAATTTTCTTCTACATATCCCTTCTGATATTTAAGTTCCCCTTGTATAATTAATCCCAAACTTCAGTCTGTTAACAATTTTACAGTGAACCCCATCAGCAAAATACTTCTGCTGAGGTCTTCACCAGAAGACCTAAGCCGTTAGGAGTGGGAACAAAGGTGGGGCCTATTTTAGATTAAAAATAGTTTCTTTGTTTTCTTCAGAGATATTCCAGCCTGCTTTGCAGGACATGTTTGACTCCCCCAAGGAATTTATCCACCTCCAGTGGCCCCCCCACTCCTGCAACCCCTACAGAGGCTCACATAAAGAGAAGGCCTGTTGTGATCAATGATTCTTAAATTCCCAATACCAACACAGTCCTTGCCTCACTAGGATACTTCTTATTTATTTGGACACCAGGTTTACACCCACCCGCCACACGCTAACTTAGCCTGTGTATTCAGGATAATTGTTAGAGAATTTCAAAGGTTTGAATTATTACTCCCTCCAGCGAATCCTGTTTCCCTAAAAAGAATACACAGAAACCTTAGAAAAAGGTAAGCACAGGCTAACTGAGAGAACACTTGGGAAGCATAACTAACTCCCATGCATGCAGACTGTCATGCTGGAGACCCTGCTCGCTCCGCCATTTGTCGTGCGGGGTGGCCTGCAGGGTCTCTGGTCCTGCTCCCCACATAAGAACGCAGGGTGTGGCTAGGACAAAAAGGAACACCCACGGAGCCATAGTTAGGGCAGTCATACCACTATAGTCTCACTGGAGGCTGGATTCACACAATCCGCAACCTGCTGTCCGATTCTCTGCCTGCCAATCAACCGATTCACTAACCAACGCAGCCGTGGAAGTTCTATCAGTGGCCAACTGGCTAACTGGTTACAGCTGACAGCCATCCACCACCCGAGCCAGCACCTTTCCACATGAGGCTGAGAGCCTGGAAACGGCTCTCTGGGACTCTGTCCCCACACAGACTGTGCAAGCAACTACTACCAGAGCTGAGAGAGCAATAAGAAAGGACTATGCAAAACTTGTCTCCGACCCTGGCAAAAGTCACAAAGTATACAACTTCTCTGGAAGCTGACAATATTCTCTCCCTGATCAAACTCTAGCCAGGCTCCTGTGAGCCCTCTTCCCAACTAGGTTTCCACCTGGGCCTAATAAAACACTAACATCGTTCTTAATGGCTCAAGTCCACATCTCTAGGATGACCCTAACCTCCCCTTTTTAACATAGCCTGAGATAACTCAAGTCTGTCAAAAGAATTTACTCTTTGTTTGAACCAACACCTGAAGAAAGGGCCCCTGTCTACCAGCCTCTGTAAGAAGGTAGGAGGCTAACCCTCTGTAAGTGCCAGTTAGCAAACCCAGATGCATTTCACATAGACCAAGCTTCCCTTCCAACTTTTTGGAATTTTCTACTGAGCACCTTTTCATCCCCTCTTTCTCCCTTGAAAATGTCCTGTTACCTCCATAAAAATTGAAGTTGAGTTCAGTTCATGTTGGATTCTTTTCTCTATTGCAATAGTATATTATTGATTAAAATCTGTCCTTCTCACTTTAACTAGTGTCTGGCTTTATCTATGATAAAGCCCAGGTTTAAATGTAAATTTATTAGGCAGAGTTGTCATGCATAATGACATAATTCTTAATTTCTTCTTAGCTAGCCAAAGAGAAATATATGCTGAAGTAAGCACTTCTTATAGAACCTGTATAAATACTACAGAACAGCTCGAGACTGGGGTAGGGGTGGGGGAAACTTCCTCGATGTCTAGAAAAAAACAGGTAAATTCTGGGGGCCATCTTTTCATTATTTGGGTGTGATAGTCTAGGTCCCTGTTTTTCAGAGTCTATTATGAGAACTAATAACCATTTTTGTTCCTGGAAATTCCTGCTTCCTTGAATCTCATCCCCAAATTACTTAACACAAGCACAAATCCTCTAATAATTCCTCATATCTTCGTTCTGAGTTTCCCAAGGTGTGCATTCTCCCTTGGTACAACAAATCAATACACCCAACTTTGTTCCAATACAGGCATGTTTCTAATGGATGTGGACTAGAAGACACTGCGAGAATCCGCACAATAAAGAATAAAAGGGGTATGGTGAAACATTAGTTACATTAACCTACCCAAAGGGATGGTTCATAAATATATTTCTGATGCAGTATGGATGTTTTTCAATTCTCCTTCAGAGACCTATGTGAAGATGTAACTCAGAAAACATGGTTGGCTTGTAAATGATGTCAAAAAAAAAGAAAAGCTTTCTTTCTTTAATTCAGCATTTCCCGAAGTATCTTCCGTAGCATATGAGTTCCATACGATGTTCTCTGTAAAAGAAAAGACTTCCATGTTCAAATCAGCCTGAGAAACACAGCAAGTTCTACTATCCCTCCTTTTGGAGATTTATAATGCATGTTAAAGGCTCCATTAGGGGTCCTGCAGGGAAAAAGAAAGGCTGATTTATACATAGGATGCCTCTCTTTTTTGACCCTAAAAACTTTTTTTGCACATTAACACATTCTATTATCCCACAGGATTAATGTTCTACACAACTTTACTTGGGAAATGCTGATGTTATTATATAATCCATTGGGAAGATGATTTTGATAGAGGAGAAAGAGAACCCCTACCTAATGGGTCAGATCAACAAGCAAGTGTTCAAGTGTTTGGAGTCACAGAGTTCTAAGCACTTACTTTTGGGTGAATTTGCATTTTTGAGCACCCATTACTTCATTGGTGAAATGGAGATTGTATTAATTTCCTAGGCCTGCCTTAACAGAGTACTACAATTTGAGTGGCTTAAAACAACAGAAATTTATTCTCTCACCGTTCTGGAGGCTAGAAGTCTGAAATCAAGGTGTTAGCAGGGGCATGCTTCCTTCAAAGGCCCTAGGGAGGGAAGAATTTTCTTCTTGCCTCTTCTAATTTCTGGTGGTTACCAGCAATCTTGGTATTCCTTGGCTTGTGGAGGCATCACCCTAATCTTGACTCTATCACATGGTGTTTTCATTCTGTGTCTTCACATTGTCTTCCCAATATGTATTCGGTGTCACAATGTCTTCTCTTCTTAAAAGAACACCAGTTATTCAGCTTAGGGCTCATCTTAATCCAGTGTGACCTCCTCTTAACTTATTACATCTGCCAAGATGCTATTTCCAAATAAGGTCACATTTACCTTATTAGTTACCTGGGGTTAGGACTTGTATGTATCTTTTTGGGGATCATAATTCAACCCACAACAGGGACATACAACATCTATGCACTGAGTTGTAAGGATTAAATGAGAGAGAGTGTGTGTGTGTGTGTTTCACAAGAGTACGTGGTACTAGGTAAGTACCACTAGCTGCTTCACTCTCATGAATGAATGTAAGGATGCTCTAGCTTCAACATCCATCATTCCACTGTCCATGTGGATGAGTTGATGACAATTCTCTCATTCATATGAAGTGTACAAAGTAGATTCCTCTTTGTGTTTGTTGGAAAGCATACTCTGCAGAAGCATACTCTGCAGAAGCATACTCTCAGGTTATTCTGACGTGTTTATGATGAAAATCTCTCAAGAGAACTCCACTCGTTGGTTCTGAGTCTATCCCTACCAGGGAACCTTCTGATAACTCATCTTCTTAATTTCTGGAAGAGTGGACTGTGGATTGTGAACTGGAAGATTCCAACAAAGGGAAAGTAGAATCCCCCATTATAAAAGTACAAATCAGAATTCTGGGTTGAAAATTCATCCCGTGTGAGTTTAGTTTGTGTAAGTTGATTTCTTGAGGTCTATGAGCTGACTGACAAGATGAAATACCTCCTGTGCAGAACTGAGGGCCACATCCTATTTCTGAGATGGCCCCAGGCCTTGGTGCTAACTATAAGGATCTCTCTTTTTGATCTGGCTCAACAGTAAATCTGAGGTTTCTAGCTTGGGTTATAGGAAGCATGGTGAGGCCATTTGCTAGAATGAAGAGCACAGAACTCAGGAGACAGGTCAAGGCTGCAGATACAGTTCAGGGAGATGGTCACGAAGAGATTGGAAGTCTGTATGCCTGACTTGGGAAAGGGAAGATAGCAAAATAAGAGGCTTGGAGATAATGTTTTAACCAGTTTGATAGAGAGCTAAAGTTTCTATTCGTTGGCCAAGCGAGGACAGAAGGATCAAACCTCAAATCAGGAAGTACGGTGTTGAAGTGCTGGACGTCATACAGACAGCATGCACAAACCAGGACCATGAAGCAAACATGGAGTTGGATCAGATGTCACAGTTATGGGTCAGCTCTGGATGGGAAGAACACTGGAATCAGGGTTAACACTCAGAGCCTAGGGGATAGGAGACAAGGCAAGGAAACTAAGACTGGTATGTGACCAGCCAGAGGAATTTTCATGGAAGTGTTCCATTACAAACTGGTTTTTTGAAAAGGACAGAGACCTGTCCCTATGGCCATATAGAAACTCTTTAGTTTGAAAGATCCTGACTTTGGAGCCAGGATTCTGATAGCATCATAAGGAAAGCCTATATCTAAGAGGCCAGGGAAGGGTCTGAGTTAGTACAAATAGACTCGAAAGCAATCAAGTCCTTAAACTTTTTGACCGTGAGGAGCACCAATCCTCCCATCTCAAGACCAACAGGGCTTGTGAATTACAATGAGAAGGGCAGCCTAGGATGTGGCAAGCCTTCAGGGACACTGCCAGCTACAGATGCTGGGGCAAAGTCCCTTACCATAGGCAGAGCATGGACTCTAGCAGACAAGAAACCAGCAAAGAGAGATGGTAACAGGTGGTCCACCAGGGAGTTGAGGAATGTGAGGGGAAACAAAAATAGACCCTAGCAACAGGGACTCCTTGAGCAACTGGGGAGGAAGGCAGACCACATGGGGAGGTCAGTCTGCAGGAAGGAAGACCCTTTGCCGCCAAGCCACGGTGCAAGAAAAGGACTTTGGACCTGAGAGGAGGCCTGGCCAGTTCAGGCAAGCTCTGCATCCTAGAGGGCCCAAGTGCTGGAAAAATCCTTGGACACAGAGACTCAGACCCGGGGTGCCAAGACAGGGGTCCATTTCCCCCGGTGAGGCAAGGACTGAAACTCAGGAATAAGAGATGTGTCCAATTTTAGAATCAAGGCACAAGATCAAGGTCAAATCAACCCCAAAGGTAACACTACGTCCCAGAGTTACTTCAGTTCCTCTACCTGAGACTGGGATTGGTTCTGGGCCCCAGAAGGGGCTGCAGGGCAGTGGGAAGGGTTGATGACTATCAGACAGGTTGCAAGGAGAGGATAACTACACAGGCTGGGGCTTTGATTTCAAACAACACCTCCAAGACCATCTTAATCCCTGGAAATCTAAAGAAAGAAAATATACAAACATCCTCCCTAAAAGCCTCATTTAGCTAATAGCCACAGACCAAAAGCAGGACCAGCTCAGATACAAAATTTCATTTAGCTCAATATTTTCTCTTGAGAACCTTTAAAACATTTGGATTGTTCCTTCCTGCTAATATAAAATACATTTGACTACACCACATTGTAATCTTTCACTAGACTGTAAAAAAAAAAAAGAAAGAAAGAAAGAAAGAAAGAAAGAAAGAAAGAAAGAAAGAAAGAAAGAAAGAAAGAAAGAAAGAAAAGAAAAAGAAAAAAGAAAAAAACTTCCCTGCTAGATGTGGCTATAAAAACCGGCCAGACCAATTAAATATGTGAAGGAAAGGTGAGAAATATATGAACAGGTAAATTCAAGGGAAATTAGGAAATAAATTGACAGCATAATTTCCACTGCTTTAGAGGGAGAGTGTGCATGGCTTTTTGTACCGAAAGGGGGCTTGGAACAAATTAAGGCTTCATCTCCTACAGCTTTACTGGTAATAAAGTAACAAAGAAATAGTGAGAAGCAGCAGCAGATGGAGATTCCATATTTCATTTAGGAAGAACACCAAAGAGAGGTAATAGCTCACATTGTTGCTTACGCGATTTTCATGGTCATAGCAAAGCTTCAACTGTCCCACACCTCACAGAAGTTATTTTCCTTTATACTTAGGAAAATATACATTTGGATGCATGGACGGGGTGATGGTTAGCCCTCGTCACCGGGGCCCCCTCCCCCCCTCCCATCAGCACTGACAGGGAATGTGAGCCCACAGATGTGCTCACCTCCAGTTCTCAGATCTGGGCCTGGGACCTGTGCTCAGGACCTGAAGAGTGAGGCACTCAGACACACTGACACAGACATACCCAAGAGCAGCGAACGACGTGCTGCTAGACAACCAGCTGCCGCGACGCTGTGGTAAACTGCTGAGGAACAGATAACCTTCTGGAGAATCAAGGTTGGTACAGTCTGCACCATCTTTTTAAGGCCTTAGTGCACAGCAGTCCTGCGGGCGACAGCAGCAGCACCAAACCTGCCAGCGCCTCGTCAGAAGGAGAACTGGTAGACCTGCCATGCTGCAGCTTCCCTGACTGCTATTCAGTGACGTTCTGAGTCTTCTGTTTGGCCACTGTTGCCAGGCCTTCTAACCTCCACACTGAAAATCCTTCTGATAAATTGACATCAGTGCCCTTGTCTGTCTGATCTCATCAGCCACCCTCACTACCCCTCACTTTAAGCCCCCCAGCTTTGGCCAAAACTGCCTAAGGGCTCTGGGAAAGCATATTTCCTTTCTCAGCTCACCTCCATCTCCACCTCAAGCCACAGATGCTTGTTCATTCAACTTGGAGCAACAGCCAACCTGTGCTGCGTTTACTCTGTGGTAAGCACTCGGCAAAGCTCCTTTGTGTATTGTGTAAGGATTGACTCCATGAATCCTTAAATAGTCTTAGGTACTCTGAATTGGTCATTTCATAGATGAGAAAAGCCAAAGTACAGAGACATGGAATACTTCCTGTGCCTAAGTTTGCCTGTCAACTAGTGGTCGGATGGGCCTGAACCCAGTTGTCATCTCTCAATCACAAAACTGTCCTGTCTCTCTCTGAGCCGAATATACAGTTGACCCTTGAACAATGTGGGGGTTGGGATACTAAGTTTTAACCGCCCCCCACCAAACATCACTACTTTCATTAAGAGTAACTTACATTCACACTAAGGCATTTGGGTTTTATCCTGAGAGCAATGAGAGACCTTGGATTATCTCTCAATGCAAAGCAGCTTTGCATTGTACAGGGGTGATTCTAGCAGCAGACAGAGAGCAGTTTGGAAAGAGGCAAGCCTCAGTTCCAAGGGACTCATAGGGATACTCTTGTGATTGTTCAGGGCAGAGGGGTGGACATAGCTAGGTGGGATTGAGAGATATAAAGAAATGAGAGTTGTTGTTTGGAAGACAATGAGTTCAATTTGGAGGCATTTTAAACTTGAGATATTTATGAAACATGCAAATGGAACTGTCCCATTGCAGTCTAGAGCTGGGGAGGAGTGAGGGCAGCCTGATGCATTTCTGCGCCATCGGCACTTAATGATAACCAAAGTAGTGGGTGAGCTCATGCAGGGTGTGACAATAGAGAAGCCAAGAGTCAAGGACAGAACCTTGGGAAACATCAACAATTAAGGGACGTGCAAAGAGAACAGCAGCCTGGAAGGAAAGACTGTCCAACAGTAAGAGATGATGAATCAAAAACACAATGTCAAGGAAGCCAGTAGAAAGACTGCTTTAAGCAGGGAGGAGTCAGTGGGGATAAAAAGTATCAAGAGAGTTAGCAATATGACGGTTATCTGTGATCAAGGGGGTGGGGTGGAAGCCCAAGGACAGGAAACTGGTAAAGCAGCACAGTTTTGAAAGTGATCACAATGAGGGGGAGAGGACCTCTCAAGCCCTGCAGCTATGAAGGGTTTGTTGCTGGAGGAAGATCAGAGAGGGAGATGCCTGTCTTCTCTGGAGACACCTTGATTCTTACTCTCAGCCCATCTCCCTCAAGTGATTTCAACTTCTTCCTCTCTCTTCAAACCTCATACTCCTGAACGCGCTAGAGTAGAATGTACTCTGTACTTGAAGCCCAGTAAACCTGGTATGACTCCTGACCCACCCACTTTCTAGCTGTATAACCATTATTCTCTGAGGTTTAGCTTTCTCACCTTTAAAATGGGGTTAATTAAGACAGTCCCTTACGGTGGCTTTTAGTTATAAATGAAAGAATGTGCATATTATGCATAGCATGTGATCAACCAGATGTCCTGTCCTCTTCCACCTAACCGTAATCTATTCAAATTTCTATTTTTCATTGTCCTTTTATGCCTAAAGTCCCTAAATCACTGGGCTCACTGTTGTCACTTCTTTCTCATCTTCCTCGTCTTAATCTACAGCAATAGCTGCCCTGCCCCATCCCCACCACCTCAGAGACCCTCCTTTGAATCATACATTAGTAGGAGAAGGTCATGTGTTATTGCTCAGCAGCTGGGTCTCCTGCTCTTTCCTCAAGCTTCCTTCTTAGTCACTCCAGAATATCATCCTCGCATCTTGTTTGCAACCTCCACTCCTTCCCTGACTTTTGTGGCCCTGGGTACTTACGGTTTGCCGTTTCCTGACTGCTCAGCCCTTTCCAAGCCGCTGTCATTTCTTCGTCACCTTACTGTGGACACCCACTGGAGACCCACGATTGTCCTCAGCTCCTTCTCTCTCTAATACCCCAAGAACTCACCCACCATGTAACTTTACCACCATGTCTCTGCCTCAGACTCCCAGATATGTTTTTTACATAAGAAAATACCATATTTTCATCTTTTCATTTGTAAAGAATTTTCATCTCAGTTATCTCACTTGCTCCACTTGGATTTCTTTTGGGATAGACTTAGTTGGCATCATTATCTCAATTTTACAAATAAAGAAAAAAAATTTACAAATAAAGAAAAAAAACCAACAGAATTTAAGTGTTTTTTTGTTTGTTTTTTCTGAATTATACCTGAGCTATATTTCCACATTTCTAGTTGTCTACAGGATAAACTTATTTGGAGAGACTGTCTCTACCTGAAACCTTACCTAAATTTACACTGCTCCTCAAACCAATCCCACTCAGCTGGTATGTTTGTGCCCTCCCCTACCCCAACGTATACGTTGAAGCTCCAATATCCACGTGACTATATTTAGAGACAGGGCCTTTATGGAGGTAGTTAGGTTAAATGAGGTCATAGGGAGGGACCTTGATCCAATAGGATTGGTGTCCTTAGAAGAAAAAACACTCTCTGCCATGTGAAGGCACAGCAAGAAGATGGCCACCTACAAGCCAAGAGAAGAGGCCTCAGAATGAAACCTACCTTGCTGGCACCTTGACCTTAGACTTTCCAGCTTCCAGAACTATGAGAAATAGATCTCTGTTATTTAAGCCACCCAGTCTGTGGTACTTAGTTATGGAAGCCCATACAGACTAATGTAGCTGGTAACCAATTTGGAGATATTTTCTTCAGTTTTTCTCCTTCTTTTAAATCTCACATCCAATCAACTGGCAGAGTTCTCTCCATTGTATTTATGTGGTGTGCCTTGAATTCTATCCTTACTCTGCATGTGCAAAGTCACCATCCTCACCTTAGACTTCCTCAGCTGATGCTTAGAAACTGTTAGGATCTCCTGACCTGTATACCATGGGGAGAGTAAACCAATTAAAACATCATTTTTGTGTCATCATGAACCTATAATTACCTATCAGACCAAATGCAAATTCCTCAACCAGAAATATAAGACTTTTTACCACTTGTCCCAGCCATACCTGAATTCTTCTATATAAAATTCAGCACCGACTAGTGGAGCCATGCAGTGAGGTGACAGATGGCAGAAAGAGCACAGAGATCTGGGTTCTGGTCTGCCGCTTCCTAAACACAGGTGGCTTTGGCTAACACATCACTTAACTTCTTTGAGGAAGTGTATCTGTAAAATGAGGATAAGGATACCGCTCAACCCTATATCTGCAGAGGCCTCAGAGAGGAGCAAATGTAATAATAAATACGAAAGCACTTGGGAAGCTGTGTAGCTAGCATTATTGTTGTTTTACTGCTCCTCAACCCCAGGCAGCCCAGACCTGGATGTGTACTTCATCATGCATATTCCTCTGCCTTTCTCTCTGCTCTCTTCTGTCTCTGCCTTTCCTCTTCTTCCCAACCCACAAGGTGCCTCACTCATCAAGCCAAAACCTCTTCTTCAACATCTATGTTGCCTTCTGCACATCACCTCACCCAACTGACACTTCCCATGGGCCTCTCTCTTTTTCATCTTTCTGGCAGCAGTTGGGAATGAACCACTGCAGCCTAACATTAGTTCTTCATGCGCTTTGATAGATAGATTTGAGGCAGGCACATCACCTTGGCCTCTCCAGATGATGAGCTTTGCAGGAGGAACGGACAGTCCTTTATCGATTTTGCATCTCCTATTTTGCTGAGCACACACTGGGAGAACTCGGTAAACTCTTAATCACTAGACAAATGAGAGTTATTGTAGCAGGCGCACAAAGTGTGTGTCCGACGTGGAATCACAGGATTTTACAGACTCATTAGGCCACTCCTTTTCCTCCTCACTTATGTCTCTGTCTGCCCGCTGTGTCTTGCTGTGGGGGGTTCCTGTTCTCCACAGTAAGAGGCGTCTGCTTTAATAACTCACCCTGCGATTCACAACTCCCCCACAACAGTGCTCTTCGTTTTACCTAACAACTTTCGAGCACAACTTGGATTTTAGCTCCCAGAGCTACTGCATATTATGGAATGCCAAATAAGACATTCTTTTTAAGGTTCATAGAAATTATCACAGATGGGAGTTGGTATAAGGTCATAGACCCACTTACAAACTTGGGAGTCTTGGGCAAGTGACTTATCTTCTCTGGGCCTCAGTTTCCTTATCTGTAAATGGCATAATGAATGTATCTTACAACATAAGCAGTCAATGACGTGAACTGTTATGATTAAACCCCAAATGTTGGGATTAGAGAAATTAAAGAGGTGAAAAGGATCTCAGGGCATCAGTAAAAATATAAAAGCAAGGGCTGAGAGATGATTCCATAACCAGAAAAAAAAAAATGGTGAGAGGCAGGACAGTGAAGCAAGGGAGCAGCACCAGAGCAGCAGGTAGGAGCACAGACGCTGGCTCTGAGCCTGGGTTCCTGCACTCACTAGCTCTGTGACCTGGGGCAGCTGACTTTACCTCTCTGTGCCTCCGGTCCTTATCAGTAAAATGCAGATAATGATAATAGTCTCTACTTCACAGGTTGTTGTGAGGATTGAGTGAGATGACACAGGAATGGTACTGAGACCAGGACAGGACCAGCGAAAGCGCCCTGTATTAGCTGCTGTTCTTATTGCAAAAGCTCACTTACCTCCTCAAAGTTGGCAGAGAGGATACGATCCTCTGGATTGGAAGCTTCTACATGTTTGACCCTCAAAATCCCTGAGGTCCCAGACTGTTGAGCTAATACGCCCCCTTCCACCCCAAAACAAGCAAGTATCAGTGGAGGTCTAGTTCTTGAAATCCAACACTGCTAGCTCAGCCCTTAGCTCCAAATGTCATGGGAGAAACACGCATCTTTGCAAACTTTTCTGGCCTCCTGGGAACAGTCTTACACTTTCAGAATTTTTTCAAAGGGATAAAGTGAATTAAGTTCTTGGAGATCAAAACAGAAATAAAGACGAAAAGAATTGACATCACAATATCTTTTGAATGAGGAACTGAGCTGCTCTCCAGGCTTCCCAAATAAATGGGGGCAGGGGAGTGAACCCCATAGGGCCCCATTTCCATGGAGTCAGCACTTCGGATCATCCTGTGGCTTCGATCTCTCCTCCACGCTATCTCCCCCAAAGTTCCTCAAAGTGCCCCAAAGTCCAAGTCACTTGATGAACCACCAAGGTACTGCCCCTCTGTCTTCTGAATATCATTTACTTTCCCATGCCTCATAATTGTGAGGTCAGCAGCGCGGGCCCGTTGGTGAAAGGGATACTTGGAGATCCCTTAAGCAGCAGGCGTTGACTAGCATGTATGGCTCTGGAAGTTCCCGGAGGGAATTCTCCAATCCACTGTCTCTGTACTACCAAGGTTCTTTTCAACAACACTGGGGCCCAGAGGGATTTCTGAGCCAGAGTGCTGGGGCCTGCTAACTTACCCTGCAGGATGACTGAAGTTTCCCCTCTGGGATCTATGCAGAGTTTTATTGTCTCATTTTTGTCTTCTGAGTAGGACTCCACGTTTGGAAGCTGCAAAGTGTTTTGGGCCCTCTTCCCAGATCCCAGTCCCACGTTGCCTGACTTAGTCTGGAGCTCAACAGACAGAAAATTCAGTGTGTTGCTCATAGGATTACCACGGGATCCTGGAATAACTTGGAGCCCCTAAGGAACATCTTTGGAACCAGTCTGTTTTCCATCGGGGGAAAACCTGTGTAAGATCTTATAGCAAGGGTGGGAAGGCTTTAACCAATTGTAACAACAGGCAGAGGATCCCTGTGGGAGACCAAGTGCACTGGGCAGTTTCTCCCTTGTAATGGCCTAATATAATTGGCGTCTTTTACAAGCGAACTTTCCAGCCCCCCTTCACCATCTCTCCTCAGATTCCTCAGGAATCCACCATCATAGAGCCAGTAGGAAGGGGGATATTGGTGATTGATTTATCTCTCTGACCTGCCTCCTGACTAAATTCCAGAATGGTCAGAGAAAGTCCAGAAATCCCCAAAATAACTTCTGAATTTCATTAACTTGATTTTCTATTTTAGTTCTAAAGACAAGACATGTCCTATGATATTAAGTTTTCTAATTAGAATATTTTCTTGAAATTACTGTAGTTGTGTTGTCAACTTTTCAGTAATTTCTCCCAGCTGCCAATCCACACGTGCCCTTCAGCTTGCGTCCGCCTCTTTCTGCTTCTAGCACTTTCCCTATCTCCTGAGAGCCCATGGGAGCCAACAGAGTCTTTCTTGCCTGGACTCTGCTGAAGGCTCCTGGGTCTTCTTGAAATATTGTCCAGTTTGAAGGTAAGGCTGGCATGCAGCACACACCAGCTGGGGCCTCCTTTCACTAAAAGAAGAACTTTGCTCAGACCACAGAACGTGTGGTAAAATGACATCCACCACCACAAACGTTCATGGACAGATGAAAAAAGAGGCACCTCCACAAAATGTGTGTTGCCAGAGCTTCCTTTAGGGGAAAGATCTGCTTGGGTAAAAATTGATAATTTGGAAAGTTCTGGTGTGGCCAAAATGTCAGACCCGTTAAGTATCAGTGTTGGACTGATGGTTTAGCAATAGTTGTCTTATTTCTATCCTTCTCTGACAAGATTTTCCCCTCTGTTTGCTTGATTGGGCAGTTGGCACATTCTCCTCTGAAGTTCCTTTCCTGAGAATTCCTCTGTGCAAAAAGGTGCCTATGGTTATGGACACATTTGGAGGTAACCACCCCTTAAAATTGGAGTCGTTTCACAATTTGATTCTTTCTTCTGCTATTTTGAGGGGACAAATTCTCCCAGAGGACAACATCCCCAGGGACATCACAGAAGCTGAACCCTAAGAGGAGGTTAGCATCCGAGCACATGAGGGAGTCTCTCCACCTCCAAGAGCAAGGCACATGGCATTGTCTCTTCCCACCTCAGTCTTTGCAAAATCCCCTTGTTTCATTCTCTAATATTCTCCAAAAGCTAGCTTTCCTTCCATGTTTATCCTGATCACTAACACTTAGCCACTACCATAAACAAACAAAGGCATATTCAACACAAAGAAAATTTTTACTACTATGTAAGAAGAGCTCAGAGCTCCTAGAAGATATGACTTCATTTTTAAAAGTATTATTTTGACTAAGTGCTGTCTTCTCTCTGGCTCTCACAACTTTCCTCAGCTCTTTCTTATTAATAGGACATATGAGCCTATGATACTGATTATGAATTTAATTTTATAAAACTATCTCCACAAATTTTTGTCATTTTTCTAGTGCACTTTCTCAGTGTATTAAGGAAGATCAGAGGTATCTATTATTAGTCCAGTTGCTGATCTAAGACCACAGAATCATTCTGCATTTGAGTCTCTGATTCCCAAGTCTTCTGATTTCAAAGGCAGAAAAAAGACAGAAGCTCAGCAAATGTTATCTCAGAGGCCGGTTGCACAACTCGTTCCAATAATGTCCTAGAGATTGTGTCAGCATAAGGATTCTCTCCGTCCACAATCAAAGTGACTAAATGACATGACTCAGGGGCTCGCTTAAAGCCAACTTATTCAAATTAAAACTCCTTCTCTCTTCCCTCCCACCTAGGCATTTCCACTGTTAAATACACTTCCTAGAACAAAGGAATTATTTACAAAGGTAGCTTGTTAAACATCATATGTTTCCTGGAATGATATAGAAGCATTGTAGTACCATGGATCCAAAGAGGATCCAAATCCTGGCTCTACCTCTTGCCACCTGTGTGAGCATCCGCAAGTACTCACCTTCTCGGAGGTATTGAGAGGACCAGAGGAGGCGACACATGTGAAAGCCTCCTACACAACTTCACTGAGCCTGGCACATTATGCATCCAATGCATTATCATTCCTGTTGCAACCCTCTCTTTTGTCAAGGGAAGGAATGCCTAAGCACTTTTTAGAATGCTGGGTATAGAATACCTGCATAAGATAGTAAGAAATAAATAGATAAGGAGAGATGTTTTCATATGTCTGGAAATTTTGAAAATCAGGGGAAATGCCCTAGGCAGCTGCCAGTAGCCTGGGGGCAGTGGGTATCTGTTCCTAAAGAAGAGAAGGCAAGGAACAAAAGCAAGCTGCCAGCTTTCCTCTTCTCCCAGCCCATCCTGCAGTCCTGTGACTCCTTTGAGGAAGACCTGGCCTCATTACCCATCTGTCTCCACCAGCCCCTCCTTCCATCGTAGGGGCCAGCTTAGGGCCGTCCTAGCACAGCTGTCGTCTCTAACGTGGATGACAGAGGGCAGTTTCTTGAGTGGCTCTCAGCCTCCACTCTTGCTATTTGCAATCCATTCTCCACACAGTGGCCAGAGTGACCTTTCCAAAATGCATATCTTACCATGTTACTCTTCTGCTTAAAACCCATCAACACTTCAGAGTGAAGTTCAGCTCCAGGCTTTTCACATTTTGGATCTTGTCATCCAGCATCTTCTCTCCCTACCACTCCCTTCAGTAAAATCTACTCCAGCCCCACTGAACTGAACTTCATAGAGTGCCTTAAACACACCTGGCTCTCTCTTGCCTATTCACTCTGAGCTCCAGCTCATCACCTGGCTATCGCTTACCAAACCTCAATTTCTGTCTAGATATCACTCCTAGAAAAAGGCTTTTCTGACCCCTCCAGTTTTGGCTGGTTGCTGCTCCCCCTGCCCCTGCAGCCTCATGGGTTTCCTGTCCTTGCTCCAACCCCATATGGCAGAAACCAGCTCCTGTCTATGCCCACCCAGCAGACTGTTCGTGCACTGACAGCAAGAATGGAGTCTCACTTGACCACTGCTGTATCCCCAGGCCCTAGCACAACTTGTGGCTCAAATAAGTGACCAATAAGTGAGCTAATGAAGCTATTATCTACCTCCCTCATTAATGTCTCATAATAAATCTCTTCAATGGGGAGGATTCCCAATGGTCTTTTTCAACAAAATGATGTTAGCGCATTTTCCCTCACAAAACTGTCTGTCTCTGAAATTCAAATCTAAGATCTGAGGACCGCAATACACAGAGGCAAGGGATTCAAACAGTGCTTTATCTTGACATTGTAGCAAGTGTCACTACTTGTAGCTCTAAAGGTTGCAAATTGTCTTTTTGACTTCATGCCAACAAGTTCCTGGTGGGGATTTGTGTCTGCTACTGCTAACAAGAGGAGACGGCTTCAAATCTCTCAGAGAATTTATAAGAGAGCAAAGTTATTGTTAAGGTAAGACTCAAAAAGAAATCAGCTTACCTTAGGGAATCTGTAATGCCTCCAAGTCTTCTGTAGGTAATCGTGTTTTCTGCACTAGAGGTGAAAACAAGGTAAAAATACTCTATAGCTTCATGGCACATTTATATGGGAAGTAGTTGTTTTGTTTTGGTTTTTAATTCATGGTAAAGTACAGTAGAGCTAATAACCATGGACTGGATCCTTTTCAATTCTCCCAGCTTAAGTAATCTTTAAACTTCCAAAGCAAATAGGCTGCCCTCCTGCCCTCTCCCTCCTCTCTCTTCCTCTCCCTTTCCCTCCCCCAGTCTGTCTTCCCCTTCCCTCCCTCTCTTTCTTCTTGTTCTTCCACTGATCTGCTTCCCCTGTTCTTGAAACCTCTCCTTTAAACACTAAAGATGCAAAAACCTTTGGGACGTGACCCTTGCTTTTCCCAAGGAGACTTCCAACTTTGGGATTCTTTGGCTCCAACTCATTGCTCAGGACCCCACTACTTTCTTTGTCAACCCATACGGCCCCACATTATCAGTCCGATAGGAGAAGTTTTCCTTTAAATATTGTCAAAGATGGTACCATTTTCTCCATGGGTCAGTTAGTATAAAGAGGTTAACAGAGATAAACATGAGCTGTTAACTAAAGTCCACATTCATTGGTGAATTAATTTATTTACACCTATTTATTCTTTTTAAAATCATTTTTATTTTTTGATTACAGTTGACATTCAATATTATTTTATATTAATTTCAGGTGTACAGCATAGTGGTTAGACATTTATATAATTTAAGAAGTGATGACCCTGACTAGTCTAGTACCCACCTGGCATTATACATAGTTATTGCCATCTTATTGACTGTATTCCCTTTGTGTACTTTACTTTCCTATTTATTTATTTATTTATTTATTTATTTATTTATTTATTTATTTATTTTATCAGGGAAGGAGAAAAGGACTTTATAGGGGAACAGTGTATACTTCCAGGCCTTTTTCCCAAGTCAAGTTGTTATCCTTTCAATCTTAGTCGTGGAGGGTGCCGTTCAGCTTCAAGTTGTTCTTTCAGTCTTAGTTGTGTGCAGCTCAGCTCCAGGTCCGGTTGCCGTTGCTAGTTGCAGGGGGCGCAGCCCACCATCCCTTGTGGGACTTGAGGAATTGAACTGGCAACCTTGTGGTTGAGAGCCAGTGCTCCAGCCAGCTGAGCCATCCGGGAGCTCAGCAGCAGCTCAGCTCAAGGTGCCGTGTTCAATCTTAGTTGCAGGGGGCGGAACCCACCATCCCTTGGGGGACTCAAAGGAGTTGAACCGGCAACCTTGTGGTTGAGAGCCCACTGGCCCATGTGGGAATCAAACCGGCAGCCTTCACAGTTAGGAGCACAGAGCTCCAACCTCCTGAGCCACTGGGCCGGCCCTTCCCATCTATTCTTAATGGACCCCATGTACTGGGTTTCCTGTGAGGACGCCATCCTGAAGCATTCTTGGTCCGGTCGAAGGATGAGACCCTCACATAAGTAACTCCAGTACAAAGAAGGCAGTGGTCAGCACCCCGAGAAAAGCATAGAGACAGTGCTGAGAGTTCTGACAGGGATTTGCTATGACTCTATAGCAAAGCCAAGCAACCCAGGCAAATGCTTGCCTTTCTCTGCATTGTCCAGCTTGGCTGCTGCATTAACCAGAGCTCACTGGGTTAACAAGCCAAGCTCCTGTTAGGCTTTCATCTTCCAGGCTTAGCCTCGGGTGGCCTAGCATGCCTTAGATGTCTGGTGTGCAAAACAAACTAGAAAAGCAAGAGGAGTCCCCGAGCCAGGAATACACATGAGATTCCAAATATGCCCAAGCTGCTCCCGACACAAAGCAATGAGTACGCTACAAAAGCATAACATCTTTCTTCCAGAACGGTTGTTGCTTAGATAGTGGGAGTACCCCACGGGACCTTGGGTGGGTAGGAGGCAGAATACTAACAGATGCTGGGCTTAATTTTGATACATTTAGAACATTCTGAAGCCTCAATATCTCTCACTTTTAACCATCAATGCACTGAAAACAAATCCATTTGTTTAAAGCATTAGTAAATTGAAACTCTCAAGTATATTCTCATCTCAAGAGTTTATGTGGTTGAGGTGGATGATAGAAATTTCTAGAAGGCTTCTGTTTCCCACAAGTTACTTTTGCATTGTTAATACCGTATTGAAAGGGAGATTTGGGTGGCTTGCCTGAAATTGTACCTCTTTCCTTTAATATGTATTATTCTCAGGTGTGTGTCAGAGACAGAAAAATATTTTAAATGACGTAGGTAAACTGTTATTATGCTGGCTGCCTATTAGAACCACCTAAAATTTTCACAAAAAAGAAAAGCAAAAAACTACTGCAGATGACTGCCTTATCTTCACAAGTTAAGTTTCAAATTTCCTGGGGGTAATTTTCTAATCTCCTCAGGATCAGGTAAAGTTGAGAACCACTGATCCGAAAGGGGGAATAAACAGATTATAAACATATGCTCTCACACACTCTTTCCCTTCACCAACTGTACCTCTGAGTAAAACAAATGAAATCTACATTTTCAAATTTAACCTCCTCTCACCCAAAATAAGACCCTGAATGGAAAAAATACATCTTACATAATAAAATGACCCAGTCTATGAAAAATAAGAAAGATGTCATATGGCCAAAAATAAGGGTATAGTAAATTACAGTAAATCTCCTCAATGCAATATTATCCAGCAATTTTTCATCTCAATTATGAAGAATTTATAGCCATGTGAAAAAAAATTATGCTCTAATGGAAAAAATAAGTATAAATATATCCATACTATATGACAACAACTGTGAAAGTCAAACTAAAGTTATAGACAGACACACAAAAAAGAATGGAAAGAAATACCCCCAAAATGTCAATAAAGGCGATCTCAGTCATGGTTTTTTGCTTCCTTTTACTGTTTTGTACTTTCCTAATATTTTTCTACTATGTATATGGTAGAAATAAATTTATAGTCAAACAAAAATAATTTACTTTTCAAAAACTATTCTTCTATGTATGAAGTGATAAAGGAGGCATAATTCTCAACAGTGAATTAACAAAGCAAAGATAAAAATGTTCACCTGAAGTTTTCTTTCTTTGAGATGCCTTGGCTTCTGCTCTTCTAGCTCTCCTGCCTCCCTCCTCCAAGTACTCAGCTTGCTTATTTAAAAGAAAAGCGAAACAGCAAATTGTATTTCATGAACGCTGTCAGCCAATAGCAAGAAAATAAGGAAGTTTTTGGTCACTGGGTCATCTGTGCTTTATATAACTTGGTGTGGGTGTTGGTGTAGGCCTCCTTCTCAAGAAGGGGAAAGATTTCCAGTTAGGAACTACATTTAAAAGGAAGAAACCTGGATTAACCCTTATGCTGTAAATGACTTTTTATCAGCATCTTTCACAACAAATCAAAGGGATGGGATGGGCTAGACTCAGGGAGCTTAAGTAGCTTTTAGTTCTCCTAACTGCTTTTTTGTTTCCATGACAACAATAACATCAACACTTTAGAGCCTTAAGCAACAGCCCTTTAGATATGTTTAGAGCACTTCGCATCTCTCCCTTGCTTTTTCAATTTACTTGCACTCAGACGGAGGCCTTACCCATTCTGCTGAAATGCTGTCAAAGGTTACTAATGACCGTCTCATTGCTCATGTAAAAGGTTCTTTCTCAGTCCTCATCTGCCTTCTTCAAGTTGTTACACAGTTAACTAGTGCCACTTCCTTGAAATTTTCTCCTCCATGTTTCTCTGACTTTCCTGAATTTTTTCTACCCCTTGGGTTATTTCCCATTTGTCTCTTCTTCCATCCCTTTTCTAAATGTGAGCTTTCCCTCAAAGTCTGTCTTCTAATCTCTTCTCACAGTACTCTCTTACTTATATCTACATTATCTATATCCACAGCCAAATTTAATATGGCCAAAACAGAGCTTTTCTCTTTCCCTCTCAATCATACATTCCTCTATCTACACCATTTAATCAAATGGTACCACAATGACTTAGCCAATAAATCCATATATAAATCTAGAAGTCATCATTAACTCCTCTTTTTCTCCCACAATTTAAGCCAACCTCCAAGCCAACCAATTCTGTTTATTTTACCTGCAAAATATGTCCCAAATCCAACCATTACTCATCTCCCTCACCCCTATTAAAATCCTTGTTATTTCTAGGATAGAATGCTGCAGCAACATTAGGCAAGAAATAAAGAAATCCAAGTTGGAAAGAAAGAAGTGAAATTATCTGTTTGCAGATTATGTACTCTCATATGTAGAAAACCCTAAAGATTCCACAAAAAAACCCGTTAGAACTAATAAATGAATTCAGCAAAGTTGCAGAACACAAAATCAACACATAAAAATCAGTTGCATTTCTATACACTAACAATGAACAATCCAAAATGGAAATTAAAAAAACAATACCAATTACAATAGCATCAAAAAGAATAATATACTTAACTAAAGAGGTGAAAGATTTGTACACTGAAAGCTACAAAACATTGCAGAAATTAAACAAGATAAATAAATGAAAAGACACTTCATGTTCATGGATTGGAATACTTAAAATTAAGATATCAATACTACCTAAACTATTCTACAGATTCAACAAAATCCCCATCAAAATGCCAATGATTATTTTTCAGAAGTAGAAAAATACATCTTAAAATTCATATGGAATCTAATAGGACCTCTGAATAGCCAAAATACTCTTGAAAAAATTTTAATATGGCCAAAACAGAGCTTTTCTCTTCCCCTTTCAAGCATATATTCCTCCATCTACACCATTTAATCAAATGGTACCACAATGATTTAGCCAATAAATCCATATATAAACCTTACTATAACTTACTATAAACCTTACCAAAACTTACTATAACATGACAGTAATCAAAACACTGTAGTTTTGGCATAAAGACAGATATATGTCCTAAATGAGTAGAATGGCCCAGAAATAAACCTTCACATATATGTTCAAATGATTTTTGACAAGGGTGCTAAGACTATTTGTGGGAAAAGACAATGTTTTGAACAAATGGTTCTGGGAAAACTGGATATTTACATGCAAAAGAATGAAGTTGGATTCTTACCTAACACCATATGCAAATTAACACAAAATGGATCAAAGACCTAAACATAAGAGCTAAAACTATAAAGAGCTAAAACTGTTTAGAAGAAAACAGAGGGAAAGCTTCCTGGATTTGGCAATGATTTTTTAGATGTGACACCAAAGGCACAGGCTTTAAAAGAAAAAATAGAGAAATTGTACTTCACCAAAATTTAACACTTTGGTGCATCAAAGGACGCTATCAGCAGAGTAAAAAGGCAATGCACAGAAAATGTTTGCAGTATATCTGATTTGTACAAAGCTGCATAATATCTGATAAGTATTAATGTCCAGAATACAAATAAAACTCCTACAACTCAACAACAACAAAAATAAACAACCCAAAGGACTTGAAAAGACATTCCTCCAAAGATAATATACAAATGGCCAATAAGCACATGAAAAGATACTCAACATCACTAATCAATAGGGAAACACAAATCAAAACCACAAGATACCACTTACTACTCATTAGGATGGCTATTACAAAAACCAACAGACAGTAACAAGTGTTGTCAAGGATGTGAAGAAATTCAACCTTTGTTCATTGCTGGTAGAAAAATAAAATGTTGCAGCTATTATGGGAAACAGTACGCTGGTTTATCAAAAAATTAAAAATAGAATTACCATATGATGCAGCAATCCCATTTCTGAATATATTCCAAAGAATGGAAAGCAGGGTCTTGAAGAGATATTTGTACACCCATGTTAATAGAAGCATTATTCACAATAGCCAAAAGGTGGAAGCAACCTAAGTGTTCATTGATGGATGAATGGATAAATAAACTGTGGCATATACATACAATGGAATATTATCCAGCCTCAAAAAGGAAGGAAATTCTGACAAATGTATATTACAACACGGATGATCCTTGAGAACATTACTGTAACTGAAATAAACCAATTACAAAAAGACAAATATTATATGATTACACTTATATAAGACATCTAGAGCAGTCAAATTCATAGAGATAGAAAGTAGAAGGGTGGTTGCCCGAGGCTGAAGGCAGAGGGGGAAATGAGGAATTATTGTTTGATGGGCACAGAGTTTCAGTCTTGTAAGATAAAAATCTGAGGATGGATATGGTTGCAGAACAACGTAAATGTACTTAATGCCACTGAACTTTGCACTGAAAAATGGTTAAAATAGTAATTTTATATTATGCATATTCTACCACAATTTTAAAAAACAGATCGGAAGAAGTGAAAAACAATGCTGTAGTAACATCCTTCCTAATTGTCTTCCTGTTTCCATCCTTGCTGTCTACTGTCAGGCTATTGAGGAGTAAATCAGATCATGTCAGTCCCCTAGTTGGAACTCGGCAGTGACTTCCCCTCATTCTTAGAATAAAAATGCTTTATCACGATCTGCAAAGGCCTGACCTGATCAGCCCCTCCTACGTATCTGCACAAGTTCATCTCTAGCCACAAAGACCTCCCTGCTGCTATTCCAGGCACCGGTGATGGAATACCCCTCTCCCCTCACTCCCTCACTCATTCGGGTCTCTACTGAAACATTGCCACCTCAGAAGTGACTTCCCGGACCTCCTTTTCTAAAAGAGCTCCCTCCCATACACCCCAACTCCTTAACCTGCATTATTTTGCTTTATAGTTCTCATCACCATCACTACTTCTTACAATGGCATATATTTGTTTCTAAATTGTTGGACTTCTACATGTTTGTATAGACTTCTCAGACTCCTTGGTGTTGTAGCTGGAACATGGCCACCTTAGAAGTCTGCAGCTGCCCTTGTTCTTGCCCCACCCTTAGTTCCCTCTTGTATTATAAGGAACCCCAGCCCAGTGTCCTATGGACACTCCAGCCTTCATGTCTATATGCCCACCCTTGCAAACAGCTGCCTTGGGTCACCCTAGGACATAGAGCTACATAAACAGCATGCTCCAACACTTCTGGGGCAGAGGCCACACAGCCCTTGGCTGGGGAATTCTCAAATATTCTAAGCACATTATAGACAGCACATTGTGTGTGTGGTGGGGGGTATCCTCCTAACCGTGGTGCCCAGGGCAGTGGGTCCTCATGCTCGAGTGTACAAGTGGTCTGCCTTCATGGTCCCTCTCCAGCCTCCTTTTCAGGTCACTCTTCCTGTTAGTGACTCTCTTGTTCCCTTCTCATGCTCCAGTCAAACTCAACCATTTGTTGATCTCCAAAAGTAAAAACCACTATTTTAGGACTTCAGAAGAGCATGCAATGGTAAGGAATTTAATTGCGTTGGATAGAAAATAGCAAATGCTTCCTTGAAAACAAACAAGGAAGGCTTTGTTTGTTTGCTTATTTATAATTTGCTTGATGAAACTCAGACTTAAAAAAAAACGGGGGCCAACCCGGTGGCTTGGGCGGTTGGAGCTCCATGCTCCTAACGCCGAAGGCTGCCAGTTCGATTCCCACATGGGTCAGTGGGCTCTCAACCACAAGGTTGCTGGTTCGACTCCTCGACTCTCGCAAGGGATGGTGGGCTGCGCCCCCTGCAACTAACAATGGCAACTGGACCTGGAGCTGAGCTGCGCCCTCCACAACTAAGATTGAAAGGACAACAACTTGACTTGGAAAAAGTCCTGGAAGTACACACTGTTCCCCAATAAAGTCCTGTTCCCCTTCCCCAATAAAATCTTTTTTTTAAAAAAGGGGGAGGTTATCATGATACACACGGACAAATGGAGGCTCAGGCCTACTGAGCAATGTAGTCCCTGCACACAGCTAGTTATGTCACAGAAGGCCTCGAACCCAGGGCAGGTGCCTGAAAGGCTGTTAATAATCCATAATGCCTGGCCATCCTACCCCACTCCACTAGTGTCCTCTGCTGGCCTAAAGGTTCTAGGAAAGACATCCTGGCTCTGCACACACCCTAGGTCTCCTCCACCCCTGGAAACCACTGATTCTAGTTCCCTGCCCCAGCTCTTCCCAGCCCTGACCCTGGCCTTGTGCCAGAGGGCCGAACCTATGTGTCCTTCCTCATCCTGTCTGTAGCTCCCACAAGTGACACAAATCCTGAAAGTTGGAGAAATGAAAAGTATGTCTCACTTGAAAGCTCTGGGCTGCTGTGAAGAAGAAGAGGAAGGAGGACCCTGGAACCATTGTATGAATGTCCTGTAGTTATGTGGCAATGACCATGGCCAGGACAGTGCGGTGATCTGACCTCCAGAACACAGAACTGGGGCTGCGGGCGGGAGGCAATCTGTGCTGCTTCTTTGTGGAGCTGTGGGGCCAAGGCTGCTGCTCTGAGAACTGGTTCTTCCCAGACCTGGGACTCTGTTTCTAATATTTGATTAGCCAAGAAGGATGAAGAAAACTAATCTGCAGTGGCTATATCCTATTTCTATTAAAATAAAAATCATTTCAAAGTTTTGATTTTCAATCACTCACGTTTAATTGCCCTTCAAAGGAACAATTTGGCAGTGTCAGCTCTCTGGAGAGATGCTGAGACTAGAGTGAGCATTAATGGCAACTCGGGTCCATTGAGTGGGGGAGGGAGGAGAAGAAGGAAAACTGTGCTGTGTGTTGGTCACATGACCACTCCGTCCCACCCAGCACACACCCTGATACTTTTGCAAAGCGCCTTTTAAATACATGGAATAAGTCAGTGATGAGTTGCCAAGTTAGGAATTCTGACAGGAGGTGAGTTTTCCTGGCAGAATAGTGCATGAGAATGGGAATCAGGAGACTCCAGGTCTAGATCTTAACAGCCTTTGGGAAGAACAGGTCCATTTTTCACAGTTGGGTCTACGCAGAGCTCTCTTCGTGGAGGGTATTCACATAGGGAGACAGGCCACAGTTATCTTCACACTCTTCATTCCCCTTATCAGGCCTTCCATCCCTTTTCAGACCCCCTCTCTGAGACCCCTAAAACCTCTTGTTGCCCATCCTCTAGGCCTTTTAGAGGTAATCAACTGTTGTCACTGAGGGCAAATTAGTGCCTAAGAATGCAGCATTCTGGAAAAGGACTGCAGAACTAGAGCCTCAACAAAATGGATGGTTTAGAAGAGAATCGAAACTTGCTGGTTTAGTTTCCAATCTGAAATTGCTCACCATTCCTTTCTGGTTTCTTCCAAATCCTGATGGAGGTGTGCAAAGCCGTGCATGGCTGGACCTCAGAGCTCTCTCCCTGCCTTCTGTGGCTTCAGCCTTGGCAGGAAGCGCCTTGTTCACTCCCACCTTTGACCGAGGTGACAAGTGGCCAAGTAAAAACCCAAGACAGAGTCAAGAGATGGTCTCATCCCATCTAAGCACACAAGTTTTATGGTCTTGGAAATACACTGGGGACCTTCTGTATGGGAGGAATCAATAAGTAACACAAGGAATTTCCAGGCTAAACTTAGTTTCTTTGCGCAAAAATCAATCATAATATCATCCTTCAAAACACAACATTTTAGTTCATTCCCTTCTAGACATGTTTCTATCCTGTTGTTTGCTCATTTATTTCCCTTTTTTTGACATAAATATTTGCCTCTTGCTTTTTCCCCTCTAACATATTTAAAACATTTTCTTTCCCATGTCAGCATAAATATTGTAATGAGTGAATTCTATTCCATCAACAAGGATACACTGTAGTTGGGAGAATAAACTGTTTTCATTGTTATTTTTTTTCCCTTGATATATGAAGCTTTTTCCAAATTTGAGGTGATAGACTCTTGTGCGAATGGCTCTGAGTTAATTTCAGTAATAGAATGTAAGGAAGGATTTGTAAACATGAAGTTTAACATGGCAGATGTTGGATAAGAAATATGTAAATAAGCTACCAAGAAATCCTAAAGAATGTTCTCCATCTCCTGGGTCGAGTAGGAATTTGAGGGCAGAGCTTTAAGACCTGGTTCAGGGAGAAGGATCTCCCTGGTCTCACACTCTGTCCACACTCAGGGCCAGAGCTCCTGGGCTCCCCAAGAGAGCCTTCGAGCTATTTACACCCAGTTCTGGGCAGAGCACATACACCGCAGGAGTGGTGGTGTTACCCTGACTTTCCTCCAGGCTTGGCCAGCCTGGGCACTGCCTGTGCGTGGGCACTGAGACAGCAGTCACAATGGCAGTGGGTGACAGTCTGATGATGCGTGGACCTGCTGCCTCTCCTTCTTTCCCATCTGTAGAATGACCCAACTTGAGCAGAAAATCTCAGGGACATTTGGGAAATAGAGGCATGGGGCAGGCTGGGGACAAGGACAGGAGGTAAGTAGATAGGTTGGAAACAAACTGTCACCCCCGAGCTAGACCATTGCATTTGGTCCCTCTGCCACTGAGTCTCCGAAGCCCACTGGGCACTCAGGGGCCTGGGCCTATCTACCCTTAGTCCTTGCCTCTCCCCTGCTCTGCTCTCTGTGGGTGGCTCACCCCCAAAGGCTGCATAGCTCAGACTCCTAGGTCCTCCCATCTTCTGGCGCTAGTGGAAGGTGGCATGTAGAAGAAAGGGAGAAAGAAGCCAGGGTATTTCTTCCCATCCACTTTACAAGTGGCATTTCTGATGACAGCTGTGTCTCCTCTGTGACTCCAGCTCCTGCCCCCCTGGCCTGCCATGGCCACAGATTTTTCTGGGTGACCCCCAAACTTGGGGAAAACCATGTCTTCCCTCTGTCCCTGCAGCCCTCTGTGGTACCAGCCTCCTGCTGTGCTAATCTGTTACTTCAGTCCCCCCCACACCCCTTAGCTTCTCTGCATTCCATCTTCCTGTTTGAAACATGCGGAGTGGGTTCTGTGTTCCTGGATGGTCTCAGGCAACTGTACCACCAAGGCCTGAGTGAGTGCAGGTATGGGCTGCTCTGTCAGGCTCTTCCATCCATGAGGGGCACATATTCACTACGTTTATGCTCCAACAGTCAGTTACTGGGTGCGCTTCATGTGACAGGTCTGTGACAGGCACTGCTTCATATATAGCTCATGGAGGTACTGCAGTCACCCTGTGAATGCTGTCAGATAGGACGATACCTGAACGATGAGGAGATGCTGACGGATGATGCATCCTCCTGCCATTAGCAGCTGCCAGGGATACAAACTGTAGATCCCTTTGATCTTATAAACCCATCTCGCCCATATGAGGGAATTTCTACTAACAGAGGCCAGGCATTGCCAGACCTTTAGACGACCCTCCCATTCATGTGGCACCATTGTTTCCTCAGCCTGTCAGGCTTCTCTCCATCTTACCGACCCTGAAGAGGGGAGCGGCAGATGTCTGTTAAAGTAAGCACGCTCAGTAGAATGGGCACAAGCTGATGGCCAAAGTAAAGAGTAACAAAATGTATCGTGCATTTAAGTATCTAAAGAGTGCTTTGCAGTTGCTCTAATAGCTGGAGACTTCAGAATTCCACAGAACCCAGGAAATTGCATTATTTCATCCAAGTCATTAGGGTGGCCCCACGCACCAAGCCACTTAGGAACTGCCCAGATGGGCCAATTCACTTCTCTTTTCCCAGATGAGCTCTGAGTCTCCTGTTGATAACAGCCCAGGACACAATTAGCACCACCCCCTCCTCTGGAGGGGCAGAGGGAGATGCCGTAGAAGGAGCTCTGCGTGGGAAAGCAGCTGGGGCTCTGTTCTGGGGGAGAGGAGTGAGGAAGGTTTGGCAAAGAAGTGGATGTTGCAGAAAAACAAGCAGATGGGTGACGTGCAGTGAAGAAGACTCTGAAGTCTGAATTTTCCACACTTCAGGGATGTCAGTATTTATAAATTCCTTCATCTGGTGAACATAAAAAGACTCTTCTGTTTTGAACACGTTAAGTAATTAGAAGCCTGGCAGGAGGAAACCCCAGGAAACCTAGTAGAGTACATTAAGGAACCAGCTTGCGGTAAGGCTGCTCTTTTTCCTCTCTGTGCAGAGTGGTAGAAAAGAATAAATGAGTTTCTCCTATGGGCCCAAATCAGAACATCTCACCTGTCTTTGTAGCCCCATTGTCTATGTTGCGACTGACGCATAGTAGGTGCTCAATAAATAAATGTACGTCTATGGATGAAGAAAGGAATGAAATCTCGCCAACTTCAAGAAATACATCTAGGCTCCTGCCTTCCTTCACTCTTCCTCCTATCTACTTGTTCAACAATCGTTAGGCAGAGAGCTGCCAGTCCCTGTACTGCACGAGGGTGTACAATGACATCTTAGATGTAGGTCCTGCCCTCAAGAGGGTAACTACCTAGTAGAGAGAGGCAGGAGATGAACGTTCCTGAGTACTCATGCTGGTGGAGGCCTGCAGGAAGAAACGGTCAGGCTCAGGGCCCAGATAAGCCTGCAGGCACCTCTGTGTGCAGAGCAACCCTTCTGGGTATGAGAATTCAAACAAGGTGTCTCTTTCTCGGTCAGCTGCAGCCCTGGGTTAGGGCTCGCCAGTGGCCAGAGAGCAGAGGCTGAATTTCTATCCCACCCCCCTCGGTCCAGGGCACCGCTGTTCTGACTGGCCTAGTCAGCGATTCTTCCTGAGAGAGAACACGTCAGACAAGGCTTCTTAGAGGTACTGGGGCAGGAACTGGCTCTGGGAGAGAAGCAGGTGCCCCAGGGGCAGGGAGGGCCTTCCTGGCAGATAGAATCTCAGGAGAAACGCCGGGAGCAACAGACCAACCTGGGTTCTAATCCCATATTGCCATTTCCAGCTCTGTGTGCATGTGCACATGACTGGCCCTCTCTGAGCCTCTTTGTTCCCTGTGAAATAATAACAAAAATGTAGCAGCCTCATCATCAATAAGTCAATAAAAAAACAGCAAGTGCTGGCAAGGATGTGGAGAAAAGGGATCCCTCGTGTACTGCTGATGGGATTGCAGATTGGTGCAGCCACTATGGAAATCAGTATGGAGGTATCTCAAAAAACTGGAAATGGAACAACCTTATGACCCAGCACTTCCACTCCTAGGTATCTATCCAAAGAAACCCAAAACACTAATTTGAAAAACTGTATGCATCCCTGTTTATTGCAGCACTATTCACAATAGCCAAGACATGGAAACGACCGAAATGCCCATCGAGAGACAACTGGATTAAGAAACTATGGTACATTTATACAATGGAGTATTACTTGCCCATAAAGAAGAATGAAATCTTACCATCTGCAACAATATGTGTGGACCTAGACAACATTATGCTAAGTGAAATAAGTCAGGCAGAGAAAGACAAATACCATATAATCTCACTTATATGTGGAATCTAAAGACTAGAATAAATGAATAGGCTAATTAGACACAGTTTCAGAGATATAGAGAAAAAACTGAGGGTTGCTAGATGGGTGGGGGGGTGGGGATGAGGGAGAAGGTGAGGGGATGAGAAAGCACAAATTGATAACCACAATATTGCCACGGGGATACAAAAGACAGTTTGGGGAATACAATCAATGTTGTTGTAAAGATCTGGTAGGGTACCTGATGGACACTTGTCTTATTAGGGAGACCACGTCAGGGATGGTGTAGACGCCTGACCACTGCCGTGTACACCTGAAGCTGAAGCTGAATAATGAATGCCATATATATATATATATATATGTATGTATAGTCACAGGAAGTGGAGTACAGCACTAGGAATAGAGACAGTGAGAATGTAATGGCTGTATGCGACGTCAGAGGGGTAGTAGCTTGGGGGAGGGGGTTATCACTTTGTGAGGGGTATAAATGTCTAACTATTACATTATACACCTGGCACTAATAATAATTTTTTAAAATGTAGCAGCCTAGCGGCATTGTTTTGAAGATTATCTGAGTTAATGCACATGAAGTGCTCTGCATAGGCCCTGATAACACACAGTATTCTGTTATATTTGGGGCGAGGATAGAAAGGTGAATTAAAAGTAGAGCTTACCAGCAAGAAGCTTGATGTCTAGTAGTTCAGATAAAACACATAAAAATTATAATCCAGGTAGAATGTGACCATTCCACAGAGGAAATGGATGAATTTAGACTCCTGTAATGTTGCTTATCTACTAGGCAGGTGTGATGGTTAATTTTATGTGTCTAGTTGGCTAGATTATGGTGACCAGTTGTTTGGTCAAACACCAGTCTAGAAGTTGTTGTGAAGGTATTTTTTAGATGAGATTAACACTTAAATCAGTAGACTTTGAGTAAAGCAGATTATTCTCCATCCTGTGGATGGGCCTCATCAAATCAGATGAAAGCCTTAAGAGAAACATTGAGGTTCCCCAAAGTAGAAGAAATTCTCAAGACTGTAACAGAGAAACTCGGACTGAGTTTCCAGCCTGCTGTCCTGCAGAACTTGCACTCAAGACTATACCATCAACTCTTACCAGAACTTCCAAGGTACCAGTCTGTCCTATGGTTTTCAAACTCGCCAGCCTCCACATTCACACGAGACAATCATTTAAAGTAAATTTCTGTGTGTGTAGATGTGCACGTATATTCTACTGGCTCTGTTTCTCGGGAAAACCCTGACTAATACGGAAGGATTTTGGGGAAGGCTTTTGGAAATTGCAATATGTGAAATAAATTTATGAGGAATGCTATACCCAAGGGAAAAGAGTAGGTGGATAACTGTTCTCTCTGGGAACACAGATTCATAGCATTTTTGAACGGACGTGCGGGATGGTTAATTACCAAACAAACAATCCTTCTCACAGTTTACAGGTTTCTGATTTGTGGCCCTCTCAGACTCAGTTCCACGTTGCATTAAAGCAGGACTTCCTGAGACTCTACAATTTCAGGCAAACCTCTCAAGGAATTCACTTCACTGACAAGAGTAGACAAAGCTATTTATTACTGTTTGGCACTTGGCAGGAGCTGTGTGACATTCTTACGCATGATTTATGACCTCTTTCCAACTAGATTATAAGCTTTCCTAGGCACTCTCAGCACGTAGCCTGCCATTCTAAACATAATAGGTGCTCAATAAACGTTGGTCAAATTGAATTGAGTTGAATATGTCTTCCCATAGAGCTAAGGTTGCTCCATTAGAGCATACAGTCAGCTATCCATATTCACAGGTTCTATATCTGCAAATTCAACCAACTGCAGGTCAAAATTATTCTCCCAAAAGTTGCATTGTTGTTATGTACTATGTAGTTAGGCCTATGATGTTGTATCTGTACTGAACATGTACAAACCCTTTTGTTCTTGTCATTATTCCCTAAACAATACAGTATAACAACTATATGCATAGCATTTACATTGTATCGGGTGTTATAAGTAATCTAGAAATGATTTAAAGTATATGGCAGGATATGTAGGTTATATGCAAATACCCTGTCATTTTATATAAGAAACTTGAGTATCCATGGATTTTGGTATTTGCAGAGGTCCTGGAACCAATCTCCCACGGATACCAAGTATTAAACTTCCACAAATGGCAGCATTCTGGGCAGATCCAAGGGGATGAGAGATCATTTAGAAATTTCTCTTACCTCTCTTTCTTCCCCTTTCTCCATCTTCCACACACATCACTAAATCCCATTCCTCTTCCCTGCTCCCTTCTGTACTTGGCCTCATGCCCAGCATTTAAGCAACACTTACCAAGGACCCGTGGGACATGGAGCTTGATGCCTGATGGAAGAGGAAAGGAGCAGAACCCCCCCCCCTTGGTTCTTTGGCCTCTAAGTCTCACGGTCACTTTCTCCACCCTACCTCTGCTTTCTGCCACCAGAGGCATAACCTCAACTCTGTCTTCACCACTAACCATGTCATCTCCAAATTCTCAGACATGCAGCTCATTATCGGCCGTCAGCTTCTCACCTCCTGATTCACTCGTAAACACCCTTTTTCAGTAAGTAAATAAATGTATTATAATGCAATACTTTATAATTTTGAGCTAAGTATTGTGTCCTATTGTGAGAAAATAGATATCATGTGTTAAAATCACACAGTGAAGGAGATTTATTTTGTCTGAAGCAGTCATGAGCGCAGTAACGCCTGCCACAACTTTGAGGAATGGGTAGTGTTAGAGAAATGAGTGACGGTGATGCCTCAACACTGACGGGGAAAGTCACAGCAGGAACTAGGTGAGGAGAGGACTCTGGGGGCCCATGGTGCTTAGAAATGGAAGGTACTTAGAGCTCATCTGGTACACAGTTGTCATCATTTTCAGCTGAAGAAAAAGAAACTTAGATTGGCTCAGTGACCGATGCAAGGGGGCAGAATTGAGACCTGAACCTGAGTCTACGTTTTCACTCAAGTTGTTCTTTCATTTGCAAAATGCCTTTTAGATTCTTGAACTTGATTTTACACACCTGGCTCTAATGGGTCTAAAAGTAATTCCATGCTCATTGCCAGAGATTAGTTCAAAAAGTTAGGCCCAAGCCAATCAGCACAAGGCACTCAACCAGTCACAGGTATTAGTATACACATAGGCTTGTAATGAAATCTCAGGTCCGTGAGATGTGAGAAGTTTATCGAGGGATTCTGGGGAAATTTCCTCATTCTTCACAAAGGACCTCAGGAACAGATACTAGATATTGTGCTATGTGGCTGTCAGGTCCACAATTCTTGTTCCCATTATGACACCAGCCTGAGAATGAATCTAACATATTGGAGGAGGGCAAAGCCCAGAGAATCTCAGAGAAATGGATTGAGAGCCCTGAATGACTCATGCCTGGTCTTGCCAACCCGTGGTCTTTTTCAATAACATGAGTTACTTAATCTCTATATTTTTCAAGCCACTTTGAGTTAGGCGTTCCACTACTTGGAGCTGAAAATACTCTCTGAGGCTCCATTGCCTCACCAGCAAAATGGGTATAATAATAACTATTTCATGAAATTGTTATAAGCATTAAATTAAATAAAGTATATAGTGTTTAGTACAATGTCTATTATATCATAAACTGAAATCAAATGTTATTATCACTCCTATTGCCAGGAATTTTAGCAAAATAAAAAAAATCAATAATGGAGTTAAATAAACTTGACAATCTAACATGGAATGTCTATTTTCCCAAATATAAAATTGTATGGAGGCATCAGGAGGGAAATGCCCGTAATTCCTGAAGAAAATGTAAATTGTTACTTTTACTCTCTCTCTCTCTCTCTCTCTCTCTCTGTCTTTTTCTCTCTCTCTCTCTGTCTTTTTTAGTACTTTTTTTTAAATCAACCTCTTCTATTTCTCCCACCCTCCAGCCCCTGGCCATCACTTTCCTACTCTCTCTTTCTAGGAGTTCAACTTTTTTTTCTTTAAGTGCCTGCTAAATTAAAAGACTGGCAGCAGCTTTTAAAGTATGCAGATAAACCTATTTCACGGAAAATCTCAGGAGATGGCGATGTTGCCTGCTCTCTCTGCACTGAGCCCTGATGGGAGAGGTGCAATGAGTGTTCATGCTCTTTTAAGTGCTGCTTCTTTGTTTGCTGCAGTCTTCTGGGTCTTGCGGACACCAGCTCCCCTGGGTTTCAGAGCTGGCTGTTTTGGGATCCTGTCCCTCTAATGCTGGTCTGAAAAGTTGGGGCTCCAGATGTGGGGTCCAAACCATTCGCTCCTCAGTGTTGTGAGTTCCCTCCCGATTGTATGACGCTGTGTTGGGGGGTAGACTGTGTCTCAGCCTTTCCTGTCTGTTTCAATGTGGGTATTTTCTCATTTGTCCACTGAGTAGGAGTTGCTCAGCTAGTTTCGGGATCTCTTTCAGAGGGAATTGTTCCGTGTGTAGTTGTATATTTGGTGCATCCACGGAAGGAGGGGAGCTCGAGCCTCCTGTGTTGCCATCTTGGTCACCCCAGATTCCCCTTACAGGTTTTCTTTGATTTTTTTGAAATGTAGGAGGCTGGGTATTCTGTTTGCAGATGGAGATGGATGAGTGAAAGCTTCACTTTAATTTCTTTTAATTGAGTTACATATTGAGGAAGAAGACTAGAAAATTGGATGGGGCTTAAAAAGAAAAATGATCCCTGCCCAATTCCATCAAGACCTGAAATTAACTGAAATATTACATCTTGCCAATCGACATTGAAACTGCCCCTTTCAGCTGTGCCCTTTCCTAGCTCCTTTTCCTTCCCAACCCTCCTTACCTCCAATATTGCTGTAAAATCCTCTAGGTTTATTTATTAATGGTGCACAGTATACGTAGGCTTCTCTTATAGGAAACTTAACATCCTAAATCACAGATTTGACTCAATTTGAGGACCAAAGCTTGAGTATGTGTATGCTAAGGGGTTTATCTAAACACTAAGGCAACAAAAATCATCATGGTTATAGAACGTTTAGATAGAAGGAAAAGTACAGGTTATATCACCTTCCTCAGCATCTCAATTTCCTTTAATACCCCCTCACATTTCTTGATCAATCCAGTGGTAAATGCTTTACACATGGCCTTTTGGTCTTTTCTAGGAGCCTCAGAATAGCACTTATACCCACACTTACAAATATTTTTCCAACATTCAATCTTATTTTCTTTTCTTAATTTTACATCCTTAATCCAGAAATTCTTAGACCTTTTGATTTATTCCAAGGTCTCTGAAGGCCTCACGGGGTCTCTGGCTCCACCTTCAAGCAAATAAGCCATTATAAAAGTTCATGTTGTCAAGCTAGCTGCCCATCACACATGGGTCTGGCATTCCCCAGGGCTCATTGGTTGGCTTGCAGCGTAGGACATGGAGGGCAATGCCTTAACCCTTTCGCATCCTTCATGGTCTCTGACCACCTCCTCCTCCAGTTCATTAAGATAGAAACAAGAGTCCGAGGGCAATTTCCAATATTTCCAAAAAGCTAATGGAAACTATAACGCTCACTTGGGCCTCACCAGAGAAAATGTCAGTCATCTCATTAAACAAGTGAGGTTAACGGTAAATCGAGATCTCTGTGAATATTCTGTGGGCTAGTAGCTTCCATAAGTTGAGCACCAAGTCAAAGTTTTTCTGTGTTGCTCCTATTTCTTATGTGATCCAGTTTCCTACCTATTAATGCAGGACCACAATCCTGAGTAAAGTGCCCCCTAAATATTTCCAGGAGTCCCAGGTGGTGTCTCACAGCGGTTCAAGTCCCATTAGCCATTTCTAGTCTCACCATCTTCTCTGAAGGATTAACTTAGTAGAAAAGTTCCTTTAGCTGAAATCCTGTAGTTGCCAAGTGTAATCAAACAGGTATCGTAGGCCATCGCTTCTCAGTCCAGTGGGCCAGCAACAGCTGTACCACTGGGGAGCTTGTCAGAATGACAGGATCTAGTACCCACCCTGCCCCACTGAGCCAGCACCTGCACTGACACTGCGCCCCAGGGATTCTCTGGCACATTCTGGTTGGAAACACCGTGCTCCAGGCCCTCCTTCAAGTAAGGTATGCTTGCTGCTGATGAGAGGGGGAGGGTCCCCGTGCCTCAGTGGCTCCACCTGAATCCTGAGGTAGAAAACTGACCATCCCCACCGGCCTCCTACCCGAGGACATGGCCGCTGGCTGGAGCAGGCCCAGCAAAGCCTCATTCAGGGCCATAGTGACAAGGGTGGCGGGGACCCTCTCAACTCTGTTTCCTGGCTTAGGAGGGTACATATTATAATGTTTTGATACTTATTTTAAAAATTTGTGTAGGGCTCTGAACAACTCGCTGGGTTTTCCACCACTTCCTTGGGCAAGTTTCTGAACAAATGAATTACTGGCGCAGTTTTATCATCTTAGAAAAAGGAGAATGGGGTCAGTCTCCTGAGGCTGTGTGAGGATCAAATGGATGAATCTTGTAGAGGCTGAGAACAATGTCTGGCACACAGTGAGTTACATAGGTTAGCTGTTATTGTTTTTATTATTGTTTTTATTTCAGGAAGGACAAAAGAGGTTCCATAACCTCCTTTTGGGCTTTCTTTTGTGCCTAGAAAGAGTTAACATTTAGAAGGGAACTTGAGTCCTCTGATCCATCTACATACCTAAAATTTTTGCCAGAATTGAAATTATTAGCATAAATATTTCAATCTGTACAAACTTCTCTGGCTTTCGGGCCAGTGTCTGAAGCTGTTACAATCTGACTGATGAATAAACTAACAAGTGAAAGTTGAGTTACTGGAATCAAATAGTCAACTCATAGCCTGAGGGAAAAGAGAAGACAGATCCTTGCTCTTTCCAGAGAGGAGAGCACAAAAGGAACCCACTCTGATTGGAGGGAAACAATACGAAAGCGTTTTTGTACTTTCCTCAAAGAGAGATGTTTGTATCTTCCTTGACAGAGAGAGAGAGATTGGGGGATGAGGTGAGCGGGGAGACCCTTCCAGCAGGGGACCAAAAGAAAAAGACACATTTTTTGCAACATAGACATACCAGAGTGGCAAATAGTTATCCCACTTTGGTGAGCATGGAAGCTGTCAGTTAGCTTTCCGAGACAAGGAAACCTAAAACTACAAAATGCAAAGCTGCTTGAGGAGAGACTGGCACATCCTGCCTGAAGCCTAGTCAGTGAGGAGAAATCGTCAAGTCCTGGTACCCTGGTCTCTACCAGATGGTGGGAAGAACTGTATATGTTCAAATCTGGGCTGCACTAGAAATGGAAAGTGTGTTTGGTTTGGTTCTGTTTGGTTTGGTTTTACTTGAGCTCTAAAACCTTAATAGGATGGAGTAAGGTAAATCCATGATCAGACATGTCCTAAGCCAGAGCTCTGGGAATTGGGGAAGGTGGCACCAAGGTCAGGATAAAGAGCCTTCCCACTCTCCCTGAGGATGGGTCTGGATCTGGGGCACTCCTCACTGTGAGAACAGGCTCTGCCTTTTCTCAAACAGGCTGAATTCCTAACTGTTACTAGTCCAAAAGTATGTGTGCCCAACACTTCAAAAGGCCAAAAGTCAACACATCAGAGTTTGGAGTAAAGACAGGCTTTTTGATTGAGAAGGTGCCAAATTGAGAAGATGAGAGCTCTACTAGTTCCTCAAATCCATCTTAAGAAAGTACCTAGTTCAGGTTTCTTTTATGTCCAGGGAAGGGAAAATGGGAGGGACAAGAGATGACTGACGGCCGCAGACATCTGGGCCCCAGCAGCGGTCCAAGGAGCAAAGTTTATAAATCCCTTTTCTCCCAGTCTGTTGATCTGAGTCCAGTCTTGATGCTCTTGTACATCTTTTATAAATAATCATTATTTTTATATACATTTCCCTGGAGAGAGTTGCCTTCCAGCAAGGAGCCGTTCTTGTTAAAAGCCTCAAGGAGAATCCTGTAATGACTAATGTCTGTAGTAGGAGCTATTAACCTGAAGGCCATGGGAACAGTGCAGGCTGGAATAAGATGGAGTCAGAGACAGTAAGACAGTAAGCATTTCAGTCTGATATATGACTGCCAAGTATAATCTGTAATTTTAGAATTCCTGGGAAGTAACTAAGAGAATTCAAGATCTCAACCATCTTCTCTGGAACTTTTGATTTTTTTTTTTCCATTGCTTTCCTTGGAAACCTGCCTTGGTGTCCAGCTTGGGAAGTGGACAAAACTCCGGACTTTGGAATCTTGCTGATTAGTTTTCAAAGAGAAAAGGGATTGACCCTCTATCACTCAGTGCCACAACCCTGGTTCCACCAAAGCACCAGCTGTTATTCCCCTTTTGTTATTTACTGAGCTTGAGGGCAGATGATAGAAGAAAGAAAAATCCCGCTCAAGAGAAGGGGACACTGAGGCCAATATCCTCTGCCTGGAATGTTCTTCTCCCTGCTCTTTTCAAGTCTGATTTCTTCTCATCTTTTAGCTCTCAGTTTAAATATCACTTGCCCAGAGTAGCCTTCCCAATCACCTGTATACTGTAGATACCCCTATGACATGTGACGGCTGGGCCATGGTCCCCAGATGTGGTCAAACACTATTCTAGATGTTTCTCTGAGTGTGTTTTTGGATGAGAGTTACACTTAAATAATGAGCTTTGAGTAAAGCAGACTGCCTTCCCTCATGTGGGTGGGCCTCAGCCAATCAGTGAAGGCCTGACTAGAACAAAAGGCTATCCTCCACTGAGCGCGTGGCCTTCAGGCTTCCTCTGCAATATCGGCTCTTCCTGGTTCCACAGCAGACTGCCTTTACACTCACTGCGACTTTTCCCTGAGTCTCCAAACTGCTGGCCTGTGAGTATACATACACACACACACACACACACACACACATACACATGTCCCATCGGTTCTGTTTCTCTGGAGGAACACCCACACCCACATCATTATTCGCTTCTTCAGCCCTAGTTCATGTCCTTCAGAGGCTCATTCCAATGTGCAGACATTTTATTCATTGTTTCATCTGTTTCTTTAGTGTCTTTACTGAACGTTAATTCCATGAGGGCCAGACAGGTCTGCCTGTTCTCTCTGTCTTGTTTTTTCTGAAATGCTGGGCACGTAGCATATGCTAATAAATCTTGGTTGAATGATCAAATGGCTAATGTTCTGCATTGGACTACGGACTCGAGGAACTTCTATGATACAAGCCACAGTTCAAATGTGTGAGAATATTGTGGTAAAAATGCTCACAACAACACAATGAGATACAACTTCACACCCACTAGGTTGACCAGATTCACCAAAACAAAACAAAACAAAACAAAAAGAGATAATAACAAGTAGTGGTCAGGATGTAGAAAAATCAGAACTCTCATATATTGCTGGTAGGAATGTAAACTGGTTGCAACTACTATCAAAAACAATTTGGTTATCCCTCAAAAAATTAAATACAGAGTCATTGTATGACTCAGCAATTCCACTCCCAGACATATATCCAACAGAAATGAAAACATGTCCCCACAAAAACTTGTATACAAATGTTCACAGTATTATTTATAATGACCAAAAACTGGGGGGAAAGAAAAAAGAAAAACAAAACAAATATCTGTCAATTGATGAATAGATAAACAAAATGTGACATATCCATACAATAGGATACTATCTGGCAATTCAAAGGAATGAAGTACTTGTACATGTCACAACATAGATGAACCTGGAAAACATTATGCTAGTGAAAGAAGCCAGACACACAAAGCCACATATTACATGGTTCCATTTACATGAAATGCCTAGAATAAGCAAATCCATAAACACAGAAAGTAGACTAGTGGTTTCTAGAGACTAGGAGTATGTGCTAATTGGGTACAGAGTGTGTTTTGGGGGTGATGAAAATGTTCTAGAATTGGTGGCGATGATCACACAACTTTGGAAATATATTAAAGCCACTAAATTGTACACTTTTATATGGTGAGTTTTATGGTATGTGAATTTTATCTCAATTTTTTAAAATAATAACATACCAAAAAAACCCAAATGCTCTCAAGAGGTGAGTTCTCATGGGCTGGCGATGGTGCAGAATGCAGCCTGGAGCTAATTGGAGCTACAGAATCCTAACCACTCCCTTGGAGAACAAGGGCATCTAAATGAGGATTATAATTATAATTATTATCATAAAGATACTAATATTAATACAGTTCTCTGTTTTTCTTTTTGGCATATAAATGTACTTACAGCTGATTTATCATTCTTAAAACTCACTTAGCCATTATTGAAGAACCTATAGCTGTTCCCCGTTGATAACCATGTGTCAAAAGCCCCTAGTAAGCACACACAATACTTAATAATCTTGTAGGGGTAGTAGGAAATGGCACTTTTGGCTGCCACAATAAATAAAACTCTCCAGAGGTCAGCTTGCTGGAGGAGTACTATAGATAGTCATTCAGCACAAGTCCAAACTCAACCACAAAAGCCCAGTTTCCACCTTGTTACCACTCTCTTAGCCACATTCTCTGGTTACTTCTGGTTTCTGGTTGCTGAAACCAGTAGTAGCAGCTGAGGATACACTGAGTGAGAGGAACTCTCCGGGGAGCCTGGCAACCCACAAAAAAAGCCGTCAGCACCTCACACTCCCACGGTCACCCCTGTGGTCTCGGGGAGATCCTGGTGAAGGGAGAGAGAGATTCTGCTGTGAGGATGTGCTAGACCACATCTCACACCCACACAGAAGGCCTCGTTTGTGTGGAGTGTCTGCTCCTTTCATTGGGAATTTCAGAAGAAAGGAAAGGGCACATTACGACAAGCTGTCACGTCCCAGAAGTCTGGATGCATATAGTAGAGCACGTGGGAGTCCCTTCCTCACCTAGAAAGGCCACGCGCACAGAAGTTGGTGTTAGGAAATTTTCTTCTCAAGAGGAGCAAGGAGGGTCAGCCAAGGAAGGCTGTAGCCCACTTCTGAGCACACGCTCCTAAAGCCGATTTTTGCCAGATCTAGGATGAAAAGTACCTGGTCAGAAGGACAAGATGGTCTTCAAAAATAAAAAATCAACTCTGACTGCAGCTTTTTACTTCCTAAGGATGAAAGGTAGGCACCAAAGTCCCATTTTGAATGTTATTCAGGAACAATCACCGGAAGCCTGGAGTCCAGCCAGCACACTAATCCTGGGTCCTCTTCTGAACTGTGAGCAGGGCTGTGGGCCACCAGGAATAGTGAGTGTGAGGGCTGACCATGTTTGCAGAAAGCTCCTCCCAAAGTAAACGAGTAGATGTAGATCTAGTTTTACTATACGGGTTCCTAGTTTGAGGCTGATTAACAGCTTGCTACACTAAGGGGATGGGAGGGAAAGGACCTTCAGGGTAGTCAGTACAAAAGGGTGAGTATGGGGAACTCTGAGTGTGGTAACAAAGAGGCAGAGGCAAGGGGCTGGGGAATCAGCAGTGTCCCTGTTAGAAACAGAATTCTCCTGCTAGGCCCAACCAACAGGTGACTCCTGGTATGAAGTACTGAGAAGAACTCAGCGTCATGCAGAGCAATGTGCACAGCCTGAAGCTAGTCACCAGGGAACATCAGCCCAACTCAGATGGGGGGACAGGCTACAAACTCTCTGCCCTGTTCTCCTAAAAAAGGTCAATGTCATGAAATACAAAGACTCAGGAACAATTGTAGATTAAAGGAGATTATAGACTAAAGAGACGTGACAACTGAACACCTTGCAGGTTTTTTTGCTATGAAGTATATTACTGGGCTAATTGACAGAATATGTATAAGGTTTATAGGTTAGGGAATAATATTATATCAATGTTAATTTCCTGGTTTTGATCATTGTATTGTGGTTATGTGAGAAAATTCCTTGTGTTTAAAAAATATGCGCTGAAATATTTAGGAGTAAAAGGGCACCATGTCTGTCTTACACTTAAATGATCCAGAAAAATTAGGGGAGGAGAGAGGAGAGAGGTGGCTTTCTTCATGAATAAAATCACAATTCTGCTAGCAATCAGGAAGGGAAGAATGGATGTTGGACTGCACAACAAGCACACAGATCTTAATAAGGTGGTCTTTTATTGCTGAAAAACAACTTGGGTAAATTCTACCCTCAACTATTAAAACATGCAATTATATGTAACAGAACATCAAGTGAGATTCTTCCTGTGGTCCCAGAATTAACTAGAAGCTTTAAGCACCCCATATTCAGAGAGCTGCCCTCAGCTGGGATTAGCTATTCACCACAGGGCCTGCAAGTGGCACCAGTTCAGAGCTAATCCTACTTTCCTTCCCCATATCACCCTGCACCCAGTGACTGTAAAAAGAAGCTTGAGAGGTAAGGGAGTCCTTGGCTTTTTGACTAGTGCAATGTTCCTGAAAAGAAGCTATTTCCTCCATTCTCCAAAACCAAGGGAAGGTAGGAGACCCCAAGAGAATCAGCTATAAAGGTTTGGGGAGACTACAAGAAGAGGAGAATTGCATTTTGTTCCTTGGTTGAACATCAGCTTATCTAGTAGAGGTCTAGTATGTTACTACTACTTGAGCAAGGGAAAGAGAAACTTAGAAAGACAGAAAGATGGAGAGGGCTCCACAGTGAAACGAACTGTATACCCACCATTTGATGAGACAAAGATGCATACATTTACAATAGGTCAAATGGACTCATTAACTAGGTTTAGTTCATATTGCTGATACAGATCAAAGATAGTTAACCAACAGGAAACTAGAATCCCAGGAGTAAGAGGCCATGGGATGGGCCATCTTTGGTATAGACAGGGACAATTGGGCGGGGAGGGAAGGAGCCAGTACGATTTACACAGCCACGTGGTCTGGAATGTTGTCTATCAAATCAAATCTGATCTTGACGGGTTCTCGAACCTGCTCTGAACCACATGTGTACAAACCACATTTGCCCTCAGAAACCCCAAGAACCTAGACAGGTCTACTTGGTGCTAGGAGGGTGAGGAAAAAAGAGTTTGGGATGACTTTTGAGAAGGAAGTTTTGAAATGAACAGGAATGAGTCTCAAATACCAAAATGAGACTGTTCTAAAATAAGAATGCCTAAAGAGTTATAAAATTTGACCAATGAAGAAAATATCAATGAAGAACAAGCTACCCATTGGTAAAGTTTGACAAGGTCAACTAGAAAAAACTATTAGAAAAAATAACATTTTATGTTTTAGACACGAATTTAGACTCCTGAATAAACTAGTTATGTATAGAAATTAAAATGGATAAAACACTGCCTTGAATCATAATACATCCAAATGTAACTCACACCTTCTCCATTTAATCAGTCCTGTCCTTGTGGTTGACCAACCAGCATAGAAATGTCAAGGGACCCCTCCAATCACTATGCTGACAGGACAACCAACTTTTTCCAGGAAGTTCTAAGAGAATGAAGTCAGAAAAATCAACATCAAATGACTTCTGAGGATGTGTTCCGCAGGGTCTTCCACTGCCAGGTCACCCTGGTCAGGAGTAGTTGGTCAGTGAGCAGATGCCAAAGCTGAGGTCTGTCCACTGTGTGACACAATCCCCATGACCCCACTTTCATGGGGCTGCCATCTTGTTCCAAGTCTACTATTTGGAAGGAAGGAAGGAAGGAAGGAAGGAAGGAAGGAAGGAAGGAAGGAAGGAAGGAAGAAAGGAAAGAAGGAAGGGAGGAAAGGAGGGAGGAAAGAAGGGAGGGAAAGAAAGAAAGGAGGAAGGAAAGAAGGAGGAGATTCTATCCAGGAATAGTCAGAATGTGGTTTAATTTGCCTTGGACCTCCTTATCTAAATTTAAGTGAGGTGGTTGACACAAGTATTGACATATTTCCTGGCTGCAATTATAATAGCATGAAGACATTGAGTGGGATGGGAGATGGAGTGTACATGGTAAAATCTAGTCATATTGGCTGCCGGAGTCCTGGAGGGAGAGTACGTGTGCTCAAGTCCCAGAAATCTCATCCATTAGCTATACGTACATGTCCTTGGGAAAATTATGTTCTTTCTCTATGCTTCAATTTCCTTATCATTGAGTTTTGTAAGGCTTAGAAAAGTAATTACATGTAAATCCCTTAGCACATAATAAATGTTGGATGTTGTTATCATAATAATTATAATCATTATCACTTTTAAAAGTATAGAGGCACTGAGTGGGGGTGAAAGTGAGAGTGGAGGCAAAGGAGGAGCTGGCTGCTGTTAGCACTAAGTAAACAACAAATACTGAGAGTTGGATGAAGATAAACCAACAGCTGAAGTCAGACTGAGAAACTCAAGTGAGTCCTCCTCCCACAAGAGGTCCTAGAGTTGATGGAGAGCAAAGGTATTGTCTAGCATGACCCAGGACTGGGATATCAGTAGATAGACCAGGAAGTGCCTGGTGAACACTTGCAGCTGCATTTTCATTGACTCCAAAGAACATAGAGACATACTCTGTTTCCCCGAAAATAAGACCTAGCCTGACAATCAGCTCTAATGCATCTTTTGGAACAAAAATTAATATAAGACCCGATATTATATTATATTGCATTATATTATATAGACCTGGTCTTATATTATAGTAAAATAAGACTGGGTCTTACATTTAATGGTGCTCCAAAAGACGCATTAGAGCTGACTGTCCGGCGAGGTCTTATTTTCAGGGAAACACAGTATATACAATAGAATATTACCTAGCCACAAAAAAGAATGGGTCTAGAGGGTATTATGCTAAGTAAAATAAGTCAGACAAAGACAAATACCATATAATTTTACTTATATGTGGAATTTAAAAACAAAATAAGTAAATGAAGAAAACAAACTCATAGGTACAGTGAACATTTTGATGGTTGTCATATGGGCTAGAGTTTGGGGGATTAGTTGAAAAAGGGGAAGGGACTAAGAAGTACAAATTCATAGTTACAAAATAGTCATAGGGATATAAAGTACAGTATAGGGAATATTGTCCATAATATTATAATAACTATGCATGGAGTCAGATGGGTACAAGCCTTATTGGGGTGATCACTTCTTGAGTTATATAAATGTCTAACCACTATGAGTACACCTGAAACTAATACACTATTGAATGTCAACTGTAATTGAAAAATAAAACAATTTCAATGAATAACAAAAAATAAATAACATATGGTACATCCATACAATGGAATATTAGTTGCCAATAAAAAGAAATGAAATACTAATATGTGCTATATACAACATGGCTGAACTTCAAAAACATTGTGTTAAGTGAAAGAAAGCTGTCACAAAGAACTATATATTTCATGATTCCATTTATCTGAAATGTCTAGAATAGGCAAATCTATAGAGACAGAAAATATATTAGTGGTTGCCTAGCGCTGGGGAAAATGAGGAGCTTGGGGGGACGATGGCTAAGGGATATGGAGCTCCTTTTTAGGGTAATAATATGATTCTAAAATTGATGGTGGTGATGGATGCATAATTTTGTTAATATACTAAATGCCATTAAATTGTGGTATTTATAAATGGATAGATTGCATGGTATGTGATTATATCTCAAAAATATTTGTCAAAGCTGTTTTTTGAAAAAAAAAATAAAGATTGAGAAAATTTTATGAAAAGCAATGATTAGTGCAAAAAAGTCACTAGGTTAATCCCTCCCCATATCTCCCAGTACTTGTGCATCTCGCTGGTGCCAGGTAGTTCTTGTTCAGTCTCTGCTGAGATCATACAACCGCTGAAATGTTATACTGTTCTTCTTTATCCTAGCCCTCCCCAAAGGGACCTTTGACCTTCACCAGTGTGACCATGCACTGGGTAAAAGGACACTAACTCTGAATCGACATTTAATTCCAAGAGTCTCAAAACATCCCTGTAGTCCACCAGTCAGAGTGGGGCTTATAGAGATCAGGTGATCAATGGCGTTTTAGCTCAGTCCATCTCACAGTGGGTTCAATGTGTCCCCCAACCCATCCTGTGGTTATTTCCGCACTTCCAGAATGCATAATTGGGACAGTCATACAGGATTCCCAGACAGGTGGGATTCAGTACTACAATCTAGGTCTGTCTGACTCCAGAGCCTGTGTTCTCTCTACTATGCCAAATGTCATTTGGGCACAAGATCAAATTACTAACAACAGGCCCCAGCAGCCCTGGAATTTATTCCTACTTTTCACATAATGAAGTTATGACTAGTGATCTGGTTTCTCAGTACAGCGCCGATTAGAAGCAGCAAATTAGAAGTGGATACAAATTAGACTGAGACATACTGATGACAGCTGTGAGGAATAAGCACTGACAACCCTCCGTGAGAAAACCTACAGAAAGGAGGCAGGAGCCCCTGCAAAGAGTGAAGCAGCCTGTGGGGATGGGGCAAAGATGCTCCCCACATCCCTTTATCAGCCATTTCTCAAAGTTGTGGTCTTCAGAATCATCTGGAGAGCATGTTACAGCACAGATTTCTGGGCTCTGCCCTCAGAGTTTCAGATTCAGTGTGTCTGGGGTGGGGCTGGAAAATGTACATTTCTAACAAGTTCCAGAGGTGCTGATGCCGCTGGTCCAGAGACACACTTTGAGAATTGCTGGCCTATATTCTACCCCAGGGCATTACCATGTGTGTTCACTAATGACCCTGAATCTTTAAGAAAATCTTTAAGAAAAGAGTGATTATGCTGGGTCCCTGCATTATAAAGCAGAGGTATACAAAGCATTTAAATTAGTGTTGGTCAAAACAATTTAGAATATAAGCTTTTTCATCATTTAAAGAAGTAACGTTCAGAAATTGAAAAAATTAATCCATAAGGAACCCTGCTTACAGATCACCTGAGGAAGGGAAAGGCCTTCCTTGATTTCTTTATCTAGCCTCCCCCAACAACATCTATTCCCTATTCCCCAAACCTTGCTTTCTTTCTCTTCCTAGCATTTACAACCAGATATTTTATTATACATTTTATATTTATATGTATTTGTTTACATGTTCCTGGTCTTTCTCCTCACAAAAAGTAAGCTCCATGAAGGCAGGCCTCATTTTCTTTTGTTCACCACAGAATCCCTGGAATCTAGAACAGGCCTGGTATTTAGTAAGGTCTTAATAAATAATGATTGAATGAGCAAATGAATGAAGAAAACATATTGTTTTGCTATAATGTTGGTTACAGGAGTTGTGTGTGTGTGTGTGTGTGTGTGTGTGTGTGTGTGTGTATTTGGAGGGGGGTCAGAGTATAGGAAAAAGGCTCATTCGTGGGTGGCTACAATTCAATGAAAAGAACCCTCCTCTCTGCACCTTCTTTAAGAAAATGGAATTTGAGGATAGCAGTAAGTGGGAGGAATGAAACTGCTTTTTGTGAATAAGCTGTTCTATTTCTTGATCCCGATGCTAAGAATACAATTCCAGCCTCAGGAAAGGGCAGAAACCCACCACAAGCAGGGTACTCATATGCAGACTCAAGTTTTCCTCTGTCCAGATCTGCTGGCTGAACTCAATGATACTTGGACAGTGGATTGCCAGGGCCTAAAAGCCCAGTTGGTTTATCTACCATCCAAACCCAGCATTTGATGGAAAAGAGAGGAAGGTGCTCCATTGCAAATTGCCCGCAAAGTGACTCTCCAGTATTACTGAGAACAGATAAAAGTTCCTGGTGGTGAAACAATACAGAAAAAAGAGAAACCACACATTTTTCCTTCTCTCCACTTGTCTGCCCAACTACATAATGTTTTTCCTTACATTCACCCTCCAGTGGGTCCCGCAACACACCTTCCTGACAGAGAAATATTAAACCAGGAAGCCAGAAGTTCAGGTAGTCTAGGTTCTTGATTGAAGATAAGGTAATTAAGGACCAGGAAGTAGAGGTCACTCACACAAGTTAGTAGCAGATCCAGGACTAGAATTCAATTCTGTCCATCAAGAGAGCTTTCTAAGATGTGCCCCGTCACTAGCCAACTGAGCTCCTAGAGAGAGAAGCTGCTGTGTTCATCTTATGGTCAGAGTGTCTGGTATATAGTAGGTTTCAAGAGATATCTGAGGAGGAAAAAGAATCCAAGATGGCAGAGTACATAAATGCTGTGCTTGTCTCCTCCCATGACCACATTAAAATTACAGAGCAATCAACATGGAGAACCATCAGAAGTCCAGCTGAACAGAAGTTTTGTAATTAAGGATATAAAGCAGAAGCCACGTCAAGACTGGTAGGAGGGGAGGAGATGCGGAATGGGCTGGCCCCACATCTGCTTGTGGTGGTTGAGAATTGGGAGGGCTATCTCAGCTGCAGAGGTCCTCCACCCCAGGAGGAGCAAGAAACCAGGCTCCCTAACCCCATGCTGAGCTCCCCAGCTTGGAGTACCAGTGCCAGGAAGTGGAGCCCCCACAACATCTGGCTGTGAAAAACAGTGGGGAATTCCAACCACCCAGGTGGGAGAGAAGGCTGTGAGAAACACAGATGTCCTCTTAAAGGGCCAGCACACAGACACACTCACTCACAGGCAGTTACCCTGGGCTCCAGCAAAAGGACAGTGATGTGAGGAAAGTCAGAGACATACAGTTATGTGGCTTTGGAGTGAGTATGAGAGGGACAGTCACCATTTTCCCTGTGTGGGGTCCTGCTCTCATGGAGCTGGCAAGAGGGTGCCACCTTTCCTGTGTTGAGCCCTACCCCAACACAGCCAAATCTAACTCTCAACTGGCCTGGAAGCTCCACTCGCACCACCTTGGTGACTCCTTGAGACCCCACCTGACCCAACTTGCCCAACATCAGCGGCAACTTCTTGGCCAGAAGCCAGCCCCACCCACATTGCACTCTTTCAAGGACAACTATCAGGGGTTTGTGGGCCTCAGGAGGATGGCAGCTGGCTTCAGTGTGTTCAAAGACTTTTCTGAGTAGCTCCAGGCTCAGCCCTGGCACTAAACCAGAATCTACATTAACCTGGTGACCACTAGTTGTCCAACATTAGTGACACCCTGAGACCCCACCACAACCAACTCACGCAAGGCATTATCAGTAGCTGAACTTTATGGGAGCCAGCAGGTGGCAGCAGGCCTTGGCATGTCCTGGACTTTTTGCAAGCCCTGTAGTGGTGGTAGCCAGCCTCAGTTCACAGTGTGGCCTCTCCCACATGCCTCCAGGTCCAACACAGAGAGCAACCAACCACAAATTTCTTTGTAGCTCCTACCAAGAAGTCCTCGGCCAATCACAGGCAGTAGCTGAACTGGGCCTTCACTGGAGCCCATCCCAAGAATCCCCAGAACCAACAAACCTGTAGGTCAGCTTCAGACCACAGCAGAGCAACACGCAATTAGCCTCACAAGCAACACACCTAAAGGGTGGTCTCAACAAGCAACAGAGCCCACTTTGGGAAATCCCACACCAAGGGGTAAGCCCCCACTCAGCAGCCTATAAGTTGTGGACATGGCCAAACCCCACAGCCAGTCAGCCTGAAGGTCAACCCCACTCACTGGTGTACCAATAGCAATGACAGCTCAACTATAACAGGACGGCATACACAAGCCACACAAGGGACACTCCTGGAGCACCACGCACAGGTGACCAAGGTGTCTGTGGCACCTACTATATAAGGACCCCCAGCCAAGACTCAGAGATATACCAGATCTATCTAATACATGTAAAACACACAGAGACAGCCAAAATGAGGAAACAAAGAAATGCGTCCCATATAAAAGAACAAGAGAAAACTCCAGAAAAAGAACTAAACAAAATGGAGGCAAGCAAACTACCAGATACAGAACTCAAAACAATGGTTATAAGGATGCCTAATAAACTTAGGGAAAGAATAGATGAACTTAGTGAGAACTTCAACAAAGAGACAGCAAACATAAAAAATGACATAGAAACCATACAAAAAACCAGTCAGAAATGAAGAATACAATGACTGAAATGAAGAATGCACTAGAAGGAATAACTAGCAGACTAGATGGAGCAGAGGATCAAATCAGTGATTTGAAAGAAAAGGTAGTAGAAAACACCCACTTGGAACAGCAAAAAAGAAAAAAGAATTTTTTAAAAAATGAGGATAGTTTAAGAGACCTCTGGGACAACATCAAGCACAACAACATTCGCATTATAAGGGTACCAGAAGGAGAAGAGAGAAAGCAAAGGACTGAGAACCTATTTGAAGAAACAATGACAGAAAACTTTCCTAACCTGGTGAAGGAAATAGACACACAAGTCAAGCAAGAGCAGAGTCTCCCAAACAAAATGAATCCAAACAGGCCCACTCCAAGACACATCATAATTAAAATGGCAAAGGTTAAAGACAGAATCCTAAAAGCAGCAAGAGAAAAGCAACTAGCCACTTATGAGGTAGTCCCATAAGATTGTCAGCTGATTTCTCAGTAGAAATTTTGTGGGCCAGAAAATAATGGCATGAAATATTCAAAATGATGAAAAGAAGTGACCTACAACCAAGATTACTCCACCTAGCAAGGCTGTCATTTAACATTGAAGGAGAGATAAAGAGCTTCCAGACAAGAAAAATCTAAAAGAGTTCATCACCACCAAACTAGTATTAACAGAAATGTTAAAGGGACTTCTTTAAGAAGAAGAAGGGGAAACAAACAAACAAACAAAACAAAGATGAGTAATAAAATAGCAATAACTATGTATCTATCAATAATCACTTTAAATGTAAATGGATTAAATGCTTGAATCAAAAGACATAGTGTGCCTGAGTGGATAAGAAAACAAAACCCATACATATGCTGTCTATAAGAGACCCACTTCAGATCGAAAAACACACAAAGAATGAAAGTAGAGGGATGGAAAAGGATATTTCATACAAATGGAAATGAAAACAAGCTAGGGTAGCAATAGTTATAGCAGGCAAAATGGACTTTAAAACAAAGGGTATAATAAGAGACAAAGAGAGTTATTACATAATGATAAATCGATCAATTCAACAAGAAGATATAACCCTCATAAACATTTATGCATCCAACACAAAAGCACCTAAATATACAAAGCAAATATTGACTACTATTAAGGGAGAGATGGACAGTAATACAGTCATAGTAGGGGACTTCACCACCTCACTGACACTGACGGAGAGATCTTCCAGACAGAAAATCAACACAGAAACAGCAGCCTGAAATGACACAATAGACTAGATAGATTAAATTGATATTTTTAGAGCATTTCATCGCAAAGTAGCAGAATATACATTCTTTTCAAGTGCACAAGGAACATTTTCCACAATAGGCCATATGGTAGGTCATAAAACAACTCTCATAAATTTAAGAAAATTTAAATCATATCAAGCATCTTCTCTGACCACAATGGATTAAAGCTAGAAATTAATTACAAGAAAAAAACTGAAAAACACAGAAACACATGGAGGCTAGATAACATGACTAAATAATGAATGGGTTAAAATGACATCAAGAAAGAAATCAAAAGATACCTCAAAACAATGAAAATGGAAATACAGTGACCCCAAATCTATGACACACAGTGAAAGCAGTTCTAAGAGGGAAATTCATAGCAATACAGGCCTACCTCAAGAAACAAGAAAAATCTCAAATAAACAATCTAACTTTACACTTAAAATAACAAGATGAAGAACAGTAAACAAAGCCCAAAGTGAGTAAAAGGAAGGAAATAATAAAGATCAGAGTGGAAATAAACCAAAAAGAATCTAAAAAATATACAAAAGACCAGTGAAACGAAGAGCTGCTTCTTTGCAAACAAAATTGATAAACCTTCAACCAGACTCATCAAGATAAAAGAGAGAAGACTCAAATATATAAATTCAAAAATGAGAGAGAAGTGACAGCTGACACCACAGAAACACAAAGAACTATAAGAAAATAGTATGAATAATTATATGCCAACAAATTGGATAATCTGGAGGAAATGACTAAATTCCTAGAACATACAATCTTCCAAGACAGACTAAAGAAGAAGCAGAAAGTCTGAACTGAATGACTACTATTAACGAAATTGAATCTGTAATCAAAAATTTCCCAACAAACAAAAGTCCTGGACAGGATAGCTTCACAGGTGAATTTTACCAAACACTAAAACCTTCTCAAACTATTCCAAAAACTTCAAGAGGGAAACCTTCCAAACTGATTTTACCAGGCCACCATTACCCTGATTCCAAAACCATATAAAGACACTACAAAAAAAACAAACAAAAAAAAAAAATCATAGGCCAAGATTCCTGATGAACATAGAGGCAAAAATCCTCAATAAAATATTAGCAAACTGAATTCGGCAATACATTAAAAAGATCATACACCAGGATCAAGTGGTATTTATTTTCTTATTTTTATTTTTTGAAATATAACATGCCTACTTTATTTAAGTGTATTTCCTCTAATTTGTTCATTGTCTCTCAGGCTTATTTGACACACCTCCATTTGCAATGAAGGAGGGACACCCAACATTGGGAAAGACAAGTGATGCCCATGCACAGCCATGCAAGTACAAATTGTGGGGTTATTACTTTGATTTCAGAGTCGATAGAGACATGGGATAATTTTCTGGGCATTAAGGAAAGGAGAAGCAGCATTCTGTCACCTACTGAAGAGCTTTGAACAATCTGATGTGTTTCTTTGAACAGTGGCATTTCAGAGGGGAAGTCGTCCTGCAGAAGCCATCCCTTATTCCTGAGATACAAGGTTGGTTCAATATCTGCAAATTAATTAATAAACAAAATGAAAGATAAAAATTATATGATCATATCAATAGATGCAGAAAAAGCATTGACTAAATCCAGCATCCATTTATGTTAAAAACTCTCAGCAAAGTGGGAATAGAGGAAACATACCTCAACACAATAAAGGCCACATATTAATGTGATAAACCACAGCTAACCTCATACTCAATGGAAAAAAGCTAAAAGCAGTCTCCTTAAGATCAGGAACAAGACAAGGCTGCTCACTTTCACCACTTTTATTAAACATCGTATTGGAAGTCCTAGCCCCGGCAATCAAAGAAGAAAAAGAAATAAAGTCATCCAAACTGGCAATGAAGAATTAAACCTGTGGTCATTTACAGATGATGTCATACTATATATAAAGAACCCTAAAGATTTCACTAAAAACTATTAGAACTGATAAATGAATTCAGTAAAGTAGCAGGATACAAAATTAATATTCAGAAATCGGTTGCATTTTTATACACCAATAATAAACTGTCAGAAAGAGAAATTAAGAAAACAATCCCATCAAAGTAAATAAATAAATAAATTAATTAATTAATTAATTAATTAATTAAATATCTAGGAATAAATTCAACTACGGAGATAAAGACCTATACTCAGAAAACTGTAAGACAATGAAGAAATTGATGAAGATACAAAGAAATGGAAGTGTATACCATGCTCATGGATAGGAAGAATTAACATTGTTGAGATGTCCAACTACCCAAAGCAATCAATAGATTCAGTGCAATCCCTATCATAATACCAATGGCATTTTTCACAGAACTAGAACATATAACCATAACATTTATATGGAAACACAAAAGACCCCAAATAGCCACAGCAATCTTTTTTTTAAATTAATTTTTTTAAAAATTTTATTGGGGAATATTGGGGAACAGTGTATCTCTCCAGGGCCCATCAGCTCTAATTGTTGTCCTTCAATCTAGTTGTGGAGAGCACAGCTCAGCTCCAAGTCCAGTTGCCATTTTTAATCTTTAGTTGTAGGGGGTGCAGCCCACCATCCCATGCGGGAATTGAATTGGCAACCTTGTTGTTGAGAGCTCGAGTTCTAACCAACTGAGCTATCTGGCTGCCCCTAGCCACAGCAATCTTGAGAAAGAAGAAATTGGAGGTATCATGCTACTTGATATCAAATTATACTACAAGGCTATAGCAATCAAAACAATATGTCACTGGCATAAAAACAGACACACAGATCAATGAAACAGAATAGAGAGCCCAGAAATAAACCCACACCTTCATGGTCATTTAATCTATGACAAAAGAGGCAAGAATACACAATGGGATAAAGACAGTCTATTCAATAAATGGTGTTGGGAACAATGGACAGATACATGCAAAAAAATAAAACTGGGTCACCACATAAGAATAAACTCAAAATTGATTAAAGGTTTAAATACAAAACCCAAAGCCATAAAACTCCAAGATGAAAACATAAACAGTAAACTCTCTGACATGGTTCTTAGTGATATTTTTTCAGATCTAGGTCCTCAGGCAAGGGAAACAAAAGAAAATATATTATTAACAATTGTCACCCCAATAAATTTTTTAAAAAAAGAGAAAATATAAACAATATGACTACATCAAACTAACAAGTTTTTGCACAGCAAAGGAAACCATCATCAAAACGAAAAGACAACCTTTTGAATGGGAGAAGATAGTCACCAATGCTACGAGCTCTGACAATTAAGTTCACGAACTTGTTGCAACGATGCTGCTAACCGTTTTTTATATCAGAGGGATTATTCATTATGCATTTGTGCCAACTGGACAAACAGTTAACCGAGTTTACTATTTGGAAGTGCTGAAAAGGCTGCATGAAAAAGTTAGACGGCCTGAACTTTTCACCAACAATTCATGGCTCTTGCATCATAACAATGCACAAGCTCACATGGCATAGTCTGTGAGGGAGTTTTTAGCCAGTAAACAAATAACTGTATTGGAACACCCTCTCTACTCACCTGATCTGGCCCCCAATGACTTCTTTCTTTACCCGAAGATAAAGGAAATATTAAAAGGAAGACATTTTGATGACATTCAGGACATCAAGGGTAATATGATGACAACTCTGATGGCCATTCCAGAAAAAGAGTTCCAAAATTGCTTTGAAGGGTGGACTAGGTGCTGGCATCAGTGCATAGCTTCCCAAAGGGAGTACTTCGAAGGTGACCATAGTGATATTCAGCAATGAGATATGTAACACTTTTTCGAGAATGAGTTCGCAAACTTAATTGTTCGACCTCATACATCTGATAAGGGTTTAATATCTAAAATTTATAAAGAATTTATACAACTCAACACCAAAACAACAAACAATCCAATTAAAAATGGGCAGAGGACCTGAATAGACATATCTTCAAAGAGGACATACACATGGCCAATAGACACATGAAAAGATGCTCAATGTAACTGATCAGAGAAATGCAAATTAAAGCCACAATGAGATATCACCTCACACCTGTCAGAACAGCTATCATGAATAAATCTACAAACAACAAGCATTGGCAAAGATGTGGAGAAAAGGGAACCCTCGTGCACTGTTGACGAGATTGCAAATTTGTGCAGCCTCTATGGAAAACAGTTTGGAGCTTCCTCAAATAATTAAACATTGAACTACCTTATGACCCAGCAATTCTAGTTCAAGGTATTTACCCAAAGAAATTCAAAACACAAATTCAAAAAGATATATGCATCCCTATGTTCACTGCAGCACTATTTACAATAGTCAAGATATGGAAGCAACCTAAGTGCCTATCAATAGATGATTGGATAAAGAAGAACTGGCATATATACAATGAAATATTACTCAGCCATAAAAGAAAAAATGAAATCCTACCATTTGGGACAACATGGATGGACCTAGAGGGTATTATGCTAAGTAAAATAATTCTTATTGAGAAAGACAAATACCATATGATCTCACTTATATGTGAAATCTAAAGAACAAAATAAACGAACAAACAAAAGAGAAACAGACTCATAGATACAGAGAATGGTTGCCAGAGGGGAGGGGTTTTGGGGAGCTGGGTGAAAAAGGTGAACGTATTAAGAAGTACAGATTGGTAGTTACAATATAGTCATGGGGATGTAAAGTACAGCTTAGAGAATATAGTCAATAATAGTGTAACAATTATATATACTGCCAGGTGGTTACTAGACTAACCGAGAGGATCATTGCATAAATAATATAAGTGTCTAACCACTATGATGTACACCTGAAAGTAATATAAAATAATATTGAATGTTGACTATAACTGAAAAAAATAAATTTTTATTTTTTAAAAATAATAAAAACAGATATCTGATAAATGAATGTATGAATAACTCGTTTGTATCTGTTCCTACACGTGCTTTGCAAGAGGTAGTATGATTATGGATGACATAACAAACATCTCTGTTGAGGTTATAAAGAGAAAGGGGTGACAGAGAAATTATAGAAGGATATTTAGGCCTGGAGCAGCTAAGGAAAAACAACTTTATAGAGTCAGCACTTTCCATGGTCTAGTCAGAAGTTATTGAGCCTGGAAATCCCATCTTGACAAGGCACTCATGGTTGAGTGTTGGGGTCTGCCTCAAGCTAACCAAACTCCCAAGAGGCCAGAATGCAATTAATTAATTTTTAGTATGCCAAAGGAACTGAGCAGTTAACTATTCATCCATTCTCTCATGGAAAAATCTAATTGGGAAGCCATATCTATTAACTGTTGAGTCCCTAGAAGGCCAGTCTTAGTCCTTATTACTGTCATTCCAACACTAAGCACAGTGAAAAATCACTCAAAAAGTTATTTTGTCATATCAGGTACACTCCAGGAGAGCAAACATATTTGCCTTTCTTGTTCATTGTTGTATCCCAGGCACCTAAGAAGAATGACGAGCACATAGCATGTGCTCAAGGAATATTTGTTGAATAAATGCAGAGTTCTTTAATCAACATAAAATTAGGACAAGGAAATTTTGTTTGATTGTCCTGTTGGTGTTGGGGTTGCTAAGCTTGTGTGGACTGATACAGCCATCTCTGCTATGAAAACACAGCTGCCAGGCAGATGTGATGGGCGTCCTCACTGGTATCTTCACTGGATGGTACAGTAAACACTGATAACATTTTGCTCCCTGTTCTCCCTTTTATTCTGTAGATCTGCCCTTGGGTTGGAAAATTCTTTCTTCAAACAAGGTATAAGCCAGTTATAACTTTCTTGGTTACACCCACCTTCTAATCACTCCTTCTGGTGGCTACACCTTGGAACCCAGGTCACCTTGTCTGAAAGTAAGTGAGCTGAAGTCTCCCCAACTTCCCATTTGTATCTCTTGGGGGAAGTTTTGTTCAGCACATGATGATTCATCCTCATTTCCTCCACAAAGGCCAACTGAGTTTCCAAGTTCATAGTCTATAGCAAGCATTCAGAAAAAATCATGGCAGATGCAGACAGCCAGGAAGTAAAAAAACTCTGTTCTCTGCCTCCAAACATGGAATCCTCCTAAGTAACTAGCTGTCAGCTCTACCATTCACTGTTACTCTTATTAACATGGTCATAATTTAACAACACTCTATACATGATATATCTTGATCCACCTGTTCATAATCCACCTGTCATAGGTACAGCAGGTATGATAGAACTACTTCAGAGGAGGACACAGTGACACTAAGTTTCAGTGCCTTGAGTAAGTTGGCACTGCTAATAAAGCACACTGCTGGAGATTGAACTGACTTCATAGGACTCCAAACCAGAAAGCTTCCATTATACCCTCTGCCTCTATAAACTGAGAATGTTATTAAGGATCGGCTTGAAGAAGAGGGTTGTGACTGAAACCAAAGATGTGTCTAGGTCCCATGGGGTAGCAGATCAGCAACAGGACACAAATGAAACCACCAGGTAGTCCCAATACTGAGGCCTCCACACTTTTCCTATCCCCACCAGCACTGCTCCCCAAAATCCTGGAAAACCCTACCAAAGTCACAAGAAATTTAAAAGGTATAAATCCACAAGTAAAAAGAGAACACAAAAGGAAACAATGATGGACAAGAATTGTGAATATAATTTTAGAAGATGATAAAAGATTTTGGAGATTCAGAGACATTTATTTGTACAGAACATTTGGAAAATAAAGTAATATAATGATACAGAAAGTAGGATAATATAACAAAGAGAGGGATAATTGAAAGGGAGTAAGAAAATTAGAGGATCAATAACAGCTGGTACAATATCTGACTTATAGGAGATCAAGAGAGGGAGAGTTGAAAAAAACAGAGGGAAGGAACTGCTAAGGAAAGAGTACAAGGCTGAAGGAACCAAGTCTCTGGGTTGAAAGGAGCACACCAAATGTCCAACACAATGAATAAAAAAGACCCACCCTACAGCAAGTCATCATGAAATTTTAGAATTCCTGGAATAAAAAGAACATCTTAAAAGCTTCTACAAAGGAGTCACAATGAAATATAAAGGACAGAATGACTTTGGAGTTCTCTACAACACTGGAAGCTAGAATATTATAGAAAAGCCAATCTATCAATTAAGTGCAGAATTAAGACCTTTTCAGATGGAGTGATTTGAAAATATGTGTATCTCATATATGCTTTCTCAAGAAGCTATCAACTAAAAGAGTAAATATAAGAAAAAAGGGAAAGAGTGAATGCAGGAAGAAAGGGAAAGACAGTGGGTCCAGAAAACTAGTAATCCACACAGGTGAGTAGTCAGGAGGAATGCCAGGAGCCTAGCAGTGGAGCCACCTGGAGAGGGTAAGACCACACCATTTTCCAGCAGGAAGCATGAGGGCTCCAAGAAAAGGCTCCAGAGAGATGAAAAGAACAGATAAATTACTTAATGCCTTTGATCATGTTCTACAGATTATTTGGACTCTTTAGGAAGGATTAAGGAGTTTAACAAAAGATAACCAAACAAATATTAAAAGTGAAGCAAATATTAATTTCTAGACAATGTAAATATTGTATAAGAAAGGGAAAGTAACTGTTGGCTCAGCAGTGGACATTTCCATAGTTCTAATAATGAAAATTCTAAATATAGATGAAATAAAAAAATTCTAGGAGAAATCCAAGATGGCAGAGTAGATAAACACTATGCCTGTGTCCTTTCGTGAATACGCTAAAATTACAACTAAATTATAAAACAATCTACCAGGAGAACCATTTGAAGTCTAGCTGAACAGAAGTCTTACAACTAAATGTATACCGAAGCCATGTCGAGACTGGTAGGAGGGGCAGAGACGCGGAACGGGCCTCACCCCTGCATGTGGAGGTTGAGAATCAGGAGGTTCCCCCTGAAGAAGTGAGGGGCCCCAGCCCTCCACACTAGGCTCCCCAGGCCACAGTACGTGCTGAGAAGAAAAGCCCCCACAACATCTGGCTGTGAAAAAAAGTGGGGATTCCAACCATTCAGGTGGGCCTGAAGGCTGCGGAAAACACAGACCTCCTCTTAAATGGCCCACACACAGACTCACTCACAGGCACTCACCTTGGGCTCCAGCGAAGGGACAGTGACTCTGGGAGCCTCGGAGACTGACGTGTGTGGATTTGCAGGGAGGACTAAAGGACAGTCAGCATTTTCCCAGGGAGTGGTCCACTTTTGTGCAACCGGCAGATAGGCACCATCTTTCCTGTGTTGAGCCTGCCCCTTCCAGCCAAATCTGAATCTGATTGGCCTGGTGAGCTCTGCTGCTCTGCCCTGCTGACTCACTGGGAACCCGCCCCTCTCAACTCATGCACACCTGGAGGCACTTTCTTTTCGAGCAGCCAGCCCCACCAGCATTGCACTCTTTCTTGGAAAGCTATCGGAGTCTGACAGGCTCCAGGTGGGCATCAACTAGTCTCAGTGTGCTCTGAGACTTTTGCTGAGTAGCTCTAGGCACAGCACCGGCACCAAACCAGAATTTACATTAACCTAGTGACCACAATTTTTCCCACTCTGGTGACTTCCTGAGACCCTGCCTCACCCAACTCGTGTACTGCATGGGGTGTTATCAGTAGCTGAACCTTAAGGGAGCCAGCAGGTGGAAGCAGGCCTTGGGGTGTCTCAGCTTTTTGTGGAGCTACCCCAGACCTTGTACTGGTAGCAGCCATCCTCAGTTCACAGCGTGACCTCTCCCACATGCCTCCAGGTCCAGATAGGAGGCAAACAACAGTGGATCACTTTGTAGTTCCTACCAGGTATCCCCCAGCCAGTCACAGACAGTAGCTGACATGGGCCCACACTGGAGCCCCTCTCACAAGACCCCAGAACCAATATACCTGGAGGTTGGCTTCAGACAACAGCAGAACACCACCAGTTCGCCTCAAGCAGCACACCCAAAGGGCAGTCTCAACGGGCACCAGAGTCTCAACGGGCACTCAGTGGAGTAAGCTTCTCACACAACAGCCCATAAGGTGTGGACATGGCCAGACTCCACAGCTAGTCAGCCTAAGGGTCAATCCCACCAATTGATGTACCAATAGCAATAAAGGCTCAACTAGCACAGAACACCTACTACGTAAGTCCATCTGGCCAAGACTAGGAGACATAGCAGATCTACATAACACAGAGAAACAAACACAGGGAGTCGGCCAAAATGAGGAAACAAAGAAATGTGTCCCATATAAAAGAACAGGAGAAAACTCCAGAAAAAGAACTAAACAAAATGGAGGCAAGCAAACTACCAGATACAGAATTCAAAACAATGGTTATAAGGATGCCTAATAAACTTAGGGGAAAAATAGATTAACTCAGTGAGAAGTTCAACAAAGAGACAGCAAACATAAAAAAGGACATAGAAATCATACAAAAGAACCAGTCAGAAATGAAGGAAACATTAACTGAAATGAAGAATGCACTAAAAGGAGTTCATCAATACCGCACCAGAATTACAAGGAATTTTAAAGGGACTTCTTTAAGAGAGGGGGAAAAAATTAAAATTAAAACATAAATAATAAAATGGCAATAAATACATATCTATGAACAATTACTTTCATAGTAAATGGATTAAATGCTCTCACCAAAAGACAGCAAGTCTGAATGGATAAGAAACCGAAACCATAACATATGCTGCCCATAAGAGATTCACTTCAGATTGAGAGACACACGCAGGTGTAAAGTAAGTGATGGAAAAGTATTTCATGAAAATAGAAATGAAAAAAATGAAACAAAATAAAACCTAGGGTAGCAATGCTTATACCAGACAAAATAGATTTCAAAACAAAGGCTATAACAAGAGACAAAGAAGGACCCAGTAATCCCACTTCAGTGTATTTACCTGAAGAAACCCGAACGCTACTTCAAAGGTACATGTGCAGCCATATGTTCATTGCAGCATTATTTACAACGGTCAAGATGTGGAGGCAGCCTGAGTGTCTGTCGATGGAAGAATGGATAAAGAAGAGGTGGTACATATATACAATGGAATATTGCTCAGCTATGGAAGGGAATGGGTTCTTGCCATCTGTTGCAGCATGGATGGACCTGGTGCTCAGTGAAGCATGTCACACAGAGAAAGACAGATGCAATGTGATTTTGCTTATATGTGGAATCTAAAGAACAAAATAAACTAACAAACAAAACAGAAACAAACTCATAGATACAGAGAACATATTGATGATTGCCAGATGGGTAGGGGCTTGGGGGTGCATAGAAAATAGGAAAGGAATTAAGAAGTACAAATTGGTTGTTACACAGTAATCCTGGGGATGTAGGGCATAGCATAAGAAATATAGTCAATAATATTGTAATAAGTATGTATGGTGTCAAGTGGGTACTAGATTTATTGGGGTGATAGATGTAAGGGGATTAGGGGGGCAGAGTGAAAAAGGTGAAGGGATTAAGAAGTACAAACTGGTTGTTACAAAATAGTCATGGAGATGTAAAGTAAAGCATAGGGATTATAGTCAATAATATGGTAATAACTATGTACAGTGCTAGGTGGGTACTAGACTAGTCAGAGGGATCACTTCTTAAATTACATAAATGTCAAACCACTATGCTGTACACCTTAAATTAATAAAAAATAATATTGAATGTCAATTGTAATTGTAAACTTTAAAAAAGGGGGGAAGACGGGGAGGGGAATAAGACGTCCAACTCTCCAGGTATAAAATTAATAAGTCGTGGGGACATAATGTACAGCATAGAGAATATAGTCAATAATATTATGATAGCATAGTACAGTGTCAGGTGGTTGCTGGACTTATCGTGGTGATCACTTCTTTAGGTAAATAAATGTTGAATAACTACGGTGTACCCCTGAAACTAATATAATATTGTATGTTAGCTATATTTTTAATAAAAATCTTTTTAAAAAAAAAGAAGAAAATTCTAACTTTAGTGATAGCTGGGGTAGAACAGAGAACTAATGTGGAGGGTGTACAGCCGCTAAATCTTCCTCAACCGAAACAGGACAACAATAGCTACTGTGTGAAACTGACAAGATGCGAAATAGCAGTATGTGTATATTCCTTAGAAATATGGATTTAAGTACCCAAAAAATAGAAGGGGTTTGGAAGGGTTGAAGGTGATTGCTTTCAAGCAAAGAGCAGGAATGAGGATCTGGAAAGGCAGACATGTGAATCAAGGAACCACTGTTATTGGTCTTAGTCTTTTAGTACTATTGACGTGTGTGTGTGTGTGTGTGTGTGTGTGTGTGTATACACTCTACTGATAAAAGTAAAAAATGCACCAAGAAGTGTAGGTAACGTGGCACATTATAAAGAGGTTTCCTCAAAAATGGCTGCCGTCAACAAGCAGCAAGCTTCATCTATGTGGAAAATGGCCTCTTGTGGCCCCTTTCGTCCCCACACTGAATTCAGCGCAGTTGGCCACACCCCAAGCTCTCACGGTAAGGTCGCCTTCAGACTCCACGTGTTCAGTTCCCTGGGCAAACCAGGGCTGTTTACTCTGCAGATCTGGGCACTGAGGTTTTCTCCAGAAAAAGGTTTGTGCTTTTCCATAGCTGATAAAGCATATCTCCAGAGTCCCCCTGGGCTTGCCACCTGGGCTGTCTGAAGTGAGTTCCAGAACCTGCGGAGCCGCATTACGACTTTAGTGGGCTCAAGGTACTTTGCTGTCCCGGCTTCTTCCTTCGTTAAAAAATATTAGAAATTATACTTGATGATTGGGCTGATATAAAGATTAATATAATATAGACTGGATTCATTGTTACATATTCATTAAACGTGTTTTTTCTTTTGATTTTAAGAAAATTTAAAACATTTTCATGGGTCTCCAAAAGTCTCATGAGCCCGTGGCTGCTGCGCCCAAAGGGAAATTCCCACGGAGAACAGAGGCTGGAGTAAAGACTGCCAACCGAAGCGCTCTGCCACCCTCTGCAGGTTCTGGGAGAAAAGTGTCAAAGGCAAAGTAATTAGAAACCCGAAAAGGAACAAAGTCATGGTCACATATCACCCGGTATTTGTTAAACAGTTATTATGTGCACTGTGCTAAGCAATTTGCAGACACATCTCAAAAGCTTCCTCAGCCTTCCTGTGAGGCAAGCCTCATGTCCACTGATGTCCAGTGGCCCCAGAGGTTAGGTTTGGTGCCCAAGTTCACCCAGGCAGTCAATGGCAGCCCAGGGATATGTGGCCTCCAAGCCTCGCTCTTCCCTCCTTCCCAGCAACCTTTCTGGGGTGAGTAGGACCCCATCCGCTCCTGTCACCCTCACAGTCCTCCCTTCCCCACCCCCACTCTGCCTTGTATGGAAAAGAAACATCAGTTACTGGTAAGTGTGAAGCCAGAATCTCTTATACCATAAAACTCCTTAAGTACCTGTTCCTTTGTATGTACAAAGATCAATATTTTGGTGACATTTTTCCCTTCCAACCTAAGATTCCTTATTGGTACCCTGTGGCCCTGGGTCATTAGTATTGTGCTCAAGTGTCAAAGGCTGAGCCTTTGCACAGGTGACTTCATTGTGCAAATGCTAGAGTGTGACGATGGCTTTTGCACAATCTGCGCCCCCACCCCCAGATATGACGTTCAGATGAAGCTACAGCCAACCAGTAAATCCAAGTCCACCTCATTTTCCTCAGCTATTACCCATTTCTGTGCCTGAGAGGGACTCTGTGACGGGGGAGGTGATAATTTGCATTTATATAGAATCCCAGCAATTAATCCAAACACTAAGCTACCCCAGTGAAAGCCAGAAAGCTAACGCCTGGTGCACCTTGTCTGAAATAATGGTTTGGTCTAGCAACATCTCACAACAGGCCTCCTAAACCTCACATCCTGTCACCCGAGGCAATTATTTTCTGTAGGAGGACACATTCCTTTAATCCAATGAGGTGGTTTTCCTTTCCACTTTTCCCACTGTTCTATGCACCTCTCTACACCCACTCCCCAAGCAAAAACATCCCAAGATTAAAAAGGAAAAAGAATGCTCAGGAAAAGAGACAATAACTGAAATAAACAAGAAACCATGAAAGGATGTGTTGAATGCCCAGGGCCATTAGGCTTCTCACACACACTGCGGAAGGTGTGAGGAAATCACCGAGGGAAGGAAAAGGAGGCCTGAGGCAGAAACTTGATGAGAGGCAGAAAGCATCAAAAATTTAACATCCACAATAAATATTGGGATTGGGCCCCAAACCCTTCACTGAGTGGTGACCTCGGGGAAATATTACAGAGAAGGAGGCCATCGAAGATGCAGATATCTCTATATACTTCTGGAGATTTGAAATATTTGTTACCAAGAGCATATATTTGTTTTAGTACACACACACACACACACACACACACACACACACGCAACACACACACTGCCCCTTATTTCTAAACTCCTAATTTTCTGCAGTGATGCAAGTTTAAATGCTATGCCCCCAAACACAATTTGCTGAGGGATTTTCCATTAGGCTGTGTCCTATGCAGTGTGAGGGCCACCAGCTGCCCAGCAGATGTGCAAAGCAGCTTCTTGCCTGGTGGCCAGGACATAGCTCACAGACTCACAGACATGCCACACAGACACATGTGTGTACACACTCAGAAGCAAAGGCAAATGTGGAAGCAACACTAATCTGACACCCTCACCAGGACCTGGACTAAGGCAATGGGGAAGCCAAACCAGGTGTCACAAAACCACCACAAACTAACGGGGGCCTGAAGCTCAGGGTCAGGGAAAGGGTGTTTGCCTCAAAGCAAAATTCAGTCACTGAAACATCCTGCTAAGAGGTGGTCCTCTCTGAATTCCAGGGGTCCAGGGAAGCAAACTCTAGTTGGCTCCTTCTCTCTTTACACACCCCTTGCCACCCACCCACCCACATAGACTAACAATCACCACACACACACAGGCCACCTACCTGAGTAGGGGAAGGGGGAGGAAGGCAGTCTACCGTAGGGTGGAAACACTTCCAAAGGTCAGACCTACAATACTATTGGGCAAACAGAAACCAACTGTGGGGAAATAATTTATACTCTTCTGAGTCACTCCAAAGACTAGTATCACAGGAATCACTGTTTTTAAAATACTTTTGCTGCTCTAGAAAAATGTGTTCATCAAGCCTTGGTGCATTAATTCTTGGTGTTAAAGCAAGTTTATTACTTAATTCTCCATCTCACGGAAGGAGGAAACTAGGCTGAGCAGCCCATGCAGGCTGTCAGTATACATCCTTCTACTCTGTGAAGGGGAAACCCCTCATACATGACGGCTCTGCCTTCTGAGAACTCACTTCTGCTCAGTGAGTTCAGTCTGGGAGCAATAATAGAAGCCGGGCAAAATTTCATAGGTTGCGTTTTGAGGTATTGCTGGCCCAGAAGTTGAAAAGCGTCTGACAAGTATTATTAGCATTGTAGGGTCAGGGATGCTGGTAAGGGTCAAGCTCTGTGGATTGTCACTGAATAAAACATCATGAGGCTGCTTCCCCAGTTCCATATATTACCCCAGGAGCTCTGTGTTGGGAAACCTCCTCCCCGTGACTTGTCTTGGAGAACATGTGAGAAGAACAAACTCTGAGAATCAGCTGAAAAAGATTTCAAGAGACCATCCAGTTCAACTCCCTAACTTCAGACTGACAGGTGTCCGTGTCGATTTACAAATGAATGGTAACTGGGGCTGGAGGGGTTCAGTGACTCAACCAAGGTCACATGGCCAAGGATGAAGAAGCTAGGGTGAAAAGCCTCTCCTCTGTCTACTGGTGCACGCTCTTTCTGTTGTTCTGCTGCTTTCATAGTCCAGGGAGAACTTAGAAGTGGTTTCCTGTTCAGTGAGGATTTCTGTCACTCAGCCATTATCCACATTCCATCCATCCATCCATCCATCCACCTAGTTCAACAACAAACATTTACTAAGGACCTACACTGTTCCAGATTCTATACTAATCCAGAAGACAGAGGTAGAAAAATAGGTAAGAGGCAGCTCCTGCCCTGAGATGTTTGCAGCTCTGTGGGGAAGGCCCATGCATACTCACCCACCGGTCAGGCTCAGAATCAAGCTAACAAGAATAGAGCCTTGGACAGGGCAGAAAAGATGGGGTGGGGGAGGGGCGGGGCTATGTAGAGAGAGCTAGAGAGGAGAGGGCTTTCCCACTAGGGACATGGGAGGAAAGCACCAGTAGTGGTCTGGGACTGCAAGAGGCCATGCTGCCTGGCCTGGGTGGGGTTTACCGTAGGTGGTCTGGGTAACAGAAGGGGCACCAGCAAAGACACAGATTCTATGCCCTTGTGATCTTCTGGTTGACCCCACCCCTCAGCAAGTAAGAGAGACACGAGGGACAGGCTGGGGAGATGAGGCTCAGGTGGGACTGGGGACCTTGAATGTTGGAGTGGGCAGTTCAGGCCTGATCCTGCAAGAGGTGTCCTCTCGCTGGTGTCTGAGTTGTGGGTCAATTCAGGGAGATGTGTGTAATTGATGTCCTGTTCCTAAGTTTTCTAAAATGTTCCTTTTGCTGAGCCTGCTTCTAGTACCTCCAGGGGGATTCTGTCTCCTCCATCCTTCATATTTAGAGCCGCAATAGCTGCCAGGGTTCCCTTCCTGGTTGTTTTTTTGTGCTTGTTTTTGAACTTTGTGTGGGGCCAAGTTATAAGTACCTTAAGAAGTCAAAATATGCTTACGTGCCTCACCCTAAATATGTTTATCTCTGCCGTATGATCATACCTTCCTGCTTTATCTCCCCATGCAGTTAATCAGAAATAAACCCTAGACAATTGCCTATTCTGCTGACTCTGTTTCCTCTGTGTAATTAGTTCTCTGTTGCCTCCCAGAATGTGGCACCGGCTTGTGCGCCAGCTAACCTAGAGTCTGTCAGCAGGTTCCCACACAGATTCTGCTGTAGATGGAGACTGGACATTGTCCAGACGCTGAGGAGGCACCACAGACTTTCTGTGGGCAGAAATGCTTGGAAGGAAACGTTTAGTTGTGACAACAGTTAAGATAAAAGCTTCCAAAAGTGAGCAGTGAAACATGTGGTTGTTGTTGATTCTCAAACCACCTTCCCAGATGACTATGTTAACTCAAAAAAAAAAAAAAAAGGAAAATAAAGAGTCTTCTCCAACTGTTTCACCTAAAACGTGAGGCTCATCTTTACTTTATACAAGTGCTACTTAGCAACAGAAAGAGTAGGTCCAGGCTAGCTGTTCGATTATTAGATGCAGCACACATGTGATTGCATAACCCCTGTAGCTAAAGAATTTGGGAACTCTATCCTTCACATTCCATGGTTGAAATAAAGCATTTTCCTTTTTTTATTTAAGAAAATGAGACAAGTGGTGACAGAGATGGAACTGAAGAGGTAAAGACTGAAAAGAAATAATTATATGCATCAGAGAAGAGAATAGACAAAACTCAGGAGTCATTAATGAAAAGGGTGTCTATTACGTATTATTGATAACTTTTGAGGGAGGGAGAGCACATGTGCTTTTTTGGTAAGTGCAATAGTTCTGGGCTCTGTAGCATTATTTCCTGATATGAGGGATAAACAGAAACAAACAAACAAACATTCCAGTAGACATTTGAATCTGTAGACATTGACCAACAGGATGCCCCATTCTATTCAATTTCAGATAAATAATGAATATATTTTTAGTCAAAGTATGTCCCAAATATTGTATATTAAAAAATTTTTGTTGTTTATCTGGAATTCAAATTTAATACCAGATGTCCTGTATTTTATTTGCTAAATCTGACAACCCTACTACTATGTTTCCATGAAAATAAGACCTAGCCAGAATCAGCTCTAATGCATCTTTTGGAGCAAAAATTAATATAAGACCCGGTCTTATTTTACTATAATATAAGACTGGGTCTTTAATATAATATAATATAATATAATATAATATAATATAATATAATATAACATAATATAATATAATACAATACAATATAATATAATATAATATAATGTAATATAATACTGGGCCATATATTAATTTTTGCTCCAAAAGACGCATTAGAGCTGATTGTCTGGCTAGGTCTTAATTTTAGGGAAACAGGTTATTGCAGAAAGAATGAAAACTGTCATCAACCTTGGCATGAGAATGGCATTGAGAATATAACGGAAAGGTCAGTGAGAGGCCATCAGAGAACACCACAAAGAGTTTCTATAGAGGATGTTGGAAAAACATGCGGTAAAGAACCAGCTACTCACTCCTATGAAAGGCTGGCTTTGTTTCTTAGCAGGATGGACGCTGCTCCCACTAACCCCAATTGACAGCCAGACTGGAAAACTCTCCCAGAGTAGAATTGGTTTCCATGGGAACACCTTGGCTGCCAAGTACTCAGGAGGTGGCATGCAGAGCTCTTAGCAGGTGCTCAATGAACAAGGACGGGTTGGGTGAGAGATTTGGTAGATGAATTCTCTAAACTTTAGCACCTAAAGAATAGGTGACTCTTACATAGACTAATTAGCAATCCAAAGCTTCTTATCTACATTCAATGTTCAACTTTTTAAGTATAAAAATGGACAGATCTTTAGGCAAAGTCACTCAACTGGTTAATGACACAGCTGGGACAAACAGCCCTCAGGCAAGAAACTGTCCTGCTGTGTCTAAGCCTTGGCACACTTCCTTTTAAGATTTTGCTTTCCTACTTGATAGCTAAGACTTCCGTTCATACAGGGTAAAATAAAACCACATTTTTCCAGAGGCATAATTCTTTCTGCATTGTGTATAAGACAATTTACACAGACTGCATTTTTCTCAATTCTTTGGTTTGTCTGACTTGATTTGTTTTGGAAAATCACTACACTACAGAACAATTCAGCTACTCTCCTATTTATTTGCAGATTTATGAATATCTAAATGAGCTTGTCCCCTGCCAATTTAGATACAATTTAGGTGGAACTTTTTCATCCCTTGTTCTATTTTTCATTTATCCTGTCTCCATTAAGTGATGGCACATGACCATTATTTAAATCTAAGTCACACATTTAGTTGGGGGCTGAGGGATGTTTAGGGAATTGCCATGAAGTTTGATTTCAGTTTATTTTATTATGTTTCTGTGTCTTTGACAAAATTTGGAAACAACATTTAGGAATGTTTAAAAATTTGATGTTTTAAAAATTTCTTGAATCAAGAAATAAATCTGGGTCTTGAGCAGAACATCTTCTATAAGAGAGTGGGGGGAAATGCATGAATCCAGATTAAGCTTCCTGTTTTTCCTTTGGTGCACAGCATGCCATCCCTGATTTCAGGTCTACTGGCCTAGAATCACCACCAGTCACTGCTTTAGAAACACCACCCAAAGTGTGTCATCATCCATGATTAAATCCTTGATTGTCCTTGCTAAAATCCTTGCTAGTTCCCTTATCCTCACAGATGCCTTTTGCTGGCACTCCAGAAGCTACCCTGTCATTCTTTAGATGTGTGATGAGAAGAAGTGCATCCTTTGATCTGAGGAAACAGAATCTGTATTTACTTGGCAGTTGTATTTTATAAATGCACATAGCAGTGGTAATGGGACGGGCATGGGACCTGAAATACTTTCTGAGTACCTGATCCTTACCAGATCTTGAGCTAGACAGCTGGGAAATATAAAGATGAATTTGCCCCTCTCTCCTCAAAGAGCCAAGAGACACGTAGTTAAATAATTACAGCCCAAGGCAAAATACAATACATGCCCTAAAAATGACAGCATGCTATAGGATTAAAAGGAAGGAGAGAGGCTTGTACTTGTACTAGAAAACAGGATTTTAGCCTTGAAACAGGCTTTTGACATACCAAGATGAGGGTCAAGGCAAGCCAGGCAGAGGGAACAGCATAGGGTCTGTGGGAAGCACATTCTAATCCCACCAGTAGGATGTAGGATACAGCAGTTGCTGAACCTACAAAGGTGGCACAGGACCTAGTCCTAGTCTGGCATTTAGGGTGGGTCATGTTCACAATCTCTGTCTCCCCCTGACCCTCTGGCTTAGTTATCCACATCCATACGGAACACTTTGCCCTGCTACCCCCCAGATGGGAAACCTCTTGACCTGTCAATATGAACAGACTGCTGTAAAGTGACATTTACCACTTGCTAAGTAACTCCTGGGGACTAAAAGTTAACTTCAAGAGACCTCAAGAAGGGCCGGGAAGGAAAAGTTATTTTCTAGAAGGCCTAATCTTTTAAAAAAAAACATGTCAGAGGTACATCACAGTCCTGCACTCTAGAAGACCCTGAAAGAAAGCCGTCATCAAAGGTCATAGCAAGACTGGAGGAATAAGAAAACCCACCTGAGAATAAACGACCTCTGGGACCCTGGCTGTGGCCAGAATATGGCTCTCAGGTGGCCGTGTTCCTCAGGTGAATTAGGTTAGCCTCCACCCTGGAGGACATCACCCCTTAGGTAGTCTACAGAAATTGTTTTCCACATGCTTAACTTCTGTGTTCCTACCATTAATTGCCCGAGAAAGTGCCTATGGTTGCTCAATCAGTGGGCTGCCCCTCACCTCTGGTTTACACCTCCACTTTCACAATCTCCCTTCTCCCACCTAACAAAAGAAAGATGCTGCTTCCCATCCTTCATCTTACTAAATACACTGTCCCAATGCATGAGACCATGGACCAAACAACAGCACATTAAGAAAATTCAGATCTAAAAGAAGAAAGTTCCAGGAGAACAAAGCCAAGGAAGCTTTCTGGAAGGAAATCCTAAGGGGCCATGCCATAAGCACCTGTGCCTGCTCCAGCTACTCCCCTGCTCCCCTGTTTCACTGAATGGCAATCAAGCAAGTAAACTTTTTTTCTGTTAGAAAGTCACTGTAATTCGGTTGATTGGTTTGACCATGAGGGCTGATGATGCATCAACCAGGTGATGCCGGGGGCATATTTCACAAGGTGGATGAACTCAATCTGCAAACTACTTAAAGCACAGAAAAGGTGGGAAATTCATGCTTTACAACTATTAAATTGATGACACAAATTTATATGTCAACTTAAAAACGTGTAAGGGGGTACATAATTGTTGGCAATTATTTTGGCGGGGTTTATGAGCGAAGTCTGAAGACCCCTGGACCTTCAGGTTCTCTCCAAACTAACCAGGGTTGGGAAGTTCCTACAAACTGCTGAGTTGAGATTCTCATTTTGCTCTGCAGAGGGCAGCATTGGTAAAACGTTATGAGGCTGTAAAAAGTTTATTTTTTCCTAATAATTCTTTGGAAGCTAACTTTCCTCTTTTGCCTACAGGCAATTTTAATTAGAATAAGAACGAGCTTCAGCGTTTGTGGCCTTGAGGACAGAGTAGCGGTTTGACCAGGACAGAAATACCAAAGGCCTCTGTGACAGGCATATTTTTCCAAGGCCAAACAGTATTATTTTCTGCTTTTTATTTTTTTACCAATTTCTTTGTTTCCAGAGTTTAGAAGTGCCCAGCACCAACTGGGTGCTCACAAGTGTTTGATGGATGAACAGTTACACTATTTCAGCTCCAGGGAAGCTTTGCGTTAAATACACAGTACAATTGCATGTCTGCAGGACTCGGGCAAGGCTCACGTGAGTCCCAGGAAACCCCACGGGAAACCCCACCTCGCTCAGACCCTGGCTTAGGTCCAACAGCCCTCCCGAAGGGCAGACGCCGTCTATGCTTAAAAAGGACTTTGGCACTGGCTGACACGAAATGGCCTGACTGTGACTACAGCTGTTTATAGTTCTCAGTGACTCCAGGAAATTATTTTCTGATGCCATGTCACTAAGAAAATCATGTGATTTCCTTATAGTGAGTTAATTATTGCCAGGCCTTGAATAAATGATCGAAAATTTAAATTTAAAGCACAGGTAGAGCACGTAAACAAATGATCTATGGTTCATATTAAACATTGCTGTGTCAAGAATTGAAAGCTTCTTTCCAAGATGAGACAGGGAAGGAAGATCAATTGAAAGAAAAGCATGAAGTAATGAGTTTGAGCTCTGAGGCTCCCGGTTCCTCTTTCCCAAGTCCACTGCCTATGGTGTCCCCATTCTCACCCCCAGCCAAGTGACCACACACTTCTCTTTCTGAAGGTAAAAAACTGCCCTCAGGCAAGTTTTAACATGTGGGTGTTGGTTTTAACCATGTGAGCATTTGAATACTTGTTTAATTGGAACTGAAAGAAAACGTTGTGCTGCCGGTTGAAAGAATCCCAGCATTAGAGACAGGTGAGGGGGTGGGGTGGGCTCTTCCAGATGGTGGGCTCCGCAACTGCTGCTGGGCCCCCCTGTCTCCACTGCGCCCTTCTTCCAACTTGTCTTCACTACTATCAAAACAGGGTGTCGATGACAAGAGACATGGTACTTCCAAGGGATTGACAGGTACAGGTATAACATACAACAATAAAAACCACAGATTACTTTCTGCTACCAGTTAGTTCTCTTGTTTTTACCTAAAATTGGGAACATCTAAAAGTACTTATACATGTGCATGTGTGTATGTGTATAATATGTATAGTATATAGTATATTAGGTGCACATATTATAAATACAGAAGTTGCCCCCAAAACTGTATACATATTTTAAGAAAGGAAAAAACTGTATTAAAATTGTAATACTCAATATATAACGGTAATAAAAGATGAATACAAGTCATGTGTATACATTTTTTTGGCACTGCCAGGATATGTATAAATTCATACATTTAAGAAAATGATTAGCTCCAAAGATATAAGGCGTACCATAATAGGACTGTATAACTCTCCAGAAAACAGTCTAACATCACCACCACCAAAGGCAAAGAGTTATTGATTAAATGACCATATTTACATGACATTTCCCTGAGCAAACAAAACAGCCAGCAGCTCCCACTGAGTTTACCAGTGTGGACCTTTCCATAGAGGGAAAAGCAGCCTGAGAAATGAACAGCGAGGGTCAGGCAGTTAGCTAAATTAATAAAAACACACTCACTCTGTGGTTGAATCTACAGGAGACCAGTGTCACACTGCATGAGAGCATGGCTTTGGCTGTGCCTACTTCTTCACTTTCTCAAGAATGTAGACTAGTTGTGATTCTGACCCACTGACAAGCTAGCTTATTTAGGCACTGGCTTATTCTAGATGAAACCACTGGCTTCCGATTTCCCGATGATAACACCTGGACACTTGTACCAAGGAGTGATGAATGGAATATTTATGTCCCTCAGAAATTCCTATGTCGAAATTGTAACCCTCGGTGTGATGGTATTAGGAGGTAGGGCCCTTGGGAGATGGCATTTTTCCTGCATGGTCATGAGGAACGCTTCTGAATGAGATTAGTTCCCTTGTAAAGGAGACCCCAGAGCGCTCCCTTGCCCATTCCACCATGTGAGGACACAGTGAGAAGATGGCTATCTATGAACTAGGAAGTGGGTTCTCAACAGACACAGAACCTGTAGCAACTTGATCTTAGACTTTCAGCCTCCAGAACTGTGAAAAATAAATTTCTGTTGTTTAAGCCACCCAGTCACTGGTCTTTTCATTACAGCAAAGATCGTTTCATTACGGAAGTCTAAGACACAGGTAAAGGCGGTGTTTATTACCTATAGGCTTCAGGGTCTGAGAAACCAATCTTATCACCTTGGTACTGAAGAAAGGGACCAGGAAACTGGTGAGCTGGAAATTCACTGGAAAGTTGCTTTCTGTTTACTTTTAATTAGAAAACTCAGCCCTAGCTCACCTTAAAATGAGGCATTGCCTAAGTGTTCTGTAAGTCAGGAGGGTGGGAGGAAGGAAGGAGCGGAAGGGCTATCATCCATGTTCAATGAAATTCTCACTTGCCACTTTTCACTCCCAATAAGCAGAGGATTATCCCCAGAAATGTCAGAGAGATGGCACGTAAGGCTCTCAGGAGGGAACTCTGAAGGTTAAAACCTACATCCTAAGCTCAGCAGCAACAGCAGCAGCAGAAACAGCAGCAGCCAGGGATTGCCCAGGATAACATATGCCCCTGGCAAGGGCAGTGCCTGCCCAGGAGCTAACCCTCCAGGCACTTCCTCACAGGTCAGACCCAAGGTTTGGTGGTGACGGTTGAATATGAAAATGGTTTTGAAGCTATGGGGATGAAAAATTAGTTGAAAAGTGCCCACGTATACCCTTTGCCCAGAAGAATTACAGGTCTTAGAAGGGGCTCTAAAGAATACAAATATCAAAGAGATGATAAGACACAGAGTTTTAGCTTAACATTTTGATTCTTACTTTGTTTTTTATTCAGACAACCATGATTTCCCTTACAATCTCAAAGGGAGTCTGAAATTCACCCAAATTCTTAAAACAAAACCAATTTAATTCTATCATACTTAGAAGAAAAATGAATGTATTTCTTACAATATTTTCAGGAGACAGGGAAGGGTTTTTCTTATCCCCAAAAAACAATAATAAAGTGACTAAATTCACCAAAGGCCAGGAAAAATCACATATATATATAACATATATATATATATATACACATATTAATATATGTATACATTTATATACATATACATTTATATATACATATACATGTATATACATATACATTTATATACATATATTATATATACATATATACTTATTTATATACATATATACATAATATACACATATATTATATAGCACATTTTAAACGAGTGCTACACCTACTCCATGGACTCTCTCAGTAAATGTTTGCTAAGAAAAAAAAATGATTCCATGAAAAGCTTCAAAAAGAAGAAAAGGATATTCCATCCTGTTGATATCAGCCTTTGTAAATAAATATCATTTATAAATACCATGGTTATAGATATATTATCTCTGGTTATAGTTAATATATTATTCCCACCTGTGTCTTAAAAGGAGAGAGGGAAGGAGGAAGGGAAGGAAGAGGAAAGGCTTGGAGCTGAATCAGCTTTGAGATCCTTGACACGTGTCCATCTCTCTTTCCCACTAAGCAAATGGAGAACGTGCTCTCTGGGAGAAAAGTCACACCATTCCCCATGACAGACACATCTCTTCCTCAAGAACCCTTACTTCTTTCAGATGTGTTATCCCTGCTGGGCTTTGAGCACCTGGCTTCTGGAAGGATTAGGAATCGGGAGATGCAACCTACCTCATTCTGCATACAGACCTCTGACAGGACAGCTGTATGAGGCAGTTCATTGCTCTGCAAACCCGGAGGATTTGAATGCTGGCCAGAAAAACACCGAGGAACTTTCCTCTTTCCTGACTGCCTTCACTCCAAGGATTCTGGCAGGCTGGCTTCCTGGCCAGATGTTTCTCGTCCACACCTTAGGAAACCAAGAATGACCTCAGTAAGTTCGGTCTTGATTTCCTTCCCACCACCACCTTTGAGATGTGGAAAGTGAGTAAACATCCACACCTGGAGCATCCACTCAAGCAAGCAGGTCAGGGGGAGACCGTCCTCACTTTATGGTTAGTGTCACGTCCTGACAGATCTGGTTAAAGAACAGGTCATCCATCCAATGGCTCAAGCTGTGTTCTTGCAACATGGTGTGGTTGGGCTTCTAGTTCATGGCTCATTCAGAGATAGGTGTTTTTTTTGATTCTCAAGCAATAACCTCAAAGCCTATGCCAGGTCAAGGAAGCCACCCCTTTAAGGCTTTTGGGTGAGGGTTAAGCCGGACAAGCTTTTGTGCACTACATTATCTTGGCACTACATTATCTTAAAGGTGCTATTTCTGAACTTCCTTTTCATATATTGCCATTTATTGCATCAAGGGACATTATATCAGCTATAGGAACATTTCTGTGATCAGCACTGTGCTGATGCTATGGAAGATGTGACCCAATGCAGCTGACAGCATCGATCCCTGTTCTCAGGCCTTTTAGAAGAAATGTATCTGTTTGAAGAACCAGAAAAGTGTGTGTGTCTCCTGAGTGTTAGCATGCTTTTCTCTCTCAGCATTATTCATCTTGTACTTCAAAGAATTCCCCTCTTCATTTTGGACACTAGAAAACTCAAAAGCCAAATATGTCACCCGCTTCCAAAAACTTGTACAGTACCTATAGCATGCATTTTCTGTACATATTTGTACTTTGCCCTTGAGTTCATCTTATTTTCTTACCCTTGCTTTCCTTTTGCCCTAATTGCTTCAACTCTAAGTTGTTGTTTATCACCTTGGATGTATTCTAAAGGTTCCCTGTATTAGTCAGAGTAGGCTCTCTGCAATCACAAATGACTTCAAAATGTGAATACCGTAAGAGAGGTTGACCTCTCACCCTAAGTCTAATGTGGATATTACTTGGTGATTCCCCTCCAAGTGGGAGACATAGGAACCCAAGTACTTTAGCTCTGCCAGCTTCAACATACAGCCCCACAGTGGCTACAAGAGGTAGAAAGATACTCAGATACTTAACCCCTTCCTCCTGGAAATGACACACACCATTTCCTCTCACATTCCATTGGCCAGAATCAGTCACACAGCTGCAAAGCTGCTAGGAAACATTGTTCCCAATTGGGCAGCCTCTTCCCCAAAACAACTCTACATGGGAGGGGAACACAAATCCTTGGAGGTCAGCTACTGTGTCTGCCACACTCCTTAAATTCCTTCTTGGAGCAGGAAAATTAAACTAACTCAATAGACTTTAGATAAAAAGGAAACATCTCTTCTCCTTGCCAAGGACCAGGACTATCAATCAAGAAATAACCAAAATTGTGACAATCTGTGGCTAGACTCTATGCTGAGTATTGTAGGAGGTGAAATGTATGAGTTATAGTTCTGGCCTTCAAGTTGATTATAGTGTTTCATGTGCACCTTCCACACTTATGCTTCCATGGTTAGAGATATGGCAGCTCCCAAAATCATTCCGTGGTAGAGACATCATTCTACCAGGTCTCTTCTTAGCTCTCACCAAACTCTTTCATGGGAAGGATCAGATGCACCTAGGAGCTAGCTCTGCCTGCATGATAAAAGAAAGCCCTTCTGTAGCTACCTTTCGGGTGGCCAGTGAACAGTGAGGAGGCAGGGACTCTTCATTTTCTAGTCTTCACTCTGAGATGGCCTTGGGTAAAGGGCTTAATTTCCTCCTGCCTGGATTCCCGGCATAAAGTAAATTACAGATAATGATACGTGCCTACTTTGCCTTCACAATTAATTAGTGGTTGTGTTGTGCTTTGAGTCTCCAGATGAAAGGCTTCTGTGTGAGCTCAGTGCACCACCAACACCATCACCGTCATTACTGTGTGTCCTGAAGATGATGTGATGGAATTCCCACACCAAGTCTTCAAGTGATTTGACCTTCCTAACCTTTTTAACCTCCTCCTCTCTGCATTGTTAAAGGACTAACCCACTTTCCCCTTCTTCGTGAACTTCCTGTCCAGGACTGAGAAAGAGAGCTAGCCATATTTTCTGAGACGCCCATGATTTAAACTCCTCAACTTGACAGTGCCTGTCTCCCAGCCGTCAAGCCAAGACATTTCGACTATACCCCAAATCCAGAATAAAGAGATAGATCAGAAGCAGAGGAGAGGAAAAACTTCTAGAGGATTTTTTAAATCTCAGAACTCCTCAAAAGATTATTTTATTTCTTCCCCCAGACTATCTCACTAAATAAATTGACCTTCTCCTGCTTAGTAGATGAAATTATAAAGAGGAGTATTATTTCCTTTTAACTTAGTACTCAGGGCAGAATCCCACATCTTGGGGAGCTTGTCAGTTGCTGAACTCAATAGAAGTTCAAATTCTGATATGAAAATTGGAGTCTTTTCCTGGCGAGATTGGCAGGGTGAGATCCTGCTTTTGAACATGGGAGCTGGGACCAGAGGTACTGTGGGTTGTAAAGTGATAGGAGCAGAGCCAAGAGAGTAGGGTCAGGTAATCACAGAAGAACCTGAAGTTTCCCTGGTCCATAGATTTAGTGTTGCTAATCCAGTATTGAGCATGGTAAAATCAAAGGGTAACCTTACTAAGCAGTCCTAGCCCCTGGGACTATTTAACTGGAGGGTTGCTACTCCTGGGATCATTAAAATAGTTTGCTAAGCCAGTGTAAGCCTTTTCACTTATCATTGATGCAGGCACCTCTTCATTCTAAATTGGTGTTGAAATGTGAAAGCTGATCAGGAATGGAAGAGCTGGAATGACTCAGCCACTCCTGTGATTCCAGCCTCAGCTTGTCTTTAAGTGAACAGTGACAAGTTACACAAGGGGATTAAAGTTCTGGTGTTGAGTTTTTGGTGACTCATGTACTTAGTCAAGCAATAATGATAATAGCAAACATGTTACGGCTCTTCCCTGTGTGCTAAGCATTGTTCTATCCCCTTTGTGTGAAATAAATCATTTAATCCCCAATAACCCTAGAAAATAATTTCTATTATTACCTGTACTTTAGAGATGAGGAAACTGAGGCAGGAAGGGTTTAAATGTCTCATCCAAGATCTTATGGCCAGTCAGAGGCAGAGCTGGGATTTGAACCTAGGCTGTCTATGCTTGGAACCACTAAACTAGCTGAGACTCTGTGAGTGCCTTTTTCTGTGTCAGGAAGTCAGTCTCTATTCTGGATTGAATTTTAAATCAACTATTTTCTCCACAAGTTGGAATACTCATCCCTATAAAAGACCTGCAAATATGATCAACCACAAAGTAGGAAATAACGTGGAGGCCAGTAGGATAAAAATTACCCAATGACCAGGAGATGCAAATAGAAATACATACTGATGCTGGGTAGTTAGAAGAGGGTGCTGAGGGCATGGGTCCAGTCCTCCCAAGGTCAAGACAGTGGTCTTTGTTTTCTAAAATTATTTAAGATGGATAATTGAAAAAGATATCTACTGATGACAATAAGAATTTCTCAGAAAGTAGAACAAAGAGATAAAGAAGTCTTTTCAACAAATGGTGCTGTAATAATTAACTGGACATAAACATGCAAAAAAAATAATCTAGGCATAGACTTTACACTTCACACAAAAAACGACTCAAAATTAGTCATAGGCCTAAATGCAAAACTACAAGACTTCTGGAAGATAACATAGGAGAAAAATCTAGGTGACCTAGGTTAGGGTTAGGCATAACTTTTTAAACAGAACACTAAAGACACAATCCAAATGGATGTCAGACTTCATTACAATCAAAATCTTCTACTCCTGAAAGAGAACTGCTAAGAGAATAAGAAGACAAGCCACAGACTGAGAGAAAATATTGGCAAAACATGCATCTAATAAAGGACTTGTATCTAAAATATGCAAAGAACTCAAAACCCAATAATAAGAAAACAAACAAACCAATTTAAAATGGGCAAAAGATCTGAACAAATACCTCACCAAAGAAGATATACAGATGGCAAATAAGCATATAAAGAGATGCTCCATATCATATGTCATTAGGGAATTGCAAATTAAAACAACTAAGAAATACTACTATACACCTATTACAATGGTAAAACAAACAAACAAACAAAAAATCTAACACCACCACAATCTGGCAAGGATGGAGAATAACAGAAACCCTTGTTCATTGTTGGTAAGAATGCAAAATGGTACCACTTTGGAAGACAGTTTGGCAATTTCTCAAAAAGCTAAACACAGCATATTCACTTATATCTCAATAAAGCTGAAAACACCCACAGCCTACTGTTCAATCCAGCAATCATGTTATTAGGTATTTACCCAAATAAGTTGAAAATTTCTGTCTATACAAAAACCTGCACACAAATGTTATAGCAGCTTTATTCATAATTGCCAAAATCTGGAAGCAACCAAGATGTCCTTCCATGGGTGAATAAATAAATAAACTGTGGTACATCCAGACAATGGAATGTTATTCAGCGATAAAAAGAAGTGAGCTATCAAGCCATGAAACGACATGGTGGAACCTATAATGCATATTATTAAGTGAAAAAAGCCAGTTTGAAAAGGCCACATATTGTTTGATTCCAACTATATGACATTCTGGAAAAAGGCAAAACTAAAGAGATAATTAAAAAAAAAGAATTAGTGATTGCCAAGAACTGTTGGTGGGAGAGAGGGATGGATAAGTGGAGCACAGTAATTTTTATGACAGTGAAACTATTCTGTATGATACCATACTGCTGGGTATATTACATGTATTTGTCAAAACTCATAGACCTGTACTACACAGAGTGAACCCTAATGCAAACTATGGAGTCTAGTTAAAAATAATGTGTCGATATTACTTTATCAGTTATAACAAATGTACCATACTAATTAGAACGGTTAATAATAGGCAAAAAAGAGGCAGGAAATATACAGGAAAAGGGTATGAAGTGGAACCCTTTATGAAATCTGCACAATTTTTCCGTAATTAAAGTTGCTTTTAAAAATAATGTCAATTAATTGAAAAAAAAAGTAAAGGAAGAAGACAAATATAAAAGGCAAGATGAGGAAGCAGATCAATTCAGAAAGTCCAACATCTGACCCATCACTTTAAGGATACAAGTTCTATGAGGGCAGGGATTTTGTGTCTTTGTTTCACTGATATGACCCAAGTGCCTAAAGCGTTCTTAGCATAGAGCTCTATAAAATATAAAACAATATTAGGTATTCCAAAATAAAAGGCAGAGAAAATGAAAAGGACAAGTTTTTCAAAGAACTAATACAAGAATATTTTCTAGAACTGAAGTACATCCAGATACAGAAAAATGAAAGAGAAAAAAACCCAACAAGGCATGTCACTCTGGAGCTTCAGAATACCAGAAATAAAGATCCTGAAAGTTTATAGAAAGGGCTAAGAAAGTGTTGGATTGGATTTCTCAATAACATGAAAAGCTAGAAGATAATGGAGGAATGTCTCCAAAATCTTGAAAGAAATTTTTTCCAAGCTGAAATTCTATGCCTTGCAAAACTATCAAACAAATGTGAAGGTAAAATAGGGTCATTTTCAGACAAACAAGGATTTTAAAATGTCCCTCCACCAGCTCTTTCTCAGGAAGTTCCTGAAGGATGTGTTCCACCAAAGTAAGGAATCAAACCATGGAACAGGAAGAGACAGGTTCTCGAAAACAGGGGCTCCCGACACAGTGTGGGCAAAGGAATTTCCCAAGGTGGTGGTGAAGGAAGTCTGGAATCACAGCTGAGCAGCAGACGCAGTGAGCAGTCAGTCCAGATGGGAGCAGCAGGGCACAGGTCTTTTTTTTCTTAAAGAATATATATACTATACATAATAATGTAAACACCAAATATTGATTTAACCCCAATTTGAGAAATGTCCTTATTGGGAGGTAGAAAGTGAAGAAGGGGAGGTGGAAGAGAACTAAAGTCTCTTATTACAAGAGTAAAAAAGTTAACAGAAAAAGCTTACGACTGAAAAAAATCAATAAACTGCAGGTTAGCATATTCTGTTAAAGTATAGAGATAAACACCTAGGAAAAAAAATCAGTTTTCTTGAGATGGGGAACATAAAGTTGCTGTTTCTCATTATAATCTCGTAGCGCTCTGTGCCTTTTGAAGCTATGACATGTAAAGCTATTATATTGTAAAAATACAAATTCAATTTAACAACAAAAGAAGGGAAAGAAGGAGGAGAAAGAGAAGCGATGGCAACGCAAGCAGGGTCCTTCTGTGGAAAACCTGAATTTAGGAATAGCCATGCTGCTTACTGGGTATGTGACATTGGACATGATATTTAACATCTTTGTATCAGTCCATGTTCAGTCATAAAAACAGACACTATCCTAGGTACTTCAGACACAGGGATTTACTACATAGAAGTGGGTATACACATGCTGGAAGCTGAAGGAGCAAAACGAGACATAGAGGTAAAACTGGAGATAGTAGCTAGAGGAAATAGCAACCGCCCAAGACAGAGTGAATAAAGAGAGAGGACTGATAGGATGGAGGTGCTCAGAAGGGCTGCTGTTGGTCATTTTGGGGATGGAGAGGGGTGTGCAGGTGGTCCATCCCAAATCCCTCATCTTTCCCAGAGAGACACAGAGCCCAGGTCGTGTCCAGGGTGCCTTAGGAGGGCCATTTTGCCCCATCGGCAACACCATTTTTGGTTTCTGTGCTGTCTGAATCTCTAACTTTGAGTCCTTCGCATGCTTGGAAAATGTTTTAAATAACACATTAGCACCAGGGGCAGATCCAGGTTTTAAGGGACCTAAAACTTGTATGATTTGGGGGGCTGTCTCTAAGAAAAACAATACAAAAGAATACACCCAAAATTAGGTATGAAAATAAACATTTATTTAGAATGAGAAAATAGATCACAATAATTTACAAAAATTTAAAAGCTATTAACAAAAATCTAAAAATCCAGAAAAGTGACATAACATTTTACTAATTAATTACCTGACACATCGCTGTAGTTATTTTTCCCTATATTGTTCTGGATGTGTAATCTTTGATTTTGTCATCATCTATAGAGAGAATAGAAACATAATTCAGTCTTCTCTCTAGCAGGGTGGATTGAAAACTACTTCCTACAATTGGCTGCTTAGGAAACTTTCTCTCTGGTTTCCAGATCATTATTGGTAAAGTCACGTACATTTTTAAGATTGTCGTCCTGAATTTTGAAACTCCTCTATTTTTGTTCTTTTCCTTTATAAACTGCTGCCGACACCTTGATTTGTAGCACTGCTTCAGAGTCATTGCTTACAAACGCAGGAATTCTGATAAGTGTTGTTGCAGGTGATTTCCATGAATGCAGAAAAGAAAAAAATGTATATGATATATTCTAAGTGCTGTATTTTTTTAGTATATTCCTGACAGAAAAGAACTTGCATTTTGACTAGGTGTCGTTGAGAACTGACTCTTCCAATTGCTGATGATTGGAAGAATGTTTCACAGACTGTCTTCTGATGCCAGACATTTCAAAATTTGTTTCTCCTCCACTCTCCTAATACTCGCTAAGCCAGAAGCCACAGGACATGTCCATGTCCGGAAGTGGCCTCTGTCCCCAGCGTCTTCCTGTCATGATCCCTAGAGAGTGGGACTAGCTTAACTACGTAGAAGAGACAACAGCAGACATAAATATATGTCACTATCTCCAAACTAAATGTATCTCCAACTCAATTTCCCCCAAAATGCCCATGGACACACACAGTGCCACTGAGAGATGGGAAGCAATGATGGAAGGGAAATCAGAGTAAAAGAAAAAGGGTCTTCCCTGATTGTGATTAAAATAACTCTTGCAAATTTTATAAAAACTACATGACCATGAAAACCTACTTCTAGGGCTTTAGAAAGGCCAGTGCAAAGGAGGCATCTTCCAGCTTAAGCTTCATTCCCTTTGACTGGTGCTCATGCAGGAAAACTTCGTGCTTTCCAGTCCTTCTGTCCTTGTGTGAAATATTATAACCTTGTCCTGAGGAAGTGGGGGAGGGGAGGACCAGCCTTGGGGTGGGGCTGGCACCTGGCTCACCTGAGCTGACCTTAGCTATATGGCTTAAGTGAGCAAAGGGTGAGGAAAGGAGTGTTCCATCTGCATCATCCTGGAAGTGCTTTTTCTGCCAGCTGGCAAGGGAGGGAAGTGTGTGTTGGGGAGTGGGGTTAGGCAGGCCTGGCGAGTGGGGAGAATGTTAAAGGAAGGCAGGAAAGAAAGAAAAATCAGTCTAACTCTTCCGGTCTCCAACAATTACTAGTAGGCACCAAAGGTCTCTCTGGCATTGAATCTTTGTTTCACATCTCCCAGATAATCAATTAATTTATTTATTACCATTTCCCCCCCATAACAGCTGTCTCTCCTTTATCTGTCTGCATGTTGTCGATTACAGTCACAGTAGTTCTTTGGATCTGTCTCTCCCACTTGTACGTGCAAAAGAAAGAAATATTTTACTGGTAGGAAAATACGAGGAAGATGTTTTAAGGTAGAATAACAATACATTCCATAGCCAAACAGAAATTATTCTTGAAAGTCTGTTGACTTCTGACTCCTGGAGGAGGAAACATTTTTAGGGGCCTACTTTATGCCTCTTATATTATCTCCTTTAATCCTCACAGTACTCCTGAGAAAAGGTATTATTACTCATATTTCGCTGATAAGGAAACAAGCCCATTGTGGAGAAATAAGCCAAGGAGGGGCCCATCCAAGACAGCACACTGACAAGGCTCCCAAGCCATGTTTTTTCACCACCTACATTGACAACTGAAAACCACCCGTATCATCAAGTTCCCAGGATGGCCTGAGTCCTGCCCATGAAAGAGCTCGCTGTCCAGACCTGTCACACTTTGGGCACCTGGACCCTGGGGGAGATAAAGAACCTAGCGTGATACCTTCCTTGTACTTTATAGGGGTTCCCAGTGCTTGCTGAGCAACCCAGACAAATAATCGACATATTTTATTACTTTCCAGAAGAATTATCACTAGCTTTAGAGGCAAGCCCTAGAACTAAGAAGTTTGTAGGAAACTTAGTTTAGAAATGCTTTAAAATTCCATTTTGCAAAGTGTACATTAGGGAGTATTGAAAGTTAATAGTACTGAATCAGATGAGTAAAAAAAAAAATTCTTTCATTTTTGAGCCATTGTAAACATATAGAGGCATGTATTTTACTCTATACCCCTAAGAGGCCATGTCTCCTCTCTGGGTTCATGTATTTGAAAGAAAAGCTGATGTTTCTTGCGTGCGGGTTGTTTCAAAATGAAACCAGAACATTCCAGGCCTTCAGGCAGCTCTGAGAGCCACAGACAGCTGGAAATTCTGCCATCACAGTGAAGTAGGTTGGGGAGAATATCTCGGCGCTCCCACACAAAGTGGGTAGGGACATTTTTCTTGTTCTTTTTCTTTTTTTAATGAAGTACAAAATGCAGCCTCAGAGAACCACAACCGCAGTCATAAAGTGAAGAATTACCCTTCCGGTCCCCAGTGTGCTGGGTGGGTGGTGTTGGGTCTGAGGAGGGGAAGTGGCCAGGGGCGCAAGCTCTTTGATTCTGTCAAAGCCTTAGAGACATCTGTCAAAAAATAACCAGTCTTCTTTGTCTCTTAAAAAAAGAAAATGACAAAACACATGGTAGGACAGGGGACTGTTGCTTTGTCTTCCACAATCATGTAGAGCTGTTTCAGTCTTTGTGGCAGAAAGAACGGCCTCGACCTACGTGTGTTGTCCCAAAAAAAGAGTAGAGACAATCATGATGCCTGCTAGTTTTAAATGATTTCAAATGACAGTCATCATCACGTTTGTGTGACATATTTCTCCAGGGGATCCCAAAGAGTTACAGACTATCTTTAGCTTTGACCTTTCCCGGAGACCCCACATCTGATTCTGCACGAACTTGGCGGCATCTGCGCCTGTGTCTCCTCGACTTGAAGCATCCTTTCTCCTTCCCTAGTGCCCCTCATCCCACTAGATGCCCAAAGCTCTCTGATGAGTCCGGATTGCTCAGAACCCCCAAAGCAGGACACGGGGCCTTGCTACTCCGGCCTCACTGGGGGGCTGGTTAGAAGTGCAGCCCTGGATCCTCGCCCCAAGCTGCTGAAGTGGAGCCCGCGTCCTGACAAGACTCCTGGTGACCTGTGTGCACATGTTTGTCTGTGAAGTCCTGGTCTACACCATTCTTGTGGGGTACAGTTGAGCTTTGTCACCAACTTGTGTGACCTGAGGCAGATCAAGGACACATCTCTGGGACCCCATTTTCTCCTTTGTGAAAGGAAGAAGCGAAGGTGGCAGTGTGATTGAGAGAGCCAGCTCCAGAGTCAGGCCACCCACTCACCTCTGGGTAAAGTGGGTAAATCTCTCCAAGCCTCAGTCTACTCCTCTACAAAATGGCAATATTAAGTCCCCCTCTGATCGGGCTGCTGTGAAGGAGGGGGGAGAAACGTCGTATTTGTTTCCGATTGCTGCTGTGTCAAAATACCCCGCAGTTAGTGGCTTAAAACAAAACACAATTTTCATCTTTTCGTTCTGGAGGTCGGAAGTCTGAAACTGGTTTTACTAGGCTGAAATCGAGGTGTCAGCAGGACCAGGAGGCTCTAGAGAAGAATCTGCTTCCTTGCTTCTCCAGTTTCTAGAGGCCGTTCACAGTCCTTGGCTCATAGCCCCTTCCTCCTTCAAAACGAGCCGTGGCCAGTGGGGCTCTCACATCGCATCACTCCAACCTCTGCTTCTGCAGTCACGTCTCCTTTCCTGACACTGCCTCTTGCCTCCTGCTTTCACTTGTAAAGACTCCTGTGAGGTCTCAGGGCCCACCAGATAATCCAGCATAATGTCCCCATCTCAAAGTCACCTGCTTAGTACACTTAATTCCGTCTGCAACCTTAATTCCTCCATTGCCATCTAACATAATCCAGTCACAGGCTGCGGGGACTGGGACATAGCTGTCTTTGGGGGACCCTCATTCTGCCCACTACACAGCATAAAGCACTTAGTACGGTGCCTGGCAAGCAGGCAGCAGTCAATAAGTGTTAGCTGCTTTGATTGTGATCTGTGGTTCTGAAGACAGCCTGCCCCCTGTGCAGGAAAAGAGAAGTGGGCTGGTTGTGTTTTCACAATGAAATGACCAGGATATTTTCCACAGAAGTGTCCTCTGGTTCTGGCTCATCTTACCCTCCACTGCTTTGACTCCTATGGCTGGACACACGTCCCTGACTAGGGAAGTCCCCAACCCCTGGCAAGCCAGCCGCCGTGATCCACCCACCAGTCCATGTCTAAAGCTTGAGAAACCTTTATGTATAAACTATGCATAGATGGTAAGTTACAGCCTCACGATGTAGTGACAGAATCCACTGGACTCATTTATCTGAATTCTCTCCTGCAGACCACCTACTCTCTATCTCATTCACACATTCGTTCACGCATTCATTCATTCAGGGAATATCGAGCACCTAATGTGTGAGGCACAAGAGATATAACAAGGATGAGTGGTCCTATCTCTGTCTCTCAGTAGAGCCCTAGCTCCCTGAAGCGGAGCCTTGGGAGCTGCCAACAGGATTCGGAAGCCCTGGGTCTTTTAACAGAGCAGCTTCAATTTTTCCTGTTTTATATAATGGGTTTCTATATAAGATTTTATTTAAAAAGAGGGTCCCCTTGCTTGTAGCTGGCACACAGTAGACACTCATAAATCAGTAAATCTTTAAGTGTCTGAAAACTGCTGGGCTCGGATATCAAGCCCTTTTCCAGCTGATTCTCCAGGCTCGGCCCCTGCATTGCTGGCTCCTTTGCTCCTAAGCCTGGAAAGTCCTTCCCTTCTCACCCTCAGTTGTACAGCCTCCCATGAGCAGCAGTCGCTCCTCTGCCCTGTAACAGGCTCAGCTTCTTCTATTTTCTTTCCCCATCTGGGCCACATCTTTCGGTCCACTTCTGCCATCTTTCTGTCTCCTGTTAGTTAAATCCTGGTTCATCATCATAGTTGCGTTCTCAAAACCTCTAAGATATTTCTTGCCCTCTCCAGAAAGTATTTCAACTCTGCTCCTCCCACCCCCCACATTTAACTGGGGAGACAAGAAAGCGCCATCCTCCCCATACCAGCCCTGCCCTCTCTCCCTTTACCAAAGGGCAATAAAAATATCTAACACTGTCACACAGCTCTACTTGACCCTGAGGCATTTGAAATTACTTAAATTAAGTTGTCTCATTTACTTTCAACCACTTCTAATAACGCCTTGTGTTTATAGTTCTTTAGAGTTCACAAAGCTCTTTGACATTATCACACTTAATGTGAGCCTCAAACACCCTTATGAGGCAAGCAAAGCAATGACTTTTATTCTTGTTTTGCACAGAAGGAAATAGGCTCAGAGAGCCTATTTGCCCAAGGCCTAAAGGGCCACAAGCCCAGACTTTCCCAAGCACAGAACTCTCCGCACGGTGTGTTCATCTCACTTCCAAAGATTAGGAATGTTCAGGGCCTGCTTCATTTTTGTTTCAGAAATGGATTTGGCAAAAGAACGAGACAGTACAGTTAATCCTGGCTGCAGCTGCTGGAAATTTTGCTGTGCCTGGCCCTGCCCGCCTCGCAGTGAATTTGGAACCTCAAACAAAGCTCTGTAGACAGAAGATAAAAAAAGCTCCTATTTGCATTTCATTTCTGTTCCCCCTTTGAATTCACAGAAAGGAAAGAAACAGGAAACCGCATTTTAGTCATTGTCACAATCACTTCAATTATGCAACGCCACTTGAAAATTAAGCTAGCTTTGTTATGAAAAACTGTTTTCTCTTTTTTGATGAAATAAGGCAGCCTTTGGCAGTCAAGAAAGATAGAAAATTCAGCAACATTCTACACAACACACCTTTGACCTGCAAGGGGATAGAAGGATCATTAAGATACCGTATGTTAACTCTCTGACGAGAGAAATGCTCTCTGTGTCACAGAATTCCAAATATTAAGAATAACAAATGTAGGCTGTAAGAGAACACAAGACAGTCAGCCCCTGTCCTTCCTGTTCTCTCTCCTCTGCTCTCCTTGGAGAAAGCTGTACAATTTGAGTTGTCCTTAGAACCTTAGAGACATGTGAAGTACATAGGATTTTGGAAAGTGTTGTTTGTTTGTTTGTATTGGTTCTAAAAGAAATAACAGGTTGCACCTTCAGAACCAGGCGAGAGGAATGGAAGCTCCCGTATTCTGCTGGGAAAACCAGTCACATAAAAACTAATCAGCTTTCCCCTTACTGAGCCACTCTTGGAGCAGAACAAGAAATAAATAGCTCCGAACTTGAGTACAAAACAAGAAATACTCCTGACTAGGGGGCACTGATTTGAGATAATGAATGTAGAATCTTTTTCCATTAAAGGAAGAATGCTGTGGTTTTGGATTAGGAACAGTGGATTCACTGTGATTCAGCCATAATTTAAATAAATATATATTCTAACTCTCTCTACTAAAGGGGCCTAGAAGCAGTGATACCTCAATAGCCATAAACACACCTGTGCCCAGATATTGGTTTCTAAATACCATTAGACTCAGCTTCCTGAGAAAAGGAAAGGTTTCAAGGCTTGGAGGAGGAAAATTAGATGAGCCTGTGATGTATCGGACAGTAAGAAAACACTCAAAACTCATAAACATATGTTAAAAAGATCATGCAAATAGATGGCTGAGTCTTCATTACATATTGCTAAGTGAAAAAGTCGGAAAAGGTTATATATAGTATAATTCCATTTATAAGTCATTCTGGAAAAAGGGGAACTATAGGGATGATAAGCAGAACAATAGTTGCCAGGCATTTGGGGTGGGAAAAAAGAATTGAAAATGTGAAGCTGGTGGGACATTTTAGGGTGGTGAAACAATTCTGGACAGTAAAGAATTCTTTTATGATGACAAATCACTTTGAACTTTATGTGTTTTCCAACTTTAGATTTTGCTGTATTGGATTTTCTAAAAGGAAAGAACACACACTATACTTATTGTGTATGTATTATAGAATATATAGGGAGCCCTGAAAACTGCAAGTGTTGATGTATGGAGTTTATAAATGCATCTCACTTTGCATTTATAGGTCATCACTTTGATGGAAAGAGTATAATAACGTTCCAACATATTGCAATTTGTTTAACAGACTACTTGATTCAGACATCACCCAAGGTTTCATATTATATTGTAAATATACTGAATGAAGTTTAATAACAAGTACAACTGAATTAAATACATAAAGTCTCTCTCCATCATGCCCTATCCCATCACCTCAAAAGTCTTAAAGCCTCATAACACCTAAGTGACTTATGTGTCACAGGTCCTGTGACACATAAGCAGGAATATCATTGATGAGGCTATCACTCTGCTGGCACTTACTCTGAAATCTGAGAAACTCATCTGTAGTGGCTCTGAGAAGGAAGACATTTTGATTTAATGTAACAAAGTCAAATGGGCCACAATAAATCTTAAGATCCCATCCTTCATATTCCCAGTAAGGATACCTGTAAAATATAGCAGTAAGATATGGAATGTCACCTGAAGTCCACAGAAATTCAAGTCTCTGAGGCCTTGTGCTGTCCTTGGGCATGGTTCTCTGAAAAGTTACCTCACCAACGTGCCTCATCTGGGGCACGTGTACACACACACACACACACACACACACACACACACACACTCGCGCACGCACATATTTCCTTCCCGTAATAATTCTAAAATAAACTCTGCATTGCATAATTTGTTTTCATTTTCTTCTGCCTAAATAAGGGGCACGAGGCCAAGTTTACTGATAACTGCAAACTTACACAGTCAGTAAAACCTCTCAAAGTGTCTCTTATCACTGTCAGAATAGAATAGGTCAGCAGCCCGAAGAGGAAGGAACACAGACGAGGAAAGATGATCTTTTTAAATCAGTGTAAACATCCTTCTTGATTTGCCCGCACCTCTTACTGTCATCACTTTTTCTTTGTTGCAATAGCATGGGCATTTTTTTCATGAGTTGTTGTTGCCCAGTACCCCAGAGAAGAGATAGCAGTTCTTGATCATTCTTTATTTCTGCATAAAAAACACAACAACTTGAGGATATTAATTGCCCTTCTGCCTTTCTGGTGGCAACTTCATTTTCAATGTCTTTGCAAGATGCGGGTTGGCAACTGTGTATCAACTGTGTCTTCCCTTGGGTGCTTTAACCAGCAATCAGTCTGAAACACTAACAGAATCTATTGCTTTTGTCTTCCTGGTGAGTCACAGCTTATTAAAAGCCTATCAAGGCCAGTGCAAGTTTGGATGACTTGAAAGTTGATGATGCAGAGACAGGAAACTTTAAAAAATTAAATCCAGGCTCACACAGCCTTATGTTAAGGTTCCTTTGGCTATAGTTCCTTGTATTAGGTTGGTGCAAAAGTAATTGCAGTTTAAAAGGTTAAAAATAATTGCAAAAACCGCAATTACTTTTGCACCAACCTAATAGTTCAAACGAACACATTTAAATGTGATAATGACCCTTAAATACATCAAGGTTTGGATACTAAGCAACAAGAATGACATTGATAAATGGAAACTATAAAATAATTAGGAAAAAGATTCTATTGGTACTCTGCAGAATTGAGCAGGGTTAGAGCGGAGGGAATTTGGGGGTTATTTAGCCCAATTTCTTTGTTTCATAGACGAGGAAGCTGGGGGTTGGGAGCTGTCTGGTGACTGACTTATCAAGGCTGGCAGTTAGCTGACAAAACAGACTTGGCCCACTGTTTTTCCATTAGATCATCGATTTATGTTATTTTGGACATTTGGACAATAAAGAAATATATTTGTTAATTAAATTGCATCCTGATTATAGTAGTTGTAGTGCTAGGTATTATACGAATCTCCTAGAAAGAGGTCCACAGTGCAGATATTGGGCAAAGAGAACATGGTTTTAGGCCTTAAAACACTGATTTCTGGGAACATTTAGTCATTAGGTACATTTAAGTTCAGTGGGAGATTCAGAAGAAGAAAATCAGGTTCAACATTATCTGATTTCATTGAAGAACAGCTCGCATTAGAAACCATTTCGGCCGACAGAGGAGGCAGTCAAGTATTGCTGAGAATAAAAAGTTTTCTGCCATTTGTCTGGGTTTCAGCAATCTTAAGTAGAGATACCACTGAAAAGGAGACCTATGGGAAGAACTCAAGGGAAAGATACCATCGTGGTTGAGAGGCCTGTCATTTGAGATAGAGGTGGAAAATGCCATTTCATGTTATGTAAGTTACTTCGACAGGCGCACATAGTGGTCAGAAGCCCAGGCTCTGCAGCCTCCGTTTCCCACTTGAACTCCATAGCACTGTGTTATATCAGCCTTACTCACCTTCACCCACATTACAAAACTAACATTAGGCTTCTTCACCGATAACTCCAGGTAAGGAACCATTTTAAAAATCTTTTGTTGTTCTCCCACATTTTGTCCAACTTTGGGCATATAGTAAGCCTTTCATTTGTTTATCAAGGTTTTAAGTTTGGTATAAATTATTTAGTTGATCCAGAGAAATTGTACCATGTTTCGGTCTGAGATTTGGGGCCATGAGGTTGACTAAGTGGTAGAACAGAAAACCTCACTGGGAATCTCCATGTTGTCTAAACGTGAAGCCACATTTCTTGTGAATAAACTACTTCTGAGTCTCAGATCCAGTTCTCACTGCCTCTTACCATCTCTCTCATGCTCATTTTCCCTTTCTCTTCCTCTGAGGTTAGTGGTGCTTCCTGTACATAAGGTATCAAATAGCTCAAGTTAGAGTTTATCACATTTTTTATGCAGGGAAAATTCAGCAAAGAAGACACTGGTCAACATAAACTCTATTTGCATTAGATTTGTTTTCTGATTCAGCAGCAGCAGCAGCAGCAGCAGCATTATAGATTTGCTTTCAACTGTAGATGTGTGTGTATATTGGGTCTGTAAATCCATTTCAATGAGCACTAGCTAAACGCCTTCACTGAGCTCACAGTTCTGACAGGTACTGTAGGAAATACAGTCTTTCAGGCAACAGTGTCTAGTTTATTTAACCTGTCATGTTATTATAATTCAAGTGTACCTCCTGTAAGTTGCTTAGGTTATTTTGTGTTTTTCAGTTATTTACTTCCTTTTTTAAACACATCGGAGCAGTAAATAGTGCAATTGCTGCTTAGTTAATTTTTTTTATGCACATTATTCCTCTGTTTAAAAGTTTATAAGTTTACCAATTCAGATGCTAATCTGTGATGAATCTGTGTTACATAATAAAAAATATACCTTGAAATAGTAATATTACTATTTCTCAATATTTAATTGACAAATATCAACCTTACTATGACCTTATATCTTTTAAAAATTAAATAGCACTGTAAATAATGAATTCACAAAATATTCCTGAGCACTTTGGGTTGAATTTCTGAAGTATGGAAGGAATGAATACACCTGGTTATCAGTACCAATCTTTCAAAAATCAAAGTGCTTGGAGAAGAGCCAGTATTATAATGAGCTTGACGCAAATTATCAAATTAATCCTGGTTGATGCAATGATTGTCCTAACTTGTGAGGCCACCTGTCTCCATTTGAAGATGTCAACATCAAAAGTGAAACAACATTAACTGAATGCCCATAATGCTCCAGGCAGTGAAGAGGAAACCAAAATGATAGGGCTTCACCCCAGTGAGCTTGTAATTATAAGGGATGTAATGGGTACGGGGGTTTTAAGGGAGAAATAAATAGAAATAACAAGATAATATTGAGCAAGAAGAAATTTTAGGATGAGCTCAGGAAAATAGCTTCTATCAAACTTTTCAGTATAATCACTGGAGCCATTATACTGTGTAATGTGGGGGCATTAACAGTAATAACAGTAATCACCATTTATTATGAGTGCAGTGTAGAGAACAATTCTGCAGTGGTAGGAAGATAGAACAGATAGATTTGAAGAGATATGACCCTTTAATTCTATGACGCTGCGCAAAATAGGAATTCTAAGAACAGAAGGTCTTAACCACTTCATTATCAAAGGAAGTACTGCCTGACCAGATCCAACACAAGTGTCTTCTTTACAACTTTACTCCTTTAATTACAGAAGATGGTTTTTACTATGATTGACTCAGCTGAAAAAACACTAGCACCAGGAACAGCTGTTTACTTTTTGTTAGTTGGGAGCGTGTTTATCTATCTTACTATTTTCTTTCCTCTTTAAGAAGTAACACACAAAATAATTTTATCTTGCAAGCGTATGCAATAAATCAGGTAAAGGACAAAGAATGAAACTTTATTTGAAAAATTAAAGAAATTTAGATTATTTTGTAAAGCATTTTTAATTGAATTTTTAAATCACGATAACTGTAGATTCACATGCAATTGTAACAAACAATGCAGAGTACCTTCAATCCAGTTTACCCAGTGGTAACACTTTGCAAAACTGTATTATAATATCACAACTTGGTATTTACATTGATACAATCCACCTATTTTATTCATATTTTCCCAGCTTAATATGTACATATTTGTGTGTGAGTATTTAGTTATACACAATTTTATCATATACGTAGGTTTATGTATGTACCACCACTGTTAACATATAGAACATTCCATTACCACAGGGTCCCTCCTGTTACCCTTTTATAACAACAACTAACTCTGCCCTCCTCCCTTCCTCAACCCTTGGCAACCATTAATCTGTTCTCCATTTCTAAAATTTTGTCATTTCAAAAATGTTGCATAAAGGAATCAAACAGTGTGTAACCTTTAGAGATTGGCTCTTTTCACTAAGCATAATTCCCTGGAGAGTCATCCAACTCATTACATGTATCAAATGTCCATTCCTTTTCCTTGCTGAGTAGTATTCCATAGTATTCATATACCAGTTTGTTTAATCATTCACCTGTTGAAGGATACATCTGGGTTGTTTACAGTTTTTAACTATTACAGAGCACTGCTATGAATATTGATGCAGGTTTTCATTTCATTTGCCCAGGAGTGCAATTGCTTGATCAAATGGTAATTGCATATTTAGCCTTATAAGAAAATGACAAATTGTTTTCAGAATGGTCACACCATTTTACATTTCCACCAACAATGTAGGAATGATCCAGTTTCTCTGATCCAACTGCCTTATAAGTTGTTAGTTGCCTTTCTCTTACTGCGTCCTTGCCAGCACCCCGTGTTGTCAATATTCTTTATTTTAGCCATTCAGGTGGGTGTACAGTGACCTCTCATGGTCTTAATTTGGATTTCCTGAGTGGCAAGTGCTGATGAACATCTCATACACTCATTTGCCAACTGTATGAGCTCTTCAGTGAAATGTTTTTTCATCGCTTTTATCCATTTTTGTTTGTGAATGTTGAGTTTTGAGAATTCTTTATGTTCTCCAGCAACCAATCCCTTGTTGAATATGTTGTTTGCAAATATTTTCTCCTAGTCTGTGATTTATATTTTCATCTTCTTCACAGAGGCTTTTGCAGAACAAAGGTTTTTAATTTTAATGATACCCACTTTATCAATTTTCCTTTATAGATAGTGCTTTTGGTGTCAAGTCTCAGCACTTTTTGCCTGGGTCTAAATTCTAAAGATTTTCCCTTGTTTTATTTTTAAGTTTTATAGTTTTATGTTTTACGTTTAAGTTCATTTTGAATTTATTTTTGTGTACTGTGGAAGGTTTAGGTTAAGTTTGTTTTTTGTTTTGTTTTTGCCTATGAGTGTTCATTTGCTCTAGCACCATATACTGAGAGTCTAAACTTCCTTCATTCAATTGCTTTTATAACTTTGTGAAAAATCAGTGACTCATACTTGTATTTATCTCCAGGTTCACTATTCTGTTTCATTAACCTATGTGCCTATCCCTCTGACAATACGAAACCGTCTTGATTACTATAGCTATATAGTAAGACTTGTATTGAGTAGAGTGATGCCTCCAACTTTATTCTTCTATGTCAAGATTGTTTTAGCTATTCTAGGGCCTGTGTCTTTCCATATAAATTTCAGAAAATATTTATTAATGTTTACAAAAAACCTTGTTGAGTTAACTGCATTAAACCCATAGAACTTTTTAGGAGAATTGTCGTCTTTACTAGGTTGAATCTTGCTAATCCATGAACATGTTATCTTTTTCCATTTACTTAAATCTCCTTTGATTTCTATTATCAACACCTTGTAACTTTCGGCATGCAGATCCTGTATATGTTTTATTAAGTACATAACTATTGTATTTCATTTTCTTTGGAGTGATTATAAATGGCATCCTGTTTTTAACTTTAGTTTCTACATGTTCGTTGTTATTATGTAGAAATACATATTGCTGAACTCACTTATTAGCTCTAGGATTTCTTCTGGTAGATTCCTTGTGATTTCTTTATGGAGCTAACTATGTTATCTGCAAAAAGGGTGTGTTTTATTTAAGATTTTTGTTTAAAATATAGTTAACATGCAATATTATATTAATTTCAGGGGTATACCATACTTATTCAACATTTATATACCTAAAGAAGTGATCACTATGATAAGTCCAGCAACCATCTGACACCATACTATGCTATCACAATATTATTGAATATATTCCCTATGCTGTATATTTCATACCCCATGACTTGTTTTATACCTGGAATTTGGACCACTTATTCCCTTTCACCTTTTCCACCCTTTTAAAATTTTTCAATTACAGTTGACATTCAATATTATTTTATATTAATTTCAAGTATACGAGGTCTGACAATTACGTTCGCAAACTTGTTGCAAAGATGTTGCTAACATTTTTGGATATCAGAGGGATTATTCATTATGAATGTGTACCAACTAGACAAACAGTTAACCAAATTTGCTATTTGGAAGTGCTGAAAAGGCTGCATGAAAAAGTTAGATGATCTGAACTTTTTGCCAACAATTCATGGCTCTTGCATCACGACAATGCACCAGCTCACACGGCACTGTCTGTGAGGGAGTTTTTAGCTAATAACAATAACCGTATTGGAACACCCTCCCTACTCACCTGATCTGGCCCCCAATAACTTCTTTCTTTACCTGAAGATAAAGAAAATATTGAAAGGAAGACATTTTGATGACATCCAGGACATCAAGGGTAATATGACGACAGCTCTGATGTCCATTCCAGAAAAAGAGTTCCAAATTGCTTTGAAGGGTGGACTAGGCACTGGCGTCGGTACATAGCTTCCCAAGGGAAGTACTTCGAAGATGACTGTAGTGATATTCAGCAATGAGGTATACAGCACTTTTTCTATAATAAGTTCACGAACTTAATTGTCTAACCCTAATTGTCATACAGCATAGTGGTTAGACATTTACATAATTTAAGAAGTAATCGCTGTGACTAGTCTAGTATCCACCTGGCACTGTACATAATTATTACCATATCATTGACTATATTCCCTATGCTTTACATCCCCATGACTATTTTGTAACTACCAATTTATACTTCTTAATGCCTTCATTTTTTCACCCTACCCTCTAACCCCCTCCCATCTATCACCCGCAAAATCTAGTACCATTTGACACCATACATGGTTATTACAATATTATTGACTGTATTCCTTATGCTGTACCCTACATCTCCATATCTATGTTGTAAGAACCAATTTGCACCTCTTAATCCCTTCCCCTTTTTTTCACCCACACCTTAAACCTCCCTCCCATCGGGCAACCATAAAAATATTTTCTGTATGTATGAGTTTGTTTCTGTTTTGTTTATTTATTTTGTTCTTTAGATTCCACATATCAGCAAAATTATATTGCATCTGTCTTTTTGTGTCTGACACTCCACTCAGCACAATACCCTCCAGGTCCATACATGCCACTGAGGATGGCAAGAACTCATTCCCTTCCGTGGCCGAGCAATATTCCATTGTATATATGTACCACCTCCTCTTTATGCATTCTTCTATCAATGGACACCCAGGCTGCCTCCATATCTGGCCATTGTAAACAATGCTGCATATGGATGTTCATGTCTCCCCTTGAGTTTCTTCAGATAAATATCTAGAAGTGGGATTACTCAGTCCTCCTTTGTCTCTTGTTATAGCCTCTGAGCCTCTGTTTTAAAGTCTGTTTGTCTGGTATAAATATTGCTACCTCAGACTTTTATTTTCCTTTTTCATGGAATATCTTTTTCCATCCCTTTACTTTTAGTCTGTGTGTGTCTTTTAATCTGAAGTGAGTCTCTTGTAGGCAGCATATACAAGGGTTTTGTTTTCTTATCCATTCAGTCTTCCTATGTTTTTTGATTGGAGTACTTAATTCATTTGCATTGAAACTAATTGCTGATGGATATGTCGCTATTGCCATTTTGTTATTCATAATTTTGATTTTTTTTTTCCATCTTAAAGATGTCCCTCTAACATTCTTTGTATTATTGGTTTAGGGCTGATGAACTCTTTAGCTTTTTCTTGTCAGGGAAGTTCTTTATCTATCCTTCGATTCTAAATGATAGCTTTGCTGGGTCGAGTGCCCTTGGTTGTAGGTCCTAACTTTTCATCACGTTGAATATTTTGTGCCAATCCCTTCTGGCCTGCAAATTTTATGTTGAGAAATCAGTTGACAGTCTTATGGGAGCTCCCTTGCAAGTAACTAGTTGACTTTCTCTTACTACTTTTAGGATTCTTTCTTTGTCTTTCACCTTTGCCATTGTAATTATAATGTGTCTTGGTGTGGGCCTGTTTGGGTTCATCTTTTTGGTGACTCTCTGTACCTCCTGGACTTGTATGTCTATTTCCTTCACCAGATTAGAAAAGTTTTCAGTCATTATTTCTTCACATAGGTTTTCAATTCCTTGCTCTGTCTCTTTCCTTCTGGTACCCCTATGATGCGACTGTTGTTGCACTTGATGTTGTCCCAGAGGTCCCTTAAACAATCCTCATTTTTTTAAATTCTTTTTTCCTTTTGTTGTTCTGTTGGGTGTTTTCTGCTACCTTGTCTTCCAAATTGCTGTTCGATTCCTCTGCTTCATCTTGTCCACTGGTGATTCCTTCTAGTGCATCCTTCATTTCAGTTATTGTTTTCTTCACTTCTGACTGGTTCTTTTTTATGGTTTCTATGTCCTTTTTTATGCTCGCTATCTTTTTGGTGAAGGTCTCACTAAGTTCCTTGAATATCCTTATAACCATAATTTTGAACTCTGTATCTCGTAGGTTGCTTACCTCCATTTCATTTAGTTCTTTTTTGGATTTTTCTCCTGTTCTTTCATTTGGGACGTCTTTCTTTGTTTCTTCATTTTGGCTGCTTCTCTGTGTTTGCTTCTATCTCTAGGTAGATCTGCTATTTCTCCCAGCCTTGGCCTGATGACCTTATGTAGTAGGTGCCCTGTGGGGCCATGGAACAGTCTCCCTGGTCACCTGCTCCAGGTGCTCCAGGGATATCCCTTGTGTGGGATAACCACCCTCTTGTTATACTTGAGCCTTGATTGCTATTGGCACTTAAGTGGGCGGGATTGACCCTCAGGCTGATTGGCTGTGGGGTTAGGCCATGTCCAGAGCTTATAGCCTGCTGTGTGGGAGGCTTACTCTACTGTGTGGGATTTGCCTCAGTGGGCTCTGGTGTCTTTTCAGACCACCCTTTGTGAGTGCCGCTTGTGGGGCTAATTGGGTGTTGTTGTGTTGTGGTCTGAAGCCAACTTTCAAGTATGTTGGTTGTGGGATCTCTTGAGAATGGCTCTGGTGAAGGCCCAGGTCACTCACTGCCTGTGGCTAGCCAGGGCTTCCTGGTAGGAGCCATAAAGCTAAACCTAGAAATGCATAGGAGAGACCACTCTGCGAATTGAGGTCGGCTGCCACCAGCATCAGGCCTGGGGTAGCTCTGCAAAAAGCCTGGACACCCTGAGGCCTGCTGCCACTGCTTGCTCCCTTAAGGTTCAGCCATTGATTAAGCCTTGTGTATTATGCAAGTTGGGTGAGGCAGGTTCTCAGAGAGTCACTAGAGTGGGAAAAGTTGTGTTCACTATGTTAATGTAGATTATAGTAGATTGATTGTCTCCTTTTTGTTTAGTTTTTTTTCTTGAGTTTTTTCCTGTTCTTTCACTTGGGACATGTTTCTTTGTCTCCTCGTTTTGGCTGACTGCCTGTGTTTGTTTCTATGTATTAGGTAGTGCTGCTGTGTCTCCCAGTCTTGGCCTTATGTAGTAGGCGTTCTGTGGGTCCAGTAGCACTTTCTCCCTGGTCACCTGATTCAGATGTTCCAGGCATGTTGCTTGTGAGGGTTGTTTGTGCCCTCTTGTTGTAATTGAGCCTTGATTGCTGTTGGCACATCAATGGAAGGCATTGACCTTAAGGCCTGTTGTAAAGACTGGCCATGACTAGAATGGGGGAGCTGTTGTGCAGAGGTAACAAAACAGAGCAGGATTTACTTTAGCAGGGCTCTGGTGCCTTCCCAATCTTCCCTTTGGGTGGTATCATTTGTGGAGGTGGTTGGGTGGTGCTCTGGTGTGGTCTGAAGCTGGCTACCAGGTGTGTTAGTTCTGGAGCCACTTGGTAGGGGATCTGGTGCAGGCCAAGGTCAGCTGCTGTGTATGCCCTGCCTGTGGTCATCTGGTATTATCTACAAAGTGATCTGCAGTTGTTTGCCACTTATGTTGGCTTGGAGGTGCCTGCAAGAGGCTAAGCTGTGAACTGAAGCTGGCTTCTGCTAGTACTGGGCTTGAGGCTGGTTAGCAAGATGTATGAGGCATGCTGAGGCAAGATGGTTTGTCTGGGGTTGCAAACCTTTGAGAGATTTTAGGAAAGTCTAAAACATGAGCCAAGGCAGGCTATTTGTGTGGAAAAGTCACTGGAAGGAGCTTGAGTGAGCCCACAAGTTGGTTGGTGCATGCTCTCCAGGAATCACCTACTCTGCCATCTTGACTAGAGGCTCCCCCCTTTGTTAAGTTTTTAACTGCTATAACATCTGTAGTTATACCTCTGTTTTATGTCTGATTTTGGTAATTTGTGCCTTTAAAAAAAAATTTTGGTTAGTCTTGCTAGGGGTTTGTAAATTTCACAGATTTTTTTCAAAGAATCAGCTTTTGGTTTTATTGACTTTTCTATATTATTTTCCTATTCCATTGACTTTTGTTCTAATTTTAATTATTTTCTTCCTACTGCTTAATTTGGGCTTATTTTTATCTTCTTTTTCTAGCTTCTTAGGGGTAATAATCTAAATTATTGATTTGAGATCTTTTCTCATTTCTAATATAAGCATTCATTTTTAAGAATGCTTTAGCTGTACCCCACATATATTATTATGTTTTATTTTCATTTCTCCCAGTTCTATGTATTTTATTTTCCTTTGAGAATTCCTCTTTAACTATGGATTATTTAGAAATCTATCGTTTAATTTCCATATATTTAGAGATTTTCCTGTTGTTTTTCTGTTACTGATTTTTAGTTTGATTGCATTACGGTCAGAGAAAACAATCTCTGTACAATTTCAGTTTTTTAAAATTTGTTATTATTATTGGTATTATTATTGTTACCTAGGATATTGTCTATCTTGGGTATGTTCCATCTTGCCTGAAAAAAATATGTGTTCTGTTTTTGTTTGGTGGAATGTTCTGTATGCCAATTACATCCTGTTGTTTGATTGAGTTACTTATATCTTCTATCCTTGCTGATTTTCAGTCTAATAGTAGTTCTATCAGTTCCTAAGAGGCAGTAGTAATTCATTTTGAATCAGAAAAAAAGGCTAATTGTTAATGTGTCCATATATCAGTTCATAAACTCAATAAGCATAGTATGTTGTGAAAAAAAATTTGTATTTAAATAGAAATAAGCATCAATAATTACTAAAACAATCTCTACTTTTCTTAAATTTCAAAGAAATATAAAAGTGAATGGGATGAACCAAAGCCTAGAAAATATTTTCAAACCTGAAAAAAAACCTCTTTCTTCCTTAAATCTTAAAGACACCATATTTTGATAAATATGCAGCAGTTTCACATCTGACAATCAAACAGTTCTCCTTACCTGGATTCACTTTTTAAAAAAATTCATGTTGTTATTTTCTATTATTTCTCACATCTTTCTATGTTGTGGCAAGGATTAGTCTTGACTTATGTGAATTTTTAATAATGCAAATCTCTATAGTTGCATGCCTCCCATAAATGTAGGTACTGTGTATTGAAAACCTAGTTAGGTGAAAAGACTATCATTTTAGGATTGAATTAAACTGAGTTGGTGAAAAAATCCTCAGACTGTAAGAGTACGAGGGGGAAATAAAAAGTAAATTCCTCATAGGTAAATCATGGTGAATTTGCATAATGAGAATAGTAATGAGAAAACAAATTTTAAAGCAACCTGAAAGGAAACACATACTATCAAGAAGAAATGAAATTTAAACTCATAGCACATGACTCAATAGCAACAATAGAAACCAAATGGCAATGATGTAGTCTCTTCAAAGTAAGAGAAATATAAATGTCAACCTTTAATTTTAATCAAGCGAAACTATCATTTAAAGGTAAGGACAAAATGAAGAACTTTTGAAACTAATAAAAACTGAGCTTACCACTCACTTATTACTGAGTGATCAACTAAGGGATGCAGTCAGATCAGAAGGAAATTGGACTCAAAATAAATATGGAAATGCAAGAAGCAAAGGAACTGGATAACATGTTGGCATATACAATGAATTATTAACTATAAAATGATAAAAATGACTAATTTTGAGATGTTTAAAGGGAATATAAAACCAAAGAAATATCAAAACATGAAAGATTGGCAAGTAGGGAGAAAATTGGAATTAAAGCATAAGAATGGTATACAATTCAGTATGAAGATCAAGAATTCATTAACATTGCAGTTATCTATTTTCATATACCCCAAGTATCAGAAGCTTAAAACAACAATCATTTTATTTACTCACAATTCTGTAGGTAAATGTTTTTTTACTCCCTTGTCTAGTACTTGTACTAGTATGGTTCAAATACCTGGTGTTGGCTGAAACACAAATGGGGTCATATGCTAGGACCTATATTCTCACTGTCAGCTCAGTTACTCAGTTCTTTTTTATATAGTCTGAGGGCTTCTCCCTCTCCATGTGACTTTCCAGCAGGATAGCCAGACTTCTTACATGTAAGCTCAGGGCTTCCAAGAGTATGGTAGCAGAAGCCAGAAGGCCTTTTAAAATCTTACATCAAGACCTCACATACTATCACTTTTGCCATGTCCTGTTGGTTAAAGACAAGCCCAGACCCAAGGGCTGGGGACTGCACAAGGGCATGCATACCAAGAGGCACATGTGCATTCAATGTAACAGACTATTACAATTAACATTAGAGTTTGTTAGATTAATTACGCATCCTAAAAATTTAAGGCAACCAATAAAAGAATGAAAATGAAATGTTGAAGGGTCAAGATAACTTAATGAATCCAATATAGTAAAGTGATGGTAATAGAGGAGGACAAAAACAAAGCATGGAAAATACAAAACACAAAATAAGATAGCAGAAATAAAACCAAATACATCAGTACTTACAATACATACAAATTGCTTAAACAAGCTTATTAAAAACCAGATATTCTTTCAGAAAATGTTTAAAATCCAGTTCTATGCTTTTTATAAGAAACAAACTCAAATCATAATGATACAGAAAGGTTGGAAGTGCAGGGAAGAAAAATAAAGACACAACTTGCAAATACTAAATGACGGTGATGTAGTTATAGCAATAGTAGACAAAAGAGACTTTAAGGCAAACTTTAGTTGTAGTGATAAAGAGGATTGGTACTTAATGATAGAAACAATTCACCAGGAAGAGGTAGTAATCTTGACTTTGCACAATGAACAACATAGCCGCAAGCACACATTTTTTATAAAGGAAAATTTGATAAAATATCAGAATAGGTGAAAAAGAAGACATAGAAAAGAAAGAAGACAGAAAAAAATAGAAAATGTGAACAATAATATTAAAAAGCTTCATATAAGGATATACGAGAAACTGTCCCCAACAATTAAAGCTCTGAACACACACAGAGAATTTATGAAAACCAAGCTCTCAGCTAGGGCACAAAGGAAGTCTTTAAAAGTACTAACATTCAGTAGCATGTAAACCATATTGACCACAATGCAATAAAATTAGAAACTGACACTTAAAACTAGCCTGAAATGAAAACTATCATAATTAACTTTAAGATGTTTGAACCTGAATGATGTTATATGAACACTGTATTTGAAAACTTATGAGATATAGCCAATGATGCTTACAAAAAATATAAAACATAGTCGTAAATGTCTACATTTTTTAAAAGATTGAAAATAAATGAGCCCAGTGTTCAATCAAAACAGCCTACACACCTCCAAATTAGATTAATTAAGATTAGATTAATAAAGTCTAAAGAAACCTCTGGAAAGATTGATCAAGAAAAAAAGGAAGGTACAACTAAACCATATTAGAAACGAAAGAATTTACTGTAAAGATTTTTAAAATTTAACTACTTTATAATAATACACTTGAAAATTTAGATCAATCAAATAGACTTTTTTATTAGTTAAATGTATGTTATCTAACTTGACTCAAAAAAGAAATAAAAAAATTTGAATAGCTTTGTATCCAGGAGTACTATTTAAAAATATTCAGCAACTGATATGGGACAGACAATGATAAAAACCAAAGGACAACTAACAAGTCTAAACAGACAATTGCTGAAAACAGCTGATATAGATTTACCATGTGTATTAAATGACTATCAATCTCATACATCTCTGTTGAAGAAATTAAATCAGAGGTCAAAAGTCTACACACCAAGAAGTACCATGCCCAGAAGATTTTACAAACAAGTTTTACCCAAACTTTAAGGAGCAAGTAACTCTTTTCTTATACAAAATGTCCCAGATAATAGGAAAAGGAAAGCCACTTCCCAAATCAGAATTAGACCAAAATATATAAGAAGAAAACTGTATAGGTAAGCTTAAGTATGAATATGGATACAAATATCACAAATACAATATTTGCAAACTGAATTCAGCAATATATATTAAAAATTATCATGACTAATTAGGGTGTATTTCAGAAATATAAGGATAATTTAAGACATGAAATTTTATGAATGTCATTTTCCACATTGATAACTTTAAAAAATATATGATAATCTCAATATATGCCCCCAAAACTTTAATAAAATTCCACATTTATTCATGCTTTTAAAGCAATCAAAAGAACATTTTAGCACTTAGAAACAGAAGGGAAATTTCTTCAACTGATAAAGAGCATTTATCAAAAATTTACCACAAATATCATACTAAGTGGTGAAACAATAGAAGCATTTTGTTAGAAGTCAAGAACATGGCAAGGATCTCACCCTTACTGTTTCCATTCCACTTAATTCTAGAGGTCTTCACCAGAGATAGAAATGAGAAAAATCAATGAAAGATAATTATTGAAATGGAAGGGAAATATTATGTCCAGAGAATTGGATTGTCTATGCAGAACATTCAAGAGAAGCTCCAAACTATTCAAGGTAATAAGAGAGTTCAGCAAGGTGGTGTGTTATGGGTGCAATATTAAAAATTCAATGTCATCCCAGTACACCAGCAACAACAAATTAGAATGTAATTTTTAAAAATTATTCCATTTACAAAAGTAACCTAGGAATACAACTAACATGAAAGATAAAATACCTTTATGGAAAACATTATGATGTATTCCTTCAAAACATAAAAGAAGACCTAATTAAATGAGGAAATAGAATATGCTCATGGTTAAGAAAATGCAGTGTCACAAAAATGTCAGTTCTTCCTCCAAATTAATGTACAAATTCAATGCAAATCCAAATGAATTTTCAGGGGGCTTTATCTTGAGTTTTGAGAAGCTGAGCTTAAACTTCAAGTGAATAAAAAAGGGCCAAGAATAGCTAAGACAGATATCATCCTTACTACATATCAATACTTATTATGAAAGAAAAATAGACCAATAAGTCAGGAGAAAAAGTCCCAAAAAAGAGCTTGCAAGTTTGGAAATAGTTTATATAACAGAAGTGGCATTGCAACTCAGTTTAGACAAGATGGCTATTCAATAAACGATGCAGGAACAGTATGTTACCATACAGGGAGAAAGGTGAGCCCTTCATCTCGTACCATACACACGCTCAATTCCAGATGGATTAGATGCAAGTGTGAAAAGCAAAACTTCAAAACTTTTAGGAGATAATGTAGGAGAATGTCTTTATGACCTCAGGGTAAAATGAATTGCAATGCAAAATTAAAAAAGCACAAGTCATAAAAAAAATACAATTAAATTTGAGTATTTTTAAATTTAAAAACTCTGTAAAACAAAAGACATTGAAAGATAAGCCAGAGATTTGGAGAAGATACGTGCAATACATATATCTAACAATGATTCAATAGTCTAACTATGTAATGAATGTCTACAGGTCAAAAGGAAAAAGTCAAATAACCATTAGATAAATGAGAATGATATAAAGTAAATTCAAAGAAATGGAGACATGAATGGGCAATTGATATAAACACAAAAGAAAAATGTTCAAACTGGTCAATAATCAAATAAATGCCAATTAAAACAAGGAAATATCTTTTCAGGCCCATCAGATTGGCAAGATATCTGATAATACTAAGTGTTGGTCAGGATGAAGAAAATCTCATACAAGTAAAATTGATACAAACACTGTGAGAAATAATTTAGCATTATCTGATAAAATAGGAGTTGTGCACACCTCATGACCCAGCAATTCTGCTTTTTAGTATACACCCTAAAGAAAATTTTGCACTTACACTTAAGGAGATATAAAATTAGATTTTCATTACATTATTGCTTATAATAATAAAATATTGACAATAACTTAAATGTTTATCTGTTGGAAAATAGGTAAGTGTGGTATTTGGTTGAACCACATGAAATTGCTGCTATTCAACCATTTTGATATAGTTCAATCTAATAAATTTATAAAACCGAATGTTATATAGGATCTAAAAATGAATAAACTAGATCAAAATAACTCACTACGGATGAATCTCAAAACACAATATTGAGTGAAAAACCCATGGTGTAATATGTATGGTATAATTACACAAGCACTCAGGCAAAAATTAGCTTCTTTAAGATAGAGCATCTATACATGACAATAACTAGAATGGTTTTAAAAATTCAGAAATGTTTGAAGATGACAGAAGTATTTGTTGAGAACCATATTTTTTCATGCTCATACTGAAAGTAGAGATTCCCCAAAAGGAAACAATAGTGCTGTCAGAACAAGAGGACGGGCCTTAGGCAGCCCACAATTACAAATGTCCACTGTACCATCCTAGTTCCTTACTTTTATTTCAATTTATTTCTTACTTACTAGGTGACCCATTAAGGGCTACCAATCCAAAGAGAAGACAATAAATAATTTTATGCTGGAGACCAACAAATCTCCAGAGCTAGAACAAAACAAATAAAGGTTATTAATTGAAAAAAATCTATTCCAACATTCTCCACTCATTTCTTAGAAATTCTTATGTATATGATATCAATTCTAAACTCATTTTAAGTAAAGATTAAGATTGGCAAATTCACTTCTAATGTTCCCTGTCCTTTGCTTGTGCAGTTAGTGATCCATGCATGAATTTTTTAAAACTGTGCTCTTAAGTGATGTAAAGGGAAAATCCCACAGTACCACAAATGTGAATGAATTTTGTTTCTCAATCGTTTTTCTTCCTATTTAAAATTCATTATTTGTTTCCCATTATATATACAAAAAAATTTAAACTTAGCAGAGTTCAAGGCCTTCTTGATATTGCTTCAACATAGTAGGTGATATCTCTACTGGTATCAGTTCAAATAGGTTCAGTTCCAATGTGCAGAGGACTCATAAGACAGAAGCTGATATGGCAACTCTATAATCATCAGAGACCCAGGCTCCTTCTAACTTGTTGCTCTACCATCCTCAACATTTGATTTCCATCTTGTGGTCCAAGAGGGTACTCTAGAACCTGCCATTACATTCACATTCTGGCAACAAGGAGGAGGAAAGTGGAGGAAAGGGCATATCCCTGATGTCTTAGGGCACTTTCAGGAAGTTGCACACCTCACCTTGAGCTTACATCTCGATGTCCGGAACTTAGCCATATACTACACTTAGCTTCAAGGGAGCTGGGAAATACAATTTTTATTTTAAGTGGCTAATGCCCAGCTAAATTTGGGAGCTTCAATTACTGAGGAAAAAGTGAACTGATATTGTGGAGGCAACTAGTAGTTTCTGCCACACCACCCTTCCTCTCCTCCTCCAAATGAGGGAGAATATTGGCTGGGTCATCTTTACTCTTGGGCAGAGTCACTGCACAGTAAAAGGCCTCATGCATGTATGCGTGGATATAGCCCTTTCTTGGATGCGCCACTCCATTTCTTCCTTCCATGCAGCTAAATCAGTAAACTGATCAAGGCTTGGCCTAAGAAGCATCTTTGTCTCCGGTCCCTTTCTCTTCATTTACAGGTGTTTGAGCATCTTTATTGATCTCATAGCAGCAGTTGGCTGATAGCTTGCTTTAGGCACACATGGGGTGTGAATCACATGCTCCATTATACTTTAACAGAAAGTTACACTTTAAGTTACAGGCTTGAGACTAGCTAATACTTAAAATAAATACATTGGTTTTAGTTTTAAAGAAAAAGTACTTAGAATTCAGAACCTCAAGGGAACGCTCAAGGCTGTCAGGTGGAAGAATCAGAAGGGAACCAAGGCATTAGGACAGGAATAGAGAGACAAGAAACCCCTATGGGAATTTGTATCTTATCAACCGCCTCTTTTTTCTCTTCTATGAAATAGTCATAAAACTTTATATTGTTCACTAGGGATTTGTATGAGTATATTCTAGATAGGACTCAGAGAAGAAGAAATGAAGGTAACAATTTGTATTCTGCCACTTGCAAGTTCAGAAACCCAAGACAAATGAACTTAAGGAAGAGAGAGAGAGGAAGAGAAAGTCAGCTGGCTTATAAAACAGGGAAGTCCAGGGATGAATTTGTATTTAGACATAGTAAGTAATATGGTTTGTCTCCTTCACTTTCTTTTCTCTTGTCTCTCTTCTCATCACCCTCTGCACCCATTTTTTATCTATTGCTTTTACCATGTCTGCCTCTGCTTTCCTTTGTCTGTTGGTCTCACTCTTTTGCTTCCCACTAAAGACAGGCTTTTTCCATGCAGCTAGGAATGTACCCACTGGCAGCCCCAGGTCCACATATTCCCAGCCCAGTAACACAGCAGAAAAGCAATTGGCTTCTCACACTTGTATATCGATCCTGAGGAAGGCTCTGTCCCTGTGGAATCATGTGCCCATTCCCATATCAATCAGTATACCAAGCATATAATGAACAATGGATGGCACAGTCTGGGTCACATGACCACCCCATGGCCAAAGAGTGCCAGGCAGTATGATTGACAGCCCTGTCCAGACTGTCTCGAGTTGGGAAAGAATTTCCCAAAGAAAATGGGGTGCTACCACCAAATGTGCTGGTCAAGGAAAAAAAAAAGCTTCCAAATACACTCCATTATGTTTTGTTTTCCATATTTGAACTAAAATATATAGTTCATTTTAGATTAAATCACCATCACAGAACTGAACAATTCCAATCACTGTCAAAGTGTTGAATGAGTGGTGTAGAGAAATAAAAATTGACCAGCAAGAAGGTCTGAGAATACCACTTCTGAATCAGAGGGAAATTATGAAACAACTGAGTTTAGCCTGATAGCTTTTGCAGGAAGGCCCAGTTTATAACAGAATAGATTTTTAGAAATAGGACTAATATGTCAAAGTTTGTTCATATTTAATGAGCTACCAAAATTCAAATTGCAATACAAAAAAGAGGTTCCAATGTATGGTCCCACCAACAATACATAAAAGTGCCTGTTCTTCACATCTTAGTATTAGTCATTAGTGAAATGCAAATTAAAATCACAATTAGATACTAGTACACATCTATTAGAAAGTCTAAAATTAAAAAGACTGACCATATTGAATGTTGGTGAGGATGTGAAGTAACTGGAAATCTCATACATTGTGATGGAAATGTAAAATGGTTCAGCCACTTTGGAAAAGATTTTAACAACTCTTAAAATGTTAAACATACACATACCAGGTGATCCAGCTATTCCACTTCTAGGGATTTACTTAATAGAAAAAGAGCTAGATGTCCATACAAAAACTTATACACAAAGGTTCATAGTAAGTTGAGACGGAGTTGAAAGAAACGGAAAACTTGTTAGATATTAGATTCAGACAGACCTTGACTTGAAACCCATTTCATCTTGAGCAAGTTACTTAACCTCTTTAAGCTCAAGCCAGAGAAGAGCTACTGTTAAATCCTAATCATAGAAAAGTCCAAAAGAATGCCCTGTCCAATCCTGTGGAAAGAGATTGGAACTGGACGAGGGTACCGATGAGAAGTGAGTTTAAGAGAGCAGGGAGTACAGCCACAGTCAGGCAGCATTTCATCACATCTTCCTGGTTTCCTGATGATGTATGTCCTGCCTATTTTGCAGTACTGTTGTAAGTCATTGACTGATAATTGATTCTTAATTTGCCTAAAGTCTTACTCTTCATTTCTCCTATAAGCTGTTTGGGAAATCCTCTGAGAATAGGATTGATAGCCATTTGCATGGTGATGTTGGGATAAAGCTTCAGTACGTGGTCCATTTCCCAGGCTAGGCAGTTCCAGGAAACAGGGCCAGACCTTTTCTACAGACCTCTCTCCTAATTTTAATTTTGGAAACCCTGAAGCTGGCCTTACCTCAACCTACATGTTTCCCCAAAAATAAGACCTAGCCGGACAATCAGCTCTAATGCATCTTTTGGAGCAAAAATTAATATAAGACCTGGTATTGTATTATATTGTATTATATATTATATTATATCATATCATATCATATCATATCATATCATATCATATCATATCATATCATATTATATTATATTATAAAGACCCAGTCTTATATTATAGTAAAATAAGACCAGGTCTTATATTAATTTTTGCTCCAAAAGATGCATTAGAGTTGATTGTCCAGCTAGGTCTTATTTTCAGGGAAACATGGTATTACATGGGCAATTACTGCAATGTACAAAAAGTTACAAATTTCATTTTGTTCCTTATTTCACTGTGATATATATGAGATCATCAGTTCATTGAGCTTTAGAAACATCACACCAACCTTGCAAAATGAGACGACAAATTGGTTTCCAAGTTTTCTCTAGTGACTTGGGTCTGAGACACCAAACTCTAGCTAGGAACTAGTACACTAGATAAGAATCTCAGAAAAGGGGAGGATTAAATGGACACTGGTACTAAATAATAGAGTCTCTACGAAGTTTCTTCTAGGTGGGGCTCTTAAACTTTCTCACTGATCCATATCTTGTATTTTCACCAGTTGGGATGGCATTCCTGACCCAAAGCAAAGCTGAGATCCTGAATCTTGAACAGCTTGTCAGGGAGACAGTCCCCACCTTTTCTCCAGGTTGCAGAATTGCGACAGTATCTTCTCCAAACCCATATTGGCTCAGGCTGGAGTTGCAATGTCAGTTTTGAGTTCCTGCTGTTGCAGAGAAGGTTTGTCTGACCTCCGAACCTCTGACTAGGCTTCAGGACAGTCTGTCCCCTAAAAGGCAATTGGATGAAGAGACAAATATGTAGGAAAGTTGCAAATAACCAGGAGTTATAAGAATGCTCCCAGGTGAGGGTATGAGGAAACACCCTGCTGAAGACTCTGAGGGCAGAACAGGGAGAAGATATCAAGGCTATCTTCCGGGATTGGGATTGATGGGTTACTGTATTTGCACTGAGGCCTGGGTCACATTCCTATCTATGTGGGGAGGTAAGTCGTATCAATCATCACATTGAAAGCATTGACCTATTGGACCAAAAACAAACCTGCAAATGACCTGGCTCAGTTTCGCCATTTCCATGCTGGCTGCCAGGAGCAAGCTCTTCCTCTTTCAGAGTTCTGACTTGTGAGTGGGCAGAAAACACCTTGTTCTCATTTTACCTTCCCCCAGCTGAGATAAGTTAAATCGTGCTGAAAACTCTATTGATGTTAAGATAAAACAAGAGAGAAATGACTATAGACACTATATATTTGTTTAATCCCTCCTTTCTCTCCTTTGCACCCCCAAACCACTGCTCAAATTCAAGCTTGCACTGTCTCTCATCTGGACTTCTCCGGCCACTTCTCACTTTGTTTCCTTACATGCATCTGTCCTTCTCATGCCATTCTTCAGACCATATCTGATCTCTGTTTAAAATTTAAGCTTTGCGCAGTGGCAATATCGTAGCCAATGAGGTATAGCCGAGGAGTGATTATTGCTAATTGAAAATTCATCAATGCCCTCAAGAAACTGCCTTTCTAGACTCATCTCCAGCTGTGTCTCCCCAATGTCTTTATGGTATTTCCCCACTTTAGGTTACGAGGTCAAGGAGAGCAAGGTTATCTCCTTGATTATATTTGCCACAGCAACTGTGGTAATACTGGGTACACAGCACATGGGCCACAGATAGTTGTTGATTCTATTTCCTTTGTCCACTGTCATCAACGGCTTGGCCGTGGTTCCCTGTGCTGATGGCCTGGCAAACCCAGCCACAAACAGAGTAATTAACAAAAGAAGAAAGACCCTTTTTCAATTTTACTCTGGAGACCTAGAATTTTTTTTTTTAATATCTTTTTGTTTTTAAGAATATGCAGTTTCTTGGGAGAATTAAATGTACCAAAATTTCTAAATAAATAAATGTACCAAAATTTCTTAAATGTAGGCTAAAGGGAAACTACTTATTTTTTTACTAAGTGAAAATTGTGCCAGTGTTATTTTCTCAGTTACTGGAAAATGTCTATCTAATAAAATTCATGTTTTTCTGATTTTTGTTTCTCTAACAGGATGATGTGTCCCACAGGACAAGAGAGTATTATTAATTAAAACAATAAGATACACAAAGGAAAAAAAAATCACAAACGTTTTTAGATCAGGAAATGCTTAAATGTTTCTAAAAATATTTATCAGGAAATGTTATTCCAGAATCTAAACATTTCCTGCTTGATGATAATGCCATAGAGAAAAATCAAGCAATGCCAGTTATAGGGTCTTATAAAAAAAGAAATTTTATGATGAGATACATTTACTAGAAAAAAATCCATTATAAGTAACACAAGATAAACGGGAATTGCCCAGAATCATATGGTTTTTAAAAGTTTATTATTCACATAAAAATTTGATCCTTAAACCTTATAGAAAAATATAAGGAATAAAGTAGAAAAGTACTAATATCTCACCACTCACAGATGACCACTCTTAATATTTAAGTGAATATAATTCTAGGCAGGTCTCTGTGTCAATGCATGCTCTTATGTTCAATGTTATGTAAATAACTTTAATGAATCGTACTATCAACAATATGTCATAGATTTCTTTCCCTGACAATAAGTCTAGATCTGCAATATTACTATACATAATTATGCTTATATATCATACGTATCCGTTGGGATAGTCCAAGTTTCAGCAGCAGCTCTCTAAAAATCAAGTCCTTATATGACAATGTGCAAAAAAGCTGAAAGGGAAGAAGGCGGCAACTGAGTGGGCAGAGGGGTCATGCTTAGGAGACTCCTAGTGGATTTCCTTGTACCTGTCTATAGCTAGGATGTCACATGTCTGCCCCAAAGGAGGCTGCATGGTGTCTGTAGAATTATACTAGAACACCCCATCCTTCCAGCCCATATAGGATTTAAGGAGGGCTAATATTCCCACAATGTTGTTCTTAGGTGCTGCGTCAGAAAGTTGTTCTCTTTTAATGTGACCTAGCTATATTTCCAAACTATGACCTGCAGAAACATACTCAATATCTGGTTACAATAACAATGACAATATCTGGAATAATATTGGAAAAGAAATAAATGATGAAATAATAGACAAGAAGAAAAATCCTAAACAAAATTATAGCAAATCAAATGCAACAGTGCATTAAAAAGATTATACATCATGACCAAGTGAGGTTCATCCCAGGGGCACAAGGATGGTTCAACATACGCAAATCAATCAATGTGATACATCACATAAACAAAATAAAGGACAAAAAACATATGATTACATCAATTGATGCAGAAAAAGCATTTGACAAGATACAACATCCATTTATGATTAAAACACTTAATAAAATAGGTATAGAAGGAAGATACCTTAACATAATAAAGGCCATATGACAAAGAGCTTAGAAGCTCTTTGCTCTAAGTTCAGCAACACAACAGGGCTGTCCCCTATCACCTTTACTTTTCAACATAGTATTCGAAGTCCTTGCCAGCGCAATCAGGCAAGAGAAAGAAATAAAAGGTATCCAAATTGGAATGAAGAAGTTAAATTTTTGCAGATGACATGATGCTATATATAGAAAGCCCTAAAGACTCCACCAGAAAACTATTAGAAACTATAAATGAATACGGTCAAGTTGCTGGCTACAAAATCAACGTACAAAAGTCCATTGCATTCCTATATACTAACAATGAAATCTCAGAAAAAGAAATTTAAAAAACAATTCCTTTTGCAATTGCAACAAAAAGAATAAAATACCTAGGAATAAACTTAACCAAGGATGGGAAAGATCTATATACTGAAAACTATAAGACATTTTTGAAAGAAATTGAAGAAGGCACAAAGAAATGTAAAGACATTCCGTATTCTAGGATTGGAAGAATCAACATATTTAAAATGGCCATATTACCCAAAGCAATATACAGATGTAATGCAATCCTCATCAAAATCCCAATGGCATTTTTTAAAGAAATAGAACAAAAAATCATCAGATTTGTATGGAACCACAAAAGACCCTGAATAGCCAAAGCAATCCTAAGAAAAAAGAACAATGCTGGAGGTATCACACTCCCTGACTTCAGCTTGTACTACAGGACAACAATAATCAAAACAGTATGGTATTGGCAGAAAAACAGACACATAGACCAATGGAATAGAATTCAGAACCCAGAAATAAAACCACATAAATATGGACAGATAATCTTTGACAAAGAAACCGAAAACATACAATGGAGAAAAGACAACCTCTTCAGTAAATGGTGCTGGGAGAATTGGAAAGCTATGTGCAAAAGAATGAAACTGGACTGCTATCTGTCACCATGTACCATAATTAACTCAAAATGGATCAAAGACCTAAACATAAGACCTGAAACAATAAACTGTATAGAAGAAAACATAGGTATTAAACTTATGGACGTTGGGTTCAAAGAGAATTTTATGAATTTGACTCCAAAGAAAAGGGAAGTAAAAACTAAAATAAATGAATGAGACTAAATCAAAATAAAAAGCTTCTGCACAGCAAAAAAACCATTAACAAAATAAAGAGGCAACCAACCGAATGGAAGAAGATTTTTGCAAACAACGCCTCCAATAAGGGGCTAATATCCAAAATATATAAGGAACTCATACAACTCAACAAAAAACAAACAATCCAGTTAAAAAAATGGGCAGAGGACCTGAACAGACATTTCTCCAAAGAGGACATACAAATGACCAATAGACATATAAAAAAATGCTCAACATCACTAATCATCAGAGAAATGCGAATAAAAACCACAATGAGATATCACTTCATACCAATTAGAATGGCTGTCATTAACAAGACAAATATTAACAAGTGTTGGAGAAAAAGGAACCCTCATACACTGTTGGTGGAAATGCAGACTGGTACAGCCGCTAAGGAAAGCAGTGTGGAGTTTCCTCAAAAAATTAAGAATAGAATTACCATATGACCCAGCAATCCCTCTCCTGGGTATCTACCCCAAAATCTGAAAACATTTATCCATAGACATGTATGCTCCAATGTTCATTGCAGCTTTATTTACGGTGGCCAAGACATGGAAACAACCAAAATATCCTTCGATAGATGAATGAATAAAGAAGTTGTGGTATATATACACAATGGAATACTATTCTGCCCTAAGAAAAGATGAAATAGTACCATTTGCAACACCATGGATGGATCTTGAGATTATAATGCTAAGCAAAATAAGTCATAAAAAGTAGAGAACCATATGATTTCACTGATATGTGGTATATAAAACTGAAAATAACAAAAGAACAAGACAAACAAATGAAGAAAAAAAAGCTCATAGACACAGACAATAGTTTAGTGGTTACCGGAGGGTAAGCGGGGAGAGGGGTGGGAGATGAGGGTAAAGGGGGATCAAATATATGGTGATGGAAGGAGAACTGACTCTGGGTGGTGAGCACACAATGTGATATATGGACGATGTATGACAGAATTGTACACCTGAAATCTATGTAACTCTACTAACAATTGTCACCCCAATAAACTTTAATTTAAAAAAAAAGTAAAGAAAATAATAATAATAGACAAAAAATAGAAGCATAAAAGAAAACTATCCATCTGGCAGAGAGGCTATCTCTTTTCCCCTGACAAACGAATGTGTTGTGTTTAGTGGTCTTTCTTCTCCTCCTCCCCATCCTCTCCCATCTTCTTCCTCCTCCCCCTTTCTTCCCTGGAACGGATCCCCTCAGTCAGACTCCTTACCCCAAACCAGTCCTTTGCAACTTTTAGCTTCTGGACAGCCAGCATTCCCAGAATTTGGTCAGCTTATTCAACCCAAATCTTTCTCTTAGCATTTGCGGTATATTATTATATGAAATGCAGGAAACTTCAAAATGTAATACAAATTACCAATTTCATAAAGCCTTGAGAAATGTAAATTCTACAAAACTAATCTGCTTCCCAAGGTCATTACCCAACCAATGGCACACTAAGTACCAAAGTGCAGGTCTCTTTCATTCATTCATTTATTCATTCAATCTGTAACAAGGTGACCTATGGATAAACTTACTTGTGCTTAGTTTTTGCTGCTAGAAACTCAACGAAGAAGAAAGAAAAGTGTCCTCTTCCCTGAAGTATAACTAAATATTTCTGAATTCCTGAGAAAAAGTCAAAAGAAGGTGGGGCCTCAGTGCCCAGCTGTCTGGGAGAAAAAATAAAAAGATGAAGTCTGGAGGTTTAAAAAGGGAAGACTGTCCCATTATGACTGGGTCCCCATTGTGGACTGGAAAGAACAACAAGGGCTCTCAGTTTCACTGGAGTAGAGTCCTGAATCTGTTAGGACCAAAGAAGTGGCAGGTGGCCCCAGGAGTGACTGAAGGAGATGAACACTAAAAATTGTATTTTGAGAACAGATGGAATCACTAAGGAAGAAAGAAGAGAGAAGTCCAAGGACTGAACATGGGGTAGGCCAAAGACAAGATGTGGGGAATGAGAGGCAAACAGCCAATGGAGCTGCCCATTGGTGGAAGACCCAAGAGAGAGGAGCCCCGAAAGCCAAGCAAAGAAAGTGAGTGCTTCAAGATAGCAGGGCGAACAACTGTTTCAAATGCTGCTGATGTTTGGAGTGAGGTAACTGAGAATTAACCACTGAGTTTGCAATATGGAGGTCACTGGTGACTTTGCTAAGAACAGTTTCAGTAGAGAGGTGGGGGCAAAAGCCTGACTGGAATGGATTAAAAAATGAATAGGTGGATGGGATGAGAATACAGTGAGTACAAATGGCTCTTCTGAGAAGTTTTGGGAGAGAGCAGAGAATTAGGGTGGTAGCTGGAGGGAGATGTGTTGTCAGGAAGATTTTAAAAAAGAAAATGGGAAAATGGTACACAACGTTAATATGCTTATGGGAATAATCTAGCATAGAGATAAAAATTAATGATGTCGGATTGAGAGGTGACAACTGCTAGATTTAACAAAATTGAGAAAATAAGAGAAGACAGATCTCGTACAAAAGTGGAAGAATTGGACTCAGATGGGAGCATGGACATTGCATTCTCAGTAACAGGAAGGAATACAGGGTGCACAGGTCTAGATGTAGGTGCAATGGACTGAATGTGGCTTCTCAGAATGTGTATATTGAAACCCTATCCCCACAGTGTGATGATATTAGGAGCTGAGGCTTTGGGGAAATAATTAGGTCATGAGATGGAGCCCTCCTGAATGGAATGTGACTTTATAAAAGGGATTCCAGAGAGCTGTCTTGCCTTCTTTCCACTGTGTCATAATACAATGAGAAGGTGGCAGTCTGCAACCTGGAAGAAGGATCTCAACAAAACCCAACCATGCTGGCACGCTGATCTTGACCTTTCAACCTTTAGAGTTGTGAGAAATAAATTTCCGTTGCTAATAAATCATCCAGTCAATGGTCCTTTGTTGTGGCAGCCAGAACTGACTGAGTCAGTAGTTCAACTTGACAGATGTGGTGAAAGGAATTTTAACCTCTAAAATACTGACCTATACTCTCTCAGAGTATAAATTTTCAGTATAATAAATTTAGCAATACTATGACATCAATAGACTAAATTATCCAAAATATTCTGAAGGTACTTTATATGTGATCTAGTCATCTTTCCTTCCTGCTTTTAATTTTGACCTCCCTTGGGAAAAAGTGTTGGTCCCAAATAAGATAAAAATATTTAAGGAAATTTTTTTTCTATGTAGATTTTTAAAGAAGAAACACTTTCACCTTCTGAAAAATACAATTTTCAAAACAATAATAATAAATAAAATGTTTCTATTGTTAGGTAATTGTCAGGATTCAGCTGAAACACAGTGTAAGGAATGGGAGTTTCAGCTGCCCATATGTGGAAAAGATGAAATAAGCAAGGTGGACAGATCTGGCCTTGGTACTGATGGAAGTGACTTAATCTCTTGGAGTCTTAACTGTGACTCCAAGTTAAGTTTCCTTAACTGTAAACTGAGGATAATCTCTGCTTTCAAGGACTTTTGTGAGCTCTAAATAAGATAATATAGTTAAAGCTCCTGGTATACAAGGTGCTCAAAAATCGCAGCTATCATTATTAAATCCATTGATTTGAGCTTTTTCTGGTAGCAAACATGTTATCTGATAAATTTCTTTCAATTATAAAATATAATTAGTGGAGGAAACTGGGGGCAGGCACATGGGACTGCTCTGTACTATCTTCAAGACTTCCTAGGAATCATAATTATTTTACAGTGAAAAGTTAAAAAGAATTTCTTCCACTTAGAATTCTATGAGAAATAGCTATACCTTCCCATCTTGTGCAATGGCATTGTTGTTATCATGCATTTGACGGGTAATGAAATCCTGCTATTTGTCCTATTAATGGGATGCTACATTGAAAAAAAATTGAAATTATGATTCCAAAGACTTGAGATAAGTTACTTTACAGTGTGGGCATCTATAAAATGAGGATTTATATTTCATCTCTGTCAGTTCTATGATTTTGTAAATATAAAATACAAATTCAAAGCAACAGTTAAGGTAAAGAAACATTATACAAATTACCAAGATTTGCTAAAAGTGGCTGAAGAATGTACACTTACTTACTGCAAAGTAAAAGGTAAAATTTTAAATATTATACATATTTCTAGATTATTATACTTGTCATATAAATCCAAATTATTGTATTTACAATATTACTTAGATTCAAAACATAGTGAGATCAGATACTTGCCTATAGAACTCTATGGCAGTGGTTTCTAAACATTTTTTATCATGTACTATGATCACAAAAATATACACTATTGTCAATCTACCGTGTTTCCCTGAAAATAAGACTTAGCCAGACAATTAGCTCTAATGCGTCTGTTGGAGCAAAAATTAATATAAGACTGGGTGTTATATAATATAATATATAAGACCTGGTCTTATGTTATGTTATATAAGACCTAGTCTTATAACATAGTAAAATAAGGCTGGTCTTATATTAATTTTTGCTCCAAAAGACACATTAGAGCTGATTGTCCAGCTAAGTCTTATTTTCAGGGAAACATGGTACATGTTAAATATTAGTACAGTTTGATTTCTTCGTTTAGATAAAAAGAGAAAATTCTCACAGTTTCTTCCCATATTCCAACTGCTCTAGGGGTCACATTTGTTATAGGAAGTTTCCTGTTTTCTATTCTTGGACTATACCTGTTGAATCCTCTGTTAAAATTATTCTTACTGTAATCACATCTTAACATTAAGTTCCTCATTAGCAAGACGTGTCAGTGGTAGAAATCAGAGAAAGTTTATGCTATATAATGTCTTCTCAATTTTCATCATTTAGAAATAATCTCAGGACTGAGAATTCAGGATCTTTAAAAGTATCTATTTTAGAGATCCAAGATGGTGGAATAGATAAACACTGTGGCTGCTTCCTTCCGTGAACACATTAAAATCACAACTAAATTGTGGAACAACCAACCTGGAGAACCATCTGAAGTCTGGCTGAACAGAAGTTTTATAACTAAGGATATAAAGAAGAATCCATGTTGGGACTGGTAGGAGGTGAAATGCAAAACAGGCCCCAAACATCCGTGTGGTGGTTGAGAACCAGAAGGGATATCTCAGCCACAGCTCCCCTGAGAGGAGCAAGAGACCCCAGGCACACACTGGCCTCCTCAACCCCGAGTATTGGTTCCAGGAAGAGGAGACCCCACAACATCTGGCTGTGAAAAAGTCAGACTGCAACCATCTGGATGCAATGGAAGGCTGTGAGAAACCCAGACTCATTTTAGGTGGCCCACTCACAAACTCTCTCACTCTCATTCACTCACCTTTGGCTCCAAGGGAGGGACAGTAACTCAGGGGGTGTTGGAGGCATACAGGAAGCAGACTGAGATATGTGGTTCTAGAAAGAGGGCAGCAGGACAGTCACCATTTTTCCTCTGTGAGTTTCCTCACTCTTGCATGTGCACTCTTTCCTGTGTTGAGCCCTCCCCAACATGGCCAAATCTGAATTTGATTGGCCTGGTGAACTCCATTGCTCCATCCTGCTGACTCCCTGAGACCCCACCCCATCCAAATCACCCAACACCAGAGGCACTTTCTCCTACAGCAACCGGCTCCCTCCACATTGCACGCTTTCTTGAAAAACTATTGAAGTCCACAGGATCCAGGTGGGTGGAAGCTGGCCACACTGTTCTCTGAGACTTTTGCTGAGCAGCTGCAGGCTGTAGACCAAATCAGAGTCTATATTAACCTGTTGACCACACTTCTTCCTACTCTAATGACTCCCTGAGACTCTGCCTTACCCAACTTGCATACCTCATGAGGCGTTATCAATGGCTGAAACTTAAGGGAGCTGGCAGGTGGCAGCAGGCCTCAGGGCGTCCTGGCTTTTTGTGGCACTACCCCAGGACCAGTACTGGTGGTAGCTGTTCTTGAATTACAGTGTGGCCTCTCCCACTAGTCTCCAGGTTTAGCACAGGCAGTGAACAACCACAGATCACTTAGTAGCTCCTACCAGGTAGGCCCCGGCGGGTCACAGGCAGTGGGTGACCTGGTCCTAGACCAGAGCCCCTCCAAAGAGGCCCCAGAGCCTACATACTTGGAGGTTGGCTTCAGACCATAGCAGAACACTGCCCAATTAGCGCAACAAGTGGCACACAAAGGGTGGCCTCAACAGGCACCAGAGACCACTGCAGCAAATCCCACTCAGTTGGGTAAGCTCCCTACACAGCAGCTTGTAAGCTATGGATGTGGCCAAACCCCACAGTCAGTCAGCCTGAGGGCCAATCCCACCCATTAACATGCCAATAGAAATCAAGGCTGAACTATAACATGAGGGTACACACAACCCATACAAGGGACACTCCTGGAGCGTCCTGAGCAGGTGACCAGGGAGACTGTGCCACTGGGCCCCATAGGACACCTACTACATAAGGACACATGGCCAAGACTGGGAGAGATAGCAGATCTACATAAAACATAAAAACAAACAGAGAAGTAGCCAAGATGAGGAAACAAAGAAATGTGTCCCAAATGAAAGAGCAGGAGAAAACATCAGAAAAAGAACTAAATGAAATGGAGGCAAGCAACCTACCAAAGACAGAGTTCAATACAATGTTTACAAGGATGCTCAAGGAACTTAGTGAGACCTTCCATGAATAGATAGCAAGGACATAGAAAAAAAGACACAGAAACCATAAAAAAGAACCAGTCAGAAGTGAAGACTAGAATAACTGAAATGAAGAATGTACCAGAAGGAATCACCAGCAGACTAGATGAAGCAGAGGATCAAATCAGCAATTTGGAAGACAAAGTAGCATAAAATACCCAATTAGAACAGCAAACAGAAAAAATAATCCAAAAAATGAGAATAGTTTAAGCAGCCTCTGGGGCAACATCAAGCATAACAACATTCGCATCATACAGGTACCAGAAGGAGAGGAGAGAAAGCAAGGGATTGAGAACCTATGTAAAGAAATAATGACTGAAACCTTTCCTTATCTGGCAAAGGAAATAGACATACAAGTCCAGGAAGCACAGAGAGTCCCAACCAAGATGAACCCAAACCAGCCCGCACCAAGACACATACAATTAAACTGGCAAAGGTGAAAGACAAATAGAGAATCCTATAGCAGCAAGAGACTAATTTATAAGGGAGTTCCCATAATATTGTCAACTGATTTTTCAACAAAAACTTTGAAAGACAAAAGGGATTGGCACGAAATACTCAACATGATGAAAAGCAACGACCTACAGCCAAAGGTACTCTACCCAGCAAGGCTATCATTCAGAATTGAAGCACAGATAAAGAGCTTTCCAGAAAAGAAAAAGCTAAAGGAGTTCATCATCACCAAATTAGTATTATAAGGAATGTTAGAGGGACTTCTTTAAGTTGGAAAAAAAAAGATCAAAATTGTGAATAATAAAATGGCAATAGCTACATATCTATCAACAATTACTTTCAATTTAAATGGATTTAAAGCTCCCATCAAAAGACACAGGAGGGCTGAATGAATAAGAAAACAAAACCCTTACATATGCTGCCTACAAGAGACTCACTTCAGATGGAAAGACACACATAGACTAAAAGTAAAGGGATGGAAATAGTTATTTCATCAAAATGGAAATGAAAAAAACAAAAAAATGCTGGTGTAGCAATGCTTATACCAGACAAATAGATTTTAAAACAAAGGCTACAACAAGAGACAAAGAATGACCCAGTAATTCCACTTTCTGGTATTTATCCGAAGAAACCCAAACACTACTTCAGGAGGACATGTGCATCGATATATTCATAGTAGCATCCTTTACAATGGCCAAGATGTGAGGGCAACCTAGGTGTCCGTTATTGAATGAATGGATAAAGAATAGGTGGTATATATAATGGAATATTGCTCAGCCATGGAAGGGAATGGGTTCTTGCCATCTGTGGTGGCATGGATGGACCTAGAGGGTATTGTGCTGAGTGAAGTGTCAGACAGAGAAAGACAAATACCATATGATTTCACTTGTATGTGCAATCTAAAAAACAAAATAAATGAACAAACAAAACAGAAACAAACTCATAGATACAGAGAAGAAACTGATGGTTGTCAGATGGGAGGGGGGTTGGGGGACTGGGTGAAAAAGATGAAGGGATTAAGAAGTACAAATTGGTTCTTACAATGTAGACATAGGGATGTAGGGTATAGCATAAGGAATATAGTCAATAGTATTGTAATAACTATATATGGTGTCAGATGTTATAATAACTATGTATGGTACTAGATTTGTTGGGGTTATAGGTGGGGAGAGGTTAGGGCAGGGTGAAAAAGCTGAAGGCATTAAGAAGTACAAATTGGTAGTTACAAAATAGTCATGGGGATGTAAAGTAAAGCATAGGAAATATAGTCAACGATATGGTAATAACTATGTAAGTTCCAAGTGGGTACTAGACTAGTCAGGGGGAATTACTTCTTAAATTATATAAATGTCTAACCACTATACTCTATACCTGAAATTAATATAAAATATTGACTATCAACTGTAATTGAAAAACTAAAAAAGGGTAGAAAAGGTGAACGGGAATAAGTCCAAATTTCCAGTTATAAAACAAGTAAGTCATGGGGATGTGATGTATAGCATAGGAAATATAGTCAACGATATTGTGATAGCATAGTATGGTATCAAGATGGTTGCTAAACTTATGGTGATAACTTCTTAGGTATATAAATGTTGAATAACTATGGTGTATCCCTGAAACTAATATAATATTGTATGTTAGCTATACTTTTAAAAAAAATCTTAAAATAAAAAATTAAAAAGGAAAAAAGGTAGATAGGAGAGTTGAAATATATATGCTACGTTCATGGATAGTAACTAGTGCTATTTTGTGTATTACATATTTTAGCTATTATTAATAAATCACATTAGAGATTAAAAATAATAAAAAGTAAAACTAGAAAACTCATGTAACAAAAAGTATCTATTTTAATTTCAAAATAGCTAAATCTTTAAAAAAATCAATAAATTTGCAAAGGAGTATCATTTATGCAGGTAAAGAGTAACATAGGTTGACTTGTAAATGATACATTACATTCTGTATGATAGTGGTTTTCTGTAATTTTGCTCCCTAAATGGTGATTCAAATCTCTTAAAATACCCTAAATACAAAGCAGTCTGGATAAAGGAAAACAGTGGCAGGAGATCTTGAGTGTTTGAATTAGAATCAAGACGTTTTTAATGATCAACTCTAAACTTGTTTAATGATGAATTTTAACTTTGGCGGTGATCAGAAGTAAAGCCTTTTCCTGAACAGAAAAATAAGTCAGTGGATTTTTTATGCAGACTCATTGTTATAATGCTTTGCCATAGGAAAAGAGGAAAGAGAAAACTGATCAGGGTATAAGACAAGGTGACCTCAAACCTTTTGGATTTGATCACAGCTGCTCTTAAGAGGTCAGTTTATCCAGGCAGTCAGGCCCAGGAGAACTGGCACAAACCATCTAAAATTAGAGTAGACGGTAGATTTGTGTTTCTTTAGGTCTCTTAATGCAGTATGGAAGCATATTTAAGGAATTAAGGGCATGTAATAATCAATGTAATTTGATTCCACAAAGATTTATTAAGCATTTTGTGGTACAGAAATTACTAAGGCATGGTCTGTGCTCTCAAGAATTTCACAGTCTAGTGAGATATAAACATCACAAGTAATTGTTACACAAGGAAGGTATGTTTAGTGATAACCCCCCACCTCGTCTGACTGCTTTCCTGAGTCAGGCCACCCTCTCCCTTAGATAAGTACTATTGAAAGGGTCCCTCTAAATATCTTTTTTTTAAATCAAAACTCCAAGATGTCCTTTCAGTTATGGTTATGTCCTTTCAGTTATGGTTATGTCAGAGTCTACATTAAAAGGCCAAAGAGTGACTGATTGTTTCAGGGGAAAGGTTTGTCTTAGGCAATGTCATGCATGTAAACTGCCCTAGTTTATCCTCTAAAATCAAATAACTGCAAGTCTCCTTCTGGGGCTTAACGGACTATGCCCTGATAATAGACATGAATGCCAACTGTAACAGTTGCTATAAGGGCAGCTAGATATTCTGGAATTTTTCCAATGAAATGTCATTTTCTAATGAAATGACAAAAGCCCAACCAAACAAGACTGACACGGTCACTCTGGTGGAAACCTCAAGTTATTCTGGCAAATTATTTAAATGTTGAACCTGTGCCAGTATAAAAACAACCAGCTTACTTGACAGAAACAGCTGGTATTAATTGTGGAGCATCTTATGAAAACCCACTCCGGTCAATGTAAGTGTAGTAATGTGGAAGAAATGATCGCACATAAAGCTGTGGTGTGTTTTACTAAAATATACTAAAGCCTACGGAAGTGCAGTGCAATACAAGAAATTACTGCCAATTAATAACGGGAGAGTGCGGTTGTTCCGTGAGACCTTGATCCCAAGGAAACTCCGGTCACTCCCTGGGCACGGCACACATCACTCATTTTTTCAGCCTTTGTAGGTACTAGAAGGGTACAGGTCTTCCGCCGCCCCTTAGTGAGGTGAAAGCAAGGGGAAAGCGTGTGAAGGAGCTACGCGAGCTGCCTGCTGGGGTACCACCACTAGAAAAGCTGGGGGACAGGGACTGCAGAAAAGGTTACCCAAGCATCATAGGACCCTCATCCTTCCGAGTCAGGCATCTCCAAATTCCCAAGACTTTGGGGACCAGAACCCTGCAGAAGAAGGGAATTCCGGGAAAAGGGCGGAGATGGACCCAGCTCGGGAGGCGGTGTCCAGTCCTAGGGATCCCCTCGGAGAGGAGGGGGAGTCGGCGAGGAAGGGGCGGGGGCGGCAGTGGGCAGCCGAGAGGAGAGGAGGGGCGATGCGCCATCGCTGGCTCCCTCTGCTCGAGTGCGCTCCCCTCCCTGTCCCTCCGCGGCCTGACCAGCATCCGAGTGCATTTCGCCGAGGCCAGGCCGCTTCAAGGGGAGGCGCCAACTCGTCGCGGCGCCGGGTCCCCGACCGAGCAGTAACGGCGACTCAGGAGGCGGAGCGGATGCGGTTAAAGCCTGAGCTGAGGTAGGGATTAGGGGCCAGCACAGGAAGTCAGGAGGGGGAGCCGGGCTTCTGGCAGACCGCTCTCGGATACCCCAGGGGCGGGCCACTTCTCCCCGCCCCTGCTGCCCAAGTTCCCGGGCGCGGCGGCTACCGAGGAGCAGCCCCTGGGTCCACAGCCCCGCCCGAGCCGTGGGCCAAGGCGTCTCCGCGCGTGCGCAATTGCGCTGGCGGGTCCAAGGAGCGGGGCTCTGAAGCTACACTTCCGCCGCGGCCCCGGGCCGTGGCATCGCTGCGCGTGCGCCAGCCTGCTGGCGAGGCCCGGGAGCGCGGCTTTCGGGTTGTACCCCAACCCGGGCTGCGGCCTGAGGCGGTGCTGCGCATGCGCGAGGTTGTTGGCGGAACTGGCGCACGTTAGCGAGGTTGGCGTTTGGCATCGTCCCACGGTTGTCATTTGCCTGGAGACTTCCCTACCGTGGCCCAGCCCTGTTGGGGAGCAGGCATCCCTGACCTCGGGGAAGGCGCCTACGGAGTTTCTCCATCTCTTCCCACTCGCCGCCCTGCATAGGGTGCTGATGTTTTCATTTCTGTCACCTGGAACCTTTCGGTTCCCATCCAGTCGATCAGTTTACCTAGCTCCTGTCCCCGAACCGGCTCACTAACTTATTATGCTTTCGATATTTGGCCCTGATGGCGAGGGATAGCGCAGAAAGTTTGACTACACTGGGTGAAGCTGTTTTGAAACTGATAGGAACGGATGGAGAGAAATCGCCATAAATCTTTATTTTAAGCCGGAAGATAATTGCTCGGCTCAGCCCCGGAAATAGAGATTTTCAGACGCTGAAAACTTTCCAAGTGCTCCACCTTGGCCGAGAAAGAACTTCCTGCTTGAGTTGGAAGGCGAGTTCAGAGTGAACTTTTTGCTTTTGTTCTTTGGGAAATTACATAAAACATTGGGACAGTACGAGTCCAGGACTGTAACAAAATGCATGCCGTGGGCTGCCTGGTACCGCGCTTGGCGACTTGATCTCTGTCAGAGCTGAATTAAAGTGGTAGAGTTAACAAACTGAACTCTAAAGAGCTTTAGAAAGAAGCTCTTTCCTCCAGACTGGGAAGTTAACTGTCACTAATACTTATTGAGCGTTCTGGCTTTGCACCCTTCCAGTACTAAGTTTCTGTGTGGCTTTACACCTTCTTGGGCCTTTACTTAGTTAAGTCAGTTTCCTGACTCCTGGAGCTACTTGGAACTGTTTTTAACGGTGTGTTGAGTGACTACTTTGTATAGGGTCTACGGTATCTAGTTGTTTTGGATATGTCAGTTTTGGAGATAGACGAAAGATCCTTTCCCTTCTGGAGCTTACATTCTAGCAAGAATGATTAACAATAAACATTTAATTATTTAACATTAGAAAATTATCAATGCTATGAAAAAATGAAAGGGGACTGGGAGTGTACATGTGGGTTGCAGTTTTAAACAGCATGTTACAGTGGGTCTGAAGGATAAACTGAAGGTGATGCTTATGTTGAACTGGTTTTTAGAATTCAATGTCGTTCTGGGATAAAAAGTTCTTTGCCATTCTCTACTATGTCTCTCATGGGGGCCGAAAGCATGACCACTGTGACAAATGTAACCATCTTTTATAGTATAAAGGTGAAAAAATATTTTTCCAAATTGAGTTCAAATTATTCAGGATTTTACAGTTTGATTCAGCACATCATATTAAGAGACTGGGCTCTGAAATGGAAGAGACCAGCCAAAGGAATACTACAGATGTGTTGAGAAAAATTGTGTATTTTCTTCACATTTTACTGCACTTTGCAATTACTTCTTAGTGTCCCTCTGTGTATGAATTGTGAAGTTGTTATCTAAGAGTGGTCGGTGCTTTTCTGTGTTTGAAACTGTGTTGAAGATTCATCTGGTATGATGTCATGCTTTAAGATATTAAATTATTACTCTTAGAGATTTCTGAATGAACCAGACAGTCCTAACCAAATTTCAGTCCATAATTAAAGGATGCATAGAGAAACAGGCTGATGAAGACGGACGATTTTAGAAGGTGAAATGTGTTTCCCTTCGGGCCCTTTACTTTAGTAGATTGTAAACACTATGTTTAAATACCCAAAACTATTAATCTAGAACTATAAATGTAGGATACCTATGGACTTGCTTATACCTTTAGGAGCTTCTCATGTTTAATTTTGGTTTTGTCACTTGGCTAAACTGAAATTAGAATGCCCCTAAGATACCACTACTTTGGAGGTTTATTGGAGTTGAATTACTATACGTTAAAATAAAATTGACCAGGCAAGAGGGATTTGAGACTAAGAATAGCATGATCAGGGTTGCAGAGTGACATCAAGGACTCCTGTACAAGGCTGAAATAAAGGGCTACCTGGGGATATTTATTTCAAAAGGAGCAGATAGCTTTCCTCCCTGAAAGGGATACACAGTGCCCTTCAATGGAAGGCTGATGTGACCCGTCTTACTTTCATTTCTGGAAGGAACATGTGTCTAGTTCACATGGTGATCCCATCTTAAGAATGTGAAAGTCTCCAGGACATTTAAGGCATAATAGGTGTTTTCAGCATCGTTCTGACATTGGAGTATGTCAGATTATGTCTTTTATATGTCTTCAGTTTTGCTAATCTCACCTGAGCTAATATCAATTATGTATATCTTCCCATGTAAGACAGTTTGGGCTAACAAGTACCAGTGGATGATAGTATGTGAAGAAATCATAAACTGTGACCACATTATAATATGTTCTGTATTGTACTGAATGTATATAATACTGAACAAAATTAATCCCAAATTGAAATGTGCCAATGCCAAGAGGGCCTACCATGTTGAAGGAACAGTTATGTTGTGGGGCAAGGATCTTAAACAATTAGGATTCTATTTAATGGGCATGTTATTATTATTATTATTTTTTTGATATTAGATCTACAAGGACCTAAATTTCAAACGGGTTTACAAATGTCTCAAGAACCATTTCATTTTAGCTAGTCTAACAATCTAAACATGTTTGTATAGTTTGTGGATTTTCTTCATATTTGAAAGTGACTTTTGCTGTGTATGGTACAGGTTACTGAGGAGCTCAGTAATCTCTTCAAACCAAATACAGTTTTGCTTTGGACTGAAGATCTGTTTCATCACTCTTGGTAGAATTTGGAAACCTTTTTACAAAGAAATAATTAAAATAGCAACTATGTTTCTGTGTTCTACAAATCAGCTTCTATTTATCATAAACATATGACAATATCATTTCCTTGGAGGTTGTACTTTGGTTTTAGTTGTGCTTTTAGTTTCTCAGTTTTGTCCATCCTGTCTGTAATTGTCCCACTTTAATTATCATTTGTGTCGGTATCTTGACTGTTATTTGTCATTGACTTACAACATCTCATTCAAGTGGAGCTAAATTATAGCTATCACCCTTTTTTGCAAGTGACAATTGAGATTATGATTTATTATTTTATATTACATTTATACATATTTATATTATTTGTAATTTACAGGTGATGTATATTTAATGACTTAGCTAAGCATATAGTTGGCAACCATTATTACCCCACTGACATTTATGTGCTCTGGAGCCGTTAAAACACGCTGATGCTGTAAACTCTGTACTGGTGTCCTAAAAGATAGAGGTTTTCTTTAAAGTCCTGTTTCTTTGGTTATAAAAGCATCATCAATTGTGTTGCCCAGAAGAGAGAATTTGTTAAAAGCATTGAGTTCTATATTGCAAGAAAACTTTTGCATATATCATGTTTCTGAAGCATAGCTTTAGAGTTGATCTCATATTGTTAAGTTGAATGAACAAAATACATAATACTGGGTTTTCTCTGCAGAAATTCCTTTTTTTCCCCCTTCACTTTTTCTCCTGGGATCACTTCTAGAGAACAGTAATCAGCATTTAGAAGCTTCTGATTAACTGCAAAATATCAGTTTCCATGGAAAATGCTCTGCTCTCATAGATCAGTGTGTCTAGTGTATTAGCTATTAAGACCCATGAGTACCACTGGGTTGGAGTAATGTTGACATAAGCACCCAAGAGCTGGATATAATTTCGCTCCACGTTGTTTTGTTTTTTATGTATTTACTTTCAGCTCACTGCTTACTGCAGGCACTAAGTCAATATCTGTTGAATGAATTAGGCAAATAGGCAAATGAATATATGTCCCTTTTTGTATTTTGGATTTTTCTTCTATGGCATTTAAGATACTATACTTTGTTTATGTTATTTAGTTATTATCTTCCTATGGTATTGATAAAATTTTATTTTGCCAAGTTATTAAGCTTTAGTGTAGTAAAATTTACTAGTCCTTTCTTTGGACTATGTGGTTTATGCTTTTGTGTTGTGTCTTATTTAAAAACTCTCTACGCTGAGGTCATAAAGATATTTTCTATACCTTCTTCCAAAAGTTTGAAAGTTTTGCTTTTTTTACATTCCACATGGTTTCCTTTGCATTTTCTATATTGAAATACTACAGATTAAGCTCTTTTTAGTATGTGTTTTTTCTTGTTACATTGTTGAAATTGTTGAAGACTGCTCCTAAAACTTATAAAGTATAATATCTAGAAGTTATATTTTACAATATTAATTTTTTATCATTTACCACTACTGACTTTTTAAATATAGAGCTGATATAATTTTTAAACTATTTGTCTCAGATAAATAGTGACTTATTGAAGTTGTAAGATGGTATATTCTTTTCCTTCTCTGTTTTCTTTATTTTGTTTGTATCCCACTGGAATAATATTTTTTTAAAAAAAGCCAACCATTTTCCACAATGCTAGAGAATTCAACATTTTTTTTCACAGTACTGTACAATAATAATCTTGAATAAGTTTTAAATCTTCAAGGATATTCTGACAAAAATGAAATTATGTTAATTGAATCCTACAGAATGTTATTTCTTTGAATACGGTAATTTTCATATGCCATACATGCAATTATATCTTAAACTGATTAGTGAAATAAACAGAAAGACTCACTTTTCACCATTCTGATTTTTAAAGAGTTACTATACTTGAAATTGATAAAAGACACTGAAAGAAGCTATTCATTTTCCTCCTTAAAATCCCAGGATATGCAGCTGTTTAAAAAATATATATGTGTGTGTGTGTGTGTGTGTGTGTGTGTGTGTGTGTGTATCTATCTATCTATCTATCTATCTATCTATCTATCAACTGATATGGAGTGATTTCCAGGATATACTGTTATGTGAAAGAAAAGCAAATTGCAAAAGAGTATGTAAATTAGGAGGATTTTTCTTTTTTTTGTATAAGAAGGAATTGAGAAATAAAAACACATACATATATCTGCTTATTTTTGCAAAAAGAAACAGAGGAAGAATAAACCAGAAACTAGGAAAATTACCTACAATGGTAGAGGGAAAAAACAAACCAACAAACCAGGATACTGTTCAGTGATCTTAGCATATGAGGAAGATTTCTCTTCTACCAGTAACAAAGGTGGCCTAAAGTACAATGAAGGCAGTCACATCCCTATTTGGTCCCCTTTACATCTCGTTATTTCCTTTTCTTTTTGGCCTTTGAATTCTCTTCCTCTACTCCTCTCCTTTTTCTTTTCTTTCTCTATTATTCTCATCCCTCTTCTTTTAATTTTTATGCCAGTAAGTTTGGGGCAGATATGGAAAAGTGTTTTCAGTCAGGATGAGGCAAAAATAGAAGAATTCCCAATATAGTTAGTATCCAGTATACCAAAAGCTGTATTCAAAGGATGCTTTCAATGAATATATTGCGTTCTACTCTGAGCCATGTGTTACGGTGGTTATAGCAATGAAAGAGTTGTGGTCCCCCCTCTTAAAGTGCTTGCAAATTAATAGATAAGATGGATCATGTAGGAATAACTGTTACATGAAATTATGTTTCCACATGGCAACCAGATCTAGTTTTATAAATTTATTAGTGAGAAAAATCCAACTGATTGTTTTAAAAACAAGCATATCTTTCCCAAACATTAGAAATAATGATTTGTATTAATTGCAGTAGTTTGAGTTATAATTATCTTGAATATATTATTCCTTGCATTCTGAGAGAGCTTTCTACAGTTGAGGAAAACAAAATTTTAACAGTATCCTCAAGGGCATATAAAACGATAAGGAGGAGATCCAAGATGGCAGACTAAATAAACACTGTGCCTGCATTCTTCCATGAACACATTAATATTACAACTAAATTCTAGAACAGTCAACCTGGAGAACCATCCATAGTCTAGCAGAAGAGAAGTTCTATAACTAAAAATATAAAGAAGCCATGTCGTGACTGGTAAGGAGGGGTAGAAACCTGAAATGGGCTGGCTCCAAATCTCTGTGTGGCGGTTGAGAACCAGGAGGGATATCTCAGCCATGGAGGTTCCCCTGAAAGGAGCAAGAGACCCCAGCCCCACACCGGCCTCCCCAGCCCAGAGTATTGGTGCCAGGAATAGGAACCCCCACAACATCTTGCTGTGAGAAACAGTGGGGATTCTGACTGTTCAGGTGGGACGGAAGGCTGCAGAAAACCTAGACATCCTCTTAAATGGTCCGCGCACAGCATCACTCGCTCGAAGGCACTCACCGTGTGCTCCAGTGGTGGGATGATGACTCGGGGCTTCAGAAACATGCACGGGGCAGACTGAGGAATGTGGCTTCTGGGGGAGAACATTTCTCTGTGAGGAGAACCTCCTCCTGTGCAGCAAGCAGGCAGGCGCCATCGTGTCTGTGTTGAGCCCACCCCCGAAGACCAAATCTGAATCTGATTGGCCTGGTGAGTTCGGATTCTCTACCCTTTGACTCAGCTGGGAAACTGCCCCACCCAACTCTCGCACAGCTGCAGGCATTTTTTTGTGTGAGGAACCAGTTCTTCCCTCATTGCATTCTTTTTTGAAAAACTATCAGAGTCTACGGGCCTTAGGCAGGCGGCGACTGGCCTCAGTGCGCTCAGAGACTTTTGCTGAGTTGCTCCAAGCTCAGCACTGGCACCAAACCAGAGTCTACATTAACCTGGTGACTACAACTCTTCTGACTCTAGGGACTTCTCATGACCCTGCTTCACTTAACTCTCATGCCGCATGAGGCTTTATCAGTAGCTGAAACTTAAGGGAGCCGGCAGGTGGGAGCAGTCCTCCGGATGTCCTAGCTTTTTGCAGAATTACCCCAGGCCTGGTACTGGTGGCAGCTGTCCTCGAACTGCAATATGACCTCTCCCATAAGTTTTCAGGTTTAGCACAGGCAGTGAACAACTGCAGATCGCTTTGTAGCTCCTACCAGGTAGTCCCTGGCCAATCACAGGCAGTGGCTGATGGGCCTGCACCTGAGCCCCTTCCAAAAGGCCCCAGAACCAACCTACTTGGAGGTTGGCTTCAGACCACAGCAGAGCACCACCCAAATAGCCCCACAAGTGGCACACAGAAAGGGTGATCTCAACAGGCACCAGAGCCCACTGAGGTGAATCCCACTCAGTGGGGTAAGCCTCCTGCACAGCAGCCCATAAGTTGTGGATGTGACCAAATCCCACAGCCAGTCAGCCTGAGGGTCAGTCCCACCCACTGATGTGCCAATAGCAATCAAGTCTCAACTATAACAGAAGGGCACACACAACCCACACAAGAGACACTCCTGGAGCACCCGGCTCAGATGATCAGGGAGACTGTGCTACTGAGACCCACAGGACACCTACTATAAGGTCTATAAGGCCACCCGGCCAAGACTGGGAGACAGCAGATCATAGCAGATCTACCTGATACCTGGAAACAGAGAGGCAGCCAAAATGAGGAAACAAAGAAATGAGTCCCAAATGAAAGAACAGGAGAAAAATCCAGAAAAAGAACTAAACAAAATGGAAGTAAGCAACTTGTAAGAGACAGAGTTCAAGACAATGGTTATAAGGATGCTCAAGGAACTTAGTGAGAACTTCAACAAAGAGATAGCAAGCATAAAGAAGGGCATAGAAACCAGAACAAAGAACCAGACAGAAGTGAATACTGAAATGAAGAACACTGAAATGAAGAATGTGCTAGAAGGAATCACCAGCAGACTAGATGAAGCAGAGATCATCGATTTGGAAGATAAGGTAGCAGAAAACACCCAATTGGAACAGCAAAAAGGAAAAAGAATACAAAACAATGAGAATAGTTTAAAGGACCTCTGGGACAACATCAAGAGTAACAACATTTGCATTATAGGAGTACCAGAAGGAGAAGAGAGAGAACAAGGAATTGAGAATCTATTTGAAGAAATAATTACTGAAAACTTCCCTAACCTGGTGAAGGAAATAGACATATAAATCCAGGAAATGCAGAGAGTCCCAAACAGGATGAACCCAAACAGGCCCACACCAATCCACATTAGAATTAAAATGGCAAAGGTTAAAGACAAAGAGAGAATCCTAAAAGTAGCAAGAAGAAGGCAACTAGTAACTTATAAGGGAGCTCCCGTAAGATTGCCAGCTGATTTCTCAACAGAAATTTTGCAGGCCAGAAAGGATTAGCAGGAAATAGTCAACGTGAAGAAAAGCACAGCCCTACAATGAAGACTACCCAGCAAGGCTAGTATTTAAAATCGAAGGACAGATAAAGAGCTTCCCAGACAAGAAAAAGTAAAGGAGTTTATCACCACCAAACCAATATTACAAAGAACGTTAAAGGGACTTCTTTAGGATGGAAAAAAAAGATAAAACTTATGACTAATAAAATGGCAATAGCTACATATCTATCAACAAATACTTTCAATGTAAATGGATTAAATGATCTAATCAAAAGACATAGGAGGGCTGAATGGATAAGAAAATAAAACTCTTATATATGCTGCCTAGAAGAGACTCACTTGAGATTGAAAGACACACACAAAGTAAAGGGATAGAAAAATATATTTCATGGAAATGAAGAAAACAAAACAAAAGCTGGGTATAGCAATACTTATATCAAAGTAGACTTTAAAACAAAGGCTGTAAGAAGAGAATAAGAAGGACCCAGTGATCCCACTTTTGGGTATTTATTCAAAGAAACCCAAGCTACTTTGAGAGGTAGTATCCATATATCCATAGTAGCATTGTTTACAATGGCCAAGATATGGAGGCAGTGTGGGTGTCTATTGATGGAAGAATGGATAAAGAGGTGATATATATACAGAGGGTGCCAGAAAAATGTATACACATTTTAAGAAAGAAAACTGTTTTAAAATTGTAATACTCAATATATACCAATAACAAAAGATGAATACAAGTCATATTTGACTTCTGCAATTACAAGAGGTGTTGAAAGTGGTTACCATCAGCGTCCATACACTTCTTCTGATCATGGAGAACTGCTTGAGCAACGTTGACCAAAGTGTCCACTTGTATACATTTTTTGGCACCCCCGGTATATACAATGGGCTATTGCTTGGCCATGGGTTCTTGCCATCTTCAGAAGCATGGATGGACCTGGAGGGAATTGTGCTGAGTGGAGCGTCAGACAGAGAAAGACAGGTAGCAATGAAATTCACTTATATGTGAAATCTAAGACCAAAATTAACGAACAAAATAGAAACAAACTCATAGATACAGAAAACATTTTGATAGTTGCCAGAGGGGAAGGGGATTAGGGGGGTGGGTGAAAGAAGGGGAAAGGATTAAGTACAAATTGGTTGTTACAAAATAGTCATGGGGATGGAGGGTATAGCACAAGGAATATAGTCAATAATGTATGGTGTCAGATGAGTACTAGATTTGTTGGGGTGATAGATGGGAGGGGGTTGGGGGCTGAGTGAAAAAGATGAAGGCATTTAGAAGTACAAACTAGTAGTTACAAAATAGTCATGGGGGTGTAAAGGAAAGCATAGGGAATATAGTCAGTCAATAATATGGTAATAACTACTGTATGTATAGTGCCACGTGAGTACTAGACTAGTCAGGGGGATCACTTCTTAAATTATATAAATGTCTAACCACTATGCTGTACACCTGAAATTAATGTAAAATAATATTGAATGTCAAAAAAAAGCTTTGATGAGGAACATTGTTAAGACTTGACCTTCTTTTGATTATTGTTTTTATCTATTATAAGGCTCTAACTACTTGTAGATTATATCAGATAAAATGTTCTTATGTTAGCACTTGAAATATGGATTGTATTTGAATAAGTAGAATCCAACCTAATAAATCAGAAATTCAACATTATTAAATATGCTTCATGAAATTGCTTTTGGCGGGGGGAAGAGAACATTTATTTATATTTATTTTTAGTGATGAGATAGTTGACTGTAATGATTGAACCGCAGTTCAGATAGATTGCATATCTTCTGATAGGGTTGCTTCTGCTGTTACTTCTATGTGGTAGAAGGTAGTTATTGTGGAGATGGTTTAATTAAGGCAAGAACATTCATTGCTGTTGCTACATACTTGATGGCTGTTGTTTCAGATTTTTCTGTTAAAGTCTAGGATAACAAAGTTATGTTTATTCATTCATCCTTCCATCATTATCATTCATTACTTCTTCTTTTTTTTTTTTTTTCCAGCTTAGTAAATTATACACTCTTCAGTGGAGCTGGGAATTGATCAGTCTGCTCTTCACAGTGATTTGGAATTTTCAAATCCCAGGGAAAATTAGACCAAGGTCTAAAATTTATTTTTTTCTTAATGTATAGGAAGTTAACTCTGAAATGAAAAATTTCTGCTTATTTCCTTATCAATTTAAGATCTAGATTTATCCTGGGATTACTGTTCCAAACCTCAGGATGGTATGGTAGTTCCAAAACAATTAAAACACCTTTTTGGTTTTATAGCTATTAACTCCCATGGCTAAAATTTAATTCCTTTATCTACTCTTCACCATATTTGAGCTTAGTTTATTTTTCTGTTAATTAAAAGTAATTTTAACATGCCTAGTTTCATTCGACATATGGGATGCTGATTTTTACCACATACTTTTTCCTCAGGGACTGTACAGGACTGAGTCCATATGGAAGAAGAACTTCCCCTTTTCTGTGGAGAAAGTGGCAAGGTTAGAAAAAAATCATGCCCTTGGAGTATGTATTTCTGTCGCATGAAACACTTCGTCAGACATTTATTATTCATCTGATAGGAAGGTCAATGAGTTAGTGTCTGTCTTTGAGGGACTCACAGTATAGTGACTAAAATGCCAACAGAAAATTATTGTGGGTATATAGAATGTAAAGGGGCCAGCAGGGAACTAGGGATGTGGTCTGAGGGGTGGAGAAAGGGTTCCCAGAGACGGTGATGTTTGAACCGGATGAGGAGTCTAAGCCATGCCCTACTTTCACAGATCAAGCTGCCCAGCAGAAGGGTCTGAGTTGAACAATGTTTGCTCCATTCCCAGAAATTTAAAAAAAGTGATAAAATACCTAATCTTAGATGACATGTTCCTAATTCATCATATTCTTTAATTTATTTCTGTTTTCATCACATCTGAACATTGATCAATCAGCTTAAGTCCAGTCAGTGTCCAGTTGATGTTAAAAGCTCCACGTCTTTCAGCAGGCAAGATTTCCATCTCGTGTTAATTTTATTAAATTTAGAAATATCTGCTCTTCGATGTTAGCAGCCTAATATTACCTGCCACTATTAACCTCCATTTTTCTGTTTTTCACTCTCTTAAAATATTGTCAAAATACAGTGAGCAGTGTAAATAATTATATGAAGCCAGCAGTTTCATAAGTTTCTGAAACTGAACCGTAGTGACCATGTGCTGACTTGAAGTGCTTATTTGTGAGCCCTTGTAGGAAAGTCTAAAAATAGCTTACAAAAGTAATAGATAGAATTTCAGAGTCTTACAAATGTTAATAGAAAAATTCCTAATTTTTTCCTGTTAAACAAAAGAATGGACTCACAGAGTTAACAATGAAATTATTACATAGAAAGTGTTACACTGCCAGGAACTCCTTAAAGGGCAAGGTGTTGGCTGGCCTTCTTAAAGAAATGGTTTTGCTAGGCATATCCAATGTGTACTTTTAATTCTGTTTCCATGTACTGTATTTTAAATTGAGTTATGACAACTTAATAATTGTCTGTAGTTACGTGAAGTATCATAATCCACTTGGTTCTCGTATCAATGGAGAAGCAGAGTTATACAGGTAACAAACACTCAAAGGAATAATAAAATGCATCTTTTACTTTACAGAGCTGTATTTCCTGAATTATGTTTTCCTTGAGCTATTATATAATTAAAATTCCACTACTTTGCATTTCCCAAACAGATGCCAGTGAGAGAGAGGGGAGATGGACTGGATGTGAGCAAAGAGTTAGCAAAGGAGAGCTGGCCTGGGATTAATTCTCACCTATGGTAGTGTTACGTACAGGAAAGAGGGTTACCTGGGCCCACCTAGGACTGTGAATTCTAGGGACACAATATTGAAGGTGTATTTGTATATTACCAAGTTCTCATTCCCTGGTAGCTCCTTTTTCCTCATACAGTTTTCTGTTACCCACTCTTGGCTCTTGTTCAACAGTTCTTCACTTAATAGTTGGGCACAGAGGTAGTTGGGTGCCTTTTACAGAGATGGCTGCCATCATGCAGGGTGGCTGAGAGGGAGTGAGGTTCCTACAGGGTGCTGTGTGTGAATCCTAATACTATGTATACTTTCATTATATATACAATGTATATATACTATATATGTACAATATATACCACATATATAACTGTGTACACTCATGATTATACTGGACAGAAGAATGTATTTTTCTTCGATGAACAAAGATGCTTCAATTCTTTAAGACTGATATAAATATTTACTTCAAAAAGTGTAAGCATATACACTTCATAAAGTAAGTCATCAGTTCCTGATGAAATACTTCCCCACAGATTTAGAAAAATGAATTTTGTTTGACTAACTTTCAGCAGCCAGCCTTCTGACAGATTTTAAAAGCAATGTATTTATACCTCTGTTGTACTTAGGTTATATTGTAATTATTTGTTTTCTATTAAATTGTGAGCTCCTTAAAGGGAGCCATTATGTCCCATTTTTATATCTTTAATATTAGACAGTCAATAAATGTTCAGTGATAACTGTCAGGCCCAGTGTTCTCTCAACCAGTAGCATCCTTTAATAAATGTACAATTGCAGGTGATACTACAAACCCCCACATTGGAGTCCCAGTGGTTAGCAGTTATAAGGTGCGTACTATAGGTTTTGTATAGGTGGGCCAGGAAGAAAATTTAGAACTAATGATTTGTAGAGAAGTGTTTAGGAGCTGGTTGAATTTACAACCTGATTCTAGGCCTCTAGAAACCACTGGATTCTGTAGCAGGGCAGGTTGAAATCCAACAGTCTGCTTGAAAGGAAAAAATGAGGTAGCAATCAATCATTGTGTTGCTGCTTACTTCCTCATTGTACATTGCCATCTGCCCTGTTCGTGCAAGACAGACAACCCACAGCGGGTATCAGTGCCCTTTTCATTAGGGACTTTATCTGAACGGCTAAAGCCTTGCAAATGCAAGCAAACACTAGTTCTACCAGTAGTATCACTTTTTATGTGACCTTATTCAGCAACAGATGTATGCAAAGAAATCTGGGCTTACCCACTTAGAAGCTAGTGATCTTGGAGGATTAGTCTCTCTGCGCCTCAGTTTCCTCATATGTAAAACAAGGATAACAACATCTCTGTCCTACAATTGAGAAGATTAGAAATAATACATAAGAACTCTTAACTAGCACTCTAGCACATCTACATTAAATATTTGATACCACATCCCAAACATTTTTCTTTTTGAAATTTCTAGACTTAAATAGGAAAAAAAATATTAAAATGAAGACCTCATAGAAGATAAGACCTTGATGATATAAAGAGGTGGGTAAAGCTAACATAATGAGATTCTGTCCTGAGCTCTGTAATGGCCTTGGGTGCTGCCCAAAAGATAATAGAAGAAATCGTTCTCAGGACAGGGTCTTACAATTCGAGTGGCATGGTGACCTAGAGTGGCTGGGTTTGGCATCAGGGGCGTTCACCCTGGTTCAGGCTCTGCCACTAACTTAGGGTGATGCTATGAGCCGTGACAAGCTGCTTCGCCTCTATATTAGTGTCCTAAGTTGGCTCTACCAAAGTACCACAAGCTGAGGGGCTTAAAACAACACAAATTTATCCTCTTCCAGTTTTGGATCCTAGAAATCTGAAAGCAAGGTGTCAACAGGGCCAGGCTCTTTGAAGGCTCCTCCCAGCTTCCGGTGGCTCTGGCAGTCCTCGGTGCTCCTGACCTTGTAGCTCATCACTCAGGTGTGTCTGCTCCATTATCACAAAGCCTTCTTCACTGTGTGTCTTCACGTGATGTGAGAGTTCATTTTATTGTCTTGAGTAGGCCACTGGTGCCCAGATGAAACATTGTTTCTGGGTGTTTCTGTCTATGGAGGTGTTTCTAGATGAGAATAGTATTTGGATTGGTGGACACAGAAAATGGTTTGCCCTCCCCAATGTGGGTCCGCATTGTCCAATCGGTTGAGGGCCTGGATAGAGGAAAAGGTGGAGGAAGGAGAAATCATTCCTTTTCCTGCCTCACTGATTGTTCCCAGACCTCTCGTCTGATCTTCTGCCCTGGGGCTGGGATGTACATCATTGCTTTCCTGGGTCTCAAGCCTTTGGACACAGATTGAATTATGCCTCCAGCTTTCCTGGGTCTCCCGCTTGTATTTGCACGATTGTGGGATTTCTAAGCCTCATAATCATGTAAGCTAATTCCTCACAATAAATATCCTCCCCTGACTCCTAAGGTGGAAGGGACAAATATTCTTTCAGGTCTGTAGAAAATAAGTAGCTAATACAATCAGCTCTCTACCAGAACTCATTCCCGAAAAGGTTGACTCAGTAGCTGATGGGAAAGACGGGCCTTAGGAAATCCCTGCTCCTTTAAATCCAGCAAGAGTCTGGCGATTATTGGAAAAATGGGCAAACATGCCACTTGACAGGCATATTGGCTGTTTATGCATCTTACTGTAATCTTCAAAATTACTGAAAGTAGAAAAGTACACAAGTAAAAATGTTTCCAGTATAGCAAATCAATAAAAGCTTTCTTTAAAATAGCTTTATAATGTCCACATTGAATGCTCTTACGGGAATGCAAATGCTCATGATCTGAATGTGTGCTGCTACGGCTTTCCTAACCTCCAAAGGGGATGGTATTAAGAAGTGGGGGGTGCTTAAGTCATGAGGGTAGAACCCTCATGAATGGGGTTAGTGTCTTTATAAAAGGGGTCCAGAGAGCTCCCTAGCCCCTTCCATCATGTGAGGACACAGTGAGAAGGCACCAGCCAGCAATGAACCAGAAACGTGACTGGGCTGGTGCCTTGATCTTGGACGTTCCAGCCTCCGAGATTGTGAGAAATAAATTTCTGTTGTTTATAAACCACCTAGTTTATAGTATTTTGTGAGCAACCCGAATCGGCTTCAGTTACCCCAGTACTTCAGAAGATGACCTTATTTGAAAACAGGGTAATTGCAGATGTAATTAGTTTAGTTAAGATGGGCCCTAATCCAGTATGACTGGTGTCCTTATGAAAAAGAAATTTGGACACAGAAACAGATACACATAGAGCGGAAGATGAGGTGAAGATGCAAGGAGAAGATAGCCATCTACAAGCCAAGGAGAGGCCTGGAATAGGACCAGCCCTCACAGGCCTCAGAAGGAACCAGACTCGCTGATACCTTGATATTGAACTTCTGGCCTTCAGAATTGTGAGAAAACAAAATCCCTGTTGTTCAGCCATTCAGTCTGTGGTACTTGGTTACAATAGCCCTAGCAAACTAATACACATACTTTCTGGGTATTTCTTCCTGCCAGTCCCCAAACCTGAGTGGGGGATGAGGAAGCCCACCAAATGTTTAAAATGAAAGTCAGAACTGACTCATCACCTGAAACTTCTGTACCGTTTCCTTGGTGGCACCTTCAGCATTGTTCTTTTCCAAGAACTGGCTTTAAGACTTCAGCAGCAGATGAAATAGCAGTCCTCTCTCTTGATCTTTGCTGTTTTTACAACTAGCCTAGTTTCCAGAGTTACATTTAAGACACAGCCAACACTGAAAGCGCTTGCTAGACATTCAACTCCCCAGAGTTCAGCCTTGGGTGATTCTTGCGTCCTTGAGGAAAATTAATAGGTGAGATCCAATTCCGCCCAGGGCCTCTGGCTCTTGGTTGCAGTGAGAGCACTACTGAAGCTGGTGAGCTTGTAAAGGCAATTTCCACAGCTGTGAGAGGCCTGTCAAAACCAGAAAGAGCTTGTTCCCCGTTAAACCAGTGCTGGCTCTTCTACAGAAGTGAAAGGGGCAAAGAAAATTTAATTTGTTAATTAATAGTCTCAATATGTATTTTTTCCTTTTCAGCCGGTACAGGCTACTCTGTCGTCTTTGAAGATGTTAGATGTGGGCAAGTGGCCAATTTTCTCCCTTTGTTCTGAGGAAGAACTGCAGTTAATTCGTCAGGCTTGTGTCTTTGGCAGTGCTGGCAATGAAGTTTTATATACTACAGTAAATGACGAGGTAATTTTGGAGAAAAAATTCAGCCACGCCTATTTTCAGTAATGGATTTGCTAAACTGAAGACCTTGGGGGGAACTAAGGAATTAAGGTAAAAAAAAAAAAAAAAAAGCACAGAGAGTAGATTCTTCTTTGTTATTATATAATGAAGCAGTTTTGTTTGAGGAGGACTATGCCTATTTGAATGTAATTATAGGTTTGTCAGAAATAGAACTGCTTGAACTAACAACAGTGGTTTTCCCCACAGATTTTTGTGCTTGGCACAAACTGCTGTGGCTGTTTAGGATTAGGTGATGTCCAGAGCACCATCGAACCTCGGAGACTGGATTCTTTAAGTGGCAAAAAAATAGCCTGCCTCAGCTATGGGAGTGGTCCACACATTGTCCTTGCCACAACAGGTAACCTAACAACACGGTGTAGACTTTTTTAGCTCTTGCTTTGTTTGTCGAGAAACAAGACTAGGACTGCCCTTAAATTGAGAACATACTTTTTGATTGGGAAAGAGTTTTGGGTTCTGCCTTGTGCCCTGGACTATACTTTATACAACATGAAATATGAACATATCTGAATATCAGAGTAAGATAATGGAGCACATGGAATCTAGTAATTATTGGCACTTTCGATGGAAGAATGGCAATACTTTAAGCCTATTGTGTTTATACTTTATAAGTTAATTATTTTGCATTAGAATGCTGAACTCACTCTGGACTTTCTGAATTTGAGATTCCTGATCTAAAAGCCAGATTCCAGGATCCCCTCTAACTGTTAGAATTCTGTGATTCTTACGTCAAACAGATGGATGTAGTTGGTATTAGTAATACAAGGGATTAAATATTCTCATGGCTATTTCATGAATTCAGAATAGTAAGACATTGTAATTAAAACCTATTGTAGAGTTTTTCTTAAGCTGGATATTCATGTTATTAGTATTCTTTAAACTGAAAGTTAATTTTATATTCTCTTGTATATTTATTTCACATTTAAAAAAAAAGAAGTTTTAGGGATTTTTTTGGTTGCCAGTAGGCTAGATCATTCAGACCACTTCTTCATTACAAACAACTGAAAATTCTAGGCAAAACATTGCAAATTTTTTTTCATAAAGGCACCAAAGCACTGACAAGGCACAAAGGAATTGTCAGACCAGATATGGGAGAGAGTGTGAACTAAGAAGTTAGAGGGGAACTTGAAGCTAATTTTGCTTTGAAGACATCTGCCTATCCACTCAAATGGAACTGTGGTCTAATGTACTCATGAGGTGAAGGGGCCATGGGTCAAAGACCTCACACATTAGGCCGGGACCACAAAGGGCCACACTCTCTGGGCAAGGATGAGCCAGTTCTTCCATCTCTATGGGACTGAACTGAAGAATTCCTTGGCTCTGAACAAATCAGGAAGAAAAAAAAAGAAAGAAAACCTCTCCCTGAGAGGTTTAACAATGAATTTATATTCCAATTCACATCAGACTGGGTGGTCCAAGAAATCTCAAGCCTTGAATTTTATTAAAGAGGGACCTTTAAGAAGTTAACGTATATCCTTTCTTTAGGAAGGCACCTTCATTCTGGGCCTAAGGGAGTATGGTGTTACTGAAAAAATAAGTTTCCAATGGCAGTTAGAAGCACGCAGTCAAAGATAACCAGGTACCTAAGGAAAGAGGCACCACAAATGAGAACCAGCAAAAAAGAGCAAAAACTGACCGCTAAATATCAGATAATCGAATTATCAGACACTGATTATAAGATGGCTATATTTATTGTGTTTGAAGAAATAAAAAGTGAGCTTGAGGATTCCTGCGAGATCATAGAATATTTGAAAAAGAACCAAATATACAATATAATTATCAAAATGAAAGACTCAGTGGACAAGTTTTATAGTGGTTTAGACACAACAACAAATAAAATTAATGAACTGGGAGACAGATCACAAGAAAACTGGAATGTAGCACAAAGAGACAATATGGCAGAAAATAGAGATGAAATGAGTGTACTGTATTAATTCATTTATTTAAAGTTCAAAAACAGGACAAAGTAAATTCTATTATTCAGGTTTATACATGGGGGGGAGTGTTTTTGTGGTGATCAGTGGTTATATTTCTTGACCTGAGTGTGTGTGCTTTATAACTATTTATAAAACTGCATTTTCTGGGGTGCCCAAAAAAATATATACAAATGGACACTTTGGTCAACGTTGCTCAAGCGGTAGTTTGCCATAATCAGAAGTGTCTGAACCCTGGTGGTAACCACTTTGAGCACTTCTTGTAATTGCAGAAGTCAAACATGACTTGTATTAATCTTTTGTTATTGGTATATATTGAGCTTTACAATTTTAATACAGTTTTCCTAAAATGTGTATACATTTTTTGGCACCCTCTATATTTTATGAAATTTTATGACTGTGTATTATACTGCACAGTAAGTGATATAACAAAGATTTTTAAAAATAACTTGGTGATCATTTTATTGATAAGGAAATTAAGGCCCAGAGAAGTGAAATCTCCTTACAATCTTTTGTCTTTTAATTTCTAATGTTTTTTTCCTACTACTCTTAGCAGCTTTTTTTCTGCTATTTATTAAAAACCTATCTTCCAGCTATTGTAATTGCCTTTATTTAAAGTTCATCTTCTTGCTTTGAGGCAAGTAGATTGTACGTTCCAAAAGTATTTTTTTATAGAATGAGTTTAGTGGAATAGGGAAGTTGATTAACTTTTGCATCTTAATTTTTAGTGTTCATTTGTAGATGTGTATATTTTCATATAATGAAGGCTGGTTATGTTTCTTTTTATTTTCAGAAGGAGAAGTCTTTACCTGGGGTCATAATGCTTATAGCCAGCTGGGCAATGGGACAACTAATCATGGTTTAGTGCCATGTCATATCTCTACTAATTTGTCAAACAAACAAGTGATTGAAGTTGCCTGTGGGTCTTACCATTCTTTGGTGCTAACATCTGATGGAGAGGTGAGCACAGTCAGCATAGATCTCATTGATTTTGTCAGTAAGATTATATAGATTCCGATAGCAGTCCTAGAAATATGATCATTTGATTAAAGTAACTACCTTCCTCAAAGTCAATCTTATTCTTGTTAGCACGTCATAGTCATGATGTTTCTATTATGAAGTTTACCTTTATGTAGTAAAGATTTCTATTACTGCAAAATTTAAAAGGATGTATTGTTCTTTCTATATTGCTATACCCAAGGGGGTTATTTGCAAAAAGAAAAACTACCCCAATGCTGGAAAATATGGCTGAGGCAAAGTAGATATTCTTCTTAGTATTATGTGATACTTGATAATAATCATTGCCTTTTGTGTAGGTAACGCTAATAACCTAACTTTATAAATGAATACATTTTGTAAGAATGAATTTTACGAAAACTTCTCTGCCTGAGTTGTGAAAGTTTATGGATATCAGTCACTTTGAGAGCGAAGATGAGGTGCCTTAAGTGCATGTTGAAGTCCAGTTGAGACTCTGTGAAGTAGTGTGTTTCGTTAAATGATCCTTCTTTCAAATAGGTGTTTGCCTGGGGTTATAATAACTCTGGGCAGGTAGGATCTGGATCTACAGCTAACCAGCCGATCCCGCGGAGAGTCACTGGCTGCTTACAGAATAAAGTAGTTGTGAACATAGCGTGTGGGCAGATGTGCTCAGTGGCGGTGGTGGACACAGGGGAGGTAAGAAGGTTATTTCATATATTGTTTAAGAAAACCTGTTTGCCTTGTCAGTGTCATACCAACATGGCGTGTTTCTCACGACACAGAACTTGATTGCTTCTCGTCTTTTGTGGGCATTGAGTCTCTCATTTCCTCTCAGGTCTATGTCTGGGGTTACAATGGAAACGGGCAGCTCGGACTCGGCAGTAGTGGCAACCAGTCAACCCCCTGTAGAATAGCAGCTTTGCAAGGCATTCGTGTCCAGCGGGTACGTCTACTGTTGGTTTGCGTGCGCCTATTTTTTTTTTAAGTCTTCAGTGGCAAAAATGCCAATATATTAAAAGCAGTTTTCTTAGCAGGATGAAAAGTTTTACTGCTTGGATGTCTTCACTGAAGTAAAGGTTTATTCCCTGAATTAAGCTCTATTTCCCTGAATTAAGTTATAGAGGTTCATCAGAAAATTTATTATTTCTAGGGCACTCTCATACACAGCTGTGTATTATGTCACTAAATGGCTCATGTCTATCTTACTGTAGTTTTGCCACACGTGGGGCCGCTGCTCATTCTAGAGGGTTACTGCTTAACTTAATGCTTGCCTGTCTGGGCAGGCTGCCTCTTCCAAGCTTTTTTCAGTTTTGATTCTTAACCTATCTTGTGAAAACATGTTTCCTTCTATTTGCAGGCCTAAATGGATTTGGTTTTTGTCTTTCAGGTTGCCTGTGGCTACGCACACACATTAGTATTAACAGATGAAGGCCAAGTGTATGTGTGGGGCGCAAATTCTTATGGCCAATTGGGCATTGGCAATAAAAGTAACCTGTCCTATCCTACTCCTGTCGTTGTGGAAAAGGACAGGTAATATGTGCATTTTCAAAATAACTTCAATGTTCTTTAGTGATTAAACAAACCTTAGCCATGATATACAATTGTAGGGAATTTACTGCTAGTTCCAGAATATTCTTTAACAAGAGCATTCATTGCTTTTTAAAACTGACTTTTTGAATTGTTAGGGAGTTTGACTGTATGATAAGTATTCCATTTTCCCTGAGCCGTAGTTCATCTATATATAAACAATGACTAACTCTCCAACAGCTATTCTACATTATTCTTCTTCACAAATCACCTTTTCCCCATCCCAATGTTCTGTTTTACATTCTTAAGAGGAAGTTGATAACATGTGAGGTCTATGTGCTGTGGTTTAGGAAGATAAAAATACCTCAAATGTGGTATAAAGCCATTCAGTCAGCTACTTACAGAATTTGCCCGTTGAAAAGGGTAGGGAATCTCATTACTTCCAACTCTCAAGCTATCACTAGGAGAAAGAGTAAAATGGTTAGAAAATTGACTAGTTTTGTGCACTTGTTTGCAAGGATGTGTTAAGTAATTAGCATATGCACATTTTCCCACCCAATTTATCCTATTATTTTTGAAGACCCTTTGAATTTCTCAAACATGGCCATAACAACTTTCCACTCTATTTCTTGACACAGTAGTATGGAACAAAACATTTAATTCTGGATTGTAATCATTGTAGAAATTCATACTGCTATTTTTTACTTTACCTATTAATTTTTGTTAAATCTGATTTAAAAATCAATATATAGATAAATTATCTTGCATTTGTATGCAAATCGCTTGTGTTTTTCTCTTAGAATGAAAATGAAGAACCAAATTGTCATTTTCAACCCCTTTGATTTTCATTTCAGTATTATAAACCAGCTAATTTTATTTAACCTATGTTAAATAGGTTTTAAAAAATTGTTCTGATTTTTTCCCCCCCAAAATCTTAGAATAAGACCTGGACTCCTTAAGAATTGGGGAGGAGGAGAGAGAATGGAGGTGTAGAATTGGTGGGCTTGCACTAAGTGCCTACAGCCATGTCATTTGCATTTCTTTTTAAAGGTAGGTCAGAGCTACTCAGTGACAAGAGAAGGGATAGTTTTGAGACTTTGAGTAATCTCACAAATTTTTTTTTGCTACCTCAGGCCAGCAAATCCAGTAGTAGGGTATTTTAGTATTTAGACAAAACAAAGAAGTGTTAAAAGACTGAATCAAGGTAACATACATGGAAATAACAACAACATATTTGTATGGCACTTTACCATTTTTCTGATGCTGCTACATATAACTCATCTGTCCCTGGACTTACCGAATCTGCTGCCATCTGGCCACCAGCGACCTGACCCTTTGCGCTGCTGGCCTGATAGTCCCAGAATGAGCTGCCCAAGACTTCTGACTGGTCACACAGTGACAGATGGCTTGTAAGGCAGCTTGGTGTGAGAAAGAAACAGGCAGAGAAGCAGGGCATGGAAATTACGTGAGCGCCAAGCCAAGTTCCTTACCTGGTACTTGAGAGTTATCTTTTGCTTTTCCATCTTTTTAAAAATCTTTACAATTTGTTTAAAAAACTCCTTACCTTTTTTCAATTGTTAAATTTAAATTTATTTTTTATTAAATTTGTTGAGGGGACATTGGTTAATAAAATTATATAGGTTTAAAGTGTATATTTCTATAATACATCATCTATATATGACATTGTGTGTTCCCCACGCAGAGTCCGTTCTCCTTCCATCACCATATATTTGATCCCCTTTACCCTGTTCACCCCTTCCGCTCCCACCCTCTGGTAACCACTAAACTGTTGTCTGTGTCTAAGAGTTTTTTTTGTTTGTTGCTTTCAGTTTATTTACCTTATTTCATTTTTTGAATTACAACTGTATCAAGGGAAATAGCTACACACTTACACACTTGCTGTTGTCCACATAAACATAATTTTGTCTACAAATACCATAGATGATTGTTTTGAATGAGATATCCCGCTTTGCTTAGTTTTCCATGCTTGAATTTCAGGTGGTAATGTCTGAGCTTGCGGGATCTCTGTCACAGGAATCTTGCAAGGGAGGACTTTACAGTCTGCTGGGACTTGTTCTGTAGCCACCAACCCTTTTCAATGACTGGAACTTTGCAGCCATTTTATGACTTATCTCCCGGGAACTTACATCTGACTTTTTTAGAGCCCATTACAAGGAAGCTTGACGAGTTAGAAACAACAGGATTGAATTTAGGGTGGGGTGGATAGGTCTTAGTTATCTATTCACCCAGTGTAAAGTAAAAAATTTGTCTCATTGGATTCTTTGCTAAACAACAAACGAAGGAAAAGCTTTAAAATTTTTTCCCACCGAGGTCTGTTTATAATGAAGAATGCTAACATGTGCCAGCAATTTATGTTCACGTAAAAGTAATTTTAATAATTAAAATGATTCTCTTCTCTCTAACCCATCATCTCCAATCTTTCTGAAGTTGTAATACTTTGATTTACTAGCATTTGTCTTTGTTCTTAAAGTTCTATAAAAACATATTTTATGTTAAATTGGTTTAAAAGCAACGTTGCCTTGAATTTTTGTGAATTTTGTGACTTCTGGAGGTAATTGGTAAGACCGTGTTTCCCCGAAAATAAGACCTAGCCAGACAATCAGCTCTAATGCATCTTTTGGAGCAAAAAGTTAATATAAGACCTGGTCTTATTTTACTATAAGACCATTTCTTAATATAATATAATACAATATAATATAATACCGGGTCTTATATTAATTTTTTCTCCAAAAGACGCATTAGACCTGATTGTCTGGCCAGGTCTTATTTTCGGGGAAACATGGTATGTGGGCCTCTTACAAAAGCAGGATTGGGAATCATTGCTCTGGATCTTATTATCACTATTTTTTTTCCATTATTCTTCAACCTCACAAATTACCTTTTTCTCTTCTTGTTTTGTTTTCTGTTCTTTCTCACTCTACTTTTTCATTTCTGGTACTTCACGGTCATTAAGCTGTATAGTTATAGATCCTCCCATTGAGGTGACACAAAACCTACTTATTATGAACATGTAGTGATTTTCTTTTTCATTAATAACAGCTTAATAAAGTGTGAAATACGCCAGATATCTTGACAGTAAAAGTCAATTTATAGTCATCGCCTATTTCATATAAGGCTGGCAAATCTGAATTTCAAAATTTGCCCCTTGGTATAAATCAGATATAGGAACATAGGACCTTAGGCAGGGTGTCTGGGCCGTGGCTTCCTCCCATGTCTAGACCTGAAGGTTCCCTCTAAATTCCCTCTACTTTTCCTCCTGTGGCAGCTGCTGCAGTCAGGCAGGCCTGTGCCCCACCCCTGACTTCCCATGCGGCGCTAGTGTTCCAGGTAAATGGCACGAAGCCAGGTGAAGCCCAGGTGCACAGCCTCCCGCTCCTAACCCTTTGGCTTTGTCCGGACCATCCGGCATTCCCGCCTCCTGTAATGGCAAAGGTGTCTCCCCCCTTTCATGGAGGCTCATAACCGACATTTCAGAAGTGAATGTAGCAATGAAATTATTTTGATTTTCTGATGGTGATAGTTTCGCATAGATGGACACTGTTGTATTCCAATCAGTTAACATGTTTCATAGAACATTATTAGGGAAAAGAGAGATGATCTATCATTTTAAGGAGTCTCCCAAAGTACACAAAAGTTATTCAAAAAAATCTAAGTCTTTGCCAAGTAGGTCATTGTGGAAATGATTAAATATGATAAGAACAGAGCAATTAATTAATGTTTATCTAACAGTGTTGGGCTAGTCTAACCTCTCCCCCTCCCAGAGAGTACTAAATTTGCTTTATAATCTAGTACGAAGATTGCTTTATAACTAAAGTGGTTAAAATGTAGAAGGCCTTTTTCTTCTGTTAACTGCTTAGATATCTGTGTATTGAGCCCCCATCATGCCGTCAGATGGCACTACGTCCCCCTCCCTCCACAATGCCAGGTGGGTGTTTTCTGAGACTTTCTCCGGGGCCATCTTTGATGCCTCTTCTTCCTGTCATTGATCTCAAAGGCCACCTGGATTCCTCCCTGGCACCATGGCATGGACATGACATCTGCACACCTATCAGCCTTCCCCAGCTCACCCGCTAGGCTGTTCTGTCTCTCTCTTTCAGTCTATCTTGCACACCATTGCCAGAGTAATCTAAGAATGTCATGGCCCTGTTACAAAGCGGTTTCCCACTTGTCTATCACATCAGATCAATTCTAAACCCTTCAGCCTTGGACTTAAGACTGACACTTCTGTTGCTAGCAAACCTCATTGCTCTGTCCTCCCCAGAGTTGCCCATCTGTTCCAGGCAGTTCCTCTTAATAGTGTATCCTCTCCAGGCTTGCAGTTTCCACCCTCTGCCTGCACATTTATACGTGTATTTCTCCCTGCCTCATATGCTCTCCTCGCCCAAACCTGTGCGGCCCAGCTGCATTCCCTTTTACTTTAAATACTCTTGCTCCCGGAGGAGTCCCCAGATGTTTTTCCTTACTCACCAGAGCAATTGTAGTCAGTGCTATACACTATGATGGTATCTGGGAATTATTTGCAGTTTCACAGATACGTCACTTCTCTCTTCAGCTGAGTCGTGAGCTTCTCGGTAGGCTCCATAGTTCCTGCAGCAGCTGTTAAACACTTTTAGTCATGGGAAGAAATGTGTACTGTGCCAGATAGCTTATTTCATTTACTCTTCACCACCAGCTTGTGAGATGATTGCTACCTTGTATTTCGCTCCCTTCACCTTTCTTTTTTTTTGAGATGACAAAATGGATAATAGTTTAGGTAACTTGGCCTCTCCACACTGCTCTCTGACTCCCAACTCGTGTCCTGCTCATGACACCGAGCCATCTAAAATGAAGTGTGTTGCTACTCTTATATTTGGGGGTAACATATGAGGGTAGATGCTAACAGTAGATGCACTTTTCTTTGACTAGATGTATTGTATCCTGCTCCCTTTTCTCTATTTGTTGAAAAGAATATGCTTTTTGAGAAGCCAAATAGTACTGACCATTTTCCCCATGTGGGCAAGGTTCTTTTGTAAAACAAAAGAGATTTAGAAATTAAGAGATTTGAGCCACCTGACTGACCTAACCATGCGTATCGGAAAGGCCTTACTAATCTGAATTGATCATTAGAAATATATAGTCTCTACATAAGGGCAGCTTTGGCACTTAAAATGCTGAGTAGAAGTAATAATATTAAGAAAACTCTATTAGATAGGCTACCATTTGTACACCAGACATCGTGCTTGGAGCTTAGCATTTTCTCATTTAATTCTTACATCCTGGCTTACAATGTGATGAAACTGAGACTCCTAGAGGCCCAGGGCCATTCCCACAGCTACACAGCCTAGTGGTAGAGCTAGGGATTCCAACCTAGATCCAACATCCAGGCTCTCAACTCTGAGACATCATAGCCTCTTTTCCTCCAGCACTCTTGGGTTGTTTTCAGGAGCTGAGAGCAATCCTGTAATAAATCAGTGAGATTACTTGGGTTGCACATGAAAACAATGTCTCAGCCTTCTGAGGCAAGCTGCCATAGCAATCTCCCAAGTTGTACGATGACCATCCTTCTTCCTTGATTGGGAAACATCTAGTTAAAGCACACAGTGGAGGAGTATCTCCACCCTGCAGTTGCTAGCCTTGGTCACTGGGTCTTACCCAACCCTCAGTTGCTCGGTTTTGTTGAGTCTTTCTTTCCCAGTAAGTTAATAAAATGATATACAAATTGTATTTAGTAAGACACTGTACTGGGTGCTTCGGGAGAGAGAAATAAGCTATTGATTTAGCCTTTCAGGAAGTTGTAATCTAACCGAATAGGCTTACATATACACCTGAAAAGATAACAGGGCCAGGCTAGAGTGGTATGGACAGGAAGTACTGTAAGAACTCAGGTGAGCAAGAGACCTCTTACCTTGGGGCTGTTTGAACTGAGCTTAAAGGTGGGTAGAATTTTAAGGCAGGAAGAAAGGAAAGAACATTCCTGAATAAGGACTTAACTGTGAATAAAGACATTGAAGGGCAGTAAGTACATCTATTTGTTGGAATATAGGGTGTGTGGGCAAAAGTGATTTGAAAGAAGGCTGGACATAGGTGGAAGCCAAATTATAGAAGGCCTTTATGTCACATGTCTGGATTTTATTCTATGGGAAGTCACTGAAGGTTTCAAGTACTGATGAGAATGGTGTTGCAAGAGAATGACTCACCTGCCAGCATTGTGCAATTTGGGTCAGAGGAGAGAGAACATCTAAGGCCAAGACCTAGGAGGCTGTTACATTGGTCTAGATGTGGGGTGTGTCTGACCTGGGGTGGTGGCAGATGGGAGAATTTACAAAGACTATGTTATTTGTCAACTGGATATTTTGAAGAAAGTGGTGAGGAGGGAGAAGAATCAAAGATGATTCTGAAGTTCTGAGCCTGTCTCTGAGGATGCGTGTACCATTGCGTGCTATGACAAAATCAAGATGGCGCCTCACTTGGGGTAAAATAGTTTACTGTCTTCTTTGAATCTGTATGGCATCTTATTCTTAGGGCAAAGTAATTATTTCCAAATCAACAAAATTAATGTTTTCCATTAGGAGTGTTCTGAGACTACCTCCCCAGCAATCATGAACTTACTGCACTCGGGTCTAACATATATTGATCCCAGAAAACTGCACTCTTGGGCTCCAGATAACACAGTCCAGTGAGTTAGAACTACTCAATTTACTGTTTGCAATGTGAGTTGGGGTGACCTATGGCATGCTCCATGTACCCTAAAATTGGTAAGTTTTGATGAAAATATGTATTGAACCTGGGTCAAGATGGTTGAAGTCTTTATTATCTACTTTAGCAAGTTATGTTTTAAGAAAAAAAAAAGTATCACCTTTTTTTCTTTTGGTCTTTATGCTCTTAAATTGTACTTGAATTTCAAAACGGGATGGTACATACCTTTATAGGCCTATTGGTGAGAAGTGGTAACAAGGTCTTCATGCGTTACAAGTGCGTTGAAGGATAGCTTCCATGTAAATACCTGTATATTGCCTGAAAACTTAGGACGATAGGTGTGTAAGTCTTGTTTTGTTTTTTAAATCAGTTAAACCTAAGGGAAGGAGAGATCAGTTGTTTCTTTCCCTGTTTATTGTGTTTACTTGGTGTTTGTGAATTTAGAATTATAGAGATTGCAGCCTGCCACTCTGCCCACACCTCTGCCGCCAAGACCCAGGGGGGCCACGTGTACATGTGGGGCCAGTGCCGCGGACAGTCGGTGGTCCTGCCTCACCTCACCCACTTCTCCTGCACGGATGACGTGTTTGCCTGTTTTGCCACTCCCGCTGTCTCGTGGCGCCTCCTGTCTGTAGGTGAGCTGATCACTGTCCAATCAGGTGATGGCTTGAAAACTAGGAAGAGAATGCTGGTGCTCTTATTTTGACAGGAAGGACTTTGTTAAGTGCAGTGTCCTCTGATTTGTTTCCCGCTATTGAGCTCCTGTGAAACAGACCTAGTTTGATTAATTTTTCTTAAAAGTATCAGGCACCAACATTACATACTAAATTAAAAGTATTTTTATTTGACTCGTTTTTAATTTGACTGGGAAACCATATCTTTTCTTTTTAGCTAGTATATTTACGCAAACATTCAAAAATTTCAATTAGTGAGGTGGTTTTGGACTTTTTAGTTGTTTTGCTGGATTTACAAGCAGACGTGTGTGAGGTTCTAATCCTTGATGACAGAGATGCGCATCTGTATTTAGGACAAAAAGAGCACTGCTCAGTCGGTCAGTTATTTTGGAAAATTGGTATTTTCATGAGTGTCAACAGAGCAATGCTATATTGTAGCCTGCATTTTCATTATGTCTGTAGTCAGCCCTATGGTGTTGTTATTCTCTTAGAACCTGATGACCACCTCACAGTGGCTGAGTCACTGAAAAGGGAATTTGACAACCCTAACACCGCAGACCTGAAATTTCTGGTGGATGGAAAGTATATTTATGCACATAAAGTCCTCCTCAAAATTAGGTAAGGAATCATTTATTTTGAGAATTGAAATAAATACATTTATTATTGGCTAATCCAAGGAAGTATGCTAGGCACTTCAGTAATTATGAAAAAAATGTAAGGCAGTTTTTGCTCTTATGACCTTATAATGCAGTCGGGGAAAATACATTATACACAAAACAAGAAATAAGAGAGGCTGGATGCAGTGAGTACCGGGGGTGTGGTTCAGGGCATAAGTACCGTAGGCTTCCTGAGAGGAAGACAAATGGTCTGCCCCCCTTGGCCTCAGAGAGCAGCCAGTTGCCACTGGGTGAGTGTGTCGTGTGCTTCTGGCACTGCAGGAGCTCCTTCGACACAAGCCACAGCCCCCTAGCTAGGAGCTGGGCCCAGCCCATCAGCGGCACTCCGCTCAGTCAGCTGTGCGATGCTGAACTTATAGATGCTTGAAAAAAGAGAAGAGAAGGCTTTTCCAGAGCAACAAGGTCTCGGGTAAAGCGATCCCAGATTTTTAAGGAATCAGATTCATTGATGTATAATTTTTGAGGAATGAACTACATCCATTTAAAGTGTGCATTTCAGGAGCTTTGACATATGAGTACATGTGAAAACATCGCCCCAAATCAAGATATGGTATGTTTCTGTCACCCCTCAAAGATCCCTCATGCCCCAGCCCTGGGGCCAGCACTGATCTTCTTTCTGTCACTATGGATTACTTAGCATTTTCTAGAAGTTTATACAAATAGAATTATACAGTGTGTCCTATTCAGTGCCTGGCTTCTTTTAACATATGATTTTGAAAATCAGCACCTTGCTGTGTAACACATATTTAAATCCTACTGCAACGAATGCCCTATAGCATTTTAGTCTCCAAATGCTGTTATATTCTGAGGTTAGGGTTTCAACATATGAGGAATTCGGGGACACGTAATTCAACTCATAAGAGGAAGTGAAGAAGAAACAAAATTACTCAGAGATTATAAAAATAAACCCACATGGTTTTCATAAATGCCGCTCGATGGACGTGGTGTGGGAACTATGCCAGGGAGGAGGCAGTTTCCACGTGGCGTGGCCACAGGGGCAGGTCCAGCACAACAAGGGGAGCACTTGCAGCCTTGTTGAGTTAGTGGGGTTTGGAAACTGGCCAGCACAGGCAGCGAGGGGCGAGGGCAAAGACACGAAGGTGTGAAGCTTGGAGAGTGTCACGTGTGGTGCTGCTCTTTCTCTTTCTCCCTGTCAGCTTTTTCCCCTTTGAGCCCCTGCAGTCGTCTGCTCTTGCCCGGAACTTAGGACCTGACGTGCTTTTCTTCCTTCAGGTGTGAACATTTTCGTTCTTCGTTGGAAGACAGTGAGGATGATATTGTAGAAATGAGTGAATTTTCATATCCTGTTTACCGAGCCTTCCTGGAATACCTGTACACAGACAGCATCAACCTTCCCCCTGAGGAGGCAGTAGGTAATTGCCACCGGACTTTACCAAGAACTTGGCAAAATGCTGGGTGACTTGGCAAAGTTGGTTTCTGTCGAGCCTAAATGAAAGTCTCTGTGAGAGCAATCACAGAAGGAGTTCTCTTTTTGTGTTGAACCCAAATTATTTCCCCTTGTTACTACTTCACACAGAGGTTGACTGGCTAGATCAAATAAGAGATAGATGAATTATCAAACCATCACCACTGTGGAGCGGGTGCCATTCTTCCCTAATTACTGTATGTAAGTATTGTGCAAAACGTTTAGCTAGCACACCGGCTGCCCTGAAGATGCCTGTGTTACAAAAAAGATAAAATGCACATCATAAGAAGCCCTGCTGGTCTCCATAACTGTGAATTTCCTTCCCAGATGGCTTTGGGACACATCACTGTGGTCTGGCGCATCCTGTCTGGAAAGGAGTGAGGGGTGTTCACGGCACCTCAGGCTAACTGACAATAAAAGAGCAACATGGGGGCGGGGGTGGCGGCCAATGGGCGCAGAGTAAAAAACACACTAAGTTTCAGGTTACAGCTGTCAGCAATATTGTTGGCCAGTGGTACAGAGAAATTCGGGAACTACTTCTACAAGGAACTAAAAAAAGGGTTCGACCTCCCAATTTTTAAATTAATCACTCATTTTACATGTATAAACCAGTAACACTTCTTCCCAGATCAGTATTTCATTTTACTCAGGTAAACAGAAGACTGATTTCTGCAGCTTTATAGTTTTCCTTCCTTCCTTCCTTCCTTCCACAAATATGTTACATTCGTATATGCCCTCTGTGAGCTGCACCTCCTCTCCGTGTCTGAGGAGACAGACGGAGGCCCTGCCCCTGTGGAGCTTGTATTCAGATGAGGGAGAACAGCCCTAAACAAATGAATACAGGCGTTCAGTTGGGAGGGTGAAGGGAGGCCTCCATCAGGAGGTACACTGAGCAGAGACCTGGGGGAGGCGTGAGGGAGCAAGCCACACAGATACCGAGAAGAGCGCGCTAAGCGAGGAAACAGTAGGTGCAAAGGTCAGACAGGAACTCGTTTAGCAGGTGGAGGAAGAGGAAGGGGGCCAGGGTGGTTGGGGTGGACTGAGCGAGGCTGATCGTGGTAGGAACTGAGGTCAGACAGAGCTGGGCAAGAGCGCGCATAACCTCGGAGGCCATGGTGAAGAGCTTGCGTTTTATTCTTGGTGTGATGGAAAGCCTTGCAAGGTTCTGAGCATAGGGATTGTGTTCTTTAGGATTTGCCGTAACTCTAAGAGTAAAATGAAAAGCAAGTGGCTTGAACAAGATCGTTTGTTTCTGTCTCTCAGGGTTACAGTACAGGCCATTTGTACATGTGACCCGTTCCTAGGATCCAAGACTGCATCTGCATTATGGGCAGGAGAGAGGAAGGGACAGTGACACGGGGACAAAGGGCAAGTCAGAGTGTCTCTTAAGGAAGGGTCCTGGACGTTCCACTTATTTCAGACCATAGACCAGAGCTGACTGAGGCCACCACCGAGCTGCCTAGGAGGGAAGTTGGGGAAAGTCTGGTCATCTCCAGATGGCCAGGACTCAGCTAAATATTCTATGATTTTGGAAGAAAGGGAGTGTGAGTGTGTGTGTGTCGTGGGGAAGCAACAAGCAGCTTCTACCACAGGAGAGAGGGGATTTGTTTTGAAAAGATGAATAGTTATGATGGGTCAGGTGTGAGATGATGGTACCCTGGTTAGTGCAGTGCAGCAGTGGCGGTGGTGAGAAGAGATCAGATTCTGGGTGTATTTTAAAGATGGAGCTGATGGGTTTTGCCGATGGATGGGATGTGGGCTGGAGGGAAAGAGCAGGATGACTGCTCTGACGTACTTGGCCTGAGTGGCTGGGTTAACGGAAGTGTCAGTCAGTAAGATGAGGAAGGTGGAGAGGTGTTGCTCTTGAGTTTGACAAGTCAAAGGAGTTTGAGCTGCTCTATGAGACACCCGGTGGCAGTTATTTGGTAGGCCCACCCCTAACCTTTGCAGGGCCCTGGGCAAGAGTCCAAATGAAGGGCCATGTACCATGTCTAAAAACTTACTTATGTGTCAAGCTAACAATCTTCAGATAGAATACGTCCAGTCCTCGAACCTTGAGAAGTATACCTTCACTGAGAACTGAAAGGCCAGATTGGAGTTTTAGTTGGAATTTAGTTGTAGGACTCCTGGGAGTTGTGCACTGGAGCACAGTGGCCCCGGGGTGGGGGGACGACAGGCCTCTGGCTCCAGCTGCAGCCTGCTGCCTTTCTTCTCCCACCACCAGCTGCATCCTTCCTCACAAGGACTATGTGGGCACCGCGGCCTGCACGTCCAAGCTCTATCCACCCCATCCTGGGCCATCCTTGGGACCGGGGGTCTGCACTTGGATAGTATGGTTTGGAGGGAAGGAAATACCCACATGTGCCCTCAGGGCCAATTAGGCAGAGAATCCCAGCATCCCACATCCCCAAAGTGTGGTCTAAGGGTGAGTGGGTGCATGGCTCCTTGGCCGCACTTTTGGTGAGGGGTGTGCCTTGAGAAGGCACAGAGCAGGGACTCGGGGCAGGGTCCTCCCTCAGGGCATTTCTTGTGGTACATGCAGATGTGAGTCTCAGCTTGGGAGGTACAGGGCCACTGATGAGAGTTTGGGAGTTGAGAACTGACCAAAAGCAATCGAGCCATTCACAACTCTCAAGATTTCACCTCCAATGGGCCAGAGGTCTTTCTTCCATAACTTTGATAATGTTTATCATGTTACAGTGAAAGTAAGTTTCCAACCAAATTCTTCCACGTGTGCAAAACTTAGCAGCAGATACAAAGAGTTAATGTTGTAAGACTGATGAAATCCCTGCTCTCTGTCCATTAGGCCCTCAGTGAAGTAGCTTGCATGAAAGGTTAGCTTGAAGTGGATGTGACGATATTCTAGTAGCAAGATTCAGCTAACCTTTCGGTCAGCTGGCAACCTAGACCTGGATGCAGACCTAGCAAGAGTACTTCTCCAGAGGTGTAGGGCTGCTGAGCTCATGGTGCTTGCACCCCATTCGTGCGAGGGCAAAAGGACCTTCACAGTATTTCTAGCCAAGCCACATATCCCCAAGACCACTCAGTTCACCAATGAGAAAGTAGTTCGAGCACTCTTTAATGAGTATCTGAAGCTCCCGAAGGGTCTTTCAACTGCTAACTGACCATTCCTGATTAGAGCACTTCAGTGTCCCTTGAGGTAGATTAAAATGAACTCACATATGTATATCCCTCTATGTCGAATTATTCGAAAGTCGATGACAGATAATGTAACAGGAATCATCAGCATTTATAGGTGGTATTTAAATCACCGGGCTGGAATCACTTAGGGAAGTAAGTGAAGTAAGAATCTGAGGATTGAACGCTGTGGGACTCAAATATTTGGAAGTCAGGAAAAGGGGTCCAGCCAGGAAACTGAAGAGTAATTAAGGAGAAGGAAAACACTGTAAACAAGTAACAAAACATTTCGTCAATCACATGGAATTCTGTGTCAGTCTTGAGGAAGATGAAACTGGAGAATAGCCCCTTGGACTTGGCCCTGTGGAAGCCATGAGTGACAATCACAGGTGTGATGTCAGAGTGGAGGGGGTGGGGTTCTGCCCGAGGTGAGAAAATGGAGGCAGCACGTAGGGATGACTCTCCCCTGGAGGTCTGCTGTAGAGAGGAGCAGAGAACCGGGGTAGTGCGATGGGATACAAACGTGTACATGAACGTTTTTCTTTTTTAAAACCATGAGCACTGTTATGGCAGGTGCGTATGCTGATGGTCAGCAGATATTGGTAATGCGGGCGGACAGATAATTAGAGGGGCATTTCTAGGAAGTATATTAAAGCCATTTTCACTGTGCTCCTATTTTTCCACAGCTCCTTGTTTGTGTATTGTATTTGCTCAGTTCAGCTCCATTCCTAGGTAGTCACCTGCTCAGAGTGTAAGTCAGCACAAGTCTGTGTTACACAGCCTTCCCCAAGGATTATATTCAAAAGAACATCAAAATCATCTGTGAAGGGGTGCGTGAGTTTAAATCAGGATGCTTGAAATCACTCTCCCTAATAAACATCTCCTTCCACAAGGGTTGCTAGATTTGGCTACATTTTATAGAGAAAATCGTTTGAAAAAGCTCTGCCAACAAACTATCAAGCAAGGAATCTGTGAGGAAAATGCCATTGCTCTGCTCTCTGCTGCTGTGAAGTACGACGCTCAGGTAAGAAAATCATTTTGTTAACTTGCTGACCTTCTAGAAAAAATAGATGTCTACTTCGTATCTTAAATGAAACTAAAATCTAGGTAGATGAAAGACTTAATGTAAACAAATACAGTAAAGTATCAGAAAAAATATTAGTGAATATTTATGTAATATTACCTGGAAGGCAGAAACTATAAAGGAAAAAATTGATAGATTTGATGTCAAAATGATAAAATTTATACACCAAAAAATGCCACCTGGAAAATTAGAAAATAAACAGTATACTCGGAAAATGTTTGCAACATATAATGATGCAAGTTTGGCATAGTTAACATATAGTTCTTAAAAAACAAAAAGAAAACGAGGAGTTTGAAAAAAATGAACGAAATGGATTTATGAAAAAATGAAAGCAAGGTATATTTTTCATCTGTCATACCAGGGAATATATTTTTAGAAATAATACAGGCTCAGAACAGTGAATGTTCTTCTAAACTGCTGATGAAAGTGCAAATTGGGACAGTCATTATGGGGCGCAATTTGATATAATATGTATTAAAAGCTTTAATGATGTAATCCTTTAAGAAATTCACTTACAGGAGTTTGTCTGAAGGAAGTAATTATGGATTGAGGCAAAGATTAACTTCAGAGATGTTTACTGCGGCATTGTTTATAATTTTGAAAAATTAGAAAAAGTCAACGTGAACAGTAGAGAATTGTTTAAACTATACGATGTTAATACTATGAAATTGTGCATCTAACTAACAGTAACTGAAAAACTATGTTGTTTTTATTTTTTAAGTATAAATAGCTGAATTAAAAACTGAAATTCATTATCTAAATAGAAAAAACTGAAAAATATAGTAAATAGTTCTCTTTGAATTGTGCAATTATGGATGATTTTCATTTCCTTATCTTTGCTTCTTTTTTCTGAACTTTCTACAGTCACCATGTATTGTTTTGATAATAAAGAAAGGAAAGAAAACCTGTCTTGGAGCTAAATCTTTAGGAAACAGGCTATATTTCTTAGAGTCGATTTCCTTTTGGTATAAGGATATCCTCTCCTTTGGTTAAAAAAAACAGGGACATTTTAGCGGAAAAAAGGTTATAACTTCTTTTCTGCTTATATAAATAATATGCTTATTAAAGAACACTTGGAAAATACAAAAAGTATGAGGAAGGAAATGACTCATCAACCGGAGAACATAACATTTTCACACAGCTCCTTCTGATTTTTGACTAGCTTATCTCTAAGTGCTAGATTTTTTTTTTTAACATAACATTTAAAATAATCTTATCTACTTTGAAACACAGACATTTAAGAGCATAGTGAATGCTTGTCTTTCATTGTGGTAATGCTACATTAGGCACATGCAAAATGCTTTTTGGCCAAAATCAATGTGCTTTTTCTAGTTTGTTAAAGTCATGTGATAACACTGGACTCTGGTGGGCGACCTCAGATGACAAGATAGTGGGCGTATAGTGTTTCCATCTGAACTAGACTTAATTTCCAAGACTTTTTCATATTCCCTATTTATGTGAATTATTTGTATGGTTACCTTCCAGACCTGTTTTCTAGGAAGTAAGTTCCTGGAGGAATGGAAGGACTTTGCTTTGCTCACAAGTGAATCCCTAGTGCCTATGAAAGTGCCTGACACATAGTAGGCGCTCAATAAATGTTTTTTAATGAATGTTCAACTTTGCCCGCAGAGACACTGTATTTTACTACAGCCTATTTAACTAATTGTTGTACCCTAAATTAGTATAATAGATTAAAAGTAAAATAGACCATATGTATACTTAAAATACAAGTTTTTATAAATAAAGGTGCATATGCTTAGGCTAGTATTCTTACTTGCTGATTCTAATCATGTAATGGGCTTTTTCAGCAAGTTATTATCCCTCATGCTAGACTCTAATTAATCTGAGGCAGGGATTATTCAAAGCACAGTTCATATCTCTTTTAATCATTAAAAGAACCTGTTGAAATATAGGCATTATTATTGGTCTCAATTTACAAATGAGGAAACTGCAGGTTGGAGAGATTAAATAAATGCTTAGTAAAGTAGTAAATTGCAAAGCTGGTATGCAATCCACGTGGATGGACAGTTTTCAAAACCACACATTTAACTACAGTTCTCTATAGCCCCCGTCCCCTCCATGTTTTAAAACTAGCGGTGTTTATTCATTGATTCAACAAGTAGTCACTGAGTGCCTATTATATGCTTGGCACTGTTCTAGACACTAAGGGTACAGCAAGTGAAGCAAATAGACCAAAATCTCTGCCCTCATGAACTTTCTGGTGAGGGGAGATGGGCAATAAATGAGTGAATACAATACATAGTATGTTAGATGGTGATGAGTGATGTGGAAAAAGTAAGGTAGAGAAGAGAGAGAGCGAGTGCCAAGCTGAGATTCAAGTTGCAAGTTTTGACGGGTCAGGGAAGGAAGGTGACACTGAAAAGCGACTTGAACAAAGACTTGGAGAGATGTATGGAGGGAACTGCTAACGGGAGGAGAAAGGTACAGGCCCTGATATGGGCCAGCCAGATGGGTGTGGGCGGAGAGGAGCGAGGGAGGATGCCACAGGGCAAGTCAGAGACGGGGTGTGTGCGGATGGATGTGGGTGGAGGGAGGCAGGGCCAGCAGCGCTCGCCGGCAACGTGAAGGGATCTGAGTTCCAGTGTGAGTCAGTGGAGGGATTGGCGAGGGGCAGACGTGAGTTGACTGACAGTGCAAGTACTCGAGCTGCTGTGTTGGGAATAGTTCTGGAGGCTGGATCATCCAGTAAGTAATGATGGTGGATTGGTCCAAGTTATTAGCTATGGGGCTGCTGAAAAGTGGCTGGAGTTTGAATATATTTTGAAGGTAGAGCCAACAGGCTTTGCTGATGGGTTGAATGTGGGGTGACGAAAAAAAAGATGACAACTTAGGATGACTGCAAAGTTTTTGACCTGAGCACTGAATGGATGAAATCATCATTTACAGGGAAGATGGGGCGGAGCAGCATTTTGGGGGATATATCAGGACTTTTATTTTGAATATGTTAAGTTTCTGATGTCTATTAAACATCCAAACAAAAATGCTTAATAAACAAGTTGGATAAACAAGCCTGGAGTTTAGTGTAGAGGAGAAATGTAAAGTCGTGAGACTGACAGAAAATAGGCAGGTGTGAGGATTACGTTACGTTCTATGCACTTCATGTTTAGAGGTCAAGGAGATAAGATCGAGCAAAGGAGCCAGCAGGGAGGTAAGAGGCAGACTAGGAGACAGTGTCGTAGCAGTTGGAGGGAGGCAGAAGTCAGCCACCCACCAGATGCCACTGCTTGTCAGCTGAGAACTGAGAGCTAACCACTGGACTTGGCAATAACGCCGTGGGTGACCTCAGCAGCAGTGTCAGCAGCGATGGGGGTACAAGCCTGACTGTGGAGAATGGAAGTTGAGGAATTGGGGATGGAGAATATAGATAAATTGTCCTGGTAATTTTACTATAAAGATAGGAAGAGGAACAAACTGGTGATGATTGGAGGGCCATATGAAGTAAAACGTGTTTTTCAGTTTTTGAAGAGGAAGGCAGTTAAAGCATATTTGCATAATAATACAGATGATCCAGTAAAGGAAAGAGGTAGGTACCGTGTTTCCCTGAAAATAAGACCTAGCCGGACAATCAGCTCTAATGCGTCTTTTGGAGCAAAAATTAATATAAGATCCGGTCTTATATAAGACCCAGTCTTATAGTAAAATAAGACCTGGTCTTACGATATTATAGTAAAATGAGACCGGTCTCATATTAATTTTTGTTCCAAAAGACACATTAGAGCTGATTGTCTGGCTAGGTCTTATTTTGGGGGAAACACAGTATGCAGGGACAGTTGCTAAGTGGCATCCTTAGGAGGTGGGAGACACTGGGATCTCATGAAAGAGCGAGACTAGCCTTAGACGGATTATGGGCTGTCCCTCCAGTTACAGGAGAGAAGACAGTCCACACGTGTGTAGGCGGGTCAGCCAGAGATCCGGTGCAGGAGTTTGTGGAGGTTCTCTTCCCAGTGAAATCGGAAGGAAGCTTAGAGTGAGGATGAGATGGGAGGTGTTGGGGTTTGAGGGGAGAAGGTGTGAGTCACATAGGACTATGGGAGGATGAATGAACCAGGGAAATGGGGTTGGATTGCTGGACAGAAGTAAGGGCCCAATTTTAAACATGAAGTCATAAAAAGTAGTAGCATTTAAAGTATAAGTACACATCTTTTCTGAACAATAATGGGGCCTTGTTTTATATGCATAGAATGCATGATAAACAAATAACACTTTATGCCCAGATTCCTTTAATTCTTAGAATCAAGGAACTCTTTCCAGTTCCTGTCCTTCTTTAGTAATGATGGGAAGTCCCCAGTCTAGAAAAGTAAAGCAGGGTGGATCCCAGTGGTAACTTGTGATGGTCCTTTCGTTCTCCCATTAATTAGCGGCTTTACTGTAACTGTCCAGATTTATGACTTCACACTACCTACCCATCTAACCACAGACATTTGTACTTGCATGTGTGTGGTATAGGTATGAACTTCTCCAGTCTTCTTTGTAGAATTCAGCTGGAGACTGTTCCTCTGTCTTGTTTCACTTCAGTGTGCTGTAGGCAAAAATGTCATTTCTAAAAATTTAAGCAAGAGCCCTAATTTTAAATGGATATTGGTATATTCAGTATGTATTCATGAAGCACATTTTATGTGTTGTCACATGCCACGATACCAAGTGAGTGTGTAGAATTTTGCTGTTTTATCACTTACGGTTTACCTGGGACTGAGAGATGTTATTCTCAGATGTGTTTAGGGATGAAATAATAGGCTTTCCTCATGGAGTTTGTTTCTTAACACGTACTGTGAATCTGCGTGTACACTGATTGGCATGGCTATCGGTATTGCTAATTTTTGTCTGTTTTTTCATCTCCAGCATTTGCTATAATTTACATGTGTGTGAAGAAGAAAAGATGATGTGCAATGTGTACAATGTGTATATATGATTGCTTGGAGATTATTTTTGGCTTGATTTTTTTTATAAATTAGCTTCAGCTAATAGGAAACTTCTAGTCCTGGGTCAAGATGGCAGTGCAGCCCAGGGTCGGAGGCATGTGGGAGTCTCTGAAGGCCAGCCTCACTTTAGCTCTAATTCGTCTGGGGCTAAAAAAGCATCCAGCCCCCTCCAGTTTGACTCTCAATTTTACAGATCTAATTAAGAGAATTACTGCAGATTATTTTTGGGCCCAGGGTGCATCACAGTAAGCCAGAAACACCAATCTGCAGAATTTCCCTTAGGAGAAAGTCACGATTTCTTCAAAGCATTTTCCCAGTTAAGATTATTGAAGGTATGCAGGGTCTGATGAAATCCAACCATCCCATCCTTTGTCTTCTTGGTCAGGAAAAAGAGCAGTGGCTTGTTAATGACTCAGAGAAGTCGGTTCCCAGCATTACTATTTTTATGACTTAACTTTTTCTCATATACTCTTTACAGGTAGAAATAGCTAAAGCCCTTAGGGGAATATAAAAGAGGAGTGTCATACTTTCAACAGATATTGAAAGTGGAATGAACAATACAAATACTATCACTATAAAAGGTATAGAGTTCATACATGTTGGTGCCTGTGTCTGGGAAGAGAAAGTCAGATTCTTTGCATTGGTTGGTGTGGAGGAACTTGAATGTTTTATTGTTATTTACATTTTTACAAGCATAGGTTCATGTTAGCCCTATAGTTTTATAACTATTCTTTAGGTATTGCTCTACCACCATTTCTTCCTATTGGCCTTCAAATGCCTTTCCATGACTGCGTGTTTTAGGAATTGTCATTTTATGTCGCATTGTATTAGGAAATACAAATTTGTTAAAATACTTTTTTTGTTGTTCCTAGGATTTAGAAGAATTCTGCTTCAGGTTTTGCATAAACCATTTGACTGTAGTAACACAAACTTCAGGCTTTGCAGAAATGGACCACGATCTCCTCAAGAACTTTATCAGCAAAGCAAGCAGAGTTGGAGCCTTTAAAAATTGATCCTCTCACCTGCAGGAAACAATTTTTAACACTTCCATTTTCCCTGCAAAAGCCAGAGAATGACTTTTCTATAATAGTATTTATGATGAGCTACATTTGGCTGAATACTTAACTGTTAAAAGGATGGCGGTGGTCAGTCTTCCCCATCGGCTGAAATCCAAAGTTGACAATGAAGGCATTAAATGCTCTGATCAGAAGTGAGTAAGCTCCAGGGGGAAAACAATTAAAATATCTTTTTATATTTACCATGTCTTCTTTTGAGTCTCTTAAGTTAGAAACTTTTGGCATATCCGTCTGAGTATACGCTATTCTGGCCAAGGTTCCACTATTCAGCAGGCTGATCTCATGTAGATAGCTTGACAAATACTGTCACTTCCACACTTTCTGCATCCAGCACAGTGCCTTGCATATAGTAGGCACTCAATTTTTAAATAAATCTTAAGTTTGCCTTGAGAACAGCTTTGTTTGTGGGATACTGGATGAAGGAAAAACTTGCACAAAAACAAATTTCAAACAGCTGGTATCTATTAAGGCTCATATTCTTCTGGTGCATCGTTCTGAGAAATAGTGGCTAATTTAGAGCATTAATTAGAATTCACAAAAGGGCTTGGCAATTAAATTGTCAAAAGCCCAAGGGCTAACTTTAATTTTCTATTTACTCTGAGTCATTGATTTCTCCTATGGGATTATTGAATATGAAGTACTATCTTTGAATGAATGTTATTTCTGGGCTCATCTGCCTTATATAATTGCCTTTGTGTTAAGAGAGATTTGCCTCTGTAAGTAAAAAAAAAATGATTATGTGTTTTTCTTGTAGTTGACTTTTGCATCACTATAAATCAGGTCTCAACCTGGCACTGTATAAAGTACTAGCTGAAAAGGAGCTAATACTTACATTTCATGTACAACATTAAGAATGAGATAAATTTATACTTTTTAGATCAAAACAAGTTGCCCAACTATGAAAGAGAAACTGGAATGGGATGTAGGACGTAGCATCAAAGTTTCCTAAGAGGTATTCCACAGGATGATACTATGTAAAGAAAACTCTTTTGGAGTTAGAAACCTTGTTCTGATGCTGGACTATTTGATAATAAAGTGCTTATTTGCAGATAATAGAAGAGATGTGTGTGTCTTAATCCCTAAGAAGCAGCAAAATTATATCAACCTTATGTCTCATACATACATAAATCTATTTGATATAAGCTTGTTTTCTAAAGCAGTTACGCAGATAAAGTGTCATAGCAAAGCCTACTTAAAACATAAACGGTTAGAAACAACTTACTGTTCCCATCACTGACTGCAGTCATGTTAGCATCATTAGTTTCCTTCTGTTTATCCATTTTGCAGACCTCACCTTGTAGAAGCAAAGTCAACTGGATGCCTCTAGTTCTAAATCACAAGCCTATTTGGGGAATTATATAGTCTTATTCCGTTATTTATTATTGTAAAGTTCGCCATATACAAGTTGTTTTCACTTTTTGGTAAATTTGTTCTTTTATCCAGCAAAGAACTACTCAAACCTGGGTATTACCTACAGCTATCAGTTTTCGCCGTTGGACAACCACTCTGTAACTGACCAAAGCCTTCACATCTTCCCAGAGTCTTCCAAAACCTTCTCTTCTTCCTTCTGGCCTATTTTTGATAGGGTTTTCTGAAGCTCCTTGATGCCTTATTTGATGAACTCATTTCATGTAAAAATGGCAATACTCAAAGGGAACAGATAAGTTTACTTAAGGATGCAAAATGGACTGCCCTTTACCAAACTCCACAATGTACCAGTTAGTAAGAAGGGCTGGGTGGATTTTTATCCAGCTTTCCTTTCTAAGCTTTGTTAAATGTTTGTTTGCACTGATATATACGTGTATCTCGGTGCTTCTTATCTCTGGGTACAACAGAATAATCTATGGAACTTTTACAAAATATAGATTCAAGGATTCTAAATTCAGTACATTTTAAAAGCTCCAGAAGTAATTCTGATGTTTCACCAAGGATGAGAGTCACTGGGTTAGCCCTCAAAACCTAGGACTCCAAACAATAAGGAAGGGCTAATTTTAGACCAGTGTGCGAGATGACATAAGAGTCCCGTGGATACAGCTCTGAAAAAACATGTTTTCTCTCTGGTCTTTGAGGATACGCTTGCCATCAACACTCCTATGTGAAGGATAACACTATTTCCTTCTAATAGAGGAGTGCTTGTAGAGCCTCAGAAACCCTGCTGTTCAGTTACGGATATGTGAGGGAAAGGGCACGTTTTTATAATGACACTACATCAGAAATTAAGAGATCCATTCTTTTATGTAAGTTCATCTTACATTTTTCTGTCCTTAAGTTTTGTTTCCACTCTGCTTACACAAGGAAGTTCAGTGTTTTAGTGCTGCCAATATAATTTTGCCCTAACTTACAGAGAGAAAAGTTAAGATTTTATATAAATAGTGCCCTTATCTGCTGATAGATGTTTGTGAAGATACCATTCAATGCTTTTTAAGAAGTACAGGTTAATATTCTTCAGTTGAGACCTGAAGAAATTGCCAGTCATTCTGGACCATAACTTGGTGAGTGTTACTCAGAGGCAGAATTCTTGAACATTAATAATGAAAAGGAAGCAACTACAAACTACACAGTCTTATCTATCTTATTAGCCCTCCCCCATACTATTATTACACCAAATAGGTTGGGAGAATTGTAAAAAGAAAGGAAAAATCATACCTTACTGTTATTTTTAATTCAGTCTTTGTCAAAGCATAAATACATAAACCATATTGATTTTCTCTCACTAAAGTCAGTTAAAATCACATTTTCTATTCAGGAAGTAACCGATGTTGCCCTATGGAATAAACTGAACTTTCATATTAAAATTGTCATTATCATACGTGTCAATACTAATATGTAAGTATAGTCCCAAAATAATGGACACAAAAAAAGGATTTATAAAAAATAGATCACTATCCCAGCTTCGTATTAAATGAGCTTGTTTTAATCCCATTTAGACATTACACAGTGTTACCATAATATATTTCTATTTAAGAAGCTGTACTTGTGATAGAAATTTATAATTTCCAGAGGCAAGGTTTCAGGTTGCCCTGTAAAATATCTATTTAGTCCAAAGGAAAATTCTACTGAATAAATCCTTACCAATGCTGTTTACACTATCTGGCCCAAAAATGAGGAACAAAAATATGCTTCTACAAGCAAGTTTCTATGAAATCATCCAGATGGTAATAGTACTAGCAGGGAGGGTCCCCCACCCTGCACCAGAAAACTGTAATGAAAAATAAATAAATATATGAATTTGATCTTGTTCCTTTTTATCATAAAGAGTTTTAATTACTGGAATACTAAATTAATCTCCAAGTTTCTATCCAGACAAAACATTTTTAGTGTTATAAAGGCTGACTTATTTTGCCTTGACCGAAGAGACTACATTAAGATCCTCAGCCAACAGAAACAAGACTGAGGTATGCATGCTGCTTTTCCCACTCCAACCTCTTCACTTGTCTTTCTTCCTTCAGGAACAAACATGCTGCTATTCCAGGAGAGAATGTCACTATCCACCCTGTTTTTGAGAAATTGTATTACTTAAACTCAGGATAATCCCTTATCTGAAATCTTGGGTACCAGATATGGTTCATAGTTTTTGGAGTTAAGAATGGTAATATGGTACATATACCACATAACACATAATACCTGGGCAGGGCTAAGGTGAGATCCCCCAAATTAATACTTTTGTTAAGTGGAACAAGAATATTCCCACTACGTGGGATAAAGACTCTAAATAGCTCCATGCTAGTTTAGATATGCTTTTGATGTCATACGACTTTTGGTACTAGACAGACAGAACCCACTTGGTTTCAAAAGCTTTTTGAATTTTGGAATTGCAGATAAAGGATTGTGGGTTTGTAATATATATAGATGATGCTTGGGAGGAAAGGCCTTTAATATAAACTTTGTATTAGAGGAAAAGAGATAGATACCTGCTCTTCCATTTCTTCTCCATTTTTCTATTACTCGTCATTTCCCAAACTCACCAGACATATTCCTACCTCCTAGCACTGGCTTTGCCCTCTACGGACTGTTTTACCCCTGTTAACGTATGGCTCGCTTTCTCACCTCCTTCAGGGCTTTGCTGAAGCATCACCTCACCAAGTCTTTCCCTGGCCACCCTACTTAAAATTTTAAAACTCATTTCCCTACCAGCACCCCATCCCCCTCCCTGCGATGTCTTTCTCCAAAGTACTTAGTACAGTTGGACACATTACGTATTCCACATTTACTTATACACTTGCTCTTTCCTCAAAATTAGAATTAGAATGGAAGTTCCACAGAGATTGGGATTTTTACTTTTGTTGTATTGCTTTATTTTTGTATTGCTTGTATTTACAACTATGTTGTTGTATTGCTTGTATTTACAACTATGACTGGAATATGGTATGTACTCAGCACATGGCATTTGAAAAAAGGAAGAGAATATTATCAGCTTCTATATACTTGGAAAAAAACTGAAAATACACTTTTTCCCCCCCTACATATGGGCTTCTTCTAGGTACAGAGCTATAGTAGTAAATAAGATGAGCCAAGTTGATGCTTCCAGTGAGGGGGGGGGTTGATGCAGGCATAGGTAGATACGCGATAGGCAAGTCAGGTAAGGTAACTTCAGATGCTAATAAATGCTATTACAGTTTTGATGGAGAGAAACACAATACAGAGTAAGATTTTAGCATGGAGGGGTTATGGAAGCTCTCTGAACTGAGCCCTGAAAGACAAGAAGGAACCAGCTAAGCAAAATTCTGGGGGTAGAGCACTCAAGCAGAAGGAATAGCAAACAAAAGCCTGAGGTGTAGGGACAGGCCTGGCATTCTAAGAGAAAAGGTCAGTTGTGAGTAAAGCGCAGTGAGCAAGGAAAAAGGAGCATGAGGTGAGGATAGACAGGTAGGTAGGGGCTACTTCACAGGCCATGCAAAGCGCATGAATACATCGAGTAGCAATGTGAATCCATTTACAGTTTTGCTCTTTATGGAGCTTAAAGGTAAAGAGGAAGAGAGAAAATATGGAGACCACTTAGAAGTCTTTAACAGTGGTCCAGACACGAGTCAATAGATGACGCTTAGGTTTTTAGCTGGAACAAGTTAATTTTTTAGTAAAATGAGGAAAGACTAGGGTAGAAACAAGGTATTTTTGTTTGTTTGATCTTGATTCATATTTTGAGAAGCTGAGGGGGGAGGAGCAGGTAATCAAGAGTTCTATCGGCTACGAGAGCTTTGACCTCTGTGGAAAGGTCAAGGCTAGAGAAATAAATTTAGAAATCATCTGCATGTAAAGCCCATTAAAGGCTAAGAACAGATTTGATCCTAGGAGAGAATTTAGATACAGAAGAGAACATTAGTGCACTTAATACAAAGACGACATCAGACCATTAAGACTCTTAACAACTAATTTATTTTAAAATAGACAAACTATTAATTGTAGAAAATAGCAACATAGCAATATTAAATATACAGTTTTAACCAATACAAAAAAGCAATAAAGCAGTATCTGAAGCCTTATTTAAGAAATCTCAATACACAATCTCTGTAGTTCCTAAAATTCTGGCACTAATTCTAATGGGAACTTCTTAGCAAAACACCCACAAAATAGTAAGCCCTTGACCTAAAAGCTAACTGATTTGTATGATATTCATGCAAAAATTAATGAGGAAATGGGATAAAGCATTCTAGTGCCTTTGTTATCATGAAAACTGTCAAAAACACAAGTTTGGAACTTAATTGGGCACAAAATAAAATTTTTTTTTCTAAAAATAAGACCAGATTTCTTTTTAAAAAGAACTCTGAGTTCAGACAATGTGATTTTCCTAAAACCTAGCTGATACTACCTTAAATACCATCTATTTTAAATTATACCATCTCTAAATAAGTTAATCACACAAGAGTTTAAATACACCGTTAGGTGCCAGGAGGGAAAGCACCTCTTCTACTGCTATAGCTATTTTAATTTGAAATTTTTGCACAAAATCAGAAACATTAATGCCTAACCCAAAGACCTTTGAATAAGTACTTGCAATTTTGAACTAGAAATAATGTGGCTGTGAATGTGCCAGTGTTAGACCATTCTGACTTAAAAAAAAAAAAAAAAGAGATAAATAGACAATTGCCAGTTCAAAAGATACATGGAAGACATGTACCATTCCAGAGAACATACACCCCTTCCCAAATTTAGGAGGGCAGAATAATTGCTGAGATGCAATTAGACAAATCTCTAAGAAAACAATTAAGGCTCCTATAGTTAACAGTCTGTTTAATGGAGTAATATGATTTTGAATCTTGATTCTTCAGGACCCAGAAACATTAGAAAGTGCACTTGGGATTATACTCTGTTAGGGTCCTCTACAGCAAAGCTCTAGTTGAACACTTTATTTTCCAAGTACTAAATGGGCACTTTATGAATTCAGTGATCTGTATGGTATAAAAACCAAGAGTACTATTATTAATGACCCCAATTTTAGAGCATGAGTTAGATGAAAAAAAGAATCAATAAATTCTTAGAAGTCCTGAGGTACGAAATCTGTATCAGTAGTCTGACAATATCTTATGTTTATACTTTGCTTTCTGCTTGTATTTAAAAGCTAAAATTTATAAAACAAGCACACAGTACATCAGATTCCATTAGTAAACTAAAATCTTAATGTGTAAAAATTAGTAATTTTTTTCTAGTTTCTAATATCTGTTTAGCAGAAGAATTCAGGATCATTTGGGTGAATGGGGGGCAGTCAGCCAAATTGCATTTGGAAGACAAGACATATTTTCTAAGGGTGTTCATGTTAAATTAAAAAAAATATAAATATAAATTAATAAAAATAATAGCAAACATCACATACATGCCACAAGAGAAGACAAAGTACTCAGCTAGTCATGGGTTGTTGGGACTCCCGCTCCCAGGCATCCTTTGGAAACAGAAACATCTGCTACAACTTTTTAAATGACAGGTTTTACACAAGATTTTCAATCTTGTACAATAACAATATATTCTCTATTGACTACAGCATTGCAAGTGGCTTAGGAATTGCCTGCACAAACACTCAGTGCGCACCTGCACACTTTATATCCACAGAAAGAGCTGAAGCTATGTATAAATGTGGCCGTAAACAGAACCTGGGAGAGTTACACAGTCAGATCTGTGAGAGACAGGAGACCAGAGGTGAACACAGTACCCACCATGGTCATGAAAGCCTTAGTTTTCTTCCCTGTTTGAGAGAAGCATGCTGTCATTCATTTTCTGCTTCTGCATTCGTGTTCGAGTAGATGCTGGCAAAAAGATAGAGAACTGTTAATGGCACTGATGGTGCTAGGTAAGTGGCAAAGGGCGGCCACACATGTTATACTGAGGTCAAATCAGAGGAGCTCCGGGCGTTGCAAAAGCTGTGGTTTCCAAATTTTTTTATCACGTGTCCCTCAAGTTAACTATTCCAACCATGTATCACCAAAATATGTATGTATATATGTACATATGCATAAATTATAGAACATACCTCTTCCAAATATGCATTAGAAGTAGATGAGATAAAAGTAAATCGAAATTCTAGTACTTTCTTTATGTAACCCAAAAGGTAGTCTTACACACTTCCAGGTATGCCCCACTTTGCAGACCACTGTTCTAGATGAGGAGGTTGAGTGTGGCCCTTGAGCAGCACAGAGTCCTGGGCTGACCCAGACGGTGCTGACGTGAGTGGTGAGTGCCACAGCTCGCGAGCCCGTGTTCAGAGAGGCCTTGCCAGGCCCTCACTGCAAACACTGTGAGCTCCCAGTTACTCAATGCAGACGTGGACACTTAGAAAGTACATTATTAATTACAACCCAGATAAAAACAGAACATTTCTTTTACATGATGTAAAAATTCTTAACTTGATTTTAGTGGTGGACAGCTCGTCATAAAGAAGCACAAAGAATATTCATACTTGGAAAAGAAAGAAAACGGTAATTCTAGGCCTCCTGTACTGGCCCTTCCACTCTGGCTCATCTAGCACTGTGTGACGACCTGTTTTGACTGCAATTCTTTGAGGAAAGTTGAGCAGCCTGGAGAATTCCTTAGCCTTATGGGTTAAAACTCCTGCTGCTTCTCCCGTTTTCCAGCTGCACAAAGGCCCTGAACTTTTCAGCCTGGCGGAGGGAATTCACCATCACAGCTAAGTGTGTCACCACGAATGAACTGAATACAGCAACTGAACTCTTCTCTAAGAAAATACCCATATTTTTACAGCTTTCTGCTGCTTTTAAAATGCACACTGTGGGCTCCATAATGCTTCCACATGTTTTCAAAGCCTGATTTTGGTTATAAGCTTCACGTCTATTTTCATGTACTGGGAAGGAAAAGCCACAATTACTTAAAAGTTAAAAATAATATACTAGTCAATGTAAAATACAAAAAGAGATTCATTTATAACCAAAAAATTTAAACTTTTGGTATATTTAGTTTTAATTGTACTCTTCAAAATAGTACACACAAAAAAAAATGGTTTAAAAAATCAAAAGCATTCTTTTAAATACTTTATATTTCAAAGTTAGTATCTACATGTTGAGAAAAGGCCCCTTTTTAAAAAGTCACACTTTAATTGGTATTGTTCTTATTGATATGTCCTATGATGTAGGAATGATAGTTTTAATACTTATTATCTCATAAATAGTATATGTCTTCTTTCCAAGTCTCAGCTCTTTTTCCTGTGAATGGATCCGGCACCAGACTATCATGAAATGCCACACTCACTATCACAGCTACCTCTGTCTAAGACAATCCAGGAGCAATTAGTATACATTTATCTTTTTCTTAATGTGCTTTCCATCTACTATACTTGGGTTAATCTTTTATAGTGTCAGAGTAGCTAAGGATAGATAGCATTCCATTTGTCTTAACGTTCCAAATTTATGTCACTCTGTATAACTTGAAAAATGATCTGGTGGTGTTCTTTATCAAAATTCTGGCTTTGTTTTAAAGCTTTTGTTTTAAATTAAGTTTGAAAACTTGCAAATTAGGGAAGTTTAATAATAGCACAACAGGTTGTTCTTTAAATAAGTGTTACAATGTTTGTATATGCTAGGTTTATAAAACCTTTCCCTATATGCAACACTGAGTTCCTCATAATAATTCTTCTCTCCTGAAATGTTTTCTAACCACAGCCATTCATGTTGAAGATGTGGTTTCACTTCTTAGTCTTCCTATGCATACGATTTTAGAAAGGGTCACTTTGTATCATACATTTAAACTACAAATGTTTGTAGGTAAATAATACATTCTTGATTCCAGTATATTTTAAGTGCATGAGCAAGTCTTCTAATCGAAGGAATTATACATATTCTTTTCTAACGAAGGAATTATATATATTTATTATTTTCTAATGCAAAAAAATTTTTTGCAATGTCAACAATTGTTTCATTTACATAAGGAGAAATGATAAGTACTTACTCATTTCTGCCAGTTTCTTTTGAAACTTGGATTCCCCTGGGAGATGTTTACTGCAGATTAAAAACAAAATATTTTACATATATATGTATAAATGGAAAACTCAAATTTCCAATAACTATGGTGCTTTCTGTGACTTATTTTATATTCTTAGTGAGTAGCTTTTAATTTCAGAGGTTTATAAACAAACCAACTAAAATATGAAAGTGACAAATTTATGACCCTATGTATTTTTTCAGTGGTTCTTATAAAAACACAAATATTTTTCAAGAGTCAGCATTTTAAAATCTAATTTTAAGCAAAAATAACAAAATTATCAATATTTTGTAAAAAATGATCAGATTTTAAACATTTGATATTTTCAATAATTTCAATTTCAGTAGATGGTATATGATTTATTTACATGGTACCTTTAATCTGGAGATGCAGGCATACCTATTATTTTGAGCAATCCTCACAATTTCCAAATAAAATTGGCATGAAAGGGATTGGTGGAAGTTAAGAGCAGAGCTGGTACTCTGGGATCTCCAGATGACCACCTCGGCCACTGAAAAACATTCTAAAACTGTTCCCACCTTCCATCTGCTTCATCTGATCCTTCAATATCGAAGCGTAGTTTCTTCAGTGGTTTAGGAGGGTTGCTTCCTTCGGCACTTCTTTTGAGCACACGGTCGCTGTTACACACCATCTGATTTATTTTCTGGAACTTTTCAGATGTCTACAAATTACAGAATTCTTTATTGTATTATTAAATGCCAGCATTTTGTAGTTAGCAACCCTTAATTGTAGTTTGATGTGCGTCAAAAATCAGGCAGTGGTAATATCTGCATTTTAATTTTCTGCTTTAATGGGCCAAGCAACATATATGAACAATCTCCAAATGAGAATAACTCTACCTAATGCTACCCACTCTTTTTAAATCCTCCTGTCTCTTCCAGTAGGCTCTTCCTCTTCCTCCAACAACTCTGACTACTACTCTGCAAGTCCTGGTTCCTCGTTTCTGGAACACACCCACACACTGAGCCAGAGCTGCCACTTTCTCAGAAGCATGTAAAATTGGAACAGCATTCTGGAACCTTGTTTTTGATAGATTTTTTTGTTTTTGGAAGCATAACATAACCAAAGAGAACATCATAAGAATTTAGTAAGAGGTGAAGTGTCCAGTGAATAATAATTTTGGACTCACTTTATGGGTTTTTTATACGTTAACAAGTCATATAGTTTATATAGTTTAAACCATCATCGATACAGTATTTGTTGAAATGTTGCTAATTCAGTTTTTAAAATAAAAAATCAACTTTCAAAAAGATTTAAGAATTTGAGTCCATCCAATATTATTGGAGATGATTTGAGATATATGTCTCCTCAGGGAGAATCCTGTCACAGCAAAGTAAAGAAAGTTTTGGTAAGAAATTCTAAAGGGGGCACAACACCTTATTTTACCCAACGGACAAACGTGGAAAAATTCTATTTCTTACCTATCGATTTTAGAACCAGAGTGAGGTGATTATCTCAGGGATGTGTATGAACATGTTCATTTGAACTAAAAAATGAACTCAGACTTTCTGATAGAAATTAAATCTGATTTGACTGATTGATTTGACAGTGAGAATTAGCTTTATTACTCATGCTTTATTTTCTAATTAAATGAGCTAATTTTACAAAAATTAAACGTAAAAACAGCTTTTGGTGAAAGATATATTTAGAACACATATACAAGGAATGTTTAGAAAACAGCTTTGAAATTCACCAATTATGAGTATGAGTTGCAATTAAATCTGATTTGAAAATAAACCTGATTTATATATATATATATTATATATGTAATACATATGTAATACATACATATATAATATATATCTTCTAAATTCTACGCAACATGCCTGAATCACTTTACAGCATTTGTAAATTCAAATTATAGAAATCTTCAATTTATTTTATAGTTACAGTGCATGTCACTGTACTTCAAAGAAATACTCACCCCAAATGATTCACCAATTGATACTAAGATTCTGTCAAGTTAAGATAAAATACAAATTAGTCATAAAAATCATATATAACCTGCAGAGATAAACACACACATAGCATTCTGAACGATCAGAAATACCAAATCAAATGTTTCTTCTACCCCTAGAACCACTGATAAATTATACTCATTAAAGGCTTATTCTAACAGTGCTGGTCTAGTCATACACTGAGGTGGTCTCTTAGATTTTTAAAACAAGAACAACTTGTCTGCAAGACATATTCTGCTATTGTCCACATTTAAAGAGAGTAAAATAAAGTTTTAAATTTATTCCTACTTAATTCTTAATAAATCAAGGGTAAGTTATCAATTAAATTTTTTCACATTTTCTCATTAAAAATTCAAGTTACCCCTGGCAAAAAACTTACAGTATTAAGTAATAATCAATTCTAAATAGGATCTGTAATCACATATAAAGGCTGTTTATCATATATCCTAGAATCAGAAATCTCTTAATCTGTTTGGCCTTCTTTGAACCATATAATTTATGTTCCTGATAATAAAGCTGAAGAACAGCATTAGCCCGACAAAACAAAGATGTGATAATATGCTCACGGAACTTAAATATATAGATTTTATTGTCCCCAAATTCCTTGATAAGTGGCCATCAATCTATATGCATTTGATTAACCAGAATACCTAAGTATGCTGATAAGTAGAGTGTTAAGATGCTCTCTTAATGCTTGATTAAGAGTTATCAGGATTTCTGTAATGTGACTTTTTTGCTAAAGAAGAACCCCAACCCGGAAGTGATTTCATTAATATCAGCAAAGAGCCATCATTAGCAGCATAATATGGATTAATTATCATCATTAAAAAATTACCTTGGTATACATTTTTATGTGGCAGTGTGAGACTGTGTAAATTATATAGACGTGGTGTGGCATCTTAGCAGCTTACATAAAGTAAGTTGTAGATTTTAGTACACAGATACTCAACTATAAGAACACCAAATAAAGGATGGTACAGGGGCACACAAGGGTATTTATATCATTTGCAAATTATTTTCTACTTTACCTTTTCCTGTAGAGTTTGAAATTTTTACCATGAATATGCATTACTTGTATAATTAAACACACCATCCAAATGTTTTCTAAGAGGTTAATATATCCCCTCTTCTTGTTTGTTTTTCTTGCCCATTAAGTACAACTAAGGGCTGACATTTCTGAGATGAGACTACATTAACTCTACTCACTAATCTGCCCCCCACTTTATACAAATAAAGTCAGTTTCAAATAGCCCATGATAACATATAATAAGTCAACTGAAGCGCTTCAAAGCCAGAGAGCAGTTGTGGTTGCATGTGGAAGATAATGTAATGATTTGTAGTTGCACAGAACCTTTCATCTGAGAATTTAAAAGAGCTTCTCACTCATCATTTTCCTGATCCACAGCACCATTCTGAAAGAGGCATAGAGACCTGCCCAAGATAATATACAAAAGCCACAGGCAAAATTACGGATGGACTTCTAAAGACTTAATTTACAGTCATCAACATTTAATCAACCATCTATGTTTTTATAATAGAGCAAGATGAACAGGTTCACAGAAAGACTTTACAGGACATTCAATAAACGACAGAATAAAAATTCTTAACCAAAAGTAATCTATTTTGTTTAGCAGATGGACTAACAAAAAAAATGAAAGTGATTTGAAACCTATTCCCAAACTGGTGTCCAGAGTGTTTACAAAAGAATAGACTCCATCAGCCAGGTAAATTGATGACTGAATTTGGAAACTCATCTAAGTAAGTATCTTTCTTCCCCCCTAGTTCTTATTATGTCACTTAATATAAATACACAAATTATGGACTCAAGAATAGCTTAGTTTAAATGAAGAGTCTTATATTTTTATGCTAGAATCAAAGTAATCCCCTCTTATACTTTACCACTTCTCTAACAATGACACACAAACCTTGATCTTGGAGTCATTTTTGTTGGCGTTGGCAGACCTTCTGAAATTTTATATGGGTTCTTCAGGGGTGATATATAGATGTTCCCCCCAGGAATCCGTAAAGGTGAACTAGGAAACTTGTAAGGGCTTTGAGGAATGTGAGGTATTGGTGACAAGGTAGGGGGCTAGAGCAAAAAAGCAAAAAGGCATAGTATTTATTTAATGTCTTAGTGAGATCCATTGCTTTGTAATTAGATTTTCCCAAAGAATAGTTTTAACATACCCTGGTGGAAGCATATTGCAAAATATTTGTTTTCAGTCTCTGCATGAAGACCGAGTTATAGAATACTATAATAGAATCATACTCCTCTTCTCTGATCAAAACCCGTTTGAATGTCTGGGGAAGAAGAATAAAAACACTTGTTAAATCAATTTGGGAAGTTATCTTTAGATTTTATTTTTTAATAGTTCATAATACTTTTTAACAGTAAAAAGCACATATTATACAGGAAAATAAAGTCTGTAAAAGCCTTAGGCTTGGATTATAGCTGTTCTAGCAGAAGTGAAATGTCACAAATATGTACATTCACGTTTTACACATGTACACGTAAAAGTTTATTACAAATATCCTGATTTTTGCAGGGTTATAGTATTCCTTATTAACTTTATAATATGAATGTGGATATTCAAGAACCTTAATTTTCCAATTCCATATTAGTTATAAATAATTAACCAATAATATAGAAGTAAAAAGTTGATATGTGAATTTATATAATAAGGTCAGAATACATGATCTAATAATGATGTTATCCATATTATAGATATGGAATTATCCCCAAAAAATCTTACCATGGAAGATTACCTACCTCTTGAACAGCATGAGGAAGATCTTTGTAAGCTGTTACAATGATTTTGAATTTAAGGTCTATATTCTTCACTTTACATATGCCATACATGGAACACATCATAATCTAATAAATGAATGTGATGTAAATATAGTCAGAATCTTGTAACATGGTTGTACTCTAGAAAGCACTTCATTGTCTTTCTTTTTAACCTAAAAAAATGGAAATTTAATTTCCTACAGGATTATCTTTTCCTATCCTGAACTGGTGGAAAGTATGTGAAGTATTTAACCCAAATTGTATTTAAAAAACAGAGTGCAAATAGACAACTCTCAAGTATTCAGGCAGATCATGCGGTTTGTAAATAACCCTAACATTTGCTCCTGTTCCTTAGATATTTCCCAGAAGATAAAAGCTGAAACTGGAATCAGTTAACTGTGTAACCAGCACTTTTAAAAAAGGCCAGGTGTGGAAAAGGTTCAAACTATCAGATAAAATAATATTGAATACACTAAGTGGTGGTGGTAAGGGGGATATAGTAACTAGCAGGGGTCAGGAGAGAGTCTTCTGTGTTATTGATTATGTTCTATTTCTTGATTTGGATACTGGTTATACAGGTGTGTTCAACTGATGAATTTACATTAAAAGTATCCTTTACGTTACATGGATTTTTCTATATGCATATTACATTTCAAATAAGATATTTTAAACACAAAAATAAGATTTGAAATGATTTCCTGTGACTTTAAAACATGAAACTTTCTTATTTTTTATGAATTTTATTGCCTAATTTCAGTACTCATATCTTCTGCACCCTTCTTGCTCACATCTACTATTATTACTATTCATCTTTCCTTGCTCAGCATTCTACCAGCCCCAATCCTACTATTCTCCCCATTTAGAAAGCCATCCAGTATCCTCTTTGCTAATTCATATTTTTCTCCTACTCCGGTATTTTACCTAAGGCACCTCTCACAAAAATTTTATTGATTCCAGATACCTAACCTCTTTAGGAATCCTTAGCATTACCGTCTATGTCTTTCTATATTGTAGAAAAGCAGCAGAACCATAAGGCAGTAAGTGCATACTTTAAAAAATCCAACATACTAGAATGTATATGTCCCAATAGAATCTCATAAAATATACATATTTGTAGGTTATACCTTTATACATAATTCATCTTTTGCTCAAAACATTTTTCTTGGGAACATTACTACCAATCTTACAGAAATAAAAGGATTATAAAGAAACATTATGAATAATTGTATACCAAAAATATAGGTATCTAAGATGAAATATAAATATGTATAGAAGGACACAAACAACCAAAACGGACTCAAGGAGAAATAGAAAATCTGAGCTTGAATTAGTAATCAAAAAACAAACAAAAGCCCAGACCCAGAATGCTTCACTGGTGGATTCTACCAAACGTTTAAAGAAGAATCAATATCAGTTGTTTACAAACTCTTCCGAAATTAGAAAAAGAGGGAACAATACCCAACTAAATCTATGAGGCCAATATATCTGATACCGAAACCAGACATCACAAGAAAATGATTAATATCTTGTATGGTTATAGATGTGAAAATCTTCAACACAAACAAGGAGAATCTAGCAGCACTGTGGATACACTGTGACCAACTGGGATTTATTCTAGAAATGCAAGGTAGGTGTAATATCTGAAAATCAATTAATGTAATATACTATATATCAATACAAAAGAAAAAAAGATCATCTCAATAGCTACAAAAAAAGCACTTGATAAAATTCAACATCCTTTCATAATAAAAGCACTCAATAAACTAGGAATAGAAGGGAACTTCCTCAACCTGATAAAGGGCATATACAAACAAAACAAAACAAAATAAAAAAAACAGCTAACGACCTTTCCCTTAAGATCAGGAACAAAACAAGGATGTTGCCTCTCACCACTTCCATTCACCATTGTAATGGATGATTCTGGCCAGGGAAATTTGGCACATAAATAAAATAAAAGTCATCTACATTGAAAAGAAAGAAGTAAAACTATATCTATTCTCAGAAGACATAATCTTTTTATATAGAAGATCTTAATGAACCCACTAAAAACTATCAGAACTGATATAACAACTTCAGCAAGGTTGCAGGATACAAGATCAATATACAAAAATCAATTGTATTTCAATACACTTGTAATGAACAATCTGAAAAAGAAATTGAGGAAAAAATTCAATTTACAATAGTGTTAAAAAGAATAAAATCTTTAGGTATAAATTGAACAAAACAAGTGTAAGACTTCTCTAAAAACTACAAAAAAAATTGTTCAAAGAAATTAAAGGAGACTTTAATAAAGTGAAAGACATCATATGTTCATGGATTGGAAGACTTAATGTTGTTCTGACAATACTCCTCAAACTGATCTATGATTCAGTATAATCCCTATCAAAATTGCAGATGGTTTCTTTGTAGAAATTAACAAGTCAATCCTAAAATTCATATGGAGACGCGAGTTTCAGAATAGTCAAACCAATCATGAAAAAGAACATAACTGGAGTACTCATACTTCCCTATTTCAAAACTTACTACAAAGCCACAGTAACCAAGACAGAGTGTGGTACTGGCATAAGAAGAGACATATGGATCAATAAAATAGAAGAGACCAGAAATAAACATTTACATATTTACAGTTAATTGCTTTTTGACAATTGTCAATAGGGAAAGAAAGACTTTTCAAGAAATAACGTTGGAACAACTAGTATCTACATACAAATAAATGAATGAAGTTGGACTCCTATCTCATGCCATATACAAAAATTAACTAAAAATGGATCAGAATCTAAATGTAAGAGTGAAAAGTGTAAGACTCTTAAAGGAAAAATGGATAAATCTTCCAAACCTCTGGTTTGGCAATGGTTTCTTAGATATGACACCAAAAGCACCAGTAACAAAAGAAAAATAGATAAATTGAACAGCAACAAAACTAAAAACTTTTGGGCTTCATAGGACACCTTCAAGAAAGTGAAAAGACAACTCAGAGACTGGGAGATATATGATTTACAAATCATATATCTAATAAGGGACTGTACGCATATATAGACTACATAAAGAACCCTCACAACTCAATAATAAAAATACAACTCAATTTAACAATAGGCAAAGGATATTTTCTCGCTGAAGATATATACAAATGACCAATAAGTACATGAAAAGATTCTCAATCAATATCATTAGCCATGAGGGAAAAGCAAATCAAAGAGATACCACTTCATACCACTAGGATGCCTATATCCAAAAAAGGCAAATAACAAGTTAGTGAGGATGTGGAGAAACTGGAACCTCATATATTGCTGGTAGGAAGTGATGTAGCTATGTTGGAAAAAAAATCTAGCCATTCCTCAAAAGGTTAAACATAGTTACCATATGACCCAGAAATGCCACTCCTAGGTGCCAGCCAAGGAAAATGAAAACATATGTCCACACAAAAACTTGTGCACAAATTTTCATAGTAACTACTCATAATAGCCAAGAAGTGGAAACCAAATGTACATCAATAGATGAAAAGATAAATATGAGGTAGTATATCCACACAATGAAATATTATTTGGCAATAAAGAGGAATGAAGTACTGAAGGAAGCTATAACACACATGAACAATGAAATCATTATACTAAGTGAAAGAAGCCAGACTCAAAAGATAACATTGTGATTCCATTAATATGACATACCTAGATTAGGTAAATCTGTAGAAACAGGAAGGAGATTAGTGTTGCCTGGGGCTAGAGACGATGAGGAGTGGGGGGAGAGTGCTAAAGGGTATGGTGTTTCTTTTTTGGCATGATAAAATAGTTTTAAAATGGACTCTGGTGATGGTTGCATAACTCTGAATATAATAAAAACCACTGGATTGTACACTTTAAATTGCTAATTTGTATGGCATATGAATTATATCTCAATAAAGCTGTTACCAAAAAAATTCTTAGTATTCTGTTTACAGAGAAGAAAAAGGAAGGTATGAGATTGTTCTCTGTAAATTAACTCGTTTTTCGATTATTCATTCATTCATTCATTCATTCACTCACTCATTCAATGGGCACTGTTTTAGTTCAATTGGTTCTTAAGTCTCCTGCTCTTTTCCACACTAAAATGAAATCTCGGTTACCACAACACAGAAAAACCTATGATAAACAATTTCTTCACTGATTTTTACAAATAAGATCTTTCATGTCATTAAGCAAGTAAAGTTACTGAAATACTCTCAAGCTCTAAATTATAAGAATTATAGCAAAAATATGAAAGGTAGCCAACAAATAAACATATTAAGTCTACTAAACTGATCTAGCTTCTCATTTGAATCTAACCTTTTCTGAAGAAATCAGGACATGTTAACAAACAAGTAGGAGAATAGAAGGTGAAGTACCTTCTTGTCTTACCTGGTCCAAATGCCTGTCTCTCATAAGTTCATACTCATTTTGCAATGTGTGCTGGAAAAGGGTCCAGATGATGTGTTCTAGTTCTGGGTGGTCAGACAGAAGCCGCTCACACAGGGTATTTAGTCGAAGATATGCTAGTCGGTATACTAGAGAGACAAGGGGAATTAGTCATGTGCTAGGTGCTGTTGTAAGCATTTTATGTATTAATTCATTTAATTATTTCAAAAACCCTGTAAGGTAGCTTATTATTATCATTTCCATTTTAGAGATGAGGAAACTGAGGCATAGCGATATAAAGTGGACTCGCCCAAGCTCATACCTAGTAAGTAAGCAGAACAACAATGATTTGAACCCAGTCAGCCTGGTTTCAGAATCCTTGCTCTTGAAAGTAATCCTCTACTAACCTTTTTTGTAAAAGAGTGAAAGGGAGGTAGATTTCAATGGCTTCTGAGTCTGGAAGGCTGACGTTGCTTGTGCCTCCGCATTTGCAGTAGAAGTTACACGTGGAGTTGACCCTTTTTTCTTTGGGGATTTTACAGGAGAAAGGTACCTAGATACATTCAAAGGAAAAGTCTTTATATGAAGTTTGCTAAATCTCAATCTCTCTCTCTCTCTCTCTCTCTCTCACACACACACACACACACACACACACAGCTATACACATACATCCAAACACATCTTATCTATTTAATCTGTTACTCTATACCAAATTACTTGAGCAGGCTACTTAAATAAAAGCTAGAAAAGGTAGCTTAATAGAAAAACTAAGCTCTCATCATTTCTAACTTTAGTTTAGAAAGTTAATAAATGGCTTTTCCTGGGAATTACTGCCTTATTGAAAACTACACTGTATACATATTCAATTTTAATAATTGTAGTGGGATTGAGATCATAAAATGACTCCAGCTTAAAAGAACAAGTTATTGATACCAAAATAGTATTGTCATATTTCTTTCTCCTCTTAAAAATGTTACATTGATAACTATGGTTCATATATATGACTTAAGTTACACACACATACATACACCTATCTAAACTATTTAGTACAGAATCCTATGAATTAATACTGTAGATGACATTATCAAGGCAGATTTACACCTGTACATTAAATATGTCAGACGTAAATTGAGGCAGAGATATTAGTAAATATTATCTCTCAATTTTTGACATTCTATTGCTGTGTTGCCCTTTATTTTACAGGATAATCCAGGCCCATTTTCCAATTTTGTTTTTCTATCTGACAAATAATTCTGAGCAGGAAGTAGGATTAGTGAAGTAGGATTAGTACCTTACTACGAATGTTTCTACTGCATGTAGTATATTATAACTAGTATACTAGGAAAACAGAATTGCCATCATAATGATTGCATAAGTCCCAGGGTCTAGTCTACTGTCAACCTTGGATTTCCCTTCAATGCATTAAGCAAAAATATTGCAGACTGACTTAACTTGGGTAGAAGTTAGTTTCATTTGAGTTGTAGATGCAAATATTCAATTACCTACTGGATTTCACTACTTGAATCGCAAACTGGAGCTCTTGACTTCTTCCCCCTATTTTTCCCATCTCAATAAATGGTTCTATATTACATCTAGTTTCTTAAGTCAAAACCTAAGAGTTATTTGTAATCTCTCTCTTTTCCTAGTTCTTCTAACACAAAGAAAAACCAAGTCCTAGTAAATCTTCTAAAATACTTCCGAGAACTTTCTATTTCTTTCTATCTCTACTTACCTATCTTAGACCAAGTTGCCTATATCTCTCACTTGGACTACTGAAATCATCTTCTAACTGGTTTTCACATTTTCTTCCTCACCCTGTTCTTTTCCCTCCCCCTACTCCACCTCTACTTTAAATAGCAGCCAGAATGTGGCCCTTTCAATGACAAATTATAGCAAGCTGCACCCCTGCTTAAAAATGCTTTCCCATTGCTCTTCTAAAGTACAACTCCTTCCTATGGCCTATGGGAACTTACAAGGTCTAGCGCCAGTTTGCCTCTGCAACCTCATCTTGCACAGTTCTCCTCGTGTGCACTTGACCCCAGCCACACTGGGATTTCTTTCTGTTGCTAAGACCAGCTGAGTTCAATCTGCTCCAGGCTACTGCACTTGCTCCTGGCTCTGCCTGGAGTGCACACTGTGAAGGTCTACTGTGTGGGTTTTTGCCCGGCCAGCACCCTCTTGGTCTTCAGGTCTCAGGCCAAAGGTCACTGCATCAGCAAATGCTTCCCCAAACATTCTATATCACTCTCTCAGTTTCTCTTTCACATCACTCTTATTATTATAGAACTTACTATACTCTAAAATCACCTTACATATTAGTTTCCTTGTTCACCATCTATGTCCTTCCTCCAGAATGTAAGCTCTGTGAGGGCAAGGACATAATCCATCTTATTCGCCTGTGTATTCCTGCTGCCTAGAAGACTTCCTGGCACTTAGCAGACAACTGCTTATTGAATTAAAGAAAAAGATAACGCTTGACTTATTGTATGATATTACCTAGCAAACAAACTTATACATGAAGGCAGAGGCTCCACATACTAGAAATACTTCGGGTACAAGTTAGCATGGAAATGATATCTCTGAAAAATAGTCCCTGCACGAATCACAGAACACTGTAATGTCAATTCCTACACAGAATTAAACAGATACATCACATTATGCACATTTTTATGGAAGGCAGTGTAGCTGGAATCTTTAAGAGCTTGAGTGTTGGCTGTTGGCGTCAGATTGCTTCAGTATGATTTCTGTTTACTTCTGGCAAGTTACCTTATTTCTCTATTTCCTATTTTATAGATAACGGAGGCTGATAACAGTATCTATTACCTTATAGGGCTGTTACAGAAGAGTAAATGAAAAAAAAAATCTGAAGTACTCAGGCAACTGTTCATTCAGCACACAGCGAAGCCTCGTTAAATGTCAGCTACTGCTTTCTTCTTCCGTCAATCATTATCATATAGTGATCGACTGTTTTAGTCTCATATCCCACACTACTCACTCGCTATGCCGATTCTACTCTTCACTCCAAATGCACTGATGTAAATTCCCCCCAAAATGTTTCTTATTTTCTTGGCTGCTATGCTTTGGGATTCATGCCATTTCTGACTCTTGAAACAGTTTTCCATCTCTTCCCTCCTCTCCAGGTTCCATGTTGAAATTCTATTCCACCTTTTAGGCCTATTTAAATTGCCATTTCTGCCATGAAAACTGCCCTCATTAAACCAAACCTAAGTGTTTTCAGTAGCACCTTGTACCACTTTACTTGGGTCATGTACCTTACATTCCTGCTTCTTGAAAGCAGGAACAATGTCTTATTCTAAATTCTATTCTCTACAGCTTCTGTATAGTGTACCTCGCATTATACTATGCTCAAAATCAATTTGCAGGTTGAATGAATAACATAACATATATTCTACTTACATGTCTGCTGCAGTGTGATTATTCTGGAGAGGAAGGTTGAGAGTACAAGCAGGTTCAAGGTGATCAGTTGGTCCTTCTCGGTCCTTTGCTTGTTTAATAAGATCAAATAAAGGTGAATCCTATATGAAACAAGATGACATTAAAACAACTTTGGTAAGTATGATTTTCCTATGTACATAATAAAATCATATTGACATGGTTGAGTGCTATAAATTTAGTCACAACTGACAGTAGCAATTTAGAAATTAAAATTAGATCTTTTTTTTCCACTTTGAAAATTCCAATTGCCAATTTTTGTACTATACACAAATAAAGGATTAGGAAAATGTATATCTAAATGCTTATACTGTGTTTCCCCGAAAATAAGACCTACCCAGACAATCAGTTTTAATGCGTCTTTTGGAGCAAAAATTAATATAAGACCCGGTCTTATTTTACTATAAGACCATTTCTTAATATAATATAATATAATATAATGTAACATAAATAATATAATATAATACCGGGTCTTATATTAATTTTTGCTCCAAAAGATGCATGAGAGCTGATGTTCTGGCTAGGTCTTATTTTTGGGGAAACATGGTATTAAAAATTCAAAGTTAGGGAAAAAGACAGAAAAGACCCACAGGAGGTAGAAAGAAGTAAATAATAAAAATATAAGCAAAATTTAATAAAATTAAAAAAAGATAAAATACAATTTGATCAACAAAACTAATAATTGGTTCCTTGAAAAAACTAATAAAATTAAAGAAACCTCCAGTCAGACTGACTAGGAAAAAGAGACAGATAAACAGTATTAGAAACAAAAAATGGGACCATCATCAGAAAGATTAGAAAGATAATAGGGAACTATTATAAATAATTTTATGTCAATAAATTGGAAATTTTACATCAAGTGGAAAATTCCTCAAAAATATAAATTAACATAACAATAAAAAAGAATTAAAATAACCTCAATAGTCCTATACACTATTAAATCATTTGAATCAGTAATTAAAATCTTCCCACAAAGAAAACATCAAGCACCTTTGGTTTTACTAGTGATTTCTACCAAACATTCAAGGAACAGATTAATTCCACTTTTACTCAAACTCTTCCGAGAATGAAAAAAGTAGAAACATTCTCCATCTCATTTCATGAGGTTCGCATATTGATACTAAGACATGTCAAGGACATTACAGAAAGGTACATTAAAGCCCATTCTCACTCATGAACAGAGATAATAAAAATCCTAAAGAAGAAACATTAGCAACCCAAATCAGCAGTGTTAAAAAGAGAATATATCATTACCAACTTGAGTTTACCCAGGTCACAAAATTGATTCAACATTAGAAAATCTATAATGTAATTCACCTCACTAAGGTGAAAAGTCTTATCAAAATCAATGCAGAAAAAGTTTTCATCTTAAAACCCGTATGTAATTTAAATAAAAAAAGAAAGAAAACTCTTAGTAAACCAGGAACAGAAGGGTACTTCCTATTTGATAAATGGCATCTACAAACAAAACACCAACAGCAAACATATGTAACAGTGAAATATTAAAAGCTTTCCCTTTAAAATCTCAGAGACGAGAAGGCTGCTTATTATCACGCTTTCTATTCAGCATTGTAGTTGAGGTTCCAGTAAGCCCAGTAAGACATGGGAAAGACAGGAAAGATCAAAGGATAGGAAAGAAAGAAACAACAAAAATACCATTATTCACAAATGATTTGACTGTCAATAAAGAAAACTCAAAAGGATCTACAGAGAAATTATTAGAATAACAGAGGTTAGCAAAGTTACTGCTATGAAATCAGTATGAAATATTGTATTTTTCTACATACCAAGCATAAAGTTTAAAAGTATAATTTAAAAAATACCATTTACGAAAAAGTAAGACCAGCAGTAAGAACTATTAAAAACACTGATTCAAATCTTGTAATTTTCTGGAGTTGACTATTTGCAAGTCCATCAAAAGGAAGAGGGAGCATACATATTCTACTCTTTTAATGCTTGAACAAAGAAGGACAAGAAAACAGGTTGCCAAGATGCTGGGTTTATATCAAAAGCTGAGAAGTGGTGCAACAGAAGTAAAAATATAAAATATTGCAAATATAAATAGATTTTGTAAAAATAAAAAGTACTGGAAAAGTTAGCTAGAAATTTGAAAAACAGATTATTATACTTTCACACTATACAGAAAACCAATTACTTATATTAAAAACAAAATTGAAAGTAAATACAAGATATATCTTTATAATTTTTTGATAAGGACATCGGAGGTTTGACCCAAACCCAGAAGTCATAAAGAAAAAGGTGAACCACTGTGATTACTTAGAAATTGAAAACTTCTACATGACTAAAACCACAATAAACTAAGTTAAACTAAATCTTTTTTTAAAAAAAAATAAACAATACTGGTTTATTCTGCAATCTGCATAATGTAATTTCTATTGTCAAGTCATTCTTTCCTACATTCAGTAGGGGCACTCTGAAGGGCAACCTAAGTAATGGCTTTCATTTGAGTAAAGTAACGCTAACAACAATTAATACCAGCTAAGGCATGTATGTCTACTCAATGTTTTGTTTTCTAGCCACTGATGAATTGAATACCTTTATTTAACTGAAATATAGGTAAAAATCCACATATATTCAGAAGGAATAGACTAATCCCATTTTTCTCTCAAACAAAGGTATTTTAGGAGAACCTGAGACTCACAAAGATATGCAAATAAACCTGAGTCTTTAATAGAATTTATGTATGCTACTAAGGCATTTTACTTTCTCTTCAGATATGGCTTAACCCATATATGGATTATGTTTCCATATATAAACTGCTTGTGTTTCAGATTAACACAATGGATGCATGACCCTGGACAAGTTGCCTAACTTTGTTATGTGCAGATACTTATGACAATAACTTAAATCCTAGCATTGTGAGAATTAAGTGAGTTAATTCATGTTAAGCATTTAGAATGGCGCCTGGCACACAGTAAGTGCTATATATTTGATATTATTATGGTTGTTATTCTTACTTATACATATAAATGCCTTTATACAAGGAACAATGTATTTGTTCAAACGTATAAATGTATACGTAGTTATCCAGCCACCCAGCCACCCACCAATATTTGTTGTTATGTCTATTCTCTAACAGGCCCGATGTTGAGAAGTAGGGACATAAAGGTAAACTATCCTCCAATTGTCAGATAACTGACAGATCTGAAAGGTCACTTCTGAAGTATCTGTCCTCTTCCACCGTACTCAACATGTTCACTTGATGTCTGTATGTAAAAGAAACTTTAATTATCCTCTACCACCAAAAATCTCCTGCCCGCCTCCGGTTTTCCCCATATCATTATCACTCCTTATATCCAGTTGCCCAAAGCATAAAAGGAGTCATCTTTCATTATTCTTCCCGCTCACTCCACTACCCAATCCACGAAAGTCATGTTAGTTCTAACTTCAAAATATATCCAAGTCTACCTTCTTCTCATCACCTCTAAGATTAGTAGAGCCTCAGCCGTTAGTACCTTGGCTGTACCACCACAAAAGCAGCCTACCAATTGGTTTCCATGCTTCTACTCTTGCTGCCTCCCATCTCTCCTCACCAGAGCTAATGAGCTGCTCCCCATATGCTCCTCCTACTCGAAACTCTCCGATATCTTCCAATCACACTGGAAGGTGAGGAGGAGGCTGTGCTTTGAGAGGAGCAGGGGTCAGAGATATCCCAAAAGATGAGTGTGTGTGCTACGAAACTGGTGTTCTTTTAGGCAAAAGAAACAGTAGAAAAAGGTAGAGAGATGCCTGATTATGCAGAATCTTCAAGTCCATGGTAAAAAGTTTGAGTATGCTAACAGAAATGGGACACTGATTACAATACAAATTATATTTTAGAATAGACGTTTTCTTGTCACAAATCGCTAATATAGAGATAGCTAGTTCAACTATACCTCATTCCCTATTATATTCCTAACACAGAATTGGGGTTCCACAGATATTTGCTGAATAAGTAAATGATTTGCTGTACTGCTTTCAGGAATGTTTTCCAGGTTACAGAGCTCACCATTTTCATATTGCTTTAGCTCTGTTACAAGTAACACAATTTTCTATCAATTTCCAACTTCCTGGCTTCAACATGTGTGAAGCATATGCCAGACAGGTGTGGTAGCACGCCCAATGACAGCAAACAACTTTGGAGTTGTAGCATGTAACTCAGGAATTAACTACAGTAATCTGTGAAATTAATAAAAGAAAATTCTTGCTATATACTTGTCTTTAACTTCACAGTAAGCAGAACTGAAAAGATGAAATTACAAATAAACTCTGGGTTATTTTTAGTTTAGCAGTAGTATGTCATCAACAAAAATGTCTTTGAGCCTATATTCTACCAAGACAAAAATGTCTACAAGTAGGATAAAACAGGGCCAAGTCTAAGGTAAAGCAAGAGAGGTGCCAGGATTCAAAATTTAAGGAGGCATTCACTCGTATTTGCATGACCTTGATATGAAATTTACTCTTTGGGCACTGAACATTAAATTGACAATGAAAGTTAGTTAAGATACGTTTGGCAAAATAGAATGATGCATCTATTTCATGGTTTGGTTAGACAAGAATTAAAGCACTTTCAGTTTGCAAAGGTTTTTTCCAAAGGTATCATCTCATTTTATCCTCAAAATAAATCAGTGACTTAATGTTATCATTATTCATTTTATGGATCAGAAGATTTAGCTATTTTAGTAAATTATGTTTGAATACTGTATTATATACTAAAAATACTTTCTGAGTGTGGGATAATAACATTCGAGATTTATAAATGTAAAAACCAAAACTCTTTTAAGCTTTTTTCTTTCTCTTTAATTGGGGAATATTGGGGAACAGTGTGTTTTTCCAGGACCCATCAGCTTCAAGCCAAGCCATTGTTTTCACTCTAGTTGTGGAGAGCGCAGCTCACTGGCCCATGTGGGAATCAAACCAGCGACCTTGGTGTTATGAGCACTGCGCTCTAACCAACTGAGCTACACAGCCGCCCCTTAAGCTGTTTTTTAAAAATATAAAATAAACAGAGTAGCTTCCTAGAACTAGTTAAGTATTAGAATATTTATGACATTTTTATTACAAATATTTTATTAATTAATTATTTTCATCTTTATCCAAAGGATTTACTGAAAAAAAATCTATATTAACATTAGTTATTAACAAAAATAGCTACTATGTAGTAGATGGTTATTATGTGTGTGCATTTAATTTTCACAAAAACCCTATGATGTAGCATACTGTCTCCCCTTAACAAATGGGGAAAATGAGGCTTATTGGTGGCAAAACAGGGATTTGAACCTAGGCAGTGAAGACCCATAGCCTGTGCTCTGACCTACTATACCTGTACTATAATTTTCATTAATTCTTTAGCATAATAAGCAGCAGCAGCAATTAAACAAGTAAATAAATTAATTTTATCAAGGCAACCCTGGTATTACATACTATTTAATAGAACCAAATGTTCTTGACAATAATTCTTCTAGAAGAAAACAACACATAGCCATACTTAATCAGAGATGACTACCTCCAACTTCTATAATATTTAACATAATTACATAATTTACCAAATAATGAGAGCTTATATAAAAATATTTCCCCCTCCAGGGTAATCATTTGGTACAATACATATTACATATTTAATATGTGATTTATATTAATAAATTATTAATTATAAATTATTAATATAATTTACAAGTTATAATTACGTTTACTTATAAATAAGTTATAGATTATAATTAATTACTGATTATAGTAATAATTATTGATATGTATTTAAATAAATATAAAAATATAATGATGAACTATGTGTCTTCTGACTGTGCTAGATAATTTATATAACCAGGCTGAACAATGTTTGCAAAACAAACTAGTTAAACTTTAGAAATTAAGCAAAACAGGCACCAAATTCTAAGTAGATTTCCATTAAAAGTGACCATTTTAAAGCAATTTTTTAAAAGTCTCTCAAAACAGTGGTCTCTTTGCTAAATTATAAACTAAAAGCAGACATTTTAAAGAACTCAAAAACTTTATGTGATATTGGGTCTTTTTAAAAGTGTTTTTTAAAACTGTAATTCATACAATATGTTCTGTATATTGTATTAATTTTAAAATATTATCTAAAGAAAGGAACTCCTAACTCAAAATTAGCCAAGATTTCTAAAACTGGGTCAGGGTTTACTTAAGGATGTTTGACATACTTGCTCTGGGTAGGTGGCACCAGGGGAGATAACAAAATTTATGCAAGATAGCCACTTTTGTGAATGAAGGATTACAAGAGTCAGAACTCCACTTGTACCAGTACTATCCTCAATGGCCACAGCAAGTATATCCAAGGAGGGCTTGTGCCTTTCTAACAGTCATGACAAAACCTTGTTGAAGAATCATTATATGTGAAATTTACAAGTTCTGTGGGAAAGTTACTCTTCCTAATCTAAAGAAAAGATCTTACTCTAATCAAATGGATGAAATAAGAATATCTACAATGAACATTTGCAAAATGAATAAAAATTCATATAATAGGAGGAAGTAATACTATAAAGGGAACTAATATAGTATGAGAAACAGACATTAAAAGAGGAATAGGGTATGAAAGTTCATGAAAGGAAGCTACCATATCTGAATATGATGAAAGTTCAAGGATGTTTTGCCAAATTTGGAAGGAAGACAGGGTTATGACTAAACAGAAAAGCACAAGAAGGGTAGATTGGAATTCAAAGGTGAGAATAAACATGCTTGTCCTGTTTCTGTGAGGAATCACCAAATTATCTATTAATAATGCTGATGACTAGGATTTGTAAAGTAAAACGAAAACAAAAACAAAAACATATCCATAAATGATCACAAAGTCATTTTCCTGCCTCTTAACGAGGGCCTCTATATCAGAAAATCAAAATCACCAGATTTTTGCCTTTGGGAATCTAACAGTACCCTCTCTTTACCAATGATATATTATTCCATGACAGTAAATATTATGGCAGGTTTAACCTATTCACAGTGCCAAAGTTCTATGACAACAATTGTTTAATGATTAAACATCGTATAGTTTTTAAAAAACAAACCTATAAACTGAAGCCAATACTACTGAAGAATTTCACTAGTCTTGGGCTTTATTGCTTCTACTTCTAGGTGGACCAACTCAGAGTTTCCAGCATTTCCTAATCCTTAAATTCTGAAACTGAACGAGATCTGAGTAGCTTATTAGCTGGGCCTAGGATCCCAGCTACCAGTTTTTGTTGGTATGTACATTACTATTTCTATACCTGCTGTAGCTTTGGAAAGCCCTTGACCATTCTTGCCCCGGAGTCTTAAAATCAACGTTGGCCAGATATGGGTGCAATAGTGAGTTAACATGTAAAAGTAACAGAAGGTTCTTCTGGCACCTTAGTTTCAACACATCATATAGCCATGGCAAGTTGATTTTTGTACCTAATTTCAATGAAAAAATCTACAAACTATAAAATAATAAAATTGACTGTTAAACTATTATACTAAAATCTGTGCAAACAAGCATTGTTAAACTGTGTGGTATGTCTTTAAGTGTTGTAGGAATTCAGAAACTAATGATTAATTTCAAGCCTAGACTATCAATGGCACACAGGTCAGGCTTAGGATGCTTACGGGATTCGTTTTTTCATCTCCACTTTTTAATAAGTAAACTGTGAGTATTACAATATGGGGCATAATTTTCTTGCAAATAAAGAGAGTTTAAAATAAATTTGCTTTCTCTGGTAATTATCTGTTGAACTTTCTTTTTAAGCTCCTTTAATTTTTTAAATGACATTAAAAGTTTTAAAAAATGGAAAGTTAAGCAAGTCTGAAAAATTATTCTTTTTTCCCCTTATAAAGAAACCTATGCCTATGAGTGCAAGTACATTTTAAAATGATGGTTGTTAGCTAAACCAAATCAGAATTAATATTGAGTCTGGTCTTTGGTCATGAATTGTTTGATGCAGTGGAAGAAAGGAAAAGTAGGATGCCTTAGCTCAATCTTTATATATAAAGCCAAAATACCAAATTTTAACCAAAAAATTAAACTTTAGGTCATGTTCCCATCAGTGTATACATATGAATAACAAATATTTGAAGAGAGAAAAAGAAATATGCATTAGCTCTTGGTCCATAAGAAAATGAAAATTAACAGGGCCCCCACCTAGGCAAAATTGTACATAGAAGAAAGATGTCTTCCTTATCTCTTGCTTCCCTCCTCTTTGCCAAACAGAATATAGTTCAAGTTGTCTCCCAAATTCTAACTACTTCTGTTCCAGGACTCAAAAAAAAACCAAACAGTTAATATTTTCTAGAACATGTGACTTTACTTTTCAATTACATTTTATAAGGTGAACTCCTACCTTCTAGCATAACTTGTAATTTACATAGAGGGCTTTATTAAACACACATACCAGGTTTCTCCTCAACCCCTAAGATACTGATATGCCCAGGAAAGGAGAATAATTTGTTTCCCCGACAGTAAGACCTAACCAGAAAATAAGCCCTGGCATGATTTTTTAGGATGACATCCCTGAACATAAGCCCTAATACATCTTTTGGAGCAAATCTTAATATAAGATCCGGTCTTATTTTCAGGGAAACACGGTACCTACATTTTAGAAAAGCTTCTCAGCAGATTCTAATGCAATTCTACCATTCTCTAGCTTCCACCCACCCTATCCCTGCCACTTCTCTCACATATATATACATACGTGTGTGTGTGTGTGTGTGTGTGTGTGTACTGGGGGTGCCAAAAAAATGTATACAAGTGGACACTTTGGTCAGCGTTGTTCAAGCAGTAGTTTGCCGTAATTAGAAGTGTCTGAACGCTGATGGTAACCACTTTGGGCACCTCTTGTAATTGCTGAGGTCAATCATGACTTGTGTTCATCTTTTGTTATTGATATATATTGAGTATTACAATTTTAATAGCTTTTTTCTTTCTTAAAATGTGTATACATTTTTTTTTGGCATCCCCGGTATATACGTGTATGTGTGTGTATGTATACACAGATATCTCCTCCTCTACTATCGCCTTAAGAATGGCTAACTGCATTTTTCTAATTCTGATACGAATTTCTAAAAAGTGACTCACTATCCTTTCTTAAACAACAATACTGTAACTGCACAATTGCATGTCTTTTAGGTTTCAAAAGACATCTTTTCAACCAGTTCCCAAATTTTATTTCTGAGAATACTAATAAGCCAGGAAAATTTGACGTCAGTCAGATGTAAAAAGTACAGCCTTTATTGTGAAATTCAGAAATTCCATAAATCATAACATGGGCAATAACCAGAAGACTTTTGGTTCTCATTTTCCCAGCATTTGGGCAAAAGTGATGACAGAGTAAGAAGACAGAATATTAGAAACATTTCATTAACTTTAGTTTATGAGAACTAATTTTTCACTTTACATCAGACCACAGCAAAAACTGCGTGTTGATTAGCAAGGGTTATGCCTGATCTTGATAACTATGATTAATGATTCAAAGTCAATACCACATTACTTCATAATCCTATTTTATTTCCTTCACTATCAAAATTCTGTCTTCATGATACTTTAAATTTAATAACAGTACTAGTTAATGCTTATTGAGCATATACTGTATGCCAGTTTCTAGGCTACATATTTTACATACATTATTTTCATTTAATCCTTATAATAAGTCTATAATATAGATACTATTATCCCCACTTTACAGATAAAGATCCTGAAGCACATAAGAAATTTATCCCATATGATACGGCTAATAAATGGTTGAGCAGGGATTCAAACCCAAGTCTACCTGTTTCTAGAATGCGTGGTGTTAGCTACTACACTACTTTTAAGTCATGTTCATTTGCTCATTTTCTCCTTAAAACTTCTTGCTTATTGTCATTCTTTTAACTGTATTTCCATGTTGTTGTATTCTCCTACAAATTGCTCCACGCCCCACAATTCCATCTATTTTTCATTCACTCATCCATTCAACAAATACTCACATTCTGTGACAAGCACTAGAAATGCTAAGAAGACTGTACCTATCCACATAGGGCTGTTGTGAGAATAAAATAATTTACACAGAGGTTTGGTACGCACATGGCACATAATCATCAATCAGTTCTGTCCTCAAAGAGTTTATTGGTAACATTACTGAGTGCCAAGCAGAGCACCAAGCACTTTATACTCCATTCTCACAATAAACTCTAGGAGGAAAGTACTATTTTTTAAATGTCAATTTAAAAGTGAAGAAAGGTCAGCAAAGAATACATTGCCCAAAGTCACAGTTAGTAAGTGGTGGATCCAGGATTTGATCCCAAGCTTTTTGGCTGCAGAGCCCTTGTTTTTTAACCCCCATGCTACAGTTTCTAATCTAATGAAGGAAAGAATTTAAAAATCGCAGTACAGAGTGGTAAGTTGCACAGGGTGCCACAGAAATCAAGAGACCGGTACCTAATCCAAATTAAGGAAAACTTCCTGGAAGAGGTTAAGCCTGAGTTGAGTCCTAAAAATGAAGTTATTTTAAGTGAAATAAGCTGGAGAACACAACTCACTTGTAATCCTCATAGGATTGTTCTGACAATTAAATGAGATGATAAGTGCGAAATGCTCAGAACCACCCCTGGGACATAAACTTTTAAGACAGAAATAATTAGTTCCATGAAGCTAAAACACAAATTGCATAGCAAGGAAATAGCAAGAGATGAATTCAATGAAGAATTTTAAGCAGGTGAATAAGAGTCCAGGTAGGACTTAGAGAGTTCTTAAAATCCCAGTGCCTCCCATATAATGGACACTCAATAAGTTTTTCTCGAATATTATATGACATAGCCATATCATGGGTTGAATTAAATACAGCAAAGCACAAAGAAGAAAACTGATGATCTAATTCTCTCTCCAATTGACACCAAATATCTACTGTGGCATCTGGCCTCCAAGAAAACTGCAATAATACCTGCCACTGGGTATTTACAGCCTCCTGCATTATACCAGGGTTGGTCTGTGTGGTCATGGCATACAGCAAAAGTGATGGCATGTCACTTCTGAGACTAGCTTATAAAAAACCTGCAGTTTCCGCCTTAGGCACTTTCTCTCTCTAGGATCTCTTGCTCTGGGGAAAGCAGCTGCCATGGAGTGAGCAGCCTATGGAGAGGTTCACGTGGCAAACAAATGAAGCCTCTGGCCAACAAGAGCCAGTGAAGAAGCGAGGGCTGCCAACACCCACGTGAGTGAACCTGGAAGCAGATTCTCCAATTCCAGTAATGCCTTAAACTGTCTACAGCCTCGATTGACAACCTGAGAACCTCTCCTGAGAGAACCAGAGCCAAAAGCATGCAGCTAAGCCACTCCCAGAGTCCTGACCCACAGAAATGGGGCGAGATAACAAACGTTAGCTGTTTTAAGTTGTTAAGTTTTGGGGTAACTTCTTACACAGAAACAGATTACTAACACAGCAACTGATTTTTTTTTAACTGTAAATTAAAGATTTAATGGAATATTTAACTTTCAAAAATTTATTATTCGTCTCTGTAGCATTATTTCCAACCAGGACTCAGACAGCAATTTTCTCTTGGACTCAGGCAAGCTATCTCATGCCATTATGTAACTACTTAAATTAACTGTAGCATAATCACTCTTTGGACAATACTTCACTCTGTTTTGCCGCCTAATTTTGTGAAGTCAGCAAGATTAGTATAAATCCCACCGAATAAGTAATATGGACAGAAAGAGTAGAAGCTGTAAGTCTACTCCACATCTTTCATAATTAACATACATTTCTAAAGCAAACATGAACTTCTCCAGACAGTAAAGGACTTAAAAGCCATTAAGTCAAGGTGTTCCTAAAAGAAATTCTGATTATCCAATTAAGTACAAGGTCTCCAGTGCTGGTAGAAATATTAACAATAGAAGAAGCGGAAGACAGGAGTTGCTATTGTTTTCTGAGTATTTTAAGGAATATCATTGGACCTACATTACAGGAAATGTTTTTGCACTATCCTAAGCCAAATCACGATAAGACCATTTTGCTTTGCAAATAGAAACTAGAATAGAAAATGTGGGGCATGACGTGACCTTTTTGATAGTTCTTTCCCATTAATTTAATTACTTCTTTAATATTGCTGTTCCTCCGGATCCTTTTGCCAATATGTATGCTGGTTGAGCCACTATCATGGCTTTAATTTTATCTATATTACTCCTAAGTCTACATTTCTGACAACAACTACTCTTTCAAGTTACAGATCCATCATTTCCAACTAGATACCTCAGATGTCCACATGTATATATGGCAAACATCTCAAATATTAACATGGTCATATTAACATGAACTCATTACCCTCATCACCAATCAGCTATGACTCTTTCAATATTCTCTTTGGTTAACTGTTATTAACCACCTAATCACCACAATACAAACCTTACAATTATCCACAGTTCCATCTAGGCATCTAATTTTCTGATTCATGCATTTACTTTTAACATATTTATATCTTTATGTTTAAAATTGGTTTATTATAGATAGCAGAGTTGGATCTTGCTTCTTTTCCCCAGTCTGACAATCTCTGCCTTTTAATTGAGGTGCTTATACCAGTTATATTTAATGCAATTATTTATATGGTTAATTTAAATCCTATATCTATTTGTTCCACCTATTCTTTGTTCTCTTTTTAACAAAGTGCAAAAGCAAATTAATGGAAAAAGGATAGGTTTGATGCTGGAACAACTGATTACCCATAGGCAAAAAAAAATAACAAAAACAACCTTGATTTAAATCTCAAACCTTGTACAAAAATAAACTGAAAATAGATCATGGACTAAAATATAAAAAATGAAGCTATAAAACTGTTTTTTAAAAAGCAAAATGAAAATCTAGAGTTTTTAAATGTGACACCAAAAGCATTATCCATAAAAGGAAAAATTGATAAACTGGACCTCATTAAAATTAAAAACTTCTGCTATGAGAAAGACGATGTGAAGAGGATGTAAAACAAAGCTACTAGAAGAAATTATTTGCAAACCATGTACTCAACAAAAGACCAGTAGGCATATACCGAATACATAAAGAACTCTGAAGACCCAGTGGTTAAAAAATTTCAATCCAATTAGATATTCTTCAGTGCGTGTATGTTTAAAGAAAACTATAGTACATTCATGCTGAGATATTAGTCATCAATAAAAAGGCATGAACCATTGATATATGCGATATCTTAAATGAATCTCCAGAGAATTATTACGCTCAGTGAGAAAAAAATAATCCTAAATGATTAAGCCTGTTTGATTCCATTTTGAAATAACAAAATTTTAGAAATAGAGGGGATGTGAATAGGGCCAGGGGTTAGGACAGGTATGGGGGGGCTGGAGGGATGTGGGTGTAGTTGCTTATATGATGGAACTATTCAGTATCTTGACTGTGGGGGTGGATAAATGAACCTACACATTATTGTCAGGCCAGGCTGCGAGGTGCCTTTTAGCTGGGGTGGGGCAGGGGAAGGGGAAGGTAAAAGGCGAGGTAATGGTGGAGTCTCCCTACTGGTGTCCCTCCACAGCCCAGCTGTTTCTGGGCAGCGATGGGGAGTCTCAGGCCAGGCTGCCCGCTGTGGCTGGGTTCCTTCTGCTGGTTCCATTTGCTGCCCCAAGCCTCCTGCTGGGGGAAGGGAATCTCAGGAATCTTGGGCTTGTAGGGTAAAAATACCTGAAGCAAATGATTAATGCTATTTCCAGACATTGCTGGAATCGTGAAATAAGCTGTCTGTAAAAATAAATAAATACATAAACAAAAAATCTCCCTTTTCATTATTAAGACTGAATCCTAAAACAGATTTACTTAGACTTCTAACTAAACCTTTAAAGTTTCAATTTATAATATGATCAAATGCAAGGTTATTACTGAAGAAATGACTTCTACTAATTATCAATATTTTAAAAACATATTTTCATGTAACATTTAAACAAATATTGAGGTAAGGAAAACAAAAGTTTTAAGATATGCTCCTCCTCAAGAAAAAACTAATTCAAAGCTGATGAATGGAACACATCTGAATAAGCCAAACTATCCATTTCTCTAGTTCAGCTGAAAAATTTCCAAAAGACATCATTGTTTTATCATGTAGAGCATTTCTACTAAAGGGAAAGACTGCATTTTCATTAACAGTTGAAACAGTTTTATCAAATACGAATTGTGTTCTCGTCATAGGATTTGATAGTGTTTCTGACTAGAATTTTAAATGGTTTAGTTTAAGTAAGTCTATCCTCTGTAGCATACTTGTTTAAGGCTTATTTAGTGGCAGAAATTCTCCAAAGAAAATGTTTGCCAGGTTCATCTTCAAGAAGTATTTGAGGAAGTCCTTGAAAAAGCCTTCTCTATATTATGAAGCAAGGCAGCAGATTCTCAACTCTCTCTTTCAGACACTATACATCTTAGGGAAGAATGTTATTGCTTCTGAACAAAGACTGTTTTTATATTTACAAAGTAGTAGACGACGTAAAGTGACTTTACATGTTTTAAAACATCAAAGTACATTTTCCTGTTTGACCTAACTGTATTTTTCCAAACAGAAAAGATCATACGCATTTTTCAAAAAAAAGATTAAAGTCTAAAGTTAATCTATTCCGAACAGTTTACATTTTAGATATGTCATAATAGAAGATACTGAGGCTTCAGTGGTTTACAGGTATATTCATGTCAGAAACTAACTTAATTTTTCATATTGTTTAGAATGGATGGTGGCTAAAATCACTTTGAGAAATTTATGTTAAGACAATTTAAAAGATACAGTAGAAAGTGTTCTTACCTAAGAGCACATAAAAAGAAAAATCAGTGTTTCCTTCCAAACCTTAAAGATATTCTCTGATTTCAACTATGTAAACATAACAGCAAAATCTTAAACCCAGAACCTAAATGTCAATAGATGGATGAATAAAGAAAATGTGGTACACACACACACACACACACACACACACACACATTACTCAGCCATAAAAAGGACACTATGTTATTTGAAGCAACATGGATGGAACATGCAGGCATTACACTAAGTGAAATAAGCCAAACAGAGAAAGACAAATGCAGTGTGATCCCACTTACAAGTGGAATAAAAACAAACAAATGAGAGCTCATACATACAGAGAACAGACTGGTGGATGCCAGAGGCAGGGGGTGGGGAGTACGCAAAATGGGTGAAGGGAGTCTAAAAGGTGTAAACTTCCAGTTCTAAGTCCTGGGGATGTAATATACAGCATGGTGACTATAGTTAATACTGTATTGTATATTTGAAAGTTGCTAAAAGTAAACTTAAAAGTTCTCATCACAAGAAAAAAATGTTGTAACTACGTATGGTAGTGGATATTAACTATACTTAATGTGGTGATCATTTTGCAATATATACAAATATTGAATCATTACAATGTATGCCTGACACTAATATAATATCAATTGTATCTGAAGAAAAACATATTTAAAAAACCTGGAAAATTATAAACAGTTGATTATTAGAGTAGTAGAGTTACATTATCTTTTTCCTTCTAATTTCTTTCTTTCTCTTATTAGTGTTTAAGAGCCTTAATAATGTCTCTCTTACATCTGAAATAAAAAAAAATTATTCCTAGGAAAAAAATTTTGAGAACAAAACTTATAGAATGATGTCATTTTATGTGCTTAGAAAGTCAGCAGAGTTGGGTCAGAGAACAGTGAAGTCATGGTTCCAGATGGCAGTAGGGCTGGGTAATGGTCTTGTTGAAACATGAGAATAAGGCTAAAAGTTGACTCTTTAAAAGGACAGATACAGTGGCAAGAATATGGAGGTAGATCCAAAATGAGGATACTATGTTATCATGGAGAAAAGACAAGGGGGTTGTAAGTACCGTAAGGATCCTCGAAGCTTATTCAAGATATATACGACAGATAATTAACTGAAGTCAAGGAAGTCAGTTGATATAGATGGTTCAGATGTCACTGCTATCAGGAAAACTGAATTCAGGAGAGGAACATTCAGTCCTTGAGGTAACAGAGTACTAGCCAAAGCATCAAGAAGTAAAAGACAAAATAGTAACTGTACAGGGAGATTGAAGTCAGGGTAGGATCTGACTTGAAATGGAACTATTTACCTGGGGCTCTTTTTTAATGAAAGATAGGTTCTCTCCTACGAGTGTTTAGCTTGAAAAACAGTCAAGTAGCCAAAAATAAAAACAAAACAAAATTCCTAGTTTCTGAGGTGTCATGCAAAACAAGTATCAGAAGTAAACATGGAGAATTTCATCAAACTGAAACACTATTTAGAAATTTCCAGTTGCCATGAAAATCGTGGGAACATGAACCCAGTGAGTGAAGTTATAGAAGATGAGGCTGGAAATACAGATTGGAGACCTTTTTAAAGACTGTTTATCAGTTAAAGGTTAATTCCCTGAGTTATCCACATGATCCATTCCTTCACTTCTTTCAAGACTCTGTTCACATGTCCCCTTATCAGTAAGTCCTTCTTAGAACTCCCTATCTAGAACATCCCCCTTTTCCTCCTAAATGTATTTTTCTTCAGAAAACTTACCACCCTATGATCAACTGTATTAACTTTATTTATTGATTGCCTGTCTCCCCTAAATAAACTCAGGGATTGTTCATTCACTGCTGTATTCCCAGCACCTACAAGAGCACGTGGCACACAGCTGGCACTCAGTAAATATTTGCTATTGAATAAACAAATAAATATCAGCATACCCAGAGAAAATGATAACTTAAGCAGGAAAAAATTTTCAATGCTCCTATCCTATTTCCCTACCTGTATAACCAGAACAACAATCCAGCTACCTTTTTTTCTTGGTCAGGTTGAAACAATTCACACTTTTGTTTATAACAACAAAACGCTGGGCTTTAAAGGAGGCCAACAAAAGTCAGTCCTTCCGGTCTTTTGTTTCTAACCTTTTTGAAGCAGCAATGGTAGCATCTCAAGAATGTGAAATTAGTTGATTAAAATGATCACACTAGCAAACTAATGAAAAAGTGACTGTGGAAATTTTGTTCTGGGAATGGAGTACTACGGCTTAGACTCTTATTAATAATAATCATTAATATACCTTTGAGTATCAGTATCTGTTACAGAGTCAGTTTCTTTCTTTGAATTCTAGTTGGGTTAAGAGCAAAACATCTGCACAAATGCTTAAAGTCAAATGTGTTTCGGCTTTTAAGTGTAATTTTAATAATGTTCATAGACCGAGATCTTTAAAATTTGCGATTTGTGTAAAAAGAAAAAAAAACAGAAATTTAATCAAAATGCCTACTCATTTTTATTTTGAAGACCAAAACTTTAAAAATAAAAATATTAATTTGGGTATCTAAAATTGAGTGAAAAGAAAAATATGATATGCTTGTTCAGATCCTGTTCCCATTTTCTTTGACTAGGTGTTAATTTTTATTGATTTTATTCTAATACATTTCTATAAAAAACTGGCATTTAACTATTATAGAAAGTGCAATATGATACACTGACATTTCTTTGTTTATGGTGTTTCTTGCAATAAAATAAAATTTAGTCAAATGTATCTTTTTTTGAAAACTGCAGACTTCATATAATACTTAGAAAACCTTCAATACTCTACTATTTTTAAGTACACTCATTTTTTTTTCCCTAGAAATTTTATGGAGTCTTTGCTTTTAATGGAGTCATTTTATACATTTAAATTCTTGATCTAGTTTTTTATTTTGGTTTTAAAGAGTAATTTTAAGTACACTTTTGTTTCAAATTGTTATCCTGATGACCCACTAGCATTTACTGAATTATCCATATTATTCTTTCTCCACTGATTTGAAGGGCTAACATTACCATATATTATGCTCCTCCTAGGTTCTTGGTCTATTTCTGGGCTCAACTTTAATTAAGAAATGCAAATTAAATAAGATACTACTTTTGATCTATTAATTTAGAGAGGGTCTGGTAATAACTGGTTTAGGTGAGGGTGTGGGGAAACAGGTACTACTGATAGCGATACAAATGGGAAGGGAAAGGAAATTTTCTTAAAAATAAATTGCTGGGTTATACAAACACACACACACACAGATATATTCAAGAGTTCTTTTATGGCCTTTATGAAAATTTTGGGTCTTTTATTTCCATCTAGATCATGATTTTTCCTATGTTTATTCTTAAGGTATTTTATACTATTTGCTGTTCTAAATTGAATCTTGTTTTCCATCACATTTTCCAATTGATTGTTGCTGATACAGAAGTTGTCTTATTTGATGAGATTGTCACCACTTAATCAAAAAAACTAAACAGGAAACCTTTTTAAAATGATACACACATTTTTAAAAACATGTTACTTGAGTTTTTAAAAATATAAAATGTATATTTATTAAAAACTCTATGTAGGGTCAAGGTTCTTTTTTGAGTAGAGTTCCAAGTTATTTTTCTTCTATAAACCCACACCAAAAAAGTGTGTTTATGATTTTCACTATGTGTAGCAGACATAGAGACATTTACAAAGCAATCTTAACTACAGAATTAATCTTTTTAGTTTCTTATGGCATTCCTTGTGAATCTTTAACAGAAGTATGTACACATCTAACTCAATGACATATTGTTAACAACTTCCCTCTAAGTTATCCCAAAGCACTGAACTTGGTTTTCCTAAAAACGACCTTTTTGCCCTTGTATTTTATAACATGTATAAGCTGCAAACATAAATTTGGGAACAAATACGCTTAACTTTTAATATGCATAAAACTTCATTATTGAGAACAAAAGAATTTGGGTGTATTAAATAACAGCTTTCTAGACACAAGCATTTAGCTTTCTAGAAGCATGCTGAAAGAAAGAGCAATCCTTCCCTATCTCTACCCCTCAGGAATGGGTAAAGTCAGTAAGTGATTACTGAAATAAAATGAAGATTCCCTGGATTTCTGATAATAAACACTGGTGGAAAAATGTTAAATTTATTATTCACAGAAAACCTTTGTTCTAATTATTTGAAAGAAGCACAAGTATTTCCTTCTTCTGTATAAAACTTGGCACAGTGCTTTTTCCAATTCCAACCATTTTTCTTTAATCACTAAAGATGAAGCTAAAAACGAAGCAAAGTTGCAGTATGATTTTAATCTAAAGAAAAATGGAAAACTCTAAAAGATTAAGTTAAATTTATATAATTTTAGAATTTAGTGTTTCAAACAATGTCTATATAGTGTACACATCTAAAAACAAAATTTTTGTTTGCTTAACAGACACCTAATGAATCAAGGTTCCCATTTTATGTCAACAATTTAAAAAAAGATTGGAAGATATCTGTTATAATGGGAAAACTTGACTACAAAACTAGAATTCTACTTTCAGCTCACTATGCATTTACTGAATTGCATTCTTTAATTTGACAAACGTACAAGGAATTGGGCTGGGTACTTAGTATCTTATATTCTCAAATGTTATTTTTGGTACAAAATGTTATTTTGGTACAACAATTATGGCCATCAAAGCTTTTAATGAGAGAATAAGGTTTTGATTAATTCCTCTCTGACAAATTTTACAGTGAAAGAACATGGTATCCTATTTGTCTCTTGGAAAGGAAAGATGTTTTAAAGAAGCGTGCTATAGGAATATAAAAGAAAGGCTTTTTAAAATGTTTAATCTTTATAGTATAACAAAATATTAACAAAATTCTTCTTATGAGACTCCTGGCTTAAGCAAAGAATATTTCTTATACAACTTGGTTTCAAAATCAAAAATCCTTAAATGTAAAGAATGAAAAGTAACTCACTGATTTGTTATACCTAAGAGTGAAAAAACCCAATCCAGTAGCTTAAGCATTCAGACTATTCAAAGAATCAGAATCAGACATAGAAGCAGGAAGGGACCTTTGAGCAGTCCAACTCCCTCATTTTATAGCCAAGCCAGAATCTTAGAAAGGTCATGTGATTGTATATTAAGCGTCTCTGATCTACCTGTGCTCTTTACACAACACTTTCATACTTCCCTATTTTAAATAAAAAATTATAGATTTACATTTGTTGCCTATATACACAATTCTTTTACTGCATTCGTAAGGATCTGCACTAGCAACTAATAGTCTAGATTCCTTCTAGTTTATCCAGAAAAAAGTTTCAAAATATTTCAGAAATATCCAGATATTTCAGAGGAATAGCTGCAGGATCTTCCAATCCTTCATTTCTTTAGATCTGTGGCTTCTTACCTGTTTTTAGTCACAGGATATCCTATTTGACAATCACTTCAGGCCATGGACTGAATCCTTGTGGGAATGTGTATGACAGGGACTTCAGAGATTTCAAGATCCTCATGTAGAGATCCTCTGCAGTATACTATCAAACTTGCCCCAACATTAAACCAAATTACCACATATAATTGGACTATATTAACCTACCAACAAATAACATGTTTTCTCAGAACCACAATTTGACATTGGGTGCTTTTCTTGAATTGAGACCCAACAGGAAAAGGCATATGTCCTACCAGTAGAAAACAATCTGTGGGGGCCACTGAATGGTTCATGTGTAAAGATTCACAATCTATTTCTGAGACAAAGGAAAGCTTTCCCCTTGACACTTGGGAATGTTTTCCTTCATTAAATGAAAACTACATAATCCATTATGTTTTCCTTTTTTGCTTTGTGTCAAATGCAGCAGCTTCCCTTAGCCTAGATTTTTATAACATTATTTCGCACAATGCCCTTCACAACCTTCTCTTTCCCCCCTAGCACCTGGATTTTATTCTTTTATTAATCTGATGTGAATTTGCATTTTAAGATTTTATATATTTTTTTCTTTTTGGAAACATTTACGTGTTCAAAATAAGTAATTTTTAGAATAGTGAATATGACTAATGTTTAAAATAGTTTCTCTCACATTTAAAATGTTTCACTATTCCAGACTTTCTTTTAAAACTTGTAAAATTAGGTATTATTTACATATAATAAAATGCTAAAATCTTAAATGTTTACTTTCATCAGTTTTGACATTTTAAAAGTATAATCTACTTTAAATTCATTTTGAATGCAAGAAGGTGTATAAATAAATAAATAATTAGTTGATTCATTCAAGTTGATCTGTGACAATTCTGGCAGGAGGAAACTAGAAGAGGGTAGGACCAGAAATAAGAAGATAAGATGTTACAACTATATAGATCACAGCAAACAGGTTTAGTCCAAAAGGGTGGCAGTGAGAATAAAGAGGGGGCAAGGTAAAACTGATAAACTATCAAGGCTAGAAATAACCAGTATGAAAAAGAAGAAAAGGAAGAATGGCTGAAGAGCCCAGTTTACACATTTGTTTAAAGTGGGTGTTCAATAAAGGTTTATTTATTCATTCGACAAATATCATTATGAGCCTATTTTAAATCAAACATGAAAAATCAGATTTCTTGCTGCTTCAAAGCCACAATTGTAGCAGAAATTTAGTCAAGAACTCAGAAGTTATCCAAATCCTAAAACTTCTAATGGTTAACTAATAGAATATTACCCTCTCTAAAACCGATAAAAATTAGTTATACAACTAAATGATTTATACCATTACTGTAATGATTAAGAAAACCTCTACTTTTTGGCCAAATGGTTATTTACTTGGTTTCTTGATGCAAGTAAAATCTGAAAAGTAATGAGTTGCATAATGAGATTCACTAAATTTCAAATCTGTTATACATGTTACTTTACCCCCTTAAAAAATCCCATATAAGGAATAAGTTGATTCACAGACTTAACTTTCAGAAGAGTACAAAGCTTGCATTAAAATAAGTTTGGTCTCAGTCTACCGAACAAAAAAGGACCTATTAAATATACTCCATTCCTTCTATTTATTTAGCTCCCTTTGTAAGTAGCTACTCTATTTATCAAATATTAACTGAAAATTTTTTCAAGGTATCTAACTTTACTTTGGTTCCTTAATTAGAAGTCAAATTAAATATCTCCAAAAAATCCAGCATTCAATGATCTTCCTTGTTGAAACAGCCCCTCTACTATTGCTCTTCCTCAGTAGAAACAACTTTAACAAAATTCAAGTTTATTGATACGGTTTATACACCAGCAAACATGTGAGTATCTACTAAGGGTCAAGAATTGTGTAAGAGTTAGAAATATAAACATATAATAATATACTGATAACAAAAAGCTTACTTCAATAGGGATCTATCCCTTTTTAAGCACCAATAACTCAAGCATGATAGAACTACAAATGAACAGCTAAGTAAGTGAGTAAGAAGTCAAGTGAATAACAACATTAATATGTGGAAGAATAGTCCAATGTAGAATTTTAACTCTTCGTTTGAGAAAATGCCATATTCAAAATGAAAATAGAAATAAACAAAGCAGGGCATATAAGTACTTAGATTTCATTATTTAATGACTAAAGGGATTATCAATTTGAAAGTAGATCACTAAGAAACTATAACAAAAAAAGTTCTCTAATGAGAATTCAAGCTTATTAACTACTCCTCTTTTCATCCCTCAGTTTCCTCCCAACTTCTAACATGATATATATACTACCTTTTTTTCTATATCAATGAAATACAAAGAAATTCAGCCCATTAAAGTTTTAAGTTTACTGATTCTAAGTAATACTCATTTTTTGTCTTACTTATGATGAATTTCCTAGTCAAAGCAATAAAAATAGATTACAATATAGGGGTGATTATTAACAAATAAAAGTTGCGGAGCACGAGAGTGCAGCTCAAATTAAAAAGGCACAAAACCAGCATAAATTATGTTATTGCAACATATTATATTTAAATTAGCTAAGTAATTTATAAAGAAAAAAAAATTGCTCTTAAGTTCTCTGTATTTTTTTAAGTGATACAGAAAGAAAGATTGCTCAGCCCAAATTGAACCAAACTAGAACATAACAACAGTAGAATACAACAGAATCTAGCCTTTTCTGAAAAATAGTAATTTAAAATAAGAAAACCATGTTTGTGACCAGAGATTGTGATATCTTTAGTTCTTTAGGAGGAAATAACATCTACATTCAACTACCCCATCCCACATACTTTCTTCTTCCAATTTCTCTGGGCTTTAAAAAAATGAGTAAACTTTAAATATAAATATAGGAGCTTTCAAACGAAGACAAATTTGAACCATGTTCCAATATATCGTTAATGACATATATTAAGAGGGGTAAGTAGAGGGGGGGAATGAATATAAAATTCCTTTGAAAAGATGCAGTTTCATTCTGTGTGTAAGTAAGATTAATGACACACCAAACATAAACAATTCTTGAATATATTCTTTAGTGGCGGGTAATTTAAAAATTGCAAGTTCCCTAAAATATTAACTCAATTTTATAGGAAAGAGCAAGATGTTAGTAAATTGTTTATCAAAAACTAAAGAGATCCACGATTGGAACTACTCACAGTCATAGCAATTAAAGTAAATTTAATCTTGAGGAGTAATTATGAAAAACAGAAGCCAAGAGTGGCTAAACTACCGCCAGTCTTTCAAGCGAATCCTTTTCATACCTGAAGATTAAATTTCTTTCAGTCACTAAACATTTTTTTTAATGTTATACTATCACTTTCAATTTAAATATACACACTCATATACATTTTATTTCTTAAAAAAAGTCAGATCCTAAACACAAAACCAATTAAGAAAGAAGTAGGCTTAATACTGACTTGTTTTTTCTTTCTCAATTATAATTTACTACCAAAAGAAAGAAAAAATAAAAGGAAAGAAAACTCCCTGAAAGGTGGCCATCATTCCAGAAGGCATTTCTGCATAAAAAATTAATGGCCAGACGTTTCTGCTAAACAGTGACCATTTGCAAGCCTTCTAGGTATATACCGGTACTCTCAGCAGACACATTATCACATTAAGGAACTGCAAACAAACCTGGCTGAAACCTTCCTTTGTCCAAGCCCAGCCTCTTTTCCTGTGATGTCACATTACAAATCCAGCTAGCAAGCCTTTCTTTTTTACTTCAGAGAAAGTCCATCACACGATACAGCTGGCAACAGAGGAAAAGACCTCTTTCAGCAAGAGCTAACACGCTCAGGAATTTACTTCGGAACTTTTAAAAGACTCCTGCTTACCACCATCTGGGATCCACTGCTGGAATACCAAAAAGGAAAACTTCATTTAAAAGGATCAAGAAGTAAATAAGACCAACTGGGAATGTTTAACTCTCTGAAACTCTGCATTGAAAAGCAAAATAAAACAGCCAACTTTCGCTTAAACATTTTGGAGCATGAAGAAACTTTAATTTTGGAATATCATTTTGACTACTGAAATACAAGTTTACCAGACAAGTACATTTATTCTGTCTCGGGACACAGCGCTTCTCTAAAATTTATAATTCAATGGGTTGGCTTCACTGACTACATTTTTCAAAGGTTGCTCGTTGGTTAACTAAACCCTGGATTTACAGATTTTCTGGAGACTAGAAAATGAGACTATTTTCCTGTTGAAGAATCAAGTGGAAACTTTATAGCAAAAGATTTCATGTTTCTTTTGGAGGTTCTGGAGAAAAAGGAAATATTGATAAAACCACCCAAAGATCCAAAGAGTTTGCAAACACATTGGAGGTTTTAAAGTGGCCACAATCTGAATACCAAAACAGGCTGCTGCAAACCAAAGGACTTCAACATTGTAAGCTGGACCTGCCTTTACAATGGTAAGCCTTAACAGCTCCAACTGCTCCTACGATGATTCCTTTAAGTACACTCTGTATGGGTGCATGTTCAGCATGGTGTTTGTGCTTGGGTTAATATCCAACTGTGTTGCCATATACATTTTCCTCTGCACCCTCAAAATGCGAAATGAAACTACAACGTACATGATTAACTTGGCAATGTCAGATTTGCTTTTTGTTTTTACTTTACCCTTCAGGATTTTTTACTTTACAACACGGAATTGGCCATTTGGAGATTTACTTTGTAAAATTTCAGTGATGCTGTTTTACACCAACATGTACGGAAGCATTCTGTTCTTAACCTGCATTAGTGTAGATCGATTTCTGGCAATCGTCTATCCATTTAAGTCAAGGACTCTAAGAACTAAACGAAATGCAAAACTCGTTTGCTTTGTTGTCTGGTTAACTGTGATGGGAGGAAGTGCACCAGCAGTTTTTTTTCAGTCTACCCACTCTCAGGGTAACAGTACCTCAGAAGCCTGCTTTGAAAATTTTCCAGAAGACACATGGAAAACATATCTCTCACGGATTGTAATTTTTATTGAAATAGTGGGATTTTTTATTCCTCTAATTTTAAACGTAACTTGTTCTAGTATGGTGCTAAGAATTTTAAATAAACCTGTTACACTAAGTAGAAGCAAAATTAACAAAACTAAAATTTTAAAAATGATTTTTGTACATTTGGTCATATTCTGTTTCTGTTTCGTACCTTATAATATCAACCTTATTTTATATTCTCTTATGAGAACACAGACATTTGTTAATTGCTCAGCAGTGGCAGCAGTAAGGACCATGTACCCAATCACACTCTGCATTGCTGTTTCAAACTGTTGCTTTGACCCAATAGTTTACTACTTCACGTCAGAAACAATTCAGAATTCAATAAAAATGAAAAACTGGTCTAGGAGAAATGACTCCAGATTTTCTGAAGTTCAAGGCACAGAGAACTTTATTCAACATAACCTACAGACCTTAAAAACTAAGATGTTTGACAGTGAGTCTACAATATAAGCTGCCTGAAAACTGGGACTTCACTGGGGACAGAACCTCCAAGTTTCTTCAACTGTGAAAAGGTTTTTTCTTGGACAACTATTTCTCCACCTCTGAAAAAAATAAGCACGTGGACATTTTAAAGTTTTTAGTATTAAAAAAAGTAGTATTCAATGTGTTAAGCATTCAAATGTATTCTATTTGTGTATACACTCTATTTTATTTTTCTTAGCCATTTTGATTTGTACCTTACTCTTCATTAAAAAAAAAAAATCCCTAAAAACGTTGTTCAGTCTACAGTGACTACGATTTAAATCATGTGACGACTACCTGTACTGTCTTTGAAGTTCTTAATAATTTTATACTAAATGATTTACAATTAAAAGTTTTGTTTAATATTTTTATTCGACATATATCTAATTTGTTTTTCTGAATTGAAACTACTAATCATGTTTCTTAAGTTATAATAACATAAATGAGAATGGAAAGTAATTTGAAAATAAGCATTTTTGGAGTATTTTTCAAAAAAATAGCTAAAAATGAAGTCTTCTGTAGAATAATCAGTAACGTTGAAGATCTTGCGCAGTTACACTTACAGACAAGATTCAGGGTTTTGTCTTTGTACGCAAATCATAAAAAGCAGACGCTATCTAATTATATAATAGTATGCTTTAAAATTACTATTTTGACCCATTGTCTGGCTGTAATAGCACTCAATTTCACAATGATGTGTGTGTGTGTATATATATATATATATATATATATATATACACATATATACACACCACAAAAATTGAGAAGAAACTAACAAAATGTTATTTTGCTAAGTAAATGTTTAAAAAATAAAACACCACTAAAGGTATATTTTAAAGGTATATTTATTTCATAATAAATAACTTGTATTTTAAGTATTTTAGGTTAGAGAAACCCGATGGATAGTGAGATAGTATAATAAAATACAATACTTGGCACTGAGAAAGGGATCAATATAGGTATTACTTCCCTTCCATCTTTTGAAAATTTAAAGCCAGATAACGAATAGCTGAGATATTATTCAAGTAGGCAAAATGTTGCTGTACGCCAAAATAATTTATTAAGTAAGGACATAATTCCTTGTATAAAAAGCAGCAAAGCTACAAGGGCAAATAATTAAGTACAACTACGTTTTCATTTCACTAAATATAAAAAAGGTAGCACTTTGAACTATAAATAGATATGCTGTACCAACTACACTGAAGCTTTCCTTTTCCAACATGTCTTTGTTTTCATTCAAGCAGTTCTCCAAAGTTAACTAAAAAAGAGTATTTTTAAGAAAAAAAACATGTAATTAAATTCAGCATTCAAACTATCTGATATTTACATCTTAATCTTTAAAGTCCTGAATATCACTTTGGACAAATACTCTTAAGATTTAAATTTAATTTTTGCTGTTCTCTGGGTTTAGGCTGCAATGATTTCAGAGGAATCATAGTTATTTGCCATTTCAATAAAATAACAGTAGGGGATTTTCTTTAGGGAGGCATGGTTTCCTTTAGATAAACCTAAAGCAAAATAAATCCTTAAAAAACAAACGAACAAACAAAAGAAAAAGAACTAGTGAAGAAATTAAGCATTGTCTTTTATATTCCAAGAGAAGTATACAGGTATATGCTGTGCACATATTTTCTTTAATTGACCCTTAGTACTTTTATTTGATATCACTCTTCGGAAAACAAATACATTTAGCACTCTAAACATATATTTTTGAGTTGAAAAGCAAGTAATGACTTACTGATATGGAGGAAAGGGGCAGAATGTTAACAGATTTCTCAGAATTTTCCTCCACTCAAAGATTTGTGACCAAGATCTCAAAGCATGGCTATTACTTTAAAATACGAGCAAGTAAGTCATCAGGTAGTTATAATTGCTGCACTCACTGGTGAAATTTTGTTGCTCTCTTGTCACAGGAAAATGAATCAAAAGCTTTGCGTAGAATTCTTCACAAAGAAATATGTAACAAGTACTAGTATTCTCATTTAGAACTTCAAATCCTGGGTAAATCTTACACAGAATGAGGGAGTACTAAAGTTACTTTCCTTTCTTAGTGTTTCTTATATTAAGGTAAATTATGTATTCCTAGGATTTTTCTCTTTCCCCTTTACTCAGGAAACCTGTATTAATAGAACTCTGAAAATTTTACTTTTTGGTATCTTAAAGTGACAGTACCAAGGCCTCCCTCCCAAAAAACTGTGCCCACTGTTTTCAACATCTTTATAAAAGAGTAGATGATTTAACTACTCTTACATTCTACCTTAACTCCCTTCAAAAGAACAGAAGATGAGAAAATGTTTAAGGTGTGGAAAACAGCTTTCCAGCATCCTAATAACTGATTTTGAACTTAGAAATCATCTTTTCTGAGAAAATACCAAGTAACTAATTTACGAAAAGAATGTATGAAAATATGCACTGTACATAATATATCCACATAAAATTTAAAGAAATGGATGACAGTATTTTATTAAGGTGTTTTGACTTTATATTCTACATTCAAAATTCTAAAAGTAAATTTGAGATATAAATCCTAATGACAAATACTGGTATTTAAAGAAATTAGTCACTCAGTTGAAGAATAGAAAATGGAACATTAGCAAATTTCATCTCCCCAGTTGAGAAACAATTTATGAACGGTATGTAGCTAGCAACAGACTGAAGCAATAGTATTTTGGTCCTACAATTCTGGACCACTGATGAACTAGGTACCTGGTCTTTAGTCAATATAGTAAGTTACTACTGCCTAGCAGAATCTTTACTACCTCCCAACACCCAAACTATTTTAGTACCTACATACCAATCCAACCCAATGACACAAATGAAGGAAGATGTGACCTGGTGCTCTTAGTCGTGAAAGAATTTTTATATGGAAAATTTTATAAACAGTGCTTACTAGTAGATGAATCTTAAGATAATCCAAAGGTAAACTGTTTTGAAAATCTCTTTTCTGCTAGCCTATAAACCAAATTATCCATTTATAACATGACTTCTAAGAAAAAAATACAAATTAAAAAAGACTAATGGATAAACTTAAGGACACAGAACATATTTAAATCAACCTGAGTATTTAATGATTAACAATATATTATTTAATTATCAAAATTTCCAGAGACCAACATATACCTAATCCTAAAATCACTAATTCTCAAATTTATATTTTATCTCTTTCTTCATCTTTTTTATCTGCTACCCATGTCTGCTACCCATTTCTTTCAGTGAGTTTTATAAAAGTACAAAGAATATCATTTAAACAGGGCAATAGACCAGGATAATAAAAGAATATGAAATTAACTCCAGGCAAACTTCTCTACCACACCTTTTCTTTCCTCCCTCTTTAATAAACATTTGCTTCAATAACTCCTTTTTATAGGGTACAGAATTACCTCTTTCATCACTTTGTGTAATGGCAATGACAAAAACAGAATCCAAGAGACAGGCCCCAGAAGTAGAGATAATTTATGAATTTAACAATCAATTTCCAAACTCAAAACTTGCTTTATACAGATTCAATTAAATAATTTTTTAAAAATAATCTACGTTTAAGTAAACATTGAGAATGAAAAACAAATATACATTGTATATTTATAGCCAAGTTATAGTTACTATCTGTAGGGTGAATGCACTGAGTTCCATTACCTTCCTATCAAATGGCTTCTCATAAATTCACTATTTAGAACTGAAAGAGCCTAAAATTCATGTGAAACGACGACTTCACCTTAGGTTAAGGAAACTGAAGAACTACCACATTTCCCTGAAAATAAGGTCGGGTATCATATTAATTTTTGTTCCAAATGACACATTAGGGCTTATTTTCAGGGGATGTCTTATTTTTTCATGTACAACAATCTACATTTATTCATTTATTCATATACAAAAGTCTACATTTGTTCAAGTACAATCATGCCATCTTCTGGAACATTGTCATAACTCTAAACCCCAAATTCCGGCTTGAATTTCTTGTAACTCCATTTCCTATAGAACCATTGGTCCCAATCTCTCATGTCCAGCAATAGAGCTCTCCCTAAATGAGCACTTCTTGTCCATGTAGCCTGCTCGTAGTACATTGGCAACACAGCTGTCAGTGATTGTATCCCATAAATTCTTCTCCCAAGTCACGACCTCTTGTAGGCTAGGCTTCACAAAGTTTTCATGCTGATTTCTCTCCATTCTATTTTCAATGTAGTCATTGATTTCCATGTGCAAATGGTCCTTGAATGGCTTCTTTATTGCAATATCAAGAGTCTGGAGATAGGCAGTCATTCCTGCGGGAATCATTATTTGATCTAGTCTTTTCCCTGCAAGGAAGTTCTTCTTGTCTTTAGCGGGGTGAGTGCTGGGTGAATCCCAGACTAGCAGACCTCTTTGGCCACCTCGCAAAACCAGTGGCAGCATTAAATCAACCCACTTCCTTGTAACTGCTTGTGTGAACCAGGCTTTTTCGGTTTCAAGAACATAAATGTCTGAAATACGTTCAACCTTATCTTTCTTGCGCTTAGTGATGATTAGAGGTGGGGCTTTCTTTCCATCCAGACAAATTGCCAAAATACAAGTAACGTGCACTTTTGTAACCAGTGGAGGTAACATAGCAGATTGACGAGGCACCCCTCTGATCAATTGTCTTTTGAGATCCTTGGACCATAAACACTGCAGTTTCATTCACAGCAATCGTGTTGGAGAATAGCTACTTTAAAAAGTCCATGCCATCAACAAAGGACTTAAATACAAGTGCACATTTAATAGCTTCAGTATCTTCCAGCTTGAACAATGTTGTCTATCTTAGAGACAGTTCATATCGCTGAAGGAAGCCATCCAGCCAGTATTGTGATGCTCTGAATCCTTCTGGGGCTATTTCTAACTGTGCTGCCATTGCAAGGGCAAATGCTTTTATATCAGCCCTGAGCACAATCCATTTACAGATGATGTCTTCCAGCTCAGGAAATAATGGTTGCCGACCTGATCCACACTTGCGCTTCTTAGCATTTCCCTTGCCCACCTGTTGACTGAGGTTATCATACTCTGCTGGCCATTTTCGGACCATTCGGAGATCCAACTTCTCTTCGTAGAAAGCTGTAAAACTCTTGCCCAAGGAGTCCTCCACGATTCCTTTCTTGTACTCGATGGAATAGCTCTTTATTTTTGCACTCATCTTGCTGGGGGTCAAAATATTATTCCCTTTAAATCTACCATTAAATCAAGTGTTATTTGAAGACTTATGACACAGGAGTGGCAACAAAAATGACGATAGTTAAGAATGATGGTCCACACAAAAACAACAAAAAATTGCAGACACCCAAATTCAGAAAACATTTATTTCATGAGTGCATTAGATACGTCCGTTACAACACATGATGTATTGAATTATGAAGATTCATATTAAACACAATCACGTCTGTTCATTACCAAGTGCACACATTATTCGTGTGTTGTGTCTGTATTCCGATTGATCATTCAGCAATAAGTCTCAAGTTCATCTGTTTACATAGGTGTTTACCTCTCATCCAAAGGCGCCCACTTGGGTATTTACAAATACTTAATTATAATTTATATTACCACTTAAGTATTAATGTCAATATTATTTATATTTATATATTATTATTTTATAATTCAATACGTCCGTCGTGTGTTGCAATGGACGTACTAAATGCGTCTGTCTGGCTGAGGATCTTAATTGGGGCTCATTTTTGGGGTAGGGTTTGTATTATGAGCATCCTGAAAAATCATGCTCGGGTTTATTTTCCGGTTAGGTCTTATTTTCGCGGAAATGTGGTAAAAGGCCAAGTAACTTGCATAGGGTCATTTAACAAGTTGATGCAGAGCCAAGATCAGAACTTGATTTTTTTGACATGTCTGTTTCTTTCAGGTGGCACTGGAAGCAGTATATGCAAAGGCCCTGTGGGAGAGAACGTGGTATACTGAAAGGATTAAAACAAAGCCAACATGGCTGGAGATGGATGTAGGGCTGAGATCTTACATGTACTTATAGTCCACGGTAAGGCCATGTTGAGATCTGAGGAACTATGTAAAGTCCTGAAGGATTTTAAGTAAAAGGAGAGACATGATCAGATTTAAAATTTCAAAAAGATCCCTCTGATTACAAGGTAGAGATGCATTTGTCTTCAACAAAAAGAGAAGAAGAATCACAATAAGATCTGTATTAAATTTAAAGAGCTACTCTTATCCTTTATTTTGATTATGTCCTTTCTCTCTTATTAAAATTAACTTTCCTTTTGAAATGATGGTGATGATACATGGGGAGAATATTTTAATCTCAATAGTTGGCACAATTAAGTCAGTAGTCCTTATGGAGAAACTGGTACATTCATATGTTGCTGGTGGGAATACAACATGATGCAATCCTTATGGCTGGGAAATTGGCAATAACTAATACACATACACACACACACACACACACACACACACACACACACAAACTTTACCCTTAACACAGCATTCTCACTTCTAGGTATTTACCCTAAAGACAGACTTTCAATAACATAAAAATAATACATATATATAAAGTGCAGCAATATTTGAAATTGTAAAATATTGGAAACTAGCTAGATGTCCAAGCATACGTAGAAGACTGGTTGAATAAACTGTAGTACATACACTCACAAATACTGCAGTACTACGAGCTATGATAAAGAATGTGAAAGATCTCTATGAGTTGATACCTACAAAGTATTATTAAATGAAAAAAGTAAAGAATAAAAGAACACACATAGTATGCTACCTTTTGTGTAAGAAACAGGCAAAATATAAAAACACACATGTATCTGTTTATTTTTACCAAAAAACAAAACAAGACAAAAACCCCCCAAAACACACAAAGGAACAAACCAAACAAAAAGGAATGGGGTGGGGAATGGTGTAAAAGGGGTATTGAAGATATTATCATTTAACTTAGTGTAAGACTTTGTTACTGTTACTGTTGTAACAGTAGTGTAAGCATGTTACTGTTGTATATCAGGATTAAGCATTTTAGGCCTGCAGGCTATATCATCCTATTGCAACTCTTCAACTGTGCATTGCAAAAGCAACTATAGACAATACATAAACTAAATGAGTGTGGCTGTGTTCAAATAAAACTTTACTAATAAAAACAGGGGGTTGGCCTGTGGGCTGTATGGGCCACCTCCTGTCAAAAAACTCAAGCCAATAAGGATGGGAAATAAAAACAATAAAAAATAAAAACCCCCACTACTACATCTTTATTAATGCCTGGCACATAATAGTCTCAATAATTATCTGTTGAATGAATGAACCTTAAAGTTCTATTAAAAGATGGAAGAGTTCTAGTTCAGGGCTTTGCTACAAAGTAGTATAACTTAGCTAAAGTCATTTAACCTTTCTACATTGACCTCATCTTTAACTAAGGGTTTTGGACTACATAATATGTAAGTAAGGTCCATGCTATGCTGCATATCCTATGTTTCTTGTTAGTTATAACTTTCATCCACTCTTTCCTTTTTGTAACCATTTTCCATGTAACCAGTTACCATGTTATACTGGGACTACTGCAATTACTCCCTCACTCAGTCCGCTTCCTACTTTCCTCCCTTCAAACCATCCAAGAGGGCTCAATTAGATTCACCTATTAAAGCACCACTTTATACTGATTACATAATATCCAGTTTTAAAAGCTGTCAGATTCTCATTGCCTGAATGGAAAAGTCCAATTTCAAAGTTCCAAGTTCACCAGAATCTGGCCCTGACCTACACTGGTTTTCCTTTCTGTCTCCCAAACAAGATACCTCTACTCCAGGTTGGCCTAGTATTTGTCCAGTATTCACAACTCATTTTTTTGACTCTAGACATTTAAGCACATAACACACTACCCTCTCCCCATCCCAATCAATAAGGCTCATTCTGCCCCTCTTCTCTGATAAAATCCTATTCATCTTACAAGGCCCAGTTCAACTCCTAAGCAAAATCTTTGATAATGCTTATTGTTTGTATCACTTATTTTGTATTTACTTATTTTGTATCACTTACTTTGTAATACTTATTTACTGCCTTTGTTAGTTATATTTTAACATGGGCTATGTCTTATCTTCCTAACTAGACACCTCAAGTTCCTTGAAGAAAGGGATTATATTTTGTATTTCTTTGTATTCTCTATAGCACCTAACATATAGGATTGAAATAGAGGGAGTAGAGATTGGAAGGAAGGGGCTTAGAGTTAAGAACAAATTATATATTATTTGCTTGCCAGACTGAAGATCAATTTTTAATAACTAGTATCTATTTACTTATATAGTATCTACTCTGGGTATTTATCAATATAGTTCTAATAAATGTCCTATACCTACACACAAAAATGTAAAAACTAAAGATTGCCTTTTGTTTCACCAAAACTATGGTTCATTTAATTCTTCAAAAGTCCAAGGAAAAAAGGCAAATTTGCCTTTATCAATACTACTGATACAAGAATTTGATTCTTGCAGTTATTACCATAACTCTTATTACTTATCAACCTTAAACTATTATCTGTTGATTACCCACCATTTAGATGAGGTTATACGCAGTTGAAAGAAACCACTTTGTTCTTGAAGACTTTCTTTATGGAACTATCTGACTTCTCTTTTGGAGCAATTATTTTCTAGGCCTGCTAAATTCTAGGATTTTCCCCATTTTTTTCTCTGTGACAATGAAACTTAGGTTCCATGACATCTCCTTTCTTGGACTACTTTTTCATTTTGCTAAAGCACATTCTCTAGTAATTTTATTTTAAAAAGGATAGCCAGGAGATCAATCTTCTGAGTCCTTGCATGTCTGCAAATTACTTCATTGTACCCTCATGTTTCACAGTGTAGGCCAGAAATAGAATTCTAGATGAAAACCGTGATTCTGATCTGGATCTTATTACCTGTAAATAACTTACTTCTTCTCTCTGGATGCTTTTATAATTTTCTCATTATCTGTGGAATTCTGAATTTCCACCAAGATGTATCCACATTCATTCATCCTGTTTGGTACTACAGGTGCTTTCCATCTGAAGCCTCCTGGCTTTCATTAGCTTTGGAAATTTTTCTTCTGTTATTTTTTAAATTATTTTCTCTCCTCTATTTTTTCTTTCTTTTGGAGAAAATAGATAAGTATTGAACTGAGGAGCCCCAAAATACCAAAATAAGGGCAATAAACCTAGCAGCACAGTAGTTAGTTGTATTTTCCTCTTAGGCAGAAATACCTTTTCTATTTTTTTCTTTAAGTTTCTGGTGGAACTTTGGATTTACCTCAATTTCTACTCTGCTTCTCTTGCAGGCCCCAGTAGGAAGCTGCTGCCCTGTGTATCCGTGCACAAAAGTTGGGGTGGGGCCAGGCATGTATTTGCATAGTTTGTGCACTGCACAAAAGCACAGGGCTTCATTCAGCCTAAACTCTGCATGCCAAGCCAAGGATGGCTGTATCCAGAGGGGCATCTCTAATTCATTAGTACAGAAAGAGACACATTTTCCTGATTCTTATTGGCCGGCGTGGCTTTAGCTGGGGGACTAGCGCAGGTGTTTCATGGACCAGTTGTTCGCAAATTGTGGTTGTCAAAATGTAGGTGTCAGACTAGCAGTCATCAGCATCACTTAGAAACATGTCAGAAATACAAAATCTAGGACTCTAGCCCCAGACACTTTAGGGGTGGGCCCAGAGATCTGTAATCTATGTTTAAACAAGCCCTCCAGGTGACTTTGATGCGTGCTAAAGTGGGAGAGCCAATGGCAGACAGCACTTGAGAGAACTCTCCTGATTACTGCCCCACTCTCTCTACCTGCTACTTTGGCCTTGGAGACCAAGATTCCCACTCCCACCAGGGCCTTTTCCTGTGTGTATTCAGAGCTGTAGTTTTCTCTACTTTGTTGTATCCATCAATACACTCATTTACTTGTTATCCTCAAACCTGAACCAACCCCTCAACTTCCCTCCACAGTTTTTCCACTTCAGAGTCTCAGAACTGCTGGATTTCACCCCATGTGTTTGTTTATTTTTATTTTTTTATTTTTCTCTTTTCTGTCACTTCTCTAGGGCTTGGGGAAGAAAGGAGGTAAAGGTATGTGGTCAGTTTGCTATTTTGAACCAGAAATATTCTCACTTTTAAAAGCAACTGCACAGTCTAAGTTATACACAAAAAAGTTATGCTATATAAACCTTTTCACTGATGTTAACAAAGTAACACGTGTTGGCGAGGATGAAGAGCAAAGAGAACCCTTGTGCACTGTTGGTGGGATTGCAAACTGGTGCAGCCTCTATGGAAAACAGTATGGAGATTCCGTTAAAAACTAAAAATAGTACATAATCCAGTAACTCCACCTCAGGGTATTTATCCAAAGAAAATGAAAACACTAATTTGAAAAGACATGCATCCCTATGTTCAATGCAGCATTATTTAAAATAGCCAAACCATGGAAGCAACCTAGGTGTCCATTGATAAATGAATGGATTAAGAAGATGATACATACATACAATGCAATATTACACAGCAATAAAAAAAGAATGAAATCTTGCCAGTTGTTGATGTTATGCTAAGTGAAATAAGTCAGGCAGAAAAAGACAAACACTGTATGGTTTCACTTTTATGTGGAATCTGAAAACAAAACAATATCACAAAACAAAAACAGACTCATAGAAACAGAGACTAAAGGGATGGTTATCAGAGGGAAGGGGTGGAGGATGGGTGAAAAAGGGGAATATAGTCAACAATATTGTGATAAGTTTACATGGTAACAAACCATTACTAGAATCAGTGGGTGAACACATTGTAAGAGATAAAAATGTTGAATCATTATATTGTATACCTGAAACTAATAGAACCAATGTAAGATTGTATATCAACACTACTTAAATTTTAAAAAAGGAAAAATAATATGCAAAGGGCTTTTTCATCAAAACAAAGCAAATCTTCAGATTATGAGCAACATAACCTTCAAGTTAATTTTCTTTAAAAAAAAAACCTGATAAATTTCCAACTATTTAACCCATCGTTAATTTTTAACTCATATTTTAATGGGGCATAAAAGCCTATGAATGATTTTATTACAGTTCTTTATTTTAAAATAAAGAACTTTAATTACCTGAATGTAGAACATTCACACTGGACTAAAATTTAGGCTTTTCAGGGAAAAGGATTTTATGTATAGTACTTGATGAAGCAGAAGAAGCAGTTTATTTAAATAAAAACAAATATTATTTAAAATATAACACTAAAAATTACACCTTTTGGCCTACATGTCACATACGTAATTTTTGCCGATGGCCGAAATAATTGGTTTCAAACTGTTGGACAAAATTGCTATCCTTTGTGATGTGGTCCCATAAGACTTCTTTAGCCTGAAGTACATGTAACTCAATATAATTAGCTAATTAAGAGAAGAAAAAAAATATGGACATGTATTAAAAAAATAGAAAAGGCCATGTATAAATAGTTTGTCTACCGGAGGTTATAGACCTCTTAGAAATAATTACAAAAGTTGGACATGTCATTTTTGCATTGTCGTGGCAATTTTTACCCATCTTCATCCACCCAGGCCATTTATTCTTCATTGGAAACTGAACTGTAGAAATGTTTACTTTCAGAAGACCCTGTTTAAATATGTGAGTTAGATCCTGTTCTAAAAGTACATAGTGTGAAAAGTGTCCAATACACCTATTACAGAGATAATGCAAAAGATCGTATTTTCAAGAACAAGTTTACATTTTTAAGAATTTGGTATTGGATTAGGGAACCGTATGTTCATTTTTTGTTTATGACTCAAGTATTAGTGACAGATAAGTCATTTTACTTCTCCACCTTTCTCATTTTAATGTGTAAAAGAAAAAACTAAAATGTCAAAACTTAAGTTATAAAACTTGAGTTATAAAACCCAGCATTATTTAATATGTAAATGAAAAAGCTTTTAGACAGTTATATTATCTTAAAACATAGAAAGGGTAAGTATTATGACGAGACATTAAAAAACAATAAATGTTTATTAACTTATTAATAAAGATAAAAATGACCAGATATTAAACTCCAAAAAGGAAATGAATTTAAACAAAAGATAGCAAAACAGATTTATGTTAGTCTTTGAGGAATTCTTAAAGTGTGTAATCAAAATCTTAAAGAGAAATCATCTGTTACATTTACTAGAGGCTAGAAACACTGAAACTTATCAAGAATAGAAAAAGATTTTTTGAAAGACTCAGAAAAAATCAAGCTGTTTCCTATTCTATTCTGTATTTCCTTATCATGTTCTAAATCTAGCACTTACAGGAAAACACCAAAAATACCTTTGATTTTTGGCTATTTCTGACAATAGTGAAAAATACTAAGAACCAATAAGTAAACTGATAAAACTACACATGCAAAGGCCACTAATGTATATTTTTAAACTAGGCTGTGACAATTCTGAGTTTTAAAAACATGCCATAAGTATCTGGAAAAGATAAATGTCAAAAAGTTGGTTCTCTTTTATAATTAAAGGTAAATGAAGTTAGAAGATTTAATAACAATTGCCTTAAAGTGGTTCTAAAATTTTACTAAAGTCACTAATTAAGAATAACCTCTTATTTTGTTGGAGAAATTTAGAAACTACATTAGTAGTGAGCCCTTCCTCACTACTACAATTAAGCTCTGACTACAAGTTTAGAGATTGAAAATCTAAGACTATATTCAAATAATTTTTTAACATCGTGACCTTGTAGCACAACCTCTGAACAAGTGTACAAGTACTTCCACACACAGGTTAAGTACACAGGATATTTTCGAACTATTCTACAATTGCTATCCTCCTTCTGTTTGTACTTGAATAATGAACTAGCACTGCCCTGGGGGTAACTGCTGACATGATTCATAACTAAAGCAATATAACAAATTCCAGGTGCAGTATAACAGTGAACACTGCCCTCATTTAACAATGTTGGAATCTGGTAATTCCCTGAACTTTTTCCATTTTGAAAAGGTAATGGGGGAAGGGAGGCATCTCAGGAAAAGAGAAAAGTTCTATATACTTATGGTAAATCAAGGTAAACAGATCCAATAGTGTTTCAGTGTATTCTCAATTCTCTGTTCTTAAGAAATCTCTGTACAGTAGAGGAAAGGGGATGAAGTTAAGGGAACTAAAAATTGTGATGTTTCTAAAATGTACCATTCTCATAACTGTTCATTTATTCCTCACAACAACTCTGAAAGTATTAATATTATTATCAGACAAGGAAATCTGAGCCACAGAGACATAACCTGCTCACAACCACACCAAAACAAGTTACATGACATCTCTGAACCTCAGCTTTCTTTATCTGTAAAACAGAGATAGTAATGTTTACTTCTATGAAGATTAAATGAGATCTGGTGACTCCAAAGCCCAGGCTCCTTCTGCTACAGTCAGCATGGTGACATAAAGACAAAGATACAAACACAGAGAAAACATGAACAAAGAAACTAATCACAATAGTGCATAATACCCAACAGTGAACTAATAAACACAAGAGGCAGCGTAGCGGTTAAGAGCAGTCTCTGAAACCATATAGCCCTAGTTAAAATTCTGGCTCTGCCATCAACTTAGCTCTGTGGACAAGGAAAACTTTCTCAATTTCTTGATACCTCAGTTTCTTCATTTGTTAAATGGTGATAATGATAGCATCTATTTCACTGGGTTATGCGAAATAAATGAGCTAACACATCTCAGCACTTTCAACAGTACCTATAACAACAAACGTGCAAAAATATTACCTACTATTTCTACACTAAGATGTCATATGCATAATCAAGGGTCTTTTGACACAGTTCTGTACGATGACCAGGAAAGATTCCAAAGAAGTATACCAGTGATGAACTACTACAAACACTGCTTCCTAAAGCAAGTTTCTACGAGCTACTAAAGGGACATTTCTGAGTTGTTGGATTTTTTTTTTTTAACATCCCTGAATTTCTTTGGTCCGTGTGTCAATTCATGAACAATGAGAATGTATACTATGAATGATGGGGCAACGGGAAGGGAGACATGAACAGACAGGTCATGAATACTTCTCCCTCCACAGTGAACTCTAGCAATTTCTCATGTGTCAGAGTATTCTAAAGATTAAAGAAAGAGGTAAATGCTTAGAGAACAGAATAAACTGCATGATCAAACATGGTGTTCAACACAAGAAGGCACTGCAGCAAAGGTCTAGACATGGAAAAGATTTTATGTTTAAAATAAACAGATTTGGATCAAGAATTTAAATTAACCTCACATATGTAATACAAGACTTGCATTAATTTATAAGCTATCTCAGTTTCTTTGGGTTTTCTGTTTTTCAACATGTGAGGAAACACATAAAAAAGCACTTAATGCTTCGTTAATCCTTAACAATTATGAAGAAATAGCTATTTTATTAAACCGAGCTTATATTCTTAGCTCTTTTTAAAGCAATCATCTATTCATTTCAGTGGATAATTATTTCTGTGAACTGTTACCATCCTTATTTTAATCGTTTGTGCTTTTTCTGCATATCTGTATTTTTAAATTCTCTCTAAATTAGCTCACTAGTAGAACATAAGGTCACTATCAAAGATTTTACTTCTAAGATATTGCCTTCCTTTATTTTACTTTTTCAGCTTCACATTTTTTATTCTTATAGAAGACTTTAGGCATATCCGGAATCTTTCATTAAAAACTGAGAGAAAATTCGGTTTTAACATTACAGTTTATAAAAACAGACCTAGTTTTCCATTTCACCTCATTGTCATCCCTCCCTTCAATCTCCTTGAAAGATGATACAAATACCTAATTTCATCAACCCTCAATTATTATGGATTCTAAAAACACTTACGTTATGTTAAAATCTCACTTCTGGGAGTTTCATGAATAAAATATATATGCACATTAGTGCTTCCTTTTAAAATAGTTTGCTCTTTTTTGTAAAGTCTTCTTTTAATCTTATCTTCCTGAGGAATACATTATACCAATAGTGATAGTGCACTGCAAAAAGGAGCTGGTTAACAAATGGTCCTTTTCCCCTTCCTACCATATTACTAATTAGCTCCTAGGCAAAACACTTACCTTGTTACTCAAGATAAAAATACATACATCATTTTTTTCACTCAGAATAAAATGAGCGCACTATTTATATTGCTGCCTTTTATACTGTCCCATAAGCTTGACTACATGTTATAGTGGTAATAAAAAGTGAATGATTTAACAGAAATGTGGTACAATGAAAGGAGCACTTTACAGATATTCTTTCTCTTTTCTCATAGGCAAAACTAGAATTATGCCTATACCTTCCACTTTACAGAGTTAGTGTAAAGAACCAACAGAGTACGTCATATGAAAGCCTTATAATTTAACGGCTTTTACAGTCATCTAGAATCTGGCTATTCTATAGGGTGGCCCACAGGCTAGCAATAACAGAATCATCTGGGAGCTTGTTAGAAATGCTGACTCTCAAGCCCTGCCTTGGACCTACTTGATAAAAATCTGTATTTTAACAAGATCTCCAGGTGATTCCTATTGACATTTAAGTTTCAAAAGTACTATTAAAAAAATAATCCTTAACCTGAAAATAAGAAAAGAACTTCGTCAAGACAGTTGTACCAAAAACCCAAAAGGACAAAGGACATTTACCATAGTGTATATTGATTTAATCAGCTTAAGAGAGCAACTTAGAACAGGTGTTGTGGACTAGTAAAACTTGAAACACTGAGCAATAATAACTCATGGGGAAAGAGATGAAAGGCAGAAAAAACTAAAACACTAGGCACAGGGCACAATTTTCTCCAGAGGCAAATGGGAGTCCAGCCCATAAATAATATATAATGTTTATAAAGATGTCCCTAGCTCAAAAAGAAAAAAGTACAATTAAACATCCTCTGTTAAAGAAGACAAGAAAGAACATATTGTTTCAAGATTTCCTTAAAAGAAAACCCACTTTTAAAAAATCAGTGCATAGAATTATCTGCTACATTAACTTTTGATCAATAACTCATTTACCAATAGAGCTAGCCTGCCATTTTTAATAAGGATAAAAACTCTAACTTTTAAGGCTAAGTTAGTCTTAAATTAGTATGATCTACTATTGCCAATACTGGGCCATAATTTTCCCCCAATATGCCTCATTCCAGGCTTTACTAATTCTGTGTCTTTCCACATTTCCACCCACATCTGTACAAGTCTTTTCCCATCCATATGTGATCACTCCCTCCATTGACCTCCACGGCTTTTCTTATTTCAGAGTGTATCACTGTCATGCAGGATCTCTGGACCCGCTCCCCACATAAGAACGCAGGTGGTGAGGCCAAAAAGGACATGGTGAGGCCAAAAAGGAACACCCACGGAGCCATAGATAGGGGAGTCATACCACTATATTCTCGATGGTGGCTGGTTGAAACACAAAAGCAAACATCTGCTAGTACCCCAGCGAGGGGTCTTCCTGCACCCCAGTCTCGCTGGTGGCTGGGCGAGACACAGGAAGTAGGATCAACACGATTCGCAATGTAATCCTCTTGCTAACCGCACTTGCTAACCACAATCCGCCGTCTGCTTCTCTGCCAACCAACCAACCTCCTAGCGTAGCCACGGCAGTTATATTAGTGGCTAATGGCTAACCGGTAACAGCTGATAGCCACCGAGCCACAGCTGACGGCCATCTAATAACCGAGCCAGTACCTTTCCATGTGAGGCCCAGAGCCTGGAAACTGCTCTCTGGGACTCTGTCCCTATAATCACAGTGATTTACTTTTCACTTGAAGGAGGTTCCACGAAGGATAGGGTCTATTTCTGATATCATTATGTACCTCACAGGGGCAAGTACAATTCCTTTAACATATTTATGTACAGAATATCAGGTATGTCCAAGGAGAATTGGGAAGAACTGAGCCAAAGGAGAATAGAGAAATGAGACCTCTGTGTTACCTTTTTTAAAAAGAACTTTTCTCCAGTATTTTATAAATCATGAAGCAACCCAAAGCAATATGGATCCACATTCAGTAGTGGCAAATAATTCTTAACATTTAAAATGCTTTGTAGAAACATAAAACACTTGAGCTAAAAAGGTCTAAGTGTTTTTTGGTCTATCTCAATTTACAAAGCAAGAAATTAAGACACAAAGACATTAACTTGTACATGGAAGAGTTAGACCTAATGCCAGGTCTTCTGATTCTGTGTCCCGTCTTAGGCCATGCTATCTCTCAGCGGATAAAGGTGCTTTACTCCAGAGATAAATGAACTCTCTGGCTATAGCACATGTTTGAGGAATAGTGGAAGTAAGACTGGAAAGGTAAGGCAGGGACAGATTATCACAACTAGTGTAGAGAGACTCAATTTTCTGAATGGAAATGGGGAGCTATTGCAGGTTCTTGAACAGGGGCATAGCAAGAAGAAGCATTTAGGAAGATAACTTGGCACCAAAGTATAAAATGTATAAAATGTGAAAAGTATAAAATCTGAATAGTATCAAAGCTGGAAGACCAAACAGGAGCCTGTAACAGCAGGTTAAATGGAAGAAGGTGATGATATGATCTAGGAAAATGCAAATGAAAAGAGATTTTAAAATAATAATAAATCTAAGAGACATGTTAAAGTTTTGTTTGTTTTGTTTTTAATTACAAGACTCTGTACCTAACTATAGTAATCAGTATTCAAGCCTAGATTACTTGAAAAATAATGTAAAAATTTAGATATTGGGAAGCAAAGGTTATTATTTAGAAAAAAAAATAATTTCAGTTTTGAATGATGAAGTCAAGTCTCCTAAATCACTTGAGAAACTACTAAATTAGAGTTAAGGGCAAGAAATTAGGAACACATTAATCAAAGTGAAACAGGTTAAAACTTAACTATATTTTCAGAAAGAATTCAATTTCTAAAACTTAAAATGTTTCCTTTTGTTCGCAAAAAGTAAGTATAGGTTATTTTAAATAATTCACGAGGAGCTTTTAAAGACCCAACACAAAACATTTTTCATTATAGAAGCATGGCTGTTGTGTAAATATAATATACGGCATCATATTATTTCATTGTACTTACTCGTATTTTTTAAAACCATAAAATTAGCTTAATCATTATCTTACAATTCGCTTACCTTCCTGAGACATTACTCTCAGTAAAATGTAACATTTTTTAAAAACAATGTCTACTGGTAAATACTAAAACCTTTGTGCAAAGTGCACCAGAGGTTAATGATCCACCATATAAATACACAACAGATATCCTTTGGGACTTTTTCCAAGGCACAGGCTTTTCTCCCTTTTGTTTTCACTTCCTGTCAAGTTTGACATTTCAAAAGAACACCAAAGAAGCTTAAAAATTGGTTTATAAGTTTGTCAAAAAAGTTACTCTTTACAACTGTACCAAAGTACAAAATAGGCCTTCACTTAAAATTTGGAAAAATAATAGAAAATAAATATATATCACCTTCTCTTATATAAAAGTGATTTGGTCAAATATTTGTGCAATTGCTTGAAGAAATTTGGTAATGTTTGGTGACTACAGAAAAATACTATGACAGAATCCAATTTAACAAATTGGCTATATTTGACAACATTTAAATGAGACTCAACTTTCTTATGACTTCTTAAAATTTAATACAAGGAAATAGTTAATAACTAGTACGTCTGTGCTCTCCATATAGTAAAGAACCCTTCATAATAGTACTATTCAGAAGATGCATTTAATATAGGAAAACAGAAATGATACCCTAAATATTGTTTAAATATACATATATTTATAAATATTTTATGATTCACTAAATACTATGTATAACTCTTATAGCCATGATGAAGGAACAGAGACTAATTGTCCTTAAATAATTACAGAATCCAACAACATAAATGAAACAATAGTTTTCAGACACTGAACAACAGGCATCACAGGACAGTAATCCCTGAGAGAAAGAAAACCAATGGTAAACACCACAATTGCCTCCCTCAGCTTATTGCCTGTGAGAGTTCCCAGGCTACAAGGCAGGGAGGAGTAACTGAAATAGAGCCTAATGGTCTCCCTGGTTGAAGACACAGAGATGAGAATTCAAGGAAGCCAAGGCAGCGAGAAATAGGCGGACAGAACACCAGAGAGGAGAGAGTTGAAAGGAGCTGTAAAGACAGAGGTACAGGGGTCTGCAGAGGGCTACTCTCAAGTCTTCAGCTGAGTACCGATCAGTACATTCATGTGAGGAAACTACCTAACGCCAGGGAAAGACCACTGGCAGAAGCAGAACCCTTCCCTAAGCTGACACAGGGCCAGGAAGAGTTCTGACTTCCACCAGCCAGAGTGCAAAAGCCTTGTAATATATGGGACATCAGGAAGCGTACTCAGAAGGGTACTGCCTCAATAATGGGGGAAAATCAGTCACAGATTAAAGACTGCTCTGGCTTTGTCTAAAAAAAACAACAATGAAAGGCTTGAAAAGATCACACTGCTTCCAAGTAACTAAATTGTGTGCCAAAACACAACTCAAGAATAGTGAAAGGAGTATGAAAATACCCAGGAACCAGTAAGGTAAAATTCACAGTGTCTGACACCCAATAAAAAAATTACGAAGCGGGCAAAAAAAAAAAAAAAAAAAAAAAAAAGCATAAAAATATGACCCTTATAAAGGAAAAATATCTGCCAATAGAAACATCTAAAAAGACACAGATGTTAGAATTAGTAGACAGGGATTTCAGAAGTTATTAATTATATTCCCTATGTTCAAGAAGGTAAAGGAAAGTATAAACATGTTGAAGAGAGATATGGAAGGAATAAAAATGATTCAAATCAAACTTCCAGTGATAAAAAAGACAACGTCTAAGATTTAAAATACAGTAGAGGAATAATAACGGACTAGATGTTTTAGAAGAAAAAAAATTAATGAACCTGAAGACTTAGCTACAGAAACTATCCAAAATGAAACAAAGAAATTAACATCTGGGGGGAGAAAAGAACACCGTAACAGTGAGCTATGGCACAACTTCAAGTGAGCTAACTCATAAGAGATTGGAATCCCTGAAGGAAAGGGTGAAAGGAGTCAACAAAAATATTTTACGAAAATAATGGCCAAAACTTCCAAATTTGATGAAACTTATAAGGCCACATATTCAAGCAGAATTCTAAGCAACAGAAACATGAAGAAAACTAAACCAAGGCACATCATAATCAAATTGCCTTAAACCACAGATAAACAGAAAATCGTAAAAGCAGCCAGAAAGAAAAGTCCCGTTACTTACAGAGAAATGAATAAGAGGCAGATTTCATCACAAACAATGTAAGCAGAAAACAGCAGAGCAACATTTTTTAAGTACTGAAAGGAAAAAAACAAAATAAAACTGTCAACTTAAAATTCTATGTCCAGCAAAATATCTTTCAGAAATAAAGGTTAAAGAAAAATATTTTTCAGACATTAAAAAGCTGAAAAATTCTAGCACAATAGAATGTTTTTTGTTTATATTTTTTGTTTTTTATTACAGTTCTGCAGGCAGAAGGAAAACAATACACATCAGATGGAAATCTGGATCTACACAAGGAATGAAGAGCACTGAAATGGTAAATATGTGAGTAAAAATACTTCTTTTTCTCTCTTTAAAAGATAATTGATGTTTTAAAGCAAAAGTAATATAGGGTTAGTAAAATGTTGAAGTAAAACGTGTGACACAAAGGTTGTGGAAGGGGAAATGGAAGTACACTGTTCTAAGGTTCTTATATGTGAAGTAGTGTAATACTACTTAAAGGTAAACAATGGGAATGTAAAGATGTACATTATAAATCATAAAGCAACCAACTACAGAACAAAATAAAGAAGTACAGATAGTAAGCTTACAAAGAAGATAAGAAAGGAAAGAAATATTCAATCCAAAAGAAGTCAGAAAAAAAGGAAAAGGGGAACAAAGAAGAGATGAGCTAGAAACAGAGATAGAAAACAAGTAGCAAGATGGAAAATTTAAACCCAACCATACCAATAATGACATTAAATTTAAATGTTCTAAGCATCCCAATTAAAAAGAAGAGATTGTCAGACTGGATTAACAAAGCAAGACCCAACTATTTGCTGCCTATAAGAAATCTACTTTAAGTATAAAGACAAAAATAGACTAAAAGTAAAAGAATAGGAAAAGATATGCTATACTAATAAAAAAAAAAGCTGGAGTAGTTTTACTAATATGAGACAAAGTAGTTTTCAGAGGAAAGAATATAATCAGGGATAAAGAGGGTTATTTTGCAGTGATTAAGCGGTAAATTCATCAAGAAGGCATTACAATTCTAATTGTTTATGTACCTAAATTCTACATGTAAGACACTGGACTAGGTATTGTGAGATTTTTTTTTCTTTTAAAGTAAAACAGAAGTTTTGCCCTTGAGGATCTCTCTAACCCTCTGCCCCTCCTCCTAGTTTCTTTCTCTCTTGGATCTCTCCCTCCCCCCACCCCTACCGCCCCACCCTGCATTCCAAGCTCCTCTGGAGGACCCTCTTAGTCTCTTTAATCTCCTGATCACCTACCTCAGGCAGTGAAGACTCTGGTCCCCAGTCCCTAGTCCTTTGGTCTATCACATGTCCCAGGTGACATCATCGCTCACTTAGCCTCTTGGTTCCTTGACCTCCTTTTTGCTAACAGTCTTCACCTCCATTCCAAATCAGTCCTGCAGTCCCAAGATTATTTCTTAGAATACAAATTACCCACAAATGTTCTATCTCTGGAATATTAAGTTGAATCATATCACTCTGACTACCACCTCTTCCTTTCACTGTCACTCCTGCTACACCTACTAAATTTCATGAAAAGCTCCTGTTTCTCAAAAATCTCTGCTTTCTCTACCAATCTCCTATCTCCTATATGCAGGTGAAACTCTAAACCATAACACTTTAGTTTCTCTCTGATCAACTTCCTCACCTTAATTGCCCCATTAATCATTCTCTGAATCTGCTTAGCCAAACCCCAACATCCTCGTTCAATCGAGCTGTACACCTTTTCTAATCTTACACCTAACTGCTAGGTGCTGCTGAAAAACTAATACCACCACACAGAGCTGGGGAGGCACTACAAAGTCAGAATTTCTACCCTCAAAATTGTCTTCATGCTGCCGGGCAATCCTCTTATCTTTCACCAGTCAGCTCTATTATTCTCCTCAGCAACAATTTGAAATTGTGTCCACTGTCTTCAAAATTCCAACTCTATCACTTTGCACTACTCACCCCACCCCACGTACTCAACCTCAGCAATTTACTCAAGCTCTATTTCATTTTTTTTATGCCATTAAATGGACACTTCCTCAATTTCCTACCATGACACTCATATACAACCTTGTACCTGTTTCCATTTTTCCCATTTTGCCATGCAGTATTTCCCATCCCACCTTGCCTCTCCTCAAACAAGAGATTACATCTATTCAAGGCAACCCCTTGAATCTGGGCAGGCCCTGTGACTGCTTTGATCAACAAAATACAGCTTTCAGGTATGGTCCTTTTGGTCCAAAGAAGCCTTTTGGAAGTCAGCTGCTGTGTAAGAAACATGAGTACCTTAAAATCAAAATGCTATGAGATGCATAGATTCTCATGTGAGAAGGGAAAATGGGAGGGAGAGGTGAGCACGTACCAAGTAGCAGCAAGGTGCCAGACTTGTGAGTTAAGAAGCACATTGGAAGTTGATCCTGTCCCAGACACCTGCTGACACTATATGGTCAGGGATGAACCACCCAGTTAAGCTCTTCCCAAATACCCAACCCATGGATCATGAGCAAAATAAAATGGTTGTTTTAAGTCACTAATGTGTTGTCCAGCAATAGAGAGCATTCACAATGGCTATTTTCCATCAGCTTTTAATCCTACATTTCCCATCTTAAAAAACAATATTCTCTCCATCTCACACACCTGCAGCTATATTTTTACTTCCCTTCATAGAGAACACTCTTGTAAAAGCTGTCTACAAGCAGTTATTAAGAGCGCAATGCTCATAATACCAACATGGGCCAGTGAGCTGTGTCTACCACAACTAAACTGAGAACAGCTTGACTCGGAGTTAGGGGGGAGGAGGGAAGAGAAAAGAAAATTAAACCAGCAACTTTCATTAGCTTGGAAAAAAGAAGAAAAAAAAAGAATCAGGAGAGATATTTTGGCTGTTGAGGTCCCTATTAGGAAGTGAGGGGTCCTAGCCCTACACCGGGTACCCCAGCCTAAAAGACCAGCGCCATGAAGAGGAGTCCCCACAACAGCTGGCTATGAAAATCAACAGGGGGTCAGTTCAGAGACAGAGGGATGTTGCACACCCAGATATCCTCTTAAAGGGCTGGTGCACAGACTCACTCACGCACAAACACACCCTAAACTCCAGAGAAGGGATAGCAGCCAGAGAATAACTGAATTGTCTGGCTGCAGGGGAAGCTCTCTCTGGAACTAAAGTGCTAGCAGCAGCCATTGTTCCTTTCATGAGCTCCCCCCGCCCCCCACGGCCTTCAGGAGCAGGCGGGCACAAAATCTGAATCTCCATCAACCTGGCTAACACTGCTCTTTCACCCCACCCTGGTGATTCCCTGGGATCCCACCCCACCCAATTCATATGCCTTACCCAAACATCTTTCAGTGGCTAATCCACATAAGCAGCAAGCCTAGGCCCATGTTGCAGACATTCTTAAAATCTCTCAAAGGTCCACAAACCCCAAACAAGTAGTAGCTGTCCTCAGTGTGCCCTGTACCTCTTACTGAACAGCCACAAGCCTGGCACTACTGGCAGCCAGCCATGGTTCATAGTGTATCCATGCCCAACCACCACTGAGCCCAGTAACACAGTTGCCAACCACTGATCACTTTGTAGCTCTCTACCAGGTGGCCCTTGGCCAGACCCAGGCAGTGGTGAACCCTGGCTGCCACGGAAGTCCCAGATACAATATACCAGGTGGCCAGCCTCAGATCACACCACAGCACCACCCAATTAGTGCCACAAATGACAAACCCAAAGGGTAGACTCAGCAGGCACCAGAGCCCTGCTAAAGCAAATCCCATTCCTTGGTATCAGCCTTTGCACAACAGCTTGTCCGCTGAAGTCACGGCCAGTCCCCACAGTCAGTCAGCATGTAAGCCAATCCCACCCACTGATGTGTCAACAGCAATCGAGGTTCAACTACAACAGGAAAGCACATAAAACCAACACAAGGGACACAACTGGAGCATCCAACTCAGGTGAACAGGAAGAATGCACCACTGAGTTGCACAGAACACCAACTACATAAGGACACTGCCGAGACTGGGAGATATAGCAGGTATATGTAATACAAAGAAACAACTGCAGGGAGGCAAACAAATGAGTAGACAAAGAAATATGTCCCAAATTAGAGAATAGGACAAAACTCCAGAAAAACAACTAAACGAAATGGAGACAAAAATTTTCCAGATACAGAGTTCAAACCACTGGTTATAAAGACATTCGATGAACTTAGGGGAAGAATAGATGATTTCAGTGAGAATTTACACAAGAAAGGAAACCAAGGAATAGAAAACATTAAGAAAAAAAAAAAAAAAACACCAGAAATGAAGAATACATTACATGGAATCAAAGCAGATTAGATGAAGTAGAGGATCAAATCAGTGGAAAACAATATAGTGGAAAACACCCAATAAGAACATCAAAAAGAAAAAAAGAATTTCAAAAAATGAGGATAATTTAAAGAATCTGTGGGAAAAAATTAAGGGTACTAACATTTGCATCATAGGAGTACCAGAAGGAGAAGAGAAAAAGGAAGGTACTGAAAACATGTTTGAAGAAATAATGACTGAGAACTTCCCTAACCTGATGAAGGAATTAGACATGCAAGTCCAGGAAGCACAGAGAATCCCAAACAAGATGAAATCCAAGAGGCCCACACCACAACACATCATAATTAAAATGTCAAAGGTAAAAGACAAAGAGAGAAACTTAAAAGCAGCAAGAGAAAAGCAGTTCGTTACCTACAAGGGAGATCCTATAAGCCTGTCAGCTGATTTCTCAACAGAAGACGTACAGACCAGAGAGGATTTGGCACAAAATATTGATGAAAAGGAAGGACATATAACCAAGACTATTCTACTCAGCGAAACTATCACTTAGAATTGAAGGAGAGATAAACAGCTTCCAAGACAAGAGAAAGCTAAAGGAGTTCATTACCACCAAATCAGTATTACAAGAAATATTAAAGGGACTTCTTTAAGTAGAAGAAAAAAATTTAAAAATATGAGTAAGAAAATCTAAAGAAAACAAATTCTCACTGACAACAGAAAACACATAATAGTGGATTAACCAATACTAAAGCTTAAAAGGCAAAAGTAGGAAGATCATGTGTAACTACAGCAGTTAAATTAAGGGATACACACAAATGCACACACAAAAGAAGTAAAAACTAATTTCAAAAACATAAACATGCAGGGGGTGAGTAAAAATGGTCGTGATTTTAGAATGTGTTCGAACTCATGTGACCATAAACTTAAAATAGACTGCTATAAATATAGCTTAGTATATATGAAGCACATGATCACTACAAACCCAAAATATAAAGACAGATACAAGAAACAGAGAGAAAGGAATCCAAAGAAAAAACTACTGAAAGACATTAATACACAAGAGATCAAAAGAGTAACAAAGGAACAGAGAAGAACTACAAAAACAATCCCAAAACAATTAATAAAATGGCAATAACTACATACTTATGAATAATTACTTTAAATGTAAATGGACTGAATGCTCCAATCAAAAGATGAATGGATATTAGTAGAGTAGCAGGATACAAAATTAATATTCAGAAATCAGTTGCATTTCTATACGTCAACAACAAACTATCAGAATGAGAAATTAAGAAAACAGTCCCATTTACAGTTGCTTCAAAAACTATAAAATACTTAGGAATAAATTTAACCAAAGTAGTAAAAGACGTATACTCAGAAAATTATAAGACACTGAAGAGAGAAATTAAAAAAGATACAAATAAATGGAAACACATACCGTGATCATGGATAGGAAGAATTAATTTAGTTAAAATGTCCATACTGCCTAAGGCAATATACAGATTCAACGCAATCCCTATCAAATTACCAAGGACACTTTTCACAGAAATAGAACATATAATCCTAAAATGTATATGGAACCATAAAAGACCCCAAGTAGCCACGGCAATCTTGACAAATAAGAAACAAAATGGGAGATACCACGATACCTGACATCAAATCATATTACTAGGCTATAGTAATCGAAATAGCATGGTACTAGCATAAAAACAGACACATAGATCAGTGGAACAGAACAGAGAGCCCAGAAATAAATCCATGCTTATATGGTCATTTAATCTATGACAATGGGAGCAAGAATTTACATTGGGGTAAAGACAGTCTATTCAATAAATGGTGCTGGAAAACCGGGACAGATACGTGCAAAAAAAAGAAGATGGACCACCTCCTTACACCATGTACAAGAATAAATTCAAAATGTATTAAAGACTTAAATGTAAGATCTGAAACCATAAAACTCCTAGAAGAAAATATAGGAAGTAAATTTGCGGACATTACCCTTAGTAATATTTTTACTGCTATATCCCCTTGAGCAATGGAAGTAAAAGAAAAAATAAACATATGGGATTACATCAAACTAAAAAGGTTTTCACAGCAAAGGAAACCATCAATAAAACAAAAAGGCATCCTACTGAATGGGAGAAGGTATTTGTCAATGATACATCGGATAAGGGGTTAATATTCAAAATTATAAACTCATTCAACTCAACATCAAAAAAACAAAAAACCCAATTAAAAAATGGGCAGAGGATATAAAGAGACATTTTTCTAAAGAAGACACACAGATGGCAAACAGACATGAAAAAATGCTCAACCTCACTAATCGCTAGAGAAATACAAATAAAAACCACAATGAGATACTACCTCATTCCAGTAAGAATGGTTATGCATAAATAAATCAACAAACAACAAGTGCTGGCGAGGATGTGGAAAAAATGGATCCCTCGTGCACTGCTAGTGGGATTGCAGACTGGTGCAACCACTACGGAAATCAGCATGGAGGTATCTCAAAAAACTGGAAATGGAACTACCTTATGACCCAGCAATTCCACTCTTAGGTATCTATCCAGAGAAATCCAAAACACCAATTTGAAACAATGTATGCACCCCTATGCTTATTGCAGCGCTATTCACAATAGCCAAGACATGGAAACAACTGAAATGCCCATAGGTAGATGACTGGATTAAGAAACTGTGGTACATTTATAAAATGGAGTATTACTTGGCCATAAAGAAGAATGAAATCTTACCATTTGCAACGATATGGATGGACTTAGAGAACATTATGCTAAGTGAAATAAGTCAGACAGAGAAAGACAAATACCATATGATCTCACTTATATGTGGAATCTAAAGAAAAGAATAAATGAACAGGCTAATCAGAAACAGTCAGAGATATACAGAAAAAACTGAGGGTTGCTAGATGGGAGGGGGGTGGGGATGAGGGAGAAGGTGAGGGGATTAGAAAGCACCATCAGTAACCACAAGATTGCCACGGGGATACCTAAGACAGTGTCAGGAATATAATCAGTAATGTAAAGATTTTGTAGGGTATCCGATGGACACTTGTCTTATTAGGGAGACCACTTCACCAATGTTGTAGATGCCTGACCACTGCAGTGCACACCTAAAGCTGAAGCTGAATAATAATGAATGCCAACTATAATTTTATATATATATATATATATATATGTATATATATATATATATACACACACACACACACACATACATACATATATTCACAGGATGTGGAGTACAGCATAAGGAATAGTCAGTGGAATTATAACAGCTATATGCGACATTAGAGGGGTTGTAGATTGGAGGAGGGGGACTATCACTTTGTGAGGGGTATAAATATCTAACTATTACATTGTTTTGTACACCTCAAACTAAGAAAAGTAAAAGAAAACAAAAGGAAAATTAAAAAGATGAATGGATAAAGAAGAAGTGATACATACGTACAATGGAATACTACTTGGCCATAGAAAATAAAATAAAATCTTGCCACTTGTGACAACATGGATCGAACTACAGGTAATTATGCTAAGTGAAATAAGTCAGATAGAAAGACAAATATCATATGATTTCACTTATATGGAATCTAAAAAATGAAATAAATGAACAAACAAAACAGATAGAAACTCATAGATACAGAGAAGAAACTGATGGTTACCAGAAGGGAGGAGGGTTGGGGGCTGGGTGAAAAAAAATGAAGGGATTAAGAAGTACAAATTGGTGGTTACAAAACAGTTATGGGGATGTAAATTACAGTATAAAGAATATAGTCAATAATATAATAATAACTATGTATGGTGCCAGATGGGTGCAAGACATCAGGGCGATCATTTTGTATGTTATATTAATGTCTAACCACTATGCTGTACACCTGAAACTAATATAATATTGAATGTCAACTGTTAATTGAAAATTAAAAATAAAATAAATATCAAACATGAAAAAAAAGTTCTTTCATTAAATTATTTGGCAGGGGGAGGTAAATAGTACTTCACTTAATGCTTCCCTTGGTACAGTACTTTGAATATGTCCTTATCAATGTATGCGCTTATGAATCATTATCATTTAATGAGAAATTCTTGTGATACAGAATCAAATGATTATCAAAATTTGTGCTAATTCTTGATCTGGGTGTTGGTAACATGGGTGTGTTCAATTTGTGAAAAATTCATTGAACTGTAACTTGTGATACATACTTTTCAGTATATACATTATAGTTCAGTTTAAAAAAAAGCTTAACGTCTGTGAAAGTTCAAATATCTATGGAATGTTCCTTCTCTAAAATGTCAATTCTCACAGGAAAAATTCACAGTATTCTATTTGTGTGGCATGACTTATCTACCACTCTATTCTTTTTATGATTTAAAAAGTAATACTTGATTTTTTAAAAATTCAGAAATTAAATATGACAATAAAAATAATCTACAATTATATGCCCTAAAGATACACTACACTTAGGCTTTAAATTCAGAGGTTTATGACTTCCGCGTCATTTTATTATTAACAACATGTATTGTTTTCCGTATTTTGGGCAAGTCACTTTTTCTCCCAAAATACTCAAAAATAAAAGAATACTGTTTAGAATCCTAGAGCACTATTACATGTATTAAACAGGCTTGAGTGCAAGCAACTTTTAAACCGTAAATATCTACTATTTCCTGAACAATTTTCAGAGTTCATGTCTTTTATGTATCCTCACAATGTCTACCCCAATGCAAGGCATATACCAGATGTATCCGGATGGAAATAAAATTAATTCTCTAAAAGAAATGGGAATAGTCGCTTTCAGATGATACAGTAAATGTCTCCATTTCAATTTCTACAAGGAAAGGGCACATCATCCTCTGAAAAGTACTCTCTACTTATTTTGTTCATTTCTTTATCTATCTATTTTTGCTACTTTCTTTTAATCTCTCAGATTCTCAGTTTTCTCCTAACTGCTCCTTTTCTATAAAGTGAAAGCTCCTGTAAAGGAGTTAACTAAATTCAATAATAGCAATGGAACGTTTTTCTATCAACTTCTCCTACTACTCTCCTTTTCTATCCACTCTGTCTATATGGCAATACAAGAAAACTCTAAGAAATAAGTTATCTCTTAGCCATTAAGTTTTTAAAATATCAATAAATTAAAATTAAGGTTACATGTATAAATTAGGATTCTAACGTAATTAAAGTCTTAATTTTTTTCACTGCCATTTCTATATACTGGCATACAAGTAAATAAAAAGATATATACTTAGCATGCCACACAGTTTCAAAAAAAACCAACCCTATATTAATCAACAAATCTGATGATTCAGTTTTACTCAACTACACGGATTTAAAGAGCTTAATAAAAGAACTTCAAACAAATATTTTTCTATTACTACACAGAAAATGCCACCTTTACTAAAATAAGTCTTATCAATAGCTTGTATGCTATAAATAGGATACCTAGAAAATACGATTTGTGCCCTATCTGTAATGCTATAAACATTAACTGTAATTGAACAATAGTGCAGTTTTTTGGACTATCTAACAGCAGGGCAAAAAAAAAAATTATAATCCAACTAAATTGAACTAAAAAAAAACTACACTATTTAAAATCATCTAAGTTAGGATAATCTCAAAAATTTTATCGTTTTGTTAGAATTTAAGAGCAGACATTTACATTTTCAAATACAATACCCTCTATTTTAAGCAAATGAGCAAAATATTTTATAAAGAATTCGGCTTTCTTTTAAAGTGCCATGCTTTAAGAAAAGCTTTTCCTAAATAAATCACTATGTCAGATGGTTTGGGGAGCTCAAATAAAAGAAAACTCCATTCTAATATTCCACTTGATTCTTGGGCTGTACACCGAAAACACATTATTCATGAAACTGCACATTTGCTCTTGAGGCAAATTTTAACTCATACCTCCCACTAACAGATAACTGTTAGCCATATGCATATAAATATCTTTAATTATTTTAGCTAGTTACTTACTGAGAGCCATGCAAGGGATTCCATGATTCGATGTTCACATCGTTCTAAATGTTTTATCATATCTCTGGTCAAGTTGGCTTCTGCTTTGATAAAACTTTCAATCACTTTGTAAAAATCAAAGGCTTTTAAATTAAGTACATTCAGAATCCATGGGAAGGACAAATCTGTTCCAGTATCAAGATTCTGAGATGTACTTCCTAAAAATGAAAGAAAAAATGTAACTTAGGTATGAAATGAACTATGTATTTTTCGGTTGGAAGGTTTTATCAAACAAAAAGTAAAACATAGTAAAAAGACTAAACAAAAAATATATTTAGAGCAGAATTTTTTTGTTCTGGAGCCTACAGACTCCTAGGAAATAGGTTTCAAAATTTTGAGTGTATGTGTGCATGTTCTTCCTTGACAGAGGGTTCATAGCTTATATCAAATTGTCAAAGGTTTAAATAACCCAAACTTCTATCAGAGACAGGTTTAATATCTAACCAGCAATGCGTTAGTACCCATTTTAACTGGGTCATTAATCCTTGGTCGGGGGAGGGAAGGATTCTTTAAGATTTTGCTAATTTGATTGATTAGAAAATGTTTATCTCTTTTAAACGTGCATTTTTTAGTTATTAATGAGGATTCACAGTTTTTCATATTTGTTTACTAATTTAAGTTTCTCTTTCATTGTATATTTGTATCATTAAATCTTCTTTTGCAAACAGAAGTATTTAACATTTGCAACATTATTTGCAAAATAATAGATGTTTAAAAGTGTATTTAAAAAATCACTCTCAGTGGCTTCTTTTATGTTTATCTGGTGGATTCTGGCTCCAACCTCTGGTCACATGATCTTAGAGTCTAGAGCAGTGTTTCCATATGAGTGGACGCTACGCCTTAGTACTCACTCCTTTGGATTTTAAAATCTCATAAATCTTTGAAGGGGTTTCAGTATGTACACTGCCTGGATTCGGTATAGCCCAGAATAAGAGCCTAGTGAAATACTACTCCCAAGATGACCTGAAATAATTCAGATAGTAAGCCAGTTAAATGGTTTATGGTGACCAATTACGTTCTTCAGTATATACTGATCTAAAATATGTAATTCTTCTTAACTCCACCCCCCCAAAAAAAACACACCACACCTTAGATAAGTTTCTTTTTAACTTTAAGTTAAACTAAAATGTTTATTTACTAAAATTTAACTTACTGCTATATGTAGCCATTACAACCTCAAGAGCGCATGCCAACAAAGACATATGAAAGATGTTGTCATTCAGGAGTTTGCTAAAGGAAAAGAAAAAAATAATTATTCTTGAAACATTTACTTCTGTACAAAGAAATTGTTTTCCTAAAACTAAAAAATTTACCTAAAATTTTGAATGGATAATCGTTCTTCTTCCTGAAACAGATACGAAATAACGTTTAACTGAAACCTTTTTTATATCAGCATTAAATTTGTTGTCTATTATTTTCTTTGTAACTTACTGATTTAAGCATGGATTCCATTACTCGGTAATACAATCGAACTCCAAGTTTGTATCGCTACAAAGAAAGAAAAAGAATTAGATTCTACTATTTCAGAAAATCACAATTAATTTTTAAAAAGTTTTCTCCTGAAATACATTTCAGAACCTTATTAGGAATATAGCTCAAGAAATCACAAACGTTAGCTTGTCTAAACTCAAAGCTAAAGTATAAAATGACATTCCCCAAAAATTATCGAGAAGGGAGGTCCCGCACTTTGTTTTCCTCCATTCCATTTATGTCTACATCATATATAATTTTATAATATATATAAATATATAAATAGGTATAATATAAAATTATTATGCATATATCACATATATAATATTTTATATATGTGTGTGTATATATGTGTGTGTGTGTGTCTGTGTGTGTATATATATATAATATACGTGGTACTATTTTACATATCAATGTAATATTTTTTGTGACCTAGGACACGTATTTTCAAGATAGCTGTCTAGGGTTCAAAAAACAGTCTCTGTCCATAAAACTGGCAAAGGCAAAAATCAGATTCAACTGATCTTAGTAGCAAAAAGTTTTAACCAATAATTAGTTCCCATTAGAGTTTGAAGAATAATCAAATTTGAGAGATACACACATGCAGACATACATGCTCACACACAAACCATATTTCTTCATTTCAAATTATGAGCACAAATTTTGTATACCAACAAAATGAACTTCTAAATACAATTGTTTAAAATACTTATGGCATCAAACATAACCTCACTACACCGAAATAAATGTGTATAGCAGAATACAGTTTTCAAACATATTTTATATTACCTCATTAATGCCACACAACAAAGCTGAACAAATATAAAAATCCGAATCTCAGAGAATTTAAATGACTGATTATAATGGTAGAACCAGACGGTTCTAATCCAGAGCCCATACTCTTACCCAATAAATTAGTTTCAGATTTTCTGGAATAATAATAGTAATAGTAAAAATAGTATTACTGATAAATGGCATGTATAATATGATCCCATTCATATAAGTATATGCATACGTGAATATTCCTAAGTGTAGAAGTCAGCGCATATGCAACAAAAATTTAACAGTATCAAAGATTTTAACTTTTTTCTTATTTGATTTTTCTAAAATTTTCTACATGTTTACTTTCTGTTTTTATAATGGAGTAAGGAACATTTTCCCATAAAGTTTTTCATAAATAGCAGCATACATGGACAGCCAGCATAGAGTATCTGCCAGTATTTTATACTATTGAACAAATACCATAATAGTAGTTACACATTTTGGACAGATGCATACATTTGAAATATAGTGGCAGTAATCAAAATGAACTCGTTACCTGTGACCCAATTTCTATACATCCCTGTCCCACAGCTTTAGCAAATTTCTCTTTAAAGATATATCCAATATCCTTCACTCTCTTCAGGATACTTTCCTTCGGATTCACTGTACAGTTCTTTAACAAGGAAAAACAAAAATCAATATGGAGGATATTGTTTAATCAAAATTAACATACTGTCTATATGATTTTTCACTTTCAAATGTTTATACTGTGAAAACATTTCTACAATAAGTAAACACAACTTCTAAAAAATATGTGAACATACAGAATTTCATTTTCAAACTGTAGTGACAAAAAAATTCTAGAGTACAACTGTAAAACTGTATTATCTAAATTTTCTGCAAAAAGGTTAGGGAATAGATTTATTTGTTAGCTCTTTAATCCATCAAAAAGGAACCTCATGAACATTACAACAGAACACAGAAAGACAAAGGACCATAAGAGATTACTATGAACAATGATATACCAATATATTCGACAACCTAGAGGAAATTATTAAATTCCTAGAAACAAACCAACTTCTAAGATGGAATCATGATAACATAGACCCACTACTAGTAAGGAAAGTAAATCAGTGATCAAAAATCTCCCAACAAACAAAGGTCCAAGACCATTTGGCTTTACTGGTGAATTCTACCAAACATTCAAAGGAGAATTAATACCAACCCTTCCCAAACTCTTCTAAAAAAGTATAACAGTGAACTCTTCCAAAAGCCGTTTTATGAGACCAGAATTACCATATACCAAAACCAGACAAGGATGCCAGAAGAAAAGAAAATTACAGGCCAACATTCCTGATGAATACATATGCAAAAATCCTTAACAAAGTATTAGCAAACCAGATTCAACAACACATTAAAAGAATCATACACCACGATCATGTGGGATTTATTCCAGAGATGCAAGGATGGTTCAACATCCATAAATCAGTCAATGTAATACACCACATTAACAAAACGAAGGATACAAATGATATAATCATCTCAATAGATGCAGAAAAAGCATTTAATAAAATTCAACATCCACTTATGATAATAATTCTCAACAGAGCAGGTACTGAGGGAATGTATCTCAACATACTAAAGGTTATACATGGCAGGACCACAGTCAGCATCATCATACTCAATGGTAAAAGGCTGAAAGCTTTTCCTCTAAGATCAAAAATAAGGTAAGGACTGAAAGTACCAGCCCAAGCAACAAGGTAATAAAAAAAGAAATAAAAGGCATATAGATTGAAGAAGAAAAAGAAAAACTGTCACTATTTGCAGATGATATGGTATTATTATATATAGAAAACCCAAAAGAGTCCATAAAAAAACTGTGAGAACAAATTCAGTAATGTTGCAGGATACAAAATCAATATATAAAATTCAGTTGTTTCAATACGCTAATAAAAAACTATGAGAAAGAGAAATTAAGAAACTGGCCCCATTTACAAATGCATCACAAAGAATAAAATACCTAGGAATAAATTTAAACAAGGAGGTGAAAGTCCTGTACACTGAAAACTGTGACACTGATTAAAGAAACTGAAGACACAAATAAAAGGAAAGATATTCAATGCTCATGGATTGAAAGAATTAATAGTGTTACAATGTCCATACTATCCAAAGCAATCTACAGGTTCAGTGCAATCCTTATGATAATTTCAATGGCATTTTTCATAAACATAGAATAAACAATCCTAAAATTTGTATGAACCACAAAATAACCCAAATAGCCAAAGCAATCTTGAGAAAGAAGAACAAGGCTGGAGGCATCACACTTCCTGATTTCAAACTATATTACAAAGCTATTGTAATCAAAACAGCAAGTTACTGGCATAAAAACAGACATATAGATCAATGGAACAGAATACAGACCCCAGAACTAAACCCACACATGTCATCAACTGATTTGTGGCAAGAAGCCAAGAATTCAGAATGGGGAAAGGAAAGTCTCTTCAATAGATAGTGCAGAGAAAACTGAACAGCCACATACAAAAGAGTAAAACTTGACCACTATCTTACACCATACTCAAAAGTCAACTCAAAATGTATTAAACACTTGAATGTAAGACACCATAAAACTCCTTGAAGAAAACATAAGTGGTAAGCTCCTTGACATCACTGTTGGAGATATTTTGAATTTGACACCAAAAGAAAAGGCAATGAAAGCAAAAATGAAAAAAGTGGGACTACATCAAACTAAAAGCTTCTGCACAGCAAAAAAATGAACATAAAAAACAAAATGAAAAGGCAACCTAGTCAATAGAAGAAAATATTTGCAAACTATACATCTCACAAGGGGTTAATGCCCAAAATATACAAAGAACTCATAAAACTCAATTCCAAAAAAAAAAAGGATCAAGTCTAAAAATGAGCAGAAGATCTGAACAGACACTTTTCCAAAAAGAACATACAGGTATTACATGAAATAAAGCTCCACATCACCAATCATTAGAGAAATGCAAAGCAGAACCACAATGAGATATCGCCTCACATCTTTTAAAATGGCTATTATTAAAAAGAGAAGAAATAACAAGTGTTGGTGAGGACGTGGAGGAAAGGGAACCCTTCTGCTCTGTTAATGGGATTGTAAATTGGTGCTCCCACTACAAAAAACAGTATGGAAATTCCTCAAAAACTTCAAAATAAAACTGCCATATGATCCAGCAATTCCACTTCCAGGTATTTATCTAAAGAAAACAAAAACACTGTCTCAAAAAGATATCTGCAGCCCCATGTTCACTGCAGCATCATTTATAGCAATCAAGGACACAAAAAACCTAAGTGTCCATCAATGGATAAATGAATAAAGCAAAAATGTAAACATATTTTAAGAAAGGAAAAAAACAATATGGATAAAAATGGCGGAGTGAGGTGAGCCTCTTGGAAATCTCCCCTGGAATTTACAAAAAATTGAACAACTGTATGGAATTTACAAAAAATTGAACAACTATAACTCCACGAAGGACTCCCTGCACAGCAGACAGGCAACACAAAGAGGCTCACTACCGAAATCATCTAAAGATGGGCAAAGTGCGCCAATGGGTGAGGAGGGAAGGGAGAAGTGCGGAGACGGAGCTGCGGGCGCAGGACGCAGACCTAGCTCCGTGCTCCGAGCTCGCTGCATCCCGGAACTACCGCAGCTGCGGGAGAGGGAAGAACTCGGACTGCTAGGGCTCCGCTTATGGCCCACAGGGCTGAGGGGGCAGCATTCAACACGGCTGAACCCAACGCTCACGGCAGAGACCTCGGAGCAAAGACTGAGGGAAGAAGGCTGAAAACGGTAGTTTAAGCCTTCATTGCCTCAGAGAATGGAAGCCTTAGGCACTGAGACTAGCTGCCCCCTCCCTACCCTCCCAGAGCTCGCCCCGCCCCACCTGCCCAGTGCTAGAAGCAGAACAGTAGCAGAGTCAGAACAAAACAACACAATATTTGCAGTTCTGAGAACTGTGGTCCGCAGACATAGATTCGTAGCCCAACTAGTTCCAGCAAAGGGGAGGGAGCTGTGGAAGCCAGTCAGCAAAGGGGAGGACTGGCTGTGGTGGTGGTCGCCTCCATTGCTCTGGGCCACCTCTCACAACCCACCCCGCTCCTGTTCCCACCTATCTAGGGACAGATAGTAAACAGAGTTGCTGAAAAACACGGGCTCTGAATCTGGTGCAGGAAGAGCTCTGCAACTTCAGAAGCTCTCCATATCCCCCCACAGATGCGGCGCCATATGACCCAGGGGAACTGTTCATAGAGGGGAAGCCCACCTTCCAGGGAATTCCCCCATTGTGGAGAAGCCAGAATACTGCAGAGAAAACATAACACTACAGTGTGAGAGAGAATAAAAGACTGCAGTCAGAGAAAAAATAAAACATTCTACCAATACCTACTGGAAAACAAAACAAAGACCTCTTTCTATCAACCTGTCGCAGAACTCACTCCTGTAGATGTCTAGGAAGAGAAATAACAAATCATTAATTGCCATGAATAACCACGACAACAAGACAGCTCAGGAAGAAAATGAAAAGTCTCCAGAAAAGGAACTTAAAGATATGGAAATATGTGACTTAAATGGCAGAGAATTCAAGACTGCAGTTCTTAAAAAACTAAACGAGATACAAGAAAACACAGACAGGCAGTTTAATGAACTCAGAAACATAATAAAAGAACAAAATGAACATTTTCCCAAAGAGATTGAAATTTTAAAAAAGAAACAAATAGAATTTCTGGAGATTAAGAACTCAGTAAAAGAAATGTAGAATGAAATAGCCAGCTTAGGTAGTAGAGTTGACCAGATGGAGGAAAGACAACAGTGACATCAAAGATAGAAATCTGCAAATGACATGGATGGAATAAGAAAAGAGACTTGTGGAAGGAGAACTGACTCTGGGTGGTGAACACACAATGGGATTTATAGATGATGTAATACAGAATTGTACACCTGAAATCTATGTAATTTCACTAACAATTGTCACCCCAATAAATTTAAAAAAAAAAAGAAAGAAAGAGACTTGAGACTTAAAAGAAATGAAAGAACTCTACAAGAAATTTCTGACTCCATCCGAAAGAGGAATATAAGAATAATTGGCATACAAGAAAGAGAAGAAGAGAGAAGGGAACAAAGAGTATACTCAAACAAATAATTGATGAGAATTTCCCAAACTTGTGGAAAGACCTGGATCCTCGAATCCAAGAAGCAAATAGAACACCTATTACCTCAACCCCAACAGGCCTCTCCAAGGCACATAGTATTGAAGCTGTCAAAAATTAAGTACAAAGAAAGAATCCTCAAGGCAGCCAGGGAAAAGAAAACGGAAACCTACAAAGAAAACCCCATTAGAATATCATCAGATTTTTCAGCAGAAAATCTACAAGCCACGAGGGAGTGGAACCAAATATTCAAACTACTGAAAGAGAGAAATTATAAACCAAGAATAATATATCCTGCAAAGATATCCTTTAGATATGAAGGAGGAATAAAGGCCTTTCCAGACATACAGAAGCTAAGGGAATTTTCCAACATGCGACCTACACTACAATAAATACTGAAGGAGTCTATTCGACCAGCATCAATAGGGATAATTTGTGGCAACCAAAACACAAAAGCAGGGAGAGTAAAGGCCTGAACCAGAATATGGGAATGGAGAAAGTAAGCATGCTGAAGAAAATGGAATACTGTAAATATCAAACTTTCTTTTACATAAATTTAATGGTAACCACTCAAAAAAAATCCAGAATTGAAATATATGACATAATAAAAGAAGAAACAGAGGGAAACATCATAGAATACCACCTCACAGAAATAACAGACAACAACAAAAAGGCAAAGAAACAATGGAGACACAGTCTTACCAGAAAACTAAAGATGGAATGATAGGAAATCCTCACATATCGATAATCACCCTAAATGTAAATGGACTGAACTCACCAACAAAAAGGCACAGAGTAGCAGATTGGATCAAAAAACTAAACCCAACCATATGCTGCCTCCAAGAGACGCATCTCAGCTACAAGGACAAACATAGACTCAAAGTGAAAGGATGGAAATTGATACTCCAAGCAAATGGTATCCAGAGAAAAAAAGGTGTAGCCATACTGATGTCAGATGAAACAGACTTTCAGGTAACAACAGACAACGATGGATGTTTCATAATGATAAAGGGCACTATACAACAAGAAGACATGACAGTCATCAATATTTATGCCCCCAATCAGGGAGCACCAAAATATACCAAGCAGCTACTAACAGAACTAAAGGGAGAAATTGACCCAAACACAATTATTCTAGGGGACGTAAATACATCACTGACAGCTATGGGTAGATCATCCAAACAGAAAATAAATAAATAAATAGCAATCATAAATGACACACTAGATGAAATGGACATAACTGACATTTATAAAGCACTTCATCCTAGAACATCAGACTATACATTCTTTTCTAGTGTACGTGGAACATTTTCAAGGATAGACCATATATTGGGACATAAAAGTAGCCTCAGCAAATTTAAGAAGATTGAAATCATACCAAGCATATTCTCTGATGACAAGGCTTTGAAATTGGATATCAACAGCAAAAAGAAAACAGGAAAAACCACAAATACGTGGAGATTAAACAACATAGTGGAGATTGAACAACATACTTTTAAAGAACGACCCACTTGGAGTAATAAGAGATGAGATCAAAAGGTACATAGAAACAAATGAGAATGAAAATACATCCTACCAAAATTTTTCGGATGCAGGGAAAGCAGTTTTAAGAGGGAAATTTATATCATTACAGGCCTATCTCAAGAAACAAGAAAAATCACAAATAAATAACCTCATGTTACACCTTAAGGAACTAGAAAAAGAACAAATGAAACCCAAGGTCAGCAGAAGAAAGGAAATAATAAAAATCAGAGCAGAACTAAGTGAAATAGAGAACCAAAAAAAATAGAAAAAGTAAATATGACAAAGAGCTGGTTCTTTGAAAAGATTCATAAAATTGACAAACCCTTGGCTAAGCTCACGAAGATAAAAAGAGAAAAGACACTAATAAACAAAATCAGAAATCAAAGAGGGGAAGTTATTACGGATGCCACAGAAATACACAGGATCATCCAAGAATACTATGAACGACTATATGCCAACAAATTCAATAACCTAGAAGAAATGGACAAGTTCTTAGAAACATATAGCCTTCCTAGGCTGAACCATGAAGAACTGGAAAATCCAAATAGACCGATCATCAGTAAGGAAATTGAATCAGTCATTGGAAACCTTCCCAAAAGCAAAAGTCCGGGACCAGAGAGATAGCTTCAGTAGTGAATTCTATCAAGTCTTCAAAGAGGATCTAATACCTGTCCTGCTCAACCTCTTCCAAAAAACTGAATAAGAGACAATATTGCTAACTCATTTTATGGGACCAACATTACCCTGATACCAAAACCTGGTAAGGATAACACAAAAAAAGAAACCTACAGACCAATATCTCTGATGAATACAGATGCAAAAATCCTAAACAAAATTCTAGCAAATTGAATGCAACAACGCATTAAAAAGATTATTCATCACGACCAAGTGGGGTTCATCCCAGGGGCACAAGGATGGTTCAACATATGCAAATCTATCAATGTGACACATCACATAAACAAAATAAAGGACAAAAATCATATGATTACATCAATTGATGCAGAAAAAGTGTTTGACAAGATACAACATCCATTTATGATTAAAACACTTAATAAAATAGGTATAGAAGGAAAATACCTTAACATAATAAAAGCCATATATGACAAACCCTCAGCCAATATCATAATTAACAGTGAAAAACTGAAGCCCTTTGCTCTACGTTCAGGAACACGACATGGCTGTCCCCGATCACCTCTGCTTTTCAACAAAGTATTGGAAGTCCTTGCCAGAGCAATCAGGCAAGAGAAAGAAATAAAAGGCATCCAAATTGGGAATAAAGAAGTTAAATTGTCCCTCTTTGCAGATGACGTGATGCTATATACAGAAAACCCTAAAGACTCCACCAAAAAGCTATTAGAAACAATCAATGAATACAGTAAAGTTGCCGGCTACAAAATCAACATACAAAAGTCCATTGCATTCCTATATACTAACAATGAAATCTCTCAAAAAAAAAAATTAAAAGAAACAATTCCTTTTGCAATTGCAACAAAAAGAATAAAACACTTAGGAATAAACTTAACCAAGGATGTGAAAGACTTATATACTGAAAACTGTTAAGACATTTTTAAAAGAAACTGAAGAAGACACAAAGAAATGGAAAGACATTCCGTGCTTATGGATTGGAAGAATCAAAATAGTTAAAATGGCCATATAACCCAAAGTAATATACAGATTTAATGCAATCCCCATCGAAATCCCAATGGCATTTTTTAAAAAAACAGAACAAAAAATCATCAGATTTGTATGGAACCACAAAAGACCCCAAATAGCCAAAGTAATCCTAAGAAAAAAGAACACTGCGGGAGGTATCATACTCCCTGACTTTAGCTTGTACTACGGGGCAACAATAATCAAAACAGTAAGTATGGTATTGGCAGACAAACAGACACATAGACCAATGGAATAGAAGTGAGAACCCAGAAATAAAACCACACAAATATGGACAGACACTTTTTGACAAAGAAGCAAAAAACATACAATGGAGAAAAGACAGCCTCTTTAATAAATGGTGCTGGCAGAATTGGAAAGCATAAGAATGAAACGTCCATAACAATGAAACTGGACTGCTATCTGTCACCATGTACCAAAATTAACTCAAAATGGATCAAAGACTTAAGCACAAGACCTGAAACAATAAACTACATAGAAGAAAATATAGGTACTAAACTTACGGACCTTGGGTGCAAAGAGCATTTTATGAATTTGACTCCAAAGGCAAGGGAATTAAAAGTTAAAATAAATGAATGAGACTATATCAAACTTAAAAGCTTCTGCACAGCAAAAGAAACCATCAACAAAATAAAGAGGCAATCAACTAAATGGAAGAAGATTTTTGCAAACAGTACCTCCAATAAGGGGCTAATATCCAAAATATACAAGCAACTCAAAAACAACAAAACAAACAACCCAATTGAAAAACAGGCAGAGGACCTGAAGAGACATTTCTCCAAAAAAGACATACAAATGGCAAATAGACATATGAAAAAATGCTCAACATCACTAATCATCAGAGAAATGCAAATAAAAACCACAATGAGATATCACCTCACCCCAGTCAGAATGACTATCATCAACAAGACAAATAGTAACAAGTGTTGGAGAGGCTGTGGAGAAAATGGAACACTCATACACTGTTGGTGGGAATACAGAATGGTGCAGCCGCTATGGAAGGCAGTGTGGAGGTTCCTCAAAAAATTACGAATAGAATTACCATATGACCCAGCAATCCCTTGCCTGGGTATCTACCCAAAAAAATCTGAAAACATTTATCCATAAAGACAAGTGTGCTGCAATGTTCACTGCAGCTTTATTTACGGTGGCCAAGACACGGAAACAACCCAAATGTCCTTCGATAGATGCATGGATAAAGAAATTGTGGTATATATACACAATGGAATACTATTTGGCGGTAAAAAAAGATGAAATAGTACCATTTGTCACAACATGGATGGATCTTGAGATTATAATGCTAAGCTAAATAAGTCAAACAGAAAAAGTAGAGAACTGTATGATTTCACTGATATGTGGTATATAAATTGAAAACAACAAAAGAACAAGACAAACAATTGAAAGAACAAAAACTCATAGATATTGACAATAGTTCCGGGGTTACCAGGGGATAAGGGGGAGAGCGGGGCTCCAGAAGAGGGTAAACAGGGTCTAATATATGGTGAAGGAAAAGGAACTGACTCTGGGTGGTGAACACACAATGTGAGATATAGATAATATATCACAGAATTGTGTACCTGAAATCTATGTAACTTTACTACCAATCGTGGCCCCAATAAACTTTAATGTAAAGAAAAAAAATAATATTAAAATTACACTGATGGTAATCACTTTGAGCACCTCTTGTAATTGCAGAAGTCAAACGTGACTTGTATTCATCTTTTTCTAATCGGTATATATTAAGTATCAGAATTTTAATACAGTTTTTTTCCTTTCTTAAAATGTGTTTACATGTTTTGGCACCCTCTGTAAATACACATATACATATAAGTATATACACACACATACACACATAGTGGAATATTATTCAGCCATAAAAAGGAAATTTTGCCTTTGCAACAACATGCATGGACTTTAAGGACGTTATGCTAAGTGAAATAACTCAGAGAGAGACAAATACTTGATGATCTTACTATATGCGGAATCTAAAAAAAATAAAATAAATTAAAAAACAAAACATTAAGCTTATAGATACAGAGAAGAAATTGGTGGTTGCCAGAGGCAGGGGAAGGGCAAAATGGGTGAAGGAAGTTAAAGGTACAAACTTCTAGTTATAAAATTAGTAAGTCACGGAGATATAATGTACAGCGTGGTGACTATAGTTAAGAACATTGCATTGCATATTTGAAAGTTGCTAAGAGAGTAATCTTAAAAGTCCCTATGGCAAGAAAAATAAAAATTGTAACTAAGTATGGTAACAGATGTTAACTATACATTATAGTGATCATTTTGCAGTACGTACAAACGTGAAATCATTATGTTGTATACTTGAATCTAACATAATGTTACATGTCAAGTATACCTTAATAAAAAATGAAACAATTAACAAAAAAAAAGAGCACGATTATTCTTAGAAATTATCCTCAATTAAGAGTTATATTGAAATCTATGTTACTCCGAAAAAAATCAAATGATAAAAGTAAAACTAAGATTTGAGCATGGTATCATTTCCTAATTTAAATCTGTGCTTACAAAAAGTTTGAATTAGCTAAATAATTTAGCTATGTTTTCAGAAACACAAGATAAAGAAATGGTTACAAAAGAAATTTCAATATATGTATCATATGAGGTGGGGCTATACAACTTTAATAATTAAAATACATTACAAGATGATTATTAAAATGTATATTAAGATGTATTAAAATACTCTAATTCGTATTGTAGTCTATTAAAATATATCACAAACCAGCTTCTTTTCAGCTATAACCAAAGATTGACTTTGTTTTATAATATTTATAAATTAAATACATTCAAAATATTATACATTAAAGAATACTCTTTCCAAAATACAGATTAGTAATTTTCTTTGAAATGTGAACAGTATCATTCAAAAATTTCATATTCTATAAAATCAGTAATTCTGTCTTCCTGAAAAAAACAGCACACAAATCTTAGAATGTGTCTGCAGTAGGAAAAAAAGTAACCTCAGAAATGAGGTCTAAATTGCAAGAAAAAATGCTGAGCAAGGTAAATAGTAAACATGAGGAAAACTAAAAGTAACACTGTCTACAAAAAACAATACTACTAATAATATCTAATTTGGAGGGTTTAAAAAAGCAAGAAAAGAGACAATTATATGTTGGTTGGGAGATGGATATTTTAAAAATTACTCAGTATTTTAACTTCTAATTTCTAATTTCTTTGGCAAGATATTACAATAAATAATGTTTCACACATGGCTTACATTAAAATAGGAAATCAGATTTTCTGATGGTTGATCGCTTGCTGAATTTAAGATCATCATTAATTGTTGGATAGTATTCATAACAGTCCTAGAGGAAAAAAAATAGGAAGCCGTGTTAAGCAATGAAGGAAAAAAAGAAAAAATGAGGTATATCTATTACACAAGTTAAAAGTATGTTCAAACTCACTGTCTCCAATTTATCTTTAAGAAGTTCTCTGAAATAAAACTATAAAACCCTTTGTGTACTATTGTTTAGGAATCACATTTTATTTAAATATTTAAGAAAGGATGGACTCATAATCAGTGAGTTTATAAGTAAAGAACTGACATGCTTATTTACTGCTAAAACTATATATATCAATAAAACATTAATTGGTCAAACTAACGACATTTTAAGGAGAAAGCAAACTGGTATCAAAATAGTAATCTTTTAAGAAAACACCACTATAATTAAATACTAACAATTTTAAAATAAAGACTAAGTTATTTAGTAACTCAAGTAACCAAGTGACTCTCCTTTACAGAGACTTTCAAGAAGAAAACATATACAATTTTAGAAGTCACCACCATTGTTAAAGCATAAAATTGAGTCAATCTCTTAAGATCTCTTTAATTCTATAATTTTATGGATGTGGGGGGTATATTAAATATTAATGTTCCAATTTTGGAGTAGCAGTAAGTACACTGCTACTGTAGGCACTACTTAATGATGCAAAGAACTGTAGAATATTTATGCCTGAAAGGGTCCGTAAATATTATTTAGTACACCAGGTTCAGTGTTCTCAGTCAAGCCTCTCTAAACTGATATCTATACTTTGTCACTGTTGAAATGTATTGCTTCTATAACTTGTACATTGCTTCTATAAACTTAACTAATCTACTTAAATCACAATGACTAAAGCCAAAAATGACCCATAGCTAAACCAACTATCTTTCTCATTTGATCTTTTTTGTTTGTTTCTCTTTTGGTTGTTTATTTTGTTCTTTAGATTCCATATATAAGCAAAATCACACTGCATCTGTCTTTGTCTGACACTGCACTCAGCACAATACTCTTCAAGTCCATCCATGCTGCTACAGATGGCAAAAACCCATTCCCTTCCATGGCTGAGCAATATTCCATTGTATATACCGTTTCCCCCAAAATAAGATCTAGCCAGACCATCAGCTTTAGTGCGGCTTTTAGAGCAAACATTAATATAACACCAGGTCTTATTTTAATATAAGACTAGGTATAATGTAATATAATTAAAACTGGGTATAATATAATACCGGTCTTATATTAACTTTTTCTCCAAAAGACACATTAGAGCTGATGGTGCAGCTAGGTCTTTTTTTGGGGGAAATATGGTATGTACCGCCTCCTCTTTATCCATTCATCCTTTGATGGACATCCAGGCTGCCTCCACATCTTGGCCACTGTAAACAATGCTGCAATGAACATAGAGATGCATATATCCCCTCAAAGTAGCATTTTGCGTTTTTTCAAATAAATATCCAGAAGTGGGATTACTGGGTCTTACTTTGTCTTGTTATAGCCTTTATTTTAAAGTTTATTTTGTCTGATATCAGTACTGCTGCCATAGTTTTTTTGTTTCCGTTACATGAAATATCTTTTTCTATTCCTTTACTTTCAGTCTGTGTGTGTTATTCAATCTGAAGTGAATCTCTTCTAGGCAGCATATGTAAGGATTTTGTTTTCTTATCCATTCAGCCACACTGTCTTTTGATTGGAGCATTTAATCCATTTACTATAAAGTAACTACTGATAGTTATGTATTTATTATTTTTATTCATTTCATTATTCATATTTTGACATACATATATATGTATGTGTGTGTGTGTATATATATTAAATATATATATATATATATATATATATATTTTTTTTTTTTTTTAATCTTCTCTTAAAGAAGTCCCTTTAAAATTTCTTGTAATTCTGGATTGGTGATGAACTCCTTTAGCTTTTTCTTATCTGGGAAACTTTATCTGTCCTTTGATTCTAAATGATAGCTTTGCTGTGTAATCTTGGTTGTAGGTCTTGCTTTTCACCACTTTGTCTATTTCCTGTCAGTCCCTTCTGGCCTGCAAAGTTGCAGAAATCAGCTGACAGTTTTATGGGACCTCTCTTATAGGTAAGGAACTGCTTTTCTCTTGCTGCTTTTAAGATTCTCTCTGTCTTTAACTGTTGGCATTTTACTTATGATGTGTCTTGGTGTGGGCCTCTTTGGGTTCATCTTGGTTGGGACTCTGCACTTTCTGGGCTCATATATCTCCTTCACCAGGTTAGGGAAGTTTTTTGTCATTACTTCTTCAAATAGGTTTTGTTGTTGTTGTTGTTGGTTTTTTCCTTTAAACTTTTATTTAAGTGTGTTTTTCCAGGACCCATCAGCTCCAAGTCAAGTAGTTGTTTCAATCTAGCTGTAGAGGACGCAGCTCACAGTGGCCCATGTGGGGATCGAACCAGCAACCTTGTTGTTAAGAGCACCACACTCTAACCAACTGAGCTAACCGACCACCCTTTCAAATAGGTTTTTAATTCCTTGCTGTTTCTCTTCTCCTTCTGATATCCCTGTGATGCCAATGTTGATATGCTTGGTGGTGTCCCAGAGGCCCCTTAAATTCTCATTTTTTTTTGGATTCTTTTTTCTTTCTGCTGTTCTGCTTGGGTGTTTAATGCTACCTTATCTTCTAAATTGCTGATTCAGTTCTCTGCATCATCTAATCTACTATTGATTCCCTCTACTGTATTCTTTATTGTATTTTTTATTTGTTTCTTTTTTGTTTTCTCTCTCCATTTTCATGTTTCCTATCTCTTTATTGAAGTTCTCCCTGAGGTCACTGATCATCCTTATAACCAGTGTATTGAACTCTGCATGTGATAGACTGCTTATCTCCGTTTTGTTTTTCTGGAGCCTTGTTCTGCTCTTTTATTTGGAACATGTTTCTTTGTCTCCCCATTATGGCTGCCTCCCTGTGTTTGTTTCTATGTATTAGGAAGAGCTGTTATGTATCTTTTTAGTAGAGTGGCCTTAGTAAGTGTTCTGTAGAGCTCAGTGGCACAGTCTTCTTGGTCACCTGAGCTGGGTACTCCAGGTGTGTCCTTTGTGTGGGTTGTGTGTGCACTCCTGTTGTAGTTGAACGTTGGTTGCTGTTTGCATACCAATGGGAGGGACTGACCCTTGGGCTGATTGGTTGCGAGGACTAGTTGTGACGACAGTGGAGGAGCTGTGGTGCAGGGGCTGACCCTACCGAGCAGGGTTTGCTTTAGCAGGGCTCTGGTGCCTGCCCAGTCTGCCCTCTTGGTGTGTTGTTCCTGTAGGTGGCTGGGTGATGCTCCATCTGGGTCCGAAGCTGACCACCAGGCATGCCAGCCCATGAGCCTTCTGGGAGGGGCCCCACCACAGTCCAAGTTCAGCTGCAGTCTGTGCCCTGCCCAGGGCCACCTGGCATGAACCACAAAGCAATCCACAGATGGCTGCTGCTCCCACTCGGCATGAAGGTACCTTGAGAGGCCAAAATGCAAACTGATGCTGACTGCCGCTGGTGCTGCACTCAGGGCTGCTCAGCCAGAGGTATGGAACATGCCAAAACCAGATGCTGCTTGTTTGGGTTTTGTGAACCTTTGTAGATTTTAGAAAAGTCTGCAGCATGAGCCAAGACAATCCATTTATATGGAAAAGCCACTGGAAGCAGTTTGGGGGGGTGGGGGTTGGGGTCTGAAAGTTGGGTGGGGCAGGGTCTCAGAGAATCAAGACAAAGGAATAGTGTTGGCAAGGTTGATGGAGACTCAGATATAGCATCTCCCTGTGTCTGCACACTGGGAGTGGGGAAGGTTCTACAAAGATACAATGGCTTCTACCAGCTCCTCCATCTGGGAGAAAGGTGCCCCTCCAGCCATAATCCTGCAGCCAGACAATTCAGTTCCTCCCCATAAATTCCTGGTGCCTTTTGAGCTTTTGCTCCAACACTGGAGCTCAGAGCCAATGAGTCCATCAGTAAGTCCATGCACAGGCTCTTTAAGAGGAGCACCTGGTAATGCAGCTGCCTTCATCTTACTCAGCCACAACCTTCGCTGGTTTTCACAGCCAGAAGTTATGGGGACTTCTCTCCCCAGCACTGGAACCGTGGGCTGGGTATCCTAGTGTGGGGCTGGGATACCCCACTCCTCCAGGGGGGACCCCTGCAACTAACATATCCTCCTGATTTTTAAAGGTCACACCTGGGTGTGGATCTAGCTCATTCTGCAATTCCACCCCTCCTACCAGTCTCAAGGTAGTTTTTCTGTATGTCCTTAGTTGTAGGGCTTTGGTTCAGCTAGACTTCAGGTGGTTCTCAATGATGGTTGTTCTGTATTTTAGTTGTAATTTTGATGTGGTCGTTAGAGGAGGTGAGCACAGTGTTTACCTACTCCGCCATCTTGACTAAATCTCTCTTTCTCATTTGTTCTTATACTTGACTTCCTTGAAGCATCTGACACTCTTAAACACTTTCTCTTTGTTGAAACTTCGTCCCCTCCTTTGGCTTTTTTGCCTTCATTCTTTGAGCTTCCAATCACACCTCTCATTCTCTTTAATCTAACTTATATATAGTTAAATTAAATGCCAGCATTCTTTAGGGTTCAGCCCTTAGCTATCCATTCTTGTCATTATACACCCTCACTTCAAGCAACTTGGTGTATTTTGATGATTTTAACTCTCCCTGATCATTCCCAAATCTATATGATCTTTATATCCTATTGCTTACCTCACATCTTCTTCATATCCATAAATGCTTTAAGAATAATATTCTAAATATGAATTCATTAAACATTTGCCAAACCTTTTTTTGCTCCTTCCTTCCCACTGCCTAACTCTTGGTTCACATCTTTAGCATCTCTCAACTGAATTACTGCAATATAGCAGTCCAGAGATTCTTACTTACTATGTCTATGGTAATAAGGTCTGGGCATATGTACTTTGAAAAAACTCAGGTTGCTCTCATTTGTACCCCCAGTTAAGAACCATTGTGACATACGACAGGTCTATTTTTCACCATGCTCTCCTCCATCCCCTCACAAACTACTATCATGTAATCTTTCAAAAATCATGTCTTATTTTATCCTTACCCCTGCTTAACACTCATTTATATCAACAGGCTATATTGTGCACAAGCTAAAGACAAAACTTAAGCGTGTGGCAATATAAGGCCCTTCATAATCTAATACCCATTGTCCTCTCCTGCAATTTCATTTTCCCATTTTATAGTCAATCAATACAGAGCTGCTAACAGTTCCCCAGACACATTGTGTTGTTTCCTACTTTCATGCCTTTGTACATGCTATTCCCACCCACTAAAATGCCAGTCTCCTGTGACAATATTCAGTTCATACAACACTTCATAAAATCCCTTCTGTGCCATCTCATTAACTTCTCTTAGGTTATTACTCTACATATAAAAACATATATATTTATTTATATACATAGTCATTTGAAAAATATTACTGATTTCCTATTAGGTACCACGTATTATCCTCAGTCCTAATTATTAAATGGTGAACAGTAAGTCACGGTCCATGTGGTATACAACTTAAAGACCATTATGGGTTTGGCAAAAACAAGCAAACACACAAATGATTTTATAATTACAAATTGTGATACCCACTGTGAAGAAATTTATGAAGATGCTATGAGAAATAAAATACTTCAGAGAGATATAAATCTTTTAAAAAATAGTATTTGTGCTGAACCTAACAGAAGAGCAGCAATTGGTGATTCATGGAAAGAAAAGAGGGAAGTTTCAAGAAGAGAGATAAGCAAGTGTGAAGGTCCTCAAGCACAAAAGAAGCGCTTGGGGAGTTCAGGAATCTGAGTAGCACATAATGAATGGGAAAACAAGATGAGGTTGGTGAAGCAACAGAAGCTATGAGTAGGCACTACTACAAGAAATTTACATTGTATTTCAATTGAATGGGAAGCAAACAAAACATTTAACAGCAGGGTGAACATGACCTGACTACATTTCTAGAATATTATTCTGGGGGCTTTCTGAAGAATAGAGATGGTGGTGGGGAGAAAGAAACAGATGAGAGTCAAGCAGTGAGATCAGTTAGTAGCCTACCGCAAAAAATCCAAGAGAAAGAGAAAGATATCTCAGACAAGGGTGGTGAGAGTAGAAATGGAGAACAGTAGATGGACTCAGTAAATATTTAGGAGAAAAGTTCAACAAGACTTATTAACAGATTGGAGGTGGGAAGTAAGTGATGAAAAGGACATAAAAATAGTTCTAATCCCTCTAGGTTGTATGCAGACCAAATGGTGATACTTTTTTTTTTTTCTATTTACCGAAATAGAACGCACTCCCATTCTAGGTTATATTCCTTAATGATAGAGAAAACTAGGTCTAATAATCATATCCTTAGCAACTAGCAAAATACCTGGAATGCAAAGAGCACTCAATGTACATTTCTGGCATGTATATAGAAATATATAATGAAACAAATAAAAAAGAACCCAAAGCCCTATAACACACTCAATTAACAATTATAATGACATTCAAAAGTAAGAAAATTCATACCTAACTGGAGTCTGTTGAAGAATCACATTCAGCTCTTCATCAGGGTTATTTTTTTGTGGTGTTCTCTGCATTTCAAAACTAAATAATAATAAGCAAAGTCATTCAGACTGAACATTTACACTTAACAAAATTATATATTTTTTACCATTGTTTTTAAGTCGGGTTTTTTTCCACTAGGTTTATGACAAACAGGTCATAATGGGTACACCCATCACTAAGAATTTTTTTGAAAGTGAAAGTTGGATGTCTTCTCGACAAAGTTAGATGTTCAATGATTATTACTTATCAAGTTGTTCAGTATCCAAAAATATCAAAGCTCAAGTTTTCCAATCATTATGCCTTCCAAAAACTTAACTTTGACTTAAATAAAAGAAATATTTCACTTGTGTTTAACTTCCAAATTACACATTATTTTTTCAGTTACATATTAAAATACTGCGGGTAAAAGACATAATATTAACCATATTTATGGTCATTCAAAAACTTTTGTAATTACTCTCAACCATTCGTATTTTAGGATTCTATAAGACAATTCAAGAGAGTACACTTTTATATCAACTTTTTTAAAAAAAATGAATCAGGCAAGTAATAGCAGGTAAGAGGCTGAAAAAGGACAGAGACCACACAACTTAAATAAATGAATTACAGTTGACCCTTGAACAATGTAGGATGTTCACTTACGAACTCATGGAACCACGCAGTTCAAACCTGTGTTACTCAAGCATCAACTGTAATTTCAATCCACAAGTAGGAATCTGCATACGCAAAGGGCTGACTTAAGTTGTATATGGATTTTGACTGCACAAGCGGTTGGCGCCTCTAACTCCTGCATTGTTCAAGGGTCAACTGTACTCCAACAATTTTCTTCTGGTGCTCATTTTAAAAATTACATTTATCTAAATGAGAAAAAATAGTTGATATAGAGAACAATTCACATTAAATCTCTATCTGAGAGACAAAAAGGGTGTTACAATGATAAAGGGGTCAATCCAACAAAAGGATGTAACATTTCTAACATTTGGAAATATATATGCATCCAACACAGGAGCACCTAAATATATAAAGCAAATATTAACAGACGTGAAAGGAGAAATAGATAGTAATACAATAATAGTGGGAACGTCACCTACTGTTATCCCACTAATACCCCCCCTTATACCAATAGATAGATCATTCAGACAGAAACTCAATAAGGCTACACTGGCCTTAATTGACACATTTGACCAGATGGATTTAACAGATACTTAAACAACATTCCATCCAAAACAACAGCACACATTCTTCTAAGTGCACAATGAACATTTTCCAAGACAGATTATATGTTAGGCCACAAAACAAGTCTTAATAAATTTAAGAGATTAAAATCATATCAAACATCTTTTCTGACCACAATGGTATAAAACTAAAAATGAATTACATGAAGAAAACTGGAAAATTCACAAATATATGGAGATTAAACAACATGCTACTAAATCACCAACAGATCAAAGAAGAAATCAAGAGAGAAAGATAAAAATACATTGAGGAAAAAAAGATGAAAATGTAACACACCAAAGTTTATGGAATGCAGCAAAAGCAGTTCTAAGATGAAAGTGCATAGCAATAATGCCTACGTCAAGTAAAAAGAAAAGTCTCAAATAAACAACCTAACTTCATACCTCAAAGTAATAGAAAAAAAGAACAAACAAAGCCCATAGATTGTAAAAGGAAGGAAATAAAGATCAGAGCAGAAATAGAGACTAAAAAAAAAAAAAAAAAAAAATATCAATGAAATTAAGAGCTTATTCTTTGAAAATATAAACAAAATTAACAAACCTTTACCTAAAATTCAACAAGAAAAAGAGACCACTCAAATAAGTAAAATCAGATATAAAAGATGTTGCAACTAATACCACAGAAATACAAAAAGTCCTAAGACTACTATGAACAATTATACATCAAAATTGGACAATCTAGCACAAATAGATTCCTAGAAACATACAATCTACCAAGACTGAATCATAATGAAGCAGAAAATCTGAACACCCATTACTACTATGGAGATTAAATCAGTCATTAAAAATATCCCAACAACAAAAGTCCAAGACCCTTTGGCTTTACCAGTGAATTCTACCAAATATTCAAAGGAGAATCAATACCAATCCTTCTCAAACTCTTCTTAAAAAGTAGAAGAGGAATGAACTCTTTCAAAAGTCATTTTATGAGGCCAGCATTACCCTAATACCAAAACCAGACAAGGATGCCAGAAGAAAAGAAAATTTCAGGCCAACATCCCTGATGAACACAGTTGCAAAAATCCTCAACAACATATTAACAAACCAGATTCAACAATACACTAAAAGAATCAAACACCATGATCAAGTTGGAGAATGTAAAGAGTATGATGTTGGCTGTGGTCCTGTCATGTCTGACCTTTATTATGTTGAAGTACATTCCCTCAATACTTGCTCTGTTGAGAATTATTTTAAGTGGATGCTGAGTAAGTGGATGTCAAATGCTTTTTCTACATCTACTGAGATGATTATATGATTTTTATCCTTCATTTTGTATTTTTAGTTTAAAAAAATAAAAAAAAACCATATTTAATTAACTGTTCAACATCTTCATTTTCTACTGTCTAACTTTGGTTTGATTGCTTTCTTACACATACAGACTTATACTATGCAAGTTCTATGAAAAATATTCAACCTCATAAATTGAACTGGGAACTAAGTAGCTAGCATTTTCCTATCACTTTACTATTTGCAAAGTGCTTTCATCAATATACATTACATATATTAATAATACTCTTACACTAAATGCTTGTATTTTACAGATGAGGAAACTAAGACTCAGTGAGATAAAGTGAAAATTCAACTACATTCCAAAAAACGTGAAGGAAATAAAAGATTCCTTCTCTGCCTTGACTTGGTTGGAGAAATTACTTTAATAAAGATATTAAAAAATCAATACAAGCCTGTGTATATGAGAATCCAAATTAAAGTTCACATACACAATACAAATAATATTTTTCACTTATTTTAATAAAAAGTAGAATAGATTTTCAATCAACATAAAGATACTGTATCGTAAAAAAAAATCTCTATTTGTTAATAAACTATATACTTGGAATATTGTTTATCTTATTTTTATATAAAGGCATACGAAGTAATTTAATATGTTATTTAAAGATTACTAAGTTAAATAAAAACCTAGTGAGCCTACCGATATCGAAATTGACCTATAGCAAAAGCATATCAGAAAAACATGTTATGTACAATACCTGTCTGTAGAATCAGCCTGAAGAGTTTTATCATGATCCAGAAATAATCTTGCATCTAGATCTTTGTTTTTAAGGTAAATTTCTTCATATTGTTTAGAGAGACTTTCCACCTCAAAAAAAAAAAAATACTGATGATTATCCTTTAATGTCATTACATCTGTCAGTACATAGAAGTACAATTTAATTAAAAAATTTTTGTAGAATATACACTTAATTTTACAACACACTGAATTCACATGCAATGCAAATAAGGTGTATGTGCATGTGAAGTAAAGAAAATTGCAACGTTTTCTACTCTAATTTTAAACCTATTTTATACATGCACCCCAATTCATTAGTTTTATGTAGACAAGAACCACCAATGACACAAAACAAGATAGAGATGAAACTGTAAGATAAAAATAGGCATTATTATAACCACGTAACTATCAAGATCCTCCAGACATCCCATGCATTTCTCACTTTCAATCTTCTACTATGCTTATCAATAGAAAATATTTTTCAAACATTGTAACAAATCCTCTTAATTATATATTCTGCTTATCTTTCCTAAATCCTTTGGTTCACTCCATCTCCCTTCAGTTTAGTATCTTAGGCAAGAACATTAGCTCAATTAATTAGCTCATTTAACACACTTCCATGATTTATTCCCAATCTTAGATACTTTTTCAATTGCTAGAATCTGTAAATCTTTTGTGAGTTCTGCTTCATAATTTCGAATCATAATTTAAAGGCCAATGCCCAATAGACAACTATTTGGCATGCCTTCTACTACGACTTTTAAAGCTAAAGTGTTTCCAACCTAAGGGAACTAAAATTGCATTCTAAAAGGAGTGGGAGAAGAAATCCAGTTATATGTAACTTTTTGTTTGCATAAATGTTTTAGGCAGAATAGTCATTCATGTTTAAGTTCACTGTTACTGCCCTAGCTTAGTGAGGCAATAATTATCAATCATTTATTGATTGACAGCTATTAGTATTACATGCAAAATACTGGGGAAAATGTTAAGTTTATCTTAAGATTTCTATTAAAACTGTAATCCTTTCTAGGAGAAGAAAAATTAGTACGAGTATCCAACATTCTTTATATAGTTGGGAATAGCATATTTCTTAGTATGTAAATAGGTAACAAGACTCAGGAATACAACACTTGGCCCCTTCTTGCCTCTCTAATATCTTTTCTGCCCTGTATCCCAATCTTAACAAACTAGTTGGAGTTCACTGAACATACCATACTATCACATGTCACTATGCCTTTTAATCTATAATTCCCAACCCCTGGAAATGCCATTTTTCATAAAGCTTTACTCAGCTCAGAAATGACATCACTTGCAATCAATTTTCCACAAACCCTATCTGCCCCTCTTTGGATTAGATTGCTCCCCTCCGAGACATCACAACACCTTGTGTATACTTCCATCAGAATCCCGTAATGTTCTCTTTGTCTCTCTCACTAGCACCTTAATGACTGCAACTGTGAGTCAAACGTCTGTATCAATGATATCTAGTACAATGCCTGGCACATATTAAGTACTTAATAAATAGTTGTTGAATGAACAAGTTAATGAATTCAAGGACTAGCTACCAATTCTGGTCACAGAATCAGCAGTTTAGCTATTTGATTTCAGGTCTTTTGGTCTTGGTGACTAACGCCTGGTGCTTCTAAAACATTATTTTATCACTGAGTACTCATTTGTCATTTATCTAAAGCATCCTTTCCTCCACATTATTTTACCTTACCACATTAAGTTCTCAGTTGTTCTGTTCTCATTGAAGAGCAAGACATTTGAGGCAAAATGTGAAAAGAAACGGATAAATGGCACACCACTAAGGTAAAACATTTCTGCAATATAATCATAGTAATTTCAACCGAATTTATTTTCATTTAAGTAGCTTTTAAAAATACTCAAAAGAGATGCTCTGCAATACAGTAATGCCAATAATGTTGATGGCATTAATCATGGATCCTATGCATAAGGATGCATAGCATAGCAAATCAGAGTCAAATTTGATTGTGCATATTTAGTTATATTTATTTAATGGAATTTAGAAATTCAAAAGTCCACAGTTGGATTTTTGAAAACTTTCAGTGCAAATCAATTTCTAGTGCAAATTACAAATGTTGCTTATTTATTCGAGTATATATTCAAAAGGTTTTTCTGTTACTATATAAAGTTAGTTCACCACAATTTTACTTAGATTCCTTTCCTTGAGCAAAAAATATTTAATATACAGTAAACTGCTCTTAAGAAATTTAGACAACTATTCCTCCCTCCCAAAAGTCCTAAAACACATTAACATTTTATTAAGTTTCTTTCATATTACCTCTGGAAGTCCATTAGAAGCTATAATTCCAAGAGAATTCATAAAAGGTATAAAATTTTTGAAATAAACATTTTTCACCTGAAAAAGACAAAGTTACAATATGACCATTAAATTTTTTAAAAATTAGTTTCTGTCACTATTAACACTAAAATGAAAGTGTTAACTGACATTTTGATCAATGACTTACAGGCAACCAAGTGGGATATTTATAATTAATTCAATTATTTACTTCTAAATTTATGTGCTAAATTTATGTCCTAAAATGGAGGTGGAGTGAGGAATTATTAATGATGTGGGATTTATAAAAAAACTCATTGAAACCAACTTCACTATTCCACATTTAACAAATGACGAAAGGATGGGAGGCTCAAAAAATTAAGCAACTTGACCAAAGTTACACAGCTAGGAAGTGGCAGAGCTGGAATTTAAATGCAATCTGCCTATCATCAAAGCCAAGACTCTTTTCACTTATTTACACTGCTTCTGATTTCTCCCCAAAGTACACTTTAGGCCACTTCATACACATCATCTGATACCTAACTTAGGGAATATCAAGGCAATTATTTTAGCATAAATTTAGGAAAATAACCTGCTTTTATAATAAAATAATTTCACACACAAAAATAAAACCCAACAATTCAAATTGAAACCAAATGAAAGTGTTGTGTGGAACTATGCAATTTCATGAAAATGCACCCTACATTTAACAAGGAAAATAAAGACTGTACTCAGAAAACCTGGAGTTATATTCCTGACTATTCTACACTTGCAATATGTTGCGGAATTTTAAACAACTTACTTTCCTTCATTTAACTTCCTTTTATAACTTTGGAGTCTACATTTACTAAGGTGGAAATAACTTAGTATCAGTTCCTATCTTCTACTACACAAATAAGTTATTAAGAATTAACCTTCTGTAATCCCCACTTAACTTAAATATTTATAAGGTGGGTGGTTCTAGTTAACCAATTAGTATGACTAGCCAATAATTATACAACCATAAACTTAACTAACCAATAGTTACATAACCATAAATATCATGTGTAAATAATCAAGTGTCAATTAATGTCAATTACCACCAAAGCTTTTAATCAAATATACTTTGAAAATCATTACTATAATGATTCTAAATTATAACAAAGAATAAAAATTAAAAGTAAAAAAATGATTTATTTGTGATTTAAAAAATGAAACTACAAGTAATTTTGAAATTCAGATAATTAACTAGGAATTAGAAAACACATTCCTATTCATTATCTTGAGGGTCTGAGCAAAAAAAAATATTTCAACTACATTTGTCAGCTTATTAGCGAAGTTAATTTGTGATTCTAGAAGAGTACACACACACACACACACACACACACACACACACACACAAAGTTGATACATCTATATATGTCTATATCCATAAGCCACAGTGCTCAAATCCAGATTGTCTTGATAAATCATTCCAACACTTTTTAAACTAGATTTTGAGATCATACCCCTAATTTCTTTCCATAGTTCACAGAGAAATTTCAAAGATGCAACAATTCATACATCTATCTGGTGGTAGTGAATTGTGGACAATATAACAACCTATGAGAGAAATAGCATGGTACAGCGACAGGAGCACTGGTAGCCATGTCCTCAAGTCTACACTCTGGTAGTAATTAGTTGTCAGTCTCTGGAAGTTTGTTTATTCATTACTGAGAAGAGGCAGAATATACTATCCATAAGATTCCTTCCAATGCCAACATTCCAGAGTCTATGCAAGATAAGCAATTCCTGGATGATCATGTGTATTCTCTACCAGCCATTAATATCTTATGTAATATTCAGAAGAATAATAATTATCAAAGGCTGAACGGGAATTTAATATTGGTATCACTTATCACTAAACCAAAACACTAGCAGGGTATTTTTCTTAGCAGGGCATTTTAAAACATTAAATTAGTAACCACAGAGGAATAAAAGAACAAATACATTTCAAAACTATTGCATTAATGATTTACATTTCAGTGATTCCAGAATGAGGGAGCAACTCTCTAAAATCAAAGTAACTGAATATGAAAATTAATTTTCCACTGTGTATTGTATATATACCACAACTTCTTTATCCAAGCGACAACATGGATGGATCTTGAGATTATTATGCTAAGTGAAATAAGAGACAGAAAAAATCAAGAACCAAATGACTTCACTGATATGTGGGATATAAAACTGAAAGCAACAAAGGAACAAGACAAACAAAGAAACGAAAACTCACAGACACAGACAATAGTTTAGGGGTTACCAGAGGGTAAGGATGGAGGGAGGATAGTAGAAGAGGGTAAAGGGGGTCAAATATATGGTGATGGAAGGAGAACTGACTCTGGGTGGTGAACACACAACGTAATATATAAATGATATATTACAGAATTGTACATTTGAAACCTATGTAATTTTACCAACCATTGTCACCCCAATAAATTTTAATTAAAAAAAGAAAATTTTTTCGAAACATTTGCTATTGCAAAAGAGTTGGCACTAGGCAAGAATATACAATGGGGTAAAGATACTCTATTCAATAAATGGTGTTGGGAACATTGGACAGAAAAAAGAAACTGGACCACCTTCTTATACTATATAGAAGGATAAATTCAAAATGGATTAAAGACTTAAATGTACAACCCAAAACTCCTAGAAGAAAACATAGGCAGTAAACTTTCTGACACTGCTCTTAGCTGTATTTTTTCAGATATATCTTCTTTCCCTCGAGCAAAGGAAATGTAAGGAAAAATAAACAAATGGGACTACATCAAACTAGAAAGTTTTTACACAGCAAAGGAAATCATCAACAAAACCAAAAGACAACCTACTGAATGGGAAAAGTTGATACATCTGACGATACATCTAATAAGGGGTTAATATCCAAAATGTACAAAGAACTCATACAATTCAATACAGACACACAAAAACCAACAATCCAATTAAAAAATGGGCAGAGGACTTGCATAGACATTTCCCCAAAGAAGACATACAGACTTATGAAAAGACGCTCAATGTCACTCATCATCAGAGAAAATTAAAACCACAATGAGATATCATCTCACACCTGTCAGAATGGCCATATCAATAAATCAACAATCATCAAGTGTTGGTGAGGATGTGGAAAAAAGGGAACTCTTGTGCACTATTGGTGGCATTGCAAATTGGTGCAGCCACTATGGAAAACAGTATAGAGGTTCCTTAAAAAATTAAAAATAGAACTACCTTATGATCCAGCAATTCCATTTCTGGGTATTTATCCACAAAAATGCAAAAACACTAATTCTAACAGATACAAGCACCCCTATGTTCACTGCAGTGCTATTTACAATAGCGAAGATACGGAAGCACCCCAAGTGCCCATCAATAGGCAACTGGATAAAAAAGATGTGGTACATGTATTTTGTGTAGAATACTACTCGGCTATAAAAAATAATGAAATCTTAACCATTTGCCACAACATAGATGGACCTAGAGAATTTTATGCTAAGTGAAGTAAGTCTGAGAAAGACAAACACCATATGATGTCACTTATATGTGGAATCTAAAGAACAAAACAAACAGACTCATAGATACAGAGAATAAACTGATGGTTGCCAGAAGGGAGGGGATTTGGGGAGTTGGGTGAAAAAGGTGAAGGGATTAAGAAGTACAAATTGGTAGTTACAAAATAGTCATGGGGATGTCAAATACAGCATAGGGAATATAGTTAAAAACAGAGTTGCACTAATTAGGAAAAGCAAGCTCATTAACAAAAGCAGTATATACTGTTAGGAAGAACTTATGTCTAAATCTACTTTAACTATTTAAAAAAATCATGAAGTTAAATTACCTCATCTATATTACATTCATGTTCTTTACAGAGAACTTCAATAATTCTTGTATCATTTTCTAGTTGTTTTGCTATCCGTGCACTCCTGTTCTGACCTCGCCTTGGTGTTCGAGGTGAACCATTAAGAGGTATTACAGCTGTTTCTGTAAAAATGGTAAATTAGATAAGAACAATTGCAAATCCCACTGTATAAAATAATGAAGTATTCTAATTATAACTATGTTGGTCAGAAATAATCTTGGTAACATTATGCTACTTTTATCTATTAGGCTTCATTAAATGCTAACAGTTTCATCTATTTATTGAGTATCTATTATAAGTTATATATTGCTAATAGTTTTTGCCATCCTTAGTCTCTTCTGCCCTCAAACAACCCAAAAAGAAACTGTAAAATACTTCAAGCCCCATAGACAAATAAGAAAAAGGCAAGGAAAATGGCCAATTTATAAAGTAATTCTAAGTGTATCCTCCTTAGTCTGCAAAGGAAAAAAAATATTTTCTATCTTAAAGTGTCTTAAAAATTTTAAGTACGTATTTTGGATTCAATTTTTAGATATAGTATAAAAATAAATTTTAAAAGTTTTAGAAAATTCCACCGTAAATTATGATGCTTTTAAAAGTATATAAATATAATAATGGGATAATAAACTGTGATTTAAAAAAAAAAATCCCCTGTATTATTTTGAGTAGTCCCAATTCAAACTGAATGCAGATTCAGCTATTAAACAGATTGCAGATAACTAGGTATAAAAAGTATTATCTGCTTCTAGGCCCAACCAAGAATTTACAAGAAACTGAGAGGATAAAGGAACATATTAAACTATACTACAGGATGAAATCAGTAAAAATTAAATCATGGGAAACTCAATAGGACAAACCACCTAATTATTTAATAAACAAATTGCAAAGAAAAAAAGAGAGAAAAATAGATGGAGGTGTAACTTTTTAAAAAGTCTTAAAAGCATATCAACCAATCACAAAGTATGGATCTTATTTAGATTCTGATTTAGTCAACCTATAAAAAAATATTTAATTACTTTTATAAGACAATCGAAAATACGAACACTTACTAAATATTTGGTGGCATTAAGGAATCACTGTTGACTGATTTTTAGGTGTGATAATGGTACTGCCATTATGCTTTTTAAAAAAACTATCAGCGATACATACTAAAGTTTATAAGGATGCAACTATGCAAAAATGTGTTTCAAAATAGCATAGCTGGTGGAACTGCACAGTAGATGGGGCTACAGGTTGATCATAAGTTATAAGTTGAAGGTAGGTGATAAATACATGGAGGCTTATTATATTACTATTTCTGTATTCATTTGAAAATTTCCACAATAAAAAATTAATTAAAGTGTATCATACTCAGTCAATTCAACACCTCATCCTGCTTTCTTTTTAACGTAGCTCTTACAGAACTAAATGTACATTTAAATTATCCAAAAGATCAAAGCTTGTCAACCTAAAGTAACATCCTACATCAACTTATTAAAGTTATAAAACTGGAAAAAATGAGAAAAATTCATATCAAGAAAATTTTTAAATATTCAAAAAATTTTGAAACATATGTTTTCTATTTTTCCTCCCTGTTTTGCATGTGGTTTCTGCTAAAATGAGTTTGCCTTTTCTATCAAACCACATTCAAAACATTTTCAAAATTCTGCTCCAGACTTCATTTTTCCATGAAGTTATTGTTCAAAGATTAATTAGGCTTCAGATTTTCAGCCACTTCAACACTTTGGAACTTCCATGTTTTGATCTGTTCTGTATTATTTTTAGTATTATTAATACTTTCATCATTTTAGGAGCCAAGTAATCAGTTCAGCCTTAGTTAAGTTTACATTTTTCTATAGTGTAAGTGATTTTGAAATCCTACTACTCTTGATGCCACCAGAGGAAGCAATTCCATTCTAAATGTGATATACTTATCTTTGTTCAATGCTGTGTAATTATTTTAGTAATAGTTATTTTTATTTAAATACATTTCCCATCTCACTGAAATAGATCAATAGTTCATATGTAAAACAAATTAGTCACATAATTATTATAGCGCCCAATAATAAAAATTTAATCTGTTCTACAGAATGTGCCACTCTTTCCCATGCAGTTTCAATCATATCTGTGCCTTGCCTCTTGATTTTCTCTTTACTGGGAATGCCCCACCACCAACTTACCACAACACTCAAATCCTAACTACTCTTAAACAAAATTCAAATGTCACCTCTTTTACATGGTCTTCCTTGCTTTTCCCCAACTGGGAAAACTTTCTCATTATCTGAACTTCCATAGCATTTGCTGTATTTTTGGCCCAGACCACTTTCTAGCATATACTCTAATTACTTGCTTACTTGTTTTATCCCTCCTTCTACAACTTGCACTACTTGAGGGCAGAGTCCATGTGTGATTTATTTATTATCATACCCTAAGCTTTAAAACCACTTTTTGGACCCGTTAGACAGTCAATAAACAACAGTTGAATGATAAAGTAGGAGGAGCACAAAATATTTAAAATACTTACTATATGGTTCTTTGAGCAATGCAGGAGGTGAAAGTTTGATAAAATAGTCAAGAACACATAGCATTAATTGAAATGAGATCACCAGATCATCTTCCATTTGTAATACTTCCCCTGAAAATAAAAATGGTTCCCATTTTAAACTCAAGTTAGAGATTGAGATCTTTAAGTTAGGGAAAATTGTCAGTATGGATGTATCCATATACTCATTTATTCAAGAATCACTAAAGGTATGCCAAAAATCTTTGTTTTTGTAAAAACTCAGTGATATTTGATACATACAAAAATATAAATAAAATATATAAAGTTATGAAATGATAAAGTTTAAGTCTGCCATGAGAATTTTACATTTAGATATTAATATTATAATTCAGTCTCTCTGTTTAAATTCATTTTGTTTTTTGCTTTTGTAAATTTACTTCCAATTTTGGTAAGAGTTTTAAAATTTGTTATTTCTGAAAATAATTTTGAAGTATGAGATATGCTACTCTTTAATTCCATTTACTTATTAATCCTCATATATTTTCAATTTTAACCCCTCCCCAAAATATTACAATAACAAAAGCCATTAAGAAACAACAAAATTAGTATATAATTGTAAAGTCATCTATAAATTAATTATTTAGCACAAAATACTAAAAGTCAGAACAATAACTATATAACTAGAGAACTGTGAGGAAATAAATGCATATAATAAATACCTGAGGAAAAAAACAGTACAGCTACATAAAATATACAAATCATAATCAAATATAGCTATAACGTATTTGCTTATGAACTCTAAAACAATATTGTACATTATTGTTGTACATCAATGTTGTACATTATTTTTAAAAGAGAAGTTTGACTCTCCATCTCCTTGGTATGAGACCGTTAAACAACAAACAATCCCAACAAATACTGAAAGTGTAGAATCTATGTGAGAAAACAGGTAACCCTGCATCAAGTAGGTTTTCCAGATCCATAGGTATGGTACAAAAATATATATGTAATATACTTAGAAGTTATTAAGAAATACCACAGAGGTAAAGAATAACATCAAGGACTTCTAGTTAAAAAATAGAAGAGTGAAATCAAATCAAAGAATCTCTCTCCTCAAATATCTAATAAAATAAAATAAAAAAACCTGTACTAGTTAAGTGCTAGCAGCAATACCAAATTTAAGAGATACTGACTCAGAAACCATCCTCATCTTTTTCCTCTTCTTACTTAGAGGGAGTAGAAATTACTGATGAAAGACAGGTAAAATGGAGGAAGTGAACACCTACAGCTAACGTTCGGAAAAACATCAAGATTCCACTGTACTGTACTGAATTGGGTGAAAATCTGAATCCCAACACAATCTCATTATGGAAACAGGATACAAACTGTCACTAGAAGTACTGTTTTAGAGTTCATTCTAACAAAACTCTCAGAACAACAAAGACTCACATCATTCCTGATGAATTCTTCTCTTTCTCCCTTATCCTCTGACTAAAAGTAAGTATAATAAAAAAGCCTGCTCTCATAGCTCTCTGGGGGACACAAGTCACAGATAAAGTGCAATGTGAGTAAAGGGAGATTTATTCACACCACATCAGAGAAAACAAAACATCAGGTCAGGGTTGCCCACATGAAGTCCTAGCAACATGGGGTGAAAAGCACAGAGATCATGCAAACATAGTACAGAAAAGAAAAAAAAAATACAATCACAACATCAGATAGAAAACCTACTGCGGAGCATAGTCTATCAGAAGAAAATGTCCTATGAGTCCTTGAAGTAACAACTTGAACAACACAAATTTTGTGAAAACAATGAGCTAGACTACCGAAGAAAAACCTAAGGACCAAATAACACCATTACATACATAGTTCACCTCAAAATAGAAGAAAGGATTGACATAAAAACAGTCAATACATAAGAAAAAGAGTAAAGGTTAGAAAAACATAAGAGAAGATAAAAAATGTGTAGGACAAAAACAATCCAACATTAAGATAGTTAAGGTTCCTGAAACATAACAGAATAGAATAGTACCTGGATGAATACAATTATATTTAAAAATGTAGTATGTTAAGATTTCTCTGAAAAGAAGAACAGAACCTTAAGTTTAAAAAGGATACAGTATTCCATGAAAAACTAACAGAGAATAATAAAAATCAAGACCTATCCTAGTTAAGATATTGAACCTCAAATTAAAAAAAAAAAGAATTCTTTGAGTATGCAGGAAGTAAATGGGGGTGGGGGCAAGGAATTAAGCTAGACTCAGATTTTTCAATAGCAATGCTAGGAAGACAAACAAGACACGAGAATAGAATATACAGCCAAGTTATCTTCAAGTACAAAGACTACGGCCATGATTCACAAACATGCCAAACACACAGAATGTGATGACAAATATGGTGCTAATGGTGAACTCCAGTCAGCTAAGGTTGACTAAAATTAAGAATTCAGAAATAGAGACGCTATGATAAGGAATGACAATAAGCTTAGAATCCATTTAAACACAGAAGTGAGACTAAATGGGTGTGATAATAATTATAATTACAAAACAGAATATAAATATTATAATCTTTGATAATGTAATAATAACAATAAAATGAGCAAATCTGAAAGTGTGGAATGGGAGGTAACAGGAAGAGTGACAATACTAGCATTCTTTTGCTTCAAGCAGATTAATATACATTGCTTTAAATCAAAACACAAAGTTAAGTAAAATAGATTCTAACTTTTAAACTTTTTCATAATGCTTTTTCATAATGTTAGAGAAACAGTTTTGCAATAATACTGCTTAAGTGACAAAACATTTATCTAAACTTAAGCAATTCCCTCCATTTCTCTTAATTTTTCTGTAAAACTTGAGTAAAATTAATTTTTATATTTTAAATGTAAGCACTATAACATGATCCTATCATTAGAAAATTAATCTGTTTGTGAATGTACTCATCCACCCACCTTTTTATCAGAATGTATGCACATACATATACGTGGTATGACAATCACATGATTTTAATGATCATTATTTCTGGGTGGATTTGGGGTAACTTTTCTTCTTTTCTTTGCATGTGGCTGTGTTATTTGAATTCTTTTTAATGAGTATGTATCATTTTTATAAAAACAGTAACATTATTCTTAAAAAACGGAAAGGAAAGTGGAAAGGATATTAGAAACAGAAATGAAATATTTGCAGTGTTGCTTCCAGTACCAAAATTACAAGAACTTGCTAACAGTTAACAAGGTACACAGAGAATTTGTGGGGCAGGAGGAGGATGAACAAGAAACTTTGAGCCTAGTCCAAAGGAATTATAAATTATTACATCTGAAACATTAGCATATAACAAACATAACGACTTTACCTTTAGCTAGTAAAAATGTGATCCAAGAAACTTTTAGCACCAACATAGAATTGATTTCAGTAGATATCCTAGTAAACAAATAGAAAGGAGAAAAAATTTACACTGACAGTTTTCCAACTATACCTGTTTTTTCTCCCTTTTTAAGAATTATGGACCTGAGTTGATTGCATAATCAAATACAGTCCATTTAAAATGCACAATTTACCCATGAACTTAATTTGTGTCAGTTCACTTACTATTTATATCAAGGTATTTATATTTTGCCTATAGAGTACTATACATTTATTTTAAAAAACTGAATGTTATCAATTCTAATCTAAAAATATGTACAGGAAGTGTTTCTGCTCTCTGTTTTATAATTAAAATCAACACAGTAAACAGAAAAATAGAGGTTTGAGTAACTCTAGTTTACCAATTTAACATTATGCCTTAGTAATTTTTCCATAGCCATTCACTTGTTGGAATTAACAAGTGGAATAAATAGAGTTAATTTATAAATATACAACTTCCCTTTATATCAATCATCTTATTTCAATACTACTATTCTAATGAGGTGGAAAATCTCATATACTACACATTCTGTTTCCAAAGGAAAACTCTAGAGCTCTAACATGGGTTGAAACATGTATTACACATTAAAAAAAATAATTTTTAAATTTTAATATAGATTTTCATACTTCTTACATAAAAATTACGCTCAGAATCTTAGGTAATAAAGTGCCTGTAATAGACCTTCAATAAAGATTAAGTCAATAAATTTGCATTTTCCCTAGAGTTGATGACATCATGCATTGAATCAACTTTCACCTTATTAGTTCTCTCTTACAATAAAAGACACATATTTCATACCATTTTATTTGTGAGAAGATAAATAATCTGCATAGGGCTTAAATCTATAACCTTACTTTATGAAGTGGCATGCCATAATCAATCAAACTAACCCTGATATTATCAACATGCTTGGGATTATTCCAGAAAAATACATTAAAAAAATAAAAAGTGAAAAATAACAGGCTGTGAATTACTTACAAACTGCTTGGTTGGGTCAAATATATAAGTTCACATGTCCTGAAAGGAAAAAATAATTATATCAACTTTACAGCTTTTTTAAAAGTTACTTTGTAATTTTTCTCATAATTTAGAAATCAATTGTATCATGCTTTACGAATCTTATTTTAAGCATACATTTTAAAAACGAAAAGTATAGCATTATAAAACAAAGTTAAAGTAGATTAAAGTAGATTTCAATTTATGACAATGCACATACATCATTGTAATACCTAATTACAAAAGGACTGGATTCCATATGTGCATTTGTAACTCAAAATACATTGAATCTTGATCTCATTAGAATCCCAGATCAGGTCATAAAAGGCTACTTAACTAACAGTTTCACTAAAATAACACAACTGAAAAGTACTATAAAATCCACTTGTTTAGGACAATGACTTCCAGAATAGCGGATTAAGGATCTTCATGGAGCTGCTCCCAGGGTAATAACTATAATTGGTGAAAATTACTTTTAAAAAAACCATTTAAAGTCTCTGGAAATTTTCCTCAGGGAATACAATGAAAAAAAAAAAAAAAGAAGAAGAAAGAAAGAAAGAAAAGAAAAATTAAACATTTATTAAAGAAAATATACTACATCTTGGTTAAGAACAATGACAGTCTGTGGAATTCAAGGTAAAACTCACTTCTTCATTCTCTCTAGCTTATCATCACAAAGCTATAACCTGGGTGGGTGCAGCCAAGATACAGGGCTCCCTCTCCCATCTCCCAGGCTAGGACTCTCTCTCTGAGAAGGGCAACATACAAGCGTATCTCATCACTTCCAGCTTCACGTTGCAGAAGCTCTATCCCAGGAAAAAAGAGCTAAGAAGTCTGGGGCTCCCTTCCTCCCCTTAGCCCTCACTCATGTGTCAAAAATTCTACTCCAGGCACAGAAGATGAAGAATACTGGGGTCCTGACTTCCCTTGCCCCAGTTAGCTGATAAGACAGAGGTTCCAACCAATAAAGCCAAGAAGAAGACAAGGGGCTATAGCCTCTTCTGAGCACCCCAGTCTTAAAGTAGAGGTGTCACTCCAAAAGAAGAGGACCCTGACCTCTGACCTCCTAAATGGTGGCACAGAAATGTTGCCCAGGGTAGAGGTAGTCCTTAAGAACAGAGAGCTCCAAAGCTCTCCCCAGTGGAATTAATTTCATTTGGAACAGAGTGTGGGAACAATCAAGGCTAAGAGCACTACTGAAAACAATGAAAATTTTGGTAGTAAGCAAGTAAGAAGAGGCTGGTAGCTGTATTTAGCAACAAGTTAAATCCTAGACCATCTAGGGGAGAACCAGGGCACGAAAAAGCTAAGAGGAGTTCTCCTAGAGTCAGAACAAGTCTCTAGACTGGCCTCAAAGACTACTCCTGCAAAGGGAGCCAAATTTAATCAGATCAGACTGTGGAGCAATTTGTTACCCAGGGCACTGTCAAAAACAATAAAGCAATTGGTTAGCAATTAGTGGAAGGTAACAGCTAAGTGTGATATCAACAGAGATAGTTAGCTTAACAAGAGAGATGAGCGGAAAAAGATAACCAAAGAGAACCCCCACTAAAACCCCTATCACCTGAGAGTGACTGTACACATGCCCAGGGCCACACTGAGGAGCAGTATCAGAGGCTATACATTGTGAGAGAAAGAGACTTCACTGAAAGAGTACAGCTAAATCACTAAACAAATAAACAAGAGAACAACAAACAACAGCAAGCATCAAGTCAGAGGAGAATCATTATCCAGAGTTACTACAATGTTATAAAAAATGTCCTGTTTTCAAAAATAAATATGAAAATGTGACTTCTACAAAGGGAAAAAAGCAGGCAACAGAAACTGCATTTAAAGAGCCCAGATGTCAGACTTCAAAGAAGCTATTAGGTTGGTGCAGAAGTAATTGTGGTTTAAAGGGTTAAAAATAATTGCAAAAACTGCAATTACTTTTCCACCAACCTATTATTATAAATATGTTCAAAGAACTAAAGGAAACCAGGCTTAAATAAGAAAAATATGCTGACAATGTCCCATCTAATAGAGAATATCAATAAAGAGACATAAATTATTTTAAAAGAACCAAATGGAAATTTGAGTTGAAAGTACAATAACCAAAATGAAAGATTCACTAGAAAAGCTCAACAGTAGATCTGAGCTGGCAAAAGAAAGAATCACTAAACATGAAGATAGCCTCAGAGATTGTGTAGTCTGAAAAACAAAGAGAGAAACAAAGAAAAAATGAAAAGGCTGACAGAAATGAAGCACACCAAAAAATATACCAATATATGAGTAATTGGAGTACGAGAAGAGGGAACAAAAATAGTATTTAAAGAAATAGTGGCTAAAAACTTCCCAAATCTAATGAAAAATTTCCCAAATCTGATGAAAAATCTACGTCCAAGAAACAAAAAAATTCCAAGTAGGATGAATGTAAAGCGATCCACACCCAGATGTATTATAGTAAAACTGTTGAAAGACAAAATTTGAAAACAGCAAAAGAAAATATGATCCATCATGTACAACAGAACCCAGTAATATTAACAGCTGACTTCTCATCAGAAACAATGACAATCAGAAGGCAGTGGAATTACATATTCAAAGTTCTAAAAGAAAAAAAATGACAACCAAGAACCCTGTATCTGCCAAAACTATATCGCAAAGGTAAAGTTGAAAGACATTCCCAAACAAAAACAGAATTTGTTGATAGCAGACTCACCTTACAACAAATACTAAAGTAAGTTATTAAAGCTGGTAACAAATGACAGTAATTCACATTCATATGAAAAAGCAAAGAGCACTGGTAATTATGTTATTATAAAAGGTGGTATTATTGCATATTTATTCCCCTTTCTTCTAGTAATTGATGTAAAAAGCAGTTGTATAACACAACATATACCAGGGGTGCCAAAAAAACGTATATACATGACTTGTATTCACATCTTTTGTTATCGGTATATATTATTACAATTTTAATACAGTTTTTTTTTTCTTATAATGTGTATACTTTTTTTGGCACCCTCTACATATAAAACTGTAATGTTGGGTGTATAACATTTAGAAACATATTTATTTGACAATAGCAGCACAAAGGAGGTGGGTGGGGTCAAAACTGTATTGGAGTAAACAAATGACACTAGATGGTAAATTGAACCCATGTGAACAAATGAAAAGAACAAGAAATGGAAAACAAGAAAATTAATATAACAAACTATAAATATACACTGCTATCCTTTTATACTCTCAACTACTTTAAAAGACATACAACCCAAATGTCTATAACTGATGTATGGATAAGTAAAATGTGGTATAGCCACACAATGGAACATTTTTCCATAATAACAGTAATGAAATATTGAAACATTCTACAACATGGATGAACCTTGAAAACACACTAAGGGGAAAAAGGCAGTCACAAAAAAAATATGTAAATCAAAATTTATATAGAGAAACCCAGTCTTACAATAAAAAAAAAATAGTAATCAAGAAGGGATTTTTATAATTATAGAAAAGATGTTTAATGTCAGATGCATTGTTTTCATCATTTTGTAATTTAACATAACTCAAAAGAATGCTCTACAATAAAGATAATTACATTCAGTATAAATATGTGCTGTCAAATACAGTAGCCACAAGTACCCACATCTGAAATGTGGCTAGCCCAAATGATGTTGTGTTGCAAACATAAATTGCACACTGAAGAATTCAAAAATATTTAGCATGAGAAAAAAAATGTAACTATTTCATTAATAACTTTTATAATGGCTTCATGTTTTCTTATTGAAATATAATTCACATAACATAAAACGCACCATTTTAAAGTGTACAGTTTTAGTATATTCTCTTTGTTATACAACCATCATCACTATCTAATTCCAGAATATTTCCATCACTCCAGAAAGAAACTCCCCATTCCCTTCACTTCCCAACTTCCCATTCCCTGGCAATCATTAATCAACTCTATGTCTCTATTGATATGCTATTCTGGATATTTCATCTTATGGAATATGTGGCCTTCTGTGTCTGGCTTCTTTCATTCACTGTTTTCAAGGTTTGTTCATGTGGTAGCATATAATGGTATTTCATTCCTGTAATGCAGGGACTCAGCTCCCGCTCCTGGTAGGAGATGGTGAGGCTGAAAAGGAACAACAATGGAGCCACAGATAGGGGGTTCACACTACTATATTCTCACTGGCAGCCAAGCAAGACACAGGAAGTAGGATCCACATGATCCGCACCATCCACAATCCGCAATTCACAGCTTGCTAACTGCACTTGCTAAAGTAGCCATAGCAGTTACATACAAAACAATAGTGGCTGATGGCCAACTGGTTACAGCTGATGGCCATCTACTACCCGAGCCAGCACCTTTCCACATGAGTTCGAGAGCCTGGAAACTGTTCTCCTGGCCCTGTCCCTACAATTCCTGTTTATGGCTGAACAATATTCCATGATATAGATTTACCACATTTTGTTTATCTATCCATCAGTTGACAGACATTTGGGTTATTCCTATTTTTTGGCTATTGTGAATAATGTGGCAATGAACCTTTGTGTACAAATTTTTGTGTGAATGATACATGTTGAAATGAGATATTTTGGAATAAATGGACTAAATAAAATGTTAAAATTGCACTTGTTTCTTCTTACTTTTTGTCGTGTAACTACTAGGCTATTTAAAATACATGGCCTGCATTATTATATTTCTATGAGACAGCACTAATTATAGTTCTTAATAGCTTCAAAAACTGTTTAGTAAACACTCACAATGTTCTAGGAGGCAAGCCAACCAGTATCATTATCTTACTTAATTCTTCCAATTACCCTACAAGGAAAGTATTATTAGCTATACTATACAGGTTAAAATTGGAGTTTAGAGAAGTATCTTTCCCTAGCACACACCATCAGTAAGGAAAAAAATTAATATTCATACTTCGATCTGTTGAGCTTTTCTAAAGTTATCATATTCACTACAGCACATTGCCATATATATACCTTTAGTCTACCTTGAAATAAACAGGTTTTGGTATCACAGTTAATCTTCCCAATTGTTCTTCAAAAAGGTCCAAATAAAATTTAAAAATCCTGCCGATTCACTTCAAGGCCAGTAAACACAAAATTTACTCATGTAACCAGTCAATAAAATTCAAATCCCTTTTACAAAGGTCTGAGTGACCTTTTAAGGCCAAATATGACTACGTCACTCCCCAACTTAAGTCATCATTCAATGACTCTCCATGATCTGCAAGGCAAAGTCCAATTCACTATCAGTCTGATCCCTTCTGACCTTTCAGCCTTTTGCAATACCAAGTACATCATGCTACTGCTTTGGCTTTGTACACAGGCCAATCATTCTGCCTAGGATGCTCAGACCCAGTTCCTACATATTTTGCTTGGTGAGTTTCTGTTTATCCTTTAAACTTTATTCAGATGTTACCTTGTGGTATAGTTTTTTTCTTGTTCAAAAGCACCCCATAATTACACTTCGTACCCTTAGACATACATCGTATTTTGCCTACTACATAATTTCTACTTCTTATATACATAATCCTCTATAATAGAGCATTACATGCATTAAGATGTCATTTACTTTTATTAAAAATAAATTTACTATGAACTTCTTAATGATAATTGTGTCATATAATTTTGTATCCCTGGCACCTAACCTATAGCCAGGTACTAATAGTCAATTAATGCTTAGTGTAGTTTCTTAATTTATTGGCAATTGCTGATAGCCTAAAATTTCTTAAAGTATATTCTACAAAACTACTTACAGGAGATTTTAATTGATGTTAAATATATATAAACATATATTAGTAGCCTAATAAATTTAGAAAATGCTGAACTCTACAGATTCAACATATTATACAAGACTTCTAAAAACCTTGGGTTGTCTCTTTCAATTGATTCTTTAAGTGTGCCCCACCGTGGTGATTCCCTGAGACCCCACTCCCCCCCTGACTATGGGCCCACCAAAAACACTTCCAATGGTTTTTCCATACAAATGGCCTGGCTTAGCTTGTGCAACAAACTTTCCTAAAATGTCTCAAAGGTTCACAAATCCCAAACAAGCAGTGCCAGGCTTCAGCATGCCACGTACCTCTTCCTAAGAGGCCTCAAGCCTGGCACTAGGGGCAGCCAGTTACTGTTCACAGCTTAGCCTCTACCTGGCAAGTCCAAGCCCAGCACAAGCAGCAACCATCTGCAGATTACTTTGCAGCTCATACCAGATGGCCCTGGTCAGGGCAAAGGCAGTGGCTGACCTTGGTCTCCACCAGAGTCACTCCCAAGAGGTCTCAGAACCAACACACCTGGTAACCAGCTTCAGACCACACACCAGAGCACCAATCAACAACGTCCAAAAATGATACACCCGAAGGGTGGACTTGGCAGGCACCAGAGACCCACTAATGTGAATCTTGCTCCGTGTGGTAAAATCCTACCTAACAGCTCCTCTGCTGTAGTTATGGCCAGTCCTCACAGCCAGTCAGCCTGAGAGTCAATTCCTACCACCGAAGTGACAACAGCAATCAAGAACCAACTACAATAGGAGGGCACATACAACCCACACAAGGGACACCTGGCTCAGGTGACCAGGGACACTGTGCTACTGGGCCCCACAACACTCCTACTACATAAGACCACTCTACTAAGACCAAGAAATATAGCAGCTCTACCTTATACATAGAAACAAACACAGGGAGGCAGCCAAAAAGAGGAAACAAACAAACATGACCCAAATGAAAGAATAGAACAAAACTCCAGAAAAAGAACTAAACAAAATGGAGACAAGCAATCTACCAGCAGAGTTCAAAACACTGGTTATAAGGATGTTCGACAATCTCAGCAAGGACTTCAACAAAGAGACAGGAAACATATAGAGATAGGAAGAGACAGGAAAATAGAAATAGAAAACATAAAAAAGAACCAGTCAGAAATGAAGTTTACAATAACTGGAATAAAGAATACATTAGAGGGAATCAACAGATTAGATGAAGCAGAGGATCGAATCAGTGATTTAGAGTATAAGGCAGCAAAAAGCACCCAATCACCCAATCAGAATAGCAAAAAGAAAACAGAATCCAAAACAATGAGGACAGATTAGGGGGCCTCTGGAGTACCCCTTCGCATCACAGGGGTACCAGAAGAAAAAGAGAGAGCAAGGAACTGAAAACCTATTTGAAGAAATCGTGATGGAAAACTTCCCCTACCTACCAAAGGAAATAAATATACAAGCCTGGGAAGTGCAGAGAGTCCCAAACAAGATGAACCCAAAGAGGCCCACACCAAGACACATCATAATTAAAATGCCAAAGGTTAAAGACAAAGAAACAATCTTAAAAGCAGCAAGAGAAAAGCAGTTCCTTACCTGCAAGGGAGGTCCCATAAGACTGTCAACATAATTCTCAAGAGAAACTTTGCAGACCAGAGAGATTAGCATGAACTATTTAAAGTGACAAAAAGCAAGGGTCTACAACTAAGATTACTCTACCCAGCAAAGCTGTCATTTAGAATTGAAGGACAGATAAAGTGATTCCCAGACAAGAAAAAACTAAAACAGTTCATCACCACTAAACCAGTATTACAAGAAATGTTAAAGGGACTTCCTTAAGAAAAAAACGTCAAAAATATGAATAAAATGGCAATAACTACAAACCTATCAATAAGTACTTTAAATGTAAATGGATTAAGTACTCCAATCAAAAGACATAGGGAGGCTGAATGGATAAGAAAACAAAACCCACACATATGCTGCCGACAAGATATCCACTTCAGATCAAAAGACACAGACTGAAATTAAAGAAATGGAAAAAGATATTTCGTGCAAGTGGAAATGAAAAACAAGCTAGGATAGCAACACTTATCAGACAAATAAGACTTAAAATAAAGGCTATAACAAGAGACAAAGTAGAACCCAGCAATTCCATTTCTGGGTATTTATCTGAAGAAACCCAAAACACTAATTCAAAAAGACAACTCTATGTTCACGGCAGCATTACTTACAATAGTCAAGATGTGGAAGCAATCTAAGTGTCCATCAATAGACGAATGAATAAAGAAGAGGTTGTACATATATATAATGGAATATTACTCAGCCATAAAAAGAATGAAATCTTGACATCTGCAACAACATGGATGGACCTAGTGGGTATTATGCTAAGTGGAATGGGTCAGACAGAGAAAGACAGATGCCATGTGATTTCACTTATATATGGAATCTAAAAAAAAACAAAATAAACAAAACAGAAGCAAACTTATTGATACAGGTATTTTGATGGTTGACCGATGGGAGGGAGATTGGGGGAATGGGTGAAAAAGGGGAAGGGATTAAGATGTGTAAATTGCCAGTTATAAAAACAGTCACAGGGATATAAGGCATAGCATGGAGAATACAGTCAGTAATATTATAATAATTATGCATGGTTCAAATGGGTGATCACTTTGTAAGTTATATAAATGTCTAACTACTATACTGTACAGCTAAAACTAATATAACATTAATATTGTATATCAACTATAATTGAAAAATAAAAAATTATTTAAAATAAAAAAATAAATAAATAACCTAACAGAGCTGGTACTATTATCAACTCAATTTACACAGTAGAAAACTGAGCACTAAAGTGAGGTAACTCACTTGTCCAAGATCACACAGTACATGTTGGAATCCAGACTAGAATCCAAATCTGTCTGACTCAAAAGATTCCCTTCTCCTACATTAAGTTCTACAAGGGCCTCCCTTTTTTGGATAGGGCATCAATCATACCAGCCAACTGCTTTAAAGCAAATTCCTGTGAACTCTGACTTTGTATCTTATTTGCTAACCTGCAATAACAGTGTTTACACTGGCCTAAAGGGAAAAAAAGGGGATGGGACATAGGAAAAAAACTAAAAACTTCAGAACCGTCCATACAATAATCCACTGTCTTTCTTTTGTAACTTGCCCTTAGTTCCCAGGAGAATCATAAATACAATGAATCACTAGAAAGCGTGATGTGTAAAGGAAAGAGGTGAAACACAAACAAATATCCAAGTAGATTTCCCATCTCAGACAGCAGAGCAAAAAACCTAGAAGTATCCAGTTAAAATTTTTACAGTAGAAAAAAAAGAAAATCAGCATTACACTCCAAATCATTCTTACTAAAATTCTGTATCTAGAAATAAACTCATGATTAGATTTTAACTACCAGTCTTTACAGAACAGATTTTTCTTAAGTATTGTTTAGAGAAGTTTTTGCTTAATTTCTTATACAGGTAACAAATACCTATGTAAGCTACTCATACAAAACCTTGGTTAACATTTTGGTACACTGCTTTCCAGTCATTTCATTTAATGCATTAGTGTCTGGGTTTCTTCCTTCTGTATTTACAGTATATTCTGCTTTCTTTATTTAACATTAGAAACATTTTTACATAATATTCCTCATCAAATTTTATTTTATATTTAAACATTTAGATTATATTTATAATATTTTATTGTTTACTTCAGTTGTGCATAAATAGGTTCCTCCCAATTTTTCAGTGGTCTAAACAATGTGATTAAAATCTTGAAAGTTTTTTTGTATTTAGTATAATATTCTTAGGAGATGCTCCAAGATATGAGATAAAAAGTTATAAACAAATTTAAGGGACAGAAAAGCATTTAGAAAGTCTCTGTTAAGTTACAAAAAAAAAGGCAAAACAAAAATTTATATATACAATATGATTTACTCTATGTAAAACAATTATCGAAAGGAAAGAAATACTGATTATCTTTGGTGTTAAAATTAGGGGTGATTCATATTTTCTTATTTATGCCATTCTGTGTTTTCTAAGTATTCTACAATTAATTCACATTTCTTATGCAAATTACTTAATTTACTTTTTTAATAAATAAATCCTTTTTTTTGTGCAAAGAGCTTCTACTCTATACAAGAAAGGACAAACACAAATAATGATGACCAATGCTACCATATTATAATTAAAAACCAGGAGCAAGAAAAATTCCTTCAAAAAGCCCTAGGGCAATCTTTGAGTTTTGTCTCCACTTTTCTCATCCTCCATCACACCTCTGAAGTTTTAGTGACATATCAACCAAAAAGAGAAGGAAAATTAGAGGCATCCTTCTGAGAAGATGCTTCTTTCCCGCTGTATCTCCATATTCATTCTCCCTAGAACATATTTCCCTTCTCCATTTAAACTCCTTATTAAGCTGAAACACTAACTTTCATATTCTCTTACCCAAATGAAATGAGTCCCAAAATGAACACAGTAACAGGCACATGCCAAATTAAGGGCTGTAACACTAGGAGTGGGGACTTGCATGAAAAGTGAATTAAAAAAAAACTTAACCCAAGTTTATCATTCTCCCAGCTGAACAGTAAAACGAAAAGTCTTCTCAAACACTACCGGGAACAATCATGGCTTGGTAGATAGGTTACATATACCTTCCATTGCCAATGTGTTTTCTCTTTCTAAACTAAATAACACTATTACGAAGAAGTTTAAATTTAGGTCACTCTTCCATTCATAACTAGAAGTCTTCTTGCAAAAAAGGCTAAAGTGGGAATTAAGTTTCAAGTTTGTTAAAATAAATGGAAACATGAAAGGATGGGAAAACAATTTTGGAGGAAACACTCAGAATGCATATGATTGGATAAGAAAGCTAAGAATTAATACGAAACTAATAGCAAAGGAGTCAATTCTAAAGGGTAATACCTAAAAACTTTACTAAATAGATAATAATTCCTATATGGAATCTAATCATGAACAATTACTTGAAAAATCAGGGTGTAATTCCAATTAAATTTTTACTTTACCTTTCTAATTTGCTGTAGAGTGCACACAATACATTATACTTCTTCAATAGTCTTGACATAGCATTATCAACTTTGGTACTGGTATCAATTTCTTTTAGTAAGTCAAAGAATTTATAGACACTACAAAGGAAAGAATAGAAAAAAGTGAATCATAACTTTAAAAATTCATTTTATTTCATTTTCAAAGCACAGACATTTCAATTCAAAAGATTATTAGCTCTACACCAAATCACTATTACTTCTTTGGAAGTAATTATTTTTTTCATTTTGTTAGAATTTGAAGAGGAAAAAAAAATCTACTTGTCTTCAACCTATATACCCCTATATCTATATACACCTTTGCCTACATCTATTTATCATCAAAAATATAAAATAGGGTTATAACAGACACATACATATTTATTTCTGTATCTATCTATATGTTTTTAAAACCATAAGTTCACATGCATTTATCCAATTCCAACACAAAACCACATGGCGCATTCCAGTGTTTTCTTTACCATGTTCAGAATTCTTCTTTGACACTGAGAAACCTAGAATCCATTTATCTTTAATTTATTTACTCATTTAATCAATCCCCCCTATATGTAACCACCTTCCATCTCCTGCTCAGACTGACTCTCAAACCTGGACTGCTCTCAAGGGTAGTTACCAGACACATCATCCACAGGCTGTCCAGCAACCAATGAGTTACTAGAGGTTTCATTCCAAAAAATGGGTTGGACCACTCAGACATTTCTCTTGAGAACTGGAAAAATAAAAGCTTCAGCTAATCAGCAGAGGGCACAGAACCCAAAGGAAGGTTATCAAAAGTTCCTGTGGTATAGAAGGGATTGGGGCAGCCATGACAAACTATGTGGAAAAGTAAGTAAAGGGAGTAGAAATGATAATGGAGTCAATGGTCAGATTGCTACTTAGAAGAGGGAATGGAGCAAATGTGAAGATACATGCAGAGAAAAAGAAATCAACCTTAGAATAGTATTTATTTAAGAACCACTCTCAGCTCCCATTTATATGAGATATATGGCATTACCTATCCATGGAACACCATGAAAACCTCGAATTGTTATTACAAAGCCTTCTTTTTCTAGGGTCTAGTCACTTAAGTGACTCTCTTCCTTCTGTAACCCTCCTCTGAAGGAAAGAAAAGGGGAAGGGAAGGCAGACAGACAGGCATGCAGACAGGCATAAAAAGCCATAATTAAGACACAGCGATCTGTAGATAACCACATATTCTACTGCTCCATGGCATGATACTTGTCTGTGAATTGTTTGTTACCAGTCCATAAGTAAATAAGTACAGAAACTGACAGTAAGTACTTAAAAACTTTTCAGGCAATTTGACACTAATTGTATGCCTGCTGAATCTAGTAATAATCAATTTGGTCCTATGTCCAGTATGATTTTTTGTTTCCTTTTCCTAGTAATTGATGTATATATTTTTAAAATATCAGTCCATGACATATTGGAAATAAAAAACACTAGTCCTTCACCAGAGCACACTGAAGCAGCAGTGGTCCAGATAACATTCCTGGATAGTTATCAGAACACTGAAAGATGCCTATGAAAAAGATGTACCAAATACATTACTATATTTATGATAGGGAGATTATTTATGACATGTCCAATATATAAATCAGTGTTGCTCTATGAATACTCAGGAAAAAAAGTTTAGGAAAAGCTCTGCCAGGAAAATTCTTTCATTTTATAGATAAAAGACATGATAGCCTTTCTCTGTCATATTTATTTAGTAGTTTATGAATAGCTATATAACATTGTATTGCAGTTACCTGTTTAATTTTACATTCTCCAGTGGACTGAATTTCTTGAGGTCAGAGACTATTATTTCTCTGTATCATTAAAACCCACAGCATCACAGAGCCTAACAATTGTTTAAGTTTTCTTTCCTTTTTTTTTGGGGGGGGGGGGGGGGGAACGGGCACTGAAGAGGGAGCGGGCTACAGAAAGAAAGAGATAAATACCTCATCAGTGCCTACGGTGTTGCAGGCGTTGACTATGAACTATTTATTTCTCTATTCATTGTAAGTTATTTAATTCTCATAATTCTCTGAGGCAGCTAATAATTTTCCCTTCATCGATGAACCTGAGACTTAATATGGCTCAGCAATCTGCTCCAAGTCATATAGCTTGTAAAACAAGAGCCCAGATTCAAACCCAGTCAGTCTTAACCCAAAAATCTACATTCTTTCCAATCTTCTGACGCCACTAAAACATCTGCTGAATGAATGAATGTGGAAATTTACTTATATATTTAACTATTTTTCAGCTATATAAACACTATATTAAATAAAATTTAATCACTATATTAAATAAAATTTAGCGATTTTATTTAATAAAGTTAAACTGTGAAAACTCAATAAATCAATTCTAGTTAAATAGGTTAACTATGAATGTACAAGCCTTATGTTTCCACATTTTATATAGAGGTAATAAGAAACAGCATTACCCAAAAATGCAAGTTTATCTCATTTAAATAAAACACCAATTATGTTTAATTCTAGGTGGCTTTATCCAAGAAGAAATACATACTATTATCTTTTTGGTAAAATTATTGACTGTTACATTTCATAAATATGCTGCAAATGAAATGACTGGAAGTCTCAGGAGGCTTCTCAAGATAAATTTCGTGAGTTATTAGAAACAAATAAGTAAACTCCTTTTATAAGATTTATAAGCTCGACAAATACTAAGTAATTTGAGAGGCACATATTGTAATAGGTATTCAGCTGAATATAGGCTCAAAAAGTATATAACATCTTTTATATTAAACAATCTTAAACTTTAATAAATCTTAACTAAATTCCTTTTAGATACTCATGCTAGGTTTATAAAGGTTTTAATATATAATAGGCCTACTTTATAAATCCTTGCTTTTTCTGTCCACCTATCAACAGCCACAATTAAGAAAGTTTACAGATAGAGACATGATGAAAAATTTCCCAGTACACAAATTGCTACATTTTTAAAGAAAGTGCAGCATAAATATACTTTTATTAAGGCCTCCATGAGAGAATGACAGTTCACTAGTCAACCTAAGTCTGTTATGTTTTATTTAATTTTAACATTTCTCACTAATTCCCTAATTTTATTAAAAGGAAAGTTCAAAAGTAATTTTCTTTAATAGCAGAGGCCAACACTGATGTAAGAAATTTTACAGGCAGCCGGATGGCTCGGTTGGTTAGAGTGCGAGCTCTGAACAGGATTGCTGGTTCAATTCCCACATAGGCCAGTGAGCTGCGCCCTCCACAACTAGACTGAAGAGAAAGAGTTGCCACTGAGCTGCCAGAGGGTTGGCCAGATGGCTCAGCTGGTTAGAGCACACGCTCTCAGCAACAAGGTTGCCGGTTCAATTCCCACATGGGATGGTGGGCTGCACCCTCAACAACTAAAGACTGAAAACGGCTACTGGACTAGGAGCTGAGCTGCGCCCTCCACAAATAGAATAAAGAAAGGACCACTACTTGGAGCTGATGGGCCCTGGAGAAACACACTGTTCCCCAATATTCCCCAATAAAATTAAAAAAAAAAATTTAAGTATGTGCCATGCAGACCCTTTAAAAAAAAGAAAAGAAATTTTACCTGGTTTCTATGTTTTTCTGTAGCTCAGTAAAAGTGAATGGCATCTCATCTAGGTCAACTGCTGCAATAAAGATACAGATGCCCCATAGTTCCTTTTTCTTTTGAATATAACCTTCCTGGGTACAAAAAAATGGAAAGAAAAAAGAAAAGGTTCGAGTATTTCATTAAATCATTCACACACTGAACACTGTGTTAAAACTGATATAAGGAAATTTATTATTATTCAGCATAATAAATTTGTTTTTAAATCTTTAGGATGGCATATACTTGAGAGCATTTAATTCTATACAAATAACAAACACTTAAATTTTATTTTGTAAGGCAAAAAAATTGCTAGAGAGATGAGAAAGTTAAATTATAACTTACTGTGGAAAACTTAGGGGTCAGTCAGTTCTTTGAAATATTTTCATTTTCAATAATCCAATGTCATCAAAGCCAAGTTAAAAGATTTTAGAGTCCATAACATAAATTGTTTAAAAAACAAGCTCACTTTCTTCTTTGATTTCCTCCCTTTGCTTTAATTCACTCATTCTTTTATCAATCTACTGATTCAAATTATTTTTTAACTTTATGGAATTTGTATCTCTCAGAGCCATAAACTGCTTTCTTTGTAAAATGAAAATAATACATAAGTCACTTTGTAAGAATTAAATGAGATTATATAAAGCCCTTAGCATAATGCCTGGCATACAATGAGTGATGGCTTTCATTATCATTAGATTTTTCATCATTAGAATACATACTTCCTCCCCTAAAAATGTATAGCTCTGTCTAAATATGTTCAGTTTTGTTGATATTTAGATTATATTAAGTTGAAAATAAAAGAAATATCAAATTATCTGATATTCAACAGGAACTATTTGTTTACTCTTAATTGAAGATTACAATAAAGCTGAAAGGTATGTGATGCAATTTTACATTGTTTTGAAATCTCAATTATATAAAAGCTTTAGGAAAAGAATTGTTCTAGATTATTAAATTTATAGATAATGAATTTATGGATTATCAATAATTCTTCTTTTCCTTAATTTTAGGTACTTGGGAAGTAACATTTTAAAACTTATGTTACAATTATACACCGACTAGAATAGTTAAAATTAAAAAGACTGACAATATCAAGGGCTGATGAGGATGTAGAGCAATGGAACACTCAAACATGGCTGGTGAAAATGTAAAATGGTACAACCATTTTGGGAAACAAATTTGGCAAGTTCTTATAAAATTAAATATATACTTTCCATAGCAATTCCACTCCCAGATATTTATACCCGAGAAATGGAAACTTTGTATAAGAATGCTAATAGCAGCTCCATTCATAAAAACCAAAAACTGGAAACCCAATTCCCAAAAACAGGAGAATAAATTATGGTATGTCCACACAATAAAATATTATTCAATAAAAAAAGACAACAAAGACAAATCACAAAATTATTACACTGAGAAAAAGAAGCCAGACACAAAAGAGTACATACTGTGTGACACCTTTCATATGAAATTCTAGGAAAGACAAAACTAGTCTTTAATGCTACAAAATGGTTGCCTGGGGGCAGGAGTAGGGAGGGGTATTGGGGAATGACTACAATGGAGAATAAGAGAACTTTCTGGAGTAATCAAAAATTTTGATATCTTAATGGTGGTACTTACATGGTTACATACATTTGACAAAACTCATTGAACTATTCACTTAAAATTGGTTAATTTTGGTATATATAAATTACACTTCAATAAATTAGACTTTGAAATTATATTACATACTATTTCTGAAACTGAACATATATAAAGTATACATACATTGTTTTGTATAGACTATTAAGTATATATTTTAATAAAAGGAATGAACGTCAAGTTTTGTACATGTGTTTATATGCTCAATTTTTCAGGAACTACAGAGATATAAAAGGTCGTTTGTTTCATTAAAAATTTTTGAATTTTTAGGCTTACTTCTTATGTTGTCTTTGGTTTGCTTGTTTGCTCTCAGGCCTGTTTAACCGAACTGCTCTCAATGTGTCAGCTTTCAATAACTCTAGTCTACTTCTACTTTTTTTTTTTTTTAGAATTTTTTTTTTAAAATATTTTATTTGGGAAGGGGAACAGGACTTTATTGGGGAACAGTGTGTACTTCCAGGCCTTTTTTCCAAGTCAAGTTGTTGTTCTTTCAATCTTGGTCGTGGGGGGTGCAGTTCAGCTTCAAGTTGTTGTCCTTTCAGTCTTAGTTGTGGAGGGCGCAGCTCATCTCCAGGTCCAGTTGCCATTTTCTAGTTGCAGGGGGCGCTGCCCACCATCCCTTGCGGGAGTCGAGGAATCGAACCGGCAACCTTGTGGTTGAGAGCCTACACTCCAACCAACTGAGCCATTCGGGAGGCAGCTCAGCTCAAGGTGCCGTGTTCAATCTTAGTTGCAGGGGGCGCTGCCCACCATCCCTTGCGGGACTCAAGAAGTTGAACCAGCAACCTTGTGGTTGAGAGCCCAATGGCCCATGTGGGAATCGAACCGGCGGCCTTCGGAGTTAGGAGCATGGAGCTGTAACCATCTGAGCCACTGGGACGGCCCCTATTTCTACTTTTTTAAAGGTTGGGAAATGAAGTAACTGAAGTTGTTAAAACTGAGTATGTTGTTTAGTCATTTTTTTAAACAGCAAATTTTATTAGGATGTAGCCAACACAATTCAACACAAGTTAATTTAAAATAATAAAATGCCTAAATGAAATGTTGCATAAAGAAGTTCTGATTTTTAAGGACCTAAGGAACTTTCCTATGAGCAAAACGTGTGAGCTTTATACCAGATGATTTATAAAACTTGCTGCTGCTGCTGCTGTTGTTTTAGGTTCATTTCAATTAAACCTATATTTAAACAAAGTGTTTTTTCTTCATACACATTTATATAGGGAAGAAAAAAATAAATGTTCCTTCTAAACTTCAGACAATTAAATATCAAATATTTTAATCATCTATTGGACTTAGTTCTTTAGAGGGAACCAGATTACAGATGAGATCAATGTTATACAATTGGATGATTACTTCACCAGCAAATATTTTTGCTTATCAATGCAAAGAAATGACCAGTTTCCAACTAGGAGCGTCTTAGAAGTAAAATTTCTCAAAGTATTTAAGATTGTATATGTTACATATTATATAAACTACTTAAGATTTTATATATAAAACATATGTAAATATTTAGAAAGGGCTTGAATTTTAGTTATAACCAGTAACATCCACTTGATCTGATCTCATACCTGGATGATACCAAGATTTGCTAGAGGGAAAAATTCACAAAACCATACAGATTTAGAATCAACTACAAAATCCTACACTATAACCATTTTGCTCACACTTTTTAAAAACAGCAGATTTTATTAGAACACACCGTGAACACAGTTTACCACAGTCATTTGATACAGTAAATGCCTAAATGAAATACATCAGTGTAACCATCAAACTTACAATCTGATCTCATACCTGGATGATACCAAGATTTGCTAGAGGGAAAAATTCACAAAACCATACAGATTTAGAATCAACTACAAAATCCTACACTATAACCATTTTGCTCACACTTTTTAAAAACAGCAGATTTTATTAGAACACACCGTGAACACGTTTACCACAGTCATTTGATACAGTAAATGCCTAAATGAAATACATCAGTGTAACCATCAAACTTACAATCATTTAAAATTCATATCTTTATATAGATTTCTTTACATCTTCCAATTTATATTCTTTTATATCTTCTGAAACTTGAGATCTCTAATAATTTTTCAAGAAATATTCATTATGCAACTGCCAAGTTATGACTTTGGGGATACAGTGGTGAAACCAGAAACAAAAACTAATTCCCTGTCTTCCTTGGACTTACATTCTATTATTTACATTAAGAACATGAATTTTGGTGTCAAACACTCAACAGTTCAAATATTTTAATTAGATTTCAGGGTGACTTTCGTAAATCTAATTAAACCTGCGTCTACTATAACGGGGATGTTAATAGGGCCTAGTCACAGAGTTACCATGAAAACCAACAGTGAAGATGCCCGTAAGGAATCAGCATGTTGTCCGGCACTACACCCACTGAATCAGTTAACTATCAGCAGCTTTACCATTTCCAGTGACTCTAGTGTTCATCCCACTATACTATGTCTGTCTCAACACCATCCACTATCTGACCTTCTCCATACCATAAATAGCCACCTTTGGGAATATTGGAGGGAGGGTGAGAAGGAGGGAGGGAGGGAGGGAGGGAGGGAGGGAGGGAGAGGGAGAGAGAGAGAGAGAGAGAGAGAGAGAGAGAGAGAGAGAGTTCCTGTTTTTAAGAGAGGGTTTTTTTTTGACCCCCTAGCCCCTAGCAACCACTGATATAAATTCAATTCCTTTTGTAGAATGTCACACAAATGGAGTTATATGGTCTGTAGCCTTTTCTGTCTGGCTTCTTTAGAATAATGCCTCTGAGGACTCATCCATATTGTTGCATTTATTAGCATTTATTCCTTTTAATTGCTGAGTAGCACTCTACTGTATGAATATGCCACAATTTGTTCATCCATTCCAAAAGCTGAATACACTGTTATGAGTAAGGCTACTAACCCCAAATATCCAACTACAAGTAGATGTTTTCATTCCTCTTGGGCAGATTCCTAGTTGGGAAATGGCTAAGTAAATGTAAGTTTAAGTTTATAAGAAACTGACATTGTAGTTGCACCAATGTAGTTGCACCATTTTGCATTCCCACCAGCAACAAATGAGTGCCAGTTACTTCACATCTTCACCAGCACTTAGTTTTTGTTTGTTTGTTTTATAGCTAGTTTAATAGGTATAAGATGTAGTGATACATCTTCCCAAGGACTAATGACACTGAGTATTTTTTTCAAATCTCACTGAACATCCAAATCTCTTCTTTGGTGAAGGGTCTTTTCCAATCTTTTGCCAATTTTCTATTCAGTTTGTCTTATTAAGCTGTAAGTGTTATTTATATATTCTGGACTCAAACCCTTTATCAGATATGTGTTGCACAAAAATTTCGTGTGGCTTGACTTTCATTTTCTTAAATAGGATATTTCAAAGAGCATAGGTTTTTAGTTTTGATGAAGCTCAATTTATTAATTCTTTTATGGATCATGCTTTCAGTGGTATTATCTATGAAATCTCTGCCTAACACAAGGTCATAAAGATTTTCTCCTATGTCATCTTCTATGAGTTTAGGTCTATGATTCATTTGAGTTAATTTTTATAAATGGTGCAAGGCAGAGATTGAAGTTCATTTTTTGCAAATAGATGTCCAATTGCTCCAGCATCATTTGCTGAAAGGAATATCCCTCTTCCGTTGAATTACCTTTGCACCTCTTGTGTAAAGACTGACTACATATGTATGGATTCTATTTCTGGATTCGTTGTTCTGTTCCATTGACCTACCTTCCACCTACAATACAGCTTTCTACATTTTGTTCTTTTTATTTCAGTTTGATTCAATTTTCTTTCAATCTGAAAAGGTCATCTGATAGACCTCTCATTGTGCAAATTAAGAAATTAAAGACTAGAGAGTTGAGATTTGCTCAACACAGCCAGTCACTACCACAGACCTAAAACCTAAAACTGAGTGCTTCCTAAAGCTCGATATAGTATTGTTCCATTTCTTTAAGATATTTCCTTATTACATTTCTACAATGATGTCCCTAACATTTTCACTACTGAAATCCTTAATCTCATCAACCCACCGAGAGTTCTGTGCTCAATTATTTTATTATTCTGTACTCCTGATTTCTATTCTATTGAGGTTAAAGAAGCATAGTCCCTAAAGCCTCAACATTCTCCACATCAAGTAATTTTTAATTACCATATCTTCCAGTCCTCCTCAGAATGTCTCTGCATCTTCAACCTAAATTCTTCTTTTCTTCTGATGCTGACAGACATTCTCCTCCACTCTCAAATTAAAACTATAATCCCTCCCACTTTGCCTCTCATCTCCTTAAAGACCTAGTTTAATTCTTCCCTCTGTCTTTTGTGATTTCTCTAACAGTTTTCTTTCAAAAGCTTCTTTCCCTTTGGTCACAGATCAGCTTATATCACCTTAAAAAAATAACCTATCCCTCTATCCCTGGAGATTATCAAGCTACTGTCCTCACTACACATACAAGCCTCTCACTATTCACACACACACACTCACCACATACACTCTCTCACGTACGCTCTCACAGCACACACATACTGCATTCACTGAACACATACTCTTACACAAGCACTATTCTACTGAGGCCACTCAGTCTTCAAAGATCTCTATCTTTCTAAATTGAATGGCTGGTTTTTGGTTTCCTCCACAAAGACTTTCTATGTAGTATCTGAGACTCTCAGCATCTCACAAACTTCTTTCCTTGGCTTTTAAAATGCTCTAACACTCTCATTCTCTTTTCTTTCTCTCACAACTTTTTCAGTGTTTCCTAACTCCAAGGAATTTTTCCACTACACTCTCTTTTCCTCGGCAATCTCATCACTTCATAGCACCTTCATCACTTCCATAGGGATGATTCACATACCTCATCCCGCTTTCCAGCCAGTCCTGATAGGTCTCTCATTATCCAGGCCTTATTTTCCCATGCCAATTTCAAACCTAACATCTGTAACTGGTGTAATTTTTTTTTAATTTAGATGAGAATTGTGAAAAGGGCTCAGAAACGCACCTTAAAAACTGTTAAAACAGGAAAAGTAAATCTTACCTAGCCAAAAGAATCACCAAAAAGAAACCGTAAAACATGAAGGAAAATAATGGGCAAAGAACAAGAAAAGATAGTTTGCAAAAAAAACAGTACTTTCCAACAAACATATTTTGAAAATACTGAACTTCAGAATAGTGTCAATTGAAGGACATTTTGTTAATATGCATCAATATCCTTAAGAGTTCAGTTCATATCTAAGAATTTATGCAATGAAAACAATTGGAGAATTGAATCAAGATTTAGTGTAATAGCTGTTCAAAGAATTATTTATAATAACAAAAACAGTAGAAAAAACCTAAATATCTTAAAATAGAATGATTAAATCATGATAGTGTTATATCATGGAATTATAAAATCCTTAAAACATTTAAAAATTATAAAAACATGGGAAAATACCAAAGATATGTTGAGAAAAAAATACCAGAATATAAAATTCTGTGCATGTTTCTATTCCAATTTTGTGAAAAACTTAAAAAGGGGAGGCAAAAATATATCAAAATGTTAATTATTATCTCTAGGTGGTAAGATTATGAACGGTTTTCATTCTATTCATTAATCCTAGATACATTTTCTAAATTACCTACAATTATAAAATAGGGAGGAAAGTAAGTCAATAAAAAAGTACTAAATTTACATAAAGCAGGAAAGAGAAAAATCAGGATACTCTTAAAAATCTTTAAAATATTAAAAATTTAATTACATATGTGGCAGTTTAAATGAAAATCTACAATCAATATTTAGTTTAGTTCACTTGAACCACCCTACTGATAACTCCTCATCAGTGAAGACCTGAACTTGCTTTTTCACAACGCACCAACTTATAAAAGAGCTCCACCAAGTGGTGACATACGTCATATTGGAAACATCTGAAAATTTGGCATCAGAAAATCAGGTTTATGCTATCATCATAAGTTAACTAGCATAAATTTAATTGGCAATTTTAAAAGTTAAACATACTCTTCTCTCTAATCTTCACATTTTAAAATATTAGCCACCACCAAGATGAAAATAAGCCAACAGAAATACGTTCTCTATCTCAGGGTCAACAGGATACATCCTTACCCTCTTGATTCATGAGACTGTAATGAGTGATTAGCAATTAGTTGCAAGTTAAATGTATAACAGGAATGTATCAGAGGAATATAGGGGATAAAAGCTGCCAACTCCTGGATTTCCCCCACACCAATATTATATACAGGAACCAAAGGGATAACATGCTAATATGCAAGAAAATCTCCTTCTCACTTCTATAATATTTGCTGACAGCAGTTAGTGTTAAAGACATTCTTGGATATGCTCAGAAGAATTAAAATGCAAGAGCAGCAGAGCCAAGAATGCAAAAGCTAACCTTACTGGTATTCATCACGTTTTTGATACAACATGCAGGGATAAACACCAGCTGGATCAGCCATCCAGTTACACAACGGCTTTGTGAGGAGAGAATTAACACTACTCGCAGCAAAATTTGTAACTGGCAAGTTCAGATTTACCTGGCCCTTGGCCCAAGAGATGAGCACCTTCCCTTAACAAATCCTACAGAACTCAGTGGATAGGCCTATCTAAACATTTAACTGAATTGTGATTTACTAGCTTGCTCATTTATCCATATCTCAACTAGTCTGTAAGCATCTTGAAGGCAGAAGAATTATATGTACTTCACTGCTGTACCACCACCCCAACAGCCTGGTACTAACTTGATGTTAATACCAGCACTAACTTGATGTTAAATGAGTATTTTTTTTAAAAAAATTAAAAAGCAGTGGGAGTCTTTATCTTTCTTTCCTTTAGTATACCAGAGAATCAAGCAACAGTTGAATCACTAGTACAAAGCATAAGGTAAAACTATTTGTTCTACTATAGTTTCTGCAGTTCCTATTCACATGTAAATAACAAACTAGTGAGTATCAGCAAGAGTAACTCACAAAAGGAAATGATATTACAAACCTCATTTTCTAAACAGGTGATATAAAATTGACCCAGAACTTAGTTTCCGGTGAAGCTCTCCGTTTATAGTTTATTCAGTGAAAGACCCAAAGATAATTCACCCAAGAAGATATAGCCATTTGGAGAGAAAACTGCCACCATACTCATACAACCACTAACTAATGGGCTTCTCTGTGAAAGATCTACGAAACTGATGTCTACCACTCTTAGAAACAAGGTTGAAAAACACTGAGGAGAGAGGTCAATTTTTACAACTCATGTTCAATTATATGGATAAAGGATATCTTCCAAAGTTTGCAATGTCAACTCCTTCTATTATCACATATACTGCTTGAAAAAAAGGAAACACCACTAATGAATAAATGAGTTAACATTACAACGAATGGGTCTCAAGTGGAAAGGAACTGAAAGAGATCACTGATCATCAATCAAGTCCTGTGGTTTGGGAGTTTCTAGGGTTCCAAGTCATAAAACGATAATCTTCGAAAAGTTTTCCAATGTTTAGAAAAACTTTATAGAACCTATATGTTTACTTTCAGTAAAGCCTCAGGAACTAAAATAGCAAATACTTTACTTTTGCTAAAATTCAATGAAGCATGGTAACAATTTACCTTTATGGTGATAGAAAGCACTGGCTGGAAGCTCTGTATGCCTTGAATGAAACTAGAAAAAATAATTACTTAATAAACAAAGTTTGGAAGAGTTCCTAAAACAGATAGAAGGTGGAAGAAAACTAATAATGGGTATTTGGTAGTTTTTTGACTGCAATATAATTCTGATTCAACTTACCTTAAAAAAAATATTTTGTAGAATGAGAAAATTAAGGCACATATAAAAGAAGTAAATTAAAACAGGAACAAAATAGGAATGTTTGATAAAATAATTCACTTCAAAACTTTACTAAATATCTAGGTTTCATATAAACTTGATTTTTTGTCTATACTTAAATATGTACCAGACAGAACTCTACCTACCAATCTGAACATCAACAATTAGGACTATCAGGCCACTAAAATTATAATGTATATAGTGATGCAATAAACTCCAAGTAGGATGAACTCCAATAGACCCATACCAAGACACATTATGATCAAACTGTCAAAAGACAATGACAAAGGGAGAATTTTGAAAGCACCAAGAAAGAAGCAAGTCATCGCATACAAGGAATCTTCAGTAAGATTACCAGTAGATTTCTCATTAGAAACTCAGAAAGCAGAGTGCTGATATATTCAAAGTGCTAAAAGAAAAAAAAAAAACTCAAGATCCACTCATGTTGTCGCAAATGGCACTATTTCATCTTTTCTTATGGCAGAATAGTATTCCATTGTGTATATATACCACATCTTCTTTATCCAATCATCTATCAAAGGACACTTTGGTTGTTTCCATGTCTTGGCTACCAAAAATAATGCTGCAATGAACATCAGAGCACATATATTTTACTGATAAATGTTTTCAGATTTGTGAGACAAAAAAAGTAGAGAACCATGTGATTTCACTGATATGTGGTATATAAAACTGAAAAAAAAAAAGGAACAAGACAAATGAAGAAACAAAAACTCATAGACACAAACAATAGTTTAGTGATTACCAGAGGATAAGGGGGAGGGGAGTGGTAGAGAAGGGTAAAAGGAATCAAATATATGGTGATGGAAGGAGAACTGACTCTGGGTGGTGAACACACAATGTGATATATAGATGATGTATTACAGAACTGTACACATGAAACCTATGTAACTTGACTAACAATTATTACTCCAAAAAACTTTAAAAGAAAAAAAAGAAAAGAAAAAAACTCTCATCCAAGAGTGCTATATCCAGCAAAACTGTCCTTCAAAAGTGAGGGAGAAATTAAAACATTCACAGATAAACACAAGTTAATGAAGTTCTTACAACTAGACATGTCCTGTGAGCAAAAGGAGGACAAAACTCAGTAACTCAAAGTCACACGAAGAATAAAGATGTCAGTAAAAAAGAATACATGGGCAATTATGAAAGTTATTATTGTACTAATAGTGTGCAACTCCACATCTTGTTTTCTCAAAATTTAAGAGACTAATGCATTAACAATTATTACTTTATGATTTTGAACACACAATGTATAAAGATGTAATTTTTGTGACACTGACAACTAAAACGGGTGGGGACAGAGCAAGGAGCATAGCTTTTTATTATTGAAGTTAAGCTGGAATAAATTGAAATTACACTATTATAACTTTAGGATGTTAAATGCAATTCCCACAGCAACTACAAACAAAACAGCTAAAAAATATACATCAAAAGAAATAAGAAATTTGAATATTTCACTACAAAAAGCCAACTAAACACAAATGAATTATTGAAAAAGAGAAAAATCAATGAAACCAAAAGGTGGTCCTTCGAAAAGAATAAAACCAATAAGCCTATAGTCAGATTAATTTTTAAAAGACAGGCTTGTGGATCAAAGATGGCAGAGTAAACACTGTGCCTGCTTCCTTCCGTGAACAAATTAAAATCACAACAAAATTATAGAACAATCAACCTGGAGAACAATCTGAAGTCTAGCTGAACAGAAGTTTTACAACTAAGGATATAAAGAAGCAACCACGCTGAGACTGGTAGGAGGGGCCGAGACGTGAAACGGGCTGGCCTCACACTTCTGAGTGCCGGCTGAGAATCAGGAGGGATATCTCAGCTGCAGAGGTTTCCCGCTGAGAAGCGAGGGACCCCAGCCCAGGGTACGGTGCAAAGAAGAGGAGCCCTCACATTTGGCTGTGAAAAACAATGTGAATTCAAACAATCCAGGTGGAACAGAAGGCTGCAGGAAACTCAGATGTCCTCTTAAAGGGCCCACGCACAGACTCACTTGCAGGCACTCACCCTAGGCACCACCAGACTGACAGTGACTCGAGAGGCACTGAAGGCATACAGGGAGCAGACTGAAGCGTAACACTTTGCGTCAAGGGCTGGAGGACACTCATCATTTTCCCTGTGTGGGGTCCTACTCCTGTGCAGCCAACAGGCAGGCACCCTCTATCCTATTGTGAGCCCTCCCCCAAATGGCCAAATCTGAATCTGATGGGTTTGCTGAGCTCCACTGGGACCCCACTCTACCAATCTCCCCCAGCGTCAAAGCCAGTTTCTCGAGAGCAGTCGACCCTGCCCACACTGTACTCTTTCTGGGAAAACTAATGGAGTCCATGGGCCGCAGGCAAGCAGCAACTGGCCTCGGTGTACTCTGAGACTTTTGCAGAGTAACTCCAGGCTCACCACTGGCTACCAAACTAGAATCTATATTAACCTGGTTAACACAACTCTCCCCACTCTAATGACTCCCTGAGACCCTGCCTCATACAACCAGAGTACTGCACAAGGCTTTATCAGTGGCTGAACCTTAAGGGAACCAGCATGTAGCAGCAGGCCTCAAGGTGTCCTGGCTTTTTGCGAAACTAGCCCAGGCCCAGTACTGGTGGCAGCCGACCTCTGTTGACAGCCTGACCTCTCCCACCCATCTCCAGGGTTAGCACAGGTAGTAAACAACTACAGATCACTTTGTAGCTCCTATCAGGTACTCCCCGGCTGGTCACAGGCAACGGGTGAACTGGCCCCTCTCAAGAGGCCCCAGAATCAACATACTTGGAGGTTGGCTTCAAACCACAGCAGAGCATTGCACAATTAGCCATACAAGCAATAAACACAACGGGCGGTCTCAACAGGCACCAGAGTCTGCTGAGGTAAATCCCACTCAGTGGAGTAACCTCCCCCCCATAGCAGCCTATAAGCTGTAGACGTGGCCAAACTCCACAGCCAATCAGCCTGAGGGTCGACCCCACCCACCTAAGTATCAATAGCAAACAAGGCTGGACTATAACAGGAGGGCACACACAACACACACAAGGGACATTCCTGGATCTCTTGAAGCAGGTGACCAGGGAGACTGTGCCAGGGCCCCACAGGACACCTACTATATAAGGCTACCCAGCCAAGACTGGGATACATAGCAGACCTACCTAATACATAGAGACAAACACAGAGAGGCAGCCAAAATGAGGAAACAAAGAAATATGTCCCAAATGAAAGAATAGGAGAAATCTCCAAAAAAAGAACTAAACAAAATTGTTTTTTAGTTTCCGGTAGGAGGCAAGCAACCTACCAGATAGAGTTCAAAACACTGGTTATAAGGATGCTCAAGGAACTTAGTGAGAACTTTAACAGAGAGATAGCAAGCATAAAAAAGGACACATAAACCATAAAAAACAATCAGTCAGAAGTAAAGAATACAATAACTGAAATGAAGAATGCACTAGAATGAATCACCAGCAGACTAGATGAAATAGAAGATCGAATCAGCAATTTGGAAAACAAGGTAGCAGAAAATACCCAATCGGAACAGCAAAAAGAAAAAAGAATCCAAAAAAATGAGGAGAGTTTAAGAGACCTCTGGGACAACATCAAGCACAGCAACATTCACATCATAGAAGAGAGAAAACAATGGATTGAGAACTTATTTGAAATAATAATGACTGAAAACATTCCTAACCTGGTGAAGGAAATAGACACAAAAGTCCAGGAAGCACAGAGAGGCCCAAAAAAGATGAACCCAAACAGGCCCACCCCAAGACATATTATAATTAAAATGGCAAAAGTTAAAGACAAAGAGAGAATTCAAAAAGCAGCAAGAGAAAGGCAATTAGTAACTTATAAGGGAGCTCCCATAAGACTATCAGCTGATTTCTCGTAAGAAACTTTTCAGGCCAGAAAATAGTCAACGTGATGAAAAGCAAAGACCTATAATCAAGAGTACTCTACACAGCAATGCTATCATTTAAAATCGAAGGACAGATAAAGAGCTTCCCAGACAAAAAAAAAACTAAAGGAGTTCATCACCACAAAACCAGTATTACAAGGAATCTTATAGGGACTACTTAAAGATGGGGGGGGGGAGATCAAAATTATGATTAATAAAATGGCAATAGTTACATATCTATCAATAATTACTTTCAATATAAATGAATTAAATGCTCCAATCAAAAAATGAATGGAAAAGAAAACAAAACCCTTATATATGCTGCCTACAGGAGACTTACTTCAGAATGAAAGATACGGACAGAAAATAAAAGGATGAAAAAGATATTTCATGAAAATGGAAACAAACAAAAAACAAACAAAAGAAGCTGGGGCAGTAATACTTTTACCAGACAGAATAGACTTTAAAACAAAGGCTATAACAAGAGACAGAAGAACCCAGTAATCCCACTTCTGGGTAATTATCAAAAGAAACCCAAAATGCTACTTCAAGGGGACATGTACATCCGCATGTTCATTGCAGCACTGTTTACAGTGGCCAAGGTGTGGAGGCAGCCTGAGTGTCCATCAATGGAAGAATGGGTAAAGAAGATATGATATATATATATATATATATATATATATATATACACACAATGGAATATTGCTCGGGCATGGAAAGGAATGGGTTCTGCCATCTATGATGGCATGGATGGACCTGGAGTATATCGTGCTGAGTGCAGTGTCAGAAAGAGAGATGCAATGTGATTTTGCATATATGTAAAATCTAAAGAATAAAATAAACAAAACAGAAACAAACTCAGATACAGAAAACATTTTGATGGTTGCCAAATGGGAAGGGGTTTGGGGGTGTGGGTGCGAAAAAGGGGAAGGAATAAAGTACAAATTGCTGTTACAAAGTAGTCATGGGGATATAGGGTATGCCATAAGGAATACAGTCAATATTTTAATAACTATGTATGGATCAGATGGGTACTAGATCTGTTGGGGTGATAAAGGGCGTGAGTTAGGGGGTAGGGTGAAAAAGGTAAAGGGATTAAGAAGTACAAATTGGTAGTTAAAAAACAGTCATGGGGACATAAAGTAAAGCACAGGCAATATAGTCAAAGACATGGTAATAACTGTATAGTGCCACACGGGTACTAGACTAGTCAGAAGGATCACTTTTTAAATTTTATAAATGTCTAACCACTATGCTGTATACCTGAAATTAATATAAAATAATACTGAATGTCAACTGTAATTGAAAAATTTAAAGAGGGAGAAAGTGAAAGGGAATGACAGGTCCAAATTTCCAGGTACAAAACAAGTAAGTCATGGGGATGCAACATACAGCATAGGGAATATATTCATAATATTATGAGAGTGTCGTACAGTGTCAGATGGTTGCTGGACTTATGGTGATGACTTCTTTAGGTATATAAATGTTGGAGAACTATGGTGTACCCCTGAAATTAATACAACATTGTATGTTAACTATAATAAAAATCTTTTTAAAAAAAGAAAGAGAGGCACAAATTACTCATATCAGAAATGAAAAAGAGAACATCAATACAGATTCCACCTAAGTTAAAAGGATAATAAAGAAATACTGTGAACAATTCTGTGCCCCCACACTTGAAAATCTAGATGAAATGGACCAATTCTTTTAAAGACACAATCTGCCAAAACTCACACAAGAAATAGACAATCTGAATAGCCCTATAATCTAGTAGGTAAATTGGACCAATAAGTAATAACCATTCAAATCAGAAAGCACCAGGCACAGGCATATTCACTGGTGAATTTTAACGAACCTTTAAGGAAGAAATTATGCCAATTCTCAATACTCTTTTCCAGAAGACAGAAGCGAAGTAAATACTTCCTAACTCATTCTATAAGACAAATACTACCATAATACCAAATCCAGACAAGGACATTACAAGGAGAAGAAAGCATACAGACTACTATCTATCATGAACATAGATACAAAAATCCTCAACAAAACATTACTAAATTGAATCCAACAATGTATAAAAAGCATTATATACAAGGACCAAATGGGGTTTATTCTAAGGTATGCAACATTGAAAAACCAGTAAATGTAATCCATTACATTAACAGGTTGAAGAAAAATAACATGATCTTATCAATAAATTCAGGGAAAGCATTTGACAAAATTCAACACCATTCATGATAAAAACTCTCAGCAAACTATGAAGAGGGGGAAGTTCTTCAATTTAATGAAGAAGACCTACAAACAATCCACAGCTAACATCATACTTCGTGGTAAGAAGCTACAAGCTTTCCCATTAAAATCAGGATGGAAAGGATGTTGCTTTCCTCACTTTCTTTCAATAACTTACAGAAGTCGTAAAAAAAATGCAACAAGACAAGGAAAGGAAATAAAAGGTGTACAGATTGGGAAGGAAGAAATAAACTGTTTGCAAATGATATGATTGTTCATTTAGAAAATCTGAAAGAGTAAACAAAAAAACCTCCTGGAACTGATAAGTAATTAAAGTTGCAGGGTACAAGCCTAGTATATCTATGGCAACTGCTTACCAAATATCAATAGTGAACAAGTGGAATTTGAAATAAAAAATATACTATTCATATTAGTACCCCGAAAATTAAATACATATAGTTATAAGACTCAATAATGTCGAGATATCAGTTCTTCCCAACTTGATCTATAGATTTAACTCAATCTCAATCAAAATCCCAGGAAATTATTTTGTGAATATCTACACTGACTCCAAAGTTTTTATAGTGAGGCAAAAGATCCCAAATAGCGAACATAACATTGAAGGAGAAAGACAAAGTTGAAGGACAGACACTACCCAACTTCATGAATTACTATAAAGCCACAGTATTCAATTAAGTGTGGTACTGGTGAAAGAAATAGACAAATAGATCAATGGAACAGATAGAGTCCAGAAATAGACCCACATAAATATAGTCAACTCATCTGTGACAAAAAAGCAAAGGTAATACAATGGAGAAAATATGTATATTCAACAAATAGTACGAGAACAAATGGAAATAGACATGCAAAGGAAATGAATCTAGACGCAAACCTAATACCTTTTAAAAAATTAACTCAAAATGAATCATAGAAATAAACGTAAAAGGAAAAAGTATAATTTCCTAAAAGATAACATAGAAGAGAATCTAGTTGACCTTGAATTTGGCAATGACTTTTTTTCATTGAAACATAACTGACATCTAATATTACGTTAGTTACAGGTGTACCATATGATTCAATATTTGTATATATTGCGAAATGATCCCTACAATAAGTATAATTAATATCCATCACCGATAGTGGCAACAAACGTTTTTTCTTGTGATAAGAACTTTTAAGATCTACTCTTAGCAACTTTGTAATACACAATACAGTATTATTAACTATAGTTCACCATGTTGTACATTACTTACTTACTTATTTATTTATTTATTTATTTATTTATTTAATAAGTCACTGCATGACTTCTTTATATTATAACTGGAAGTTTGCACCTTCTGACCATCTTTGCCCATTTTGCCTACCGTCCACCCCATGTCTGGCAGCCGCTAATCGTTCTGTATCCATGAGTTTGGTTTGGGTTTTTTTGGTTTTGTTTTGTTTTTTGGTTTTGATTCCACATATCAGTGAGATCACAGTATTTGGTGAAAGAGAACTAAACATAGTATATTTTTTAAAAAGTTCATACATAAATTTTTTAAAAACCTCTATAAATCTATTTATGCTCTGCTGCTTTTACATTTAGGGTTTCTAAAACAGACATAATATGTATAAAATAACACAGAAAAAGAAGGATGGAATGGAATTATATACTAGTAAAGTTTCTATATCTTACTGGAATTAAGTCAACAAAACTAACATATTGAGAAGTATAGTATAAGCCCTCACCATATAGAAAATAACTCAAAAAGTAAGAAAAATATTTAATTGAAGATCTTTGCTTCAACTTTTGATGGAGTAAATAGGGCTAGATTCACTGTTCTGCCTGAAAAAAATAAAATGCAGAAAACAATGGGAAAAAAACGTATAAAATAACAACTCAAGACAATAGACATTAGGCAATGAGGGAGAATGATCCCTAAAAGTCAGGGAACGTATACCGGTAGGGTGAACCCTATGTTTAATCTAACCTCCTGGAAAACAATTCCAGGTAGCAGTACAAGGAGGAGAAAACCAGGGAGAGTCTAATGGTCTTCCTGAATTGGCTAGGCAGAATTGGGAGTCCAAGGAAATCAAAGGAGCTAGAGTTTGCAGTGCAGAATACCAAAGTGAAGAGAGCTATGTAAAGAATGAACTCCAGAGATCTGCAAAGGATTCCCCTCACGTGAGGAATAATTACTTCTGGCTCACATAGGCACTATCCCTAACGGCCCGGGACAAAGCCTCGTGATACCACAGGGGGTACACATTAAAGGAAAGGGGCTTGCCTCAAAAGTGAAGATGTAATGCTAGAAAAATGGTTGTCAACAACCAGGGATGACTTTCTATCCCAGTGGATTACAGCGATGTCTGGAGACAATTCTGGTTGTCACAACTGGATATACTATTGGCATCAATAAGTTGAGTGCACAGATGATGCCTCTAAACATTCTACAATGCACAAGATAGCCTCCACAGTGCAGAACTATTCAGCCCCAAATGTCAGCAGTGACAAATTTGAGAATCCCTGCCCTAGACTAAACCCATCTCTAGTGCCATCTAATAAATAAAAGAAAAACCTGAAAGGATCAATCTGTGTCCAAGAAATGTAATTAAATTCCAGAACAAAGCTCAAAAATAGTTAGAGGCATATAAAAATATCCAATACACAACAAGGTAAAATTTACAATACCTGGCAGCCAGAAAAAAAAAAGAAATAAAATTACCATACATACACAGAAGCAGGAAAATAACCATAATAAGGACAATAATCAATTAATCAAAATTTTAAAACTCAAATATAGAACTAATCAATAAGGACATTGAAACAGTTATTATAACTATATCCCATATGTTCAAGAAGCTAGCACAGTAGTCAGCTAAGCACACCTAAATCAAGCCTGCCCGTTTCTGTAAATTAAGTTTTACTGTAATGCATGAACACTTATTTATTCATTTGCATTTTGTCTATGACTGTTTTCATGCTACAATGGGAGAGGTGCATAGCCTAAAACACTTATTATCTGACCCTTTACAGAAAAAGTTTGTCAACCCGAGCTAGAACAAAGATTAAACATGTTAAGTAGAAATATGGAATATAGTTTTTAAAGCACCTAATTTCTAGAGATGGAAACTAAAATATCTGAGATGAAGAGTATGCTGAATGGGATTAAGGACAAATTAGATTGTTGCAGAAGAAAAGATAGACGAACTTAAAGACAAAGCACAAGGAATTATTCAAAATGAAATGCACAGCAAAGAAAACAGGGAGCCAAAAACTAAACAGAGGACCAATCAACTGTGGGAAAACAGGAAGTAGTTAAATGTATGTATAATTGGAGAACCTAAAGGAGAGAAAGGAAAGGGACCAAAAAAGCATTTTTTGAAGATACAATGGCCAAAATTTTTCCAGATTTGATGAAAATTATAAACCTAAAAATTCAAGAAGCACAATGAACTTCAAGCACACAAGTCTTAAAAACTCCTCCAAGAAACATCATATTCAAATTGCTTAAATTCACTAGTGAGAAAGAGAAAAACATAAAATATGACATATTACATACAGAGGAATAAAGATAAAGATGGTAGCAGATTTCTCTTTGGAAACAATACAAACTAGAACATGGAAGAAAAACATCTTTAAAGTATTAAAGAGTGGGTGAGGGAGTCAAGTTTACAATTCTTTAACCAGTGAAAATATCTTTCAGAAACTGAGGCAAAATAAAGAGCATGTCAGACGTACAAGTGCTGACAGAAATCATCATCAGACCTGCAATATAACAAATGTTAAGAAAAATCCTTCAAGCAGAAGGATGCCAGATGGAAATAAGGACCTATATAAAGGAATGAAGAGCACTGGAAACGGTACCTACATGGCTAAAGATAAAGACTTTTTTTCTTATTATTTAAATTTCTTTTTAAAATAATTGTTTAAAGCAAAACTAACAACAATGTATTATGGGGTTTATATCACATGTAGCAATAAAGGTTATCACAATAAAACAAAGTTCAAGAGGAAAGAAATGGAAACATACTGATGTTAACCTTTTTATACTATTCATGAAGTAGTATAATATCATTTGAAAGTAAACTGTGAAAAGTTTCAAATGTATGCTATAAACCCTGAACCGAAGACTAAAATAACACAACAAAGAGTTATAGCTAATAAACCAACAAATGAGGAAAAAAAAGGAATCATAAAAAATAGTCAGTACAAACAAAGGCAGAAAAAGGGAAAAGGAACAAAAAGGAGACAAATAAAAACAAATACCAAGACGACAGATTTAAACCCAACCATTTCAATAATCACATTAAATGTCAATGGTTAAAAAAAGAAAACAAGGCAAAGAAAGATTAACCCAACTATATGCAGCCTGAAAGAAATCCACTTTAACATAAAGACACAAATAGGTTAAAAGTAAAAGGACTAAAAACAATAAAGGTATACTATACTAAATACTTATCAAAAGAAAGCTGACATGTCCAAATTAGTATTAGAAAAAGATTTCAAAGCAAAGAACATTATAGGGGATAAAGAGGATCATTTTATCATGTATTACATTAAAATATGATACATACAATATATTAATAACCAAGTATATTAAGATAATATTAAGGTATAATAAGGTACAATAATAAAGAATCTTATAAACAATTTTATGCCAATAATTTCAACAACTTAGATGAAATGGACAAATTCCTTGAAAAATACAAACTGCCAAAGCTCACTATAAAAGTAATAAACATGAACTGCCCATGTCTATTAAAGAAATTGAATTTGTAATTAAAAACCTTACCACAAAGAAAATTCCAGGACCACACAGCTTCATCAAACATTTAAGAAAGAAATAGTAACAATTTTAAACAAACTTTACCAAAAAAATTGAAGAGAAGAAAATATTTCCCAATTCATTCTATGAGGCCAGCATTATTCTGTCACAAATCCAGACAAAAATTGGAAAAAGAAAGAAAAAAGAAATAAACATAATCAAAAAAAGAAAATTACACTTTGTGAGGGGTGAAATGTCTAACTATTACATTGTTTTGTACACTTTAAATTAATTAAAAATAAAAGAAAGAGAATTACAGACCACTATCCTTTATAAATATACTTGGATATGCAAAAATTCTTAATGAAAGTTTAACAAATCAAATCAAACAATATATGAAAAGGATCCGCTATCATGATCAAATGGAATTTATCCCAAGATTGCAAGGTTGCTTTAACATTTGAAAATCAGTTAATATTATTCATCGTATTAACAGTCTAACACAGAAAAAGTATGTGATCATCTCAATAGAGGCAGAAAAAACATTTGACAAAATCCAACATTTACTTCTGATACATTAAAAAAATAGCTCTGCAAACAAGGTATAGAAGGAAATTTCCTTAATCTAATAAAGGAGACTCAAGAAAAACCTACTCCTAACATTATACTTAATAGTGAAAGACAGAATGATTTCTCCCTAAGAGGAAGAACTCTCATCACTTCTATCCAACATTGTATTCGAAGTCTTAGCTAGGGCAACAGGCAAGAAAAAAAGCACAAAGATTAGAAAGGAAGAAATAAAACTCATTATTCACAGATGACGTAATTGTATATGCAGAAAACCCTATGAAAACATATAATGGGCAAAAGACATAGACACTTCCCCAATGATGATAGACAAATGGCAAATAAGCACATTTAGAAGACCTTCAACAACTATGAACTTTGGGTGATAATGATGTGTCAATGTAGCTTCATCCATTGTAACAAACGAAGCCCTGCTGAGGGGACGCTGATAATGAGAAAGGCTATGCATGTACGCAAGTGTGGAGTATGGATATACGGGCAATCTTTGTACCTTCTGCTCAGTTTTACTGTGAACCTAAGACTGTTCTAAAAAAAAGAAAAAAGTCTATTAAAGTCTATTAAAAAACAAAACAAAACAAAACAGATGTGCCATGTCATTAGCCACCAGAAAAGTGTAAATTAAAACCACAGCAAGATATCACTAGACACCTGTAAGAATGGTGAAAGTAACACTACCAAATGTTGGCAAAGATACAGAGAAACTGGATCACTCATACATTGATGGTAGGAATGTGAAATGGAACAACACTCTTTAAAAGTTTGGCAGTTCTTCTACAAGTAAACACACTACAATACCACACAACCAGCAACTGCACTCTTGGGCATTTTTCACAGAAGAATGAAAACTGATATCCACACAAAACCCTATACATGAATTTTCATAGCAGCTTTATTCATAATAGCTAAAACCTATAAACAATACAGGTATCTTTCAATGAGTGAATGGTTAAGCAAACTGATCCAGCCATACCATAGAATACTACTCAGCAAAACGAAAAAAAACGAAACAGATTTGTGTTTGCAATGGGCTGAACTGTGTACCTGCTTAAAAAAACAAAAACAAAAACAAAGAAAGTCCTATGTTGAAGCCCTAACCCCAACTACCTGAGAATGTGACTGTATTTAGAGATAGGTCCTCAAAGAGGTACAGTCAGTTACAATGGGGACATTAGTGTGACCCTAACCCAATCTGACTAGTGTCCTTATAAGAACAGGAAATTTGGATATACAAAAAGACACCAGGGATGTGCGCATAAAAATCATTCCAGAACACAAGGACCAAGCTGCCATTTGCAAGCCAAGGAGGGAGCCTCAGAAAACACCAAACCTGTTGACATCTTATCTTGGACTAGAAGTCTCTTTATAGCCAAAGTGGTCTATTGGCACTATCAAGATAATACTTGAAAAGATTATAATCATTGGTTTCCTTTGGAGGATGTTACAGAACAAACTCATTGATTTGAAAACTAGTCAATAAAAGCAAAGAATAAAACACTTAGCCTATCTTTTCTAAATGAACTATATGCGTACTTCAGAATAAGAATAGTTGGTAGAGAAAAGCTTCTCTTTATGGAAGAATTGCAACTAATAATTGAAAAAAAGGAATGATAAAGTTATCAGTTGACCATTTAGCAACACCTAATAGATCCAGTCAATCGTTATCAATAATAGCTTACATCAAAAGAAGAGCGGTAATAAAACATTATGTGCCTCCTAATGGGCATACACACATATCTCTGAAGTATTTCTTCCAAAAAGTATCAAACCTGGATCTGATCAAGCCTCTAGATCCATTTCCAGGAAATATAGAAAATTAGACAAACATGTTAAACAATGAAGGAGATGCAATCTGTAAAACATAAAATGTAGCAATGCCACAGGATAAATAATCCAGTTTCTTCAAAAAATAAAGTGGAAGAGAAAGAAAGGGGGTGGGAAAGAGGAGGTGAGGCCTGCCTACAGATTAAAAGAGATTTAAGAGATAAATCAGCCAAGCATAATATATGGACTTTCTTTGAATTCTGATTAGAACATACTGAAAACAAATTCATAAAACAATTGAGAAATTTTAAAGACTGGATATTTAACATTAAGGAATTTTCATTAATTTTGTTAGGTGAGATGAATTGCGATCACTTTTAAAAGAGTTCTTATCTTTTCCACATGCATACTGAAATATTTATGGATGAAGCATCCTATCTGGGATTTACTTTAAAATAATCTGGTGTCAGGGAGAAGTACAGTTTGGCCAGGATTGCTAACTGTTGAAGTTGGTTAAGATGTTGACGAGAGTTCATATTATTTTCTCTACCTACTTTTATAAATCTCTGAAACTCTCCATAATAAAATGTTTTAAAAAATTAATTTTAGGAGTGAAATCAGAAATAAAAACTGCAAATAGACTACGTCTATAAGACAAAATATAACATTTGTGTATATATTCTTCAATGTTTTCTTAGAAAACTGTTTCTCAGCAACACTCACACGCAATAAGAATACCAGCATCATTTTCAGAAGGAAAAGGTACATGTATTACTAAGGACTGGAAAATAAGAGGTAGAGACCTTTCATTACACATAATTTTCAAATAGTCTGCTTTTTAAAGTTATTAAGAAATGTCTTCATATTTCTGTAGTATAACTTAAATGGAATGCCCAGAATTACTCCAATTCCGAACTATTTTTTCTATTATCTTTCTAAATATAATGATCCATATTACAAAAACAAATGACTCTATCAAGGGCAACATATATCAAAGCTCTTGAATATATACACACACACAAACTCACGTGTTTGTGTGTGTGTGTGTGTGTGTGTATACACAGAGGGTGCCAAAAAAATGTATATACATTTTAAGAAAGGAAAAAAGCTATTAAAATTGTAATACTCAATATATACTGATAACAAAAGATGAATATAAGTAATGTGTATGCATTTTTTTGGCACCCCCTGTACATATATAAACATACACAAAACCTAACAGGTTGAAATTCAGACATGATTTCTGCTTTACAGATGAGCTAACTGAAACTTAGAAAATTAACCAATTTGCCTAAAATCACAGATCCAATACAACTACAATCAAAGTTTGCTGCCTTGACATCCAAGACCTTTTCCATTCTGCCATGCTGCCACTGATGCAAAGATGCAGAAAGAAAACCAAAATTCTAAGAACTGATTCACTGTAAGTTACAGCACTACCAGCCAATTTCTTAATGGAAAGTCCTTAATTCATACGCTATAAGCAGCATGAACACAATCTAATCTTATGGTAGCAATCACATATTACACATATTAAGCATTTATACAAAAAGGACTAAACACTTTTCTAGACAAAATGCCACAAAACTTTCCTTAAAAAAGGGTTAACATACGGTTTTCATGTCATAAACAACTTTTCTGACTCTCAGGAACTTAAAAATACGAATTTTATTAAAAGTGATTTTTATCAAAAAATGCATTTAAAACTTCAACTATTTTAACTGATTCTTAAGTTCTCCTAAAAAATTATATTAATATAAAATGTTATGGGGTGGTGTTTAAGTCAAATTATTCTGCTTGCATAACCTAATACAGGCATTTACACTTATAAGTGCTTTATATGTATGAATTTATTTAATCCACACAATAACTCCAAGATCCAGAAATTACTGTTTGTCCCTTATACTGATAAGAACACTGAGGCTGGAGATTTTATGTAACTTGCATGGAGCTAGTAAATGGTTGAAACTTGAGTCAACCAAGTCAATGGTTGAGACTTGACTCTAAAACTTGAGTCAGTCCAGTCTGACAACAAATCCTTGCTCTTAACTCATCCTCTATTCCAATAAACATCATCTAATTCCAGTTGCCAAAAAAAAGTTCCCTGTGGTATTACCACATTCCTCTTCACGTTTCAAAGAGAATAGCATTTGCAACTAGAATAGCTGCTTCAAAAAAAAAGGTTCATTTTGTCATCACATTCACTTCTCAGCACACACTCTGTCACATTCTCCCTTAGAAATTATATAAATGGAGGTTAAATTCCCAAGCCAGCCCTCAAAAACTTAACTATTACTTAGTATTTATAGGTAAAAGTCTGGTGAATTACAACAGGACAATACAACATCATCCTGTGTCATCTGCCCCAAAAAGGTACCCAAAATCCCAAAAGTAACATGAAATTCCTTTCTTGTCTTCCTCTAGCACACAACGAGGAATGATTTCACAGTTTTAGTGCCCATCATGAGCTCCATTAGGAAATAAGATTTAAACTGTGCCAGTCCCATGGAAGACAGGGACAAAGCCAGGAGAAAAGTGGAGGGTAAGAAAGTAGTAACATTTATTCGTATATGTAGTCAACTCTGAAGGCCAAGAGGGCCTCCACAAAGCTATTACTGCTATAGCTCAATACAAAAAAAGTTTTGTGTCAACTGAATAGACACCTAACTATTAAGCTGGTGCAAAATTAACCGCTGTTTAAAAGGTTACAAATAATTGCAAAAACCGCAATTACTTTTGCACCAGCCTAATACCATATTGTACTACTTTCAAAGAGATTTGGAACACAAGCCACTTATAAATTGGAGACTATCTATATCCCCATTCACTGATACTCTCTATAATAAGCTACCCCTTCCCAACTTTCTGAAAACTAAAACCCTAGTTTTTATGGAAGAGAGGAAAGTGAGTGACTTCCTTTAACTGCATATGCACAAAAACAGCTTTGAACACGAAGTACACAAATCAATGGTGCACTGGGAAGATAATACCTAAGTCATCCATCCAAGATGCATCAGTATTCCTCCCTTTTTTTGGTGAGGAGTGCTAGAATAGTTTAACTCTTTAGAACTGTGGGCTTTGTTTTCTCTTTTTTCATTACCAGGTGCTATGGACTGAACACCTGTATCCTCCCCAAATTCATATGCTGAAACCTAATGTCCAATATGATGGTATTAGGAGGTGAGGCCTTTGGGAGGTGACTAGGTCATGAAGGCAGAGCCCTCATGAATGGGATTAGATAGAGCTCTTATAAAAGAGGCAAAAGAAAGCTCCCAGCCTTCCCACCCTGTGAGGCCACTGACAAAGCAGGTCTGAGTCAGGAAGTTGGGTCCTCACTGGACACAGAATCTGCCAGCACCAGGATCTTGGACTTCCCAGCCCCCAGAACTGTGAGAAATAAATTTCTGTTACTTATGTTACCCAGTCTATGCGATTTTGTTGTAGTACCCAGAATAGACTAAGACACCAGAGATTTCCTTTTAATGGTTTTAAACAGCTATTTTTATGGGATATACAAAAACATATATTGCTGCATTGATCTAATTGGTGAAAAAAGACAGACAGACATACAACACTAATGAGAAATAGAATTTATTAAAAGTGACTGTCTGGAGTGCAATTTTGCAATAATTACTAAGAGTGTTATAAATGTTCATAGCTTTTGACTCAGTAATTCAACTTGTAAGAATTTATTCTAATCAGAGATTCATTTATTTAACAAATTTTCAAGGACTTATTTTGTGCTAGACATTACTCTTATGAATAAGGACATTTACCTCATTATTTTACAGAGCAAAACAATTAGAAAAAAGGAAATGTCTAATAATAGTAAGAGTTAACAAATCAAAACACACCTAATGAATAAATTATACTACCACTTGAAACTACATTATCAAATATCAAAAAATATTTAGTAACAAGAAAATGCTCACGATATATTAAAAAAAAAATTTCAAAACAAGACACAAACCTGTATGCAACTACATATAACTATATATAACTATATGCCAGGGACCTTGGTCAAACTAGTCTCACTCTACATCAGTGTCTTCGTCTATAAAATTGAAGATTTTACATAATACATATAAAATAAAGGTTTTATAGTTCACATCTCAATGGATTGTTAAATGAGTAATTTGCAAAGTGTTTATAATATTCAACACATGTAAAGCACAGTAATTCTTTGCAAGTATTATTATTATTACAAACACATACACACATGCAAAAAAAAAAATGGAAGAAACACATCAAAATATCATCAAAGATCCTGAATGCTAAAAAAAACAATTATAAGACTTTCAGGAAATTTGAACACTCGCTGCATATTTGAAGACATTAAAAATTATTTTATAAGGCATGGCTTTTTAAAAAAATTCTTTATATCATAGTGAAGTATTTATGAATAAAATATATCTAAGATTGGCTTTGATGGGGGGCTTATATGAGGATTTTTTTTAAAAAAGTTATTGGAGGTAAATTGTCTCTGGGTAATAGATTACTAGATTTCCTTTTCTTCATATTTTTCTATTTTCCAAATTCTCTACAGTAATCCAAAATTATTTTTAAAGTGAGAAAAATGTATGCCAAAAATTTTAGGAAAATCCTTACCAATACTCCATCCACAGATGAAACTTTCTCCCAAGTTAACCAAGCTCTTTCTCTGACATGATCTGGTATCTTTAATTTCTGACATAATGCAGTAAAATCAGGCTCTTCAGTTTCTTCAAACTCAAGCCTACCAAATGAAAATATACATGTAATAAGCACATACTTACAAATAAAACTAATAGACATTTGTTTCAACGGCTTGCATATAATGGCACTATTCTGAAGGATAGCATTTCTAAATACTTTAGGATCTTATTTATCTTCGAAAAAAATTACAGTTAGAATTTAAACATGTTTATCTTTTTCATAGTCTTTCTAAAATAAGGATGCCATGCAGTGAAAAATGTTTGCTGGCCTGATCATAGCTTTGTGAAGTGAACACAAGAGCTAAAGCTGTTTGGTAAAATAAGGATAACAACAAGAGAAAAGCCCATTATTACAGAATCAATTCACTATCAGTGACTTTGCTAAAATACAGTCTACACTTATCAATGTTTCATATACATAATCTCTCCACCTACTAACATTTCTTACATGATGATTAACTTGACACAAATTATTGCTAAGTTCATTTCAGCCTTTGCTCTTAGATCTTCCTTAACCAAGATATGCAGTCAATAAACTCTTGTTGGCTAATTCCTTTTCATTCCTTTAATGTCTATCTGACATCTAATATTATGAGGAATAGCTCTAATAATTTTGTATACTAATAGTATGTATAATACTGTATAAGTAATGCATGTATAATAGCATGAGGAACAGCTAACAATTTGAGTTTTTACCATGACCCCACCAAAGCAGCTTAGATGCATAATTTTACTGAATCCCCACATTAGTCCTATTAGGTAACTACTCTTACTATCCTTGTTTTACAGGTAAGTACCAAATCAGAGAAGTTAAAGCACTCACCTGACATCACAGCCAGTAAGTAGGAAAACTTGATATAAACCCAATAGCCTAACTTCATAACCCACTCCCTTGAGCACTATTCCAGACTGCCAACCATCCTTCAAGACATAATTAACTTTGGTTATTTCAACAATGAAGATAACATGCAGTTACTGGTGAGGGTTTCCCTCCCAACTACATCATTCAGGCCAGAGATAATGTAAAAGAAGGATCTCAACTGTCAAGGTAGAAATGGACTCTGTCACTGGAAGTGCAGTTGGACTGGGCCTCGAATCCATCCCTAAGTAAATTTCTTGGCTGCAGACTGCCAGACAGTGGTGCTATCCTTGCTAAGTAGTTCATCTATAGAGTTCGATTGCCCATGCTAATGAAACCTTTTGTGTGTATGGATAATCAAAAGCAAACTGTATCTTGTATGGTTTTGACTTACAGGAGAATTTATGTTTCCATCATTTAAAGGTATGCAAAACAAGGTGTTGAAAAAACAATGAGTTTCCATCATTTAAAGGTATGCAAAACAAGGTGTTGAAAAGAATAAAAGAAACCAAGTCCGAGGTGATGGCCAGAACTTCAATATTTCTGGTTACCTTACAATAATCGAGACTGTTTCCAAAGGTCTGTGGATAACATGGAACACTTTAGTAAAGTAGACTTGACTGCTCTTTCCAAAGGGAAACTTTCAAGTATTGGATACATCACAGTGTAATCAGAAGCTAAATAATGTCTTCTCCCCCAGAACATCCCCAGAATTTTTTTTTTTTTACTGGTATGATGTTAACTGACCCATAAGACAGTCTTTTGAAATATATGAATTTTTAATAGCCTTTCACGGGCCCTTTCCAAAAGCCCATTCCAATCTTTTACAATTTGGCCTGAATTCTGTTAGTGTCTGGGGAGGTGAAAGAAATGGGACTTGGCAATGGACTAGAACAAGGGAGGGAGTGGTGAGGGACAGAAAGGAGTCCCAACTGCTTGCAATGGACATGTAGTCTGAAAGTAGGACCAGTGCCCCCAATAATGACAATTATACTCTTTCAATCTTAACTTCTTAACCACAGAGTACCACAATCAAGAAAAATAAGATGTTGCAATACAATAAATATCTTCCTGTCGTGTTCTACTGCAATATCATGGACTTTCTTAAATTTAAATTCCACTTAGGAAAAAAAGTTTCATGTATGCACAAGAACACAAATTTTGTAACCAAACAAAAAAAGGGCAGGGGGGAAACACCAGGACCTTTGCTGGCTCAAAGCCAAGAGGCAAAATGGAAGAAATAATGAGACATGCTGAAGCTGACTCACATTCAGTTTTAAGAAAAAAGAAAAAAAGTTTAGACCCTTTTAAGCACTTAGACTACATGTCTCACAAGACTTTTGCCCATACACCATTTCCTCTAAAGTTACGTTCCAGCAGTCACTACGATGGCTCTGTATCCCCAAGACCTCAAGGCATTATTATAGGAGAACCGTACAAAGCACCTCAGCCGAGTACCCTGGAGGCAAACTGACACTCAGGACCCTGAACTTCACGTCCAATGGCGTCTCTGCAGCAACGTCCGAGGCTTTTCTGGTTGGCCTTTCCCAGAACTGGGCTTGAGCTGGAGTTGCACGCCCAGAGGAAAACACTTCCAACTGTTGCATCCCAGGAGATCAAAACAGAAAGTCTAAGACCACCGGAGTACTACAAATCTCAACAGGAAAAAACTCTCCACCAGACACTATTTTTTTTTTTTTCCGTTTGATGGGGCCTCTAAATTACCCGCCGCCTGCGAGCCTCCCGTCCCGCGGAGGAAAGGCGGCACCTGTCACTTCGCTCAGGGACCCGAGCCCCACCCGCCCGACACCTGTCAAGCTGGAGCCGAGACCCCTCCCGGCTGCCCTCCCGTCGCTCCCGATCCCAGGCCCCTGTCACCCGCCTCCAGGCGCTCCGCGGCGGTGGGGGACAAGCAGGGACCCTCATTCCGCCGGGACCCTGCCCCCGGCGAAGACGCGCCCCCGCCAGACGCCGCGGCGCCCGCCGAGACGCATCCTCGGGGCGCCCTTCCCGCGTCGGCCGCCGCAGTGGCTCTCCTCGCTCACCTGGCCAGAGGCAGGTCCTCGGAGCCACTGTCCTGGTCGGGGTCCTCCTCAGGAGGGGGCGGCGGCGGCGCCGGGGGTGCGGCAGCGGACGCGGCGGCTGCTCTCCGGTGGGTTTTGGGTGGCATGACGCCCTGCCCGAGCAGGAGCCAGCGAGCGGCGAGGAGGACCCGGGACGGAGGACGCGCGCACGTCGGGTCACGCCCCGTCCTCTCCAGACTCCCGTTACAAAAATAATTTGAACGTCCCCTGAGAAAAACCGGACAAGCCCTCCCCCGCCCGGCAACCTAGCGCCGCGTCCAACCGCGGGAAAACGTCACTTCCGCCCGCGGCGTCACGTCCGCGAAGCTCGCGGGCCCGCCGGCGTCGGGAGGGAACCGGGGCGCCTGGTGCTGCGCTGGGTGGGGACGGGAGGTCGGGCGGGCTGGGCTGGGCGGGGAGTCCGGGCTTGCGTCCAGGAGCCTTCCCCGAAGTCGCCGCCTGAACCTGTCTCCCGCTTCCAGGCATGGGTGCGGGTAACGGGGCTTTGCACAGTCTGGTGGGGGAGATTGGGCCGCATCTCCATCTATGGGCGGATCAGGGGGTGCCGCTCAGGCCCTCCCGGGAATATCAGGCTACTGCACCCTCTACGAGCACCCCCCTCTCTTCCGTGGGCGGCACCCTCAGTCTCCACCGCACTCCTCCCGCCCAATCCGTTAAGCAAAGTTGGCCAAAACAAAAACATTTATGGAACATCTAATGGGAGCGAACTCTGCCAACCACTAGGAGATACGAATTGTAGGACAATTACGGGCCTTTTAGGGATCACGTGTAAGAAACGGAGGGGGACTGTGGGTAAATAACATTATAGTGTGATAAATGTGTTAATAGTGGTGTAAAAACAGGAGGCACCATCAAACTGTGTAAAGGACATCTTCAAAGGAGCAGTGGGAGTTGAGTAGAATTTTGCCAGGGAGACCTAACATTTAAGGAGGGCTTAGTATTGATAATGGGGAAAATATTAAATAGAATGAGCATTGCTGAGAGAGTCACGTAAAATAGTCAGGAGGCTATTAGGGATGTGGGACCCTACACATCTTGTGCTTCAGTTCTCAGAGCTGCGATTAAGTTGCTAAACCTGTTGCTAAACTCAGCAGAAGGCCCACCCATAAACATCCTGGAACAGTAACTGCTACATAGACATATATATAGACTTAGCTTCCTTCCTTCTCGGTTTCTTGCCTCCATCGTTTGCATATTGGAATTAACCAATCCCTGTAACCTACCCGACAATCCTCTATTTGCATGAAAGAATTACACTTTGTCGTTTTGCTTTTATAAACCCTATCTCTTTGTTCTGTCCAGAGCCCGTTTTGGGTTGCTACCTGAATCTGGGTCTTTCAGATTCGAATTCTTTTTTAAGACCCGCGAATAAACATTTAATTTGTTTTACAGCCTGAAATCTTTATTGGTTAACATTAGGTACCACGGTTGTGCTGGCCATAATTATCTTACTTAATACTCAAAAACAATCCTTTAAAACGAGTAGTGCTTAGTATTACTCCTCTTACCCAATGGGAAACAGGCTCAGAGAAGTTAATTTGCCCAATATTTCAGAGCTGATGGGTGACAGAGGATTTGAATCCAGGTTGATTTGACTCTACACATCCATTACATTGCATTGATAAAACACCAAAAAGAGAGAAGCAGCATGTGCAAACGCACAAAGACAACAAAGAAGAGCTTGCTGGAACTACCACCATCAAATAATGGCTTAGAAATTGTGTCTTTTCTGTCACTTGGTGTATACTTACTGTAATAGATTGTCTAGATTGAGTACATGTTTTTCTCTCTTTGGTAGATGGTGAGGATTGCCTCGCCAGAACTTCCCAGCTGAGGTGCTGTGAATAAGACACAGTGTGCTCTGATGTGAATCCTCTCATCCTTGGAACAGCTGAGCAGGGCTGAGGCAGCAGAAACCTTCAGGCAATTCACGGCTACAAGCCTCTTGGGTTTATTACAGAAGTGAGTAGATGGTAATGAATTCCCATTTTCTGTGTATACCATGATGTATGCCAATATTTAAAAGGGGTTGTCAGTCCTCAGCCTACTCAACAGCCAAAGTATATTTGTAAGCCAGCGATATCTGCCTAAGATCAGAAACCCTCACGTGGGGACCAAAAGTCTGTCAAGAGGTAGGATCCATGCCCAGCCCCATCTATATACAGCAACTCCCGTCAAAATGGTAATCCTGTTCACTTTGCCCAAGATTAGTGTAGGCAGGAGCTCAGGATGCAGTTGGTCTTTCCAAGGTCACAGATAGTCTGCTAAGAACCTGCTAAAATGAGATACAGGATGACACAGTTCTTCTACTCCTTAACTATTATGAGGATGCGACCCTTGCAATTGCTGCTGCCATTGTGACGTAAGACAAGCTGACTTGAGAATAAAGCAAAAATGTTAAGGATGGTACAGTAGAAATGTCAAAAAAAAAAAAAAAGTATGTCCTCAGTAACATAACTGAGCCTCTGATTTAACCAGAAAGCATCGTAAGTTACACTATTTCTCTAATGAGCCCCTTCAGGATGGAGACCAAATCATTGTAGCCCTAGTGCCTATCACGGTGTTGGACACACAGTAAATGCTTGTTTGCTAAAAGTGGGGAGGGCAGGAGAGCACAGGAAAGTTCTGGGGACTGGAGTAAATGCTCTTCATAGGCAGATAAGACTTGCTTTATTAATCTCAGTTTATCAACATCTGGTTTTACCACAATTATGATAAATCAAAAAGGGATTTCTCAATTTACAAAAGGGTGTGTATCTTTACCATGAATTAATTTCACTGTTCCCTACTACATTTAGAATCCTTACACACAGCTCAGGAGCAACTGAGTCAATCAAAATCCTTGCATCTCCACACAGCTTTCTGTTGCACTTCCAAAGAAGTAATACAAATTCTGCAGATTCTTAAAAGAAGCTTCCTCTGATCTTCCTCCATTTGCATAGTAGTTTTAAGATTGCCATTAAGACCAAATAAAGATCTGTCTTAGATGTTCTACCTGGAATGGAACTTTTCCAGCTTGAGGCCCCTTCAGTGATGTCAATAGTTTTTCCCCTCATCTAAAAATTCTTCCTTCGACTTTTTTTTCACTCATAAGGTACCACACTGTTTCCATTTCTTTACCATCTAGCTTGCTGAAAGGGTAGTCCCCATTCGTTCTCTACTTCCCCAAACGTCTCCCTTCTAGTGCCTGACTGTCTTCTACCACCACTACCAGCACTCTCCTGAAATCACTCTTTCAAAGGTCACCGATGTCCTAAATGTCAAGTCATGGCTTCTTTTTGGTCCTCAACGTACTTAACCTTTCTGGCAGTTAACACAGTTATCCACTTCCTCTTTCTGAAAATTTCCCTAGTCTTCCAAAAATCCATGGTCTGCTTGTTCTCCTCCTCCCTTCTGTTACTTACGACACTCCTCCACTACCGTGTTTCCCCGAAAGTAAGACCTAGCCAGACAATCAGCTCTAATGCATCTTTTGGAGCAAAAATTAATATAAGATGTGGTGTTGTGTTATGTTATGTTATGTTACGTTATTATAGACCCAGTCTTCCGTTAATATTTGCTCCAAAAGACTATTAGAACTGATTGTCCGGCTAGGTCTTATTTTCGGGGAAACACGGTAGTTTTCCTCCCAGTCTCTTCAGTGCAGGTTCCCTAGAGCAGCACTACTAGTGGTCCTTGGACCAGTGCCAGTTTGCAAACTGCTTGCATTTGGTCCAGAAGGAGATATGTGCAGAAATTAAGAGTAAATGCTTAGCAGCATTTATTGCAATTTGACATTTCATCACTATCCAAGCACATGATCATTGAACACCTCTCATTAGACAGAGTATAGAACAGTTCAGGTGTTCTGTGACTTGTGTGGTGAGTTGCGGGTAGCATGTCTGTGTCCTTGTCATGTGCTATAGTAAGGACCACTATAAGGAAAGAAAGTTTAAGGTTAGTCAACTGTAACCCAAAAGTGAGTGAAAACGTATCTATTTATTTACTCTTACAATTTTTATAGTCATTTTAATTTTTAATCAGCCTGTTTTTTTGAAATTCATAACTAAATAGGGGAGTAAAATTTGTGTCATTTGTTTTAATTTAACCCTAAATTATAAATGGCAAAGTAAACCTCACTGTCCTGTTTCGCCAAGAAAAAACATGTCAGTAGCAGGTTAGTAATAATAGTAGTAAACCAAATAATGACTGGAGAAGTGATCCCAAAGAATTGAAGACTTAAGTGTTTGTACTAATTTTACTCAGAAGTATAAACCTCCCGCGATTGACTTCATAGCCATAACTCATGGCAAAATGCTAAAACCATGAACTGCTAAATGAAGCAATAAAGCCATCAAACTTCAGTGGTATTCACATATAAAATACGAAGACACTAAACCTTTTGAATTTTTATTCAGTGAAAATAAACTGCACACATAAGAAATTCATGGACGTAGAATCCATTTCTCATTGAAAAATAATTTAATGTAACTATAACTTAATAAGAGAAATTTCCGAAACTGGCTACTGATACAGAATTGAAAATGAATTTTAAAAATTAAACGTTGTTTGCTTCACTTTGGATAAAAATTAAAAATAAATATCCTGAGCTCCTGAAATTGTTTTAAAATCTCTTCTTTCATTCCCTTAAACATACCTGTGAGAGACTGATTACTATGAATGTTGTTAAATAAAACAAAGAAACAGTTTAGATATAGTACATTATCTCCTGCTAGCAGCGGTATCACCAATCCAACCTAGATTAGATAATTTAACAAGCAAAAAGCACATTCATTTGTCATGTTAAGAACTTTAAATAATGACAAACTTAAAATGCTAAATATTGTTGTAACATTTAATATGAGAAATTGATATTTCATTACCAACTTTTTATTCAGTTGTTATGACTGCGGAATGATCAAAAATCAAGGGTATATTAACAATCCTCTATTAACTACCTATATGTATACTTTCAGTAAGCAAAGTGCAGTTTTGTAGTGTTCTTTTAACCCTATGTTATTTTTTGTTCTAATTACGTTTTCTGAAATGTAATTTTATGTCTGTCCAAAATACTAACAAATATGAGCTTGTATGTGGTGTGCCTTTTTTTCATTTCATTTTTCTAGCACTTTTTAAATTTTTATTTTCCAAAAGTATCAATTCATTAAAAATTGGAAATTAAAAAGAAAGAAAAGTTTCTTTATAGTTAGTGTGAGATAGCACTGGCCTAGAAGGTCCTCTCTCCTCTCTTCTTGCTCTGCTTCATTCCCATGATTTACATCACCTCCACTGTGTGTGCTCTTAGATTCTTTCCGGTTTCAAGAGACAGAGACCTGATCAGTTTACCTGAATTATTCAATTATTCAGGATTAATGATTAGTTTACGGGGAAACAAAGTGAAGAAGACAAAAAAAAGTGAAGAAGACAACAAAAAGTCCTTTTTGTTACACTCAGGGTCTCTTCCTTCTTGCCACTGTGAATGTTGTTATTCTTCATCTCTTTATGCTATTCTCCTGCCACCATGGCCTTCTCTCCATGTTACCTATTCATACTTTTCAGGAGAGAGAATGTGATTGAATCCCCCACTAAATTGTAATTTACATTAACAGAACCAGATAACATAATTTGCAGAGCCCAGTACAAAATGAAAATACAGAGCCCCTTTTTCAAAAATGACTGAGGTTTTCAAGATGGTAACAGCAGAACATTGAAACAAGCACAAGCCCTTGGAACTGCATGGCTCACATGTCCATAAAGCCAGCCCTGTCCATGACAGTAGATCTATATCTGTTCTGCTAACTAGGGTGTCCCAATGCCTAGCATGTGCCCATAGCACTGAGCCATCAGTTCGGCTGCATACCATGGGGTAACGAGTTTGGTATTACACTATTATATTAGTTTCCCCTCCTTCCTGCCCGCTCCCCTTTATCTTGACTCTTGTTTCTCTCAGCTTGTACTGGGGCTCTATTTTCTAGACAACCCAAGCTAAAAGACTTGGTACTAGGAGTGTCCTACAAACACTCAGGATGGGATATTGGAGTTGGGTTACTCACTGATCCAGGGTGATAAAGACCTCTGGCATGATAAGTAGGAAGTAAGTGGGGCCACACAGTGGTATCGTAATTACTAAGGCTTCTTACCTGTGTTCAATCGGGATTCAGTGCAGGTAGAAGGTGGGGCAGTGGAAAGTGTGGTGGCTATGGTGCCTGAACAGTATGGGGACAATAATTTTAAGAATAGTGGATGGATGGATTCTTTCGATGGAATTGTATGCCTTGCAAAAGAAAATGATACCTCAGGACAGCCAACTGTCACCTAAGGCACACTGAGAAAGCCAGAGGGCCTCTATTGGCAGTTTTTGTTAAAAGACTGATTTTATTATTGACCTCTAATTTCAGTCTGCTAATTTCAAAACAATATAGGCTGTTTGATTTCAATCACTGTGTGAGGGATATAAAGGATAAATGTCTATTACATCGTTTTGTACACCTGAAACTAATAAATACATATACATACATACATACATAAAATGTATTCAAATTTGTTTTATGGCCCAGACTGTGCTCTATCTTGATGAATGTTCCATGTGCCTTTGAAAAGTTGTATATTCTGCAGTTATTTTGCGTAGTGTTTAATCAATTGGGTTAATTTTTATATACAGTGTGAGTTAGGTTTTGAGGCTCATTTTTTTACATGTAAATATGCAGTGGTCTCAATACTGTTTGCAAGAAAGACATTCATTCCCCATTATATTGCCTTGTCAAATCCATTGATTTTATTAGTGTGGGCTATTACTGAACTTTATTTTGTTCTATTGATCTATTATCTATCCTTACACAAATACAGCACTGTAATTCCTGAAATTAAGTAGTTAGCCATTCAATTTTGTTCTACTTTTTCAAGGTTTTTTTTTTTTGTATTCTTAGTCTTTTGGATTTTTATATAAAATTAGAATCAGCTTGGTAAATTCTATGAAAAAGCCTGCTGGAATTTTTATTGGAATCTTTAATCCGTAAACATATTTCTCAATTTACGATCTTTCTAAATTTTCTTTCAGTGATGTTTTGTAGTCTTCAGTGTAGAAATCTTGCATATCACTTGTCAAATGTATCCCTAAGTATTTTAATTTTTTTATGTAAATGGTATTTAGTTTATTTTCTACTTGGTTGTTGGTAGTACAGTTGACCATTGAACAAATCAGGATTTAAGGGTACTGACTACCTGTGCAGTCAAAAATCCATGTATAATTTTTAACTCCCCCAAAACTTAGCTACTAATAGCCTACTGTTGACCAGAAGCCTTACCAATAACATAAACAGTTGATAACACATAGTTTGTACGTTATATGTATTATACACTGTCTTCTTACAATAAAGTAAGGTAGAGAAAAGGAAACATTATTAAAATCATAAGGAGGAGAAAATATTTATTTTAAAAATCCATATGTGAGTGGACCTGTGCAGTTCAAACCCATTTTGTTAAAGGGTCAATTATACGAGTATATAGAAATACAGTTGGCTTTGTATATTGACCTTGTGTACTGCAACCTTGCTAAATTTACTTATAATATCTAGTAACTTTTTGTTGTTGATGTCTTAGAATTTTCTATGTATACAGTAATATTATGTGGGAATAAAGACAGCTTTATTTATCCCGTTCTAATCTTTATGTCTTTTATTTCTTTTCATTGCTCTATTGCACTAGTTAGGGCCTCAGGTATAATGTTTAACAGAAGTGGTAAGAGTGGACGTACTTGCTTTGTTCCTGAATCTTTAATACATTTTTTCTTTAGTCTATTGGTATGCTGAATGACACTGATTGATTTTTTTGAGAATTATTTTGATGGAGATATAATTATCATAACATGATATTCAATCTTTTAGAGAGTACAAGTCAGTGGTTATTGGTATTTTCACAGAGTTGTGCATCCATCGCCACTATGTAATTCCAGAACGTTTTTTATCTTTCCAAAAGGAAACCCATTACCCACTAGTAGTTTCCATTCCTCCTCCTCTCAGCCTCTGGCAACCACTAATCTACTTTCTGTATCTATGGATTTGCCATTCTAAATATTTCATATAAATTGAATCATAAAACATGTTTTCAAGATTCATAAATATTGTGGCGTGAATCAGTACTCATCTCTTTCTACAGCTGAATAATATTCCACTGTATGGAAATACCACATTTTGTTATCCATTCATCAGTTGATGGACATTTAGTTGTTTCCACTTTGTTTCCAGCATTAGAAATAATGCTGCCGTGAACATTCATGGACAAGGTTTTGTGTGGATATACTTGTATGTTTGCAGTTATTTGGCGTATATACCTAGGAATGGAATTGTTAAAACTTTTCAAGGAATTGCCAAATAGTTTTCAAGGTGGCTGCACCATTTTACATTTCTACCAGTGATATATGAGGATTCCAATTTCTCCACATCGTCATCAACTCTTACCATTGACTATCCTTTTTATTTTAGCCATCCTACTGGTTGTGAAGTGGTAATTTGGTGTGGTTTTGAATAATATTTCCCTAAAAAATAATGATGTTGAGAATCTTGTTATGAAGATTCAGATCTTCTTTGAGAAATGTCTATGCAGATTTTTTGCTCGTGTTAAAACTGGGTTATTTGTCTTTTATTATTGAATTGTAAGTGTTCTTTATAAGTTCTAGATACAAGTCCCTTACCAGATATATGAGATATGACAATTAAGTTCACGAACTTGTTGCAATGATGTTGCTAACCTTTTTTGATACCAGAGGGATTATTCATTGTTAATTTATACCAACTGGACAAACAGTTAACCAAGTTTATTATTTGGAAGTGCTGAAAATGCTGTGTGAAAAAGTGAGACGACCTGAACTTTTCTCCAATTCATGCCTCTTGCATCATGACAATACACGGTACTGTCTGTGAGTGAGTTTTTAACCAGTAAATGAGTAACTGTATTGGAACCCTACTCACCTGATCTGGCCCCCGATGACTTCTTTCTTTACTTAAAGATAAAGGAAATATTGAAAGGAAGACATTTTTATGACATTCAAGACATCAAGTGTAATACGATGACAGCTCTGATACCCATTCCAGAAAAAGAGTTCCAAAATTGCTTTAAAAGGTGGACTAGGCGCTGGCATCAGTGCATAGTTTCCCAAGAGGAGTACTTCGAAGGTGACTGTAGTGATATTCAACAATGAGGTATGTAGCTCTTTTTCTAGGAGGAGTTCGCGATCTTAATTGTCATACCTCATATGATTTGCACATATTTTTTCCCATTCTGTGAATTGTCTTCCCACTTTATTGATTGTATACCTTAAAGCACAAAAGTTTATTTTTAATCAAGCCCAATTTATCTATTTTTTGTTTCCTAGAATAGGCAAACCTAATCTATGGTGAAAGAAATTGAACCACTTGTTGCCTCAGGGGATCGAGGGCAGGCATTGACTTGGAAAGGGCATGAAATAACTTTCTGCAGTGATGGACATGTTCTCTGTCTTGAGGTGTGAACTACACAAGTGTATGCATTTGTTAAAACACTTTGAACTGTACATATAAGATCTGTGCTTATCATATCTTGGCTATTGTGAATAGTAGTGCAATCAACATAGGGATGCATATGTTTTTTCAAATTAGTGTTTTGGATTTCTTTGTATAAATACCCAGGAGTGTAATTGCTGGATCATAAGGTAGTTCTATTTTTAACTTTTTGAGGAACCTCCATACTGTTTTCCATAGTGGCTGCACCAATTTGCAAATATGGAAACAACCAAAATGCCCATCAACAGACGATTGGATAAAGAAATTGTGGTACATGTATACAGTGGAGGTATTACTCTGCCATAAAAAAAAAAAATGAAATCTTGCCATTTGCAAAAACATGGACGGACCTAGAAAACATGCTAAGTGAAATAAGTCAGACTGAGAAAGATAAATACCATATGATCTCACTTATATGTGGAATCTAAAGAACAGAATAAATGAGCAAACAAAACAGAAATAGACACAGAGAAACAGAGGAAAAACTGATGGTTGCTAGATGGGAAGGGGTAGGTGGATGGGGGAGAGAGTAAAGGAATTAGAAAGTACAAATTGGTAGTCCCAAAATAGTCACAGAGATGTGAAATACAGTATGGGGAATATAATCAATAATGTAAAAATTATGCACGATGCCAGGTGGGTACTGGACTTACTGGGGACATCACTTCATAGATTGCATAGATGCCTGACCACTACACTGTACACCTGAAGCTGATGTAGAATAATATTGAATGTCAACTGTAATTAAATATATATGTATATATAGTTACAGGATGTAAAGTACAGCATAGGGAATATAGTCAATGTTATAGTAACAGCTATTTATGATGTCAGAGGGGTAGTAGACTTGGAGAGGTAGTGTCACTTTGTGAGGTGTGTAAATGTCTAATCATCATGTTGTTTTGTGCACCTGAAACTAATATAAAAAAAATAAAATGAAAAATGAAAAAAGATCTGTGCTTATCACTATATGTAAATTATACTTTAATTTAAAAAATAAGAAAAACAAAGGACAAGAGAAATACTTGTTTGGTAGAGGATAGTAGCATATGTCTCAAGCCAAATTACCCGCAAGATGCTTGCCAAGATAAAAACACAGAACATCTTCCATATGGAGTCTGTAAGAACATAAGTTTCCAGAGGAAAAGGCACCTTCAGATTGGTTCTGCTCTGTCAAGTTGATCTTTGTGCCTGGGGCTTTGGGTGGACTCAGTCCACCCAAAGAATGTCATCCCACCAATGAATGCTGTGGCCTCTATATCCCATACTTAATAAGTAGTCATAATATGACCTATACACAAAAGACTGCTAAAATAACTTTATCATCCTTATCAGGCAGTTACTTCAAACAGGATTTGATTTTCACCAATTATCAGAGACAATACTTAATTCAAAATAGTATTTGTTGTGGTGCTCTGCCAAGCAATATTCAGAGATTAAATTATCAAAAGACCTATGAGCTCAAAATTGTCAAGGACATCAAAAACAAGAAAAGTCTGAAAAACAATCACAATCTAAGAAGGCCTAAGTAGAAATAATGACTAGATATAATTTTGTATCCTGGATGCGATCTTGGAACAGAAAAAGGACATTAGTTAAATAAAAACTAAGGAAATCTGAATAAAGTGTGGACTTTATTAATAATTTGTCAATATTGGTTCATTAATTGTAACGAATGTACTATACTAATGTAAGATGTTAACAATAGGGGAAATTTGTGCAGGGGATGAGAGGGGATACGGGAACTGTCTGTACTATTTTCTCAATTTTTCTGTAAATATAAAACTGCTCTAAATATAAACTCTCTTTTTAAAAAAGACCTATGGGTGCAAGCTGTTTATATCATGGTAGGATCTGGGAAACAAGCACTGTAAGACACTTATCACACATAAACGACTAAGAGAGGAAAGGTTTAAAACATAGGGTGGGAAGAAAACGGCCAGCACCCCAGGAACAGAATCAGTGGTTTTAAATGTCTCATCTACTTACTGTCTCTATGAAGTTCTTTCCTCCAAATAGTTTCTTCAAATGTAATCAGTGTCAATCAACCTCTCCTCTTGCAGCTGCTACGGTTTCTATTTTCACCCCCTGCCAGTCTGGATGTGGGACATCTGCAAATTCCCCCAAATAAATTACTGGCATAAAAATATTAATGATAAATGGAGTTGTTTCAGGTGATTTTTGTAGGGAAAATGGAGAAGTCATTTATATTGAACATAGCCAACAACTTTTACGTCCCCTTTTAATTAGAGGTTTCTAAGGATATTATTGGGACAACTGGAAAATTTGAACATGTACTAAATATTAGATATTGTATTGTATCCAGTTTAAGTTTCTGAGGGGCATAATTGTATTGTGGTCATATCGCAGAATGGTCTTGTTCTTAGGAGACCCATGCTGAAGTATTTAGTGGTGAAGTTTCATGGTATCTACAAATAACTTTCAAATGATTCAGAAAATAATATTGTTTGTATACAGACACATTTCTGTCTGTATTTCCTTTTTCATCTACTAATCTGTATACAAAATGTGAATACACACCTATTTATTAAAAATAGACTGTCTCTCTATATACATATATAAGGGGTATACCAGTGTCCATTGTACTGTACTTGCAACTTTTCGAAAGGTTTGGTATTTTTCAAAATAAAACGTTTGTGGGGATTCCCCTGAATATATCTGTTCTTCAAAATATACACTTTTCCCCACTACCAGGGATCTCCCTTTAATATTCTTTCCCCAATACTGCGCCACCTTTGGTGGCTCTGGAATTTTCCACGAGCTTACTTTCTGTCTCCTACTTTAAATATGGTTTCTCTCCATTTGTACAAAGTATTTACCTCTGTTTGGCTTCTATCCCCAAACTCACAATTCTAAACCCATCAAAAATGTCAGTGAAATCTCAGGGACCCTAGCTGAGGAGGCCCACCCTCCCTAGAATACAGTCTAGTGACCATCTCGTATAACTGTGCATGTGTTTTGAGATTACGTCCCTACACCAGGTAGCATAATGAAAATATGCTATTTAATAATATTCCTACCCCTCAATGCTTCACAAGAATTCTGGGGAATGGAAATTTCTTCATCTCATTTCACAACCAGAGGACTGCAACACAGCACTAAGTAGGAAGACTGCTGCTATTTCTAACATTACTTCATGTCTTCTCAAGCTGGATTTGAAGCCTACTTCCTAATTCCCAGTTTCCAAAGAGTACTTACAAAGAATTTCGCACAAAAGTGCTTAAACTTCCAGAGATGCCACTAAGGAAGACCCACTAGTTGAACTAACAGCCAGGGTCTTTCACAGTAAGGACTATAACTAAGAAGGATTCTAGTAGTTGAAAGATTAGCTATTGGTTCTGAAAGCCCCAATTATTGTTCATTTCTTATATTGAGGGCATGAGAAATGATTGTCCTGTTCTGGAACTATAAGTACAGGGCAATGTACCTTAAACTAATGATAAGTAGATCTCTAAGGTAAATGAGGGAGAGACTGATGGCTAAGCATAAGTAAACAGAGCTTGATGTTGTAATTACTAGACTTCAAATCAGGTTATCTGGGTTTGCATGTCATGCCCATATAACACCTTTCCTCCTTTTGCTCCTCTTCCAGACCACTCTTTTCCAGGAAGCCTGAAGTCCTTGTGTTGAACTGTCTGTATAAAGACTCCGAATGGCACCCTTCACCTCCGTGTGTCTTCTACACCTCTGTTCTCTTTCCCCATTGTCTTCTCCACCTCAAATGTTACCCCACATGGTGCAGTTGGGGTTTTTTGTTTGCTTGTTTTTAAACATTTACAAAGCTTTTTTGTGTTTATTGACTCAATTCTCTCAATAATTCAATAGGATGTATTTTATTAAACCCTTCCCCAGTTGAAAAAACTGAGGTTCAAAAAGGTTGAGAGATTATCCAATGTCATACATCTATTAAATGGCAAAACCAGAAATTCAACCTTGATTATGATTTTAAACCTAGCATTTTTTCCACACCTCTGATAAAATTCCAATTTCAGTGGTCTATAAGTTAAAGCATCCTTTGTGAATATGCTAGAAATATGGGAAATACCATGAATTCAGCATAAACATAAAACAAAAGAAATATTAGATATTCATCTGTTTTCTTTTCTTCGTTTCCCTCTTAACTTTCTCTTCTCTTCCCATCAGAAAGTGGATCTTTTCACAAACCCTCTCCTACCTCTTTTCTTCTTCCCCCTAAAACACACTCTATTCTCTTACCACTTCATTAGGGACCAATATTCCACTCAGACCTGCCTCTCAACAGCAAAACCAGGTTAGGGAATGCTATTAATAAAAGAAATACTTTGTTTTCATAATAATCCGTGAATGAGGGACATTAACATTTTAAAAGAGAGGTTTGTATTATGGTTTTACTCTCAGCTCACAAACAGCTGTGTAAGAAACAGCAACTTTATTTTCCTCTTATTTATTTTATTTAGAGCCCCTACCCTCTAAGTGGTAAAAATTCAAATTTAGTCAACACATACCTGAAAGATATATCTAATTTCCAGGGTGCTTGTGGAGTGTCAAGGCATTAGGAGATGGGGCATCTGGTCCCTGACTGTATCACCTTGGCTTCCATTTAGCCATCCATCATCCTGTTTCAGGTTTGCTTACTGGACATGCAGTGATTGCTGCATCTTCCCCTATGATCCCATTAAAAAGCCCCATGTAGCTTTGACAACTATCATTTCAACTTCCGTACAGACTTTAGAGTACACAAAAATTCATTCCACTGCCAGATTGAGTCATAGAATCTGTGGGGTGCTACCTAAGATCTCATTGGCCCCTGTAGCACTCTCAGGCCGTAGAACCATCCTTCTGCTTCCAGGCCACATCGTGACACCTGGGACTCTGTCCCAGACTCATGCCTGCCACACAGCCCTTTAGTCTCCGAGAGCTTGGGTCTCCTTGGGCCTCTATCTAAGAACACATCGAAATAGATGGTCTCTCCTCTCGGTTCCCACAAACTTTCCTGGTGTATCTGTCATTTCACTCCTCACTGGGACAAGATCAATCCCTTCTTCAGTGACCCCCCCACCCCCGCCAATGTAAGTACTCCTTTCGTTCCATTTGCCATCTGAGCTATCCCTTCTTTCCTCTCAACCCAGAGAACCTTTAGTTCGAAGTCAGGAAGCTTTTCTCTGATTCATATGTTGCATTTTTCTGCTTGATTTCTCATCCTCTGAGTCCTCCTCACAGGGTGTACGATGATTCAATGAGATAACATGAAAAGTGTTAGTCACCTTTTTTATGAGTTAAAGTTGGCAATCATAGAATGTTTTAACAACAAGGACTTTTTAATGCAGAACAGTTTGTGAAAATAATTTTCCATTAAAAGGATATTTTCTGACTGCTATCTTTCTGGTTAGGAATGGTAAGTTTTATTTTCATAGTTAACATGGCTTTTATTTCAAGTAGCTAGAGTGCAGGTTTGCTTTCTTGTCTACAGCCTTCATTTTCCTTTATCATAGGATCTAAAATACAATTATAAAATGTATAATTTTGTAATAATTTCTTCTAAGTGTTAGTCCATTTTCTTTTCCCTTTCAATGTAATTTATCTTTCTGAAAATAATGGGAAAAATTGTTAAATACTTTTTATGCACAGATATGGGGAAAATATAAAGAAGACCCATAAGCTCTCTTCTCAAGCAGCTGATGATCTTTTCAGAAAACAATATCTAGGCATAAATGAAATGTTAAATGGCAAGATAAGGGTGTGAGTGAAAAAATGTACTGTCAGAATATTATTGCAAGTGGTCTGAAATTTTCATGCACATCTCCAGGAAACTAGACTTTTAAGAAATTTATGAATTTTAAAGAAGGGTTATGTTATTTTTATGGACTTTTTAAAAAATAGAATAATGCCAATTGACAAACATCACAAAATAAAGAAATAAGGTGAAAAAATATTTTTATAGAATTCAAGAAGCTAGAGTTCTAAACCTACCTTTGTCACTTATACACTGGGTAAAAGCTCTGTGTGTGTGTGTGTGTGTGTGTGTGTGTCCATACTTGCCTTTGAGTATTTTGGGTTGGACGAGGGGAGAGAGACTAAGGAGAAAGAACTGGAGGAGAAGCCAGACACCCACCCACCCACTCCTGCAGCTGTCTAATATCTGCATATCAAATAGGAAAGAACTCCTAACTGTCACAACATGATAGCACTATTGAAAGTTCATGAAGTTATAGAACTACGTCTGTGCTCAGCAGCTGGTAGGTAAAACTATGATAGTAACTTTTCCATATTAATTTTTGTTAATTTATTCATTTAGTAAATATTTATTAATCCCCTACCATGTGGGTGCTGAGGACCCAAAGGGAACCTTTTTAGACATAGATTCTGCCTTCATGAACTTACAAGCTGATTGGGGGGCAGACACTAAAAATTACTAGGATTTATCATTACAAACTAGGGAGGAATGGTGTGTAGAGCTATAAAGGGTATAATGGGGAGTGCATCTGCTCTGGGGACTCAAGGACAGATTCTCTGAGGTCAGGAAGTGACATGTGAACTGAGATCTGAAAGATGACTGGGAATTAATAAGTTGAAGAGTCAAAGAGAACACCATGTGGAAAGACCTCAAAGCAGGAGGGAGCATCACATTTGAGGAAGTAAAAGAAAATTGGAGCACAGCGCAGGAGGCTTGGCCAGAACTGGCGAGGGTGAAAAGGACCAGGGCCTTGCAGGCCACAGTGTGGGAGACAGAAATGAGTTTTTAATACAGGAAGGACACAATCACATTTCCTGGCTGCTGTGTGGAAAACTGAAGAGGAAAAGAAAGAACACAAGGAGACCTTGAGGAGGCCATTGCATTAGTGCCTCATGTAATAAAAACATCCTCATATTCTCTTGTCTAAACCTCTAAGCCCAAGGTTTGAATGCTGGGCCTCTCGCCAGGAGAAGCAGCCCCTCAGGGTCCCGTCACCAGATCAGTCCTTTTGATCATTGGCAGTCAGTCAGTCAGGACAGTGAAGTCACTCTAATCTCTGATGAACTGTGTGGGATGCGAGAGTTCTGCATGTTGACTGCAGGAAAGCGAGCCTAAGACCAAATGGCTGCAAGTAAGAGAGACCGGGGACTGTCTGCGGGTGGAGCTGAGATCGTTTGACATAGACAGAGCTGGGCCTCCTGTAGGTGCTGGTGTTGGGCTCATTCCTGTGTCAGGTCTCAGGGGTGGGGATGCCTGGAGATGGAGGGGTGGGGAAGTCAGTCTTGAGTACTTTAGGTACCAGATAAAGGAAACTTGAACTGATGTCCAACTTTCACTCCAGCTGTTTCCATTGCCTGATTAAATTGGAGGAGCTGCTGCCACTGATGTGGATGAGATTCATGCATTACTCCTGAAATTGGTCACCGGGTAAAGTCTGTGCCAACCTCTGTTTGGTTCCAGAAGATGAAAGTTATAGAATGCTGATAAATGGAACTATGGACCACTTACCAGTCCTGGTGGATCACGGAAGGCTGCAAAAACCTGTGTAAAGGGCCCCATCAGAAGCTCTAGGTACGCTCATAGAAACCCAACAATCTTCCTCTCACTCCAACAGAAGATTGATGGTATGTAAGATTGTGGTCACAGCTGTAGGATGCAGAGCCACATGTTAACTAAATAAAGGAATCTGGGAGTTTCAAACTGTATTGTACACAGGGGTTGGCTGTTGGCAGATTAGCCAGGAAGCCTGTGTCAGACTATGGGGCCTGAGGACAAGTCTTTGCTTTGTGCTGACATGGAACTTTTCCACATGTAGGGTAGCCAGATATGTAATTAGAGTCTCCACACTGTTACCCCAGGAAAAGCCTAGAAGTTGGTAAATAACACAAGTCCTGGCAAGAAGCAGGAGCTAGCTTTCCCAGAAGGTGGGTATCAGCCAGAAGCAAGTGACAAATTCAGTCTGTTGTCCCGGAAGCAGAAGAGACAGGTACTACAGAACTACTTTGAGCTAACAGAGATCAACAATGACACAAAACTGTTTCAATTCTCCATAGCCCACCCGCTAGGTTCAAGCAAATTAAGCACGTTAACACCAGGCATTTTAAAAAATAAAAGAGGTCTATTTAATGAGTATTTAGATAAAACCCAAAATCTAGAAAAGAGATCAGTGCTTTTCTAACATCCCACTTGTTATTGGAGACTCAATCAGATTTAAAACAAAAATGGGGAGAGGGAGTAGACAAGACAATGAACTCTTCTTTCTAATCTCCTTTCTTGGATTCCTTCAGGGTTCTGTAGTATTTCCTACTAAACACCACATTTGAATAAACTTTCATATTTATATACTTAAATGGCCCTTTATTCAACTTTCTACCCTGTAAGTCAATGCTAAATTTTAAGAATCTAATTGCCTTTTTTGGCAAATGTCCAGCCTGCAAAATTTTAACTAGAGGCTAGAGGGAGATAAAGGACTTTTAAATTTTCCCATCCACAAAAACCATAAATTGATTTGCAGCTATATGCCTCCTGATTTTAATGATTGTCTGACCAATAGCATAAATAAGTACGTGTACTATAGTTGGAAACATCTATCGACTCTATATTTCTATATTTGATTTATAGATTCTATAATTTAAATTCTGTTATTTAAAATAACAATAGGATTAAAGTAATGCCATGTGCTCTATTGCTTTTTAATTTGATAAAAATTAGCCAATTTTTCAAAACTATATGGCAATGTCTCTCAAAATATAGCACTGGAACAGCAGCATCAGCATGACTTGGGAATTGTTAGAAATGCAAATTCTCAGGCCCCATCTCTGATATACTGAATCAGAAACTCTGGGGGTGGTCTATTTTAACAAGCCTTCCAGGCGATTCTGATTTATTGGCCTAAATGATAAATCATACAATGTTTATGGATTAGAAGACTCAATATAATAAAGATGTGAATTCTCTCCAAGTTCATCTATAGATTCAACAAATCCCAATCAAAATCTCACATCTCAAGTCTCTCTCTCTGTGTATGTGTGTGTGTGTGTGTGTGTGTGTGTGTGTGTGTGTGTGACTTGACAAACTGTTTCTAAAATTTATATGGAAATGGAAAGGACCAAGACTGGTTCAGACACTTTCGAAGACGGCAAATGTGGAAACACTTAATCTACTAGGTGTTAAAAATTACAAAGCTAGAGAGGAGATCCAAGATGATGGAGTAGATAAAAACCGTGTCTGCATCCTTAAAAATACAACTGAATTATAGAACAATCAACATGGAGAACCATCAGAAGTCTGGCTGAACAGAAGATGTATAACTAAGGATATAAAGAAGCCATGTCAAGACTGGTAGAAGGGGCAGAGACACAGAACTGGCTAACCCCAAACCTCTGTATGGCAGTTGAGAACTGGAGGAATATCTTGGCTGTGGAGGTTCCTCCCAGAGTACCAAGAAACCCCAGCTCTGCACTGGCCTCCCCAGCCCAGAGTACTGGTGCCAGGAAGAAGAACCCCCACAATATTTGCCTGTGAAAAATAGTGGGGATTCCGACTATACGGCTGGGACAGAAGGCAGTGGGAAACCTAGGTGTCCTCTGAAAGGGCCCAAGAACAGGCTTTCTCACTCCCAGGCACTCACCTTGGGCGCCAGCAGAGGAACAGTAACTCGGGGGTGTCACAAAGAAATGGGAGACAGACTGAGTTGTGTTGTTTCAGGTTGAGGGCTGGAGGACAATCTCCATTTCCCTGTGAGGAGGTCCTCCTCCTGGGCAGCCTGCATGTGCCATCTTTCCAGTGTTGAGCCCACCCCCACATGGCCAAATCTGAATCTGATTGGCCTGGTGAGCTCTACAGCTCTATCCTGCTGATTCATTAGGACACCACCCCACCCAACTCCCCCAACACAGGAGTCAGTTTCTCCAAAAGCAGACATCCTGCCTACATTGCATGCTTTCTTGGAAAACTATCAGAGTCCAACAGACCCCAGGTGGGCAGCAACTAGCCTCAGTGTGTTCTGAGACTTTTGCTGAGTAGCTTCAAGCTCAGCACTGGTACCAAACCAGAATTTACATTAACCTGCTAAACACAACTCTTCGCAATCTACTGACTCCCTGAGACTCTGCCTCACCCAACTTTTGTACCACACGAAGCTCTATCAGTTGCTAAACCTTAAGGGAGCTGGCAGGTTGCAGCAGGCCTTGGGGTGTCCTTTCATTTTGTGTAACTACCCTAGGCACAGTGCTCGTGGCAGATGTCCTCAGTTTGCAGCGTGGCCTCTCCCACACACCTCAAGGGTTAACAGAGGCAGCGAACAACTGCAGATCACTTTGTAGCTCCTACCAGGTGTTCCCCAGCAAGTCACAGGCAGTGGCTGACCTGGGCCTGCACCAGAGCTCCTCACAATAGGCCCCAGAAGCCAACATGGATGTTGGCTTCATACCACAGAACACCACCCAATTAGCCCCACAAGTGGCACACGCAAAAAGCAGTGTCAATAGGCAGTAGAGCCTGCTGGGACAAATCCCACTCAGAGGGGTAAGCCCCCCTGCACAGCAGCATGTAAACTGTGGATGTGGCCAAACCCCACAGCCAGTCAGCCTAAGGGTTAATCCCACCACTGACATGCCAATAGCAACCAAGGCTCAACTATAATAGGAGAACACACACAATTCTCCCAAGTGGCACTCCTGGAGCACCTGGTGCAGGTGACGAGGGAGACTGTGCCACTGGGCCCCACAAGGCACATACTACATAAGGTCGCCAGGCCAAGACTGGGGGATATAGCAAATCTACCTAATACATAGAAACAAACAGAGAGGCAGCCAAAATGAGGAAATAAAAAAATATGTCCTAAATGAAAGAACAGGAGAAAACTACTGAAGAAAAAACTAAACAAAATGGAGGCAAGCAATACAGAGTTCAAAACAATGGTTATAAGGATGGTCAAGTAACTTAGTGAGAACTTCAACAATGAGATAGCAAGCATTAAAAAAAAAAAAAGGACATAGAAACTATTAAAAAAAAGTCAGAAGTGAAAAATATGACAACTGAAATGAAAAACGCACTAGAAGGAATCACCAGCAGACTAGATGACGCAGAGGATCGAATCAGCGATTTGGAAGAGAAGGTAGCAGAAAATACCCATGTAGAACAGCAAAAAGAAAAAATAATCCAAAAGATGAGGATAGTTTACGAGACCTCTGGGACAACACCAAGGGTAACAACATTAGCATCATAGGGGTATCAGAAGGAGAATAGAGAAAGAAAGGGATTGAGAACCTATTGAATAAATAATGACTGAAAACTTTCCTAACCTGATGAAGGAAATAGACATATAAGTCCAGGAAGTGCAGAGTCCTAAACAAGATGAACCCAAACAGGCCCACACAAAGACACACTGCAATTAGAATGGCAAAGGTTAAAGACAAAGAAAGAATCTTAAAAGCAGCAAGAGAAAGGCAACTAGTAACTTATAACGGAGCTCCCATAAGATTGTCAGCTGATTTCTCAATAGAAACTCTGCAGCCCAGAAGTGATTGGCACAAAATATTCAAAGTGATGAAAAGCAAGGACCCACAACCAAGATTATCTACCTGGCAAAGATATCATTTAGAATTGAAGGACAGGTAAAGAGCATCCCAGACAACAAAAATCTAATGGAGTTCATCATCATTGAACCAGTATTACAAGGAATGTTAGAGGGAATTCTTTAAGAAGAAAAAAAAAAAGAAAAACCAAAATTATGATTAATAAAATGTCAACAGCTATATATCTATAAACAATTACTTTCAATGTAAATGAATTAAATGCTCTACTCAGAAGACATAGGAGGGCTGAATGGATACAAAAACATGACCCTTACATATGCTGCTTACAAGAGACTCATTTAAGATTGAAAGATACACATGTATGGAAAGAAAAGGGATGGAAAAAGATATTTCATGAAAATGGAAATGAAAACAACAAAAAATGCTGGGATAGCAATACTTATAGACAAAAATAGACTTTAAAACAAAGGCTATAACAAGAAACCAGGAAGGACCCCAGTAACCCCACTTCAGGGTACTTATCTGAAGAAACACAAAATCTTACTTCAAAAGGACATGTACATTTATGTTCATTGCAACATTGTTTACAATGGCCAAGATGTGAAGGCAGCCTGGGTGTCTGTCCAGGGAAGAATGGATAAAAAGGAGGTGGTACATATATACAATGGAATATTGCTCAGCCGTGGAAGGGAATGGGTTCTTGCCATCTGTGACAGCATGGATGGACCTGGAGGGTATTGTGCCAAGTGGAGTGTCAAACAGAGAAAGACAGACGCAGTGTGATTTTTGCCTATATGTGGAATCTAAAGAACAAAATAAACAAACAAAACAAAAAGAAACTCATAGATACAGAGAACATATTGATAGCTCCCAGATAGAAGGTATTTGGGGGTGATTGAAAAAGGGGAAGGGATTAAAAAGTACAATTTGGTTATTACACAGTAATCATGGGGATGTAGGGTATAGCATAAGGAATATAGTCAATAATATTGTAATAACTATGTGTGGCGCAGATGGGTACTAGATTTGTTGGGGTGATAGATGGGGCATTGGGGGCAGGGTGAAAAAGGTGAAGGGGTTAAGAAATACAAATTGGTAGTTACAAAATAGTCATGAGGATGTGAAGTAAAGCAGAGTGAATATAGTCATTAATATGGTAATAACTATATATAGTGCCATGTGAGTACTAGACTAGTCAAGGGGATCACTAATGTTTAACCAGTATGCTGTACACCTGAAATTAATATAAAATAATATTGAATGTCAACTCTAATTGAAAAATTTAAAAAAGGGGGAAAGGTCAAGGGGAATAAGAGGTCCAAATTTCCAGGTATAAAACAAATAAGTCATGGGGATGTAATGTGCAGCATAGGCAATACAACCAATAATATGTGATGACATGGTATGGTGTCAGTTTCTGGACTTATGATGATCATTTCTTTAGGAATATAAATGTTGAATAACTATGGTGTATACCTGAAACAAATGTTATATTTATGTTAGCTATATTTTAATTAAAATCTTGAAAAAAATAAATAAAATACATTGAAAAAAATTACAAAGCTAATATATTTAAAACAGTGTGATATTGGCACAGGAATGAATAAAAAGACTAATGGAACAGAGTAAAGATTCCAGAAACAGATCCAAACATGTATGGATACTTGATATATGACAAAGTTAGGACTGTACAGCAATAAGGAAAGGAGGTGTGTGTGTGTGTGTGTGTGTGTGTGTGTGTGTGTGTGAGAGAGAGAGAGAGAGAGAGAGAGAGAGAGAGAGAGAGAGAGACTAAATGACTTTGGAAAACAGTAATTGTAGAAGAAGTTATACGATATTAAGGATTTGTTTCCAAATGATCTAGAGGAGGTAGGAGTAAGAGATGAGAGTTAATTGTTAAAGATATTTAGCATATGCAAGTTTATTATATTGTTCTCTCATTTATGTATGCTTGAAATTTTCTATAATCAAAACTTAAATAATAGCAAGGTGAGGAGTTCCGCCAACCTGCTCTCCAGTGAAACAACCATGAATGATGAAAATTATTTAAAAAAGAAAAACATTTAAATTCTCTGTAAATTGTCCTAAGGGCATACAGCAAATGAAGAAATGTTTACTCAACAATATCTACTCGATCTCAGTAAGAATAATCAGAGTCTATGGCACTTAAGCAACAACCCAGTCCCTTCTTCCCTACTCCAGTTCAGTGTAAAGAAAACTCCACTCTGAGCAGATGTGACCAAGAGGATGAGCTCCTTTCCCCAAAACATTCTAATCAAGGGCTACAATATCTCCCTTACAGGGGCAAGTCATCATCATTTCTCACTCCACAGCTCCATGTTGCATAGGCTAAATTCCACATGAGTACAGTTGATAGGCAGGGGGTTTCTTTCCTTTATCTAGACCTCACTCTTAAGGTAGAAGTTCTACTGCAGGCATGGTAGACAGAGAATACTGGGGCCCCGTTCCCCCTCATTTTAGCTTGCTTATAGGGTAGAGGTTCACTCCATGAAAGGTAAGACAAACAGATCAGAGGCTGTTACTCCTGCCTAGCACTCCACTGGCAATGTAGAAATGTCACTCTAGAGAGGTCATCACCCCCTGTCATCACCCCCAGCACTGGAGCAGTTGCTCAGAGAATTTACTCAGAGGAACAGGCAGGTGATAAGAACAGAGAGCTCCGAAGCTCTCTTCAAGGGAAATGACTATATTTGAACACATGCAAGAAGTTGAATAAACTCTAAGTAGGATAAATTCAAAAAGATTCACACCTAGACACATCAAAATGTTGAAAACAGCAAGAAAAAAAATGATTCATTAAGTACAAGAGAATCTCAATAAGATTAATAGCTGATTGGAGATCAGAGAGTAGTGGGATCACACATTCAAAGTACTGAAAGAAGAAAAATGTCAACCAAAAATCTTATATCTAGCAAAATTGCCTTTCAAATATGAAGGTGAATTAACAACATTTCTAGATAAATAAAAACTGTCCTTGCTATCAGACCCACATACAAGAAATTCTGCAGTATGTCTTCAGTCTGAGAGCAAGTGACAATAAACAGTAATTCAAACACACACACACACACACACACACACACACACACACACACTCACACAAAATAAGGAGCACCAGTAAACATAATTATCTAATTATAAAAGATAGTACAAATGCATATTTCTTTTCCCTTTCTCTCTTAACTGAGTTAAAAATAATTTCATAAAATAATATGTATATAAATATATTGTGCCTATAACAAATAGAAAGATAATGTATTTGACAATAACAATACAAAGAAGGTGGCTATAAGCAAAGCTGTATGAGAGTAAGAGTGGCACCAGCTGGAACTTGAATCCACAGAAACAAATGAACAGAACCAGAAATGATAAATGAGAGCATCTTTGAAAGACATAAAATTATATAAACTAATAATTATAACAATGTACTGTTGAATTTGTAACATATATAATAAGTGTTTAATAATAGCACAAGTGGGAGAAGAACAAATAAAACTTTATAGGAGTAATGTTTTATTTTTATGTTTTATATAATTAGATTTAAATTAGTATAAATTTGAAGTAAATTTTAACAAGATGCTTCAGCTAACACTAAGAAAATAACTCAGAAAAGATAGCAAAAAAAATGAGAATTAAAATGTTATACAAGAAAATATCCATTGAATGCAAAAGAAAGCAGGAAAGGAGGAATAGAGTAAGGAAAAAAATACATGAGGCATATAGAAAACAAAAGTAAAATGGTAAATGTGTAAATCCAATTATATTGATAATGACATTAAATGTGAATGGATGAAATAATCCAAAGGCAGACTATCAGATTGAATAAAAATCAAGATTCAGGTATAAACTGTCTACAAGATACTTTTAATTCAAGATACTAATAGGTAAAAGTGAAATGATGGAAAAAGATAAATCATGCAAACAACAACTATAAGAAAGCTGAAGTGACTGTATTAATTTCAGGCAAAAGAAACTTTAACCAAAATTATTTATTATTGATAAAAAAGAACATTTTGTAATGATAACAGGGTCAATCTATTAGGAAGATACAATAAGTATAAACATATATGTTTCTAATAAAATGCATGAAGCATTAAAACTGACAGTATTAAATGGAGAAATAGTCAATTAAACAATAATATCCCGATTCTAATGTGTATAGAATAACTTACTAGATAGAAGAGCGTCATGAAAATAGACTTGAAGAACACTATAAACCAATTCATCCTAATAGACATCTATAGAACACTGCACCCAGTAACAACAGAATGCACATTCTTCTCAAGTACACATGAAACAGACCATATGTTAGGCCATAGTACAAACTCAATAAGTTTATAATAATTGAAAGTACACAAAGTATGTTCTTCAACCACAATGGAATAAAAATAAAAATCTATACAGAAAGAAATTTGAGATATTAAAAATATGTAAAAATTAGACAACATACTCCCATATAACCAAAGAAAGAATCCTAAGAAAAATTAGAAAATACTTTGAATTGAATGAAAACAGAAACACAACATACCAGAATTTATGAGATGCAGGAAAAGCTATGATTAGAGGGAAATTTATAGCTATGCATGCCTACTAAAGAAGAAAGATCTCAAGTCAAAACCTAAAGTTCCATCTTAAGACATTGGAAAAAGAAAGCCAACTAAGCCTAAAGCAAGCATTACCCCTGAAGAAAATACGAATCAAAACCACAACGAGATACCACCAGGATGGTTGTAATCAAAAAGTCAGATAACAGAAAGTGTTAGGGAGGATGTGGAGACACTGGAACCCTCATTCAATGGTGGTGGGAAAACAGTGCGCAATTCCTCAAAAGTTAAACACAGAGTTAGTTACCTTATGGCCCAGCAATTCCATTCCTAAGTATATACCCAAGGGAAATGAAAACATGTTCACACAAAAACTTATACACAAATATTCATAGAAGCATTACTCATAGTAGACAAAAATAGAAACAACTATCAGTCCATTAACTGATGAATGAATAAATAAAATCTGGTATAGCTGTACAATGGAATATTATTTAGTAATAAAAAGGAATGAAATACTAACACATGCTACAACATGGATGAACTTTGAAACATTGTGCTAAGTGAAAAAAGCCAGCACAAAACATTACATATTATATGATTCCATTTATATAAAATATCCAGATTAGGCAAATACACAGAGATGGAAAGCAGATTAGCGTTTGCCTAGGGCTGAGAAGGAAGTTGGAGGAAAATGGCAACTGACTGCTAAAGTGCACAGGGTTTCTTTGGGGGATAATAAAAAATATTCTAAAATTGATTATGGCAATGGTTGCACAACTCTGTGAATATGCTAAAAAAAACTATCGAATTTTACACTTGAAATGTATGAATTGTATGATATATGAATTATATCTCAATGAAGCTGTTACTTAAAAGTTAGATAAGCATAGCAAATTAACTGTACGTCCTTAGTGAGATATACTTTAAGGACAAGGAAATTAAGAAAATACTTTGTAAACTGTTTTTCATAATCTATTGTTGATGGTAATGTTGCTATTTTTGTTTGTGTGTGCACTGTGAGAATACAATAAAGTATGGGACAAAGGAATATAGATGTACAATCAATTAAGTAAAATTCCTGTATTGGCAGTATCAAGATGCATTAACAATGTTTTGTTAATTATATACAGAGGGTACCAAAAAAATGTATACACATTTTAAGACAGGAAAAAACTATTAAAATTGTAATGCTCAATATATACTGATAACAAAAGATGAATACAAGTCACATTTGACTTCTGCAATTACAAGAGGTGCTCAAAGTGGTTACCATCAGCATCCACACACTTGAGCAACATTGACCAGTGTCCACTTGTGTACATTGTTTTGGAGATATATATATATCTTCCACTGGAAAGGTCTAGAAATAATGGCTAACACAGGAGCAATGAGCACCTCTTATACTCCAAGTTGTCATCTCTAAATACTATTTCTCAGTAAAAGGAATCAGACCTACTCATCAATTGCTTGATTCCTGATCTGGAGAATAAAATATTAAAAAAAAACAAGTCTGGAACAGCTCGTCGTTCCAGAAATCAAGAAGGCTATCAAAGATTAATGTGATTATTTCAAAAGGAGTTAAGTCAAGTTGAAGAGGTTCCTGCTGAAAGAGATGGAACAACTCGGGCACAAATAAGATTAATAATTAAAATGAATTCAAATACATTAAAGATTTTTTTCATAATGAATTCATGATGTGTTTAATATAAACCTAAAACAATGCATTTGTCACTATTGGAGGATACAAGGGAAACAACTCATTTTGAAAATTATTAAAGGAAAGAATCAAGTATTTATTGTATTTTTCTTATATAAACTCTAAATTAAGGTAATTAATTAGTCGATGAAGGGAAGTTTTTCTATACAGAATTTTTCCAATAAATAAGTAAAAAGGGAATGAGAATATTAGAATATCACTTTTTTATTTTTTGTTACTCTTATGAATGAATAGATCTACTCAGATGGTGGTTAACATCATAACAACAAAAACAGCAACACACACACACACACACACACACACACACACACACACAATCCCAGATAGTATGTGCCTCCTGATGTGCCTCTCATAATCTAGAAAGTATTCTTATCAATAAAACTGAGCCAGAATCAAATCATGCCTTTTGAGCCAGCTACTAGTTTATTGGAAATGCAGGGAAGAGAAACAGGGGAACCTGTTAAATGAAATTAAAAGTCTGCATCAACAAAACCCAGTCTGCAGGACAAACAACCCAGTTTTTATAACAACAACAAAAATTTGTAAGGAAAAATTTAGAGGGGGAAAGAGAGAAAAAGAAGAGAGGGAGAGATCTATAGATTTAAAAAGATTTAAGACTCCAACTTTACACCATATGCAAAAATTAACTAAAAATGGATACAAGACCTAAACATAAAAGCTAAAACTATGAACTCTTAAAAGAAAACATTGGAGAAAAGCTGCATTACATTGGATTTGGCAGTGATTTCTTGAATATGACACCAAAAGCCACAAAAGTAAAAATAGTTAGGGACTCAATTATATTTTTTATTTCAATCATTCCTGACGAATAACAAATTTGAAGAAATAAATATCTGAAACATAGAAAAACTGAAAATAGATAAATTGGACTACATCAAAATTTAAAACTTTTGTGCATCAAATGACACAATTAACAGAATGAAAAGGTAACTCATGGAATGGGAGAAATATTTGCACATCACATATCTGACAAGGAGTTAACATTCAAAATATATAAAGAAGTCCTACAAATTAACAATAAAAACAAGTGACCTGATTTTTTAAAAAGGAGGACAAAGTACCTCAATAGACATTTCTCCAAAGAAAATATACAAATGGCCAACAAACACCAGAAAAAATGCTCATTGTTAGTCATTAGGGAAATGCAAATCAAAACCACAAGAGATATTACCTCACATCCATTCGGATGGCTACTGTTAAAAAAAACAAAACCAAAAAATATAAAAACCAGAAAATAAGTGTTGGCAAAGATATGGAGAAATTGGAGCCCTTATGTATTGCTGTTGGGAATGTAAAATGGTGCAGCCCCTAAGGAAAATGGTATAGTGGTTACTCAAAAAAGAAAAAAAATTTCCATAATATCCAGCAATTCCACTTCTGGGTATATATTCAAAAGAATTGAAATCAGGATCTCAAAAAGATATTTGTATACCCATGTTCATAGAAGCATTATTCACACTGCCCAAGAGGTAGAAGCAACCCAGGTATCCATCAACAGATGAATATGTAAACAAAATGTGATATACATACAATAAGATATTATTCAGCATTAAAAAGGAATGGAATTATAACATGTACTACAACATGGAAGAACCTGGAGAACATTATGATTGCAATAAGCCAGTGACAAGAAGAGAAAGACTGTATGATTTCACTTATATGCAGTACCTAGAGTAGTCAAATTCATAGAGACAGAAAGTAGAAGGGTAGTTGCCAAGGATCTAGGGAATGGGGAATGAGGAGTTGTTTAATGGATATAGAGTTTCAGTTTTGCAAGATGGAAAGAGTTCTGGAGATAGATGGTGGTGATGGCTGTACAATGATATGAATGTACTTAACACTACTGAACTGTACACTTAAAACTAGTTAAGATGGTAAATTTTAAATTCTATATAGTTTACCACAATTAAAATTTTTAATTAAAAAACGATTTAAGAAACAGCCAGTTGCAATGTATGGATTTTATCTAAATACTGATTCAACCATACAAACTAAAAGAACACAAAAATATTTATTAGACAGTTTATGAAATTTCAGTAGTAACTGAATGTTTAATGAATTGTTATTATTAGCCATTTTTTAGGTGTGATATGATATTGTGATTGTCTTTTTAAAAAAAGAGTTCCTGTCTCTTACAGATAAATACTAAAATATATATAAATAAAATAATTTGAGGAGTGGCCGTAAGGCTCAGTTGGGTAGAGCACAAGCTCTGAACAACAGGGTTGCCAATTCCATTCCCATATGGGCCAGTGCACTGCACCCTCCACAACTAGATTGAAGATAATGAGCTGCCGCTGAGCTTCCGAAGCAGTGGCGGGATGGCTCAGCTGGTTAGAGCGTGAGCTCTCAACAATAAGGTTGCCGGTTCAATTCCCGCATGGGATGGTGGGCTGCACCCCCTGCAACCAAAGATTGAAAACGGCGACTGGACTTGGAGCTGACCTGCACCCTCCATGACTAGGTTGAAGGACAACGACTTGCAGTTGATGGGCTCTGGAGAAACACACTGTTCCCCAATATTCCCCAATAAAATTTTTAAAAAGTGATAATAATTTGATATCTGGAATTTGCTTCTATATATCCTGTTTCCCCAAGAATAAGATCTAGCTGGACAATCAGCTCTAATGCATCTTTTGGAGAAAAAAATAATGTAAGACCCAGTATTATATTATACTATATTACATTATATTATATTACATTACATTACATTATATATTATATTATATTATATTATATTATATTATATATTATATTATATTATATTACATGAAAGACCCGGTCTTTATATTATAGTAAAATAAGACCAGGTCTTATATTAATTTTTGCTCCAAAAGACATATTAGAGCTGGATTGTCCGGCCTGGTCTTATTTTCAGGGAAACACAGTAGTCAGGGTGGGGGTGATAGATGGGGCAAACCAGATTGGCTGATAATTATTGAAGTGAGTTGATGGGTATATCATAGTTTCTTTTCCCCCGTTATGTATTTTTTAAAATAGCACTTTGACTTCAACATGGTTGGTATCTGATATTATTCTTTTTTACTGGATATGCATATAGGAAGGATACTATATTTATGCCAATTTATTCTCAGCCCACAATGACATGCTTGTTTTCAACCTCATCTAGCAAATCTGTTCCCTTCTGTCAAGTACCATGGAACTAAATAGTTCTCTGCATTCCAATTGCTTAGTAGCCAGAATAAATAGCCATAGACCACATGGCACCATCAGTGCTCCTACCAGTCCAGAAATATCATTAGAAAATGGATAACTAATGCACATGTCTGTCTGCTGAAGGATATCCTGTAAGCCACAAAGTGTCAAAAACCTATGGACTGATTATTGCCCTGCAAACAGGACAGTACTGGAGACACTGAGACTGATTTTTAGGTTAAATTTATCCATGAAGGAAACAGAGAGGTGATGTTTATACAAAATGGTAGGAAACTGCATACTAAACACATCATCCAGCTGCTTCTAACCATTGTCCCAAGAGTTAGTTACTGACTGAACAATTAGCTGTTTCCTATCATTTATTTCTAACTTTTATATTTGCATTTTAAAGTACAGCATGATGAATGATTTTGCTTAAATTTTTCCTAATGAGTTTTACACATTTGTACTTTTCTATATTTAAGTATTTCTATTTTTTAGAAACGTGATCAGCAGTACTACAAGCAAGCTTATTATGCTTCTAACTTTGTTTTGGAATTAAAGTATTGAATGGCTCTAGAAGGCACATTTATTTAAAGTTTTCCTGCAGAGGATTAAAGAAACTCTAGAAAAAAATATAACTATAACCTTATTTAAAATGTGTTTTCTCTCCCTTTCTGAAGTCCCTCTTTGTACCCTTGCCTTCAGCTTTCACAATAGTAGGAAACCATTCTTGGCACACATTTTACAACTGTAGGACGTGCTTCTGAATCCAGTAAACCAGTACCCACCCTAAGTGTAATGAAAAGATTGTTTAAACATTTCCTTCTGTTCATAGAAGGAAAATTTTTCAAAATGGGTTAAACTCACACAATGGCGATATATACAACTGCAGGTCAAAGATGTTGAATTCAAGTCATGCCTTGATATCAAAGTAGTTGGGTAACCTGAGGAAAGTCACTCAGCCCACTGGGACTTTGGATTCTTCATTATATATTGAGAATGTTCCAGAAGATGATCTTTAAGGTACCTTCCAATTCTGTGCTTCTTGGAATTAGTTCACACAGTTAAGAATTGGTATAACACAAGATTTATAGATAACCCAAAACCCAGTCTCCTCCATCACAGGTTTTTATCCATTTTCCCATTCTTTTACTAGTACCACAAGAAAAGATAAACAGTAAGGATGAAGTAGAACATGGAAAACATGCAACATTTTTTTAAACCTCTGAAAAATGGAGAACTTTCTGTACTTTTTTCTCATATGCCTAAATTAGTTTTTCTTGCTAAATATCAAATAAAATCTCTCAAGCATTTTAAGCAACTACTAAGTTTTTTTTCATGTCCGTCAAGTACATTCTTAATTGACTAGGTAGGATGGTCATGTCTCATATCAGTACCACAAAATTCAGGAAGGAAATGAATGTTAAGACTTTGATTTGGGAACAGAAGACTTCAAGACTCTTTGAACTCAGAGTTAAAGACTCCAAGAGGTCTGAGTTTCAATTTCCTCTTTTATAAAATGGGACTATAGTACTTCTCTGACAAGGTCATTATGAAGATTAGAAAAAAATAATAATGAAAAAGCAACAGCTACATAGCAGATGCTCAGACTACACTGGCTCTCTCCTTCCCTTCCTTCCTTCTTTCCAGTATCACACACAAAAAAATAGGCACCCCAAATATTTGTTAACTAAAGGACTAATTTCAATGATATTTAATAGGGCAGCATAAGTCCAATAAGAGAGAAAATGGAGAAAGTTTCAAGATTAATCAACCAAAATAGAAAAAAACATAGAAAGGCAAATACCAAATGTAAACAGTAATCATCTTTGGACTGTGGGAATAAACTTCCTTGTTATGTTATTCTTTATTGCTATATATATTTTCTAACTTTCCCACAATGAACATATTATATTCATAATTAAGAATTTTAAATAAAATTATATAAACCCACTGAACCCATTAATCAAGCTGAACATCACTTCCTATTTATACACTATAATAAGATTATAGCACAGCCAATGAAATATTCTTGCTTAAATAAATAAATAACCTGAATTAATTCCCTCTCCAGATCTATCAGTTTACAAAAAATACAACGGATAAGGGAACATTTAAAATGATACCATGGAAACTCAATCAGAAAAATCCAAAATTTGAGAAATTCCACAGGAGACACGACCCAACTTTTCAATCAATAAATGTCAGTGGGGTGGAGATGAAGAGAAACTTATAGATTGAAATAGACTCAAGGGATATAGCAACAAAGCGCAAAGTGTAGACCTTGCTTGAATCCCAATTCAAACAAATCAAGTATAAAAAGCCATTTTTGAGCCAATTCAGGAAATGTGAACACAGATTTAGATGACAAAAGTAATTATTGTTAATTTTGTTGATGATAGGGATAATGTTATTGTGATTTTGTTTTTTGCTTTTTAAAAGATGTATTTATGGGTGAAATGATATAATATTTGAGAGTTGTTTTAAAATACTTCGGCAGAAATAAAAATAAAATAAGGGGCGATAGATGAAACAAGACAAAATATTACTAATTGGTAAAACTGAGTGATGGGCTCATGAGAATTTATTATACTATTGTTTCTACTTCTGTGTTTATGTTAGAAAATTTCCATAATAAAAAGTCAAAGATGCATATGATCTTTAAAAAAACCAAAAAGATAGTGGTCATGAGCAAATGTGTCTCTCCTGTACCTCTTCCTGTACTCTCTACCTGGTCCTCTGTTCTGGTACTTCTAGGAATGGTTGGGTGAATCAATAATATTGAGAATTGTGTTTCAAAGTCATTGCCAGGAGATCTGGGGTTTTTAAGGATTTTTAACATTGATTGCAGAAAGCCCAGGGCTTCTTATAAGGTATGACTTGCAGGAGAAGGGACCTTCTATTTTCTGGCTAAGGATTGGTTTTTGTGAGATAACAGGTCAACAAGTGGCACCTTGTCTTAAAGTCGTCATCTTAAGTGAACTGTATTGATAGACATCAATGCTGAAACAAGGCAATTTCTACCAACTACTCTATGTTTTCTTGTGGAATTTTTTTGTCAGTGTGTTTTGTTGTATTGTTTAGAATTTTTTGTTTGTTTTGTTTTTGTCTGCACTTTTTCTATCTGAGACTTTTCTGCTCTGTTTTAAATTCTCCTTACCAACAATGCCTTGTGTGTGTGGCTCCGCGATCAACCAGAGCTAGCCCTTGTCATAGCCCTCGTCATCCTTGGCCAAAGAACCTCTGTCTAGAGTTGATCTTTACCAGACTTGTTTAATTTAGCAAAGTTCTTCACAAGAGCCACATTAAGTTTTCATGTGTAAATTTAGTTTTTATGTACTTCTTATGACTTCTTAAAAGCTGATTATTCTGTTTTCCATCTTTATTATTTCTGACTAGAATTTGGTGTGGAATGCTTTTTTTCTTGCAAGAGACATAGTAACAATCTTCCTGACTATGTTCTTAGAGTATTTGGAGAGGATGAGTCAGATATACAAGATTCACATCCCTCCCAGGCATCAGCCCCACCGTTGGCTCCAAACTGTGCTGATGTGATATTGAACTGATATTACATCAATATCAAATATCCTATCAAAATCTGCAAAACAAACATTAGCTGGTTCCATATTACAAAAACAGATGACTTTAAAACAGTTTTACTAGTTAACATCTTTTCTTCCACTGGAAACAATGAGGCTTATTACAGAAATAGAGTCAAGCTTATTATTCTCCTCTCAACCAATAACCCCAGGCAGATAGAAATGGCAAACTCCTTTAGGGTGGAGTTTAGTGCTGTAATCTGCACACATGGATGTTCACTGAATGTTACTTATTGACTGCCAGGGAGTTGGATTTTCTGAGTCATCTAGTAGAAAATATTTCACTATGGAGACGATGTTGACTTAAAATAAAGTAGATCACAGTTAGAATTGCATATTTAAAGTGAGGATGTAATATGTTAAACACTTGATAAAATTATTTGTTGAAATGAATCAATGAGAAGAAGCTACAATTTCTCTTTTTGGTCTCTGTATCATTCACACAAATCCAAACCTTAAAACATGCAGACTCTTGGGGAGAAACCAAAAAGGCAGAGCAGATAAACACTGTGCATACCTCCTCATCAAACACTATACTTATGACCACATCAAAATTACAACTCAACTACAAAACAACCATTACGGAGAACTGCCTGAAGTTTAGCTAAACCAAAGCCCTAAAACTAAGAACATACAAAAGAAGCCACCTCGAGATTGACAGAAGGGGCAGAGACATGGAATGGGCTGTTCTCCCACCCATGTGTGACCGTTGAAAATTGGGAGGGATATCTTAGCTGCAGAGGTTCCCCCCCAGAGGGGTGAGGGGCCCCAACCACAAACCAAACTCCCCAGTCCAGAGTGCCAGCACCAGAGAAAGAAGTCCCCATAACTTCTTAGGAAAACCGGAGGAAATTGTAGCTGAGTGAGACGAGGGCAGCTGGAGTCCCAGGCATTCTCTTAAAGGGACTGTGCAAAGACTTACGTGCTGACAGACTCTCTCTCTGATCTCCAGTGCTGGGGCAGCAGCAGCTTGAAAGGGACAGAGGACATACAGGGAGGAACTGAGTTGTCTGCCTTCAGGGCAAGGGCTGGAGCGACAGCTTTCTTCCTGAGAGAGGAGATGGCAGAAGCCATTGTTTCTTTGTTGAGCCCTCCCCATCCGGGCATGCAGACACAGGCAGATGCCATATCTGAGTCTCCATCAAACTGGTTGTCACTTTTCATTCACCTCACCCTAGTGATTTCTGAAGACCTGGGCACACCTAAGCCACTTCTAGTGGCTTTCCTGTATAAACATGCTTTCTTGGCTCATGCCGTGGATGTTCCTAAAATCTCTCAAAGGTTCACAAAACCCAAACAAGCAGCATCTGAATTTGGTGTGTCTCATACCTCTTGCTAAGCAGCCCCAAGCCAGGTACTAGTAACAGCAAGCCTCGGTTCACAGCTGGGCCTCTTGAAGCACCTACAAGCCCAGAACAGGTGGCAGCCATCTGTGGATTCTTTGTGGCTCACACCAGGCAGCCCTGGGCAGGGCACAGGCTGCAGCTGAAATTAGCCAGCAGTAGGGCTTTTCCCAGGGGGCCCGGGGAATGAGCAGGCCCAGAGGCCAGCTTCTGACCCAGCTGGAGCATCACCCACTTGCCTCCAAGGAAAAAACACCCAAAGGGCAGACTGGGCAGGCACCAGGGTCCTGCTGCAGAGTATCTTGCTCAGTAAAGTCAGCCTCTGCACAACAGCTCCTCCACTGTAGTCACAGGGAGTCCTCACAACCAATCAACCTGAGGGTCAACCCCTCCCACTAACACACAAACAGCAACCAAGGCTCAACTACAACAGGAGGGCACACACAACCCACACAAGGGACACACCTGGAGCACTGAGCTCTGGTGACCAGGGAGACTGCACCACTGGGTCACACAGGACACCTACTATATAAGGCCACTCTACTAAGAGTGGGAAGCATAGCAGTCCTACCTAGTACATAGTAACAAACACAGGGAGGCAGTCAAAATGGGGAGACAAAGAAACATGCCCCAAATGAAAGAAGAGAATGAAGCTCCAGAAAAAAAATAAACAAAATGGAGACAAGCAATCTACAAGATGCAGAATTCCAAACAGTGGTTATAAGGATGCTCAATGATCTCAGGGAGAACTTCAACAAAGAGACAGGAAACATAAAAATGGAGATAGAAGACATAAAAAAGAACCAGTCAGAAAGAAATAAAGAATACAATAACTGAAATGAAGAATACATTAGAGGGGTCAACAGTAGATTAGTGAAGCAAAGGATCGAGTCAGAAATTTAGAAGATCAGGTAGCAGAAAACACCCAAACAGAATAGCAAAAAGCAAAAAAAATCCAAAGAAATGTGGGTAGTTTAACGCGCCTCTCTGACAACATCAAGCATACCAACTTTTGCATCAGAGGGAGAACAGAGAGAGAAAGGTTTCAAAAATCTATTTGAAGAAATAATGATAAAACACTTTCCTTACCTGGTGAGGGAAACAGACATAGAAGCCCAGGAATTCCGCACAGATAGTCCCAAACAAGATGAACCCAAAGAGACATCATAATTAAAATGCCAGAGGTTAAACACAAAGAAAGAATCTTAAAAGCAGCAAGAGAAAAGCAGTTAGTTAACTACAAAGGAGCTTTCATAAGACTGTCAGCTGATTTCTTAACAGAAATTTTGCAAGCCAGAAGGGATCAGCAGGAAACACTCAAAATGATGAAAAGCAAGGACCTACAACCAAGATTACTCTACCCAGCAAAGCTATCTTTTAGAATCAAAGGAGAGATAAAGAGCTTCCCAGACAAGAAAAAGCTAAAGGAGTTCATCACCACCAAACCAGTATTACAAGGAATCTTTGAGGGACTTCTTTAAGATGGAAAAAATATATATATAAAAAATATGAACAATAAAGTGGCAACAACTACATATCTATCAATAATTACTTTTAGTGTAAATGGATTAAATGCTCCAGTCAAAAACATAGGGTAACTGATGGATACAAAAATAAGACATTTACTTATGCTGCTTACAAGAGACTCACTGCAGATAGAAAGACATACACAGACTGAAAGTAAAAGAATGGAAGATATTTCAAGAAAATGAAATGGAAAAAAAAAAAAAACTGAGGTAGCAGCACTTACACCGGACAAAACAGACTTTACAACACAGGCTATAATAAGAAACAAAGAAGGACCCAATAACGCCACTTCTCCGTATTTATCTGAAAAAACCCAAAATGCTACTTTTAGGGAACGTATGCATCCACATGTTCATCAGCACTGTTTACAATGGCCAAAAGGTGGAAGCAGCCTGGGTGTCTGTTGATGGAAGAATGGATAAAGAGGAGGTGGTACATATACACAATGAAATATTGCTCAGCCATAGAACAGAATGAATTCTTGCCATCTTTGGTGGCATGGATGGACCTGGAGGGTATTGTGTTGAGTGAAGTATGTCAGACAGAGAAAGACAGATGCAATGTGATTTGGCTTATATGTGGAATCTAAGAACAAAATAAACAAGCAAAATAGAAACAAACTCATAGATACAAAGAACATTTTGATGGTTGTCAGATTAAAGGTGGGTTGGGAGAGTGGGTGAAAAAGGGGAAGGTATTAAGAAGTAGAAATTGGTTGTTACAAAGTAGTCATGGGGATATAGGATATAGCATAAGGAATATAGTCAACAATATTGTAATAACTGTTTGGTGTCAGGTAGGTACAAAATTGTTGGGGTGATCATGGGAGTGGGTTAGAGGGCAGGGTGAAAAGGGTAAAGGGATAAGAAGTACAAATTGGTAGTTACAAAATAGTCATGTGAATGTAAAGTAGAGCATAAGGAATACAGTCAATAATACAGTAATAACTACCGTGTTTCCCTAAAAATAAGACCTAGCCGGACAATCAGCTCTAATGCGTCTTTTGGAGCAAAAATTAACATAAGACTGGGCCTTGTATATTATAGTATATAAGGTCCGGTCTTATGTTATATTATGTAAGACTCGGTCTTATATTATAGTAAAATAAGACCAGGTCTTATATTAATTTTTGCTCCAAAAGATGCGTTAAAGCTACTCGTCCTGCTAGGTCTTATTTTCGGGGAAACACGGTATGTATATGCCAGGGGGTACTAGACTAGTCAGGGGAATCACTTCTTCAGTTATATAAATGTCTATCCACTATACTGTACATCTGAAAGAAATACAAAATAATATTGTCTGTCAACTGTAATTAAAAAATTTAAAAAAGGGGGAAAGGTGAAGGTGAGTAAGAGGTTTAAGTCTCAAGGTATAGAAACAAATAAGTCATGGGGATGTAATGTACAGTATAGGGAATATAGTCAATAATATTGTGATAGTGTGGTACAGTGTCAGATGGTTGCTGGACTTATCATGGTGATCACTTCTTTAGGAATGTGTGTTAAATAACTACGGTGTACACTTGAAACTAATATAATATTTATGTTGGCTATATTTTAATAAAAATCTTAAATAAATAATTTTTAAAAAATGCAGACTTTTGCACAAGCAGTTCCTTTCTCAGAATGCTATTTCCAAGAGGAATTTTATTTGTGAATCAATCTGAATTTCAATGCGCTCTGCCATCTTTTATTCTTCAATGTGATTCAGCATTAAAATATTCAAGGGATCCCTATATTAGAGGTAATTTGACCTTTAGATATTAAAATAAGAAAATAGATTTTCTTCTACACTGGCTACTGAAGACACAATATTCTGCTCACTTTCTTAACACAGCAACAAAACTGGTACCAAATTCGAGGTGTGTGGAAGTGTGGAACTTGCATTCCAATGGCCATTCCAAGCCCTAAATAAAACTCTGTAAATAAAAGGAAAGGAAAACGCAAAAAGGAAGCTTTGGCTTAGTTTGACCTGAGCAGCCACAGAAGTCTGTACAATAATTCCAATTCTTTTAGAAGAAGACAGCATAAAACCATGTTAAATACAATGAACAAAATTAATTCAGTAAATATTTACTATGTGCCAGGTGCTATTCTAGATACTGGGGATACAGCAAGTACAAAAGAAGTCAAGTCTCCGTTCTCAGGGAACTTCCATTTTACTTAGGGAGACAGACAATGAAGTATGAAAACAAATACATGTCAGGTGATGATAAGACCGCTGGAGAATGGTAGGTCATGGCCAGGAAGGCCCCTGAGGGGGCAGACTGCAAAACTCTTAGATCCTACTGGAGTGCAGGCATAAATAAGGGGAGATTGCCAAGCCACAAGGACACCCGTGCACAGGCCTTGTTGATCCATATCGATGCGTGCAGAAGAAGAAGAGAGCACAGTTTGTTTCGGGTTCTTGAACAGCTGGGTGTTGGGGGGAGGGACAGAGCTCCTCTTATGTGGTGAACATCTCACTCCAGGGTGAGCTGTGGAGACCACCAAATCCCTGAGAAAACTTTATGAGAAAACAAGGGAGGCTGTGGGAAAGTGTCCCCAGTCATTATTTGTATATTCTTTACAATTGCTTATTAGCCATTTCAGGAATCTTGAGCCAAATTCTAGTCATCATTTTTGCCCATGTTGAACTTGAAGCAATCTTTATGGTCTGGCCTGGATTGGGCTAAGTAAAAAAACGATACAAAGTCTCCGAGGCGGGATTGCCCTCAGTGTGTTCAGAAGTAAGTGAGGCAGCCATGGGACTAGAGAAGAGTAAGAAAAGGGGAGAGTGGTAGATGATGTAAGGTGAAGTTCTCAGAGGCCTGGTAGCCAGTCGTAAGAACTTTGGCTTTTATTCTGAATAAAAATGTTGAGATTTCAGCAGAGGAGTGACATGATGTGACCAAGATTTAAAAACGATCACTCTAGCTGGTCTGCTCAGAATAATAGGCTCTTGGGGCTAAATACAGAAGCAAGAATACCAGTTAGGAGGCTATTGCGTTAATCCAAGCAAGTGATGCTAGTGGCTTTGACTAGTAGGTTAGTGACAGAGAGAGTAAGAAGTGGCTGAATTCCTGGTAATCTGTATTTTGAAAATAGAGCATACCAGATTTGCTGATGGATTAGATGTAAGGTTTATGAAAAAGAGAGGAATTAAGGATAACACCGTATTTTCATCCTGAGAAACTGGAAAAGAAGAGTTAAGAAAACCGTGGGAGGGCTAGGTTTGAGGAGGAAAATCAAGTTTGGCTTTGAATATGTTAAACCTGATCTATCTGCTGGACAAGGAAAATGGGGATTTGAAAAGATAGCAACCTATACCTTATGGGGAATTTAAATGAGATGGCATCCAAATTGCACGAGTTTATTTGAAGGGATAGGTTATATATTTAGCTTGGTCTTTAATTCTAAAACAATGAGAAACTAAAATTTATAAGTTGTTTTCCGTGTTTCAGTTATGACTGTAAATCTAATCATAGTGGGACTGCTATATTTTCACGCATTTATTATTTATACTTTACCTACTCCCCCTTCATAAAGAGATGAGGTTTACAATAAAGATATTTGCACAATTAAATCATTAAGCAAAGATTTTTCTTAAATGAGCTGTCCACACAAAAAAATGTACACAAATGTTCATAGTAACTTTATTCATAATAGCCACATATTGGAAACAACCAAAATATCCATTCGCAGGAGAAATGATAAACATATTGCAGTATACTAAAAAAATGAACTACTACTCAACAATTGCAAAGAAAGAGCGATTGATTCATGCAACAACATGATGGAAGATGTCAGAAATGTTGAGAGAAAAAAGCCAGACCAAAAGATTACATACTGCATGATTCCATTCGAAGTTCAAGAACAGCCAAAAACTAACCTATGGTCATAGAAACCAGAAAGTTGTTGCAACAGAGGGAGGAGGTGTTGATTGGAGAGGGGCACAAAGGAATTTTCTGGGGTGATGAAAATGTTCAATGATTATTAACATGGATGTATAAAATTATCAAAATTCATTGAACCCTTACATGTACTTTATTGCAGGTAAATTATTAATATATCTAAAACACACAGCAACACGTGAGCCAACTACTAAAAGGCTTATATACAGAAATATCTCGGCTAAAAATAATTAATTGAAAGTTTAGCTCCAAGTTTCCCAACAACCAAGGCAAAAGGGAAACAAATAAATTATTTAGCTCTATTATCTAACGTCAGCAGGTATCAGAAAATTTTTTCTGACATTAAATTTAAGAACATTTAGAGATGAAACCCTAGATATTATGTAACATTTTCACTAGCACTTTTATAAAAGGTGAAGAAATGCTTTTATTTCTATCTTTTACAAAAAGATAGAAATTTCTTTTATAAAAGCCGAGGACTCATCTTTATTTCTATCACTCCTCAACAAAAGTCAAGAGAATAATAATATTAAATCAAGGTTCTATGAAAGCATTTCTATGGAGAGCTGAAGGAAGGCATTCAAGATAAGAGTAGCTTTCCAGAGTGCCAGCTGACGACAAAGGAGTGGAGGAATCTCAAATTTCGCAGGCTCACCTTCCTTGGATGCCTCAGCCAGGTTTGTGACAGGAGTTGGATATCAGATAATTAGGGGTTAACTAAAGTGCAATGTTCTCTGGAGTTGATTAAAGCTAGGTATGTGGGGTTTAGGTACTAAACTGGTATCTGGCTAATTATGTTTTGTTATAAGAAACGTTCCAAATGGAAAACCATGCCTGGCTCCACTTAGTTGGGGGCTTAATGGATACCTCGATCAGTTCTGAATCTCCTTCCATGCTTCCCAGCAGGGGTACAACTGACAAAATTCGGCAGGGCAATACTTTTTTGCGCAGGACTTCCTATTTTTAAGACACTTAGCATCATTGGTCCCTCCCACTAAATACAAATAGCATCCCCAGTTCTTGTGACAACCAAATATGGCCGAGTGATATGGCCCTTTTGATAATCACTCCGCCTTAAAAGAATGTTGCTAACCTTTCGAACGTGGAAGAGCATCTGGCCCCAAATTCCACTCTGAGGAGCATGCAAGAAGACATAATCTTAGTTTCAGTTTCAAACATTTGGAGATATGTATCATCGGGCACTCACTTCTGTCATATAAAAATCTTAATATGGCCCCCACAGAACATTTTATTTAGAATAAGGCTATATCTGCATAATGCGGCTGTCAGGAAGAAATAGATGTCAAGTAAAACCCTCACCAGATGAGTTGATCCAAAAACTATTGCTCATTCAACAAATATTAATTGAATTGTCCATTTTGAATGTTGAAGATTGCCTGCCAAGAAATACCTTGGTTTTAATGTTGATATTGAACTGTGGATTTTTTTTTTCTAGCTACAGTTGACCGAGAAGTTAGTTTATTCTTTCATTCAATGTTAAGACCTACTATGTGCCAAGTAGAGAGGACACAATGATGAGTTAAGCTGTACTAATGGTCTAGTGGAAGGTTTCAGGGAGACAGATAAGAGAGCGGTTGTAGCCTGAGTAAACTTTCTAATCTGAGATCTGAAAGACGAGTAGGAATTAATTACGTTTTACTTGAGTGGATGGAGGGAGGGCAGGCAGAAAGGAAATTGTTTCAGGCAGAGCCACCAACCTATCTGAAGGCCAGGACAGAAGGAAGAGGTTAGGATAAAAATAGAAAAGTGAGAAGTCTAATGAGGGAAAAATTGTAGGGCTTGGATTTTTTTTCCTAAGTGCAACAGAAAGCCATCATAGAATTTTATAAAAGACAGACATGATAAGATTCTATTTAAGGCAACTTACATCCAGAGTGAACAGATTTGAGGAAAAAGCCAGCACAGATTTTGGAAGACATCTAGACAACTGGTTGGGAAATGTTATGTTAACCAATAATTAGGAGCTCCAACTAGGTGTCAGACACCCTATTAAGAATACTGTCGAATCTAGTGAGAGAAATATATTAATCAAACAAACAACACTGACAAAAATATAAAATTTTAACCATATTCAATACCACAAAGGAGAAATATGCTATAAAATTGTGAAACAGGAGCAACTTTTCTAATGCCTCAGCAGTTTTCCCTTGAGGATGGGACATCTGAACTAAATTCTGAAGGTTGACTAGAAGCTATCTGAAAGAGCACGATGGGGAAAGGATGGAATAATTTTCAGGGGAGGAAGCATAGCATTTACCAGGAAACTGTAGTAGCTGGTGCGGCAGGATGCAAAGGGCCACGGGCCAATGTGATTCAGGAGGCTGAGAGGTGAGTTGGGACTGTACCAGACATCATTAAGTATTTCAGTCTCTATCCTAAGAGCCAGGGGAAGGCAAGTCTTTTAAGCAGGGGGTGTGATAAAGAAAACATCAAATGCATGTTTTGAAAAGACTGCTGTGGCTGCACGTGTGAAGAATGGATTGTAGGGGTGGAGAAGTTGGATGTGGGGACACGGGTTAAGCCACGATTGATGCTGGGAGGTGGAGGCCTTGGTGATGGTGGCGAGTACGGATTTCTGGATTGGTCTTCGTACTCCCAGTTCGTGATAGGTCAGACCACATCATCTGACCAGAGGAAGGCATTGTATCACTAGAGCAAGAACCAGGTGATCTAAAATGTTACACAGCACATTAAATTGTTAACAGTTTCCCTTGGAGAATGGGACTGGAGAGGATGTCGTAGGAAGGGAGCCATTCACTTTTCACCATCAACATTTCTGTATTACTTGATTTTTACACTAAAAATGTGAATGTTTAAAAAATGAGTATAGAAGTCCCATCAAATGATTTACAAATGTAAGCAGGAGAGAGCTAGGACTATCTGGGTTTATGCTACTTAGGAATGGATTTTGAGCTCTCAAGGGCCCTCTCTCTCCCCATTCTATTTCTCAGGACTAATCTGCAATAGAAGGCTGGGAGAATTAAGAGTGGGATCTACAGAAAATACTTCAAAAAACCCTTAAATTAATATTTTTCTCAAGAGAGGGATAGCTGGGTCATATGGGAATTCTATTTTTAATTTTTTCAGGAATCTCCACACTGCCTTCCTTAGTGGCTGCACCAATCTGTATCATATATATATATATAGTTTTTGCTCAATAAAAGCCTAACAATGATCAATAGGAAGAGAGCTGAGAATAAACTATGCTCTTCCTCATGTAATACATTGAGAAAGACCCAGAGAGAAGAAAGCTAGCATTGACTTTGTAAGAGATATTCAACTGACTGATAGCTCTGTAGTTTTGTGGAGACAGGGGTTGTCCTTTTTATAAACAGATACACATAAAGCCCTTATCCTTAACTCTCAAAGAGTTAAATATGCAAGGAATGATGTCCAAATCTCAGAATAGGATTTATATATAATTCTGGGCAACCTTCACTGGGCAGAAGAGGGGGTTTCTAGTACACTTAAAATGTGCACTTAGCAGAATCTTACTGATTCAGTCAATGTTAACTCATAACCACATTCAAATGTGGAATCTGGACTTTTTCATTCCAATATCCATTTTCTTTCATTTACATTGTTAACCTGCTTTTGAGTTCCTTTACATTCTATACTCCCACTTAAGCTATCTGAGAAAATACCATTTGGGACACTGTGGGGTTCTTTGTTGTTTTTCTGGGTTGTTTACATCCCACTTACTAAAATGGGTGTGGAGACTCTAAAGGGAACACAGGAAAATTTGAAGTGAAAATATTTGCATTAAAAAATAAGATCAGTGTTTACTTGCTAACAGATAGCAGTGATAGGGTTCACAAAAACCATTAATTGCCAACACCTACAGGGCTGTGCAGAGTACTTTCACATCCATTATTTTATTTTCTGCCACATTTTGAGACAGATTCTCACTGTCACGGACGAGTGGTCATGATCAGAGTCCGAACAACTTGCCACAATTTTAATCCTCTAACTTCTGTGTTCTTCTTGCAACCAGTGTGACAGGAACAGAACGTTGCTGGAAATGAGCTGGATTAGAGCTCTCGTAAGTCAGCGCAAACATACACAAGATGCACCGCCTTATGGAAGTCAAGGAGTTAAGTGCAGCTCAGTCCCTCCGCAACCCACCAGAAAACTGAACAGTCCTCTCTGCCTGCTTGACTCTGTCATCTTTCATTCATACCCTTCACTCTGGTTTTTCCAAGTCCATGGCCACACCAAGACTGCACTCAGGCATGGCACACGGGTTCAAAGAGTATACCCCAGAATCTCAATTGCAGTTCCAAAATTTCTGGGAGACATCTGAGTTACAAAGCTAGGGTGAGAGGGGCACCTCTATTCAATAGACTGTAAATAAGGGAAATTGTCTTACTAGAGATGGAAATGAAGTAAAATCATGGGTACCACATTAGGCCAATCTGGTCAAATCAATGATTGTAAATGTTTTGAGTATGTGTCAAGTGTTTTATATGATTATACAAAAATCTTTAAAAATTCTAATGAAACCATTGCTGTATAGGAAAGTATAAGCCTTTTCAACTTAAATAGTCAATTCAACTACTGGCATCAATAAATTTTAAAGCCTACTTAATAATTCAAGCATTCTGGGAAAGATGTCCACGCTGGCCAGGTAGTTTGAAAAATGGAGAAGTCTGGGTCCCTGGAATCTGTCTCACTGGAATGTGGTAAAAGCAGATAAACTCTTACCGTGTTTCCCTGAAAATAAGACCTAGCCAGACAATCAGCTCTAATGCATCTTTTGGAGCAAAAATTAATATAAGAACCAGTCTTATTTTACTGTAAGACCGGGTCTTATGTAATATAATGTTAAGACCGAGTATGACATGATATATGATGTAACATAATACTGGGTCTTATATTAATTTTTGCTCCAAAAGAGGCATTAGAGCTGATTGTCTGGCTAGGTCTTATTTTCGGGGAAACGGTACTTTGTGAAGCCACTGAGATGTTGCAATTGTTACAGCAGTTCCTCTCTCCTAACTAATACTGCATTACTACTATCACTGGGAAACAGAAACTGACATGTTCCTTCCAAAATACAAACCTTCAACAGTGGCCCATGATCCACTGAATGAAGTCCTCAGCATGGGATGAAGTCCTCCGTGACATGGGCCCATGTGCTTTAACTTCTAAAAATCTCACTGTCTCTCCTAAATGGTCCCCAAACTCCAGGGCCTGTTCTTCCCTGGTACAGTACTGATCACAACTGTACTGGAATGAGTTGGTTATCCATCAGTCCCTTTCACTAGACTGTGAGTCTCCACTGACGCAGCAGTTGTCTTTCTTCTTCATCGATGTATCTTCAATGCTTAATACTTCACGTGCTGGGCATATAAAGGACGCTTAGTAAGTATTTACTGAATGAATAAATGTGCTCCTAAATGTGCACAGCCCCCTAAAAAAACATGAAATTTTAGGGCCTGGAAGGTAGGGAAAAGCAACTTTATCAGACCATATTCTCTTTCAAAATAAACTCTCAATCCCTGACTATCTAACTGGCTCACCTAAAGCTCTTATTACTGAAATGAAAGCAAGAGACAGGAATGAAATAACATCTTTTTGGACTAGAATTGGTTTCTAGACCGAATCTTTCATGGGTTTGTGATGCTTTAAAAATCATGACTTCGTAAATTCAGAATTGATTTTTGTTTTGTCCTGGGAACTTGCAACGAAATTATTCTTAGGTATTTTAAATGGTAGTGGATTCTGAATTATTCCACATAGGAAGCAACCTAAAAATACAAGAATCACCACCATAACTCAGAATGTTCCATTTGTGAGGAGACAGTCTCAGAAAAGCACTCTATTTTATGCTACTTGGAAATTTTAGGTTTAATAATGGACCTTTCGTTAAATACAAAAACATTATTTTAAAATGTATTAAATAGCAACTTTCAAGGTTGAGTCTTAGATGTTATTTTAAGAGTATCCATGAAGAATATAGTACTTAAAAAGCTGGATTTTTTAAAAAAAAAAATCTATGATTTTACTTACTAAATATAGAACTGAATTTTAAAAAGTAGTTTCTTCTTTTATGTGGATTATACCTTAAGATATGAAGAATCGATTTACTCTTTGGTTTTATTACATGGGAAAAACAACACACAGGCCTTTAGTCAAACAACTTTGTGATATTTATATTCCATTGCACAGATATAGGTTATACAAATTAGTAACACAAGTTATTTCTTAAATTCCAAACATTTTCTAAAGTATTATTACAGCAGATACCTAGGATATTAAAAACACTGAGGTGGAAACCATACTCTAAATAGTTAAATATGACACTGAAAATACTGCACATTTTAATTAGAGGAAAATTAAAATGTGTGCTCAAATGCTCTAAACAACTAAAGAGCAGGGCAACTAACAACTACAAATAAGTCACTGTGGTCCATTTTTACTTGTGCATATATATGATTACTCTTTAGATAACCACGCCTCTTGGAAATGCATAATCAAAACATAAAAATCTCTACTCCTAAGATCTATGGTGAAGTGTACTATTATCTATGACTTTGTACAACTACTAATGCAAAGATAAAAGACACCACACTTGGAAAGAAGAAAAGATTTTTTAAAGGAAATGGTTTTAATTGCATTAATGAGATGAAAAGATAGTGAAGACCTGTTTGCTACTTACATGAAAGAAGATTTTTAAAAATAATCACTGCACAAATATAAAGGGTGGGGTTATGCTGTGATATTAAATTTTTCTCCATGTTTTTCTTAACTGTTCAAGAACAAATTACAGTTTCCACGGCAAATTTGTTTTCAAAATGCCGAATTGTAACACAATCGCTGACTTCACGTTTCTGAATACCTGTTTGGGAAGGAAAAGATTTTAAATTTTTGGTTCTTTAGTAATAAATATTCACATTAATCCTCACAGTTATTATTTAGAAATATGAAAATATTTTACTCTATATTCTATGAACTTCTATAGTTTGATTTTTTTACCATTGGAGAAAATAATTTTCCTCTTTTCTGAACTATCTTAACAGATCTTAGTAACAATAACAATGCTGTATATACAAACTTAAGACCTTAAAGGCATTAGGAATATTCTATATCTTGACTGTGGTGGTGATTTGTTGCAACTCTGAACTGCACACTAAAAATAGCAAATTTTATTGTAAGTCTGACTTCTAAAAAAATTATGAACAATTAAGATAATTTAAAAATGTAAGAAATCAAGCAGCAGTTTTCAGGCGACTCATCAGCCCGAGGTAAAAGAACAGTATTATTAAAAGTGCTAACAAAAGCCAGGAGAGCATTTTACTGGGTGCCACAATTCCAAAGAAATCACCCCACAGTGTATTTGAGTGGCACTTCTTCCTTTCCCACAGCTCTTTCACATGTACTTTCATTTTATTTTTACAATGATCATGAAAGGAAATGGGGAGATACTGTCATCCTTATTGTTCAGGTGAGAAAACAAATGTTAAGAGATTTGGCAAAGCTATATTAGTTGTGTCAATGCCCTTAATTCCTCAGCCAAATTCCTTTGTAATTAACCCGACTGTGATTATCTTCAAAGAGATCCAAAAGGCAAACAATCTGCTTGGAATCCAGATCCCTGAGCATACACATGAAGAGCTTCTCTAGCGACCCTCTGGATAAGAAGAACCCTCGCAGCACAGCCGTACCAAAGTGGTATGATAGAAAGTTGGACTGGGTGATTATGTGGAAAGTAAGCTACGTAACAGCATGTCAAGGCAATGACGTTTCACATTCACATATTCTGTCTATCTAAAAAGAGTGGCTTTAGGATTACGAAATCTAGAAATTCAGAAATCTAGAAATATTATGTAGTGACACAACAATAGTTTTATTTTGTCATTCATCACAAGCATATTGGTAACAACAATTAGCCTATACCTAAATCTAGTTTAACAAAATGAAGTGAAATAAACTTTTCTGCCAGCACTTTCACATTAAAAAGTATTACCTCGAATGGTTTCTCTGCGTTGCAGTTTGTAAGTTTCCTTGTCATGGCACAGTCGATAAATAAAGAAACCCAAGTGATCGACATTTTCAATACGATCAGTGATAACCATGTGTTCGTGAATCAGGTATGACTGAGGCAAATAGGTTCCAGCCTACATTTGGAAAAGAATATATTACATGAGCATCTCAAAAAATACACTGAACGGACGAAGAAAACAGACACAATTCTCAGAGATTATAGTTGGAACAGACGTCAGCAAACTACTGTTTTTATAGTTTTCCTGGAAACCATTCACGTCTATTTGTTTACATGTTGTCTATGACATCAGCATCGAATAGTTATAACACAGATCTTGTTTCTTGAAAGCCTACTATATATTCTCTGGCCCTTTAGGAAAACTTAAGTATAATTTAACAAATTATAATTTAATTTCAAAATTAGGAAAAACAAACAAACATGAGTCTTAGTGCCTCTCTAAAATTCTTGGCTGTACTTCTAGTAAAATGGGCTCCTAAAGGGCTAGTTTCTCTACAGAGAATTCTAAAATACTGTAACAGAATCACTAGTAAGAAACATTTGAAAATTTTATACCTTTATGTTAATAAGTAACTCCAGGAGGTTTCTGGGTGGCATAACTATGGAAGTGTTCAGAGGAATCACATAGCACTTATCCAGGTTAAGATCTAAATAGGCTGTGAGTTTCTGGGAAGAAAAAGATACATTTTCGTTAGATTGATATTTATAACACAGGCAGCAACTGGATTTTTAAGCATAATTTGTACCGTTAAAAGGGTTGGCTTTAGAATGTATAAGTCACTTGCATTTCAGCAAATCAAGAATTTGGTGGGATAAGAATGAAGTAATAATGGAAAAAAAATTACTGCTACTAAGAGTAAAATTCTTATCAGGGGTTTGTTTCTAATAATAACTGATAATCGACTATTAAAATTACCTGCAAATAACCTATTATCTAATTAAGAGATTCAGTTAGTTTCCTCACTTATAGATGCTAGTGCCCTCAAAGGAATCCATTCATTATATGCAAAAATTAACTTCTCTCCTGTGCATCTAGAATAGTACCACGTTTCCCCAAAAATAAGACCTAGCTGGACAATCAGCTCTAATGCGCCTTTTGGAGCAAAAATTAATGTGAGACCTGGTCTTATTTTACTATAACATAAGACTGGGTGTTATATAAGACCAGGTCTCATATTAATTTTTGCTCCAAAAGATGCATTAGAGCTGATTGTCCGGCTAGGTCTTATTTTCGGGGAAACACGGTACTAGTTCATACCATCCTTAGTGAAGTGAAATAACAGTCAATTAAATGATTGTAAGTGTTCTTACAGTTCAGATGAGAAACCCTGATTGAGAAAGACTGTCTACAGGATGGTTTTGAGGATTAGAAGTTAAATCAAACCACATAAATACTTAGATTTTAAGAGCTCAGTAAGTGTTAGTTATTATTATATTTACTATTTGCTCCGGGCAAGGTTTATTACCTTGAAGTAAGTAATAAACCTTACTTCAAGGTTTATCTTTCAAACTGGCTTGCTTATAAACATTTATCAGGTATGAAATGTTTGTAAAGGTAACTTTAGTAATATGTCTGAATGTTCAGAATGGCCAACTTCTATACAGATGTAAATGTCTATAGTTAACATGGGAACTTCTGATTCTCCGAATCCTGGTTTGGTAAAAACAAAACATTCTTGGGACAAAAGTTATTGGGGGAAATTAAATGTCAACTAAAGACTAAATAATACTATATTATCACATTAATTTTCCTAGATGTGAAAATAATATGGTTAGGTAGAGAAGAAGTCCTCATTCTTAACAGACAACATCTTAAGTACCTAGGAGTCAAGTATCAAATGTGAGAAAAAAGAGATGAAGAAAATATAAAATTTTGGAACGAGTGGAGGATTTGGGGTATTCACTGTATTTTCACTTTGTCTTTTTTGTATTGCATAACCCTTTTCAACAGCTGGGGGAAAATGTAGAATGAGAACTTAAAGATAGATTACCAAATAATGCAGAACTGAAATTATGAATTTCTGAAAATGCTACATAGAAACGGGAACACCAATCATCTCTTATCTAAGAAAATGGGGGGCACTAAAGAAATAATAGCAATTTACCAGCAAAGGAGGAGGAGCCATAAAAAGTGGGCTTTCGAATAGACAAAGCAAAGAGAAGGAAGAAAGGTTACAGTGAGAGAAGGTCAGGTTCAGAGGGACTGTTTCAGATGTTGAGAGTTTATCTTGGAGGACAGAAGAAACCCAGGTCCGTGTTTTTAAAGTAAAAAGTAAACTCTAACTAGAATAAATTAGCAAGTACTGAAACTAAAGGTACAGAAAGCATAAATCAAACACTTGAATCTTTTGACAGCGAGGGACACGCGCGCGGCTCACCTTGTTAAAGTCATGGACAATGTTGGCAGGATCACTATCTGCAAACTCCGGCACAGGCACACTAATGAACTCAACTTCATCTTCCTCAAAGATCTTAATGTTTTCCTCAATCGTCTGGTACTGAGCAGCAGGGGCATCTGCAGAAGGCTCATTTAAGATGACATCATCTTTGATGTACTTTATTCCACAGTAGTACACGTCATCCGGCTATGGACAATTTAAACACCATTTCAGCAATTTAGCGGGAGACAGGCTTTTAAAGGGAAGCATTACTTACACTGCCACTCCTGTGCAAACAGCATTTTGCTTGCAATCTGTTACTTTTAGGTGATAAGTCAGACAGTCCAATTACAGAGTGAACACAATCTGTAAGATCAGGTTTTGAAGTATGGTTAAAAAATGGCTTCAGAAGGAGAAAAGCAGCTGATTTCCCCTTTACTTTCTGTGGTCCACAAAAACAGGATATAAAAGCAATTATCCATCTGGTGACAAGTAAATTTGAAAAAACACACAGGCCTATTTCTACCTGTAGGCATTATTTTTATAAAAGAATACATTCAGAAATACATGTTTTTTCCTGAAAGAACATATTTTTTAAAACTTTTGATATGATTCACTGATTCAGTGATTTTTCTCTTATTAGTCAAAAGAGAGACAATTTTTCTGAAATTTACACAGGCATGTAGGTCTGATTTTTCCTTAAAATATATCACCATTAAGTGGAAAATATCACATTACAGCAAATCAGTATAAAGATTATATAAAAAAATGTATACATATATATATAAAATAAACACCAGGAATACATAACAAAACATTAAGACAAATACTATCTCTGGACAATGAAATTGCAAATGATTTTTCCTTCATCAAATATATTTCTTGTAAACGATTGTATTAAACAAAGACGAGTCATATTTCATCAATGTCTATTAACATGCCATCATCTTGAAAAAGATAGAAAATGAGCATGAAATTCATACATCCTCTGAAGAATATTTCAAAATTAAATTAATTTAATAAAATCTATTTGTCAACACTTTCTCAAATTTTAAATTAAAATATTTGACATAGTCATTAACGCTAATTTCCCAAGATTTCTTAAAAAAAACAAAACACTAAGCCTACTGAATTATTGCCCAGAAGGATTAACCCACTAGGATTACTATACTTTAAGTTGTAAACAACTTCGTCTTACATCACTTCAGCATTACTGCTGAGGTCACACAATTCTTTAGGGAAACTAATGACTACGTAAGAGGCAGAGAGAAGCAGTGCCAGTGCGCTCCTCTGTCCAAACAGCTGTCTAAAAGGCTCGGCAAACTTAAGTTCAGGAGACTTTCCTACTCAGCTTTAAAACAGGACCACCATGGCTAACGGCCACAGACAAAAGTGAAGGCTTAAGGGCACGTTAGGGCCAATTTTTTAATACACATGAAGGAAAGGAAAAAAAAGTCCTTTGCATTTTTCCACTTACTTGAAGTGCAAAATATTTGTACAGGTATGCTCCTCCTAGAATGACACCTGCAAGCATAAATGCCAGTCCAAAGAACATGCACCAACACCAGGCTCTTCTCTGGCCAACTGGTACCACTTCATCTGGGTCCTAAGATATGAAACACACTGATGGTCAATATCACATCTCCAGTCAGAATTACAGAAAGGATAGGGTTGTAAGAAACCTTGAAGGTTGTTGTTTTATTAGCAAAGATATAAAGACTAAAGGAGTCAGGTCTCTAGTCAAAATCAACCCTGAAGCGATTCAAGTGGTGGTGCCTGGACTCATCAAAATGCCTCTTAAGACACCAGTCCCTTGGGAGAGTTCTGCCTTCTTTTAACTCAACATCACACCTGCTACCCGTATCTCTAGAGCAATGACATACTCCATAATTTCTATTTTCCCAACATAACATTTGGTGATTAAACTATCTTCTAACATTTAAAAATTCAGAAAAGGTTACAACACAACTTTGTCATGCAATATTGTGGTGCTGAGCAACTTTAGGGTATGTTAGATTACTTATAAAATTATGTTACCCTGCTGCAGGTAGTTAATATGTCATACCATGTATAAAGCCATTCCTAAAAATACACAAGAAAAAGTAACAGGAAAATAAGAACGAACAGAATAATACAAACCAAATTCTTTGAACAATTGTAATCTCAAAAAATTGGACAAACTTATTCAGAAAGAATCCTATAATCCCACTTTCCCACTTGACAAAGTTCTTCATTTTTAAGATAGAATCAGTAGAAACAAAGTCTAGGAAATCTCCAAATAAGATCTTTCTGAGAAAGACTCAATAAGAAAAACTCACAAAGTCAGGAGATATGCAACTAGAATACAATCGTTAGAATTTTAATGTTGATCCTCTCAAGGAAATAATATAACATTAGAACGTCATCCGGAGTCACAATCCTTAGATACTCCCTTTGTCTTTCTCTATTCTGTCACTTCAGTTATAGCTAATTTCTTATTTGTACCCAGGTTCATGTGCAAAGAGCTAATGAAAGAGATTAGCTGCTGGCGTTACATAACTAGTGGCTCAAGAAATAGTACAGACAGCAAAACAAAGGCTCCAATGACTTGAAACCATCATAATAAAAAGATGGTCTAGTTTGTAGTATGCATGTACAGCGCCCCAAGTACACAACTCTATCTTTTACTTGGAGAACTCAATATGAGCTGGATTAGGGAGAAAGCAGACTTGACATAGGCCTCCACAGATAAATAGAATAAAGTTAGGAAGAAAAATTGTATAAGCAATGCTGGATATGGTTGAAGCAAGAATTCAATTAGAAAAGAATGAAAGCTAAAGTTATGTTTTCAATTCTAAAATGAGGAATTTTAACTTAATACTACTGGGGAAAATCAAATCCCTTATGTTCCAGACAACCAAGAACAATTTAAGGCTAGTGCGTGCCTAGGTTGGTTGAGGTTTTCAACATAAAATTTAATGTTGTAGAACAAAGGCCTTTGAATCTAAGGACTAGATCAAACACTGTGAGAATATTATTCTTTGCTGTAGTACGCGTACTTGTCATTGTACTGTATGTAGACTTAAGACAATGAGTGCACTGCAAGGAAGTAGTATGTAACGAGAATACAAATAGAGGAATTTATTAAGCCATATAGTAAGATATCCCAACTGTGAACAGAAAGTTACAAGAATTCCATGGAGTCATAAGGGAACATGAAAACTGAATGATAAAAGTAAAGAGTTTTACTTGAGCCCTTGTGTGATCAAAAATAAATATCTGGAAGGAAAAGAAATAGTTCCTAACTAATATTAGAGTAGAGGCAGGGTGGGGGGATAAAAATGACAGATGGAAATACTCATTTCTAAACATTTGGTATCAGCTGTTGAGATAGTCAAATGTGTGTACAACACCCACACTGTTTGGCAAGCTTTCTTCTAGTAGCACATAAGTGAATAGCCAAAGAGCATGGACAGACACTGCATAAAAGAATACGCAGCCCTCACTGTCAAATTGATGACAAGTTTCCAGGCCTTTTGAGAGATCATTTTTAACTAAGTCAACAAACAATAATTTCAAGAATGTCTACTATGTTCTAAGCACTGGGTAATACAGCCTCTGTCAAGAAAGAGATCATTCAAATCAACCTAAAAAATACGAGTATACAAAGAGAATATAAATATGACACGATGGGTTCTAACAGGAGAAATGCAGAGAGCACTGAAGAAGGGATGACAGTGTTTGGGGAAGACTTCCCAAGGGAGAAAATACTGGAATGGAATGTTGAAGGACAAATACTCATTCCCCACACAGAAGTCCGAATTAAAGGGCATTATATGTAGGGCAAAGGAGGAATGAAATCATGAAGCCAGAATGTATGACATCTCCAAGGGCCTCATGTGTTATGGCTGGAGTGCCCAGTATGGTAGGAAGCGATACAAAAGATGAGAATGGAGAGGTAAATGGGGCAGATCAAAAAGCGAGTCTGTATACCATGTTACGGAGTTTGAATTCTCATGTTTATTCAAAAATCACATTTTAGGACTATGACGATAATATAAAAAAATTTAAATTTCTCAAATTTATAAAATACTTCACTTATTCACAGGTTATTTATTCAGCACCTCAACAATGTGAACCATGGCTGAAGAATCCGAAAATGAGTCTCTGAATTACCAAATTATAGACCCAAAGTCCAAATACCGGAGTCATGTACTTTATAAAAGAGCTATCAGGTATTCTGAAGTTTACCTAATCTCTTTTCTTTTGTGATCGTGTTTCTATTTTTTGCTCTAAAAGACGCATTAGAGCTGATGGTCCGGCTCGGTCTTATTTTCGGGGAAACACGGTATTAAAAAAAAGTTTGCTGTAAAACTCTATGCCATTACCCTGGCAGCAGCCTCATACATCTCCTGTCCACCGCATCTCTTGGCTACATCGTTTCTCTTGTGCTTGATTTAATCTTTTGCTGCTTTGTAAAGTATATGCTATTCAGGTTTGTAGTCTAGGAGCAACAGGCTATATCCCATATGGCCTAGGTGTGTGGCAGGCTGTACCATCTAGGTTTGTGTGAGTGCGCTATGATGTTCACACGATGACGAAATCGCCCAACATTTCTCAGTATGGATCCCTGTGGGTAAGCAGTGCATGACGGTCCTGGTAGCTCCCAGCCAAGCTTGACACTTCGTTGGTACTCAATGAATACCTGAGGAGTGAATGAAATTTACATCTTTCTAAAAAAGCTTGGTTGTTTATTTTTTTAATGACCCACAAATGTTACATCAGCAGCCAGCATAATGACATAGGTGGGGGCAACATAAGAATTCACGATGTACCCCAGACTGTAGCTATTTAGCAGAGAACAGCAACCCTGTTTAACATTTATTAAGGGTCTATTATTTGCAATGTTCTGTGCTAGGTCCTATGGGAAATGCAAATGTGATTAAGATATAGCTGATATCTTAAGCAATTTACAGCCAAAATTAACATTATGCATGGAGGAGAAATGACACGCTATATTATAATCTGAGTCATGGAGAAGAGATTCAAGTATATTCAAGACAGAAAAGTTTTAAATCTAAGCAATTTATTAAAAGTGTATTTTAAATGATTATATTTTAACACCTGAAAAAAGTAAGCTTAAAAAGCCATATACACAAAAGTTAAGAAAAACCCCATAACCATTTCAGAATATATAAAAAATGCATTTGGAAAAACTCCAACTCCCACTCATAGTAAAATCTCTTTGCAAACTAGGAAAAGGTGAAATTCCTTACCATGGAAAAACCTATAGCAAACTTCATTTTAATGGTGAAACTTCAGGCTTACACCATACCCTTTTCATGAACATGAGGGATGCCCACTAAAATCGATTCTTTGTTTCCATTCAACATTGTATTAGAGATCCTAGCAAGTACACAAATGACAAGAACACAAACAGATATAAAGATGAATTCTTATATTGCCCCCATCCATCTTATTACCATGCTGGCTGCTGTTACTTTTATGAGTCATTAAAAAAAAATAATTTTTGGAAAAGATCTAAATTTCATTCACTCATCTAGAGTTGGAGAAAGGATGATTGAAGAGGTATGAGGAAACTTTAGGGTGGAAATGTTTCACATCTGGATTGTGGTGAATATATGACTTCAGATAATTAGCACAAATTCAACCAAATTGTACACATGTCAATTTTATTGCATGTAAATTATATTTTAATATGGGGAGTGAAGGAAAAATCAATTGAGCTCCTACGTATCAGGCAATAAAAGTCTAATAATACCAAGTGCTGGGGAAAGTGTGGAACAAGACTTTCATACAGTCGACAGGAGTTGGTACAATTGCTTTGGACAATTTGCCAGTATCTAATAAAATTAAAGATATATATCTTATGATCCAGCAATTCCATTCCTAGGGCTATAACCCTAGACTTTTGTACACATACATAAAGGAATAGGTCCAATAATGATTACTGCAGAATTGTCAATAAGGAAAAAAAAAGGAGAGTGTACACGTGGCTTGCCATGTCTGCATGCACTGGGCTGCAACCCTTTCTTTTTCCCAAATAAATCCTTTTTGGTGACAGAACACCTAGTTGCTATTATTTTTCAGTCAACATTTTGGGGTCATCTGGGATTCCAGAGAACTCTGACAGCTTCAGAGCAGACAGGCAACCAGGTGCTGGCACCCCACACAGAGCCGCTTTGACTTACTGCTTGCTCTCCGATTCAGCTCAGTCTTCTCTTGGAATCGAATTTCTGCTTTTTGCATTTTAAAGCTCTCAGGAATTTATTTGGGAAATGTTTAGGTTTTGTGTGTTTTTTTGCTGTTGTTAAAAAGGCCTTGCTTGTTTGTACATTGTCTGTGATTACTTGATTTGGCAAGTCAGCTTGATTTCTTTGGAAAAAGTTTGTCCTTTGAGATAGAGCTGGCTTTCACCTAAAGATCCCTTTGGGGACAAAGGTCATTTCCACTGAAATTAGTCAGCTTGGCTGGCCCAGCGTTCGTTTGACTGCACAGCCTCAATGAGAGGATCACCGCTCAGTACTCAGCTCAGCCCACGAGGGGACTCTCTGACGCTCGTTCTTTTCCAAGAACTGGCTTTTAACCTTTGGCCGGTCCTCTGTGATCAGACTGTTCTGGAGTGAGGCCGGCTGGTATCTGACCTGTAGGTTGCTCGAGTTGTTGTAAATTGTCTTGGGCCCTTTTGCACTAGAGAGAAGTCTCCGAAAAATGGGATCTCAGTTATCTAAATATTTTAAGAACTTCCCTCCTCCACCAGGGACCCCAGCTGAGTATAGGGTTAAAAGCCTCAGGCAATTTTCATGTGCGTATTTAACTAAATGGATAGATCTTTCTAAAAGTAATTCAGTCAGTGGCCACTTTAGGGAACTTTGGAGATCCCCAAACTTCATTTTCTTAAAACCGAATTGGACAATAATAGCTCTAAAATTGGTAAAACTGAGTAGAATGCCTATTTTGAATGGTATTTTGAAGCTTCCAAATGAGACCAAGAATCGGAAGTTGCCTCTTTGTGAAATAAAGTCATAAAATTAACAGGATACTGAAAATTTAAGGAGGAAACGGTGTCCGACGCCACACGTTCTCTCTTTGCAGCATGTTGCCCTTCTCGTCTACTCCACTGTCTCAGGCTCCATCTCTGGGTGCAGCCTGTCCTACTGTGGAGACTTTGCCTCAGGCTTCTTCCCCAGTTCTTTCGCCTCAAGCCCACCTTAGAGGCTGTCTTGCCTTCCACTACAACCTTCCTTGCCTCCGGTTCCGGTTCCACTTTCCCTTGAATCCTCTTGTGTTTTTTCTTCCTCTGAATTTAGCACTTTCCCATTTAAAATTAAACCCTCTGGGGAGCCTAACAGACCCCAAGTTTCACAAGCCTCCTGGATTAAAGCTGAGTTAGGAGACTTTGTATAGGCATTCCCTAAGGTAACTGGATCTTCCAAGTTTGCTAATTCGTGTTAGTTGGTGAAGGCAGCCCTAACACTGGATCAGAACTGGCCGATGGGAAAATCCCAAAGGGGACTTAGAAAAAGCAAACCTCCAATTTTGGGGAAGAAGCTAGAGAACTTGCTCGACAACTCCTTCAAACTTTTCCATTATTGCCAAGAGCCAGGACACTGGAAAAGGGACTGCCCTAAGTTTAAACACTTCTAATGTTCTCAGCCTTCTAATCAAACTTCTAACCAACTTTCTCAAGGTCCTCCCTAATTACAGGGCTCCAAGAACTACCAAGGCTTTTTCCAGTCCTTTCTCTTAACTGGCTTGGAGAAATCTCTCTTCAAATTGATAAGGAAACTATTGCTATTCTTGACACTGGTGCTATATATACTCTTGTTACTCAACCCGTCATAAAATAGTCCCTGCCTCCAAGTAATAAAACAGTTCAACTACTGGGGATTTCAAATAAACCTTAACAGGTTAATATCTCTGAACTTATTCCTTTTTGCTTACACCCCTTAAGAGATACGCATCATTTTCTCCTTAGGTCTGCCCCTTCCTATTTATTGGGCCGAGATTTCCTTGAGAAGTATCATTTTGGAATATCCTTTTCCCCGAAAGGGGGAAATGTTAGAATTTGATGGTAACTGTCAGAATGACCAATCAAGTGAATTAAATCGTTTCTCAACATCTTTTATTTGTTCTGTCTTCGACGGTACAGTAGCCGAATCTAACAGCACTGACCAACTGTCCCCATTGTACCAACTACCATCTTGTTCATGGGCAAAATCTTCAACTAATATTGCCAGAATCCACAGTGCACCTCGTATTGAGATTCAAACTGATCCTTCAAAACCTTTTCCCAGAATTAATTTTCTATAAGGGGCCTTCAAGGTACAAAGCCCATAATAGACTATATATAACTCAAGGCCTTATTATTCCTTGCACTAGTCCCTGTAACACTCCTATTTTACCTGTGAGAAAGCCAAAGGGACAAAGGTGCAAGTTTGTCTGGGACATCCAAGCAATAAACAACATAGATATCCCTTGACACCCTGTTCCTGACCCTCGTGCTGCGGGCATCTGTCCCAAGTGGAAGGAGATTCTTCACTGTAACTCCTTTATGTAGTGCATTCCTTAGCATCCCGGTTGATGAAACTATCCAATACCTTTTTGCCTTCACCTGGGATAGAAAATAATTTACCCAGACAATAATGCCTCAGGGTTTTACTGAAAGTCCTTATTTCTAATAAATTCTGAAGACTGATTTGGATGATATAATTTCCCTTCAAGATTCCACCGTGTTGCAGTATATGGATGATTTTACTTCTTTCTCTTCTTCTCAGGTCTCCTCACAGGAAGATAACATCATCTGTTAGAACTTTTGTCCTTAAAGAGACATAAGGTCTCTAAAGAAAAATTCATTTGTCCAAACTCAGGTTTGATACATGGGACACCTGATACCATCAAACAAGCTACACACCTGGATCCAGATAGGCTTCATGGATCCTAAGTTTCCCAAGGCCAAAAACTAAGTGTCAATTGTGAAGTTTTCTTGGGCTAGTTGGCTACTGCTGAAATTGGATCCCAAACCCCTCTCTTATGGCAAAACCTCTATATGTCTTACCAAAGAATTAAAAGTCCTGACCCAATTTTATGGGGAGAATAGGACAATAAGCCTTTAAAGCTTTAAAGGAGAGTTTAATAAACCCACCTGCTTTTGGGTACCCTAACTATCAGATTCCCCTTTTCCTTTTTGAGCATGAAAAGAAAGGGAATACCCTTGGAGTACTCTCAAAAACATGGGGACCACCACAGACCCCTAAAATACTGTAGTCAGCAACCGGACATGTGGTTTGGTATACCGCCCTTTCCTTAGAGCCATTGCTGCTACTGACCTACTTCTTCATCTTGACCACAGAGGTAACTGTTATGGGGTCCCCTCTAACCATCTTCGTATCTCATACAGAAGCTCTCATCATACCTGGCATCTTTCAGTCACCTTACTTCCTATAAATCCTTGTCAACCACTTCTCACATAACTCTTTCATGTTGTAATAACCTCAATCCATCTACTCTCCTCCCTTGAGACTGATGAGGCACCTCATAACTGCTTGACACTGACGCATCACCTGACTCCTTGTGACGATCTGCAGAAGACGGTACTGGGTAAAGCTGATTTCTCTTGGTTTACAGATGGTTCACCCTTAAAGAATGAAAATGTCCTGCACGTATTGCCTGTTAACCCTGGACAGAAGCTGCTCCCGATCCATGCACTTTCCCTGTGATGTGAGGGATGACATCCTTCCCGACACTGAGGGACAAAAAGGCTGCTGAAGTTGGAACACCTGACTGTTGATCAGTGAGGCTTTCAGAGAAAGATCTCGATCAAAAAGGGGGAATGATAAAGACTAACTGGAACTTTAAACAATCAGTCGGGAGGATCTCTAGGAGGAGTTAGGGCTTATTAAGGAAGTTCTCGAGCTCTATGTAAGCGTGAGAACCCTGCACACGAGAACCCTACAGGAAGAACTCTATGTTTACAATAAAGCTCTATGGTTCTAACTACCCCTTCCCTTAACTTCCTTTTCCCTTCTATAAATACCCCTCCATTTTGGCATGCCAGCCAGGGTGTACATGTGGCTGCCATGTCTGCACATACTGGGTTGCAATCCTTTCTTTTTGCCAAATAAATATGGCGATGGAAGGAAAAAAAAAAAGAAAGGAAAAAAAACTGGAAATAAGCTAAAAGTCCATCAAGTGAAAAATAAAGTATTACAGGCTCATATAATATAGCTAAAATGAAATCAACCAGCACTGTTGATTTTGAAATAAACCTCAGAAACATAATGCTGAACCAAAAAAAAAGGGGGGAGGGCAAGTTGGACCATACATACAGTGTATGTATGATACCTAAGACTTTAAAAACATAAAATGTGATATTACCAACTCTTTTTTTAATGCTTGGATTACTTCTTAATTAAAAAAGAACAAAAATCAACAAGAAAAAGGAAAATTACTCATGAACAACAGCTTCTTCACTGGGGTATATAACTTTACCTGGCCTAATTTAAAACAAGTCACAGAGACATTTCCTCTCTATGTACTGCAATAAAACTGGTGCACCTTAAATTACGCTGATGAGGTAAAAGATCTCCCACAGGTGCTGTCCAATTATCATCTCATTAATCTTCCTAAGACCTAAGTTTTTACCCCCGTTTATAAATGAAGACACTAAAGCACACACTGGCCTATAATCACCACTCAATTGCAGGTATAGAAAGACACGGTTTTCCAAAGGATTCTCACTCTCACACTGTACTAGTTTCTGATTCAAATAAATCTTATCATATGATAAAGTAAAATTACTTAATTAGATCTTAAGCGAAATAAAGAATAACTTTTGTTCTGGTACTTCAATTAGTTAAGAATTAGGTCACCTCAATCAGTTCCTAAAAAGCTTCAGTAAGGCCGGCCCGGTGGCTCAGGCGGTTAGAGCTCCGTGCTCCTGACTCCGAAGGCTGCTGGTTCGATTCCCACATGGGCCAGTGGGCTCTCAACCACAAGGTTGCCGGTTCAATTCCTCGAGTCCCGCAAGGGATGGTGGTCTATGCCCCCTGCAACTGAGATTGAACATGGCACCTTGAGCTGAGCTGCTGCTGAGCTCCCGGAAGGCTCAGTTGGTTGGAGTGCGTCCTCTCAACCACAAGGTTGCCGGTTCGACTCCCGCAAGGGATGGTGGGCTGCGCCCCCTGCAACTAGCAAAGGCAACTGGACCTGGAGCTGAGCTGCGCCCTCCACAACTAAGACTGAAAGGACAACAACTTGAAGCTGAACCACACCCTCCACAACTAAAATTGAAAGGACAACAACTTGACTTGGAAAAAATCCTTGAAATACACACTGTTCCCCAATAAAGTCCTGTTCCCATTCCCCAATTAAAAAAAAAAAAAGCTTCAGTAAATGTGCTTCAATTATAAACTTAACTCAGACAAAATGCAAGGGTTTTTACATAATTTTTATTCTGTTCCCATACTAACAAATCACTTCACATCCTCAGGCACTTCTATTTGAGCTTTCTTTATAGAATGAATGAAGAGACATTTTTGCCAAAGTTCTCATATATTCTAGTTTGCATTATAATAGCAAAAGCAAACGACACTTTAGGAACCAGACTACTAAAGAGAAAATTATCTGTTTAAAAATTCTATTACCAAAAAAAAAAAAAAAAAAGAAAAACAATGTAATGAAAACACTTTAAATACAAAAATGAGGCAAATACATAAAAAAAATCAATGTAATTTATTCAACTCAGAGTAGCATAAACTAGTGAACCTCCAGAAGTAGCTTTAGTTGTTTAGAAACGTACATTTTAAAACATGTTTGATAATATGGATAAATATGGGGATGCACAGGCCTGCTGCCCATAGATTTGTTGTTTGGCTTTATACTGTTTCCCAAACTGTAGAATTACCATGTTTCCTCAAAAATAAGACCTAGCCCGACAATCAGCTAAAATGCGTCTTTTGGAGCAAAAATTAATATGAGTCCTGGTCTTATTTTTTAATAGTAAAATAAAAATTAATATGAGACCCGGTCTTATTTTTTAATAGTAAAATAAAAATTAATATGAGACCCGGTCTTATTTTTTAATAGCAGGGACTGGACAAGCCCAAAGAAAACCCTGGTCCATGGGCCACAGAAATCAAAAAGCTGTTCAAGACAAATCCCAGTTCTCAGAACAGGTAACAAGGAGAATGACAGACGGCTACTTAAGTTATAACAACATCTACATGACGTTCTAGAAAAGGCAAACTATAAGAACAGAAAACAGGAACAGAGTGGGAGACAAGAATGACTACAGAATGGTATGAAGGAATGTTTTGGTATGAAGGAATGTTGTGGTATGAAGGAATGTTTTGGGGTGAAGAAAACATACTGTGTCTTGACTGTGGTAATTGCATGACTATACACATTTGTCAAGATTATCAGAACTGTATACCTAAAACGGCCAAATTTTCAGTATTCAATACTCCAGCAAACTCGAAGTCCTCTCTTTTCCCAACTTCTGAGCAGCAAGGATAGGATTTGTTTTCTAAGACCCCAATTAAATGATACGAAAGAAGCTGAAACAAATATATAAACCTATTAAGGAGAAGATAAGCAGATAAGAAATGTCAAAATTTTGGAGGATGGGGAACAGTTAGATAAGTGGTATTTTAACTTCTCCATCTCAATGACCTCACCATAAATGTGGATTATATAGGACTGTTGTGGAGATTAAATGAGGAAATACATGTGAGGCATTTAAATCACTGTTTGGTACACAGTAAGCAGGAAGCACTCAATAAATGATAGGTATTATTACTCCCATCACCAGCTGACTTGGCTGGGAAAGTTAAGCTGAAATAAGTATCTGCTGAGGTTGAAGCCAATAAAAAGTAATCTACAGCAGAATACTGAAAAGGCCAACTGAAAAGACTTACTGGAGAGGAAAATAAAGCACTTGCTATTCCAATAAGAATTTTAACATAAACAAAACCATGGTTATCATTTATAACCCATTTTAAAAATGCTTCCTAACTGTATTCTTGGAACCACAAAATTATGTCCGAGATTGCTCCGACTAATGCTTATCATTCACTTCTCACTGGTACATGTTCTGTTCACCTGACTTCTATGTTAGCTTTCTTTCCCCAGTACAGAAGCATCAAAACAAACAAACAAACAAAACACCCATGATCTAATTATCTATATTCATTATTAATAGCACTGATTACCAAATGTTGTATCTGACATACCAAAAGGAAGCAATTTTCCAAGTGATTTGCCTACATGGATAACAAAGTTAATGCATTAATCTGCACTTTGGATGGGGGAAGTTTAAAAAATGAGAACTCTAACATTACAATGTCTGCCAAATAGATTTCTCATTAACGTCCTTTACTGTTAAGAAATCCTACCATATACATACAGCAATACAGGAACAAAATTAAAATTTAAAGCCATTGCATAACAATCTATTTTGAGAAATCTATGAAATCTGAACCAAATTGGCATTATATAAACTTAGCACAGGCCTAGGTTTTAAAAAAATAGGTCAGAAGAAGAAAAAATCAGGCTGTAAATGCTTTTAGTGCTAGATCGTAACTTAATTGCTTTTACATCATTAGGTACAAGCAGAGTAACTGGTGCAAAGCAGAATAATAATACATGAATACGTACCTTAAAAATGTATTTTCTACATATTTTTATATGTAATGGGATTATATGTAATGGGATTATGTGTAATGGGATTTAAAAGTAATGGGTAGTCAAAAGTCCAGACCAGCAATAACAGGCAGATGTTTATAAAGAGCATTACATATAAATGTTACTGATTGTTAATAATAGCCTTTACCAAGAATAAACTGGTCAAGGGATTTCTTCTGCCACTGGCTGAATCATGAGACACATTGTTCCTAATAAGAATATCAACTGTCTTCCCGGAAATTTTAAGTATGATAGTAATGTTTTAATCTATTTCATTATAAAATTAAGTGTCAAGATTAGAGTAAAAAAGTAAACCTGTTCTGCACTCATTTTTGTATAAATCTTGAATCTTAATGTTTTTCAACAAGATAATTACATTCATATTCAAATATGAGTAATTCAATTTAAAATGCAGAAATTTTGGTAAGAAAATTCCAAGTATATTCTTCTGAAAGCATAAAATAATTTAAATGTAGAAATCTTCTGTCCAAGTTTAGAATTTTTAGTTATATAAAATGACTACTAGAAAAATAATTCCAGTTCTTGAGATCAGGAATATCTGTCTCTATATAGTGAACATGTAGAAAGTGCTTCGAACCCTATGCCTAGCACTAAATGCGTGTACGATACTCAGTCATTTGATCTTGCTCCCTTATTATATCACTCTCCTATCTCTTGGATCTGGGGGTATTGTTTTCTTGTGAAAGCAGATACAGACATTTAAGTAGGTTGTGATTAATTTTGTTTACATAATTGGTTGGTCTCTCTCAGCTACACTAGGTGCTTATTGAAGGGGGTCTTAGTAATTTAAAACTTCCTCATATAGTGTCTGGTCATGCAGTAGGTGCGCACTCTGAACATACGATCAGATGAGTTCTCAGAAAGAAAAGATCCCCCCCTATGGAAGGACCATGAAAAGTCACTTAGTCCCACACATCATTTTACAGATAAATATAAGGAAACCCAGAGAAGGTTAGTAAAATTATGTGTTGAAATGCCTGAATATCATCTGACTCCATGTGCTACTTAGGGAAGGAAAATCATGCAGCTATTAGGTCAACCACCTGACTAAATAATAGCTATGGCAAATGAACTGTGGTAATAAGTGATACCATGTCACAACTGGTAATACTCACATACAATCAAACAACATGGCCTGAGTTTCTACAGAATTCTATCACACTGGGTTTACTTCAATTGAGCCACACTTATAATAAGCACTATGTGTTAGACTTTTTTTATTTGTCATCAAATTACAAAGGATAGTAACAAAAAGTATTAAAATCATTTGCAAAGAGCAAAAATAATAAAGAAAAATAACTCAGGCATACCAGCATATAAGCATTTCAAAATAAATGAAAAGGTAAGGTATTAATTTTAAAAATGAAACCTAAGTAAAATTAGAGTAATAAAGCCACAAAACAAAATCACAAAGTTGGTAGTGAGTTGTCTCTAAAATTATTCAAGAACGAGACAAGTTTGGAACTTTAAAGAGGAGGACCAGAAGATGCCTTATGTATCTTTCTAGGCTGTCCTATCTGACCTTAAACGAGTGCTAATAATAATGCAGATGGTTTCCATTATTATCTATTATTAATTATCATTAAGTCCATTTTAATGTTAAAGGAAATATTCTAATACATCTTTAAAAAGCTATCAAGATAGCTGAGTTGAAAGTCCTATTATTGATTTCCAGTTAAACATTTATCTTTTACTTCCTCCTGAAAGCTCTAGAGAATAAAAGGATAAACAAATAAATAAATCTTAAGCAAGAGAATGAAAATGAATGACAATTGATAAACTATGTCAAAAATTTTAAAAGCCAAAAGCATAAGGAAGAAAATCTTGAGCTAACAGAGGGTAAAAATAAAAACAAAACTGGTCATGCACAAAGACCAGGAATCAGAATGGCATCAGACCAGAAGGTAATGGAGCACTGCCATTAAAATGGTGGAAAAAAATTACTGGTACCTAGAATTTTATACCCAGATAAATTACTAATTAAATGTGAGAACAGAGTAAGATCATCAGACATTGTAAGGTTTAAAAAAAAAAAAACTGATTTCACTTTTTCTCAGATTCATAAAATTGCAGATCCAACATGGGATGGAGACAAAAGTAATTCAATTCGAGGATGGTAATTACTCTCAGGACATCCGTATAGCAACACGCCTACAGTGCAACCAGTCTGGATGTAAGACTGAAAAATGTCAAGTAGAAGAACATCACCAGGAAAATAGGAAGAAAACGTGATAAGCTATCTGGTAAGTCTGTACATACAGAAAGGCAATTATACTGCTGTCAGAGAATCTGAGGATAAATTAGCAATAAATATACAGAAAATTAAGCAAGCCTTCCTCTCAGTCCAACAAGCAATAATCAAATAACAAAAAGGTTTTGCATGAGAAAGGAAGCAGAATAAAGTTATACACTACTACTCAGATGTAAATAATGTTTATGTCAATTATAAAAGCATGGAATATCAATTTAACCAGAAATTACTATAACTATATACCAGGAGAATAGATTATGTGTGTGATATGTAAAAATTATAAAAAAGGTTATATTTTCATATTAGGAGGCCAGTAAGTAGGTAATACACAAAATTACAAAAACAAAAAAACAAAAACAGGAATAAACAAAAACTAAAACAATGAAACAGCAGTATAAACAAGTCTTTAGAATAGTTCACAAAGGACATCTGCAAAGCTAAATCTAAGCAAAAAGAAAAACACCACAGATGCTACATTTGGTCTCACATCATGTAATTTTCATCAATGCCAAACTATGACAGAGTTATAATAGCAGTAGTAGTAATAATAGCAGCTAGTACCTATTGAGTCTTACTTTGTTTCAGGCATTATGATAAACTTTTTGCGGATTATCATATTCCCCATTTTGCTGGAGCAACTGAGACAGAGAGTTGAAGTAACTTACCCAAAGTATCACAGTAAGTGGTGGTGGCAGCATTTAAACTGAATTACAACAGCCTTGAGTTCTCAATAACTAGACAGCACTGCTTCCTGAACTGTACCCTTGTATTAAGGTGACTGGGGCAAAAAATGAAAAATGTTCTTTTGACTTTTCCCCCCCAATCACTTACCAATATAAAAATCATTCTTAGCTCATGGGCCATATAGATGCAGGCAGCAGGCCGTATTTGGACACATGGGCCATTAATTTGCCAGCGTTGCTCTTCACTAGAAAGGAGACTGTAAAACAGTGGTCCATGTCAGGCCTTCAGTGCCTTTGCCTAAAACTCTTGTATGAATTGTTAATATTTAAAAATCAGATTTCAAATAAAAACCCTGATTCTAGCATGCCTTTCTATATTAGAGGATCGAGCAACACTGGATCCATTTTTGCAAAAAATAAAAATGTCTAATGTCTAACAGTCTAACTTGTTCAATATGCAAAAAACCAAGCTTCACTAATTCATCTGCTTGGACCAAGGAGGCACTGAGTTAGCCCTCTCTGCTTAATATGCCTAGCACTGCCATAGCTAAAACTGATGGGCTTGGGACTTTTTTTTCCCTAGCATTAAAATGAAAGCAAGGAAAAAAATGAATCAAAAGAGAAAGCTACAAAATGAAAGGTAAAAACTGACAGAGTAGTATATATACAGCAGAAGAGAAATACTAGAGAGGTTGACTAACAAAAATAAATTTTAAGAAATGCAGATCTAGATTGACTAGCTCTTAAAATCATTTTTCCCAGCAAAGATGTGTCTTCTTTTGGATGTTGCAATGATCCAAGTGATTTACTTAACAATGCAACTTACCCTTTTGGTTCATACATTAAATAATTATAATCATATTTAAAAAGCAAAGAAAATAATTCAAGATTTAAGCTTTAAATCATTCTGCAAAACAGACTTAAAGTTTTAAAAATAATTTTGGCATTAAAAGTTAAACAAACATACAAAAATCCAGCAAAACTATGTCAAAAAGGCTTATGCCTTTTTAATCTCAAAGTCATTAAATATCTGACACCATACTCAGTGTCAATTTCCCAAATAAATTCAAGATATTTAACTTGAAAGTGTTAGCACTTATAAACTGCAAATTTTATTTCAACATTAATTTTTCTTCGGACATATTTATATTAGCTCTAAGTCTGGAAACTTATCCGCATTAAAAGATAAAACATTAAATGAAAAATTAGAATAGCTCTCTATCATAAAAACTAGAGTAATTTTCTCATTTCTATAACTCAGGATTGAAATTCTTCTGCTTAAAATTATTCTTGCTTTTTCCCCTAAATGGTAGAATTATAGAACTACTTCACGCAAGTTTTCACTTCTAATCGAAGAGCTTAAAAATCTTTAATTGTTTAAAATAATTTTATTCCTTTAATTGCTGGTAACACTTAAAAAGTAGGATTGTACTGTAGATTTCCTTAAAGCTATGAAGAATATGTTATTATAAATACTCATTAAAGGAGATAATCACAATTAAATGATTTTTTAAATGTTCTTTGAGTCATACCTGTAATATAATTTTCAATTTGCAGCCATCTACCCTGTAAAAGACTCTCATTGTTAAGCTTTGTGCAAAGAACATGAGAACCAAGAAATAACCCTACACATAATATAAGCTTCTTGAAAACGTAGCTCCGGTGTTACTATTTTCTACATCATACAGACAAAAAACACCTCATTCAGAAATTCAAAATTGTTAAATCCTTTATTTAACAGGTAGCAGTTGTGGCCTGAAGAAGTTCTTCAATGGCAAAGTACTTAACTTCTTCAGTCTGAGCGCTAATAAAAAGTTACAAGTTTACCAAAAAGTTTAAGAGAATAAATCCATCGATGTCGTATTTCAGGAGAAATCTTTTTTCTGAATCTTCCTCTACTGATACAATAATAGACAACACAATCTAAGAAGCTTTAGTTATAATGTGAGTTCAGAAAGCATTTACTTTTAAAAAAAGAAAATGCCGTTTGAACAGATACTCCAGATATTTAAGTTACAAGTATGATAGAAGAGAAATAAAATACACACAATCACTACTTATTACATTTTTCGATGTACACACAAAGCAAGTCAAGCTTTAGCAATACATTATGAAAACCTCGTAAGTTAAATTCTAAATCACCTTCAAAAGACCTGTAGTATGTGTTCCAAGAGATATTTCTGGTTAAAAAAATACCTCTATGCACTTAAACCTCTCTCTTATATGGCAGAGCTGAATTCCATAACGTCTTACAAACTTCCGACTTTGCCAAGGACAATATACTTAAGTTTGTCTAGTCCGGAAAAAAAAATATGCTTAAGATGACACCGGGAATACCCCAGGCAGGTAACCTGTCCTCCAATTGTACAATATGCAAACTGTCCACTCTCTGCAGCAACAGCGGCAGCATCTCCCGGGGCCGTGTGTACACAGGAGGTCCTGCCAAGTCACTTGGTATGCACAGGGCAATTAATTTACCTCCCAGTACTAATCCCTCACCTCAGATATCAATACCCTCATAGAGAACCAAAATGTAATGACCGTCAAGTTTTTACTGGCCAATGTTTACAATTACTAGGTAATGACCTGCACTTGTTCAAGAGAACCAAGCTCCCAATCTCTTCTCTAAAGATCAACACATTTTAGTAGATATTGTATATTTTATGTTCCTCTTTTCCTCTGGCCCCACCCCACCCCCCTAAAAAAAACAAAACAGAACAAACCACCACCACCGCCAAACAGTTAAGTTACCAATCCTTTCTGTCCTGTTAATGCAAACAGGAAATGCCAGGAAGTGTAAATAACTAGGGCCCAAATAGCCATTTTGGGATGGGTAGCTCAGACCTTACAGGATTAGTAGTCCTTCACTTTTTCTCACCCTCCCAGTTTCTCCCCTACACAAGCACATTACTTTATCAGCAAAACTCCTTGCAGAAATACCTATGAAGCAAACTTTAGCTTTTTCGAGGTCAGATATTGGGAAAGGTGTTCCATAATTAGGCATTACACCAAAATGAGCTGCTGACAATTACTATTCTACAGTGAGGTAACCCAAAATGAGTATTTGATTACCTAACACCTTTATCCATCTCCTTTCTCCGACCCACTGCAGCTTAATATGAGGAAGGAATATAACATGCTCAACATGGGAAAAAGGGAACGTTCTGGTCAGGATGAGGAGGTAGGCATTATTTTTCACAATGAAAACAATTTAATTCCTGTCAAATATAACTACGTAATCCTAGCATCTTCATAGGATTTTAAACCTGGAAGAGTTCCTACAGACCATTTGTTCATACCTTCTCACCTTACAGATAAGGAAAACTAAAAACTTCAGCCCAAGATCAAACAGTAACATAATGACAAAACTGAGACTTCTGACTCAATACATAAAGTACCTTTTTTGATATTTGCACACATATAACAATTTTGCAAAGCTCAAAGTTATAGACACAAACATAAATGAATTTCTTCCTATAACATAAAATGTGCACAAAACTTAGGTACTACTTACTCTTTGCTGTTTCTATACCTCTAAGAGCTTTGTGCCAATTGGGACCCGTAAGGGAAGGTGAAAATAGTTTAGGGGAAAATGTAGGAAAAGAATTAAAAACAGCAAGCTGGTTGAGATAACATAATCAACAGACATGGCTGTTTGGATCAATAGCTACTGAAAAGACAAGATTGAAGAAGGGTCAATGGAACTGCTTCCAGAGGGTTCTCACCCTGAAGTGAGAAAAGAGCTAAGAAATACTAAAGACAAGAGCAGTATAAAAGTACTGGAATTCTTGTTACATAAGCCAGCTGACTGGAGTGATAGAATTCCTGAAGCATGAGGTAGTAGAATCTGCATTTTTAAACCAGAATCCCAGATGATACCAGAGGAGGTGACCCTTAAGAGTATATTTTGAGAAACGCTGGTCTTTAGGATATTGTGGTCTAGGTTTAAAGGTACTAAAAATTTTTGTTTGGGAGATCTGGTCCATAACTAGCTTTACTTGATTCTCTCAAGCAACCAGGCAAGGAAATGCCCCAGAATCCAGGCAGTCCAACTCCACAGTTACTATACAGTCACCCCGAGGAGCCAGATAGTATTATGTAATCACTGCCCAAGCTCTAAGATGAAGAGATCAGAAGTTCTTTCACAAACCTCTCTTATGTAGGGTTTTCATTTACCATTAAGTGACTGACTGATTATAAGGTTCTACTCTTAATATAGAGCAATATTTTGTCATGCACTGAAGAATCTTTGAGCTTATAGCTAGAAAAAGAATTAGTCATTTTGTATCTACCCTTTCTTCTATGACTGCTGTGTGGTCACAAAGGAGGACTCTGGCCCTCACAGCTTAGTTCCAGTATTTTTCTTTGGATATGGAGATCTGAGGATACAGAAACGGAAAACAAAGCACAGAACTATGAATGATTACTTTTTTACAGCTGCTATGACCACAAATTCAAATACAGTGAAACTGTGAGAAATTCTGAGGATCTGAAAATAGGGTCACCATTTCAGAAAGGACAGAAATCGTCAAAAGTCAGACTTAAAGTTGCCCAGCAAACTGACTGATTTTTCTGCAGTGTTTCAAATCTCCTTCACTACAGCGGAACAGAGAAAAGCTGTCTGAAGTGACATCATCCCATAGTTTCTCTCTATTATGGGAGGGGTCATATTTGTTTATATGATTTTAAAAAGATATATAATAGAATTAAAATCTATCTATATACATATGTACTTGAGATTGTGGTGACCCGACACCTGACCATCAAGCTATTTCAGGTACAATGAATATTAGATAAACATTAGAGAGCTAATAGTTTGCTACTGGAATTATGATCTGTGCATTCCAAACATTTTCTTGTAAGAGCAAGCCTGTTTGCAATGGATTCAGGAAAACAATACAACTGCCAAACTCTTAATCCTTTTAGGGAATCAGTTCACTGTTCCTCTTTCAAGGCAAGGCAATCATTTAAAAATCAACCCCTGACGTTTGTGTTAACTAGAACACTTCCAAAAATAAGTATAGGCTAACATTTTTACATCAAGATTAACATTATATTCTCAAACATTTTTATAGTATATTAGTAGCCTCTTTTTCAGTAGTAATTTTCATTAGACCATATAAAAAATGCATATTATTCATATCTGCACACAAATTATTGGCTTTTTTTAAAAGTTAAAACTAAGTTTAGCCTTAGTATTGATAACAAGTCTTGAAAAATACCAACTGAAGTTAGCACAATTTTGGTTCCACTCCTGATTTTACTTAGAGCTAAAAGGGAGATTTTGTAAAATAAAAGAGAATTTTATAAAAACAGTTTCTTACGTTCAGTTTCACTTAGCCTAAGGGGTCCTATAAAGATGCTGATATAATTTAAAAGCCATTGTCGGTTTTACACTAACATCCACATAGTAATTACTGATCTTTACGGGCAACACTTGTTTTAATTATAAAATCGACAGCCAGAACCTACTCTGAGCAGACCGTCACCTTGCTTTCTTTCTCCTCTCACCCTCAAGTCCTTGCTCCCCATCTTCAAACCCCCCATGAAGTTCACTTGCCAATACCGAAGGGCCGTGAAAAAAGGAGGTAAAGAAGAAAATGCTTTTAAAATTAAAAGGCTAACAGTAGCTGGACTTAGTCCAAGTGCTGTTCAGCGTAGAAACGAAAGTAGGAAGCAACAGAGGTTTAGGCTTGCAATGATGTCAGCCATTTTAGGCACATTATTTATACTGGGAGGAAGTGCCAAACTCTGTTGTTGTTTTTGTTGTTTTGCATGTCGCCGCTGGTTTCCAGAACGAAGCAGCCCAGTCCCCGCCCCACGAACATTACCCCGACTGCAACAAGGACCGTGAACTCCGCACAATTCTTCAATTCTTTTCTCTCCAGGTCTCCCAAGCCCCCGATCCAGCGTTACGCACCGCTTCCTGCACACGCACTTTCTTACAAAGAAGCTGCGGCCGGACAAGAAAGGTGAGCCGCCCGAGAAACAGGAAGAGCTGGGCGCTCTCGAGGACTCGCGCCCCGCACCCGGCGGCTGCGCCACTTCGGCGCTTGCAGCCGCACCGGCCCCGCGCAGCATTCCCGGCCCGGCCAAGCGCCCACACCCCCGGCCTCCCCGGCCCTCGGACCTTGCAGTCCACCGCGATGGCGTCGGGGGGGATGATGAGAGCCTCCTCGCTGCTCTTGGGTTCGTCCTTCTTGGCCTCCTTCTGGGCCAGAGCCGAGTTGAACGTCACCTTCACCATGGCGAGGCTTGGGGCGCCCTCGGAGCGCGGCGGCGGACTCGAGGCGCGGGCTGCGGGCTTCTGGCTGCGACTGCAGCCTCCTCGGCCGGGCTCCGGGCACGGCTCAACGGCGGCTAAGGATGACGGGCTGACTCTAGGGCTGCTGAGGCGGCTACTGCGGCACCTCTCCGGCAGCCTCCCACCTCCCGGGCGAGGGCGGAGACAGCTCGCCTGCCCCTCGGGGCGGGGCCGGAGCTGTGCGGCCTGGAGGCGGGGGCAGGAGAGCGGGAGGGGCGGGGGCAGAGGCGGACGGACGGGTGGGCGGGGCCTGGCAGTAAGCCAGGCGCTCTCTTGCCCCCAGGTCCCACGCGTGATCCCGCAATGATGGGAGGGGCGCTCGTAGGTGGGGGCCTGGATTTTCCAGTTCTGAATTCGCTTCCAGCCAGTTTACCTCCATGCTCAATGTTGCATATTTGTAGCAAAATCGGGTGAACTTTCCTGGGTTCGCCGCGTACAAACTATTAACCTCTGGCAGCCCCAAACCGTCCCTTCCTTGCCTGCTGCCCACCCGCACCTCCCCGCGATGCTAAAGGCCGTGAAATGTTTGGCGTCCACACCTGCATTTTCTCACTTTGTTGTGGAACCCACTCAGTGGGGCACAGAAATGTTTAATGGACTCTATCTTTGTGATCTGAATTCTTTATCTTTCCCAGACCTCACCCAAGGGCGTTACCTGACTCAGACTTGCCTTGTCTTCTCCTCCTCCCTTGGAAGGTTAAGGCCGGCCCTGCCTAGTCCCAGAGCAATTCAGAGGAAGCCTTTTGGCAGATTTGTATTTCATACATCTCTCAATCCTGAAACAAAATGTTCCACTGTTGTGCAGACTTGGACAAAACTCACGTGCATACCGGCCTGATTTTTTTGTTAAGGCAAGGTACTCCATCGTGAGTCTTTGGTAGTTTTCTGGACGAAAAAATGTTAAAAATATAGCAAAATTATATTTTTAAGGGATTTCACTTACAACTAATTCGAGAGAGAAAATGGCCCACTGTTACTGGGTTGATGGCTGTGTCAACAGATGGCCCTTTGGACAAATGGTTGATCTTGTACCTTCTCCTACCCCACTCTATCCTGGTTCCACTGGAGATGTGGGTGCTTCAGCTGTATCAGCTCTGCCCGGGGTCAAGCGTGAAGAAAGTAGGTTGAATCTGAGGTCCTTGGGGATTTGGCTCTGCTCAAGGAGGTGGTCTTGTCTCTTAGACTCTCCATAGAATTGTCAATCAATGAGAAACAGCCCAAGGTCTCAGACTCTTTCAGATCTTGTATTTTTAAGAGTCATCCTGGACTGAGCAAGAAACGCAGTTCAGACCTCTCTCTGCTTAGGCGTTCTGAAATTCCAGTGAAAATTAATTGTGTTCAATGGAGAATAGGAAGAGTTGAGTTCTAATTCTGGTAAGTTCTGACCCTAGCTAACTTTATGACTTGCAGCAACTTATTTCAACTCCTTGGGCCTCACTTGTCCAGGGATCAACTCCATAGGTTGACTGTGAACTTGCATCGTTTTGTAGATTTCCTGAGACACTACAAAAAAAAAAGAAAAAAAAAAGACTAAGGAATTCTGGAAGCAAGATCTGGAGGATTATTATACATGATGATACATAGATCCTTCTTGATTTTCATTTTGTTATGATAGAATGGTGAAAAAATACTCAAGGCATTTTGCACTAGATAGAATTAGAGAAGAAAACAAAATTCTGAACAACACTATTAAACAAGTTAGGAAACTGAGGCAAAGGAGGAACAAAGGAGTTTGACAGAACCCAAAATTAACACAATCCGCTTCTTCCCCAATATTTCTATTCTAAGATTCTTGAATAAAAGACCATTATTTTGTGTACCAGCAGTAGCAACAGTTCAAAATCAGTTGGCAGTCTGGAAATAATCTGGTTTTGTTTCTCCTTTTTATCTGGTGTGTCTACAAAACTGTAGTACACAACAGCAGAGATAATAAAGACGCTGGATTAAGACCAAACATAGCAAATCCAGTCCCATGATTTATGAAAGGTTGCCCATTGACCCTGAAAACTAAGGCGTAGGGGAGGAGAAGGCCATGACTCAACAAAAGAAAGTTAAAAACATAATCGTAAGTTACCATTAACTATTGAATGTAAGAGAGAGTCTTAGAAGATTTTTGTTTTCCTCTTTCGCATTGATTTTGAGAGAGTAAGAAGACTATTTTTAAAGTGATCACCTGGATGTCTATGTTTGTTTTTCTGCCTAACGGGAGGGAGGACAAAATAGAGTCAGCAAATTAAATTCAAGAATCTTAGGTCTTTTAGATTTGTGTGGTATGCTTGGACAGAGATTTCCTTTCTTCAGGTTCTGTCTCCATACCTCCTGTGTATTCTCCTTCAGGTTGAGCAGGATGATTAGAAAAACATTTTTGCAAATACGGGGCCCTTGGTGAAACAACATCTCTGAATATGCCCTTTGAAATGTTCTCTTAATGCTTTCTCTCTTAACCCAACTTGTGGCTGTAGCTGGACATCTTGTGGCTTTGTCTCAGCTTTTATAAAAGAAGTATTTCTTCTAGGCAAAAAGTGAAGACTTTGACTTCCTCTCTTAAGACTTAAGTAAGCACTGTTTTTCTCCTTTATAACTTTAGGTATCCTTTATTGTTTCTAAATGTCTTAGCTCCCAAGTTTATATTTCTTATTGCCTCCTTACCTCAATACCCTGTACGTACATGTTTTTCAATATTTTCTTTTAGACCATGTCATCCTTTTCCATAATGAACTGGCTAGATGAGGTTTGTTGTTCTTGTTGTTTTATTGTTGTTTTTTTCATCTCAGAATCTTGGGCTGTAATATGCCAATCCTTTGGGGATTATCTTAATAATAAATGCAGTTCTCTTTTGATTTAATTGATTGTGGCATTTGGGATTTTTATTTTATTTTGTTTTGATTGTGAAAAGACTGGATATGCTCCACACTGGGTGCTCCAAACTTCTAGTTGCCATGTATTGGTTTCCCTCCTTCAAGCATGGCTTTCTAAGTGCATCCATGCTTAGAATATGTCTCTTCACATTTAAAAGGTGGGGGGAGAGGAAGAGAAAAGATGAGAAAAAGAAAGAAAAAAAAAGAGAGAGAAATGGCAGAAAGGCATGAAGAAAAGGCAAAAAGATAGTCCAGTGAACAGAATCCAATCAGAAAACCGGAACCTTAGTCTTGCTTTAACCTTATCATGTCTCATATTTTATGAGTAATACTTAACACATAAACCAACTGTTCATAGCATGACACTGGAGTCTAGAATGACCTGGAGTGAACTGGTGAGGTTTTATAGAAGAGATAGGATTTTAGTTGGAGGAGTGAAAAGGATTTGCTGAAGTGAAAGGAAGAGGAAGAACAGCCTGAGTGGAAGAAATGGTATGAAGAAGACCTAGACCAGGAGACACAACTAATCAAGGCAAAGAGCAGCGTCTGGAAAAGGGTGTGTGCTGGTTAATTGTGAAGAATAACAGCTGGATGGGGAAGGTGGAGCCATAGGTCTCCATGTCTGTTAGAAGGAGTAGTGTGGAATTTTTTCTGAGGGGATTGCCAAAAGTTTCTGCAAATAATATAGTTTGTTTTTTTCTTTCTGTTTTTGTTTTTGTTTTAAGGCTCTCTAAAGATTAATCTGGCTTTCTGGGTGAATGAGAAAGAAGGAATCACTAAAAACAAATTTCAAGACCACTGAGACAGGTTCCCTCTTTCTTTAATGAGGGTAAATGACTCTTTTATTTATATTAGAAAAAAGGATACCATATAAACCAACATTACTAGTACAAGTAATAATGTATAATAAACAGTATGTGTGTTTGTAAGTCAAATAAGGTAAAAGACATGTGCACAAGGCTGACCAAATATCATAAAAGATCTGCCCTATTCCAGTTAAATCTTACCAAGTGTTGGGCTTAGGACTTCCAGGCAAATGGCATAGAGGTGTTGCTGTTACAACCATTATTTTTGCAACAGAGATTGTGGGAGGACCCACTAATATTTCTCTATCATGACTGCATATATACCCCCCCAACATACAGTATGCATGTATGTGAGGCTGTATGTGTATGTGTATACTCTAAACTTTTCAAGGCCCTCTATCACCAAACCAAACCTATGTCCCAATGCACTCTCTCTCTACTCTATTCTGGCCTTCAGTGTAGGAAATTTGCCCTGCGTATATCCTTATCAAAATCACTATTCTAATTAATACAGAGAAAGCAGGTAGTTTGTCATTTCAAATCCAATTTTATTCTAACAAAAGAGGAATATGAAGTTAGTACATTCTTTCAGTGAGTTTCTTAGATGTTTGATTAAATTTCCAGACAGTTAGTGCCATCTTTTGTGCACTTTTCTAAAATGAGATAAATCTGACACATAGAGTAGGACACATACAGAGTGCGTGAAAGCAGACTCCATCTAACACTGATTTTTAAAAATGTATTAATTACCCTAGGATCTAATTAGAAGTCCCCGTGTGATCCCAAAATATTTTTTCTTTCTTATTTTTAAACCTTTTCCCCACAACTGTGACAAAAACAATGCTAAATTTATGTGAATTCCAGTGAATTATTTAACATTCTGGCACTTTAATGAAATAAAGGAAAGAATATTACTTAACCCTACCTCTGAAAATATTGTTTTAAGTGTAGATACGTTCCTTAATGGAATATGTGGCAATATATGTTATCTCCTGGAAATATTTTCATAAACTTAACTGCTAAAAAACTTTTTAAATTAATTTGTCTAGAACCTTTATGAGAATGACTGAGACAACATAACTATGGTTTCATACACCACATCTCTAAATATTTTGTATTTAATCTCTAAATATTTTTGTATATAAAATATATTTCATATATACTCATTAATTACATCTAAGGCATACGTGCAATTTAAACCTAAGTCAAAATAGAAAAAAAAAGTGCTAGGCAGGAAATCAAAAAACAAACTTAGTTGTCTTGGGACACTCAAATTTCTGAAAACCATAAATGTGAAATGTCATGTTCTCAGACTTAATAGCCAGAGGACTTTGCCCTGTGTTCAAAGAATGTTCTAGCTAATAGAATCAAAGTCCTGGAAAAAGACTTCAGGAAGTCTTTCGATAGTTCTTTTTCTGTCTAGTCCAAGAACAGATTGTAATCCAATCTAATGGGAAGGTCGTGCTTATTTAGACAGACTTTTTAAAGCCATAACAAAATTACTTTTCTTATGATTATTAAACAAAAAAATTCAAAAATCAAAGAAAAACTTGAATTATTTTGCTCTCCTGAAGAAATGTTATCAATGGAACTGTGGTCAAAAGTCATTAACGTGAACTTTCCGGCTTTGGACCCCAAGATACATTGCATCTGGCAATAGTTATTAATCAAGAAAGACATTCATAAAGCAGCATAATTAATGGCATAAGAACAGTTAGGGCTTTATTCCACACTTGGTCTTCATTGCTTCTAGGCGGTAGCTCAACCCAAACCCAGCCATAGCTACTGATGAGGAAGCTATTTCATTTCCTGTTAACTCAGAGATCATGTCTTAGATCAATATGACAGTTTATGCCCAGCTAAAGCTCTCTTCCGTACTCCTAGCCTTTAGTGGACACAAAGACCTGGGAAAGGTGCCACAAGGAGGTTATTGACAAACAGACCGTTAGAACTGAGTGGCGTAGTATCCTCTGTTGCCCAGGCCAGACTCCTTGCTACTGTACGCCTAGGGCAAGCAGAAGCTGGCCTTGTACTTGAGAGCTGTTTCTCAAACTTGGTGAAAAATTGCAAGATCTTTAGACTAGTGAAATAAGCTAGTTCCCTTCTCTTGGCTTCTGGCCCAATACTGTCTATTTTTAAAATGTTTAAGATTTGTTTCGAAGTGATAACCTGTAAGGCAAATTGGCAGGTTATAACCAAAGGAACTCCAGGTGTGATAAAAGTATAAGAAATGAACTGTGCTGTGTAACCCATGCCAGGGACCAAAAGAAGTCATAAAGAAGTGTGTTTAAGAGCCTCCCTGTTGTGGATTGCTCCCTACAAAGTACTCAGATAAAAAAGGAGTTATTTTATTCCCCAGTACACATTGGGCAAATCTGCCTGGGTCCCAGGCCAGTTTAACCCACAGGCAAAAGGATCTGAGAAATGGGAATAAGCCCACCAAAGCAAGAGAAATCTACTTGGATTTTTACTTTGAGTCTGGTATCATCAACTTCCTTCTTCTTTGAATCATTGCATAACAGGGAAGACTTATGCTTAAGAGAAAAATAGTTTGTACTTTGAGTAGGAAAGCCTCTAAAGAGACTGTTTCTATATAATCTTTCATCTAGTTTTCCTCTGAAGGTTTGATTTATTAAAACTCCAGAGAACCAAGATCCAAATATTTATGTAAAAATCTCTTTTTTTATTTTTGTGATTTTCCTTAAAGGGTGTTTCAGACAGATAAAATAAGAGCAGAGCCAGGATATATCTTCTGAAGTCCAAAAGAAAATCAGGCATGTTAAGTATATTGAACGTGGAAGTTTCTCCTTAGGATATTCTTGGGGCTGGCTGATCACACACTGCATTAAAGGACTTTAAAATCCATCTTGAGAAAGTACCTGATCTAAGCCAGAAACAGCATGTTTAACTGTCATTTGCTTTAAGAGACCACACGGAAAAAATATATACCAAAAAGAAAAAAAAAAATCTGATAAGATGCTAAATGATATACCAAGAAAATGATCTGCCTTTGGTTTCATTAGTGAAAACAGCAAAGAAATAAAAAAATAGTATCTTCTTCCCCTTTCAACATGCTCAGCTCAGGGCCATTCTTTTAGGCAGAGAAGGATTGAAGGAACAAACAATAAGGTAGCCCCTGAAAGAACAAAATTGCATAGAACTGCAAATAAACCTCTAGTCTGTAAACAGGAAACAAAAATTGCCAGTAGTTCAAGAAATACCTGACACTCAGGAACTTTCGTAAAGTAGTCGTTTCAGTTAAAGCCCCTTATGTCATTAAAAGGGGGGGTGACGCCTCAGTATGGGTAATGAATGCACTGTTCAGAAGAGGACTGCTTGCTCTTCTTGACTCTTCCAATGCCTCAGCTCTCAGTGCTGTGGGTTAAACCGCCGACAGGCATGCTGCTCCAGATATACCATAACTAGTTTTTCCTTTCTTTGGGTTAGTCAGTTTTTAAACTTTGAGACTCATTTCTTTCTGAAAGTGAACTAACTGCATTTTGCAAAGAGAAAGATGATACTGTGCAGGCATAACAAAACGTTGCATTATAGTGGTCACCAAGAAACAGCATGTCCATCATTCTGAGGCACCACAGTTAATTTTATGAAGAATTAGAGTGCACATAACAGAAACAAACATACGTATACTGACAGGAGTTTTAATGGCATTTAATCAATGAAATTCGGTTCAAATTTTAAAAAATGATTTGCTATAGTACCTATACACTTTACAAAACTCACACCCAAAGTAATGGGGGTGAAAAAGGTCCCTTGTTAATAACAAGTAGGTGGGTGGTTGCAGAAGACTGTGCAAAGATACAGAAAATAAAGGAAGAAGAAATTGAATGAAGAGGGTATGGGGTATGAGAAATGGAAGAAAGGACACATGTCATTAAGAACAAGTAGTTCTGTGAGGCAAGAATTCAAACTAATAAATCCTGTTGCCTAATGGAATGCACCCAAAACGAAAATAAATAGCTCAGTTGGTTGAAGACAGATTTCCAAGAAGTTTTTCTTATAGAGCCCCCAGGGAAAGCCAGCATTTCAGAAGCTCTGGTATCCATAATCAAATGGTATTTTCACACAACTGAGAAAAAAGGAAAGACCAGCACACTTCAAATCATGACATAATGAAGAAGATAAAATACCTACACTGAAGTTAGACCCATGCCAAAATGCTGCTTTCTCATTTGGGGAGGTTTTTCCCTACACCAAACTGAAGAATGTTACTTCCAGTAGGCTCCTTTTGGGAAGACAGTGAGGAAAGTCTCTCTCTCTCTCTCTCTCTCTCTCTCTCTCTCTCTCTCTCTCTCTCTCTCTCTCTCTCTCTCTCTCTCACACACACACACACACACACACACACACACACACACACACGAGGAAGTCAAAAGAGCGTTTTTGGTCTCACACATCCTGTGCTTTTTTTCAGCTGCTATTTTGAAAGATAGACATTACATTTGTGGTTGAGTTTTTTTTCCTAGGTTAAAGAAAAATAAAACAAAACAATATGGTCCTGCAGAGAACTGCGAGGGAGCTAATGACCTTGGAAATGCAGCCTGCTTCCCTGGTTTTAAAAACAAAAGGAAACAAAGAAAGAAACCTATTTAAAAAAAAAAAAAAGTTTGAAAAACAGTGAAGGCCTTGCCTCTATCTCTAGTGCCCATGGGGCCCCCAGCTAGTTCTAAAGTAACCTGAACACAAAGACACTCTGTCAAGTGGCATCTCTGTGAGCAGAGACGGCATGCCTTACCCGTATAGCTGCATTCCGTTTGTAGGTTTCATTCAACTGGCATTTTATAGGCAGGACATCTTGTTCAACTCAGGTTTTAGGGAAACTAGAGTGTTTCCATGTTCTTCTTAACTAGATCATTGAAGCCAATTTTATTGAGGAAGCTAGCAGAATTTTCTTGTGGGTTTGAAGGCACCCCACTTTACCACTGGGTTACTTATACACAGTCCTTTGGTTTCACATTGGATACCAAAGATAGCACTTAGTTACTAATCCAGGAACCCTGTTGTCATCACACTGGACACAACTGAAGCCCATGGTCTCCTGATAGAGCAGAGAATTTGAGAGGTGGACAGGTCTTTAGAGATCAACCTATATGGAACTGGTGGAGGCAATGGGTAGAAATGCCTGCCGGTCCACATATTATTGAGACTCGAGAAATTACTCAACGTAACTGATAACATCGAAGAGTGTTGCAGAGTGGTTTCCTTTACATAGTCTACAATGTGCTTGACGTGTAATGGCGCCATTAGTTTAAAATTGGAAGATGAAAAGGGCTCCACGAGCTCCAGATGTGTGATTCTTAAATGTCCCAATAACTGAAAATGTGTTGTTGATTGGCATCATATTTGCTCCCAATGGCTTCTCTACCAAATTATCACAAACTTGGTGGCTTGAAACAACAGAAATTTATTCTCTCACAGATCTGGATGCCAGAAGTCCTAGCCAGAATCATCGGACTGAAATCAAGGTATTGGCAGGGCCACGCTCCCTTCAGTGGCTATAGGGGAGAATCCATTCATTGCCTCTTCCTGCTTCTGGTGGCTGCTGACATTTCTTGGCTTGTGGCCTCATCGCTCAAATCTTCAAGGCCAGCATCTTCAAATCTTTTTCTACTCCTTTTTTCCCCTTGTCCTCCTCTTTTTCCGCCCTCTCTGTGTATGAAATCTCCCTCTGCCTGTCTCTATAAGGACACTTGTGACGGCATTTAGGGCCCACTGGATAATCGAGGACAATTTCCCTGTCTCAAGATGCTTAACTTAATCATGTCTGCAAAAACTATTTTTCCAAATAAGGTAGTATTTACATATTCTAAGGATTAGAACCTGATATCTTTGGGGTAATTACACAGCTTACTGTAGGCATACACTGTATTCTCTCTCATACACATGGAAATACACAATCCCTACACTATTCTAGAAAACATCACTGGGCTCCTTGGAGAACTTTAATTGATTAGTAAGTACTTACTGAGCATCTACTCTATGCAAAGTTACAATAGCAAAACAAAAGGAGTATGAAACACAATCCCTGCCTTGGAGTAACTGACAAATACAGTTGCAAAGACAAGACTAATACACAAGTGAAGCAAGTAGAAACTCTGCCAAGATAGAGGATATTCGAATGGTATAGATTATAAGTGTTATACAGGTTCAAAGAAAGGAGATCTATATTTAAAAAGAACAGAAAATGCGAATAATTTAAAAGCTGTAGTTGTTTAGAGACCATCTACATGTTTTTCACTATTTGGGGAATTTTCATATAAAATTACTTGTAATACCTACAAAATACTATTGAATAAAAAAAAACAGATGATAATATAACCTTAGTTGTATTATTGACTTTCACAAACAGTTGAAGCAGTGTCTTTATATACAACCTGTCACCTTCATTATCAGAAAATGCAGGCTGCTTTCCAGGCTGCTGGTATTAACCATGACATTGTTGATGATACTCCATTATGACATACAGATTGTTTTGTAAAGGATGAATTTCTTTAAACATGCAAATGTCAGGGGTTCATAGGCCCTCAGAGATCCAGGAAATTAGAATAGGCATAAAAAAGATAAAACCGGTAGCTATTTTTGTACTTTTCTAGGCTAACAGTTCTAATTGCCATCATTGTCATCAAAAGGAGAACTAAGAAGGCTATTAAGAGATGGTCTGATTTTCAACACATTTGTCCAAAAACAAAACAAAAATCAATTAGAGAAAGAGAGTGGAAAGAGAGAGAAGCAGAAGCAAATTTACTATTATGGTATTAGGAGAAATTGATTTGGGAGTAAAACAGTACAAGCGAGAAACGAGATCCATATGTGATGGTAAAAACTACATTAACATATAAAATATTAACTACATTACATCTACATATTCTAAGAAATAAAGCAAACAAATGCTTAAACAAAAGCTAACACAGAAATATAGGAAGAAATAAATATAAATATATTTACAATTAAAAACTTTAAAATGTCACTGTCAAAATGGCAGATCAATCAGTTAATTATGTAGCTGAAGAATGTAATAAGTAAAAATAATAGACATGGAGCAAAATGAATAGATTTTCTCCTTGAAAAATAGATGAGATTAAAGATGCATAATAAACACAAAAGACCATAATTCTGAAACATATCATTTTGTCTATAAAACAATAACAAAAGTTGAATTGAAAAGTAACCCACTACCTGGAAAGCACAGAACGCTCTCTTAAATAACATCTGGAGCAGAGAAGAAATCAGAGCTATTGATGAAAGAGGGTTTATTACCAGCAACAAATTGTATACACTTGAAAGTGTTCAGTGAACATTGTGGTTGATGGTCCAACATCCATTCCACGCCAATCATGTTGCAAGGGATTTGGTTTTGAATTGAGTACATACCCAATTTTTGCCAATGAACATAGTTCAGGGAAGAAAACTGTCTTGCTTCTATGAGAAAATCAAGAGTCTTCTTCCAGACTTGCCATATTGGGGTATGATGCTTGGGATTATTTTGCCTCTTTGTTACCAATATTAGCAAATCTAAATGCTGGATAAAACCTGGGTCTTTTTTTTTTTTTTCAATTAGCTTTTTTGTTTGTTTTCTTTGGATAAATACCCAGAAGTGGAATTGCTGGGTCATATGGCATCTCTATTTTTAATTTTTTGAAGAATCTTCATACTGTTTTCCATAGTGGCTGCAATAATTTAGAACCCCATAATAGATCTTTAATAGATTTGCACTCTCCACTTAATCAGATCTCTACTCAAATGCTACTTCCTCAAAGAGGCAACTGTTGACTATGTCAATTAAAATGGTACCCTACGCCAACATCATCCTCTGTCCTCTTATTCTACATTGTTTATTTCTATTTTCTAATAATTTTTACTTTTCAATTACAGTTGACATACAATATCATATAGTTTCGGGGGTACAACATAGTGATTAAACATTTATATAACTTACGAAGTGATCACTCTGATAAATCTGTTGCCCATCTGACACCATACAGTTATTACAATGTTATTGACTATATTCACTATGCTATAATTTATATCCCCATGACTGTTTTGAAACCACCAATTTGTACTACTTCGATCTTTTCCCTTTTTTACCCATCCTCCCAAACCCTTCCCATCTGACAAAAAATGTTTTGTGTATTTATGATTTGTTTCTGTTTTATTTTTTTATTTTGTTGTTTAGATTCCTAAGTGAAATAATATGGTATTTGTCTTTCTCTGTCTGACTTATTCCACTTAGCATAATACCTTCTATGTCCATCCATGTTGTTGCAGATGGCAAGGTTTCATTCCTTTTTAAAGCTGAGTAATATTCCATTGTATATATGTACCACTTCTTCTGTATTCATTCATCTGTTGACGAACACTTAAATTGTTTCCATATCTTGGCTATTGTAAATAATGCTGCAATGAACATATGGATGCATATTTCTTTTAAAATTAGTCTTTTGGGTTTCTTTGGATAAATACCCGGAAGTGGAATTATTGGGTCCCTCTTTGTCTCCTATTATAGGCTTTGTTTTAAAGTCTATTTAGTCTTGTAAAGGTATTGCTAACACAGCTTTTTGTTTGTGTGTTTGTTTCCATTTTCATGATATACCTTTTTCTATTCCATTCCATTCTGTCTGTGTGTGCCTTTTGATTTGAAGTGAGTCTCTTGTAGGTAGCATATGTAGGAGTCTCGTTTTCTTATCCTTTCAGCTACCCTATGTCTTTTGATTAGAGCATTTAATTCATTTACGTTGAAAGTAATTGTTGACAGATATGTATTTTATTATTCATATTTTTTATCTTTTTTTTCCTTCTTTTTAAAGAAGGCTCTTTAACATTTCTTGTAATACTGGTTTGGTGGTGATGAATTCCTTTAGCTTTTTCATCTGGGAAGCTCTTTATCTGTCCTTTGGATTCTAAATAATAGCTTTGCTGGGTAATCTTGATTGTAGGACCTTGCTGTTCATCACTATGAATATTTTGTGCCACTCCCTCTGGGCTACAAAATTTCTGTTGAGAAATCATCTGACAGTCTTATGGGACCTCCCTTGTAGTTAGCTAACTGCTTTTCTCTTGCTGAGGGTCAATCCCTCCCTTTGATGTGCCAACAGTGATAAAGGCTCAACTATAACAGGAGGGCACACATAACATACACAAGGGACACATCTGGAAAACTCAGCTCAGGTGATCAAGGAGAGTGTGCCACTGGGCCCCTTAGGACACCTACTACATAAGGCCACTCCACCAAGACCCATAGACATAGCAGCTCTACCTAATACATAGAAACAAGCACAGGGAGGCAGCCACTGTAGGTGGCCATTGGATTCTTTCTTTGTCTTTAACCTTTGACATTTCAATTATGGTGTGTCTTGATGTGAGTCTCTTTGGGTTCATCTTGTCTGAGACTCTCTGCACTTCCTAGGCTTGTACATTTATTTCCTTCACCAGTTTAGGGAAGTTTTCCATCATGATTTCTTCAAATAGGTTTTCAATTCTTTGCTTTCTTTCTTCTCCTTCTGGTATCACTATGATGTGAATGTTGGTACACTTGATGTTGTTTCAGAAGCCCCTTAAATTATTCTCATTTTTTAAATTCTTTTTTCTTTTTGCTGTTCTGATTGGGTGTTTTCTGTTAGCTTATCTTCCAAACCATTGATTTGATCCTGTGCTTCATCTACTCTACTGTTAAGTCCTTCTAATGTATTCTTCAGTTAATTGTGGTCTTATTTCTGACTGGTTCTGTTTTATGTTTTCTATCTCCATTTTTATGATTCCTATCTCTTTGTTGAAGTTCTCCCTGAAATCACTGAGCATCCTTATTACCAGTGTTTTGAACTCTGCATCTGGTAGATTGCTTGTCTTCATTTTGTTTTGTTCTTTTTCTGGAGCTTTGTTCTATTCTTTCATTTGCAAAATGTTTTTTGTCTCCTCATTCTGGCTGCCTCCCTGTGCTTGTTTCTATGTATTAGGTAGAGCTGCTATGTCCATGGGTCTTGGTGGAGTGGCCTTATGTAGTAGGTGTCCTAAAGGGTGCAGTGGCACACTCTCCTTGATCACCTGAGCTGAGTTTTCCAGATGTGTCCCTTGTGTATGTTATGTGTGCCCTCCTGTTATAGTTGAGCCTTGATCACTGTTGGCACATCAAAGGGAGGGATTGACCCTCAGGCTAATTGGTTGTGAGGACTGGCCATGACTACAGTGGAGGAGCTATTATGCAGGGGCTGGACTTATGGAGCAGGAGATGCTTTAGAAGGGCTCCAGTGCCTGCCCAGTCTGCCCTTTCATTGTGTTGTTTGTGGAGACGGTTGGTTGGTGCTCTGATGTGGTCTGTAGGTGGCCATTGGGTGTGTTTGTTCTGAAGACTCTTGGGAGGTGCTCTGCTGCAGGCCAAAGTCAGCCACTGCCTGTGTCTTGTCCTGGGCCACTTGGTATGACCACAAAGTGATGATTTCCACCTGTGCTAGTCTTGGAGTTAGCCTGGGAGAGGCTAACCTGTGAACTGAGGTGGCTTCCCCTAGTGCCTGGCTTTGGGCTCCTTAGCAAGAGGTATGGCGCATGCTGAGGCCAGATGCTGCTTATTTGTAGTTTGAACCTTTGAGAGATTTTAAGAAAGTCTGCAGCATGAGCCAAGACAAGCCCTTTGTATGGAAAAGTCACTGGCTTGGGTCGGCCCACAAGTTGGGTGAGGTAGGGTCTCAGGGAATCACCAGGGTAGGGCAAATAGTGTTAGGGTGACTTGGTGCCCACCTGTGCCTAAAGGCTGGGTGAGGCAAGGGCTTAACAAAGCAACAATGGCTTTTGCCAGCAGCTCTGTCTGGGAGAAAGCTGCTCCTCCAGCCCTCACCTTGAAGGTAGATAGCTCAGTTCCTCCCCATATGTCCCTAATGCCTTTCAAGCTGCTACCCCTACACTAGAGCTCATAGTGAGTCCGTCAGCGAGTAAGTCCATGTGCAGAACCTTTAAAAGGAGTACTGGGACTCCAGCTGCACTGTATTTCACTCAGCCACAATCTCCGCTGGTTTTCACAGTCAGAAGTTGTGGGACTTCTTTTCCAAGCACTGGAACCCTGGGCTGGGGAGCCTGGTATGAGGTTGGAACCCCTCACTCCTCAGGGGGGACCTCGGCAACCATGGTATCCCTCCTGATTTCTGACTGCCACATGTGGGTGTGGGACTGGCCTGTTCTTCATCCCCACCCCTCTTACCAGGCTGGATGTTGCTTTTTCTGTATGTTCTTGGTTATAGGACTTCTGCTCAGCCAGAATTCAGGCAATTCTCAATGACGGTTGTTCTGTAGTTTAGTTGTAATTTTGATGTGGTCATGGGAGGATGTAAGCACAGCATTTTCCTACTCTGCCATCTTGACTGGAAGCCCTGACCCTGGGTCTTTGATGGTATTATTGAAATGATAAACTAACCTACTGCAGATCTTTCCCTACCTAGGTCTCTTATTAAATTAGTTAAGCTATTTCTTCTTAAATAAGGTTTAATTGAGTTTTCTGTTACTGTACTGTAAAGAAACCTTGCTGATACCAAGTATAAAAGTAAAGAACAGGTATATGTCTTTATGCAAAACAAAGCAACAAAATAGAAAAACAAAGCAACAAAAACAAACCAACAAAATAGAGAACGTATATAAAAATACTTATCTGATACGAATGGCTAACACTTAAATAGGATTTACTGTAAGGTGGGCACTGGGCTAAGTACTTTATATACATTAATTCATTTAATCTTCACAATATTCTAATGACATAGTTACCATTAGCATAAATAGTAAATGACAAGGAGTCTGTTGATAATTTGCTAGTGATTGGCAGAGCCAGGATTTGATCCTAGATAGTCTAATTCCAGAGTGCTCTTATACATTATGGTATACTGCTTCTAACTTCTCTATATTTCTCTCTGATTTAATAAAAAAAAAAGTGACTGTTTCAAGTAAAGAATTAAACAAATATACACCAACATTTAAAATTGCACTTGTTAAAAGAGATATGTACACTGTCTCAGTTATCTCTTGCTAGGTAACAAACCAGCTCCAAATTTTGTGGTTTAAAACTATATATATATATATATATATATATATATATATATATGTATATATTTATGAATATATACATATATATATTCATAAATCTTTAACTTGGGTTGAGCTCAACAAAGATGTCTTATCTCTGCACACCCCGCCCCCAGGGCATTAGCTGGAATGGCTAGTTTGGTCACTAGTGAGTCAAGCTGACTCATGCACTTGGCTAGCAAGTTGGTGCTAGCTTCATACTGATCTCAGCAAGGACTGTGAGTTGTGGTCATAAATTCTGCTCCACAGTTGCTTGGGCTTTTTCACAGTTTCTCTTCACAGTTGCTTGGGTTTTTTCATAGCAAGGTGGCTCAGTTCTACAAGCACATGTATCTTTTTGATATACTTCTTTTGGCCCAAACAGATGCTGTATTGTATTTTATAACCTAGCCTTGGAGGTCACACAGTGTCACTTCTGCCAGCATTACAAAGCCACAAAGCCATCAAGTGGAATAGCAATGTCAATGGAAGGAGTGTCAAAGAAGAAGGTATGCAATGGTTTGGTTGTTACAGACAGAATTAGGAAAATACAACCTGCCATTCTTGCTTTTATACTTACATGCAAGAATACAGACAGGAAGTTAATAAGTGGGAAAATGCAGTCACAAATGTAAGAAAAAAAGAAATGCTAATTTTAAAACTTCCAAAAGAATTAAAATTTTTGAATCCAGTGTTTGGCAGGGCTGAAAGTACATTGTAAATTGTTCAAGTTTTTTTAAAGTTACTTGACAGTATTCATACTTTTTGATACAATGTAAAATATTATTAATTCTTAATCCTAACAAGATGTAAATAAACATGATTTCATCCTGAATAATAATTATACGGGAAGTATGGGTAGTAAAAATGACAACTTTGTAGACTTGAAAATATAAGTAAACATCTACCACATACCACACACACACACACACGCACACAGAGTAATTAAGCAGCACAAAATTAGTATAAAATATTATAACTCTATAGCATGTATAAATATATACTGACAGATTAATAGTGAATATGTAGCAATAGAAATAGAATTTAATGGTCTTTGTGTTTTTTCCATAAATTTGCTTAAATGTATAGCATGAATAATTTAAACATGCTATATTAATTAAAGATATCACACGTTCCAACAATCATAAATACAGTACATTAAAGAAAGAAGTATAAAATAGAGCCATGCTACTTTATCATATATATAGGCTAATACACACTATTTATTTAAAATGTTGAATATTTAGTTAAGAATAACTTGCTTGCTTTTTATTATTAGAAGAACTCTTGAGCTACTCATATAAATTAGAGTATCTTTGGTACAACTTAAAATAACAATCTATGAAAGTTAATTCCGCCCCCCCTTTTCTTATTCAGGGTGGAACTATCTCTCAAAGAGATAGACTTGAGATGGCAGACTGTGAAGAAAGGACTCCCTACTCACCTTCCCCAGTTACTCAAAATTACAAAAGTTATAAGGACAAAAAGGAATTAATACTATTGCTTGAAAATAGCAAAATATGCTATTAGAAGATCTGAGTTTCTCAAAAATTCTAGAAATATTGAAAGCATGTATCATGAGATTAACAGAGCAAACCTCAGTTTAAAACCTAGTGGGGATTGTAACCAATGTGACACATTGATGAGGATGTTGACTGTGGGAAATCTGTGTGTGGGGGTGAGGAGGGAGTATGTGAGAACTCTCTGTACTTCCCGTTCAATTTTGGTGGAACCTGAAACTGCTCTAAAAATAAATATAAAGTCTATTAATTAAAACAACAACAACAACAACAACAACAAAACTAGTGTGTCAGAGACTTTGGACATAGGAGTGGTTCAGGGAATATTGAATGTTCTAAACTAAGAGACATTGGATGAAGGAGCAGGAGAGTTCTTTGGGAACTGCAGTCTAAGCAGAAGGCAGTAAAAGCATTTACCTCCAGGATATTAGATAGCGAAAGGCAGGGACATGCTTCAGAGCACGACTTTTCTGCTAGGGGGTGGACGATATTGCCCCCATTAGGGCAAAAATTGGTTTTAGGGTGGAGGGTAGGGGCAGAGGAAGCCAAAAACCTTAGATATTACGATAGCTTGCATCCTTCCAAAGGGCCGCAGTAAATAAACAGATGTACAGCGTATCTGTGGTACTACAATTTCATTAGGCTTACGCAATGATGGGGGAAAGTGTCTAAAAAGGCTTTTTAGGAGGACAATAATAAAAAAAGGTTGAAAAACATTGCTGCAGAGAGTAGTGAACTGCAGGAGGACTGGGAGTGGGTGGGGAGCTCCTCTCAGCACCTCTGCCCTGACCCATCCACAATGACAAGGGATAAGCTCCTGGGAACAGAAACAGCTCCCACAAACAGGGATGCTCAAACACAAAGAGGCAGCAAACCACGAATCACCATGCTTTTAAGGAAATCCAACACCATGAAAGACAGGCACCAAACTCAATAAATAAAAGCATGAATGCCCAAGAAAAGTTAATCAAGCAAATACGATTTTAAAGGAACTATAATCAATAGCCTCAGAGATGGGATACAACAACCATAACATCAGGCAGTTTTAATTAAAGAATCAGCTGTTAATCTTGAAAACAAAAAATATGATCATTGAAATAAAAGTCCCTAGTAGATAAACCCAATAACAAAAGAAATACATCCAAGTGTAAATTAGTGAACTGTAAGAAATATGCCAAAGAATTCAGCCATAACAGAATATACCAGAGAGAGAACATACTGCATGAAAAAGGAGCAAAATAATAAATTAATGCATTTTAATTGTAGTACTGCATTCTTTTTTGTAAAAAAGAAAAAGAAAACAATTGCACTACATATAGATGTGGTAGGTAGTTTTTTCTAAATTGAGCCTGCAGCTGGGTTGCACAGTTTACCAACTAAGACCCTTTTTCTTTCCTTTCCATTACTGTGCCATTGCCTAACTGTGACTAGGATTGTTGGTTTTCTGTTTTTTGTTTTTGCCATTACACCGTGAGATCTTAGCATCAATAAGCAGGTTTGAAATGATTCAATAACTTTCTCTAACTTTATTGCACAACAGTGGTGAGTAGAGCACTGAGTCAGTTAGAGAAGAAACAGTTTGTCTTAGGTCAGGAGAATAAGAACCACTTTAATAATAGTATCCCGCAAACCACATATTTACTGCAGTCGTTAATTATAATAAGAAACTAATTATCCACATGTTATAGCTTAGAAAGTAGAAAGCAGAAGTTACATGACCTTTCCAAATCAGTCAAATGAGAACAATTAGAATATCCTGGAATTCCTAACTTTCTGATACTCCTTTAGACCTCTACAATGGACTTGGGGCTCAGATAGACTTAACTAGTCTGTGATAAAGATAATAGCTAATATTTATTGAGAACTATTATTAACTCAGATAATCCATCCATAGGACATCTACACAAGGTATGTGTGATTATCATTATCCCCATTTTACAGGTGAGAACACTGAGACAGAGATGTTCCAGCAATGTGGTTAAGATTTCACAGCTAGTAAGTGCAGAGGCCAGTGTGAATCAGATAGTCTGGCTCTAGAGCCTGTGTCCTTAATTTTGTGTGTAGTAGAGACACTTGGGGGCTGTGGGCTACAGGGGCTGGGGGCTTTGAAGAATTTTTATGGGGTCAAGAAATGAATTGTACTGTTGGGTAGTCCAGAGATTTTAAGAAGAATTGTTGCTGCCTGGTGACAAATGCTGATTCTGCTTCCAACAGTTTAACTTCTATCTAACTCTCTTATTCTTTCTCTTGACTTCTTCTTCTTTTTCCTGTGGGTTAATATCACGCCTAAGGAGGGGTGACCACCACTAACAAGCTGGCAGTCTTCATGTGCTGAACAGTGTGCACACATGGAAAAGGAGGTTAGCCATAGCAGAGGGAGGCTCACATATGGTGATCTTTCAAATTTCAAAGCAAAATATGGGAAGCCTAGTTTCATTCTTTTACCATATTGATTTTTTTTAACTTACATCTGTTATTGGTTTCGTTTTAAAGATTTTTCATAGAAAGATATATCCACTATACTAGCTAGTGACCACATTTTTCAAAAAATTATAATAATATATGCTCATTGTAACAGAACCATTGAAGAGGACAGATTTGTATAGAGCAAAAGCTTTTCACATGGATCAGAGATTTAAATGTAAAAATGAACCCATAAGATTACTGGAAGAAAACATTGGTGAATTTAAATGATAATCTTGGAGTGAGGGAAACACTTAAAGCATAAAACAATATCCTGAAATGATGAAAGAAAATATCAATATGTTAGATTGCATAAAACTTTCTTATGAAAAAGTACATAAAGAAACTAAAATGATTAACAAAAGCAAAGGGATGAAATTTATAATAGCTATAATAAGTAGCAACTTAAAAAATATATACAAAGAGCTATTCAAATCAATGAGAAAAATAAAATTAAATAGAAAAGTGGGCAAAGGACATGAATAGTTTACAAAAAGTATCCGTAAAAATGCTTTGACCTCACTCAAAAATATTCACACACTAATGAGAAGTAATTTTCATCTGATTACCAAAGGCTTAAAGTGTTTTTAATGTCCAGTGTTGGCAAGGGTGGGAGAAAATAAGTATGCTCACCTTTTCTAAGTGGAAGTGGGAATTGATGTAGCCTTTGAGGAGGCCATAAAGCAAGATTTATAAATATTTTAAATTCTCAGACCAAGCAATTCTACTAGGAATTTATTTTATGTACATATTAATATAGACACAGCAAATTATATGTCATTGTGCCACTGTTTGATGTAGAGAAAAACTGTAAAACCTAAATGTTTTTCAGTAGAGGAAAGGATGAATAAACTATGATGCTTTTCTTTGACAAAATTCTATCCAGTACTTAAAATAAGGCAGCAGAGATAAATATGCTTACCTGGGAAAAATGTTCAGGATATATGATTTAGTGAAAACAGTAATTTGCAGTAGAAAAATCTATGATACAATCCCGTTTGTGTATGTGTGGTTTATAGTATATACATGTATTGATTAGGATGCTTTTGTTGCAAGTAAACAGAAAAGCATAAAATTTATCAGGTCCCATAATTACAAGTGTAGAGGCCGCTTGGGTTTAGAGTTGGCTTTTGTTGTTTAATCCAGTGGCCCAACTCCCTGTTTCCCTCGTTCTCCTGGCTCAGCCTCCTGTGCTGACTCCTCAAACTGGTTCTAGCAGTTCTGGGCATCACTTTCAAGTATGGGTCTCTTAAGAGGAAACCCTCCAGCACATTTCCCCTTGCATCTCACTGGCCTGATCAAGATCATGGCACTGACTCATAGCCCATTCTCAGTCCAATCCCCGGGACAGGGAAATATCCTAAAACAGTGGCTTAGGCCTGGATCTCTGAACCAGCGAAGGGGAAGGATTTAACATGATTGTCTGAGACCAATTACAGCTCACCCAAGGGGTGAGGTCAAGGTCAATCTTAGCCCCTCTTCCCCCCCCCCCCCCCCCCGGCAAAAAGACTCAAAATGAAAAAAAACAAAACGAAATGGCAACTGTACATGGAATGGAAGGGAGTAAAGAGCTATGGGGTTAGACACAAATTTTTATTTTTCACTCCTTAGCCTTCTACAGCATTAATATTTTTCTAGCTGCTTGTGTCTGACTCAGGATCACAGCAGAAATCATATGAACAGATGGCATATTCAAAAGGATTTAATGAAGAGACTTTAATCAAGAGATTATTTACCAAGGTATGGGTGAGGTTAAAGGAACAAAAATAAAAGGAGAGGTGGCATGGTGAAGCATGCAGGCACTAGAAACCACAGGACGTTATCCCTAGCCCTAGGCCTGAAGGGGCCAGAGTGGTGTGTGTGGGGGTGGGGGAGGGGAGCCCAGAGTGAGCTGGTGCTGTGGAAGAGGAATGAAGAGCAGTCACTGCCGGAACAGTGGTGAAGCAGCAGGGAGTGCTTGCGTGGGGGAATAAGGAAATACCTGGTCTTGCCAGTCTCCTTATGGTGCTTCCCATTAGTCAGGCCCAACCAGAAGCCAGAGGGAAATGGTGAGGCAATCCGTACAGGTCAGCCTCTGGGACTCAGAGCAAGGAGAGAAAGATGGGGAACAGAGGATTGAGGGGAGGGGAGCCGTGGTGCAAATAACCAGCATGACATATGTGACCTAATTGAAAACATTAATACTTTTTAAAATTAAAAAATGTGAGGAATCTTGTCACGTGCTACAACACGTATGAACCTTGAAGACCTTATGCTAAGTGAAATAAGCCAGACACAAAAGGACAAATACGGCATGCTCCTACTTACATGAGCTAACTAAAGTAGTCAAAATCATAGAAACAGAAAGTAGAATAGAGGTTACTAGGGGCCGGAGGGGAGGGGAGAATGGGAAGTTATTGTTTAATAGTTACAGAGTTTCCATTCGGGAAGGTGGGAAAGTCCTGGAGATGGATGGTGGTGATGGTTGCACAACAGTGTGAATGTACTTAATGCCCTTGAACCATATAGGTAAAATGGTTATAATGGTAAATGTTATGTTCTGCATATTTTACCACAATAATAATAATACAAAAGAACAAATGTATAAAAGAAACCAGACAGGAAAGAGTACACACTGTATGATGTCATGTATACAAGTTCAAGAATAGGCAAACCTAACTGGACGTGGGGGTAGAGTCGAAGCAGCAGCTACCTTAGTATATGTGTGTGGGAAGGAAACTGGAGGAAAAGAAAAACACAGTGTACATTTCAAGGAGTTTGCAAAGGGAACAACTAGGGGTAATGTTAGCTAGAAAAACCTAGAATGAAGGGTTTTTTGTTGTTTTGTTTTTGTTTTTTAGGAAAAGGAAAGTCAAATGTATTTTTAGTTTGAGGAACAGATGGAGAGGGAAGGAAGACCACACGAGACAGGGAAGAGAAAGGTGACATCTGTAGGTGTGAGGGGAGAGGATGAAGAAGGGAGGGGCAGAGGGTATCCTTGGAAAGGTACAGGACACCTTGTGCATTGTAACTGGGAGGCAAAGCCAGGATGTGAGGATCAGCTCGGTGAGGATGTCAAAGGGAAGCAGAGTAAAGGTTTAAGAGTTGCATGGTCTTTATTTCACGATACTCCTAACCTGTTGGTTATCACCAACATCCCTGCAAAATCTAACCATTCTAGTCAATTTCTGTCACTCACACTGAAAACCATTGCTTCAGAAAACAATTCTGTTTAAGTTTCCCTTGTCTGAACATACAGGTATTTGATTAGAGACCTCTAAGGTTTATTCAAGGCACAGCATTTTGTTTTACTATGGATGTGAATTTTAGAATAAATCAGTAGACAGATGTATGTATTTTAAATTTCCTCTGTGTCCTGAATTTAATAAATACGGCTGAGAAATAGGCATATTTATACCAAAATTGTGTTGGAAGTAGAGAGCTGCCTGCCTTCTTTGCAAAAATTCAGTTGTTCTTGTTGTTGTTGTTTTTAAGTGAGAACTTTCTTTTCATTCCACAAAAAAACCTGCTTTCAGTCTTAGATGGTTAAATTAAATGTATACATATGCACTTGATGTATCAAAATTTTGTTAGTAGGAGGTGAATATTTGGAACAAGTTTCTCTGTCTATTCATAACAGTGAAGACTAGGACAGCTCTAGGATGTGTCTGTCATATAATTAATTACCTTAGAAGTAGAGGTCTCTTGAAGGGAGGCAATATGGAAGCAGGGGCCTAGCTAGAAAACTACTTCATAAAAAATGTTCAGAAAATCCCCTTTGAAAAGCACACACAGGCAATTCAAAAGGCAAAATTATAAATGGCTAATGCATGGAGGGAAATGGAAAACTTCATTAATATTCAAAGGATGAAAATTAAAATGACACTCAGATGCCATTTTGTCTTGTCATATTAACAAGATTTGTAAAAATCATACCTAAGGGTAGTGTGATGGGAAATCTCATGGACTGCTTGGAAGAGTATAAATTGGCTTGTTTTTTCAAAAAGCAATGGAAGAATGTGTATCAAAATCCTTAACAAGTGATTCAAATGGCCATACCTTTTGAATCAATAATTGTAGAGCTATGATGTCAGTCTTTAAAAAATTTGGAAAAGTGGATAAAACTTTTTCATGCAAAGATTGCAGTGCTAATTATAATAGAAAAAATTAGAAATACCTGAATGTCTAAAAATGAGAATTTCAATTATGAAAGATACACATATTATAAATTTTATAGGCATTGAATATATTTGTGAAGAATTTTTAATGATGTGGGGAAAATGTGATATATGGTAACTGATACAGTATTATCCTACTGGGTTAAAATATGTATATATAAAAAGAAAAAAAGACTAAAAAGTGTCAAAATCTAAAGTGGTTATCTCTAAGCAGCAGGGTTCTACATGGTTGTTTTTTTCTTCTTTATGTTGCTCTCTATTTTTCACAATGGATGGTCATCATTTAAAATATCGGAATATAAAGTTATTTTTTGATAAAGGGAAGAAGTTTCTTTCCACCATTTTTGGTAATGGTTACATGCTTGTACTCCATTGAAATGGGCCAAGACATCCAGCTACAGTCAGCTATTCATTCAAAAATATTAAGCATATACTGTGCACCAAGCCCATGATATGTACTGGGGATACAAAGGTAGAGAAGACACCCAGACACAGGCAGCCCTCACGGAGTTTACAGTCTAGTGGAAGGTACAGTGCATTAGTTTGCCAGGTTGTCGTAACAAAGTACCATAGACTGAGTGGCTTAAAAGAACAGAAATTAATTTTCTCACAATTTTGGAGGCTAGAAGTCCGAGATCAAGATGTCAGCAGGGTTGGTTTCTTCCAAGGTGTCTTTCCTTGGCTTGTGGATAGCCATCTTCTTCTCCCTGTGTCTTTACATCATCAAATTGTGTGTGTGTGTGTCCATCCAAATTTCCTCTGTTTATAAGGACACCAGTCATGTAGGATTAAGGCCCACCCTAATGATCTCATTTCCATGGAATTACCCTTTAAAGATCCTGTCTCCAAATACAGTCACCTTCTGAGGAGTCACCTGTGCTGGGGTTAGAACTTCATCATATGAATTTGGAGGAGACACAATCAGCCTATAACATATAGCAAACAAGCAATTGCATCAGGAAGAAGGACTGGAAAAGCTCAAACACTGAACATTATCATTGCACTCCAAGCACTACTGGTCATCCCTAGGGAGCGGCGTTGTGTTTACTGTACTACAACACTTGCTGCCTTTAGTCTTCTTTTTCAGTGTGTTTATATATTTTGTAGCTCTTTATTTAACAGGTTAACAGAAATTAAACAAATTTTCATCAGTTATGATGAAATGCAACTGACATTTTTAATTTATCTCCTCTTCTGAGTGTCAGAAAATGAATATTTATTCTTTGATGCCTGATATTACAAAGTCATTCACTATCTTTCAGTGAACAGATTGGATTTTGAATTGATACCTGCTGAGTTCCCAGATGAGCATATGTCTTCCCAAGAAGATTCTAGGTCTCTAGAGCTTTAAGTAAACAGAGGTCTGGGGAACAAATTCTGTTCAGTCTAATAACTTCTTTGGCTCATTTTCAAAATTCAGAAGAATGCTTTTTTTTATGGTGCCATATATAGAATCTACCTCATTCAGAATCCACTTCCTATAAACGTGTATTTCTTTTAGTCTCAAATCCTTCGTGGCATGCGGCGGACTATAACTAAATTCATTAAATTTATTTAAAGTTCATTAAATATACAGCAGATTCTTGAGGCTGCATAGATCACAGTTGGAAAATATTTGTTATATTGCATTCACATATACAACAAATTGTCTGTGTGTTCCAAGAACAGACAGAATTTTACAACATCCTTTCAAAAGCAGTAGAAAGAGTAGCGGTGGTTTAGGGCCTGGGCTCTGGCAGCAGCAGCACCACTTTCCACCTCCAGCAGGATCATGAAGATGACATAAGTGAACCCTTGAGAATCTTTAGAATAGTGTCAGCTGCACAGCGATGTGTACAATGTGTGAGAGCTGCTATTATTAGACTTCGCCGAGCAGGCTTTCCATTTTGATGGGATGTTGTTCTCTCAGCCCTTTCCCACACTGGATCCAGACTTAGCTCTTGTCTGTTAACCCAATATTTAGTTCAGAATCAAGAGTGAGTGCGCGGGCCGGCCTGGTGGCTCAGGCGGTCAGAGCTCCATGCTCCTAACTCCGAAGGCTGCCGGTTCGATCCCCACATGGGCCAGTGGGCTCCCAACCACAAGGTTGCTGGTTCAGTTCCTCGAGTCCCGCAAGGGATGGTGGGCTCCGCCCCCTGCAAGTAAGATTGAACACAGCACTTTGAGCTGAGCTCCCGGCTGGCCCAGTGGGTTGGAATTCGTCCTCTCAACCACAAGGTTGCTGGTTCGACTCCCGGAAGGGATGATGGGCTGTGCCCCCAGCAACTAGAAAAACGGCAACTGGACCTGGAGCTGAGCTGTGCCCTCCACAACTAAGACTGAAAGGACAACAACTTGACTTGGAAAAAAAGGCCTGGAAGTACACACTGTTCCCCAATAAAGTCCTGTTCCCCTTCCCACCCTCCCCCTAAAAAAAAGAGTGAGTGCTCTAGGACAACTTGGAGCCCTTCTGTTGATTACATTTTAATAAGGGAAATATTTGACCTGTTTGAAGTTCAGCTGGATCAACACAATTACAGTGATACCCCTTTCTATGACTAGCAAAATTAAATTCTTACAATGTCTTGAAAGTATATTTTTAGGTGTTCTTCCATGAACTTGTAGGTACTTCTCATTCCTCTTAATCCCTCCATGTCACCTGTGAATAGTCACCTACAGGACAGTCACGCTCACTGCTTGCTTCTTCTTTAAATTCTCATGCAAAGCTTATGGGACTTAGTTTGTTCCAATCTCTGGGACTTTGTCGTCGTTCTTCCCAGTCTGCCATGTTCTTTTTCTTCTTCCCCAACATTATCCTTTGATTTCCAAATTGGACCTCAAGCCTCTGGGATCTTACTGTTTTTATCCCTCTGGCTGGTCCTTGATTCATACTTATGTATCTTTTACGTTATATTAATTTGTCCTTATGGATTACTGCTTTAGAAATGGTTCTTTGTGCCTTTTATCTCCCTGTTAGATTGTAGGATCCTTAACAATAGAGCACATGATCCTGAATTCTTTTATAGTTTATCCTACTATACACACTAAATATTGCTTATTGCTTACTTTGGTCTTTTTGCTACTTTTTTCTCCTAATCCCAGTTGCTCTTCTCTACCTGTAACCCAGACTTTCTAGCTGGTCTCCATATAGTTAACGTACACCATCTAGAATGTTTTCTATCCTCTTCTAGCTTGTATCCTCAATATCTTCTGAGACCTGTTTCACTTTTCTCTGTTGCCCAATGTCATACCAATAAAATTCAAGAGTTGAAATGTTCCTCAGAGTATGCAAAGGGAAAATGTCGTGCCCCACTCCAGGTAGAACTGAGCCCTTCTTTGTGGCCCCACTTTGTGGTGTTCTTTATCACACTTTCCCATGTACCTTTCATTTCTCTCTCTCTCTCTCTCTCTCTCTCTCTCCCCCCCCCCCCCCTCTCTCTCTCTCTCTCTCTCTCCCCTTATTGGACTATAAGACCGTGTCCTAATAGTTTTGTTAATCTCTAGCACTTGGCACATTACCTAGAACATAGTGAATGCTTAATAAATGTTTACTGAAGAAATGAAAGATTGAACACAGGGATTTACCCATGAAAATAGTAGTACTTACACTAGGTTCCTTTGTTTTCCAAAAAACCTCACTTTAGACTAATGCTTTAAAGCGTGGGCCCTGGAGCCAGGCTGCTGTGATTAATATCCCAAATCTACCACTTAGTAACAGGTAATGGAGGGTGAATTATCTCTCTGCTACTAGTTTCTTCACATATAAAATCTCATAGGGGTATTAGGATTTTAATACTTAGACTAGCACTCAGTATATAGCAAACGCTCAGGAAATTTATCTACTATTATTATATTTAAATGATATTAAAATGTATGGACATTTACTTATACAGAGAGACAAGGAAAATAACTGTCACACCATTGTCACCACATGCACTTATTGAGTACTTAGGGTTTGACTGAATTCTCCCAAGGCCATGGATAATTCACTTAGCTTTGGACCTAGCTTTGGGAATTGTAACAGAGAGTTTTTATCCAGATATGAATATTCTAGATATGAATATCTAGATGTTTATTCATAATTACACTTTTTAATTTAAAATATTTTTGTAAAAAATATACATTTAAAATTTACCATCTTAACAATTTTTAAGTGTACAGATCAGTGTCATTAAACGTATTCACATTATTGTGCAACCATCACCACTATCCATCCCTGTCCAGGACTCTTCATTTTCCAAGAGTGAAACTCTATAACCAGTAAACAGTAACTCCCCATTCCCTTCTCATCCCAACCTCTGGAAACCACCATTCTACTTCCTGTCTCTATGACTTCAACTACTCTAGGTATCTCATTATGTAAGTGAATTAATACCGTATTTGTCTTTTTGTATCTGGCTTATTTCACTTGGCATGATGTCTTCAAGGATCATCCTTGTTGTAGCATCTGTCAGAATTTCATTCCTTTTTAAGGCTGAATACATTTTTTTAAATTAAAGCTTATTGGGGTGACAATTGTTAGTAAAGTTACATAGATTTCAGGTGTACAATTCTGTGTTAGGTCATCTATAAATACCATTGTGAGTTCACCACCCAGAGTGGCACTGTTTTTCATTTCCCAGCTCTGCTACCACTGAACATTTTTTTTTTTAATTTATTGGGGTGACAATTGTTAGTAAAATTACATAGATTTCAGGTGTACAATTCTGTATTACATTATCTATAAATCCCATTGTGTGTTCACTACCCAGAGTCAATTCTCCTTCCATCACCATATATTTGATCCCCCTTACCCTCATCTCTCACCCAATTTTTTATTTTAATGGTTGCAAAACATTTCCTTTCTATTGTGTGTTTGTGTGTTTCCTCTATTTTTTAGCAACTCTAGCTAATGAAAGTCAGGCTGTGTCTTTAACTGTACCTCAGTTTTTTGAGATCTGAAATAAAAGTGGAAGACTGAAGGAAAAAAAAAAGAAGACATGTCTAGGAAATCTAATTCAGAATATGTCTTTTTGCTTTTGTCAGAAATAGATGTATTGCAAGATGCATTAAGATTTTGCCTTAGAAACAAAGGAAAAGAGTTATTCAAATGTGTGACTTTGCTGTTGTGCTTCATCAATGATTACCACATCTCTTGTTCAATATATTTACTGACCATAAAAGGACAAAAATGTGCATTTCCTTGATAATATTCAGAATGAGTTGGCAAGTGATCTCTGAGCTCCGCAATTCACTGAAATGTGAAAGGGGAGATGTTTTAACCTGCCAAGACTTGAGTTAAAGCCCTTAAGACTGTTTTCCAATAATTGCTAAGATTATTAAATTGCAAAATTGGATAAGGAAGCTTCTGGCATATATTTTATTTCAGACAGCAAGCTATTAAAACAGCAAGTAAAGCAGTGAGACATCAGGGAGGTATAGGCAAAATTACATATAACAATCTTGGTAGTTTAAAATATACTTTTCAATATCAATAAGGGCTCTGATAACATGCCTGCGACCTTCACAGGGTGTGGATGTTCTCTTTTCTTATAGAGAAGGACACTTTAAATTGGATTTTATTTTATTACTCCAGGTGGTAGAAACATTTTTGCATTCATTATTTATACCCTGCCTACTACAAAAATTATTTGTGACAATTGAGAGAATATTAAAGAATGTAATGTAAGAAATCTGAATATAAGTTCTCCAGCTTTTCTTTTATTGTTCCGGCACTGACCTTTTCTCTGAAAAGATTAACAGAAACCTTAACAAAGAACACTATCTCTGATGACTGTTGGGAAATAGTTCAGTAGTTTCAGGATGGTGTGGCTGTTTCTTTTCTACCTAGGATTGGTTAGGTCAGCCCTCTCTTGTAGTTAGGATTTTCTTGGCCTATAAAAAGAGTAACCATATGTTCTAGATTTTCTGGGACAGCCCTAATTAAAAATATTCTTTCCTGTTGTTAGACCATGTGTCAAACCATGTGTCCTGATATTTTTATGGACAATACGGTCAGCTGACCCATAATTTTCAATATTCTCTAGTGGGTTTTTCCTTCCAGGTATACAGAGGCCTCTGCATCTGGTTTGGGCTAGGGGAGAGTCAGCTGATATCTTTGCATCTCTGTAGAGCCCAACCTGAATCTCCAACCGTCTCCAGAACCCTTCCTTCTCCAATCTCTTAATCTATAGACTGTTACACTCTTCCTAGCATTTGATTGTACATGGTTTCATATTGTTTTTATTGTTATATTTGGGTTAGACTCATCTCCTCAGCTAAATTATACAGTGGAAGAAAGGAAAATACATCCCTTGAATTTTTTCCACAATCTCCACGGTGCCTCACTCAGTGCTGGGCATACAACAGCTCCTGTTTAAAAACAGAAAAACAGAAAAAAAGAAAAGAAAAAGATTCATTGAGTTTTTGTCATTTGCGGCAGAGACCCCTTTGAAAAAGTCTCTACCTGAGCCTTGCAATGAATGTACGTGTGTGTGTATGGTTATTGGTTAAACCGTCATATTAGGCTATTGGTTAAACCCTCACTACATTCTTGTCAGAATTCAAATGTAGATTTTTAGCACCAGATTTCTATTCTAAAGCATTTGATAATAAATATATACACACATATTTGGGGGAGGACGGGAGTAGAAACCCAGGTCTTGGTTTCTCGTATGTACTAAGTGCAAAAGTTAAATTTTATGACTTTATTATTTTGTCTAAGACATAGTTCGATACAGAATTCCATAATTTCTTTTACAGGCTTCTCTTTTTTCTGTCCCCTCACTATGGGTGTTCTCCCAAGCCTTGGTACTCTACTCTCTAAACATTTGCTCCATGGGAGTTAATTGCAAGGAAGAAACAATCTATGTGACTATCAAATCTGCATCTTTTCCCTGCACTCCAGCCAGCGATTCACAGACAGGCTGAGGGTGTAAGATGTGGGGTCGGGGTAGGGAAGTAGGAGGTTTGGGGAACCTTGGGCAACATCAGGAATCAGGGATTTCAAAATCTTCATAGCAGATGAGATTGGGTGAGGATGGGGTTTGGGTATGTGTATGTTGAAGGACGCCTATGATTCTGATTTCAGAGAAGCACAGTTCCAGACCTGTTAGTACCAATTTCTTAAGGCACATCTTGAAGACCACATATCAGCATGCCTCTATCACACTACCTTCTCTTTCCAATTTCCTCATTTCTCTCAGTGTTAACACTCTTCTTTTTTCCAAGTAATTGAAATGGTTAAGAGAATTTAATTTGCCATATTAATGGATTTAACATATTAGATTTACAAGGGTTATTTAAGTACTTGGAGAAGTATTCATTAAGTTATAAATTTGCTCTGCAGGCATTTGAAATGTTTAAAATAAAAATCAACTCTTCAATTTATAAATGTTCAAAACTTTAAAATGTTCAAGGGGATTTAATTATCCAAATTTGTACTGAGTTTTTAATTTAAGTTTCATTAACATGAACTAACCAAATATTAATCAAAGAAAAGTGAGAGAATAATTCTTAATTTGCATAGCAAGATTACTAAATTAAACTCAAGGAAAAGTAGATTTTTAATTTTGTAACTTTAAAGAATGGAATATTAATTTCATATCCCAGTAAGTGTAAATAGTTCTTTCTACTTCTAAAGATTCCTTTCCTGTCCAGGACATAAAAACAAATAAGTAAACCTCTGATGATGTGAAAAGACAGATCCTAAATGTTTAAATGCAAATGACACCTAATTACCCACACACAGTCTCTTTGCTCCTTGTTGTCCTGAAATTTCTGGAATATGAATGATCCACAACAGTCTTCTTTAATCTAAGGGAGGGAATTATTAGCACTTTTAAAATTCCCTGTTAAATACAGAGCTCCTTTAACCATCAGGCATGTAATATGGAATATGTTTATATTATAAAATGGAATTGCTCACTCACTTAATTGTAAATAATCTGTGTTAATCCAAGCCTATTACTAAATAAATTACAAAAAGTCTTCTATAGCTAGGAAAAAAATCTTAGATCTGCCACCTCTTTCTCCCCCTACCCCTGCCTGGTTTTTCTTCTTGGGAGCAAACCAAGTAAAATAAAGAATTGTGACACCAGCAGATTCAAACACAAATGAAACGCCTAATGTCGTCAATATTAAGAAAGCTTTAACTGTACAATTCTCTTTTTTCACTTCCTGTCTGTGCACATCTGCTCATACAAAACTGCAAGCTTAGCCACTGCCGTGGCGCAGGCGCACTGCGCTCATTAATGGCCTGGCCGGACTCAAGAGCTTTCCGTGCACTTGCTCTCCTCATACACAGTGATTGCACAGTAGCAAATAGCCTATACCAGGCCGAGCATTATAATCTCATACTGTAGATGGCTATGCACTTATTTGCTTTAGACATTTCTTGCTATTCATATTTTTGTTAAGGAAAAAGTTCCTGCAACACAACCTTCTGGATTAGTTTAATTGAAGAGTGCCCTGTGATTGTAGTCAAATTGTAAAATACACAACAAACAAACAAAAATCACCATAGACCAGTACTTATCTATGTGAATCGATGTGTATCAGGGTTTTCTTGCTACTGTAAAGCCAAAATAAAACTCAAATTGGATGTTTGGATGCTAAAGCTAATACAAGATGCAACTCTTTTTCATCATCCCAGAAATAAATCTTTCGTGTTTATTTAATCAGCTTCCTTTATCTTTTGGTTGACATTATTACAATCATGTTATACATTTAAAGCTATAAAATAAATTGTCCTAGTAAAAAGACCCCTTTTTTTCCTGCTTTATACATTGGGATTTGATATAAGATTGAATTTTTAGAAAGGCTACCCTGCTAAAAAAAAAGTTTGAAAAGCTATTGATTTACATCAAGCTAACAGCTTCTTAGTTTTATGCTAGGATTCCAGTCCTTTCCCTCTTTATTTTATGCAGCACACCAAAAACAACATATTAATTTTCCTGAAGATTTCATGATATTTCTTCCTTCAATAACCTATATGCTCCTTATAGATGCTGACCTTTATTCAATATTTTGGGCCTGGCTTTCCAGGCAGACATAACCTGACCTTACTTTACCTATGGAATACGTTTTTTGTTAGTCATCCACACAGATCCTCTAGTCTGGGAAAGGTAACCATGATGCTCCGCCCCCACATTTATCTCCGCCTGTGGCAGATTTTGCTAATCTCCCTGCATTGAGTCACCACCAATCTATTAGACATGACTTGTGAAATGAAGCCCATTTGCCATCAGCTCTTTCCTACACCCTGTTGTGCTCTGCAGCTTGGTTCATTCTGTCCTTACATCTAAGAGTTTTTTCACCTCTCTCCCTTTCACCCACCCTAACTCTTCCTTTACCTTCACAGTCCACACACCTATAGACCCTTTATTAACTTCCTGAGTTCATGATGATCTCTTCTTCCCACTGTTTTATGATTTTAATTTTGCATAACTGCTTTCTTTATTCTATGGTCTTCCCACCAGTATTTCTTCACAAGCTTGTGATGACAATAGGGATCTAGTCCTGAAGGGTGGAAAGATTCCTTACTGAAATTACATGCCCTGAATTTAGTCTTACACCTGGCTGTCACTCAATGAACTGCAATTTTAACCAAATCACTGAAATATCGTCTCACATTTTCCTCTGTAAAATGGGGATAATAATATCTGTCATGTTTTAGAATAGAGCCGTCATACATGGAGTGGCCTGCTGCTCGTTTGGCTAGCTACCTTACTGGTATCACCATGGATGAGGAATTTATCATCAAGTCATTCCAACTCAGAAACATGATTTTATTAACCCACCCAGAGTTGATAGGTTGTAAGAATCTGACTCATGAGACTAGTGATTCTCTTTCCTTCTTTTCTACATTTTCTCCCTAAGTGATCTCTCTAATCCCAAGGCTTCAAATGCTTTTTATATACCAGTGACCTCCAAATGTTCAGGAAAGGCCAGATCTCTCTGCTGAGCTTTGTGGCCATATATTGAAATGGCAACTGGACATTTTCCCTGAGAGATTTCACATGCTTCTCAAACTTAACGCATTCAAACTAAACTCTTGTTTACACCATAACATCTACATTCACACCCAGAGCTACATCTAATCTACCCCTCCTCCATCCTTGATCATTTTAGTGAATGGATGGCAACTCTTCACGCAAATTGCTCAAGCCAGAATCCTGGAACTGCTCCTTCAAGCTCTCCCCTACATCTAATCTATCACCAAACCCTAGTAACACTATTTCTTAAACATATCACAAATCTGTCGCCTTCTGTCTGTGGCCACCACTCTTGTTCATGTTACCATTATCCCTTGAGTATTGCAAAATTCTCCTACCTGGTCTTTCCATTTCTACTTTAATGGCTCTCTCCAATCCATTCTTTATGTAGCAATGAGAAGGATCTTTTTAAAGCACAAATGTCATCATGTCTAATCTTTATATTTTGTACTCAAAATAAATCCAAACTGCCTCCAGGTGATCAGGACGTTTGTAATCTGGTCCCTGCTACCTCTCCAGGCTCATTTCACATGGCCCTTCTCTCCCTTGATCCCTTCCAATCTGTATTGGCCTTTCAGATCCTCACACACACCAAGCTCTTTACTACCTTCTGCCTGACAGCTTTCCCTTCATTCCATTGTCTGGTTAAGTCCTAGCTCCACTTAAAGTGTCAGAAAAGCTTTTCTTAATCCTCTTGTCTAATACAACACTTAGCATAAGATGTTTCTATTGTGTGATTCCTTGTTTGTCTGTCTCCCCTCTGGACTGTAACACGAGGGCCCAAATTACTTACTACTAACAGCACTGTCTGCTGCCTGCCATAGACTAGGGGCTCAAGAAGTATTTGAACACTGATTGAATGAACACACATTTATTCACTTTCTAGTGATTATATCCAAGTTATTCCTTTTCCTGGTATCTGAAAAACTGATTAAAAGAAAAGTATTTGCTTAATAAGCATGGACTATTAGAACCTAGATAATTGGAAGGTGTCAGGAAAAAAATTATTTCATGAATTTTTACCTCTCTTGTCTCACTTAAGCATCCCTCTTGATTGGATTGGGCTGGATAAACATTGCCAATTTCTTGCTTCCCACTTCAGTTCCTCTGCCCTCCTAATAGTTCCTTGTGATTACAAATAATTGTGTTACTTCAGACAGCCAGATTATAATACCATTGATTGGGTAAAAGAATTACTCTACTGCTAATAACTAATTACAACCACAAACATTTAAATCATACTTTATGATTTTCTAAGTGCTCTTAATGTGCATTGTCTCCTTTAATCTTGGAGACTGGGACTGAAGATGCATCCTGTTACCTTGATTCATTTGGATGGTTCTCAAAGCTTTATCTGCAGAAACTTATATCCAATTCATCCCTGCAGGAAGGACTATTCCAGTTGAGAGCTGAGTTCATGCATTTTTATGTTGACTTCTGGTAGTTCCATCTCAAGACAATGGTCTTTTCCTTACCTCATCCTTAAATTCTGGAGATTCTTACTGTACGTACCCCTCAGTTTACTGACTGTAATTCCTTCTCTGATTGTTAGGACAGATAAATGAGACAATAATAGTAACTAATATTTGTTGAGTGCTTACTCTGTGCCAGACAACGTCTTAAGTTCTTTACACACACTAATTTTATTCAGTCTTCATAACTGCCTCCAACCTATGAGAGAGGTAGGTGGTTCAGCTCTCTTTTTATAAAGCACAAAAAGGTTAAGTAATTTGTCTCCTTGCTAATAACTGGGGAAGTTGGAATATAAACCCAGCAGACTGATTCTAGAATCCATGTCTTTAAGCAGCATGTACGTGAATTTTTATTCTTTAATAGCATTTATTCTTTAACCCATTTAAAAAATTTTTAAGGAGAGCTCACTGTATGCCAGGTGTTAATCTCAGTGCCGGAACATAGCTTGCACTCTAGTGGGGAAGATGGATTTGGACAAATGATTGTAGGTGCCATTTGTGTTAGGAAAGTGAATGCACATTGGGCTGTGGAACATAGAACAGAGGACCTAGTCTAATTTGGGGGTCTGAGAAGGCCTCCTTGAGGAAGGGATGTTTTAGCTGAGGCCTAAAGGATATGCATACATAGGCTAAATAAAAGGGAAAAGAGAAGATCAATAGTGGGGCATAACTTTCCATGAATTCTTCAGGAACTAAAATAAGTCAATACAGCTGGAGTTTCTAGAGGATGGAGGGAGGTGGGCTGAGATATTGCTGGAGAATAGCACTGGTTCCCATCACAAAGGGCCTCGGATACTGTAAGAATAATTTGGTATCATATTCTAAGGGTCTTGGACAACTATTGAAAAGATTTGAATAAGTGTGGAGTTTTTAAAAGATAGCTTCAGTTGCAGTGAGGAGAAGCAGAGCTCAGTTGGTGATTTTCCAACTTCCCTTCGGACCTCGAGGGAAAGGAGGCCCAAAAAGAACAAAACAATAGCTGACACATTTAAATTCCATGTTTGCCCTTCCTTCTGGATTCCTGAGAAAAAAAGACAATGTTAAATTCTTCACATCTCAACTGGCAAAAATCATAATTCTGGAAAATTCAAATAGTCTGATTTCTCAACTGTTATACAAGGGATGCTGAATAAGCCTAGAGAAAAAAATTGCACAACCTGAAAATCGGAAGCATTATAAATTCATGTTTCCCTGTTTGAATTGGGCCTTCAGGGTCTCTAAGCATCATTCTGGGATCCAAACATCCTGCCATGTCTGTTCAATCATTGGCTCTCTCTCTCTCTCTCTCTCTCTCTCTCTCTCTCTCTCTCTTTCTCTCTCTTTCTCTCTCTCGGCTGTTGCAGTGTTCTAGGAGAGAGAGGCTGGTGTTTTGGGCAAAGATGAAGCAGCGGGGATGTCAGGAAGGGGATAGGGTCAAAACACGTCTAGGAGGTCCAATGAACAGAACTTGGTGATTGATGGGATGTGGAGGATGAGAGGAAAGGAAGAGTCAAGATTTCTGATTTGAATAGGTTTTGATAACAGAAATAGAAATGGGTAATAGAAATAGAAGCAGATTTTGGTGATGGATTGACAGGATAAAGGATTAAATTTCAGGTTGTGTCTAGTAGGCAGTTGGATTATAAGGGTCCAAAGTCCAGGAAGGAGTAAGGGCTACAGAATTTCTTTATTCTAAGATGGAACATTTTTTCATGTTTCCTATTTACAAAATAAGAATGTGTCTTAAAAACAGTTTGTAGATTTCCAGTCAAGATGGCAGAGTAGATAAACGCTGTGCTTGCCTCCTCTCACAACCACAACAAAATTACAACTAAATTACAGAACAACCATCATTAAGAATCACCTGAAGTCTAGCTGAACCAAAGCCCTACAACTAAGGACATACAGAAGAAAGCACCTTGAGACTGGTAGGAGGGGCAGTTAAAAATTGGGAGACATAGCCCAGCTGCAAAGGTCCCCCCTAAGGAGTGAGTGGTCCCAGCCCCACACCAGGCTCCCCAGCCCAGGATTCCAGTGCCAGGGAGAGAAGTCCCCATAACTTCCTGCTGTGAAAACCAACAGAGATATGGCTGAGTAAGAAGAGGGTGGCTGGAGTCCCAGGTGCTCCTCTTAAAGGGCCTGCACACAGACTACTCACTGATGGACTCACTTCCTCAGAGCTCCAGTGCTGGGGCAGCAGCTTGAAAGTCGCCATGGACATACAGGGAGGAACTGAGTTGTCTGGCTTCAGGGCAAGGGCAGAACGGGCAGCTATCACCTGAGGGAGGAGCTGGCAGAAGCCATTGTTTCTTTGTTGAGCCTTCCCATGCCCAGCTGTAGACCTAGGAGGCTGCCATATCTGAGTCTCCATCAATCTGGCTAACACTATTCATCTGCCCCACCTTGGTGATTCCTGCCCCACACAAATTTCAGGCACAGCCAAGCTGATTCCCAGTGGCTTTTCTGTACAAACAGACGTCTTGGCTCATGCTGCAGACTTTCCTAAAATCTCTCAAAAATTCACAAAACGCAAACAAGCAGTATCTGGATTTGGCATGTCCTGTACCTCTGGCTGAGGAGAGCCCTAAACCCAGCACTAGTAACAGCCAGTTTCAATTCAAAGCTGGGCCTTTTGTGGCACCTCCAAGCCTAGCATGGATGGTGGCCATCTGTGGATTCTTTGTGGTTCATGCCAGGTGGCTCTGGGCAGGACACAGGCTGTCGCTGAACTTCGCCTGCAGTGTGGCTTTTCCCAGGAGGCCCTGGAGCTGGCATGCCCATTGGCCAGCTTCAGACCAAGCAGAAGAATCACCCAGCTGCCTCCAAGGGTGACATACCAAAAAGCAGACTGGGCAGGCACCAAAACCCTGCTAAAGCAAATCCTGCTCTGTAGGGTCAGCTCCCACACAGTAGATCCTCCACTATACTCAAGACCAGTCCTCACAACCAATTAGCCTGAGGGTCAATCTGTCCCATTGACATGCAAACAGCAACCGAGGCTTAACTACAGGAGGGCACTCACAAATCACACAAGGAACACAGCTGGAGCACCCAGCTCAGGTGAACAGGGAGACAGTGCCACTGGGCCCCACAGGATACCTACTACATAAGTCTACTCTTCTAAGGCTGGGAGGCATAGCAGCCCTACCTAATATAAAGAAACAAACACAGAGAGGCAGCCATATGGGGAGACAAAGAAACATGACCCAAATGAAAGAACAAAACAAAGATTCAGAAAAAGAACTAAACAAAATGGAGACAAGCAATCTACAAATGCAGAGTCCCAAACATTGGTTACAATGATCTGAGGGAAAACTTTAACAAAGAGACAGAAAACATAAAAAAGAACCAGGCAGAAATGAAGACTACAATAAGTGAAATGAAGAATACATTAGAGGGAATCAACAGCAGATTAATGAAGCAGAGGATTGAATCAGTGATTTAGAAGATATGGTAGAAGAAAAGACCCAATCAGAACAGCAAAAAGAAAAAAGAATTGTTTAAAAATGATAATAATTTAAGGGGCCTTTGGACAATATCAAGTGTAACAACATTCACATCATAGGAGTACCAGACAGAGAAGAGAGAGAACAAGGAACTGAAAACCTATTTGAAGAAATAATGATGGAAAACTTCCTTATCTTGGCAAAGAAAACAGACATACAAACCCAGGAAGTGAAGAGTCCCAAACAAGAAGAACCCAGAGTCCCACACCAAGATACATGATAATTAAAATATCAAAGATTAAACAGAAAGAGAGAATCTTAATAGCAGCAAGAGAAAAGCACTTATTAATAGTTATTTACCAGGGATCTCCCATAAGACTGTCAGCTGATTTCTCAACAGAAACTTTGCAGACCAGAAGGGATTGGCATGAAATATTCAAAGTGATGAAAAGCAAGGATCTATAACCAAGATTACTTGACCCAGCAAGGCTATCATTTAAAATTGAAGGAGAGATAAAGAGCTTCCCAGAGAAGAAAAAGCTAAAGGAGTTCATCACCACCAAACCAGTATTACAAGGAATCTTAGAGAGACTTCTTGAAGACACACACACAAAAAGATCATAAATATGAATAATCAAATGGCACTAACTACTTGTGTATCAAACAATTACTTTAAATGTAAATGGATTAAATGCTCCAATCAAAAGATAGGGTACTGAATGGATAAGAAACTACACCCCTTACACAGGCTGCCTTGAAGAGACTGACTTCAGATTGAACGACACACACAGAGTAAAAGTAAAGAGATGGAAACAAAATATTTCATGAAAATAGAAATGATAAAAATAAAAAGCTGAAGTAGTAATACTTACACCAGACTAAATAGACTTTAAAACAAAGGCTATTAAACTTTAATACAAGACTAGACTTCAAAACAAAATACACTAAAACAAGAGACAAAGGAGGTATACCCACTTCTAGGTATTTATTTGAAGAAACCCAAAATGCTATTTCGAGGGGTTATGTGCATTCATATATGTTCATTGCAGCATTGCTTACAATGGCCAAGATGTGGAGACAGCCTGGGACTGTTGATAAAATAATGGATAAAGAGGAGGTGGTACATATATACAATGGAATATTGCTCAGCAAGGGAAGGGAATGGGTTCTTGCCATCTGTGGCAGCATGGATGGACCTGAGGGTATTGTGCTGAGTGAAGTGTCAGACACAGAAAGACAGATGCAATGTGATTTCACTGATATATGAAATCTAAAGAACAAAATAAACAAACAAAGCAGAAACAAACTCATAGATACAGAGAACATTTTGATGGTTGCCAGATGGGAGGGAGTTGGTTATGGGTGAAAAAGAGGAAGGGATTAAGAAGTACAAATTGGTTGTTACACAGTAGTCATGGGGATGTAGGGTATAGCATCAGATGCATAGTCAATAATATTGTAATAACTATATATGGTGTCAGATGGGTACTAGATTCGTTGTGGTGATAGACAGGAGGGAGTTTGGGTGGCAGGGTGAAAAAGGTGAAGGGATTAAGATGTAAAAATTGATAATTATAGGGAATTATAGGGAATGCATAGGGAATATAGTCAGTCAATAATATGTTAATAACTACTGTATGTATAGTGCCACGTGACTACTAGACTAGTGAGGGGCATCACTTCTTAAAATATGTAAATGTCTAACCACCATGCAGTATACCTGAAATATTGAATGTCCAATTGTAATTGAAAATTTAAAGGGGGGCGGGTGAAGGGGAAGGGGAAGGGGTTCAAATTTCCAGGTATGAAATAAATAAGTCATGGGTATGTGATATACAGCATAGGGAATATAATCAGTAATATTGTGATAGCATGTACAGTGTCAGATGATTGCTCAACTTATCATGGTGATCACTTCTTTAGGTATATAAATATTGAATAACTATGGTGTATGCCTGAAACTAATATAATATTGTATGTTAGCTGTATTTTAATAAAAATATTTAAAACCTTTTGTATGTTAAAAATAGTGTTTTAATGGTGAGCTCTAATTGATGGTGTCTTAAAATAGAGGATATTTTGTAAAATAAGAATATTCTGTAAAACCATAATTAATTTGTATTTATGCTTTGAGAAAACAGAGGGGAAAAAACGCTTTTAAAACACCCTTTTATCTTGAAGAAAGATTATATTTAGTAAAAGTAAAATTCAGCATTGGCACTAAATTTTGACACAAATACCAAACTAGTAAATTCCAACTTAATGAGGCTTTACCATAATTGTTAACAGGCTTGAAGTGTTTGTTCTTTTTAAGAAAGTGCAAATCATTCCTTCTTCCGTTTTTACCTCCAACAGTTTTGCCTACACCAGTAATTTGATTAGCAGTCTCTGTCTCCACGTTATAAAGGTACGCTTTGCCAACCTTGGATAGAATAATGTGCCTTTGCATTATAGGAACTTAAATTAGTAGGTTTTGATGTGGTGTGTTTACCTTTTCCCTGAGTGTAGAAAGCCAGATCTTTTCATGTAATTATGGTGGTCTTTCACATGTTCATTGCCCCCACTGTTAGCCATCTAGGTGGGAGAAAAGTTAGAGTATGATTAGTTTAGAAAAAGAAAAGGACTAACAGACAACCCTTTCTGAAATCCTATGTCATTTACGATTTCTAAGGTGTTTGAGCGCCAGTATGTTGTTTCTGTTGTTCATTTAATATTCATAACTGTCTATATAACCTTCCCAAGTAGATTTTAACCTAGCAGGGGAGCAAACAACCATAGCTACTCTCCCTACAATCCTTGGCTTTCTGATCCATTTCTACCAGATCTTCCTGGTTCCTACAACAGAGGCCCTACAGGTCACATAAACTGCCACTTAGGATAGCCAGAGCTCAAAGGAACTTTAATTTTTTTATTGTCATAAAACATACATAACAAAATTTACCATCATAACCATTTTTAAGTGTACAGTTCAGTGGTGTTAAATAGATTCATAATGTTGTGCAGCCATCAGCTCCATCCATGCCTCAAGGGAACTTTCACTAAAAACAAACCTTTATTGACCTACAAGTGACACACCCGGAGGGAATTCTCTACAGGCACAAGAGCCCATAGAGTCCAAACCACATTTAAGTGGTCAACCCTCACACAACAGAACACCCTGCGGTGGGCAGAGCCAAGTCTCACAACTAGTCAGCCTAGGAGTTAACCCCACCTACTCACAAGCGAAAAGCAATTAAAGATCTTTTTTAACAGGACAATATTCACAACTCAAGAGTCACCTTTGGAGCACAAGCAGAGGAGAAGAATGAAGTAGTGCAGGTCAAATATAAAGGACACATACTACATAAGATAACTCAGCAAGAACTAAGAACTCTAGGGGATCTACGTAATACATCGAAGCAAACGCAGAGAGTCAGCCAGAATGGGGAAACAAAGAAACAAGTCCCAAATAAAAGAACAGAAGAAACCTCCAGAAATGGAAACAAATGAAACAGAGGTAACCAACTTATCAGAGACAGAGTTCAGAACACTGATGATAAGAATGTTTAAGGAGCTTAGAGACAACATAAAGAAAGATAGAGAAATCATAATGAACAACGTGTTAGAACTAAAGAACACAATTACTGAAATAAAGAACTCACTTGAAGGAATTAACAGCAGGTTAGATGAAGCAGAGGATCGAATCAGCGACTTAGAAGACAAGTTAGCAGAGATTACCCTAACAGAAAAACAGAAAGAAAAAAGAATAAAAAACAATGAAGATGGTTTAAGAGACCTCTGGGATAACATCAAGTGCAACAACATGCGCATCATAGGAATACCAGAAGGTGAAGAGAGGAAGCAAGAGATTGAGAACATATTTGAAGTAATAATGTCCGAAAACTTCCCTAACCTGATGAAGGAAACCAACATACAAGCCCAGGAAGTGTGGAGAGTTCCAAACAGGTCCACACCAAGACACATTATAGTTAAAATGGCAAAGCTTAAAGAAAAAGAGAGAATTCTAAAAGCAGCAAGAGAAAGACAGAGGGTTATGTACAAGGGAACTCCCATAAGACTATCAAATGACTTTTCTACAGAAACATGAAGGCCAGGAGGGAGTGGCAGGAGATACTCAATGTAATGGAAAACAAAGGCCTACAACCTAGATTGCTTTATCCAGCAAGGCTATCATTTAAAGTTGATGGAGAGATAAAAAGCTTCCCAGAAAAGAATAAGCTAAAGGAATTTATTACCACCAAGCCAGCATTGCAAGAAATACTAAAAGGACTTCTGTAAATAGAAGAAAGATGAAAACAATCTAACTACAAATTTAAAAATGGCAATAACTATGTACCTATCAAAAATCACTTTAAATATAAATGGATTAAATGCTCCAATCAAGAGACATAGGGTTGCTGAGTGCGTAAGAAATCAAGACCCTTGTATATGCTGTATACAAGAGACTTATCTCAGATCAAAAGACACACAAAGACTGAAAGTGAAGGGTTGGAGTAAGATATTTCATGCAAATGGAAATGAGAAAAAATCTGGAGTTGCAATACTTATATCTCACAAAATAGACTTTAAAATGAAGAACATATTAAAAGACAAAGATGGGTACTATATAATAATAAAGGGATTGACCCGACAAGAGGACATAACCCTAGTAAACATCTATGCACCCAACATAGGAGCACCTAAATATATAAAACAGATATCGACTGACATAAAGACAGAGATCAAAAGTAACACTATCATAGTAGGGGACTTCAACACTCCTCTGACAACAAGGGACAGGTCTTCCAGACAGAAAATCAATATGGAAACAATGGCCTTAAATGACACATTGGACCACTTGGATTTAATCGATATTTTCAGAGAATTTCACCCCAATGCTACAGAATACACATTCTTCTCAAGCGCACATGGAACATTTTCCAAGATAGACCATATGTTAGGCCACAAAACAAGTCTTGATAAATTTAAGAAAATTGAAATCATACCAATTGTCTTCTCTGACCACAGTGCTATGAAATTAGAAATGAACTACAAGAAAAAAACTGGAAGACACACCAATTCATGAAGGCTGAATAACATGTTACTAAATAGTGAATGGGTCAACCAGGAGATCAAGGAAGAAAACAAAAGATATCTCGAGACAAACAAAAATGAAAACACGGCGACCCAAAATCTTTGGGATGCCACGAAAGCAGTTCTCAGAGGGAAATTCATAGCACTCCAGGCCTACCTAAAAAAACAAGAAAAATCACTAATCAACAATTTGTCTTCACACTTAAGGGATCTGGAAAAAGAACAGCAAAATAAGCCCAAAGGAAGTACAAGGAAGGAGATAATAAAGATCAGAGTGGAAATAAATGAAATAGAAACCAGAAAAACAATACGAAAGATCAATGAATCCAAGAGATGGCTCTTAGAGAAGATAAATAAAATCGACAAACCTTTAGCCAGACTCATTAAAAAAAAGTGAGAGGACCCAAATTAATAAAATCAGAAATGAAAGAGGAGAAGTGACAACAGACACCGCAGAAATACAAAAAATTTTAAGAAACTACTATGAGCAACTATATGCCAACAAATTTGACAATCTGAAAGAAATGGACAATTTTCTAGAGGTGTACAACCTTCTAAAGCTAACTCAAGAAGAAACAGAAAACCTGAATAGACTGATTACCACCAGGGAAATTGAATCAGTAATCAACAATCTCCCAAAAAACAAAAGCCTTGGACCAGATGGCTTTACAGGTGAATTTTACAAAACGTTCAAAAAAGAATTATCACCTATTCTCCTCAAGTTCTTCCAAAAAATCCAGAAGGAGGGAAGACTCACAAACACTTTTTATGAAGGCACTATCACCCTGATCCCAAAATCAGACAAAGACACCACAAAAAAGGAAAACTTCAGGCCGATATCTCTAATGAACACAGATGCAAAAATCCTCAACGAAATATTAGTGGACAGAATTCAGCAATACATTAAAAAGATCATAGACCATGATCAAGTGGGATTCATCCCTGGTATGCAAGGGTGGTTCAACATCTGCAAATCAATTAATGTGATACACCACATTAACAAAATGAAAAATAAAAATCACATGATCATATCGATAGATGCAGAAAAAGCATTTGATAAAATCCAGCAGCCATTTATGATAAAAACCCTTAAGAAAGTGGGAATAGAGGGATGATATCTCAACATAATAAAGGCTGTATATGACAAACCCACAGCTAACATCATACTCAATGGGGAAAAGCTAAAACCATTCCCCCTGAGATCAGGAACAAGGCAAGGTTGCCCACTTTCTCCACTTCTATTCAACATAGTGCTGGAAGTTCTAGCCACAGCAATCAGACAAGAAAAAGAAATAAAAGGCATCCAAATTGGTAAGGAGGAAGTAAAATTATCATTATATGCACATGACATGATACTATATATAGAGAACCCTAAAGACTCCACAAAGAAACTATTAGAGCTGATAGATGAATTTAGTAAAGTAGCAGAATACAAAATTAATATTCAGAAATCAGTTGCATTTGTATATACCAATAATAAAACATCAGAAGGAGAAATTTTAAAAAAAAGTCCCATTTACAATTTCTTTGAAGACTATAAAATACCTGGGAATAAATTAACCAAAGAAGTAAAAGATCTGTACTCAGAAAACTATAAGACACTGAAGAAAGAAATGAAAGAAGATACAAATAGATGGAAACACATATCATGTTCATGGATAGGAAGAATTAATATAGTTAAAATGTCCATACTGCCTAAAGCAATATACATATTCAACACAATTCCTATCAAACTACCAACGACATTTTTCACAGAAATAGAACATATAATCCTAAAATTTATATGGGACCATAAAAGACCCCGGATAGCCTCAGCAATCTTGAGAAATAAGAACAAAGTGGGAGGTATAACAATACCTGACATCAAATTATACTACAAGGCTACAGTAATCAAAACAGCATGGTACTGGCATAAAAACAGACACATAGATCAAAGGAACAGAATAGAGAGTCCAGAAATAAATCCATGCCTATATGGCCATTTAATCTATGACAATGGAAGCAAGAATGTATGGTGGGGTAAAGACAGTCTGTCTATTCAATAAATGGTGCTGGGAGACCTGGACAGACACATGCAAAAAAATGAAGCTGGACCACCTCCTTACACCATACACAAAAATAAATTCAAAATGGCTTAAAGACTTAAATGTAAGATCTGAAACCATAAAATTCCTAGAAGAAAATATAGGACGAAACTTCACAGACATTACCTGGAGTAAGAATTTTACTGATATATCTCCTCGCGCAAGGGAAGTAAGAGAAAAAATAAACATGTGGGATTACATCAACCTAAAAAGTTTTTTCACAGCAAAGGAAACCATCAATAAAACAAAAAGGGACCCTACTGAATGGGAAAAGATATTTGCCAATGATATATCTGATAAGGGTTTAATATCACAAATTTATAAAAAACTCACTCAACTCAACACCAAAAAAACAAACAACCCAATTAAAAAATGGGCAGAGGACATGAAGAGACATTTTTCTAAAAAGGACATACAGATGGCAAACAGACATATGAAAAAATGCTCAAACTCACTAATCATTAGAGAAATGCAAATAAAAACCACAATGAGATACCACTTCACCCCAGTCAAAATGGCTATCATCAATAAATCAACAAACAAGAAGTGTTGGCGCGGATGTGGAGAAAAGGGAACCCTTGTGCACTGTTGGTGGGATTGCAGATTGGTGCAGCCACTATGGAAAACAGTATGGAGGTATCTCAAAAATCTGAAAATGGAACTACCTTACGATCCAGCAATTCTACTCCTATGTATCTATCTGGAGAAATCCAAAACTCTAATTCAAAAAACTTAATGCACTCCTATGTTTATTGCAGCACTATACACAATAGCCAAGACATGGAAACAACCGAAATGCCCATCGGTAGATGACTGGATTAAGAAACTGTGGTACCTTTATACAATGGAGTATTACTTAGCCATAAAGAAGAAAGAAATCTTACCATTTCCAACAACATGGATGGACCTAGAGAACATTATATTAAGTGAAATAAGTCAGACAGAGAAAGACAAATACCATATGATCTCACTTATATGTGGAATCTAAAGAAAAGAATAAGTGAATGAACTAATCAGAAACAGTTTTGGAGACATAGAGGAAAAACTGAGGGTTGCTAGATGGGTGGGGGGGTGGGGATAAGGGGGAAGGTGAGGGGATTAGAAAACAGTCAGTAACCACAAGATGGCCACGGGGTTCTGAACATTAATTTGGGGAATGTAATCAACAATGTTGTAAGGATTTTGTAGGGTATCCGATGGACACTTGTCTCATTAGGGAGACCACCTCAGGGATGATGTAGATGCCTGATCACTGCATTGCACACCTGAAGCTGAAGCTGAGCAATAATGAATGTCAACTACAAGTTTGTATGTGTGTATGTGTGTGTGTATATATATATATATATATATATATATATATTTATTTATTTATTTATTTATTTATATATGTGTGTATGTATGTACTTACAAGAAGCGGAGTACAACATTAGGAATAGAGACAGTGGAAATGTAATGGCTCTGTGTGATGTCAGAGGGTTAGTGAATGGGGGCAGGGGGGTTCACACAATGTGAGGGATATAAAAGATAAATGTCTAAGTATTACTTCGTGTTGTGCACCTGAAACTAATAAAAATAAATAAATAAATAAATAAATAAATAAATAAATAAATTAAAAAAAAACAAACCTTTACTTCCTAACTTGTTCTATGAGATCTGTGTTACCCTGATACCCAAACCAGATAAAGACATTACAGGAAAAAAATCTACAGACCAACATCTCTCATGATCATAAATGTAAAAATCTTCAAGAAATTTATTAGCGAAACAAATCCAACAATGTATTAAAAGGAATTATACTTTACCACAACCAAGTTGGGTTTATTGAAGATATGTAAGCTGGTTCAACATTTGAGAATCAATCATCATCCACCACATCAACACACTAAGGAAGGGAAATCATAGGATCATATCGATTGATGCATAAAAAATATTTGACAAAATCTAACACCTATTTGAATGTGATGAAAACTTTCAGCAAACTAGGAATAGAGAGGAATTTCCCCAACTTGATTTTAAAAAGCATCTACAAAAAAACCCTATATCTAACATTCAACTTAATTGTGAGAAACTATATATTTTTCCCTTAAGATCGGGAAAAAGGCAATGATGTCCTCTCTCATCATTCCAATTTAACAACATCCTGAAAGTCCTATCTAGTGCAATAAGACATATATATATATATATGTAAACAGATTAGAAGGAAGAACTAACACACATCTTTACTGAGAAACAAAACTAGGTACCTCAAGTCCCTTTTAGAATTTGGAGATATTTTTATTGTATATTTGTTTTCTATTTCAAAGATTTCTGCTCTTATTTTTATTATTTCCTTCCATTTCTTTTGGATTTAATTTGTTCTTTTTCTGCCTTCTTGAGATGCAAGCATAGATCATGTGGATTTTGGATCTTTCTTCTTCTGAAATGAATACATTTAAAGCTATGAATTTCCTTTTAAGTCCTGCTTTATCTGCATCCCAAATATTTTGATATGTCATATTTTCATTATTATTTAGTTTAGCATGTTTTCTAATTTCACTATAATTTTTTTCTTAGACCTACAAGCTATTTAAAAACATACTCCTTAATTTCCAAACATTCGGGAATTTTGTAGATATCTTCCTATTATTGATTTCTAGTTTTATGCCACTGTAGTCAAATAACACACTGTGTATGATTTCATTCCTTTAAAATTTTGTGAGGCTTGCTTTATGGCCTAGCATATGATTTTGATAAGTGTTCATATGCTCTTGAAAACAACATGTATGTGGCAATTGTTAAGTGTAATGTTCTCTATCTGTCAGTTCGGTTACTTGTGTTGTTCAAATCTTTTTTTTTCTCCTTTTTTTTTGTCTGCTTGTTTTATCAATTATTGAAACAAGTGTTAAAATCTCCAATAATGATTTTTCACAAATTATTTATGCATTATCATTTCTTAGGTGCATACAAATTTAGAACTGTTTTATCTTATCGTTACTTGATCCTTTAACAATTGACCCTTGTCATTATGAAATGTCCCTTTTTATAGCTAGAAATATTTTGCCCCTAAAGCCTATATTGTGTGATATTAATATAACTACAGCAGCTTTCTTTTTGTTAGTGTTTCCATGACATATTTTTTTGTTCTTTTGTCTTTGATCTTTGTGCCCTTATATTTGAGTCTCTTGTAAACAGCATATAAATTTTGCTTTTTATCCAAAAGTCTTTTAAGTCTTTTAAGTGGAGTAAAAATCTATTAATATTCAATATCGTTATTCAAGTGTTCATTGTTTATGTCTACTATCTTTTTTGTTTCTATTTCTGTTCTTTATTCTTTTATTTCTCCTTTCTTGTCATTTTCTGGGAAATAATCGAGTATTTTACATTATCCCATGTTTTCCCTCCTATTTTAGCTTACTGGTTATTAGCTGTTAGAGGCTCTGGCTACTTTATGTTCCTTCTAAAAAGGAGGCAGACAGTGCAGGTTGAGTCATCTTAATCCTGTCGAGCATTGGTGTTAGGCTTTGGTAGGGTTGGTCCATTTTGTTTTGCCTTCATTATTAGGCTATGATCTCTCTGAGGTCTCAGTTAGAAATTTGGGTATGGCTATTCCATCTTGGTGGGCCTTGTACTCCAACCTCTATCTCTTCAGTACCATGCTGCTGCAAAACGTTTACATGGCACATTAGCCTACCAGCTGCTGCTTTTTGTTAGTGTTCTTCAGTTTCTGCTGTGCTTGCTCAGCTTGGGAATTGGCAAACATCTCAAAGGGAGATTACTTTTCTGCAATCCCCTTCTCTTTGGGATGTTACCACATGAGTCCTAGACACTGTGGCAGCTTGGAACTCCAATCAGTCTCCTTAGCCCAGTGGAGTACAGTACTAGAGTAATTACCGTTTACTCTGTTTCTTATTCTGCACATTGGGCCAAGGTGACTATGGAGCTCACCTTGATGTGTCTACCTCCTCTTGGGGATCATCTGCATTGGTCACTCTCCTATGCCTTTAAGTGGTTGTGTTGCATATCTTATCTACCTATTAACTGTTGTTCTCAGTGGGACAGTTGGTTCAATATAAGCTACCCTGTTATGGCTGGAATAAACAGCTTTCCTCTTTACAATTTGGCACATTCTATATTATACATAAAAAAATCTAAAAGAATTCAAGAGATCGAAATAAGGAAATTAGAAAAGCATAAAAACTTGAGTTATAGATTTCCAAACTCCAGTCTAATCTAAGACCATCTTCACGACTCAGCATTCTGTTTAGATCAAATGCCCTTCCTTTCTCATCTTCAGTTTGGTTCTTTGACAAGAGCATTGTACTTGGACTGAAAAAGTCAAGGTTTGGTTTCTGGATTTCTGTATTAAAATTGTGTGATCCTGGACAAACCTCTTTCTTTTACCACTTTGGTTTTATCATTAATCAAGGCAGATGGCCATCCATGCCTGCCTTCCATAAGCCTTTTTGGGAATAAGCAAGGGAATTGCTTGCCCTGTCTTCCTAACAGAGATGGTGTGAAATCAGCTTGGCTATGAAGGCAAGGTTCACAAGGGTGCCATCCTCATAGAGATGTCGGTGCGTTAACAGTTTTCTAGTTCTTGGACAATTTCTTCTCATGCTCTATTTTTCTTTTTTCTTCCTAATTAGAACTGTGAATTAGACACAAATGTGATTGCTGTTTCCTCCTCCATCTGGTTCAGATTGTCCCGCTGAACCTTGAGAATTAAAAAGAACACAGGTGTTTGAGTGGGATGCTGGTTTCAGGATAGCTGAGTGCCAGCTGGACCTGACCAGAGATGATTCCCTTAGACAGATCATAGAAAAACCCAGACTATCAGAAGGGTTTTGGTCAGTATTAAAAACCAAACAAAAAGAGCCACGTATGTGATTCAAAAGTAGAATGGCATTAAGTTGAACAGCCAGATGGATATGTTGTTATGAGTAGAATTACCTTTTAGCCTGAATTTTTGGGCATTAGGGGGTAAGGCTTCAATTGGCACAGCCCCACTTTGTCTCTGACTCTGCTTTTTCTAGGCTTTATCTCTGACCAACCCTCTTCTTGTTGTCATAGCCTCATTTAGGTATTTTACTAATGTCAGTCCGGTTGATGTCTTGCTGCCACCTCATAGTCACCTCACATTTCTGCTCAAATGCTTCATGGGCTGAGATTATAACTTGGCTCTTAAAACATTGTTGCTTCCTGTTCCCAAATTTGGTAAGAGAACCTTAGTATAACAACCCCCATGTCTAGACTACACAGTGGACTAGGTTCTTTATATATTTATCTCCTTTTGAACTTCACACCAGTCTGAAAGCTCATAACTTTCCTTTTACAGATGTGGAAACTAAGGAGCACAGAGGTGAAAGCATCTGCCCCAGGTCACAAAGCTTGAATGTAGCAGAGAATGTTCAAACTCGGTTCTGACCCTAAACTCAAAGTCCTGCCTGCTGCTGCTGCTGAATATGTACTAGATGGATTAATTATTCCATATTTTCATGTCACCTGCAGAAGAAAGGGGACCTTAAAAAAAAAAAAGGTGATTTAGTCAAAGAAAGAGCTCCCCAATCTAGCATGCCTTCATGTCTTTCTGCCTGAATTCATCTTTCAATCCTCCTAGAATCCCATCTGTTCATATTCACTGAATACCTACTATGTGCTGAGAACACACAGTAATAGAAAAATATGAAGCCTGTAGTTTAAGTGAGAGTGCCAACTGGTACAACCCCTAAAGAAGCTAATTTAACAATATTTTTCACCTTCCAAATGTGCGTAACCTTTGACAAGCTATTCTACTTTAGTAATTACTCACATATATGCATAAAGCCTACCATCTAACTAGGAATATTGACAAATATGTAAATAAATGCCAAGTATATAATCCCAAATTGAGATAAGTACTATAAAGGAAAAAAGAGTTGCATCATTCAGGGTTCTACCATAGAAACAGAAACAGTAAGAGAGATATATACGAGATAGATTGATTACAAGGAGTTGGCTTATGTGGTTTTGGGGCTACTTAGGCAAGTCTGAAATCTGTAGGGCAGGCTGGAAACTTTAGGGCAAGAGCTGATGCTATTGTCCATCAGATAAAATGTCTTCTTCTTCGGGGAAATTTCAGTTTTGCTCTTAGGGCCTTTCAACAGATTAGATGGAGCTGACCCAGATTATTCAAGATAGTCTTCTTTACTTAAAATCAATTTAAGTAGATGTTAGTCACATCTATAAAATACCTTCACAGTAACACTTAAATTAGTGTTTTATTGAATACTGAAAACTATAGCCTAGCCATGTTGATACGTAAAATAAACCAGTACAAGGGGGTTAAAAATATGTTGCTGAAGATGTATTCAATGGAAGAAACAAAATCCAAATCACAGTATCTTAAACAATACATTTTTTTGGTTTACAGCACAGGAAAATCAGATATAAAATGGGGTACTTTGGCTCTAGTCATCTGTGTGGCCCTACATCCACCATGCTCAGGCTGCTTCACAAGATGGCTACAGCAGTTCCAGGCCTCCTCTGCATGAGAAAGAGAGACCATCACTTCCTGTCACTCTCTCCAAAGAGTGGGAAATCTTTTAGATGCCTCCAGCAAACCTCCTCTCATATCTCATTCACCTGAGTTGGGTCATGCATCTGTACTTGGGCTAATCTTGTGACTGAGGAATGCCTCACAATAATAGGCTTAGTCTCGAGGTCCTGAGTCAGTCAGTAGTGAGGGAAACGGATGGCTATGCTTGCTTTAGAGCAATGCCTCCCTACCTTTTTGACAAATAATAATGCTTGTACGGCTGGCAGACTGGGATGGCTCAAGCAAGAACCCTTGGGGCTCCAGACTGCCCAGGGTCCACCTTGCTGTCTGAACACCAGTGAATGGCAACACATATGTTCGGTTAGACCAATTAGGAACCACAGCTTAGGGATAGGGTCCACCCCCAAGCTGTGAGGCTTCTACTCAGTGGGGGAGAAGTGGAATGGTTATTGAGGACCATTACTACCCATTACTTACTACCCATTACTACAATGGGTAGTAAGTAGAGGGAATAAGAAGGCTCTAGGAACCCAGGATGTTTCCCAAGGTTTTGGTTTCAGTAACTGTGTAGATACCAGTGGTGCACTAGAGCTGGTTTATACTGACTCACAAGAGCAAACTGTGTCTTGTCCCAATTCTGTATTCAGTGTTGGGAACATTTATAACACAGAAATTAGCAAATGCTACAAATCAGTGTTTTGTTTTGTCTTTTTCTAAGGGGGAGTCGGTTGTTAAACCTTTACCAGTACATGCAGGTAGTGCCATGCCACAAGAGAGAGGCATGGTGGAGGAGGCACAGGGTTGGTCTTTCTCTGTTGGGATCCTGTTTTTGTTTTTTTGTTTTCAATTCAGGTGAAATTCCATAAAATCCACCATTTTACTCAGCCTTGTTGAACTTCATTCAAGCTCATGGGTTATGTCCTCTTTATTTATTCTTCATTATAATATTTTATTTTTGAGAAGGTAACACATTTACATGGTTAAAAATTCAGAATGTACAAAAAAATACCCAGCCATCTCATTTTCTACTCTAGAGAAAGCCAATGTTAATGGATTTTTTGGTATATTTTCTGAAAATTCTTAAATAAGTAAATAAATTCTTATAATATTGTTTAATACACACACATACACACACCACACACACACACACACACACATGCACACACTTCTGACCTTGCTTTTCTTCATTTAATAAAACATCTTGGAGATGTTTCCATACCCGTATATACAGAATTTCCTTATTCTTTTTTACAGCTGCATGGTAATCCATTTGTACATAAACAGCTGGTGTGAATGATTTTGAACATACTTCCTTTTGTGCCTACATGGATATAGCTATAGGACCAATTCCTACCAGTAGAATTACTGGTCAACTGTTATGTGTATTTGGAAACTGAAAGCTATTGTGAAATTTTCTGCTGTTGAAATTGCACCAATTTACACTCTCATTAGCAATGGATAAAATACTTATTTCCTCACAGCCCTGTCCACAAAGTATGTTATCAAACATTTGTTCTTTGTCAACCTGATATGAAAAAAATCGTTGACCAGTATAATTTAAATTTTCTTTTATTATGAGTGAGGTTGAGCATCTTTTTATGTTTATGAACCACTTCTATATCCCTTTTCATAAACTGTCTGCATGTATACTTTCTCTACTTTTTTCTGTTAAGTTTTTGGTATATTTCTTATTAAAACTGAGGAGTTCTTTTTCTCTGAAAGCAATTATCCTTTTGTGGAAAGAGTTGCAAATACATCTCCCCCCCCCCAATTTTGTCACTTGTCTTTTAGCTTTGTTTCTGGTGATTTTTTTTCCCCATGAGTTTTTAAAAATTTTTTATACAGTTGAATCTTTTATGGCTTCTTGGTTTTATATAATATTTCCTCACTCCAAAAATTATTTTAAAAACTATTAAACATTTAACTCATTTTTCCTCTAGTACTTTTATGAGTATGTTTTTATTTTTACATTTAAATCTTTGCTTCATGTGGGTCTTGTTCTTTTTTTTCTCGTGTGACTATATGGTTGCCTCAATATTATGTACTGGATAATCCACTTTTTTCTCCACATTTAGACATTAACTTATAGAAGGGAAAGCTGGAAGGATTGTTACCTGCCATTTAGACAAAAGAGAGACCTTCCTGTCTTTGGAAAGTGACAGCAGAAGCAAACATCTACCTGTTTGAAGCAGATTTCTGGGTTTGCTTTAATTTCCTATTAAGAATTCTGTGTGATTTCTGGGTGAGATGGTCGAGTAGGTATACACTGTGCTCACCTCCTCCCACAACTACATGAAAATTACAACTAAATTAGAGAACAATCACCTAAAGAACCATCTAAGGACTAGCTGAACAGAACTCCTACAGCTAAGGCTATAAAGAAGAAGCAATGTGCATACTGGTAGAAGGGGCAGAGACATGAAAGGGGCTGGTCCCATACTCATGTGTGGCAGTTGAGAATTGAGAGGGACATGTTGGCTATAGAGGTCCTCTCTGAGGAGCAAGGAGTCCTAGCACCATACAAGGCTCCCCAGCCCAGACTACCAGTGTGAGGAGGAGGAGTCTCCATAACATCTGGTGTGAAAACCAGCAGGGATTCTATCTAGGTGAGATGGAAAACTGCTAGAAACCCAGGCCTGCATGCAGATTCCTTTGCTCACAAATACTCACCCTATGCTCCAGCGAAGGGACAGCAGCTCAAAAGGTGCCAATGACATACAGGGAAGAAGTGAATTGTATGACTTCAGTTGAGGGCTGAAGGAGATTAAGTGCTGCCATTGTTCCTATGTTGAGCCCTCCTCCCACACAGCCTGCAGGCACAAGTAGGCAGGAAATCTGAATCTGCATTAATGCAGTGGACATTGCTTGCCTTACCAAACATTCAAAGGAGAATTAACACCTATCCTTGTCAAACAATTCCAAAAAATTGAAGAGAAGGAACAACTCCCAAGCTCGTGTTACACGGCCAAAATTACCCTGATTCCAAAACCAGACAAAGACATTAAAAAAAAAAAAAAATTATAGGCCAATATCCCTAATGAACATAGATGTAAAAATCCTCAATATTAGCAAAGCGACTTGAGCGATACAATAAAAAGATTATACACCAATGATCAAATGGGATTTATTCCTGGGATGCAAGTTTGGTTCAATATCCACAAATCAATTAATGTGATATATCATATAAACAAAATGAAAGACAGAAATCAATTCTTATGGTCATACCAATAGATACAGAAAAAGTGTTTGACAAAATCCAGCATCCTTTATGATAAAAACTCTCAGCAAAGTGGGAATACAGGAAATATACCTCAATATAATAAAAGCCATATATGACAAACTCACAGCTAATATCATATTCAATGGTGAAAAGCTAAAAGCATTTTACTTAAGATGAAGAACAAGACAAGGATTTCCAATTTCACCATTTTTATTCAACATAATAGTGGAAGTCCTAGCCATAGCAATAAGACAAAAAACGATATAAGGCATTCAAATTGGAAAAAAAAGAAGTAAATCTGTTATTATTTGCAGGTGACATGATACTATATAGAGAGAACAATAAAGAGTTCAATAAAAAATTATTAGAACTGATAAATGAATTCAGTAAAGTAGCAGGATAGAAAATGAATATTCAGAAATCAGTTGTATTTTTATATATCAATAATGAACTATCGGTAAGAGAAATTAAGAAAACAATCTCATTTACAATTGCATAAAAAAAAAATGCCTAGGAATAAATTTTACCAAGGAGGTAAAAGACCTGTACTCAGAAAATTATGACATTAAAGAAAGAAATTTAAGAAGATATGAATAAATGAAAGTATATACTGTGCTCATGGATAAGATGAATTAACATTGTTTAAATGTCCATACTTCCCAAAACAATCTATAGATTCAATGCAATCCTTATCAAAATACCAATGACAGTTTTCACAGAACTAGAACAAATAATCCTAAAATTTATATGGAACCACAAGAGACCCCAAATAGCCACCGCAATCTTGAGAAAGAACAAAGTTGGAGATATCATTTTACCTGATATCAAACTGTACTATTACTAGGCTATAGTAATCAAAACAGCATGGTATTGGCATAAAAACAGACACAGAGATCAATGGGAAAGAATAGAAAACCCAGAAATAAACCCATGCCTATACGGTCAATTAATCTATGACAAAGGAAGCAAGAATATACAATGAGGTAAAGACAGTCTCTTCAATAAATGGTGTTGGGAAAACTGGACAGATACATGCAAAAAACAAGTGAAACAACTAATTTCTTACACCATATTAAACTAAAAATTCATTAAAGACTCAAATATAGGACCTGAAACCATAGTTTTCCTAGAAGAAATCATAGGCAGTAAACTCTCTGACATTGCTCATATATATATATATATATATATGGCTATATATCCTTGGGCAAGGGAAACAAAAGAAAAAAATAAACAAATGGGACTGCATGAAACTAAAAAGTTTTTGTACAGCAAAGGAAACCATCAACAAAATGAAAATACAACCTATTGAATGGGAGAAGATATTCACCAATGATATACCCAAAAAGGGGCTAATATATAAAGAATTCACACAACTGAACACACACACACACCCACACACACACACACACACACACACACACACAATCAGACTAAAAAGTGGGTAGAGGGCAGAGGACCTGAATAGCCATTTCTCCAAATAGGACATATATGAAAAGATGCTCAATGCCACTAATCATCAGAGAAATGCAAATAAAACCACAGTGAGATATAACCTCACACCTGTCAGAATGGCCATCATGAAAAAAATCAACAATCAAAAAGTGTTGGCAAAGACGTGGAGGAAAGGAACCCTCGTGCACTATTAGTGGAATTGCAAATTGGTGCAGTCTCTATGGAGAACAGTATGGAGGTTCCTCAAAAAATTGAAAATAAAACTACCTTATGATCCAGCAATTCCGCTTCTGGGTGTTTATCTAAAGAAATCTAAAACACTAATTCAAAAAGATATATGCACCCCTATGTTCACTGCAGCCTTATTTACAATAGCCAAGATATGGAACAACCTAGTGCTCATCAATAGATGATTGGATAAAAAAGAGGTGGTACATATATACAATGGAATATTACTCGGCCATAAAAAAGAATGAAATCTTACCATTTGCGATAACATGGATGGGTTTATAGGGTACTATGCTAAGTGAAATAAGTCAAAGAAAAACAAATAACATATGATTTCACTAACATATAGAATTTAAACAAATAAACAAAACAGAAACAGACACATAGATACAGAGAAGAAATGGTTGCCAGATGGGAAAGGGGTTGGGGGCTGAGTGACAAAGGTGAAGAGATTAAGAAGTACAAATTGGTAGTTACAAAATAGTCACGGGGATGCAAAGTACAGCATAGGTAATATAGTCAATAATATTGTAGTAACTATGTATGGAGCCAGGTGAGTACTAGATTTATTGGGGGGCTTACTTCAGACATTTTATGTCTAATCACCACTTTGTACCCCTGAAATTAATATAATATTGAATGTCAACTGTAATTGAAAAAAAGTTCTGTGCATGGCAAGGGTGGAACAGGGACACAAAAGTAATGAGTTTCACAATTTGTTGATATTGCTGTTCCTATTGTTCTTTTCTTTCCTTGAGGGGGAGGTCATACAAATCAGAAAGGGAATTGAATGCAGAACTAAGCCGCTTTTTGGGCCTCTGCTTTGAACTACTTGCTGATTTCCTCCCTTTATCAAGAAATTCCTTGTGTAATTCTTGGGTAACATCATTTTTGCTATAAACTATAACTATGGAGAAGATGAACAGGAATGGTGAATAATATATTTCTTAATCCATATCAGAGAAAATAAAGTTTCTATTCATATAATAAAACATTTTGATCACTGTTTCCGAGAATGTAGAATTTCCTCTTAACCAAAGCTAATCTTGGCTCAGGATCTGTAGATAGTGGGACCTTCAACGGTCATTGTTTCTGAGGTCAGGAGTAGGAAAAAAAAAAAAAAGAAGGAACTGCAGACAGCTGACAGAGTGACCAGAGGTTGTGGCTCTGTCACATGCTGGTCTCTGGCAATGGTCTAAGACCAGCAGACACAGCCTTGTTAGTCTGGGGAGTGAGTGGCCCAGGCAGATTGCTCATCCTGCATTGCACCTTCTGCACAGAATGGGTTACTGGGAGCTGGGAGGTATAACAGGCTACCTATTGGATAGCTCTTGGCAGCATCCCCACATAGGGGAGAAGTGGGCTTGGTCAGCTGAGACTTCAAAACAGAAGTAACATAATCCTCCAAGCTACTGCTAAACACTTAGAGGAACTGAAATGGCCTTTTGCCTCCTTCTGTCCACATACTCTGACTACACGGCCCTGTAGTAGTGTCCCAAGTGCCTGAAAGATCAGTCGCCACATTTCAGTCTCTTCCTGAAAGTCCAGGGGACATTACCCCGCAGCAGGGCCCTATGTCCCTGCGTGGTACTTGTGACACGAGTGGGGAACAAAGTCCTGACACACAGGTTTAGATAGAGTGAGTAACACAGCTTTATTTGGGAACCAATGTCCCTCCAGAGGCCAATGAGAGGGTTATACAGAATAGAATAGAATTTAATAACGAACCAAGTCCCAGAGTCAATCAAGATGGAGAAGGTCCCTGGTCCAGGAGAGATGACTGGGCCCATGAACGGGTCTGAGGCGAGCTGGTCTTGCAAGGAAGAACTTCGGAGAGTCCCAGAGTACTGTGGCTTGCACCCTGCAGAGGGTCTTAGTCAAGTGCCCAGTCAGACTACTCACGGCACTGCTCTGGAGTTCTGCTTTTATCCTCTTTTTTTTTGTACTTGTTTACTTCTTACGTGATAACCAGAAGTTGTTTGCCAGGAGTTGTTTACCTCTTAGGTGATAACCAGAAGTTGTTTGCCAGGAGTTGTTTACCTCTTAGGTGATAACCAGAAGTTGTTTGCCAGGAGTTGTTTACCTCTTAGGTGATAACCAGATGTTGTTTTGGTGATTGTGTTTATCACTCAATTTTGTTATGCTCAGTTTCATACAAAATCATGTTTTTCACTTCACTCTTATCAGTCTCACACATGTGCAGCCATATTCCTAGCTCGAGTCCCTACTAGTAAACAACTTGTTTTGCAAACCTCAATCCAACATATATAATATATTTCATATGCTCTACACAAGTAGCTTCTTGACCCTTTGTGGAATCCTTGGTGTTAATCTCCATTTGATTTCACCTGTATATATTGGGGTGGAGCAAAGGAGGCCAGCAGATAGGAGAAGCACATTGTATTGTCCCAGCCCTAGAGAATGTAGCCTGAAGTAAAAATTGAATGACTCTGGGCTCCATGTACATCCTCACACAAGAGCAATCTGAGGTCTCGTATAAGTAGAGAGCAACTTGAGGTGTCTTTGGCTGCAATTTCCACCGTAGATTATTGATCATGCTGACTTCAGCATGATAGAAGCTTGTGCTTTGCAAAATTGGGAAGTAGGGAAGTCTTGTCTTTGGTCTTGTTTTCTCAACTCCCCAACTCATCCCTTACTGCCCTCTCATCCTCTCTAGGTGGTCCTTTGGCCCTCAGCCCCTGACACATGATTCCCTCACTCTTAAGTTTATGAGATAGGAATAAGGACCTTTTTTCCTATCATAGCCTCTGGCCTATCAAGTAAAAAAGGCCAATACACTGAAATAAGTAGTACCCAAGCCAAGTATTAAATCTATGCTATGTAAAGAAAGTACAAATGATTAAGTAAGTATAATACAAACACAATTGCATTCCTAATACGTTTGCCTCTTTTTTTAAATTTTTTTTTATTTTTTTAATTTATTGGGGTGACAATTGTTAGTAAAATTACATAGATTTCAGGTGTGCAATTCTGTATCACATCATCCATAAATCACACTGTGTGTTCACCACCCAGAGTCAGCTCCCCTTCCATCACCATACTTTTGATCCCCCTCACCCTCATCCCTCACCCCCCAACCCCCTTACCCTCTGGTAACCACCAAATTACGTTCCCCAGATTAATTTTCAAACCCGTGGCCATCCTGTGGTCACCGACTGCCCTCCAATCCCCTCACCCTCCCCACCCCCCCCACCCCTCCCGCCCATCTAGCAACCTCAGTTTTTCCTCTTTGTCTCCAAAACTGTTTCTGATTAGTTCATTCACTTATTCTTTTCTTTAGAATCCGCAAATAAGTGAGATCATATGGGACCTAGAGAACATTATGTTAAGTGAAATAAGTCAGACAGAGAAAGATAAGTACGTTTGCCTCTTGAAGAGCAGAAGAAGAAAACGTGGGAGGAAAGGAGACAGGATATAAGAGAGGACCCTAGATTCAGTGGAGGAAAGTGACTGTTGACTCTTGTATATACTCCCCTTTGAAGTGTCAAAAATTTTAAAAACAACTATATCCAGTTTTCTATTGCTTTTATTCTTAAATATAGTGGGTCAGTTCTGATTAAGGCAGCCAAACCATCGTCCACACTGGAAATCAGTTTCTAACTTGCAGAAGGAGGAACTAGGGTCAACTATTCCAAGGTCCTGTCAGGAGCCAGATGTTATGGCCTCAATGTTTGTGTCCCCCCCAAATTCATTTGTTGTAGCCCTAACCCCAATATGCTGGTATTGGAGGTGGGGTTTTTGGAGGGGGTCATGAGTGTGAGGCCCTCGTGATGGATAAGCATCTTGACAAAAAGAGGAAGACAGATGTTGTTCTCTCCATGTGCAAACACCACGGAAAGGCCATACGAGGACACAGCAAGAAGATGGTCATCTACAAGCCAGGAAGGGCCTCAGCGGGAACTGAATCTGCTGGCACATTAATCTTGGACTTCCACCCTCCAAACTGTGAGATATGAATGCATGTTGTTTAAGTCACTCTGTCTTTGGTGTTTTGGTACAGCAGCCAAAGCTGACTAAGATACCAGAGAACTGGAGAACCACCAATTAGTTAAAGGTAGGGTCATCATAGGGGTGGGGAGATGGAGTATGTGTGAGTGTATCAGGAGTCTGAATTCAAAAGTTATCTCAAAGATTCTGATTCTAGTTAGAATCACTGGCTGGCCTCCTCCTATAAAGTATCTGCATTTTGATGGTGGCCTCTTAAATGCCAGGTTGCCTGCAATATATAAAAGAATTAGTCACTAACGGTAGAATTTGAGATGCCAATAAGAGTGAAGATTTGTTTCCCTGGGGGGAATAAAGAATTTTCCAATCTGTCTTAAAGACCAAAAAAATTTTTTTTTTTCAGTTCCATAGTCCAGAGATGTTCTTCCTATAAGAGATCCTTTCTGCACATATTTAGTCCAAATATTTTTGTCGGCAGAGCCGAGGATGGAAGAAGAGCGGAGCGCCTGAGCAGCACACCCGGCCTCCTCTCCTCTCCTCTCCTCTCCTTTCTTTTTCCGCACCTCGCTCTCGTGGCCTGCCCGCCCTGACGCCTGCTCGCCCCCCCAGAACATCTTCCACCAGGGCCACCTCGGCGTGTTCCCAATTGAACAAAGGCATCAAGCAGGTGTACATGTCCCTGCCTCAGAGTGAAAAAGTCCAAGCTACGTATATATGGATTGATGGTATGGGAGAAGGTCTGTGCTGTAAGACCCGGACCCTGGACCGTGAGCCCAAGTGTATAGACGAATTGCCGGAGTGGAATTTTGATGGCTCTAGTACTTTTCAGTCTGAAGGCTCCAACAGTGACATGTATCTCGTCCCTGCTGCCATGTTTCGGGATTCTTTCCGCAAGGACCCCAACAAGCTGGTGTTCTGTAAAGTCTTCAAGTACAACCGAAAGCCTGCAGAGACCAACTTAAGGCATACCTGTAAACGCATACTGGATATGGTGAGCAATCAGCACCCCTGGTTTGGAATGGAGCAGGAATATACTCTCATGGGCACAAATGGGCACCCTTTTGGTTGGCCTTCCAACGGCTTCCCTGGGCCTCAAGGTCCATACTACTGTGGCGTGGGAACGGACAAAGCCTACGGCAGGGATATCGTGGAGGCTCACTACCGGGCCTGCTTGTATGCCGGCATCAAGGTCGCGGGGACGAACGCCGAGGTCATGCCTGCCCAGTGGGAATTCCAGGTAGGACCCTGTGAAGGAATCGACATGGGAGATCATCTCTGGGCGGCCCGTTTCATCTGCATCGAGTGTGTGAAGACTTTGGAGTGATAGCGACCTTTGATCCTAAGCCCATTCCTGGGAACTGGAATGGTGCCGGCTGCCACACCAACTTCAGCACCAAGGCCATGCGAGAGGAGAACGGTCTGAATTACATTGAGGAGTCCACCGAGAGACTGAGCAAGAGGCACCAGTACCACATCCGAGCCTACGATCCCAAGGGGGGCCTGGACAATGCCCGCCGCCTGACTGGATTCCACGAGACCTCCAACATCAACGACTTTTCTGCCGGCGTGGCCAACCGGAGCGCCAGCATCCGCATTCCCCGGACTGTCGGCCAGAAGAAGAAGGGTTACTTTGAAGACCGTCGCCCTTCTGCCAACTGTGACCCCTTTGCGGTGACAGAAGCCCTCATCCGCACATGTCTTCTCAACGAAACTGGCGACGAGCCCTTCCAGTACAAAAACTAAGTGGACTAGCCTGGCAGCCATGGAACCCCTTCTAATTCCTCATCCCACTCCCACTCTCACCCACTCTCGATTGTCATAATAGCTGTAACTCTAAGGGCGGAAAAAAAAATATTTTTGTCAAAATACTTACTTTGTCATAATATCTTTTTGTCAAATATTTATGTCAAAATATTTTTTCCCTATTTTTCACCTCCTTTCTGACCTTGTACACTTGCTCAGTGCTGCTTATTAAGTAGCTGTATGGAGAAAAGGGAGAGGTTGTGTGTGTGTGTGTGTGTGTGTGTGTGCACGCGCGCGCGCGTGCGCGCACGCGCGCGCGCGCGCGCGCGCGGGGTGCTCTTTCTCTTCAGCTATCATTGGCTTCTCAGGCTCTGCTTCTGTAAGATGACACCCACTCTGACTAACACCTTCTTAAAGCACTTAATTGCTGTCCCCCTGAAGCATCTTCATAGCATAATCATGCTACCACACGCACCACCCCCACCACCACTCTAACTGATAACTGAGAAGCTGCTGCTGGGCCGTGGGTATTGGTATTGGGGGTGGGGTGAAGAGTGATTCAGTTTCTAGTCATTTTCTAGAACTTTCCATAGCAGAGTGCCCTTAGAGAGCTGGTTAATGTCACCTCTCATTGTCAATATTAGAGCAATGACTTGCATTTAGTGAAAAGAGTAATTTCCCACAGTCTCCAGAAAATATACTTTGGCTCTATTGTAGTGGAAAGTGCTTACTTTCTTTCATATCAGTGCAATGAAGTTTTTGAAGTTCAGAAATTTTCTCACTGCCAGTTGATTAATAACTACAGATGGGAATTTCTTTGACAGCAGATTGAGGAGCCATGAGAGGATAACCAGCACTCAGAAGATTCTTGCCACCTAAAGCAAGAGGAACTGGTTTTAGGCAACTGGTTTTATGACACCAGTAAGGAAAATGATTACTCCCCAGATGGAAGCACTGCAGCAAGTTTGTTCTGGATTGTCATTCCTGCCTCCTTCTCAGTCCTTGCCTTGTGTCAACTGTAGTTCTATCTCCCTTTGTTTCAATTCCAGAAACGCAATTTCCCTGAAATGGCTCTTTTTTAACAACCTGGGCAGCCCAGGCTGCCTCTGGACACAACTTAGTTCTAAGGCAAATAATCAACTTTAATTTGGGCTCCCAAGTGGAAATAACAGGTAGTCATCAAGAACAGAGGGCTCTTGCCTGGACTTGCTCAGAAAATCCTTTTTGCAGACAAGGGAGCAGTTGTCTCTCCAGCTCCCTGGTTATGCATCCTTTGTCAGATTACCAGGAAGTTTAATTCTGTCCAACATTAACCCTGTTCTAAAGGCCTTGGTTGCTTTAGTTAAGAGAGATGAGGGTAGAAGGTAAAAGAAAAGAGAAAAGGCATGTGGAAAGCAAATAGTGGGAGACACAAAGTAAGGGAGGATGAGAAGGGGAAAGGAGGGAATGAGTCAGAGGACCTAGCCCTTCAGCTGGACTTATGGGGCGTCTAACATGACTACCTGTTCTGTGCTGGGGATCAGCTGTCTCACCACTATTCTGTGCTTTGTTGGAGCTTTCATTCTTACTGTCATAGCAAACATATAATTACCGAGTGAAAAAAAGTCAGGTTAAAAACAGCATGTACAGTATGATCCCCATTTTAAATATATGTTGGTATAAATATCTGGAAGGCTATAAATAAAAATGTTAAGCATTATCTTTGAATGATAAGATTATAGAGTTTTTCTTCTCTCTTTTTTTTTGCTTATCTATATTTTCTACAATGAATGTCTATTGTTTATAATAGAAAACTTAAAGTTATTCTAAAGAGTGATGAGAAAGGAGAGATACATAGGAAGAAAAATATTGAGTTGAGGGAAAGAGACAAAGTTTTCTTGAGATTTGTGACAATCCAGATATTTAATAAAGCTATAAATTTCCCAGTATTAATTGACTGCTCTTTGCACTCAGGGTAGCCATTTGACTACTATTTATAGCTTTTTAAGGCATCTAGTGTTTAGATCGTTAAGGCTATATTTCTTAACCAAAGATGCACATGAGAATCAGCAGGGAAACTTTGTCAAAACTGTTTCAAAAAGTTCCCTTGCCAGGGAACCACCATCAGAAGTTCTGATTCTGAATGCCCAGGTGGGCTTGGCTGAGAGTTGTTTTACAAAGCCTTCTTGGTTGTTCTAATACTCATCCTGGTTGAGAATTCCATAATGTACAAGATAATTTGCTGAGGTACTCAAGGAAAATATTAGGACTTCTAGTTTTATTTATTTTCTATTGCATCCTTTAAAAATCTGCACTTACATATGTATTAACACTGTACATAATATTAATATAGTCAAAAATGTATAATTTGCAAATAAATTTACACGTTTGAGAGTATGTTAAAAATGTCTCCCTTAGAAGGATGTCAGTCGAGAACTGTGGAGACAACTGCTTCAGAGAATTCATTACGAGTGGCCAACTAAACCAAATTCTTCTCTGGGCTGAGGTAACAACTGGAGAAATGTCACACTTCTTATGATGACTCATTTTGACCTACTTTGTTTCCTTCTTTCAGATGTATTGCTATTTATTGGTCTTGTGTCATCATTTGTGGGTATATGACTTTCCCCTGGTAGGCTGCAGCTGTCTCTTGATAAATGCACATGCACATACATGCCCCTACTACAGAGGACAGCATTTGGAAAGCTCTCGAAGCCTTAAAAAGGCTGATCATTATTTCATGGTTCCTACATGCTATACTTTTATAACTGCTTTGAAAAAGGCAATTGGATTATCACAACTTGGAAAACAAAACAATGAATAATAATTAGTAAACAAATATTGATTAAAAACAGTAGAATAAGGTAGAGTGAGAAGTAAATCTCTTGGTAAAGATGGAGTATTCAACTCACACGTATTTCCTCTTTTTCTTCTCTGAAACCTCACTAAAATGATGGTAAATTAATTTTTTTTTAAAGGAAAGAGAAAAAAAGATTTTAAGTCCTCATAGCAACAAAATTTTGAAAGCTAGAAAGTAGGAAATGTTGCCAGTGACATAGCAGACACAAGAAAACTGAATCCTAAGCTAGCAATGGGGAGATTCAAGAAACCACCTAGAATTCCCCAAAGGCACAGGAATACCTCTGAAAATGAGGTGGGGGCATGCTAAAACCAGAAGGACTGGTTCAAAGTCTATTTAGGAAGCAATTAGACTCCCAGATCTTCTCCCGTCTCTGCACAGTCAGGCCAACGCCCCTTTCCCCACCACAGAGAGACTAAAACAGAAGGTCTGTGGATTGGAAGGCACCAGGCAGAGCTGAGGACTAGGTGCTGTACCAAAAACAGAAGACTTAAGTGAATAGATGGAGACTCGGGGCTTTTTCTCCACTAGGCTCCCAAAATACCCACAGCAAGAATTATATCCTTCCGGCATGAGCCTGGAAGAGTCCCTCTGGGAAATTTGGTCTCCCCAGGAGGAAACACTGAAAGGTACTAATGTGGGGATCCTCTAACCAAACAGCCCACCCAGAACATATAGTGAAGTCTCTGGTCAATGAACCCCTATAGGTTCAGACCTTGCACTCAGCTTTTTAGCCCCATTCTTAAATAGGAGCAGACAAACAAGGTTTATCAGACATGAAGAAAGTCTTTCACATGAAATAAAGACCAAAATGAATAGAAAGAAGCAACTTGAAGGAGAGACCATACAGGTTGAAGGAAATGTCAAATACCCTTTGATTAATATGTCACCATCAAATGAGGAAAAGGAGCATTTGAGGAATAAATAAAACCTCTTGGAAATTAGAAAAATGATACTAAAAATAAAAATTCAATAAAAAGTTCTGAAAATAAAGATGAGTAAATCACCCCGAAATTAGAGCAAAATGGACCAATGAAAGGAAAGATAAGAAAAATAAGGATCCCAGACAGGAGATCTAGTATGTGAAAATAGGATTTTTAAAAAAGAGAATGGAGAACTCAGAAGAGAGTAAGTCATTAAAGATATAATTCAAAATATTTCCCACAACAGAGGAACATGCATTTCTGAAATGAAAGAGCCATCAAATGTCTGCACAAGGATTGAAAACACACCACACCATGGCATGCCAGCATGAAATCTCAGAACAATAAGGACAAAGCAAAAATGCTACAAGTTTCCAAAAAGGGGGAGAAAATAGGTCCTATATCAAAGATCCTATAAAAAAGGATGATGAATGAGAATGGTTTCAGAACTCTCAACAGCAACCCCGGAGGCCAGATGGCAATAGCTTTCAAATTTCTCAAGGAAAATTACTGCATTTCCAATTTATAATTCTATACCCAGCCCATACTATTGTTATTGTTTCAAGAGTTAGGGTAGATTAAGAACATTTTCAGACATGCAAGGTCTCAAATATTTATATTCTATTCCCCTGCCTCAGGAAGTCCTCAGAACACTTGTCAAAACATGGGGCAAATCAAGAAAGGGGATACTGACTTCACCCACGAGGGAAGCAGAGAATCCCGGGATGTGCCCAGGTCCAGGTTGCTGCATGTTAGGCTTTGGGAGCGATTGTTTGGGAAATTGGTGAAGTTATTAGAATATCATAAGATTCTGAATGTCTTGAGAGCAGACATAGAAAAATGGAAAACATAATTATGTAGAAAATGAAGCAAACAAAAACCAAACAGTTACTAGCTCCAGGGACAACAAAAAGGTGTTCAGGAAAGGAAGAGTTATCATAATTTACTATAGTTCAGCTGTGAATAATGTTTTATAGTCACAAAAATGCAAACGCTGAATATTCACCTACCCAAGATTACAGCATAACTGTATTGAAAGCGTGGGGAACGGGGAAGGATGAGATTGTATGGTAGAGACAGCGGGAAGAAAGACACTAAATCCTTACCTTCTGTTGTGTGGACAAATCAGATAATGGCTAACACTGAAAAAGCAAGGAGTAGGATTTCAAGCGTGTTAATTTAGAGACCTAGAAGTACACCCCAAGAGAACCATCTGAACGAGGTAAATGTGGAAAATTGTAAGGAATTGCTAAGGGACTGCTGTTTCTCATAGCAAGCCTTGCAGAACTATTTGACATTTTAGATTATGTGCATGTATAACTCTGGGAGAAAATGAGAAAAACAAAAAAGTACCTATTAATACTTTCTCTAGGAAAAAACAAAGTAAATCTCCTTTCCTCTCTGGATACTAATTCCACCAGCCTTGCTTGCTAGAGACTCTCACTGCTCCTTGTGAATCCTTCCAAAAATACTCTATGGCTGCACACTTAGGCTTGCTTCATAAACTGCAGTACTGATTCTGTGATTCACCATGATCTCTAGTCAGCACCTTTGAAGCTGAGACCTCAAGGCCACTTTCATTTTGGGGGGTAGGGCTGCAGGTCCCAATACATTAAAAAGGGAAAAGTTATAAAAAGGGGGTTGTAAAACTGGTGAGCTTTACATGCTTACATTAACACATGAACATCTTTATCAGATACCAAAATTATGTCAACATTCTAAATTTCCGGGCTTATGTGAATGTGGGGCCCAGTCCAAGGGGCCTTCCCGCACCCCCCAGCAGCCTCCAGCACCTGCCCAGCTCTGTGATCAGCCTTACCTCAGGATCCTTTTCTAATTTTACAAAGCCTTCCCCCACTCCGCCTGTTATTGTGCTTATTTCCTTCCTTTCTACAGAATGTGTATTCTTCTGCATTTGCCTTCACTGGAACTTCATTCAGTTCCCAGCAACTCCTCCAGCACTTCCTCACCCTGCTGTCACCTGTCTTTTGAATCAATATGCTCTCCATACTAACAAGCCTCATTAATTAATTAAAATGCCCTTCTCCACCTGTTTTCCATTTTGGTACCACATTCACATTTAATGAGCATGCTCACCATTCAATTATTCAGGTCACTGATGAAATGTTACATCACCAGGCCGTCTCTGTGGACACCACATTGGGTATGTCATCCCAAGTTACTAATAATCCACTGTACTCATTCTTTGGGCATGCAGCCACTAGTAATTATGTGGTTTAGAATTTAAATTTTAGACCAGTGGTTTGCAAACCTGGCTGCATACTAGAGGCACCTTGGGAGATTTTTAAAATATAGATCCTGGCTCTTACATCAATCCTATAATACTATGGTAAAAACTTGGCCCAATAAATGAACCTGGTTATCTTAGATACAGAATCGTCTTTGTCTCTTCAAAGAGAAGAAAAGTAAAATACATATTAAAGATGGCTTGCAGGGCTTTGCAAAGAAGTGACAGTCTGTCAGATTTTAAGTTCTAGTTTTCCTTTTCTGGCATTCTACAGGAAAAATGAATTTTAAGCACTTGGTCATGGGTGTTGTGTTAGTTTCCTATTCCTGCTGTAAAAATAGTTACTATAAATTTAGTGGCTTAACACAACACAAACTCACTATCATACAGTTCTGGAGGTCAGAAATCTAACACAGGTTTCACTGGGCTAAAATCAAGGTGTCAGGAGGGCTTTGTTACTTCTGGAGGCTCTAGGGAGAGTCCATTTTTTTGCCTATTCAAGCTTCTGGAGGCCACCTACATACACTCTTTGGCTGATGACCCCATTTCTCTAGCAATGTGGAGACCTCACACTGTTATCTCTCTGGCTCTCCCTCCTACCACCCTCTCCCATTTTTAAGGACCCTTGTGATTACATTGGGCCTACCCAGATAATCCAGGATAATCTCCCCGCATCAAGGTCAGTTGATAAAAACATTTATTTTTGCCATATTCAGCTTCAGGAACTAGGACATGGACATCATTGGGGTTTGGAGGACATTATTCTGTTTACCGCAGGAGCATATTCAGTTTTCTCCTAATACCTTTTAGGTAAGATATGAGTGGATATAAAACTCCCCCGAGAAATTTCACAGCTGCTGGGGCACTGTGAGACACCCCGCTTCATAACTAGAGCTTACTACTTCCAGCCGAGGGACCTGCTGTGACCAGAGTCCGCTCCCGCATCAGGCTGTATAGCAGAGGCCCACCCTTGGCTCTGAAGTCCACCTCTGTAGGCCAGTAGCTCCCCATTGTGGGATCACTGTGTTCAGTGTAAACTGGAAATCTCTTTCCCATAGGCACTGGGGGAGGGAGGGCCTGGGACAGTAGCAATAAGGTCATCTCTGGGTAAACCTCAATCTGCTCACAATCTCTATGGCTGCACAAAGGATTCTAAGCCATAAGCTCCCGTTGGGGACACTTGGAGCCTTCCTATGTTTCCCATTGGATCAGAAGTTCAAGAGGTGTGGCCCAGAAATCTGTTTTTTAAAACTCCCCGTTTCATTTTGTGTATAGTCAGGTTTGGGAACTACTGGTTTAGACCTTATGTTTTTTTAGCTTAATGAATGTATTGTAAGGATTATAATTTATACCTTGCTGAAATCAAGACGTACTAGTAGCATCTATTACTTTTTGGGAGGTGTTAGATTCTCATATGCTATTAACATATAACATACAACATCAAATAGCCCTGAGGTCCTCACTTCTTATAATTGGGCTCTCTAACCTTTCTTCTCCCGGTCCTGGCCTACAGCTTGAACTTCGTTTGGGATTTCTGCCTTCCTTGGAGCTTTCTTACTCCATCCCACAGAAGTGGCCTTGTTCTCCCAAGCTAGGATCCTGTGATGACCTGGCCACCCTCAGCCTTATACTATAGATTCTCTGGAATGCCATCACTGCACACAGCTGTGTGCCTGGATTGTCCTCATTTGGGCTCCAGCCCCCTGGCTCTGTTGGTGGCCTTATGCTGGGCCCCAGCCTGTTCACCCAGGAGCCTAAATTCTCTGTTCGTTTTCACATTTCTTCTCCCTCCTGGATTAGAGCCCATTCCCTATATCCTGGCTGTCATTGAGATCCTGCTTCAAATCAAACAGACTCTCTGGATCCATCTTAATGTAAGCAGTCCCCTCCACCCCCATGAGATGGAGGGCCTTAGATCTCCATACTGGCCCAGGGTGAGCTTCAGCTGTAGCACTCTCTGAGTGCAGTGGTTTGCTCTGTCGTCCATCCCTTGTGAGCCCTTCCCTGAGGCAGGTTACCCTTCCATCTGGCTCTGTGGTGTTGTGAAGTTGAGTCCCAATTCCTCCATGTAATAGATGTGAGACTCTGGACAGCTGCTTAACTTGTTTAATCCTTGATAGATTTGAGGAGTTTCTTCTCATCTGAATGATCTGAGCTACTTCATAAAGTAGTGGTGAAATAATGTATGTAAAATGCCTTGTACTTGGCATATGGTAGGGAGATAGTCCTTTTTTTTATTCTTACTTGCTCCCCAATCATTACTGGTCTAAGAGCTCCACACGCCTCATGACCAAACAGGTCCAGAAATTCTCATGTGGATAACCTACTTCATCATTTCTTCCCCAGAAGTCGAGAGGCCTTAGCCACTTGTAATTTTTGATGTTCTTAATAGGTATATTAAATACATATTAAAAGAATGAAAAAACAAGACAGATCAAGAGAAAATATTTGCAAAACAAATACACATTTATCTAATAGAGGACTTGTATCTAAAATATACAAAAATAAACTTTTAAAACTCAAAATAAGAAAATAAACATCCCAATTAAAAAGTGGGTACAAGATATGAACAGACACCTCACCAAAGAAGATATGGTTAACACTCATATAAAAAGCTGCTTAACATACGTCATTAGGAAATTGCAAATTAAAGCAAGATATACCACTATGTACCTATTAGAATGGCTAATATCCAAAACACTGGCACCACCAAATGCTGGTAAGAATGTGGAGCAAAGGAAACTCTCATTCATTGCTGGTAGGAATGTGAAACAATACAGCTAGTTTGGAAGACAGTTTGGTGGTTTCTTACAAAACTAAACATATGATCCAGCATGCACGCTCCTTGACTTTACCCAAATGAGTTGAAAACTTATGTCCACACAAAATCCTACACATAGATGTTTGTAGCAGCTTTGTTCATAATTGCCAAAACTTGGAAGCAACCAAGGTATTCTTCATTAGATGAATGGATAAATAAACTGTGGTACAGCCAGACAGTGGAATCTTATTCAGTGATAAAAAGAAATGATTCCTTTTTCCTTTCTTTTCTTTTCTATGAAAAGATGAATGTTAGATGAACGTGTTGTGGTAATCCTTTCACCATACATAAATCAAACCATCATGCTGTATACCTGAAACTTATACAGTGATGTATGACAATATTTCTTAATAAAATTGGGAAGAAGAAAAAACAACCATCATGCATTACTGTCAGTATGTAAAGGAACCTCGTGGTCTCTAGTGAGGAGCTGCATGAGAGGTGGAGATCCAGGAGAATCCAGATGAGAAAGAGGCTCAGGAAGAAGAAAGGAAGAGGGCATATTACGAAAGGCTTCAGGGAAGGAAGTGAGTGTGAAAACAGCTACCCCTATGGACAGGTGCTGGATTATTATTGTAATTTTTAAAATATTAACAACATAAACAGCTTTTCATAGTGTATAGTTCAATGAAATGCAGGTTTCTATATATTATATACAGTATGACACCATTTACTTATAATTTATGAATAAAAGCAGTTATGCCAAACAAAGAAAAGAAGAAATGAGCCATCAAGCCATGAAAAGACATGGAGGAAACTTAAATGCATATTACTAAGTGAAAGAAGTCTGGAAAGGCTATGTACTGTATGATTTCAACTACAGTTGATCCTTGAACAACATTGGGGTTAGGGCTGCAGACTCCTGCACAGTCGAAAATCTGCGTATAACTACAATCAGTCCTGTACATCTACAGATTCCCAACTGAATCAAAAATGCAATTGATCCTTAAGCAACATGGTTTGAACTGCACACTTACACACGAAATCCCCCCAAAAGTGGACCTGCACAGTTCAAACCTGTGTTAGTCTAGGGTCAACTGTATATGACAAAAAGGCAAAACTATGGATACAGTGAAAAAATCAGTGGTTGCCAAGTGTCCAGGGCAAGGGTTGAGGGATAAATAGGTAAAACACAGTGGATTTTTAGAGCAACAAAACTAGTCTGTATGAAACTATAATGGTGGGTATAAAATCATCTGTATTTGTCAAAACCCATAGATCTGTACAACACAAAGAGTAAATCTTAATGTAAATTACAGACTTTAGTTAATACTCATGTATCAATATTTGTTCAATTGTAACAAATATACCACATTAACACACACACACATATGTTAATAATAGGAGAAAAATGTATGTGGGAGTGGGGGAGGGGAGAATATAGGAACAGTGTTACTTGCTCAGTTTTTTGTAAATCTAAAACTGTTCTAAAAAGTAAAGTCTATTAATTTAAGAAAATAAATACCAAAACAGCATTCATTTTAAATGTGGTATATTTCAAATATCTCCATTTAAAAACTCAGTGCATTTAAAAGAAACAAAAATACAATGCCATGTAATTATGCTGCTCATTTGGTAATTGTGAGATTACAAATATCTTAATTCATAATGCATGACAGATGAATGGTCTAGTAATGGGAGGCTTGTTCCAAGCTGTATCTTGAGAATTGTCTTCCTTTATCCGTTTTAGTGTATCTCTGTGATGTATGTGAAACTTCACTTGGCAAGAACCGGCTCAGAGGCTCCTCACAGACGTGAGGCCTCAGCTAAATGGAGCACCTTGATGGGCCCTACTGGGACTTAGCTTTGTTCTTCTAAGCCCCCCTCCAACCCCACCAATTCTGCTTTCAAACTCAAGTTGGGTGGCTGCCTGCAGGTCAACATTTCTAGTGCTAACTGCCTATCTTCCTAGTCTCCCAAACCTCACCGGCTGGTGACATTACGTTCCTATCTTCTGCCCACCTGTTGAGCACCCAGGCCCTGGGCACTCCACAGTGCTAAAATCTGCAATGACTGTAGCCATTGTGTTTTGCCTGTGAGATTGGACATCTGGTTAGTAACTCCCAACTGAGTTACTAACTGAGAGTTTCTCTCAGAGGGGCCCTGAGAGGAATGGCTTTGTCATGAAAAACGCCCTTCTGCAGAAGCTAGACACTTCTGTGTCTAGCTGTTCTTGCAGCTTGCCCTTCCTCTATTCCCGGGGGTGGGCCTTTTTCTAAGACACATAGAAATGAACACTTTCTGACTCCACTTATCTTTCACTTTTTTCAATTTTTTCCGATTATGACACTAATAAGTACTCCTAGAAAATTTGCAAGTCACAGAAATGCATGAAGAAGCACAGAACCAAAAAAACCATCCCAAATCCTGTATTACCCAGAGGCAACCACTAATGTCATTTTACTTGTGTCATTTTAGCTCCATAGTCAGTCCTGAACCTCACACAATTGGATTTTGCCCACTCCATTTTCCTGGAACTGCTCCCCCATAGGTCAATGTCCGTCAGAGGCAACCGACTGGTGTACTCTGGATTCTATTTCATCTTCCTTCCCAAGGACTTCTGCAATTATTCACCTTTTTCTGCATTATCACTTTCTCCCATTTATGGATCACTCCCATCAGTGTGCAAACCTGCCTTAACATGTCTCGTCTTAAACTCTTCCTTAACCCCTTTCCCTCCTTTCTGCTCCTCTCCACAGTAAAACACCTCCAAAGACATAGGTATACTTGCCTTCTCTCCTTTCTCACCTCCAGTTCTCTTCAATTTGCTTCAGTGGGGCTTGTCTTCATCACTCTACTGAAATGACTCTTACCAAGGTAATTAATGACTTCCCTTTTGCTAAATCTACCAGTCAATTCTCTGTCTTCATCTTCACCTCCCAGTAGTATTTGACATAGGTCACTCCTCCTTCCAGAAATAATTTCTACGCTTAGCCTCTTAGCCTCTGTCGACACTCTCCTGGTCTCCCACTTATTTCACTCTTCCTCTTCAGACTTCTTTCTTGGTCCCACCTTTTATGTCTGACTTATAAATAGTGATTGAGTCCAAGATTGATCTCAAGCTTTCTCGTCACTACTGGTAATCAATCTCACCAATCCCATAGTTTTAAATACCACCAATATGGTATTGACTCTCAAATCTATGCAGTGTGATCAAACAATATGTAAATGTTTAAATTTTAAAAATTATTACAGTAAAAGACACATTGCCATTAATCCTCCTCAAAATATTCCCCGTTGCTTTGAACACACTTTCCCATCATCCTGGCCACTTTCTGAAGCAGTTCTGGAAGTTCTCTTTTGTGAGTGTCATTAGTTGCCCTGTCATGGCTGCCTCGATGTCCTAAATCGATTCAAAACATTTACCTTTCATGGTCATTTTGACTTTGGGGAAGAGCCAGAAGTCGTACAGTGCCATATCCGGTGAATAAGGTGGATGAGGACACACTGTAATGTTTTTATTTGACAGAAACTGCCATATGCCAGAAGCGATGTGTGACATGGAGCCTTTCCGTTGTGATCACAAAATATGATGAATGCTGCTGCTGAGTGCCATCCAATGGAAAGGCAGGGATCTTCAATATGGGAAACAGCGTCTCAAACCTTAGTAACAGTGTGTGGCAAGTTTCAACTTTTTTGGTGCAGTCAGTCAGGTGTGAGGTATTGTTGAGAGAAGGTGTGTTTTAAAGTGTGCCATAATTCATCCTACATCATAACAATGCTCTATGTCACACATCACTTCTGGTGTATGGCAATTTCTGTCAAATAAAAACATTATAGTGTGTCCTCATCCACCTTATTCACAGGACCTGGCACCGTGAGACTTCTGGTTCTTCCCCAAAGTCAAAATGATTCAGAACATCAAAGCAGCCACAATAGTGCAACTAAAGATACTCAGGAAAGAGGACTTCTAGAACTGCTTCAGAAAGTGGCAAGAATGATGGGATACGTGTGTATTTGAAGCAAGGCAAAGGGGAGTATTTTGAGGGAGGTTAATAGCAATGTATCTTTTACTGTAATAAATTTTTAAAATTTAAATATTCACCATATTGTTTGATCATACCTCGTATATATCTCCAGTTATAAGGATTAGTTTAGCATAGACATATGTTTTAAAAACCCAGATAATAGTGGCTTAAACAAAATAAAAGCTTGTTTTTATTTAATACATGAGAAATTTGAAGGAGAGCAAACCTAAGACATGTGGCTGCTAGTCATCAGAGATCCAGGGAACTTCTCTTTACCTGTTTTATTATCCTAGCCCTTGGTTTCCATCCTCAAGGGCACCTCATTATTTCAGGATGGTTACTGCAGCTCCAAAAATATTATGTAGATTCCAGACTGCAGATAGGAGAAAAGAGGGTGAAGAAAAGTGTTCATTTTTCAACTGAATCCGTTCCCCTTAAGAAGTCTTTCCAGTTTCTTCCTAAAACTTCCACTTACATCTCTTTGTCCAGAACTTAGTTATATAACTACACCTAGCTACAAGGAAGGCTGGGAAATGTAGTCTTTATTTCAGATAGCACTATACCTAGCTAAATATTAGGATTCTCTTACTAAGGAAGAAGAAGAGAATGGATATCATGTAGGGATTTAGCAGTCTCTGCCACACTAGCCCTGACCTTTCCCCTGAGCTGCACACTTACATATGTTGATTGATGCCCATAATATCTCCATTTAGATGTATAATGGATCTTTCAAAATAAACTTGTACAAACCTCTTGATTCTCCCCACCCTAACCCTTTCCTAACCTTGCCCGTCCCTACCCTTTCCGTTTCAGTAAATGGCTTCACCTCATTGCTCAGACTGAACACCTAAAGTCCCAGTACCAAACTAGTTTTTTAAAAACTTAAACCATGTTGCATTACTTTCTTGATTAAATCCCTCCAGTGATTTTCCTTTGTGATTAGAATAGAATCCAGACTTTTTAAAGACCTACTTGAGCTGACTCCTGCCTACCTTTCTAAACTCTTGCTTTCTCCCCTGTCCCTCCTGCCTTATTTTGTTTCTTTGAACCCCAATTATTCCTGCCTGGCTCTTATATTTGCTGTACCTTCTGCCTGGAGTGTTTCGCCTAGATCTTTGTATGGCGGGTTCCATCGCTCACGTCCTACCTGAAATGTCACCTCCTTAGGGAGGCTTCCTCTGCCCGTCCTATCTAGAATAGTGTCCCCGTCCATCTTCAATCAATTCACAGTCTATTATCCTGTTTTATTTCATGTGGATTTTTTTGCTATTTTAAATTCTGTTGTTTATTTGTTTACCTCTTTATGGCCTGTCTTCCTTTCATGAATGTAAGCACCATGGACAAAGCATGGTATCAAATATATGATCAATAAATAATGTTGGAGAATAAATCAATAAGTTGATTTCTGGATATTGACTACTTTGCTTTGAATTTCAGCTCCACTACTTACCTGATGTGGTGGGCAACTTACTTAATTTATTTCAACCTTGCTTTCTTCAAAATGGCATTAGAATACCTATGTGACAAGACGATTGTAAAAACTAAGGGGGATAATTATGTACAGCGTTTAGTATAACATCTGATGCATGGTAAGCACTCAAAATATGATGGCTGCTATTACTAGTCGTACTACTTGATTACGACATCTCTCTGCCGCATTTGATGCTTGTGAACATTGTCTCCTTAAGACTCTCCCCTCTTCTGACCTTATTTTTCTCGTTTTGCTACCCCTGGAATGCCTCAGAGTACCTGCCATGGTACAGCCCCAACTGATGACTCCCGAACACTCTTTCCATGCCTGGTACTATGTATTGCTTGGCCACAACTGACTGGACAAGGGGCAGGCACCTGACCCAAAGCTGGCATCTGTAGGTTGGCCTTGGCATGACTCAGGCTCAAGAGCTCAGACCACATGTTCTCTATGAGGGGTGATAACTAACCAAATAAATGAGATCATTTCTTCCGAGGAATGCGGACAGAAAGTGAGAGAGGGGGTCGGAGCAGGAGAGATACTATATTGGATCAGGAGAAGCAGGGACAGAGAGCAGCTCAACGGCTACAAGGATGCCGGTGCTGGGCAGATGAACACACAGCCTGGTCACAAGAACTGCACTGCATCTTGATGACCTTGAGTTCTGCTGCTGTTTAAGAACGTCTCCTAGCTTCCCGTGCAGCTTCACAATAGTAGCCTCAATATCTGAGGTCGCTTATCTGTTCTTTGCATGGGAAAAGAACCTAAACAACGTATTTCCTGTGCCATTTCACTAGGTTGATGTAACAACCATGTATCAGCACTTACTATTGGTCACACACTCCCACAACTTGAGCACTCCTCTCTCTGCTGGGAATTCACCAGTTACATCTCCCTCCTCACCTGTTTTCAGAGGTACCACCTGTAACTTCTGAGGCCCCTCTGGCACCTCAAAAAAAAAAAAATGAAAAAAAAACAACTACCTTCTATGCAAACTCATGGTTTCTTCCCTTGTTCTCCTCTCATGTCAGAATGGGCCAAATCTGTCCCTTCTCGTGTGTTCTGTCTCTGCTGATGACACAGCCTACACCTAGTCACTTGGGCTAAAGATCTTGGAGTGATCTCTATGTCTGTCTTTATCAACTTCCACAGCTAATCAGCATTTGGTGACTCACTTGTCCCCATCATTCTCCTGATAGTGGCCTTCAAGATTACATGTGACCTGGCTCGCCCCCATTACTTCTCCTCCCTCACTACCACCCATGCTTACTCTGTTCCTAGTCACACTGACATCTTTGATCTTGCAACAAGACAAATTGCATTTGCAATTACCTTTGCCTGCAATGCTTTTCTCCATCTCTATTCCTCATCTTCCTCACATCTTTGCTCAAATACCCTTGTGCCTAACCACCGTATTTAAACTCTAAGAACCTGACAACTGACTCCCCTTAGCTCTTTCCACTGTTTTATTTTCTCATAGCTGTCTAACATGCTATACAACTATTATTTTTATTTATTACATCCCCCTCTTCCCTCCTTGTCACCCACACTATAGAATGTGTGCACCACAGGAGCAGAGCTTTTCATCCCTAAGGCTCAGAGTAGTGCCTGGCACATGGTAAAGACTCAATAAGTGTATGTTTAATTATTTAATGAAGTACTCAATCTCTCCCTGCCACTATTTTTTCTTCTTTTTACATTATTTCAAGATACTTTATTTTTTAAATAGGTCACAACACGAAGCTTTGGGCCCATTCTGACATTTTATAAGCTACAAATACTTGCTCAGCAGCTGAGGGGCTCTCTTTAGTAGCACGTTTGAAAAGTACATAAAATTCATAGAAAACAATTGAAATAGTTTCCATAACCTGCTCTACTTCTAATCTTGCTACAATGCTGGATCATGGGCATATGTTTCTGACCCACATGGAAAAACTACAAGTCTGGCCATTTGGAACTGGCATCTGGCACAAAGTTTGTTTAATAAGCTGCGTGTCTTGGCCCTTCTCAGCCATTTAAGGGCTTAGATTTATCAGAGGGGTGGTATGCTCAGCTACCCCAAAAGTTCTTTGTCCTAGCCACAAAAGGACAAAAGTATCCGGTACCTTCTGGAAAAGCAGGGTCCCATCCTCCAGGAATATGATAGAGACTGAATCTTTCAAGTCTCCATGATCTTTTTCTTTTAGTTGTCTACTCACGCTGAAGCCTTCATCCCTTCCTCTTTTCTAATAATATCACTTAAGGATGATTAATTGTCTAAAAGCCATGTTATATCCTGCTTTTATTTTTAAAAGCACTTTCCTATTATAAAAACAACACATGCACATTTCATTAAAAATTTTAACTATAGGGGGGAAAATCACGCAAAGATAACCACTATTCATATTTTTGCATAATCTGCCATGTTTCTTTCTATGAATATTTTTCACATGAATATATATTTCTTGCTTTATGTCAATTGAGATTATAATGTAACAATGTCACTGTTAATACAAAACTTTTCATATATACAATTTTGAATATTTAATATAATTTAGGTAACTTCAGTTTTTTTTTTTTCTTTTTTTTTATCATTCGTTTACATTTGGACACATATTTCCAATTTTTTGCATTGAAGTGAAATTGACATTACCTTCTTTGTGTACATGACTTTTCTGACTTTGGGATTGTTGTCTTAGACTGGAGTCCAGAGAGAAATTATTCAATCAACAGTATGAATAATTATAAAGCTCTTGATATTTACAAACTAACTGCTTCTTAGAGGTGTTTTCCTTAAGCTCCTTTAGATGCAAGGAATCACTCATATTACCTCAGTCAATGGGAATAACAACTGTAGAAATATTCAGGGCAGAATTCCAAGCCATGAAGCTAGGCCTCATGTAACATCACAGAATGAATAAGAAGGCTACAACTGAAGGTCATTCAGAATGAAGGGAACTCTAGGGACCAGCTTGTCACCTTGTCACCCATCAGCAGTTGCAGCCCAAGAAGCTTTGCCTTAGATATCCGCCATTAACAACTCGTCTGTTTTGTCTTCTGCTCCCATTACCAACTCCTAAGTCCCTTTTATATTTTCAGTTCATTTTCCCCACAGAAGCAATCTGATTGGCTCAGCTAATAGGCCTCATGCCTATTTAGGTGGAATTTTTGTTTCAGGCTATGTCACTGTCACTTGGACAAAGTACATCTGGCTGCTCTGTTCCTGATGAAGTACCCATCTCCATCTCAAACCTCTGTGACTTTAGTGAAAACAGAACATAGCCGCCCTGTGTTGGTAACCTGCTCAGAATTATTCAAAACATTTAACCACCAATGGCAGACACACTGAGTGATCAGTTCCAGCTGATGTACCACGGTGGAGTATCCCTGCCAGATATCATCTCTGGATGAGGGCCTAGCAGGCTCGGTGGTCAGTCTGTTCAGTACCAGTTTACATGCCCATCTAAAAGGTAGGATGCATAAAGCGTTCAATTTCACACAAACATGCTTGCTATTTGTAGGGCTGATACAAGTTTTTGCCCTCAATGCAGAAATTCTGATAAATTCTATTTCACATGATCTCCATTTTTTAAAAGATTATAAATATACGGTGCATTTATAATTGCTACATTTTCAAGTATATCCTCACAGGTGAGACTATCCATTTTGACCAGGTATCTGTTAAAAATTAAACATTCTGCTTATAATTTTACATATCTGATGATTAAAATAATATTTTACAGGTTGGCTTCTGGCTCTATATATTTCAAGCCTTGTTTCTTTTCCACTACTTACATAATTCTGACATAAGATGTGTTCATATTTCCATATGACCTCTGGCCCTGCAACTCCTAGTCAGAATGGCAGGTGGTTGGCAAAGTAGGTGGTAGGAGTATTTCTGGAAACCATTCCTACACCAGGACACCTAGCTGTAATGAAAGTGACTGCATACCACATAAATAGATCTTGTTAAATCCAAACAAAATGTATCTCTAAGTCAACTTCCCTTTAGCCTGGTCCCAATAGTTCCTGTCATTCCAACGGGGCCACACTTCACAAGGGAAAGTGATGGAGAGGAAATCTGAGTGGAAAGAGAGTAATGGTCTTAACCAATCATGATCAAAATATCTTATTTTACAAAGTTTTCAAAAAACAACATAACACGATGAAAAATTGTTAGAACTGTTCCTAGGGCCTCAAAAGGAACAGTAAGTGAGGGGCCTTGAAGCTTATGCTTAGAATAGTTATATCTTACATTTCTTAAATTATGAATTAAGTTAAACATCTTTTCTTAGCATTAAGAATGTATTGCTTTTTCTGTGAATTTTCATTTTATTTTCTTTGCCTTTTGTTCTATTGGACTGTTGGTCCTTTTCTTATTGGTTGATAGGAACTCTTTATACATTGGTAAATTAGCTTTTTAGTTAATATGAACTACAAAACTTTGTTTATCTGTTTGTTGTTAATCTTTCATGTTTTTATTATGAGCGTATGATTTTTGTTCTGGTTTGGTTTTGTCAGACTAAAGTTTTTAATTATTATATTATTAACTTTATATAATGTTATCAGTTTTCCTTAATGATTTCTGGACTTTTAGTCATAATACAAAGGTCTTCCCCACTTTAAGATTATAAAGAAATTCTTCCATGTCTTCTTCTAGTATAAAAAGGATTTCATTTTTTGTACTTGAATCTTTGATCCATGTGATATGGAAAGTTTTTTAAATTGATGGTTTACATGAAGATTCTAGGTTCTATAGAAGATAGAATTCTACATATTAATCAAGGAAAGGGTATTTACTGCTCCTAAGCTTTACCTTATAAGGAACCACACTTCTAATTAAAGTTTAAATATTAATATGATTTCTTTATCATGCTAATAGTTATTGAACACCTACTATGTGCTCAATCATTATATTCCCCTGTGTTGAAAAATACAACAGGGAGGGGGTGGGGTCAAATATATGGAGAGGTAAGGAGCACTGACTCTGGATGGTGAACACACAATGTGAGCTATAGATGAGGTATTACAGAATTGGACACCTGAAATCTATGTAACTTTACTAACTATTGTCACCCCAATAAACTTTAATATATTAAAAAAAAAGAAAAGGAAAATACAATAGTGGGCATGAAAGAGTTCTAAATAAAGACTACTTTACTCTCAGAAATAGAAATAAGAAATAATGTAATTCTCATTGGCCAGAAATAAAAATACTTCATGCTTCCCAGATATCTTAGTACTTAGAGCATTACAGATGGTTCTGTCCATTCTTTATAGTTGGTGCCACATGTTTCCTGTTGAGGAACTGGTCCTTCTGTGGGGATGATCAACCTTCCTTTGTAGTGCAGGTACTTATTTTCCAAGAAAAGATCAAGTGCTCCACTCAGCTGGAAACACCCACTCTCAATGTTGTTTCAAAGGGATTCTTACTCCCACATTCCAGACATGTTCAAACTAAACCCCAGTCAGAAAAAGACTTGGCCCTCCTTAATTTCCAATGCATCTTGTTGTCTTTTACTCTGGAATTAGTCAGAAAAATGTGCTTATTCTTCATTTATAATTATAATTTAATAATTATGTAGTAATTTTATATTAGTTAATACGTATTCAATATTCATTATTAACAAAAGTAGTCTTTATTCTTCTCCGGTATTCAAAGATGAATCACCAACTGTATTCATTTAACACTCAGTTCTATGGTTCTTCCTTCAGTACTTAACAGAGCTCTTCGAGCAAATTTAGAGAACTAGAACCTACTTATTGTTAAAGGAAAATGCCTTTTCTGAAGCATAATCAGAAACTAATAATAATATTAGAACTGAATGGTGCCTCTGAGATCTCTTGATTCAATTCCCTCATTTTAAAGATAAGGAAGCAGAGACTCAGAGCAATCTAAGTTTAATAACACATTACCTACATTTATCCCAAATCATCGTGCCCATGAATAAAACAGTGACTTCGCCATTTTTAGTTTTAATTAATTCATATAGTTAGTAGGTTAGTTTTGTTTCTTTTCATACATGTGTAAGGGGAAAATCATCCCAAATCTCTCTCTATCTGGGGACAATCACTGTTAAAAGGCATGATCATCACTAAGGGGACAAGCTTTGGAGCCACTGCCAGGCTGAACCCAATCACTTAAACTTTCCAAGCCTCAGTGCCTTTTTCTCTAAAACAGGGAAAGTGTTCACTTCATAGTGAAGATTAAAGTCTATTACATAGATAAAGCATTCAGGTCAGTGACTGGTATGGTTGTACTCAATTCGTGTTAGCAATTAGTATTAATTGTCTATATACTTTTATATCATGCTTTTTCTCTTATTATATCATATACATTTTCCAAGGTCATCAGAGAATCTTTATTAGTACACATCTTTTATGTCATGGCCATCTTTGTAGAGAAAAATGGAATTATTTTCAATTCCAAAGCCAAAGTTGCATATACCGTATTTTGCCATGTATAATGCACATTTTTATGCCCAAATTTGTGAGGGAAAAATAAGGATGCACATTATACATGGGTAGTACTAATTCCATTTCCCTGAAAGTTTGGGCCAAAAATGTGGGCGCACATTATACACAGCAAAATATATTACCTTCTTCCCAAAAGAAGAAAAGCTGAATCAGCAGCTGCCAACATAAAAGAAAGGAAATGAGGGTTAATTAAGAGGACCTGTTTTGGAATAAACAGCTGGATTTACAAGGGTGTGCATGAGAATGCTTTAATGCATGCATTTAGAGAATAAAGGGTATAGAATAATTGATGGCTATATTGGTAGATCAAAGTGTCTCAGAGGCATTGCAGGCTGAGGAGTTAAACTCTTTGCACTTTTTCTGCATTTAGTGTGTGTATTTTGTGAGCATAATAATAATTTGTACTCACACAGAACCTTTCATCTGGAAAGGAGCTCAAAGCACTTTGAAGATATTAATTAAAAAAACAAACCTGCTAATTAAGATTGCTTAAAAATAAAAACTTTCAACGTGTTTACATGATTGCTGGGAAGGTTCTGAGTTGAGATTTGTTATCACAGGAGAGTTATTTCATATGTTTTCTTTTTAAAACATACTGTTGAATTTAGTGTACTGATAAAATGTCTTTCTCTGGACAGTCACACTAGATATACCAAAAATAATTCAAGTTTATGACATGCTTGATTTGGAGATCACATTTTTACCCAGAAAATTTTTGGATAGAGCAAACAGCAGTACTATGTTGGATATTTATAGCGAGTTTTCAGGTTATCAAATAAAGTTGTAGACTAAACCCAGCAAAACAAGCATAGAAGAAGGACAAAGCATTACTAGACATTTCTGAAATTATATTTGTTAAAGGAAATTCAGATAGCAAAAATCGTAGAGCCCTTTATCCCAGTGCTTGGTGAACAGATGACTTGAATGGTCCTGCAAGTTTCCACACTGATTTCCCTACATCAAACATACTAAAGAAAATCTCTACACAGATGAAGTCAATTCATGAAAACTTCCCTAATTCCAGCTATTAGAATCGGATAGTTCCTTCCTCTGTTCCCTGGGCAGGGACTATGCTATTTGTTTGAATATATTGTTTGTTCAACTGCTTAGTATTTAAGTCATTTTTTTCCTTCTGTCAGTTAGATGTTTATAATTCTTTCCCCCCCCCAATAGTAAACTTCAAGAAAGCAAATATCTATTTTATTCATCTTAATATCCTATAGAGGGCTCAGCAGAGCGTCTAATCGTAAACACACCATACTCATTACTAACCATTTCTTTTAATTAAGAATTTTATTATAGCATTTTTATAATAGAAAAAGAAACTGGAAACAACATAAATAAATGTCCATCTTCTAAATGTCACTACTAAAACAAATAAGGTAGACTTGGAAAAATTGAATGATACATAGAATGAACAACTGAAGTAAAAGAATATATATTTTAAGATCTCATTTTCTATGAAAACCAAACCAAGTGGATGATTGCAAGATGCATAGAATGAATAGAGCACTAGACAGACAGACTGATCGATGTGTGTGTGTGTGTAATTCATGACAATAGGAAGCCCTGAAAAATATGAGCAAATTATCCTCAGTGAATGTTTCTGGTGAGTGGAGGTGAGGGGAGTGGACTGGCTGTGGGAGGAAAGTCCTTCACTTTTTACTTTACCTCTGTATTGTTTGAAGTTTTAGCGATGAACAAGTGTTATTTTTGATCACTTAAAATAAAGGAAACTATGTTTTGACTTGAAGTTTGTATTTGTTGAACTTACCTTCAGTGGGACAGATGACCTAATATCCCATATTTCTCAGCTTCACAGTCTTTCTCCCTGACGGAAATTCTGGCACTGAGCGAGCCAGAAAGGACAAAGTCTTCTTTTTTCAAGAGTCAGCATTTGGCTGGATTCAAACTAACTCCCTTGGGCAAGGCGGTGGGGCACCATTCCAGGGCCTTGCTTTCTAAACTTGGTCTACTAATGGGCTGGGACAGATTCTCTGGTGGAGTTTGAAACTTGTCAAAATCTCTATGGTAACTTTCCTAGGGTTTCTGGTCTCTAATGAGACTTTGATCTTTTTCAGTGCTAAATCAGTTTAGATCAAAATTCAAGCAGGAGGCACGCTGCCCCTGAAAATCTGCACTTTCTTTTGGCTGCTTCTTCGCTTAACTGAAACTCCTCCCACGGGGGACAATTGGAAATAGCCACCTGGGCTAATTTCCTAAGTGACAATTCTGTTGTTTTGACCAGCAGAAGGGATATAATCTGTTTTCCAGTTTACGTAGGTTGGCTTGCTGCCAGCATGATTCTCTTAACTGAACACTCTCCAAAATGGAAGGACAAGAGGGAATTTGTGTGAATATTATAAATTAATCCACTTTCCTATGATCTGGCCTAGCCCATTTTTAGTAGAGGCTCATTTAGGGTTAGTTTGTGGTTACATAAACTTGCTTACAATCTGAAAGCGGAAAGAATACCCTCTGGTGGTAAGATTGTATCCCTACACCATACAACCTAAATTTCAGCTCCTGGCCAAGCTGCCTTCCCTGCACTGGTGTCAGGGTGTATGTGCATGAGCATTTTTTAGTCACAGAAATCCCGTACTTCAAGAAAACAACTCCATCTTACTCTTGAGTGATGTACAATGATACAGGTAGTAATATTTCCATTTTCCAATTGTGCTTTTATTGTTCTGAATGACTGTGTTATACATTACGCAGATTAAAATTCTTAACTCTGTTATCATTTTATTGTGGGAAAAAAATCCCCATCATTATACAAAGTATAGAACTTGAATCGATTTTTGTGTATACCACTATTAATGATGTCATTATTGTTATGCTTTTTTAGGACCATTTTGGTTTTCAAACCGTGTCTGCTCTGTAGTCCAGGAGACTTTTGGTGCTCAGGGTGTGTTACTGCTGCACGCCACAACATTCGGTGGATTCCCAGTCATAGATGCCAGTCTTCTTGTTAATCTATCCACTGGAGTTGCCAACAGTTAGGTTGATTGCATAGGAACATTATCAGAAAAGATGCTCTGGTGACACAGTTAGCAGGCCTGGTATGGAATGTTCGGTGAAAGGTGGAGTTCCTGTGAATCCTGACATTTGCCTTTCTCAGACTCAGCCTTCGACTTTATCTTCATGGAATAAAACCATGAAGATCCCCGTTTCCTGTTCTGAATATTTCTTTTAGTTTCTGTTTTGTGAAAACTTTGTATACAGCATTTTTCCTTGATTGGTTGTCCCCACAGGCCTGAGATTGCTTCTGAAGTGAAGAGCGTTGAATAAACCCAGGTTCCTTCTTGGGAACTGGGCCTCATTACCTGCTCCTCCACCGGTCATTGGAGAGTGTAGTGTCCTTAGAAAGGCTTATGGCACCAGGATTTTAGATAAGAGAGGAGAAAGAGGGCTCAGTCCATTATTTAAAACTTGCATTTGCTTCTTGTTAAAATGCTCATTGACCACCTGGTAGGCGAATGAGGGGTTGCCCAGAATATGGGACTTTCAGTGTTAAAACTGGCCAAGTCCCAGGTAAACCAGACAAGCTGGTCATCCCTGTGTGGGTTTAAGGTCCATATGAGCGCCTGCTTTGCTCCTCTCACTCTCTCCAGTTAATCATTCTTCCTTTCACCCCGTATTTGTCCAAGTGCTGTTCGAATGCCTTCTAAAAACCCAGGCTGTTTGAAAATGATTATACATTAAGGATTTACTACATTGCAGAAGTGTTAACCATAGAAAACTTTTCATTTGTGTTTAAAAATTACACAAGCATGAACTTGAGGCAGGCGTCCCTACGCTACTCTACTGTGATGATTTTATCATTGTTTATAGGCACTTGGTGACGGTTGACTGTTACATGCAAAGTCTGTGGTGGGGGTGGGGAACTGAATGGATAAACAGAAAAATGCCACAAAAATTACCAAGAGCCAGATGAGTGGTGTAGGAGGTCAAAGAACAAAGTGATTGCTGTGGGCTGGGACTTCAGGCTGATACCTGAAGTGGGATGTGCAGAGGAATCTAAGAAGAAAAGGTGAAATTTAAATGAAGAGACTATTCCAAGCAGAGGAAACAGCCACCTGCAACAGACCCAGAAATGCCTGGGGGGAGCTACCTAGGCTATTTGCTCTGAAGCTGAGTTTCCAAAGGGGCGATTGCTTTGAACAGGCTGTGCAGGATAATCCCTGTAGCTCTGTATTGCTGCTTTTGAAATTGTTATAGGTACATTGAGCACACATTTACCAAACAGAGGGAGCACCTTTTTCTCCTCCTGTCCCTCTGCCAGCTTTTGTAGGTTAGGCCGGCCCTGTGTAAAAAGTTTCTTGCCTGTCCCAGTAAATATTTGGGGTGCAAAGAAGTGGAGCATTGTTAAAACTGTGTGCCAGCTCCACCCTTCCTTCTATTGAGTCCAGTGCAGGGTGGGGCGGTCCGTGGAGTGTGGGCGAGGAAGCTATCCTTCTTCTCCCTGTAAACAAGCTTTGGCACAGAGACTCGGAGCACCAGCCCTTGAGCCCCAGTTCTCAATAAATGCAATGAACATTTGCACGTAACACGGGGCAAATAAATGACTACTGGTTTCCTGCTTTACTGCTCAATACTGGGCCTTCAACGACCTTATAGATTGGACATAGTAAAATATCACAGCACAGTTGTACCTAAATTACCATTTCCTTACACAAATCTCATTACCCTTTAATGAGAGGAACCTATTTCAAGTGGGCAAAGGCAATGTGAAGCTGTGTTTGTAAACAGAGGCAAAAGCAGTCTTCCGTGAGATTTCAGAGAAGGAACAACAGCAAGGTTTTCGTAACTTTTCTACCACCTTTACCGGAAAATATCTTCCCAAGTAAAACTGAAGCTTTAATCTGCAAATATTCCTGGGAAGATTATGCCTTCCCTTACTTTCACACTGAGTCTGCATCTGTATTTACCCTTTGGTGAGAAATAAATAGGGCCTTGACAAGAGCCTGCAGAGATGAGAAAACGTTGCCAAGGAGGAGGCTTAGCATCCTAAAACTAAATCTTTTATATCTAATTTTTTTGTGAAATTTGTCACAGCTGTTATTTGAAACAGCACTCTGAAAAACTGTCTCTTATTTTTCTTGTTTTAGATTTGTAATTCCTTAATTCTGTATGATCTTGACCATCTACTGCCTTCCTTTTGTCATTCATTCGATTTCCTTCCCTTGCTCTCTAACTCTTTTTGGAAACTATTAGGTTGGTGCGAAAGTAATTGCGGTTTTTGCAATTATTTTTAACCTTCTAAACCGCAATTACTTTCTCACTAACCTAATATTTTAATTTACCCTATTTCTGCTCCCGAATTTCTACTTGGTTCCCACTGGTCATGTTTATTTATTCGCTCACAGTGATTGCTACCTTTCTCAGGTCTGGAGAAGGATGCTCCAAAATATAACTCTGTTCCTTACAAGGTTAAATTATTGAGTTGATAATTGCATCTATTAAAAATATTGTGATCACCCTTCTGCTTTTGTTTTATTTGAAGACATAGGTCAGTAATTAATATTTCTATGCTTTAAAAAATGGGAGGAATAATCCATTAGGTAGTACGAATTAATCAGGAACACTTTCCTTAAAAAACACAAAATAAACCCACCTGACTTTATACCTTTTGTGTTTGTGTCCTTAATCGTAGTCACAGCTGAGACTCCTTCTGGCCCCACTCTCTCTCTCAGGCATGCTCTTACCCACATCTCTTTGTGAATCGTTTTAAACTTTGTAATTTGTTCTTCTCTTGGTGGTGTCAATTAGACAGCTATTATTTGAACTGAATGCTAACATGGTGGTTGCTAGTAAGTTAAGTTTCCTTGGAGTGGGTCCAGTCCTTTCTTTCTTTTTTTTTTAATCTTTTTTGATAAGCAATGGCTTTCAAAGTCTTGGCTTGAAGATTCTTATTTTGAATTAGGAATTCTTATCTCTATATAATTTGAACAATTCTAGACTACATGGGCATCTCCAAGGTCCCCCAGACAATCATCCTCCATTAAAGCTGCACATTTTAAAGTCTAGAGAAGAGTTTAGTCCGCCATAGTGGACCAGGCAGCTGAACCAAGAACATCTAAAGAATCTGCTAGGAGCACATTCTACCATTTCTGTTAATGTTGTTTGTTTATTTATTTATTTTAAATTAAAGTACAGTTGACAAACAACATTACATTAGTTTCAGGTGTACAACATAGTGATTTGACAATTATATACCTTACGAAGTGATCACCAGATAAATCTAGTAACCATCTATCACCATACAAAGTTATTACGATATTATGGACTATATTCCCTATACTATGTATTACATCCTTGTGACTAATTTTATAACTAGAAGTTTGTACCTCTTAATCCTTTTCACCCTTTCTCCCACCCTTCCCTTTTGTCAATTTAAATACCACTGCCAAGTCATAGTGTTCTCTAAAAGTTCACGTAGTCCTGGTTTATAGCTCAAAGCATTTTACATGAATCAGCCCATTAGTCCTCTGCATTCCTGAGTCAGGGAACTGAGAAGTGGAAATAAACCAGTTTCCAAATGTGGACTCAGAGGCACAGAGAGCTTAAATAACTGCAACAGGATCACTAATTCAGGCAGCAAAGCAGTAGACACATGGGACCAAGAAGGCATCAAAATGTTCCATAGAACTGAATATAATAACCTCTCCAGCACTGCAGTTCCTTTAAGTAGCAGATACACAACCTTTCAGCAAGATAAAACACCTCTGCATTGGACTAACACTCGGAAGTAAACAGGCTGACTTTTGGCAACATCATCCACGTAGGGAACTTTTTATCTCCTGAGCCATTTTCTCTCTAAGACAATTTTCTATGGCTAGGAATGCCAGAATTCAAATCTTGGCCCTACCACTATGACCTACCACTATGACCCTGGGCAAGTTACTTAACCTCTCTGTGACTCAGTTTCCTCATCTGTAAAATGAGGATTAGTAATAGTATATACCTAAGATAGGGTGCTATGGGGATTGAACAATTTAATTCACGTAAAGCACTTAGAACAGAACCCGGCACAGACTCAATAAATGTTAGTTGTTCCTCTTGTTATTATTTAATATGCTTCCTTTTCTTCTTTGAAAAGCCTTCTCTTGCCAGGGTCCTCCCATTCTCTTACTTCCTCCTCCCATCGAAATAGCGAAGGATCCAGTATCAGCTATTAACATTTCAGTGTGAGTTTCATGTTACCTCTTTCAGCTGCTTTACTTATCAAGCTTTGTCTATAATTGTGGAGTGAAGAGCTTTACTCCCTGTTAAGAATTTGGGGTGCAATAAATGTTTTGAGGAAAGGGGGAAGATGGGAAATAAAAATAGGAAAAATCTCGATTACCCCTGAAAATATCTGAAGGAACATGCCTAAGTGTTTTCAAGGTTCCTCTTCTGTCAAAGAACAGGTCTAACTACCTAACCAGAACCCTCTCCTTTTTTTCAAACCCTTTCTTAATCCCTATCCTGTTCCTTCCTGTCTCCACATGAACAAATTTCCCCTTACTCACCTTTAATATTTTATCTTCTCTCTTCTCTAAAGAAGGACATCTATCTGCCAGGAATGCAGAGCTTATTTTCACGTGTCCTCTGCTCTGTCAGCTACTTCTGGACTAGGTTCTCCTTAGGCCAACCCTTTGTTTCCATGATGATACTGTTGTGTATACTAAACATAAGAATATCTAAACTGTAAAAGTATAGTTTGTATATATAAAAGTCACACAAGTTACGTATGTGAGCGCTTACCAATTATGGCTAATTGTCTATCAGCATAATAACGTCGAATCCATATTAAGTATGTAAAATATTAACTTTATTAGTCTTTATTTGGAAAGAAAAAACTGTTAATGTATGCTCAGCTATCTTAATTAATTGCTGTTATAAAATTATCAATAATTGATCATAGCTTCATCCGTTGTGTTTTGCTTTCAGGCATGTGTAATTAACTATGTGACATTCAACTTCCAACCCTTTGCTAAGGGGGTGGGGGCGGTGGGGGTGGACAAAGGGTAAGGAATGGAGAGGAGAAGGGACCAAAGCAGAGGGTAGATATGAGACAAAGAATTCCAAAAGGCCTGGGATTATTTTTTCCAAGGGCCTTTCTCTACACATTAGCACCCAGAGGTAACATTTTAAAAGCTTAAGGCTTAAGACAGAGATCCAAGATGGCAGAGTAGATATACTCTGTGATCACATTACAGTGAACACATCACAATTACAACTAAATTACAACAAAATTATAGAACAATCAACCTGGAGAACCATCTGAAGACGTGCTGAACAGAAGTTTTATAACTAAGGATATAAAGAAGCCACATCGAGACTAGTAGGAAGGACGGAGACAGGAAATGGGCTGGCCCTAAACATCCGCGCAGCGGTAGAGAATCAAGAGGGATATCTTGGCCATGGAAGTTATCCCCAGGAGAGAGGGAGACCCCAGCCTCTCACACCAGGCTCCCCAGCCCAGAGTATTTGTGCCAGGAAGAGTTGCCCCCACAACATCTGGCCATAAAAAACAGTGAGGATTCCAACCGTTTGGGTGGGGTGGAAGGCTGTGGGAAACCCAGACGTCCCCTTAAACGGCCCACACACAGACTCACTCACTCGCAGGCACTCACCTTGGTCTCCAGCGGAGGGACGGTGACTCGGGGAGAGTCAGAGGCACACAGGGGGCAGACGGAGGTCTGTGACTTCGAAGAGAGGGCTGGAGGACAGTTGCAATTTTCCCTGTGTGGAGTCCTCCTCCCATACAGCTGGGGCATCTTTCCTGTGTTGAGCCCACCCCCACACAGCCAAATCTGCATCTGATTGGTCTGGTGCTCCACTCTGCTGATTCACTGGATCGCTGCTCCACCCAACTCCCCCAACACCGGAGGCACTTTGCACTCTTCCTTGGAAAACTGAGTCCAGGGCTCCAGGCTCAGCACTGGCACCAAACCAGAGTCTACATTAACCTGGTAACCACAACTCTTCCCACTCTAGTGATTCCCTGAGACGCTGCCTCACCCAACTTGCATACCACGGGAGGTTTTATCAGTCACTGAACCTGAAGGGAGCCAGCATGTGGCAGCAGGCCTCGGGGTGTCCCTATTTGCAGAGCTACCCTATGCCCAGTATTGGTGGCAGATGTCCTCAGTTCACAGCAGGTCCAATAATGCAATGGTTTCCAAACTATCTTCCATAAAAACTTAGGGATTCAACAAAGAACTTTTGAGTATCTTAGGAAAAAAAGAGTATGATAGTGTACGTTTCTGATTTGTGCCCCAGTTCATCCTCTCTAATCACCACTCCATAACAAACTACTATTCTATAGACAATTAAGTAGGAACCTTGGGTATGTTGACCAAATGTGTTATTATTCAAATTTTATTATTCAAATCATATTTCATATGATGCTCAACTGTTATTGAGTAAGTATTATGTACCAGGGTTTACTTGGATTATTTACATTAGTCTTCTTAACAACTCTATGATGTAGGTGCTCTTATTAGCCCCTTCTTGCAGACTTGCTCAGGGTCTCAAAGTAAAAAGAAACTAAGCCAAGACTTAAACCCTGGAACCTGATTCCCAAATACAGGCTCTTAAACACCGTGCTCTGCTACCTCCTAACTGTGACAGAATAATCATCTACAAATCCAGCTTTCCTTCTGTGTAGTAAATTTGGCCCTTCCTCTCCACAGACCCCATCTTGGCAAATGTTTGGATTATAAGCTTGAGATTTTAGGCATCGTATGAATCATGGACTTGGGGTGGGGGGGGGGGTCTCGTAGAAGTGAACTGCAGGGGGCTTTCATGCAGTTGGTTGAAAGTCTATATTCCCAAGTGCCACAAATCAGTAGAATGGCAAAGACATTCTCTGATGATGATTCTTGGGGCATAACCTCCTCTCAAAGGCCCTTTGCTCAGAGAGAGGAACTACAGTCCCCTCTATGCCCCAGCTCCTTCAGTTCCTAGCTGCTCTGCAGACCAGTGAACTTCCCCTGGAGGCTGCCCTCTCCTGGCTGCTTACAGATCTGCAGGGACTTTCACTGAGGGGCATTTCTCATTTCTTGGAGGGATTGATGAATTGCTGTTCTCTTATTATTCCACATTGTCAGTCTCAGTCTGAGATGCCCTGGGGGGATGAAGGATTTATGCTACAGGTGCCTTATGGCTTCTGACCAGACCAAATTCCTCACTACCAAATATGGTCCCTTGGAGCTCACCACTGCCACTCTGAAGACTTTCAGAGTGGAAAATACACTGGAAAATAAGCCCACACTGACTCCACTCCCAAAGCTCCTCCATCCCTTGCTCCCCCAAAGTCCACCCATTATGGGAAGTGGCCATTTTGAGGCTGTCATCATGGTGACTGTTCAGTGGCCCAAGAAACCTGTAATCCAGTCTGTCTTGGGCAGATGCAGCCTTTGCCTCTCAGGGTTACTACTCCATGGGCAAGAACAAGAAAGACAGGCCTCTGTCCTTCTCAGAAAGTCCTTGAGCTCTTAACTTGTTCTTGGGCCCCACAAGGTAGCCTTATTTATCCAATAGAAGCTCTCTCTGCTGGAGGTACAGACCAGAGTCCTGGGTGGATGGATTAGGAAAAACTATGGTAAAAACTGATCCAAATTTTCTTCTTCCCAATGACTCCGGGGTTAGAGCCCTCCTCAGTGACTTTTTTGGCTCCAAATCAATCAGCCTATTTTGTGCTCCCTTCACTTGAGCACCATTTCCTGTATTATGGAATTTTTTCTTTAAGGCCAGCAACCCAGGATTTATTTGTTTGCCCATCCATCCATCCATCCTTCCCTCTATTCATTGATCCACTTACTATAAAGCATTCACTGAGCCTCTCCTTATAAGGGGTTTTCAAGCAGTTGGGGTTACAATGATTAATAATACACAATCCCTGCCCTTGAGAAGTTTATAGTTTATTGGAAAAATTGAATAATAAATAGGCAATTACAGTTATCACACATTGCCATAAGTAATGTTATTGCCTTTACGAGCACTGAGGGGACACATGCAAGATGCCTTGACCTTCCTCTTCTCTCTGGGAATCAGGCATAGCCCATCCTATTGTAACTTCTGATCTACCTCATTCATCTTTCAGGGTCTGGGCTAAAATTCAATTTATAAAAGGGAAGTGAAAATGCTGTACCCTTTGATAATGCAACTACTTCCTTCAGAAGTGAAAGTAACACCTTGAGAAAACATGTTTTTCAGCTTGAGTCAGCTTTTCTTCTGTTCGTTTTTTTAAATGAATTACTTGAAACACTGGGAAATGCTAATATCTGGATTATCAGGGTCCATATCCAGTCAATTAAAAATATTTATTCTGCATTGCAAATTCACTTTCAGGCTTCAGTGTGTGCATTGCAGTGTTTATAGTTGAAGATACCTCAGAAGAACAATTATTTTTGTCATGCACCTTAATTCTGAACATGTTGATGAAGCAGACTGCCTTGTAGTTCTTCTTTAATATTCTAGACCCAGTTCGGCATTTATATCTCCAATGGGTCCTAACTTAGAATACCCCTGCTATTTCATTGCACCCTCTGCAGACTTCCCAGAATAACTTTGACTTAGACCTGCTTCACTTTCCCCAGGGCAACACTTTGTCCATCCATCCTACTGCTTCAAGGTATAGTTAAATTGAATGTCTTTTCATTCTTGGATCTCCAATTCTGTCATTTTTTTCTTTCTGCAAAACACCCTGATATTTATAACACCCACTCTGAGTGTCTTGGCCCATTGTTGACCTGACCTAACAACCGCTCAAATGCTCATCTTGTTCCAGTACACAAATCCTCTCAGATAGAAAAACAAGTATAATCAGCACCTAATAGATTCTAGATACTATGCTAAATACTTTCACTTATTCCATTTAATTCTGAAAATAACTCTGTAAGGCGGGTAGAACAATACCTTGTCCATAGTAGATGGACACTTGTTGAATGAAGAAATTACAATTCCTGTTTCATAGACTAGACAATCAAAGATGAAAGTGGTCACATTGTTTGCTCGAGACCACTCAGTGGCCAAAGTCATTCTGCCTCTGTTGGGCGGGGCGGCCTGCGGGGTCTCTGCTCCCGCTCCCCACATAAGAACGCAGAATATGGTGAGGCCAAAAAGGAACACGGAGCCATAGATAGGGGTCTCATACCACTATAGTCTCGCTAGTGGCTGGGTTAGAGACAGAGGAAACAGGAGCCACACAATTCTTAACCCTCACTGCGCTGCTTGCAGGCTCAGCCACCGTCTTCTTGCTAGCCCCCATTTTTCCGCTAGCATAGCGACAGCAGTTATATTAGTGGCCAGCGGCTCACTGGTTACAGCTGACGGCCAACTAGCCACAGCTGATAGCCATCCAATCACAGTTGATGGCCATTTACTACCTGAGCCAGCACCTTTCCATGTGAGGCCGAGAGCCTGGAAACTGCTTTCTGGGGCTTTGTCCCCACAGCCTCTTTGGTCCCCATGCCCTCTATACTACGTGACTTCAGAGCCGTACACTCTGTGAGCAGCTTATGCTTCATCACCATTTGACGCCTGAAGGACTTTCTAAATCATTGTAATCAACACTTTCTAAGCCCACTCAAGTAACCAAATCCTTTAATCCTCAACCTCAAATGTGAGAGCAAACAGGCTTTATCTTTGTGTCTATGTTGGATAAATGTTCTCCTGAATCTCATCAGTCTTGATATGAATTATCCAAAACAGTATAGAGGAATTCTCAGGAAACTTCCAAGGGTAAAATTAATTTTAATGCTTTGAATTTACATAAAAGCCTGTGGGGACAGAGCCCCAAAAAGCAGTTTCCAGGCTCTTGGCCTCACATAGAAAGGTGCTGGCTCAGGTAGTAAATGGCCATCAACTGTGATTGGATGGCTATCAGCTGTGGCTAGTTGGCCGTCAGCTGTAACCAGTGAGCCATGGGGCACTAATATAACTGCCGTGGCTAGGCTAGCAAAAAAGTGGGGGCTAGCAAGAAGATGGTGGCTGTGCCTGCAAGTGGCACAGTGAGAGTTGAGAATTGTATGGCTCCTGTTTCCTGTGTCTCCAACCCAGCCGCCAGCGAGAGTATAGAGATATGACTCCCCTACTTATGGCTCCGTGGGTGTTCCTTTTTGGTCTCACCATGTCCTGCGTTCTTATGTGGGGAGCGGGACCAGAGACCCCGCATGACACCCTGCATGACACATGGCGCAGCGAGCAGGGTCTCCCGCAGGACAAATGGCGCAGCGAGCGGGGTCTCCCGCAGGCCGTCCCGCACGACAGAGCCCATGAAGTAACTGTAGCTTACTGACACGACCTTTGCCACATGGCCCTTTGTCTGCCCTGATGAGCTCTAACCCGTTTCCAGGCACAGGCCCCAGCTCCATCTCTGCCCTCAGACACGCCCTCTGGGTTCTGAATCTCCCACCCAAAGTTTATTTCTCTCTGTGGGCCCTTGTTTGTGATCTGTCCCTCACTTCAAGTAATTCTGTCTCTCCCCACTTGTTAAAAGCAAGACCACTCACCTGGTTTCAATCAGAGTCCTGTCTTCTTTTCCTTCTTTCACTATTGCATTAATGGACATTTGTAGCACTTGTGTAATCCTTAGTCTTGTCTTTACAAATGGATTGGACATTTCCTGCCCTCATTTTAAGAATACCCCTAAACATGTCTTAACTGTCCCCAGCTAAACACTATCAAGTGCTTTTATTTTATTTTTTTTTTTAATTGGGGAATATTGGGGAACAATGTGTTTTTTCCAGGACCCATCAACTCCAAGTCAAGTCGTTGTCCTTCATTCTAGTTGTGGAGGGCACAGCTCAGCTCCAAGTCCAGTCGCCATTTTCAATCTAGTTGCAGGGGGCGCAGTCCACCATCCAGTTAGGGAATTGAACCGGCAACCTTGTTAAGAGCTCGTGCTCTAACCAACTGAGCCATCTGGCCACCCCCTATCAAATGCTTTTGATAAGGCAGTCCCATCGCCAACTAGGCACCACATAAAAGAGAAACCCTGACTCTCTCACCTTTCATGGCCGTAGTTGTGAATTTCTTCCACAAAGAAGAAGAATCTTGCTGGTAATGGCAGTTTATAGTTTTCTTTCTTTCCATAAATTGTGCTACAGCTGTGTTCCTCAAATCCAATGAGCCAAAAATGAACTCCTTTCTCCCAACACCTGTTCTTTCCCCAGTATTTCTCACCTAAGTTAACGATACTGCCTCCACCATGACACTGCCTAATCTAATCACTCACCTCTAACCCCCACCTCTCTTGCTCTCTCCTCTTAAATTCAGTCAGCCAGTCCTTGTTATTTGATCTACTAAATATGTCTTAAATTGTCTACTTCTTTTCATTCCTCACTATTCCTATCTTGTTTCAGACCCACATTACTGCTTTCTTGGACTATAATATCTCCTTAATTGGTTTTCTTCCGTCTGTCTCTCGACTCCTCTCCAATCCATTAGTCATATGTTTGTGTTACTCTCTTGCTAAAAATCTTTCAGGGACTTATAAAACCGAGTCCAGGGGAATATAATCAATAATGTTGTAAAGATTCTGTAGGGTGTCAGATGGGCACTTGTCTTATTAGGGAGACCACTTGATGGACTGTGTAGATGTCTGACCACTGTGCTGTGAATAATAACCTGAAGCTGAAGCTGGATAATGTTGAATGTCAGTTATATATATAGTATATAGTCATAGGATGTGGATTTCAGCTATATACGAATTCAGAGGGGTAGTAGATTGAGGGAGGGGGTTATCACTTTGTGAGGGGTATAAATGTCTGGTACATTGTTTTATACACCTGAAACTAATAATTAAAAAAAACTGAAATAATTAGGGCTTGTGGAGATAAGGATCTTAAAATAGGGGTGGGTTCCTTCTATGTAGGTAAGGCTTGCATGATAAAAATGTTTTAAAAATAAATTTATGATAGGAAAGAAGTGCTTTGTAATAGTGCAATAAAAAACAAGACGTGCAGTAGGCCTAACAATTGCCATAATTCCAAATACCATACACCTAAAATTTTGCTCTTCCCGAAATCCCCTGCACAACTATGACTCAGCCTTTATATCTGAGCTCAGCTGTTACATCTTGAAGTCTTCAAATTGATCTAAACACTCTAAACCCACAGCACCTGTGCTTACCTGTCTTCTTACCACATTATGTAATCTGTGTATATGTCTGTGTTTTTCACTGCACTGTAAGTCCTTAAGAACATGGACCTTCATCTTTTTTTGCCCCCACACAAAGCCTGAAATATAGGTTGCTCGATTTTCTTGTGCTGTACCCAACCAAATTGAACTTCCAACTGCCACCCCTCTTTAAGCTTTATCACATTCTACCCCATCCTCCGGATGTCCAACATGATTGATCATCACAGTTTTCCATCAGCCTTTCACTCCCTTGCTGCTTGTCCTCACTTCTCCTGAATATACTGGAGTGCTTCTTAGCCAAGGGTTCTTTTGCCTCCAGGTTTGTACTCTCTTGCCTCAGAAGTGGTTTCTTGTGATTTAGCACCACCCCCTGGAGAACGAGTTGGAGAGAGATGGGTCTATCAGACATCATGTCCATTCAATACTTTTTGTTCTGAACCTATGCTCTCTCTCCAAGTCACTTTTTGATTGTAGTTGGGTTTACTGTATTAAAAAGTAGTTGATCCACAGACATGGACATCTGTGATCACTCAGAAGTTATATTTCTCATTATAACTGCATCGATTTGCATTGTTTTAATTGATTAGCTTTTTGAAGTATTAGTTTGTATAACATAATTTCTATTTTATTCAGATTCTTTAAGTTTCAAGAAACAAAACTCAAACTAGCTTGTGTGTGGAGGGAGAAAGGCTCCCAGTGTGGAGCAATTAAGAAGACAGAGATCATGGGAATCTGTGAGTAGAACACATGGTGAAGCTGAACCTTATGGAAACTGAATCTAGGAAGTGCCAGGAACTGGGCTGGCCCTAAAGACTGCCATTGTGTTTCCCCGAAAATGAGACCTAGCTGGACAATCAGCTCTAATGTGTCTTTTGGAGCACAATTAATATAAGGCATGGTCTAATCTAATCTAATCTAATACTGAGTCTTATATTAATTTTTGCTCCAAAAGACCCATTAGAGCTGGTTTTCGGGCTAGGTCTTATTTTTGGGGAAACATGGCACTTGCTCCCCTCCTTCTCTCATGGGCCGCATGGCCTTCTCTTTCTGTTTACTACTCTTTTATTTCCTTGTTCTCTTCAGATCTTTCCTCTTCCTCAGAGCATTTGCATATTCTTGGGGTTTGCTCCTTTATAAATTTGGCTGACACAGCCCGTCATGTCCTCTTCAGTTTCTCTGCTTCAATTTCATTCTCTAAGTTTTGTCTTAATTTCCTTAGAGTGAAAGAGTTGACTCCAGGGTACTTTTCAAAAGCCATAGATAAATGTATCTATAATCAGTCAATTTTGCTCCATCTCCTTGGTACTATTTTGGTCAAATCACTATCATCTCTCCCCTGAATTAGTACTGTAACTTTTCCTAGCACCATCTTCCCTTGTTCCCAATCCGTTGTTCATACGCTTCAGAGATTTCCCATTGCCTTCCTGATAAAGTACAGATACTTTAACACCCTTACAAACTCTTCACGATGTAGCCTCACGACCGCGTCCCTGGGTGCATCTCCAGCCTTTTTTCTCACTTCTCAGTCTTGTGCTCTGCCTCTCATTATATTGAAAATATTTAAGTTGCTTAAAATATACCACATGCTCTCTCACCTCGGGTTATATGCTGTTCCTTCCATGTGGAAAACTCTTCCTCTACCTCTGCTACTGGCCTCCAACTTAATTTTCAGCTCTCAGCTTAAACATCACTTCTTCCAGAAGGTCTCCTTGACCAGGTCACTTGACTATGCTGCTATATACCCCCTTAGTACTGCACTTTCCCTATCATATCAAAACAGTTTATGTTTTGTCTGTTTAATTGTCAGTCTTCCTAGGTAAAATGTAAGCTCCATGATAGCAAGGAATGCATCTGTCTTATTCACCCTTGCATCCCTACTACATATATAACAGGCACTAAATAAACATTTAATAAATGATAAAGGCCCCACCATCGGTCGCTGATGCTATTAGATATTGGGAGTAGGGACAGCTCATCATATGTGGATGCCCCTTAATTCTAATTGATATGTCTTAAGCAGGTCTCTGAGACCAGAAGCTTCCCTTAGTATGGGCTATGGTCCGGATAGGCAACATGGTTGAAATATTTAGCGCAGTTATCCAAAATCTGATCTCGCTTTGTGACCCTGAATATTCAATGACTTTATCAGGTTGTAGGAATCCCATAAAGCTCAACCCAAAGCAACCTACTGACTGCCTTCTCCACTCCCATTGTAATAAAACTAAAATACCAACTTCTTGCTATGACTTGCAAGATCTCACAAGATCGGAGCCCCTGTTTGACACTGTCAACTCATCTTATCCACTCTGTCTCATTCACTGTGCTCCAGCTTCCTCTGGTCCTCAAAGACTCCCAGGTGTTTCCTACCTCAGGGCCTTTGCACTTGCTGTTCGTTCTGCTGGGAACTCTCTTCCCTAGATTATTGCATAATGAGGTCCTCCTTTTCATCCTTTGGTTCTTAGCTAAAATATCACCCCACTTCAGAGAGGCCTGCCCTGGGCACCCTATGTAAAATGGTCCCCACCCCTTCATAACATTTATCGTAAACTAAAATTATCTGGTGCATTTGCTTGCTTTTTAACTGTTTCCCGATGAGAAGGTAAGCTCTAGCAGGGCAGGGAACTTGCTTGACTCATCATCCTCTGCTGTATCATCAGAATCTCACATTACTTAATAAATATGCTGAATGAATGAAATGAAATGAAAGAATGAACAGGAAACTTGTGCCAAGAGTTGGCAAAGGTTTTTTTTTTTTTTTCTGTCTGAACCCTCTTCAGTGTTTTAATACTGTACTGTTTCCTGAGAAAAATGCAAAAAGGAGACAGTCTAGCCAAATGTATGCCAACTATCCCTGACAGAGGCCTCTGTGTTTTCTGCTTTCTCAGTAGGCTCCTCCAGGATCCCTCATCCCTCTCCCCCCCACTTCTGACCTTGAACCTTTCTCCTGACAGCCCAGGGCAGAGCCAATTCCCAGTAGCCTTTCTTTCTCCCAATTGCCTAGGGCCACCCTGAGGCTAACAAGGTCCTTGGGGTGAATGCCAAACAGAAACTGCAGGTATATCAAGTATTTCTCAAAATAAGAAAGAGGATTAATTAGAGCTGTATAATCCCTAGACTTCTCCTCACCTTTCTGTCCTTGATGCAGACATGCCAGGCTCTTGACTCATGCTGGGAACATAAAGTTGACTTACGATGCAAACGAGCCGAAAAGATACAGTTTTGCAAAGAGATTTAAATATGCATCTGTCAGAAAGCATGGTCACTTGTCCATTGATGTTTGTGTTCCATAATTCCATCACTTCACAGTGAAATTTGGTGTCAAACACACTGTGGGCTTGGTCTCTAAAAACTCAGAGAACCACTGACGTTGCTGAAATCAGATGATCTACATCTCTTTGAAATTGTAAGGCCTTTGTTGAGAAAGGTCACAGTGGTTCTGCCAGGACCTGAGAAATACCTTTGGGGAACTTTGCACAGCACATTGATCCAGCAGGAGCATTGTGTACAAGTGAACCTGGAAATGGATTGCCTGGTCATCCAGCAAAGGAAGCATTATGTGTCTGGTTCAGAAGAGATAAAAAGCATGGATCGGAGGGAGTGAAATGTGGCCAATGTTTGGCAAGAGCTTTCCAATGAATATAAAAGGTCTTAGCAAAGAATGGCTTGCAGTTTCAGATCTCCAAGGAGAGAGAATTTGGTGTCTGTAATTAGAAATTTTATATCAGGTGTTAGATTCACAAAATGGGCAGGCCACTTTCTGGAAGCCTGACGTCTGAAGACTGGGATCACTGTGCTCACTGCTGGCTCGGCGCTGCCCCAAGGGAGTAACTTGTGGGGAGTTGGAGGCCCAGACTTGGCTGAGGCCCAGCATGTTGAAAGGCAATGAGTTATCCAAGAAGAGGCAAGGGCCGAGCCCCAGAGACTCTGAACAGACAAAGACGCCACTGTTCTGCCCTGACGAGCGCCAAGAAACCTCCTTTAACCTCATTGCTTTTACTCAAACAGTTAGCAGTAAACTCATCCTTATGCCTTTAATGGTAAAAATCTACTGGCCAGGGTTGAAATCAGATAACATGAATTTGGATGTATTTGAAAGTAAATGGAGAAAATGGGAAATAACGATGCTGTCACTATATCAAGAAGGCTAAATGGACTGGGGATTTGGAGGTTTTGAGGTGGATTTGATTCTTCATTTCCTGATACTTCAGTGTTAATCTCTGTGCCTTTGGGGTGGGGGATAGTGACTCATCTGTACACAGGCTCATGAAGTACATTTGAACTGTGATAAACATTCAGACACAGGGTTAAAGCAATCTGAGGGCCAATTTTACCCACTGAAATGTATTATTTAGCTTGTAAGATGTTTTTCTAAATTAAATCAAATCAGTAAACATTTATCAAGCATCTGCCTATCATGTGAGAGGTTAACACGCAAAAATGAACAGGACTTGAAATGCAAGGAAATGAAAAACAAACTGGTGGCATGGAGATTATAGTTAATCTTTTCTGAATTGTCTCCACAGAGTTAGAGACAGGAAGTGAACTAACTTACTAACAGCCAAAAGGAAACTTTTTCTGGGAATTCTCCCTTGATGTGGCCAAAACAAATATTTTGATCTGGGAGAAAACAAAAGTTAATATGAATGTAAAAATGACCTTCACATTAAGATGCTAGGGCAACTCAAAACAATTTTAGTACAATTAGTGAACATTTACTGTGGTAGGTACTGGTTCTATGAAATTAAAAAAATGTGGCTGATATTCATGAGGACAAATTTAAGCATATATTATTCTATGCAAAACAGGTATTATACTGTGCAAAACAATATTCCTTTGTCCTTAAACTTTTTTTTGTGGTTGTTGTTTAGGGATGTTAGATGGAGAAAAAAAGAATTATTGTACTTGAAGCTCATGCATCTGTCAAAGTCTATCATTGATTCCTTATGCCTCAAATGAAGATGTGAACTAGGTGATGATATAATTGGTGAATATTTATCTGGTTAATTGTCCATACCCCAGCAGCACTGATTTATTGATTTATGGCTGCTGAGGTCCAAGAATGTTCTTGAAGACATGAAGACTACTGGGGTTAACTGAAATAGCACTTATCTTTATTTTGGATTGGAATGATATCAGCTTCACACAACAAACACAGGTTGAGAAAAGCAAGAAAGGACATTTAGAGTCTATGTAATTCATTCAGTCTTCCAGCTACTTTAAATTTTACCGTTAAATCGTGTTAGAGCACCAGAAGACCATATGCCTGAACCATTAAATTAACAGCTCACAAAATGGCCTTCACTGGCTCCAAAAGGTTCTGGGAGGCAAAGCTTCCAGGAAAAAAGGGGGTACAAAAAATCTACCTGACATGATGGAACTTTTAGAAAAATGAATGAGAAATTTTTGTAAGAGATTACAAGAAGAAAAGAAATAGAAAGTACCGGAAAAACTAAAAGCTGTATAGGAAGGGAATTACAATCATGATATACTACTGGGTTCTGCCCTGAGTAACAATTACCTAAGTCAAAATATTGTAAATACTGTTGAACACTTAAACATGGTAGCTCATCTGAAAACATCAAAAAAATTTTAAATAAAATTTTGTTTTAAAATAGTTTTAGATTTACAGGAAAATTGAGAGAATTCCCATACAATCCACAGTATCCTCTGTTATCATTATATTAGTGTGGTACATTTGTCACAGTTAATTAACCAATTCTGACACATTATTATTAACTAAAGTTTATACTTTATTCATATTTTCTTAGTTTTTACTTAATGTTCTTTTTCTGCTCTAGGATACATCCAGGATTCCACCTTACATTTAACTGTCATGTCTCTTTAGGTCACCCTTGACTGTGATAGTTCCTCAGAATTTTGATGACCTTCATATTTTTGAGAAGTCAGTTGTTTCGTAGACGTTCCTTCAGTTGGAATTTGTCTGAGGAGGTTATGGTTTTGGAGGAAGATCACTGAGATAAAGTGCCATTCTGTTCTCATTATATCAAGGGTATGTACCGTGTTTCCCCGAAAATACGACCTAATCGGAAAATAAGCTGTAGCATGATTTTTCAGGATGTTCGTAATATAAAATAAGCCCTAATGCATCTTTTGGAGCAAAAATTAATATAATACCCAGTCTTATTTTTGGGGAAATACAGTAGGGCTTATTTTATATTACAAGCATCATAATAAATCATGCTAGGACTTAGTTTCTAGGTAGGTCTTATTTTCGGGGAAACACAGTACTATCAACATGACTTATCGCCATTCATGTTGACCTTGATCACCTGGCTGAGGTAGTGTTTGTCAGGTTTCTCCACTGTTAAGATTACTCCTCCTACCGCTTTCCACACAGTACTCTTTGGAAGCAAGTTACAAAGAGCTGTATACACTTAAGGAATGGGGAGTTATGCACCACCTCCTTGAGGGTGGATTATCTACACAAATTAAATGGAATTCTGCATGAGAGAGTTGCCTATTCTCCCCAACTTATTTATTTATCCAACCATTTATTTACATCAGTATGGATATTTATTTTATATTTTAGGTTATAATTCAATGCTATGTTACTTATTTTGTTACTCAAATTTTTCCAGCTTTCACCGTTGAGAACTCTTTGTTAGTTCCTGTGGCTCTTTGATATACCCTCATTATTGTGGGGTTTTTTTTCTTTTCTTTTTTTCCTTTCCTTTCCTTTTTTAGCATTTCCTTACTTTGTGGTGCTACAAGATGCCCCAAGCTCATCTTGTATATTTCCTGTCCCAGTGTTAGAACCACCCATTTCTCCAGAGTCCTAGTTTCTTTAAATGAAGAATGGTATTTGAAACCAAAAAACAAGATCTAGACCCTAGGTGTGCTTATTGCTACCAGGGGGCAAGGGTCATCACTTCTAGGCCTTCTCAGTGATAGATCAAAGAAATACATGTGTGTATACTCTAGTTAGTATACACACACACACTTACACACACATTTCTATTTGTAACCATCTGTATCTCTATTAAGTAAACATGAGTTCATACTGATGTGTTCAACTCTAATCCGTTACCATATGGATCATTCTAGCCTTCTGCCCTTGTTTGTCTGTAACCTTCTACTCCACTGTAAGAGACCTGGCTCTCATATCTGCCATCTATTTACTTAATTGTTCAATTCCAGTATTCGTATATAGTGGTTTCAGAATCGTTAACCTGTACTCTCTTGAGAAAAAACTTTATATTAACTAGACTACAGTGTTTATGTTCCATTTATTTTTCTTTTAGTCTTATACATGAAAGTGACTTATATCAGCACCTTTGTACTCACCCCCTTCAGTGAGGTTGTTTCATGTATTTATAATATAGTTAGATTCTTCTGCATTCTATCCTGGGATCTCCCAACCTCCTAAATGATTTTTTAAAATTTGCATACATTAAAGTTCACTCTTTGTGCTGTGAAGTTCTATGGGCTTTTAAAAATGCATAGTGTCATATAGCCACGATTACAATATCATATAGATTAATTTCACCACCCTGATATATCCTATGTGCTTCACCTGTTCAAACTTTCCCACCTCCCATGCCTCTGGAAACCACTGATCTGTTTAACATCTCTATAGTTTTACCTTTTACAGAATGTAATATAAATGGAACCATATAGTATGTTGCCTTTTCAGACTGGCTTCTTTCACTTAGCAATACGCATTTAAGATTCTTCCATGTCATTGCATGGCTGAATAGCTCATTTCTTTTTAATGATGAATAACATTCCATTATGTGTACATACGAATGTTTGTTTATTCTATGGCTATCTAATCTGTTAAAAGACATCTTGGTTACTTTCAGTTAAAAAGTTTTAAATAGGGCCGGCCCGGTGGCTCAGGCGGTTGGAGCTCAGTGCTCCTAACACTGAAGGCTGCCGGTTCGATTCCCACATGGGCCAGTGGGCTCTCAACCACAAGGCTGTCGGTTCGACTCCTCGAGTCCCACAAGGGATGGTGGGCTCCGCCCCCTTCAACTAAGATTGAACAGGGCACCTTGAGCTGAGCTGCCGCTGAGCTTCCGGATGGCTCAGTTGTTTGGAGTGCGTCCTCTCAACCACAAGGTTGCCGGGTTCGACTCCCCCAAGGGATGGTGGGCTGTGCCCGCTGCAACTAACAATGGCAACTGGACCTGGAGCTGAACTGCATCCTCCAACAAGTTGACTTGGAAGAAGACCTGGAAGTACACACTGTTCCCCAGTAAAGTCCTGTTCCCCTTCCCCAATAAAAAAACTTAAAAAAAAATTTTTTTTAAATAAATGGCAAACTTAAATTGATTCAGCAAAATCACATGACTGCCAAAAAAGTTACTGTAATACTAGGATGCATTGGGAGAAGCAGGGCAGTTACAATGTTAGTTGCCATAGGACACGGTGTAATGGTGAAGAACACAGACTCTGAATTCAGACGGCTGGGCATTGCCACCTCCCATGATGTGTGTGGTGAGCTCGATTACCCAGCCTTCCTGGGCCTTGACATCATTTGTAAACAGGGATAGTAACTGTACCTACAGAGCGTTAAAAGGTGCCTGGCTCAATAAACATTTGCTATTATTATAATATTTTCACATATTATGTAGCAAGCACTTTACATACCTTCCTTTATGCCTTCCAACAAACTTTCAAAGGAGCATGATCATCCTCATTTTATAGGTGGAGAACCTGAAATGCATAAGTCAATGGAATCAGGACTTGAACTGAGGTCTATTATATTACAAAGCCCCGGTCTTTTAACTTTACCACAGTGATTCTCGAGAGCATAAGAAAAGTCCCCTTTTATTCAGCTCTAGACAAACTGGACCTGGAGCATCATCTTCACTGTGAGTTGCCACATTTTATGAAGGACCAACTAGAAAGTGTGAAAGAGATGATGATCAAGTGACAAAAGATCTGGAAACCCTTTTTAAGTGAGGTTTTACTAAGGAACTAGGGATGGTTATTATGTTTAAAAAAAAAAGTTGGAATGGAAATATAGCAAAATGTTAGCAATGTGTGCCTCTTAATGGTGGGATAACAGATGATGTTTTTTCTTCATATTTTCTAGATATTTAAAGATGAACATGAATTTCTTTTTTATTTTTTATAATTACTTTTATAATAAGAAAAAAACTAACAAATCACAGTTGGGTGACGGATGTTAACTAAACTTATTGTGCTAATAGTTTCATAATATTTACATACATAAATCATGTCGTATACCTTAAACTTATACAATATTACATGTCAATTATATCTCAATAAAACTGGAAAATATAGTTATGTATAAACATCCAGCATAGTACTTGTCCCTGTTTTGAAAAATGAATTATTCAGGTTTATTTTGAAATCTAAGACTGAGACTTTTGAAATATATGTTTGGAGATAAAACTATTTTTTCTTTGTGAATTCTATAAATATAGTTTACATTGAGCACAAACTAAAGGAAAAAAGGAAGGAAGGAAGGAAGGAAGGAAGGAAGGAAGGAAGGAAGGAAGGAAGGAAGGAAGGAAGAAAGAAAGGAAGAAAGGAAGAAAGAAAGAAAGAAAAAATTTGATAGTCTTCTATAAAAGACAGATTCAGTGTTTTGCTTATGACCTCAGGAGACAGAGTTTGGGCCCAATGTGTGAAAGCGATCCTGAGGCACATTTGGGCTGAATATAAATGGAATTGGCTGACATGTGAGGAAGCCAGTTCCCCTCTTCCAGAAAAGGTTTAATCACAGGCTGGGGTCAAGCTAGACCAGATGACCTCTGAGATCCTTTTGAACTCTTATTCTATAAATCTGGGCCTCTACTTATTAGAACAAAATGTTTTTAATTGTTTTATCTCATGATGTACAAATTAAGTCTGCTAATATAAATACATTTAGTTTATTAGTCTTCAGGCACCCAAGAAACACTTAGCAATATGTTTTCCATATGAGAAAAAAAGAAACTTGTAATTCCTGAGAATGTAATTCATAACGTCTACTCATTCAAACTAGACTTCTTCCATCTTGTATTAGTTTCTTAGGGTTACTGTAATAAGTTGGCACAAACCAGATACCTGAAAACGACAGAAATGTATTCCCTCACAGTTCTGGAGGCCAGAAGGACAAAATCATCAGCAGAGTTGTGTTCCATTCAAGGCCCTAAGGAAATATCCTTCCTTGCCTCTCCCAGTTTCTGGTGACTGCAGACGTTCCTTGGGCTGTGGATGCATCACTCCAATCTCTTTCTCTGTCTTTGCATGGCCCTCTCCTCTTTTCTCTGTGCCTCTCCTTTATGGTTCTCATATAAAGACACTTGTCATTGGATTTAGGACCCACTTGGTTAATCCAAAATCTCCTCATCTTGAGATTCTGAATTAATTCTCCAAAGACCTTTTCTACAGATAAGGTCATAGTCACAGGTTCTGGGATGTGGACATAAATATATGTTGAAAAATAAAGTAATCTTTCAAAGGAGGGCAATAAGAATGCCCAACTTTCTTTTGAGTTACTAAGAAGTAGTACATTTTCAATGATGCCTAAGGAATTTCAGGGAGAAGATGAGAGTTTATTTTTAGAAGGTCTTTTAATTCCAAGAAACCTTTTCCATTGAAACCACACCACAAATATTTAAAGAGTATGCAATGTTTAACCTAAACTGTTTTCTATTCTCAAGGCACAAGAATGTAGGGAGTTACAGACAAATGCCACACTTTCCACAGGGTAAATGACTTCAATAAACATTAAGCAATTTTGATAGTGAGAGATTTTTGTGGTTTGTATTTTTGGAATGAGGAGGATAGGGTCCTTTTGATGAAGGCTTCCCCGTGTAACTAGGACAGGAAGGTGAAAGAAATAAAGGACCTTATTCAGAGTGTGAAACTCCTCTAGATAGAGAGCAGGCTCAGCTGGATTTACCAGAGATAACGTGGCTTATTAAAAGCAGTTTAAAATGACACATTTTGAGGCTTTGTCATTGATTTAAAAATTGAATTTGCTGCCCTAAAGGCGAGAAACTGCTGGGAACATTCCTCATCCCCACCAGTAGCTTTTGAAAGGTGATTCATGCTGTTAGAAACCATAAATGGTGATTCTTGATATCGGAGCATCAGAACTTGATCCTGAATTGAGTGTTATTTTTAGCTAAGCTTGGGGAACTCTGAGGCCTGTGCATTGAGGTACAGTCTCAAGGTTTTTGCTTCTTGAAGAAGAGAGTTAATAAATGCAGTGGGCTTTTTTCTTTTCTCACTGCCTGACTACTAGGAGAAAAATGCCTGAGTATGACTCAGCCTACAGCCCTGCTGGATTTGACCCTGAACATGTACCTTCAAACTTACTTTGGGAACTGGTTGGGGAAAGTGGCTTCACGAGGTACAGTGCCCACCACAATGTTATGTGGGGGTTCAGAGATAGTCGCCTCAAGATGTGCTTCTGTGGTATGCAGATTGTTTTGAGCTAAGGGCAGCTTTAACTGTAGGCTCAGGAGAAATTTCTACCTCTCCCTTGACTACCTAGAAGTTAAATTAGGGGCTTTGCTCATAGTGGGAGGTTATCAGAGATAACCTCTTTTGACCTGTCTGTAGGGCAGGACAAACATCTCTTTACTAAACATCTGCTTATCATTCTGCAAAAACTCTTTGAAACCCCCAAGGCAACTTATCTCATCCCTAGCTCAGAATGTCTTAGACACTTATGTTCCCTTTCAGTCTCTGAACCTCTAATGCATGTGGGATATCAAGTATGTAGGATTCCCATACATATGTACACATATGTATTAAATTTGGTTATTTTTAAATTTGGTCATTTTCTCTTGTTAATTTGCTTCATGTCTATTTGATTATAGACATGAGAAAGAACAGCCAAAAGAACCTTGAGGATAGAAGAAAGTTTTAGTCCTCTCCCACAGCTGCAAAATATTCCATTTTTGGCTGCGAATGTTATAAATGTTTTGCATTACTTTTGAGAATCCTCAAAGAGAATATGGAGCGCAAGTACTGAAAATAAGGTTTTACCGTTTAGAGGGAAAACTTTAGATATCTACAGTTTGTTTTCAGTGTTTTTGGTGATTTCAGTACCTCATCAGTGACAAATCCAATCATAGTTATTGGTTCCCACTCTGTGTCAGTGTTTTAGCACTGAGCTATTCCAGTGAGCAAAAAGACAAAAAATTCTGGACTCAGGGGGAGACAATTAGCAAAACACATACCAACTAAATTACCTAGAATGTTAGAAAATGATAAGTGCTATGAAGAAAAAATGAGCAGAGTAAAGGCAATGGAATGTGGGGGTCAGATTGCAGTAGTAAAAGGGTGGCCAGGGTGAGCCTCCTTGAGAAAGGAATAGGAAGTGCAGGATGTGAGAGATAAGTCATGAGACTATCTGGGGGTCAATAGATAAAGGCAGACAGAGTAATCAGTGTGAGGGGCCCTTAGACAGGGTTGTCCTGATGTGCTTCAGAACCAGAATGGCTGGAGCAGAGTGAACAAAGGAAATTAAAGAAAGGAAGGTCAGAGAAGTAATACCAGGTCAGATTATGGCAGGCCTCATAGCTCACTGTGTTTGGGATTTTTTTGTTTAAGGAGAGCACAGCTCACAGTGGCCTATGCGGGGATTGAACCGGCGATCATGGTGTTATTAGCACCACGCTCTTACCAACTGAGCTAACCGGCCACCCCTCATTGTGTTTGGTTTGTACTCTGAGTGGAATGGGGAGCCATGCAGACCTTTGATTAGACGAATAACGTGATCTAACTTGAGTTTTAAAGATGATAACTCTGACTGCTGTGTTGAGGATAGTCTGTAGATATCAGGGAAGAAGCAGAGAGAACAGTTAGATGGCAATTTCAGAAAACGCAGGTGAGAGATGATGGAGGTGCGAACCTGCAATTAGAAGAGGAAAAGTGAGAAATGAACAAGTGTTCTGGCCTGAAGGCAGAACTATCTTGATTTCTCGATGGATTGGATGTGATGTATGAGAAACCAGGAGAGGAGTCAAGGATAACCCCATGTTTTTTGGGGTTTTTTTTTTTTTGCCTGAACAATGAAATTGAAGAAGTTGCCATCAGCTGAGTTGAGGGAGGCTGCAGGAAGTGTGGTGTGGGTGGATGAGGGACGTAGAACAGGAATTTGCTTACGTCCTTTAGACACCTAAGTGAAAGAACCTAGTAGTTGTTTTCAGAGTCTTAGGAGGTTGCAGCACCTCCATCAACAACAAATGCAATCATAGTTATTGGTGCCCACTCTGTCAGACAGTGTTCTGGCACTACACCAGTGAGCAAAATAGATAAGAAAGTCTCACCTCATGGGGCTTACATCCTTGGGGAAGAAGTTGGCTATATAAGCCTGAATTCAGAGGATAGGTCTGGGTAGGAAATAATTTGGGAGTCAGTTTACAGATTATACTTAAACCCACTGGACCAGATGAATGATCAAAAGTGAGTGTAGATAGAGATGAGGATAAAGAAGTGGCCCTAAAACACTCTTTTGTTTAGAGGTCACGGTTGAGAAGAGGAACCAGCCAGACAGATTAAAAGAGACCAACCAGTGAGGGAAGAGAAAAGTGAAGAGAGTCTGGCATCCTAAAAAGCAAGGGAAGAAAGTGTTATCAAGGAGAAGGGGGTGATTGATGTGTCCAGGGCCACTGAGAGACCAAACACAGGGAACGGTGAGCAGCATGGAGGTTTTTGATGACCTTTACGAGCTGAGTTTTGGTGGGGAAGTGAGAATGAAAAACTAATTGGAAACAGTATAAGGAAGGAATAGAATTGGAAACAAAATATTTAGATAATTCTTTGAAAGTGTTTTGCTGCAGAAGGCAGCAAAGAAGTAGAGCAGTTGTTGGTGAGTAAAGTGGGGCTGGGGTTTTTTTAAATTAGAAAAATAGCAGCAGGCGTGATGATGAGAAGGAGTAGAGGATGAAAACTTGGTAAGATGGGAAATGGGGTGAACTGCTGGTTCAGTGTCTTTGCAAGGGAATGGAACTATGGGAGAATGTACTCTGGCCAGGTGAAGTTCATGCGCAGTAGCTGGCAGAACTGTGGGTGCAATGCTGATGCGTGGGCAAACGTGGTGGTGGTGGCAATCTGTACGAGTCCTCTCTTCTGATTTCTCCTCTTTTCTCAGTGAATTAGAAAGCAAGATCTTATAAGTTGAGAGTGGTTAGGAGTGGTTTGGAGAAAGGAAATGGTGTGAAATTGGGTCAACAATGTGAAGAGGGTCTAAACAAGGATATACAGTTTGTCCAGTAGCGTCAAGGGCCCACTGCGGGTTTGGGGTTTGGAGTTACGAATTTCAAGTATAACCAGTTGACTTGCTTGTGTTTTCCTGCAGCCATTTTCAGTTGCATTTGTACAGGCATGTGGTATGTAGTAAGCAAGCTGCATTCAGTCTAGGGTGTCATCTTGCCAAGAGAGTAGGACAAATCAAGACAGGGGCAAGGAAGTCAAAGATTTATGCAAGGCAATTTTAGAAATCTCCAAATACCCTTTGACTTACAACCCCTCCATATTAGTTGGCTAGGGCTGACATAAAAAACCAGAGACTGGGTGGTTTAAACAACAGACCTTTATTTTCTCACAGTCCTAGAGGCTGTAAGCCCAAAATCAAGGTGTTGGGTTGGTTTCTTCTGAGACTTTTCTCCTTGGCTTGCAGACGGTCACCTTCTCACTGCATCCTCACATGGTATTTTCTCTGTGTGCCCACATCCCTCAGTGTGTTCAAATCTTCTGTCCAAATCTCCTCTTCTTATAATGGTATCAGTGGGATTGGATCAGAGCCCGCCCTCAGGCTATTATTACTTAACTTAATCACTTCTTTGAAGGCCCTACCTCCAAATACAGTCACATTCTGAAGTCCTGAGGGTTAGCACTTCACTGTAAGTATTTTGACGGCATACAATTTAGCCTCTAACTCTATCCATCTATGTAAGGCATCCCAGATAGTCACCTCAATGCAACACTGTATTTGTACAGGTTTGCTTTAACTTTCTGCCCCCACAATACAAGTTATACAGACTCTGCCTTTGGGGCCCTTCACGTAAAAAGTGTTGTTTTTCTAAGAGTTAGGGTTGATATTCTTCCTACTTTCTGATGCTTGCAGATTATTTTAATACACAGTAAAAAATATATTTCATATTTGTCTCAGTACACACATGCATAAATATATAACTGAAAAAATGTCTACAAAGCAGTATAATGCACTTTGATGTTTTAGAAATTTTCTGTTCCATTCCATTTTATTTTTAAAATCTCTACAGAGATGTCGGTTAGGCATCTCAAACAAATGGCAATCACATAGTTATGTGTAAATACGAGTACAATAATGTAAGCATTGATTATGGATTTAACAAAAAAAAAAGGATTTTTTCTATAGAGAGGATAGAGGAAGGGAATGGGATATGTTAGAGAGATAAGATCTTTGTTCATCATACCGGGACAGAAATAAATCTCTAAAAGTGTTCAATAGACATAGAGAATATATGCATATTATGTAAAAATATGGAAGCAAAGCAAAGAAGAAATAATTGAAAATGTTGCATGTGGTTGCTGCTATGGAAAATGATATGACAGGATATGGGGGTTGGGGAAATGGAGAATGAGAACATTTTTGTTATCTTTTGAGTTATCTTTGAGTGCTATATTGATTAGAATAAAAAATGACTTTAAAAAAAAGACATAGTATATGCAGCCACCTCTTCTCCTGACTCTTAGGAACAGGCCTGGTAGAGTTTCTTGCTGCACATTCAAACCTCCACACCAAACATTTGTAGCTTTTTACACAGAATTCTAAACTGTGCATTTCACAGTGCTTATATTTTAGACCAGAGGTTCCCAACCTTTTTTTCAGTAAATGAAGACACTTCCTTCTTTAAACGAGACAGGATAACCAGTAGCTAAGAGCATAGACCTTGGAGAGAGACCCTGGGTTTAAATCCCTGTTTTGCCACCTACTAGCTGTGGGACCTTGGGAAAGTCTCTTAACGTCTCAGCCTCCGAGCTTCATTATCTGTAACATAGAGATAATAACAATACTTACCTCTGGGAGAGTTATGAAAATGAAATGAGTTCATTTTTTTTAAAGTGCTTAGAAAGAACTATGCCTAGCAGGTTAAATACATAAAATTTCACAAGAAGGTAGTACTTATCCTTTTGAATCTATAGATGGAGAAAATACACTCAAAGTTACCATGAATTTGGTTATTATAATAACAATAAAATATATAAAATATTCATATTTAATTACTATATTATAAATAATTCATATTTTATTCATCACAGCTAGATCTGCAGTTTGCAGAAGAGTTTATCTGTAGGATATGCTATTACTTTATCAGTCTATAGACAATATTCAACGTGCATATAAATTTGCAATAACTTTGAGGTCTAGAATTCACAAAACACATATAGTGTCCGTACATTGACCCCCTCAATGCCCGTAAGGTAGCGACTATAATTGGTCATTTTAAATTGATTAGAATCTTCCCAGAATTTTTATGTGGAAGCTACATTAATATGAGCCTCTTCTCTTCCTGCCAGAATTATGGCCCAAGGTGAACCTGTGAGAGTTGAGTAAACAAATCCCACATAGACGGCAGGAGTTTAGGCCCTTGGAAAAGTAACATAAGATATTATTGACTAGAGCTACTGAGAGGCATGCTTAGAATACAATTGTAACTAAGAAAGCTTAAGTCTAATTTATTCCATTGCCTGAGACTGTATTAATAGAAGGTAAATCTAATTTATTCCATTGCCTGAGACTGTATTAATAGAAGGTGTTAGGAGCAGAAGTGGGGGATGGTTAAAAAACAAAAGTGTCCACTAGTCTTTTGCATTGTCTCAGGGAGGAGGCACCCTGACCTATGAACACAAATATTCCAATCTCTTTAACAAATATCCCTACCCTATGAAGATGCAAATCCTGATGATTGCATTAATTCTTTTTTTAAAAATCTATCTTCACTTGTTCTGATCCAAGTTTATAAGCAACACTTTGGTGATAATTTGGCTTTCTGTGTAGGTTTGTCTATGAGTAAAATCATGCTCATTGTAAGTGAATAAATCAGCATTCTGGATTATATAGCAGTTGCTATGAATGAATTTATTTAGCATGAGTCCCTGAGGGAATCCTCAGCTCTGGGTACCCAGCAGAAGGACAGATCAGAGGACAAGATGCTAGAATGAGGGGACCACCGTACTCCTGCCTCATTCCCAGCTGTTGTCTGTAGCTGATCTCTCCCCATCTCATCTTTTCTAACTGCAATTTGACCCGATGCAGAACTCCCATTCCCAATACTGTTATAGCTTTGGGTTTTCCTGGTAGGAAAGTCCCCTACTACATTGTTCTCCCCCAGAAAAGTGGGCTAAGGTACATTTTTGGCTTTGATACTCAGTTCTGATTTGGAATTTGTGCTACACCAATTATTTAAATTATTTTCATTAACTACCACTTACATACTGTGTTGATTCATTCAGTTCAACAGTCATCTTGAGCAATGAGCAACACATTTTGTTGGGAGATACATGATTATAAAGATGGATTACGAAAATGTGGAAGCAACTCAAATGTCCAGCAACAGAGCAAAATGTGGTGTATATACACAATGGAATATTATTTATCCTTAAAAAGGAAGGAAATTCTGACATATGCTACAATGTGGATGAATCTAGAGTACATTAAGCTCAGTGAAATAAGCCAGTCATGAAAAGACAAATACTGTATGATTCCATTTATATGGGATACCTAGAGCAGTCAAAAATCACAGAGGAAGAAAGTAGAATGGTGTTTCCCAGGCGCTAGGGGTATGGAGGAATGGGGAGTTGTTTAATGAATACAGGGTTTCAGTTTTACAAGATGAAAAGAGTTCTGGAGATGGATGGTGGTGATGGTAGCACAACAATATGAATGTACTTAATATCACTGACATGTGCACTTATACAGTTAACATTGTAAATTTTGTTACCTGTATTTTACCACAATAAAGAAAAACAGCAGGGGAAAATAAAAAGATGGATTATGGTTCCTGTGCTAAGGTGCTTACAGCTCCTGAGAGGCCAAACGGTAGGGTGGGATTAGTGTTAAGGAAATGAAAACTAAAGAGAGTTTAATACTGATGAGACCCCGCCCATTTCACGAAGAAGCTGATACAAGAGTTAGGCCATTACGTAATTCCTTCAAAGCTTAAAATCCGTTGAGCAGAAGCTTCCCATTCCAACTTGCAGAATGGAAGGTGCAGTAGAACCTGACCCAGTTGCGCCTGCCAGCTGGGGTTGGATCGCAGAAGCCCTCTCTGGCCCAGCAGATGGCGCAGGCGTCCGCAGTGAACCTCCAGGCCCCTAGGCGGCGCTGTGACCGGGCCTCTCTGCCCCTCCTCGGTGACGCTTCCTTCCGCCTCCCGAGCCCGCCTCTCCTCACCAGCGCACAGCTGCGCAGACGCCGGCTGCGTGCCCGTGAGGAGCATGGCGGCGTCTTCGAGCGGCGAGAAGGAGAAGGAGCGGCCGGGATGCAGCTCGGGAACGGCGGGCGGTAACAGCACGCGGGAGCGACTGCTGTCTGCGCTGGAAGATCTGGAGGTCTTGTCGAGGTAATGTCGTCGCTTGAGGACCTGCCTCAGGGTTGGCGCTAGTTCCAGGGGCTCCGCGGGGAGGGTGACCCCCGCGCTCACTTCCAAAGACAGCGGCGAGGTTGTCGTGGACGTGGCGTCCGCAGCCGTCGGGGACTTCCAGACGGCATTCCCTCCCCCCCGCATACCCCCCTGCCAGAGGACGTTTTAATAATGACCCTGGAACCCCAAGACTGCCAGAACCGTAGCAGACCATAGAGATCGCCTGGTGTGAGCCCCTTCGACCACGGACACTCTAGAAACATTTAAAAAGCTACTACCGGCTGTCAAGGGCAGGGACACGGTAGTGAGCGGGGGACTAGATGTCCGCGAGAAGGAGCCCACTCGCTGTCAAGGGGGACAGACGTGTAAACAGATGACAGGCGCGGAACCGGTTTTTATCAGAAGCTTGCGCTGCGCGCTACTGTAATAGAGCAGGGGGACGAGGCGCCTGGCCTGGTCGTAATCAGAGTAGGCTTCCTGGGGAAAGGACTGCCTGGGAAGAACGAGTTCACCAGATGCACTAGGCGGCAGGTAGCAAAGGCCTGGGAACCTGAGCACGCGCGACGCGGTGGAATGGCAGGTTTGGGACGGCTGGAGTGCAGTGTGCATGGCAGAGGTATGAGATGAAGTTGGATGTCATTCTCCGGATTCTGTCATCTTTCATGATAGCCTGTCAAGTTGGAGGCTTCCTTAATTCCCTCACATTCACTTGGATGTTAAAATTGTTTGGGTTCTTCCCCCTAAACTGTCGCTGAGATTGGACCTCTTGTTCTCATCCACACTGTTTTACATCCTATTCTTAACTGTTAAATAATGCGTTGCCTACGGGCGTCTTCTTCACGTTATCATTCTATTTTGCCCAAGAACAGGGTTATCTTTTAAAGAGGCATCTCGAATTACTTTTCTGCTTTAAAATATTTGGTAGGTTCCCATTGCCCGATGAGATAAAGTCCAAACTCTTTAGCTTAGTGTGGGATAAAGCCATTCTCCATTTCCTCTGAATTTATCCATCCTCTTGTTCTCATTTACATCCACATCCCTCCGACCTCCCTACCCTTCACTCCAGCCTCAGTGAATGCTTTCTATTCTAAAGTTCTACTTCCTCATCTTTAGTGCCATTCCCACTCCACCTCCAACTTGATGAATCATTCATTCATCCTTCAGAATCCAGTTTAAATGTCATCTTTTCTGTAGCCAACACTCTTGGACAGTTATGTTACCTGACCCTACTAATGGTCAGCATTTTATCTGCTGTGAATTTAGTCCTTGCTATGGCATGCATTACTTACCAGATGAGTAGGTCAGCATGATATTAAGTGATGTAATAAAAACACACACCAGAAGTTAAATAGTTTATGGGTTTAATCCACTGTTTAGACTATTAGACTCAAATGCTGCCTGACTACAAATAGAGCACGTGGAATCTACAGACAACCAGCAGTCAGTACAGTGAACAAGAAACTCAGAGGCATAAGGCAGCTGCCTTAATGTGTTGCCTCTGTGTAAATGTTTACACAGATGAATGTAAACGCTATTTTCTTCTGTTTTTGTTGGTTTTGTAGTTCCTGTCAGAAACCTTGTCAGTTTCCTTTTTCAGTTAATCCTGTCAATGAATACCAGCATGATTTCTTAGTAAAAAGACACTAACAAGACAGCGTTTTCACGATAAGTTTTTCGTTCAATTATTTATGTCTCTGCTCTGTGTAACATGACTCTTGGGGACAGCTAGTTGAAGCTTCATTTAGTTCACGTTCAGGACTTATTCTTTTTAAGTTCTTAAACACCAAGTTAACATCCCATACACACTGACTAGCCCACTACTTTTCTAAATAGGGCCAACTGTCATTTGCAGAACAATGCATTCAACCTACCTGCTTTTAGAATCACTGGTCATCCAAACTGGGTCTCTGAGTACTTTGAAGTACCTTGAATAGGCAGCCATGTAATTCTGATGTAAATTTGTGTTCCATTAGATTCAGAGCAACTAATGATTAATTGGAAAATACCTCTGTTGCTCCTGTTTGAGGTGATTTTTCCACTTCCTTAAATTCTGGATCGTGTTCTATTTGAAATGGTCCGTTGAGCTATATCTTCTTTGGGGAGACTGCTCACCTGACGGCCAAGTCTAATGCTTGACTGGCTTCTAACGTCTTTGCAAAGGAATCTTGATGATACTGTCACGTACGAAATTGAGTTAAAATGTTTCTTATTATTTATTCATTTTGACCAAGCATATGGAATGGATGGTAGTGATTAATTTTTCTGTAAATATGTTGACTTTATAAAGACGTGACACCCCCTTTGGGAAGTAGTGACTGCTGCCTTTTGTTCTGAGTACTTCTTAGTCTTAGAATTTCAAATCTTTGCCTTAGCGTATTCATTGAGTATATTCAGTGTCTCACCCTTCTGCTCTGGAGCCCAGTAAATTGATTTATTTTTGAGTTTTACTTGCTGTAATATAATTTGTTGGTCTGTTTTTCTGAGTAACCCTAGTGTATTTTATATTTCATGTTTACTAAGTTCAGGAATTGTTTCTGAGTCTACTTACCAGACTAATGGTCTTGGAGAATTTCTTCTGACCTTAGACAACCCAGCGGTCAATCTTGAGTTCTTGCCTGTGGATCGCTGTGGCAGTGGGCTGTGTATCTGAGGTGTGTTTTCCAGATGCTGTTGGTACGTGTAGGAGTGCATATAATTGATATTCATGTACTCTCCACTTGAGATAACATAACTAATTTATGTTATGTTAAATTTGAGACTAAATTGAAATTCTCATATATCCAGATTTGACCAGTTTATTCCTCTTTGTATTTGATTCTTTCCTTGATTATCAAGTATATAGCATTTTCTGTGTGAAATGTATTTATTCACTGAAGTAATGAATCATCATTTAAATTTTCCTGAAGAACCTCAATATTTGTGAAACTTTCTCTTTCAGCTTTTCAGTTGTACATGAACAGTTGAGGTACTGAGTCCTCTTTTGCTTCCTCTAAAAGAAGCTGTAATTCCTCTGTTGCTCTCTTTCCAGGAATGCCGAAAAGACCGATTTGTTATTTGTAGTCTTCCTCACTGAATCTATTGATAAATTGGTGATAGGCTTCTTTCTTTCTGTAGGCTTCGGTAATAACCATTGTCTTAGAAGTTCATTTTTCTTTTTCTGATTTTTCTCATGACTTATCTGCCATGCTGTTTTATTTGTTCATGTCTAAAGAAAGACTGTAGGTGACAGTAGGTAAGTGAAAATTTACCTCTTTTATTATCCTGGAGGTGGTGGTGGACAAGAGTCTTGGTGGTTTGCCACCTAAGACTGATTGAAACTTCTCCATAGAATGACGCTACTCCAGTGTAATTGGCTTTCAAAAAAGTTGTATTATGTGCCCATAGTGCATATACTGATTCTGTGATCTGTGAAGTTTGTCATTATCCTGTAAATGAAACTTCTCATTACATTACATTTTTAATGAAAAATGAAAAGAAAAATTCCTCACTAATGTAACCTCTGACTTTTCAAAATAGTAGCTTTGAAATTTGGAATATAATTTTTACTGTTAACCTGATTATATAGCTTTTCAGTATATTTATTACTTTGTAAAACGTGACAGAATAAGGTAGTCTTTGGAGGAATTTTAAAAATGAAAACTTACAGATAGATTGTAGTCAAAAAGTTTTTCTTAACCTGTTCGTATAATAACTCAGAACTCATTGCCCCACAGAAACCCTGTTGATAGGAATCTTGAGATTTCCACACCAGTCTATTAATTCTGTTTACCTCTAATTTACCTGAGGTGCGATACAGTTGACCCTTGAACAAGGCAAGGGTTAGAGGCACCCATTCCCCATGCAGTCGAAAATTCGCTTATAACTTTTAACTCTGGGTTTATTTTTGTATTTTATTGTTTGTTATTCTTGTCACCTGTGTTAGAATTTAAGTGCCATTGTTTACTTGTATAACCCACACATCTAGAAAGTGCCTGACACATAATAGGCACGCAAGAAATATTTGATGAATGAGTGAATGAAGACTTTCCATTCCTGTATCCACTTTTTTCATTATTTAGCTAATTAATTCATACACAGTGCTGTGGGGAATTTTGGGTACGGTTGGCACCATCCAGAAAAATAATATGAGGCTAGCAGGAAGGAAGTTGGAAATAAGAAGGTAAAAATAGCCTGGCAACCAGCGGAAAGGTACAAACACTGGGGCTGACTAGTGTCACGTAGCAAATTGCGAAGCTGTCGCTTCCTGCATAATTTCTGAAAAATCTCATCTGTCGACAAGTTTGGAACTAATGTATAAATATTACCTGCTATACACTTTTTCCTAATCTATATAATAGTTTTCGTATAGGGTTGGCATGTTTAGTAAATGAGCTTCCCAAGTAGATATTATTATATATAAGAATCCCTCTTACCTGATACCTGTTTGGTTAATTTTAAAAAATTTTAATTAAAGTAGAAAGTCATTAAAAAATGATACATCCATTTCTTGTTCTATTTTCCCTTAAAACATATAAATTTATGTTTTCACTAATTTTTTCATAAAAGACGAGACAGAGAACTTTTTCTATGAAGGGCCAGACTAAATATTTTTGGTTTTGCAGGTCATAATTTCTCTGCTGCAACTACTCAGCTCTGCCATGGTAGTGGGAAAGCAGCCACAGACAGTAGGTAAATAAAGAGGCATGACTGTCTTCCAAGGAAGCCTTAGTTATAAAAACTGCAGATGTGCTGGATTTGGCCTGCAGACAGACCCCTGATGTAGTAGTTTTTCATACATAAACCACCCATAATGCATTGGCTGCAATTTCTAGTTTGGGTCGTTTCAAGTGAAATGAGAACTTAGTCTCTCATCAGGTATTCTTAGGGCAGACTCTGCTGGGTTTTTGACTTTCTCCTGGTTCTTTACAGTTGTCCTTTGCAAACCTCTGTAGAGTCTTTCCAAGCATTTGGCTTCAATTTTTATAGAAACAGCTCTTTCTGTTTACAATCATATTTCATTGGTATTTATGTAATGGGTATCAATTTATATAATAATAGTAATACATAAAACTTGAATAAAAGGTTTGGTAACAAACACAGCTGAGTCTTGGTGAGCGTGTAGCACAGCTGGTGAGAGCTGAAGTCCACAGTTGGAGTGGACTTAGGGCAGTGGCCGTTGGTACTCAGTGCTGCAGATGCTAAGGAATCCAGAAAGTCACGTAGAAATCAGTTAAGAAAGCCTGGTGTGTATTCACTTTGAAAAGTTTTTTATTTTATTTCTTTTATTTTTCTTTTTTAGGGAGCTTATAGAAATGCTGGCAATTTCAAGAAACCAAAAGTTGTTACAGGCTGAGGAGGAAAACCAGGTCAGTGGCTTCTTTTTGAATTCAAAACCAACCCAAACCATAATTTCTGCAAGTTTCCTATTTATATTTACTTTTTGTGACAACAGAAGATTCCATCTTTTTAATTTACTAATTGAAACTTTTAAATTGGTATTTACTTTGTATCATTTATATAAGATAACAATGTGCTAAAGAAGCAAATAGTTGTCTAAGGGCGTAGCTGTATTGTTTTCTCTTATAGTTCTAGTTACAGGTACACATTTATTTATTTTTGTCTTTTGAATTAACCAATAAAGCCACATTAAGTGGAGGTTAAAACAATATTTGGGATCAAAAAGGTCAGCGCTCTCATAAACTAGGCGTTTATTGCAGGATTGGTTCCCTTAATGCAACTTGAAAAAGAATGGAAATAAAAGAGCATCCAGCTGTTAATAAAGGTTAGTTATTTTTGGATGTTGAGTTTACAGGTAGTTTTTATTTTCTTTAAACTTTTTTGTGCTTCTCAATTTTCTACTGATTTTTTTTCTTATTAAAAACTTTAAAAGGATAAATGTTACAGTATGTGGGTTCCCCCCCCACACACACACACAAAAATATCTTTTTAAGAGAAAATAGGAAGAATTAACCTTTTTAAAGATAAAAGACAGAAAAGGAGACAGTCTCTAATAGATCTCTTCTCCCCACCCTCTACCCGGTCATTATCTTAATTGTGTCTTAGGATATGTTTTGAGGGCAGAAAAATCTGATATACTCTAAAGAGAACTTGTTTTCTTCAAGGATTAATCCCCTCAGGAGAGGGAGAGAACCAGATACGTCTGCAAGTTAAAAAAAAACCTGCTAATTTTAGGGATAGTAGGGTTGTGTTTTTGTTTTTTGAAAAAGAAAGAGCCTAGAGACAAATGTGTTAATCAAAGAACCCCAGTCTCAGGTGCTTTATTAATAAATAACTCATGGAATTAATTAGAAATTTATACAAAATGAGCAAAAAGTGAAATGTGAGTTTTGACTTTATTTCCTAGGCACTTTGTTCAAGGCACCCAGATTATTCAGAAGCCCATAATTAAGACCTCCATAACCAACACTAATCTTTCTTATACTTTTAAAGAGTTAGCAATTCTCTGAATTGTATCTTGTACTTAGTACTGTGAATTCCTGTATAATTTTCATTGAAACTGTTAAATATTAGAGGGGTATGCCCATTTGAAAACTTTCTAGCCACTATTTTATTTGACTATTTATGTTTTCATACATAAAAAATTCTAGAGTTAGGAGGGCCCTTTAATGGTCTTCAATTTAACCTCCTGTGAGATTGAGTTGCAGGGGGACGAATGAGCTAAAGGTTAATGGATGAGTGGAACCTAGGTCTTCTCACTTAAGTTGAATAATTTTTCTCTACTCAACAATAAAATCTAAAGAGAATCTTTCTTTACTACTCTGGTAATATACAAAATAGGTGAAACTGGTATAAACTTGAAAGTTGTGTACACGTGGAACTAATGTGTACTACTTACGTTGATTAATAATTTTTTTAAAATATAGTTTTCATAGAAATGGCAACCTAGCTGTCTCCTCCTGTGACTTGAGAAGAATGGGGATTATAGAACTATTACATAAAATACACTTTTTACAGAAAACACTTTCTATTGTTATTTAAAATAAATGCTCAGTACAGGATGCAGCTCAGTCTTTTGTCTTTTGTATCAGAAGTCCTATAAAAGCGAGAGGAACTTCATATCAAAAGGAACTTGAGGCATATCTGTATTTTTTAAAGTTTAACAAATTTTTGATAGTATTTTTTAAATCGATGCTGAATTTTGATAGCCATTTCCTTTCTGATATATTGTTCCCTACTAGCACTATGAAGTAGGGTATTTAGATCAGATTGCAACTTAATTCTTTAGTTATGGGGGGTGATGTGGATAACTAACCTTGATTGAGCTCTTCTGTGTGTACTTAGCATACATTATATAGTAAAGCCTCATAACAGCCTTATGTGATAAGGTACTGTTATTATATCCCTTTTCCTAATGAGAAAACAGGCTCCAAAAGGTCAGGTAACTTTTCCTTGTCACACTGCTAATAAATGAGAGACTGGAGTTTTGAACCTAGACTTTTTAATTTCTGCTTTTTAACCTTCATAATTTTTGCCATATCTGCATACCATCTATTTACTATTTGTTGAAATCACTCTTTTTAAAACCATCTTCATCCTAAGCAGTTCTATGCATAAAATCACAGGTTTAATGGGACAGTTACATTTTTCTAATATTAGCACAAATGTGTTTTAAAGTTTTTTTTTTTAAGTTCTTCATGCCGACTAAAATCATCTTAAATACCAAAATTTAGGGGAACCTCCATTACATTATATTTTAAAGCATAAACCTTAAAATTTTTTCTTCCCTGAGAGATGAATAAATTTGTTCCTCTTGGCATGTTGCTAGTTCTGAAAGACTAGTTTTGTTTTACGTGAAAGAATAGTATATAACTACAAAAAGAGGAAAATCTTGATACTGCTCTCTTTTCCAAAGTAATCATCGATAGGCTATTTTTATTTTTAATAAGGATTAAAAATAATATTTTAAAGGTGTTAAAATTTTATAGCCTAGCCAATTCACATATGGATGCTTTGTTTCATTGGAATGTAGCTTTTTAATATTCTATTGTCTGCTTTAATCAACGATTATCTGTCAGGTCCTGGAGTTGTTAATTCACAGAGATGGGGAGTTTCAAGAACTAATGAAATTGGCACTTAATCAGGGGAAAATCCATCATGAAATGCAAGTTTTAGAAAAAGAAGTAGAGAAGAGAGACAGTGATATTCAGCAGCTGCAAAAACAGCTAAAGGAAGCAGAACAAATACTGGTAAGTTGGCACGCTGTTTCTTTAAAAAGGATATTGTTTATTTAATATATTTTTGAAAAATAAGTCTATTACCGGTATTTTGAAGTGGCAAAAAACTTAACTTTCCAAGTCTAAAAATGACAGCTTGTCAGTTTGGTTAAATGAAAGGCCATTGTCATTTTCTTTGTACTTATTGTGTTCAGATAGTCTGCGTTACTGTTGAACCACATTTTATCATTGCAAGATTTCATAGGATAGCATTATAGGAATGGGAAGCTTTACTTTTATCATGTCATGATACAAGTTTTAGTTTTTAATAGTCTAAATCTTTACTTCAGTTTTAAAAATATTTCAAAATGAATAAAAATATGTTCCAATTTTATAAATTGATTCAAATTATGTTAGTCTTCCATCCTAAACTAAGTGCGGTTAGGATAGATGTCAAGGACTCTAGTTTTTCCTTTTCTTGTTGTTGGCTGCTATTTAAAGGAGGCAATTCACTTGCTATTATTTGCCCAGTTATTTCACTAAATACTAACTAATGTAATTGTTCTATAGTGGTATTGCAGAAACAGCTGAGTTTGATTCTGATATGGACCAGACACAGCTGGCATCCTTATCCCTGATAAATCTCTTCAAAATTGTGTCAAAATGGGCTCCTAATATATAGAAGGCTGAGCAGCTCAGGTTAAATTAACCACTCCTACTAAAGAAATGACCCGAACTAAATACTTTTTTAAAGAATATGTAATAAAAATCTGTTTTGCATTAGGAAAATGGAAAGTAATACTTGCTTATCAAAAGATATTCAGAAAATACAGAAAGTAGAAAAGAGAGGAGAAAATTGCCTTTAGTGCCACTGCTCAAAGATTGCCACTATTCAGTTTGGTGTATATCCTTCCAGTCTCAGGTGTATTCGGTTTTTACCTTATTGTCATTAGCAGGGTCTTAACTGACTTCCCATTACTATTTGTTAAAACTTAAGCATATTTTGGGCCAGCCCGGTGGCTCAGGTGGTTGGAGCGCCGTACTCCTAACGCCAAAGTCACCGGTGTGCTGCCATGAGTAGCCGGTGGTCAGCGTGAGTGGCCAGCAGCTGGTGAGAGCTGCTGTGAGTGGCCGACCGACAACTGGCGACCGTTTGCCTCAGCCAGGGGGAAGCGCAAGGCTCATAATACCAGCATGGGCCAGGGTGCTGTGTCCTACACAACTAGACTGAGAAACAACGGCTTGAACCGGAGTGGGGGTCGGGGGGAGGCCGAAGAAAGGAGTGGGGGACAAAAACTTAAGCATTTTTTATATAATTATATCCTCCTCATTTAGTTTTTTAACTTTGTTATAAATAATGCTTTGATGAATATCCTTTCAGAAAAGCCTTTTCTTTCTGTATCTCACATTATATTCTTTAGATTAGGTTTCTAAAAATACAATTATTGAGCTAAAGACTGAACATAAGGACTATGGAAAGACTGAGTTTTATGATACAGATAATAGCAGCTGACATTTATTGAACACTTGTGCACCAGGCCCTGTGCTTTCCCCTTCACTTGCATTATCTCAGTCTTTATAATAATTACATGAGGTTAGTACCACTTTTTTCACTTTAAAGATGAAGAAGCCAAGATTTTAAATGAATAACTACCTTGCCCAAGGAGGATAAAAAGTAGAGATGGAACTTAAACCTAAATCTCTCTGATGCCATACTCTTAACCACTATGTTCTAGTTGAGGATGCATATACTAGGTTAACCTCATTTTACTCTTCAGTGTACCTTTGTGGGGACCGGGGAAGGGGTGTTCTCGTATAACAGTCACTAAGCATGGAGGCAGTGGTGATGAATCAATGAATAACAGTATCAGTCCAAGAAGGTATCTTGTAAACTAGAAAAAAAGTTTTGGGTATTTTATGCTTGAACTAGATGCAAGAATAGGGTGCTTTGGGGGTGGTTCATGGTCTGGATCTCTTTTGCATATTTATGATAGAAGGCATAAAGAAAAGTAAACAATCCAATTTGTATGTTGTTTCTAACAACTAATGTGTGAATGGAGACTGGTTCATGAATATATTTGTTTCATGGAATATAACTGATGTAAATGATACCCAGTGCTATTTCAGAATATTACAAATAAATTGTGGGGATTTCCAAATTGTGTATTGTTCCTATGGGAGAAATGATATGAATTCAACCCAAAACTATCCTTGATGTAGTTAATAAACCATATTCTCTTTTTAATGTTCTTTAGGCAACAGCTGTTTACCAAGCAAAAGAAAAACTGAAATCAATAGAGAAAGCAAGAAAAGGTTAGTACTGTGGGAACACTGACTTTCTGAAAAACCCAACTTTTGGTTTCAAGAAACTAATGAGAGAGTAGTCCTAGTAATCATTTACTGCTGTCGAGAGATTCCAATAAATTTTCATTGTGAAGTGTCTGCTGTGTTCTAGCACTGTGCAAGGAATTGTTAGGGAGGTATCACCTCTCCTTTCAAATGATTATAAGAAGCCATAATACGAGGCAAGTTACAGCCATGTAACTGAATGTGCAATAAAGACAGTGGGTTTATAAAATTATTTGGAAAAGGGAAGAGAACTATGAGCTAGAAGCAAGTGGGATTTGAATTGGGTCTTGAAATGATAGAGAATGAAAGAAAACGTCTATTGGTCAACTGTAGTGGGACTAAGAACATGGTGAAGTCAGAACTAGTTATGGCTTTGGGATGTACACATGTTTGGTGGTGCAGATGCCCAGGAGGCCTTCCTGTCCCCTCCCTGCTTCTCTCTAAAACGCTTCCATTTTGGATCTTTTTGGTTCCTTTAGTTTGTATACTAAAAGTCAGAATTGTAATGAAAACTCTGGTTACTTCCTTGTAAGAATTTACATTTAGTGATCTCAGACTTGTCTAACTTTCCACTTCTTTTCCTGTTTCAAATAATTACTATTTATGTTTGGTGTCTGCCCTTCCAAATTTTTTTTTGATCTATATATACACATATAACGAGAGTAATACAAATACATATGTGTACATATATTGTAAAACAAAAATCAGGTCGTGAATACATAATACTTAACAGCTTACTTTTTTTCACTTCATGAATGTATTGTGGATATCTTTCTCCTTAGGTCTACTTATGACCTTAGGGTCACATTGTGCTAACATCTGAGTTGTGTAGTGTGAACTGCTGCTCTGATTTAATAGCTTGGATGTCACTGGGAGACGAAATACTCTGTTTTCTCTATTTTATTTGTGCCCAGCGTTGCTTTCAGAACAGTAATAGTATTTAATGGAAATTAATAATTGAGTTTATTGACCATATTCATGCTAGTCTCCCAAATTTGATACTTTAAATTTGTCAGCTGATTTTTCTGAATGTCTTGTTCTTTAGTTTGGAAATGTCTGATTTAAGTTTATAGTATACATACAGATATGTTTAGGGAAGGTAGGTAACTCAGATTTCCTATTTCAGATAACTTGAAATTTAAGTATTGTTTGTAACTATGATGTATGCATTTATAAACGTCTATGTTTACTAAAGTGTTACGCTCTCCTCTTTACTCTCTCAGGTGCTATCTCCTCTGAAGAAATAATTAAGTACGCACACAGGATTAGTGCTAGTAATGCTGTGTGTGCCCCACTGACCTGGGTTCCAGGTAAAAATACTTCTCCTTTTAACTAGATATATGTGGTTTTGAAAATTCTTAGGTGACTGTACACAAAAATAAGAAAAAAGATTTAAATATAGAATGTATTTATCCTTAGAAACATCTGCTACATATTTTTACATCTTTTTGGTTTTATAAGTGAGAATATAGGTCATAGATTTTATCGGTTTGGTGTTCTACAAAGCCACTGCCACTAGGAACTGTTGTTTCCTTTTTTAAAGTATAAGATAACATGTGATGACATAGCTTTATATCCCTATAAAACCCAGGCTAGCCAGAAGCCAGCTTTTTAGAGCTATTAGGATTTACACAAAAATTCCAGCCTGGGAAACAGACAGTCCCAACTCTTAGGTGATAAAGATGAAGCGCTGAGCGTCCAACAGGAAACACACAGGACTGGAAAGAGCTGAGTAATGAGAAACAGCAAAGGAAGCAACAAGCATCTACTATATTGACAGTGGATAAATGATTTATAGGATGGAACCACTACGGTAGAGCAGCAGTCTTTTGGGAAGGAATGGGAGATGGTTATGTGTATCAACTCAAGTAATTCCTGGTAGTGGTATTTTGCCATACTAAAAACACTAAGGGTAACTACAGGGTGTGGGGTGAGTAAGTAATCTGGAGTTGGAGAGAAATACCAAAAAGTTGGTCCAGGTATGGCCAAGTTTTTATCAACCCCAAACTGCTATTTAGTATGATTGGAAATAAAGATTAATGGCTCCTGATACTCCACTGGAAAGTTAAAGATTTAGTCTTTAAGTGACAAGATGAAGAGGTTGGTTAGAAAAAGGTTTTAATTTAGGCAGGCCTTCCAGTAAGCATTCAGTCTTTCTATCATAAAGAAAGTGTGTCATGATCTACTCTCTCTCAGAGTATGTATCATTGTTATTTTCATACTAGAAGACACAGATAAGTTAGAAGAATCGAGATAATTTTCTTAATTTGTCATTTGGAGTGTTTGCTAAGATGTCAGACTTTTTTTTTCATATAGAGAATAGTATATTGTGAAGATTCAGAGAAGAAGTAAAAATGCATGTATTTTTAAATTTAATATATTATTCTCTTAATAACAATTGATAAGAGGACCTTCATATTCCAAAATTGAAAACGTAGCTTTAGTTTTTCAAAGTGAACCAACCAAGGAAAATCAATAGTTCAGAGAAGGCACTGATGCTTATTTTATATGTGATTGAATTAAAAGCAGTCTGTTTTCTGTTTTGTTTTAGGGGACCCCCGGAGACCTTACCCAACTGATTTAGAGATGAGAAGTGGATTATTGGGTCAGATGAATAATCCTTCCACCAATGGTGTGAATGGTCATTTACCTGGGGATGCACTTGCAGCAGGCAGATTGCCAGGTAATGGAAATTAAAAGAATGCTTTCAAAGAGACCAAGGTTTTGGCTATTGAAAAAGTTTGAGGTACCAGACCCAGCTCACTTTTTTTTTTTTTTAAGATTTTTATTGGGGAAGGGGAACAGGACTTTATTGGGGAACAGTGTTTACTTCCAGGACTTTTTTCCAAGTCAAGTTGTAGTCCTTTCAGTCTTAGTTGTGGAGGGCGCAGCTCAACTCCAGGTCCAGTTGCCGTTGCTAGTTGCAGGGGGCACAGCCCACCATCCCTTGCGGGAGTCGAGGAGTTGAACCAGCAACCTTGTGGTTGAGAGCCCACTGGCCCATGTAGGAATCGAACCAGTAGCTTTCGGTGTTAGGAGCACGGAGCTCTAACTGCCTGAGCCACCGGGCCGGCCCCCAACTCATTTTAATAGCTAGGTTTTCTGACAATTTACCCTGCTGTCCACTTACTCTAGTTTAAAGAGTGTTCTAGATGCAGGTTATGAAATTATAATGAATTGACTTCTCTATCTCATTTGTTAATGTGCCGTTTTCCTCAGGCATTGGGCCTCTCTTTTATTGTTATTGCTCTAAACATAGCTTTTTCTAAATTGTGAAAAATGCTGTATAAACAGAATGAAACATACATATGTACAGTTTAAAGATTATAAAGTGAACACACTCTTGAAAAACTCCCAAGTTATCAAAATGAATAACAAAGCTTATTATAGGCTTTTACTATCTTTATAAAATAGCATTTTGGGGAGACTTGGTTCACTGTGAGCTTCAGTCTCCCTCAAGTTTTGCATACATTTACTCTATGTTCCCCATATTTTATCTCGTGTAGGTGACTTGTTTTGATTTGGCAGAACATTTAAAAAGTTAAACAAGGAAAAAAAAATACTGCTTTGAGCTATCACATTTAATATTTTACCTATTTGATTTCTTTCCCTCTGTATTATTAGGTTGGTGCAAAAGTAATTGTGATTTTTTGCAGTTTTTGACCTTTTAAACCGCAAGTACTTTAGCACCTAATATTTACATCGAAACATGATCTAGATTTTTTTTTTGTTTAACATATCATTGTAAGGATGTCTCTGTGTCACAAAAAATGCTGTGTAAGCATCATTTTTTGTTTGTTACCTAAAGTACAAACTGGGAACTCACTGCATTAGTTTCCCTGGGTATCACTTCATTTTTCTCTTTGTTGATTGTACTGTGTCATGTGCCAGTCAGGGTCTGTCTGGTCAGGAGACAGAAACCACACCAGCAATATGAACAAGGAAAATTTAAAGAATTATTAACTAGCATAGTAACAAGGTACTAAACTACTATTGGATAAACAGAACTGTTTTTTAACAAATAGAGGAGTAACAGATACAGGGAGCAGCTACTACATCTGGGACCAAGGCAGAATACCCAAGGGACGGAACCAATGGAGAAGAGACTTCTTCCACCCCCATCCCAAGCCTTGTGTTCATTTCATGGCACCCTCGGCAGGGGAGGTACAGCTGTGAATATACCACAGCTATAGTCACAGTTAGATGAGGTGTCACAGAAGTTAGATGAGCTGGCAAGCAGGAAATTACCCAGTAGTTTTCTGGGAGACTTACTGGAAAGCCACCTGTTGAGGTAATGGTAAAACTTACTGGGAAACTGTCCCCTGGGATATCACTGAAACTGGCTAGAGGGTGAGCCCCACGTGATGTCCTGCACACTGGTCAGGCACCACAGGAGTAAGAAGTAAGACACCAGACCCAGGAGGAGAAGCCTGTTCTTCGGTAGAACCCCTCCAGTGCCCTGAACTGACGGAGCTTATTAGCACTGTGGCTGCTGGCAAAAGACAAATGTTTTCAGGGTCCAGGCTGAAGAGTGGATTTGAAGCCTAAAAGGCAGTTTAAACTTGTAATGCGTAGTGTAGTATAATATGCATTAGTTATTTATAATGTAAAATATATGGAAATAACATATATGATCTAATATATATTATATGTATGTATACTACGGATAGATATAGGAAATATTTGTGATTGTGAATGTCTTGCAAAAGAAAAATTACGTCAACTGACTATATGAATAGTTACTTATGGTGAAGTATGATTTTTTACAAATAAAATAGGTTCTAGTTACTAAAACATCACACTTTTCCTTGATAAATTTAATCTTTATTAATCTGGCCAAATGTATATTTTGATTTCTAGCCTTAAAAATATTTATTTCAAATTATGTGCATGAAGAGAAGTCATTTAGAAGTAAATTAATTACGAGTAGGAATGTCTTATATGTGCTTCTTTCTTTTCCCCAGATGTCCTTGCTCCACAGTATCCCTGGCAGTCAAATGATATGGCAATGAATATGTTACCACCCAATCACAGTAATGACTTTTTGTTGGAACCTCCGGGGCATAATAAAGAAAATGAAGATGATGTAGAAGTTATGTCAACAGACTCCTCGAGCAGTAGTAGTGACTCTGATTAAAAAAACATATGAGGTAAAAAGCACACAGAATCGAATACTGTAGAATTCTGTTTCTTAAATAATAGCAAACCTGTAAAAATAGCCAATTGGCTATAGTGGATTGTGCAGCCTATTAAAAATCGCAATGGACTTTCTTTATAAAGCCAAAAATCATGATTTCAGTTCTAAACCACTTGGTGAATATTTAGAGAATAATCAAATGTTACTGTTAGAAAAAACAGATTATTCAATTCAGTGCCGTCTGACTGTGTTCTGTTGCAGTTGTGTTAGATTTGTACATAATAGTTCTGGAAGTAAGATTTGAGGCAAATGACCCATGTGTATATCACTAATAGGCCTCCTGGAATTATTTAGAAAAGCAAAAAAAAAAAGCGGATCACTGAATGTGTGTCATATCAAAATAACAAAACCTCTCATTGAAAGTGAAGGTTGTTAGCTTCTGTCACAGGAACAGGAGAAATTGTCTCAATTTGTAATATTTGTAGTTATTGTAATTTTTGTAAATGAACTATTGTTTGTACTCTGTGTTTTTTTTTAAATTTAAACTACCTTCAGTGTAGGTAGGAAATTATTTCTATAAACCCAGTTACATTTTATACATTTGTAAGTAGAATTCTAGAGTGTGAATGAACATGATTTAATAAATACAATTGAACTAGTAATCTCAACTGGTAGGTTTCTCAAAGGCCCAAACTGCCATTCTTCTTAGAAGATATAGAATGAAGTATTTGTTTTTAAATAAGTTTTTAAAATTTGGCATAATAATGTCTGATTTTAAGAATAACAGAGATTTTAGAATGTAAAACGTTGTCTGCCTTCATCTTCCCTCTTATTGCAGTTCCCAGAAAGAATCAACTCTTAACCACTTTTAACTTCTGGTGGTTAACCTCCATGTTTAAACAATATGCTAATGCAATTATATCTTGATTTATCAATTTTAGACATTGTACCTTTCATATTTTTTTTCCTGATTGCAAAAGTAATACAGCATCTACTGTAGAACATTTAGCAAATATAGTAAAGCTCAGGAGAAGATAAAATTGTTAGCACTCTACCCAGAGATTGTATCAACATTTTGGTATAGATTTTAATCTTTAAAAAAATCTACATATATACTTTTTAAAAAAAAAAAAAAGTAAAATGTTCCTGAGATGCTACTGTAGTTTTCGTTAGTAATCTTATTATCTTTCCAAGGAACTAAGAATTCAATTTTTTTCAACTTTTTTTCCTTTTGGTTATTTAAGTGAAACATGATTCCTGTAGAAAAATATTTGTCTTCCAACCTTTTGCAATTTCCCAGGAACAGAATTATGCTTTTTACATTGGTATCTTAAATAATATATGGCATGAAATGAGTGTTCTAGTTTGGAATTCTAATTACCTCAGTTCAATTTCTTTATGTTTGTATTGATGTGAATTAGCTTTAATGACATGCCAATATATATAAATAATTGTCGTTCCATGGTGTCCATTACACAGTCAATATAATAAAATATTAGCTGGCTCATTAAAAAAAGATAACTACAGTCAAGGGAAGAAAGTGGTGTGGAGAGAGCTGAAGCAAAGACAGCAAAATCTTGGTGCTTATTGAATCTGGGTATAGGGCATATGGAAGTTTATTGTACCATTTTCTATTTCGGGTATGTTTGAAAATTTTCAGGTTAAAAAAGATTATTTTGTCTTCAAAAGTTCCTTTCATACCCTGTTTTAAAAGCCAAGGAAAGGAAAAGTTTGAACTCGGTCCTGAAAAATGGCTTTGATGCTGTTAAAGCTCTAATTCAAGGATGCCAGGTATGGAAAATGTGTGGGAAGCCATGAAAGCAAATGTTTATTCTATTACAATTTTTAAGATGAGATTTAGGCCACCTGTTAGTTTAGTTTGCTAGGGCTGCCGTAACAAAATAACAGACAACAAATTTATGTTCACACAGTTCTGGAGGCTAGAAGTCCCCATAGTGTTGGGAGGTATAGCAAGTCTCCTTGGCTTGCACATGGCCTCCTTCTTGTGTCTTCATATGGCCTTTTCTCTGCACCTGCAGCCTTGGTGTCTCTTGTGTGACCACATTTCCTGTTCTTATGACAGCAATTATATTGGATTAGGGGCCCACCCCACTGGCCTCCTTTTAACTTAATCATCCCTCTGAAGGCCTTATCTCCAAATGCAGTCACTTTCTGAGGTACTGGGGGTTAGAGTTTCAACATAGGAAATTTGGGGGCGACCCAATTGACTCTTAACATCACCTAAGAGCCTGTGTAAATTCTATTAACTATAAGTTTAATGAATGTTTATCCTAGTGAGATATTTGCTTTTTTATTTTGTATTTTATTTTAGATTCAATTTGGTATATATTTGCATGTTGAAGTCCCTTGTATACCAATATGTATAATACACTTAAGATAATTTTACTGAATTTGATTAATTCAATTTCAGTTAGCAAGTACTTTTGTTGTATCGTCATTTAAACATAGTTTTTTAGCAATTTTGATAAGACCAAGTCTTTGGTCATGATAGATTGGATTAGAATGTATGGGAAAATTATTTTCTTTGAAACTTGACTTTATGGCTATTTATAGGAGCTCTCTTGCCACAAAGTGGGTACTTCTTACATCCCTTAAATAAGGCATACTCTCCCCTAAATCTTTTGCTGAAATCTCTCTTTTAAGTGTCTTAGCTGCCTTACCTTCTAATATATAGAATTAAATATTAACATTGGATTTGGCATAGGTTTCAATTACGCATCATCACTCATTAACTGGTGCTGGTTACTGTGTTGAAAACGTTTCCAAGGCCATTCCGGGGTCAGTCAGTGAGAAGGAATATTTGCCATACTCATTGTGATTTAGTGCCCCCACAGCTATCTCCCCTCCCCACCTCCAGCTTTTCCTTTTCTTCCTCATGTTTGAGCATCCTCTAGGTGCCGAGGATACAGCAATAAGACAGCGAGAGCCTGCCTTCCTGGACTCTGAGGCAGAGGGGCAGGGGAGAGACAAATAATAAGCACATAAACAAATGTATAAAACAAATCCAGACAGTGCTAAGGATAATAAATAAAATTTAAGGAACTAAGTACTAAATTCAACACTTATTGCAAAACCGTTGCTTGTCAAATGAAGGTTAAAAATACCTCCCAAGAGTTGTGGCAGGGGCCAAAAGAGTTCAAAGGCAAATAAAGACATATATGAGTGTTAAAGATATGATTAGTTAAAGGTAGGGCAAAAATGGTATAGTCAAACACATGGGTCTCATGAAGTATAAATCCAAAGTCTGCATAAATTTGTAAAGAAATGTCATGCTTTTGGATTGCTGCTTTTCCCACACTGAAAAATGTATTCTTTGATCCTGAAGTACTGAAAGGAGTACTGAGACCCACTTACATGGTAATATATCCAAGTAAGCAAGTCCAACTCTGTTTAGGGGGGGCTATTGTGTGCAGCAAGTCAAAACAGAAAGTCTATTTGAAAGAAAAAAAAAAAAGAATGTGTTCAAACAGCCACGGTGGAAAACACTGTAGAGTGTCCTCAAAAAATTAAAACTAGAGTTGCCATGGGATCCAGCAATTCCTCTTCTGCATATTTATTGGAACAAAACAAAAACACTAACTCAAGAAGATATCTGCATTCCCATGTTCACGGTAGCATTATTTACCAATAGCGAAGGCATGGAAACAAGTGTCCATGATGGATAAACATAAAGAAAATGTGGTGTAGGCTGCCAACCACTGCAATCCAGCCCAAGATGGGGCGCACAAAGCTGGCCCTCAGGCTGCTCTCGCTCACGGTGGGTGGGTGGCTGAAGATGGGCACCCCTGAGCTGCCACCTCTGTCCTGAGCTGGGAAGGACAGCATTAGAATTAATGTAACTACCATGAAAGATGATGAGGACATACCTAAAGAACAGGTTGTTAACATAATCTGTGAGAGTAGACAGGTATATACGAGGTCTGCCAATTAAGTTCGCAAACTTGTAATTATGCTCTTACATCGGCAGCACTGTGCAAACAGCTCAGTAAGGTTTCATAGCCTTGGTACATCAGTGTCTCACAGCTGTGTTCGTGTCGATATGTGGCGGTGTCTTGCTAAGTGGTGTTCATTATTGCTGTTGCATGTTTTTGTGTGCTTTTACGAGAATGAGCTTGAATTAGAGCAAGAACAAATACTAAATTTCTTGTTAAACTTGGCAAGAGTGGAAGTGAAATCAGGGACGTGTTAGTCCAAGTTTATGGGATAATGCCATGAAGAAAACGGCAGTGTACAAATAGATTAAACATTTTTCTGAGGGGAGAGAATGTGTCGCTGATGAAGAGAAGTCAGAGCAACCAGTAACGAGCAGAACTGATGAAAACAGTACAAAGATTTGTCGAATTGTGCATCAAAATCATCAGCTGACTGTGAGAAGCACAGCAAACTAAGTAAACATGGACAGAGAAGCAGGAAAATCTTAACTGAAAATACTGGCATGAGAAAGGTATGTGGGAAAATGGTCCTGAAGGAGCTCACCAATGAACAAAAGCAAAGTAGAGTTGAAGTTTGCCAAGACCTTTTGGAGAGGCAAGATGATGTTTTGGGCCATGTTATCACTGTTGATGAAACATGGGTGTGCCAATATGACCCTGAAACAAAGTGGCAAAGGGCACAATGGAAGTCAGCCAATTCTCCATGACAAAAAACGTTCCATCAGTCCAAATCAAGATCAAAACGATGTTGCTAACCTTTTTTGACATGAAAAGGACTATTCATTATGACTTTGTACCAACTGGATAAATAGTTAACCAAGTTTACTATTTGGAAGTGCTGATAAGGCTGCATGAAAAAGTTAGATGACCTGAACTTTTTGCCAACAATTCATGGCTCTTGCATCACGACAATGCACTAGCTTACACGGCACTGCCTGTGAGGGAGTTTTTAGCCAGTAAACAAGTAACTATATTGGAGCAAGCTCCTTACTCACCTGATCCGGTCCCCAATGACTTATTTGTTTACCCGAAGATAAAGGAAGTATTGAAAGGAACACATTTTGATGACTTTTAGGACATCAAGGGTAATATGATGACAGCTCTGATCGCCATTCCAGAAAAAGAGTTCCAAAATTGCTTTGAAGAGTGGACCAGGCACTGGCGTTGGTGCATAGCTTCTCAAGGGGAGTATTTCAAAGGTTACCATAGTGATATTCAGCAATGAGGTACATAGCATGTTTTCTAGGATGAGTTTGTGAACATAACTGTCCTCGTATTCTTCCTCTTTGGGAATGGGAGTTTTTATCACAATGATCTTATCTCTTGTTTGACCATTATTTTAGATCACATTTGAGTAGGTATATACATGTACCTACTGTGTGTTGGGAAGGATGTCTTCTTGTTCATAGGTCTCTAAATCAAGAAGCACACCAACAGGACCTTACGTGGATCAAGGTGTCCTGGGCTAAGAGCCTGGTGCTGTGACTTTAGGGTTCTGGGATAAGAGTAAGCCTGTGAAAGAGATGTGAATAATCATTATCAGAAGATGGACTATGGTATATTGATTACACAAATGGTTCAGATTCTTCACACTTTCCTGGATCCATTTGTTTGCAGTATGACTTGTAGCTTCTTCTTTCAACAAATAGTTGAATTTTTCATTCAACCTGTATGCATTAGGCACTTAGCATTACCAGTCACCACTTTGGATGCTAGGTAGATAACAGAAAGACACAGTCTCTAGCCTAAAGGAGCTTACTTTCTTTTTTTTAATATTCAAAATATATTTTTATTCAATTTATTGGGGTGACATTAGTTAATATATTTCTATTGGGGAGACAAGCTATCCACAGATTACAACATGATGTGTGGTACAATACCCAAGCACTGACAGCCTTACCATAGATGAACCGAGCCCAAGACCTCAAATAATCAAAGGCTGCGCGGCCACAGTGAATGTCCTCAGAGAATCCCACTTGATCCCCAAAACATGAAAATACTTCCTCATCATTCATACAAACAGTTTTTATGTAAACTGCAATATAGGTGAGAGACTATTTTCAGCCATTTTTAAGGAGGAGGCTGATTTGGGAGGATTTTATCTGCAGAATCTATTGCTTCACAAATACATTGGAAGTGAATTCAACCCAATAGGAATTTAAATCAAGTTATTCAAGAAGATAAAAGAGGGTGACTTTAGAAGAACACAACTTGTGTCACATATTACGTAAGCCTAGAGCCTTACTAATTCAAAAGCCACCAATGAACTCAGGACACAGTAGAAATTGTGTAAGGTGTAGTAGTACCATGTTTCCCCAAAAATAAGACCTAGCCACACAATCAGCTCTAATGTGTCTTTTGGAGCAAAAATGCATATAAGCCCCGGCCTTATTTTACTGTAATATAAGATTGGTTCTTTAATATATCACAATATATAATATAAAATTAATGTAATACTGGGTCTTATATTAATTTTTGCTATAAAAGATTCATTAGAGCTGATTGTCCAGCTAAGTCTTATTTTTGGGGAACTACAGTATGTCAAAGTCTGCTCGGTTGAGTCCGGAAGGCATCACAGAGGAAGGAACCCTTGCATTGAGGTGTGAAAAACTGGTCAGGCTTTGTTAAGGCAGACTGAGGGTGTGAGTGACCTTCAGTTCAGAAGGAGCTGCAGACACACTGGCAAGGAGGTAGAAAACAGCATGGTACACTTGAGGAAGCACAAGGAAATATGCCTGAGTGTAGGGTGTGAGAAAGTGACGAGGGTGTGATGGCAACGTAAGTCTAGGAAAATTATGAAAGAACTTGTATGTCAGATTAAGGATTTTATCCTACAGGTGATGGGGAACCTTCAAAAGAAGTTTGCAGAGATACGACCAAATTTTTGTTTTTGAAAACTCACCCTAGGAGTAATGTCAAGAGGATTAAGGTGGTAAGTTTTCTGTTATGTGTATTTGACCTCAATCAGTCAGTTGAGGGGTAAAGCCCCTCAACTGTAGAAAAGATAAGAGCTGGACCACGGGAGAGGCAGCGGGGACAATGATGGTGGATGGATTCAAGAGGTGATAGAAACACCGTGGGCAAGACAGTGACTGCTGCATGTGGGGAAAGGGAATCTAATTTGAGCAACTCAACAGATGGTAAAGTCACTCCCTGAGAGGAAATTCAGGTGGGAACATATCAAGTCAGGACATGGAAAACCTCAGGTAGTGATGAAAGGTGTGTGACTGGGTCCGGAGCTTAGGAAAAAAGGACTGAGCTGTAGGTAATGTTGTTTGCGGAGTTATCACACAATAGGTCAAAGTGAATCTGCAAAGGAAAAAGGATAGCGGACAGGAGTAGCAGGTCCAACTGAAGCTGGTGACAAGCTTGGCTTGCTTGCTGTTTTGTTCCTTTGCCCATAAATTGTTCTGAAAAATAAGATGAGGAGTGATACGTCGTTGCATATAAAGCTATTGAGCAATATTATTCAAAAAGCCAAATACTTAAACATTTTACACATAAAAATGCATGGAAAGCTAGAATGGAAATTTAGGATTAGGAAGTGTGATAGATTTAACTTATAGTATAAATATCATTAAATATCTATCACAGTACTTGGTACACAGTAGATGCAAAATTAAATGTTTATGGAGGACCTTGAGTATGAACTTCTATGTTTAGTTTCTGAAAGTCCATAAAATGGAAAGCTTTGTAGACACCTTTTAGTCAAGGTATATTATCTTTAATTTGCATTTTTCATAAACACTGCTCAAGTGCAGCACTGATTTCTATGTACAACATAAATAATCTAATAATTTAAAATAAAATAGAGAGGTAGTATCAATATGTGATTTTATATCGGAAGAAAACTGTTTTCTCCTATAGGAATGACTCCCTGAGCTCTCCTCCATAATCCTGGGTCAACATGATCCTTGGTGACTCAAAGAAGAAATACTTCATCTGAAAGTATTTGGCTTCTTTGGAAAGCTGGTAGTATGGATAACAGAGTGTCTCTTCCAAGTGGATCTAAGCGAGGCTGAATTCACTTCGTGCTCCGCTGGGATGGCTTTTGCTAGAATGTCGGCAGAGTCAGTACTGGAGACTTGCTGATAGAGGACACCTCAGGGCTTGATTTAGCAAATAGATGAAGAGATATTTCACACTTATCCTGGCAGAGTCAGGAACTCTAGGTGACATTTAATTTTATGAAAATATTGTTAGTAGTCAGCATTAGTTTTTTCTCTTAAAGGGAACTCTCAAACCATCTAAGGATTAACTGTTTCCTGAAGAGTTCTCAATCCTGCTCCATTGATTCACTCAGAGAAATATTTACTGAATGATTGCTGTATGCCAACTGAGAATATTAGATGCTGAGGTAAATGCAATCCCTTCTGATATGAAACTCTTATCTGTTTACTTTTTCTATAAATAAGACGGGTTGGTTTTTTTCTTTCCATTGAAATAAACCTTCATGTATAGTTGGGTGAATTAAGACAAAAAAACAAAAAACAAATTAAAAAAACCTCACAAACTCCTCAGTCTGTCTACTAAAAATTTAGAGTAGAAGATATGGTAAAACGACAAGTTTGTGATAAGTAAAGCTATAAAATGAATTCCCAATCAAGTACATTGGAGATAAACCTGTGGAAGAGTTTCATCCATAAGACTTGCCTGGTTTCTTACCAAGCCTCAAATGTCTACCATGTAGGAAGAAGCCAGGGACATGGTTTAAGTCAATTGAAGAAGGGAGTAAAAATAATGAGCAAGCCGTTAATGGATATGAAGTAATCAAATAGTAGAAACAAAATTGTGAAATACATCAATGTATCTGAAATTCAAGGAATATACACTTATTATAGTTGAGCTCTTCAAACATTCTAAAATCAAAAAAAGGATGTAAAAATAAAATTAATAGAAAATGAGATTTATAAATGGTAAATTATGCAATGTACATATGCAATTTTGAAAAAGCAAACTTTTTAAGTTTTAAGAACTTAAAAAATGATATCTAGTTATTGGAAATCTTTTGTAGCATGTATTACAATAGTACCTGAGTCTCTTGAAAGGAAAAAATTCAAATGTAACTACTTCCAGGAGAAGCAAGGAATTTTACAGAAGTGGGCTTGAAAGAAAAGGATGTGAACTTACGGTCTAATCCAGCAGCTCTTCAACTTTTTGTTTTGAACGCCTTTATACTCTTAAAAATTACTGGGTATCCCAAGGAGTTTTTGTAGCATTTTATCTAGTGATATTTATCATATTAAGAATTAAAACCAAGACATTTTAAGAATTTTATATTTATTCATTTACAAATAACAAAACCCCATCACATGTTAACATAAATAACTTTTATGAAAAATCATTATTTTACTAAAGCAAAAGAAAAATAAGAGTGTTATTGTTTTACATTTTTGCAAATTAATGTCTGGTTTAGTGGAAGAGCTGGATTCTCATGTCTGTACTTTGGCATTCAATCTGATACATCACACATCATGTAGCGTAGGGAAAACTCATGAAAGAATGAGAGTGAAAAAGGCAAATCCTGTCTTAGAATTTCAGAAACAGCTTTGATCTTCAGTACCCTCAAAAGGTCTCAAGAACTTAACCCAGACCACACTTTGAGAACCACTGCCCTAGTCTAATCTCATTTTACATATAAGGATGCTGGATCTCACAGAGATTAAGTGAGAAATTCAAAATCAGATGGCCTGTTAATGATAGAATACAGATCCTAGAAGGTTTGCCTCACTTCTCTGGGTTTAGGTTCCCAATCAGAAGCCTAGGAAATAGAAATATCCTCTAATAACCTGTCCTGTTCACTCTATTTTAAGGACTATCAATATATAGTACCAAAAAGTTTTTGTTTTAGATAAAACAGAAGAGGAAAATCAACAAACCTGATATATTCTACTGTAGGCATACAGTGTTAGCATTTGAATTAGGGTCTCTATTTGAACTGAAACACTAAGGCAAATTCTGCATTCTACTCCATGCAAGCTGGTAATGACAAGCTACACAGTAACTATCATAGAGAACTATGGAAAGTATATAAACCACAACAGCACCACTTAGCACATTTTCTGAGTCTGGAATACAACTCATGTCAAAAGTCCCAGAAAAATTTTCACAAATACTGGCTGAAAGGGTGGTAAGTATATTAAGAGACTCTGAAAATAAACTGGTGATGATATGGAACTTTTTAGATAAAATGGAGTTGTTCTGAAAAGTAGATGTTTTTCATTCTCTAGACCTTTTTTTTGTCAAAAAAAAAATGAAAAATCAGAGAATCTTCCTCTTCATCCAGACATGACTTCCTTTGTATCCTACCAGATGATCCAAATCTTCTTTAAATGGATCGTAGCCTTGTTCCTTTAAACAACTCAGTGGCCAGAAAAGCTGGTCCAGTGGAGGAAATTCTTCCCAAGGAACCCACTCCCAACCTAGAAAAGGAAGATACCAAGTCAATTTTTTTAGTTGAAGCAAAGGATATTTATTTTGGCAAGTTAACCTATACGTGGAAAAAATGGGTTAAAATTTAAAAAGAATTTGCTACTGATAAAAGAAAGTGCACTAGTGATGCTGCTGTGCACTAGCTTGGCTATACAAACAATTTGCACTTAGAACGAAGATCTTAATGGTGATCATTTAAAACATGTCGTTATTTGAACATGAAGCCAAGTTTACAAGGGCCACACTGTGGTAAAACTCAGATTTTGTATGATGCCATTTTCATTTAAATATTTAGCTAAACAAAATGCACATAACTTTGTATACTACAGGTTACATTATATTAAAATAAACCAGTTTCCTCATCCAATTTCTATGCTCTCTTCCATCTCTTAAAAAGTAATGGCAGTTATGTAGAGAATAAAAAATACTCTGTGCCATGGTATATCTTGAAAGATAAATATGGAAGGAGCTGATTTTTAAAAGAAATCTATTGAAACAAGAAAGATTTAAGTGTCTATTAGTTGTAAAATACTTGAAATCCTAGAAAAATATTCTAGGGAATGGTATTTTCTTTGGTGATTTAAATGTAAATAACATGAAAGTAGAATCCATGAAATTGGAACAAGTTCTTATTTTACAAGGTCTTATTTTACTATAATTTTTGCTCCAAAAGACGCATTAGAGCTGATTGTCTGGCTAGGTCTTATTTTGGGCCAAACAGGGTAGATAGATAGATAGATAGATAGATAGATAGATAGATAGATAGATTAGATAGATTAGATTAGATTAATAGATAGATAGATAGATAGATAGATAGATAGATAGATAGATAGATAGATAGATAGATCCTGCCAAAAAAAAAGTGCTGCAAGAAGCTAGGTCTTATTTTGGGGCAAATAGGGTAGATAGATAGATAGATCCTGCCAAAAAGTGCTGCAAGATGCTGAATTAACTAAGTCTCAAGAGAGAGATCTGTAAAGTTTATCCTGTCTCCTAGAAAAGGAAGTGTCTGGATGACCCTCTGAATGATAATCGGATGGTTAAAGGAAAGCTGAGTGACTGGTACACTGAAGCAGGACATCCATATCCAGGATCTGATATAGATGGGACAGAGACTGCATCTTTCTAGTAGAAATAAAACAAAGACCCACCAAGCATTGCACCTTGGCCAGGCTGCAGCTGGTTATCAGCAAGAGCTATCAACTGGGGAAAAAAATGAAAATAGTTCCTGCTGTATTATTACTAAGGGATAGAGAGAGGAACAGGTATTTCTGATCAAATCTGATTTGTTGCTAGTAACATTGGGCCTTGTAAAATCATACCGCTTGGTTTGAGATTACTAGCATGTCAGAAAGTTAGCAAAATGAAGGTGGACAAACTCAGAAAGTTATATAAATGAATAAAAAAAAGTCACAAAGCATTAAAAACTACCCAAACTACTACATTCTAGTAGAAAAAAAATACAATGGTATAGTAACAAAAACTCTAATATAGAACTTCATAAAATAGAATAATCTTTTAGAAGTTCTTTAAAAAGTAAGCCAATCTAGATACCATATTAGAGAACCTCACAGAAAGAGGTTTGCTTGTATTAATAGATTCATTCTTTTGTCCCTTTCTTCAACATATTCTAACCCTGATTATGAGCCAGGCAGTGTCAGGCCTGGAAGAGTCAAAGATGAATGAGCCAAAATACCTGTTCTTTATGCATTCAAAGTTCATTAAAGGAAAAAAGGTATGATGTGAAGTTAAATTGTTGAGCTGAATTTGAGGTGCCCTCTTGAGTATTAGGGGACGCTGTCTAGAAAGCAACTAGAAATACAAGTCTGCAACTCAGAAGAACAAGATGAGAAGTTACGATTTGAACCAGGGTTCGGCAACTCAAATCTCTCCAGAGGCCAGACTGGTCGGGAGGAGGACAGAAGATGGCAAGCGGCCCCCCGGTTGAAGGAGACTTCTTCTATAAAAGCTGTCTCCTCAGCACCTTCTCTACCAAGGAGTGCTTTCGGTATCGGCTTCTCATGAAGGATACTAAGCAGAAAAACAACTATTAAAGCAGGTTTGACTCTTCTAATCTCAGGATATTTTGCCCATAGTAAAGATAAAAATAAGGAAATGTTCATTCAAGTTGAGTGCCCTATCTTAAAATAATAATATGTGCTATAAACTGGAATAAATTACACCTCAAAACTAATTTTAAAAATATCAGTTATATATACTATATTTTGCTTCCTAAAAAAGTAAATTGAGCCCTACAAAAAGTACTAAAATAGAACTTTGCACATTTAAATTTCAATTTAATACTAAAAGGACAATTAATCGAATGCTTCTCCCCACAGCTTCAGAATGTCAAGACTGTTGACTTTTGTTTCCACTATTATTGTCCCGGGCTCTCCCCTCTCCTGTTCCTCATTTTATCTGGGATAATTAGGGATGTGAGAGCTAGGAGGGAGTTGTAGAGAACACCTCCAAAGAACCTGGCACATTTCTTACCTACGTTTCCTGCCTTCTACTTCTTTAGGCATGAATAATTTTAATAGTATCCTAGGCCAATTAAAGCCCTTTGCATATTTTGGGGGTGTTTCTTGTGTGACTGTGATATATATATATATTTGGTCTTCATCCATTTTTCCTGGCACAAAATGCTTAAAACCTTTATAATTTCCTGAGTGATAGAGAAGAGAGGAGCATCTTTTGTTATCCATAATATGCCCCTTTTCAACCATACCTGAGTCTATGCTAATGAGATGAATGGTGGCTGGGAGCCCCTAGATAGATTCAGGATGGGGGCTGGACACCAGAAAGACCAAGGCATGATTACAGGGTTGGAACTTTAAGCTCCACCCCCAGACCCCCCTAAGGAGAGGGACCGGAGGATTGAGATTAATTAGATGGAGATTAATCACCAATGGACAATGATTTAATCAATCATAGGTTCTTATGGAATGGAACCTCCATAAAAACCCTACACAACTTGGAGAGCTTTTGAGATGGTGAACACATTAAGGTACTGAGAGGGTGGCATGCCTGCTTGGGGAGGGCATGAAATCTCCATACCCCTTCCCCATACCTTGACCTTTGCATCTCTTCCATTTGGCTATTCCATTTGGCTATATCCATGACAATAAACTGGTAATGTCAGTCAAGTATTTTCCTGAGTTCTGTGGGCCATTTTAGCAAATTATTGAACCTGAGAAGGGGGTTGTGGGAACCCCCGATTTAAATTCATGTGATCAAAATTACAGGAGGCCAGGACTTCCTGGTGGCATCTGAAGTGGTGGCAGTCTGTGAAAATGAGCTCTTTAACTTTTGGGATCCCACCCTAACTTTGGGTAGACAGTGTTAGAATTGACTTGAATTATAGGACAGCCAATTGATGTTTGGAGAGTTGAAGAATTGGTTGGTATGGGGAATAACCCCATACATTTGGTGTCAGAACTGTTGTGAGTAAATATAGCTCAGATTTTGCTAGTTCATTTTAGGTGATTCCAAGTAATTACTTATTTTATAAAACATTTTATATGACTGAATAGGCTTTTGGGTAGAACATGCCTGTCTGTTCATTCAATCAAGTCAATCTGTAAAACATTTTAGACATGACTTAGTCATTCTACAAATATCACTTCCTCAGGCCTCTGCATACATATCCCCTTCTCAGAAACCCTTCCTGACCACCCTGTCAGCACACACGCACCACTACCCTTACACAGCTTTATTTTTCTTCTTATTCCTTATCATTACTATTGTAAAACATCTGCTATTTTGCTGCCTTTGCACCCACTAAAATGTAAAGCCCAGGAGGGCAGGGACTTGCTTTACACACCACTGTTTTTTCAGGGCCTGCCTCGAACAGTGTCCGGCACAGTACTCAATGAGTATTTGTTAAATGAAAAGATTCTTCCACATTAGAAAAGAAATTAAATGTTTAGAGGGGAGATCCAGTACATGAGACCTCTTGAATAAGATTTCAAGATTTCATATGGCAAATGATATATTCAGTAAGTTTGATATTTTTCTCATGGAGTTTTATGAAATTTGAAGGGAGATGATACATGCAAAACCCTTAGAACAATGCTTAACATGCAGTAAATAGTAAATATCAGTTATCGCCATTAAAGCTTTCAGAGCACTCAATCCAACTGTTTTGTCAGGCTAATCACTCTCTATGAAAGTTACTGCCTCTCTTGCACAGGTGAGAAAACTGAGGAAGGCAGTTTAATGTTTTGCTAAAAATCATAGTTTGTAATAAAATTGAACACCAACAAGAAAACTAACATTTTCTGAATACTTACTGTGTTCATTGGGTTCTTTATATGTATTAACTTATTTTACCCTTCCAACAATCATCTGAGGCAGTTACTATTATCATAGATGAGAAAAGAGGCCTAGAGATGATAACTTGCCCAAGGTCACAAAGCTCTAAGTGGAAGAATCAGAACGCAAAGCCATTAGTCTGGCTCCACAGCCCGTACTCATTCCTGCTATATCCTTGCGACTCCAGGATTTAAGTATATTTACTTAAGTTCTCTCTGAAGAGAATCTAATTCTGTTCACTTGGCAACACAATGTAATATTCCTTCAGATGACATGATCTACACACACACACACATACACACACACACACACAAACTTGATTATAAATAATTCTCTTACTTTCATTTTTTTCAGGTTCTACATTCTTTGGTTCTGAGTCTTGAGTCACATCCACCTCTCCTTTCATTAATATAGTGACATAATGGTAATTCTCTTTCTCAACGAAAGAATTCACAACCGAGGCAAAACGAACGTTTTTCAGGTGAAGTGCTGCTTCTTCCCAGGTTTCCCTTTGAGCACATTCTTCCCAGCTTTCACTGGAAAACACAAACACACTATTATACTCAGTTCTATTTATGTAATTTTTTTTTTTGCCAGAAATACTTGGCTAGCAACTTCTAGTGTAAAGCAAAAAGAACTGTAATGGGTTCATGCTTTAAAACAATAAATCAAACCCTGCCTTTGACATTCCGCATATCCTATATCTAGTTATCTGAAGAAAAAGGATTTCATATTGAACAACGACAACAAAATGAACATTTAGCCAATTCAGCACTAATTCACATGCCTGGTAGCAGTTTGTAACCAGGAGGCAATTTAATATATTAGTTAAGAGCATAGGGTTGGGAGTCAACTAGATCTAGTTTGAATTCGAAGTCCATTACTTTCCACCTTGGATAAGTAGAAAGAGAATAATGTTAGTTTCTCATGGGGTTGTTGTAATGTATCAAGAACTGGACTATGTCTTTTCCTGTATTCTCAGAATTTGGGTTTAAGCCTCACAATTGAGAACAATAGGCAGTACACACCTCTAAATTACAAAGAGGACAAAAAGAACAAACAGATGCCATGTGAACTCTAGGGTTTGCTCAGGAAGGCCAGACCAGTCTTTTGACCCTTACCCCACCCAGTCTACAAAGAAAGACAGATCTTTGATAGGGAGGAATGTTGTGAGTTTTCAGCCTGGTAGGAATGTCTCCCTTCCTCCTGATGAGGGGCCAGTTCTGCCCCCAAGCCAGTGAGGGGTACTCCAGGAGAATTAGTCCTAGAGACTGGGTGTGACTCCCAAGAAGGAGATAGCTGCGGAAGATATGCATGGTGAGTTGTGGAAACTCACAGGCCTTTCCCCAGTGCACCAGAGTAGAGGTGGTAGGAGGGTAAGAGCTCTTGAGTGAGTCTGAAATGTGTCGCTTGGTGTGTAAGGATGCATGTGAATACAGAGGTTGGTGCTTATTCCCGCTGTGGGAAGGAAGGAGACTGGGTAGAGCAGCCCACAATGGTTGAGCAAGGAAAAAGGGCAGCAGTGAAAGCATTATTCCCATTGTGAATTTCCTTTGGGCCAAGCAGATGCTGTAACAGACTGCTGGGGATTCCAGCAGAGAGAAAATGTAGGGTGGTGTGCTAAATGCTAGAGCTAACGGTGGGGGGTCAGTGTCACAATAAGTCAGCCACCTATGTCAGGGAACTATACAGTGGAGAAATCCTTGAAGGACTTCCAGATAACCAACAAACATGCCACAAAGAAAGAGAGTACAAGTGAATACCACACCCAGAGGGCACCAAAGGACGGACCACCGCAGAACCAGTCCTGTAAAAGGATTGCCCTCTCCCCTCCTTCACCAACACACAGGAAAAGACGAAACCAGAAACAGTGAGAGGAGGTGGAAAAAGAGAAAAACAATGGCCCAACCTCCCTTCCCCACCACAGGAGAAAGATAAATGCTTGGAAGTGGATCATAATGACCAAAATGTGATTTATTTTTAAACTCAAAAGACAGGAAAATAATAGAATTTGCAGGAAATGTCATGGAGCAGTAGAGAAGGGAGACAAATCATATTTCAAGACAACAGAAGGAGAAAATAAAGCCATTTCCTGTTTGTTTTCCGTCAGATTTAGCCCACTCAGTGTATCAGTTATATAAAGATAAGTAAAAGCACACATGTGAAGAGCTTAGCATAATATCTAGTACTTAGTAAAAAGCTCACTAAAGTTCATGTTGGCTTTTTGTCACTGAGTCAAGATTCCAACATTTTCTTTCGCTATTGTTAAGATAGTTCTCAGCCAGCAATTATACATTGTAACTAGTACTTAGTTTGTGATCTAAGTTTGGCTAAATGCCCACCAACAATTGACAAAGTACAATATGGTGTGTCTGTCTGGGTCATTGGCTTTTTCCCCCCCTTCCTTCACCTTCCTCCCTCCCCACTCCAGTTCAAGCTGTTGTTTCTCAGTCTAGTTGTGTAGGACACAGCTCCCTGGCCCATGCTGGTATTATGAGCCTTGCGCTCCCGCCTGGCTGAGGTAGTCGGTCACCGGTCATCGGTGGGCCGCTCACGGCAACACACAGCAGCCAGCGACAGCACTTGGCAGCCCACGGCAGCTCATGCCAACCTCCGGCTGCTCACAGCAGCCCAGCTCCAGGAAGGGCTGTTGTTCAGAATATTAGCTGTAGAGGGCGCAGCTCACTGGCTCATGTGACCTCAGCGACCTCAGTGTCAGGAGTATGGAGTTCAACCACCTGAGCTACCGGGCTGGCCTGCCATTTGCTTTTTAATCCAGAAATTTATTTTTAACTGATGGCTTATCTTAATTATCTGAAAACAATAAACTTCTTGATGCTTTTTAAAATTCTGAAGACCGTTTAAAAATCTCCATGTGCTAAAAGATAAGAATTCCATAGTTTATAAAGAACGAAGTCTGATTAAAAGGCAGTAGTACTGAGCCTCTATTTGTAACTACCACTTTGTAAGAAATAGGTGGATGCATAGTCTTCAACATAGCGTGGGGGGAGGGGGAGAGTGGAGTCACTGTTAAGAATGAGAGATTTAAAAAATGTATTAACCACATGCAACATGTGCCCTTCCTTTGATATCGATCGGTACAAAACAGTAAAAAGCCATTTTCAAGATAACTGGGGAAAACAGCAAAGACTGGGTATGATATTAAAGAATTATTTTGTTAAATGTGAAAATAATATTGTGGTTATGTTTTTAAAAGTGTATTACAGAGACATACTTAACTGTTTAGGGGTGGTATGACAGGATGTCTGAGATTTCCTTTGTAATGAAATAGTATAGAAAACGGGTTGTGTGTGTTTGTTGGGGTGTGGGGAGGAGTGCTAAAGATAAGACAAAAACAAGCTGAGTGATAGGTACATGAGGATTCACTATTTTCACTACTTTTATATATGTTTGAAACTTTTTATATTATACTAAAGGAAAAACAAGCACTGGATCTGAATGCTTTCAATGCTATGTATCTGCCGTTGACTTGAACCATATTCTCACTTCAGAATCCACCTTTTAGCACAATCTCAGGTTTTCTTCACCCTGTTTAGAGCTGCCTCTTAACTGTCCAACTTTGTCATTCTGACATATCATCAAATCACAGAAGGCCAAAGCAGAGAGGGACTTTAAAGAGTACTTTTCCTACTTCCCCATTTTAAAGATGGAAAACTGGGACTCAGAATGTTAATAGCCCATTTGCTTGGTTAGAACGCAACTAAATCTACGTGGGCAGGAACTAGTAAATTTATCTGCGAACATTTAAATCACCGGGAAACCGTGCAAATGTCTTAACTGACAACACTGGATTGCTTGATGTTTATAAACACACCCTTTCGGTCTCTTCTGTGTAAGCACTAAGGAAAACCCATCTCACAACCAACCCGCAGCCGCAGCAAAGCGGGCGCAGAGCTGGAGCATCGCTGTAGCTCCCAACCCAGTGAGATCCTCCTTCCACCCTTACGCAGCTCAGCGCCCCCTGCCGGCCGGCTCCTGCGGGGCGCAGCGGCCGGACGGGGAGGAACAGAGGAACGCGCGGCAAACGACGCAGCGTCGGCGCTCTTACGCGCGGACGCACGCGCCGAGGACGGGAGCCCGTCCTTCTGTGCACGTTCCTCCTCCCCCGGGTTGGCCACGGGGATGCTCACCCGAACTCCAAGTGACCCCCAGGAAGTTGGAAACTGCCAGCTCCAAATGACCCTTTCCTCTTCCCCAGGAGGACACAACGAGGATGCCTGCAGCTAGTCACCACTACTCCTACCCCGACTCCGGGCCGCCGCGCCCGCGGCTCCGCGCTGGCCATCGTAGCGCGGGGTGATCCGGAGGGCCACAGCTGTAAGTGACGTTCGCCCCGCCCCGAGGGAATCACCGTCGCTTCCTGAGCTTGCGCAGGCGCCAGAAATAAACGCGCGCGAGCCCCTCGCCCTCTGCTGGCTTACCCCTGGGCATGGTGTCTCTGTCTCACCAAGGTGTTTCAGCTTGTGAAGCCTCGCGGTTGCTCACGAAGAAATAGGTGTCAAGGGCTTCGTTTTTACTAATGCCCCTTATTATTGCAGTTGCCACAGTCTCAGATTCCTCCAATCCCCACATTTACTGGCCACCAGCTTTTATAAACTTGTGTCTCTGTATGTCCTATACCTTTTTCTCCACCACAGTAAACTCATTTTCAAATCAGTGTGGTACCAGGACAAGGACAGATAGAGAAGGAATATTCAATATAAATAACAGAATTCATAAATCATGGGTAAAGAGTAAATTATTTTGGGAGTTAGTTACCTATTCAGGAGAAAAAACAGTCACTGTTCCAGTTGTTTGCACACCATGTACCAACACAGCTGACCCAGCTGAATCAGAGTTGTAATTGAAACAAACTAAAAACAAGTAACTGGTATCTGCATGGGGAGGATTTACTTTTTTTTCTTCCAGTTAACAAATTATTTTACTTCTGCAGAAGTAATGTGCACATAATTAAAAAGTTCAAATGGTACAAAAAATGGCAACAAGAAGAACCTTGTCCTCTAGTCCTGCTTCCAACCACTTTCAATTCTTTGAACTGCTAATTTTGATATTTGCCTAGGTATTTTGAAAGAATATATTTATTCTGCATTTTATAGTAAATGAATTTTGATTAAACTTTTCTATAGCATCTCTCCTACTTACAAACACATCTTCAATGTGTGGTGCAGCACAAAGATATTCTGTAATATTTTCACAAAATTGACTACATATAAAAGATATTTCATAATTGAATAGGTTATTCCCAGAAATACAAAGTCGGCTTAAAATTGGAAAAAAAAAATCAGTGTAATTCACCATATTAACAGATGGAAAAAGGAAACACATACAATCATCATAATAGATGCAGAAAAAAAATTGACAAAATTCAGCACTCATCCATGATTTAAACAAAAACTTTAAGCAAACTAGAAATAAAAGGGAATTTTAACAATCTGATAAAGGGCATTTATGAAGACCTACGGCTGACACCATATTAATTATTGTTATGGGCTGAATCATGCCCTGCTCCAAGTTCATATGTTGAAATCCTAACCACCTCATACCTGATCATGAGATTGTTTTTGTAGAAAGTTCTGTAAAGAGTTAATTAAATTAAAAAGAGGTTGTTAGGGTGGGTCCTAATCCAATATGACTGGTGTCCTTAAAGAGGAGGAGATTAGGACACATACAAGGAAGACCATGTGAAGACACAGGGAGAAGACAGCCATCTGCAAGCCAAGAAGAGAGGCCTCAGAAAAAAACCAACCTGCTGACACCTTGACTTCAGAAAATAAATTTCTGTTGTTTAAGCCCCCCAATCTTTGGTGCTTTGTTATGGCAGCCCTAGCAGACTAATACAATGGTGAAAGACTAAGACTTGCGAGAAGCAAGGATATTCATCCTCAGCACTTTTAGTCATATTTCTGGAGGTTCTAGTTGGTGCAACCAATAAAATCAAGAAAAGTCAATAAAAGATAGTTAAATTGGAAAGGAAGAAGTAACTATCTTTATTCACAGACAATCCTAAGGAATCTACAAAAATCTATTAGAACAAATACGTGAGTTTAGCAAGTTCACAGGATTAAAGGTCAATATACAAAATCATTTTTATATCAACAATGAAGAATCAGAAATCAAATTTAAAAACAATATCATGTAAAAAAGAAAATATACTTAGGGATAAATTAAGCAAAAGATGTGCAAGACCTGTAACAAATGTTACTGAGGGAGTTAAAGAAGATTTAAATAATAGAAATGCCATGATCGTGGAGCAGAAGAATATATTGTTAAGGTGTAAATTCAAATTGGTTTATACAGATTAAATGAAATCCCAATCAAAATACTAGAAACCTTTTTGTTTTTCAGTAGAAATTGACAGGCTGATTTTAAAATTTATATGGAAATGCAAAGGACTAGAAAAATCAAAATAATAATAATAATAATTTTTTAGAAAAGATTTTATTGGGGAAAGGGAACAGGAGTTTATTGGGAACAGTGTTTACTTCCAGGCCTTTTTTCCCAGTCAAGTTGTTGTCTTTCAATCTAAATTGTGGAGGGTGCCTTGCCGTTGCTAGTTGCTAGTTGCAGGGGGCGCAGCCCACCATCCTTTGCGGGAGTCGAACTGGCAACCGTGTGGTTGAGAGGACACACTCCAACCAACTGAGCCATCTGGGAGCTCAGCGGCAGCTCAGCTCAAGGTGCCGTGTTCAATCTTAGTTGTAGGAGGTGGAGCCCACCATCCCTTGCGGGACTCGAGGAGTTGAACCAGCAGCCTTGTGGTTGAGAGCCCACAAGGGCCATGTGGGAATCGAACCGGCAGTCTTCGGAGTTAGGAACATGGAGCTCTAACCGCCTCAGCCACCGGGCCAGCCTCAAAATAATTATTTTGAAAAATGGAGGAATTATGCCATTTAATATTAAGACTTCGAATAAAGCCACAGTAATCAGTGTGTGGTATTGGTAAAAGCATAAACACATAGATCAATGAAACAATAGAAAAGCTAGAAATTGACCTACATGTTTATGGTCAATTGATTTTTGAAAAATTTGCAAAGACAATTCAATGGAGAAAAGATAGTCTTTAAACAAATGGTGCTGCTACAATTTGACACACAAATCATCATCATCCTTGATCTATACCTAGCACCATATATAACAACTCAAAATGGAATGTAGACCTAAATAAAGACACCTGCAAGTGTAAAAGAAAACGTAAGAGAAAATATTTGTGATCTTGGGTTAGGCATAGTTTTCTCAGGTATGACACCAAAGGCATCCATAAAAGAGAAACTAATAATTTGTACTTCATCAAAATTAAGAACTTACTCTCTTTAAAGATACTGCTATAAACTGAATTGTATCCCCTCTGAAATTTATATTGAAGCCCTCCTCCTCAGAGTATTTGAAGATGGGGCCTTTGGGAAATAATTAGATGAGGTGATGAAGGTGGGATCCTCATGATAGGATTAGTGCCTTTGTAAGAAGAGACCAGAGAGCTTGATCTCTCTCTCTCTCTCCCAATATATGAGGACATAGAGAAAAAGTGGCCATCTACAAGCCAGAAAGAGGGCTCTCACCAGGAACTGCTGGCACCTGATCTCGGACTTGCAGCCTCTAGAACTGTGAGAAATAAATGCTTGTTGTTTAAGCCACCCAGTCAATGGTATTTTGTTAGAGCAGCCCAAACTGACCAAGACAGAAACTAAGAAAATAAAAAGACACACTACTGACTTGGGAGAAAATATTTGCAAGGCATATTTCTGATAAAGAACTTGGATCTAGAATATGTAAAGAATTCTCAAAACCCAATAATAAAGCAAACTATTCATTAAATGGCAAAATAATTGAACGGACATTTCACTAAAAAGAGAGAAGCACACGAAAAGACGCTCAATATCATGAGTCATTAGGAAAATGAAGATTTAAAATACACTGGGGTACTTCTTACATCTATTAACATGAATAAGATTTTATTAAAACTCCACAAACACTGGCAATACCGAGTGTTGGTGAAGATATAGAGCAGTTAGAACTCCCCTACCTTGGTAGGAATGCAAAATGGTACAACCGTTTCGGAAAACAGTTTACTGTTGTGTATGATATTAAGCATTTGTTTATCATACAACTCAGCAATCCCAAGATAATGGCCCAAGATAAATGAAAACTTATGTTCAAAGACCTGTATGCAAATGTTATAGTGGCTTTGTTCATAGTCATCAAAAATGAAAAACTCAAATACTCTTCGACTGGTAAATGGATAAATCAACTGCAGTATATCCATAAGATAGAAATACACTCAACGACATGGATGAATATCAATTTCATTGTGCTAGTGAAAGAAATCAGATATAAAATGCTATCTGCTATGATTCCATTTATATCACATTCTGGAATAGGCAAAACTATAGACACAAAAAATAGGTCAGTATTTGCCTGGTGTTGGTGGTATGAGGAGGTTGACTACAAAAGGACATGAGGAATTTTGGGGGGTGAAGAAACTGCTCTCCCTCTTAAATTGTGATGGTGGTAACAGGATGATGTGTTCGTCAAAACTCAGCACTGTACAGTAAAATGGGTGAATTATACGTATAGTAAACCTCAGTAAATCTGACTAAAAGCAAAATAAAGAAAAGTGCAACGTGGACTTGAGGAAAGAAAAAGTCAAGATGCAATTCAGCAGTGAAGAGCTTCAAGACAGTGCAGAGCTAAACAACTGCTCTACTTAATGTCAAAAGTTATCATCCAAAAAAAAAAAAAGTCATCTTTTTGGATGGCGTTGTATCTTTGTGGAGTATGATATTTCCCGGGAAGCTAGCCTTAGGTTGGAGCCGGAGCAAGCAGGTGCCTCAGAGGAGTTGAGCCTGAGCTGGGGAGAAGGAAGAGCCCAGAGAAGCATTGAGTTCAAGGAGAATGTCTTTGATCTCAGTGTCCCATGTAGTCAGAACAGCGATTAACACTTAAGTGCCCAATAAATGAATACTTAAATGAAAGCTTCTCTCCTCATATCAGTGAAACAAAATAGTTTCAATATATTTAAGCAAACCAGAAAATAGTCTTTCCCCAAATCTTTATGCTGTAAAAAGATGGCATGATTCATGTGAAATAAATGGTTATGCAAGGAAAAAAAGGCACCAAGTTGATGTGTATGAATTCTACAGTAGTGTAAATCAACCCACTTAGATGTTACAAACTATAATAAGAGAATCCACACATCAAAATTCCCTTTTGCAGGGTTCCCATGTAGTGGAACAGGTTATACCAGTAGTTATTGCAGCAGCAGAACCTGACAGAACTTCGTATTGCCACTTCTTCCTAGCTGAAAGGAAGGGTACCCAGGCACGGGGGGGCCTTCCCCTGCCCCATTCCAGGTCAGCACCATTCTCCTGCCTCCAGTCCACACAAAAATATTGTATACTCAGCCTGAAGGGTGCTAACTCCCCCAAACTGGCTATTTTGTCAGGCTCCCAAATATCCTTAATGACAGCCTATCTAATTTATTTTCCATACTTCTTCTACTTATTTATTATTAGTAAGTCAGCTTTTCCCCTGAAGATTGTCTGATATTTCTTCACAATTTACACTAAAGTGGAGAATATTTCTAGAAATGAATTATTAAGCAGGCCTTTTATTTTTCTAAAAAAATCTAATACAGTTAGGTAATAAGATGGAATGATACAGTTAGGGTAGGTCCAATTTCTCTTCACCCATAACTCCTTCTCAGGACCCTGATGGGGGTAAGAGCTGCTATAACTGGATCCTGTCCTTTGCCCGACCCTGCCCTGGGCAGCCGTGTGCTCATCCCATACCCAAGTCTGGTTTGAACTTTCGCAGTTTCTTTTCCTCTTTCTTTCCAGACTGTCCCTGTGTTTGACGTTTGAAGATGTTTGAAACTCAAGAACCCACCTTGTGGTTTTATTTAGTATGATATAGTATATACTCTAGCAGAATAAAAAATTGAACTCACTCCAATTAAGATGTGCAAAAAAAAAAAAAGAATATTTCTTAACTTTCTTCTTTCTTTTTCTCCCCCCCTTCTTTCTTTCCTTCCTTCCTTCTCTTGCTGTCTCTCTTTTTCTTTTATTCTTTCTTTCTTCTTTTTTTTTTTTAGAATTTTGATTTTCTTCACAAAACTCTTACTAGGTGGGATATAGGTCTGTAAAGAATTCATTAAACATTCAATCTGGTTTAAAACAGTTCATTCCTTTTACATCATGTTTAGTTTGTCTTGGTTCAAATGGCTGGCTTCTCAGTCAGCTTTTTCCTTCTTATTTTTTACTTAAGATCTCCAGAAGTAGGAGGTTGATGTGTGTGGCTTGTGCCACATTGTAAGAAGACAAGTTTCCTTGAATCCACGTGGTACCCAGGGACCAGGCAGGTCAGAAATCTGGAGTCCACACATAGGAACCAAGGGTGGCGAAGAGCCCCTTCTGCCTGACCGGACCATATTGTAATACCAAGTGTGTTTTGATTCAGGGGACTCTTCAAGGCAACCTCCCTCTCAGAGCTGCAAATGGGAAGTGTGACGAGGCTGGGACAGGACAAAAGGATCCTCCTCTGTCTTCAACATTGCCCTCACTCATCTAGTGAACATTCCTCCTCCAGGCTGAAGATCACAGAGAAGAAAAACTGACATTTCACTTACCTTTTCCCTCTCTATTTACAACTATCCCTAAGGGACAGGGAGAAAAAGATTGCTACCCTCCATTCTTTAAAATCTATAATTTATGGTCTAGCCCCTAGTCCTTCATATTCTTAAAGAAAACATAAAGATCTGACTTGCAAGCATCTGGCCTTACATCATAATCCTATTTTGAATGTTAGGAACTGACTATTACAAGTATATTGGTCTCTTTTGCATTTCTTTTATTAAAATGCTAATCCCCTCCAAAAATGAATATATCAGACAGATATCAGCCTGTGGTAGATTACAGATAATATTAGTCAAATTCTTTGCTCCTCCTTCCATTGAGAAGTGGAATTTAATATCCCTTCCTTTGAATCTGCGTTAGCCTTAGTGACTTTCTTGACCAATAGAATGTAATAGGAATAATGATCTGTGATTTGCCAAGTTAGGTCATAAGAATCCTTGCAGTTTTTCCCCAAACATGGATGGATGAATAAACAAAATTTGGCATATACATACAATGGAATATTATTCAGCCTTAAAAAGGAATGAAATTTTGACACTACAACATGGATGAACCTTGAGGATATTGTGCCAAGTGAAATAAACCAGACACAAAAGGAGAAATACTGTATGATTCCACTCGTGTGAGGAACCTAGAGTAGTCAAATTCACAGAAACAAATAGGTGGTTTCCAGGGACTTGGGGGAGGAGAAAATGGAGATTTAGCATTTAACAGATACATGCTGTAAGTTAGAGAAGATGAAAAAATTCTAGTGATGGGTAGTGGTGACAGTGGAACAACAATGTAAATGTACTTAATGCCACTGAACTGTACACTTAAATTGTAGATTTTATGGGGTGTGTGTGTGTGTGTGTGTGTATGTGTGTGTGTGAAAGGAAAGGAGAGAGAGAGATGAAAGAAAAAAAAGATGTGAAAAAAACAGTCACAGGGATGTAAGGTGAGAATAGAAAATGTAGTCAATAATATTATAATAACTATGTATGGTGTCAGATATTAGACTTATAGGGGTGATCATGTTATATACATATCTAATCACTATGTTGATTGAGCTTATTGATAAAATTAAGAGATCGAATGCAATCACCAAGAGCATGAGTGTATTTAGAAAAAGGAAATGGTACAAAACCTGAGTTTTGATTGGGGAAATGTGGAGAAACCAATATAAACCTGAAACTAATATAATATTATACGAGGTCTGACAATTAAGTTTGCAAACTCATCCTAGAAAAAGTGCTACATACCTCATTGCTGAATATCACTACGGTCACCTACAAAGGACTCCCCTTGGGAAGCTATGCACTGACACCAGCGCCTAGTCCACCCTTCAAAGCAATTTTGGAACTCTTTTTCTGGAATGGCCATCAGAGCTGTTGTTGTATTACACTTGATGTCCTACATGTCGACAAAATGTCTTCCTTTCAATATTTCCTTTATCTTTAGGTAAAGAAAGAAGCCATTGGGGGCCAGATCAGGGCATAGGTACTGGCTACAAACTCCCCCTCAGACAATGCCCTGTGAGCTGGTGCATTGTTGTGATGTAAGGGCTATGAATTGGCGAAAAGTTCAGGTCGTCTAACTTTTCCATGCTGCCTTTTCAGCACTTCACATAGCAAACTTGGTTAACTATCCAATTGGTGCAAATTCATAATGAATAATCCCTCTGATATCAAAAAAGGTTAGCAACAGCATTGCAACAGGTTTGCAAACATAATTGTCAGACCTTTGTATGTCAACTGTAATTGAAAAAATATTTAAAATACAAGAAAAAAAAAAAACAGGCGCTTAGCAATATCCTGTTTATATATCTAAGTATCAAATTATGTAACTAACCAGTTGCCTACAACTATTTTTTTATATTTATTTTTATTTTTTATTGATAAACATGGCTTGTGATTTATTTATGCCACTAAAGATGTTTAACAGGACAGGAATATTTTGGAGTTTTGCAGGAACTGTTAGAGATCTTGCCAAGATTGATGTCAGCCCATGAATCCTTACATTTTGGGGGACACTGCTTGACTATCAACACAACCACCTAATCAGTTCTGCCCTACCCATAAGGATATGGTGAGAGGTTCTTGAACTTTTGCAATCAATATACATGGTGTCTGTGGCAGTTCCTGATCTCATACTTGGGGACTCCTCATATAGTATTTTTAAAATCTCTTGGGTCCTTCCCCACTGGGTTGTGAACTCCTTTCAGACCAGGTTATGCCTTATGAACCTTCCTTCACCCTGAAGTTCACATGGAATCTGCCATGGGCAGGATGCTGAGCATGTTTGCACACTTGTTTACTTCAGTGTAGAATCTCGCTGTGCTTGGGCCACTGGGGTTCTGTGAAGGATTGAGTTAAGGCCCAAAGAATCTTAGTCTAGTTGCCCCGCATACCCTCGGCAGGTCATATGCAGAGGTCACCTGTAAAATGGGCCAACTAACAGGATTAAATCAGCGAGCCACAGAGCATCCTGCTCGTGGTAGACCGTCACTAAAATCAAATCAATGGGGAAGAACAGGAAAGTGTGGTTCCTAAGTGTGGTTTGTGGCCCATTGCTAGTATGGATGACTATTGCCAACATACTTTCAGTTCTATTCCTGACCCCATGCTATCTTTCCACTGCTTGTTTTTCTGTCTTACATTTTTCTTGAAGGTGAGAGAGTGAGTCAGGTAGCATATGGGAGAAGAGCATTTTAGGCAGAAGGATTGGTTGCAAAAAACATGCCTGATATGTTCCAGGAAGAGCACAGAGGCCTGTGTGCTTGAAGTGGAAACAGCAAGAGAGAGTAATAGGAGATGACGTCTTCCTAGTTATCAGGTCTGGATTCATGGCTTTGAAGGCCACTGTGAAGAACACACACAGCACAAGCCAATTTTAAGAATGTTCTTGATGAAGCAGTATTAATTTCAGTAAAACTCAACCCACAAGTATATGTCTTTTTAATATTCTGTGTGATGAAATGAGATGTGTTCATAAAGTACTTTGTGGTGCAATGGAAGGAGGATAGTAGTCTTGAGGAAAACAATTGTGTGATCGAGTTGTGAGCTGAACTAGCTGCTTTGTTTTTCACGTGTCACCATTTTCACTTCAAAGAACTGATAGACAAACTGTGGTTTTCTGACTTGGGTATTTGGTAGACATTGTCTCAAAAATGAACAAAGTGACCCTGTCATTTCAAGGAAAACAATTGACACTATTTGTTGACAAAATGATACAACTGACACTTTCCAGCGGAAATGAGAATTTTGGAAAACTTATTTGCCACCCCGAGCTGGACAGCTTCCCAGTACTGAAAGGTTTTTCTGATGAAATAAGTGGTAATATTAACAAATGTCATTGTAAAAATGTTTCATAGTAAATATGCCAACATTTGGAATTGATACACAACTCAGTGAACCAACCTATTTTCAAACGATCAACACATGCCAGGACAAAATCTTGCCTAGGTAATGATTCATCCCACATTTCACAATAGACCAATGTATTGCAAAGTAAGAGGATGAAAAGTTCATTGATATTGATACCGTTTCAGATTCCACATTGCAGCAAATCTTTAAGAAACTACCACTGGTCGAGTTTTGGTATAGTACCAAAGACAAATATCCATGATTATCTGAAAAGGCTAATAAAATACTCCCCTCTTTCCTAACTACATATCTGCACGTGTTTTCTTCACATACTTCAACCAAAACACATATTGCAACAGACAGAATGCAGAAGCAGGTCTGACAGTATTGCTGTCTTCTATCAAGTTAGACATGGAACAGATTTGCAAAAGCATAAAACAATGCCACTCTTCTCTCTAGTGATTTTTGTTTTGGAAATAATGTTTTTCATAAAAGTATATTATTATGTTAACATGTAATAGGTTATTACAGTTACTTTTAAAGTAACTAAATCTAAATTTCCTGGGTTAAATTAAAATTAAGATGGTAAATATTGATAGGTATAGCCACATCAACAAAAGCTCTTTGGGATCCTTGACAACTTTTAAGAGTAAAAACATCCTGAGACCAAAAAGTTTGAGACTTGTTGGGGTAGCCTGCTTTGCATATGTAACCTTATCTCATCTGAATTATTAATGCTTACTAGGACCTGGGCCAAGGAGTTACAGCTCACACCAGCTGACACTGTTACTATTCATAGAAGATAGAGTTGACACTGGATCCTTTTTCACTCGTGTATCCTTCACTTAGGGTGCGATGGGCCAAAGAGTACAACAGCCAGTGACCATGGCCTGTAGCCCAAGGGAAGCCATCCTCCACATTAACGCGATGGATTTCAAATCGTAAAGTCAGCTGGAACTGTCTTATGGAATTATTTTAGATGAACTTTCCTAAACAAAGGCATATATATTTTTTTAGAATTAAACTTTTTTATCTATTTTTTTAACTTTTTAAAACATTTATTTTAAGTGTGTTTTTCCAGGACCCATCAGCTCCATGTCAAGTAGTTGTTTCAATCTAGTTGTGGAAGGCACAGCTCACAGTGGCCCATGTGGGGATCGAACTGGCAACCTTGTTGTTAAGAGCACCATGCTCTAACCAACTGATCTAACCTGCCGCCCCAAACTTTTTTTATCTTTATTACATTTATTGGGGTGACATTAGTTAGTAAAATTATATAAATTTTAAGTGTACATTTCTATAACATATCATCTATATATGATTGCATTGTATGTTCACTACCCAGAGACAGTTCTCTTTCCATCACCATATATTTGATCCTCACAAATGAAGAATTTAAAGGCTCATTTACAACTAGGGTTTAGGCACAGTTTTGATATCCCATTAGTCCAGTGAGAGTTAAACCTCATTTTGTCCTTTTCTGTTATTGTTGTTTGCCTTTTTTCCTTTTGGTGAATTAATTACCTATCATATTTATAATTACAACATAAAGCACTTTTATAATTTATTATTTAAATATGTGAGAGTTCTACAGGTAAATCTATAATAATTAAACTTTAAAGTTTGAATGGATTTATTTTCAAATGCCTACTCACATTAATTATTCAGGAAACAAATTAATTCATTTATCAAGTAAGATACAACCTCAAAAAAATAACACAGAAGATGCTCAATTAATTCAGGCATAAGCAATCCTCTATAGATTTGTTATAGAAATGATACTTCTGTTTTATTTGATGCATAAATTCTATGAACAATTTCTGAGCAATATTTAAGATGGCAGCAAGTTACTTCTTAAAAATTTTCACAATACCTGGTTCACATACAAACACTTTGGTTATAATGTATGCACTCAAGGTTTTGTAATGCCATGATGTTCTGATATTTATCAGAATAAATTTTATAAAATTCTTTCTCCAGTAATAAACAGACAAGGTATAAAACAAAAAGTTTTCTTTACCTATTAGTTTCAAAATATAATTTTTAAACCAAAAAAATCAATATTTGCATTCAAATCAACAATTTGGAAATTATCCATATGCCTGGCCGACTTCCTGACTAGATTTAGATTAATTAAATTAATTAATTCATTGAATTATTCAGTGAACATTTATTGAGTGTCCAAAATAAGTAATTGACTGTTAAAGGTCATGGGTGATGAAAAAGACAAAAATCCTTGTACTTATATTCTATATTCTAAGCATAACCATGTCATTCCTAAGTGGCTTATTTATTTGGAAACTTAGTACCTAGCAAATAAGAATAATGACAATGATAATAAGTAAGAAATTTTTAGAATATCTTCCAGGCACTGTTCTAAATGCTAAATATTCGTGAAGTCATTTGATCCTCAAAACAACGCTTTGAAGTGGGTCATTTAGCAATCACCCTTAGTTTGCCAATGAAGACACTGGGCAAGTTAAATAATTTGCCCAGTGTAACATGGATTTTAAGTGGTAGGGTTGAGATTATAGTCTAAGTTGTCTGGCTTTGTAGCTCATGTCTTCACTATGGCATTACACTGCTTTGGTGGGTATTGAATACAATGAATGGATGGATGGATGGATGGATGGATGAATGAATGAGTGTCTAGTATAGCCTTGCTGCATAGCCATGAATCGTATACCTAAACCTGGCCAGCGATCTTGCAAATTCATACCTCAACCAATGAGGACCTCAAGGTGTCATAGAGACTAGCATCACCAGGACAGAAGGGCAGTATGCTCTGTTTTCAGTTGGCACCGTCATGTTTGCATAGGAAAGAAAAATCATTTTCTATATGCAACTACTACACTCCAATATGCCACTCTCCCTGAGCAATGTCTCTCAGGAATGGGACACTTTTTTCTCTGCCAGAACACAAGGCAAGCTGGTCAGGAAAAAAACGATCAGTTGTAATATGTAATACTTTGATGTAGCTTTTCTAAATTTGTTAAATTTGTTAAGGAAACAAATAAGAGCCAGCAATTTGGAAAACCTGGAATTTAGCGAAACAACTTTAGTTTGTCCTGTGTTGGTTATTGGGGGAAAAGAGGATAATTTATGGGGGTTGACAGAATGGTAGCACTTTAGCACTGGAAGAGACCCCAGAGGATCTCTATTCTCTCATATTACAGATAAGAATCGGAAGCATAAAGTGGTTATTTGTCTGCCCTAAGGTTACATGGCTAGGTAGTGGGAAAACGTTTTACCATTGCCAGCCCTCCCATACTCTGCATCTTAAAAAAATTACTTTTTGCTCTTTAGAGTACTGGGATAACTTAAGAGAAGAGAAAGATGTATATGGAAGGAGGTCCCCTGGAAGATTTCATTTTCCTGCAGTCAAAAAAACATGAGAGATAGCCATTCTGGTGAGCTGAGCTGCTTTCAAATGTGTGCATTTGTGACCAACACATTCAGGTCCTCACAAAGAATCCTTTCTCCCAACACATCACTGCACGCTGTTTTCAGTTTCTGCCTCCTCCTACTGCCATGCCCTCCTTATATCAGGGTGGGGTGGAAGAAAGATAGGTGCCCTGCTTGCTGTGACTTCTGCCCTTTACTGTGTGTGTGTGTGTGTGTGTGTGTGTGTGTGTGTGTGTGTGTATGTGTGTCTGTGTGTGTTGGGGGTTGCATAGGAGAGGGATTCCCTTTTTATCTTTTTCAGAATTTTTGGCATCATAAGCTGTCTTCACTACTAAGTCACAGTTCAGGTTCTTCCCTTGGACTTCACTGACTCCCAAGGTCGGGAGCTCTGGGTAGGGGTGGGAGTTCTGGTTTCCACTGACACCACAGTAGGGGTGGTTTTGTTACCACTCTACAATGGTGAAAGTATTGAGTTTCCATTAGACCTCTTCTGACACCACCCCCCTGGGGAAGGGGAGAAATGCCTCATAACTTTTGGGTTGGGGCAGAAGTCCAGCCTCCCCATGTGGTCCCCAGTAACACTGAGGGAATAAGATTCTCAGTGTTCATTATCAATCAGTGGGAATAAGATTCTCAGTGTTCTTCTCTGGCACCACCCTTAGTGGGGTGTTGGAGTACCTACACCTTGTAAGTGTGGAATTTTTGATGCTCCACTCAGACTTTGCCGGCATGGTGAAGGTGGGGCCACAGTTTTATCTGTGGCATTTGACCAGAGTAAAATGGTTATTGTCTGAAATGTGTTCTGTCTTGCTAGGCTTCACCTTTCCTAGTCTTTTAGCTGCAGAGGGGGCTTTTTATTGTCTGCACCCATTAGCATTTATGGTTTGCTAGCTTCTTTAGCACCCAATTTGGGATATATAAGGCAAAAAGAAAACCACCATGCTGTTACTTGATTCCAGTGGTCCCTAGCTGGTCTGACTTCTTTTCTTCTCCTATTAGTGTCTTCTTATGATTGTTTTATATATAATGATTAGAGATTTTAGTTGTACTAAGTAGGAAGAATAGGAAACAGTACATGTATGCCATATTCCCCGCTATTATTTATTTTGTTGCTCAAATTGTCACATAATTGGTCAATGGCTATTTGGCTTCTCTATATTTTTGACACATTCTCATAATTTTTGAGCACATCCTTACTTTTTGGCTCAACAAAACATTCTAAGCTCATCTTATACTTTCCGTGCTCAATCCTATACCCAGTGATTTTGCTAAGAATATCTAGTTCCTTTCAGGGGAGAAGGGTAATTAGATCCGGACACTAGGGGTGCTTATTGTTATTGGGGACTGCTGCTCCCAGGCCTTCTCGGTGGGCAGAGAGCACAAACGTACATATTTATATCTGTGATGGTTAATTTTTTGTGTGAAGTTGGCTGGGCCAAGGTGCCCAAGTATTTGGCCAAACAATATTTTGGATGTTTTTATGAGAGTGTTTTTGTATGAGAGTTACATTGCAATTAGTGGACTTTGAGTAAGGCGGATTGTCCTCCGTAATGGGGATGGGCCTCACTCAATCCGTTGAAGGCCTGACTAGAACAAAAGACTGACCTGCCCCAAGAAAGAGGGAATTCTCCAGTCTGATGGACTTTGGACTTGAACAGCTCTTCCCTTGGTTTCCAGCCTGACGTCAGGCTCACCCTGCAGACTTTAGATTTGCCAACCTTCATAATTGCATGAGCTAATCCCTTAAAATTAATATTTCTCTCTATATACACATCCTATTCTGTCTGCTTCTCTGGAGAAACATAACTAATAGAATATTGATATTTATTTCTATATCTATTTCTGTATATTGAAACATGAGTTTATACCAATACTTAATTCCAATTAAGAGAAAATTCTAATATTCTCTTTTTTCATATTTTAATTCCGTTCTTTGATAGAAACCTAGCTCCCACTATCCTTAACATATTTATTTATTTGCTCAATTCTCCTTACAAGTTTTTGAGAGATGGTAGAATATATTTTGTCAGTTCTCCAACCGAGAGAAGTAAAATGTCCTGAGGATAGAGTCATTTCCTTTTCTAATTCTCACAAGGGCCTGTATAAACTTAGGGTGGTCCTGGTTCTGCCTCAAGGGAAATGTTCTGGGAGAGCATATGGAAAGCTGCTAGGGCTGCCAGGAGTACAGCACATGTCATCTGGGTTTTAAAAGCTGAGTCACGGAATGTGGTAATAACGACTATAGTTGCATTTGCAGAACATTTTCAGGTGCTTTCACATGCTTGTTTTACTTGTTCCTAACTACAACCCCATCAGATGGTCAGGGCATTCATTATTAGCTTTGTTGTGGTGGGCTCCATAATGGCCTCTGAAAGATATTCAGGTCCTAATACCTGGACCCTTATATGGCAAAACCATGCATGGTACTTTGCATGGCAAAAAGGACTTTGTAGAGTAAACTAAGAATCTTGAGACGAGGAGATTATCCTGGATTATGGTGGGCTCTAAATGTACTTGTATCCTTATCAGAGAACAGATTTGACACAGATAGAAGAGAAGGAAGCAGAGATTGGAATGAAGTGGCCATAGGCTACGGAGTACCAGTAGCCACCATAAAGTGGAAAAGGAACAGATTATCTCCTAAAGCCTCCAGAGGGAGTGCGGCCCTATTGACACCTTGAATTTGGTTAGGTGATAATGATTTCTGATTTATGGCCTCCAGAACTGAAATTTTTAAAGTCACCAAGTTTGTGGCAATTTGTTACAACCCCTACCAGAAACTAATATGCCCATTTTTAACAAATGTGGAACCTGAAACTCAGAGAGGAAAAATTACTTGCTTAAGACCAGACAACTAGTCAGTGGCAGAGCTAGAATTCAAATTCAGGAGTATTGACTTTAAATCCAATCTATGGTGGCTGCCTCCTCCCTTACTTAGCTCCTCCCCTCCTGTGAGACAGAGAGGATAGCAGAAAGAGCAAGCCAGGAGTGGTTGTCATCTTCAGGTGCTTTTCAAAAACACTAGGGGAACTTTTACAAAATACCACTCTAGGTCTCACCCCAGACGATTGAATTAGACTCTTTCGTGGTGGGACCCATGCAAAGATATTTTTACAAGCTTTCCAGGTGATTCTAGGGTTCAGCCAAGTTTGAGAACCAGTGGTACAGTGATACCAAGTTCATTCCATATGTTCATGTGTACGAGAACTATGACTATTTTTCTACATCTGAACTTGAATTCTATTATTACATCAAATGCCAGAAACTTAACCATTGTTAAATCAGGAGCTATCTGCTTCCCTTATCCTTTGATCCAGGGGTTATATGCAGCGATAGCTCAGCAGGGAACATCTAGTCCTTGATGCTTTCATCTAGCTAAGCTGGCATCCTTTGACACATCCCTCTTCCCAAACACTCTGGACCATTGCTCTTCACAGGTCTATCCCTCCTTGCTCCCATCTGCTGGCTGTCCGTGCTTGTCTATGTAACTCTCAAGGGTCTGGAAGCCTTTGCAGGCTTTCCCAGCTCTGCTGGGGTGGGTACAAATCCTGGGAATATGATTCAGCTCTATGTGCTGGAGTTCACCAGCCTGCCAGAGGTTTCCACACCTCTACCACACCTGAGCTCAAGGGATTTGGGGTCTCCCTTCAATGCTCCTTGTTTTAGATCCCCAAATCTCTTTGGGGATGGAATTACCCTTCATCCTGGACACAGTGGTCTTGGTGAGTACACAGCACATGGACCCTCCTCAAGGAAGCACCAGAGAATGTCTAGCTTCTATACCCCTCTCTTCATCTTCTCCAGGAGCGTCAGAATGTGGGCGGAATAAAAAACGTGAATGATTTTAAAGGACTGTGAAAAAATTAGTCTTCTTCCCCTCAGGAAATTTCTTTTCCCTCTTTTCCTGCCTACCACCCCTCCTTTAATCTCCTAGTAGAAGGCAGAGATAGACACTGTGGGAGACTAGAGGTCAAGGACACGAATGCCATTGCACTGGAGGAACAATTCTTTCTTTTTCCTCTTCCTCACCCTACTCTCCCTCTTACCAGCCTCCCAAACTTCAGTGTCTATTCTACTTAACACATTCTGTTATCCTTTACTGCCCACTGCTAGTTTCTAAGAGCCTTGTAGATAAGGACTGCATTTTTTTTGCTGTGAAAAAAGTAGTTTTTTTGTAAAGCAATTTCATTTTTTAAGGCTGATTGCATAATGATGAAACACTTAGCAGGTAGGTGGCCTTTCATCATTTTACCTTGCTCAAGTCTCCAATGAGGTGTCAAGAGGTACAGTGGCTCTGAACCTAAGAAGTGCTGTGGAAGGTGTGTACCTCCCCCCTTGCTTGGGCCTCCAAAGGAGATGGGCCCTATGGACCACCAGCATGCTCTCCTTCTCACTTGCGTTCCGATCTGTATTTCTGCTGCTGTTGTGCCTGTTTTTAAAACAGTATCACAGAGGACATATCAGTAGAGATGTGACCTGAACTTGAAGCAAAGTTAACCCAGTTAGGCTCCTAGCAGGGCCTTACATCTTATTTCAGTACCTGGACTTATTCTGGATTTACCCATGTGCCTTTTAAAAATTGGCCTCGGACTCAGATGGTTGGTTGTACTGGTAACTCAACTACTGTGTTTGCTGTGAGTTAAAATGAGCAGGCTTGAAAATAACTGCGCCCTATTCATAGCTGATGGGGTATGTGTTCTTAATAGAAAGTGGCAGGTCACAAGGCCCTGGCTTTTTGGACACATTATCCAGACTATTTGATTGGCTATGATGAGCAGTGGAAGGATGGAGCAAGAGAGATTTGAGCTACCAAATTCTGTTTTCCCCTCTCTCTGTTTCTAACTGTACAGAATATCTATTAGTGATGAACGGAGCCTTGAGGTTAGTCCCCCATGTGTGGACAAAAATGTTAAGAAAGTCCTGCCTTTAAAAATTGAGATTTGGGGGGCTGCAAAAACCCAAAACAACAACAAAAAAAACCCTTCCATTCCCTAAGTCGATAAGCTGCTTGTATTAGATTGTTTCTTTATACAGTGCTGTTCTATGAATCAGATCACTGTGCATCTTAAGTAGGTACCGGAACCTGGCTAATGCTTGTCAGCAACTCCCACCTGTTCCTAGGAGAAGACCTTGGTCACTGAAATCGCTCGGACACATTTTGAAGCTCGATGTCCAGAGCGGAATAGGTGCCCAGTCATTGTCCAGGTCGGCTCTTTGATGGAGCACACGTCATCCCCGGGTTTTCAGTGCAGACTGTGTGAATCTGATTCATCTGCAGAGCTCTAAGAAATCGAGTTCCTCAGATGGGGTCTGATGAAGGTATTTTTTTTAAAAAAGCTTCCAAAGTGATTCTGGTGTGCCCTCTGGATTGATAAATAGTGGTAGACTCCTCTCTTTGTGCGCCAGAATCGCTCTGTTTTGTTTACTGTTATATTCTAAGGACTTAATTCAGTGTTTGGCTCAAGCAGACATTCAGCACTTATATTTTGAAGGCACCCCATCTTACAGATGAAGCAGCTGAGGTTCAGAGAAGTTAAGATCACACAAGTGGCAGCGTTGGTCGTCCTTCCACTACATTTCACTAGGGAACGTTCAGGTGCTTTCCGGCCGCACGTCGGACATTGAGTCTGCGGTGCCCAGTCCAAAGGTCAAAGTTTGCTTTATAACTGCTTAGCCCAGCCTAGCTTCTTAGCCTGGCAGTTTCTGCCTGTCCACTGCGCGAGGCGCCCGGCAACAAAGGAGTTAACCCGAGGCCCCGCCCCGATGTGTGGGGCCAATGTCGGAGAGCGAGACCGGAGCTGCTGCGTAACGCGCCGCCTGGTATCGCTGCGCCTGCGCGCGCGGCGCCGAGGGGTCGGGGTTGGATTCAGAAATGGCTGCTTCCATATTCTACAGCCGGCTGTTGGCCGCTGCCACCCTTAGGAGCCACCCGCCCCGGACGGCGCTGCGGGCCGCCGCCCAGGTATTGCGGTGCAGCCCGCTCTTGCTTCGAGGGTCGGTAGGAGAAAAGGAGATGCGGGAGATTTGGCTCCTGTGGGCGAAGTGTGAAGGGATCCGAGGCCCGGCTTGGGGTCACTTCTCAATCGGTGACATTGGGTGACATGGGGGCCCCGCCAGGCCTGCGGGCGGCTCGCCCGGGAGTGCTGCCCGCCACTGCGAGCTGGCCCATGTTGTGCCGCTTTGCCCAGGGCCTCGGTCCGTGAGGAGCACCGGCGACCCGCCTGCACCTGCTCACCCTGTTGCCGAGGGGGCGGCGGGGAGCCGGGGTGGGGTCTGAGTGGGGATGGTGGGGTCCAGGGCAGTTTCTTCTGCCATTCCTCAGTCCCGCGGGGTGGGCGGAGGCTTCCGCGGCCCATCTTTCGAGAGGGGGAAAAATGCCCTTCAGATGTACTTTCGTGTTCCTTGGGAGCTGTAGTAGATGGGACGACTTCGCCAGAGGAGCAGTACTTGCTGACTGGGCTTTTCTGGGATGAGGCATGGAAGTTTCTTCCCTCCCCCATGTAGGGACCTGCTTCCTGACCTAACCCAAATTACTTGTTCTATTAGTCAGTTTCTTCATCAATGATGCCGACATTAATGACTCCCTTACCGTGTCGCTGAGGAGCCTAATGCAAGACTACATGTAAACCACTTAGCATATAGCGCTGGCACACGGTAAACACTCAAAAAACAAACAAACAAAACCTGTGGCCACTGTACTACTAAAAATGAAGTCATCCAAAAGACTATTTTCTTACTTCCCCAATTGGCAAGCTTGTAAACATCATATTATTACCACCATTAACAGAAGAGAACACAATTACTTGGGGGAGGGAAGAAACTTCCCTGCCTCATCCCAGAAAAGCCCAGTCAGCGGGTACTGCTCATCTGGCGAAGTCGTCCCATCTACTGCAGCTCCCGAGGCACAGGAAAGTACATCTGAAGGGCATTTTTCCCCCCCTCGAAAGAGGGGCCGCGGAAGCCTCCGCCCACCCCGCGGGACTGGGGAATTAACCTGAGGTTTAATTCCAGAACTGTCTAGCTCCAAAGTCTGTGTGCTTGAATTTGCTGTACAGTTCCCCCCCCCCCCATAATATAAGAATTGGCCTATTCTTTTCAACGTTGATAACCATGAAATCTGTGGAAGGTCATAATTGGCTTCCGAAGTCAGCTCCAGACTTTTAGCTTATGTTCTGAAATAACTCCTCAGACATGCCATAAGTGAATTTATTTTGGCCGTTATTTTTCTTTTAAAAGTTATTCATGCTTTCAACCTAGAGGTAGTGAATTCCATGAGTTTGCTTCCTAATAGGACAAGTGATTTTTTTTTTGACCTTGAATTTCCTTTTTATGAGTTTTAAAAGGTGCTGTGTAGTTTTTAAAAAGTGAGGTGAATATGTTTGCATCCTAGTCACAATCTTTATCCTTTTGGAAATTCCTTTATAAGCCTTTGTCTCTAAATATGGAGCGGTCCAATATATTGTCTTGTAACATCTTTTCTACCTTCACATTAAGTAACATAGCTTTAGAGTTTGGAATGACCTTAGTCTATCCCCTTGCTTTTGTAGATGAGGACACAGAGGTACAGGGTCTTAGGAAACTTTTTCAGGATCACACATTGAATTTAGCAAATTCTCCTAAACGTTTTGTTTAGTTCTCAGACCCTGTTTTAGTTTTCTGTCTCTTTCGTCCAGTGTATATTTGATAAAAATAGTTAATGTTACAAGTAGATTAAATAAGACATTTTCTTGGTCGTTGTCACTCATACTCCCCATTAATGACATTTTCCTATGTTTCAGTTCGTATTATTTATACAAGGTGTGTTACTGGATGGGTGGTGATACAGGGATTTGGCCAGGAATTGGTGGCCTTTCGGCAGTAGGAATCTTCTAAGTGATAATATCAAGAAAGATAAATAGCTAAATGTGGGGATCCTTGTGATTGTACAGTCATTTGTATTACCAACGTAATTCAAAGCTGATGATATTTCAAGTTACAACATCCAGTGGTGCAAAGGGAAGGATCATCAAAATACTTCAGATATTAAAAAAAACCTTTCAAGTGATATAAAACCTATCAGCAGTACCTTATATATACTACTAATTATTTGTAAATATAGATATTTGAAAGAAAACATAAAAATATACAGTAGTCTCCCCTTATCCATGGGGGATGTGTTGCAAGACCCTCAGTGGATGCCTGAAACCACGGATAGTACCGCACCCTCATATATATTTTTTTCCTACATGTGCATACCTATGATAAAGTTTAATTTATCAGTTAGACACAGTAAGAGATTAACAACAACAGGAATAAAATAGAACAATTATAACGATGTACTGTAATAGCAGCTATGTGAGTGGCTTTGGAGCCATTAAGGAAAATAAGAGTTACTTGAACACAAGCACTGTGGTACCATGATAGTTGATCCGATCACAGAAATGGCTACTAAGTGACTAACGGGCACATAGCATACAGCGTGGATATGCTGTACAAAGGGGTGATTGATTTCCCGGGCTGTGTGCAGAGGGACTACGTGAGATTTCATCATGCTGTTCTGAATGGTGCCCAATTTAAAACTTGAATTGTTTATTTCTGGAATTTTCCATTTAGTATTTTCAGACCGAGCTTGACCACTTATTTAGTTTCTAATTGAAACTGCGGAAAGCAAAACCACGGAAGGGGAGATTGCTGTACCAGTTAAGGGAATGGTTTAGAAGGAATGCATTAAAGATGATGTTGCAGATACGTTTTCTGAGATGATATGTGTAGGCTATGTATGATAGGGAGTTTCATGGAGGAAGTCTACTGGAAAGTGATCTCTGCGTCAACCCCTGGAGGAGAGAGAAGGAAGAAGGACTTAATAGAGGGAGAAGTAGAATGTAGTGCAGTTGCTCTGCTGTTCCAATGGGAGATCTGCAATTAGGATGCTCGTGAACTGTCAAGAGACCTGGTGAGGTGCTAGGTCGTTATATCCCTCTCTTGGCCCCCTTTGACCAGTGATTGGATGCAGGCTGACAATGGGAAGGAGGTGTGACTTTGGGCACAGAAGCTCCAAGGAGAGGACTCAGCTGAGATCTGTCAGCAGCCAACATGCCCAGAAGCTGGGGTTGTGAATCTCTTGGTCCTGAAGGGAGGATCTGGACAGTACACCAGACACCACTGTAGATGAAGCCAGGGTTTTGAGCCTTGAGTGTATGAAAGAGTAATGGTATCCAGTCATTCAATCATCACATATCTAGTACCAGGCAATTTGTTAGGTACTGGTGGGATGGTGGAGAGAAGAAAGTTGGGAAGGATTTTTGGTTTGTTGGGAAAGACAAGATTGGTTTTAGATCTACTGAATTTGGCCTGAGGTAAAAGTGCTCTATAGATCATTAGAGGTATGGTGGTAAAAGTCAAGTGAAAGATAGGATTAAAAATGATGAGGAAATAGTTAAAACTACAATGGTAGCATTTGATAATTTAGCTGATAGATTAGCTGTTAGTTTTATGTTGTAGTTTATGTACTGTAAGTATGATATTTTGATGATTTAATAAACAGGTTTATTACAGTTATGAAGAACCAAGTACTCTATATAAACAAATTTTTTTGAGAAGGTGTTTTTAACAAGAATAACTGCCAGATCTCTCTCACATGTAAATATGTCCCCAATTTCTTTAGGTTCTGGGAAGTTCTGGATTGTTTAACAACCATGGACTCCAAGTACAGCAGCAACAACAAAGGAATCTCTCCCTACATGAATACATGAGTATGGAATTATTGCAAGAAGCTGGAGTTGCCGTTCCCAAAGGACACGTGGCTAAGTCACCAGATGAAGCTTATGCAATTGCCAAAAAATTAGGTACTAAATTAAAAAAAACTCAGGCCAGCCACCTTGACATGGGAACTCTGAAAAGATGCAAACTTTAAGAGAAGGCAGAACTTTATGATTATTGACATTCTAAAATTATGAGACTATTATGAGCTCCCATAGTGCCTGTTAACTTAGAATCACTAATATTGGCATTAGGAAGCTGAAGTTGTATTTTTAGTTGGAATACAATGGAGTGATTGGTGAAAGACAATCTTAGCTGTTTATGTGGTTGTAAAAGAGAAGTCCTGTATTTTCCCCTCACCCCTTTTTTGACATGGAAAATGGAGCCAAAGGGGGGAAAAAGGAAGTTGAGCACTAATATATAAACTTCATGAGAGCAGTTTTTATAAACTTCAAAATCACTTTGTGTGATTTTGTTCACTGGTATCTCCCAAACTGTTAGAAGTAAATACTAGTATTTGTTAAATGAATTAAGTAGTTATCTATGTTTATTAGTAGGTGTTTTTTATTGGTAACAGAAAACTTAATAGCTTTTGTTAATTTGAATTTAAATTAATCTCTTAATTATAAAATAAATTAAAAAACATGCTTCAGTTTACATTTTTAAGGATTTAATATGAGAACATAGTAATGAGTACTGTACTAGCTATGTAATGCATTTTCTTTTTAACAGTTTTTAAAATCCCACCAATTTTTTTGTAGGTTAGCACAGTTAATTTCTCTTGTATGTACCTTTGAATAATATGGCTTTAAATGTGCTTTGCTTAAGACTTTGCTTTTATTAATTTGTCAAGAAAGATATAAAATATTTAAAACTTTTAAAAATTTAGAATTTAATCTAGATTTGTACTTACTTGTTTCTAGAATAGATTTTCTTTCAAAAGTGAGGGCACGTACAGTTTCAGAAAATTGTTGTAAACTATGTTTTTGAATGTGGTGGTCCTGATTTCCTTGACTAGGAAGCATGATTTTTCACTTACAGTTTTTTGTTGTTGTTAATCAGAGAAAAAATTCTTTCTATTCAGATTACAAACAAACTTTATTTAGCAAAAGTCTTGCATAAGTTCATACTAATTTTGGTGAATTTGGTGGTGACTTATAGTTTGAACTTTTACGTGATAAAAGATGTACTTCGTGTTTACCTTTGAAACGAATATGTTGAAACAACATATATGAGACCAACATATATGAGGTCAAGGCTTAAAGAAAACTCATGATTGTACATTGAATTTCTGTAGTATTTCTTACAAAGGCTACTTTTTAATAACTACCTTCTTGAGATTCAATCTTATATATATGACCTAAATGTTAATTTCTAAAGACCTAGCTAAGTAAGAAGGAAAACTTGGAAATGTAATTGAGAAAGTATATTGAGAATAAGTTTATTTTATTCTATCCATATGTCCTTAAGGATGAATTTCCAACCCTTTGACTTTCTTTTTTATTTTTTGTCAGTCTCATCTCTTAAATGGTGCTTTTTGTGTTTGTTTGTTTACCAAATCTTTCATTTGTAATAATGCTGAAGGCTAAAAATGTTTTCCATACCAAAGTTAATAGGGCCTGATTTATATATAATGAAATCAGTAAAAGCTATTTCTTTTTCTATTTCCAAATTATTATAATTAGTTTTCTTTAGTTTTCCATATATTTACTCATTTAATCTAATTTCATTGTTTTGTTAGAAAAAATAATTTGTGGAAACTTTCATAAAATGAGTAGGATTTGTTCGGATGCCATTCATTTCTTTACTCCTTATTAAAATACTTAATGAGTCTGAGCTGTGGAAAAAGAATAGTTACGTTTAAGATATAACTATGAGTATTACTGGCGAGTTCTCTGGAGCCAGGTCTTACAAGTACTAAGGATCAGGTAGGCAGCCCCTTGGGACAGAAGGCATCTTGTTCATCTAGAAAGTGAGTTCTTATTAAACAACACTGCGAATGATGAGTATAGTATGACAGCGGAATTAGTGACTAATGAGGACCTTTAAATCTAGAGGATAAGAAATGCTACTTTTTAAAAGATGTATTTAGTAACTACTATGAAGACATTGATAATTCTGTCTCTTGAAACAAATCATTAATATCAGAAGATATTGATTATGGGATGTAATTGCACAAGGTGTGGTATGAGGTGCCTTAGAAAAACACCTGGTTCTGTCCATCTAGCTAGCAATTCCCAATGCTGATTTTGGCTACCTCAGGGTGATTTTTGTTTCTTGAATTACTGCAAAATTCATAAAATGCTAATTCACATTCTTAAAAACTCTTAACTTACCTGCCAGTATACTAGGGTAAATGCATTGCTGGTGTGACAAACTGTTGCTTCCCCTCAGTCCTGTGGGTGGCAAGAGAAGCTGAGTTAGCATGGGGTCTGGGGCTACTGAGCCCTATAGCTGGAGACTTCTCCTGAAATAGCCCTGGCCTCTCCCCCCAGTATTCCCTACAAATTCTGTCATTTTCTGTGTGTGTCATGATGTGAAAAAAGTTGGGAAGCATGGTTCTGGAGACAAGTTTTATGTGTTGTGAATAAAGTTAGGGATGAAAGAAAGGTTGGACGGAAATCTAATTCTAATTAGATTTAAAGACTATATGATTCCATAAATGGAAGCTTGAAGATCACATAGAAGTTTCTGGAATAGGTTATCAAAGGGATGGTTGTTAAGCATGGAGAAATGAAGTAATTATAATTTGAGGTCAGTTCTAAGAGCCCATTGCCATCTCTTACTTACTGGTTCCGGGAGCTAGGCTTTCAGTAAGGCATTGGGCAGAGTTCTCATAATTTTCCTGCTGATTGTAGAAATATGGTTTGGATTCTAGTATAATTAAGGTGGAGTTTCTGTCTGGTTGAATAAGCATGCAAAGGGTACTGATTAATGATTGTCAGCCTGGAGGGAGCTTTCTAAGGGCATACAATAGGACTTCACCCTCTTTTTTCTTCTTTTCAATGTTCTATTACGTGACTGTATACAAGGAATACTTAAAACATTTGTGAATGACTAAAGCTAGGAGGGATGGTGACTATATTTTAATGATAATTTTGGGAACCATAAAAGATCTTATCTGACTGGAGCAAAGGGTCAAATCTAATAAGACTGTAAGCTCCGTGAGGGCAGGATAAGTCTCTTGCTCATTGATGTATCTATAGCTCCAGCACAGTATCCTGTACGTAGATGTAACTGTTGGAATGAAACAATGGAATTGAATAAAATTTTTTTTTCAATTAGTTGTCCTCACACTTATCTTCTAATTCTCCTCCCCATCTTGATGGAGCTTGTATATAATTATTATTATTACTTTGGCTTTTTTTGTTGTTGTGAAGGGCGTTTTTAGAGGGAACTTTTGAAGCATCATCTCTGGCCCTAAGAAGTTCATATGTCTAAAGAAAGGAAATTGATACTTTGAGGGAAGATCCTTCTGTCTTGTAAAATGTTTTTGAAAAAGTAGAACTTTGTTATTCTTATTTAATAGGTCATGTGTGAATTTATCAGTTTAATGAATAGGAAGGTTTGAATTTAGCCCAGCAAAGCACCTGTTTAACTACTGACATTTTTACATTACATTTACACTGAATTACAGTTATCCTCTTTGGATATAATGGGTATGTCTAAAGTACTGGAAACCCATGACTTGGCAGGTAACCAGAGACAGGTAAAATGACTACTTGCTGCTTTTGGTTTGGGCACGAACTGTAATTTGCCATAGTCCGTCCCTTAGGCTACCTGTTGACTTCTCCATAAGAAAATTTTTGTTCGTTTTAAGGATATTTCTTAGTTTTCTCTAATCTTCATTTAATATTAAATGTTATCACTTGGGAATGGTGGGAACTTTGGCAAATTGAAAAGGGTCTCTATCTTGTGTAACCAAGTCACTTGTAATCAGCTCTAATTGCAGGGCCCAATATTTCTAGTTCTGTTTTTTCAAGAGCAGGGGAAAAAATCAATAAGAATTCTCTTCATTTTTAAATGTCTTTTTTTTTTTTTTTTTTTCAGCATTCAGAAAATATTATGTGCTAGGAATCCTCTCAGGAGTTTGTAAACATCAGTGAACATAACAGAGATCCTAGGGGAAAATCAGTCAGAATTCTCTACATTTTTAAATGCCCTTTTATTCGACATTCAGAAAATATTATGTGCTAGGAACCCTCCCGGGAGTTTGTAAACATCAATGAATATAACAGAGATTCTACCCTTCTGGAGCCTATATTCTAGTGTGGGAGCAAAACAATAAACAGTAAACACGAGAAGTTACATATTATGTTTGAAAGTATTGACTTCTATGGAAAAAATAGTAGAGCAAGGGGGATCGGTCACGGTTGAGGTATTAGGTAGGGTGATCAGGGTAAGCCTTGTGGACAATGTGAGATTTAAAGAAAACCTTGAAGGGAATGAGGACCTTTCCCAAATGGCTACCTGGATGAAGACTATTCCAGGCAGATGGGAGTATTCGAGCCTGAAGGCAGGAGCTATCCCAGGAGCAGCAGAGACTGGTGTAGCTGGAGTGGAGTGAGCAATGCGGAGGGCACAGGAGGTGAAGGACGTGTTGTCAGGGCCTTGTCGTAGGCCACTGTAGGGACTGTGGTCCTTACTCTGAGTGCAAGGGCGTTCAGTGTACGGTTTTAAGTAGAGGAGTGAGGTACTCCCTTTGGCTGCTGGTTTGAGAATATTCTGTCAAGGACAAGGGTAATCGAGGTGAGCTATAATGGTGGCTGGGACCAGGGTCCAAGCTGGAGACGATGAGGAATGATCAAGATCCTGGATACATTTTGAAGATAGAACCAGTATCATTTCCTGACTGGACGAATGTGGGGTGTGAGAAAAGGGGTTTTATTAAAATACTACCTTGACTGATTCATAGGGCCATCTTCTGACTTAAGTGTCTACATTTTCAATGTAGACTCAATTTACATCATTAATTTTCTAAACATTCTTTTGTAATGATAAACTTCAGGTCTTTTCATTTTTGATCACAAACTGCATTTGCTGCCTCCTTGATTAGGTGGGAATCCCCTCATTTTGCCAGCTATGTACATTAAGGGGTGACTTTTCCCCAACAGTGGAGTTCCCATCGTTAGCCTGTTCAAATACACATTCATGGAGTGGTGGTTATATCCCACGGACTGCTTTGTGCTAGGGATACAACGAATAAGACAATGCCCTTAACCCTGACCTCAAAGGTTCGTTTTTACGCCATAACGTAATACTGGTGTTGCACTACTGATATGGGTAAAATGCTATGAGAAGCAACATGAGGAGGCTCTGAAATTCTGCCTCTCTGGGAGACAGTGCTCCTCTAAGATCGTCCTGGAGAAAGAGTGATGAGTAGTACCTAGGCTAAACAGCTAGTTTGCTGATTTTCTTCAAGTTAGAAAGGGTAGGAAGAGAGATCAGTCCACCTGTTAAAGAAGAAATATTCAGAATATTTATCAGAACAAATATTTTAAAAATTTATAAGCATAACATTCTGGCATCTTCTGATAAACATACCTTAAATCCTGCTAGTACTCCTCACATCAGTACAGCTCAAGAATGTATATTAACAGGGCTTTCTGTTAGTGAAACAGTGTAAGTTGGTGTCAGTACTGGCACTTTCCCCTGAAGTTAGGGTATAATTTCTGCTCAAAGTAGCATTGATATCTCAAATTTTCACAAGATAGCAAGTTTACATGGGCCTAGAAAAGGAGGGAAATGTTAGGAAAACATTTAAATCTCGATATTGTAATACCTTCCAAAGTATCAGATGTTTAAAGTGTCAAGGAAAGGTAAAATTATTTTCAGTATGTTCTAAAAAATGGTTTAATATGAACGGCTAATTTTTTTATGTTGTGTATCTTAAGATGGCGAATGTTTTAAATGTTCTAATCTAGAAAATCATATTTTGATGTTGTGGATAAATAAGACTTGACTACATTTATGTAATAATAGCATTTAAAATTTATGCTTAAATAACAAAATATTGTGTCTTGCATGCTTCTCTATGCTTATCTAATAGAAGTGTTTTTCTTCTAGGTTCAAAAGATGTTGTGATAAAGGCACAGGTTTTAGCTGGTGGTAGAGGAAAAGGAACATTTGAAAGTGGCCTCAAAGGAGGAGTAAAGATAGTTTTCTCGTAAGTCATGTATTTTAAAGAAAAAAATCATCGTTATTAAATTTAAAACATACATTGTAAAAGATTTCCCTCATTAGTGAATTGATGAAAATACTGAGATTTAAATATTAGATGAGATAAGATTTTGGCTATCATGTGCTTTTGTTTTTGTCACTTGGAGGAGAAAAGAATTTGAGTTCTTTTTCTTATTTCAGTCCAGAAGAAGCAAAAGCTGTTTCCTCACAAATGATTGGGAAAAAGTTGTTTACGAAGCAAACAGGAGAAAAGGGCAGAATTTGCAATCAAGTATTGGTTTGTGAGCGAAGATATCCCAGGAGAGAATACTACTTTGCAATAACAATGGAAAGGTCATTTCAAGTGAGTAATTGTAGACATGATATATTTAGGATGATTTTATTACGTTCTGTTTCAAAAGGTGATTATTATTTCTATTTGTATGGGAAGGATTAAAAAGGCATGATCTATAATTTGTATATGTTGTGAGCACAGTATTTTTTTGTATACGTCGTGAGCACAATATTTTCATGTCATTTGAAAAAAAACCCAGCCTAGTTAATGCAATAAAATTTAATGTATAATATTGAGGTAAAAAAAAAGCTATAGGCAAAACCCTGCTGATATAAAATTCATAGGATTTCCAAATTGTTAATTTGCTAAGTGCAGCTTAAATTATCTCTGATTCATCTCTAGATTCCATAGACTGAAAAAATAATTTCTAGCAGAGTAAAATATTCTGACCAAAAAGAAAGTCTCAGAACCCAATAAGAGAATTGTATCCCTGGCTTTGTCTTTTTCTTTTTCAACCTGTCGGTATTTTTAATAGTTTTGCGTTTGTTTGATTTGCTACTTGGTAAGTTGAAAGGTGACCTTCGATAGCAAATTCTAAGGAGCATACCCTAGCTCTGCTCTCCTCTTAAGGGAACCTAAAATGTTAGCAGTGAACTTAAGGCATCAGTTGAAGAGAAAATCTTTTCCTAGACCTGGTGCTGAGAGAGAGCATTGGTAATCATTTTATGCTATAATTATTTCACTTTGAGTGCATCGGTTAAGTTTTATGAGCTGAGTCTGTGTGATAACTAGCTTGTCTTCTGAAGTAAGCTGGGTATATTTGGAAGCCCTGATGAGGATTTGATGTAGCACATTACTAATTACACAAATAGTAATGTAAGAAAAATTTCAAAGGTCATGGAAATAGTTTTCTTATATACAATAGCTTTTTAAAAAAATAGCTGTTTTCTGTTTTGTGATTTCTCCCCCTACAGTTAATCATCTGGTAATGTTTGAATGATATTTTAAAGTGTAACTATTAATTTTTATAAGAAAGTATTTCTTAAGATATAACACTAGGTGGTAGTAAAAATCCACTCAGGATATAAGATAAAAAGCATTGTCTTATTTGTGATGTTTTCACCTCTATAAGCTTCTCTATATGATAGAATTTAGTTTTGTAAGTTACTTTAGAAATCCCATGAAAATAACCTGACATACTGCACACATTTGCAAAAATTACATTTTTACAAATTCACGTATTTTCACTACATTTGGCTTTTCGTTGATGTTACTATATTAACATCCATTATTTTGTTTGTTATTATGTTTCTACTTTCTGTTTTAGTCAGAAACAAGGTATATGTGCCTGAACATTTTGAGGTATGAGTCCTATAATGTTGCTCATTAAGTGTAGCTCATCTTGATTGGAGTAAACGTAGCAAACTGAATATGTGTTATTAAAGACATGATTATAACGCACTAAATATATTTTATTAAAGATATGTTAGAGCATTAGGGAAAAGGTGAAATTTGAGTTCATTTTAAGAACTTGAATAGTCAGAGAACTATTTGAATCTCATTAAGGAAAAAATGTTTTTATTTCGTTTGCAAAAATAGTACATAGTTGTAATAATTCAAACTAAAAATTTGATAGTACTAGTAATACCATTTGGCCAAAAACATAATGTTTTTTGATGCTATTAAACTGGACCAATGTGGAGTTGGTTGGTGTTAATTTTTGGGATATAGGGAACTGTTTTGGGGATCCCTATGGACAGGTCCCTTAATAGAGAAAACAACAAAAATAAAAATCAGCTGTTTATAAAAAGAAAAGAGCATATTTGATTGAATTAAAGTATTATGCATAAGGATTAACTGATTACTAAAAATTGCTTTTGTTGCTTATCTTTTTATAGGAGCTGAGTCATAAGCTTCTTTAGTGTGTATCATATCAGGTAGCCTAGGCAGGTATATCTACCATAGGGCTGGTGTGTCAAAAAAATTAATTTAAGTACCTATTCTCTGCTTTGGCACTTTTTAAAAATCAGATTTCTTAACATTTGCCGAGTGCCTGTTGGGTAGTTTTGGGCTGAGACAAAATCTAATTGAACAGATCACCTTGGCTACTTCATTTTTCTAGTAAAACATTGCAATCTACTATAAATGAGTGGTATACTATGTCAGTTTTTTACATTGCCTGGAATAGATGTAAAATGTGCTACAAGAATTCCATATTTTATTTTTTACATTTTTATTTTTTAAGAAGAGATCTTTATTTTATTTAATGGCCTCTTTGTCATATAATTTTAAATTCAAAGTTATTTTAAGGCAAAACGTTTTGCAAGACCAATGAGAGAAGAGGGATGTATGTTAAGAAGGTGAAAATAGGTTTATTAATTTATTTGAAATTATAGCTATTTGCTATAACTTAAGTTGTTCTGAAAGTTTATTACTAAAATTTAAAAGTTAAAACCAAATAATTTAAGTAGAAACAGCCATTCATTCAGCAGTTGTGACAAAATGCAAAACTGTCGTCATTATTTTAACTGGTCACTATTTACCCATGTAAGCTTTCTTCTGACCAGCTGGCTACAAATTTTGGGGTTTCTTTCTAATTGGTCAGGGAATTAGTACAAAAAGAGACTATTCACTTTTTAAAATAGTTATTTCATATGTATTTGTTTTAGCCTTTTTCTCTAACTTACAGCCAATCATTACTTTAGTGAGAATTTGTTATCTTTTTTCTCCTCAGTAGTGTTGCCTGCTATGTGGCTCTTCATTTCTCTTATCAGTAGATATAAAAAGAAAAGGAAAATAAAACTAAAATAAAATGTTCAAATGCTTTAAAATTGTGTTGGTTTCTGCCTCTTCTGTTGAATAAAATTATATTTTGGGGTTATCTATAGATCATATATTACTTCAATAGCACGACATTAGTTGAACAGGCTTTTCTTAAATCTGAGATTTTCCCCCTCTCTTTAGATCTTTGTAAAAGCTTATAATTATGATCTGCCTTGCTAGAGAGGAAATGAAGAATACCTTTTCATTTGGAGTTTATAGAAGAACTGAAAACTAGACTATGATTTCAAACATTTCTCTGAAGTTTTTTACTGTTCTCTTCTTTAGTCTCAGAAGACACAATGAGCTCTTTTATTAAAAAAAAAATTTTGTGTCTTTTGCAGTGAGTTCTGACACGAAGTCCCCAGAGTTGGGCCAAACTTCACAGGTTAAGGGCAAGTCCTCTGACTTCAGACACCAACCTCGAGTTTGGAGGTCCCCAGGTCACCCTCACTTCTCTCCAGCTGGCTACAAATTTATGGGTTCCTAGTACCCACTCAGGTTTCATAATTTGCTAGAAAGACTCACAGAACTTAGGAAAGTGCGATACTTACGATTACAATTTTATTATAGCCGATGTATACAAGTCAGAACCAGCCAAGTGGAGAGACACATAGAGCAAGGTCTGGGAGAGCTCCAAACATAAAGTTTTCATTGGCCTCAGGGATGTGTCACCCTCCTGGTATATTGATATGTGACAATATGCAGAATATTGCCAACTATGGAAGTTCACGAAGAACATGTTATTGGACGATGGCAAAAAGGTGATCCTTATAATAAAGTGGCAAAGAACTTGACTAAATTGTGTTCATGTTCTAGTGTTTTATGGAGAGTAGAGAACTTGGGAGTGATAACATTGAATTTTTAGCTGAGGAGATTTCTAACTAAAGTATTGAAGGAGTAACCTGGTTCCTCCTGATTGCTTTTAGTAAAATTTGAGAAGAGAGAAATGAATTGAAGAAGGAATTGTTAAAGCAAAAAGGAATCAGAGCTTTAAGATTTGGAAATTTCTCAGCTTGCCTATGCAGTAGATCACCATCCGTATCCGTGGTGTCAGTTACCCGTGTTCATCCACATTCTAAAAATATTATATGAAGAATTCTAGAAATAAACAATTCATAAGTTTTAAATTGTGGCTTTCTGAGTAGTGTGATGAAATCTCATGCTGTCCCACTCCTTCCTGTAGGAGACGTGACTCATCCCTTGGTTGCTACCCGCCCAATAGTCACTGAGTAGCCATCTCGGTTATCAGATCGATTGTTGAGGTAGCGCAATGCTTGTGTTCAAGTAACCCCTAGTTTACTTATAAGTGGCTTCAAAGTGCAAGAGGATTGATGTTGGCAATTCGGATATGTGAAAGAGAAGTTGTAGAGTGCTTCCTTTAAGTGAAAAGTGTGTATGTATAGGGAAAAACCCAGTATGTATGTGTAGGGTTCAGTACTATCTGCGGTTCAGGCATCCACTGGGGGTCTTGAAATGTATTCTGTGCGGATAAGGGAGGACTACAATATTGCAAAAAATGAGACAGCTGTGTGGAACAGAATATGAAAGGTGTGTCAAACCATCATTTGATAAGGAAATTAGTATGGGTGTGAGGCATGAACTGTGAGAAGTAAATGTCTGTTGGTTAAGCCACACAGTCTGTGGTATTTTGCTATAGCATCCTAAGCTAAGACATAGCTCCTTTGGAGAAATGTCTATTTAAGTCCTTTGCCCATTTTTATATTAGATTGTTTATTTGGTTTTTGTTGTTGAGTTGTAGTTCTTTATAGGAGTATTCTGAATATTAATCTCATCAGATAGATGTGTGGTTCACAAATATTTTCTCCTACTTTGTAGGTTGCCTTTTCACTCTGTTGACTTTTTCTTCTGCTCTGTAGAAGTTTTTAAGTTTGTTATAGTCCCAGTTGTCTATTTTTGCTTTTGTTGCCTGTGCTTTGTTGTCTCATCCAAGAAATTATTGCCAAATCCATCATGAAGCTTTTCCTCTATGTTTTATTTTAGGAGGTTTATAGTTTTAGGTCTCATATTTAGGTCTTTAATCCATTTTGAGTTAATTTTTGAATATGGTATAAGGTAAGGGTCCAACTTCATTATTTTGCATGTGGATATCCAATTTCCCCAACACGATTCGTTGAGGAGACTGTCCTTTCCCCATTGTGTGGCCTTTGGCATCTTTGTCTAAGACCATTTGACCATATACATGACGGTTTATTCCTGGCTTCTCTATTTTGTTCCATCGGTCTATATGTCTTTTTATACCAGAACCATACTGTTTTGATTTCTCGTTTTGGAATATGTTTTGGAATCAGGAAGTATGAGGCCTCTAGCTTCGGTTTCTTGTTCTCAAGATTATTTTGGCTGTTTGGGGTCCTGTGGAGAGTCCATGTGAATTTTAGAGTTTTTTTTTCTATTTCTGTAAAAAATGGAAAATGGAAAAAAATGCCATTAGGATTATACAGATTGCACTGCGTCTGTACATCACTTTGGGTAGTATTGGACATTTTAATAAAATTAAATCTTTCAATCCATCAACACAGGATGTCTATTTATTTGTATCTTCTTCAGTTTCATTTAGCAATGTCTTATAGTTTTCAGTGTACAAGTCTTTCATTTCTTTTGTTAAGCTTGTTCCTAGTATTTTATTCTTTTTGATGCTATTGTAAATGGAATCATTTTCTTAATATCCTTTTTGGATTATTCATTGTTAGTCTGCAGAAAGCAAGACGTATTTATGTATTGATTTTGTATCCTGTAACTTTGTTGAACTCATTTATTAGTTTTTTCAAATAGTTTTTCTTTGTCTTTTTTTGGGCTTTCTTTAGGGTTTTCTCTATGCAAGATAATGTTATCTGCAAACCAGTAATTTTACTTCTTCCTTCCTATTTGGATTATTTATTAATTTTTTTCTTGCCTGGTTGCTCTGGCTAGGACTTTCAATACTGTGTTGAGTAAAGTGGCAACAGTGGACATCCTTTTTCCTGATCTGGGAAGGCAAACTTTCAGTTGCTCACTGTTGAGTATGGTGTTCTTTGTGGGCTTTTCATACATAGCCTCTGTTGTGTTGAAGTAATTCCTCCTATTCCTAGTTTGCTGAGTGTTCTTACGAAATGGTGTTGAATTTTTTCAAATGCTTTTTCTGCATCAATTGAGATGATTATGTGGCTTTTGACCTTGATTCTGCTAATGTGGTGCTTTACATGATTTTTGTATGTTGAACCATCCTTGCATTACAGGAATAAATCTCCTTTGATCACAATGCATAATCCTTTTAATGTGTTATTGAATTTCATTGGCAAGTATTTTGTGGAGAGTTTTTGCATCAATAATCATCAGGGATATTGGTCAGTAGTTTTCTTGTAATGTATTTGATTTTGGTATCAGGATAATGGTGGCCTCAAAGAATGAGTTTGGAAGTGTTCCCTCCTTTTCAACTTTTTGGAAAAGTTTGAGAAGGGTTGGTGTTAGTTTTTTAAATACTTGGTAGAATTCTTAGGTGACGCCATTTAGTCCTGGGCTTTTCTTTGTTGGGAAGTTTTTGATTACTGATTCAATCTTCTACTTTGTTATAGCTCTGTTCAGATATTTTATTTCTTCATGATTCAGTCTTGGTAGACTGTTTCCAGGAACTTATCCATTTCTTCTAGGTTACCCAGTTTGTTGGTGTATAATTGTTCATATAATTGCTCTTACAATCCTTTTTATTTCTGTGGCATTAGTTGTAATGTTTCCTCTTTCATTTCTGATTTTTGTTGCGTCTTTTCTGTTTTTCTTAGTCTAAGGTTTTGTCAGTTTTGTTGATCTTTTCAACAAACCAATTCTTAGTTTTGTTAGTTGTTTTCTATTGTCTGTCTTCTATTTCATTTATTTCTATTTGAATCTTTATTATTTCCTTGCTTCTGCTAACTTTAGGTTTAGTTTGTTCTTTTTCTGTTTCCTTGAGTTGTTAAAAATCTCTGAGGGTGCCTTTTCCCAACTTTGGTGAGCTGTTTCGGCCTCTCTCTGCAGTGTTACAAGTTCTCTGGTGCTATAACAAGCTGCTGAGCTTTTTCGTTCTCAGTGGCTGCTCGCACATTGAGTATACAGGTTTACAGTCAATCCTCCAGGTCAGGTGAGACTGAAACCAGTTCCTTTGACAGTCCCCAGAAAAGCAGGAATGTTGAATGCACATTCTAGTTTTCTCTTTATCTCTCAAGAGAGAAGCCCAACATCGGGCTGTTTCTCCTGATCTTGAGCTGGATCACCTTGGGTGGGGTAGGGTGGGGGGTGGGTGAGCTGACTTGGATGAAACGAACAGCTTTCTTTTCTCACCTGTTTTGTTGCAATTGAACTTGCCTGAGGTGCTACAACTTCCTAGCTGATTTCTGGCAATTTCATAAAGGCTTTTTGGATCATACATTGTTGTAAAATTAGTGTTTCTGTGAGAGAGCGAAGTAGAACAGGGGCTTCCTGTTCTACCATCTTGCTGACCCTGATCTCCAGAGATGTTTGGAGTGGTTTTATTAAGTATGCACAGTTGATTAAATCATTGATCATTCAGTTGAACTTAATCTCTAGGCCCCCTTCCTTCCCAGAAGGATGGGCTGATATTTGGCTCAAAGCTCCAACCTTCTCATTACATTGTTGGTCTTTCTTGTCTGGCCAGCACCGACCTGAGTCGGCTTCTTTCTGTTAACTATCTAGGGGCCCACCCACCGTGAGTCACCTCATTGGCATAAACTCTCAGATGTAATGGATGGTTTAGAGGTTGCCTCCCAGACACAGGGGACAAAGGACAGCCAATTTTTTTTTTACACATGTATTTTGAAATCTAATCACAGTATAAAATTTAAAAGGTACAAAGATACACAGGAAATATGCAAAGATGCACTCAACCCTATGTTTCCCAGCCATCCTGGTTTTCTCCTTGGAAGCTGGTAGTTTTTTTAAAATCTTTTTTTTCACCTAAATAGTAGTTAAATCTCTAAAAAAGTAATTGATTTCTTTCCTCCTTTGGCTCTTGCCTTCTTTTGAAGATTTGAAGGACTGTTTAGGTCTCCAAATAGTAATAAATAAAATACTATTCCTTTCCTTTACATTATACCTTAAAATGAGTTTATTACTAACATACTAGGTGCTGGGATAGAAAAGTATAATTAGTGTTTTGTTTTGTTTTTTTTTCGTGAAAGTCACACTGTTTTTTCTGGATTAAGAATAGTATATTCAATGTAAAAAAAATTTTTTTTTTTGGAAAATACTGACATAAAATGACAAAAGTATTATCTTTTAATGTTTTATTTGCAATTTTTCTGTTTATGTGAATAGTGGGTAGGTGCACATTTAAACACACTTTAGATTAAAAAATGCGCTTGAGAATAGAATCTAGGGTTTTATATCATTTTTTCCTGCGTAACACTATTGAGATCATTTTCCTAATGTCATTAACCTTTAGTAATATGGTTTTACCATTTTCTTATTTTTGCACATTAAGATTATTTCTAGTTTTGTGCATAAATTAAAAAATCTATTAGATAATTTTGCCTTAGGATTTTTTCTTGATTGATTTTAAAGGACTTAAAAGTTGACTTAATGTTTTAGTATTTATATCTTATCTTCTGGTATTGTTCATGATAATAGCCAGAGCTATTCTTTAAGGTAGGCAGCTTTTTTTTGTTTTTTGTTTTTTTACTGACTTGTAGTACGCCTGGAGCTTATAAAATTGGGAACTTTTGTACAGTAGACCTTCCCTTTTAAATATCAGTAATCTGTTATGAATTTTAAAGTTCTTTAAACAGTACTTTAATGTCTTTTCAGTTCTTTCAAAAAATGCGTAGGTTTTATTTCACATATACATGTTTATATTTGGTGTAAATTTTGCATATATTTTTAATCTTTTTCCCTCGCAGTGAGTCATTGTTTTTCTCTTCCTTTTCACTTCTTTTTCATTATTTCAGTTGAACATTTATTATAAGGGGTTACTGTGCAGGAAATGCTAAGGTAAATTCTCAAGGAATTTTAAAAATAGGAGTGGGGAGTGATAGATGGATGTTTGATGTTGTGTACAAATAGGTTTTACAATTTTATTGATGGGTCCAAAATAAAATCTAGATGTTTTGGCTGTTTCCTTTCCTTTTAGGGTCCTGTATTAATAGGAAGTTCTCAAGGTGGCGTCAACATTGAAGATGTTGCTGCTGAGTCTCCTGAAGCCATAGTTAAAGAACCTATTGATATTATAGAAGGCATCAAAAAGGAACAAGCTGTACGGGTATGTTGTATTCCAAACATTTTCTCACTTTTGTTTAGGTAAAGATAATACTTAAAGAAAGAGAATTAACTTTGTACAAGGTTTTAAAACAATTGTTTGAATGTGCAGACATGTTGATATCTTGTTAGAAATGGAAACTTTTAGAAGTCTCTATAGTATTTTTCTTTATATCCTCCATAAATATTTCCATATGTATCTTTAAAAGATAAGGATTCTTTTAAAATAGTCACTATACCATTGCCATACTTAATATAATTAACAGTAATTTCTTAGTTATCATTACTTCCCCAGTATCAATTCAAATTGCCTAATTGTCTCAAGGTTTTTGTTTGTTTGTTTGTTTGTTTTTTCCCTTCTACAATTTGTTTGAGTAGGGAGCCATATAAGGTCCTTCATTGCCATTGGTTAATGTTTCCTAGGTCATTTTCTGATTTACAGGTTTCCTTTCCCTCACTCTCTCCATCTTTTTTCTTTCATTTTTTTGAAGAAACTTGTCTGGATTTTACAATAGCCATGGTGGCATTTAACATGTTCCTATCTCCCTTTTTTTCCGTGAAAATTGTATGGAATGGTAGGGATACTGTCTTAGGTATTCCCAATAGATCAGTGATTTTATTTTAGGTGAGGTTTATGGATACTTTTAAGAATTTGATGAAAGCTATGGACTTTTTCTCAGTATATGCACATACATGGTCAATTTTGCCAACAATTTCACTAGTTTTCTGTATTGTTTTTCTTGTGCGCTTCTTCCTCCCCTTCATTCCCCCTCCCCCTCCAAGAAAACAAACCCAAGCATAAAGTTTAATACTATGTATGGCCTGTGAGATTTGCTTGACAATGTTTATAGTACTCTATTGAATTAAACTGTTTAGTTTGGATATAAAAAAATAAGTGACTCATCTTAAAAGAAAAGTTTGAATATTAAAGCTTGAATGACATTTACATCTGTTAATGGGAAACTATGTCAAAATAAACTTACGGCATTGAAGTACAGTAGAGCAAGAATTTTGACTGGCACAAAGGTTTTAAAGGAGATAGAGAAATTTCCCCAATAAAACTTGAAGCAAGTCATTCAGGCAAGTGAATGGTATAAATGTTTAAAAGGGACAGAGATTTGATTCATTAGGTAGTTATGTGAGAGTTATGAGTGGAGAGTTAAATTTAGATGAAAAAGAAGACAATTGATTTACAGAAAAAGAAGACACTTGATTTACAACACTACTTGAAGGAATAATCTACTAAGATTATACTTTTTTGAGTGATGAACAGAAATATTACCTAGCACAGTGCTTGGCAAATTAATGTCATACTGGGTTGGCAGAATTCTTTTGGAATTCTCAAATGTTTACATCTGAAACAGTGCATTGTGACCTAGTAAAAATTAAATAGTAGTTTATTTCTCATTATTCTTTATTTGACATAAGTCTTAACTAAAAATAACCTTTCTTATCTTGATCATTAACTTTATTTATTGGCACTTAACTTTTTGCAAAAATCACATTCACCCTCAAAGACTTTAAGATTTCCTATAATTGAAAGTCAAATGTATTACAGCCTGTGATAGCAATTGGAAGAGGAAAAACCAACTCTGTAGTATTCCTGAGCAGTGGCAGCAGTTTGCATAAACATACAGACATATAGCTTCTGTACCAGTGGTTCAGAATTGCTTATGCAAGTTTAAAAATTCTGAATCTGTGGTCCACCATAAAACTTGTGAACCAGAACTTCTGGGTTGGGACCTTGGTATATAAATTTTTTAAAAAGCTTTTCAGGTATATCTAGTTAGAAATCTCCGCTCAAGACTGTAAACTCCTTTACTAGATTAGAAACTTGAAACCTATGTTTTGGGGACCTAGTATATATTATATATTAGGTGCCCAGATTTTTGAATGAGTGAGATAATACTTTGACTGGATACGTCCTCATTGCTTAATAGACACTTCGTAAATTACCTAAAGGGTAAAATAGGATGATTTAATATTTTGGCCATTGTTTGGGCCGTTGGGATTGTCAGTCACCTTTTGTATGTAGTTCTAATAAAATATAAGCCTCTTTCAGTTTAGGTTGGTCATGAGGCTCAGAGGCAGTATTGAGGCTATGGAATAAACACTGGAACTAGAATCTAGGTGAATGGCAAATCACATGACCTTTCTGAATCTCTCAGTTGTAAAATGGGTGAAGAACCTGCCTTGTGAGGATTTTGAATAAAAAGTGTTGTTTAACCATTTAGTAATAATAGCTGCTATTTTAGTGATTAATGTTTGACTTTTGACTGCAAATGATTCTTGCTTATTTAAATGATGAACTACAAGGTTTTTTTATTTATAGTAATTTAATGTTGACTGGATATATGTGACATACCTCTAATAAAGAGACAAATTGCTTTCAGCTTGCGCAGAAGATGGGATTTCCATCTACTGTTGTGGATTCTGCAGCAGAAAACATGGTCAAGCTTTACAACCTTTTTCTGAAATACGATGCAACCATGGTAGAAATAAATCCAATGGTAGAGGATTCAGATGGAGCTGGTAAAGTATCTTCTTTTATGGAACACTGATTATATATAAGGAAGTGAACTCATTCTTATGTAGAAGCTAGTTTTATAATACATAGAATGAATTAAACAAATATGAAACAGACCCATTAAAACAAACTCCTTAAATATATATTTAGGTACATGGGTTAAAGCTGCATTTGCCATTATGGTAGCCATCAGCTCTATGTGGCAATTAAACTTAATTTAAATGATATAAGATTAAAATATTCCTCAGTCACACTTGTCACATTTCAAGTGCTCAGTAGCCACATGTGGGTGCCATATTGGAAAGCACATCTCTATCATTTCAGAACGTTCTGTGGGGCAGTGCTGGGTTCGAGTGTCCAGTGTGGTAGTAAGTGGATAGCTTTAGCTTTGGGGAATCTTAACCTCCACAAGTTTTAGACTTGAGAAACATCATAGGTCTTTATTGTACAAAGGATATACTCTGATACAGCCTTTTCTTATTTTTAGCCGCTAGAGAAGTAAGGTGAGCCTGTCACTTTGACAGCTTTTCTTTTGCATATGTTTAAATGGTAAATCAGAATCTGAATTATCATGCCTTCAATATATAATTTCTTTTAAAAATGTAAGTTACTTTATTAAATGTAAGTAGTCTAAGTTTTTCTTAATATTTCGTATTAACTGCTTCTATTGCTGTAATTTATTTGATTTTGTTTCAGGTCTCTGGACATTCTAATCTTAAGTATTTGTAGGTCATTTTTTACTTCTAATTAGTTATATTCTTTATGATGGAAATCATTTTTTGGTTAGTCTTTTATATGGTTGTATAAAGAAGAATGAGGAAATTCTCATGATAATGGAGGTAGTTTGTATAACTGAAAATAACTTTTTAAAGAGTGAAGGCTGAAGCCCATTTTAAAAATGAAATGTTCGTTGAAGGAGAATTATCTGTATAAAACAGATATTTCTTGTATTTTTTTTTATTATGTTACATAATAACATTGAAAGCAAGAGTCTTGAATTCTTTCCAGTTATAACATTCTACAGCTATATTCTATCGCCAAGGGAATGTCTTTGTTCTTTTAATTTAACAACTAACTTTTTTCTTTGTCATTCAGGTTTTCTTTTTTTGTATGCATTTTTATATGTTTTGAAGGAGTTTTTTTTTTTTTTTTTTTCTGATTAAGGGCATTGTACACGTATTACAGAAAATTTGCAAAATGCCAAGAAGTATAGGTTGGAAAAAGGAAATCTTATAACCTCATTATCCAACACCCTTTTTATATTTTACATACATAGATCATTTCAAAAAAGATCACTTCTTGTTTGTAATTGGGATCATACTGTCTATTCAGTTTGTATCTTTCCCTTTTTAACCTTAAAACTACTGTATATAGAATTTTTTCATGTCAAATATTTTTCAAAGATACAATTTTTTATCTTTGTATTTTATTTGCATATAAATCTTTAATAGAAATGAGTATCTGTCATACAGATTCTCAGAAGTAGAATTTTTTAATCGAAAAGTAATAGTGTTTTTTAACATACGTTTTGATGAATGGGTCAGAATAGTAACATTTTGAGATATATTTTGCCAAATAGTCGTCTAGAGAAGTTGTTCTAACATACAGTGTCCATTTCATTGCCTACTTGTGCCAGAAGTGAGTGTTAACGTTGGGTTTAATCTATATTAAACTGATAATCAGGAAATGGTATTTTATTTTTCAATCCTTTGATTACTAGTCATGTTGAGAATTTTTCATGTTTATCAGGCATGTTTTCCTCAGTAGACAGAATTCTCTGTTTATGTCCTTTGGTACCTGTGTGTTTCCTATGGCTACTGTAAGAAATTACTACAATCTAAGGGGCACAAAACAACAGATAATTCTCTCATGGTTTTGGAAGCCAGAAGTCCAAAACCAGTATCACATGAATTCAAGGTGTCAGCAGTTCCACTCCCTCCAGAGGCTCTAGGGAAGAATCCATTCCTTGCCTTTTCATACTTGTGTCATTCCTTGATTTGTGGCCATCTCACTCCAATCTCTGTCTCAGTGGTCACATTGCCTCCTCTTCTTCCTTTTGTCTCCCTCTGCCTCTCTCGTAAAGATACTTGCAACAACATGGATGGATCTAGAGAACATTATGTTAAGTGAAATAAGTCAGACAGAGAAAGATAAGTACCATATGATCTCACTTATTTGCGGATTCTAAAGAAAAGAATAAGTGAATGAACTAATCAGAAACAGTTTGGGAGACAATGAGGAAAAACTGAGGGTTGCTAGATGGGCGGGAGGGGTGGGGGGTGGGGGGGAGGGTGAGGGGATTGGAGGGCAATCGGTGACCATAGGATGGCCACGGGCTTGAAAATTAATCTGGGGAACGTAATTTGGTGGTTACCAGAAGGTAAAGGGGTTGGGGGGTGGGGGATGAGGGTGAGGGGGATCAAATGTATGGTGATGGAAGGGGAGCTGACTCTGGGTGGTAAACACACAATGTGATTTATGGATGATGTGATACAGAATTGCACATCTGAAATCTATGTAATTTTACTAACAATTGTCACCTCAATAAATTAAAAATAAATTAAAAAAAAAAAAAAGATACTTGTGATGTCATTTAGAGCCCCCTCAGATAATCCAGGATAATCTCTCCTCCTTTCAAGATGCTTATTTTAATCACATCTGTGAAAATGTTACCATATAGGATAACATTCACAGGTTCTGTGTATCAGGACCTGTTATCTTCAGGTGGCATTATGCAGTACCCAAAGGGAAATACGGATAGTTGTTCTTATTAATTTGATGAAGTCTCCGTTTATTTTCTGAAAACTTATTTACATGGTTCAAAAATCAGAACAAAATAGCAAAGTATGTTTTTCCACCAGTCTCACTCTTTTATCTTGACATTTTGCTTTCTCCATATTTATAACCACTCCCATTCCTCTCTCCTGAGTTTTAGTTTGTGTGTTTTTTTCCTACTGTCTCTTTTGCAAATAAAAACAAATAAAAAAATAGGTCTTAACTACCCTTTATAGAAAAGACAGCATAGTATATACCTTTGGCATTTTCCTTATTCACCTAATATATCCTGTGGTCTCTCCATGTGTGTGGACTCTTTGTATATTAAAGATGTTAATCTCTTTTCTGACATTTGATACAAATATTTTCCAAGTTTGTCTATTGTTTAATTTGGTTTGATTTTTTTGGACATACATAGTGAAGCTTTTCACTTTTTCATGTATTCAGGTCTCATTTTGACTTCAATTGCTTTTATGCTGAGAGATATTTTTTCCTCTTAAGAAAAAAATAAGATTATTTTCTTTATGTGGATATATATTTCTTCTGAGATTCATTTGTAGAACAAATCTTTGTTTGGTTGCAATTTTGAATGGGACCTTTACTGCCGTTATGTAAGATCAGTAAATATCTATCTGCAATGTGTTCTATTCTTTATTCTTTTGCTTTTTACTTTTAAGTCTTTGATCAATCAAGATTTTACTTTAGCTTTACTTCTTTTTTCCAAATAGTCAGTTTTCCTAAAATCATTAAATAAAACATCCTTTTCTACTGATGTTTGATACCTCATCTTATTTAAATGTCTAATTCTATGGATCTGATTGTTTTTGTATCAATAATTTTAAGTTTTAATAATGGACAACTCTTCTCTCATATGCTTATTTAAAAATACTTTTTTTTAGAGAGGCAGTTCTTACCTATTTATTTGTTAAGATTTGTATTACTGAACCCTTTGTGGGCCAAGGGCATTTTAAGAATGCCGTGAAAATTGCACGAAATCGAGTACCCTCATCCAAGGAGACAGCTCTGGTGTTCCCGGGCGAGCATGTGCACATGTACTATTATTCATGCAGTCTAGAGGTTCACAAACTTCCTGAAACCTTTGGTTCTGCTTTTGGTACTTTGATGTCAAATTACTAACTCCTATTGCTAGGCAACCTTTAGAATCATTTTGTTAGAAAAAATCAGACTGGAATTTTACTGGGTTTTCATTAATCTTATAAATTGTTGGGGGGGAGCTTAACATCTTGCTGGTGGCCAGTTTTTCCAACTAGAAATACATTATTTTTTCACTTTTACAAGTCCTGATTTATATCTTTTTAAATGAGACTTATTTTCTTTATGTAGATATTATATTTCTTCTTAGATTTATTTGTAGACATATATTTTTGGTGGCTATTTTTAAATGGGATCTTTTCTGCTATTATATATTCTTACTGTTTATAGCTGGTATACAGACTATTTATTGATTTTATTGTTCATTCATAGACTTTAATTCTGTTGTCGTATTTATTTTTCTTAGTCTTTTAAAAATATCTCAGCTGTATTTCAGCTTGTCTCCCAGGTTTCGGTTTATTTTCGGTTTCTTCTTTGATAATACATAGTTCTGAATTTTGACAACTCAAAAGAGACATTCTGAGTATACTTTTGGTTTCCTGTAGTAAATTTCTTACAAATGTATATATTTCCCCCCTTTATTTAACAAAAACATAGTAAATACTGTTTGCTAGGCACTATTGTAAGCACTTTACAAATATGAACCCCTTTAGTCCATTTAATGTTTATAATGTTAAGTGAGGTAGATACTACTGTTGTTATTTTATAGGTTAGAAAACTGAGTTACCAAGAGATAAAGTGGCTTGCCCAGGGACACGTGGCTAGTTGTGATGATTTGATCTCCCTAATGTTCCTCAGTGTTTTCTTGACCTATTGAGCAACAAGGGTGGACTTGGAGCTTTTGGGGGAGGAGAGATTAGCTACTCTGTTGGGTAGCTCTGACTTCGAGGCTACCATCTTGATCCCAGCTATTCTTTTTTGGATAGTCCAGAAACACCTATAGGTAGTTTGGATTTTTGCCCCCAGAAGTTTCTAAAATGGGTCAAAATAATACACTAGTATCAGCTCAATTTTGAAAGTTCATTCTTTCTGTTTCTGACATCAAGATTATTCTCAATCATGTTGTCTATTGGAATATTAGAAGTTCTTCAGGGTAATTAAATTATGACATTAAGATACCATAAAACACTCTAATTGTAAACTGCATAAAGACACACCTGGAACTTAAAGTCCAAATGTGATAAAGTTCAAAGGCCTAGAGTACTGAAGTCCCAAGTCAAATTTCTCTGAGTTAGAAGTGCAAAGAAATTAATGTTTTTCTTAATTTCTTGAATATTTTGACAATATTATCTAGACAGCTTATGATTTGTGGATAAAGTTTGGATTCTCTCAGCCCTGGCAGTTTGGACTGTCTCATAGGAATGGGTAGAGTTTCTTCATGGTCTCAGAAGTTATATATTGTTTGAATTTCAGGTCTCTTATGTACCTCACTTTTAAAGGAGTACATAAAGTTAATAATACATGCAAATTTATAACAGCATTAGCGCCTCAGTTACCAAATTTTGGAGGGGAAAATAAAACAAACAACAAAAACCCAAGCCATTCCACTGTTAGGAACCAGGCGCTTGTCCTTAGTTTTATCAAAAGTCGCGGCAGAAACTGAGTGGAAACTGAGTGAAGGAGAGTGGACTGATATTAATCTCACCAGGATGCCATTTTGTCCTGATCGTATTACCTATGGACTTAAAATCAACTGGGAGAAATCTCTGAGAAAATGATTTTGGCACAGTGCATTTGTAATTTCTAGGGGGAGTGGGGGACTAATTGACCAATGTGTAAGCTCTTAAAAATTTCCCCCCTTTGAGCACCACGATTTTGGTACCACAATTCCAGTATGAATTGAGTGTGGGTTCTATTTACTGATACTACATCCACCCTTGCTTATTAGCAGGCATTTCAGTGGCTCTTTCTACTGACTGTTATGGCACTCAGGCCTAAGAACTCTGTGTCCTAGGGATTTCACCCCAAGTCTGTTTGCATTGGAGAATCACCCTCAGCTAGCTGCTGAGTGAACCTGTCTTATCTTTTAGAGCCTATACCCCAGAGACCTAGTAAGGACTAATGTCTTTGCTTACATGTTCCTCATTTTTTTTTCTTTTAACAGCACATTGTTTTTTTTTTTTAACATAATGGATATATATACAGCCCTGTACCATACATTTAGAAAAACTTTTTTTTCAGATACCAATTAGAAAATGAACTACTGACCCACAAATTTAAAAGTTTCAACAAATATTCAAGAGTTAATAACATAAGTAATAATGTTTAAGCACAAAGCAATAAAATTATCATGTCATGTTTTTTAACATTTAGAGAAAATAATTTATGAGTTAATGAAGAAAACGTAATGGAAATGAGAAAATATTTAGAACTGAACAAACTGCAAGGTATGTAGTACTCTTTGGGAGGAAGAATTATCAAAGGTGGTCAGTTGTTCCTTAGTGAAGATATAACTTAAATATAACTATCCAAGAATTTGGAACATGAAAAGTGGAAGAACAAAGGATAATAATTGCCAATATTTTTTTTTTCTATTCAGCAGCAGTAATTTTATATGGTGGGTGATGTTTTGCTGACTGAATCACTGCTTACTGTGAATATGGTATTGTGTGGGTCCCCCCCAACTTTTGATGCAGAAATAAAATAGTACAAGAAACTCCTATATATCCTTCACTCAGAATCATCACTCATTTGCGTATTGCCTTATTTGCTGTGTCATCCTCTTTTTCTCTGTATACGTGTGCATATGTAAAAACATATATTTTTAGAACCATTTGAGAGTAAGTTGGAGACATTGTACTTTTTTTATCCCTAAATAGTTCAGTTTCTAAAAACATTCTTTTATATAACCTCAGTACATTGATCAAAACCAGGATATTTAACATTGATAAAATGTTATCATCTAATCCACAGTACATACTCAAGTGTAGACAGGAGTCCAGGTAATGTCCTTTATTCTTTTCCTCTCTTCCTCTGGTCCAGGATTCTAGTCGAGGGTCACACATTGAATTTAGTTATCATTTCTGTTTGACCTCAAACAGTGCCTCACTTTTGCCTTATTTCTTGACCTGGGCATACACACATAATACATATATTTGTTTTCATAGAGAATGGGTCATTTATTTTGTAGAATGTTCTTCAGTTTGGGTTTCTGTGTCTGATGTTTCTTCATGGTGTTTTTCCTTCATGGTGCATTTTATCAGGAGGCACATTATGTTGGTTTATTCTGATACTGATCAGGTTAATGTGGATCTCTTGGTTAAGGTAGTGTCCATCAGATTTCTTGCTTATAGAATCACTATTTTTCCCTTTGTATTTATTAGGTAATTTGTGGGAAAATGTTTTGAGATTATGTTCCTCATCAAACTCTGTTACCCGTTAGTTTTGGCATCTACTGATGATTTTCTAACCTCATCATCCCTTCTATATTTACTAGTTGGCATTGTATTGTAAAGAAGAGCTTTCCCTTCTTCCCCATTCATTTATTCATTTATTTGTTTGTAGCAGAATGGACTCATGGATTCTTATTTTATTTCATGAGTTAAAATCCTTTTTTTTTTTTTTTTTTTTAACCATTATTTTGTTGCTCAGATTATTCCAGATTTGGCCAGTAGAGGCACTTTCAAAGTGGCTCCTTGACCTCTTTTTTTTCTTTTCTTTTTTTTTAATTTTGAAATAAATAATAGGTCATAGGAAGTTGTAAAAAAAAGTATAAAGAATCTCATTTTCTCTTCACCTAGCTTCACCCAATGGTGACATCTTACTTAGCTGTATATATCCAAGAAGGAGATTACTGTGAACTAGATTAACTACCTTATTCAGTTTTCACCATTTTTAAAAAGCCTGAAATCATTTTTGTGTCCATGTGTGTATTACGTGTATGTATAAGTTTATTTAATTTTATCCCATACATAGATTTGTGTAACCGCCACCTCAATCAGGATACAGAACTATTTCATCACTACAAAAGAAGTTTCTCCTGTAGTTCTTTTCATGCACACCCTTCACACTACCCTTCTTCCCTACCCTGTCCTTATGCCCTGGAAGCCACTTGTTTGTTCCCCATCATTTTATCATTTAGAAAATGTTATATAAATGGAATCATACAGTGTGTTGTATTTTGAGATTGGCTTTTTTACTAGGCAAAATGCTTTTGAATTTCATTCAAGTTCTTGCATGTATCAATAGTTCATTCATTTTTATTGCTGAGTTGTATGCCATTGTTTTGATGTACCAGAATTCATTCAACCATTTACCCTTTGAAGGACATTGGTTGTTTCAGTATTTTGCTATTACTGATGAAGCTGCTATGAACATCTGTGTATAGGTTTTGCATGATCATAAGTTTTCCCCTTTGTCCTTTTGATATGGCCCTTTTAATGTGTCAAATAAGTGTTCTTTGAGCACTTTTTTACTTTTTGTGCAAGAGGGTGTTCCAGGATTATCTTTTACTTTCTCATAACTCTGGAGTCAGCTTTTGTACTAAGGGACCCTGGTTCCTTTAATGGAAAATGGTATTTAGAAACCAAGATATGCATGCTGCCTGTGCTTGTTGCTACTGGTGTGTCATTGCTTCCAAGCCTTTTCAATACACAGAGCCTAGAAAAAAAGAGAGAGAGATAAAGTGTGTGTGTGTGTGTGTGTACCTAAAAATACACATATGTTTATGTCTATGTCTATTTTTTAAAATCTCTGAATTTATACTGGTACCTCTAATTTCACTCCTGTACCACAGAGTTCATTCTAGTTCTACCCCTTTCCATATTTGTAATTCTCTTAGCCATCATTTAGAGACCTTGTTCTCATTATTTGCTCATATATTTCTCATATTCTTTCCCTTTCTGTAGATCAAGGTTTCTTAACCTTGTCACTGTTGACATGTTGGGGCCAGATCATTTTTGTTATGGGGACATGCTGTTCTGTGCATTGTAGGATATTTAGCAGTGTTTACCCAATAACACTGAGGTGGTAGTAGCAACTGCTAGTTGTGACAACCAGAAATGCCTCCAGACATTGCCAAATGTCCCCTGTGGGTCAAACTGCCCCTGGTTGAGGCCATTGCTGTAGATCCAATTTTCCAAATGTTATGTCCCCTGAGCCTGAAGAACTTCCTCTCTTGATGTAGATCTGCTAGTGATGAATTTTGCTTCTGTTTGTCTGAAAATGTCTTTATTTTGTCTTTTTAAATATATTTCCACTGGATATAGAAATCTGGCTTGACATGTGTTTTTTTTTATCACTTCAAGTATTTTTTTCTGCCCCATTCTCCTCCCCTTCTCCTTCCAATTTCACATACTGTTAGATGACTTGATACTGTCCAATAGGTCACTGAGGTTTTCTCTTTTTAAATCTTGTTCAGATTGGATAACTTCTTTTTATCTATCTTCAGGTTCTTAACTTAGCCTATCTATCTTCAGGCTCTGTTCTGTTGTTAAGCCCACCCAGTGAATTTTTCATTTCAGATATTGTACTTTTTAGTTCTAGTTTTTCTATTTGGCTCATTTATACTTTTATTTTCTGCTGAGATTACCTATCTAGTATTATATTATGATCATATTTTCCTTTAGATTCTTAGACATATTTAAAATAGCTGTTTTACAGTCCACTGATAATTCTAAATTTGGGTCATCTTGGGTTGGTTACTCTTGATCTTTTTCCTCTTTACTAGTGGTCATATTTTCCTGTTTCTTTACAGATCTAGTAATTTTAATTGTATACTGGACATTTTTGGGAAGATACAGTATAGAGATTCTGAATTCTGTTATCTTCCTTTGAAAGAATGTTGGTTTCCGTTGTTATTAGTAGTTGACTTAGCTGACCTCCAAACTGTGTGTCTTGTGTTGGGCAGCAGCTGAAATTGCTCAGTTGTTTTCCGCCTTCTGTCTGTTTAGGAACAGCAGGGAGAATGTCGTAGTTAGATTGAGCAATGAATCGGTAGAACTGAAAGACAAAGTTGGAGAGGTGACCTTCATTTAAGAGCCATTTTGGTAGAGTACTTGAAGTAAAAGCCTGATTAGAGTGGATTTAAGAGAGGAAGGCAGGAGAAAAATTTAATAAGCACAGGGGTTGGCAGATAAAAAGTATTTTAGGCTTTGTGGGCTGCATATGGTCTCAGTTGCTGCTGCTTTTTTCCCCTCCCTCCTCTTCCTTCTCTCTCCCTCCCCCGCCCCCTCGTCCTTTCTCATCCTTTATTCTTCACAACCTATTAAAAGTGTAAAACCCATTCTTAGCTCACGGCCTGTGCCATACAAAAATAGGCAAAGCCAAATCTGGCCCATGGGCCATAGTTTTCTGATCCCTGGTTTAAACAGACAACTCTTTCCATGAGTTTTGCTGTATAGAAAGAACAATAAGGGGGATGTAGGGGCTAAAATATTTTTTCCCTTTCTTTTTATTAAGGTGGAGGAAAGAACAGTATTTTTGCAAGTAACCTTGATTTAGCCAGTAGAAGGAGGGGATTTATAATGCGGGAAAGACAGAATTGCTGGAGCAGTGTCTTTGAGTAGGTGAGAGGGAATAGAATAGAGGGCGGAAGTGAAGGATTTAGCCAGGAGCATGGACAGTTAATTCTGGGCAATTAAAAATGTTTTTGAGGGTTTTATTTTCTCTTTATTGCCTAGGATAGATGTAGATCCAGTAACTTTGATGGACAGTTTCAATTCCCAAATACTGTTTTTCAAGAAACAGTTTGAATCCATTGTAAACATAGATTGAAATATTTTCAATAAAGTAACAAAATGTGTTTTTCTCCTAAAGTAAAGAATGTTTGAATGTTGAATAGTTTATTGTATCTGTCATGAAATTAAGGTCTCTTTCTTTTTTTCATCTTCAAAGTGCTGTGTATGGATGCAAAGATCAATTTTGATTCTAATTCAGCTTATCGCCAGAAGAAAATCTTTGACCTACAAGACTGGACCCAAGAAGATGAAAGAGACAAAGATGCAGCTAAGGCAGATATCAACTATATTGGCCTAGACGGGAATATAGGCTGTCTAGGTACCATGTGTTTTTATGTTAGAGCTGCATTGGCTAAGCTTAATTTGTTTTCATTGTGTCTTTTGCTTATACAAATCATTTTCCCCTCTTGATAGTAAATGGTGCTGGTTTGGCTATGGCAACAATGGATATAATAAAACTTCATGGAGGGACTCCAGCCAACTTTCTTGATGTTGGTGGTGGTGCCACAGTCCATCAAGTAACAGAAGCATTTAAGCTGATCACTTCAGATAAAAAGGTAAGGGTAGGTCTCCTGTTGCAGAATTTGGATGACGAGAAGTAACTTGATTAATTAGTAGATGTGATTGTTACACTAGTTGAGTGTTAAAATTTAGAAGCCCTCATTAGTTTGGAAACATTTGCTGAAATCAATGCAATAAAAGTTAACTACAGAAAAAAGTTTTCCATTGTGATTTAGAAAACAAAATGATGAAATATTAGATGGTGTTAGATAATATTATAAATGGTAGTGATTTGGCATGGAAGCACATTCTTATGGAAAAATTCATGAAGATATTAGTTGACCACAAAAGCCCAGAAATCTGTGTAGTCTGTAAAGCTAAAAAGAAGAAAATCATCTTTAGTTTTATCCAGAGATAACTTTTATTCCTATTGATTTGATCTGTTTTCTTCAAGACTTATTCATGTTTATATATTTCACACGTGCGTGCACACACACACTCACACACACACACACTGTATATATATATATCTTTCTAGATATAATTCATATACCATATAGTTTGCCCATTTATATATGTATCTTTTAATGTACATATTTTGAGTCTTTTTTCTTTTTGCTAACGTACTTTGAGTACTTTTTATATTCACTAAGATATTCTTCTAAAACACTGATTTTAATGTTTATATAATCTGTCATCTGTAGATATGCCATAATATAGAAGTATGACTTTATAAGTGATTATCAAAATATAAGGGATATGAAGCATCATTATCCCAAAGACATACTACATATTATCAATCACAAACACTTTTTAAGGAGCATATCTACTCTGGGGCCAATTTTGTAAGGCTTATGGAATAAGGTGGTGGCCTCCCTGAAACTAGTCTTATGAATTTAGATTGAGAATTCCTCATCAGTGGGATCATGTCTTCCTCATTGTTGCCTCTCCCGGGACTGGCGTAATGCTCAGTACGTGCACAGCTCATTAATAATTATTCATCACTGATGATGCTGGCAGTATACATTTGTATTTGTTGTTAGACTTTAGAGTTGTTTTAAAAATATTTTACTGTTCTTTCTCTTTGAGCCTATAGACTTATTTACCATATTGAATTTTATAAAGAGCATTAAACTAAAATGAGACACAAATGTGCTTTATTTCCCTTGTTATTATTTTTGAAAAAGTAAACATTTTATTGGAAGCTATATTTCTATAGCTTCTTTTGGCATAACCTCTAAAAGCAGAGCATTATGTCATTATCTAACTGTTGAGTACCTACTAAGGTGAACTAGAATTCTGGTTGTATTTTTAAGCATGGCTTTCAGGGCCTAGGTCCAAGAACGCAGAAAAGCATATGAGGAATCCCAGTGTTAGGGACTGACTTGAAGGGTCTTCGAGTTGGAAACCGGCCAGAAGCCCAGGGCGCCAGTGTGGAAAGCACTGATGCAGCTGTACACATGTAATGTCACTTTGTACTGGACACTGCACTCGGATTTGGAAATACTTGGTCCCTTCCCTCACGGCGTTTCTAGTCTGAATGTAGTGCTGTGGATGAACAGAAGACAGCCTGGACCTGGGAGAATCAGGGTGGCCTTCACTGAACAGATGTTACCTTGAGCTGTCTTGAGAACTGAATGAGTCAGGCAAGGGGAAGAAAATACTCAAAGGCATGGAGTCCAGAGAGGGCCCCTAAGTTGAAGAAATGGTGAGATGCTTATATGTGAGAACGTAGTGTTCTTGGGATGGAGGACAGGAGCTCATGTCGGCAGACGGAGCCCATATTGTGAAGATCCCTGTATTTATAGTAAGAAGTTTGGAATTTAACCCCCCGACTCCAGCACATACACAAAAACATATATCTATACCTTTTTATGTTTTTGAACGAAGGTACCCCTGCTAGTAGAGGTGAAATGGAGAGTAGGGAGGCACTGGGACGAGAGATAAATTTGGTTGTTATACCTGATTGTTCAAAAAGATGAAGAGGTGCCTGACAGTGTCAGTAAGAATAAAGCAAAGAAACCTTATTAGAGGCGTGTCTGCGATAGAATCATTAAATTCATTTTTCTTCTTTTTTGGGTGGGGGTGGCATGGAGGGGGGTTAGTTAGGTTAACCAGCCGGTGGTTGGTTAGGCCTTTTGGGAGGGGAGTATCATTGAGTAGTGGTGCCTTTGTGCCATCAGAGGCAAAGGAGAGTAATACGGATTTCTGAAGAAATGTGTTAAATTTGCATTGTGGTGACTGTCTTGTTGACAGTTATAAAGACATTATACTTCTGTAATGGTTGGATGTATATTTGAGAGTCCTCAGTGCATTGAGAGAAGTTGACATGTTAGGAGTTGGTGAGATGACCCACGAGTGAGATGAGGAAACCGAGAATGGAACCTGGCTCTTCACCTCCCTCTCCCCTCACAGTGCTGAAGGAGTGAATAAAGAAGGAGAGATAAAATAATAAAAGAGAGAGAACAAACTGACGGGCGTAGTTCCAGATCAGGAGAGAGCGGTGACACAAGGCAAGGCCAGGGTGAAGAGTTTTGAGAATTAAGGGGAGGGGCAGCAGTGTCAGGTGCTGCAGGAGCAATCAGGTAGAAGTACTGAAGGAGACGATTGGGGACTTGAGGGGCCAGGCGGAGGCCGGGTTGTAACGGACTGAGTGGTGGCTGGGAATGAGGGAGTGGAGACATCGGGAGCGAGTACGCTTCAGGGGTGTTTTGTGAGAGGCACAGAAGGACGTAGTGCTAGCGGTTCAATGGAGGTAAGGTTGAGGAGAGCCGTGCAGTGTGTTTGCTCGCTTGTTTGTTCAGAAGACCAAGAAGATGAGCTCGTTCTAGCTAGCTGGAGGTGTTACTGGAGAGAGGAAGATCATGAGCTAAAAATTGAAGTGGGATAGGAGGCTCCTGAAGAGAGGAAAGGTGCAAGGCAGACTATGAAGGAAAGGATTGCTGATGAATGATTATAACCTGCTCTTCAGGTTATGCTAGTATTCAAAGGTGGTTTTTCCCGTTTGTTTTTACTGTTTTGCTTTTTTCTTGAAGTTGGAGTGGATACACTAACAGGCTGGAAGCATCCAAGAATGCATTATGTGAATTGGGACGGCAGAGTAGCTAGACTGAGCTAGCTAGAGAATTGAGGGTGCACAGGACGGTATCACTGAATTGCTCAGTCAGAAGTTCCAGCTCTGTGGTGAGGAAAGTCAGGTTGGTAGAGAGCTGGCAGACTGGGAAATTGGAAAGGGGTTAGGGACTAGAGGTTTTTAAGAGGAAAAGATTGGGTTTGATAGAGTTAGAGATGAAAGGTGTTAACGATGAAAGGAGAGGAGGTAGAGCAGAGAGTGGGATGTACACATTTGGTATTTTAGAGATACTCGTTCTGGTCAAGTTAAGGATTTTTCCTTGGTAGTAGTTAGTTGAAATGGACTAGAGGTAACAGATATGGTAGAGATCCTGTAACTTTAAGGCTAGGATGTTACATGATGCCTTGTGCGTATTGCAGCTCTCCAGAATGAGGTGGGAGAGAGGGAGACAGAGAGTGCCAGAGTCCACTATGAATTCTAGTCCATTATAATTTCTAGAAATAATAGTGGTAAAGATAAGGAATGCATAGTATAGTTCAGTGTGTCTCAATCTTTTTTCATGTCATGGCATTCACAGAAAATGGTATTTCAGTGGGACGTAGGAGGTAGATGGAGAAGGTTGCTGGTAGTCAGAGGCCACTGGCCCAGAGGTGCCAGCTATTCCCATAACTTTCCTAACTGCCCTGAAGGTTGAGGGGAACAATGTCTTGGTGTCTATAACCCATTTGTATTTCACTGTTTGAGAAGCTCTGGGGTAGCAGAATGAACTAAGCCTCTTTATCAAAAAAATATATATATATATATTTTTTTTTTTGGTAAAGGATAGAAGAAGAGATAGAATTCAGATAATCAGTGTGATGATAAAGGAATGCTGACCCAAACAGACCCTGAGGTTGGATGTGATGTGTAGCTAGGAGTGGGCATACAGAAGCTGCGTGAGTCTGAGGGCCTAGTTTGTGTGAAAGTTGATTGAGTTGGTGGGGATAATGAAGAAGAGATGATAGTTCATGAGCCCTGAGTTGGATGGAGATCTTGCATGTGACATTGTCTCACAACGTGACCTGGGATAGTCATGTTGGTGAATGGCTATGTTTAATAAAGGAAAAAGTAAGTGGAAACTGGAGGTCTTTTTCATATGGGACAGGAGAGAAGAGAGTATGAGCCAGGCACTGGGATTCCCCAAGGAGGGAACATGAGTCCGGTGTGTGGTCGACTGCACAGACGTCAGTGACGAGCCACAGAGCGGGTATGGCTGTTTGGTCTGAAAGTGTTTCTGTGGAATTAATTTTTATCACGAGGTACACATCCTAGTATTTTCTTGGGAAGGAAGGACACATGCTCACTGATTCCTTTAAAATTTTAATCTACTAAAAACATTTTATTCACAGGTACTGGCTATTCTGGTCAACATTTTTGGAGGAATCATGCGGTGTGATGTTATTGCACAGGGTATAGTCATGGCAGTCAAGGATTTGGAAATTAAAATACCTATTGTGGTACGGTTACAAGGTGAGTGTAACATCCAGCTTGCAGTTGTTCCATGAACTCTAATTGCTTAAAAGTTTATAATTCCAAGGAGCTCAGTTCTTTTAAAATGTAATTTTCATGTAGCTCTATGTTTTAAATGAAAGTATTATATGATAGGAAATTTTGACAACCTAGGTTTAAAAAAATTGCTAACATTGGAACAAAATTGTCCATAATTTTGCTTGGTATGATCTGATACATTGCTTATTTGTTGTGCTTTGTCTTGAATTCTGACCTGCCTGAATTACCATTGATAGGGTAAGGCACAGTATTTCCCCAGGTAACTCGTAAGTTTTTACAGTATTTTCTTTGGTTTAGAACATGTATTATATTAAATTATAGAAGTACTCTTATGTGGAAATTTCACATTTGTGTATGGTGACAAACATTTTTAATGATTTTGTGTAGAAATGTAAAACATCTTTGTATTTGCATAACTCATTTCCAGGTACACGAGTTGATGATGCTAAGGCTCTGATAACGGACAGTGGACTTAAAATTCTTGCTTGTGATGACTTGGATGAAGCTGCTAAAATGGTAAACAGGCTATGTTACTCTGAGGACCAATTCGCAAAGTGTATGAAGGATTTATAAACACTTAGATTCTAAAATGAACCAGCTGTTACTGCTAATAGTGAATGTTTCTGCTAAATACTAGGAGTATTGAACACCATGTACCTTATCACCCATCGTAAACAATTGTCAGCTCATGCCCAAACTTGTCTCGTCTGTATTCTTACCTACTTCCTTCCTTGTCCATGATTATTTTGAAGCAAATCCCAGACATTATCTCATTTCATACCTGTCATCCTGTATCTATAAAAGATAAGGGTATTGACAATGATGTAAAGGAATTATTGTTACTTGTTTCAGGTGCAATAGTGGTATTATAATTATTTTAATTATAAGTATATGCTATAAAAAATAATCTAGTCAGTGTTGAAATTTCCCTGATTCTCTCAAGTATATTTTGTCTAGGTTCTTTGTTAGAATTAGGATCAAAATAAATCTATCCATTGCAAAATGTTACTTTTATTTTTTTTTAAACCTTTTCTGGAGTTTATTTGTTGAAAAAGCTGTGCTTTTTCAGTGTTGCCATAGTCTAGATGTTAATGATTGTATCCCTGGGATGTCCTCAGGCACAGTATTTCCTGTAAACTGGTAGTTCAGTTGATAGGCTTGATCATATATGTGATATTTGGGAACAGGGAGCAAGAATATTTTATAGTTGGTGTTGTGTAATTTCATAAGAAAGTATATAATGTCAGATTATTTCTCTTTTTGTGATACTGTTAGTCATTGACAGTTACAGCTTAGATCCAATATTTTGTTTATACAAAGTGGTGATACTCTAATTCTGTCATTCTTTATTATATGGAATACTTATAAAAAGTGCAACCTCCCTTATGTCAACTGTTTATTATCGTGAAGTAAATTTTGCATAGGGAAAACAAGATAATTACTTGATTCTTTGCTTTTATTGATGAGTTTTCAAAATAATGAGTTTATTCCATTTTGTCCTACAAAAGTGACCCTGGCTTGTTTCTTATTTTTTATTTTTAGAGGGGGGTGTGTGTGTGTTTGTGTGCACACGTGCACGCACGTGCATGTCATGTTGAACTCAGTGGATTTAAACATATTTGATGTGGTTCAGTCCATTTCAGTAATTTTTATTGATGCTCAAATTAATCCCATTTTTGGTCAGTGGGAACCTCTTGTTGACTCCTGAGTCCTTCTCACAGGCCTTGTGATAGGCTTTCTGGTATGATGAGCCGTTCTAGGCTCATCTCTACATTTCTGGCTCTGGACTGGAATCAGCCAAATGATATTTAGAGACCACAATTTGAGCTCTAAGGGCTTAGGGCTACTGGGTTGTTCATTGTTTCTAAGCTTTTTAAGTGGCAAATCTAGGAAAGTATGTATTTTTTTAAGAGATAAATACATGAGTACGTACTGATATTTCCAGTGCGAACGCAGTAGTACAAGTCTTTTCTTATCTCATATCTCTTTCTCCTTTCTCACATGCTATATTAACATATATATAAATACTCATTTACTTTGTCCCTCAGGGCAGACATGACAGTTACACAGTAATAATACCAACAATATGATTACTGAAAGCAGTTTAAGATTTGTATGTGCAGTTCTTTCTGTCATGTGACGTATTCTCATAACTTATTAGATTTTAAAATTCACATAAAATTGTTCTCTGTATGTTTTATCCCAGCTTGATCTGTCATTTAATTTTTAAAGGAATTGCTTTTTATTTAAAAATGTTTTGTTTTGTATTATATAAATACATGGTTCCAAAGTCATAACTATAAAACAAAGTATATTCAGAGAATCTAACTTTTATACCTATTCCTGTTTCTTCCTTCCCCATAGGAAACCAGCTTATTTTTTTTTTTTAAGAAGTTTTTGGTTCATCCTTCCACTTTTTTTTTTAAAAAGCAAATATATATGTATGTATGCATGTATAAATAACATGTATGTATGTGTGTATACACACACATATCTGTCCACTTTCCCACATTATATGTTTGTCACATATATTTTACCTCATTTCTTTTAATTATCATTGTATCTTGGCATACACTCCGTAGTAGGTATAGAGATATTTCTAAATGAGAACTTTGGATTATTTCTCACCTACGTTTATAGATATTTTCATTGACTACTCTTTGGGGCTATATGGTTTAATCAATAATAATAAGCTTTTGAGATTTGTTGAGTTAATGTGGTATCATTTCATAAGAATAATTTTACGTCCTTCTTTGGGACATACTCTGGGAAAGTACCTATTAGTAAATAAAATTCTGAGATAGAGGATCTTATACTCAATCCTGAGTTTAAATTAAGATTTTGAACAAGGGAATGGTAGGGAGAAAGTGTTCCAGAAAGCCTGTTTTGACTTTGAGATATGGAATAAATTGTTGAAGGGAAAAGGGAGCTATAGTAGTGGTCTGGCTAGGGCAATAATTAGTGTGAGGTGAGGTGAAAGTTATGATTTTTCTCTGAAGTTATGATTGTTTGCAATAAGAACCTGAATTAGGAAAAGCTTGGTGGACATGGAAAGAAAGGAGAAGAATCAATAGGAACTTGATCAAATAGACCATGAAAGATAAAAGTGAACAGTTGATTTAAGTTGTGACTGCAGTGTTTTTTGTATTGACTAGGAAATTATGGAAATCACGACAATATTGATGATATTAACAGCTGCTACCATTTATTAAGTATTTATTGTGCTTGCAATGCTAGGCTTTTCAACTATTACCTCATTTAATATGAGGTTGATGATATAATCTTATTTTTATAGATGAAGAAACAGAGATTAGGTAAATTAACTTATTCAGGACCACAAGTATCAGAGTGGGATTTGAACCCAAAGTTCCTAACTTTAAAACCTTCTCTTAACAACTCTACTAGGGAGAAGAGAAGCTGAATTTGTTATTTGGTTTTAGACATGTTTAATTTGTATGATGTTTTGTATGGTACCAACTGGATATTCTCAGACAGATTATAGAGAGAACATTGGAATTCAAGTTGATTGTTAACTTACTGATAGAAAGTAGCATACTAACTGCTAGACCCAAACTCCTATCCCAGTATTGTAAGTTAAGATAGTATACTTTAATAAACAAACTAACAAACTTAGATGTGGTTTGCATTATGTAGCATCCCGCTAAGATACTCACTGTTTCTGTCTTTACGATAGATAAAATTTAGGCAATAAAAGAGAGGCTTATACATAAGTGATATATATATATATATATATATATATATATATATATATACACACACACACATATATATATACACACACACATATATGTATATATATATTCAGTACCTTCAGATTTTATATATATTATTGAAGGTATTGGAGTGTGGGTTATGAAGTGTGTCAGATTTGAGTGGCAAATGCTTATAAGAGTGTGAAGTGATGTATAATGATGTCAGAATAGCCCTGATGATTTAAATGAAAAAGATTGAATGTGCATTAATTTCACATTGACCAATAGTTCTGATTTATGTTTTTGTGAAAATAGAGACAAAGATGGTTTGTTTTTTCCTTTCAGGTTGTAAAGCTCTCTGAAATAGTGAGCTTAGCCAAGCAAGCCCAGGTGGATGTGAAATTTCAGCTGCCAATCTGATCTGAGAACCCAGTGGATGGCTGAAGGTGTTAAATGCGCTATAATCGTTAAAAAATACTGTGTTCTATATTATTATTGTTCATTTTCTCTTTAGTGTGTGAAGATTGTAATCACCATCTAGGCATCAAAACTTTTCAAAGCATTTGGTCTGCATTTAATTCTACTGTTGAGAGTGGGTTGTTTGTATAAAGAACATGTAATGCAGTTATCCAGTGTTTTTTGGTTGCAGCCTTCTTTTTCACTTCTACAGAATGTCACTTGTAATATGACAGCTTAGTATTGTTGGATACAACACTGTTCGTTGACATGTCTCATGAATAAGACAAATATGAAGATAAAGCTTTATTCTTTTTAGTGTTAGAAATATATCTAATAACTAGCCTTGTTAGCAGAGCAATGTATTAAAACAATGTTTTATATAAGAAGTGTTTATCTTCAACACCAACTACCTAACTAAATATATCAATCACTATTTATAAACAGAGCTTTCAAACACTCCCCAGAATATTCTTTTAAGTATTTCAGTGAAGTAATTTGTTAATTATCTGAAGATTGTTTCAATCATTACAAAACACCGATAATTGCAAGTCCTCATGATCCTGTGCTGTTGAGAAGAACCTATATAGGTTTGTATCAAATAAAAGTATATGTTTCCTAAGGACTTGGCAGACAAAATTAACAATGTCAACTTAAGTTAATAAAAATCTCCCAATGCGATTTGGATTAATGTTTTTTTCTTTTTCAGTAAACACAGTAGAAGGTGGTGTGTTCATCATTGCATTAAATACCTCTAGGAGCTGATGTATAGATCATGTACTGGGGCATGACAATATATATTATAAGGCTGCCTACAGATATTTCACTTGCATTCTACTGTTTAGGTGTGTGCCATCTTGTACCTTCTCCAAAGAAAACACTTCGTCCTTTGTGTCCGTGTGTGTGTGTGTGTGTGTGTATTGACCTTTTGTTCACTGCATAGAACAGTTGATATTTATTAACAGTGGAAATACCATGAAGGAAATATCAGCCAAGCAGTAGACTATGTAACCATACTGATGAATTTGAGAACTTCTACTTATTTTGATGTTCTTCAAGTGTGCGCAGATGTGTGTACGATGAGAGGCAGCACAGCCCAGGTTGTGAGTACAGAATGTGTAAGGAGACTGGCTTGAATCTTGGCTCCACCACATACTAGCTATATGAGTATGGGCAAGTTTCTCAATTGTAGTGTACCTCAGTTTCCTTAGCTCCTTTCTCATCCTCAGTAGAATTATTTAGTGGGGGGAGAGAGAGACAGACAGAGAAATTATTGTATATAGAGAGAACATATAAAATACATACTTAAACAACCATACATATATCATTATCTGTCTGTTGATCATCTGTCTGTCTGCCTGCTTACCTATCTACTTACCTATCTTCCCTGCTTGTATTAAAGATTAAATCAAAGCCATTAAACCATTTAAAATTGTGGTAGTTATAATTAAAAGTCCAAGCCTTTAGCTTTTAATTTAAAAAAATTAATTCCAAAGAATGTCAGAAAATGATTGACTTAGAAAAGATTGGCATTTGTATTAGTTTGGGTTTAGTCAGGAATTAAAAACAATGCTTGGTATTTCAGAGAGGGTGTAACACAGACTATTGGTAATATTAGTGTTTTAGTTACCTGTTTGTGCATAATACAGTCATGTGTCGCTTAACAACAGGGATACATTCTGAGAAACGTGTCTTCGGCGATTCTGTCACAATGCAAACATCACTGCACGCACTCACACAAAGCTGGATGGCACAGCCTACTACACACCGAGGCTTTATCGTACAGCCCATTGCTCCTCGGCTCCACGCCTGTGCACCATGTTACTGTACTGGATACTGTAGGCAATAGTAACACAATGGTAAGTACTGTGCATCTAAACACAGAAAAGGTATGGTAAAAGGATGATATAAAAGATGTAAACATGGGACACCTGCATAAGGCACTTATCACAAATGGAGCTTGCGCGACTGGACGTTGCTCTGGGTGAGTCAGTGAGTGAATGTGAAGGCCTAGGGGACAGTACTGTAGACTTTATAAACACTGTACCCTTAGGCTACACTAAATTTATAAAATAACATAAGACTAAGTCAAGCTCAGGAGAAAATGATACAACCAAAAGCTGCAATAAACACAAGATATATGAAGCTGCTGCTGGCGTAACGGCATGCTGTTTTGCAGGTAACTTTATAAGTAGAAAGAGTACAGTTAAAATAATAAAAAGTATAGTATAGTAAATACATAAACCAGTGACAGTCATTATTACTAAGTATGTACTGTACATAATTGTATGTGCTGTACTTTTCTATGACTGGCAGTGCAGTAGGTTTGTTTACACCAGCATCACCACAAATACGAGAGTGTGTAATGGCATTGTATTACGACAATAGAATGGCTTTGATGTCAATAAGCGATAGGAGTTTTTCAGCTCCATTATCATCTCATGGGAACACGACTGTATATGTGGTCTGTCCGTGACCAAAATGTTAAGCAGCAGCGTGTGACTATTGGGCAAGGAGAGAATGTTTCAAGGTCGGAGGGACCAACAGGATCAATTACGTGAGAAGTAACATGAGGACTAAAAAGGATCCAGTGGAAATGAAACAGGATCAAATGGTTAGAATGATTACAGTGTGTTCGCAGAGGCGGGAGTCACAGTTTTGTGAAGAATGGCGAGTTCCAACAGCTGGATGGTAGCTACTTAATACACCCTCCCACCTCATCCCTCAAGCACACATGTACCCATGAATATTTTTTATACAGGCCTGATGCTTTTTCCAGACAGCCTGACCTGATTTCTGTGAAGAAGGCGCACTAACATTTGAGTTCTCCAAGTTATAGTTGAGTAGATTCATATAAACTCCAGTTTCCACATTGAATATACAGTAGCTCCCACCCCCATTTGAGTTTTCACTTTCCACAGTTTCAGTTACCCACAGTCAAGTACGGTCTGAAATATTAAATGGCAAATTCCAGAAATAATTCATGAACTTTAAAATGCAAGCCATTCTGAGTAGCGTGATAAAATCTCTCGTTCCATTTAGTCCCGCCCAGGATGTGAATTATCCCTTTGTCTAGTGTATCCACGCTGGTCACTTGCCCATTGCTACCTGCCCTTTGGTCACTTAGTAGCCACCTCAGTTATCAGATCGACTGTCACAGCATCACAGGGCTTGTATTCAAGTAACATTCATTTTACTTAATGGCCCCAAAGTACAAGAGTAGTGATGCTGGCAATTCGGATGTGCCACAGAGAAGCCATCAAATGCTTCTTTTAAGTAAAAAGGTAAAAGTTCTCTACTTAATAAGGAATGAAAAAAAAATTTATGCTGAGTTTGCTAATATCTGTGGTAAGAACGAATCTTAGTGAAATTGTGAAGAAAAATTTGTGCTAGTTTTGCTGTCACATAAACTGCAAAAGTTACAGGCACAGTGTGTGATAAGTGCTTGGTTAAGATAGAAGAGGCATTACATTTGTGGGTGGAACATGATCAGCAAATGAGTTCTAGTTGATGGCAGTGTGTTGTGCTGAAAAACATGGAACCTACATGAAAACTTCAGCAGGGGTCAAAATGAGACACCAAGCCATTTATTGAAGTAAGGCACGGTTATACAGATTCAGGAATAGGTTTGGATTGAAAAATATAAACATTACTGGAGAGAGAGAGAGACCACATTTACATAACTTTTATTACAGTATATTGTGCCTAATTTATAAATTAAACTTTACCACAGGTATGTATGTATAAAAACCATTGATATTTAGCTTTTGGTATATTGTCCACCGTTTCAGCCAGCCACTGTGTGACTTGGAACATGTCCCCTGCAGATAAAGGGGGGATGATTGGAACTAATTTTGACTATTATATCAACTTTACAGTTGCAGAAGCTAGGATAGTAAGCGTGATAGATACTGGTACTTGAAACAGATGGAATTTTTAAAATCTACACATTGAGGGAGAAAACAAGCAAAAAACAAAAAAGAAACCAATACTCAACCCCAGCAGGATATTGACACTGTTAATATTTTGGTGAGTTGTTTCTGTCTGGCAAAATAATTCTATTTAAAGAAACTTTAAAATTATGGATGTAAATGTTAGCAGGCCATGGGGCAGACGTGCAGGCCTGTAATTAGAATCATGCTCTTTGGTCCTGTTGAAATATAAAGGGGTAGGAAAAGTCCTGTGGAAAAAATCAATTTTCAGATTTATGTAATTTATCGTGTAGTTGTTAAAAAAACAAAAACAATAAGATCCAGAGGTTTGCAATATAAAATGACAAAATATAAGAGGTTGGTAAATCAATTTTTGCTTAAAGTTTGATTTAAAACAAAGAGGTGAAAGTGAAGTGATAAAATAATAATGATTTAAAAGTTGGTGTCCAAAGTAACAACCTGAAGAGGAGAAAGCTGGGAGATGGAGTGCACGATGATGACACAGAAGTGGCTTGAGATAATAAAGCCATGGGTCGTTGAGTGCCAGGCTTTGACCTACTACCTCAGCATCGAATCCTTTGGAGTTTTTGTTCTCCTGTCACAAAGCTAACTCTGTCAACTTCTTTTTTCTTCCACTCTGAATATATTCAAGGACCTTTGTTATTCATGACTTTGCCTCAGAAGGAGATAAGACCATGGACAACTTTTTGTTTCTTCACAAGTAAACAGCTTCTTTCTATTTTTCATTTCTTCAAATCTTGTGTGTCCATTGTTTTTCTGTATATTGACTCCCCTTCGTGTTTAGTGGAGAGGAAGCCCTGCCATGCATGCCACCCCTACTTGCCTTCCTTCACTTGATGTCCTCACTGGTGGTGTGTCTTACTCAGTGAGCAGCCATCCTGGAAAAATGAGACGGGAAGGGCCCACCTTCCCAGGATCCAGTCAGTCAGCTTACAGTTTGATTTGCCCTCCATTGTCATTCCATCATCGCCTTCACTCCTTTGGCTTTAGCCTTTAGTTCCCTACATGAAGAAGCAAATATGTGAAGGACTCTTGGACTTCACGGTACTCTGTCTGCAGTCAGCAGAATAAGGCCCCTTCACAGATGTCCACACCCTTGTCCCTGGAACCTGTGCATATGTAACATTACATGGCAAAGGGACTTTATAGATGTGTTTAAAACTGTGCACCTGAACACAGGGAGATTATCCTGGGTTATCCCTCTAGGCCTGTTTTAGTCCATTTAGGCTTCTATAACAAACCATCACAGCCTTGTAAACAACAGAAATTTACTTCTTGCAGTTACAGAGGCTGGGAAGTCTAAGATCAAGGCACAGGCAGATTCAGAGTCTAGTGAGAGCCCACTTCCTGGTTCATAGGCGACCCCTTTCCGCTGTGTCCTCACATGGTAGGAGGGGTGAGGGAGCTCGCTTGGTCTCATAAAGAGCACTAATCTTATTCATGAGGACTGTGCTCTCATGATCTATCACCTCCCAAGAGCCTCATTTCCAAATACTGTCACATTGGGCATTAGGTTTCAGCATATGAATTGGGGGGGGGGATATAAATATTCAGGGGCTAACGGCTCAGTCAAAACACACGATCCCTTAAAAGCAGAGAACAGTCTCTAGAGGCAAGAGAGATATAGCTGAAGGAGAAGATGAGACATTCCAAGTGTGAGAAGAATCTGGTGCACTGTGAACTGCGTCTGAGATGTGGGAGTCCATGTGCAAAGACCAGAGAGAAACCTTTAGCTGAGGGCAGCCCTCAGCGGACAGCCAGCAAGGAGATGGCGATCTCAATCGTACAGCCAAAAGGAACTGGATATTGCTACCATTGGAACGCAGCTGCAGGAGATTCTTCTCAGAGCCTCCTGATGAAAGCATAGCTGGCTGACACCTTGATTTTGATTTCGTGAGACTCTGATCAGAGAAACCAGACGAGCTCCCTGGGACTTCTGACCTACAGAACTGTGAGATAATAAATTTGTGTTGTTTTGAGCTGCTAAATTGATGGTGACTTGTTATGGCAGCAATGGGAAACTTAATACACTGACACATCCATACTGCAGTATATTAATTATATAAGCCAACTCTCCTCAAAGTGAGGTGAAGGGCCATTTTTAAAAATTAGAAATTTAAAAATTTCTAATCCATCATGGACTGAGTCTTTTATAACATGCAATAAAAAACAACTACTAGAAAAATGAAATTAAGCAAAGAAATTAAGCATAAAAAAGCATAGAACATGTAAGACCTAATCCTTTTATTTTTTTGATTCAACAGCTCAAAATTGCTCCTTCAAATTGATATACAGGTTTCTAAATGCTTTCTCTTAAATATCTGCTTATTGTGTTGCCGGTTTGTGAACTCTATGGATTGTCGTTGGTCCACAGATCACATTTGGAGTAGGACTGAGAATAACCCCACCACATCCACTTTGAGAGGATGTAAACACACACATGAGAAGTAAGATGCTAACAGACATCTAGGCTTCAGAGGCTCAGCATTGACTTGTTTGTAGTCCACATTATGGGATTCACAGCTTTGTAAATTTGTGAAGCAACTGCCACACATCCAAAAAGCCACATGTGTCCTAGAGTCTGGTGAACGCTAACAGAAATCCATCGTTCAGCGAGTTGGGCCAGAGTGGCCTGAGTTTCATGTCCTGCTAACTGAACACTAACGTCATCAATGTCTTTGGTAGGAGCTGACTGAACACCTGTCGAGACCTGGCAATCATACAGTTCAGAGTGACAGGGTCAGGGTGAGGAGATGGACCTTTTATAAGAAGGAAACTAGAGACAGAGCTTGAATAGTTCATGATGATTCCGATGAGCAGTTCCAAAAGCAGAAAAGGCATCTTCTTATTCTGTTTTTGATATATGTGTTTGATGAAGCTAGCATCATTTTGGAAAAAGAGACCTTTGTTTTAGTGAAAATGGTACATACTTATTGTAAAAATAAACACAAACAAAACCAATGATACAGAAAGTGCAAAGACAAGTGAAAGTCAATTGCAATGCCAGAACCCAGAGACAACTACTGTTCACAGTGTGTAAACATTCTTCTGGTCTTCTCTACATATTAGCATATGTGCAGACATATGAATATACTTTTATGTAAATGGCATCATATTATATATAATGTTCCACATTGTGCTTTTCTTCAGTAAACACTTAGGCATGGTGTCTAAGGTCTACATTATTTTTAATGGCTGCACGCACAAGACAATGTATGTGCCATCATTTTGCCTAACTCAATCTTACGTGATTGACATTTGGTTGTCAGGTTGGAAGTGTTGCAAGACCATTATCTTCATATGATATTGTTGTAGCCTGAAAGATACAAATTTGTTAAAAAGATTAAAAGATGGGCCAAATATTAACAGTAAAACTAAAGCTACTAGGGGTCTGAAAAAAACTAAAAACCAGCTGAGAGCAATTTTAACCACTGACCAAATCCTACTGGGATGGGTCCCTTGGTTATAGCAGTATAACCAAGAGGCCTGGTTGTAAATCTTTTGGATCTTTAATTTGACCTGCCCTGATGTGTTAATATATGTGCAGCAAGTCCCGTTGACGACTGTATAAATCCCTCCTTGTTCTGCTAGAAGACAGTCTAAGGTTAGCCTGTTGTTCATAACGACATTAGCCAGGGAATCTAATCAGGTCTTGGGTTCCTTAAGAGCCTTTCCAGTGTTTGTAGCTAGTTTTTCTAAGGCCTGTGTTAAATTTTTTAAGAGTGGCTTCATGGTAGACAAATCCACCCCAAGGGAAGCGAGACCAATTGTCCATATTTCTGCTAGTAATAAGCCTATAGCTCATTTGCATCATGTCTCGGTGACATAATTAGTGACTGTTATTCCTTGAAACCTTAAGAATCCAAGAGTCCAAAAGTCTTGTCAGCATAAGAGTAGGCTAGGGCTACTCTAGGGCTACATAAGACATATGTGAGGTCCACTAGGTTCACTGGTATACCTGGAATTTGCGATCTCTTGTATCTAGTAAGAAGTTGGTTTAATTCTGAAGAGGTGGACTAGATGGAGATGTCCTGTAATGTAATAGCTGTGGGTGAATATATAATCTCTTAAAGTACAATTAATGGGGGTTGTGAACCTCTTTGTCTTAGGCTTGCCATCAACCCCAGTAATTAGACAAGTTTGGATGATAGAGGCCCAATAAACTGGATTAGAACAGAGTAAGTGGCTCCCGTGTCAAGTAAGAATTTAACATGCCACATCAAAATCACTCGAGGCTCTTTGGTGGTGATGGAGATTTCTTTCCTTGGAGCCGTGGGGGCCTCAGGCTCCAACATCAATCACTTTTCCTTTCTGCCAATATCGACTTGGAGACTGGGGAGTCCCCACCTCGCTTCAGAGCATCCGTATAACCATTGTTTTGAACTCTGTATCTGGTAGGTTGCTTTCCTCCATTTTGTTTAGTTCTTTTTCTGGAGTTTTCTCCTATTTTTTCATTTGAGACATATTTCTTTGTCTCCCCATTTTGGCTGCCATTCTGTGTTTGTTTCTATGTATTATGTAGATCTGCTATGTCTCCCAGTCTTGGCTGGGAGCCTTATGTAGTAGGTGCCCCGTGGAGCCCTGACAGAGTTTCCCTGGTCACCGGCTCCAAGTGCTCCAGGGTGTCCCTTGTGTGGGTTGTGTGTGCCCTCCTGATACAGTTGAGTCTTGATTGCTTTTGGCACATTGGTGGGTAGGATTGGCCCTCAGATTGATTGGCTGTGGGGTTTGGCCACATTGGCAGTTTACAGGCTGCTGTGTGGGAGGCTTACCCCCCTCAATGGTATTCACCCCAGGGGGCTCTTGTGCCTGTTGAGACCATCCTTTCTTTTTGTGTGCCACGTGTGGAGCTAATTGGTTGGTGCTCTGCTGTGGTCTGAAGCCAACCTCCAAGTATGTTTGCTCTAGGGCCTCTTGTGAGGGGCTCAGGTCACCCACTGCCTGTGACTGGCTGGGGACTAGCTGGTAGGAGCTACAAAGTGATCTATGGTTGTTTGCTGCCTGTGCTAAAACTGGAGGCACATAGGAGAGGCCATGCTGTGAACCGAGGATGGCTGCCACCAGTACCGGGCCTGAAGTAGCTCTGCAAAAACACCAGGACACCCCAAGGCATGCTGCCAATTGCTGGTTCCCTGAAGGTTCAGTGACTGATAAAGCCTCGTGTAGTATGCAAGTTGGGTGAGGCAGAGTCTCAGGTAGTCACTATAGTGGGAAGAGTTGTGGTCACCAGGTTAACATAGATTATGTTTTGGTGCCAGTGCTGAGCCTGGAGCTACTCAGCAAAAGTCTCAGAGTACACTGAAGCCAGTTGCCACTGGCCTGGGGCCTGTGGACTCTGATAGTTTTCCAGGAAATAGTGCAATGCAGGTAAGGCTGGCTGCTTGCAGAGAAAGTGCCTCCAGCTGTGCAAGAGTTGGGTAAGGTTGGGTCCCAGCTGAGTCAGCAGGGTGGAGCAGCATCGCTCACCAGGCCAATCAGATTCAGGTTTGGCTTCTGGGGCTGGGCTTAATATAGGAAAGATGACGCCAACCTGCGAGCTGCATGGGAGAAGGACCTCTCACCGGGAAAATGCTGACTGTCCTCCAGTCCTCCTACTGAAGCCACACACCTCAGTCTACCCCTCCACCCCCATATGCCTCTGACGCACCCCGAGTCACTGTCCCTCGGCTGGAGCCCAAGGTGAGTGTCTGCAAGTGAATGCATCTGTGTGCAGGCTGTTAAAGAGGACGTCTGGGTTTCCTGCAGCCTTCCGTCCCATCTGGATGGTTGGAATCCCTACTGTTTATCACAGCCAGATGTTGTGGGGTCTCCTCTTCCTTGTACCAATACTCCAGGCTGGGGAGTCTGTTTGGGGATGGGGTCGGTGGCTCCTCTGGGGGGTACCTCCGTGGCTGAGATATCTCTCCTGATTCTCAACCGCCATATAGAGGTTTGGGGCCAGCTCATTTCACGTCTCTGTTCCTCCTACCAGTCTCACTGTGGTTTCTTTTTATATCCTTAGTTCAACAACAAAAAAATATTTTGATGACACATAATCTTTGTTTTTTAGGCAGAAAACTTTTTCATAATGCCAGTAGCAGACCAATAGTCTAAGAAACTTTGTCTTATTTATGAGAGAGAAAAACCAATTCTAATTTTGCATCAACTTACTTTTGAAATTTAAGTTTATTTACTTAATTATATTTACTTTAATCTTGTATAGCTTAACCATATGTAAATTTTTTTCCTCACAAATGTACAACTTTCTTAGTTTGTCTCTTCTTACTCATTCAGAAATAATCAACTTGATGACAAACTACTTTCTTTCAATTCCTTCAAAAATGTATCTCCATACCTTATACCTTCCTTCTCTGAAACACATGATTTCCTTTCATATTAATTAGAATTCATAACCCTTAGAACCTTAATTTCTACTGACAACTAAAAAGTAAGCAATTAGTATTTTTACTGGCATATTTATGAATACATAAATTTGTATTCATATGAATATATAGAAACATAGACATTTGTTGGCAATATATTTATAATTTTTTTAGAAACATATTTTTAATAAAGCATGAGAGATATTCATCAACAGATCTTAATGTATCTTTTAGCTTTTCTGTACTAAGAAGCCAAATTAGGTGAACTCACACTTATCTAATAATGTTTTAGTATTTTATGTTATTTTGAAATATCTAGATATTTAATAATTTTTATCATTTAACTTAGTGAAACTCGAAGGTTTAAAGTTACCAAAAGATTTTGGGAAATCACATTTAAGCAATTATACCATAATTATTACTGAAAGTTTTATTAACTTTTATTTTAGTTATATTTGTTAATTATATTTTAATAACTCCATGACATTTTAAAGTCAGTTGTTACCCAAGCTATTTTTTTTTTTGGTAAACCCAGGTAAAACAAAAGATACCATATTTAATGTGAATAACTTTAAAGACATGTCTATTTAACCAAAAGTTAATCCAGCCTTAGTATCAAATATTTTCTTAGATCATGTGATCCTGAAAAGTACTTGAGTCAATTTTTGTTATTTATTATTTTTAAAAAATTTATATAAGTACTTAATTTTGTTCAAGCCAATTAAATATTATAAACTGGTAATATCATCTGGAGGCAAAAGCACCACATCATATATAAAACAAAAACACAGATACCAGAGATCATACACATAACCAGAACTACCAATAATTGTTGAGAGGACTTCAGATTTTTCATTTGCCCTTGGCAGTTTTAAGGAGGCTGGGAAAAAGGGGTGGCGTCTGGCTTGTGAGATTAGCCACTTGTGTTTTTAAAAGTGCTTCCCCCGCCTTCAGTTACCTCAGCCTCAGGCAGTGGTGCCTGTGTTTCCATTTCTGCTATCTGTAAAGCCTTTGAAAGTTACTGAGAGTTAGAAAAATCTTGTAAGAGATCCTTTTGCCAAGTTCCTGAACATAGAGTTGGTGTCCAATCATAAGTGGACCTGCAGAAGGGTGAACACTCCTATTCTTAGCACTTACAAAGTTACTGAATCATCTCTGGTTCCAAAGAGCCTCTTCTCAAATGGGCAGATGAAATCTGTGGAAAGGGAGATCAGAAAGGGACAGGACACCTAAAATGGTGCTAGCCCATGGTTCAGTGACAGAGAAAAATCAAGTGACACTACTCGAATCTACAGAGGTATCCCTGGTCAGGTGAGAGTGAGGAGCCACCGAGAGAACTGTCTGAACTGTCCAGGCCTGGGAAACCTTATCTAGGCTGGGGATTGATCTACGTCCAGGGGATTGACCTATTTCTAGGCGGGCAATTTTTACAACTTGGTGGAAGAAAAAAAGCAGAACAGAGAGATGGAGAGTAGGATGTGAGCGAAGTCAACCAATATAGTGATAATAATAAAGGACCAAAATTTCTCTAAGGAGCGGGTCCCTTTGGTGTCTTCCCAGGCAATGATGGAGAAGGCACCTCACAGGACTCCGGGAACCGCATAGTCCTGAGTGGGGGGAAAGTGATAAGGGGCGCCTCCTCATTGCACCTGAACGAGGACAATAATGACCCAAGTCTCTACAAAGTCTGCAGGGGCGGCTCTGTTAACAGCACGTCTTCTAGGAAGTGCGGAGGGGATACAACAGAAAGCAAACCACGAAATCCAGACTGTAAAACCTGGCCGCTCGCAGCGGGGTGCCGAGCGGCGACGCTCCAAGGACGAGGTGCCACCTGGACCCTAAATCCCCCGCGCTCCCGGAGAGTTTCTCTAGAGGGACTCAACTGTCCTTTCAGGATCCGAAATTTTCTGCGCAGTCTCGGCGTCCTGAGATTGGCCTGTGTGAAGGCGAGACAGAGGTCGTACGGGGATGGGGTGGGGGTGGGGATTGAAATCCCGAAGGGAAGGGAGTTCACCCGTCAGCCGTGCGGAATTTTCAATGAGTCTGTTTGCTGCGCGGTCCTTTAGGCTTTCTTTATAGGCGGGAGAGACACCTCCGCAGGTCCCCTCGGGTCCAAATGTAAGAAGTCTGAAGGCGATTGAAAGTTTCGAAAGGGAAAAAAGGGGGTGGGGGGAGGAAAGAATGCAAAAAAAAAAAAAAAAAAAAGTGAAAGGAGAGGGAGAGGAAGGAGCCCTTTGAGACTGGAGAAGCTCCTGCTTGGTCCAAGGTCTTGCCTCAACCTAATCCCTAGAAGGGGGACAGCCGCTGCCGGGGGGCCACTTGAACTTGCGAGGCTCGGTAATGGTCCCAGCCACCCCCGGAGGGGGGAGCCGTGGCCCGCAGGAGGACTGAGGTTATGTCCTTTAATCCCTTCGTGGTTACTAGAGATGTTACAGGACAGGAAGGTCCTTGGCTTCGCGTAGTAAAGAATTCAAACATGCACTGGTATAGAGTTTAAAGTAAAAGTAAGTTTATTTAGCAGAGAGGAAGTTAGAAAACAAAGCCCCCGCCCCACCCCATAGATAGAGCAGCGGTCTCTAGTCTCTAGTGGAAGAGAGACTCCCTCCATCATCCACCCCCAGGGTTTATATGTGTTTTAGTTTGTTTGTTTCCATGGAAAAATTATTGGCAAGGGGAGGAAGGAGGATAGATGAACAATGGTAAGTTTATCTTCAAGTTCAGTAAGATGCGAGAAGAATAGGGGCAGGTTGGTTTTTAATCCTGTAAAGCACAACCTGTGTTTTCTCTCTGTGGGAGTAACTACAGAGATGGTCACAAAGGAACCTCTTGTCTTGGGAGAGATGCCCTGAGTAATTGATTAACAGTCTCCCAGAGCTCTGTGTCTTGGAGCAGGTAGGCAGCAGGCATGGAATCCAACCTCTTCGTTCCTTCTGCAAAAATTGCCCTCATGCCCCTTCCCTATATTGCTCCCAGTCACAATATTTGAAAAAAAATACCTTTCCATACCTTTGAGAATAGCGCATTGCTCATTCCAAGAAGCAAAAAACATGTCCTTCCTGCTTAATGTTGATTAGGTTTTCATTTGTCTACTAGTCATTTATGGCAGAGCATGTGTGTGTGACTTCCATTTGATGTTCTCTGACTGTTTTTCTATTGGCTGCTTATTCTTATTGATATTTAAGAACGTTTTGCATATTTGAGGTTAACCATGAAAAGAGAAATGCAGAGAAGAGGACAAATGTAGGTCATCTGCAGCCCCTGGATTGACTGAAATCTGTTTGAAGATGGAAGTGTAACCTAGTAAAATGTTCCCCTCGAACTTGAAGCTGAGTCTTTGCTGGATTCTCATGATCACTTCCAAACATCAGTTTAGAAGAAATATCCTTGGCATTACTATTGCATCCACTGTTACTTTATGTAGATTAAATTGCATCAATTCTTAAATTGTTCAACCTACATGGGCAGACTTGATAATAAGTAACTAAAAGGATTGCTAAGGTCTCTTCTAACTGCAAGATTCTATGATTCTCAATTCTTTCATTTACACAATTATTTTTCTAGGAATTTACTTCTAGTATTCATTCAGTTCATTGGACAGGTGTTCATTGAGCACCTCCTCTGTACCACACAGTGTAGCAGGGGTACCTAGGTATAGAGTGATCAATGAGAGACATGACCACTCACGGTGTTTATAATGTAGCTAGAGAGATAAGCATCAAACAAATAAATCAAAATAAGCATACAAATAAACATAGAACTGAATGGTGAACCTAATGAAAAAAGAGATGGCAAGTAGTTTAAAGATGGCTAGATGTAAATTTCAGCTCAGTTGAATTCAGCAAATGGTGTTTGAGTACCTACTTTGTACCAAGAACTGTGCCAAGTATTAAAGATACAGAGATAAGTAGGAGAACATACCTGTCTGAGATCCCTTGAAATTCTACCTGAATGGTACCCACATCCCTCTCCTCAACTGCTATGTGATTTTTCTTTTTTTTTCGATTGATTTGTGTAGCTTTGGATATTTTATCTGCAATTAATCCTATACTCCTAGTGTAACAGTGAGTAGAGCTCTGTGGTACATTTTTGTCTGAGGATGTAGAATTGCCCTTGTGTGTTTGTGAATTTGACCTGAAGAAAATTGTTAAATGATTATGGACTTTGAAACTCCCAACTGAACTGTTGAACTGACACATACGGTACTCAGCAGAACTGAGAATTATTGTTGACTATCTCTCACAAAATTGTAGTATTAGATTCGAAGTGATTGCAGGGTATGCTCTTTCCTTTATTCAACATGACTGGATGTCTTCTGTGTGCCAGGCAATGTTCTGGGCACATGGGTACATCAGTGAACCAAGCCCTCATGGAACTTGTGTTTTGACCCAACATCTAACCATCGGACAGGTGATAATTCCTTTAACTTAAATATTGTCGATATCAGGGAACTCAGTCCCTTACTGGGAGCCATCCCATTTTCAAACAGTTCTAAATATTTGAAAGCTCTCTATTATATTGATCCTAAATCTGTTTCCTTGTAGCTTTCACCTGCTCGTCTGAGGTTCTATCTTCGAATCACTCACAGTGTATCTAATCCTCTTTCAGACGGCTGCTTATCAAATATTTGAAAAAATACTTGTGCTTCTTTTAAGCCTCCTCATTTTGTTATTTGAGGTCTAGAAGTGTGCGTAGAAATATGCACAGATACATGAGTAGATAAATGTAATTTAACAATAGAAATCAAGGGCAAGGGCACCTTGATTTTGCTTGTGTGTATATTTCTTCTTTAGCTCTTGGCATCCCTGAAGTTCAGGCATATTAACCATTCCTTCACCTATGGTTGAAATAAAAACTTACTTTTGCTCAGGGTGTTAGTTTCCAGAATACTTTCTCATGCGTAGTCATTTGGCGCTCACAACAATCCTGGGTGGCAGGAGTTGTCCGCATTTAACACACGAGGTCACTGAAATGCAAAGGCTAAGTGACTTAACCAAGGTGTCAGAGTGCTATTACCTGAACTCCAGCCTTCGGCCTTCAAATTCCATGTTTTTCATACTATACTACATACCTGCTCTATACTTTGCTAGTTTGAAAGTGGACATGATGTTAGGCTTTAGCATATTTTCTGATTTCATAGTAATAATAATAATAATAAAAAAATGCTGGAAGAGTCCTGAACTCAATTCAGAAAAGTCCTCCTTCTGGTATTAGGAGAAGTTGAGCAGGGCAGTTCCCGTGGTACCCCATTGTTCCTCACCACATTTGTGCTGTTTCAGTTCTTCCTCTTCCCCTCTTCCCTTCTGGTCCCCCGCCCCATCCTCTTTGTTCTTTAGTTTTCCTTCTTCACTCTCTTCTGCTGATGCTCAGGCTTCAATCTCCTGTACTAGAAAGATCGATGACCTGACAGCTACAGCACTCCATCATTGGCAGGAGCAGGGAGGTGACTATAAGTACCTCCGAAGCTGCAAAGGGGGAGCAATGATAAGCATACCCCTTGAGCTGCAAACTGAAATGTATTTGGGGGAAATTGCTCCGGTGATAAAATTTATGCCCCAAGTTAGGAGGTGGTGAGAACAACTTATGCAAAGAAAAATATGCTCCTTGGTAAATTACACCAAAGCTGAAGTGATATGGAAAGGGATGGTGCCTCTATAATCACACTCCAAAAAAAGCTGTTCACACTGCATAGGAGTAGGAATAACACCAGACCTCGTGAGAAGAATGAAGCAGGAACTCCTTAGAGGTGGCAAGATCAAATGAACATCTCACCCCTATATTTGCAAGGATAAGACATCTCTTCTGTCTCTGGCTAAAAGTAACTCAAGTAGTTCCCTGCTGCTGTATCTTTAATTAGCAAAGAACACAAGTTTGGGTGGGAAATAAGTTATGGGGAATATGATTTGTGCTTAAACTTTGCTTTAATATTCCTTATAAGCTGTCACCTTAGGTCACCAGAGTTCACTATCTGCCTTTTCCATTTCTAGACAAGACAGTGCTATAATTAGCACCCAATAATTAGCTGCTTTTCCTCACATTTAAATCTCACTCACCCTGAAAGACAGCACCAGAGGTGTATTTCCCACACATCAAACCAGCTAGCTCATTATCACTTAAAGGTCTCTTCCTTATTTTCTAATAGGGACAAAAATCCCTCTTCCTGAGGGGAAGGAGTGGTCATTGAGGACCTACCTCAGAAGGCCTATAACGCCACCCCTAAGTCTTGAGTGTTTAGCACCTACATTTTTAGTAAAGTAAATTCCCAAGTCTCCTTGTTCTTTGGGGCAGCTGCTGTTCTCTGGGCCTGCCCGCTCTCACCTTCTTAAATGTGTTCTGTCCTTTTACCGCTGACTTAGCTTCTGTGGTGCATCCTCGAACTCTTTCCTGCAAGGAATACCAAGAACCTGTTTTCTGGCAACAGAACTACAAGGATGGCCATAATGGAATCTGTTTGCTTAGTAGCCTGAGGATGGTTTGCCGTGTGATTGATTCATGTCTGCCTGACTTCTGTGTCCGGCAGCACATAGGCAGCAGGCTTGGAATCTAACCTCCTTTCTTCTTTTGTAAAAATTGTCCTCATGCCCTTTTCCCTATATTAAGAGGAACGACCCACCAATTTATGGGGTGTTTTTGCCATTGTTCGCCTTGTTTATATTTATATTCATTGGTACTTATAAGCTTCTGAATCAAAACAGAACAAGCCTGTCTCTTCTGGCAAAATACCCTTTCAAAGATATGACAACCACAGTGGGGGTGGAGATTTTCCCTAACCGCAATGCTAATTATATTATAATATAATCCATTACAATTAGCTAAAGTTCACCTACAGGAGCAAGATGGCGTCCTGGCTCTGCTCTCAGCCACTGAAATCTAGTCCTGGCCGGTCTGGTAGCAGCACTTTTTCTTAAGGGTGATCTCATGTCCCACCTCCTTTGTCCTCCCTCACCTCCTCTTTCCTTTCCCTCCCGTCTCCCCACGGCCCTCTTCTTTCTGCCTACAGGTAACAGTTAAGCCTACTACACACAAGCCACAGGTTGTGCCTTAACAAAAGTTAAAGATACACCTGCCCCTAGTCTTCTTGCCTCTTACAGAACTTAAAGATAAACTTGCCATTGTTTTTCTTTCCTCCTTTTTCTTGTACCAAGAAAATTTCCATAGTAACAAGAAAACACATATAAACACTAGCCCAGCAGATGGAAGGGGTGTCTCTTTTACTAGAGATTAGAGACCGCTACCTGTCTATGGGATGGCCTGCGTTTTCTTACTTATTCTCTGCTAAATAAACTTACCTTCACTTTAAACTCTATGTGGACTCACATTTGAATTCTTTCCTATGTGACGCCAACAACCTGCTTGGTCCAGAGCCTGAGTTCCCACTTTGGGGGATTCAACCCTCTGGCATTAATCTCAAAGTATTAAGTGAGCCTAGATGATCATGTTAGGGATTGTTATAAAGGAGTTGCCTGTGCCGGGTGGGTTTCTATGATTCTCATGAAAACACCCTATGTGTTTCATGATACTAAAGAGGTTTTTCATGATACCTTGCTTTTTCAATTTGAAATGGTTTAATTTAAAGAAGACTTGAGTCCTTACACATCATAAAATGTGGGCTAAAATTTTAGGTCGAAGATAAATTCTGTTTACCCGAGGAACAATTATTCAGTACGAAATGTTAATTATAATGAGGGCTGTGTATAAATTTTTATAAATAAAATGCTACTCTAAGTCTGAAAATTATAGACACGCATGCATTAATTTCCAGCAAGCACTGTAGATGGAGCACTTTCTCTAGCCTTCTTCATGCAACCTCAGAACTGGAGTTAGCACAGAGCCGGATGGTGTGAGTGGGGAGTTGGTGGTTGACTGTGCTGGGAATCCAAAGCCTCAGATGTCAAATGGATAAACTTCAAGAGACTGACCTTTTCTCTTGACAAGACACTTTCTCAAAGCCCTGGCGTGCTGTGTTCAAAGTCACTATCTGTTGTCTTTGTTTTCTGAAAATACCATCTTGATTTTGATAACACGAATCCAACTTGTTCAAAGTATTAAATCAGACCTAGAAGGAGGTATGTTTGTGATAGTCCAGGATTTTCTAAAATAAAAAAATTATTCTCTTTGCTCTAAGAAAAGAGAAAAAGAAAGAGAAACTCCCCCCTATCCCTCGCCCCCCCCCCCCCACCACACTTTCTCTGATAACTAGAAAGTTTCCCCTAGTCTGATAAGCTTTTTGGCCTCTTCAGGACTTTCTAATTTATAGCTTATCACTGGTAACTGTCAACTCTTACTGCCTATCATTCAACAAATCCGAGATATCCTCAGGACAAAGTTCACTGTTACCAGCTTCACAGGAAGGGATTAGCTTGGGTACCGGCAGCGCATCACGCTCTTGGCTTCTCACCTTTTTTGTTTTTTTGTTTTTGCCACAAGCTCTAAGGTAACTTCCATGTATATTTTTGGAAACAAAATTTTGAAAGCATGAGATGCCCCAGTGAGATGCTATAAGTTAGCAGGATACATAGCCTAGGGAATCCTTCACTTCAGCAAAACTATTCATGATACGCAAGGCACTTTTCATCTCCCTGTGATTGTTTTAATGTCCAAAATAAGATTAGAACTATTCTGCACTTACTGCAGGGAGTGTCAGGCAGTGTACTAGGTGCTTTAAATATCCTTTCTTGCTTAATCCTCTCCATGGCATCATGAGGTAGGTGTTAGTATCCTCACTTTGCAGACGAGGAAACAGAGACTTTCCCAGCATCACACAGCTGGTAAATGGTGGAGGTAGGTAGGCCCTTTAACTCCATGGCTGAGGTTTTTCCCCTGAGTCAAAGAATTGGTTAAGTTAGGCCATGTGGTGTGTGCCCATCAAATTGTTGTCCAACATCCTGTTTCTACTAGTTTCTTCTTCCCCCATCCAGCCACACGATTGTGGTAGGCGTTGTCATGTTTCTACATGATCCTGACCCCCGGACACATTTGTTTGGTCTGGGGCATTTGGTCTAATCATTCCTTTCCTTGAGATTTTTGCTTTGGGAGGAAGAGCTAGAGATGGGCTTGTTGGGCGCATGAGCTGGAACATGTAAATCCTGGGAGCGGATTGGCTATGTCCCCCCATGTGGATAGAGGAGCAGAGGCTGATCTGCAGTAACAGGGCAGCACTGAGCAGATGGATAGGGAAAGACAGAGGGAGTGATGGAGAGAGGGCCTCTAGGTTCCCTCCAAGGCTCCAGGCTGTGCTTCCATTCCAAGGGCTGCATCTTATTTTTGATGTTTATGAGACACCCTAGCTCTTGACAAGGAATTCCTCTTTTCATGTAAGCTGGTTCAAATTGGGCTCATTTTACTATGGCCAAGAGCCATAATTCTTAATTGCATAGGATTTACTGAGGAGATACTGGGGCAGTTCATGAAAGGAAAAGAAAAGTGGTGCACTGAGTGTGGGAAAGGCAGCAAAACGGTGGCCCCACAACCTTGGCCATAGGTGCTCTGGCTCTTGTGCTCTGACTTGTCTCTGGCCCCTTCCACATCCGAGTGTCAGAGCTGGAGCTTCATGTGTCCAGGGAAGACACTTTGATGGACCCTTGCTGGGTCACTGTCCAAACTTGTTCCAGAAGAAAGAGAGAAAGAATGCTGGCTGACAAAAGCAGAAGCCACTCTCTGTCTGAATCTGATTTGTCCCTTAGAGCGTCCCTCATTTCACTGTGTTGATTGTTTGGTTGCCTAAGGAAGGAAAGCAGTTTCTGTTTCTGAAGATTTCATTAATCTCTTCAGTGAGAAATGTAAAGGCCCAGAGCAGAGAAACCTGGAAAACCCACATTTTCCCCTTCTTGCTACCATTCTGTCCTTCCATCCTGGACAGACCTACTTTAACATCCTGACTTTGTTACTCACTGCAGCATGATCTTGAACAAACATGGTATTATTCTGTAAAACGGAGCTAATAACAACACTACCCTATAAAGTTAAGTATTAAATGAGGTCATATTTATAAAATGCTTTGTCTAGAATCTGGCACCTAGGAAGTGTTCCTAGGCACCTAGGAACATGGCAACAATCGTTTCTCACTTGCCAAGATACATCAGTGAAAGCCTGTGAATCCGAGCTGTCTAGTGTTGAGTACTAAGGCCTGAGGGCTCTGATCTGCCTCCTCTAATTGAAATCTTCCTTATTTCCTCACCATTCAGTCTTACCTGAAGTCCTGAGTCTCAAAAGCCTCTGCTTTAAAATTTGTTAATAAATACACAGAAATACACAAATCATTTGAATTTTATCTACGTGTATACTATGTAACCATTAGGACAAATTTAAAGCATTCCAGAAGGTCCCTTTATGTCCCCTCCCAGTCAATACCCACCCTCATCCCCAGAGATAACCCCTTTTCTGACCTCTTTCCCCACAGATTTTTGTTTCCTGTTCTTGAACTTCATATAAACGGAATCATACAGTATGTACTTTTGGTGTCTAGCTTCTTTTCACTCAGTACTTTATCTTTCCATATCGAATATAAAAGTGGTTTATTATTGTAATAATATATGAATATGCCATAGTTTATCCATTATACTGGTGGTGGACATTTGGATTGTGCCCAGTTTATTCCCATATGAGCACCTCTTTTGGAGGAAATATCACACATTTCTCTTGGGTATATACATACTTTGCAGTAGACTCGCTGGGTCATGAGGTAAGCCTATGTTTAGTGTTAATAGAGTTATTCCATCAGTTTTACCGGGTCCCATTTGAACCTTGAACTCTAAGCCTTGGCCTCGGTGAGCCTCAGAATCCTCAGCTTACCCATGATACTTGTGAGAACCCACAGGCTGGGAAGTAACGAGGAGCTTAACGGCAGGTCTCTGGGGACTTGCAGGGATCTCAGGAGCAGTCCCAGCCTCCGCTAACAGCCATCACAGGTCAGGCAGGGTAATGCGGGTGGCCCCAGGCTTTGTGAGAAACCCAAGGCGTAGAGAAGTGACGAATTCCATCCAGAACAGGCCACTGAAGAGCTCCAGTGGCTTAATTCCAACCTCAGTGTGGGAGGTGATGAATCAGCAGAACTTGGTGTGATTCTGGATGAACATACAGGGAAGTACCTAGTTTTAGCTGTAAATCCTGAGAGGATTTCACCTGAGATTGAGCAGGCAGGGTCCAACGGACCCAGTTGAGCCTCACTTTAGAAGCTTAAACAGGAATTTTTTTACTGTCACCTACTCCACTGGCTTCTTCTTAAAAATTTTTTTTTTTTTTTTAAATGATGCTTTGATTCTGATGGTGCCATCTCTGGTAAACTTGAGAATGGACATTTGCTCTGATACTTTGTTTTTCACAGTTATAATTTTTTTTTGAACGAGGTATTTTAGGTCTTTCCACTGCACATATTTATTTTCCCAACTGTTCTCATTTGCCAAACAGAAGCTTTACAAACTGTCCCAGAATGTGTAATGGCTAACACTTTAAAAATGAATTTGGTTTTATAAGTCAAGCTGACAAAATACTTCTTAGATAAATTAATTCCCTAGCTTTGCTGAGGCCTGGATAATTTGTGCCCTAAATTATTTAGCTATTTATGTAAATTTCCTTTGGGCCATTACCAGAAAAGCAGAGGATTCCTGGTTCATTTCTCTTCCTTCAGGAAAAGGCACATGTAACTCTTTCCAGACTAATGGACATCAAGGCAAACTTAAAATATTGTTCCATAACTAGTGTGGCATCAGAACCTTTGAATGTTCTTTTACTAGTATTTTTTCCCCCCAGTATTATTCCAGAGAGCTCCGTTCACATATATTATAGTGAGAGTGCCAGGTTCAAATCCTGTATTTGAGGTTCAGGTGTCAGCAGAGCCATGTTCCCTCTGAGGTGCTCAGGAAAAATGTGTTCCCGGCCCTTTAGCTCCTGGGCTTATGGCTGCATCACCCCAGTCCTCACGTGGGGAGCTCCCTGTGTGTCTGTCCCTTTTTATTGGTTCAAGGGTCTGATTTATTCCAGTATGACTCATCTTAACTAATTACATCTGCAGCAACTCTACTTCCAAATAAGGTCACATTCTGAGGTACTGGGGGTTAGGACTTCAACAAATGAATTTGGGGGGAGCATTCAACCCATAATACCTCCTAAGGTGGGAATCTCCTTCAGTACAGGAAGGGCAGCCAAAAAAGAATGAGAAATACCCACTATAAATTCAGGACGCAGTATTTCCATTATGTGACACTTTAATAACTTTGTTGAGACTCACGATCTTATTTCAGCCAAAGATTGTTTTCTATGAATATTAAACAGAATAAGTTGAAGAAACTGAATCCATAACACTTTTGAAGCTGGACAGAACCTTAGAGATTGATCTGATGCTTGCTTTCTCCCAGTGGAAAAACAGAGGTCCAGACAACTTAGGTTACTTGTCCAAGGTCACACAGCAAATATGGATCTAGGCTCAAGAGACTAAAGTCCAGTGCTCTTCCCTCCAGAAAACATAGTCTCTGTTTTATGTTCCTTTAACAATCAGGGTTCTTTCAGTCCCAAACACCAGCTTCATTTTGCACAATCTTAGATCCTCTTTGTGATTCTCTAAGAGGATTATCCACAGAGCTTCCCAACACCCATTTGCTGCTGCCCAGGTTTGTGCAGGTGACGCCTTCTCCCTTGGGCTGTAGGCTGACCATGGTTGGCAGCGCAGTCTGGCTTGGGGCTGCTGAGCACTCTAAAGACTTGGCTCAAGGTCCTGGCTCCAGCTGTAGGTGGGTTCTAGAAAGGGCTGAGCCAGGTCTTGGAAGTGACTGCCAGCTCTTCTTGAGAGAGGAGAGAGGACCTGGAAATACAGCAGCTGGCTTTCTCTGCTGGGGAAGGAGATAAATAAAGAGAGAGAATTTCAAAAGCAACATTCAGAAAAATAATTTTCACGCTATGCTCTCCGGCTAGGACCAGGTTCCTAGAATCAAATGTAGCTCACTTGAAAAGCAAGCACTCTGGGCTTTTCTGAGAAGTCACCTTCCTGAGATCTGGTAGAGCTTAAGTTCCCAGCCGGTATGCTGCAAGCCCTTCAGTGGGATGTGTGGGACTTTAATTTTTAAGATGTTGAGATAAAATATTTTAGCTCTGCGTTTTCATTTTCACATTTTGCTGGCTTAAAGATTTGTGATAACAGAATGGCTTCTAAAGATGTTCCTCTCTGACAGGACATTAATTACAAAAATAAAACAAGTCCCAGATCTTCATTTCCTTCTTGCCATTTTCCATCCTCTTTTTCTTTTCCTCACATTTGTATGCAAAGAAAGAGCTCAGACGTGGGATTTCTAGGTCTCCACACTTTTCTGAACATAGTCAAGAAAATGACCTAAATGCTTCCAGCCTGTTCCTTCCCATTCAGCAGATTTCTGCCTCAGTGAAGGTAGCGGCCCTGATGATAAACGGGGAAGTTTTCACAGGTCTTTTCCCTTCCTGAATTGTCTTCTCCCTTTGAGGTGGGAAGTAGTTCTAACTTCTCTTCTTTAGGGGTGACTTATCCAAGTTCAAGGATTTCTACATTTTACTTTTCTTCCTTCTCATGCTGACTTGTGGCTTATTAACACCCTTTAATGAGAGACTTGGCTAGTCCCTACTGAGGAGAACCCATCCGTTTTTTGAGACTTAGGTCACATATAAAGGAGGGAGAAATTTGGGTTTTTTGGCCAGTGGTAAGAGTTTTGATTGGCTTGTCCTTTCTCCCTCCCGTCTCAATCCCCATGACCTTGGAGAATTAGATGTGTACTGTCAATGCCTCTCATTGTGACTGGCGTTTAGTCAATGTTTGTTGTTCTGAATTGGGTCTTATTAGTCATGGCACAGAGCCCCAGGTGAACTGGCTGAATGTCAAAAGACCCAGAGGCTATTTTACTTGAGGAAATCCTCTTCCTGGATAATTTAAGCTTCTAACAATTGGTGTATTATCATATGTTTTAGTTTGCTATGGTTCTCATAGCAAAATATTGCAAACTAAATTGTTTAAAAAGCAGAAATTAATTTTCTCACATTTCTGGAGACTGAAAGTCTTAAGTTCAAGGTGTTGTCAGGTTTAGTTTCTCCCGAGACCAATCTCTTTGGCTTGCAGATGGCTGCCTTCTTGCTGTGTCCTTACATAACCTTTACTCTGTGCACATGTGTGCTCCTGGTGTCGCTCTAAATTTCCATGTTTCCTCTTCTTATAAAGACACCAGTCAGACTGGAATAGAACCCATCCTTATGACCCCTTTTAAAGGCTCCTTCTCCAAATACAGTCACATTCTGAGGTACTGGGAGCCAGATTTCCAACATCTGACTTTGGAGGGACACAATTCAGCCCATACCACTACATATCTTTATTCTTAGAATAGATCCTAAATCAGTAAGTGAGATACTACTAGGCCTGGCATGGACTTCAGACACCTGGTCTTTCCAGTCACTTTACAGATCAGGAACCTTGAATTCAAGAAGGGGAATTAAAAAGATCTGATTAAGAAAATGGAGGATCCTGGGTCCTTTCCCCCACAGCCCCAAGCTCTTTTGGTTCTGGTCCAGGCTGAAGTTACAGGTTCTACCCACTGCTATGGGGACGGAGGACAGTCAGTCAGAAGCCTCCTCTGAGTAACACCGTGTCCCAAAGCAGGAGGGCAGTGGCATCCAACACCTGTCTTCATAGAGAGTGCTCCTCTTGGCTCCAGGTGAAGCTTTCCCCAACGCTCAGCCTTCTTTCACTGCTGATGTGCTCCCCTGAACACGCCAACTTCCCCAACCTCCTTTCAGAGTTCTCCCAGGAAAAACATACAAAGCCAGTGAAATTGTTCTTTAGCCACCCTTCCTCCACCTTGACATTTATTTTATTTTTTCATTCCCTACACCTCCAGTTGTCCTCCTGGCTCCTTCCTGTCCAGCCCCCCTTTCCTGTGATGGCCCCTCTAGACCTGCATTACGGGCCTTTTCTGAGCGTCTCTCCTCCCGCTATGCCTCAGTCTACCACAGGCTGGCTGTCCCTGCTTGAAACACCAGAATCTTCAGCGGCGCTCACGTTGGTTGCTCCCTCTGCTGTCCTTGGGCCGTCCTCCACTCACACCTCCTTCCTAGCCTTTCTCATCCTGCACTGTGATTGTAGGCTGGCTCGTTCGTCTCCCCTTCTAGACTGTAAGCCACCAAAGTAATCAAAGTGCAGGGACAGCATTCCCGTTTCCTTTGCGCCCTCAGAGTTTGGGGCACTGTCTGGCACAGAGTAGTCATTGCACAGTGCTGATGGAATGAATGAAATCCCTTATTTCCTGGCCACCACTCAGCAGGGACACAGCTTGCTATCAGTCTGAATTCTGAAGGCAAAGCCATCAATTATTGCCAACCAGATTCATGAGGCAGGATCTTCACTTCATTTCTTCTTTCATTCATCACTTCAAAAATCTTTTAAGCACCTACTGTATGTCAGGTATTGGACAGTGAGCAAAACATACTCCTATTTTCAAGGAGTTCAACATGAGACATTACAGAGCTGGAAAATTTCCCTTTTCCATTTGAGGTCATAGAATCAGTGTAATGAAGACTTGAAGCTACAGTGCTAGGTGTGTACCAGACTCCTAGAGGTTTGTTGAGAAGTTATTTTGACATGTGTGTTGGATGAATACTGTGATATCATGGTGTGAAGTGTCAGCCAAGAAATAGAGGCTGAGTAACCTGCTCCTTTGTGGTTCATCTTAAATCCATTTTGGTTGTCTGCACTTGGTTGAACGGTTATCACACCTTCAAATTCCTCCACTGTTCTCTATTTTAGGGGGAAAAAAAGACTTCAAACCTTTTTGTGAGAGTCCTGCAATTATCATACCAGGCTTTAAAAATATAATTTGCGTTATGACTTTTGGGAGTGATAAATCTCGTGCCAAGAACCTTTTTTGCATGAGAGATTGCCAGAATTATGAAATTCTCAGTGTGTGTGACAGGAAGTTGGGGTTGAGCTATGAGGAGAGGGAGGAAAGGGAGACAGTCCGTACTTTGTTCTGTGGGAACAACAGTAACGGATGAATTTATTTACATTGATGAGTATATCGACACACAGATGCAGATTTTGGCTTTTGCAGTTTTTTTCCTCAATAATTTGCCATTTCTAAGATACAGTAGAACCACTGTAATAGTTGAAAGCATATTCTGCAAATGTATAAAGTTAATCCGTTGATTAAAAAAATCTGCTTTAAATTGGTAATACAAGATATAAATGTACAGAAGGGTGTACAGTGGAAAGTGAGTGTCGTGGGTGTTTGTAATTCTTTTTTATTATTGTGATTAAAAATGCATGATATTTATCATTTAGCTATTCATAAGTGTACAATTCAATGGTATTAATTACACTCACAAGGTTCCCTATCCATCATTACTATCTCTACCCACAACTTTTTCATCATCCCCATAAACACTCTGTACCCATTAATCAATAATTTCCCTTTCCTTCCTCCAGTTTCTCATAGCCACTACTCTACTTTTTGTCTGTAAGAATTTGACTACTTATAAAAGAGGAATTATACAGTATTTGTCCTTTTCTGACTGGCTCATTTCACTTAGTATGTCTTCAAGGTTCATCCACATTCTAGCATGTGTCAGAATTTCATTTCTTTTTAAGGCTGAATGATATTCCATTGTATGTATATACCACATTTGTTTATCCATTTTTCATTGATGGACATTTGGGTTGTTTCCACCTTTTAGCTATTGTAAATAATGCTGCTATGAACATTGGTACAAATATTTATTTGAGTTCCTGCTTCCAATTCTTTTGAATATATGCCTACAAGTGTAATTACAGGCTTGTAATTCTTTTTGGCTATTTATTCTGAGTCCCTGTGTTGTGCTGGAGGATTCTCCCTTCCTTCTGAGGCAAAGCCTGCTTCTTACTGCAGAAGGTAGAATTGATTTGGGGCATTTTCCCTGACTTTTTAGTCCCCCAGGCCTGATTCAGGACGTATTTAAGCCATCTAATATCCTTCTAACAATCTCCCTTCCTATTTAAATCAGCCAGAGTTGTTTTTGTTGCTTGCAATCCAAATGCCCACTGAGAATTTTCCACACATTCCTGTTCCCCAGCCTAGCAGTTCTGCTCCTTGAGGCAGCCATTAACATTGGTTTCCTATACATCCCTCCTGATACTCCTTTAATATTTGAAAATATGAAAGAGAGGGCAGCCGGATGGCTCAGTTGGTTAGAGCACGAGCTCTTAACAACAGGGTTGCCAGTTCGATTCCCACATGGGCCAGTGAGCTGCGCCCTCCACAACTAGACTGAAGACAATGAGCTGCCACTGAGCTGCCAGTGGGGCGGCCAGATCGCTCAGTTGGTTAGAGCACGAGTTCTCAGCAACAAAGGTAGCAGTTCAATTCCTGCATGGGATGGTGGGCTGCGCCCCCTGCAACTAAAGATTGAAAATGGCAACTGGACTTGGAGCTGAGCTGTGCCCTCCACAAGTAGATTGAAGGACAATGACTGATGGGTCTAGAAAGCCACACTATTTCCCCAATAAGATACATCCAACCGTATATATATATATATGAGAGTATATATTACCTCATTCGCTAGCTCTCACCTAAGACTAAGGCCTTGAGACTATTAACTATGGGCTGTAATTGTTAACTCAACAATCTTCCAATATCTGTGCTTGGGGCCAAAGGGTGCTGTCGCTGCCTACTGCGGGCTTTGTCAACTCTCTGATGAATTAAAGGGTGGTGCAAGGCTGTCTGCAAAGAGCTCAGTAGGAAGGGCAAGAAGTGGAAAACAATGGATGACATCAGAGCCAAGAGGCTGAAGTCCCCGATGACTGGACAGACTGCTTTGCTGCTGGGTTCTGTGATCTCTTCTCTGCTGAGAACCTCGTCAGCAGGTTCCATTACTGTGAAATTTCTTAATTTTTAATCCGTATTCCTAGTGGGTTAGAGATCACAGTGGAGGTTGTTTGGGTCCCATGTACCTATGTTAGTGTGTGTTAGTGGAGGTCTCTTTTTAGTCGACTTCTTAGAGCTCAGTCTGGGATGTCTGCCTTGCTTTGTCCTACCTAGTGGCTTTGGGCCTGAGCTGTTCCGGAAGGAAAGGGAAAGAAAAAGGATGAGGAAGACAATGAGAAGATTTGCCTTTTGAAAAGGCTACCCTGGCTATAGCATGGAAGGCAGATTGAGGGGAACCCATAATCCCTGTGGGGACTCAGTTAGGAGGTGTCTGTGGTCATCAGGTGAGAGATGATGGGAGGCTGGATAGGGCAGAGGTGGTGGAGGCACAGGGCTGTGGATGATTCAGGAGAATTTTAGGAGGTGAAGACATCAGGACTTTGTGAAGGATTCTCAAGGTTGGTGTTAGAGAGGAAGACGTTAAGGAGTCTCCCAGGTTTTTGGTTTGTGCCAACAAAGCATAGTAGGCCATTCACAGAGATGGGGAACCAAAGAGGAGTAAGCTCAGTGAGGGAATGAGGACCTTCAAGAGAGCTTCTGCAGAAAGAACATAACAACAGCATAACAACAGAGTAAATGCATAACAACAGAGTATTTTTCATTCATTCATTCATTCATTCATTCATTCATTCATTCATCACTTATTTACTGACAACCTAGTGACTAAACTTTTGGAAAATGGGCCCAACTACACTGTCTACTCTGCGTGGCTCTGGTGAGAAGTTAATGAGTACTACACAGAGAGAGCTCATCGTGGTGCTTCATCACCCTCATGAACTATTTTGGGATGGTTTCAGTTTCCTCATCTATAAAGATGACGTAATTCAAATGGACATTCTTCATGTCCGTTCTAGTAAGTGTATTGTGAGAAGTGAAAGCTATTTCTTCTTCTGCCTCTGTCCTAATAATCCCTGGACTGTAAGCTAGAGGAGGTCAAGACATTGTGTCTTTCTATTCACCGGTGTCTCGTAGGTGTTAACTCCTCCTGGGGGGCCTGGAGTGTTTATCCTGCCTCCTTTACCCACCTACCCTCATGGGGAGCAGACATAATTCTGCTGAACGTTCATTATAAAAAAAATGACATCCTTCTTGTTTTGCTTTCTGACATTAAATTGGACAATCTTTTCTGTGGGCTACTCCAGGTCCCATCACTTGAATACGTTTTAATCTGCATCCATTTCTGGCAGTAAAGTTGTTTCAAATTCAAGAGAGCAAGAAATTAAAAAAGCCAATGTGTATTATCCTACTTATTTCACTTAATAATCAGGAGAACGAGATCCAATTTAACTGTTCTGAGGTCCTTCCCAAAACATCCGCTAGGGAAAGCATCTTGAGATCCAGTCAGAATAGCTTAGGGTAATAAGAGCAATCCAGGTGCAGAACCCCCTTCGTAGAACAAACAAACAATAAAACCCCAACACAGAATAAAAGAAAATCTGCCCCAAACCATAACTAACTCAAAACAAACAAGCAAGCAGGCAAACAAGCAAATAAACACTCTTTCCTTCACCCCACCAGTCCAGTTCCATGGAGAGGGGTGGAACACTTTCCATGTCAGCTTCTCTTGCTTGCCAAAACCTTCTCTCTGTTCTGTTGTCAGAGAGTTCTGAGGACTTTCTACAGTGGACACAAGAGTCAGCAGTTTAGATGCTTTTGCTGGTTCCCTCCAATCCTGTACATGTCATCTCTTGTCATCACTGTTTCTGGGATTGTCACATGAATGTCTCCTATAATTTAATAGAATAATTTAATTTTAAAAAGCAACAAGTCCATAGAAAAAAATGGGCAAAGGGTAAATTGATAGGAGATGGAAATGGCTCAAACATATAAATAAATGCCCAACCTTACTCCTAATAAGAGAATACAAATTGAAACAACACGAGGGCATCATTTTTTTACCTATTAAATTGGAAAATATAAAACTGTTTGATAGCACTGTTAGAGAGGGTATGGGTTGTTTACAGATTGTTGGTGGGAGTGAAAACTCCATGGAGACCAGTTGGCCAGGCTATATACTATTGTTGACGGAAGAAATTTCAAATCCAAAATAAAATTTAAAGAGTTTATTTGAGCCAAGGGTTGAAGGCCAGACCCAGAAGCAGAATCTCAAAGGACTGAGAAAATGCTCTGAGGAATAGTAGTTTTGCAGTTATTTTATACATTAGAATCAAAGCAGAAGATGTGAGGAAGGTTATGTGAAATCTATTGGTGGTAGATTAAGGAGGCAGAAGAAAGTAAAGAGGGGAAATCTAGAGAAGAGATCATTCTGACATTTTAAGTATGTCATCCTAGATGCACAAAAACAATGGCTAGAGCTTGCCAAGGTGAAGATTAATCTATCATAGAGACCTAGGATGTGACTTCCTATTATAATGTGCTTGGTTAGGAATTTTTGTGATCAGAACATCCTGGGTGGTTACTTTTTGTTCCTGAGTTTGTCAGGCCTGCCATGTAGCCCCCTGATCTTGTCAGTTCTGCCAGGTAGCCCCCTTTCCATTCATATTACAAATGTATGAGGTCTGACAATTAAGTTCGGAACTCATCCTAGAAAAAGTGCTACATACCTCATTGCTGAATATCACTACGGTCACCTTCGAAGTACTTCCCTTGGGAAGCTGTGCACTGACACCAGCGCCTAGCCCACGCTTCAAAGCAATTTTGGAACACTTTTTCTGGAATGGCCATCAGAGCTGTTGTCATATTACACTTGATGTCCTGCATGTCGACAACATGTCTTCTTTTCAATATTTTCTTTATCTTCAGGTAAAGAAAGAAATTATTGGGGGCCAGATCAGGTGAGTAGAGAGGGTGATCCACTAGTTATTTGTTTACTGCCTAGAAACTCCCTCACAGACAGTGCCATGTGAACCAGTGAATTGTTGTGATGCAAGAGCCACGAATTGTTGGCAAAAAGTTCAAGTTGTCTAACTTTTTCATGTGGCCTTTTCATCACTCTCAAACAGTAAACTTGGTTAACTGTTTGTCCAGTTGGTACAAATTCATAATGAATAATCCCTCTGATATCAAAAAAGTTTAGCAACATCGTTGCAACAAGTTCACGAACTCAATTGTCAAACCTTGTATGTGCCTCTTGGTCTGCATATGCCATTTCTTTATCCCACCGTTACATGTATAAATGATAGCTATATGAGATCCTTCATTGCAACATGGTACAGAATACTGAAACCATAAAAGGAGACAGTTTAAATATTACTAATGTGTACAATGGAACATTATACAGCCATTAAAAATGAAGTAGATTTTTATATAATGATATGGAATGAGCTCCACAATGCATTGTTAAGGAAAAATAAAAATAAAAACAAACAACATGTACAACAATTTGCACAGTATGTTTCCACTTTAAGAGTATATATTACACATATGATACAAACACATATACACAGATTTACCTGTATAGGTATAAAATATCTAATACAGAATATATAGTTTACGAACAAAATCTCTTGGGAGAGTAATAAGGTTACAAGGAGACAGAGCTGAGAAGATCTATTTTTCACTCTTTTGCATTTGAACCTTCTAAATTTTTGTATCATGAGAATGAATTATAAATAAATAAATAAATAAAAATTTAAAAATTCTGTACTCCCAGCAGTGTGGTTCTGTAATGGGACACAAGCTTAGACTTTTAAATTGACCTCCTTTTCCCACACCTGGCAAGACCCTGTGACAGGTCCCTGGAAATCTCCATAGCCTTTTCCCCTTATTTTGCTGTCCTCTCCTGGGTGATATGACAGGGTTACTTTATAATTATACTACATGGCACCGTTCCATTTAATAGCTTCCAGATTTAGAAGATGCTGCCTTTCTGATAGAGAGATACCAGGACCCAGAAAGAGATTTTCTGGCTTAAATAAAATGTTTTTCCCTTTTCACAACCTCTTTGTCCAGGTACGGGTATTGCTTTAGTAGTAATAGGAGCACAACCTCATGACTCTTTTTTCTGATATGTTTTTTGAATCAAGGCAGCTGTTATTCATGCATTATAAATGACTTTTTGGGCTTTGATCCTTCTTCCCTTTATCCCCCACCCCTCCCTTCCTCCAGAAATTTCATGGGATCCTCTTGTGTCTTTACTAAATACTAAGATGTACAGGTATAGGCTGAAATTCCATAAAGTATGACAAAGAGTGACTAGGGAGCTGTGACCTAAACAAATGCCAAACCTCACACAAGGCTGGGAGGCATTTGAGTTGTGACTAGCCAGATTGGAGAGACCTTGGTAATCACTTGGGCCATTCAATAAAGCCTCCAGAAGTGCCATGCATTAACAGTGTGATAAACTCTCTGTAGAGTAAGGTCCCATCTATACAGGCCCTACTAAAGCTTAGGAGAAAAGCCTTAAAAAAGTTCAAACCATGCTGCAATTAACTTAACTGACTTCCAGAACAAAGACTAATACTCTCTACAGGAAGATAACAAACTATAGACTCTCAACAATGTAAAACTCAGAATGTCTAGGAGGCAATAAAAAATTACTAAGAAGTGGGAAAATGTAATATAAAACCAGAAGAAAACTCCATTAGTAACAATGGACTGAGAAATTACAGAGATGGTAGAATTATCAGACAAAAGGAGTAAAATAGATATTATAATAACTGTGATCAATTAAAAAAACATGCATACCATGGAAAGAGAAATGGAAAATAATAAAGAGGAACTTCTAGGGATGAAAACTACGATGTCTAAGCTTAAAAATTCACTGATTGGGATTAACAGAAGATTAGAAATTAAGTAGGACAATATGAGTAAATTCAAATACCTAGCAATTGAAAATACCCCAAATGAAACACTAATTAAAAACAAAGAAAAAAGCAAAAACAGAGCCTCAGTGACTTACAGAACACTATCAGTTTTCTCACATACATGAAATGGGAATGTAGCAATAGGATTGGGAGATGGAGACAGAAAGAAAATTTGAAAAAGTAATGAACGAACATTTCCAAATTCAATTAAACTATATACCTACAGATCCAAGAAATTTAAAGTACCACAATAAAGATAAACACAAAGAAAACTTCACTAAGTCACCTTAATACCAAATTCCTGAAACCAGAGATAATGAGAAAAATTTAGAAGCAGTAAGAAGGAAAAAACAAACAAACAAACAAACAAAAAAACATATCATAAAGAAGGACAAAACCAAAAATTATTAGAGACATTATTTTGGAAATTATGAAAGCCAAAAGACAATAGAACAATATCTTTAAGGTGCTAGAAGAAATGTCAACCTAAAAGTCTATAATGATGAAAATGTCTTTGAGATTTGAAGATAAAATAAAAGTTTTTCAAACAAAAACTAAGAGAATTTATTACTGGAAGACCTGAACTACAAGAAATTTTAAAGCAAGTACTTCAAGAACGATGATGCCAGATGTAAAATTGTATCTACTCAAAGGAATAAAGAGTGCTAGAAATGGAAAATATTTGGGTGTATATAAATGACTTTTATCCTCACTTTTTCTTTCATTTTATTTTTCTTCTTTTTTATTAAAGTATAGTTCAAATTATAATATGATATTAATTTCAGTTGTACAACATTGTTATTCAATATCCTTACTATTAAACTTTAAGTTATAATGAACTGTTTACATTAAAAAGTAAATTGTGGAGTTTTATAACACATGGAAGTAAAATATAGAACAATTACAGCACAAACTATAAGGAAGTGCTGTTAGGTTCTTACATTTTACTTGAAGTGAAATATCATTTGAAAATAGATTGTGACAAGTTAAAGATGCATGTTTTAGGGGCAGCCAGATGGCTCAGTTGGTTAGAGCGCAAGCTCTGAACAACAGGCTTGCCGGTTCGATTCCCACATGGGCCAGTGAGCTGCGCCCCTGCAACTAGGTTGAAGACAACAAGCTGCCACTGAGCTTCCAGAGGGGCAGCCGAATGGCTCAGTTGGTTAGAGTGTCAGCTCTCAACAACAAGGTTGCCGGTTCAGTTCCCATCATGGGATGGTGGGCTGCGCCCCCTACAACCAAAGATTGAAAACAGCCACTGGACTTGGAACTGAGCTGCGCCCTCCACTAGATTGAGGACAATGACTTGGAGCTGACGGGCCCTGGAGAAACACACTGTTCCCCAACAAAATTTTTTAAAAAGATGCATATTTTAAACCCCAGAGCTACCACAAAAACCAAAACAAAAAAAAAAAAAAGAGAGAGATACAGATACTTAGCCAATCATAAAAACAAAAAAATCCTAAAAAGCAAAACAACTGTGTCAATAAACCCTCAATTAAATCAAAAGAGGAAAAAAAAATGAGCAAAAAGGAATTGAGATAAATAGAAAATAAATAGCAAAACAGTATATTTAAAAACCAACCACACTGATAATGTAAATGGTCTAAATACCGAATTAAATGGTAGAGATGGTCAGACTGAGCAAAAAAGCAACACTCAAACTATATATTATCTACCAGAAACCCACTTTAAATATGAACACAGGTTAAAAGTTAAAGGAGAGGAAAAGACATACAATGCAAACACTAACCATAAGAAAGTTGGCATGGTTATATTAACATCAGACAGAATAGACTTCATACAAGAAATATGACAAAAGAGGAATATTTCATAATGATGAAGGGGTTATATGGTAAGTGTATTTTTATTTTTTAAAACAAATCTGCCTAACCATTTTTCAGAGTGACTGCACCATTTTATATACACCCACTAGTAGTGTATGAGAGTTTCAGTTTCTCTACATCCTTGCCAAGACTTGTGTTTTTTTTTTTTATTTTGGTCATTCTATTGGGTTTGTAGTGGTGTATCAGCATGGTTTTAATTCTTCAGGGACTGAGCTGTGATTTTGTCGCTAACACTTGCCATAAATTCTATATAGCATCTTTTCTGACCATTGAAATATCTGTCACCATAGGTCTGCCAGGCCCAACTGGTAAGACTGCTTGTACCACCTGATGCCACACTCCAAACTTTTTTGTCAGCTGGTACATAGGCCAGAGCAGTACTCCTCATGTGGAATATGCTGCTTCCAAAACCTGAAGATGCCCATGAGGCATTCTGGCTTCTTTCTTCACGGAAGGAAGAGCAAGATTCTTACTTTCAGGGATTGACTCAGTCCTGACCATTAAACCTCTAAATATTTTATGGAGTTGGCTTGTCCCTGAATCTTCCCAGGGTGTCTCTCTCATGCCCAGGAGTCATCTTACCACGGCCTCAAGCTTGCCAGTCTTCCCTTGCTTATTTGAACTGCCCAACATACTGTCATAGATTATGGATTAACGTGTTTGGCAGGATGTCCTGATGGTCGAGATCTCTTTGGCTCATACTACGACAGAAGACAGGAAACTTAATGGTCTTGGGGCAAAACTGTCAATATATCCTGTTGTCCACATCAAATAAATGTAAACTATTTCTGACCCCCCTTTTCTTTGAAACAGATGAAAAGAAGGCATTTGCCAAATCATTGGCACTTAAAATAATGTAGGGATTAGCAAACTTTTTCTGTAAAGGGTCGGATAGTAAATATTTTATGCCTAGAGGACACACACAGCCAGTCTCTGTCTCAAAAAGACATTTTAGGCAGGACCCAGGTTAGATTTCCTGGCCTTTCTGTGCCTGGTTTGACCCTCTGGGCTGTGTCATACTGCATCCTCTTCTTTAGGTTGCCTAACTGATGGTGCTGTCTTGGGAGACACAAAAGGTTAGCTCTGGCAAGTGTCTGTGTTCTTGATTCGTAATTTTTGCATCCGTGGGCTTTTCTGGGGTGATTTTGCTGTTTAATATGGCTCTCAAGATTAGTGATGAAGTGCTGTCTAGTGTTCCTAAGAGCACGACGGCTGTGATGTGCTTGCAGCAAAAATGCGTGTTAGATCAGCTTTGTGGAGGCATGAGTTACAGTGCCGTTCACTGTGAGTTCGATGGTAATGAATCAACAACACAGAGTAAATAAGGCCTTTAAACAGAAACACACATAAAACAAGGTTATGTATGAATTGACTGATGAAAATATTGTGACCAGAAGTTTTCAGGAAACTAGCCCTGTATTTCTTCTAGGAGTGATGGTTCAGTATTGGATACTGAAGTGTTTGCAGTGACTTTACAGAACAGAACTACTGTGAATAATGGGATTTGACTGTCTGCCAATCCCAAATATACATTCCAGGGCTAGAGAAATAACCACTGGGTGGGTTTGTGGACCCAGTGGATGTAATGCAAGCTGGATCTTGGCGAGGACTTCATTTCTTACCTAGTGCCATAGTTTCCTACTTTAGTAATGGTCGGGAGGGGTTTGGGGTGGCCCCTGAGGGAGGTACAAGTGTCTGCATATTATCTTCTAGCAATGGGTGATGGGGGTGTGTTGTAGCTCTTAACAGGGATGAACTGGCCACGTCTGTTTTCTCAGAAGGTTCAGGAGTCTGGGGAGTGAAAATTCTCAGGAGCATCCACTCATCCCCATCCCAAATTCAGGATCCAAGGATTTCGCAACCAGGGCCTGAACTTGGTGTATCTGACCTGCCTTAGTTGTTCCTTTAACCATCTTTGAAGTTCAGCACTCAGGCTATTAAGTCCTGGTGCTGGCTGCTGGCTCCTGGCTTTCTCTGCTCTTCTACTGCAGGACATGAGAGTTTCTCTGCATGTGACAAAGAGCTCCTCTGGCTTTCATTCCTGGTCCTCAGCTGTTCCTTTTCTTTCTGCAGAGCACCAATAATGCTAACTGATAGCCATACAACTCCTCTATCCTATAGTGATTATTTTCTTCCTATATCTCAGATGCCTCATACCTCTTGCCCGCGAATATATTCCCTTCCACCTACACACAATCCCAGTATACCACCGCTGAGAGTTTTAACAACTGGACACCCCATTGTGTACTGGGCAGTTTGTGCCCCACCACCAGGGACAGGGTCCTCATTGTCTGCCAGGTGATGAGTGATCAGGCTCCAAAACCCCATCTTGTCACATGTTTTCCTGGACCGCTTCCGGTACCAGCAGCCATAGGTTGGATTGTTTAGAAGTAAATGCTGTGATGAAGTTTATGATAGAGCGATTTTTTTTTTTTTTTTTTTTTTTTTTTTTTAGAAATTGACATCTGTGAAAGAAAGTGGGAGAAGTAAGACTGGGCAGAAGGAGAAGCCAGCATGGGATGTGGGCTCATCAAAGTCTTGGTGAGCTTGTCAGGGAGCTCTGCAGTGAATGGTGCCTGTCACGCCTGTCCCACATTGGGCCACAATAGCTTGGCCTTTATTCCCCTGTCTCGCTCAGTCCCTGGATGTGGGCTGTTCTGGGGAGAGTGTGACAAAAGCAGAGGTGACTGCAGCTAAGGTAGATCTTTTCCTGGAGGACGAAACCACTGGCATCTGTGCTAATCCAGTCACATTTCCCTTAGCCGGGCAGGATGTCTTTCTTTGGAGGAGGTTCTAGGTGGCATATTTTACGTCTTCCACAAGAACGAACGCCCCTCAACTTACTCTCCTTCTTTTGGGTTTATGTGGTCATAAGGCCTTGCTTCAAGATTCAGAAAACGTTGTCCATCAGTCTATGTCCCATCCAAGGATGGCTTCATGGTGGCTTGTGGTGCCTCGTGGGGCCCAGGGTGCAGGGTCCATGGTCCTCCTGTGCAGAGGTGCCAGGCCACAGTGACTTTCACAGGTCCTGGTGCATAGTGGGTGTCAAAACAAACCTCAATCTCACAGAAGATGGCAAGGAGCAAACCCACTGCCATTCTCTCGGTGCCAAAAGTAGGGAGCAAGGCTTAAGGGATCAGTGCAACATGGTTTATTATTCCTAGCAGGGCAAACAGCAGGAACATTAGCAAGATGGGACCAATTCCCTGGAGCCCCGTTTGGGACATGATAAGTCTGATGGGTGCCACACAATGTACATTGCAACTGAAGAACCCAGGGCCAAAGACCCAGAAACTTTTTGAGCAACAGTGAACACTGCAGTAAGAAAGATGACTGGATAAAGAAGATGTGGTACATATAAGCAATGGAATACAACTTGGCCATATGAAAAGATGAAATACTGCTGTTTGCGACAACATGGATGGATCTTGAGATTATCATGCTAAGTGAAATAAGTCAGACAGAAAAAGTTGAGAACCGTATGATTTCATTTATATGTGAGATATAAAATTGAAAGCAACAAACGAACAAGACAAAGAAACAAAAAACTGAAAACTCATAGACACAGACAACAGTTTAGTGGTTACCAGAGGATAAGAGGAGAGGGGAAGTAGAAAAAAAGGGAAAAGGGGGTCAAATATATGGTGATGGAAGAAGAACTGACTCTAGCTGATGAACACACAATGCAATATACAGATGATGTATTATAGAATTGTACACTTGAAACCTCTATAATTTTATGAACCAATGTCACCCCAATAAATTTAATAAATAATAATAAAAAGAAACAAGCTAATTCCCCTCCCTCAGGGAACAAGCAATTACATGGTAGGTAGTTATACTTGGCCACACCTTTGTCTTCAGTGTCAAGGGATGGAGGAGCCTTGTGGTCTGGTACAGCCGTGAAGTACATACAGGGTGCACAGGACCCGGGATGGGTGGCCTTGCTCAAGTGGGGGTGTTCGTAAATGTCAGTTAAATGAATAAATAGAAGAATATGGGCGCTGCTTCCAGTGGGAAGTCTTTATCTGATTTCACGGTGTGGCTTGGAATGGAAAACTTGTTATTGTCGTAGTGTATACTCTTAACTATGCAGTTTTAACTGTAACTTGTTCTCACTATACTTGGGACCTTGAGGAGCACTAGAAAGAAATATGGGTGTGTAGGAGGGTAGAATATTGGCAGACGAAATGCAAATTTTGCTGGGAAAATAGAGAGGCATTTTTGGGAAGCAGGTTGACGAGCCTTAGAACTATTTGTAAAACTGCTAGAAATTATTACATAGTGCTGTGCTGTGATTGGCTATTAAGTTGCAGCTGCAAATGTGAAGCAAAGTGCTATCCAAGTTTTAAACGGTCCTTTAAAATGTGTAATTCTCCATGGGATGGTAGATTAAAATTCATGCTCTCTATTTTGTATACTTTGGGAAATTTTCCTTTTAAAATTCAGTTCCCTTTATATTGGGAAGAACAAGAGATACTGAAGAGAGTTTGTAAGATAACTAAGGTAGTAATAACGTGGAAGGGGCTGGCTGGGGGGAGAATTTCATCTGTAGGTTAGGTGTGAATAATGTCGTCTTGTTAAGGCTCTAAGGGCTCCTGAACTGTTTCCACCGAGACATTAAATTGGGTCCAGTGTCCACTGGATTCCACATTGAGGAAGCCAGTGGATAAAACCATAGTTAACATGGCTCACACCTACCCTTACAACTGAAAAGCAGTGGTGGCCCTATCATCAAAATGAAGCCTTCCAGACCCAGGGGAAAACAGGGGGTGAGGATCTAATATAAGGTGTACGTTCCAACTCTGCCCAATGTTGGGGCCTCTTTCTCCCTCTCTCTTTGCCTTTTCCCAAGGCTAACTTACATCCTCAGACGTCTTCTCTGACCACTTCCGCCCTCAGAGGTTTCACTGTCTTGGAGGCTCAGAGTCCTTATCATTTATAAGTGGTTTGCAAACTTTAGTGTTCGTCAGAATCACCCAGAGATCTTGTAAAAACGCAGGCTTCTGGGTCCCACTCCAGAGTATCCAGGACATTTGGGATGGTGCTGGCGATTTTGTGTTTCTAACAAGGTCTCAGGTGATGCTGCAGCTGCTGGGCCCAGACCATACTTGGAGAGACATTGATGTCTGTACCTGTGATTTACACTGATTGTAAGCGTCTCGCGATAGGAGACCTGTCTTCCTATTCTGCTACTGAAATTTTCACGTGTGTGGGTCTCATCTGGCACATTTATCTTATCTACTCAGTAAATGTTAGTTCTATTCACCAATCCCATGTCCTTGTTTGAATTATATAATTTCGGAAGAAAGTTGCCTTTAATCTAATCAGCTATGTGCTTAGGAAGTATTCAATAAATATTTGCTATGTAAATGGGTGGATAGAAGGTTCTTGATTTAAATCAAAGTTTTCTCCTAAGACTTCTACTGTGTTTCCCCGAAAATATGACCTAGCCAGATCATCAGCTCTAATGCGTTTTTTGGAGCAAAAATTAATATAAGACCCTGTCTTATTTTACTATAATATAAGACCCAGTCTTTATAATATAATATAATATAATATAATATGATATGATATGATATGGTATGGTATGATATAATATAATATAATGTAATATAATACCTGGTCTTATTTTACGATAAGACCGGGGTCTTATATTGATTTTTGCTCCAAAAAATGCATTAGAGCTGATTGTCTGGCTAGGTCTTATTTTCGGGGAAAAAGGGTACCAGGTGCTTATAAATAAACACAGTCACAAAGATCCTTTGACACTAAAATTAATAAGTTATAATTAAATGGAGGTGGATTTGATTTCAACTTAGAGAACATTCTAAGAATTGGAAAATGGAATAGACTACTAACTCATGACCCATTGAGATTTACTCCAAGAAAAGAGAGGCTCAATGACAATTTATTTGTTGAGGACACTGCAGAGGAGATTCACGCTGGCAGTTAGATAGGACACACTCCAAATGCCTATTAAAATTGAACATTATAGGTGTCATCCAGTGCAATGGTTGTCATCCAGTGTCACAGTGATTCAAAGTACTTTGAAAGTTAAGTACTTATAGTAAAATAAGACCAGGTCTTTCATATAATATAATATAATATAATATAATATAATATAATATAATATAATGTAATATAATACCGGGTCTTATATTAATTTTTGCTCCTAAAGACGCATTAGGGCTGATGCTCCAGCTAGGTCTTATTTTCGGGGAAACACGGTAGGTTCTTCTTTAGTCCTGTTATGAATACCTTTAGTTTTCCTCAAATAGAACCCTAGTAGTATAAAAATATCTTTTGTTGGTTGGGTGTTGTGGAAAGGACTGACACATTCACATGTCTCACATCAATGTAGGTCCCAGTTGACCAATAAGAGACAGTTTTCCCTTCCTGTGGGCCTTGTCACTGCTGAATTAAGCGACAAGGTCGTGGGCTTTTCTGGCTGATGTCTCTGGAGTCTCTTGGCACCTGGTTCTCACTGGGCATTGGCTGAACTGTTGGAGATACAATACAGTGGTTTTTGTTGTCTGAAAGGCATTTTTTGCCTTGACCATATAGTGGCAGCAGGGCTGCTTGATACCTGTCATTTTGTTTCTCCCTCCTCAATGGGACTAGATTCTTGCAACTGTTTCAGTTTGGGATGAGAGCTTGGGAGAGAGATCTCAGGACTTTTCTTTTCCTCCTGCTGTTACTAAGTACAGGAGCAGAGTTTCCAATGGGCAGGAAGCCAGGAGAGGAGAGGAAAGTCACTGTAAGTTTCAAACACGCCAGCGGAAGTAAGTACTATACAACAATCCCCAAAACAATAATTTGGGAAATACAAAAATTACCTCTTACTGGATCTTTTTAAAAATGAATTTTATATCTAGCTTTTTTATTGTTATGGATAAGTCCATCTTCTATTTTGACACCTAAGAGAGAGTAAGGTCTCGTTATCTGTTATTAGGGTGACCCCCATTTCTTTTTCCGCCTACAACTGCTCCTGTGAATATAGTGGACAGAACATAGATTTAAGGTCACGTAAATTAGAGTTCAACTTTTGGCTTTTCTTCTGCTTTAGTTCTGGTCTGTTGAGAAGCAGATGTCAGGATAGAATTAGATATGTAGAGATTTAATGGGGAGGGAGAAGGAACATGTAAAATAGAGAACTTCAGATCACATTCTTTTACACAGCCACCGTAGAATTACCAAAATCAGATTTAACATGGACATAGGGTTAATCTATACCTTAATTCAATTTCTCCAATTGTCCCTATATGTATTATAAAAGAAATTTTTTTCTGGTTGAGGATCCACATTAAGATCCTATGTTAAAATTTAACTATGCTAAATTTAGTTTTCATGACAGACAAGGTTTTAAGGACAAAAATAGCATTTGTTGGTGGGGGTAGGTTCAGGTTCTACTCAAATTCAAGATGCATGTTTTCATTCATACTAGTAAATTATGATAGCAAAGAGAGTCTTATGCTTTTTTTTATACAGGGACGTTATGTTTCCTGTTGCCTTTATTTGTAGACTCATCATAGGCTTTGCCAGGATTGAGACGTAAGGGTACTCTCCCTCCTTGGTGGTGGGAAAGTCTTTGGAGGGTCAGGGAGAGGCAAGCTGATAGCTGTCTGCTTGCCCTCACTCACATTTCCCAGGGATCGGTGAGGAGGTGGACTCCTGAGACACCCAGGATGGCAGGAAACACTCGCTCGGAAGTGGTTTTTGTGAAGCAATATTGCTGATGTTAATTATTAATATTTATTTTAAGCTCTAAATGAACACAATTATCCATGTCTTAGCAATTACAGAAATACAAAATATTAGCCTTTCACTTACAAATGTGTAAACACCAATTTTAGCCTTTAATGAGTTGAAAGGCAAATTACCCCAACATTACTGGCTGGAGATGCTAAGGCAGAAGAGATCATCTCCTTCATTCCTTTGCTGTGCTCCTGAAACGTTGAACGTTTGATGGCCGTAAGGTTCATTCTTATTTTATATCAGTTTCCTTTCAGGAAGGAAGCTCATCTTGCTGGGCTCCCACCTCCCACCCCCTTGCAGGGAGAGAGATCTTTGTCAGAGACCTTTCACCGCGATAGACCTTTCACACGCCTACAACCCTTTTTTCCTGGATTGTACATTCTCCCCTCGCTGGATTTTCTTTTTTAGTGAGTTCGGTGGCCATCTCCTCTCTGAAGGCCACTGACCCTTCAATAGTTATTTGTCCTCTGCTCCATGCACCTCCAGCATTTGCTCAGTGTGATAGCAAGTAACCCACTGTGTTGTGAAGTCTCTATTTCCGGTCCTTGATATGATAAATGAATTTCATCTTTCTCTTCTCCACACCCAGCATGGTTCCTGGTACATAGATTGTCATGAAGGAATGAATGAATCCTTAACAGGATCTCACACCGACCTTCTAAGAATCCCAGAATACTCATACCTTAATTTTGGGGGCTGCTGAGTCTAAAAATCTCTTGCTTTCCTTCTCCCTGAAGCCCTTTGTTTACTTTTCACTTGAGTGGAATAAATACCACAGCTTTATTGCAGTTGAGAGGCTTCCCGATTATAAAACAGATTTAGTTGTTTGGGGGGATAATTCTATTTGAAGCCTATTGGAAAGCAGAACCTGGGGGGTCTGCGAATTCATCTTGTCACTTCTACTTCTCTTTGACGGATGGGTATTTTTCTCATTCTCAAAGACCTCTGGGGACAGTAATTTTGTATGGTTCTGGACAGAAACCTTTATAGTGGCAGACAGAGTGATGAAGCCTGTGTGACAGTTTAGAAACTTTAAAAATGGTGGTCTCGGGTGTTCCGACACAGGATACAGCTTTTCCTGGTGTGTCAGGGCTGAGGCTGAAAAGAACTCCAGCCACATTAGAATGACATCAGTGCAGATTTATCTGGTCTCACAGGTAAGCTCCCTCTCCTACTGTCCTATCCTTCCACCTCATCAATTCAGAGATTCTGCCTCATTTAATACCACCTCCTACTCCACTTTGCTCTATCTCTTGGCCATGGAATTCTATTTGAATCTTATCTCAGCCTCTGGGCATGAGCACTTGTATATTCTGTTAGTGCTGTAATGGCTAGTACATAAGGTATAGCTTAACAGAGGCAGGGTTATTTATTTGCCATGCGAGCAGTCTTGACACAAAGTTGGCCTCATATAATGCTGTATTCTATATTCTAGCAAGTAAATTCAGTAATGTGCCATCTACCCATTTTAAATGCTAATAAAAGAAATGAGTGCATGTCTCATAACTATCACTATAGTGGGAGTTGTAAGAAAAAAAAAAAAAAGGCCAGATGCGTTTTGCTTTGTTTCTTAGTAACCACTAACATCTTTGCTTTATATTTGTGTCTCAGGGATGTTACTCTCTTGCTGCTAGGCCAGGTCTATTGTTAGCACAGCACACGTGGGCTGTGCTGGTAATTTGTGTCCTAGGAGGTTTCACTTTACAAAAATAGGCGAAACCTGACTTTTCCCAGTCACTTCCTCTGTAATTAAAATGGCATATTTCTTAAGTTGGAACGGGGATGAGTTTATGGTAAGGGGAATAGAGTCTCTTCAAAGAGGCTGCATTTATATTCTTGAATCATTGCCATATATAATAAGAGGCTTACTATTACTTGAAAGTCAGGTTGAATGGTGGATATGACTACACAATGAAAATTGGATAAATTATGCTTCAGGTTCTTTTCTTTTGGAGAACATTGACTTTATTTATTTATTTATTTATTTATTTATTTATTTATTTTGATCCTGGGGAAGTGGAGTAAATGGAAGCCTTTTGGCAGAAGTTTCTTTTCTTGCTTTTTAAAAAGGTGTAGTTAAGAATATGCTGATCTTCCTCTGAAAGAGTGGGAGAATCTCTTTTCTTTTTCAACTTTGTTTTCAACCTCAGATACTATAGATTTAAAGCATATACATTTGGCTTCTTAGGCTTGATGCTTACTGCACTGTAGATTCTAATGGGTTCCCAAGATCTATTGTTGAGGCAAATGCAGTTTCACCCCATGGAAATCACAGGAACATGACAGTCTGTATGAAGTTAATGAAAGTGCTCGTGTTTGTTAAGTTACCACTCATCTGGGACTAGATTAGACGGGAGCAGTGCTTTGCACCTTCACTAACAGGATGGTGGCAAGTTGCTGCTAGGAGTTGTGAAGACCCATCTGAGAGAAATTAGAAACAGACTGAGAGGAAAACTCTTTAGGAGAAAGTCTGCTGCCTCTAGTGGGGGAAAAAAATCTCACTGTAAGCAAAAATTCCTGTATCGTCTTCTGAAGTAATTGAAGTGAGAGGAATTTTTTGCTTCAATTATCCAGCTAATTGCCTCACTTTTCCACCTGGTATGTCAGTCCAGACCTTTACTGTGAGTAAATACCTGGTTCTAGTCACGACTGGAATAACTGAAGTGCAGGGGACCATGAAGATGATGTCCTTTCCTTTTGAATTTGTTTATGTAGCAAATATTTGGGGTCTAGTGCATGTACAGGTTGGCCCCGGGAACTGGTGGTCACAATTCTGTTCTCAAGAAGTGGCAGTTTACCTAGGGGTTCTGGTATGTGAACATCCTGGTGGGCCTTTCGAGGGCAAAACCAGGTGGAGGTTTTCTGTATGTCTGCAGATTCTTTGATATTCTTGCATGCAGTTAGGAAAAGCCTAATTTCCCTCAATGTGAATGTCAACGTGGGCAGCGCTGTTGACTCACTTCTAATTAATAGAACGTGGTGGACGTGGTGTCCTAGCCTAGGCCATAAAAAGGAATCAGCTGAGAAATGGCACTGAGCTTGGTTGGTATAAATGTTCTCAGTCTCTAACGCAAATTACATTCTAGCTGAGCAGATACATCTTTCAATCTAATTGAATTTTGTGTAATCCAGTCGAGCCATGATAGACTATAAAAATTAGTCCAGGTTTGGGGGTTAGTGAGAATGATAATTTAGATTCAAATTGGCTAAGGTTCTTTAGTTAGCAAACAGTGCAAAGAATACACTCAAGGTCAAGGATACATGCTGGTGTAAGTGGATGTGGCTTCTGGGTATGTCCCTTGTCCCTCATGAAGACATTCAGTCCAAAGTTCAGAAGTCTCAGCAATCTTCAAAGAGAAGGGAATGTGTCAGGGCAGAGGAGCCTATGGATTCGTAATTCTTTGTTGCACTATGGTTAAATAATTTAATTATGTAATATATCTTAGCCTGATTTCCTCAGAAAGCAGAGCTGGAGGCAAAGGCTCTTATGCTTGTATGTTATCAAGGAGAATTATATCTCAGAGCACATGTGAGGGACGAGGGGAGCTAGATACGGGGCAAGAGAGAGCCATTTGTGTATCATGTGATAGTTACTTGATCTCAATGGAACCATCTTCCAAGAGGCCATATAAATGGCTGCTTCTTGGGATTGTCCATTGGGGGAACATGGTGAAGAATTTATCTGCAATCTCCATTTCCCTGGATCAAAGTTTTGCTTCGTGGGACATCAATTCCTCCAGTCCTCATTGGTTATGTGTATGTATGTGCCAGTGAGTCCACAATGTCTCATGTCTCTGTGTCAGTAGTGAAGCCTGGTGACAGGAGGTAAAAATGGGGAGACAGGCATGAGGTGAAGTCCTGATGAATTGCAACTCCATTCATTTGGCCAGAGTTCAAAAAGAATGGGCTAGGTCAAAGGTGTGGGAAACAGGTGAGGCCCAAGAGCATCAGTAAGAGGTGTTGTCTGGTACACAATGCTTACAACCTACCAAATTCCTCATCATATGCCTTGCTGAGGTTTCAGAATAAGAGTCAAACCATAGACTCCCACACCTGTTATTTTAAAAGAGCACTTTTTGAACTACCTATGTCAGAATCACCTGAAAGGAGGGAATGCCTATTAAAAACATATTTTTAAGCCCTTCCACAGATGTACTAATGCAAAATCTCCGGGTATGGAAACCAAGATGACAGATTTAGCAAGTAGCCCAGGAAATTCTTAAGCACAGGCAATATCTTAAGAACTGCTAAGAAAACATAGGATATCAGATCCTATTAGAGCAGACTTTATTGAATCTTGCCTTACACATTCAAAAACAGTGTGTGTCAGAGTAAACTCTGAACTGATTTCCATATAAAGTAATTTATCTACCAGGTCCCATTTATTTCAAGAATCCTGGCAGGCTATTACCATTTCAATCCAACGACTATATTTTACTTAAAATGCCAAGTACTAAAGCTACTCTGGATACTTGAGTACATTTAACAACATCTATAACCATAGCTCTGATGAAAGCAATTTTGTTGTTACTCATTATGTTTATGACTTTTCCCTGAGCCATGAGGTTAATCCCACAGGGCCAGATCTCTGTGTCCCCAGGGCTCCATTACCTGGACATTGCCTGGGGAGCAAAGGAAGAGTCATTATGAAGGAAAGCACTGTTGGACAGCTTTAGAGGTTTAAACTTAGAGCACAAAGAGGCTTTAAGGTAAGTCCCCAGAGTCCTAAATTTATGAGGACATGTGGTCAGCTAATCCATACTATTTTTTTTAATTTTTATTAAAATATCGTTGACATACAATATTATATTAGTTTCAGGTGTGCAACAGAGTGATTTGATATTTATATAACTTATGATGTGATCACCACACTAAGCCTAGGTTACTGTCACTGTTTTTTGTTTGTTTGTATTTAACTTGGAGACTTGTAATGACACTCACACTGCACTATATAGGGTCACTCAATTCTTTTGAGAAGTTTGGGTAGTTGCAGAAAGGGTGATCCATAACTTTCCTCAGCAGCCCGTACCAGTGTTTGTAAGACTCAGAATCAGTAATTTAAATGATTGCTTTGATCTACACTGGGTTTCTTATTCAAGAATTAAAACCCAGAGAGAACAAATCCTAGATTGGTGTGCTATGAACTTAATTGTAACTAATTTTGATTTTAATAGCTATAAATACTTGATTAATTGTAATCACAACTGTAATTGTGATACACTAATAGAGTTAAAAAGCCAATAAGGAAAGGAATGTGCATATAAGAAAACATGCAGGTAGAAATCATGGAGGAAGAATAACAGCAGACATGTTTATTGAAGAATATTGCTCTAGGGAGGAAGTTACCCTGAATTGGGCCTAAGATGGTGGCACCATTAATTGCTAAGACATCCTGGAATCAAAGGGTACCAATGGATAGCAGGTCCAGACCTTCCAATAAGAACTAGGGGTGATAATCTGGTCTTGTCCAACATCAGGATTGCCCAATAAAGAAGTACTAATGTAGCACAAACACTATTTTGTTTTTAGTAACAAGAACTCAGAAAGATGGAACTTGTCCAAAGCAGTCCAAAATTCTATTGGGTATGGCTAGTCAAGCCTACAGTTTGTTTTCCAACATATAGTAACTATGAATTAGGTTTTTGTGTGCGTGTGTGTGTGCATGTATGTGTGTGTGTATGTGAGTGTGTGTGCACCGATGACATTTTATGTTTAGAAACCTTTAATAAAATCTATTTTCTGAGATTTTACATTGTAAAAATTTGTCAGTTGTTGTATTAGATCAAGTTCATGTGCCTCTTCAGATTCTCATTGCTCCCCTGCCCCCATGTCCTTAGCTGCCTGCTCAATGGAAAACCCTTTTTCCCCTTCCACCTTTAGCTATCTCCATCCTTCTTCTATCCCCTTGGCAAGAGCTGGCCTCTGCCGTGGTCTTCGCTGGGCTTGCCTTCGCAGGAGCTGCATCAACCCAGCATTGCGACCTCATGGACCTAGGGAGGCTGGGCCCTCTCACCACTCATGTGAGGAACTCATCACAGGACATGGGACCTGGGGGTTCTCATGGCTGCCCTAATGGATAAACACCTTGAAAGTATGGAGGAAAACTTGACTAATGGAAGACAAGAGATGTGCCACAGAGGATAATTTCATCTCCCTTTCTTCCCTGATGGACTCTTCTGAGGTGAGCTGGTTTCACAAGGCCTGTCTGGAAGTCATGCCAAAGAACCAGCAAACTGACCGTGTTTGCTTGTGAAGCTGCGGCTGGTTCAGTTATACGCTACCTTATATTTTTTAACTCTTTCTCCTTTCTCCCTTACTCTCGCCGTCCTGGGATTGCAAGTTCCCATAAAGCCTTGGCCTGTAAGTTTTGCTACAGGTTTTGTGATCTAGGGAACTCAAGGGAAGATCATTTGGAAGCAGGAGTAGGACCCTCAGGATTGGATTTTGAAATTGAATTGCCTGTCTGAAAGCCATAGGAACTCCATTGCTGATGATAAGTGGACTATTAACAACGCTGGCCTGCAGTGAAATCGTGATTTTTTTTCCTTTTAATTGCTGTTGCAACAAATTACCATAATCTTATTGTTTAAAGCAACACAAATGTGTTAATTTATTTTCTTAAATTTCAGTAGGTTAGAAGTCCAACATGGGTCTCACTGGGCTGAAATCCAGGTGTCAGTGCAGCTGCGTTCCTTCTGGAGTCTCTAGGGGACAGTATGTTTGGTTGCCTTTTCCAGCTTCTAGAGGCTGCCTGCATTCCTTGGCTTGGGGCTTCTTCCTCCATATTCAAAGACGAGCAGTTTAGCATCTCTTTGACCCTTCTTCCATTGTGACATCTCTCTCTTACCCAGGTAGGAAAGGTCCTCTGATTTTAAGGACTCTTGTGATTAGACTGAGTCCACCTGATAATTCAGGATAATCTCCTTGTCTCAAGGTACTTAACCTTGAGTCACACCTGCAAAGTCCCTTTTGTCAGTATGTGGGAGGGGAGGAATATGACTAGATAGGGGGAACTCACTGATAGAGGGGCACTCATAACTCAGGACTCAGTGTTCCAATAAGACACCTGGTGCTTGTCATAATAGCTTGCTGGGAGGGCCCCTTGAATCCTGAATTAGACGTTAGCTTTCAGTAGCTAATGTGGAAATATCATATTTTCTTGACCTAGAAAATGGTCTCTTGGAGGTTTTGAGAATGGGTGGACTATGTATGAGTTTAGAAGCTACCATATGACTATGTCCTTCAAATTTTACGTCTCTGCCTATTTAAGTTTAAAGTTGTTTCTGAATTGGTGAATTTGAGACATGGGGGAAAGCAGAGCTTCATTCAATTACTGAATCATTTATTCAACAAATATGCAATGAATATCTATTATATATCCATCAGTATGCAAAAGTACTGATGACTCAAAGAAGATCCCTTGCCTCAAGGACTAACTAATCTAGTATAGAAGACATATATTTGGGGAGGAAATAAAACCATCTTCCACTCTGAAGGTCACACCACTGTAAATCCATCAGATATTTGTGTTGTGGCATATGCATTTCAGTGTAGTGGTTCTATAATTGCTGCTTTTCTGACATGACAAAATAATAAGATCTTATGCTACATACAGAAATAATTGCATACACTTGAATAGATTTCTAAAACATTTCATCTGAAGCCTTTGATTGAAAAAAGACTTCAAAAGGAAAAAAATATAGATTCAGATAGTTGTTTCTTAAATACATTTGTAATTTTGTTTTTAATCTCTTGAAATTGTTATTTGGAGGCTACTGAATTATTTTTAAAGAATCACTGAAAAAGCATACATCATTTTGGTGAATTTCTAATTTAAATAGATATGGCCTTAGAGGGATATGCTTCAGGCAAAAATCTCATTAGTTCTTCATTCTTTCTGTTTTGAATTTAACAAAACGTTTTATGAATGAGGCACAGAAGAAGATGAATTTCTGTCTTATTTCATTTCATCTGTCACTCAGACATTATAATATTTTATACAAGGAGAAACACTTAGTTTTTATAATTTAAGTTCTTTCTTTCCTTGTCTCTTTCCTTCTCTTCCTTCCTTCCTTCCTTCCTTCCTTCCTTCCTCCCTCCCTCCCTCCCTCCCTCCCTCCCTCCCTCCCTCCCTCCCTCCCTCCCTCCTTCCCTTCCTTCCTTCCTTTCTTTCTTTCTTTAAAGTTTATTGGGGTGACAATTATTAGTAAAGTTATATAGATTTCAGGTGTACAATTCTGTAATACATCATCTATATATCACATTGTGTGCTCACCACCCAGAGTCAGTTCTCTTTCCATCACCGTATATTAGACCCCATTTACTCTCTTCTAGAGCTCCCCTCTCTCCTTACCCTCTGGTAACCACTAAACTATCGTCTATGTCTACGAGTTTTTGTTCCTTTATTTGTTTGTCTTGTTCTTTTGTCGTTTTTAGTTTTATATAACACATATCAGTGAAATCATATGAGTCTCTACTTTTTCTATCTGACTTATTTCACTTAGCATTATAATTTCAAGATCCATTCATGTTGTCACAAATGGTACTATTTCAAATTTTCTTACTGCTGAATAGTATTCCACGTGTATATATACCACAACTTCTTAATCCATTCATCTATCGAAGGACATTTTGATTGTTTCCATGTCTTGGCCACCGTAAATAAAGCTGCAATGAACATTGGAGCACACATGTCTTTGTCGATAAATGTTTTCAGATTTTTTGGGTAGATACCCAGGAAAGGGATTGCTGGGTCATATGGTAATTCTATTCTTAATTTTTTTGAGGAACCTCCACACTGCTTTCCATAGAGGCTGCACCAATCTGCATTCCCACCAACAGTGTATGTGGGTTCCTTTTTCTCCACAGCCTCTCCAGCACTTGTTACTATTTGTCTTGTTGATTATAGCCATTCTAACCAGGGTGAGGTGATATCTCATTGTGGTTTTTATTTGCATTTCTCTGATGATTAGTGATGTTGAACATTTTTTCACATGTCTATTTGCCATTTGTATGTCCTCTTTGGAGAAATGTCTCTTCAGGTCCTCTGCCCATTTTTCAATTGGGTTGTTTTTTGGTTGTTGAGTTCTTTGTATATTTTGGATGTGAGCCCCATATCGGAGGTACTGTTTGCAAAAATCTTCTCCCATTCAGTTGGTTGACTTTATTTTGTTGATAGTTTCTTTTGCAGTGCAGAAGCTTTTAACTTTGATATAGTCCCATTCATTTATTTTAGCTTTTACTTTCCTTGCCTTTGGAGTCAAATTCATGAAATGCTGTTTGAACTCAAGGTCCATAAGTTTAGTACCTATGTTTTCTTCTATGCAGTTTATTGTTTCAGGTCTTATGCTTAGGTCTTTGATCCATTTTGAATTAATTTTGGTACATGGTGACAGATAGCAGTCCAGTTTCATTCTTATGCACATGGCTTTCCAATTCTCCCAGAACCATTCATTGAAGAGACTGTCTTTTCTCCAGTGTATGTTTTTGGCTTCTTTGTCATAGATTATCTGTCCATATTTATGTGGGTTTATTTCTGGGTCTCAATTCTATTCCATTGGTCTGTGTGTCTGTTTTTCTGTCAATACCATGCTGTTTTGATTATTGTTGCCCTGTAGTACAAGCTAAAGTCAGGGAGTGTGATACCTCCAGCATTGTTCTTTTTTCTTAGGATTGCTTTGGCTATTTGGGGTCTTTTCTGGTTCCATACAAATCTGATGATTGTTTTGTTCTATTTCTTTAAAAAATGCCATTGGGATTTTGATAGGGATTGCATTAAATCTGTATATTGCTTTGGGTAATATGACCATATTAACTATATTAATTCTTCCAATCCATGAGCATGGGATGTCTTTCCAGTTCTTTGTGTCTTCTTCAATTTCTTTCAAAAATGTCTTACAGTTTTCAGCATATAGGTCTTTCACATCCTTGGTTTAGTTTATTCCTAGGTATTTTATTCTTTTTGTTGCAATTGCAAAAGGAATTGTTTCTTTCCTATTTCTTTTTCTGAGATTTCATTGTTAGTATATAGGAATGCAATGGACTTTTGTACATTGATTTTGTAGCTAGCAAATTTACTGTATTTGTTGATTGTTTCTAATAGCTTTTTCGTATTCGTAGAGTCTTTAGGGTTTTCTATATATAGCATTATGTCATCTGCAAAGAGTGACAATTTAACTTCTCCATTCCCAATTAGGATGCCTTTTATTTCTTTCTCTTGCCTGATTACTCTGGCAAGGACTTCCAGCACTATGTTGAAAAGCAGAGGTAATAGGGGACATCCCTGTCATGTTCCTGAACTTAGAGCAAAGGGCTTCAGTTTTTCACTCTTAATTTTGATATTAGCTGAGGGTTTGTCATATATGGCCTTTATTATGTTCAGATATTTTCCTTCTATACCTATTTTATTAAGTGTTTTAATCATAAATGGATGTTGTATCTTGTCAAACGCTTTTTATGCATCGATTGATATAATCATATGAATTTTGTCCTTTATTTTGTTTATGTGATGTATCACATTGATGGATTTGTATATGTTGAACCATCCTGTGCCTCTCCAATGAACCCCACTTGGTCGTGATGAATAATCTTAATGCATTGTTCATTCGATTTGCTAGAATTTTGTTTAGGATTTTTACATCTGTATTCATCAAAGCAATTGGTCTGTAGTTTTCTTTCTTTGTGTTATCCTTACTAGGTTTTGGTATCAGGGTAATGTTGGCCTCATAAAATGAGTTAGGGAGTATTGTCTCTTTTTCAAATTTTTGGAAGAGTTTGAGTAGGACAGTTATTAGATCCTCTTTGAAGGTTTGGTAGAATTCACTAGTGAAGTCATCTGGTCCTGGACTTTTGCTTTTGGGAAGGTTTCCAATGACAGATTCAATTTCCTTACTGGTGATTGGTCTATTTAGGTTTTCCAATTCTTCATGATTCAGCCTAGGAAGGCTATATGTTTCTAAGAACTTGTCCATTTCTTCTAGGTTATTTGATTTGTTGGCATATAGTCCTTCATAGTATTCTTGGGTGATCCTTTGTATTTCTGTGGCATCTGTGATAACTTCCCCTCTTTCATTTCTGATTTTTTTATTAGTGTCTTTTCTCTTTTTATCTTAGTGAGTCTAACCAAGGGTTTGTTGATTTTATTAATCTTTTCAAAGAACCAGCTCTTTGCCACCTTAATTTTTTCTGTTGTCTTTTTGTTCTCTATTTCATTTAGTTCTAGTCTGATTTTTATTATTTCCTTTCTTCTGCTGACCTTGGGTTTCATTTGTTCTTCTTTTTCTAGTTCTTTAAGGTGTAATATGAGGTTATTCATCTGGTATTTTTCTTGTTTCTTTATATGTAATGATATAAATTTCCCTCTTAAAACTGCTCTCGCTGTATCACCAAAATTTTGGTAGGATGTATTTTCATTCTCATTTGTTTCTATGTATCTTTTGATTTCTCCTCTTATTTCTTCTTTGACTGGTCATTCTTTAAAAGTATGTTGTTTAATCTCCACATATTTGTTGTTTTTCCTTCTTTCCTTTTGCAGTTGATATCCAATTTCAAAGCCTTGTGATCGGAGAATATGCTTGGGATGATTTCAATCTTCTTAAATTTGCTGAGGCTGATTTTATGTCCCAATATATGGTCTATGCTTGAGAATGTTCCATGTACACTAGAAAAAAATGTATAGTCTGATCTAGGATGAAGTGCTCTATAAATGTCAGTTATGTCCATTTCATCTAATGTGTCATTTAGGGCTGATATTTCTTTATTTTCTGTTTGGATAATCTATCCATAGCTATCAATGGTGTATTTACGCTCCCTACTATAATTGTTTTGGTCAATTTTTCTGTTAGTTCTGTTAGTAGTTGCTTGGTATATTTTGGTGCTCCCTGATTGGGGGCATAAATATTGATGACTATTATGTCTTCTTGTTTTATAGTCCCCTTTATCATGAAATTTCCATCTTTGTCTCTTGTTACCTTTTTCACCCTGAAGTCTGTTTCATCTGATATCAGTGTGGCTACACATGATTTTCTCAGGATACCATTTGCTTGGATTGTCAATTTCCACATTTCCGCTTTGAGTCTATGTTTGTCTTTGTAGCTGAGATATGTCTCTTGGAGGCAGCATGTGGTTGGGTTTAGTTTTTTAATCCAATCTGCTATTCTGTGCCTTTTTATTGGTGAGTTCAGTCCTTTTACATTTAGGGTGATTATTGATATGTGAGGATTTCCTATCATTCTATCTTTGGTTTTCTGGTAAGACTGTGTCTCCATTGTTTCTTTGCATTTTTGTTGTTGTCTATTATTTCTGTGTGGTGGTATTCTATAATTTTTCTGTCTGTTTCTTCTTTTATTATGTTATATATTTCAGTTCTGGATTCTTTTTGAGTGGTTACCATTTAAGTTTATGTAAAAGAAAGTTTCATGTTTAGACTATTCCATTTTCTTCAACATGCTTACTTTCTCCATTCCCACATTCTGGTGCAGGCTTTTACTCTCCCCCCTTTTAGGTGTTGGTTGCCACGAATTATCCCTATTTATGCTAGTTGAATAGACTTCTTCAGTATTTCTCGTAGCGGAGGTCATGTTTTAGAAAATTCCCTCAGCTTCTGTATGTCTGGAAAGGTCTTTATTCCTCCTTCATATCTAAAGGATATCTTTGCTAGATATATTATTCTTGCCTCATAATTTCTCTCTTTCAACAGTTTGAATATTTGATTCTACACCCTCCTGGCTTGTAGAGTTTCTGCTGAAAAATCTGATGATAATCTAATGGGTTTCCTTTGTAGGTTACTGTCTTCTTTTCCCTGGCTGCCTTGAGGATTCTTTCTTTGTCATTAATTTTTGACAGCTTCAATACAGTGTGCCTGGAGAAGGCCTGTTGGGATTGAGATAATTAGGTGTTCTATTTGCTTTTTGGATTCAAGGATCCAGTTCTTTCCACAAGTTTGGGAAGTTCTCGTCGACTATGTTTGAATATACTCTCTGTTCCCTTCTTTCTTCTCCTTCTGGTATGCCCATTATTTTTATATTGCTCTTTCTGATGGAGTCAGAAAGTTCTTGTAGAGTTCTTTCATTTCTTTTAAGTCTCAAGTCTCTTTCTCCTTCCATACGTGTCATTTCCAGATTTCTATCTTTGATTTCACTGATTCTTTCCTCCATCTGGTCAATTCTACTACCTAAGCTGGTTATTTCATTCTTCATTTCTTTTATTTAGTTCTTCTTCTCCAGAAATTCTATTTGGTTCTTTTTAAAAATTTCAATCTCTTTGGTAAAATGTTCATTTTGTTCTTTGATTGTGTTTCTGAGTTCAGTAAACTGCCTGTCTGTGTTTTCTTGCATCTTGTTGAGTGTTTTAACACTGTAATTTTGAATTCTTTGTCATTTAAGTCACATACTTTCATGTCTTTAAGTTCATTTTCTGGAGACTTTTCATTTTCTTTCTGAGCTGTCTTATTACCTTGGTTATTCATGGCTATTAATGATTTATTGTTTCTCTTCCTAGACTTCTACAGGAGTGGGTTCTGCAACAGGTTGATAGAAAGAGGTTTTTCTTTTGTTTTCCAGTAAGTATTGGTAGAATGTTTTATTTTCTCTCTGACTGCAGCCTTTTATTCTCTCTCACACTGTAGTGTAATATGTTCTCTGCACTACTCCAGCTTCTTACACAATGAGGGGGATTCCCTGGAAGGCAGGCTTGTCGTCTGTTAACAGTTCACCTGGGTCATAGGGCGCTACCTCCATGGGGGGATGTAGAGATCTTCTGAAGTTCCAAAGCTCTTTCTGCACCAGATTCAGAGCCCGTGTGTTTCAGCAGCTCTGTTTACTCCTGCAGGGATCTGCCCAGATAGGTGGGGACAGGGTTAGAGTGGGTTATGAGAGGTGGCCCAGAGCAATGGCAGCAACCACCACCACAGTCAGTCTTGCTTCCACGGCTCCCTCTGCTTTGCTGGAACTAGTTGTGGTGTAAGTCCATGTCTGTGGACCACAGTTCTCAGAACTGCAAATATTCTATTCTTTTGATCTGACTCTGCTACGGTTGCAGTTCTAACACTGGGCAGGTAGGGATGGGGCGAGCTCTGGGAGGGCAGGGAAGGGTGGCTAGGCTCAGTGCCTAAGGCTTCCATTCTCTGCTCGGCAGTGAGGGCTTAAACCACCGTTTTCAACCTTCTTCCCTCAGTCTTTGCTCCGATGTCTCTGCCTTGAGTGTTGGGATCAGCCATGTTATATGCTGTTCCCTCAATCCTATGGGCCATAAGCGGAGCCGTAGCAGTCTGAGTTCTTACCTCTCCTGCAGCTATGGTAGTTCCAGAATGCACCAAGCTAGGTCTGCGTCCTGTGCCCGCGAGGCCCCATCTCCACACTTCTCCCTTCCCTCCTCCCCTGCTTGCGCAATTTGCCCACCTTTAGATGATTTCAGTACTGTGCCTTTTTAGTCTTGCCTGTCTGCTGTGCAGAGAGTCCTTTGTGCAGTTATAGTTGTTCAATTTGTTGTAAATTCCAGAGATTTCAAGAGGCTCACCTCACTGCACCATTTATATGAGTGTTGATTTCTAATCGATAATTAAAGTTCTTGACATAATTAATAAGTAGTTGTGCTGGTCCGTCAACTTCATCTACTTTTTCCCCATTCTTTTGTGACTTGCAGCTCTAAGTAAGCACGACAGTAATAGTTGAATCAGGTGATTAATCTGTAAAACATGCACTCATTTTGATGATTTTTAAATTCCAATTAAAATTTTGGAATATTATTAAAAATGTGAATGTCAACAAAATTGTTTTGGAACAATTAATGAAAATTATTAGGGTAGGTAAAGGGTGATCAATAAAAATCTGAATGATGATTGCAGAAGAAGCAAATTTATAATGCGGAAAAGTAGCCATTTCCTTTACTAAACAATTTCATTCTATTCCTTTGCATGAGAGGAATGATTGTTGTTTGATTACACATAATTAAATAAAGAATGCTACATTAGGAGTGCTGAATTCTGGCATCTGTTCCTTAATGTGCTTTGGTTTTGTGTTGGTCAATAATATTAAGAACATATCACTTTTTCCTATTATAAAAAATGTATGTGTGTATTCATATATATGTATATTTAAAAAAACAAAGAGGAATATTACTCATAATTCCACCTCCAAGAAATAACAACTGTTAATATTTTGGTATTTATTATTCTAGTTTTTATATATATAACCATTTTATTAAGTGGACTTACCTCAGTAAGGTACAATCAGGAAAAGGCATTGTTTTTTCCTCAGTGCCTTCCAAAGTGTTCTGTTATTTATTCCTTTGCCATTTGTGACAGTGTTGCTGGCATTCTTCATAATATTTTTCTTTCTCTTTCTCTCACCTTAATGGTTATGGTGGAAGAAGTATTTACACCTTAGTTAATGCTACAAATCCAAGTCTTGCCTACCTCCCTTGGCCCCACAATTATTGCTTCCGGGATAAGTCAGTTCTAAGCCATTTAGTGCATGACATTCCCTTAGTCCCAGAGATTGTTCAGAGGTTGCCTAATCAATGTGATACTTGAACAATTTACTGGGCGTTCTAGATATAGGGAATCATATTCTCTCTTTAATCTCTCTCTCTCGACAAAGAATATTGATATAAAGACAGAACTTACTGTAACCCTTGTGTCATATTGGGAAGTCATCCTAAAGAAGAAACTCTCACAAAAAATAATGATAAAGAAAAGTGCAGAGATATTGAGCTGAGTCCTGAACAAATTATGCCTAAGATCTGTGCTAGCTTTGAACTTCAAGTTATGTGAGCCAATAAATCTTGTTGAATGTTTGATCCAGTTTGAATTGAGTTTTCTGCTCCTACTGTGTTTCCCAGGAAATAAGACCTAGCTGGACCATCAGTTCTAATGTGTCTTTTGGAGCAAAAATTAATATAAGGCCCAGTCTTATTTTAATATAAGACTGGGTATAATATAATATGATATAATATAATATAATATAATATAATATAATATAATATAATATAATATACTCGGTCTTATATAATATAATATAACGTAATATAATATAATATAATACCAGGTCTTATATTAATTTTTGTTCCAAAAGATGCATTAGAGCTGATGGTCCGGCTAGGTCTTATTTTTGAGGAAACACGGTAGCTATGAAAGCATCATTACTGGCTCACGTGTGTTTTAAGCAGATGGTAATCAGAGACTATGCTCATTGCCTCTTGCTGAATTGTCCTGAGTTCACTAGAACCACATGCTGTGGAATTCCAGAGCCATTTTATGGAAATGAAGACACAGTTTCAGAAGAAATTCACAGATATTTAAGGAGTATGAATTATGCATTAAGTTTCTACAGTAGTTTTTCAAGTGTAAACCTCAGGATGTGATGAATTCTCAAGAATCTGTCCTGTTAGTTTCTCTTAGATTTTAGGGGACTTGACTGAACTGAGGGATGATCAACAAACTTCCAAGGTAATATAGAATCTCTCTAATGCTGAAAGTCAGTTATTAATTCCAGAACTGTTATGAAACTTATATGGCTAAAGTTTGGGCAACATTTGGTTCCATCTAACTTGATGGAGACATTTTCTTTTGCATGAAGGTGTTTAAACAGAATCAAAATACAAATTGAGATAGTAATCTATGAAATAGATAGTAACCTATGAAATACATCTGGAGTCAAAATTTAGACATATATTTATCGAATAGATCTCAACTTTTTGAAACCAAATAATTTCTGTTAGTGCCACTAGTTTTATCAATATTTTGATGCATTTTGAATAAATAAATTTGATAAAATTTTCATGTGTGTTGCCTTTGTATTTATGCTTTAATCCATCCATCACCATTGCTATAATTAAAAAACACATGGAGCTGCAGATATTTGACTTTCTCATTAGGTGGCCCATTGTTAAAAACTTTGATGTTAAAATATTTGTGTGAGTGTGTGTGTGTGTGTGTGTGTATTTGTGTGTGTGTGTGTATACCTCAAATATGTTTCCCTGTTACTGCTAGTCATTGGTCCCAGTTAATTTCTTTCTAAATATATCTAATGCTGGAAATATTGTGGATAGCTATCATATCATCATCTCTCTGCCCTACTGAGTCTCTCTTCCCAGCTAAAGATTCCCATTTTTTATTTCTTTCTATCTTCATCAGATATATTTGGGCCCGTCTAACTTGGTGAGTCCTTCTTAAAAAGAATGTCTTAAACATAAATAATGACTAAAAAAGGGGGGGGGGCAACTATAGAATTCGGTGACTGTGGGTATTTTCCTACTCAAGTGATTTGAAATATTATGTGGAAAGTTATCATAATCAAGTCTGTAGTTCATGAAATAATTTTCAAAAATTACATCTTAGAAAAGAAGAAAGAGCTGAGTTTTGCTGTCACTTAAAAAAACAAAAACCCTTCATTTTGTTGAAATTATTCTTAGACTGCATCTGTTTTTGAGTTGAAATTCCTAAATGGTGTTATTTGTTGTTCAAACACCTGTGTTACAAAAAACATTTCCTCAAATATGGTTATTCATTGAATCAGAATATTCTTTTAAAAACAATTCTTGGGAGCTTGCTTTGATCACATATGTGGAGTCCATTTCCCAGCCCAAAAAAATCTGTGTGTGGTTTTTCTTCAGGCCAGACCACAGGCATTTATAAAGGCTTTACCTAGCAGTCTTCATGGGAGAAAATTACCGTTTGTGATGGTTAATTTTATATGTCAACTTGATTGGACAGGATGTCCAGATATCTGATTAAACATCATTTCTGGGTGTGTCTGTGAGGATATTTCCAGAAGAGATTAGTGTTTGAATTTGTGGACTGAGTAAAGCAGATGGCCCTCCTCGATGTGGGTAGATATCATCCAGTCCATTGAGGGCCTGGATAAAGGCAGAGGGAGGTTGAATTCTCTCTACTGGACTGCTCGAAAGAGGTTATCCACTTTATTCTCCTTGGGTGCTCCTGGTTCTCTGACCTTCAGACTTGGACTGAAATCTATACCATGGGCTCTTCAGTTCTCAGTCCTTCAAACTACACCGTTGGCCTTCCTGGGACTCTAGCTTGCATGGGGCAGATTGTGGGACTTCTCAGGCTCCATAATCACATGAGCCAATACCATATATACATATGGAGAGACAGAGCAAGGGAGCCAAAAAAAATGTATACACATTTTAAGAAAGGAAAAAACTGTATTAAAATTGTAATACTCATTGGAAGTAAAGTAAAATCGATCATTCCCAAAAACATCTTTTGAGTGAACGTCATGCTACACATTGCTACTGTACTATTTAATTCAACTTCAAAAAGTAATACACAGATAACATCTCTTAAAATGACTTGTATTCATCTTTTGTTATCGGTATATATTGAGTATTACAATTTTAATACAGTTTTTCCTTTCTTAAAATGTGTATACATTTTTTGGCACCCTATGTGTATATATACACATATATGTGCAGCCTTTAATATGTAAATATGCACAAACATAACTGTACATGCTTACATACATATGTATTTTTGGGGGCATGCATATTGCGTAGTGAACACATCTGCTCCGTTCTGTTTCTCTGGAGAACGCTGACTTATATACCCTCCCCACACAAGGCTTGGAGCACAGCCAGTGCACTGCAGTCTGTGAGGGGAGTTGTAGGGAAGGGCCCAGGCCCCCTGTCCTCCATGCTCTTATGCATAACTGCATTCCTAGACCAGCACTTCCCTTTGGAGATCTCCTTATTGGGAACTTAAAGACACACTTCTCCACTTTAGCTCAGTACCCAGTACTTTTCAAATTCCAGCCCTCCCCTTTCCCTTGGCCCACAGGTCCACTAAGCTGCAGAACTTTCGTTCTGAGCTCCCTAGGCGGTGAGAGCCACCTGTCCCTTAACTGGCTCACAGTTCCATAGGGGAAAATAGAACAGGGAAGAGCTGGCCGCTTCCTCTGGTTTCAATCTCTTGCTTTTATTATCACAGTGATCAAAGGCTGCACTCTTACTTTCATTCTAGCTCATTGTTTTAAATATTTACTTGGGCCGCTCATCTCTCTATTGCTCAGCTGGAGATGGCTCCTGATAACATGGTTCCCATCAGCAAAAGCATTTACCATAAAATTTGACACAGCTTAGGTAATAATAAAAGCCAACAGTCATTGAGCACTTACTGTATGCCAGATACCATGCCAAGCCCTTACATATGTGATTATAGTGTTACTCTAAGTGTGGTCCATGAACTGGTGGTGATGGATAAAATCTTGTTACCAATTTAAAACGAGAAGTACAGAAGCTAAGAGTTTGAATTTAACAACTTGTATTTGTCATTGCTATGTAATCAGTATTTTTGTCGTATCTTTAAGAGTATCATTCCATACCAAGTTGAAAATTTTAGAAATAGCTTCTTTCACCCCAGATGGGTGGAGAAGCAATGTGCTATCTCATTTAATCCTCACAATGATCTTTTGAAGTAGATACTACTATTACCTCTCATTTACTGAAGAGTAATCCTCCAAAGCACAGAGAGGTTCGGTAACTTGTTCTTGGTCATACAGCCAAGTGTGTGCTCAGTGCGGCAATGCTGAAAGGTGTGGCAAGACAGTAAATACACAGCTTAACTCTTATTCTAGGACTTGGTCCACCTCATTTTTTATAAGCAAACGTCTTGTACCACCATATATGTGGTCTAACAATGGTTCTAAGGAACCTCTTGGATAGAATATCTGTAATTGTCCCAGCAAATTGTTTGGCCCAGCAAATCCAGGTATATATCTGCCTCAAACATGTTACCTCCATCACACAATAAAATGATGCTTTCTATGCCGTCTGGGTAAAGAGACGTTCTGAGTCTTCACAGACAACCCATGTTGCAAGATATTTCCTTGTGTTTGGTGTAGTGTTTTCAGAAATCTAGTTCTTGTTAGAATCAGTGCTTATCCAAAGCAATTTGCCATGTCCGTGGCACCAATTTCCAGATTTATAATTGCTTTTATTTCCTGCTCAAGAATTCTGCCTTAGCATCACCTCTCTTTCCTGCAGTCACTTTGGGCATGGAAACGCAATTGTATGAACCTAAGTACTCCCCAGCCCTGGTGTGGTATAGATGCCTGTATGCAAAGAGCTAAACTCTAGGCCACAACCCTCTCATATTTTATTATCTGTGATTCCTTTGGCAAAAAGGTAGATTGGGATAAAAAATCACAGCTTCATGAGAAATCCTTGGTATGGAGAGGATGGATAATTGCACAGGTATTTCTTTTGAGAAGGAGTAAGAAATAAGGGTAATTGCAGGTAACTATCAGAAAAACCAGTAACGGTTACAAGAGATTGACTCTGAGGAGTGTGCTTTTGTGCTGGGAGGGATGAGTATGAAATTGCTTTTTTTTTACTCTACGCTCTTCTCTATTTGATTTTAAAAACCATGTACACATATTACTTTGAGGAATTAAAGACACATTCCAGGTGGAGTTTTGTGTCACATTCTCTCAGCTGAGTCCTGAATTTGGCTGCCCCACAGTGGACAGTTTCTTGAAAGTTCTTATTTTGCTTTTGCTGACAGCATCTTGCTCCCAATGTTGGCCTCTTCCTTCCTTCCTTCCTTCCTTCCTTCCTTCCTTCCTTCCTTCCTTCCTTCCTTCCTTCCTTTCTTCCTTCCTTCCCTCCCTTCCCTTCCCTTGCTTTCCCTTCCCCTCCTCCCCCACCCCACGCCCCTCTCTTTCTTCTTTCTTTCTTTCTTTCTTTCTTTCTTTCTTTCTTTCTTTCTTTCTTTCTTTCTTTCTTTCCTTCTTTCCTTCTTTCCTTCTTTCCTTCTTTCCTTCTTTCCTTCTTTCCTTCTTTCCTTCTTTCCTTCTTTCCTTCTTCTTTCCTTCTTTCCTTCTTTCCTTCTTTCCTTCTTTCCTTCTTTCCTTCTTTCTTTCTTTCTTTTTGTTTCTGCCTGAAAGGGCTTCAGAATCATGAAAGCCCTCTTAGTCCATGCACAGGAGCAACTAGGAAATGGAGATGCATACAGTCCCTGAGACAATCTTTAAAAGAAGGGGATCAGAGTATGTGGATCCAGCTTCAGGCTCCCATTCTCAGGCTGGTAATTCTTGGAGGAATCTGAATACTAGCTAAGGTCCCAGAATTGAGCTGCTGTTGCTTACAGAGTGATCTTGATAACATACCCTTAGATCGAAAATTTCTCTTGCTGTCTCATACTCTAGCCCACGCCACACCCCACCTTGCTGTGTCCTGGGATCACCTCCCAAATCAACTACCCACACCAAGTCCTTGTCTCAGGCTCTGCTCTCAGTAGAAACCAAACAATGCCAGGTCCTCATGTGCAAAGTAGGAATCCTGAGATGAGATTTGCATTCTGAGATTTCCGGACTCTGCTCTCTGCAATTCAGTTAAACCGCCCCTGGGCCCTGGGAGCTGCTGCTGTGTGCCCAGTCAAGCCTGAATGCAGACAGCAGAATCGTTCCATTCCCAGCAATCAATTAAACTATTACAGAAATGTACCGTGGGGAAGTTTCATGGCTGGGGAGGGGCAAGAGATACCACAAGGGAGACTGTAAGTGACTTTCAGCCAAAGAAATGTCACAGAAAAAAAAGGAAGCTAAGAATGAGAAAAGAAGCTGGCACCTCACAGAAAAATGGAAATGCTGTCTTTCCCTTTCCTCCTGTGAAGAAGGCTAAGAGGTGTGGGCAGCAGACTGCAAAATAATCCAGGGAGCCAAGGTCACTGCCAGCTTGCTATAGATACTGGAATTGTGTCTTGATTTTCGGGAACCTATGACTAAATTGTGGGGAAGATGATCAAATAGAAACACTGCTTCCTTCTGCAGTGTCTGGAGGTGGGTGAAGGATATCCTCTGCCTGGGTTTTTGGCAGGTCTGCTGGATTTCCAGTTTCCAGTTCAGCTCTTCCCTGGCTGTGAACAGCTGCTGGCTTCCATCCCACCTTGTAATACTGCACCCACCCCCTTTTCTGTAAGTCTCTGTGGGCTGGTTCTTGTTATTTGCATCCAAAGTTCCTGGTTGTTTGGGACCTTTCTCCCCCAGATCAGAGCATACCTCGGGTTTCTTACCCCCTTCACGCACTCTCCTTTAGTCTTATACGTGTTGTTTGGGGGGTGTTTCCTTCCTCAGTCAGATCCCAAAGGGTCCTCTAGACCGAGGCTTCCTCTCCTTTCTGTTTTCTAGGTGTTCCCCTTGTATTGATCTCCACAGCCTCTTACACACCTCTCAGTACTTCTATCAGACCTTCACCTGTGATAGGCACAGCAATAATCCCCCAGCTTGTCAATGCCCCGAAACCACTAATAGGAAGAGAGCTGTCAGTCATTTCCAATTAGCTAGGTGAGGTGTCCACCTTAAAGGGAAGGGCAGTTACTATGAGAGTTGTAGGATCTGCTTGGCCCTTGGCTCTCCACAGCCAATCCGGCCTCCCATCCTGCCCCTGGCCTCCTTGTTGAAGGGAGGCTTACTGGGGAGTGTTTGCTGAAGGTTTTGCTCCTGCCTTCTCTCTGAGGATCTCATGGACAAGCCTCTAAAAGCAGGGTCTCTACAACCAACTTGCTCTCTTGCGTTAGACTTCAGTAAACATCAAGGCTTAAAACAAATTCTGCTTTTACTGTCACTTAAAAGGTAAATAACCTGCTTATAGTGTTTCTGAAATCTGTCTTAAAAACCTGGACCCTGAGGCTGCAACATGTTTTTATGCCTTATAAGGCATGTTTTATGCCTTATAGCTCCACATGGAGTTAGACACTTTTTTTTCTATTAATCCTTAAAATTTGCAATAAAAGCAATAACTCATTTTTTAAAAAACAAAGCAGTAGTGTGCAGAAGGAACACGCTGTCATGGCTAAGGAGTTGCTGGGCCAAGTTGCCTGGGTTGGAATCTTGGCTATGACCTTGGACTCTCTGAGACTCTGGTTTCTTATCTGGAATGGGGATAGTGATGGGACCTACCTCAGAGATTGTCACAAGGATTCAATGAGTTAATATTCATAAAGAGCTTAAAATAGTGCTTAGCACATGGTAAGCCTCATGTTAAAAACAAATATTTCAAATATTTTCTGTCTATATGAGCATACGAACAAGTTATTTTTCTATTTATAAAAGTAGGTTTATCATATATAAATGGACCTGTTTCTTCCCATACTGACAATGTGTCTTGGATATCTTCACTGTCAGTATTTAGAGATATGTGAGATACATTTCTAATGATATTCCATTGTATCGATGGACAACAATTTATTTAAAGATTAATTATTAAATTAATTATTAAATTATTAAATTAAAGATTAATTTATGTTATTTCTAATGTTCCTGTTACAAAGGATGCTATAATATATAGGTGTGTGCCTGTATCTCTGCACCCTTAGGCAAGTGAATTCATAGAAATAAAATAAATATTAGTTTTACTTTGCTAGGTAGGTATTGGCAAATTGCTCTCAAAAAAGGTTTATCAATTTGTACTTGGTTTGGACTCTTTTTGATTAAAATATGATGACTAGACACAAATTCTTGGTCGATATGAATACATTTGGAATGCAGAGAAATATGTCTGTGGCAATGTTTAGTAGCATGTTAGGCAATAAATACATAGATTGAAATAAATGTAGGTCTTCAGGTTTTTGAATAGGAGCTTACCTTAGGTCTGAACCCAGATTTAAGAATATGTAGAATGCTACTAGCACAAATGGTCCCTACCCCTCAGCTCAGGAAAACTCCCCAAACCCATCAGCGTACTCACAACAAGGACAGAGGACCCGGCTTTGGTCTCTGTCTGTGTCTCCTCATCCAGCATTCATAGATGAACCCATGTATCAGATATAGAGGAAGGAAACCTCTTTCTAACTGTACCCTAACTACAAAGATTTTAAAATGTGCTAAAAGCAAATGAATGCTGGAAGTCTTCTAGAATACAGGATGTTGGAGAAGAAAGGCAGGAGGCCTGAAGGCCAAAAAGCTTACTGGCCTCTGACCTCTGGGGAAACAGCATCCACGCCTTCAGAAATCAGAAAGGTTTCCTACCTGCACTTTCCTCTGACAAGTAATTTCTAGAAGAGTGGACTAATTTTTCCTTAGTACTTAGATGGATCAGCTTTGTAGACTGTGTGGCTTAAAAATAATGGGCCAGGAAAACTTTCAAAATGATGCTCAGGATGAAAGAAGTTCCAGACAGAAGGGAGAGCCTTTAATAAGGGAAGTTAATGGATGATTCAGAGGTGGCAGTGTTACTGACTAATGACTGAAAAGTTGGCATCTAAGAAGCTAAATAAAAGGTTTGGGTAATCAGAAATAAAATGCAAACGTTCTTGGCATTGATGAATATGAGAGCCGGGGCAGCTGGGGAAAAATACTCAAAGGAACCAAATCTAAACTGCAGGCTCAGGGAGGTCAGGAGAAAGGAATTGAAATTCGAAGCTCTCTGGGTAAACTCAGGAAGCACAGCTCTCTACATACTGGGGGGTTTGTGGTCAGAAGGAGGAAGCAATTTAGCTTCTTGCATATACGGCCAATGGGCTGATAGGGTGGTAAGAAGTGATGATTGAATGGCAGCTTCTCTGAGCAATGACTGTGCCTGGAGCCGTGTTTCCTTTCTGTGTGCTGTCTTCTCCCTCTGACCCTTGAGGTCACTTTCCAGCATTGGATCTGTGGGCCAGCCTCAGAGGCCAGTTTGTGGGCCAAAATGAAAGGCACAGCTATTCACTGGGCTGATGGTTTTGGAGGCATGTTGCTCAAAAATATATAATCCCCCCATGATTTGATAAGTCGAACTGATGAAGGAGAACAGGGAAATAATATTGGCTGAAAGGACTATGTCCTAGGCCTGTGCCTGGACCTTTACACAAATGATTCTGTTTAAGTCTCTCAATGAACAGAAGATAGAAGTAAACTTGCTTGGATTGATGTTAAACCTGCAAGAGGTTGTCACTCAGATAGAAAAGGGAAGGAAGCACTGAGCTCCTCTGGATTGTTGGGATGGGGGCTGACGGATGGAGTGACTGATGACCTCATCAATCTCTGTCAAATCCCAGATGCTGGCCAGTAGGGCAGAGGTGAGCAGGGAGAGCTGGTAGCGGTAACGTGAGAGATTGGCTGTCACGTGGAATGGTTTGAGACTCAGTACTGCAAGTGGTCATTAGAACACACCCCCTGGAGCCCCATGTGGCTCTACCTCTCACTCTGGGACCTCAGGCAAGTCACCCAACCCTTTTGTGCCTCAGTTTGTTTACTTATAAAATGGGGCTCACATAATTATTTGAATCAAATGAATACATATACGTGTGTGTTAAGTACTGAACAGTGCCTGGAATGTAATAAGCCAATGTGTTAATTATCATTAGTAATTAATACCAAAAAGAGACTAGAAAAGGCCACCAGTAAGTAAAACAGCTAACATTTATTGAGGGCATACTATGTGTTGATCACTTTGCTGATCACTTTACCTGCATTTTCACCTTTACTGTCCTCAGGACCACTCAACATGTGGTCAGCAAGCCCCTTTCAAGGGGAGGAGACTGGGGCTTAAAGAGTTAAGGACATTGCCTGAGGTCACACAGCTTGTTGTTGGCAGAGCCAAGTCAGTGCTTTTAAGATCTAAGATGGAAGCCTTGGAGGGAACATAAAGAAGGCAGCCTGTGGATGTGTGAGGAGTAATCTTTATCTTCACTAATACTATATTTGGAAGAGGGCCAGATGGAGGCAGAAGTGTTGGGTTCCAGCTATTCAGAGGAGTGTGAATAGTTTCGTTCCATATTTTTTTGGCTCTTCGCTTTGCCATCTTTTTCTAGTGAATGATCATTTCCCTTCTGTGCTCTGCAGTGGTTCTCAAGCTTGGCTGTACATTCGAGTCATCTGGGGAACTTTTCAAATCCAGATTCTGAGGCTCACCCCAGACCAATTAGGTGGACATGTCTGGGGGGTGGGGCCAGGCACCAGGACTTTCTAAATCTCTCCAGGTGATGCCGATGTGTATCATTGCCCTAAAACTTCTCAATCTTAGAATCCCTTTTGAATCATGTAGGAATTTTTAAAGCAGTGTCCAGGCTCTCCCCTGAGACTGAGTCGCTTGGTCTGGGTTGGAACTCAGGCACCCTGCTGTGTAAAATATCCCCGGGTGATTTGAATGTGCAGCCAGACTGGAGAACCATTGTCTTAAGTGACACTCTGGATAGGAACCCAGTAGTAAATACATGCTATTTTTAAGGAAGAAGAAAAAAAGAGTTAGAAAGGTAAAATTGAGGACACAGATATATCAGCGATTTATACAGAAGGTGCCAAAAAAAATGTATACACATTTTAAGAAAGGAAAAAGCTATTAAAATTGTAATACTCAATATATATCGATAACAAAAGATGAATACAAGTCATGTTTGACTTCTGCAATTACAAGAGGTGTTCGAAGTGGTTACCATCAGCATCCAGACACATTTGATTACTGCGAACTACTGCTTGAACAACATTGACCATCTCTTAAAATGTGTATACATTTTTTTGGCGCCCCCAGTATATTTCTAACTTTTATCTTGATTTCATACCCTATATTATCCTTAAGGTAAAGCTCAGTCAATAAGGAAGCCAACACATCGAGATTTATTAGACTGAGAAAGGTCATAAAGTACATAACATTGACATTTTTTTAAGACATGATCCAAGAGGATTTGGGGGGACACTGTAAGAGCTATTGGGGCATGTGCAAAATGGTAAAGAAAGCATTGAGGAAATAAGATACCTCGCCTTGCTTGTGGTCACACACCATATAACTTGCATGACACTGATAAGAGCTGCTGTTTTAGTCACATCGTCTTAAATCTAGCCCCTTAAAGTCTGTTGAACTTGGGAAGAGTCTCTGTGGTGGCCTTGGATGGAAATGCAGTGACAGATTCCAGGTGTGGTAGTGAGGGTGGAACTGAGCCAACACTGTAAAGGTGATAAGCAGGCTGGGGCCTGAGACTGAGATACCTTCATCAGGGAAGTGCCAGCCTCTTTCTGTCCTCCAGTGGCTGGTACCTAGCTTGATGTGAGGTAAGTTATAAAATGGGCAGTGAGTGTTCAATATGCACTCTTCCTTTTGCTTTCTCCCAACTCCCTTCACCCCCCTAATCACCTACCCAGAGCCATTCTGCTTTCCAGCTGCCTTGGTAGAGAGAGATAGCACAGTCATCAGTGGAAGGCAGGTGCTCCTAAACCCAATATGACATTGCCATATGATTTTGGGTAATCACCTTACTTTGATGAGCCTCAGTTTCCCCATCTATAAAATGGGGACAATAGTACCTTTTTCAATGATTGTCATTAGGATTAGAGGAAAGGCATTTAAAGTGGCCCATAGGAGGTGCTTTGTAAACTTCATCTGTTGCAGGTTGGTGTTCAGGGAGAAAGACTTTGTGGGCCACACAGGTCTGTGTGCTAGTGATGGTTGCAACTCGGGCCAGCAGAGAGAGAAAAGTGTTAGGTGACATCCCTCTATCAACTGGGCAAGTCATTTCTGCTGGTTTCCATGGAAATTCATCCGTATTTCATTTCACAAAAAGATGAATCAGGAACTTAGATTTTCTGGAAGAAAAGTGCCAATTATGTTAAATTTCAATTGCCAATGTTCTTGGCAAATAATGCTGAAAGTCATTGTTTTGTTTATTTTACTATTGAGTATATTGGGGAAAGGACCGATACACAGTTTAGACAACCTCATTTGTAGGAATGTACTTCCTGATATTTAATTTGGCTATGTGCATTAGTGGAATAGGATTCAGGTTATAGTAACCTTTTGGATTTGAGGTATCCTGAAAATAATTTGTAAATCAGTGATTTGGAATTTTAAGGGCGTTTTGTCTCAGAAAACCTGCTATGTGTACACAGTGTTACGTCAGCTTTTAAACGTCTTTGGAACATAATGTGACTAGGTTCATGATGTTAACCAGTTCTGTAATTTATTGTGGACTAGGGCTCATAGCATGCAAAAGGGAAAAAGAGACTTGACTTTGGCACTGATGTGTGCCACGCAAACTTCTGGAATTAGCAGAGAAGTTGACTGTTCACATGTTCTTACTGCTTTTCTGTGTCCCTCAACTGCTTTCTAGGGCTCCCGACCTCAGTGTCCTAAACGCTGCCCAGAGGTCCCCACTATAGCATCTCTCACCAGGACCACACCCCTCAGCCCCCACCCCGTCCGCTCCAGACTATCCCTCTTGCCCCCTCTGCCGGCCCTGTGGAAACATTGCATCTGCCTTTGGTGACAATGTCTCCCAAGGAATGTAACAAAAACCAATGGACAAGCTTTGAATGCTAATAAGATGTGTATACTGTTGTGGGCAAAAGATAGGTAAATATAATTCTTCTAACACTTTTAAGTCTGAAATAAAATCCTAAAAGCCCTCACTACGCTAAGCGCTCAGATTCCCATATGAAAATAAACTTTTAAAAATAAACTTTATGAATTTATGCTGATATAAAAAAACCTTTTTAATCCTCTCCCCCTTCCACCATTTTACTCCCTCAATAGAAACTATTTTAGGCCACTGACAAAGTGAAGTAAAAAAGTTCACACAATTTGGAAGGAAAATGTTGTGGGCTGGTAGCCACAGAGAACCAATATATCCCACTAGGGAGCTTCTCCTGACTTCAGTTTTTTTAAGCTAGGTGCCCCCCTCCCTCCAAGTATGTCTCTTGGTTGTTTAGAGGTGTTGCCAATATGAGTGTAACCCTGTGTTAGGATCGACTACAGAGCTTGCAGGTGGCCAGTGCAAAATAAAAATGCAAGCCCTTGTTAAAAAATTATTACGAATGTCAAGATGGTGACACGGAGCATTCAACCAGGTGCAGGCTCTGCTAAGCAACAGCACAGGTCCCATGTGTGTGAAGCTGGCTCTGCCTCAGGTCAAAGAAAGTGGAACTCCACATCTTGTCTCGTCATCAGCTCTGCTCAGAGCCTCTGTGAATCTCCAGGAAGAATACATGAACAGAATTTCCTTACTGTGGAAATTTGGACACTTCCTGGGGGTCTGGTGTTCTGTGGTGAATCTTCGGGATGTTAAAAGCTGCTCTTGTTTGACTTCAAAACTCCCGTCTTGCGTCTTACTAACCTCAATTTTTAAGCTCCAGTATTAATAGAAGGAGCAGGGGGACTCTCTAGGTGGGCTGCAGGCAGCACCCAGCTGTGGTTTGAGCTCATTGTCCTCTGTGACCATTTGGGGGTTTGGAGCACTGATAACTTGGGTGTAGACCAGAGTCTGCCTGTATGTTCACTTTCTGCAGTTGAACTTGGGCTTTTGCTGAGGCTGAGCACTAGTGCACTTCAGATCTACTCTGTTCATCCTGTTCTCTGCAAGTCATTGGAGCCTCTTGACAGGTCCTTTAGACAGGAAGGTAAAATGAGCTCTGAATAACTGCTCGACTGCCTCCCTGCTGCCATGGCAGCCAGATGTGAAGAGAAGAAAACTTGATTAAAAGTGAGCGGTAAGGAGCAGGAGGGCTTCCCTTAATGGTGTTTTGATATGTGTGTACACAGGCACCCTTCAAAAACATCTTGAGTGAGAGGATTCACAAAGGAAAACGAAGAAAATATTATAAGAAAAGGTGTCCTAGCTCTGCTTGTCATTAGTAACTGTTCCACTTTACGTTCGGTTTGGAAGCAGTCTTCTAGCGTGGTACGAATTCTCATTCTCTAGCTTTAACTACATTCAGTCCTCTCAGGAAGGAACGAGACCCCTCATCCCAATGTATGCTCTTGGCACGTTAATGAGGAATCTGTTTATAGGAAATAAATATGTAATAAAATCCATAATATGCTTCCTCAATTGTATTTGCCAGTGAGACCTGCTTTACCTCAAAATTTATTTTATTTTTTCCCCCTAGGGAAGACATCATTTTCTTTACAAAAACTAGAGAAATACTACTTAAATATAATTTTGGAGAGAATATACAGTTATGAGATCAAAATAAAACATATGCTGGAGCCTATACACTTAACATTTTTGAGTTATGTGGGTTATTAAAGTCAGTAATATGAGATTTAAGTTATGGGACGGCAAAGTCATTGGTCCATCTGTGACTCGGATGGCGATTAGTCGTCCTGAGAGGCTGCTCAGCTTGTATGAAATGGAATCTGGAGACGACCCAGAGAATTTCATGTTATTTCACGACCAGTCTACCTCTCCATCAGTGCTTGGATAAATATTTGTGTGTGGGAGGTATTGCACCCTGGGCCAAGTAAAAGCAAATTATAAACTGACCGCTGGAAGATGACAGTTCAACCCAAGAGTCCTAAGGGATAAATCTCAAAGCTGACTCACTGGATATTGGAGCAGCAGTCAATCAGCTACTTCAACCAGCCCTGAGCCTCGTAAGATGGCAGGAGGTGTGTCCTGGGAGGGGTGGGCTGAGGGCTTAGGCAGTTCTTGCTACAGGGCCAGCCCAACGATTTAAGGCAATATTCTCTCTCTCGCTTTCTCTGTTTCACACACACACACACACACACACACACACACACACACACACACACACACACACACACACACACACACACACACTGGCCATGCTAATATCTAGAACCAGTTCCCACACCTTCTCTTAGAAGAGCTGGTACAAATGTAATTACGGTTTTTAAAAGGTTAAAAATAATTGCGAAAACCGCAATTACTTTTGCACTAACTTAATACATAGCTTATCCATATTTCATTTCACTTATAACATAGGTCCATTTTTGTTTTTCTAGCATTTCCTCTGCTTGGATTAATTTGGATGATGATGATACATCTAGTAGAAGTGAATCCAGGTCAGGGAACATTTAGCAAAGAGGCTGCTTGTCTGATGTCTGCTCTGGACACCGGAATTGTGACTTAATTTGTCATGAGAGATGGTCCAATACAGAAAAATTGTGTCGCTCTGTTTCTGAAGTGGTTCTTTAACTTGGCACTTCAAACACAAAGTATCTGAGCTCACATCATGGAAAGGGACACATTTTACTGTACAGCTAACGTGCCTAAATATCTATGTACTAGACTATTTCATTAGAGATTAAAACAGGTGCTTTGGTTCTCCCCTGTAGGGAAGTGTGAGGGACACCTCGATACGTTGGAGAATTAATCATTGAGGAGGTGCTGGAGGACAGGAAGTGCTCACCTCGCCAACACAGGCAAAGACGCTGGAGCCTGGGCTCATCCCTTTCATTTTCAAGACCTGCAGCACCGTTCCATGGATGATGGAACAGGAAAGGCAAGGCTGTTGTCCACCCCCAAGCTGCCCCCATGCCCGTGTCATTACCAATTCTCCATTCCACCAGTAGTTTGGCCTGGGGCCAAGGGACCACTGTGACCGGGGATCTTCCCTTCCACATCTGGAGCAGTGGTAGGAACCAAGGACCAGTTCCCACTGCTCAGCTCTGGGAGGCAAGTGCCCAGCACTGGGGCTTGTGGTTACTCAACCAGGTATGTAGATGCCCCTTGTGTGAGGCTATTCCCTGTGTGGATGCTCTGATGTCTCTGGTTAAGGGAGTTGGGGACTGGGGCTTGAGCTTCCTACTCTGGGATGGATCTGAGTTGGGGTGGCTGAGGGGAGGGAAGGGCAAGAGTGGCTACGAGAGAGTGGATACTGCTGTAAATGTCCTATTTCTTTTCCTCTAAGGAACAGGGGGAGTCCTCTATGGGGTGTCTGGTCACAAAATTATTTCTGTTCCGGGGTGGATTCTTCCTGAGATGTCTGAGGTCCCTCGATTCTCTCTGCATGCCACACACTTCTTTTCCCACTCCCACCTACATGGATGTGATTTTCCAAAGTCAGTTGTATAAATCCACCTCTGTAACGGCATTTGCTTAGGGTTTTCCTTAAGTACCTTATTTATCACAAACATTGCTGCAGAGGCTTTTTGCTTGTTTGTTGTCTCTTCTTGTTTTTGTTTTCTTCTGAAACACTTTAAAAAGAATACTGGCTGCTTGCTTTACTTATTGCCTATATCCCTGGAACAGTTTCTTGTTTGTTTGATATTGCAGCTTCACTTTCTAAACCTGAATGTTCTCTGCTCTGTGACTCTTCTCTGACAGCTTGCAAAGCGAATGGGGTTGTAGACACTTACGGTAAGAAAAGTCCTCTCTGACTGGTGTTGGAGCTGAAAATAGAGTCCCCCACTGGGCACAACTATGGAAGCCGCTTTGTCTGGGTCACCTACTAATCAGTTTGATGGGGGTTAAACTGCTGTGTCCTCATTGTAGTATTGGTGAAACCTAAAAAGCCTTGAGCAAAAAGAGTTCTGAGCTAGTGGAGACAGTATTACTACATTTTGTCACAGGAGCTGTGCCTCTCTCATTTTCTGATGACTTCAAATGCTAATCTAAGTGAAACCAAGTGGAAGAGTATGGCCCAGAAACAATATACCTTATGTATTTTTCATGTAACTTACAAGTCCTCAGGCATATGCCCATCTTTCCAGCTTTTCCCCTGGCCATGCCATTTTCCTCATCCTAGTCCTCTCGTCCAGCTACTCTGGACCACCAGGAGGTGGTATGAGCTCCCCGTCTCATACCTCTGCTTACAAGTTTCCCTCTGTCTAGAACTGATATCCTAAACATGGCCAGTGAATCCCTGTCTTTCTTGACTTTTCCCACTGCAAGTTGGCCCCTGCAGTAGCATGTACTCCTCCTAATAGCTAATACCAGAAACGCTCCATCTCAGTTGTTGAGAGTTGATTTCTATAGACTATAAAATAGCATAATGGTTAAGAGGACCACCCTTGAAGCCAGACTGCCTGGTTTGAAGTTTCTGCTCTGCCACTTTGTGTGTACCCTTGCACAAATTACTTAACCTGTTGGTGCCTCCGTTTCCTCGTCTCTAAAATGGGTATAATAATAACAGCACACTTGCCTCATAGAGTTGTTGGGAGGATTAAATGAGTTAATATAAGCTAAGCACTTAGGCTAGAGCCTGGCAAGAAGTAAGTACCGTCTAAGTTGTTTGTTGTTATGATTATGAATCTGAAAGTTCATTGCAGGAAATGACACCACCTCATCTGGTTGGGGCCCACAATGGATGGTCCTTGGTAGGAACTGAAAAACATTTGTGGAGTAAAGAATGGTTAGAACACCTTCCTTCTGTCTCTGAGTCCAGCATCGTTTCAATTGCACACATATTCCTTGAATATGAAAACAATGACAGGAATGAGTCTGAGAAATAGAAAGCATGATGGGATAGATGAGATGGGAAACATTCACATTCAGTCTGTGAGCCGAATGGATCATCGGTACTTAGTCTCTGGAGCAATCCCCAGGGAGGACTCTGGTCTAGAGATCAACCTTATCAATTTCTTCTTCTGCCATTTCCTATCACTTTACCAAGTGGGACTTCTGCATATTTACTGAACAGTGCTCTCAGTTTAACTTGTCAGCTCTTGTTAGTTCATTTACTCCTCTAAAAGTGTCCTTCCCATCAGATTGGCCAAACACCTGCACAGGTATGGCCTGGCTAATATGACCTTGTGTTAGTGTTCCAGTGTTGCCCTATTAAGTTCAAAAACTTTTCCTGTAAATTCTGGTTTTTAGTATTTCCATCCAGCAGGGAGAAGGCAAGAATATAGGTTATCAATTCTTGATTATCCTGGTACATTTTATTATCATCATTATTGTTTTGGGCCTTCTAAGATCACAAGGATACATTAATTATGCCCTCCATCTGCTAGTCTCATTCTACAGTCCCAATTTTATTTATGATGTCATTTGTCCAAGTTCATTTTTTATCTTTACCTTATCCTTTTGGACTCATAAGCTCAGACTTGTAAAAAATTTAGCACCCACTCTGTCTCCATAGTTGCTGTCTTACCACAGGCCTTTATTATTTCTTAACTAGATTTCCCTCCAGGCCCCTAACCAGCTTCTCTGTCTATTTACATTGCTGCAAGAATATTTCTATAAATCAAATCTTGGATTATATTACATGATAAGAAGTTCCTAAAAATATATACTTTCTGAACAATGCCTCACCATATTAAAAAAAATTATTGCGTGTTGTATTATATCTGCCATTATTTGAAGTGATTAAAATGCCCTTAATATAACTATATACTGGGCATGTAGGTGAAATGTTGACAAATCAATGTATTGATAAGGACCCCGAGCTGAAACCTCTTAAGAAAGGTTTAGGGGGTCTTGTAACACATAAAAATGTAATATAAAATGGTGATCTGTTAGACAAACTTGAAGAGGTAAAAAGACATTCCAAACGCAATGTCATGTACAAATGGATCTATTTAGGACTGTTGCCAATGTCCATTCTTGACCTGAAGGAGGAACTGACCCATTAGAAATGTTTTGTCTCTCTGACCAAAGGAAGGAGCGTATAGACAGAACAGCAGAGGGAGTTTTGATTGTTTCCGGGGGAGAAGTCCATACTGGATAGATAAATATGAGAGCTGGTAGCTTATAGAGGGTGTTTAAAGCCACAAATGAGGTCCCTGAAGGAGTTCGACAGATGTGGAAGAGGAGATGGTGTGATTGGGGCCTGAGCACTAAATGCTTCAAGGCTGGGGAGCAACTGGGACTGAGAAGGGGCCGGTGAAAGAGGAGAAGCAGAGGGTGCTGAGTCCCAGTGGGAAGGGAACACAGTGCTGAAAGGAGGAGAGGGACTGATGCTGTCCAACACTGCTGAAAGTTCAAGTTCGATCAGAACTGAGATGTGAACTTCGCATTTGGCAATGAGGTCTGTTAGGGCAGAGCCTAATTGGGGGGCAAGCCTGATTGCTGTGGGTTCAAGAGAGGATGGGAGAAGAGGATTAGAGACAGTGATTGAATGACTCTTGCAAGGAATTTTGCTTAAAAGAGTAAAGAAACAGGGAAACTGGAAGGAAAAGTGGGATCAAGAGAGTTTTCTTTGGCCGGGGGACAGTGGTTGAAATGCTTGGTGGTATATAGACTGAGAATAATGCATTCAATATCAAGGCTTCTGTATGATTTGGAGAGACTGAGAGAATATCAGACAGTTTGAAGCCTAGAGACATTTCTGTGCACTGATAAAAGATTGAAACTCTTTGTAACTGATGAAAAGTAGCAGCTCATCTGGTCTTCCGTGGGTAGGAGGGAACCACGTCTCTGCGAGTGTACTGTGAGGGGAGCTGCAGAGAGTAGGGTGGACTTTGGTCGTCCTGGAGGCCCCTGCTCTGCCTTGGTCCATTCACCCGTGAGTCCCATCCTTAACAGATGGAGGACGGGTGGATAGGGGACTTAATTGTTTCCCTGAAGCTGGTCACAACAGATTATGGAAACAATATAATCAAGACATGCTAGATGCATTATTACAGACTATAATAATAGTTACTACTCATTGAGGCACTATGCTGGGTATTTAATATACATTAGTTTTATTCCTTACAGCAACCCTTCCAGGCAGGTACTTTTATTTCCATTGTATGGATGAGGAACCTGATGAGCAGGCTGATGGAGTGACGTCCCAGTCACTCAGCAGGGCTACTACTCAAACCCTGGGCTGTTTGACTCCAAGATTTACACTGCGCAACACCGCTTCTCTGCTGATTCCGGTGACCAGGAGTTTGCTTAACCTTTTTTATTTTACTTATTATTTTTTTTATTTTAATTTAAATATTTATTTTTTAAGTAATTAAAAAAATTTTCAATTGCAGTTGACGTACAGTTTTATATTAGTTTCAGTTGTACAACAATAGTGATTAGACATTTATATAACTAAGAAGTGATCCCCCCGATCAATCCAGTACCCACCTGGCCTCTTATATAGTTATTACAATATTATTGACTATATTCCCTATGCTGTACTTTACATGCCGTGACTGGTTTTATAAGTGGCAATTTGCACATCTTAATCACTTCCTCTTTTTCACCTATTCCCCCAACCCCCCTCCCAGCCGGCAACCATCAATATATTCTCTGTATCTATGAGTTTGCTTCTGTTTTGTTTGTTCAATATTTTAGATTTTATTTTTATATCCACCTTTTAACTCTTGAGGTAGGAAGAAGAAGATTCCATAACTATCGTACAAACTGCCGATCACGTATAGCAGTAAATTACTCTATTTTATCCTCAACTTATTTCTCTCAGACATTAAAAGCTATCTTTTCAGCTTAATATTCTGAAATGTGAAGAGCAAAGATACTCATCCCATATCTGTTTATTATTTATATATTTCTAGCTCATTACTTCTCTGCCTTTTCTCTTTCTCAATGCAAAATTCTAGCTTTTAAACCTGCCCTCAGGTGGCAGGCCTCCTGCTCCCTCCATCGCTGGGCTGATGGTTTCTGGACACCCTTCACACCATGATGTCATTCTTAAGCCGAGTTTCACACAGAGTTCCTATCGTGAATGCATTATGGCTTTGGATAAAGCAGGTAGAAAGTTCTGTTTTGTTTCCATTATGATTTCAGAGAACTTCTAATAGAAAGATAAGGCCAAAGGCCTCAGCGGCTCATTGGATTGATGTCTTTAACCTCTAGTTTACAGCAACTCTCAGATCCCTTTTGAGGGTTCTGTGACAGGAGTGACATGAAAAAAGGTGGACTCAAAGTCAACCGGTCTGGGAACCTTTGCGTCTACTCTTCCTCTCTTGAAGATTGATGATGTGTATTAAAAGCTAAGAAGCCACATAGAATGTCACAGTTTGGGTTTTCCTAGAAGCACATCCTGCAATAAGGATTCAAGGGCAAGTAATTTATTTGGGAGGTCTAGGAAACAACAGAAGAGAAGTGGGGAAGTGATAAAAGAGTGGGAAGGAAGCCAATAAAATGTCTGTTATCAAGCCACCCTTTGCTATGAGTGACTAAAGCTGACACCTGAGGGGAAACTTTAAGAGACATGTAAAGTGCATGCCTCATAACTGTCCCATCTGAGGGACAAAGGGGCTAGGGTATTTATACAGCATCTGTTAGTCATCACGGAGGGCCGCTCCCAATTTCTTGTACTTTCAGCCTGTCACTGGCAAAGCAGCCTTCTGGCCTTTGGAGATTTCCCTCAGGCAAAGAAATGCAGACGGTGGTCATTCAAATTGGATAGATGTAGCAGGGATGCAGAGCGCGGATATCGCTGCTGTGCAGTAAGAACCCTGTTACTTTGGTTTGACCCAGGATTTCCAAATCCTAACTGAGTATGGAACACTTGCTCCTTAGCACACTTATAAATGTGCTGTGGGTCTCCAGTTTGGGAACTGTAGGTATACTAGGGTAACAAATTTAATGCACTATACAAAAAGCCTATAGGAAATAAAACTGGCTGTTCTAGAACCCTTGGGTTCTCTCACCAGGGCACTTAGGACATTCTGGTCTCCTGCATGCATCACAAAGACTTCAAATGTGGCTAGTACAACTGAGGAACTGATTTTTAGAATTATATTTAATGGTTTTTTTTATTAGTTTCAGGTGTAGAAAGCCACGTAATAGTTCGACATTTACAGCTGAAGCTAAAGTAGAATAATATTGAATGTCAACTATGATTAAATCTATAATAGAGAATTATATTTAATTTTAATTACTTAAAATTTGAATCAAAATGAATACATATGGTTAATGGCTACACCATTGGACAGTGCAATCCTAGAAGCATGCCACCTCCATGATCGGGGCTTGTCTCTCTTTCCAATAGGAAATTAACAAGATAAACAGTGTGCCCAGTTGTTGCTGGTAACCATCTTATAGGCATGAGGAAAGCTATCCTGGGGATGTAGAACTCATCAGAGCAGGATGAATGAATGAACTGTAGGCAAACGGAACTGGAACTCTGATCATTTTGTGCCTGTAGTCCTATTAACTATCTCTTGACTCCTTCTTATGTCATTCACTAAAATCCCTTCTTTATTTAATCAGTTGAATCAGGGTTTCTGTTACTTGCAGTTCAACATATCCTGACTGATGGAACTATTACCTCCCTCAGTAACTTGCAGAACAAAAGTCCCAATATCTGAAGGGGCATTTCTATGCTTACACAAAACACTTACTTGTTTTCTTTAACTTTTAAACGTTTCTTAACATCTTAAAATGCTTTAAACATACACCTAAGTCCTCTAATGGTTCTTAGAGCTGTGTTCTTATTTTCTGATTTTTACAAATATTCACTAACTCCTCTCACATCAACACTGTAAGTCACCGTAATGATATTTCTTAGTGTGTATCCCTCTGATTTTATCAATATTCTAATGTGAAAGATCACAAAAAGTCACATTTTCAAAGAAAGTAATGATGAGACTTGCAGGGAGCAAAACACACCTCCCATAAGAAAGCCTCTTTCTTACAACAAACAATGCTCATGGCACGTTTTCAAGTACCACAGAGGGCTGAGTGGAGGAAAGTAAATGGGGACAAATAATATTCACAAAGGCAGGCTCAGGTAAGGGTTGGGGGGTGAGAAGGGACACGGGGCCCAGAAAGGTCAGGAGCCAGGACCGATTAGTCATTGCTCTTGAGAATAAAAGGTTGAATACAGATCATTAGTGCTCTGTTCTTACGTGATGAAGCCCTGTGGAGGCTGGGAGCTCCAACCACAGAGAAGTCAGTTAGAAATGACTACAGTCCTCTGTATGCAACAAAGAAGTGCTGAGTGCTGCGAAAGTGTGGATTTAGGAACAGTGTCTTGGCCAGCCTTTTAGGGGAGATGTAGCGTCCTTAAGAAATGAGGTTGCTATGAGTTATTAGGGATGATAGGTTGTCACCAGATTCTGTATGATCTTTTCAGTCTGAGCCAATTGCCAGTGGAGGCAGAATTATTCTACTTGGCATCATAAAGAGAAAGGAAACAACAGTTTTAGAGATGCCTAATGTTATTCAGATCTTGGACCTGTGCTGTTACATTTTCAATGCATGGTCAGATCATGAGTGCTTTGGAGTTTAATTCTAGAGCACCTAATTTATTATCAATATAAGAAGGGGAGCCTTGACCGGGCATAATTGTGTTAATTATATTTCTTCGCCAGTGTTCAGGCAAATCCATCAGTTATTTTCTTTTATCTCTGCATTAGCCTTTTTATATTCTTCCTTATAGAAAATCAAAACTTCACTACTCCTTGTGTATTTTGTCAAAAAGGAACAGTGGAGGTTGGCTAAATGATTATAACAGTCCATTGCTTTAAGAAGAGTTAAAATAAAAAGTAAAAAGAGGTAGAAACAGGAGAAGGAACTGGTTTTTATCCCTCAAACTTGCTACCTAATTTCTTCCTGTATAAATGTTGCATTAGATCCTTATTTCCTCTAAAATTAATATTATAAGTTAGAACTCTGTTCTTGGAAACCCAGTGAATAAGATAAAAATGCTCAAAATTTGATCACAAAAATAAAGGAAAATATGCAACAGGGGTAGTATTTCACAAATAATAACTGGAAGCATTTAAATGTTTCTTTTAAACAAAGTTCCCCCTGCAGTCATTCATCTCTCCAGTAAAACCAGCAGTTTTGAAAATAGGTTTGTACAAGAGAGAATTTCCTCGATTCACCTAGCAGATCAAGAGAAAAGCCTGGATGATGCATATTCGGGGTCACTCTCCTGCCTTTAAGGCTGAGAATCCTGCTGCCTGATTGTAAAGGAAAAACATGAAGCAGGAAAAGTAAGATGAACCCCATCCTTGTTGACTGCAGAGAGCAAGGAGAAAGACATGTAGAAGGACCAATTGTTCTCTGCAATCTGTGTGAACAAGGAACAGGCCTAGGATATTTCTCTTGTTATCAAACGTTAGTGCAAATGCTTTTCAATGAACATTGAATGAAAGTTATGAGATCTGAATGTCTGATGAGCAGGGAAGGTTAGTAAAAGCTGTAGTGTTTGCAAGTTATGGAAAGGGTTAAGATTATTATTTCTGCATTTCACTTTTAATACGTTTTTCTAATTACAAGTAACATATACTCATTGTGAAGAGAAAGAACTCTAATCTCATCATCCAGAGCACTCAGTATGCTTTTGTGTGTTTCCTCATGCAATCTCTTTAAAGGAAATCCTAATAAGCTTCAGGAGTTTCTGGGAATTTCTATGAATTTAAGAAGAAAAATTTAAGAAAACAAAATAGGAGATAAGAGAGTAATTCATGCATGAAATACTCAGAGCTGAATCACAGAATTTCAGAAACACTGTTTGGAATAAATTTGAAGAAGTGGTTTGGTATATTTTGTCATCTTATTTATATTATAATGAGAAATGCTAAACAAATGACTTCAGAGTCCTCATCTTCTCCTACTGTTTTAAGACTGATTCAGGGAGGAAAATAATTTTACTTCTACTCTTCTCAAATCTTCTGGTTGGACTAATAGTCAAATTAACATGAGGCAGTTTGAGAAGAAAATGACCACATTTGTTATGTGTGTACTTGTGGGGGTTCCATAAGAATACGAGACCCGAGGACACATTAGGTAGTTAAGGTTTTATATATAATCTTGAGCTAAGGAGCAAAAGGAGTTTGTGGTTTGGGATTTTAAAGGGCAGGAAGGCAAATCACATGGAGATAGAAGGCAAGTGTTTGGTAAACAAATGTTTGCTGGGCCCTCTTTCACATGGGACACAGAGAGAGGACTTTGATCAAAGGAGACTTGCTGGGTTCCTCTGTATCTATCACATTACGTACTAGTTCGCATTAAACTATAGTTATTTATGATGATAGCTCCCTGGAGCAGGTCTATCTAAATTCTTTAGGCAGTAAAAGGGAAAGGTGAGAGGTTTTTCCTGAATCTTTTGTTTCTTAAAAACAAACTTAAAATAATCAATATCTCCGAAGGAGTATTTTGGGGTGGCAAACTTTGCTTCTCACTGCTATATGAAACGACCCACTGTGGAGAAAATTAACAAATGAGAACTAATGCACCAGGGCTAGGGACAAGTAAATATGACTGTTAATATGTGAACACCTATTGAGTGTATTAGGAATCCTACTAAAGAAGCACTCAGTAGATTATTTTTCACTGAAGGTGTCTAATGGTCCTTGTCTAAAACAAATTTAATTATTACTATTTCATTACATTTTTAAATATTTTAGTGACCTCGAAATTCCTTAGAGTTGCAGGTTTGGTAAAATTAAATTGCTGCTTAACAAGTGTTGACATTAGCAAGTTTTCTGAGCTTCATTTTGCATGAAATTGTTAATGACAGAATAGGGAAATATGATGCAGAACAGTGGTTCCCAAACTCTTCCAAGGAGAGAGCCTCTTTATGATGTAAACAATAGACAGACCCCTCATATAGTAGTGTTTTTATTTACCTAGGAAATATGCATGTGGATTAGTGTATTCTGTGAAATAATTACTTGACCCCAGTCCAGAGGCTGGGCTTCAGACACTTAATTACTAGAGAAGAGCAAGCAACTTGCAAAGAATGGCTCTTAGTGTGGGAAATGGAAGCATACCCAGGGGTTCTCCTGCTCAGGAGTCCTCCTACTTCTAGAAACTTCTTTGAGTCTGGCTATTTCAGAAAATTTTTCAGCCTTCTTGTTTTGTGAATTCACCTTACTCTAGTCACTCATGTCAGTCCTGAGCAGGAAATTGCATATGTGTTGTATGGTTCTGTGACTCCCTTCTTTGCTCTGTAGTAAACACACTTTGTCCCAATAGAATTAAGCCAAATGAGTGACGTGGAAAAGAGTCCCTTGGCTTTGTAGTAAGCACACTTTGTCCCAATAGAATTAAGCCAAATGAGTGACATGGAAAAGAGTCCCTTGGCTATCTGTTGGTCCTGTTTTTTATTGTTACGTGAGGGACAAGTGACTCAGAAACGTCTTCATAATTTAGTCAGTGACTCACCTGCATTGGTATTTGAGAGTAATAATTAAACTTCAATGGGATCCTGCAGATTTCCCAACAAAGCTGAAAGAAGAAATAGAATCAAATTTTGAGTAGATATTGCATTGACTCTCTTGATTTTTTTCAAGGACAAAAATCCTACAGCTTTCAGCCCTATTTCAGCTGGGGACGTAAATGTTCCCTGTTATTATTAGTTCAGAAAAGAGAGAGGTATTCTGTTGACTCAGTCCATTCATTGCTGGCTGGGGAACATTCATGGCAGAGTTGGAAAAATAGTCTGTTTCTTTTATTGAAAGAATGATCTTTCCTTTGGCAGGAACAAAACCTGTATTCTGTCTAGCAGAGAAACACTTTTTAGCTTTAAATATGATACCAATTGAAAACAGATTTTGTGATGCAAATGTAGCACCAATGACTAAGCTACTTTGAAGTGTAGAAGTTGCAGAGTAACTTGGCAGAGGCTTGGAGCCCTCCTGGATGTTGTGGACATATGCTGAAATTTTTATCTTACTCAGTTTTGAGGGTTGCTTTTCTCACACTGAACGTAGTATTTTGTCAAGAGAATTTAGAAATATAGTGCTTTAAAATTTAATGTCATGCTTCAATCCTCTCACTACCACTTCAAAATTACAACTAAACTACAGAACAGCCATCATTGAGAATTACTTGAAGTCTAGCTGAATTGAAATCCTATAACTGAGAATATATAGAAAAAGCCATGTTAAGACTAGTAGGAGGAATGAAATGTGGAATGAATGATCTGTTACCCATGTGTGGCCCATACCCATGTGTGGTGGTTTTAAAATGGGAGGGATATGTTGGCTGCAGAGGTCTCCATGAGGAGTGAGGTGTCCCAGCCCCACACCAGGCTCCCCAGCCCAGGGTTCCAGTGCTGAGAAAGAAGTATCTATAGCTGCTGGCTGTGAAAACCAGCACAGATTGTGGCTGAGTGACATGGAAGCCTGCTGGATTCCCAGGCATTCCTCTCAAAGGGCCCACACATGAACTTGCTTGCTGACAGACTCAGTTTCTGAGAGCTCCAGTGCTGGGACAGCAGCTTACAAGGCACCAGGGACATACAGGGAAGATCTGAGTTGTCTGGCTTTGGAGCAAAAGCTGGATGGGTCAGCTTTCTCCCAAACAGAAGTGCTGGCAGGAGCCATTGTTTCTTTGTGGAGCCTTCTCACCCCCCAGTTTGCAGACAGAGATGGGTGTCATATCTGAATCTCCATCAAGTTAGCTAATACTGCTAGCCCTGCCCTGGTGATTCCCTGACACCCTGCCCTACCCAAATTGTGGATCCACCCAAATCGCTTCCAGTGGCTTTTCCATATAAATGGCTTGTCTTGCCTCATGCTTCAGACTTTAATAAACACTCTCTCAGAGGTTCACAAACACCAAACAAGCAGCATCTGGCCTTGGTGTGCTCTCTACATCTTGCTAAGCAGCCACAAGCCTGGCACTACTAGCAGCCAGACTCATTTTGAAGCTTAGCCTCTTGCAGGAACCTCTAAACCCAGCGTGGGTGGAAGACAGGTATGGATCACTTTGTGGCTCATGCCAGGTGGCCCTGGGCAGGTCACAGGTAGTGGCCAAACTTTGCCTCTGGTGGGGCCCCTCTTAGGAAGCCCTGGGACTGGCATGCCTGGTGGCTGGTTTTGGGCCACATTGGAAAACCACCCACTGCCTCTACAGACAACACACTCATAAAGCAGACCGGCCAGGCACCAGAGCCCTCCAAAAGTGAATCCTGCTCCATAGGGTAAGTCCCTGCACAACAGCTCCTCTACTGTAGTCAAAGCCAGTTCTCAAAACCATCAGCCTGAGGGTTAATCCCTCCTACTGATGTGCAAACAGCAACCTCGGCTCAACTACAGCATGAGAGTACAAAAATCCACACAAAAGACATACCTCGAGTACCCAACTCAGATGACCAGGGAGACTGTGCCACTCGGCCCCACAGGATACCTACTCCATAAGGCCATGCTACTAAGACCAGAGACATAGCAGCCCTACCTAATACACAGAAACAAACACAGGGAGGCAACCAAAATAGGGAGACAAGAAACATGTCCTAAATAAAAGAACAGAACGAAGTTCCAGAAAAAGAACGAAACAAAATGGAGACAAGCACTCTACCAGATGCAGAGTCCAAAACACTGGTTATAAAAATGCTCAATAATCTCAGTGAGAAATTCAGCAAAGATATAAGAAACATAAAAGTGGAGATAGAAAACATAAAAAAAGGAGTTAAAATGAACAATATAATAACTGAAATGAAGAATGGAATGAACAGTAGATTAGATGAAGCAGAGGACTGAATCAGTGATTTAGAAGATGAGGTAATAGAAATCACCCAATCAGAGCAGAAAAAAAAAAAAAGAACCCCTCCCCCCCACCAAATTGTACAGTTAAAGGGGCCTTCAGGATAACATCAAGTATACCAATACGTCCATCTTGTCCCTCTCATTTCCCCTTTTCTTGACATAAAAGCTTGCACTCTGTACTTTCTTGAGATGTATTTGGGACATCACTAGGTCTCCCATCTTCTTGGTTGGATTTATTACTTAAGGTCTCCTAACTTTTTTGAGTTTCTTGAGTTTCATTTTATATCAAGTGGCCTCTCAAGAAGCCCAGGATCAAGCATTAGTGAGCTAATTATTTCTGAAATTGATTGATCTTTTGTTATATGGACGAATATTCTTATTTTCATCACTTAATATAATTGACACACTTAAGGTTGTAAAGAGAATTTATGTTACACAAAGTTTTTTTTTTCCAGAAATGACTAATATGAAAAGCAGAGATTCATTCTATTATAAGGAATTGTGTCTTCTGATTGTGGCAACAACAATAAGAAAACAAAAATAAAGATCACACTTAAAACCATAACAGTCATGGCCGCCATGAATAATGCTGCAACGAACAGGGGTACATATATCTTTGCAGAATAAATGTTTTCAGATTTTTTTTTGGATAGCTATCCAGAAGGGGGAATTTGCTGGGTCATATGGTAATTATATTCTATTGAAGTGTCCTGTGATAGATGATTGGATAAAAGAGATGTGGTACATATATATAATGGAATATTATTCAGCCATAAGAAAAGATGAAATACTGCCATTTGTGACAACATGGATGGATCTTGAGATTATCATGCTAAGCAATATAAGTCAGACAGAAAAAGTCAAGAACCATATGATTTCACTCATATATGGGATATAAAACTGAAAGCAGCAAACCAATAAGACAAGCAAAAACTCATAGAGACAGACAACAGTTTAGTGGTTACCAGAGGATAAGGGGAGAGGGGAAAAGGAAAAGGGGGTCAAATATATGGTGACAGAAGAAGGTTTGACTTTGGGTGGTGAACACACAATGCAATATAGATGATGTACTATAGAATTGTACACGTAAAACCTATATACTTTTATTAACCAATGTCACCCCAATAAATTTAATAAAAAATAAAACCATACCAGTACTTTTTAAATTATAGATTTGAATTAAAAAATAAGAATACTCCTTAAATTTTTAATTGCATTAATTCTGTATTCTACTTAAAGTAACCCAAAATAAAATCATTGAAGTTAGAAATTGACATAGGATGGAAAATTTAGTAATGGGATCATCTTCTTAACATTTGTCTCTAGCATGGCAAATCCTTATCTTGAGCAAGTCTTCATTTGTCTTACCCCTTAAACATTTATTTAATTTTTAAAAATTTTCTATTGTATGTTTCCTGGTATTAATAACTTGCTGGCCCTTTTTTTTCCCTAATAATTTTAGCTGGTAACACTTAAATGGATTGGTTTAATACCTTTGGGCAGGAAGAAGAGCAACACAAAGATAAAGGCTAAAAGCTCAATCCTTTCTTAGCAATGTAGGGATTTTTCTAAAAGCAGGGATATTTAGTTATTTATCTAAGGATGGATATCTCATTAGCATATTAAGAGGTTACTTTTTACCTTTCTATCTCTAACCTTAAGTGCCAACTTATGTACTTTGTAAGGTATCTATTAAGCAAAACATGCACTGACCTTTGATAGCCACATAAAGTGGCTTAGAGTCAGATTGTGACAAATGTAGAAGGGAGAGTCAGAGGCTTCAGTAGTCAATAGAGGAAAGTACAAGATGGTCTCATGGAAGCACCAAATTTCACAAGTTAGAAAGATATTGCATTTGAAACTTAATTGACAAGTTCTTGTTGGCCAAATCTGCCTAAAAAAAAAAAAAATATTAGGTTGGTGCAAAAGTAATTGCGGTTTTTGCAATTTTTATTTTTTTTAACCTTTTAAACCGCACCAACCTAATATCTACACTTGCTTTTTGTTTCTCTTTTTTTTCTACCAGCTTTATATTTTTGATTCATAATATAAACTAAATCCTCTTCAGTCATTTCTGTACCTTGTATTGACTTAATATTCTTGTTTTTACACAGATATTATTGTCTATGGGTTTTCATTTGTTTTTTGCTTTAGATGTTATCTGGAAAATCCAGGAACAAGTAAATTGAACTGCCCATTGCAGAATTATTCTTTCAGATTACCAATTTTTACACCAAAGTGACTAGACTATCAATTTATTAAGAGAAGGGATCTTACATTTTCTGAATCCTTCACAACTTCTAGCTCAGAACTGACTATATGAGAGGCCCTCAACACTGTAAGTCCTTATTTTGAGAGATGGCTCTTGTTTACTTCTGGACTTGATGCCCTTTTATTGGAAAGCTGCAATGTTATGAGCCATAAACACCCCTATATGTATATGACTACTTTTATTTTCTGGTATTCTGGGACAGAAAGATGAAGTGAGAAAGGCTGAGAGAGGTGAGGATAGGGGATTGAAATGATTGCCAGACATAACACATACCTCATGAGTGAAAAAATGATGATGCTTTTCCATTTTTACATATTGTTAAGAAAAATTCCATGACAATATCCCCACATTCCTGTGCTGTTCTAGTGATTAGGTTGCTTCTTGAGCTAAGCATATTTGGAAAAAGTCAGATTTCATTCTGTGGTTTTGTTATCCCTAACAAGTGGTGCTTTGTGAGTGGGGCTGTTTCTTTGCTCGAGATTTTATTTCCTATCCTTCTACGTCTTACCTTTCCTAGTTTCCCCACATTGGTTGGCAAGGTCCTTGCTCAGCATGGAGCAGGTGTTGAGTGAATGCCTGTTGAGTGGCTCTGCGGTTACCCACCATTCTGTGACCCAGGCATCAGCTATGCTCTTCTTCTCTGACTCCAGAAGCCACAACTGCCCTCTCTGTGTTCATCCTGTGACTACCGGGACGCAGACCCAGCATCTCTCTGCCATCTCTTAAAGAATCTACTTACCCAGAAATCTGGTTGACCAAGAAAATTTCACAGAAGAGATTTACCTCGAACATTACATCACACAACATCTTCACTAGAGAGTCTACTTTATCCTCAGCTGGGTGGCAACCAAAGTTTTCTGCCTCCTTTCCCCCAACTGAAGACCTCTCTATCTCCTGAGTTGTTATGAGAACACTTAAATATGTTCACCTCTTATCCTGGAGAGCAATAAAAACTAGCATTATGAGAAATTCTTTTACCAGCTATCACCAAGATAATAGCTGTCTATCAGCTTCACTCTAAAGCCACTTTCTTGGCAGATTGTACCCTTTGCGCTCCAGCTGTCTCTTTCCCTCATTTAGAGTGTATGTAGGAAGTAAAATGGGAAAAGTGTACAAGTCAGTATGGCGTATGTTTCCACAAATGATAACTACAGTTCTAGGCCATCAGAGTATTTTAGTACATTTTTAATAATAATTTTGGAAAAGAGAACAACAACAAAAAAACTTCCTTTGAATTTCTTGAATTCAGATCTTCTCTCTTACTGTGTCTTTGGCCTTACTTATCTGTTGGCTGCCATTGTCATTTTTACAGATCTTGTCAATACACAAACTTTAATTATCCTTGGTTGAAGTTAGAAGTTACATGGAGAAAAGAAATTTGCCGTCTCTAAACTTTTTTTTTTTTAAATATTTATTTCAGCTTCTTCGAGCAGAGATGCAAAATAAACTTATTTGAATTTTATCTTCCTTGTATTCTCAGTCTGTCTTTGCTGAAGACATATATTTCAACGATGATTGTTGAAGTAAATTAAGTGCTTGTATTGATGGTTTACTATTCAGAATGGAAACTTGTTCAGAAAAATCCATATTGAAATTTTGAAGAGAAATAACTCAGACCCTACGTTGTCTGCCACAGGCAATCTTTCATCTTATTTTCTCATTATTTCACGTGTCTTTGGAAGCAATATGTGATCAGAATGTAGTGGTCAGTTTTACTTTAGACATCTCTTTTTGTCAGATATTATTTATAGTGGGTGGTTACATTTTGCATTTCTATATACATCACTTCTTTTCTTAGAATTTATCTTCAAGAATTAGAATTTGAGCTAGAATTTATCTTCAAGAGACTATCAAGGGGACATTAATGGTGATAATAACTGCTCCTGCGTATTACTTGGTATTTTTTTATGTTTAAGAAAATCTCTACCTTCGGGGGAATATGCAGTGCCTGGTGTAGTTATGGAATAACTGCCTTTTAAAGTTCCCAAGTCCCTGTTCCTGATATTATTCTTGATATTATTCCCGTCTCCTTTGTGCTCTCCATGTTCCCAGCAACTGCTAGTGGACAGATCATAACAATAATTACAATTGCTTACATTCATTTCATGCCTGTTACAAGGTACTTGATGAACATTTTCTTGAATTCTCACAACAATAATAAAAATGTACTAAGTGTGAATATCTTTGTTATAGAAGAGACTCAGGTTCAAGAGGAGCCCCAGTTACGTCACTAAGAGGAGGCAAAGCAGGATTTCAAACTACTTTTCTCTGGCTCCACGGCATAGCCCTTCATTATGCCATGTTGTTTTTCAGTTCTTTTCTAGGATGGTGACGTAGTTCTGTCTGATTCTGCATTATCCTCTAACCCTGGCTCACCCAGTGATTTGACCTGGCTGTGAGATGAGAGTCCCAAAGGCCATATCTGAGCTGTCTACATTTTCCGGACACTTTGTACCATCCAGCTGAGCTTGTCCTGGACAGCTTTTGCCCAGGCCTCTTGTCTCCTGTCCAGTTTTACCTGATGTCTCCAGTGTGCTAACTGCTGAGCTGTCCTCTCCTCCCAGCATGTCTTGCTTTTGAGTTCATTTCCATTCGGACAGAGCCATCAGAACCATCCTGACAGTTGAATTTCAGAAAATAGTCCAAAATTCAAAATTTGGAAAATTCAATATTTTTTAAGTAAATATTTTAAAATCAAAGAACATAATCCCAATTTTCAGTCTACTCAAGTTATTGATGGATTTTTTTTTTAAAAAAAAACCTTTAAGGAAAAAAAGCAGCTCAGGTCACAGCTTTGCTTGAGTTGCTCAGAGTGAAATTGCTCAGTTGCTCCTACTTTTTGTCCAGGGCAGTCTGGTATTAACCCAGATAGCCTGGTTATTGAGTTCTCTGCTCCATGTTGAGAGAGAGAGTTTATAAAAGTTGGGGAAAATAGGGGCAGAAGCTATTACTTTTGTTAACCCTATGGCTGCAGTCTCAGAATTTTAGGTTCCTTGGTCAGTTGCAGTGGCATCAGAACCTGGTGAAGCAGAACCTGCCACCAGCCCCAAGGATCCTAAGAATTTTCCCTGGGTGCCTGCAACATTTATATTCTCCAAAAGTGAGAGGGGAATTAGTGATCAAGTAAGCTGGCTAGGTTGGAATCCTGATCCCTGAATACTTCAGAAAGTCTCCTCCCTCCTCAGTGTTTTAAGGTGTGAGCCTTTGGAAAATTTCCCCTAAAACTTAAGAATCATCTCATTCACTGAATTTGAACTGAATTCCTTTAACTGAGTAATATGCACCCACAGCATTTCCAGAGCAGATGCCAAAATGATAAATGAGAACTAGCAAAATGCTAATCACACATGAGCCCGGAGGTATAAAATGATAGCACCCAAATCTCTGTGGGCCACCACTGCTGCATAGCGTGGCGGAGAGAAGAGAGCTTGGGGTTTGAAGCCACAAGACTTTCCTTGGTGAAATCAGGGGGAACCTCTTTCTAAGTGTGAGTGATTTTTAGACCACTTATGTAATCTCTCTCTAAGATGGGGCAATAAAAATACTCATTTCACAGTGTTATTAATTAGTATTAAATAGGAATTATGATTATTTAAATACTTTGAAAAATGTAAAGTACCCCATAGTTGTTTGTTGTTTCTGTTATTGTTAATATTATTATTGCCTTTAAAATATGTACCATTCAAATCCAGTTCTCTGGTTTCTCTATAAATTCTGCAAGCTCACAAATATCCGTTAATAAGTGATTTTCTGTTTGAAACAGCTAGAGCATTGTTTGCAACTGCCAATAATAACTGCGATGGGCCTCACACTAGCAAATTTGATGTTATCTCTCAATGAGGTTATACATACACTTGTACTTGTATGTGTGCCACAAGCACTGGTTTTTAAAAATAGACTTTATTTTGTGGAGAAGTTTTGGATTCATAGAAAAATTGAGCCTAAGGTACAGAGAATTTCTATATAACTTTTCCCCACCACGCACAACCTCTCCCACTATCAACATCCTGCATCAGAGTGGTAACTTTGTTACAACGGAAGAAACTACACTGTCATTGTTATCCCAAATCCATAGTTTATTTTAAGGTTCACCTTGCTGTTGTATGTTCTATGGGTTTGACAAATCTATAATGAAATATATCAGTCACTATAGTATCGTACAGAATAGTTTCATTGCTCTAAAAATCCTGTATGCTCTGCCTATTCATCCTTCCCTTCACATGCCTCCCTTGGCAACCATTGGTCTTTTTGCTTTATCTATAGTTTCACCTTTTCTAGAATGTCACATAATTGGAATCGTACAGTTTGTAGCCTTTTCAGATTGGTTTCTTTTTTATTTTATTTTGTTAGTTTCAGGTGCACAAAACAATGTAATAGTTAGACATTTATCATTTATATCCCTCACGCTGTGTCAACCCCTTTCCCCCATCCACTGTCCCTCTGACATTGCACAGAGCCATTACATTTCCACTGTCTCTATTCCTAATGCTGTACTCTGCTTCTTGTAACTATATACATTATATATATATATATATATATATATATATATATACGTTTATATATATATAAACCTGTAATTGACATTCATTATTGTTCAGCTTCAGCTTCAGTTGTACAGTGCAGTGATCAGGCAGATTAACTTCTTTCATTTAGTAATATGCATTTAATGTCCCTCCATGTTTTTCATGGTTTGGTAGCTTTTTTTTTTTTTTTTAAGCAGTGAATAATAATCCTTTGTCTGGGTATACTGCAGTTTATTTATGCATTCACCTAATGAAGGGCATCTTGGTTGCTTTCAAGTTTTGGCAATTATGAATAAAGATGCTGTAATAATCTGTGTTCAGGTTTTTGTATGAACATAAGCTTTTAACTCATTTGGGTAAATTTAAGGAGTATGATTGCAGGGTTGTATGGTAAGAGTATGTTTAGTTTTACAAGAAACTAATGAACTCTTGCAAAGTGGCTGTACCATTCTGCATTCCCACCAGCTATGTATGAGAGTTCCTGTTGCTCCATATCCTCATTAGTATTTGGTGTTGTCAGAGTTTGGATTTTGCCATTCTGATAGGTTGTGTAGTGGTATCTCATTGTTTTAATTTGCCTAATGACATGTGACATTGAACATCTTTCCATATGCTTATTTTCCTAAAAGAATTAATTTTAAATAAATAAATTTGCTATCGTATTTTGGATTTTCTTTGTATTTCATTATACTTAATGCCTAAATAAATAGAAGTGGCCCAGGGCTCTCTTAAGTTCTGAGAGACTCTGCCTTAAGTTGAAGAAAGAAGGATAAGGGTGGAGGGACACAAGAATGTGAAATGATTGTGAAGAAGTAAATTATCAGATATAGAAGACGGTAAAGTTAAAGAGCATTGCTCCTGAAAATGAAATATAGGTTAACAGGTGAAATTCTTTCCTTTCACAAAGTTAATTATTTACTTCCAGTTGAAGAGTGAACCAGAGTCTCCTGAATGTCTACTACTTGGCCATTTAGTGAGCATGAGAAGAGCCGTAAAATTAGCTTTTACTAGGTCTGCCAATTATGTTTGCAAACTTGCCACTGTGCGCTTACATTGGCAGCACTGTACAAATAGCTTGGTACAGTTTCATTAACCTTGGTATATCAGTGTCTCATAGCTGTGTTTGTGTCGACGTGTGGTGGTGTCTTGCTGCGTGGTGTTCATTATTGTTGTTGCATGTTTTTGTGTGCCGTCGCAAGAATGTCTGAGCTTGAATTAGAGCAATGAACAAACATTAAATTTCTTGTTAAACTTGGCAAGAATGGAAGTGAAATCAGGGACATATTTGTCCAAGTTTATGGAGATAACGCTCTGTAGAAAACAGCAGTGTACAAATGGATTAAATGCTTTTCTGAGGGGAGAGAACGTGTCACTGATAAAGAGAGTTCAGGATGGCCAAGTAACAAGCAGAACTGACGAAAACATTGCAAAAATTCATCAAATTGTGCGTCAAAATCATCGGCTGATTGTGAGAAGCATAGAAGACCAAGTAAACATTGATAGAGAAACTGTTAGGAAAATCTTAACTGAAAATCTTGGCATGAGAAAGGTATGTGCAAAAATGGTCCTGAAGGAGCTCACTGATGAACAAAAGCAAAGGAGAGTTGAAGTTTCCCACAACCTTTTGGAGAGGCAAGATGATGTTTTGGGCGATGTTATCACTGGTGATGAAACATGCGTGTACCAATACCACCCTGAAACAAAGCATCAAAGTGGACAATGGAAGTCAGCCAATTCTCCACGACCAAAACAGTTCCATCAGTCCAAATCAACAGTCCAAATGATGTTGCTAAACTTTTTTAATATCAAAGGGATTATTCATTATGAATTTGTACCAGCTGCACAAACAGTTAACCAAGTTTTCTATTTGGAAGTGCTGAAAAGGCTGCGTGAAAATGTTAGGTGAAAATGACCTGAACTTTTCCCCACCAATTCATGGCTCTTGTATCACAACAATGCACCAGGTCACATGGCACTGTCTTTGAGGGTTTTTAGCGAGTAAATAAATAACTATATTGGTACACACCTCCCTACTCACCTGATCTGGCCCCAATGACTTCTTTCTTTACCTGAAGATAAAGGAAATATTGAAAGGAAGACATTTTGATGACATTCAGGACATCAAGGGTAATGCGATGACAGCTCTGATGGCCATTCCAGAAAGAGTTCCAAAATTGCTTTGAAGAGTGGACTAGGCTCTGGCATCAGTGCATAGCTTCCCAAGGGGAGTACTTTGAAGGTGACCATAGTGATATTCAGCAATGAGATATGGAGCACTTTTTCTAGGATAAGTTCAGAAACTTAATTGTCAGACCCCGTATATGTAGTAGTTCTCTGATGACCTCAGGCCCTAGGAAGAGTCATTTTGAAGTTGGTGATTATCCTCATTAGATAGGAAATGCCCCTAAATATTTTCACTTTGGCCAGTTTGCAAAGTTTATTGAATTAATAATTAGCAGCACTCACTTCAACTGTTTTTTATCTGCGCAATGAACGTCATCCCCTCTGAGGAATGTTACTAAGATGTGATAATGGTGTGAAGGTGCTCTAAAAAAATAAAATCTTTTGCAAATGAAAAATCTTACAGGATTGATTTTCTACTTTGGCTTCTCATTGATTCATATTCACCTAATTTATAGGAATTTTAGGATCCAATATTCATCTGAGTTTAATGGGAAGATTTATTTTGTTTCCCAAACTAATCTTGTCTACAAATACTTCACCACATTCTTTGGTAGTAAAATGTACCTTGTGGCTACTCTCTAACTTTCTTAATAATGAAGTGAAAGTATTATTTAAACAGAATTTATTGCTCTCTCCAAGTTTTCAGTTAGTAATGTCTTTTTGGGGAAGATCTTTAATTTGAGAAGATATTCCCCCAAAAGATATCTTCTCACATTAAAGATCTTCCTTGATATTTACTTCTAAAACTTTAGGTTTCGATGAGTTTCTATTTTCATAAGTAGAGAGGAAACAATAACATCAGGAATTTTCTTATTATCTTCAAACCCTTCATGTGCTGTATTAAACATCTTTTTGGTTTATATGATGTTGTTTTTTAATTTGAGAAGGTTTTTTTTTTCTGTAATTTTCTTGAAGTCAGTCTGAAAAAAAAGATTATATTTTAGGATAATCTGCCTTAAAAAGTGACTAGAATAAGGAATGCTGGGTTATATGTTTCAAAAATGAACAATTATTATGGCTAACGTTTATGAGAAGAGGCAGTGATTATAATGTTGTTTTCATTGAATCATTAAAGGTCAGTGATTGATAACACTTCAAGATTGTGGAGTTTTTTAAAAAAAATTTATTAAAATATAGCTAACATACAAAGTTATATTAGTTTCAGGTGTACACAATAGTTACTCAACATTCATATACCTAAAGAACTGATCGCCGTGATAAGTCCAGCAACCATCTGACACTGTACCACGCTGTCACAATATTATTAACTACATTCCCTAGGCTGTACATTACATCCCATGACTTATTTGTTTTATACCTGGAAATTTGAACCACTTATTCCCCTTCACCTTTTTCTCCCTTTTTGTAAAATTTTCAATTACACATGACATTCAGTATTATTTTATATTCATTTCAGGTGTACAGCATAATGGTTAGACATTTATATAATTTAAGTAGTGATGTCCCTGACTAGTCTAGTACCCACCGGGCACTATACATAGTTTTTACCACGTTACTGACCATATTTCCTATGCTTTACCTTACATTCCTATGACTATTTTGTAACTACCAATTTGTGCTTCTTAATGCTGTCACCTTTTTCACCCTGCTCCCTGAACTCCATCCCATCTAGCACCCTGATAAATCTAGTACCCATTTGACACCTTACATAGTTATTACAACATTATTGACTATATTCCCTATGCTATTCCCTACATCCCCATGACCACTTTATAACAGTCAATTTGTACTTCTTAATCTCTTCCTCTTTTCAGCAGCTCCTAACACCCCTCCCATCTGGCAACCCTGTAAGTGTTCTCTGTATCTATGAGTTTGTTTCTGCTTTGTTTGTTTATTTTGTTCTTTAGATTCCATATATAAGCAAAATCACATTGCATCTGTCTTTCTTTGTCTGACATACTTCACTCAGCACAAACCCTCCAGGTCCAATCAAGCCACCACAGATGGCAAGAAACCATTCCCTTCCATGGCCAAGCAACATTCCATTGTATACATGTACCACCCCCTCTTTACCCATTCATCCATCACCAGGCATCCAGGCTGCCTCCACATATGGCCATTGTAAACAATGCTGCAATGAACATATGGAGGCACACATCCCCTCAAAGTAACTTTTTGGGTTTCTTTGGATGAATACCCAGAAGTGGGATTACTGGGTACTTCTTTGTCTCTTGATATAGCCTTTGTTTTAAAGTATACTATGTCTGTTATAAGTATTGCTATCTGAGATTTTTGTTTGTTTGTTTCCATTTTCATAAAATATCTTTTTCCCATCCCTTTACTTTCAGACCTCCCTTGTAGTTAACTAACTGCTTTTCTCTTGCGGCTTTTAAAGTTCTTTCTTTGTCTTTAACCTTTGACATTTCGATTATGATGTGTCTTGGTGCAAGTCTCTTTGGGTTCATCTTGTTTGGAACTCTCTGCACTTCCTAGGCTTGTACATTTATTTCCTTCACTAGTTTAGGGAAGTTTTCCATCATTAGTTCTTCAAATAGGTTTTCAATTCCATGCTCTCTCTCTTCTTCTTTTGGAACCACTATGATGTGAATGTTGGTATGCTTGATGTTGTCCTTGAAGCCCCTTAAACTATTCTCACTTTTTTTAGAATTTTTTTTTTAAACTGTTCTGATTGGGTGATTTCTTTTACCTTGTCTTCGAAATCGTTGATTTGATCATTTGCTGATCTAATCTACTGTTGAGTCCTTCTAACGTATTCTTCATTTCAGTTACTGTATCTTATTTCTGACTGGTTCTGTTTTATGTTTTCTACCTCCATTTTTATGTTTCCTATCTCTTTGTTGAAGTGCTCCCTGAGATCACTGAGGATCCTTATAACCAGTGTTTTGAACTCTGCATCTGGTAGACTGCTTGTCTACATTTTGCTTAGTTATTTTTCTGGAGCTTTGTTCTGTTCTTTGTTTGTTTCTGTGTATTAGGTAAGGCTGCTATGCCTCCTGGTTTTAGTAGAGTGGCCTTATGTAGTAGGTGTCCTATGGGGTCCAGTGGCTCAGTCTTCCTGGTGACCTGAGACAAAAGCTCTAGGTATGTCCCTTTTGTTTGTTGTGTGTGCCCTCTTGTTGTAATTGAGCATTGGTTGCTGTTTGCACATCAATGGGAGGGACAGACCCTCAGGCTGATTGGTTCTGAGGACTGGCCTTGACTACAGTGGAGTAATTGCTGTGCAGGAACTGACCCTAAGGAGCAGGATTTTCTTTAGCAGGGCTCTGGTGCCTGCTCAGTTTGCCCTTTGGGTGTGTTGTCCTTGGAGATGGCAGAGTGATGCTCCAGCTTGGTCCGAAGCTGGCTACCAGATGTGCTGGCCCTGGGCCTCTTGGGAGGGGACCCACTACAGGTAAAATTCAGCCGCCACTGTGCCCTGCCTCGGGCCACCTGACATGAGCCATAGAGTAATTCACAGGTATTTAGGAATAGGAAGGGTCATCCAAGGGTTTGTGTCACTAGCAAAATAATAAATGATTTTTCAGGGGCAGAAATTAGAGAGAAACATGGAATTTATATGACCCTGTCCTGGGCAGTGTAGTCCTATAGAAAACAGAAGCGAACAGAACAATAAATTGATTGGGAATATGTTGACAATGGCCAATCTATATTAAATAGATTCAGCAAGGCAATGGAACACGAGTTCAAGTTAAATTAAAATACCTTTAAAAATGTGTGCAACTTCACATAATTAGAACTGAGCTTAACATCTCCATCTCCCCCCAATCTCCAACCAGCTTCTCTTGATTCTCTTTCTCAATTAGTGGCTTTTATGCTCTCCCAGGTGTCCAATCCTGAGATTTGGAAGTTATCTGAGATCGCTCCTTATTTGTTAACCTCACATTTGGCACAAAGTTTCATCAGCATTACTTTCTACATCCATCCCATTCTCTGAATCCACATCTTCATTAAGTTGCTACAAATGTTCCTGCCCTATCACTTGACACTTCTTTGTCTCACTTAGAAAACACCTATTTGTTTCAAAAGTTGCCCCAAGGATTTCCTTTTTTTCTATTAAGATTGACTCTGACTTCCAACTGTTCCCTAAAACAATGATTCTCAGCCTTGGCTGGACTTTGGAATCACCTGTGGTGTTTCACAAAACAAATCCACTGCCAGATATTCTGATCTAACTGGTTTAGAGTCCAGCCTGCGATGGGATTTTAAAAAATTCCCTCTGTGATTCTGAGTTGCTCTGGGTTACAAACCAGAACAATAAAATAATCTCTCCCTTGTGTTGCCTACTCTATTGTATCATCATCATCTTCTTTTTTTTTAAATCCAACTATTTTATTTTATTTTTTAAAATTTTATTGGGCAACAGTGTGTTTCTCCAGGGCCCATCAGATCCAAGTGGTTGTCCTTCAATCTAGTTGTGGAGGGCGCAGCTCAGCTCCAAGTCCAGTCGCTGTTTTTAATCTTAGTTGCAGGGAGTGCAGCCCACCATCCCATGTGGGAATCAAACCAGCTGCTTTGTTATTAAGAGCACGCGCTCTAACCAACTGAGCTAACTGGCCGCCCCTATTGTATCTTATAACAATAGTTCTGAAATCTGATTAAATATCCATATCACTGGGGTGCTTTAAAAATACAGATACTTGGGATTTTAGTGGACAGATTCTAAGGTAACTCCCCAGTGACCCCACCTTCTGGTGTTCAAGCTCTTGTAAAACCCCCTCTCCTTGAGTGTGGGTGGGACTGGTGACTTGTTTCTATCCAGTAGAATATGGCAAAGGTGATAGGATGTCGCTTGGTGAGCACTGATTATGTTAGGTTAAAAAGCTCCTTGCTAACTGACGTGCTCTTTCCCCCTTGTTGGCTTTGAAGAAGCAATCTGCCTTATTGTGAAAAGGTTATGCAGTGGGCTAGGTGGAAAAGAATTGTGAGTACCTTTTGGAGCTGAGAGTGGGTTCCAGCTAATAGCCAGCAGGAAACCAGGGACCTCAGTGCTACAACCACAAAGGAATAAATTCTGATAACAACTTGAAGGAGTTTGGAAGCAGATTCATTGCTAGTTATGGCTCTAGAGGAGAACTGTAGTAGTAGACATCCTCAAATCCATTAAATTTAAGTCCTACTAGGATTCCAAAACTATTAGGTTGTGCAAAAGTAATTGCGATTTAGAAGGTTAAAAATAACTGCAAAAATCACAATAACTTTTGCACCAACTTACTAGCTCTTCCACTCCAAAAGCCATTGTGTGAATGGAATATGCTGTTGCTGAGGGCAGAGACAAAACTCTTGGTATTTTCAGGGGTACCTCATCATATTGGTGATACTTGGAGGTCACCTCATGTAGTAGGAAATGATAAGGTGTACTGTCAGAGAAGTAGTTCAGTGGACTTAGGGGGTTCCTGCAAAGAGAGGGCTAATTTGAGTAGTGAAACCAGTTCAGGTATAGAGTCACCATTCATCTTTTTTCTGATGTGAAATCTTCCTATTGACGCTTAAAGCCAAGGGCCTCTCTGTAGGCATTCTCCTTCTGCATGAACCAATTGGAACAGATTTCACGGCCCTAATATGGAATCTAACCTTTTTTTCCATTCCAAGGGCACCCAGCAATGGAATAGGTGCCCTTCAAAGTAGACTTTCCTGTTATCAACTGAATTGAGGAAAAAGTTTGATGGCAAGTGAAAGGGATTCTCTATGGGGTAAGAGATTGGATGGTGTTGAATTTCAAGCTCCTTTCTAACTCTAAGATTATTTGATTCTAGAATCTGCACTACTCCTAAAATAATTTAGTGAGAAGGAAATTTGTATCTACATAAGTCAGATGGTCATTAGTACTGGTCTACTGATAAACGTCTACTCAGCTCTTATTCCAATAATGTCTATAAGTTGGCTGGGCACTTCCTCAGGATTTCTAAATCAATTGCCTGTTAGAGTTTTATTAATGTTATCCTTTCATCATTATTTTAGATTATTTTTTTTTTTTACAGATCATTAAAAAATTAAGTACTGTTTTATAATCAAAGGATATAGTTCTGGTAATTTACATCATTTGGTTTTCCTGAGTCACTTTACACATTAGCATTTAATTAATCATTTTATTGTAGTAAACTTTCTAGTGATTATCCTAACTTGCATTTTATATTTAAAAAAAGAAATATATTTTTACTTTTAAAATACAGAAAGGACAAAATGCATTTTTCATAGATTTTTCTTTCATTGTATTAGATTAGAGACACCAAATGTACTTTGGAACGTATAATGAATAGTCGGAGTACTTTTTGCTTATCATTTCTTGAAATTGGTAACCTTTTAACACTATGGGATCAAGGATTGCTTGTTGAATATACACTGTGAATCCACACTGGATCAAAAGAAAAATTACTCAGTGAAACTCGGGCCAGTTCTGAAGAACAGATGTGCACATAAGAGACAACCGAACTCAAAGGAACAATTATATAGAGCACAGATAATCAGTTCAAGGGAGGTCAGAAATGAAAGCAGGCATGACAATTCAAGGAGGACACTGGAGGAAGAGCCAATCAGCTGGGCAGACAGGGCTGTAGGAGGTGGGTGGAAAAAGGAGAGGGAGGCAGGTGTTAACTGTTGGGGTAGAAATATGATAATGGAAGAAGAAAAGCTCAGTGCGGTTTGAGTTAGTTTCTAGGTTGATGCAAGTGGATGGCTTAAAACAACAGAAATCTATTCTCTCACAGTACTAGAGGCCTGAAATCTGAAATCAAGGTGTCAGCAGGGTCATTCTCCCTCTGAAGGCTCTAGGGGACAATTGTTCCATGCCTCTGTTTTAGCTTCTGATGTTTCTGGTAATCCTTGGCGCTCCTGGCCTTGTATATGCATCACTCTAATCTCTGTCTCTGTCATCACATGGTGTTCTCCATGTGATGTGATCACTTTGCAGTGTCTTCCATCTGTGCATGTCTTTCGTCTGTATTTTTTCTCCTTTTTTTTAAGGACAATAGTCATGTTAGATTAAGGAATGATGCTACTCCAGTATGACCTCATCTTAATTTATATCTTAATTACATTTACAAAGACTATTTCCAAATAAGTTTACACTTACAGATTCTGTTGGTTAGGATTTCAATACATCCTTTGGTAAGGGACAAAATTCAACCCATTGCAGCATTCTATAGGGCTTAGTTAGAAAGTATCAGTCTTCAGATGTGAGCATCGGGAGCCCCTGAAGAGTTCTAACTGCCTGTGCATGTTGTAGAGGAGGGTGACATGCTGGAAGCATAGAGGGAAATTCATAATTTAAATGCATTTGGGGAGAGGGGGCAAAATGTGGTATAGTGTGTATAGTATGATAGAGTTTAAATTTAAAAAATGATATAGCCTTTTATGTGTAGAGACTATTTCTGGAAGAATCTAAAATCTAGTCATAGCCGTTTCCTCTGGAAAGAGGAAATGTAAGCCTTTGGGGCAGGAGTAAGATCAGAGACTTAATTTCCCTTATATAATCTATCTAATTGCTTGATTTTTTTTTTTTACTGTATGCATGCATGTATTACCTATACAATAAGTAACTTAAAAAAAAGTAAAAGTGAAAATATACTTGAGGCATTTTATTATGCCAAGCAACCTTGAGGTAACTTAAAAAGCATTTTTTTTTTTTTTTTTTTTTGGTAATATTGTCACTAGAGAATGAATGTATTTGTTCTCTAGATTTAACCTTCATATTGAGTTTTTTAGATCAGGCAACTCCTGTGTCAAAGGACCTGCCCTCAGTGTTAGCAAATAGAAATACCCAGTTGGTCTGGGTGTTTGAATGCTGATACTCTATTTGTGGCTGCCATTTCTGGTGTCCTTTTTATTTTAGGTGTTTAACTTTAAATCCATATTTTCCACTTCGTTTTAAAGCTTAAAGTTACACCCTATTCCTCACAGAGTGAAAGATAAGACTAATTATACTGCCAGTACTACCAAGAAAGTGGGATGACCTTGTCCCATATATTAAAGGACTTTGGATCTAAAGGACAACTGGATACACGTATTTTTAGATCTCCACGGAGACAAAGAGGAGGTGGGTCTGTGCTGATGGCTTCTCTTTGGCAGTGGTGAGTGAGAGAGGTAGATGTCGCAGCTTAGATGAGAGGAAGCCTGGCTGAGGGGAGAAATGTGCATGAAATCATGTCTGCCAAGGGTGTGTGATGAAAACTTCTGTTCTTACTCTGCCTTAGTATCACCTCTGCCTCCAGGGCAGTATAGAGACAAGCATTAATAATTTTGAGGACTGGTTTTCCCAAATGGGACATCTTGTCATTGGGGTTTTCCATTACATTGCTACCAAATTTCCAAACAAGATAATATTGCAAAAATCTAATTCTTGGCCTTCATATTCTCCAGATAGCTTACGTGATGGCAGCACTTGGAATTGGGAAAGTTAAAGTTAGGCAAACAAATTTACTTTGTTTTTAACCACAATTCGAAGAAGTTCAATACATTTAAGTAGACCATCCCTGCTCTTGTAATTTGGACCTCCCTGGACATCCAGAACTTTGGGTGTGGTACCACCAGCAAATGTGAGAGGCCTAGAGCCTGGGAATAAATTAAATTCACCACACTTGCTGAGCAGCAGTCACAGGTTCGGTACTGGGAAAGACAAATAAGGCATGGTTCTTAGCCACTGGTGGCAAAGACAGACATATAAAGAAATACAGGTCCACAATCCCTTATTCACATTTCTGAATCACCAAAACCTCATGAAATTGAATTATTATTTCCATAACTCATCTGGCAGCACAACTTGAACTGATACATCTATTATATATGTATTCTTTTTCTTTTAATCCCACTTAGTGTGAATCTTCATATGTTTTGCCTAAGAAAGTTTAATGGGATGTGACCGCAGACCCCATTGGGCATGATATATATAATGTTATTGATTATACACTAGATTTTATTTCTAAAGTCCTCCAAATTCAGAATTCTAAAACACATCTTGCACTGTGGGTTGAGCTTATGTTCTATGAACCTGTTCAATGTCTCTTTCTCTGGAGAAGACCCTATTGCTAGGGCACCTGGTGTCTTCTCTGACAAAGATTCAGGCTACATTGTGTTTTTACTACACACATTTCTACTTTTCCAGTTAGGATCCTACAGTTTCCTTAGGCTTTTTGAATAATTTTCTTTCTTCACTGAAAGTGTTGCCTTGCCAAGGACTTATTCTCTTTTCCTATTAGGGAGATTAATTCTTCCAAAGTTTTTCCTTTTAAGTATTGTTTAATCCTGTACATTTCGATTGTTTCTTTCAGAGCTCTAATTAGTCTATGCCCTGCTTAAGCTACAGGGGACTCCGTTTGAAATATTAGGTATAGAGACACCCAGGAGTCTGCTCCAAAACACAGAGATTCTCGTCTTCAGATAAAATAGCCTTAATATAGTCCAAGTCTTAATATAAATGTTCCTAAATTTTGTTCATTCCTCCTTCCTTTCTCCCTCCCGCCATTTTTCCTGTAGCTGAACACTGGCTTATTTAACGGTTAACTTTAATGGGCTCCAAGTTCTCTTTCTTCGGGGATATAAGTTCACATCATAAGGTCTCTGGGCATCCATTCTCTCATGTGAGTGGGACAGAATGACTCAAGTAGCCGTCGTTCCTGTGAACTTTTAGTATGAGATGGGGGAGCCCCCATTAGTGCTCTCTGACATCTGAGACATCAATCACTCACTGGGAGAGGTAGGGACCCCTCCTCAAGGGGCTGGAGAAAGATTTTTTTTTTTTTTTAAATCACAACACTAAGTTCAGATACTTCTTGTGTTGGGGACACTTGCCTGGTCCCGAGGATCCAGGACCTAGAGAGTAGGTCCTGGATGGACTCACCCCACAAGAATCAAAGAGAAGACCAGGGAAGCTTTAGGTTTCTAAGAAACATCCAGGGAAGGAAAAACAGAATTCAAAGCATCAAATGCGTTTTAATATTTTTGTTAATATTATCTGTTTCCCACCCACAGTGCTTAGGAGGAAAGCTGGTAAAAAGAAAAACAAACAAACAACAAAACAAAAGTAAACAAAACCAGTGTGATTATTTTCAGGGAGAGCAAGTGAGAGTTCATTTTATTACTTAAAACCCTCTTCCTTCTCCCCCCATTTAAATAGTTTAACCCCAAATGCTATTCTTCATAGAAAATATAGTTCAGTTATAGAAGAAAAGAAAAATCCCCTGTTATCTTGCTGCATAGAAGTGACTTTCATCATTTGGGCATACTCCCTTATTGACTTTTTTCAAAGCCTATTTTTAAACTTTAATGGATCGACATATTTGCATGCTGTGTGTACTTGCATGCAGTGTGTGTTTGTGAATTAAGCATGAGGGTCTACCTGCAATTTTGTAAAGGCTTTTAAATTTAAAAATATATCAAGTGCATCTCTTCATGTTTCAGTAAATTAATCCTATCCTATTCTTTCAGTCTAATTTTAATATTAAAGGAGAAGAGCCTTAAAATAATGAAGTGGGTAGTGGTGATTCTGTAGAGAGGTGGTGTCAAAGAGAAATGATACCAGGCAGAGTTCAATAAGCAAGGAAGATTTTATTTAAGACTATTGCGGTAGGGGAGAGAGATTGAATCCACCTCCACTCAAACAAAAGACGGGAGTGATTGTAAGTGCTGGGGTGAGCTAGTGGAAAAATTCTGAAGAACATTAGGAAGGAGATTAGTCTATGTGGTTAGGCCATGAATGTTTGCTAACTGGCACTCCTGGAAGTCAGACTCCTATCCTCTCAGAGACTGGGAAATAGGAGCATAGCTTCCTTGTTGATTGCATTTCAAAGTGGTGGCTCCCTGATCCTTGAGGAAGGCATTCCTGGGTTATAAAACTGGCTGGGATTTTGGTTGTTTCCATGTCTTGGCTATTGTGAATCCTTTCTCTGCCCCTTTGAAATGTAAATCTTCTCCCAGCCAGTTTTTTTTTTTTTTCCTCTCTCTCTCTCTTTTTATTTTTTATTATTATTAGTTTCAGGTGTACAAAACAAGTACTAGTTGGACATTTACACCCCTCACAAAGTGACAACCTCCCTCCCTCAATCTACCACCCCTCCGACATCACACAGAGCCACCACAGTTCCACTTACCCCATTCCCTGCGCTGCACTCCACTCTGAGGTATCTATCCAGAGACATCCAAAATGCTGATTCAAAAAAATGTGTGCACCCCTATGTTTATTCATACTGATTCAAAAAAATGTATGCACCCCTATGAATAAACAGGGGTGCGTACATTTTTTTGAATCAGCATTTGGATGTCTCTGGATAGATACCTAAGAGTGGAGTGCAGCTCAGGGAATGGGGTCAGTGGAACTGTGGTGGCTCTGTGTGATGTCGGAGGGGTGGTAGATTGGGGGAGGGAGGTTGTCACTGTGTGAGGGGTGTAAATGTCCAACTAGTACATTGTTTTGTACACCTGAAACTAATAATAATGAAAAATAAAAAGAGAGAGAGAAAAAAAAAAAAACTGGCTGGGAGAAGATTTACATTTCAAAGGGGCAGAGAAAGGATTCACAATTGCAAGTTTCCTAAGGTAAATGCTGGAAAGATTTTACCAGGGAGGTAAGGGTCCCATAGTCAGGAAGAAAGGGAGGTAAGGGTCCCATAGTCAGGAAGAAACCTGTGCAAAGTTTTCTCAGCCTGAGGGACATCTTAGTGCTGCCTTGGTCAGGGGAAAGCAGTGACAAACAGACCTTGGTGGCTGGTGGGAAGGCGGGGATTTTGTCAGGCCCTGGTCAGCAGGGACTCAGGCCATGATCTGCCCTTTGCCAAGAAGACTGTAAGTAGGAAGGCAGTGTATTGCGCTTTAAACTGCATTTGCATTAATTTACAAAGAAGGAATTCATTTGTATCTCTTTCCAAAAGAAGGGACAGTGTAGCCCATAATGGACTTTCAGAGTACATGGGCCCTGCCACTAATAGTGTCATTTAGTGGAGTAATGTGTTATGTTGTGAAAATTAATTTTTGAGCTTGAAGCAAGGTGCTAAGTAGTTTTCCAGGAAAGGGGATAGTTATTTTAGATGTAGGGGGGCGAATAGAAAACAAAGTGTTTTCCTGTGCTTCATGTTTAGGACTAATCAGTTTCATGAAAACTGGGGATCTGGTGGCTGTTACTAACTGTGACTTGTCCCTCAGGAAGCTACTCAGAGGCATGCAGCGTGTGTTTGTTCGTAACTCTTGCTTTACAAGAGTGTATGGTTTAACATAATGTCCTCGAGATTCATCACTGTTGTAGTATTTGACAGGATATACTTCTCTTTAAAGGCTTACTAATGTTTCACTGTATGTATAGGCCACATTTTTTGGTCCGTTCATCTGTTGTTGATGGATATTTAGGTTGTTTCCACCCTTGGCTATTGTGAATAATGCTGCAGTGGACAGGGGAGTGCAGATATCTCTTTGAGATCCTGTTTTCAATTCTTTTGGACAAATAGTCTCAAGTGGGATTGCTGAAGAGAAACTGGAAAACAACACAGGAGGCTGATGGATAGCTTTTGAAATCACTTTAATTTTTGCCTCTTACAAGTGGTTTTTGGTAAAAATTCTGCTGCTCAGTAGAAAAAGATGCATAAGGAATTTATGAAATAACATGGAAGATAGATGAAAATATTTTGGAGAAAATAGATGTATTTTAACTATTAAGTGATCCACCTTCTCTCTTCCCCAGCCTTGTCCAGTGGGAAGCAGTGTTATGTGGAAGGAGGGAAGCTGTGGGGTCTAGATTTCTGCAGGCTCAGGGTTAGGCTTCAAGGAGTGCATGGTCCCTGAATTTGTTTGTAAAATGTGTGCCTCGAGCAGTTTTTATCTGTCACCAGATTCTCAGAGAAATCTGTGGCCCTGAATGAGCTGAGAACCACTGCTTTTGAGACTGTCTGTCCTGCTCTGCAGCCCAGATACCCACGGTATGCCCTTGCTTGACCTTGGGGACTCAGTTTCCTCATCTGAGGAATAGTAACTCACTCATTTGAGTGAATAATAATGTACATCTCACAGGTTTGCTATAATGGTTAAGTAAGATGAAAACATGAAGTGTTAGGTCATTTAGAGGGTTCATATCTATTTATTTATCTCCTTTCTTTTTTCTTTCCTTCCCAAAGTTGTCAGAGCAGAGCAAAGCTGCTCTGGAGAATCATCAAACAGTGGGTTCTACTCTAAGATCATCCTAAGAAATGTTTAGGGAAGTGATTTCAACGTTACAGGAAGAGGCATCCCTTGTAATTTTTTAAATTGTAACATATTTGACAGATAACATTGTGTTAATTGAAGACACACAACACGTTGATTTGATATATTTAGGAATATATATTGTGATATGATTGCCATTGTAGCAGTAGTTAGTACCTCTATCGTATCACATAATTGTCATTTCTTTTTGGTGGTTGGAGTTATTAAGATCTAGTCTCTCAGAAAGTTTGATTACTGTAATGCGATATGGTTGTCTACATTCACTATACTTTGCAATAGATTTCTAAGGCCTATTTACTATTAGATGTAATTTTGTATCCTTAAACCACATCTCTCTTACTGCCCCACCCCCAGCTCCTGGTAACCACCATTTTACCAATAATTATAAATTTAATCCCCTTTGTTGCTGTGATCAGTTAGCACACACAGCAACAAGAGTCATGGAGAAGTCCACGCAGTAGGTCCTGTTCCTGGACAGCATCTACTGAATTTGGGCCAGTGGAGGGAAGACGCTGCCGGTCGCTTAGGCCACACCCTTACAGACCCTCAGAGGGGAGCACTACTCACACTTGCTAATGAAGGACAGTGGGGGCTGCAAGAGTCTACTGAGCCCCTAGGGTAGGAAGAAACCAATTATTGCTTAGTTTAGACTCCAATCAAATCTTTTCTGAATATTTTATGGGCGGAAGCTCAGTTTTGGGGTTGAGTCTAAGAGGGAAGCCAATTAAAGATGTTAAATGACTGAGTAGTATGGACCATCGTAACAGTTGAACAAGGTGTAGAAGCAGCTCCCACTTAGAAAATACTGTAATAAATCCTTAAGACGCTAAAACTTCTCTTTTTAGCAAAATCACGACCTAGGTGACATTGCAAATACGAAATTTTAAAGAGACGATCTGATTTGATTTTTTTTCTTTCTCTCCCATTCATTTTGCTCCTCAGATAACCAACTAGCCCATGATGGTAAAAAGAGGATGCTGTGTCTTTTGCTTCCTGTCTATCACGGAGGGCGGTGGGCGGACAGTGGAGGGCGGAGGGCATGTGAAAGGAAGTGCTAACATGAGGGCACTACAGAAACTTTCAGGGGAACTGTAAGTGGTAACTCAGCTAGCAGAAAGGCATAGTGAGCTGTTTATGTTATGGATTCTTCCTCGCATAAGATTTAACGAGAGTATGTTACATATATAAAATATAATATACTGTAACTTTTAGATTTTATTTCACATATAATATAACATATAATGGACATATTACATATAATAAAATTAAAAACTGCTACCTTCTCCCGTGAAGCTATATCTCTGGTTTGAAGCCTTTGGAAATCGCCCCCATAAGCTCCAGAAGGGAACTAATTTGCACATAGTTACAAAATCAGTCAGGGTAATTCTCGAAAGAAGCTCATAATTTGACATACGTTTTTCTATCTTGATTGCCAGCCTGTCTTTCTTTAGGAAGAAATGCTTTCACCTGACAAATTTCCTTGCATAGATTTGTCTCATTGTGTTATGTTAAATGGCCCTGTGAGTTAAGTAATGTGTTGTCACTAAGCAGAATTTTCAGTTTCTTTGGGGTTGGATATTGTCCACTGTTCATTGACTAGAGATACCTGGTATGGTTTTACCTCATCATTAAAGTAAGAATGAATCCATCTTGGATTCTCATTTTATAAGGTTCAGTCTCTCAACTAGTGATTTTTTTTTTTGAGATAGTAGATGAAAGCTAAAATTTTAGAAACGTTTTAGAGCTGAAATATTCTCTAGTCTTTCCCCAACAAAAAGTCTGTGATTATAAATAAATCATTTGTTAATTTTAAAAAGGGCACTATTTAATTCTGTATGGAAACATCCTCTGGCAACTCATCTGTATTTGATATTCTCTCAGGATTTCTACAGATTCTGATCAGAGGCTGTGTTTATGAATCTTTTTTTACAAAATACAGCCTAGAGCTGAACGATTAAGATTTTAATTTTATGCAACTTGATTGCTCTCCTTCACTTATAGAATTTAATAAATGCCTACATTGAAGAAAAATGTTATTAACCTTTTCTTCGTTTATCAGGCATGAATAGTACACATCAAAATACTCATGTAATGTTATTAATTCACTTATTTTATTCTATGCACTGTGAATTCTCTCCATAATTTTATTGATAGTGGTTTGCATACAGCAGGTGCTCAGCATGTCTTATAAACTGATTATAGTGCATATCAATATTTATTGACTTTTTGATCTTATTACAGTATCATACTAATCTTTCATTAAAGATTTTTTATAACAGCTTTACTGAGATATAATTCACATGTAATTCACCCATTTAAAATGTACAAGTCAATGATTTTTAGTATATTCACAGCTGTGCCACCATCAACCCTATCTAATTTTAGAACGTTTTTATCACCCCCAAAAGAAACCTTGTACTTTATTAACAGTCACTCCTCGTTTTTTTCTAACCTAGCCAAACTCTAGGCAGCCACTAATCTACTTTCTATCTCTTTAGATTGGACTATTCTGAACTTTACATATGAATGAAGACATATAATATGTGGCTGGTTATGGCTTCTTTCATTAAGCATAATATTTTCAAAGTTAATCCACGTTGTAGCATGTATCTGTTGCGTCCAGCATACCGAGGGTGTGGGGAACGAGGAGGGCGGCGCAGGGTTAAGAAAAGACAGTAGCCATGAAGAGTTTAAGTGCAGGGGGGGGGCAGGGCAGCAAGGGACCAGCAGCCTCAAAGACTGGGCTGTGGGTGCCTAATCGGGACTGCGCTTAGGTGGGGAAGTAAAGGAGATAAAGCTTGTCAATCTCAAGATCTGTGAATCCCATACATCATAATAGGAAACTGATTCAAGCCAATCACCCTTGCCTGCAGGCAGCTGCACCCTAAATCTCAACTTCCCCAAGGGACAAAACCTATATGTATATGAATAGATGGGGAAGCACATCATTGAATCTCTTCCCCTGCAGGTTTTGGGAAGGAATGCAGCCACAGAGGCAGAGGCTTTCCTAAGCCTGAGGAAGGTGGGGGGCTGTGCCCACCTCTATGAACCCCATGGGTTCCCCTGTTGGTCCCCACTCGGCTCTGCCTGTCTTAGGTTGCTTTCCACGTGGAAAGCTGTATCCGTCATTGGCTGACCAGCCATCTTTTTGGGGCCAAACAGGGAGACATAAGGTGCAAACACAAAGTTGTAGCAAAGTCCCTGAAAGGATCCATCTCGCAGACTCTCCTTTCTTTGGGGGCAAGTACAAGGAAACAAACGGGTAGGCTGCTGCGTGGTGACCTGTATCAATGCTTCATTTCTTTTTATTGCCAAATAATATTTCATTTAATGCATATACCTCATACTGTTGATCAATTTATGAGTTGATGGACATTTTAATTGCTTTTTCTTTATGGCTATTATGAATAATGCTGTTATGAGTATCTGTGTACAAGTTTTTATGTGGACATATTTTTCATTTTTCTTGGGTATATATCTGGGAGTAGAATTGTTGGGTCATATGGTAGCTCTATGTTTAACTTTTTGAAGAAATGCCAGGTGGTTTTCCAAAGTGACCACACCATTTATAACACCAGTGGCAGTGTATGAGAGTTCCAATTTTTCCACGTGTTCACCCACACTCGTTATTATTTGCCTTTTTACTATAGCCATTTTAGTGGGTCTGGAACCATATTGCAATGTAATTTTGATTTCTATTTCCCAATGGCCAATAGATGTTGAGCAGTCTCAGGTAAACTCTCAGATTACTGCAGCCTGTATCTCTCCCCAACCACACATTGACTACAACTTCATGATAGCCCCTGAGCCAGAAACTAACTAAACTACTTCTGGATTCCCTGACCCTCCAAAACTGTGAGATAATAAATATTTGTTGTGTTAAACTGTTAACCTGCTAAAAATTTAGGGTTATTTGTACACAGCAATAGATAAATAGTATACATGATGAAACCTTGATAAATGGTAGTGAGATAGTGGTCGTGATGATAATGATCCTGACAGTAATAATGATGATAATGATGATGGAAGAGGAGGAGGAAGATGGTGGTATTATACTGAAAATATGTTTGGCAGGGGAAAATATCTTTTTTAAAAAAGATTTTTATTCAAATATAGCTAATTCACAATATTATATTAGTTTCAAGTGTACACCATAGTTATTAAACATTTATATACCTAAAGAAGTGATCACCATGATAAGTCCAGCAACCATCTGACACTGTACCATGTTATTACAATATTATTGACTATATTCCATATGCTATACATCACATCCCTATGACTTCTTTGTTTTATACCTGGAAATTTGGACCTCTTATTCCCCTTCATCGTTCCCTTCACCTTTTAACTTTTCAATTACAGTTGACATTCAATATTATTTTATATTAATTTCAGGTGTACAGCATAATGGTTAAACATTTATATAATTTAAGAAGTAATCCCCCTGAATAGTCTAGTACCCACCTGGCACAATACATACCATATTTCCCTGAAAATAAGACTGGGTCTTATATTAATTTTTGCTCCAAAGGACACATAGGGGCTTATTTTCAGGAGATGTCTTATTTTTGCAGGTGAAACAATCTACATTTATTCATGTACAAAAATCTGCATTTATTCAAATACAGTCTGAGATCTTCTTCTGGAACATCGTCATAACTCTCCAAACCCTGAATTCTGGCTTGAATTTCTTGCAACTCCATTTCCTGTAGAACCACTGGCCCCAATCTCTCATATCCAGCAATAGAGCTCTCTTTAAATGAGAACTTCTTGTTTACGTAGTCTGCTTGTAGTGCATTGGCAACACAGCAGTCAGTGATTTTATCCCGTGAATTCTTCACGCAAGTCATGACCTCTTGCAAGCTAGGCTTCACAAAGTTTTCATGCTGGTTTCTCTCCATTTTATCTTCAACATAGTCATTGATTTCCATGCACAAATGGTCCTTGAATGGTTTCTTTATTGCAATATCAAGAGTCTGGAGATAGGTAGTCATTCCTGTGGGAATCATTATTTGATCTATTCTTCTCTGTGCGAGGAAATTCTTTTTGTCTTTAGTGGGGTGAGTAGTGGCTGAATCCCAGACTAGCAGACCTCTTTGGCCACCTCGCAAAACAAGTGGCAGCATTAAATCGACCCAATTCCTTATAACTGCTTTTGTGCACCAGGCTTTTCGGTTTCAAGAGCGTAAATGCCTGAAACACATTCAAATTCTTTTTTGACCTTAATGATGATTAGAGGTGGGGCTTTCTTTCCATCCAGATGAATTGCCAAAATACAGGTAACATGTGCACTTTTTTAACCAGCAGAGGGAATGCAGATTGATGAGGCACCCCTCTGATCAATTGTCGTTTGAGATCCTCGGCCTATAAACACTGCAGTTTCATCCATAGCAATCATGTTTGAGAGTTGGTATTTACAAAAGTCGATCCATCAACAAAGGACTTAAATACCAGTGCACGTTTAATAGCTTCAGTATCTTCCAGCTAGAACAGTGTTGTCGATCTTAGAGACAGCTCATATCGCTGAAGGAAATCATCCAGCCAGTGTTGTGATGCTTCGAATTCTTCTGGGGATATTTCTAACCGTGGTGCCATTGCAAGGGCAAATCCTTGAATACTGCCTTGCAAACAATCAAAGACTTTACAATCCATTTAGAGATGTCTTCCAGCTCAGGAAATAATGGTTGCCAACCTGGTCCACACTTGGGCTTCTTAGCATTTCCCTCGCCCACCTGTTGATTGAGGTTATTGTACTCTGCTCACCATTTTTGGACCATTCGGAGATCCAACTTCTTCTCTTTGCAGAAAGCCATAAGATTCTTGCCCTGGGAGTCCTCCATGATTTCTTTCTTGTACACGATGGAATAGCTCGTTCCTTTTGCACTCATCTTGTCTGGGGGTCAAAATATTATTTCCTTTAAGTCCACCATTAAATCAAGTGTTAATTGAAGACTTACGAGACAGGAGTGGCAACAAAAATGATGACAGTTAAAAATGATGATCCATACAAAAGCAACGAAAAATTGCAGGCACCAAAATTCAGAAAACATTTCTTTATTTTACACAAGTGCATTAAGTACATTCGTTAAAACACACGATATATTAAATTATGAACATTCACATTAGACACAACCACGTCCGTTCGTTATCAAGTGTGCATGTGATTCATGCATTGTGTCTGTACTCTGATTGGTCATTCGGCAATAAGTCTTGAGTTCATCTGTTTACACAGGTGTTTACCTCTCGTCCAAAGTCATCCACTTGGGTATTTACAAATACTTAATTACAATTTATATTATCATTTATTTTAAGTATTAATGTCAATAATATTATTTATATTTAATTATATACTAATATTATTATTTTATAATTCAATACATCCATTGTGTGTTGCAACAGACATGCTAAATGTGTCCGTATGGCTGATGATCTTAACTGGGGCTTATTTTTGGGGTAGGGCTTATATTATGAGCATCCTGAAAAATCATGCTAGGGTTTATTTTCTGGTTAGGTCTTATTTTCGGGGAAATACTGTAGTTTTTACCATATTATTGACCATATTTCCTACTCTTTACTTTACATCCCTTAATGACTGTTTTGTAACTACCAATTTGTACTTCTTAATGCCTTCACCTTTCTTGCCCTGCTCTCCAAACCCCCTCTCATGTATCACCCTAATAAATCTAGTACCCATCTGATACCAAACATAGTTATTGCAATTTATTGACTATACTCATTATGCTATACCCTACATCCCCATGACTACTTTGTAACAACCAATTTGTACTTCTTAATCCCTTCCTCTTTCTCACTGATCCCCTGAATACCATCCTTTCTTCCAACCCTCAAAATGTTCTCTGTATCTATGAGTTTTTTCTGTTTTGTTTATTTTGTTCTTTAGATTCCACATATTAGTGAAATCACATTGCATCTGTCTTTCTCTGAAATACTCCACTTAGCACAATACCCTCAAGGTCCTTTCAAGCTGCCACATATGGCATGAACCCATTCCCTTCCAAGACCGAGCAATATTCCATTGTATACATGTACCACCTCCTCCTTATGCATTCTTCCATTGATGAACACCAAGGCTACCTTCACATCTTAGCCATTGTAAACAATGCTGCAATGAACATATGGATGAACATGTCCCCTCAAAATAATGCTTTGGGTATTTTTTTGATAATTACCCAGAAGTGGGGTTATAGGTATTTCTTTGTCACTTGGTATAGACTAGGTTTTAAAGTATATTTTGTCTCTTATGAGTATTGCTATCCCAGTTTTAAAAAAAGTCCATTTTCATAAAATATCTTTTCTCTATCCTTTTGCTCTCAGTCTCTGTGTGTCTTTCCATCTGAAGTGAGTCTCTTGTAGGCAGCATATATAAGAGTTTTGTTTTCTTATCCATTCAACCACACTATGTCATTTGATTTAATCCATTTACATTTAAAGTAATTATTGATAGATATGTAGTTATATGTGTAGTTATTTTATTATTCATATTTTTGACTTTTTTTTTTAATCTTAAATAAGTCCCTCTAAGATTCCTTGTAACTGATTTGGAGGTGATGATCTCCTTTAGCTTTTTTTTGTTTGTCTAAAGCTTATTAGCTGTTTTTCAATTCTAAATGATAGCTTTGCTGGGTACATTAGTCTTTGTTATAGGTCCTTGCTTTTTATCACTTTGAATATTTATGCCAATTCCTTCTGGCCTGCAAAATTTCTGTTGAGAAATCAGCTGACAGTCTTATGGGAACTCTCTAACTGCTTATAAGATTCTTTCTTTGTCTCTAACCTTTGGCATTTTAATTATGATGTGCCTTGGTGTGGGCCTCTTTTGGTTCATCTTGTTTGGGACCCTCTGTGCTTCTTGTTCTTGTACATTTATTTCCTTTGCAGGTTAGGAAAGTTTTCCATCATTATTTCTTCAAAAAGACTTTCTATTCCTTGCTTTCTCTCTTCTCCTTTTGGTACTCCTATAATGCAAATGTTTGTATGTTTGATGTTGTCCTAGAGACCCCTTAAACTATCCTCATTGTTTTGGATTCTTTATGTTGATCTGTGTGGGTTTTTTTCTGCTACCTTATCTTCTAAATCACTGATTTGATCCTTTGCTTTATCCAGTCTACTGTTGATTCCCTGTAATGTATTCTTCATATCAGTTATTCTTTATTTCTGACTGGTTCTTTTTTATGTTTCTATCTCCATTTTTATATTTTCTATCTCTTTGTTTAAGTTCCCCCTGAAATCATTGAGCATTCTTATAACCACTCTTTGGAACTCTGTGTCTAGTAGATTGCTTGTCTCCATTTTGTTTAATTTTTTTTTTGGAGTTTTGTTCTGTTTTTTTCACTTGGGACATGTTTCTTTGTCTCCCCATTTTGGCTGTGTTTGTTTCTATGTACTAGATAGATCTGCTATGTGTCCCAATCTTAGTAGAGTGACCTTATGTAGTAGTTGTCCTGTGGGCCCCACTGGTGCAGTCTCACTGGTCACCTCAGCGGGGTGCTCCAGGTATGTCCCTTGTGTGGGTTGTGTGTGTTTTCCTCTTGTAGTTGAGCCTTGGTTGCTATTGTCATGTCAATGGGAGGGATTGATCCTCGTGCTGATTGGTTGTGAGGACTGGCTATAACTACAGTGGAGGAGCTAGGGTGCAGAGGCTGACCCCATAGAGCAGGATTCATGTTAGCAGGGTTCTGTGCCGTCCTAGTCTGCCCTTTGAGTTGTCATCCCTGGAGGTGACTGGGTGATGCTCCAATTGGGTGTGAGCTGACCACTGGGCATCACTACCTTGGAGACATAGGCTAAATTCAGCAGTAGCCTGTACCCTGCCCGAGGCCACCTGGCATAAGCCACAAAGCAATCTACAGATGATCAAACCACCTCCTGAACTGGGTTTGGAGGTGCCTCAAGATGCCAAGCTATGAACGAAGGCTGGTTGTCACTAGTTCCAGGTAGGGCTTCTCAGCCAGAGGTGTGAGACACATTGAAGTCAGATGTTGCTTACTTCGGTCTGGTGAACCCCAGAGAGATTTTAGGGAGGTTTACAGCATGAGACAAGGCAAGCAATTTATACAGAAAAGCCACTGGAAGTGGCTTGTGTAGACCCAAAATTTGGGTGAGGCATGGTCTCAGGGAATCAGAGAAAAAAAAACGGTGTTAACTGGGTTGATGGAGACTCAGACAGGACAGCCACCTGCGTCTGCACACCGGGAAGGGGGAGGGCTCAATAAAGAAACACCAATTCCTCCATCTGGGAGAAAATTGCATCTCCAGCCCATACCCTGAAGCTCAACAATTCAGTTCCTCCTCGAATGTCCCTGGCACCTTTCCAGATATTGCCCCAGTGCTGGAGCTCAGAGCAAGTGAGTCCATCAACAAGTAAATCCATGCACAGGCCCTTTAAGAGGAGTGCCTGGGACTGCAGCCACCCTCATCTCACTCAGCCACAATCTCTGCTGGTTTTCATAGCCAGAAGTTGTGGAGACTTTTCTCCCTGGCGCTGAAACTCTGGGCTGGGAAGCTTGTAGTGGGGCTGGGACCCCTTGCTCCTTCAAGGGGGACCTTCACAGCTAAGATATCCCTTCTGACTTTTAATGATCATACGTGGGTGTGGAACCAATCTGTTCTGCATCTCCGCACCTCCTACCAGTAGCAAGGTGGCTTCTTCTATATGTCCTTAATTGTAGGGCTTTGGTTCAGCTAGACTTCAGGCAATTCTCAATGATGGCTGTTCTGTAGTTTAGTTGTAATTTTGATGTGGTCACGAGGGGTGGTAAACACAGTGTTTATCTACTCTGCCATCTTGACTGGATCACCTGAAAAAAATATTTTTTATAAACCCTTTCAAATTTTTTCTTCTTCTTTGGCCAGGTTTGTCTGAAGTATGGGAAAATAGCGCTGTGATTGCTTCAGGGGTGAAACTCTTGCTGGTAAGTGGAAAATTCTACATGTTTATGGATGTGCTGGATTCTCCTGTAACACCTTGACACTGTGATGCTTTATGAGAGTATACACAGCACTGATGTTTTACTTCATACACAGCTCTGCCCAGGTGTCAGCAGATGGGATTTTTTGCTCTTTGTGAAAGTATAAGCCACTGAGCAGTGAGTTGGTTTTACCATAATTACTATCTAGAACGAAATTCAAGTACAATTTAGAAATGTGTGGTTGCTTATGCATAAATGATTGCTATGACTTCTGTCATCATCACACTTTAAAATAGAGGTCAGAAGAGTTTGGGTTCTGCTGGTCACTAACCTTGGCTAGATGAGCTGTGGAAGATTGTATAATAGTAAGGGTAATGATAATGATAATGATAGCCACTATGTACAGGTCGGACACTTTACATCAACATATACATCATCCGGTATGCTCATCACAAACCTGATTACTAAGAAGATTTCATTTCAAAGGTGTCAATTAACCCAAGGTTTGTAGTAGTGGTGAGGCTGAGTTCTCTCCACTGTATCACACTATCTCCCTTCCTTACTACATAACCGTTGCCAACTTTAGGAAGGTGAACACTGTATCCAGTTTATGGAACTGTTTTAACTTTATGGGTACAAAAATAAAAGTTTGATTTGTCTTCATTACCTCTTTTAGTTATGCTGTGTTTAATCTCTTTTACCCATCCATAAATGAGATTTGGGGCAGCAATATAGCTTTCTGATCATTACTAAGCCAATGCAATCTGTGGCAGGTAGCTCCTAGGATGGATTTCATGTTAGAGAGGCCCATGTGGCAAAGAACTGAGGTTGCCTGTGTCCCACAGCCAGGGAGAAGCTGAGGCCTTGTGTCTGAGTACACAAGGAATGCGATCCGGCCAACAACAATGTGCATGAGTTTGGAATTAGATCCTTTCCCAGTTGAGCCTCGTGATGATTGCAGGCCCAGCCGTCCACCTAAGCTGTCCCCAGATTCCTGCTTCATAGAAACTGTGAGATAATAAATGTCTGTTGTTTTAATTTACTAAATTTGTTTTGCAGCAGTAGATAACTAATATAGTTTGATCCAGTTTAAAATTTCAATCTGATATCCAATTTAACATTCATTTCCTGTCTTCTTTTCTTCTTGTTTCTGGCTGTGGCTCAGGCGACTTGCAGGACCTCCTGCTCTTTCATTTCTTACTCTGCCCCTACCATTTCAGCTTCCTGTCTCCCCTGAGGGGTTGGGACTGGGTGAAAGGACATCCACCCAGATACATGGAAAGACACAAGTATCTCTTACTTGACTGCTGCCTTTTCCCTCTCTACTGTTACTGCTTCTCTGGATTTGACTAAATGTCTGTTGGACAAGTGTTCATATAATAGCTCTCCTCTGGGACGCATGTATGGGTGAGTTCTTTGTAGAACACTGTAACTTCCCACAGTTTCTTGGTCTTTTCTGATACTCCCTAACAGTTCCTGTCCCCCTCCCACTATAGTCCACTCTATAGGTTCTTATTGTTGGAATCTCCTCACTGTCAGTAAAATCTTGAATGAATACCTGCAAGGTGGCTCAAGTCTGGCTACCTTCACTTGTGGCCTTTGTCCACTGTCCTTCTGCCCTGCTGTTCCTTTTAAATAGGATTGTAAGAACTAATAAACAAACACATGGACATCCAGTTAAATTTGAATTTCAGATAAATAATGAATAATTTTTTGCATAAATAAGCTCCATGCATCTCATATTTTACCTGGTAATCCTATCCCCAGGCTCTTGTGTTTTTCTCAAGTATGTAGCATACAGAAGAGGGATCAGCAAGACCTTTGCCCAACAAGGGAATGAAATGCTACCGTGTTTCCCCGAAAATAAGACCTAACCAGAAAATAAGCCCTAGCATGATCTTTTCAGGATGCCATCCCCCGAACATAAGCCCTAATGCGTCTTTTGAAGCAAAAGTTAATGTAAGACCCAGTCTTATTTTCGGGGAAACATGGTTATACCCCTCTGCTGGACAAGTAGAATGATTCTGGCTAGCTCCTGGCTTGACTTGAGATAGGGAGCGTGGGAAAAGAGGAGGAAAACTCCTTATGAACACTACATTCCATTAACATTCTTTCCATTGGTTTGCTTGATTCTCACGTTTGCATTTGTAGGCTAACGGGATGAGCGGTAAAATTTTGGGGGGTGATCTATGGGAGTGTCTAGCACTGATTGTGTGTTATGTGATACTTTCTTGGACTCAGCTTGGACTTAGATTTGTGGCAGACGTCAAATATGGAAAAATAAAAAATATTCTACCCACATACTGTACAAGTTCCAGCACACCTGTATCAGATCAATCCTAGATTTTCTCTTCTAAAGCGGTGATTTAACCTGCTTTTGTTATCCTAAGTCATCACTAGTATTTCAACAGCATGTGGGTCTGGAATTTGTCAGTTTTCATGTGGTGAAAATGAATAAAATGACTTCATTTAGCTTCCTTCCCTTTTCCTTGTTTAAATACTTTCACACACTCTTTGATGCCTTTTTGGGAACTTGAATCTTCATCAAGACATCTGTTCTTGAGTAGGTAAGATGTTCAGCTCCGATGTACCTGAAGTTTTCTATTAAGTTGGTCCCACATTTCCTTCTAAATTCCCTAAATTTATTGCTGAGGCTCCTTGGCAATGGTGTTGCCAAGCACTTGCCCAGCTCCCCCAAATGGGACCCAGGTACTCATTTCCCAGGCTGCCAGCATCTCACACCTCAGGCCCTTCCAGTGAATCTTGGGGACTAAAAGAACTGCCTCACCCTTGGGTCAGCCTGCATTCTATGCCCGGTCCTAGGAGAGGCTGAGGGGGAGGGGAGGACAAGGCATGGTACCAAGGCCTGGTCACTTTCAGTATATTTGGACCAATTTCATCTGTTTCAGAGCTCCTCCCTTGGGTTTGTCTGTGTCCTTTGGAATCATTGCTTAAATTCTGCACTTTTGTTATTGTTGTTGTTGTTAAAAATATGTTTTATACTAAAATTTCCCTCAAAACTAGTTTGGAAAACACAACAGGATTAAATTCCAAATATTTCTATTTAAAAATATTGTTTTGTCCCAGATATTTCCTCAAAACTAGTTTGAAAATACATATTCATTAAAACATGCTTAACTTCCACATTTTATGTTAAAAACATTGTCTTCTACCATATTTTTACTCAAAGTTGGTTGAAAACTTTATTTTATTTTTATGCTAGCAGGCATTCTGCATTTTTCTGTTAAAAATTATTTTGTTAGATTTTTCCTTAAAATTAGCTTGGAAACGACTTTTCATCACAACACGCTTACATCTCCTAGATTTCAGCAAAATTTAAGCTCATTTTATAAAAAAATGATTTTTCCAAGCTGAGATTTAGAAAAAAATCTGGTATAAAACAACCTTTCCAATAGAAAAATGTCCAATTCAATAACTTTTTGATAATCATATTTCCAAGGTAGTCAGAGATTAATTCTTTTTTATTACAACTGAGTGATTATTTCTTTTTCCACTGCATGTTTTTGGTAGTGATTTACAAATAGATTCAATTCAGCATGTTTTATATGTATTGATGTGTAACATTATTCATGACATTATACCTGTCAAAAGGCTTGTTTGTCTCTAGGAATTAGCTTGGAAACATGACTTTTCATCAAAACAAGCTTAAATCTCCTAGATTTCAGCAAAATTTAAGCTCGTTTTATAAAAATAAATAATAATAATAATAATAATAATTTTTCCAAGCTGAGTTTAAAAAAAAAACCTGGTATAAAATAACCTTTCCAATAGTCATCTTCTAAAGCACCAGGAGCCCCATGAACAGTTAGGGAACTGACTCTGGGCCTGCTCCTTGTAAAATATATAGTTCCCTATGTCTCACTGCCAATTCATATTATAGGAGTTGGGCAGATTTTCACCCTTCTGCCTCGTGAGCCACAAAAGGTCTTATTACATTTACTTTATTGGGGGATAGGACTATTTACCCATCCCTCACTTAATGGCTCCCCTGATGGCTTTCAGGGACTCCAACACCTTCACTACAAGCCTTGCTTTCTGTAGTAATTTCCCTTTCATACATAATCAAGATTACTTTCAGGAAACCCTTGCTAGATATGAGAATGACTCCTCACACTCCTCCAGCCTTTCAACTTTTTTGTTAGTCTTTAGCAGAACATTTTCCAAGTGATCATAGTCACTTCTTTTGAGAAGTGAATATCTGGAAAAAAGAGAAAAAGATATAAACTTATAATTAGTTTACATTTTAATAAGTGCAACAAAATAGGAAAAGAATATGCAAGAACAGATGCTGGAAAATTTTGGGGGCTAAGATTATGAAGGAAGTTGTATGTTATAGTAAGGATTTGTATGTCACAGTATGTAGATTTTGTTCTGTAAGTAAGGGAAAATCAGAAGAGAACTTTAAGTATCAGAGAGACAAGATTGGATTTGTTTTTAGAAAACAAATTCCAGAGGTTGTATGGAAGATGAACTATGGCCAAAAGAGATCAGTGGTAGGGAGGCTATCCTAGTCAATGGGCTGTTGTCATAGTTTAGGCAAGAAATGCTGTGGGCTTGGACCAGTGGAGTATCAGTGAGGCTAAAGAGGAATGATGAATGCCAAAGATTTTCTGAGGTGGCATTGATAGAAATTGGGGAGATTGTGAGAAGAAGAGAAGAAGAAAGCAAGGATGGTCCTAAAAGCCTGGATGTTGATAGCTTATTGAATGTAGAATGAGTTTGGAAGCTTTCCATCCTCTTCAATTTTTTGGAATCTTTTGAGAAAGATAGGTATTAATTCTTTGTTGAATACTTGGTAGAATTCATCCGCGAATCCATCTGGTTCTGGACTTTTATTTGTTGGGAGTTTTTTGATTACTGATTTAATTTTGTTCCTAGTAATTGATCTGTTCAGATTTTTCTGTTTCTTCCTGATTCAGTCTTGGAAGATTATATGTTTCTAGGAATTTGTCCATTTTTTTCTAGTTTGTCCAATTTGTTGGCGTATAATTATTCTCATATACTAATTAATCATAGTATTCTCTTATAATCCTTTGTATTTCTATAGTATTGATTGTTACTTCTCCTTTTCCATTTTTGATTTTATTTATTTAGGCCGTTTTTTTTTGTTTTTGTTTTTCCTTGATGAGTCTGGCTAAAGGTTTATCTATTTTGTTTATCTTTTCAAAGAACCAGCTCTTAATTTCATTTATTTATTTATTTATTTACTTATTTATTTTTGGTCTGTATTTCATTTATTTCTGCTCTGATCTTCTTTCTACTTATTTTGGCTTGCTTGTTATTCCTTTTCTAGTTCCTTTAGGTGTGAAGTTAGGTTGTTTATTTGAGATTTTTCTTGTTTCTTGAGGTAGGCCTGTATTGTTATGAATTCCTTTTTTAGAACTGCTTGTGTTGTGTCCCAAAGAATTTGGATCATTGTGATTCCATTTTTTCATTTGTCTCAATATAATTTTTGATTTCTTTCTTGATTTCTTCATTAACCCATCGATTGTTTAATAGGAGTTTTGTTAGCCTCCACTTGTGTTTTTTTTCTTTCCATTTTTCTTCTTGTAATTGGTTTCTAGTTTCATACCATTGTGATCAGAGAAGATACTTGATATGATTTCAGTCTTCTAAAATTTACTGAGACTTGTTTTATGGTCCAGCATGTGGAATATCCTAGAAAATGTGCCATGTGCCCTTGAAAAGAATGTGTATTGTTGATTTTGGATGGAATGTACTCTAAATATCTGTTAAGTCTATATGACCTAGTCTGTCATTTAAGACCACTGTGTCTTTGTTGATTTTCTGTCTGGATGATCTATCCATTGATGTGAGTGCAGTGTTAAGGCCCTACAATGATTATATTACTGTTGATCTCTCTCTTTATGTCTGTTAATATTTGTTTTATGTATTTATGTGCTTCTATATTGTGTGCATAGATGTTTACAAATGTTACATTCTCTTGTTGGAATGAGCCCTTTATTATTATGTTATGCTCTCCCTTGTCCCTTGTTAGAGATTTTTTTAAATGTCTATTTTGTCTGATATAAGTATTGCTACCCCAGATTTGTTTTCATTTTCATTTGCGTGAAATATTTTTCCATCCCTTCATTTTCAGTCTGTGTGTGTCCTTTGATCTAAAATGAGTCTCTTGTAGGCAGCATATAGATGGGTCTTTTCTTCCCCCATTCAGCCACCTTATGTCTTTTGATTAAAATATTTATACCATTTATATTTAAAGTAATTATGTATACATATGTACTTATTGCCATTTTATTAATTGTTTTCTGGTTGTTTTTGTAGTTCTTTTCTATTCCCTTCTTTTTCTCTTATCTTGTACATTGATGACTTTCTTTAGTGATTTTTTTTGGGTTCCTTCTTCTTTTTCTTTTTTCTGTGTCTATTGTACATTTTTGGTTTATGGATTCATATATAGCAAACTATAAAGCTTATAGTGGTCTATTTTAAGTCAATGGTTGCTTATGTTTGAGCACTTTATAATCCATTACAATTTTTTTACTCTCCATCCAATGTTTGTTTCTAACATCATATTTTACATCTTTTGCATGTGTGTGTTTGTGTGCATACCTTAACTTGTTACTGTAGTTACACATGCTCTTACTACTTTCATCTTTTAAACTTCATACTAGTTTTATAATTGGTTGATTCACTACATTAACTAAGTTTTTGCCCTTATATTTTCTTAGTTTTGGATTTTTTCCCCCCATTAAAGAAGTTCATTTAACATTTCTTTTAATGCCAGCTTAATGGCATTAGTTTTTGTTTGTCTGGGAAACTATCTCTCCTTCAATTCTGAATAACTTTGCTGGGTAGAGTATTCTTGGTTGTATTCTTGTTGTTTTCTCTTTTATCACTTTGAATATTTCATGCCATTTTCATGTGGCCTGCAAAGTTTCTGCTGAAAAATCAGCTGATAGTTTTATGGGGGAATCCCTTGTTTGTAACTACCTGTTTTTCTCTTGCTGCACTTAAGATTCTTTCTTTAAATTTTGGCATTTAAATTATGATGTGTTTTGGTGTGGGCCTCTAAGCTCATCTTGTTTGGAACTCTGTGTGTTTCCTGGACTTGTCTATCTATTTTTTTTTTTTTTTTCACCAGGCTGGGGAAGTTGTCAGCCATTATTTCTTCAAATAAGTTTTCAATTCCTTGAGCTCTCTCTTCTCCTTCTGAGACCATCATGATTGGGATGCTGGTATGCTTGATGTTGTTTCAGAGGCCTCTTAAACTATTCTCATGTTTTCTGAGCTAACATAGTATTTTATCTAGTCTCATTTTTCTTATTCTTTTTTCATTTTTGCTGTTCCAATTGGGTGATTTCACTACCTTGTCTTCCAGCTCTCTGAGTTCTTCTTTTGCATCAAGTATTCTGCTGTTGATTCCTTCTAGAGTATTTTTCATTACAGTTATTGTATTCTTCAGTTCTAATTGGTTCTGTTTTATATTTTTTATCTTTTTGTTGAAGTTCTCACTAAGTTCATCTATTCTTCTTTTGAGTTCATTGCATATCCTTGTAACCAGTAGTTTGAACTTTTTGTCTTGTAGATAACTTGAGTTCATCTTATTTAGTTCTTTTTCTATTTTATTTTTTCCCCTGTTCCTACATTTGGAACATATTTCTCTGTATCCTCATTTTGGCCATCTCTCTGTGTTTGTTTCTATGAATTAGGTGATACAGCAACCTCTCCTGGTCTTGAATCAGTTGTCTTGTGTAGGAGCTTCCCCTTTGTTGATTGGCTGTCCAGGCATCTTTGGCAGGCCAACTAGAGCTGGAGCTGGAGTAAGCATGGGCTGTGGGAAGCCTCAGGGGCTAGCCTTGCTGGAGCCCCCTTGGCAGGCTGGCTGGACCTGAAATTGGAGCTGGCGCTATCTGCATGGAGTTTTGCAGTCAGGCCTCATAGGGGATGCCTTGAAAAGCTGGCTAAAAGTATACTTGGAATGGGCCTGATCATTGAGGAGTCCCAGGGGCAAGCCACACTGAGGCCCAGAGCTATAGCAGAAGTGGTTATGAGCTGTGAAAAGTCCTAGGAGCAAGCTGTGCCAGGGCCTCCTTAGCAGGCCAGCTGGAAGCTGTAGCTGGTGCAGGCCTCGGGGTGTCCAGGGGCAAACTGCAGAACCAGTGTGGTCCTGAGGTCTGGTGTGTACTCTGACAGGCTTGGGTGGATGGCTAGAGCACCCATGTAATCAAAAGGGAAAGGGAGGGCAACAAATGAGATTCTCCAATACCTCTGAGAGAGTTCTCAGATTTTCCCCTCATTTTTGCCAGATGCTCTAGACTTAGTAATGGAATTCCTTCCCATATTGCCTAGGGGTGCCCTTTAAATTGCTGTTTACTTTTTTATTGCTGAATTTTAAGAATTCTTTGTATATTTTGGATATGTTGGATACAAGCCTTTCATCAGATATACTTCGCAAATATTGTATCAGTTCTCTGCCTTGTATCTCTGTCAGCTATAATCTGCTGTTATTATAGAGGAGCCCCATCTGTGTGGTAATAAATATGAAATAGGGTGGGTATTCTATAATCTTATGGTTAAATCTTAGGCTTTTAGTAATCTTGTTTTGTTTGTCTGTCACCTTCACAAGTTTGTTTGTTATTCTTCCCAGTGCTATATAGCTTTTTATTTCTCTTCTTTTTTCTACTCCTTTGCCTGGCTATAATATTTCCAGTCTATCCCCTTGAACTTCTTATCCCAATTGACTATGTTCCCTTATTCCTTCTCCCCATCTTAGGTGAAACAGGAAGGCTAGAGAGGTTTGGAGTGAGAGGAATACCCTTTCCCCAGCTGAGAAAAACCTCACAAAATATTTTCTCCTAGAGTAGATCTTTGTAATGGACAATATTCCAGATGCATTCCACAATTAGTACTCTTCTTTTCCGGCAGAGCAATGAAGGGATCTTTCTAAGATTTTTTTGTGTGGAGAACCATTGGTATTTCTAGAGGTAAAGCCCACAGAACTTTGAGGGCCCCAAAGGAGATTTTCACTGTTAGGCTAGTTCCAATGCCACCTCCAGAACTTCATCAAAATTATCATTCAAATGTTTTTACTATTTTATCACTCCGGTGACTTCTGCTCTCAGTGTGACTCTCTGTGTGTACCTGTTTCTTCTGATTTTGGTTTTCCTGAAACTTTGATTCTTTGATGGGTACTAGAATTCATTGACTTCAGTTTATCGAACTTTTTCTTATAAGGACAGGAGTGACAAATTCTTTTTTTTTTTTTTTTTCAATGACAAAATCTAAGCTCTTTACATATTGGAGCTGAAACAGGAAGTTTGGACATTATATTTTAAAGAACTAGAGAGACTGGGGTAAATACCATTCCCTCCCCCAACTTTTCTTTTCAAGTACTTCCAAAGCCTTAAGTCTAAAGGACTGCTTATGTGGAATGGTTTTGAAAATTTTTCTGCCTTCTCTTAAATGAATTCAACAATAACAAATTAATCCACTGATTAATGCTTTAATCTTCATCATAAAGGTATAATTTAAAAACTTATATGTTTCTTAAAATAAAAACAATAATAATTTAACCTGTCTAAGATCATATATGCTGTCTAAGATCATATATGTGACTTTCTGATTCTTTCCTAACATTTTCTCGAAAGGAAAAAAATCCTCAAGGATATAGTATGCGGAATTCAAGAAAGAAGATGGCATGGACATGCAGGAGGGGGTAATGGCAGGGAAAGAATGTAGATATGACCTGGGAGATTGGAATAGCACAAACACATTTTACCTGTTAAATACTTTGCCTGACTCAGCTGCTGTGAACTTTAGCTTAACTTATGGGGAAAGCAGACGAGTACACGTATCTTCCCCAACTCTTGTGAGGCTGCAAAGCTTGGTTTCTTTATTCCACCTGTTTTTTCTGGGTCACTCATGTGGTGACTGGGCTACATGCATTATTTCCCTAAGAACCATACTTACAGACAGAACTAATGTGCCTCTTTTTCTCAGTCTTGGAGAATTTTTCTCAGAAGTGAAGGTGAAGTTGTCAGGGAGAACTCTAAATGGCATGACTTAGACACCTTGGGTGTAGACGGACTGAAGAACAATTGTTCAAAACACTTTTCTTCTTATTTAATCACAAGTGATCCTATACTGAGAGGAGTATGGTGTGCTTGATAGGCTGTCCAAGAAGGGAAAAGTCAGGAAGTGAGAAAGCTAACCTCTTCTCTCTAGCACCAAATGTGGAGAAGGGGCTGTGAAAATGCCTACAGCTCTGCTGTACATTATAAGCGCTCGACAACTCTTAGCTGAGTCAATCAAGTGCTGTGAGTTTCTTCCCTCTTATTTGTCTTGATGATCCCTTATTGCTCTCTAGGTAAGCAGATATTCTCAAATACCCTCACTAACTTCTACAACTTTTAGTGTTTCTCTCCTCTGAAAATTCTGGTGCTTGAAGGTTTCACCTAACCCAGTTGCATACTGCCTTGCATCTTTTGCTATTTTTTCATAAATTAGGTAGAGTCTTTGTGGGAAGCACAGAGTCACATTGCTGGGGCTGTCAACTACCTTCTCACCTGATTCCTGACCAAAGACCTCCAAGGAATCCCTACCTTCAAAAACCAGCAAGGATCTCAGCAGGAAACAGACCATGAGGTGAGGGTCACTGCTTGAGGGAATTTACTGGCCTACTTTAGAGTTAGGCTTTTGACTGCTCCCCCTCTTGGCAGAAATTTATTACAGTTGGAGAATTAACCAGGTTTCTATCCTGTACACTATTTAACAATTTTTATATTTGGTTTATAGTAGAGATAAGGCTGTCAGCTTAGTCTTACGGTACAGACTTTGTCTAGGCAGAAGGGTACTTCCTGGAACTACATAAAAGTTCTTCAATATGTTAGGTGCTAAGTAGAGAATTGGAGTCTGTGAGATACAGCTTTTATAAATCAGAGGGCTAAACTATTTGGCAAAATTCTCTGGATCAAACTGTAGAGCCTTGGGAAACTTGAGCTATTCTGTAATTATGGAAGCACTAATATTAATGATTTTCAACATATGGTCAGCACGTGCATAAGAATCCTCAAGGAGAATTTATGTAAAATGCAGATTCCTGGCCAACTCTTTGCCTACCAAATCAGAATCTCTGGGCAGGGGGCCTGGGAAACCTATGTTTTAAACTAATTTCCCTGGTGATTCTCCTAAGGATCACTCAATAATGAATGCCGTAGGAGCTGTCCTTTAAATTTTATATTCTAAATTTGGTGCAAGTGCTCCACAGTTGTTATAGTCACAATTTTAATGTAGTTTTAAAGAGTATGGGGCTGGTCCGGTGGCTCAGGCGGTTAGAGCTCCATGCTCCTAACTCCAAAGGCTGTCGGTTGGATTCCCAATGGGCCAGTGGGCTCTCAACCACAAGTCTGCCGGTTCAACAACTCGAGTCCCACAAGGGATGGTGGGCTCCGCCCCCTGCAACTAAGATTGAACACGGCACCTTGAGCTGAGCTGCCTCCCGCATGGCTCAGTTGGTTGGAGCACGGGCTCTCAACCACAAGGTTGCCGGTTTGACTCCCGCAAGGGATGGTGGGCTGTGTCCCTGCAACTAGAAACGGCAACTGGACCGGGAGCTGAGCTGCGCCCTCCACAACTAAGACTGAAAGGACAACAAATTGACTTGGAAAAAAAGCCTGGAAGTACACACTGTACCCCAATAAAGTCCTGTTCCCCTTCCCCTATAAAAAAATCTTTAAAAAAAAATAAACAAAAAGTTTGGTGGGCAGAATTCTAAGATGACTCCCAATGCCCATGACCTTGTAAAACCCTCTCCCCTTTACTGTGAGCAGGTGTTATAACTTGCTTGTAACTAGTAGACCATGGCAAAGATGATGGCATATCACTTCCTTGAATATGCTACATTATACAGCGAAGATGAAGGAATTTTCCCTATGTAATTAAGCCCCCTAAGTAGCTGGCTTTAAGTTAACCAAATGGGAGAGGCATTTGGTAGGCCTGACCTAATCAGCAGAGTCCTTTAAAAGGGGGTTTAGAGGTCAGAACAGAAGTGGCAGGAACATTCTCCTGTTGATCTTAAAAAAACAAATTGCCATGTTGTGAAGAGGGTTACATAGCAGGACATGGTGGACAGCCTCTAGGAGCTGAGGACCTCTGTCCTATAATCACAAGAACCTGAATTCTGTCAATAACCAGTGACCTTGTGAGAAGAGCTTGAATCTGTGATGAGATTGCAGCCCTGGATGATAACTTGACTTCAGCCTTGTGATACCCTGAGCAGAGGACTCAGCTAAGCCATGCTTGGACTCCTGACACACAGCAACTGTGGTGTAATGAATATGTTTGTTTGATGCTGCTGAGTTTCTTATGTAGCAAAAGAAACTAATGCAAATATTAGAAAATAAAATCACTTATTTCTCAAGCATCAGATTTCCCAGTTACTTTGAAGTCTGCCGTAATAGTCTTCAAATCAGCATCCAGGTGCCTATTGGCGAATAGGAGAATTTTCTAAGAGGCGCATGGGTACAGAAAGTTCGAAGAGCATCAATTTTCGTATCCTCAGCATCCACACTACATGCTCTTTCCTCGAATTTATTGGCCTGTAAAGATACCTGCAATTCAGGAAGTCCTGTGGGTTTTTCTTTCCCACATTTCTTTTCAGTTTTCCTTTTCTTCACTTTCCAAAAGAAAGTCATACTTTCACCCATCTGAAATCTTAGCACAGTGAATTGTTTAGGGATGTAAAAATCTCCAATCAAATGAAAATATCAGTATTGATGATGCCTTCGTTAGGCAAAACTCTGTGCACCAGCTATAGGATTTTGCATCTTTCTCTGTCTTTTACATATTTCTGTTGACTGCAAAGTGTGGCATTAGAAACGGGGTATTTCAGCTACTGTGGCAATGTTCTGAACTACCATATGTTGTAAAACGAGTTAACAGGAGTAACTCCATGCTCTTTTCACTCTAGGATCCAGGCCAAGGAGCAGCTCCTCCCTGGGACCTGACTGGGCTCACATCAGAGGGAAGAGAGAGACATAGCGGAAACATATGGTCACATCTAAAGACTGTGGTTGGGATTAACAAAGGTGATAGTACCTTATTTTGCCTAGGTAGTCTCACGGAGAAGATCTGTTCTAAAACTTTGTGTCTATGTTAAAATTCAAAAGTGAGATGCTTGTCACAGGGACATGGGTTAGCGCTTTTGTTTGAACTGAAAAATGAAGTAAATTTTTTATTTTTTATTTTTTCTGACGGAAAGCATGTTGGATTTGGCTAATTGGTTTGGGAATGAGGACTGGCTTTGTCAATTAGGTTATGTGGTGGATACCTTCATAAATTAAAAGAGCTAAATCTGCAATTACAAGTTTTGGATGAATATATTTAATGATCATATAAAAAATATTGTATAGGCAAAGGAGTACTACAATTAACAATATTTTGATTTTCTAAATTCTTTCTTTATTGGGTTACACAAAATGCTTCTACATGAAAGAGTAGCAGGTATAGTTAATATATTATTGATAAGCCATGGAAAAGCCTTTAAAAACTAATCCTCACAAATTAAGTGAATGAGTCTAGTAGTTGGATAATGGATAATTTTACAAATAGCTTATTTCCAAATCTTTGTTTTTAACAAAATTAAAGGAGGATCTAATTGAGTTGTTACCTAATAAAACATTAACATAATCTTTGCTGATAGATTGCAACATAATTTTGGACACTTAACTCAGAAATAAAACTCCTTTCATTCTAATTTATTTACATGTAAACAAAATCTTTTACTGGTTACATCTGTATAAACAAAAAAAGGAATAGATTTAATTGTGAACCCTGTTTCCTTCTGACATTAAATAATGTTCATTCATAGTTACATAAACTAATTGAAAAAGTCTCACCTGTATAATTTCTAATAACATTTACTTTTTATATTTAATAATAATTTATAAAATTATAATATATTTACATTGACATTTTGATCAATTTTGTGCTACTAAAAATTATAATAATAATTCAAGATGAAAATTTCACTCTTGGAGTCTTATAATAAAAGGAAATAAAAATATTCAAATTCAAATTATGTATATATTACAATTATATACATTTTCTTTCCAAGAAGCATGAGGGGGTGACTAATAAATCAGGATTTAAAATTTTTTGAGGAAAAATAAATGGAAATATAAGCTCAAGTACAAAAAGGAATGATGTAAATTTTCAATTATCAACAAAAACTTGTTTATGTATTTCAAAAATATATGATCGTGGGTCTTATAATAACATGATATTGTGTCCATTTTGGTACATTTATAAGAGTGATGGAATGATTTTATTTAAAAATCAAAATTTAAAATATGTGGCAAATGACAACTTTTGCACATTTTTAGACATAAGATGGGAAATTTTAGTTGTCAACTTAAACAATTTAGAGGAGATCCATAGTTTCTCAAAGTATTTTAGGAGCTATAAAATGAAAAATTTGAAGACTATTGATTATATCAGTCAATTATAGGCTAAGGAATCCTTGGTTAATAATTCCCAAATATCAGTGGCTTAGAATATTAAAGGTTTGTTTTTTTTGTTTTTTTGTTTTTTTTTTTTTAATCTCATTCATATTATTGGTGACCCTACTACATGCTCTCTTCTGTCTAGGATCCAATTCAAAGAGCTGCTCCTACTTGGGATACAGCTGTGCTTGCCACAAAGTAAAGGAGAATGTAATATGTTGTTGCTCTTAAGCTTTAACTTGGAAATGGCACCATGATTTTCATCACATTTTATGGACCAAAACAAGCAATATGCAGATCTGACATAAACCATGGGACAGGAAGCAAAAGTCTCCCACGGGTGGATCAACAAATATATACGAATAAAAATAAAATGCACTATAATGACCTATAGAATCTTAGAGACTCACTTAAAATAGGGCAAAAGGTGGAAGAGAAAAATAAAGATGTACTTCAATATGAAAACAGAGGTACCAGAACACAAGTTAGGAAGTTATTTAGAAAATAGGTCTTCTTTTACTGGGACCAACCGATTTTTTTACTTTCTTCAAATGATTTCAGTTGTAGTCATTTAATACTCATGAAACAAAGCTTTTAGGCTGCTGTCACATATGTGAATGAAGTCCAATGAATAGCAAATTCTTTATCAAACACTTGTGAAATTTTGAGTTTGGCAGGTTTGTTTCAAATTTTTCTTTCCACTAAGTACAACCTTACCATTTGCCATTTGTGAAATGATTTGTTCATTTATTTGGAAACAGCATGTTAAAAGATTGTCAGAGAAAATGATGAGACAACAAATCCTGTTTTGAAATCTTAAAAGTTTCTCAGGAAACTACACAGAAACCTTCGGGAACTCTAAGATGGAAACTTCAGGATCAGTCAGTCAGTCACTCAAGTTCTAATGACAGTCTGTAACATAAATTCTTCCAATATTCTTAGCTTGATATATTTTAAATATTTAAATATATTTAAATATTCCAATATTTAAAGCTTGATATATTTCAATTTATATATTTTAATGTGGAATCTCACCTCCTACAACCGTACTGGTAGTTTTTGCCATATGAAAATTTCATATGGAGTTCCCAGAATTTTTATATGTTTAACACATTTAAACATTTTTTCCCTTTCATTTCAATCTGGAGTAGTAGAAAGGTGGTTAGATTATGGTTTAAAGAAAGCTTAGAAAAAAACCACATAATCATGAACCATTCATTGTCTCTTTATTCTCCTTTATTTGCAATAAACTTAACCTATAGCCACTAAAACATAATGTTCTGCATTATATATTCAATACAAATGGCCTTTTCCCTTTGGAATATACATGTAAAATACTTATTGTGCCAGCTGTACAGTAAGCATTCAATAAATGTTAGCTAAAGGAAAAACAAGAACAAGCCCAACAGTTTGATGAAGTGAGGGAGGATGGTTAGGCAACTGCAAGTCATAAGCTTATTTTAAAAAGTTTATTATTATTGTCATTAATTTAGTGTATAGAGCAAAGGGGGGGTGTTGATGACTTAAGAGAGTTGATTTAGCCAGTGAATCCAATCAGAAAGGTGATGTGAGCAACAGAATTCTGAGGATCGATTGTGTTTGAGGTTAATCTTCTCTGAAGTCCTCTCTGAGTTTTGCGTAGTGGTCTGGGTGTAATCTCTCTGTAATATATTTTATCCTGGAAATTTTGCATGTGGAACTAGAATCAGGAACCTTTTACTTGCTTTGCTTTACTGAGGTAGTCAAACAAAATTATGTTAATCAACCTCTATTTCTTAAAATTCGCCCATTGAGGTTTAGAGAAATGTGATGATTTCAAGATCACCCAGCAAAGAGTAGTGATCCTGGAGATCACCAAGAAGCCAGGCCTGACTACATATCTAGACCTCCTTTTACTAAATTATGATGCTATGTTAATGAAAGCTGATCAAAATCCCACTTTTTGAAGGATTGTCCCCATATTTAAAACATAATTACTACGATACTGGGTCCTCTCCCAGGACATTCCTGGAAGATTCTTAGAGACAGCTACTGTTTCTCACCAAAAATGAGACATAGCTGTACAATTGGCTCTAATGCGTCTTTTGGAGCAAAAATTAACATAAGACCCAGTCTTATATTATATTATGTTAGATAAGACTGGGTCTTATAGTAAAATAAGACCAGGTCTTATATTAGTTTTTGCTCCAAAAGACGCATTAGAGCTGATTGTATGGCTAAGTCTTATTTTCGGGGAAACACAGTATTGTGTTATTTTACCCATTAGTAAGTATGACCTAGTTGTATGTGATTTACCATCTAAATTAAACCTCAAATAATTTTAACTACGTGTGTTTCCAGGATTAGTAGATTGGAGTCCGTAGTCTTTGACACTATTCTGAAAACAAATTGGGCTCTCCCTTTTTCTAAAATGTGATCAATCAGTCAATACAAGGTCAGTGTTTCCTTCCTAAAATAAGCAGTTTGAATACAAAGTAAGTTTAGAAGTGTTTGTCTTAAAATGCTAGTATGCATCATTAAAAGGGGAGAACATAAATTTGAGAAGTAGGAACAGAATACCAAATTTATTTGAAATCTTTTCAATGACTATCACCATTTTCCCATATTAAACCTAGTATTGAGTTGTCTTTCAATGTCCTCAGTAAGAGGAGGTGGAAAGAAATAATGTTTAATTGGATTACAGCTCCATGACCCCAGTACTCACTTTTCATTAAATCAGTGAAGAGTCAGTCAAACCTGTTTGGTGTCTTGGAGGCAAAAAAACTCCTTCCTTGATTGACTAAATTTCTCACTTTTTAAATTGATGGCTGTCTTGTTGCATGGATACAGCATTAGATAAAACTAAAAATTAGATTTTCTACAAACCATAGGAGACATTTAATATATCAAGGCAGTTCTTGCAGGGCCATGTTGGAAACAAATGAACATTGTGGAGAAGGAAAAATCAACTCTGGGTCCTCTTGGCTCTACTTAAATCTCCCTCCCCGTCTACTGCTGGTCACTTAGCTCCAGGTACCAGGCCCATCTGGTATGGAGGCATCTACTCAGAATTGCATCCCCAGGGGACTGTCTGTCCTGTAATCCTAGCTGTGACGTTAACTAATAATGGCTACCAGCTCTCAGCTTCCAGGGTATATTTGAATTCTAATGAAAGATTTGAAGGAATAGCATCTCTAAAGATTAGATTTCAAGTAGATGGTGGGGTCAAATTTTGAGGGTTGGGGACTCTCAAATCTCATCCCATTGCTATCTGCACTACTGCGGAGATTGGTCCATGCAAAGAATACAGTTGGTAGAAAAGCATAGCCAAGGTCAGACACTGAGGATATTAGTCCAATTCTTCATTCAGACTCCCATTATTATTCCTATCTGATTTGAGGGCACTCAGGCTGTGTTTTGAGAATTTGCTACCTAAAAATGATGAGCTAGGGAAAGGAAGGACAAGGATATACAACCACAAATATTTACTGAGAATTAATATATACCAAATACCGAACTAGGGACACAGCTGAACCAAACAGGTAGTGTCCTAGTCCTCATTATCAATATCTCATGTATTATCACATGAGATAGGATAGTGATGGGAGCTAGAAAGTCACCAAACATAAATATATTTTTTGAATTGCAATATATACTGTGAGGGAAAATAACAGGACACTAAGAAAGTTATCAAGGGAATCTTTTAATTTTACCTAGGGGAAGATAAACTCAATAATGAAGTTCATAGACTCTGGAGACAAAATGTCTAGATTCAAATCCCAGCTCATCTGTGTGGTCTTGGGCACATTACTTAAGCTTTCTGTGCTTCACTTTTTTCATCTGGAAAATGGGGATAACAATACTATCTACTTTATGTAGTTGTTGTGAGGACAAAATGAATTAATATGTGTAAATTGATAGAATGGAGACTGCCACAGAGTAAACTTTTAGCCGTATTATTATCATTATTACTGGGGCTTGGGGAGGGAGCCTCATTGAGGAAATGAGTATGATTGAGTATGATTAGGAGGAAGCTCCATGAAAAGGGTAGGAAATGAACTCCAGCCATTGGTAAAAATCTTCTGAGATAAGAAGGGGTTCAGTAGGAACAGAAAGTAGAAAGAGCCCATTTGGAATACACCAAGTGACCAGAGAATGGAGATGAGACACCAGAAGAGGACAGAGATCAGATTATGTCAAGATTGGAAAATAATTTTAAGGATTTTGAATTTTATTCTAAGTGCAATGGGAAGCCATAGACATAGCTGGAAAATGACTTGATGTAATACATGCTTTATAAATGAACATTCTGCCTACCCTGTAGAGAAAGGACAAGGATGCTCCATTGGGGAAACCACTTAGGGGGCTTTGTTAGTTTAGTTAGGGTTCTCTAGAGAAACAATCAATAGAATATCTGTCTATCTATCTCTATTATCTATCTATCTATCTATCCACCATCTATCATCTATCTGTCATCTATCTGACACATACCACATACAAACACAAACATACACACAATAAGAGAGAGAGAGAGAGAGAGAGAGAGAGAGAGAGAGAGAGAGAGAGAGAGAGAGAGAGAGAGAGAGAGAGAGAGAGAGAGAGGTTTATTTTAAGGAATTAGCTCTGTGATTATGTGGGCTGGCAAGTCTGAAATTTGCAGGGCAGGCTGGCAGGCTAGAAATTCCGGCAAGAACTGATGTTGCAGTTTTGAGTCCAAAAGGAAGTCAGGAAGCCACATTCCTTCCTCTTTGATGGACTTCAGTCTTTTCTCTGAAGGTCTTCAATTGATTGGAGAGGCCCACCCACATTATGGAGGGTGATCTGCTTTACATAAAGCCTCCTGATTTAAGTGTTAATTGTATATAAAAAGTGCCTTCACAGCAACATTTAGATTGGTGTTTGACCAAACAACTGAGTACTATAGCCCAATGGAAGTCAGATACTCACAGGAAGGATTGGTTCATTCCACTGTGAATCCAAGCAGGAATATGGAGAGAGGGCAACATTTTCTTTCCACAAAGCTTAGGGAAAGTTGTTTGAAAAAGAAGACAGTATTAACTGTGTTGATGAAGCTGAGAAATCTAGGACTGAAAAGTCATCCATCCAATTTGGTAACATGGACCCGTAGTAGACTGGTTTTGCTTGTGGTCCCATTTTGCAGATTAATGAACTGAGGTTAGAAAAGTAAACTAACTAGTCCTAGTCCACAACGGCAGCTCAGTTGGTCTATCTCAAAAGACCATGCTGTTAATTTCTGCCCATGCTTCCTTCCTCTGAGAATGTGCACAGGGCAAGGTCTTGCTGCCTCTGCCCTGATTTTATGCTCTTTCCTTGATGTGACTGGTGGAAAGTGGCTCTCTGATTCTGAAGGTTAGCCTAGAGCTAAGTTGGATCTTCTGGAAACATATCAAAGTTGTAATAATTAAGACTCTTTTCCAAACTCATAATATTTGATAACATTTTCTTAAAGTCTAACAAAATTTCATCCCAAACTAAGAACAACTACTTAACCATATTGAAGAGATAATTTAGTTTCTGCCTAGCAATTTTGAAATATGCACTTGTATAATAACATTTAAATTATATAGCCTTCTCTAGAAGATACTGTGTACATATTTATAACTTTATAATACATGCTATTATGGTTGATTTAATATTCTATTTCCAACTCATACTAAATTCCTTCTGTTTTTTTACTTCTGTGTTCATAAGTGTCAATGACTCTGCTCATGTTTAATGTCCTTTCCTTTAGATATTGGGTGAAAGAGGTGGCTTTGAGTCTAATTTTTAGCTGTGGTAATGATGTTTTTTTTCTTTGTCTACACAATTTAGTCATGTTTTTATTTTTCAATTACAGTTGACATATACTATTATATTAGTTTCAGGTGTACAACATAGTGATTAAGTATTTTGTAACTTATGAGGTGATCACCCTGTTAAGTGTGATCATATACAGTTATAATATTAACTATATTCCATATGCTATACTTTATATCCCCATGACTATTTTGTAATTACCAATTTGTATTTCTTAATACCTTTACCTTTTTCACCCATCCCCCCAACCTCCTTCACATCTGATAACCATCAAAATATTTTCCGTATCTATGAGTTTGTTTCTGTTTTGTTTGTTTATTTTATTCTTTACAGTCCACATATGAGCAAAATCATATGGCATTTGTCTTTCACAGTCTGATTCCACTCAGTATAATACCCTCTAGGTCCATCCATGTTGTCGTAGATGGCAAGATTTCATTCTTTTCTATGGCTGAGTAATATTCCATTGTAAATATGTACCACCTTTCCTTTATCCATTCATCTCTTGATGGACACCCAGGCTGTCTCCGTATCTTGGCGATTGTGAATAATGCTGCAATTAACATGGATGCATATGACCTTTGAGGTAGTGTTTTGGGTTTCTTCAGGTAAATACCCAGAAGTAGAATTACTGGGTCCTTCTTTATCTTTTGTTATAGCATTTGTTTTCAAGTTTATTTTGTCTGGTTTAAGTACTGCTACTTCAGTTTTTCTTTGTTTTTTTTTTTTCCATTTTCATAAAATATCTTTTTCCATCCCTTTACTTTCAATCTATGTGTGTCTTTCAATCTGAAGTGAGTCTCTCATAGCTAGCATATGTAAATGTTTTGTTTTCTTATCCGTTCAGCCACCTTATGTCTTTTGATTAGAACCTTTAATCCATTCACATTTAAAGTACCTCTTGATAGATATGTAGCTATTGCCATTTTATTATTAATATTTATTTTATTATGAATACTTTTAGCTTTATTTTTTCTTCTTAAAGCAGACCTTTCAACATTTATTTTCATCCTGGTTTGATGGTTATGTACTCCTTTAGCTTTTTCTTCTCTGGGAAACTCTGAAATGATTGTAAATGATAGCTTTGCTGAGTAGAGTAATCTTGGTTGTAGGTCCTTGATTTTCATCACTTTGAATATTTTGTGTCAATTCCTTCTGACCTGCAAAGTTTCTGTTGATAAATCAGCTGACAGTCTCATGGGAACTCCCTTGAAAGTAACTGCTTTTTTCTTGCTACTTTTACGATTCTCTCTTTGTTTTTCATCTTTGGTATTTTTTAAAGTTAAATTTATTGGGATGACATTGGTTAATAAAATTATACAGGTTTCAAGTATACAATTCTATAATACCTCATCTATATATTGCATTGTTTGTTCACCATCCAATATCAAATCTTTCCTCACCATATATTTGAGCCCCTTTACCCACTTCTACCTCCTCTCCTCACTCATTACCCTCTGGTAACACCTAAACTGTTGTCTGTGTGTATAAGTTTTTGCTTGTTTATTGCTTTCAGTTTTATATCCCACATATGAATAAAGTCATAGGTTCTTGACTTTTTCTGTCTCATTTTGCTTGGCACGATAATCTCAAGATTCCTCCATGTTGTTGCAAATGGCAGTATTTCATCTTTTCTTATGGCCGAGTAATATTCTCTTGTATACATGTACCACATCTTCTTTATCCAATCATCTATTGAAGGACACTTTGGTTGTTTCCATGCCTTAGCCACCATGAATAAAGCTATTTTAATAAAGCTAATACAATGAACACAGGGGTACATATATTTTTACAGATAAATGTTTTCAGACTTTTTGGATAGATACTCAGAAGAGGGAAAATTGCTGGGTCATATGGTAGTTCTATTATTATTTTTTTTTTGAAGAACCTCCATACTGTTTTCCATAGTGTCTATACCAATTTACATTTTCACCAGCAGTGTATGAGGGTTTCTCTTTCTCCATAGCCTCTCCAACACTTGTTATTGTGTTTTTGATAATAGCCATTCTAACAAGTGTGGGGTAGTATCTCATTGTGGTTTTGATTTGCATTTCCCTAATATGTAGTGAATTTGAGCACTTATTCATATATCTGTTGGCCATTTTTATGTCTTCTTTGCTGAAGTGTCTGTTCAGGTCCTCTGCCTATTTATTTATTGGAATGTTTGTTTTTTTGTTGTTGAGTTGTATGAGTTCTTTATATATGAGGTGTGATCAAAACATATGATGAATGTTTAAATAAAAATAATTTATTACAGGAAAAGACACATTGCCATTAACCCTCCTCAAAAGACTTCCCCTTGCTTTGAACACTCTTATCCCATCATTCTTGCCACTTTCTGAAGCAGTTCTGGAAGTTCTCTTTCATGAGTGTCTTTAGTTGCACTGTCATGGCTACTTTGAGGTCCTGAATCGATTCAAAATGTTTACCTTTCATGGTCATTTTGACTTTGGGTTAAAATCAGAAGTGCCAGATTTGGTGAATAAGGTGGATGAAGACACACAATAATGTTTTTATTTGACAGAAATTGCCATACCAGAAGTGATGCATGACACAGGTGTTGTCGTGATGGAGGATGATTTACAACACACTTTAAAACACACCTTTTCTCAACCATAGCTCACACTCAACTGCACTGAACAAGGTGAAACTTGTCACACACTGTTACTAAGGTTTAACACATGGCTTCCCATATTGAAGATCCCTGCCTTTCTATTGGATGACACTCAGCAGCAGCATTCACCGTATTTTGTGATCACAATGGAAAGGCTCCATGTCACACATCACTTCTGGTATACAGCAATTTCTGTCAAATAAAAACATTACAGTTTGTCCTTATCCACCTTATTCACCAGATTTGGCACCATGCAACTCCTGGTTCTTCCCAAAAGTCAAAATGACCATGAAAGGTAAACATTTTGAATCGATTCAGGACCTCAAGGCAACTACGACAGCGCAACTAAAGACACTCATGAAATAGAACTTCCAGAACTGCTTCAGAAAGTGGCAAGAATGATGGGATAAGTGTGTTTGAAGCGAGGGGGAGTATTTTGAGGGGGATTAATGACACTGTGTCTTTTATTGTAATATTTTTTTTTATTTAAACACTCACGATATTGTTTGATCACACCTCGTACTTTGGATATTAGCCCCTTATCAGAGGTGTGGTTTGCAAATATCTTCACCATTTGGTTGGTTGCCTCTTTGTTTTGTTCATGGTTTCTTTTGCTGTGAGGAAACTTTTTAGTTCAATATAGTCCCATTCATTTATTTTTACTTTTACTCCCCTTGCTTTTGAGGGCAAATTCACAAAATCCTCTCTAAGACCAAGGTTCAAAAGTTTAGTACCTATGTAAACTATTGCATTTTAATTATGATGTGTCTTGGTGTGCGCCTCTTTGGGTTCATCTTGTTTGAGACTCTCTGCACTCTCTGGGCTTCTATGCCTATTTCCTTCACCTGGTTAGGGAAGTTTTCTGTCATTATTTCTTCAAATAGGTTTTCAATTCCTTGCTTTCTCTCCTGTCCTTCTGGTAGTCCTACGCTGCAAATATTGGTATGCTTGATATTGTCTCTGAAGTCCCTTAAATTATCCCCAGTTTTCAGATTCTTTTTTCTTTTTGTATTTCTGTTTGGGTGTTTTCTGCTACCTTATCTTCTAAACTACCGAATTGATTCTCTGCTTTGTCTAATCTACTATTAACTTCCACTAATGTATTCTTTATTTTAGTTATTGTAGTCTTTATTTCTGACTGGTTCTTTTTATGTTTTCTACCTCCATTTTTATGTTTCCTACCTCTTTGTGGAAGTTCCTCCTGAGATAATTGAACATCCTTATAACCAGTGTTTTGAACTTTGCACCTGGTAGATTGCTTTTCTCCATATTGTTTAGTTCTTTTTCTGGAGCTTTGTTCTGTTTTTTTTTTTTTTTTTTTTTTTTTTTTCATTTGGAACATATTTCTTTGTCTCTTTGTGTTTGTTCTATGTATTAGGTAGAGCTGCTATGCCTCGTGGTCTTAGTAGAGTGGCCTTGTGTAGTAGATATCCTGTGGTGCCCATGAGCACAGTCTCCCTGGTAACCTGAGTTGGGTACTTCAGGTGTGTCCCTTGTGTGGGTTGTGTGTGCCCTTCTGTTGTAATTGATCCTTGGTTGCTGTTTGCACATCAATGGGAGGGATTGCCCCTCAGGCTGATTTGTTGTGAGGACTGGCCATGACTACAGTGGAGAAGGGGCTGAGCCTATGGAGCAGGATTCACTTTAGCAGGGCTCTGCTGCCTGCCCAGTCTGCCATTTGGGTGTGTCATCCTCAGAGTGTCCAGGTGGTGCTCCAGTGCATTTTGAAGCTGGCCAATGGGCCAGCTGTCCCCGTGTCCTCTTGGAATGGGTCCCACTGCAGGCCATGTTCAGCAATAGACTGTACGCTGCCCAGGACCACCTGGAATGAGCCACAAAACAACCCACAGATGGCCACCACCCATGATGGGCTTGGAGGTGCCGCAAGAGGCCAAGCTGTGAACCCTGTCCAGTTGTTGCTAATGCTGGGCTTGGGGCTCCTTAGCAAGTGGTTAAAGGCAAGGTGAGGCCAGATGCTGTTTGTTTGGTGTTTATGAACCTTTGAGAAATTTTAAGAAAGTCTGTAGCACGAGCCAGTCAGGCCATTTGTATGGAAGAGCCACTGGGAGCAGCTTGGGTCGGCCTGTAAGTTGAGTCGGGTGGGGTGTCAAGGAATCTGCAGAGCCAGGCAAAAGACTGACTAACCCTTCTCCACTACCCTTGTGAAGCAGATCAGATGGACTTGGCCATGTTTAGGCTGACTCATGGTGAGACAGCCAACCAGGGTGGGGGGGAGGGAAGGAGCAAGGGAGGGAAGGAGGAAGGGAGAGAGAGAAAGAGAGAGAGAGAGAGAGAGAGAGAGAGAGAGAGAGAGAGAGAGAGAGAGAAGAAAGTTCTATGGGATCATGGTTTGGGCCATCTTTAGTTTAACCTTGAAACCAATCTATTTTATATGTTACCCTCTGTGCCCCATCTTTTTGTGCCTTTTGTTTTCTACTCAGAGTGGAATATTTTTTGGATTCAGATAACAGTTTCCTTCTAAACTATATTTCTGTACTTATTTTTTTATTCAATCCATCCAATACCTGCTGGTATTTCCTTAGTTTGACGAAAATCTTTACTCTTGGTTGAGGATGCAGTTAATATTTTTCAATGTGCATCCAGTGATACAGGATTGTTTTTCATCTGTCTGTCCTACCTAGGGTGGCAAAGGACAAGGGTTTCACTTTTGATCACTAGGTGGAAGATTTCTAGTTTTCACATTAGAGTGAAACCTCAGCACAGTTTGTATACAGTTAAAGGTTGTGAGTAACAGGACGGCTTGTTCTCCAGTCTTTTTCCCCTCTAACATCTTTATAAGGAGGATCTCTCATCTCTTTTTAGTCCTCAGGGGAAATACTGGATGTACTGATATTTCCCTGTGTATCTGATTTGATTTTTAAAAACCCATAGAACTTTATTAGTAATAGGTGTATCTTTTCATGTTTAAAACATCAGACTTATATTTTCCCATTTCATAACTAATAATTTTGCTGTATGATCTTAAATGATCCTAAATATTGGCCATGCTAGTAGTCCCCTGTGACTTTAGCTCATTTCCATGTTTCAAACAACAGCATCCATTATACCACTTTCCTGGTTCTTTTTGGCAATTCCATAAACAACATATTAGTCAGGAGAGAAAAACCATACCACTTGCTTTATTTTAATGGAGAGAATTTAATATGAAGAATGATAAATTACGGAAATGAGAGCAAAATAAACTGAATGGTCCTAGATCTATCATGGAATAAAGAGAAGAGGTTGGAATTATTAAAACTTAGAGCTATGGAAGAGATGTCCCATAGAGAAAAATCTTAGAATTCTGAGAAGGATCTGTTGCTTAGCTTGTACTGGTGTCTCTGAGCTTAAAGGAAGTGCCCTGATTTCTAAAGCAAGGACACTGGGCAGTGGGTGCTGGTTTCTCTGAAGGCTTACAAACTGGGTTGGATCTGCAAGACCTGGAAAAAATGTGTACTGGGTTCAGTTGCTGTTCTGGGAGGGAGCTGCTGCTGCTGGGGCAGAGAAGCAAAACAGGGGGACAAGGGAAGCAAGCAGAAAATGCAAAGGAAGCCAACAGGAGCAAATCCCTGTTCCCTCCTCTAACTTTGCAATCTCTCTGTAGTCCCCCTATGGGCAGGACCTGACAAAGAAGAGCAGCAGGAAAAGGAGAAATGTGGTTGCAGAATCCCAGCCCAGCATCACATAGCTGAGTGTGGAAGGGTGGGTTTGGAATTGAGAGGTAACAGCCTGCTATCTGGCATATTGAGCTATCATTGTACAAATCCACTCATTTGTAATGGACTTTTATTCAAGTTCTGTATTTTGAAAGCAATAAGCATGCCACACATAAAAAATGACCATGACCAAGGTATTTATCATTTTCAAGGCATGCTTGTAAAATGTCCAACAAATGCGCATTTAAAAAAAAGTGAGAGTATTTTACTGAACACAAGAAATTCCATTTGTGAGCTATTTATGTCAGAACTAGATAACCTTATGTGGTGGTTTTAAAATATGTTCATGAATTCTTTAACATTCTCTCCTTCAAGAGGTGCGGTCTAACTTCCCTCCCATCTTAATGCTCCCTCCCCTTGCAGATGGGTGGACTTAATTATTGACTTCTAACACATGGAATATGCCGGAAATGATGGTGTGTGACTTCTGAGCTAGATCATAACAGGCATTGCTGTTCTGTCTTGATCTCTTGGATGGTTCTCTACAGGGGGTAGCTCATCACAGTGATGTGAGGACACTCAAGGTGACTGGGGAGAGGCTCATGTGGGGAGAATTTGAGGCTTCCTGCCATAATCAGCACCAACTGCCAGGTGTGTGAGTGAGTCAACTTGGCAGCAGATTCTACATCTCCACTGAAGCCTTTAGATGACAGAAATATTAACTGTCATCTTGACTGTAACTCACAAGAGACCCTGAGCCAGAAGCACCCAGCTCAGCTGCTTCTAAATTCCTGAAGCTGAGAAAATGCATTTTATTGTTTCAAACTACTAAGTTTTGGGGCAATTTGTTATGCAGCAATAGATAACTAATATGCCTTGGCATTTGGAAACCATAGGGAATGCTCAATGTTTTAAAAAGAATTACTGTTAAAAATTATCTACCCATGCATGTGTGGACTTATTTCTGGGTTTTCACATTTCTCTTCCTGTATATCTGTTTTTCTGCCAATATCATGCTGTTTTGATTATTGTCATTTTGTAGCATAAATTGACATCAGGAAGTGTGATACTTTCAGCCTTATTCTTTTTTCTTAGGATTGCTTTGGCTATTTGGGGTCTTTTGTGGGTCCATAAAAATATGATGCTTTTTTGTTCTATTTCCTTAAAAAAATGCCATTGGGATTTTGATGGGGATCGCATTAAATCTGTAGATTGCTTTGAGTAATATGGCCATTTTACCTATGTTGATTCTTCCAATTCATGAACATGAAATATTTTTCCATAACTGAAAGCAACAAAGGAACAAGACAAAGAGAAAAACAAAAACTCATAGACACAGACAACACTTTAGTGTTTACCAGAAGGTAAGGGGGGGAGGGGTCAAAGTAGAAGAGGGTAAAGGGATTCAAACAAATGGAAGGAGAACTAAGTCTGAGTGGTAAACATACAATGTAATATATTGATGATGTATTATAGAATTGTACACTTGAAACCTATGTAATTTTACTAATCACGTCTTTCACCCCAATAAATTTAATAAAGATTAAAAAAAATGAAATAATACGGTTATATTTAAGGAAAAAAATAAAAAAGAATCACCTCATTTGGGTGAACACTATCATTCCTTTTCATGAGATTTACCTCTCATGACCATATCTCTTCCAGGGAATCCCCTTTAAATACAGTACTGTCCTGTATGTTTAGGAGTGAGCTTCTGGATTCCACACCAAACTTGCAGTAGAATATCTGGCACGTAGCAATTAGCATAAAAGAAAAAAAGTATTTTCCCAGTAAAGCCATCATGTTGTTGCTATAGCCATCATCAATACCATTGTCATTAAAAGTCCAGCTGCAGATATCATTATGATAATGTCGATTTATTGATTTATGGATTTATTTATTTTTGATAATGTGTCTATTTAAATAAATGTCAACCACAAGCCCCAAAACTCAACAACACAATTACAAATTAATTATTTATTTCAAAAATAACTATTTCCCTCTTATCTTAAAGTCCTTAATATATGTGTGATAATGTTTACATTTGTATGATGTAGCCAGCATTCCATGGGAACAGATATTGTGAATCAAGGCAACAGCACTTTCTATGTCAGCATTCCATTGACAATGCTACTCAGCCATGAGCTTCATTTTGCAAATTGATTCTCTTTAGTGTTACCTTTATTGGATGAGAGAGGAAAGGGAAGAAATAGAAGGAAGAAGTATGCCTGCTAAGATAATTGCACTCGTCCCTCTCCGCAGGAAATAAAAAAATCTCCTTTATCTTTTTCATTTCTCTATGCACGCCACTTCAAAGTACAGTTCAGCAAAGAACTAAAATGTTAAAAAGCCCATATAACATTTCCAGAGTAATACATTATCCAACTTTTGAGCAAGCGACAGACAAGGTGACTAATGGCTGGTGGGCTGGTCATATGCCCCAGAGAAATGTAATAGGCTTGAAAGTAATTCCTCTGCAGAGTCAGCATTGGGATTTTGAAACGATGATTTTTTTTTTTTGCTACCAAACAAGCCAACCATGGTCCCTACACTTGCGTTCCATGCAGCTAGAGGTGAGGCAAGAATGCATTTTCTTCTTTTCCGTACTCCAGTCTCAGCAGCACTCAATCTGCTACTTGAGCTAGGAATATTAGCCTCCCTTACATATATGGATGTCAGGAGATAAGACATTGTGCTTTCTCCAACGCTGTTACAAAGGAATCTCGACATTACTTTACGTGATGCAGCTCTCTCTCTTGCTTACAGGGCTTTTGGAAGCTCACATAGACAGTTACTTTCAGGTTAAGACAATATAAGGATGGGAACAAGGTGGGAGGGGACAGTGCTCATGGGAGAGGAAAAGGAGGCAAGGAGAGAAAGGCAGAATGAGAGATTTGGAATTGTAAATCTGGGGTTAAAAGAACAGCTGTGGATGGACTAATTTCTGTATAAGTGTTTTCAAGGCCTGAGCAGTGAGCAGAGGTTGTGGAGTAACTCCGCCCGCCGTCACTCTGCACACCAACATACTCGAATCTTTTCCTGAATGTGACCTTAAACAATTCCATCCCATCTCCCGGCTTCTTTCTTGTCCTCCATGCTGGAAATACCAGTGAAAAGGAATCTGAATGTATGTCCTAGCAGGAAAAAAATACAAGATTTCTTTAATAAAAGTAAACAATAAAAATATAGCAGCCTTTGTTTGTTGGTGAGGAATCTCCCTTCAGGGCAGGGCCAAACACCCTCTATTTTGATGAGACCTCCTCAGCAGCTTCCATTCCAAGAGACCTAACAAACCTGACCTCATGGGATGGGGTTGGGGCTACCAGGAAAGACTAGAGAAACGGGGGCTGTCAAATAGTTTCTATCTCTATTGTAAATATTGTTAATGTTATGTTTAAAAATGCTTTGCTCCAAAAGAAACATTGGACTTTTGAGACACCATTTCTGTGGAGTTTGGATAGGCAGAAGAGATGTCCAACACAGATTGCCAGGGGCTGCTAGAGAAACACTTTAATTTAAATTATGATAGCAGTAATTCATGCTATCGTATTTCAAAAGGTAGCAGGGTAAGTTAGAAGGAAGAGTTATTGTCATTCCTTATCATCATGGGGTATAAAAAACTGAGCATTTCATGTGCTTGAATGCATTTGTTTAATTAAAAATTTTAAAAAATCATCATTTTGGAAATTAAAACTTTATATTTCAAAGAGTTTGTCTTATATCCAGGCCAATAAGATTTATTTTTTAATAATGCCTCTTATATAAGTTCTGGAAATATTTTTGAAGTATAGTCTTGTACTAACTTGCAAGGTACTGCTAGGTAATTGTTCCAACTGGCATCCTGCCTGTGGCATTTCTAACTTTAAGGCCGTTCTCCTTTTTACTATGTAGATGTGTTTGGTACTAAAGGGGTAATTTCTGAGACACTAGCCTTCTTTCCAACTATTCAGGAGGGAGGTAACCTGTAGAAGCCTTTATGTCCACTCTATTTTTATTGGGATTGAGGCATTAAAATGAGCTTCTGGGATTTTCTCAGATGTACTATAGTTAGTGATTTTAGACATATTTTCATCATTTTTTAAATTAAAAATGGATCATACATTATCATAGCCTTTGAAGAACTTAGGATAAGCGCTGGTAAACAGACACATGCGAAGTCTGACAATTACATTCATGAACTTGCCACCGTACGCTTACATTAGCAGCACTGTACAAATAGCTCTATAAGATTTCATAACCTTGGTATATCAGTGCCTCACAGCTGTGTTCGTGTCGACATGTGGTGGTGTCTTGCTGAGTGGCATTCATTATTGTTATTGTGTGTTTTTGTGTGCCATCATGAGAATGTCTGAGCTTGAATTAGAGCAATGAACAAATATTAGATTTCTTGTTAAACTTGGCAAGAGTGAAAGTGAAATCAGGGACATGTTAGTCCAAGTTTGTGAGGATAATGCCATTAAGAAAATGGCAGTGTACAGATGGATTAAATATTTTTCTGAGGGGAGAGAATGCGTCATTGATGAAGAGAGGTCAGGGCGGCCAGTAATGAGCTGAGCTGAGGAAAACATTGCAAAAATTCATCGAATTATGCGTCAAAACCATCAGCTGACTGTGAGAAGCATAGCAGACCAGGTCAACATTGATAGAGAAACAGGAAAATCGCCACTGAAAATCTTTTTTTTGTTTTTTTGTTTTGTTTTTGTTTTTCTTCCTTTTTTTTTTTAAAAAAAATAAAGTTTATTGGGGTAACAATTGTTAGTAAAGTTACATAGATTTCAGGTGTACAATTCTGTAATACATCATTTATATCTCACATTGTGTGCTCACCATACAGAGTCAGTTCTCTTTCCATTGCCATATATTAGACCCTGTTTACCGTCTTCTAGAGTCCCCCTCCCCCGTTACCCTCTGGTAATCCCTAAACTATTGTCTATGTCTATGAGTTTTTGTTCCTTCATTTGTTTGTCTTGTTCTTTTGTTTCCAGTTTTATATACCACAGTCAGTGAAATCATGTGGTTCTTTACTTTTTCTGTCTGACTTATTTCGCTTAGCATTATAGTCTCAAGATCCATCCATGTTGTCACAAATGGTCCTATTTCATCTTTTCTTACCGCCGAATATTATTCCATTGTGTATATGCACCACAACTTCTTTATCCATTCATCTATTGAAGGACACTTTGGTGGTTTCCATGTCTTGGCCACTGTAAATAAATCTGCAATGAACATTGGAGCACACTTGTCTTTATGGATAAATGTTTTCAGATTTTTTTGGTAAATACCCAGGAGAAGGATTGCTGGGTCATATGGTAATTCTATTCTTAATTTTTTGAGGAACCTCTATACTGCCTTCCATAGCAGATGCACCAATCTGCATTCCCACCAACAGTGTATGAGGGTTCCTTTTTCTCTACAGCCTCTCCAACACTTGTTACTATTTGTCTTGTTGATGATAGCCATTCTGACTGGGGTGAGGTGATATCTCATTGTGGTTTTTATTTGCATTTCTCTGATGATTAGTGATGTTGAGCATTTTTTCAAACGTCTATTTGCCATTTGTATGTCTTCTTTGGAGAAATGTCTCTTTAGGTCATCTGCCCATTTTTCAATTGTGTTGTTTGTTTTTTTGTTGTTGAGTTGTATGAGTTCCTTGTATATTTTGGATATTAGCCCCTTATCAGAGGTGCTGTTTGCAAAAATCTTCTCCCATTCAGTTGGTTGCTTCTTTATTTTGTCGATGGGTTTTTTTTGCTGTGCAGAAGCTTTAAGTTTGATATAGTCCCATTCATTTATTTTAGCTTTTACTTCCCTTGCCTTTGGAGTCAAAGTCACAAAATGCTCTTTGAACTCAAGGTCCATAAGTTTAGTACCTATGCTTTCTTCTTTGCAGTTTATTGTTTCGGGTCTTATGCTTAGGTCTTTGATCCATTTTTGAATTAATTTTGGTACATGGTGACAGATAGCAGTCCAGTTTCTTTCTTTTGCACGTGGCTTTCCAATTCTCCCAGGCCCATTTATTGAAGAGGCTGTCTTTTCTCCATTGTATGTTTTTTGCTTCTTTGACAAAGATTATCTGTCCATATTTATGTGGTTTTATTTCTGGGTTCTTAATTCTATTCCATTGGTCTGCATATCTGATTTTCTTCCAATACCACGCTCTTTTGATTATTGTTGCCCTGTAGTACAAGCTAAAGTCAGGAAGTGTCATACCTCCAGCATTGTTCTTTTTTCTTAGGGTTGCTTTGGCCATTCGGAGTCTTTTGTGGTTCCATACAAATGTGATGATTTTTTTGTTCTATTTCTTTAAAAAATGCCATTGGGATTTTGATGGCGATTGCATTAAATCTGTATATTGCTTTGGGTAATACAGCCATTTTAACTATGTTGATTCTTCTAATCCATGAGCATGGAATGTTTTTCCATTTCTTTGTGTCTTCTTCAATTTCTTTTTAAAATGTCTTATAGTTTTCAGCATATAGGTCTTTCACATCCTTGGTTAAGTTTATTCCTAGGTATTTTATTCTTTTTGTTGCAATTGCAAAGGGAATTGTTTTTTCTTTTTTATTTCTTTTTCTGAGAATTTATTGTAGGTATATAGGGACACAATGGACTTTGTACATTGATTTTTGTAGCCGACAACTTTACTGTATTTGCTTATTGTTCCTAATAGCTTTTTGCTGGAGTCTTTAGGGTTTTCTATATATAGTATCATGTCATCTGCAAAGAGGGACAATTTACTTATTCATTCCCAATTTGGATGCCTTTTATTTATTTCTCTTGCCTGATTGCTCTGGGAAGGACTTTCAACACTATGTTGAAAAGCAGAGGTGATAGGGGGCATCCCTGTTGTGTTCCTGAATATAGAGCAAAGGGCTTCAGTTTTTCTCGGTTAATTATGATATTAGCTGAGGGTTTGTCATATATGGCCTTAATTATGTTAAGGTATTTTCCTTCTATACCTATTTTATTAAGTGTTTTAATCATAAATGGATGTTGTATCCTGTCAAACAGTTTTTCTGCATCAATTGATAAAATCATATGACTTTTGTCCTTTGTTTATGTGATGTATCACATTGATGGATTTGCATATGTTGAACCATCCTTGTGCCCCTGGGATGAACCCTAGTTGGTTGTGATGAATAATCTTTTTAATGCATTGTTGCATTCGATTTGCTAGAATTTTTTTTTTTTTTTTTTTTTTTTTTTGTGTGTGTGTGTGTGTGTCTGTATTCATCACAGATACTGGTCTGTAGTTTCCTTTTTTGTGTGTTATCCTTACCAGGTTTTCGTATCAGGGTAATGTTTGCCTCATAAAATGAGTTAGGGAGTATTGTTTCTTCTTCAAATTTTTGGAAGAGTTTGAGTAGGACAGGTATTAGATCCTCTTTGAAGGTTTGGTAGAATTCACTAGTGAAGATATCTGGTCCTGAACTTTTGCTTTTGGGAAAGTTTAGAATGACATTCACTGAAAATCTTGGTATGAGAAAGGTGTATGCAAAAGTGGTCCCAAAGGAGCTAACCAACGAACAAAAGAAAAGGATAGTCGAAGTTTGCCAAGACCTTTTGGAGAGGCAAGACAATGTTTTGGGCCATGTCATCATTGGTGATAAAACATGGGTGTACCCTGAAACAAAGCGTCAAAGTGCACAATGGAAATCAGCCAACTCTCCACGGCCAAAAACGTTCTGTCAGTCCAAATCAACAGTGAAAATGATATCGCTAACATTTTTTGATATCAGAGAGATTATTCATTATGAATTTGTACTAACTGGACAAACAGTTCACCAAGTTTACTATTTGGAAGTGCTGAAAAGGCTCTGTGAAAAAGTTAGATGAAAACGACCTGAACTTTTCACCAACAATTCATGGCTCTTGCATCACAGCAGTGCACCAGCTCAGACAGCACTGTCTGTGAGGGAGTTTTTAGCCAGTAAACAAATAACTGTATTGGTACACCCTCCCTACTCACCTGATCTGGCCCCCAATGACTTCTTTCTTTACCCGAAGATAAAGGAACTATCGAAAGGAAGAGATTTTGATGACATCCAGGACATCAAGTGTAATACGATGACAGCTCTGATGGCCATTCTAGAAAAAGAGTTCCCAAATTGTTTTGAAGGGTGGACTAGGTGCTGGCATCAGTGCATAGCTTCTCAAGGGGAATATTTTGAAGGTGACTGTATTGATATTCAGCAATGATGTATGTAGCACTTTTTCTAGGATGAGTTTGTGAACTTAATTGGCAGATCTCGTACGTATCATGAAATGATTACCACAATAAATTTAGTTAATATCCATCATCTCATATGGATACAAATTAATAGAAAAAATATTTTTTTTTGCTTGTGATGAGAACTCTTAGGATTTACTCTCTTAACAACTTTCATATGTAAGAAACAGCAGTGTTAACTATAGTTATCATATTGTACATTACATCCCTAGCCCTTCATACATTTTCCACTCCAAAAAATCTGATGTTTTTTCCTAAGAGTCTATTTTTTTTTTTTTAGATTTTATATGTAAGAGATTATACAGTATTTGTCTTTGTCTGACTTATTTCACTTAGTGTAATGCCCTCAAGGTCCATCTATGTTGTTGCAAATGGCAGGTTTTTCCTATTTTTTAAAAAGATTTTTATTAAAAATATAGCTAACGTAAAATATTATATTAGTTTCAGGGGTGTACCATAGTTATTCAACATTTATATACCAAAAGAAATTATCACCATGGTAAGTGTAGCAATCATCTGACACCGTACTATGCTATCACAATATTATTGACTATATTCCCTACGCTTGCGTTATATCCCCATGACTTATTTGTTTTATACCTGGAAATTTAAACCTGTTATCTGTGTCTATGAGTTTTTGTTTGGTTGGTTAGTCTTGTTTGCTTGTTGCTTTCAGTTTTATATCCCACATATGAGTGAAGTCATATGGTTCTTGACTTTTTCTGTCTGACTTATTTCGTTTAGCATGATAATCTCAAGATCCATCCACGTTATCTCAAATGACAGTATTTCATCTTTTCTTATGGCTGAGGAATATTCCATTGTATATATGTACCACGTCTTCTATCCAATTATCTATCCAATTATCTATCAAAGGGCACTTTGTTTGTTTCCATGTCTTGGCCACCGTGATTAATGTTGCAATGAACACAGGGGTACATGTATCTTTATGGATAATGTTTTCAGACTTTAAGAATTTTTTTTTGGTAGATACCCAGAAGAGGGATTGCTGGGTCATACTGTAATGCTATTCTTAATGTTTTGAGGAACCTCCATGCTGTTTTCATAGTGGCTGTACCAATTTACATCCCCACCAGCAGTGTATGGGGGTTCCTTTTTCTCCAAGCCTCTTTAACACTTGTTATTACTTGTGTTGTTGATAATAACCATTCTCACAGATGTGAAGTGGTATCTCATTGTTGTTTTGATTTGCATTTTTTCATATCTGTTGGCTGTTTGTATATCTTCTTAGGAGAATTATCTGTTCAGGCCCTCTGCCTATTTTTCCATTGGAATGCTTGTGGTTTTTTTTTTTTTTTGATGAGTTATATGAATTCTTTATATAGTTTGGATATTAGCCCTTTATCAGAGGTGTTGTTTGCAAATATCTTCACCCATTCGGTTGGCTGCCTAATTTTTTTGTTGATGGTTTCTTTTGATGTGTAGAAGCTGTAGTTTTAGATAGTCCCATTCATTTATTTTTGGTTTTACTCCCCTTGCCTTTGAGGTCAAATTTATAAAATCCTCTCTGAACCCAAGGTCCATAAATTTAATACCTATGGCTTCTTCTATATCTATTCAGATTCTTTGCCCATTTTTAAAGTGAATTATTGTGGGGTTTTTTTTGTTGTTAATTGAGTTGTATTAGTTACCTATGTATTTTGGATATTAACCCTTTATTAGATGTACTGTTTGCAGATATCTTTTTCCCATTCCATAGTTGGTCTTTTCATTTTGTTGACTATTACTTTGCTGTGCAATAGAAACTTTTTAGTTTAATATAGCTCCACTTGTTTACTTTTGATTTGGTTGCTTGTGCTTTAGGTGTCATGTCCAAAAAAAACAAAAAAAAATCATTGCCAAGACCCATGTCAAGGAGCTTTATTCTTGTGTCTTCTTCTAGGAGTTCTATGGCTTCAAGTCGTACATTTAAGTGTTCAATCCATTTCAAGCTATTTTTTGTGAATAGTGTAAGATGGTTATCTAGTTTTGTTCTTATATGTGGATATTCAATTTCCCCAGCATCGTTTATTGAAGAAACTGTCTTTTCTCTATTGAGTATTTGTGGCTCGCTTGTCAAATGTGAGTTGATGTATGCATGGATTTATTTCTGGGCTCTCAGTTCTGTTCCATTGGTCTATGTGTCTGTTTTTATGCCAATATGTATCATACTGTTTTGATTTATTTTTTAAACTAATATTTAGTCATTACTTTTAATGTACTAGGTACTGCTGGGTACTTTCCATGCATAATAACATTTAATTATCAAAACAAACCTATGAGATATATATTCTTATTAACTCCGTTTAAAAAATGAGGGCATTAAGGTTATTTGCCTAAAGTTACATAGTGAGTGGCTGAGTTAGGATTTGAAGCCAAGTCATTCTTACTTCATAGTCTAAGCTTAGCCATTCATTCAATTACTATGCTGAGCAGAAACAAGTTACACTTAGAAAGAGGGAGCCAACTGATTATGTTGGAGAAGAGGCTATGCATTGGGATATAGAAGTAGGTAAAAGTTGTAGATTTGGAACTAAATTTCAGGTGACATTGACTGCCAGGCTGTGGATTTTGGCTAGACTTTACCCTGAGAACTGTGGGAACTTTCATGATAAAAATCAATCTGGAGTTGTGAAGAATTAGAGGGTGTAAGAAGAAGCAAGGCAGGGAGCATTTGGCAGGCTGCTGTAGTAATCTAGCTGAACGGTAAAGGCTTGAACTAGGATGCTATAAATTTAAAAGTGGATAACAAAAAATTATAAATCTGTTTTCTCAGAGTAATGACCTCTAAAGTTATTTCTAGGTTAGTTTTAGAGGAGAGTGTAGATTTTCCCTTTCCTTTCTCTCTGTTTCCTTGGCTGAATTTATCACTTACCATGGAGAATGCTAGGAGATGTGTATAATAAAAATGGGAAATGGGAGACATCATTGCCTGAAGCTACTTTGCCCATGTCAGTAGCTATTTGTGCCTTTCTTAGGGCTTGTACACAGGGATCTAGAACTTTAACTTGATCTCCTTCCAGTTACTAATAAATTATAATCTTGTCTCATTGTGCATGACAAAAAGGACTCTATAATACGTCTATTAGTTTTGCAAGACAAGCAGAAAAGAAGGGGGTCTTAATTTATTTAGAAGGGTGCTAGAGCTATTGTTGCCACAAGTGCTCAGAGGCCCTCCATGTTTGCAAGTTGGAAGCCTATCTATGCCCAGGAAGGCCCCTGGTGTTAAGAAAGGTCCAGGAATAAGGCAGACCTTTAGAGCAAGTTTAATGAGGAATGTAACAGTTGTACCTAGCAGTTTATATGTATCAGAATGTGACTTAAAGTATAAGATACTCACAGTACAGTTGATTCTCTTGCTTCCCAGTAGTGCTATTCCATAAAGTCTCCATGAACATTGAATTTGCAAACACTGGAGTCGTTGCTCCTTGGGAAATACTGGGTTAGTTTCCTTTGTCTGTTCCTCTGTGATGAGCCTCTGCCCACAATATTTTCATTAACAGATTAATATATAACATTGTTTTATGTGTGTTTCTGTTTAAAGACACCTTATTTAATATATATTTTATATAAGTAAATATATATATATTTATAAATATAAATATAAGCATAAATAAATAAGTAAACACACACACACACACACTCGCATATATATTTGGATGCCAAAAAATGTACAGAAGTGGACACTTTGGTCAATGTTGTTCAAGCAGTAGTTTGCTGTAATCAGAAGTGTTTGGACGTTGATGGTAACCACTTTGAGAATCTCTTGTAATTGCAGAAGTCAAATGTGACTTTTATTCATCTTTTGTTATTGGTATATATTGAATATTACAATTTTAATACAATTTTTCTTTCTTAAAATGTGTATACATTTTTTTGTCTCTCTCTGTATATAATATACATATATATGTATACATATGTATATATATATATATTTGATTCATTAACATTAGACAGCACTGTAACTCATGCCTGAAGGAAGCTCAGCTAACACACATATTTTTCTCTGTAAGACATGTCAGAGCCTTCCTGTGCTTAGGAAGACTAGACAGCACTTCAGCATTGTACTCATGAGACATTTTAGGCAGCAAAATCACCAACACAAAGCACAAATATTTAAAAAACATGGCACTAAATAGACCAGGAGAAGGACAGTTGTTTAGAATACGGGAGCTGAAACAAGAAGGCAGAGAGCCAGGTTGTTTGACCTCAACTAGGGTTGTGCACATTGAGTGACTCAGATTTTGCCACTCTGCCCATTACCACACATGACCCAAAAAGCTCCATGAGTACGATTTTGGGATTACAAATAAATTTTAGCTAATAAGTAAATATGCAAATATGAAATCCATTAATAAGGAGGATTTACTGTACATGATTAATGAATGGCATTATTTTTATAACAAAAGTTTAATTTAGTTAACTTTGTGCTAACTTATGCTTCATTAATCCCTGTCGGAGGAAATCTATGACCCCAAACAATTCTTCCCTGATCTGTAGGGAGAAAGCATAAGGAGATAGCAACAGTTGGACTAGGAGCTTACCTTACAAATTTAAAACCCTGTGTGACAGCAAAGGCTTTTTCGCCAGTCCAGGCGAGAAAAACGCCAGTCTGAGTGATAGCTGTCCTATGTGCCCACCACCCTACTAGTGAGAACCTATAACAGACTCCTTTTGCCTTCCCCACGTCACTTAACAGCAGTTAGGGCACGTGAATCACGGAAGCGTTTTAATTTTGAGATAGGACTTCTACACTAGGAGAGTCAAGAACACAGGAAGTTGCCAGAGCTAACCTTTTATGTCTCCTGACACAACACCATCAGTTGGCAACCTAAAGAAGAGGATGCGGTATGATGCAGCCCAGAGGGTCAAACCAGGCACAGAAAGGCCAGGAAATCTAACCTGGGTCCTGCCTAAAATGTCTTGCTTATAAGGCTTGGCAAATAAATTCTCATAGGTAAAGATGGTTAATTATAAAGTTTGAAAGCTACCAAAGTTCCACCATAAAATATTATTGCCCTATTTGAATAGTGAGGACATTTGGGGTCATTTCAAACTTTGGAAGCCGTTGTCAAACATGGAACTGTACCCCAAAGCCACTAGGTCCAAGATGTCCCAATGCTAGTTATGGTCTTGCCGAGCCCATGGAGATAACTCGAAGTCCTACCTTGGGTAGCACCTCCGTATTCCTCTGGCACCCAGAGGCCATGTGGTGGTGACCTCCCAGACCTGTCCTCCGTGGCAGGGTCCCATGCTTCCGGACCACCCATTCCTCCTCCTCCATCAAAATACCTGTTTCTCTGGTCAGGATATAATCCATCTTAACCCCATATCAGCTTTTTGGAGTAATAAACCAACTGCCTCCAAGCTCCTCTGGCTTTCTCCAGAATCAGTGAAGGGCTGGCACAGTATGTCACCCGGTGTCCTTGCTTCAGAGCTGCCTTTGTGAGTCAGTCTCCTTTATCACCACATCCCTGCGGGAAAGCCTCTGGCTTTCTCCTGGTTTCCCTCGCTGCCCTAAGTTATGATGAAAGTACAAACAGCAGCAGGAACTAACATTAGAAGTTCTGGAGACATAGAAATGACAGCATAAAACAAGGATGACTTCAAGGGAGGACGTGCTCCCACAAGGAGCTGCAGATATTTTGAGGTACAGTGTATACTACATGGAGCAGGTTTAGCTAGACTGGGGCAGTCGGTGTTGGAGCAGCTGGAGCTTCCAGGGGCAGTACAGCATGTATGCACAGTGCAATGAGTCCATAATGGCAGGAAGTGTTCAATTATGTCCAGACACATTACCAAATAAGAGATGGAAGCAAAGAATTTCAGTAAAGATTGTCAGAAGAATGGTTAAAATACAGTCAGCTTTAGCACTTTTGAAGAAAACTTATCTGCAAAATTCAGTTCTGTGCAACACTTTATTTCTGGATGATGTCAGGTAAACAAGACTTAATCAATTTCAGATGAATTGCTTCCTCACAACCCTATTGATTCATGCCTATTAATATTCTAGGTGGAAAGAATGATAAAGTTTTTCAAATGAGAGAATCTGCACGAGGGAGCATGGCAGAGTCTCTTGGTTAGCTCCCCAATAACCAGGGCCCTCCCCATTCTTCCAGGACAGCTCTGCCAGGGCCACCATGTCAGAAAATATCAGATAATTTTCTGGCCTCCTTTGCAGCTAGGGATGGGCAAGTGACTGACATATGGCTAATGAGATGTAAAGAAAGGTCAGCGGGGAGGCTGCTGGGAAAAGATTTCTTCTTGGATAAAACAAAAACATTGAGCAAATCAGAGACATGTCAAGAAACTTCTCTCACCACCCAGGTGCTTCCCCACCCAGGCCTTTGCACTGAGTTGTGATTTAATCTGTTGTATCCCTCTTGCTGTCATGAAGGGATGTCACCAAGGATGGCAGGTGGGAGAGATGGGAAAGTCCTGAATCCTTGAAGACATGTCAAGCCCCTGAACCAACCTTGGCACCGCCTTTACACAGACTTCTTGTTATGTGAGAGAATTAAAGCTCTGAAGAGGTTCTTCTGGATGTTCTGGTATTTGCACTTGTAAACTTCTCCACTGATCCAGGGAGGGACCTTTTTGCATAGGTTGTGTGCTGGGTTTGATGCTTGGTAAACAGCCTTTTGAAAAGCAAAGAAAAAACTACGGGGCGAGTTCCAGAAAAAAACATCTCTAGACTATTTGGTTAGAGCAAGCTGTAAATGAGGTCAGGGCTGGGGCTGAAATGGGCACTTGGGCTGGTGTCTCTGTTTTATGGTCACCAACTGAGCCCTTAACGCTCTCAGCAGCAGCAGCACCACCACCACCACAACACTTATAATAAACATGTATGTAATATACATGTATAAACATATACATAATAAACACATATAAACATTTTACTGCCTGCTTATGCTGAGCACTGATACTGTTCTAAGACCTTTGCACATACTAATTTACCAATTCTGTGGATAACCAACCCTTTCCGGTTTCCCAGGTGGTCTCCAACAGTCCCCAGCTTTTGGGGTTGTAACAGGGCTGGTTTCTATGCCCAACAGCATAGGGCAGAAGGGATGTCCTGTCACTTCTGAGATTAGACTAGAAAAGACTGAGCTTCCGATGTAGGTGATGTTGGATCTGCCAGCAGTTTCTGAGTGTGGGCCGGGATCGTGTCTCGTGAAGCCGAAGAATGGAAACACGGACCAGGGAGAGGCAAAGAGTTTTTAAAAAGAGGATAGTTTATTAGAGGCAGGAGGAGGTTGCAGCTCCTGAGCGGGAGGGTGTTCCGAATGGGGGGATGCCCATGACTGAGGCAAAAGCTCCTACCTTTATACCTTCCCTTTGTCTGTTTGGGAAGGGGGGCGGCTTGGAGAAGGGAATTGTTTGAAGAAGGGAACTGGCGCCTTCTAATGAAATTCGTCTACCAGGTTAGTTCTGCTCGCCCATCTTAAAGGAATTAGCAAAGTAACCCACTCTTTATCTATCAGATCTACTCCGTTTGTCAGGCCAAAAGGAATTTTATGATTAACCTCAAGGCCTTGTTACATTATGTTCTGGAGCAAAGGAGTGATTTCAAAACCTGAAGTTTTAGGATATGACTGCCTTTGTTTATTTTACCAGGGACCTCCCTGTCTACTTAGGGACATGCTAACTTTCCTGTATCACTTCCTTCTTGGCAAGGAACTGAAGACTCCACCCATATAGCCTCTTCGTATGTTTGTGGATGTATATTGTTTGATCACTGAGGGAGCCCCCATGTGGAAGAAGTATTAGTCCATCATCACTATGGGAAGAATATACTCCTTTGCTCACCTGGGTCAGCAGAATCACATTTCTACCAAAAAGACACTGTGTATCTAGGACTCTCTGCTGACACAGGGTCACTCCCTCATGAATTCGTTACTTCATGGTTTGTGCAGATCCAAATCTCTCACTCCAATACTTGGTACCTGTCAAGGATTTGGGTTTGTGCATAGGATAGAGAGAGTTTGTTAAAAATAGGAGGAGTTACACCTTCAAGAAAGATTTATTTTGTCACAGATTTGTTTTTGCTCCAAGCAGTGGGTTAACTTGGAGTTCATATTCTTTTAAAATTTGTTTAATTAATTCCTCTTCCCAGTGACCCCTGGATGTGTTTGAATGAGAACTCTTGGCAGGTTGAGGTCCTGGAGGAGATGTCAGACATTTAGAGAAATCACAGAATATCTGTGCTAGGGACAATGTACATGGAAGCTCCCGTTTACCAAACTGAAGTGAGGCGCAAAATAAAATTCCCTTGGTAATAATAAAAATTGGGTCATTTTACAGTTTATCTAGCTCTTTTAACTTTTCAGGATATCTTCACATACATTGTTTCTTTTCACCCTGACAATGTGCTTGTTCTGTCACAGATGAGGAAAAGTGACTCAAAGAGGTCAATTGATTTGTTCGAGTCATAAAGTAATAACAGCTTGTTTTGGGGTGCTTACTGTGTTTGCTTCCTATTCTAAGCACTTTACACTATGAAATTATTTAATCCTAACAACTCTATGAGGTAGATTCCACTATTGGCCTCATTTTTTTTTTTTTTACCAGTAGGGAACTAAGGCCCAGAAAAGTTAATTAACTTGTCCAAGATCACACAGCTAAAAAGCGATTGAGCCAGGATTTGAACTGTAATCTGACTCATAAAGGCTGCCTGCCTCCAAAGCCTTGTACTACCAGGGCACGTTGCTAATTCTTTAGGTTTTACTGTAATTAACTAGCAATAGAAGCTGGAATTTGAACCCAATTTTACCTTTTCAACTCCAATATTGACTCCTTTGATCAAGCTGGTATCCATTTTGTTGCAGTATCAAATATATAATTTCATATCAGACATCTATTTATTTGCAGATGGCACTTTTTATTCTAGAGAACTGTTAAGCAGTGTACTTATAAATATGGCCTGTTATTTTTCTGCTAGGTTTGCCTGCCATATTTTGTAGAAAGACCTTCACCTGGTAGTCTTGGGAACCATCCCATAAACCTTGAGAAATCCATCCATCTGACTGTCACTGCTGATTCCTCAGGGTCCCACACAGGCCACAGGGCAACCTGGAAGGTGCCAAGTCACAGCTCCTTGCTAGCTGAGGTGTTGGGTTCAGACCTAATGGAAATCAAACAGAGGTCCTGCTGGGTTTCTTCCCCCAGGGTCCAACCTGAATTTGGCTCTCAAAGTCTTACCCCTCTGAGCATGAGAACTGAGATCTGGGGCCACCCCCTTATTTGTTACCATTGTACATGTGCTGAATATTTCAGTATGACTTACAGGAGGCAGCATAATACAGGGTTAATAGTGTGGGCTTAAGGTCAGCTGGCCTGGGTTTTCTCTTTGCTCTACAATTTCCTCTCCTAAAGGCTCTCCTAAGACCTTATGCAGGTGGGATAGAAGCAGCATTTAAAGTGGCTTGAGCTCATTTCTCCCACCAGATGTCCAAGATTGGCCCTTATCACCCTTATGCCTTCTGAAATAAGTAACACCAGCAGTTCTGACACTCTCTGCGGAGAGTTGGTGAGGGGAGAGAAGCTAGGAAATGTTTACACCTACACAGAAAGCATCATTCCACCTACTACCTTATACACACGTGAGTGTTTACTTTCAAGAATGTCCCATATATTGTGACATTGGATTCTTAAGAGTTCCATCAACCAAGCAGACAGTTATTATTATCCTAAAGATCTCATACAGGTTTCAAGACTTTTCCAAAAGATAATACCAGGATTCAAATCCAGATCTTTTGACCTTAATTCTAATGTTTTTTCATTATGCCACACTACACTGACCATCACCATGCTCTTTCGAGAGCTTTTCAGGACATGGTAAAGAAAATCTTACAGGCTACTCACACACTAAATTTGAGCTACCCAATAATTTAGAGATGATGCTGGTACTAAGACTAGCACTAACACAGTAATACTAATACTAAATTACTATGTTCCAGGCACTGTGCTGACAACTTGATGTACGTGATCTCATTTAAGTCTTAAAACAAGAACCCAGTGATTCTTTGCTTCTCAAAATATGGTCCACAGACCAGTAGCACAGGCGTCCCGGGGAGCTTGTGAGAAATGCAGCCTCTCAGGCCCTGCCCCAGACCCCCTGAATCAGAGCCTGCATTTTACTAAGATCCCAGGTCATTTGTGTGCACATAAAAGTTTGAGATGCTCCACTGTGAGGAACTGGTGTAGCCCATTCTGCAGAAGAGGAAAATGAGGCCTGGAGAGATTTAAACAACTGAGATGTCCGTTTAGCCAGTGCAGTCAAACCAGGCCACCCACCCCTAAAGCCTGCCAATCAGGACTGGCTACTTTCCATATTTGAGCCTCAGTCTGCATGCCTGTCACACGGGAATAATGGTGACTCAAGGTTTTGGTGTCATTGCATGAAATATGAGATAATCATGCAAAACAGCAGGCTCAATTTCACCCAGAGCTAAAGGACAACTTGGTTTATTTTCTGTAAAATGTTAACACCCACCTGGCAGCATCCTGCAACTTCTCCACCATAATACCTGCAAAGGGCTCAGCTAGGATTTATCAGTTGGTTGTATTTTATGTGTATAATGATGAAAAACTCATGGTTGAAGGCTAGATTCTGAGCTAGTATTTTTTCATAAGTTTACAGACAAAGTGTGATTTCTGATGCTTTGCAAGGACAAGGACTCTTTCTGTGGCAAACACACACACACACACACACACGCACACGCACACGCACACCTCATATTTCCACAGCACGAAACCTGAAAGTGAGATAAGCAGGAAAAAACATTTTATCTACCCAGAGGCCTCAGGCTTCTTCTGAAATTATTTGCTAAATAAAGAACAAGCTGAACTATGAGCAAGTGTCAAATGTCAATTTTTGTATTTTCAAGCAATATCTCTGTGCTATGAATGTGATTCTAAAAGTGTTTTCAGCTTGAGTGAGTGAATGTCACTTTTTCCTTTAAGAGCAAAATATAGCCAGCCTTAAATATGTATGTCTCCTTAATCCACCTAGTTTTCTTCTCTGTATTCCTGTCACAGGAGAGGACATCCTGGAATACCTCATGTCTGGAGGTCACATATGGGCTTGGCATCCAGGGATCTGACCATTTAGAATCTTGTTGGTGTAGTGTCATAGGTGTGGGTCCAACCTTAAGCAAATGGGCTGCCAGGCCCTCACCCCACAATGTGTGCTCTTTTGCACCTGCTCTTGGGTTGCAGTGGGGAGCACATTTCCTGGGAGTTACCAGTGTCCTTCCTCTTTTGTTGACTACCTTGCATTGGGTAGAGCTTATAAGTGTAGCGCTACCATTTTTCATTTTTGAAATTCATTTTTTTCCATTTACGTGACACAATGCAGGACAGTGGCTGAAGCACATCAGTCCCTGGTGACAGACTGCCTACGTTGAAATTCTGGCTCTGCAGGTTACTTAACCTTTTTGTGCCTCATTTCCTTTGTTAAAAGCGGATAGTTATATAACTGCCTAATTATTAGGTTGGTGCAAAAGTAATTGCTGTTTTTGAAATTATTTTTAACCTTTCAAACAGCAATTACTTTTGCACCAACCTAATACTATGCTGTGCACCTGAAACTAATATAATATTGTAAGATAACTGTAATTGAAAAATAAATTAAAAAAAAAAGAGAAAAGTACCCACCTGCTTCCGAGGGTGTGAGAATTTCGACAAACTTAGAACAGTGCTTAATATATAGTAAATATTTAGTAATATTATAAATCTTGTTATCTTGCTTCTTTGTCCCATGAAGTCTGTGACGTGGATTTATTGCCCATTTAACAGATGAACACAATGGGGTCATCCAACTATAGATTCAAAATCTCTTGTTCCAAAAAGCATTGAAACAAGAACTTGTTTGATTTTTTTAAAGTAAGTCCTTTGGTAGTGATACCTGACTAGAGCTGATGTGACGGTATTTATGAACTTTATTTATCCCACTAGTATAAATATTTGTATTTCACTGAAATAGTACTGTGTTTGATTTTGGGTGTGGCTATGTACCCCTCTAGGGAGTTGAAGCTTTCTGAGCCTGAGATTGTTTGCCTGAAAAACAGGGTCAGTGATACCCACCTCCTTGAGTTGCTGGGGGATTAAATAAAGGAATATATAGATAATGATGAAACTGGATCATCCCATTCCTCTTTTTCCAGAAAGAGACTAACTGGAACCAAAACATTTGTAAAGAACTTCATTGGGCCCCCAGAATGGAGTATTTAATGTCTCTTGTGAAAACGACTGAATTGTGTCATTAAGGTATACAAGGCCCAGTTCTTGATTTTGTAGCCTCCAGGGCAAGCAGGAAAGGAGCCCAACTCTGCCCTGCACATCAATGCCTTACTGGGTTCTAGGGTCAGAGGGGTTTTATTACTGATTATGGCAGTAAGGACAGATGTTCACTCTGAGCCCATCTACCCCACCCCTGAGGCCACTTGAACGGACTGCATGTGTCTAATCTCACAAGCCCCACAGGCCCTGCTTCTATTTACCATCTCATCTCCTTCTGGGCTCTGGCACAAGTGTTCTCCTTTCATTTCATGAACCCTCTGAGTTCACTGTTGGTTCTATGCCTTGACATTTTTGGCCCCCTCTGGAATATTCTTCCCTAGGCTGGCTCCTTCTTATCAGCTAAGTCCTAGGTGTATTATCACTCCTGAGAGAGAGAGGGCCTGACCACCCCACCCAACTAAATCATCCATCTTCCTTCTCATTATTTTCTATCCTACAATCCTAGTTTTCTCCCCCTTTTCTATTCAGCACTTACCCATTATCTGATGTTATCTGATCTATTTGTTTATATGTTTACTGTCTCTTTCCCCCAACTAGAATGCAAGCTCCTCAAGAGTGGGGACTTGACAGTCTTGCTCTTTACTTGCTTGGTCCATACACTTATTGATAAATAAATAAATTATTGAGTGGGCGATCATCAGGGAAACCCAACCTGGAAGAACCTGTGTCCACTTTTTACAATGTCATCCGGGGAGCCAGATTCTTTCCCCTCCCCCAGACTGTTTTCAGAAGAAGCATGGAAATCCTGCTGGTTTCTTGGGACAGCAAACCCCAGGCTACTCCAGCCTGAATAACTGAGGCGTAAGAAAAAAATACCTGAGGCATCACACAATGTCCTGCAGAGCAGTTTCCCCTAGCGGGCGGCCTATGGGAAGGGCCTGGAGTTCCGGGTTGTGGGGATTCAACCATATTTACAAAATGTCCCCTTTCCAGTAAGTTATACTAAGACTTACTAAACAAATATATTTATTGAGTAAGATCCAGGAAGTTTGATTCCTCCCAGGGGATAGCATTAGCTTGACTAAGACGTGAGTGGAATTCACAAATGGAAACTGACAAAAAAGAAGTGATCGGTAGAGAGAGAAGTAGGAACGTCAGAGCAGAGCTGCTGGGTCACGATCTGGAGGGAATCCATGAATAATCCTGCTATGAAGGGCTGATTTCCTTAGGTACTTTCTCTCTAGACTCTGGGAAGTGAGTGAGAACTTAATCTCTCCCTCTCCCCACATTGGAATTTCCTTTAAAAATTTGCCTTAAATTTTTAATGAAGAAATTCATATATGGTCAACCTGTTGTGGCAGTCTGGAGAAATGGAAGGTCCAACCTACCGAGTACGCTCAGTTGGCATTTCCATGTGTGGCCAGTGGGACTGTGAGTAGTTGCCTTGTGGGGAGTTAGGAGAGGTGGAAGATGAATACTTGATGATGAAGACTATTCCTGGGTGGCCATGTAGGGGCTGTATAAAACACTGTATTTGTCTGGATATGTGAGCAGAACCTGAAATATGAGCAAGGAAGGGAAATAGATGTCTGGATTGTTTATGTATACAGAAGTCAAATTCTTAGAATTTGGATGAAGCCCAAATCTTAGAATAGGGAATAAGTATTTTTACATTACAAACACAAATAAGAGTCACATCCAAGCCAGTCTTAGTAAGAGATGAAAAATTTGGTCTGGTAAATAACAACCCCCATCACACATCTTTAGCTTATTAAAAAAAAAATAAAAATAAAGAAATTTAAAAGGGGTTTATTGGAAGAAATCCATACAAATGCAGAACTCTTTGGCTTTTTTTCCCAGGGTGTTCCCAACACCTCTCCCCCAACCCCAGCAAGTGATGACCCCGAAGAGGACCACTATAGAGACTGGCAGTGTCTACAGAAGGGGTGACTGGTCTCTTAGTCCTGGTAGGGGCCTGTTGGGTAGTGTTACTATTGGAATGGGGCATGGACAGAGAGGTCTTGGGAAAGCTCAGGTGTCCCTAGGAGTGATGCCTATGCCCCACCTGGAAAGCTGTAAAGTTAGGAGACTGTGTGGAGCATCCCATAATAGCAGAGAAGGAGGGAGAACTGGAGCTGAGCCAACCTATAACGATGCTTGAATTCCCACAACTATGAGTATCCAGTAGAAGGTAACAGGGCTCCAGCCATCTTGAGGGGATTCTCCCCAAAAGACCACCCACAAGGGAAGGGACAAACCAGCAGTTAGAGGTCAAGGGTCAGACTGCTGAGGATAGGTGTTCGGGGAGATTGAAAGAGGCTATTCTGAGAGCACAGTGCTCATGTCAAAGAGTTGGACAATACAGAGTTCCACACAGCTGGGGGAGGTTCTGCAGGATGGATACCTACGTTACCTAAGGGCTTGGTGTCCAGCTGGGGTCAGCTCAGTGGAAATTTCTGTACTTGGTCCTCTCATTCCCTATCTCCCTGAGGCTGGGAGAGGGGGAAGATGGAGGGTAAAATATAGAAAATATGTGAGAGAGCAGATCACGGACCTACATACATATGGCAGGGGTTTGACTCTGGGCCAGAACTGAATTAAGGAAAATAAAAGAAATTGCAAATTAGATATGATATTGATGTTTTGGTATGACTCTACTGGATTTTTTTCATTCCTGAGAGTGAGTCTTAAAGTGAATGAAAGTGGTGGGAGATGCCTGAGATGTTGTCCCGGGGTGGGATCGGAAGCTTTGATGTAGCATGTAAGTAATGGGAGAAAAGTAGAGCTCTTTCCTGGTGTGCCTTACTGTGATCAGCTCATATAACAAACCACAAAGAACCTGACAAATTCTTGGTAAATGCTAAAAGGCAGTTATTATGACCATTATTTTTATCTTCCCTTGCATTACAAGTGTGTCTCAAATTAACACTCTGCAGACTCAGTGGACATAGGTAACAGAATGAAGCAATGCCTAACAACAAATGTAAAAATCCAAGAAAATATCAGTAATCACATCACACTTTAAAGTTCATCCTCAGACACACTTGCTTGGAAAATGCCAACAAAAGAAATGGGAAAGGTGAAATCTCCTAAATGCATGTTGAATAAGTGTGCTGTTCTTCCCATGGGAGGGAAGGATGTTGACTGACTTTGAGTGACATTTTCTAGGTGCTGTTACTAGAAAGGTTTCTTGATGAAGCCTTCAGGGCAGTGCAGTAGATTGGGATGGGGTACATTTTGGGTGTGGTTTTCATACGATCTGTGAGTCATGGGAATTGCAGAGCTTCAATCCATTTTTACTCCTCTTGCTTTGGTGTGGAATTAGTATAACTATGTCCTTTTGCCCACCTAAGTCGTGCCATGTCACCCTGGCCACATCTTAGAGGTGGGAAAGAGCCTCATTACAAGCACTCCTTTATGGAGAATCTGGAAGGCACGACTATGCTAACCAACCCAGATGAATACAGGAAAAGCATGGCTAGTTGAAATTCATGCATAATCAAAATCGTCCTCTTAGTCAATTGCTTCCGTCTTAACCAACCATCTTCTGTGAAACCCTAAGTTCTTAGTAGACTAGTTATCATCATCTAATACTTGGGGATGATGATAAACACTAAAATGAAAAGAAAATGAGTAAAGTAATGGGACAGGATGGTCTAATCCCTAAACTGGATTGGATACTTTGGCATTAGCTATAAACACTGCTTTATAATTAATTATATGTTGGCATCTGGGTAATTTATACTGACAGTCTATGGAGTGTGACAGGAGACACATACCCTGTACTTGTTTTTCCTCCTCTTTGGATTTGACTCTGTTAATAATAAAGGTTACAAAACTCAAGAAAATTACCACTGACACTGAATCACAGAAAGCACAAATGCATTGGGTCGCTGTAAATTTTAGGTGGTTGAGACTGCATTTGAAACAAACCTATGTAAGAGCATTTTCTGGAATGGTATACTATTGAGATTTGCCATGATTAATTCTGAGAATCTTAGGGTCACTGTCTCTACTATTGTTAAAAAAAAATACCCACATAACAAATCAATATGGTCAAGCAGAACATCTACAGAACAATTTAACTTATCCATCTTTCTTTAGAAATAGCTTATTTTTTAAATCACAGATGCTTTGCTCTTTTGAGTGTTAACCCTACCTTTATTTATGCTGACCTGAGACAATAATTTGACAAAAAAGTTTCTTGAAATACACAATGGAAGTTGACTCACAAATGTGAAGACAAACACTTAAGGAAACAGAACTCCTCTAAATACAGCTGTTCTGTTATTCTGCCACAGCCCATGTATTTGTCTCAGCCTGTGTAACTCTACCCTCTATCCTTACTGAGATGTCAAAAAAACTTAATCCCCCTGTTCATTTCACTCATGTTATGCACAACCTTTTTCATTCATTCATTATATTCCTCCCTGTCCATTTAGTTCATTTGTTATACATCTTGTTCTTTTCACTGATTTGTTTATACTGCCTTGATCATGTCACTCATTTGTTATTCATTACCCTGCTCATTTCATGCATTCATTATTTTCTTCCTTGTTCATTTAATTCATTTATTATACGCCTCCTTGTTTATTTCACATATTTGTTATACACTTCTGTGTATTTCATTCATTCATTATACACATCCTTGATCATTTCATTTGTTATGCATCTCCCTGTTCATCTCATTCACTTGTTATACCCCTCCACCCAGTCCCACTAGGCAGCATACTGGGAGAGGACTGGATCAACAGGAAGAAGGAAAACATCAGTAGAGAAGAAGTGGCAGGTGCTTTCCCCTTACAACAAAGCCTGAAAAATACAGAAAAAACCTCAATCAAATCCAGGCTGGTGTCACTACCCAAGCAACTGGCTTGAACTACAAAAGTGTGAAGGTACCCCAATCTTGACTGACATACGGGTCTTGCCTCCACGTGAGAAAAACCAGTAGCTGGCTACAGCTCCCAAGGGGGCTGACAAGAACTAACCATATAAGTGGGGCTGCCTAGCTCACGGGTTGGAACTGAAGATCACTGCTTGAATCCCTCTCTTCAGAGTGGTTGTAGGTAGTTGGGGAAATGTGGAATTAGCAGAAAGACTGGGTAGCAGATTCTAGTCAAGGTGGGAAGATCCTGTGGAATGGAAACAAAGTATAAAGGATGCAGCCATGTGCTTTATGAGGACGCTTTACTCCTAGATATTCAAATTTGAGGTAGGCGATAACTAGGAGTTTCCTAATTTGATGCTAGGCTAGACTCCTATTACTCCACAGCTAAGCCTCCAGATGACTAATCTTAGTGTATTTTTAGCTGCTTCTTGAGGACAAGATCTGTGTCTTATCCATCCTCTTACATGTTTCAGGACCTCTCATTAAACATAGTCAACATCTCACATGTGACATTTGAATAAATATTTCAGGTAGTAAGCTTTAAATTATTAGCTTTATCATTGATTGATTGATTTCCAAGCTCTCACATTTAATTCTTTACTGGAATCAAAACCAACCGTTTTAGATACTGATTTAGATTTTCAAATACTTGCACTGCTTTGAAAGCCCTTGTGCTTTTCCTTACCCTCCTCCTCCCCCCACACTGAGAATTATATTCTACCCATAACCTGAACATGAAACTCCCATTGATTGCACAAAGTGGCATATTTACAATTCTTTCCCTCCCCCAGTTTTGTTGAGATATAATTCACATTAAACATAGTGTAAGTTGAAGGCATGCAATGTAATGATTAGATATGTATGTATATATTGTGAAATGATTACCCCAATAATGTTAGTTAACACATCCGTTTTATTTTTCTCATTTCAATAGACTTTGTAGTCAGAATAATGTGCATTTGGATTTAGTCTGTATTAGTTAATAGCTGTGAGACTCTGGGCAAGTTACTCACCTTCTCTGAGTTTCTTTCGCTCACCTATAAATTGTGGATACCACAGCTATAGCTTAGCATTGATGTAAGGATGCAAATAGAAAGTATAACATAGGAGGTATGATGAAAAAATATGGTAAACATGTAAATAAACAAATATATTACAGTAAAAGACACATTGCCATTAATCCCCTTCAAAATACCCCCCCACACACACACACACACTTCAAACACACTTACCCCATCATTCTTTCCACTTTCTGAAGCAGTTCTGGAAGTCCTCTTTTGCGAGTGTCTTTAGTTGCGCTGTTGTGGCTGCCTTGATGTCCTGAATCGATTCAAAATATTTTCCTTTCATGGTCATTTTGACTTTGGGGAAGAGCCAGAAGTCACACGGTGCCAGATCCAGGGAATAAGGTGGATGAGGACACACTGTAATTTTTTTTATTTGACAGAAATTGCTGCACCAGAAGTGATGTGTGACATGGAGCGTTGTCATGATGAAGGATGAAGTAAAGATACTCATGAAAGAGGACTTCCAGAACTGCTTCAGAAAGTGGCAAGAATGATGGTATAAATGTGTTTGAAGCAAGGGGGGACGGGTATTTTGAAAGGGATTAATGGCAAGGTGGCTTTTACTATAATAATTTTTTTTTTATTTAAACATTCACCGTATCTTTTGATCACAGCTCAGACCTAAGAGTATTCATGAGTAGGTGCTGAATCTTTTAAATCTCCTTACTTCCTTGGACCATTTTAAGCTCTGCTTCAGTAGTTAGTTTGCCTCTCCATGCATCTCTCCAAACTATTGTCATAAACACAAGATTTAGTATAATATTAACTAGTAAAAAATAAAGAACTTAAATGAACTTACCCATGGTCGTAGGACTAGAGTTCAGTATAGCCAGGATTTAAACCTAGTTCTTTTTGACTCATATGCCCCTATGTTCTTTTCGCTCCTCTTTTCCTCTCTGTTGCATTAACAGGGTTATAGCATTAAATGTATGTTATTCTATTATAGCATTTTGAAAATTCCACCAAAATTTTAAAGTTTTGTGTTCTCACAGAATCACACATGAGCACAAAGAAGACATCAATAAATGCTAAATTGCTGTGGTTATACTTTACTGATCCACTATCCCATTTTTCAACCAGCATCAGAAATGGGTTTCCCTATGTGTAATGTCTGCACCTTCATCCATATACTCATATTTGTGCAGCTGAAAAATGGTCCCCCAAAAGATATCCATGTCAAATTCCTGGAACCTTTGCAGATATAAAGTTAAGGATGTTGAGATGAGGCGATCATCCTGGTTACGCAGATGGGTCTTAAGTCCAATGACAAGTGTCTTTATAAGAGAAAGGCAGAGGGAGATTTGAGACAGATAGAAGAGGAGAAGACACAGAGGAGAGAAGGAGGCAATGTGAACATGGAGGCAGATACTGGCGTGAAGTGGCCTCAAGTCAAAGGATGCCTGGAACCACCCAAAGTGGGAAGAGGCAAAGAAGGATGCTCCTGTGCAACCTTCTAAGGGAGTGCAGCCCCATCGACACCTTGATTTCAGACTTCTGGACTCCAAGTTGTGAAAGAATAAATTTCTGTTGTTTGAAGTCACGAAGTTCATGGTAATTTGTTACTACCACCTGAGGAAACTAATACACCATGCATTTATACACATATGCTAAATATAATAAGAAGAAATTTCATTTCTTGTGTGCTTTCTCTCCCCTGTGATTCTTATCTCAGACATTGCTCGAAGCTTTGAAGCAATGGTGTTAACTTAGTTACCGATCTTAATTATTAATTCTGTGGCTGCTTCAGCTGATATTGTAGCCATCGGGCTTCTACGAGTCAGTCATGGATAGAGCAAGGTAAGGTGACATTGAGTGAAGTTTGGAAAATTTAGAAAACTGGATCTTGGAGACCCAAGGTCAGTGTTTTGTCTTTAATCATCTGCCAAGAGGAAGATAGAAAGCTGAGGTCATAATTTCCATTAAATATGGAGAATGCTAATTAGGGAAATAGGCAAAGAAGATTGTCTCATTACCTGGTAAATTGATTTTAGCTCACCAGCAACTTGATGCTACTAGATCTGAAAATCATGCCAATGGGTAGTTTAATAAATTCTTTGCAGAAATGTGACAACTGCCACAGTGAAGAATGTGCATCATTTTAAAATTAAAGTCAATTCCTGTAGGATACATATTGAGGTAAAAATTAGAATGCTCTCTTGACATCTAGAAGTAAATTAAGTGACCAAGGGTTATTTGCAAGTAATTTGTAGTGAATAATTGCAGACCTAAAGTAGAAAATGAAATAGATAAAATCTTTAAGTCTTGAGATAAGGATACCAGTTCTGGAGCTAATGTGGTACAAGATCTGCATCTTACTAGGTAGGAGAGAAAGGAGACTAGCTTTCTGACAAAAGAAACTTGTTCACAGTGATCGTTTCTCCAAGCGCCTATTTTCTTTGTTAGAAAACCAAAGAGGAAAATTATATTGCAAGGTCATGGAATTGATCTTTCTCTGAACAATAACAACAACAAAAATGCAATTAAAAAGACATAGATTTATACCTGGAAATAAACCTGTTAGAAGAGATTGTGGTTTCTATTTGAGTGTCAGCTAGCAGGGGACTGACACATGAATGAAAAAATATTGCTGTTTAAAAAAGCTGTAGATGTTGGGTTTGATTTCAGGGCAGAGTCCATTGGTCACTCAGAGGTGGCAGAGCTCTGTTCCACAGGAAGGGGAAATCAATCAGGATGAGCAAAAAATAGAAGTCAAGAGGTTCCTGTTCATCCCCATTTTGTCACAATTTTATAAATTCTCAATTTTAACAGTGATACCCATCATACATTTTCTTTTTTCATGGCTATTTCTGAGTCAGAGACATCACACAGCTGTTCCTATGGCTCTGATCCTCCTCTCTCTTTTATTTCTGTAAGTTCCTATCATCATTATAGTGCTTTGGCTGACAAGTGAAAGGGATGGAGCATAGACAGTAACTGTCTCTTTCCCCAAATTGTTAATGTCCAGATACAATTTTCTGGGGAAATAAATAAAAAAGAATGTGTAATTTTTAGAAACCAGCTTCATAACTATAAACATAAGGCATAGTTCTATTTGTCACATAATGTAAGAATTAAAAAAAAAGTGCAAAGATAGAAAATTAAAATAAAGAAAGTAGGGAGTGCATCTCTTGGAGATACTTAGCATTAACACATCTAAGTTATTCAGGACTCCCTGATCAGGTGTTTTCATGCTAGGTGTATATTATCTATTTCTGTGTGACATATTACTCCAAAAGCAGTAGCTTAAGATAATAAGCTTATATTATATTAGAGTTTCTATGAGTCAAAAACTAAGAAGTTTCTTAGCTGGATGATCCTATCTCAGGGTCTATCATGAGGTTGCAGTGAAGCTATTGGCTGGGGCCACATCTCAAGGCTTGACTCTGGGAAGATCTGCTTCTAAGTTTATTTACATAGTTACTAGCAGATTGGGCACTCAGCGGTGGGCACAGCCAGGGTGGCCTTGATGAGTGGAAGTCAGTGTTGCTGAGCCCATACCTAACTTCCATCCCTGGTGCCATGGCCACTTTGATCATGAGCCCACTGGGCAAAAACAGGAGTTGTTGGGAAAGAGGCTGACTACTGTTCATGAACTGGTCATCCAAACTGCCTAAATGTTAAAATTCCCCCCCAAGATCATTCACATGTGACATAATACCTTTGCACTCTGTGCCTATGCAAAAATGTCTGTTCACATACCTCTTTTTTAGACCTCCTAGTCACCAATTTTCTAACCTTGTTTCTTCCACATCCCTGACTACCCTGCCAAACAATTAGCCACAGCTCACGAATTGCTATAGACCTGTACCTTCGGGTATCTCACATCATTGTACTCACACCACTCCCTCATATTTGATTCTTTGTCTCATCTCATGGAAATTCTCACCCTGTCAAGTAACAGCTATGGCATATCAGACAAAATTACCTTTAGGAGCATAAAGTAGACATAATGTCTTAATCAAAAAGGGCTTTATTGTTTTCATTAACAAGTAATCTGAAGTAATCTGAAGGCTTGGTCTTCAAGGGAATCTTCACAGACCAAGGCTCTTTCTAGCTTCCCACTGTCACCGCTGGGGCATGCGATTCCTACTGTTGATTGTAAGAGGATAGAGAAGTTCTACTAACCCTTGGCCACATGTAGCTTTGTGCCTCCATTCTAGCAGAAAGGAAGAAAGGGCAAGAGTAGAAGGTTTATGCCAACTAATTCTTACCCTTTTTATCAGGAAAGAAAGAGCTCCTCTACTGTGCTCTCATCTCATTGGCCAGAACTGGGTTCCACGGTCATTCCACAGGGGGTGAATATATTTTCACTGATCATTTTGCCTCCCAAAACAAAATTGGGATGCTCTGTGTGAAGAGGGAGGATGAACGAATATTGGAAGTTTCCACTACTCATGATATTTTTCTTTTACAGAGGTAATACATGTTGAAGTTAGTACATCGAAATGAGAGTATGTTGAGGATCTGGGGAAAAGGATAGGAAAAGAAGGAGGGGACTGTCAGAGAGGGAAATTGGATACTAGGGGAATGGATTCCCACTGTTTTCAGTAAACTTAATTAATCTTCACTGCTTGTAAGGTCTCAGTTTCTAAGAGAAAAGACGTAGGAGATAAGGATTTCTTGAAGTTCTTGCCATTTTCCTGCCTTCCCTTTCCTTCCAGAGGAAAACCTCTTGTTATCCATTATTTCTTGATGAAGTCTTATGAGGATTTGCTTTGGTCCATGATATCTGTTTGATGGCCCTGTGTTTTCTCTGTCAACAACCAAAGTGGCTTCTTTAGGTTTGGACTTTCATTTCTCCATTTCTCTGGAGATATTGGCTCTACACTTGCTGTCTGAAGCAAAAGAATGACTATAGGACAATGGTTTCAGGTTGAGTTGTAAGAAAAAAACAGAGTTTATTAGGCCAGTGAGGCAGATACTTTCAGGTTGGTGGGGCTTGGTCATACCATATAGGAAATTTTCTACTTGGCCTAAGCAAGGACGTTTGGCTATGGACACTGATTGTCCTTTAACTCATTTTAGTGATACTGAATGCCCAGGCAATGGCTCTAGATTTCTGGGGAATAGCCTTTGAACAGGGTGTCCTCTTGTGCAAAAGATTTCTGTTCTATGTTCATGACCATGTTTAATAAACAAGTTAATGACAGCACTGGATATTAGTCAAATGGCAGATTTTCCTGTCAATGAATTATTCCTATCTTATGCCATCTTCCAACACTGTGCTGGATAGAACATAGATTATTTGGGGAGGTGGTTAACATTTATTATGTGTGAGTCCAATATATATTATAAATCACACATATATACATTGATAAATTCAAAGCATTAAGCTACAGAAGTTACTGTGCAATACAAAGTTCTGGATCTAAACTAATAGTGAATATAGTGAGATAAACCTAGTGTCACAGCTCAGAAACTATGTAGGGAAATATTTTAATTCCTTTTTGTCCTAAGATAAGTATCACCAGTCTCAACGTAAAACTATTGAAATTATCAGACTCTCTCCTACTTGGATAAGTAGGTTTTAATAATTTACATGAGGTTGAAAAAAAGAAAATAATTTACATGAGGCCTTTGATTTCTATGCTGTCTCTATGGTAACCAAGTTGGAAGTCTTTGTGGCAACTAAATGGGTGAGAACATGTCCCACAGCCACCCTGACTTATGGAAAGCTGCCAGCAGCTATTTACTTTTCATTTCTAACAAGTCACAGAACATCTCATTAAAGCCAAATTATGCCCTAAATCTTTGCCTTGATGAAGATTTAGACTTTTACATATCACAGTTGGGGACTCAACTGATCTTCACCTGACATGACACCACCTACCCCTCTCCAGCCCATGTTCTCTATTCTGGTGTGACCAGTGTCCTAATTTCTTGATTCTGTGGGAAAGCCAAACTTCTCAGAGGCAGAAAGCTTCTGGCTGCCTATCTGGTCATTGCTTGGACCCTGATGTGCCCTCTATGATTTATGCCTTGTTATGACCTTGTAATTTTCTGCCTTCTCCAAACCAGGGATATAATTTGTCAGCTAATCTGTCACTATTCTTGAGTAATGTTCTCATCACATTCATGATCCAGTTCTGTATAATAAGAACATGAAGTCGAAGAGGAGAAAGGGAGGTTTAGAACATTTAATTCTTCATTGCCTGTCATCCCATTCTCTGGTAGCTCATTATATAGGGCTTCCAAGTCCCTAGGTAAAATGTCAGGCTATCTTGAAAACTACATTTACTAAAAATATTTTTTGTAATAGTCACTTAAGGGAACATAAGTGAGTGGCAGAGAATAATTAGCTGACAACATGTTTTTTTTTGGATTTACTTCACTATTTATCCTTTTCTTGCAACTGTCATAAAATATTCGTGTGTGCATTCATTTAAAAACACTGGCAGGAGGTAGTAGAAATCCAGCTTTCAGTTTTTCTTCCATTGTGGTCTTATGGTGGAATTGTCCTTCTTCATATCCTAAAGAGTTACAGCCCAAAGGAGTCCGAAGAGCCAGGAGCTTCAGGTAAGCTGACTAGGGACAGTATGAGATATGAAATACCCTTATAAAATATTGTAGTACTTTAATATCTCATTTCCTTTCAATGTCTTCTTATAATCATCTATTTCTTTTCTTTCTTCCCATGAAAAATTATTTTTTTATTTTAAATTTGTTAATTTGTCCTCAGATCTTTAATTTTCCCGATAAACTGCAATCCTAGGTTCTTTCATGTAACTAGCTGTGGCAGAAATAAGTGGCTGTCCACCATATATTTACACAGCAGGCAACTGATGAGCCAGAGACTACGCTTCCCAGATCCTCTTGAATCAAAGTAGGGTCTTGTGACTAGGTTTCACCAATAGAATGTGAGCAGAAATTGCCTGCTTCAGAAGCTGGAGTTTTAAGAAATGATTGTGCATTTTCTGCTCTTTCTTCTCAGGATGTATAGCTAGATTCAAAGAACTCTGAAGCCCAAAGGGATGGTAAAGCCACAGGATGGAAGATGCCTATCCTAAATAACCATGTGAGGATAGTACATAAACACATATTTGGACAGGGCCATGAACTTCTCTTGTATTAAGCCACTGGAATTTTAGGGTTTATTTGTTATAGAAACTAGTGATAGTCTATCTGATACATTGTCATTAAATACAGATTTCATCCTTTCCATAATTGGCCCTGTGTAAATTGCTGCTTCCGGTCTTCCTTTGTTCCTTCTTGCTACCCCATGATTTTCCTGGGTGAATAGCTAATGGGATGGGTAAGATTGGAGGTAGAGGGCGAAACGGGGAAGGAATTAATTCTGCTGTGGGGATATTAATCTGAGTTGTTTATGAGAATTCCAAGTGAAGATGTTAAGTAGGAATTTAGACATTTGCCTCTGGATTTCAGAGGAGGTAGGCATTTTCAGAGTCAATAGAATAATAGTTATATTTAACTCCAAAATAATTGTTGATATTATCTAGGAAGAGAAAGTAGAGAATGGAGAAGTGAGCCTAAAAGTGAGCCGTAAGATTCCTCAATATTTAGTGGTTGGGTAGGGAAGGTGTTTGAGAAGGTGTGGGAGGGGAAATAGAAGGAAAATTGGGAGAACATGAGATCAAAGAAGCCAAAAGAGAAGAGTTGTTTAAGAAGGAAGGAGTGGCCACCATTTTAAATGCTACTGACACATGGAGTAACCGTGGCAGCATCAGTGACCTTGACAAGAGACATTTTATGAGGTTGATGGTGGGAAGCCAGACTAGAGTGGTTGAGGATAGAGCTAGAAGTTAGGAAGTGCAAACTGTCTGGTGTAAAAGACCTTTTCAAGAAATTATATAGGAAGAGGGTCTGGGAAATAGGGTGTGGTATGTGGAGTCAAGGACCTTTTTCTAAAGATGAAAAGCACTATTATATGTTATTGGAAATGATCCAGTGGGAAAAAGGAGAGAAATGATACAGGACCACTCTCCATGACAGTGTCCAACTGTTCAACGTGAAACAGATGTAGTGCAGTTTCTTCTTACTCCATGGAGCTATCCCTGATTGATCTAACCTAAAGTAACCTCTGCCTCCTCCAGCCTCCTATGAAATGTACGTTACATATGATTTGTCATATACTTGCCCTACACAGCTTAGTATGGTGGAAACACCAATGTTTGGAGTTGGGAAGACTGGGATTGCATCTTTTTCTACCCACTTTCCAATGCTTCTCTAGGCAAATCTCTTTTCAATTCCTTCTCGCTTTCTATTCCCAACTATTCTGATGTACATGAATTTCATGTACATTGCCCCATAAATTCTTGATCTTTCAAGGTGCTGTCCCCCTGGTCAGGTATGCCATTTCCCCTTCTACCTCTCTAGGAATGGCTAACTCTTACCTATTAAGTTCAGGTATCTTCTATATAATACTTCCTTGAATTCTATAGTTAGATGCTCCTCCATTGTGCTCCCACAGAAACACAGCATTCTTCTATAGTAGTGCTTATTACATTGAAAGACAATTGTCCTAACTAGTCTTACTCTCCCATAGACTTTGAACATCTTGAAAATGGAGATCATGCCCCATTTATCTTTAGATCCCAAGTGACTTTCACAGTGTCAGTCATATCATAGGCATTCAGAAAATGTTTAATACATGAATGGGTAACTGAAATAGGCAACAGATTGGCTGTTGTTTCATGCGATCAGTTGTTATTAACAACCTTTATTTATCCAGTGTCTAAATAATATCATTTTGTTTACATAGGTGCTCAGATATACCCTGAATTTAATCACGCATTACACCACATGCTAAAGGATAAAGAAATATCCATTTCACTGCTAGAAAGTTAGTAAAATATAATCCGGTAGCAGATGACATGACTTAAGAAACTTTAAGAAATAGAAAAAGAGCTGACATTGGGCCAAGCAAATAAAATCTACTGATTAAATTGCTTGGAAAAAAAGTCTTTAATTTTAAAGAAACCAAGGGGCATTTTACAGTGTATTTTTAGTGGTGAGAAAGTTAATTCTCATTGGATAAAGAAAATTAATATCTGCTACACTGTCAGGAGTAATTATCTTAAATTGTTGATGAAAAAATATCTTTCTGGTTTAGCTTTTATTGAAATGAAACTGTTGTTTTAATCTCCCTAAGAGGAGGAGTAGAAGTGGGAAAGGTATTATGTCCCATTTTCAGGGTAATTTACCTTAACAAATACGTCGCTTTTTAGTGAGACCATTTGTGAATACCTGTAGGTGATTTGAAAAGCCAGAGCTGTAATTTAAAGTCATAAGCAGCCCATTTGTTTTATGAAATCAGTCACCTTGCAGGCTCTGTGATTAAAAGATATTTCTAGAGAACTGTTGGGATCTGTCAGCTGCCCCAGAATGGGCACTGAAAAATGCCTTTCACTATAGAGGATGAAAGTGAAAACAACATATTGAATAGAAGATAAGGAACTTATGTGCTATAAGTTATCTGGAGCAATTGGAGGAAATAAAGTTCTGATGGAAAATTATCCACATGACTAAGTGTGGCTTAAAAACTCAAAACTGTAAGAAAGAGTATTAATTCTAGAGAATAATTTTCTTCTGTTTTTTCCCCCCATATTTAAAAATAAACTTCACTGATATGAGCAAGATTTCCTAAGGTAAATTATGGCAAGTGATGACCAAAAATTTTAAGTTCAGGTTATCAAAAAGTATGTTAGGTCTTGAAGTAAACGTCTTTATAAAATTCACGTAATGGTTGAGGAAAGGGGGGTAAATGGAAAACTTTGGATGCTTAACACTAAAATGTGAATACTAAATTCATAATTTTAGAATCACTTCACATGTCACCTCATATTTATAAAGCACGGTTTGTCACAGAATTGAAATAGAGAATTCCACAAATATATTCAATAAACTAAGAAATTGGTACAACGAGGGGTGATACAAGGAGTCACCATTTATAGAGGGACCAGGGCAGCAAACCCTGGGAGCTTGTTAGAAATGCAGAATCTGAAACCTCAGCTAATTCATAGGCACATTAGAGTTTGGGCAACACTGCTCTAGGCTATCCACTCTAAGACTATTATTCAGGAATTCTGCCACTCCGGCCTTCATTTTTCCATCTGTAGGTTGGATGGAGTGGCATTAATCACTAGGTTCTATTCCTGACCTTGAAGAGACCCGGAAGTGGAGGTGACACCTAGAAATGAGAGGGCTATGTCTGTGCCAGACACCTGACCAGTGCTGCACTGAAGGCCACCAACTTGGCATCATGTAAAACACAGTATACATGCAAAAGTGCCATGTTATTTGATGAAATGCCATGTCAGGAAAGGTGACATTTTTCCTTTGGAGTGTCATGCTGTGATGGCAGGGTCATTTGTAATCATTTCTGGGCACAAGGCAGTTGAAGTCCAGGGAGAGAGAGAACGTGCAAGAGAGCATGAGCTCAGGGCAGAGCAGTAGCAATGGTCCAGGAGGGGCAAGACCCAGTTAGGAACAGAGGGGAAGGAACCAGAGATGCAGAAAGTGGCTAAGATATAATTTAATAGATGCAGTTCAGGGTGGCCTGAGAGTTTGAGGGGAGTAAAAGTCCAAGAGGGAAGATAGCATGTCCAATGTGTTCTCATGGAGATTTAAGCATAAGATGAAAATGGAAACCTCAACTCGAGATTTTCCAAAAGGGTAGATGAGAAGGTCATGGAGAAGACTCTCAAGGGCTGATTGAAGGCTCTTTCAAATCAATCTCCTCTGTTCTCTGTGTGTGGTGATAGTGGGGGTGGGGGGCGTGTTATGAGTCATTATTTCTTTTTACCCTTTTCTTTTTGGGTCATATTAATGATGATACATTCATCTTGCTATTCCCTCCACATACACAGTTCTCATGGATCTATCCCAGTGCTTTCTACCCAGCCCTCAATGGCTTCCACGTGTTAGCCACCATGAAATATTTGCATGCTTTTAGTGTGCCTCAAATCTTTCTTAATTTAGTGCTAGCCTGAAGGGTACGAGTCTTCTGTCTCACTTCACCCTCCATATCTCTGTCTCCAAAAATGTCACAGTAAGCTCTCAGGTGCTACCCATCTCTGACTAATAGCTGTTCAGCTGTTCAGTTAAGCTGTTCCTTTTCAGTCCTATCTATCACCAAATTTTTATAAGAACTTTACATATGCAGAGAAACCAAAACGACTGAAAAGCTGGCACTCCAAATGGTATAAAAAAGAAGATCTGGGTAAGTCAGTGATAGTGTAATTAGCACTGGTACAATTTGGAGGCTATTGTGTTACTTGTCATCTCTGCTAGGACCTCTGAGAGAAACCGACTTCAGGGGCTCCAGTTGCCCAATTAGAGTGAACATGTTTCCCATTCTGCCCATCTTTCCTTAATCTAAAAAGGATTTGCTTTATTCTCTTTAAATTTAGTTGTTTGATCTGCTCTGTAGAAATGCTGTTTAAGGGGTCTCAGACCTTTTCATTGTGAAGATGCTTTGATGTAGAAAAATCAGCCCTGGGTCTAGAGTTGGAAAGCTGGGTTCGAGTTCCAACTCACTAGCTAAGTGCCCTGGAAAGTCACTTTGTCTTCCTGAACATCTATTGTCCTCCAAATGTTGTCCTCCTGTGCCTTCCTTCCTCCTGGGCACATGGCTGCCCAGCTAGAGACCACATGTCTCAGCCTCCTTTGCAGCTAAGCATGGTTTCATGACTAAGTGCTCACTGATGGACTATAAGGAGAGATGACGTGTGAGGAAATTGCTTGCCCTGGACTATTTCTCCTTCTCCTTCCCCTTTTCTTGGGCTGGATCCTGGACCTGAGGGTGACCTACCTTCTCGGGTGCAGATGAGGGCAACAACCCTAGGTGATACCAGACCAACAACCTGGAAAATCCTGAATCCCAAGATGACTTCATGACATATAGCTGTCCTGCCAGTATGGGCCTTCAAACTCCATACTCTAAAGTGTGAGAGGAACAAATGTCTATCTTATTTAATCCATGATATTTTTTTTTTGGCTCTTTGTTATAGCAGCTTAGTCTTAACTTTAATCAATATGTCTATATCTTTAATTGTAAGATGGAGGAAATCATATCTTCTTTCCACAGCTGTTGTGAGAGTTAAGTTACATGATGTACATAAGTGTTTTTTAAATTGAAAGTACTGTTATAATGTTAACTTTTATTGTCTTTGCCATCCTTGCATTTATGAGATCACCAGGTGGGGCAAAACAGAAGAAGGGATAGAAAATGGGTGCCAATAATAAAGTCTCTGGAAGGGCATAAAACACTTCTGCTGGCAGATCTCCTGAGCCTGCTGGGAAAAAACAATGGGAAGGTATGAATAGAGAAGCATAATGACCAAATGTACACAGGCTTTATATTCAAACTGCCTGGATTTAAATCCAGATCCTGCCACTTATTATCTTAGATGAATAACTTAATCCCTCTGTTCTTCAGTTTTCTCCGAAAAATGAGGATAATAATGGGGCCAACGTGGTTGTATTGTTGTCTGAAGATTAACTGTGTGCTTTGAGGATTCATGCAAATATGTCACTTTGAACAATGCGTAACATTGTTCTGTAACGTAAGGATCGTTCAATAAATGCCATTAGTGTTTGTATTATCTATGTATTTAGAGGAAAGGACAAATGGAAATGGAGAGATGAGGCGTATAAATGGGTAAGCAGCCTCTCCATCTCAAGGTTCACCATTATCTAATTCTACTTCAATATCCTTGTGGACACTTACTAACATTCTCAGTCCAAATTCCCTTTCTTCTTAACTCTTATTACCATAATTCACTGGCTCTCAGATGTACATTTTTTACATTTGAAATACTGTGATACATTTTAAAATTGATGGTACTTTACAATTGCCAATGACCAAATAGGAATTGTTATTTAGTTGTCATTGCCTGTCATTGCATGAACAAATTGGGCCATAGCTATTCATACGATTGTTATTGCAACTGAGTTATGTACATTGTTGGTTTAATTGTTATTTAAAATGAGTTATAAAGATTACACTAATGTGTGGCATTTAAGTGATAAATTATGAACCAAAATAGACATGGAAACAGAGCAGCAGCATGTACATTTGATATTAGTGAAACAGATATCTGTAGTTGAAGGCATAATCACAATCCTATATTCTCTTGAAAAGCAAGAGTCAAGAATATTATGGAACCTAAGGAAGGCAGATTTCCTTCATAAGTATATGAAGCTGTGTTATGTTTTGTTGTTGAGATATTTACAGAAGGATTGTTGACCCCATGCCAAGGTATGCAACTGAAGATGGAGAAATTGTCAAACTCCTCAGAATACATGAAAAGCAAATTTAAAGCCACAACAGCCTGTGTGTCATAGAGAACTATGATTGAAGCATTGAACCACTTAACATCAATTTGTTAGAAACTTCTTGCTAACTCTTAATAGAAGCAGATTAATTTCCAGCAACATATGATTCAGCTGAAGGAAAATATATAAATTAAATCAAATGGGAAATGCTGGTGAAAACTCTGTAGGTTTTTGCTCTTTTAGAAATTTATGCTAAAGATATGAAAGAGATAAAGAACGTGATCATGAGTTGGGAAAAGCATCATATCACTGTAATAATATGCATAATTCCAGTCGACAAAAGTTGTTACCATATTTAATTTGGTCCACAAAACAATATCTATGGAAGATATTCATCAAAGAATATTAAAAAAAAATGGTTGGGTAGATGATGGTTGAATTGATAGAAGACTAGCTTAAAGTAATCTGAAATAGATATCTTGGGGGCTCTACATAAATCACTAAGAATATTGATTCTTAATGTAATTTGTGGATATATATTAAAATAATTACAGATAAGCTTATATCAAGTTTAGGGAGTTGGTTACTATTTTTGAGAGGCATGACTGTGCATCAGCAACCCTTCAACATTTCCAGATACAAATCATTTGAAGACAATTTGAAGAAGGAATAAGGGTCTGGGCCATTTTCTGGAAACTGTCTGATAATACCTCTGGTAAGATGAAGAAACTGCTAGTATCAAAATTGGAAGACTGGGTGGTAAGGGGCTTGGAAGAAAGTCCCAGGGACAATCATAGTATTCCCATTTAAGAAATGCTGGTCTTGACACACAAAGCTCAGACATGGAGAAAATGACAGCAGGCATCGAAGAGGTGGCTGAGGTGATGGCAACAGAGCCAAAAATGGAGGGAGAAAATGGCACAGAGCCACAAAGGGGCTCCAGACCCAAAAGGTGAAGGAGAATGACCTACTCAGAATGAGAAGAGGAAGGAGAGAAACATTAAAAGAGGAAGCAATCGCTTTGAGCCATACGCCAATCCAACCCAAAAGAGACAGAGCCTTCGTTACAATCATACGTTTTGATGTGGCATGGCAGTCCCTTAAAGATCGGGTTAAAGAGAAAGGTGGTGAGGTAATATATGTGGAGCTCTTAATGGACACTGAAGGAAAGCCATGGGGATGTGCCGTTGTTGAATTCAAGATGGAAGACAGCATGAAAAAAGCTGCCAAAGTTCTAAACAAGCATAGTTTGAGTGGAAGACCACTGAAAGCCAAAGAAGATCTTAATAGTGAACATGACAGGAGAGCAATGCAAACAGCTGGAAGACTTGGAAGCACAGTACTTGTAGCAAATCTGGATTATAAAATTGGCTGCAAGAAACTAAAGGAAATTTTTAGTAAGGCTGGTGTGCTGGTCCAAGCATTCTTGAGGGTAAAGACGAAAAAAAATGGTGGAATTAGCACTGTTACTTTTGAACAGTCCATTGAAGCTATATCTATGTTTAATGTCTAACTGCTATTTGATAGACCAATGCATGTGAAAATGGATGAGAGGGCCTTACCAAAGGGAGATGTTTTTTCCCTCCTACGCATCCACAATAATTTCCTCCATGGACTTTCTGGTATTGGCATGGGGTTAGGACCAGGAGGGCAGCCTATTGATGCCAATCACCTGAATAAAGATATTGGCATGGGAAACATAGGATCCACAGGAATGAGAATGGAAGGCATAGGATTTAGAGTAAACAAAATAGGAAGCATGGTGGGACCCTTTGGTGGTGGTATGGAAAACATGGGTCGATTTGGATCTGGGATGAACACGCATAGAATAAACAGTGGAGATGGAGGCAGTTTCCCCAGGATGGAGAGAATAGGGCTTGGCATAGAGCACATGGGTGCAGGCCTGGGCCATGGCATGGATTGTGTGGGTTCCAAGATTGAGAGTGTGGGCCTGGTGATGGATCACATGGGCTCCATCGAGCTCATGGGCTCCAGCATCAAGCACATGAGCCCACTGGGCCTCAACCACTGGCCTTCAGCATTGAGCACATGGGCCAGACAATGGAGTGCATGAGGTCCAGCCTGGAGCACATTGGTGTCAGCTTGGGCTTTGGCCTCGAGCGTATGGCTGTGCCCATGGACTGGGTGGGCCAAGCCATGGAGTGTATAGGCCCTGCCATCGAGCATATGGGCCTGAGCATGGATCACATGGTGCCTGCAGGCAAGGTGTCTGTGCTGGAGCACTCGGGCCCTGTGATGGATCTCATGGCCACCCGCCTGTAGCGCATGGGTGCCAACAACCTGGGCCTGGAGACCATGGGTGTCAACAGCCTGGAGCATGGTCCCACCATGGGCTCTGCCCTGGGTGCTGGCATTGAGCTCATGGGCCTGGCTGTGCGTGGCGGTGGTTGTGCTATGTTTGTCCGCACTATCAAGATGGAGCATGGCTATGGATGATGTATTACAGAATCGTACATTTGAAGCCCATGTAACTTTACTAACAATTGTCACCCCAATAAACTTAAAAAAAAAAAAAAAAAAGATGGAGTAGTCAACTTCAGAGGAAGCTTCTCAGATTTCTTTGGTAGAGCTGGAGGCCATGCTCCTGGGGTGGCCAGGAAGGCCTGCCAGATATTTGTGAGAAATTTCCCATTTGATTTTACATGGAAGATACTAAAGGACAAATTTAATAAATGTGGCCACGTGCTGTATACTGACATCACAATGGAGAATGGGAAATTCAAGGGATGGAGTGTGGTTAAATTTGAGTCACCAGAGGTGGGTAAGAGAACCTGCTGGATGGTGAATGGGATGAAGGTGAGTGGCAGAGAGATTGATGTTCAAATTGAAAGAAAGGCTTAAGCAGTTGCCTTTTTAAAACATGGACACTAGATCTCTGGATTTGTATTTTTTCTTGTTAACTACTTTAGTTTTTTGGCTGGATGTAAAAATCTAAGTTGCTGTTTGGGGTGATTTGAATTACTTTTTTAACGATTGGGGTTCCATTAAACTGTTCGCACGGAGACTGCAATGTGCACAGTTGTTGTTTTTTTTGTAGTTTTGGCATCTTGTTGACATCAAATATGACTTTGACAATAAATTCCTGTTCCTGAAAAAAAAAGAGAAATACTGGTCTTAATGATACACAGACAATCATGTGCAGAAAAACATGGACATCAATGAGTCAAAAAGCGACTTGGAAGAGCTGGACTCAATGTGAAAATGTTTGGGGAATGCCTTAAACAATTCATCTTATATATATTTCCTTTTCAATGAATGTACAGGAATGATATATGAAAGAAATCTATATGTGAATATGTCTAAAAGTGTTTCTAATAAAACTGAAAGTTGTGATTAGAATGCATTTTGTTATAGTTTAATTATCTTCATTTTTAAAGTTCTTAGTACCTCATAAAATATTGGTGCACATTCCCGTTGATGGTGTGTTAGATTCAACCCACTTCCAAGGCGGGAAAATCGGTAACATGGGAACTGTCCAGTCTCTGACATCTTAAATGTCAATATTCACACTCTAACCGTACATTTATGTCCTTTCAAATTTCTAAATTTCATATTCACACACTACAAAACCTCCAATTCCCTCGGTTCCTCCTTTTCATTTTCCTTCCCAGTTCATTGCTACCTCTCTTTGTTCATCTTGCCATTCAGTCTAGACCCTAAGGTATTTCACTTCAGCCACTGTCCTGCCAACACCTTCCACTTTCCTTTCCCTTCCCTTCAACTACTTCTCTGTCAGAGGTACTTGGTTAAATGTCAATTCTGGTTCAATAGGCTGTAATTTCATTAAAAACTTATGATATGTTTTAAATACAAACAAAAATATACTCATCACCCAAATTTAACAGATGCCATATTTGCTTCAGATTTATCTTTTAACAAATTACAGTTAAAGCTCCACTCCCCGAAACCATACCCTTCTGTGCTAAGATGGTATTGTCTCCCAACTCCAAGCCTACACCTCTATATTTTGCTCTGTTTTGCTAGGGCTGGGGCTTTGTCAAATGCCCTCTCCTTTACCAGCTGAATGAATTACTCTTACCTTTTGCCAGTAGGGTTTGGAGGAGGATGAGAAGGTGGGAGGAGGGAAGGGGGAATTGCTTTTTCTGCCAGGATCATCTCAGTCATGCTACTTGAAACTGACAGTTGCAATTGGTTCTAACATCAGTTGATTTTCATGTGTTGATTCTCTCACTCCTGGAACCTTTGTAACATCTCAGAGATAACACCAATTAGCACCCCTTCCTTGAAGTCTGAGTCCCTGAGGTATCGGCACCAGCTGGACGATGAATCTTCTCAGAGATCTGGGTCCCAGACCTGTGGTACCTTACCCCTAAGCCTCTAGGTTCTATTAACCAGTCTTTTACTTTATTTCCCCAACTCTAGGAACAGTGGGGAGAGTTTCCTGCAGTTACAATTTCCATATTACCTCCTGGTTCACTTTTTGTTTCTCAGTCCATTTTCCAATACATGTTTAACCAATTTTATGTATTACATTCTCTTAGTGTAAAACAACTGTTAAGGTTTCTGTTTTTCTGGCTAGACCTTGACTACTACATTCTCCCTTTCTCTCCAGAAGAAATGACTATTTCCAAGTTAGTATATATCATTTATATGCATCTTAGTTACATGAAATTGACATAAATAAATTCATTCTGTATGTATAGTTTTGAAACTTAATTTTCATGCTTTTTCTTTTCAGATGGACACAGGATAAAACATAAAGATCTAACTGATTCATTTAAACTTTATTGTATGAATAAGTCACAGTTTGTTTCTCTATTAGTTTATGTCTGCTTTGTTATTACTATAAACATTTCTGAAAAGAAGATTTTTGTTTATGTCTCTTTGGGCTCATGTACAAGAATCTATCTAGGGTATAAGCCTAGAAATAGATTGCTGAATAGTAGCAGATACACCTATTTAAATTTACTAGATTAAATTTGATCTCCAAATATACTGGTCCTATACTTTGCTCTATAGTCTTGCCAGCTGTTATTAACAGTTTTCCCCACATCTGATGGTATAATATGGTATCTAGTTTTGATTTAATTAATTTGCATTTTCCTGATTACTAATCAGGATGAGTATTTTTAAAAAATGTATATTGGCTATTTGAGTTCCCTCCTCCACATTTTTTTTCCTATTGGGTTTTTTTTGTCTTTTCTTATGGTAAGAGGCAAGAGGTTTTTTATATATATGTTCTGGATGCTAATCCATTTCCATTATATATATACATATTTTTGAATATTTTTGCTACATTCTGGTTTGTCTTTTAACTCTGTTATTTTATGTTGTAGAGAAGTTTAACTATTAAGGAAACCAAATTTATCAACCTTTTCCTTCATCTGATTTTAATTTTTTTATATCTTGTGAAAATAAAACTTTTCCTACCACAGGTTATGAAAATATTCTACTATATTTTCTTCCAAATGTTTAATTTTTAAAAAAGTTGTTCTTTAATCTACTTGCATTGACTGTGATGTATGGTATAAAATCAGAATATAATTTTATCACTTTCCACATTGAGGGCCTTTTCTATGAGCTCACTTTATTCCATTCATTGGTTTATGTAATTTTTCCCACACCACATGTCAACTTTGATAGCTTTATAGTTAGATTTAATATATGGTGAGTGATTCATTGTTACTTATTTTCTTCAAAGTTGTCTTGGCTGTGTTTTGCCTTTTACTCTTTCAAGTGAATTTTAGGATCAAATTTCATGAAAAACACTTGGGATTTTGATTGGAATTGCTCTGAATTTCTAAGTTAGTTTGGGGAAAACTTTTATCTTTATGATACCGAAGGGGCCCTCTTACTACTAACTAATGTTTTGCTCTTTTTTGTGTGATAGTTGGACCAAAGACATTGAAATCACGTGGATGTTATTAGAAATGTAGAATATTAGGTTCCATCCTATACTCACTGAATCAGAATCTGCATTTTAACAAGAGCTCTAGATTTATGAGCATATTATTAAAGTTTGAGAAGTATGGTTCTAAAGCCATCCCCTTCTCTTTCTAAATACAAGTAAAGGTTTAGGGTTTTGACTCTATTTTTAAACCTTCCTTTCTACTAGATTCTCTAAGTATAAAAGATACATGCCAAAATATCTACCGTCTTAAAAATTCACCCCCGCCTCTGACTCTGGCTCACCCTGTGATCACCCACTGTTATTCTCTCCCTTCTCAAAATGATTGACAGAGGTGTCTGAGCTAACTGCCCCTGCTTCCTCCCCTTCCAGCCATTCCTTAGGCTTCTATTCCCCATAATTTCATCAAAACTGCTGAGGTCATGTTACTGCTAATTTCCAAATCCGCTGGGCATCTCCCAGTGCTCACTTTACTTGACCTTCTTGCATCGTCTCTGTACCTTATCAATTTATTCTCTCCTGTTCCTTGTCTATTTTCACAGCAATTGACTCAGCTCAGGTCTCTATCGCCTCTTGACTGTACCCAGGTAATTATCTCCTAACGAACATTCCCCTCTCCAGACTATGTGCTTGATCCTCTATAAAGCTTCTAGGGGTCTTCTAAATGTAAATCATATTATGTGATTGATTCACTTAAAACCATTCTCTAGAGCTTTGTGGCTCACAGATAAAACCCAAAATTTCTTGGGCCATCACAAGAGGACCTTGCTGATTGTGCCATGCCTAACTCTCTCATCTCATTTCCTTGCCTTTCCCTTTCATGAACCTTGCCAGACTAGATGACTTACAGTCATTTCCTGTGTCCATGCCTTGCATTTACATTTCCTTCTGCCAGAAATGCCTTTTGCCCCTTTGCCTATTTATCAAACATGTACTCATCCTTTAAGGCACCGTCCGAATATCTTTCCCTCTCTGAAGCCTTCCTTCCTCACCTAGACAAAGGTCATCTTTCTTGGCCACCATGGGCTGTATTTCTATGATTGTACTTATCACAAGTATAGAACTGGTTTTTAACTTTCCTCTCCTACCAGCCTGTGAACTGGCAGTGGCAGTACTCACTCTTACTTGTCTTTATATCTCCAATGTAAGCAAAGGATGCATGTAGTGAATGCTTATTGCGTGTACAAATGGAAGACTAAGTCAAGTTAGTAGAGGAGACATTTGTTCATGTGGCTTATGCTGTCTCTTTGCTGGCAGCTGTTTCTGTTTCTGGAATTTGGGCACACACCTCTGGGACCACAGAAAATTCTCCCTCCCCTGGGAAGCCCTTCCTGAGATGCTCCAGCTGGAAAAGACTTCTCCTCCTCTTGTGCTGAAATGCCATGTCTTTTTATCCCTCTCTTAGGCACATACCTCTTGCTCTGCATTTGTGCCTCTCTTGCTCAACCAAAGTAATTTATAAATTCTCTGAAGCAAGATATTATGTCTTATTCTTCTTCATCCTGCCCCCAAATGCCCAGTGAATATGTAAAGCACTTGATTGATGTCTATTGAATAAATAATTGAATCAACATTGTTTTAACTCACATCACTAAAGAGTTTTTTCATTTAGAACATAAAGGAGCCTTAGATTCTTAAGATGGGGAGAATGTTCTGTGGGTGGAGCACCCACGGAGTGATTATTAGCAGCAGGCAAGCAGGCCATTCCAGAAATCAAAATAATTTCCTGAGAAAGAGCCTCAGGCGTGAAAACCCCACCTCCACAGGAAAGCTGCCTTACAGAAATGCTCCTACCCCACGTGGGAGTGCTTGGTAAACCCCTTACGTTCCTAGCCTGGGGTGGGAACAAAAACTGCGTCTTCACTAAGCCTATCTAAATTTTGGATTAGACTTTGGGGCTAAGCTCTGGGAAGCTTCTGAAAGGAAATTTTTAGAAGATGTCAAAGGAGAGAATGTGATTAAATTTTTTTGAGCTCTCAGAGACCTTGGGAGAAAATTCTTTCATTTGCCTCAGTTCCCTTGGCTGAGGAGAGTTACATCACTGGTTGAGGAGTGTTACTTTTTTGCTCCCAGAGGTCTTAGTATTCTAATCTCTGGTTAAATGAAGCAGCACTGGAGAGGAAAAATAATCGACTTGGTAAAAAGAATGAGCTTAAGTGGAACAGTCTGAGCTTGTGGCAACGATATATGCCTTCATCAACTTGATGAATTCAGATCTCATCCTGACTCTCGTCCACACTTCTGGCCAGAAAATGAAGGGGCCCATTAAATATCAAATATTCCAGCAGTGAATTTCGTTTGATTTTCTCATTAGGCATCAGTGATTTCAATATTTTATTGTAATATGTTTTCATCATGTGCTGTTTTCAAAATTTGCTTTCAGTCCTTGAAAACAGGACTGTCTCCCCCATCTCCCTTCTTGTCTGCTGTGCCCCACGTGGCTGGCTCTGGATCCCTACCACACGTAGTAAGCACTGAGCGCGCACACCCCTGTGACAGCAGGACAGAATTCCCAGCTAGGTGCTCTTTGGGCTTCTAGGACTTGGGAATGCTTCTCAGACTGTGCGTGATGAGCACATTATCACTCACTCTGTGGCCCAGAAAGGGTCATATCTAACTTTTAAAAGAATTTTCCCAATGTGTTCAACCCCCTTGAAGTACAGATGGATGGTTTTCCTGTGAGAGCTAGAAGAGAACAACATTTCTGTGGCTTCCATTTTTTTTTTTTTTCTTTTCAGAGTAGAAATGAAAGGAAAAGAATTAAAGGAGGTAGAAGAAAACTCTAATTGTATGTTATTCATGTGGTCAGCGAAGTCACTGAGCTTCTTTTCAGTCCCAACAGCAAAGAGGCATGGATCTTCCTTCCATGGAAGTCACAGTTCAGTTGAGAGAGACATCAGACTATGTAAGTGCAGTGATTGAAATTGTACTGAATGTTTTCTGTTTGCCCTTCCAGCTCCACTCTTCCTTTTTCCTGCTCTGAGCCCTGGGAGGTCGACCATTACAGACTAAATCAGTGTCTCTTGTGCTCTGGCTCCAGGTTGGTTTTGATCAAAGGAAAGCAGTAGCAAGAGATTGAAAGGAGGGAAGACCATCGGGTTGGGGTATTTATTCCTTGGCTCTTCCTTCCTGGTCACCGCAGGTTAGATGAGTTCCTTTATTTAAGGCCACGTCTTCTGCCAAGTAGTCCTCCTCTATAATTTCACTGGTTTCTCAATGTTTTAGAAATTGCTTCTTCCCCCTGTTGCTCCAGACTTAGGAGGTGGTAACAGCTCCCTGGTGTTGCTGGCCTCAGGGTGCTTCACTGTCCCTTGTTGGTGTCTCTTAACCCTGGTACCATTTGTAAATAGTTCTTTTACCAAGGCCTCCCCAAGTGCCCTCACTGAGTGTGCCACTTGTTTCCTGCCAGGACCCTGCCTGGTGGAGAAGTCTTGGAAATTCAAGAGAGGAGCACCTGATACAGCATGTGGAAATTCTGGAAGGTATCCTGGAGGAGGTAAAGTATGAAACAAGTTGGGGTTCAGCAAGTGGGGAGGAGATTTCAGGCAACTGGCATATAATGAGCAATGTTGGGGCAGTTTGCTGTGGTTGAAACATGTCACTCCTGAGGGCAAAGATGTTATCTGTTTTGCTCATCATAGACTCAGCTCCCCCCAGAGCCTAGTGTGCATCATGTGTGTTATCACATTTGCTGAATGAATGGAACAATGAACAAAGAAAGGCAAGAAATGACAAGAGGCTGCGGTGTTCTACAGGGTTCAGATTACGGGACACTGTGAAACCATGGTAAGGAGCAGGGGTACAGGAGGAAGGACACATTTAAAAATAGTTAGGAGGAAAAAAAAATCAAAAGAACTCAATGAATGACGGATAACTGGGATAGAGGAAGATTTAAGGCTGACCAACGTGTATCCTAGATTATCCTTTTTAATAAGCTCTTTTCTCCTGCATTCATTTGGGATCCTTTTGTGACTGTCAATCATATTGACCCCTTGCGAATTCCTGCTAATTTGAGACTTCTAACCTGAGGCAGATAATACCCTACATGTTTAGATCTTCATTTGATCAAATGCTCTGGGGTCAAATGAGTTAAAGAGAACACAGATATTCTTTCGCTTTGCCCTTTAGTGTCTTGCTCCTAAGCTCAGGCCCTGAGAATCAGCACTCAGCTCAGCATTTTCCCCACCACACAGGCAGCACGCTCTGAGGTTCTAGAACATTTCTTTTGGAAGATGGGTTATTTTTCTTTAAAATGTAAGAAGATGGGTTATTCTTCTTTAAAACATAAGTACTTTAAGCAGTTTTCTGATACTTTTCAACATGAGCTTTCAGGCTTCCTTTTACCAGTATTAACTGAGAGCCTACTGGGTGCTGGGTATGAATAAATTTGGAGATTGCAGAGAAAACCAGTCAGTTTCGACTGTAAACACAAGACAGTATTTCCTCCTTCCTGAAAATATCTGTAAAGGAGTGTCTGAAGTTAAGGACCCAAACCTTACTTTCATCAAGAAAGAACTGTGTATACTGAGATTCACATATTTGCAGAAAAGTGATACAGCCACAACTTTCAGTGGGGTGAATTGTAGGTCAGACAGGGATGGATGGAAGGTGCAAAAAGGAGGGCATACCAGCTCCGCTTTCTGAGGTCAGGAACAACCGCTAAAATGAGGTTGCATCTATGCATCATCTCAAAAGGATAATTAGGAATTTTCTGTCCTATTGGGGGTGAGACTGAGGAGCTGACCTCTCTGTCAGTGAATGGTGTGTGCAAACAGAATATTTCAGATTTAGTCTCTTAGCAACTTTCAAGTATACAGTACAGTATTGTCAACTATAGTCACCATGCTGTGCATTACCTCCCCAGGGCTTATTCATCTTGCAACTGAAAGTTTGTACCCTTTGACCAATATCTGTTTCCCCATTTCCCTCATCCCTCAGTCCCTAGCAACCACCATTCTACTCTCTGTTTCTATGAGTTTGGCTTTTTTAGATTCCACATGTAATTGAGATCATACAGTATTCATCTTTCTTCATCTGACTTATTTCACTTAGTGAAATGCCCTCAGGGTCCATCCTTATTATCACAAAAAGCAGGAGTTCTTTCTTTTTTAATGCTGAGTACTATTCGTGTGTGTGTGTGTGTATCACATCTTCTTTATCTATTTATCATTTGATAGACACTTAGGGTGCTTCCATGTCTTAACTGTTGTGAATAATGATACAATGAACACAAGGGTATGAATGTCTCTTCAAGATAGTGATTTCATTTCCTTTGGATATATACTCAGAAATGGGATTGCAAAAAAAGGGGGGGGTCCTTATGTGAGGTGATGGATGTATTAAATAACTTAATGTGGTAATCATTTCACAATATGTACCTGTATCAAATCGTCATGTTGTGCACCCTAAATTTATACAATGTTCTATGTCAATAATGTCTCAGTAAAGCTGGATAAAAAGAGTGAATGATATGTGCAGAGGTGAGGGTGTGGGAGGAAAGTGAATGGCAAGACCTAAGTTAAGCAGGGTCAGATCATGACACAAAATTGCCTGCTATTTTCTTTTTTCTTATTATATTAGCTAATATTCTATTATAAAATAATACTTGTGCATGGTAAATAATTCAAATGATTCAGAAAGATATAAAGTGAAAAGCAAAATTTCTTCACATTCTAGTCCCACTGCCCAGCAGGATCAAAAACCATTAAGACAATCCATGTTTTCTTTCAGCCATTTTCTACATGCATACCTACTTCCATGTTCGCGTAGTTAGTCTTCATTTTACAAGTTACACTCTACATACTTCTGCTTTTTTATTCTTTAAAGAGTTTTATTAAAAAGTAGCTAATATACAATATTATATTAGTTTCAGGTGTACACCATAGTTATTCAACATTTATATACCTAAACAATGAGCACCATGATAAGTACAGCAACTCTCTGACACCACACCATGCCGTCGTAAAAATATTGACTATATTGCTTATGCTATACATTACATCCCCATGACTTGTTTTATACCAGAACTTTGAACCTCTTAGTCCCCTTTATCTTTCCGCCCTTTTTAAATTTTTCAATTATAGTTGACATTCAATATTATTTTATATTAATTCAGGTGTACAGATAGTGGTTAGACATTTATATAATTTAAGAAGTGATCCCCCTGACTAGTCTGGTACCCACCTGGCACTATACATAGTTATTACCATGTTATTGATTATATTCCCTATAATCTTTACACCCCATTGACTATCTTGTAAATTCCAATTTGTATTTCTTAATGCCTTCACCTTTTTCACCTTACCCCATCCCCCCTCCCATCTATCACCCTGATAAATCTAGTATCCATCTGACACCATGCATAGTGATTAAAATATTATTGACTATATTCCTTATGCTATACCCTACATCCCCATGATACTGTGTACAACTAATTTGTACTTTTTAATCCCTTTCCCTTTTCACCTACCCACAACCCCCTCCCATTTGGCAACCATCAAAATATTCTCTGTATCAATGAATTTGCTTCTATTTTGTTTGTTTACTTTTTCTTTACATTTCACTTATAAGGGAAATTGTATGACATTTGTCTTTTGCTATCTGACTACATTCAGAACAATATCCTCTAGTTTCATTCATGTTTTCGCAGATGGCAAAATTTCATTCTTTTTAATGTCTGAGTAATATTCCATTGTATATATGTACCACCTCTCCTTTATTCATTCATTCATTGATTCAGGGACACCCAAGTTGCCCTTATATCTTGGCTATTGTAAATAATGCTGCAATGAACATATGGATGCATATGTCTCCTTGAAGTTTTGGGTTTCTCTGAATAAATACCCAGAAGTGAGATTACTTGGACCTTCTATGTCTCTTGTTATAGCCTCTGTTTTAAAGTCATTTTTTTTGGTATAACTATTACCATCCCAGCTTTTTTTTTTTTTTTTCCATCAAATACCTTTTTCCATCCCTTTACTTTCAGTCTGTGTGTGTCTTTTGATCTAAAGTGAGTCTCTTGTAGGAAGCATTATGTCTGAGTCATGTTTTTCTTATTCATTCAACCTCCCTATGTCTTATAATTGGAGCATTTAATCCATTTACAATTAAGCAATTGTTGATAGATATGTAGTTATTACTGTTTGATTATATATGTGTATATATATATATATATATTTATTTATTTATTTATTTTATTTTTTTAAAGATTTTATTGGGGAAAGGGAACAGGGCTTTATTAGGGAACAGCGTGTACTTCCAGGGCTTTTTCCAAGTCAAGTTGTTGTCCTTTCAATCTTAGTTGTGGAGAGTGCAGCTCAGCTCCAGGTCCAGTTGCTGTTATTAGTTGCAGGGGGAGCAGCCCACCATCCCTTGCGGGAGTCAAACCAGCAACCTGGTGGTTGAAAAAATGCACTCCAACCAACTGAGCCATCCAGGAGCTCAGCAGCAGCTCAGCTCAAGGTGCCCACCATACCTTGTGGGAGGTTGAGGAATCGAACTGGCAACCTTGTGGTTGAGAAAAACGTGCTCCAACCAACTGAGCCATCTGGGTGCTCAGGGGCAGCTCAGCTCAAAGTGCCGTGTTCAATCTTAGTTGCAGGAGGCAGAGCCTACCATCCCTTGTAGGAGTCGAGGAATCAAACCGGCAACCTTGTGGTTGAGAGCCCACTGGCCCATGTGGAAATGGAACTGGCAGCCTTCTGTGTTAGGAGCACAGAGCTCCAAACACCTGAGCCACTGGGCCAGCCCTGATTATTTATACTTTTGATCTTTTTGTTTTTTCATCTTAAAGAAATTGCTCTAAGATTCCTTGTAATACTGGTTTGGTGGTGAGGAACTCCTTTAGCTTTTTTTTTGTCTGGAAAGTTCTTCATCTGTCCTTCGATTCTAAATGATACCGTTGCTGGGTAGTGTAGTCTTGATCTTGGTCATAGGTCCTTGCTTTTCATCACTTTAAATGTTTAATTCCAATCCCTTATGGCCTGCAAAATTTTGGTTGAGAAATCAACTGACAGTCTTATGGGAGCTCCTTTGTATATAACTAATGCTTTTCTCTTGCTGCTTTTAGGATTCTCTCTTTGTCTTTAACATTTGGAATTTTAATTATGGTGTGTCTTGGAGTGGGCCTGTTTGGGTTCATCTCATTTGGGACTCTCTGTGCTTTCTGGGCTTGAATATCCATTTGCTTAACCAACTTAGGAAAGTTTTCCATCATTATTTCTTTAAATAGGTTTTCAATTCTTTGTTTTGTCTCTTTTCCTTCTGGTACCCCTATGATGCGAGTGTTGGTATGCTTGATATTGGCCCAGAGGCCCCTTAAACTGTCTTCATTTTTTTTATTCTGTTTTTCTTTTGCTGTTCTGAGTGGGTGTTTTCTGCCACCTTATCTCCTAAATCACTGATTTGATCCTCTCCTTCATCTAATCTACTGTTGATTCCTTGTAATGTAATTTTCATGGCTGCTATTATATTCTTTATTCCTGACTGGTTCTTTTTTATGTTTTCTGTCTCCACTTTTATGTTTCCTATCTTTTTGTTGAAGTTCTCTCTGAGATCACTGAGCATCTTTATAAGCAGTGTTTTGAATTCTGCATCTGGTAGTTTGCTTGTTTCTATTTTGTTTAGTTATTTTTCTGGAGCTTTGTTCTGTTCTTTCATTTGGGATATGTATCTTTGTCTCCCCTTTTTGGCTGTCTTCCTATATTTGTTTCAATGTATTAGGTAAGGCTGCTATGTCTACCAGTCTAAATAGAGTGGCCTTATGTAGTAGGTGTCCCATGGGGGCTGGTGGCACAGTCTCCCTGGTCACCAGATCTGGGTTCTCCAGACGTGTCCTTTGTGTGTGTTTCATGTGTCCTTTTGTTATAGTTGAGCCTAGGTTGCTGTTTGCACATCAGTGGGAGGGACTGACCCTCAGGCTCATTGATTGCGAGGACTGGCTGTTACTACAATGAAGGAGTTGTTGCAGAGGGACTGACCCTACAGAGCAGGACTCACATTAGCAGGGCTCTGATGCCTGCCCAGTCTGGCCTTTGGGTGTGTCATTCTTGGAGGAGGCTGGATGATGCTCCAGCTTGGTTTGAAGCTGGCCCTGGACATGCCAGCCCCAGGGCCACCTGGGAGGGGACCCACTGCAGGCCAAGTTCAGCTGCAGCCTGTGTCCTGGCTGGGACCAACCTAGCATGAGTCACAAAGTAATCCACAGATAGCCGCTGCCTGCACTGTGCTTGGAGGTGCCTCAAGAGGCCAAGCTATGAACCTAGGCTGGGTCCCACTAGTGCCGGGCTTAGGGCTGCTCAGCCAGTGGTATGGGACACATTGAAGCCAGATGCTACTTGTTTGGGTTTTGCGAAGCTTTGAGAGACTTTTAAAAAGTTTACAGCATGAGCCAAGGCTGGCAGTTGTATGAAAAAAAACACTGGAAATGGCTTGTGTGGGCCCGCAAGTTGGTTAGGATGGGTTGTTAAAGAATCAGGGTGCATAAATGGTGTTATCCAGGTTGATGGAGACTCAGATATGGTGTCTGTCTGTGTCTGTACTCTGGGAAAGGGGAGGGCTCAACAAGGAAACAATGGCTACTACCAACTTCTCTCTCCAGGAGAAAGCTGCCCTTCTAGCCCTTATCCTGAAGCCAGACAGCTCAGTTTCAACCTGTATGTCCCTTTTGCCTTTTGAGCTGCTGCCCCAGTGCTGGAGCTCAAATAGAGGGAGTCCATCAGCAAGTAAGTCCATGCACAGGCTCTTCAAGAAGAGCGCCTGGGAGTGCACTCGCCCTCTGTCCCACTCAGCCACAATCTCTGCTAGTTTTCACAACCAGAAAATATGGGGACTTCTCTCCTGGACACTGGAACCCGGGGTGGTTCTGGGACCCCTCGCTCCTCTGGGGGCAGACCTCTCCTGCTGATATATCCCTCCTGATTTTTAATAGTCACACACGGGTATGGGGCCAACCCATTCCCTGTCTCTTCTTTTCCTACCAATCTCAAGGTAGCTTCTCTTGTATGTCTGTAGTTGTAGGCCTTTGGTTCAGTTAGACTTCAGGCAATTCTCACTGATCATTGTTCTGTAGTTTAGTTGTAATTTTTATGTGGTCATGAGAGTAATTAAGCACAGCATTTACCTACTCCACAATCTTGACCCCATTTCTGTGGTTTTCTAGCTTTTTTCTTTTAACAATCTGTCTTTGATATATTTCCATTTCTATCTGACCTCTTCTTTTAATTATTGCATCCTGCATTAGGAATCATCATAACTTATTAGCCAAAACAAATGATGGACGTCTGTGTTGTTTCCTACTGTTTGCTATTATAATCAATCCTGCAAGAAACTTCCTCACATCTTTGTGCAAACGTGTATGTGTGTGTATCTGTGAGATAAATTCTTTTCTTTATATGATGATTACTTTTTATTTATTTTTTAATGAATTTTTTATTAGTTTCAGGTGTACAAAGCAATGTAATAGTTATTCACTTAAACCCCTCATAAAGTGATAACCTACCCCCAAGCTACTACCCCTCTGTCATCTTATATAGCTGTTACAGTACCATCATCTCCCCTATGTTGTACTCCACATCCTGTGACTATATACACCTATATATTTAGTTATAGTTGTCATTCAATATTATTCTACTTCAGCTCTTCAGGTGTATAGCGCATTGCTCAGGTATCTACACAGTCTATGACCTGATCCGCCTGATAAGTCCAGTGCCCATCTGGCACATTACATGATCTTTACAACATTGTTGATTATATTCCCCTTAGTGTTTTACTATCAATTTATATTTCTTAATGCCTTTAACTTTTTCACCCTGACGCCAACCCCATTCCCATCTATCACCCTGATAGATCTAGTACCTATCTGGCACCATACCTAGTTATTACAATATTGTTGATTATATTCCTTATGCTATAACCTACATCCCCATGATTACTGTATAGCACCCAATTTGTTCTTCTTAATCTCTTCCTCTTTCACCCATCCTTAACCCCCCTGCCATCTTAAAGAAGTCCTTCTGAGAGTCATTGTAACACTGGTTTGGTGGTGATGAACTCCTTCAGCTTTTTCTTGTCTGGCAAGCTCCTTATCTGCTGGGTAGAACAATCTTGGTTGTATGTCATTGCTTTTTATCACTTGGAATATTTCCTGCCACTCCCTTCTTGCCTGCAAAGTTTCTGTTGAGAAATCAGCTGACAGTCTTATGGGGGCTCCCTTGTAGGTAACTAATTGCTTTTCTCTCGCTGCTTTTAAGATTCTCTCTTTGTACTTAATCTTTGGCATTTTAATTATGATGTGGCTTGGTGTGGGCCTCTTTGGGTTTATCTTGTTTGGGACTCTCTGTGCTTCCTGGGCTTATATGTCCATTTCCTTCACCATGTTAGGGAAGTTTTCTGTCATTATTTCTTCAAATAGGCTTTTAATTCCTTGCTCTCTCTCTTCTTCTTCTGGTACCCTTATAATGTGAATGTTGGTACGTTTGATATTGTCCCAGAAGCCCCTTAAAGTCTCCTCAATTTTTTGGATTCTTTTTTTCTTTTTGCTGTTCTGGTTGGGTGTTTTCTGCTGTCTTATCTCCTGCATTGCTGGTTGGATCCTCTGCTTTATCTAATCTACTGTTGATTCCCTGTAATATATTCTCCATTTCCATTATTGTATCCTTTATTTCTGAATGGTTCTTTTTTATGGTTTCCATCTCCATTTTTATGAGATCATTGAGCATTCTTATAACCAGTGTTTGGAACTCTGTGTCTGATAGATTGCTTATCTCCATTTTGCTTAGTTCTTTTTCTGGAGCTTTGTTCTGTTCTTTCATTTGGGACATGTTTCTTTGTCTCCCTATTTTGGCTGCCTCCCTGTGTTTGTTTCTGTGTATTAGATAGGGCTGCTATGTCTTCTGGTCTTAGTAGAGTGGCCTTATGTAGTAGGTGTGCTGTGGGGTTCAGTGGTACAGTCTTTCTGATCACCTAAACCATGCACTTCTGGTGCATCCCTTGTGTGGATTGTGTGTGCCCTCCTCTTGTAGTTGAGCCTTGGTTGATAATTGCACATCAATGTGAGGGACTGACACTTGGGCTCACTGGTTGTGAGGAATGGCCTTGACCACAGTGGAAGGGTTGTTGTGCAGGGGCTGACCCTACAGAGCAGGATCTGCCTCAGCAGGACTCTGGTGCCTGCCCAATCTGCACCTTGGGTGTGTCATACTTGGAGATGGCTAGGTGATGCTGCAACTCATTTTAAAGCTGGCCACTGGGGGCGCCAGCTCCAGGACCACCTTGGAGGGGATCCGCTGTAGGTCTACTTCAGCCACAGCCTATGCCCCATCTAGCAGGAGCCAGAAAGAAATCCACAGATGTCTGCTACCTGTGCTGTGCTTGGAAATACCTTTGAGAGGCCAAGCTGTGAACCACGGCTGGCTGCCACTAGTGCCGGCTTAGGGATGCTCAGCCAGAGGTACAGGACATGCTCAAGCCAGATGGTGCTTGTCTGGGTTCCGCAAACCTTTGAGAGGTCCTAGGAAAATGCAGCTTGAGCCAAGACAAGCAGTGACTGGAAGCAGCCTGGGTATGCCCGAAAGTTGGGTGGGGCCAGGTCTCAAACCTCCAGAGTGGAGACTCAGAAATGCCAGAGACTAAGAAATGGCAGCTGCCTGTATTTGCATGCCGGGAAGGGGGAGGGCTCAGCAAAGAAACTACAGCTTCTGCCAGCTCCCCCGTCCAGGAGAAAGTCGCCTTTCCAGCCCCCGTCCTAAGCCAGATAACTCAATTCCCCAGCACTTGTCCCTGCCACCTTTCCAGCTGCTGCCCCAGTGCTGGAACTCAGAGTGAGTGATTGTATTGGTGGGTAAGTCCACATATGCAATTCTTTTAAGAGGAGCGCCTGTAAGTTCAGCCTCACTGTCTCAGTCACAATCTCCACAGTTTTCACAACCAAAAATTATGGAGACATCTCTCCCCAGTATTGGAACCTGGGTTGGGATGGGGCTGGTGTCTCTCACTCGGTTAGGGGATGTAGGGACCCCTCCAACTGAAATAGCCCTCCCAATCTTTAATGGTCACACATGGGTGTGGCACCAGCTCGTTCTGTGTCTCTGATCTTCCTACCAGTCTGGAGGTGGCTTCTTCTGCAAGTCCTTAGTTGAAAGGTTTCAGTTCAGCTTGATTTTAGGCAATTCTCAATAATGGTGGTTGCGTAGATTAGTTGTAATTTTGATGTAGTTGTGAGAGAAGGTGCAGCTTTTACCAATTGTGCCATCTAGGTTGAGAATGAGATGAATTCTTAAAAGTGGAATTTATCGATATCTCTTGCCATGTTATCCTTCAAAAGTTGCAACATTTTATACTCATACTGATAAACATATGTTGGAGCATGTCATCAAGAGGATGTTACTCTTGATTGACCCTCGAGCTTGACCCGGAAATTTTAAGCTCCTGAACTCCTCTCCTGCCCTTGGAATGTATGTTCTGCTCACCGTTCCCACAGTAGGAGCTGTTTTCATAGACATAGCATTGAGAGAGCAGTGTGCTATGATACCATCTGGAAAGAATATGAGACTGAAGTCAGGTAAGGCCTCTATATAAACCTGAAGATTCTAGTGGACTAGTATAGAGATCTACTTGTCTTACAGTCACCCAAGACAAGTCTCATATATAAGTTCCCTTGCTTATTAAATCTGCCACCTAGCAATCTGGAGTTCTCTGACTCTTTCTTCAGTCTTTCTTTGCCCTCTGTCTACAGGGGTCAGTTTTAGATTTCATTTGGGAAATTCCAGAGGTTTCAAATGAACAATTCATGAGAGTGCCGGATACTAGATTTTATTCAACTTGACAAATCTGAATAGTATTGCACTTAATATTTCACACATTAGATTTTTATAGTTGTCTATCTGACGGGTGGACTCCTGCTTATTCTTACTTCTTCCATCTCACAACTAAATAATTTATTTAGGCATCAGTAACTTTCACCTCTTATACATAAAATGCAAATCCTAGTTGGAATGAAAAGAAAATAATCTTACAGGTACTAACTAAAACTTTTTCTTATCTGAATATTTGATTTTATTCTCTATATATACTTCCTCTAGGACATTTCTACAGCTTATGAAATGTCTGTTTTTTTTCTAACATAATCACATAAATATTTATAATCACATAAATAATCTACATATTACTTATTTCCTTAGCAGATCTTTGGTGCTCTCTTTGGGCACTTAACAACACTCATTATTTCCTAGTTATTCAAGGGAAATCTGGCCCTTTGATTTCTGCTTATGTTCTAGTGAGGGAGATAGAAAATAAGCAAGTAAAAAAAGAAACCATATGATTTCAGACAGAGATAAGTGCTATAAAAATAAAATAAGGACAGATTAGAGAGTGTGTATATTGGAGGAGGAAGTGGAAACTGGTGTTCAGACATGGAGGTAAAGCACGATCTTCTGGAAAAGGTGGCATTTGGGCAGATCCGAAATTACACGGAATAAGATAAGTGAAGAAGGGAGTGGGTGAAGGAGTGAACCACGCAGAGGGAAGAACCTGCAGTGGGGAAGGAGTTAGCATGTTTGAAAGAAGCTGGCTTGGCAGAGGTGTAATGAGCAAGGGAGAGGAAGGAAAGAACATGGTTGTGCAGAGCCTTGTAGACCAGTATAAGGAGTTTGCTTTTGCCTGCACAGACAGGAGGCCATTAGAAAGCGTTACGTTAGGGAGTGATATGATCTGACTTAAGTTTTTGAAAGGCTGTTTGGAAGATACATGCTGCATTGGCTATTCCCCCTCCTCTTTAGCCACTCAGCCTCAAGAATTTTCTCCCTGTGTAATAATAAACCCCCGCCCTTTTTTACCACACAAACCAAAGCAAGGATTCACATGTAAAGGTGGCTTTGCATGTGGGCCTTTATCTCTCCTCTGAGTCCTTCAATTCATTTCATCAGTGATAGTTTAATTATACAAAGTCATTGAGTGCTAGTGACGTATTTTAGATAGATCTGTTAAAAGATTAGTTGTCATTTTAAAACAACCACGGTTGTTTTAGAACATGCCCAAGTGTAGAACTGGGTTGCTTAACATTTAGCTGTATCCTTTGACTCTTTAGAAATGCCTGAGATGTTCCATCCCCATGAAATTTTAAAAAGGAAAGAAATTTTCCCTTTTCCCCCTCTGCCTCCAATTTCTACTAAGTTTTTTCTTGTTCAGAAACACTGAGATATGGTATAGATACACAATGGAATACTATTCTACCATAAGAAAAGATGAAATAGTGCCATTTGTGACAAAATGGGTGGATCTTGAGATTATTATGCTAAGTGAAATAAGTCACACAGAAAAAGTCGAAGACCATATGATTTCACTGATATGTTGGATATACAACTGAAAGCAACAACCGAACAAGACAAACAAAAACTCATAGACATAGACAGCAGTTCAGTGGTTACCAGAGGGAAAGGAGGGATGGGGGAGGTAGAAGAGGGCAAAGGGGATCAAATATATGGTGACAGAAGGAGAACTGACGCTGGATGGTGAACACACAATGTGATATTTAGATGATGTAATACAGAATTGTGTACTTGAAACCTATGTAATTTTACTAGCCATTGTCACCCCAATAAATTTCAATAAAATAAATTCAAAATAAACCCACTGCCAATAAAAGTCAACTTAAATATGAATTATAATTTGAGATACAGTCTCTGAGGTTGCCAAATTATATTCTTCACAGACCCATTAACATTTCCCCAGTTCTCTGATGGTGGCTCATGTAGATCCAGTTCCAGGAGGACTTTGGGCTATTTCTCCATTTAGTATCTGCACATTGGCTGATGTATGTCAAGTTAATTGCTGGCTAGTTCTATAATAGATGCATCCCAGGTGTTTTCCTTAGTCTCTTGAAGCTTGTACTCTGTTCGATCTTCCGCACCTGGCCTCCTACTTACATCTTTACTGACTTGCATAATTCAGAACGTTTAATCTCACTGAAAGCTATGCCCCTCTCACTGCTGTAAGCCCTGGAGTAAAAAATTATTACTGACTATAACGGTTCAGTTTAGGAATTTTGATTAATAGCAAAAATCAAGTTTAAAAGTCTTGATTATTTTGAACTGAAATCTGGGAATGTGTCACAAAGTGGTCCAATCATACAGTATGGAGAGTTTGGCAGGTGAGAGTGAAAGGAAGGTGGGAAAGAAGATAAATAGGCAGTGCCCACTCTGCATCTGCTGTCTTCTGCTCTGCTTCATGCACCGCTTCTTAGTACAACAGCAATAAGTGGACCTGAAATTTTAAGGTGATGCCGTCTATCCTTTTACATCATTTTTACTCCAGAAGTTTGACATCTGATATTTTCTAGAACCTTGAATAACTCTTTGGCGTTGTGGATGGAATTTTTTTTAGCAGTCTTTTGAGGCCACAGCATTTACCGATGATCTGTTGGTAAAATCTTGCTTAAATATTACCTTCCTCATCGCACCGACCCTGAACACCCCTATTTACAATTGCAACACTCCAGACCCCGATACCTTACTCTCCTTTCCTTTTTCTTAGTACTTGTCACCCTGTAATATACTATGCTAATTCATTATTATGTTCAGTACCTTTATCTTTCTTCTCTTTCTAGAATGTGAGCCTCAAGACTACGGGGATATTTATTTTGTTGACTCACATATCCCAAGCACTTACTTAGAACATTGCCTGGCACACAGTGATGCTTAATAAGTATTTGCTAAATGAATGAATAATGGTTTCCAATAAGAATGGGTCATAAGTATTAACTCCAAAGATTATTTCTTATTTTGGGCGTCTAATTCAGCTGTCCAAGCAGTCTTAACTTGTGAACATTTTCATGATGTAATATGTACTATAGCTACATCTATTATAACTTTTAATAAATTTCCTTACTAACCATAGACATGGTAGTCTTTCTCTCGGACTACCAAAAGCCATAAAACTGGCTATTACCTTCTTAGACAAATTGATCACATTTAGTCTGACTGCCATAATTAAATATATGACATCTTAATATCTTTTCACGTATACCACTTTCTATTTCATTTTCAGTTGAACATCCCCTCTGCCCTTGGATTTATCATAGTACTAGGCACTTAATAGATACCAAGGAAGTACATGGTGACTAACTATAAAGTGCCACAAGAATTTCTATCTTATTATGACTATTGCAATTTAATAATGTAAGCTGTTATAGTTCTGTTATTGACAGTGATAGTACATAGAATTTATTCTCATGAAATGTAAGTTGCACACTAGCCTGAGGCAAATGTTACTTTCTGACTGTTTTCTCTGCCTCCAGCTCTTTTACCCCTATTCTATCCTCTACAACTCCGTCAGACTTTGTGTCCTAAGTTCCAGCTTTGACCAACCATGCTAACCTCAAAAACTTGCAATACTTTTCACTGTCTATACAACCAAGCACAAATTCTTTAACATCTCATTCAAAGCCATCTTTAGTGGCCTCAAAAGACCTTCATAGCCTTGTGTCTTATTATTTTCATATTCCCAGAAAATAAGGAGAGTCATTGCTTCTTCCCTGTGCTGTGGGCATTTCTGGTTCTGTAACTTGGCTCATGCTGATTCCTTCGACCAGGAATGCCCCATAGCCTGGATTCTATTTGTCAAGTTCTTTTCATGTTTCAGACCCAGCTGAAAAGCCACCTTCTTTATGAAACTTTTTCTAATTCCTGCAATTGGATATGCTTCTCATTTCTCTAAAGTACTGTAAGTCTTTGGTTTCTATTTTCCAATATGTAGATCATTGTTGTTCTTTTTTTAAAAAATTTTTCTTTTATGGTGGTAAGCACCCTTAACATGAGATCTGCCCTCTTTTATCCAGGTTTATTGAGGAAGAAATGACCAATAAAATTGTAATATATTTAAAGTACACAATGTGATGATTTAATATGCATATATATTGTGAAAGGGTTTCCACATGTAAGTGAAACCATGTAGTATTTGTCTTTTTTTGCCTGGCTTATTTTAATAAGCACAATACCCTCCAGATTCAACCATATTGTCGCAAATGGCAGGATTTTTTTTTTTTTTAAGGCTGAAACTTATCCTGAATAAGCAAATACTTTCCATCCTTTTATTCAGCCTTAGCGCAAGTAAGTTTAACTTTGAGTTGGTGGAAGAAACATAGGGTGATTGATAAGATGAATAATGCAGGTTTGGCAGTGCCTTTATGGGGAATGAGAAAAAAGGGTAACTAGGATTAAATGAAAGCTCTGCGTAGCAGTGTTGGGAAGTGAGGTGGGTCATCACGTATTTGTTATGTTATTAAAGAATTAATAATAATAATGCTGATAATATGTGCTAAGCAATATACTAAGCATTTTACAATAACATTTTACTTAATACAGCTACCTATGAGACAAATATTATATTCCCGTTTTATACGTGAGGAACTGAAGCTTAATGATTTATTCAAGTTCACTCAGCTAATGAGTGGCAGAGTCAAAACAACCAACAAAATCTTTTTGGCTCTACTTTTGGAGCATTTAACACCCATACTAGCCTATCTCCAGAGGAACTGATCTTACAGGTTTAAGCATCCTTTAGCTCAAATGTAAAATTACTCAGCCAGAGAGAGGGCAAGCCCCATCTCTTTTTGGACTTTAGCTCTCTTGCGGGTAAAATGTGAGTGGCCCTGTTGAAGGTGGGAGGTGTGGGAAGGTCTTAAATGATCTCCAAGGTTCTCCAAGCTCTAACTTTCTCAAATTCTAATCCTATAGCAAATAAGTTCAAAGAGAGCTTCTACTTGGAATTACAGAACACAAGAAGAGCCTGTGCTGAGTGCTTCTGATGCCTTGCATTTGTATAGGGCAATCTTATTTGCAACTTTTCTAATTCAAGATAAGAGTCTGGTCTGACAGCTAATATTTTGTTCTTAGCCACATTTTACCATATACCATGCCTGGTGGGGAGATAGGGCTATCATGTTTTCTGATTCTCTACAAACTTCCTGCTCTCTGTCCCTGCTTTTTGACATTTTTGTGATCGTGGTGTATAGAGTATACCTTTTCTTGATCCCTTGCAGAGTGCAGTCTCATTTCAATCAGAACTGTCAAGTGGAGTGGCTGAAAGCCACTATTTAGGCTGATTAGAGAACAGGGCCCTACCTGCTTGTGGACTGCTCCTTTCTTGGTATTTCCTAATTCTAGCACGTTTTCTGCTTGGATACCTGTTTTGAATCACAGAATCTGCTCACTCTGACCTCAGTATCTTTCAGTTCTGTGAAGTTGGAACCAGTTTTCGGCTACAAACACTCTCCATTGAGTTTAGGAATTTTCAATTACTGCAGTTGTTTCCTTTTAGAACAGAAATGCACTTTTTATTATGAGGGACTATATAATTTTTCATCTCTGAATGGGTTCACGGTTAGTTTTGTTTAAAGTTTGACTCTCAGAAAGTAGTTTTGTGTTAATATTTATGTAAAAGTGACAGGCTATGAGTCAGCAAATCTAGGAAGTAATTTAAAAATACACTTTTGTGTATGTTACATTCAAATCTCCCAGGAGACTGATCTGTTTTATTAAGCTAGATATGCAACTTTTTATATCTTTGTTAATGTATGGACTGTGATTATCAGCAATATTTAGAGTGTTGTAGAGCTAACTCATCAAAAGTAAACCTCAACAGGTGCTGCCAGAAATTAGAGCTCATTTGGGCATAAATATGGATCTAAAACCTCAGGTCTCCAGGCATGGGACTTTTAGCTTTCTATCGTAAAGAACCTGAGAATTTCCTAATTTTTGCCTAAAATGAAACTCTACCAATTTTCCTTCCTTTTAGCTCTTATGTTACCTGCCTCTAGTTATTGATCAGCAAGGAGAAACTTTTATCCAAGAACATAGAAATTCAATTCACACACATTTCCTAAATGCCTGTTTTCTGTGGTACTGTGTGTCACGGGAAATTTAAAAATGAAGAAACAGTGGCCTCTGCTCTTTAGGGAGTCACAATTAAGTGGTAGGAAAAGTACAGACACAAATAGCTTGAATACAAAGTAGCTTTAATAAGTGCTGTGAAAATACTGGATTGAGAGAGATTAATGCTTTTAGAATACAAAAGGCATTCCTCAGATATTTTCTTCCAGAAACTTCCTTAGAGTAACAGTTCTGGCTTCTCTCCCCACCGTGGGAGGAGGAGTGATGTTAGATGGTTGAACTGGGAAGTAGGACCCCAGCTCAGGTCTACTGTCTTCAGGGTGTCAAGTTTAATGGTAGAGGTCCCTGCCCTCGTAAGAAAAGGCTGTTTGTCCCTGTGTGCCTGGACCAGAGTGGGAAACTTAACTCTGGGATTTATATTACTAAGCCTTTCACTGAAGACTTGCTCTTCACCAATGATAATAAATTAACGATAATGTTGGCAGAAATCAGATTGTAGGGTATAGAAACACTTTCATTTTGAAACAAACACAATTTAATTGTAGAGAATATGCTAAGTCACTTCTCATTTTGTGGATCAGTTACTTGGAAAATTCTATACTGTATAGCCAGCTTTTTGTTGATGCAATATTGCATAATGTACAACTCCAAAATTCAGTTGCTTATGACAACAAGTATTTTATTAATTTTGCTTATAAATCTGAGGGTTGGCCATTGGTCTACTGGACTTTGCTAGGCTTGGCATATATTCTCATTCTAGGGTCTTTGTGAGATGAGTTATTCTCATTGTGGAGGGCAGGAGTGCAACAGGGTCAAACTGAAACTTATAATACCTCTTATAGTGTCTGTTCAGAGCTGATATACTGTTATCTCATCCCACATTTGATTGGTTAAAACAAATCACATGACCAAGTCCAAAGCCAATGGAGCAAGG